>NW_027362761.1:146858856-149383856 GCF_046119375.1 Phyllobates terribilis | reverse complement strand
GCTCAGAGAGGTTGCCTCTGGTGGATGCTACTGGGAGAAAAGATTCTTCTATAAACGGTGACTTTTTGCTGTGCACATACTACTGTTAATCAACCATAGGCACTTATTTTATTTATTTCTTGCCGCATTTATTGTACACACAGAGACATACACACACATACGCAACGCAGCATATAATCACATCACACACACATACACCACCACAACATAAACACATGACACACATATACACACACGAAAACATACAAACACATGCACACACATAAACACATCACAACATACACACATACATAGCTCAACATACACACACATGACAACATACAACAAGACATACATATCCACACCACAACATACACACATGACACACATATACACACCACAACATACACACACATACACATCACAACACACACATATATATCACAACATACACATACACATGACAACATACAACATAACACACATATCCATACCACAACATACACACATGGCACACATATACACGCACAACATACACACCACAACATACATACACATCACAACATACACACATACATATCACAACATACACATGAAACACATACCCACACCACATGTACACAACATACACACCACAACATACACACACATTACAACACACACCACAATACACACACATGACACACACACACAAGAATACACACATATAACCAATAGAACATAAACACACACATACACACAAGCATACACAAACATAAACAACAGAAAATACACATACAACACAAGACACATACAAATCACTACTGGGTCGAGATTACTTACATAGGTCAGAGACTGCCTTTGTGTTCTGTGTGTCCATCACAGGGATGCTGTAAATAAGGCTTGAATCATCTCTAGGGATTCATTGAATGCAGATGGAGTCTTCAAACTCATGACTTCATTTCCAGCCCCAACACCAAACAAACTTTCAGAGGACAATTTGCACAGCAGAGCACAAGCAGAGCTGAGATGGCAGGAAGTTAATGATTGAGCAATGAATGTTGGAAACAACATAACTAAATTAGATAGGAACAGACTGCATTGTGCAACTCTTTTAAATTGCTTTTTTATTATCTGACCGGATTATTACTGTCCATTTGTCCGTTCCTATTGGAATAGAACTACAGACCCCGTGGAACATGGAAACGAACTGCCTACATAGTAAATTCTCATTTCTTTGAAATTTTGCAGGCCATTCATTTGTTTCTAGAACTTTGTATTGTAAAACACACAAACCTAATTTGTAGTTAAAGCTGCGTGCCCACTATGCGTTTTTCAAGCGTTTTTTGCCGCGGAATTTCCGCAGCGAAAACGCTTAAAAAACGCTTGGTAATATGTGCCCCGTGGTCCTCAATGATAATCCGCATGTGCACATGCTGCGGACATTTCCACTGCAGATTATCATTGCGGAAAAATACACAGCATGCCCATTAATTTTGCGGACACGCAGCGTAATCGCCGCCATTGACTTGCATTGGACCGCGTGACATCCGCATCACTGCATCTGTACATGCATGCGGATATCACACGGTTCAATGTGCGGATGGTACCCAGGTCTGGAGGAGAGGAGACTCTCATCCAGATCTGGGTACCATAGAATCTGTAAAAAAAAGAATTTAAAATAAAAAAAAAGATTATACTTACCTTCTGATGTCCTCCTGGTGTTTTCTCCCCTCCGTCTGGTCTGTTGTATGGGTCGCGGTCTTGTGATGGCCCTGCCATGACGTCATTGAGTCATGTGACCTGTCACATGACTCAATGATGTCACCGCAGGTCCTTCACACCACCGCGAGCCGCCCAAGACACCGGACGCAGCGGAGCAAACACCGGGAGGACATCGGAAGGTAAGTATAAGCTTTTTTTTTTATTTTTTACCATTCTTATTCATTTTTTTTAACTAACTTGGTCACACTACTATAAATCCATGCCGGTTGCATGGATTTATATAGTGTGAACAAGTTGTCGAGCACTTTTCCAAGTGATGCTAAAGTCGCTTGACTACCCGCATGCAGAAATGCATGCAAAAACGCTTGACAAACGTTTCTACCTGGCAGGAATAACGCATGTAAAATACGCATGCGTTTTTCCTGGCAGGGAGAAGCCGAAAAAATATGCAGCATTTCTGCATCGTGGGCACATAACCTAATTGTTATACACAGGATCAACTTCATGAATATACACATAAACAAAATCCATAAAACAAATGTTGGAGAATTATACATATGTAAATGTCAAAGATGAAACGGACCAGTTGTACTGTAATGCAATGCACCCCATGCTTTAATACTGACTTGTATAATAGAAGATATATGATATAGATATATATATATATATATATATATATATAGTACAGACCAAAAGTTTGGACACACCTTCTCATTTAAAGATTTTTCTGTATTTTCATGACTATGAAAATTGTACATTCACACTGAAGGCATCAAAACTTTGAATTAACACATGTGGCATTATATACTTAACAAAAAAGTGTGAAACAACTGAAAATATGTCTTATATTCTAGGTTCTTCAAAGTAGCCACCTTTTGCTTTGATGACTGCTTTGCACACTCTTGGCATTCTCTTGATGAGCTTCAAGAGGTAGTCACTGGAAATGGTCTTCCAACAATCTTGAAGGAGTTCCCAGAGATGCTTAGCACTTGTTGGCCCTTTTACCTTCACTCTGCGGTCCAGCTCACCCCAAACCATCTCGATTGGGTTCAGGTCTGGCGACTATGGAGGCCAGGTCATCTGGCGTAGCACCCCAGTCTATTCAGTAGGACTATCAGCTGTGTATCCACCTGACTTCTGCACAACACAACTGATGGTCCCAACCCCATTTATAAGGCAAGAAATCCCACTTATTAAACCTGACAGGTCATACCTGTGGAGTGAAAACCATTTCCGGTGACTACCTCTTGAAGCTCATCAAGAGAATGCCAAGAGTGTGCAAAGCAATCATCAAAGCAAAAGGTGGCTAATTTGAAGAACCTAGAATATAAGACATATTTTCAGTTGTTTCACACTTTTTTGTTAAGTATATAATTCCATATGTGTTTATTCATAGTTTTGATGCCTTCAGTGTGAATGTACAATTTTCATAGTCATGAAAATACAGAAAAATCTTTAAATGACAAGGTGTTTCCAAACTTTTGGTCTGTACTGTATATATATATATATATATATATATATATATATATATATATATATATATATATATATATACACTGCTCAAAAAAATAAAGGGAACACTTAAACAACAGAATATAACTCCAAGTAGATCAAACTTCTGTGAAATCAAACTGTCCACTTAGGAAGCAACACTGATTGACAATTGTGGCGCCCCTGTGGGTCCAGTTGCCACAGAGGTACTGCATCCCAGCCAGATGTGTGGTACCCCACTCTCAGGTAAGGAGGGAGCACTAAACGGGACCCACGGACTCCCATCAAACACTACACCACTCCTGAGGGAAGGTCCAGATAGCTCCTAAGGGAGAGCACAGGCCTGGTCCCTGTTAGGAAGGTGGTACTAAGTAGAGGAGGTTGGTGGAGGACGTAGTTTAGGGGAGCACTGACAGAACAGTATAAAAGAAGGGTAGAAACCTCTAGAAGGAGTCAGGTCCTAGGAGTAAGAGAGAAAGGGAGGACCATGGAGGACTACGGCCCAGTAAAAGGGGCCCAGGTGGAGAGTGAGGAGAGAACACCGGAGCAGTGAGAAAGGCTCCAGTGAGAGAGAGGATCCTAGGGGCACGGGAAGTGCGGAGTCCACCCGTGTGCCCGAGTTTACGCTGACCGTAAAGGGATCAGGTCGCAGTAGGGGACCGGCCCCAGACTAGTGGAGTACTTTAAGGCTCAGCTAGCAAACAGGAGGTTGCGGTATCTTCTTGTGCCATAGCCAAAATCCACACACATTCGCTGAAAAGGTGGCCTTATATGACAAAGGGGACAGAGAGGACGTCGCCCGACAAGACCCGCGGCCAGTGGCTCGGGACACTGTGTGTGAGGCGCTGGGAAGGAGGGCGAGAGCCAGCGCAGAGAGACGACCTGGGAAGGTACGTAAGAAAGGGGTCCCGCTCAAGTGCACCCAAGTTATCTGAGAGTTGGCTGGATCACTTTCCCGGAGGACACAGGACGACATGGGCGGTTATAATTCGGTGGTTGTAACCTGGAGCATCTTGACAGCTATGAGTAAATACTTGAAGACTGCACCCCACTGTGTCATTGACATAATTACTGTGCCACCTGCCTTCCACTACACCCGCAACTTCTACCTCATCAAGTCTTATATACTGCCCTGGGGCTTAGCTCTACCCTTGGAGAGCTGAACCATCTCTGCTGCGTCACCAACAGCCCCAGTGGATCTGAACAGCAGCGGCGGCCATCTATAGCTGCATACCACGGGTGGCGTCACAAATCTTTATTCCCCTTTTCTTTATTTCCCCAATTGACTTTTCATTTATTGACCACCCTGGGCCACGGACCGGGTCACTGCCGCCCTGACTACCCCAATAGAACCGACCGGCCCGGCTACCGAGCACCCCACGGCTCCAGGTGGCACGTCACAATCAATTTCACATGCTGTTGTGCAAATGGAACAGACAATATATGGAAATTATTGGCAATTATCAAGACATACTCAATAAAGGAGTGGTTCTGCAGGTGGGGACCGCAGACCACATCTCAGTACCAATGCTTTCTGGCCTATGTTTTGGTCACTTTTGAATGTTGGTTGTGCTTTCACACTCGTGGTAGCATGAGATGGACTCTACAACCCACAGAAGTTGCTCAGGTAGTGCAGCTCATCCAGGATGGCACATCAATGCGAGCTGTGGCAAGAAGGTTTGCTGTGTCTGTCAGCTTAGTGTCCAGAGGCTGGAGGCGCTACCAGGAGACAGGCCAGTACACCAGGAGATGTGGAGGGGGCCGTAAGAGGGCAACAACCCAGCAGTAGGAGCGCTACCTCTGCCTTTGTGCTAGGAGAAACAGGAGGAGCACTGCCATGGCCCAGCAAAATGACCTCCAGCCGGCCACAAATGTGCATGTGTCTGCACAAATGGTTAGAAACCGACTCCATGAGGGTGGTATCAGTGCCCGATGTGCACAGATGGGGGTTGTGCTCACAGCCCAACACCATGCAGGACGCTTGGCATTTGCCACAGAACACTAGGATTGGCAAAGTCGCCACTGGAGCCCTGTGCTCTTCACATATGAAAGCAGGTTCACACTGAGCACATGTGACAGACGTGACAGAGTCCGGAATCGCACGGAGAGCGATCTGCTGCCTGCAACATCCTTCAGCATGACCGGTTTGGCAGTGGGTCAGTAATGGTGTGGGGTGGCATTTCTTTGGAGGGCCGGACAGCCCTCCATGTGCTCGCCAGAGGTAGTCTGACTGCTTTTAGGTACCGAGAGGAGATCCTCAGACCCCTTGTGAGACCATATGCTGGTGCGGTTGGCCCTGGGTTCCTACTAATGCAGGACAATGCCAGACCGAATGTGGCTGGAGTGTGTCAGCAGTTCCTGCAAGATGAAGGCATTGAAGCTATGGACTGGCCCGCCCATTCTCCAGACCTGAATCCGATTGAGCTCATCTATGACATCATGTCTCGCTCCATCCACCAACGTCACGTTGCACCACAGACTGTCCAGGAGTTGGTGGATGCTTTAGTCCAGGTCTGGGACGAGATCCCACAGGAGACCATCCGCAACCTCATCAGGAGCATGCCCAGGCGTTGTAGGGAGGTCATACAGGCATGTAGAGGTCACACACAATACTGAGCCTCATTTTGACTTGTTTTAAGCACATTACATCAAAGTTGGATCAGTCTGTAGTGTGTTTTTCCACTTTAATTTTGGGGGTGACTCCAAATCCAGGCCTCCATTGGTTAATAAATTTGATTTCCACTGATGATTTTTGTGTGATTTTGCTGTCAGCACATTCAACTTTGTACAGAACAAAGTATTCAATGAGAATATTTCATTCATTCAGATCTAGGATGTGTTATTTGAGTGTTCCCTTTATTTTTTTGAGCACTGTATATATATATATATATACATGGTGGGCCATTTATATGGATACACATAAATAAAATGGGAATGGTTGGTGATATCAACTTCCTGTTTGTGGCACATTAGTATATGGGAGGGGGAAAACTTTTCCAGATGGGTGGTGACCATGGCGGCCATTTTGAAGTCGGCCATTTTGGATCCAACTTTATTTTTTTCAATGGGAAGAGGGTCATGTGACACATCAAACTTATTGAGAATTAAATTGAGAATTTCATAAGAAAAACAATGGTGTGCTTGGTTTTATCATAACGTTATTCTTTCATGAGTTATTTACAAGTTTCTCTTTGTTTACAGCCATTGACAAGTCGCAGAGGTTAACACGTGAGGAGCGGATAGAAATTGTGTGGATGTTTGGTGAATGCAGTACTCGGGTCATTGCAGCAGATTTCAATGCAAGACACCCTACAAGACCACCCATCTCTCATTCTACAGTTATCAAACTGCTTGCCAAATTTTGTGAAACAGGTTCCGTGTTGGATTTGCCAAAATGTGGACGCAAGAAAACTGTCACTAATGAAGAAACATCAGTGGCTGTCCTAGCTTCATTCAGCAAGAGCCCACAGCGTAGCACTCGCCGCATGTCACTGAAGAGTGGCATCAGTCGAACATCCCTTCGGCGGATATTAGCTACTCACAAATGGCACCCTTACAAAATTCAGATGCAGCATCTCAACGAGGATGACCCAGATCGGCGCACTGAATTTCCAGCATGGGCAAAACAAAATTTGTAACAGGACCCTCAGTTTACACAGAACATTATGTTCAGTGATGAGGCAAACTTTTTTGTGAATGGTGAAGTTAATAAACAAAACTACCGCTATTGGTCTGACACTAACCTACAGTGGATAGATCCCTCCAAGACTTCTGGAACACAAAAATTGATGGTATGGTGTGGTATATGGGGTACAAAGATAGTGGGGCCATTCTTCATTAATGGAAACCTCAATGCCACTGGATATCTTAAATTGCTACATGATGATGTGTTGTCCTCTTTATGCACTGAAGATGGCACATTCCCAACAAGATGGTGCACCACCACATTATGGGTGTCAGGTCCAAGCATTACTGCATGAACAGTTTCCTGGAAAGTGGATTGGTCATCAGGGGCAAGTTGGCCACCAAGGTCTTCCGATCTAACCTCCTTAGACTTTTATCTTTGGGGTCATCTGAAGGCAATTGTCTATGCTGTGAAGATACGAGATGTGCAGCATCTGAAACAACGGATACTGGAAGCCTGTGCTAGCATTTCTTCTGCGGTGTTGCTATCATTGTGTCAAGAGTGGGAGAAGAGGGTTGCACTGACAATCCAACACAATGGGCTGCACTTTGAACACATTTTATAAGTGGTCATAAACTTGTAAATAACTCATGAAAGAATAATTTTATGTTAAAACCAAGCACACCATTGTTTTTCTTATGAAATTCTCAATAAGTTTGATGTGTCACATGACCCTCTTCCCATTGAAAAAAATAAAGTTGGATCCAAAATGGCCGACTTCAAAATAGCCGCCATGGTCACCACCCATCTGGAAAAGTTTTCCCCCTCCCATATACTATTGTGGCACCAACAGGAAGTTGATATCACCAACGATTCCCATTTTATTTAGGTGTATCCATATAAATGGCCCACCCTGTATATCCAACTGAACTAACAGTCCTTCTGAGGACTAATCCAGCTGCATATAATCTGTGTTAGGCAGGCAGGCAGTGTATGTGGCAGATTGCCGTGTATGACACAGCACAGCACAAGATGGTCCATTTGAAGTACTGTTAGTATAGGTATTTCACAACATATATATATATATATATATATATCCATCTGAACTAACCGTCCTTCTGAGGACTAATCCAGCTGCATACAATCAGTGCTAGGCAGGCTGGGAGTGTATGTGGCAAACTGCAGTGTATGATACAGCATAAGATGGTCCATTGAGCGTCCTGTCTGCTGCTACTGTAATAATTACAGATATTTGCAGACATAGCCCAGATATCAGGGGCCAGGGCAACTTTTTTTTATGTTAATCCTGGTTGTTTGCTTAAAAAGCAATCCAGAGTACACCATTTTTCTGCCCCATTTGCTTGTTCTCACTGCAGAATAAACCAGGTTTCTTCCATATTTCAGCAATAAAAATCCAGAAATTTTAACTGAACGTGGAAAATATTGGCCTCTTTTTCCATTCTGTTGCAGTGTGTCGGTCAAGCTATTCACACTAGGTGTCTGTGAAAAATATTATTAGTAAATTACAGGCCTGCTATTTAAAACCGTGGTTCTCTGTCAGACGTATCACATATGTAACAGCGTTCCAAAATCAGCCATTTCTGCCTTCCATTTCGTTGCAGTGTGTCGGTCAAACTATTCACAGTAAGTCTCTATGTAGAATGATATACAAGCCTACTATTTAAAACCGTGGTTCTCTGTCAGGCATATCACCTATAAGAGTGTTCCAAAATCAGCCATTTCTTCCATTTTCATTTAGTTGCAGTGCCCAAATATTGGAGCAGCCACGATCACACGAAGGCGACAGTGGGAAAGTGAAATTACTGTCGCAAGAGGTGGATGATGATGATGATGATGAGACACAATTGCCAGAAAATCAGGATGAGGACCAGGGTGCGAAAGTGGAAGACGAGGTGGTGGATGATATAGTAACTGACCCAACCTGGCAGAAGGACATACAGAATGAGGACAGCAGCACACAGGGGGAGGGAGGCTTAGCACCACAACAAGCAGGAAGAAGCAGTGTGGTGGCCACAAACACAAGGCAGGAAAGCATTCCTCGTAACGCCAACATGACGGAAGTTGCCAGTGCAACTGTTAGGTCTTCCCGAGTTTGGTTATTTTTTAAAGACTCTGCAGATATCCCCAAAAAGGTCATTTGAACCACCTGCCAGGCCAGCATCAGCAGGGGTAGCAAAACTAGCAGTCTGACTACCACCAGCATGATAAGACACATGGCAGCAAAGCACCAGACTAAGTGGGCCGAACTCCAGGGTCCAGCAACAGTGTCTGCGGGTGACACCATTGCTTGTTCCAGTGTTGTGCATGCCAGCCAATCACCTGTCCATGGCGCATGCCAAGATGTCTCCAACCCTGCACCTGTCATTGAACACTCTCAATTAACACCATTAGCAAGCACGTCGACGTACTTGTCCCAGCGCAGTGTTCAGTTGTCCCTACCCCAGTCCTTGGAATGGAAGCGCAAATACGCAGCCAATGTCCCACAAGCCACACTACTAAATTCACACATTTCGCCAATGCTTGCGCTCGAAATGTTTCCTTTTAGGCTCGTGGAGATGGAAGCTTTCCGCAACCTGATGGCGGCGGCCGTCCCTCGGTACTCAGTCCCAAGTGTGCCGTCCCCGCATTACACAAGCACGTGTCCCACAACATTAGACATGCCCTCAACAACGCAGTTACTTGGGAAAGTCCACCTAACCACGAACACGTGGACAAGTGCTTATGGGCAGGGATGGTACATCTCACTGACGGCACGCTGGGTTAATATAGTGGAAGCCAGGACCCAGTCGGACCTTGGGACGGAACACATACTCCCAATGCCAAGGATTGCGGGCCCTGGGTCAGTTAGGGTTGCCCCCACATTCTTCAGCTCCTGCACCTCCTCCTCCTCTTCAGCCTCCATCTCCAAAATGACTACATCAGTCACAAGCTGGAAGCACTGCAGCACTGCCTCGGCCCAGCGGCAACAGGCTGTGCTGAAGCTAATATGCTTAGGTGTCAAACCACACACCGCTGAAGATTTGTGGACAGCTCTGAAAGGGCAAGCAGATCTGTGGTTGACACGGCTGACCCTACAGCCAGGCATGGTCGTGTGTGACAATGACCGGAACCTGGTGGCGGCTCTGAGGCGAGCTCACACACGTACCATGCCTGGCCCGTGTGCTTAACCTCGTGGTTCAGCGGTTTCTCAAAACCTACCCGGATCTGCCAGATCTGCTTGTCAAAGTACGCTGCCTGTGTGCCCATTTTAGAAAGTCACCTACAGTTTCCGTCGCCTTTGCCGTGCTTCAGCAGTGTTTGCAGCTTCCAGCTCACCAAGTGATCTGTGATGGCCCCACGAGTTGGAACTCTACATTGCAGATGTTGGGAAGGATTTGTGAGCAGAAGAGGGCAGTTGTTGAGTACCAGCATCAACAAGGCCGTCGGTATTCAGTTCAGACTCCACACATAAAACCTCAGGAGTGGACATAGATGTCAGACATATGTACCATCCTCCAAAATATTGAGGACTCCACCAAGATCGTGAGCGGCGATGACACCATAATTAGCGTCACCATCCCGCTTCTCTGTCTTCTGAAATGCTCTTTGCTCAATATTAAAGAGGATGCATTGCAGGCGGAGCACGATGAGATGGAGAAGGAACAATACAGGGTGATTACACACAGCCCAGTCTCATCTCATCCCAACGTGGATTGGGTGACAATGAGGAAGAGGTGGATGAGGAGGAAGAACAGGAGCTAGTTTCCTGCGCTATAGACCATACTACCTGCACAACTGTCAAACCGTCTGTTCAGCGTGGATGGCCTGAGGACAGGGAGGAGGAGGAGGAGGAGGAGAGCATGGTCAGTCATCCTCTTGGTGAGGACATGGAAGTCTTGCCTCTTTGCAGTCTGGCACTCATGGCTGAGATTATGTTACTTTGCCTTTCCCGTGACCCTCTCGTTGTCCAAATTTTCGGTGACAGTCATTATTGGTTGGTGACACTTCTAGACCCACGCTACAAGGAGAACTTTCTGTCTGCGCAGGACAGGCTCAATAAAATGGGGCAGTACGAGAAGGCCCTTGTTGCGGAATTATTAAAAAAATTCCAATCTGAAAACGCTGGCGGCAGAGGTCACAGTTCGTTGGATAACCAAGGAGTACTCTCCCAAGGAGGGAAAAGTTGCAGAAGACACTGAGAGAGTAACTTGCCGACCGTACCAATGTCCTCCGTGATTCCTCTGTGCCTTATAATTATTGGGTATCCAAGCTGTACACGTGGCATGAACTGGCTCTCTATGCCATTGGAGGTCCTGGCTTGCCCTGCTGTTAGCGTTTTGTCAGAGCGGGTTTTTAATGAGTCTGGTGGAATTATAACCGATAGGCGCATTCGCCTGTCAACTGAAAATGCTGACAGGCTGACTCTTATAAAAATGAACTAGGTCTGGATTGGGTCAGACTTCTCAACACCACCGAATGATAGCAGTGTAACATAAACTCAAATACAGTGTATTTTTTTGGGGAGGTCTAACTCTATTCCCATGCACCTCTGTCTTCACACCCAGACATGGGTATACGCTTCCAGATTTTGTCTATTTGCTCTTCTCCTCCTCCTCCGCATCCTCATCCTCCACCACCATATCACCACCATATGTAATATGTACCATATCAACATATCTACGTCTCTGGCAAGGGACATTGGAGTTCAACCAAATTTTTGGCAGCCGTTGCTTCACTGCATAGGCAAACAGTATGGGAGACCCACTTCCTAATAATGGGAACATTGTGTTCAGGAGGCCCTCTGACCTCTACGTCTCTTGCAAGGGGCATTGAAGTGCCTCCAAATTTTTGACAGCCATTGCAGTCACTACATAGGCAAATAGTATGGGAGACCGTCTCCATTCTAATTGGATATGTCGTTACTGAGGCCCACCTCTATGTGTCTTTAAATTGTTAGTGGGGTTTTTCCAAAATTTTGGCAGCCGTTGGACTCACTGCATACCCTTTAACTGAATAGCAGACCCTCTCTTTTCTAATGGGAACATGTCGTACTCGTTACTGTAGCCCCCCTGTATGTGTCTTTAAATAGTTAGTGTTTTTTTTTCTAAATTTTCGCAGCTGTTAGACTCACTGCATACTCTATAACTGTATAGAAGACCCTCTCCATTCTAATGGGAACATGTCTTTGCTGTGTCCCAGCTCTATGTGTCTTTAAATTGTTAGTGGGGTTTTTCCCAAATTTTGCCAGCCCTTGCAGTCACAGCATTGGATTTATCACTATAGGAGACCCGCTCCTTAATATTGGGAACATTTTTTTTACTGAGACCCTCCTCTATGTCTCTTCAAAGGGGTATTGGATTGCTTCCAAATTTTTGACAGCCCTTGCAGTCACTGTATACGCAATAGCAGTATAGGAGACCCACTCGTTAATAATGGGAACAACAAAGCTTAGCCGGATGATCGCTCTCTCACAATAGTGAGGGCCGACTGCTGGCCCTTTAAGAATAGTAAGGGCCCTATAAAAATAGGCTTTGTGACTTTTGGAATCCCTCCATCATAAATGAAACAGGATGTTTCTGATGATGTGTCACACACCACATGGCCAGTTAAGGCAGTAAAATGTTAAAGTGACATTTCGTAGTGAATGCATTTTTCACCGTTGAAAGCAATGCAAAAGTGCAAAAACGCATCAAAAATGCTACGTGTGAACATAGCCCAAGGTGTGGAGGAGCATTTTTGTTTTTGGTTATTTATTTTGCCTTATATACAAGTCATTACCCTGGAAAGGATATTCCTTAACATATTTCTCAGGAAAATCCAATTTGTTTTTGTTTTTGTATGTTTTATTGTGAGTCCATAAAAGTGGCATAATACCTCTGACAACGTTGTTGACAGCAGTGGCCTGTGAGTCAGAAATGCTTCAAGAGGTCTTCCCCATGCTGTTCCTATGTCATTTGAGCACTGTTCCCATCAATTTGGGCAATTTTGTAGGCCCTCTGCAGACCACGGAGTCTGGCTCGAGTTTCCCATAGACTTACATTGGGCTTGTTACTCGGACCGAGCACTCAAACATTCCAATTTGCTCAAATCGAACAACGAGTACTCGAGCATTTTTGTGCTCGCTCATCACGAGTGATTAGATGTTACCTTAATTTTTTTTAAACGTGTACTGCTATTCATGAAGGCATTGAAAGGTAATGTAAGCCATTGCTTTCCAGCTGTTTGAGGTGTATTTGTGTTTATTGTATTTTGTATTGCCATTGACTTTTGACTCATAATGCTGAGATGGAGTAGAAGACTATAGAAACAATAATTAGCAGGGATGATATGTATACTTTGCACATTATTAGATCATGCATTTTGTTACGTCTTACTTGGTCAGGTGGAACCACGAAACCTTTCATGTGGATAAGTAGGTCTTCGAAATAAACATGGACAGGTGTTAGTAATGCAGCAGGATGAGAAGTTGGCAATGCAGCGGAGATGTAACTGAGCTGGTGTAGTGAAGCTGAATTGATGTACCAGACCTTAAGAGTGGAACTGGAGACCTGCATGTATCAGAGCTGAGCAGCAAAACTAACGTAGCGTGAATTGCATATGTCAGAGCTGAATTGTAGAACTAGAATTGGAAAGACTTGGATATAACAAAGCTGAACAGAAAAACTACAGCATTGGAGACCTGGATGTAGCAGAGCTGAGCAGAAAAACTACAGTATTGGAGACCTGGATGTAGAAAAGCTGAGCAGCACAACTGCAGTAGTGGAGACTTGGATTTAACCGAGCAAAGTAAAATAGCAGAGTCTTGTAGTGCTGAGCAGCGGAATTGAAGTAGAAGAGATTTGAATGTAGTCAAGCTGAAGGAGCTCGATTGGAGCAGTAGATATTGGTCAGGCATGCCAACTACCTGAGTATTCAGGAGGCTACCAGTGCCAAGTTTACAAGACCAGATGGCTTGAAGTCATCGATGGAATTGGATGGGTGAGAGGGAAGGTGTAGCGCTCAGCAATGGAACTGGGGTAGTTGAGTGGCATAGTCAATTACATAAAGTAATGCAGTTGCATATATCTAGGCCAAAATACTGAACCTATGCTCAGAGTTTATAGTAAAGTGATACTAAAAGTGCGCATTGTAACATTGAGATGATCATAACTTTTCCAGGGCACTTCCATAAAGAACTCAGTCTAGTATAACGTTTAGCATGGTGGCTCAGTGGTTAGCATTGCAGTGCTGGGGTCCTGGGTTCAAATCCCACCAAGGACAACATCTGCAAGGAGTTTGTATGTTCTCCCCGTGTTTGTGTGGTTTTCCTACGGGTTCTCCAGTTTCCTCCCACACTCTAAATACATACTGGTAGGGACCTTACATTGGGTGCCTTAATGGGGACCGTGGTAATGTCTATAAATCACTGTAGAATTAATGGCGCTATATAAGTGAGTAAAATAAATAAATAATGGTAAACACAATTAATGCTATAATGATTACTCCTATCATTTATTTTTTACATAACATTAACATCTTGTGTGTTCAAATATGAGTTACAGTTCACTTGGTTTAGCATATTATTCTATAACCTAATAGAATATGATATAAAATAATTATAATAATAATACCTATTCATTTCTGCTTACCCAAGAACTAATAAAGCTACTGCCTCATTGGCACTAAAACAAGGTTTATTTAACCAAATGGTTATAAGTTAAACCCTAGCCTACAAATCAAGAATTTTCAATGAGCCATCAAAATGGTGCTGAGTGGAAGATAAAAGTTAAATCTGTCACTTCTACCTTTATTGACAATTTACTTGTACGTATCTTTTCATAACATTTCGTACCCACAAATATAAAAAAAGAGAGAAGAAGATCAGGTTCTATCTCATTCTAATTCCAATAAATATGGAAAAATATAGTACCTTCTGGATGTCTTAACAATTTTCTATTCTTTTCCAGAAGACATACACCTTCCATAAAAAAGACATATTTGCATAAAAAAAGACATATGTCACAAAAATATGTGCCAAAAATGTGCAACACGGTCATTTTTTGTTGGTTGATAAATGACACTTTCTCAATACATCTGACACTAGTATCAGGACCTGTCAGGACTATATCCCTCAACATTGGAGGCAGAAGTCAACTTTAAACTAGTGACAATGAATAACTGACACTGTGGATCAAGAATGAAATGCTCACTTCAATTATGGCACTAGATATATATAAGAGATGGTTGCTATGTAAGCTCAGCTGTTTTATCCTGTGTAGACTAAATGCTGCACTGCTGAAAGTATTTTGGCTGCTGACCAAACACCCACTCTGAAATATAACAGTTTATTATTGTGAGGGCTCTTCAATTCCGATATGACAGTAATGTTAGGTTAACTGGACTTTTTATGATTTTCTCCTTAAGCTAATGCAGTTATATACACCACAATCTCCTAAAATGTGTAACTTCCACACAATAAATACCATAATGTAGATTGTGAGCCCTCTGGGCAGGGTCCTCTCTACTCCTGTACAAGTCGCCGTCGTGTTTTTGTTTAATATTATTGTAATTGTTTTTGCTATGTATACCCCCTTTTTCATATGTAAAGCACCATAGAATAAATGGCTCTATAATAATAAATAATAATAATAATGTCCTGGGGTCTTCGTAAGCACTTGTATAAATATTCTGTAGCCATGTTACAGTCAATTTATTGCTAATACAATGAGCAAAATAATTAACCATAACTACATAGATTTCTTTTTTCTATAAAAATAACTTAAAGACTTTAACTTTAATAATCTTAAGAAATAACAGTGAAAAATCTAAGGTACAAGAATTCAAAAGGTATACGGGGCTGGGACTTGTAGGACTGCTCGTATGAGTTGAAGAATTAGTCCCACTATCTGGATCAGGCTAGGGTGACATGGCCATAGATTCTCTCATGCGACAGATCTGCATGTCATCTTAGTGTGATCCAATTCTCTTGCATGCAAGAATCGTATCACAGGTGAGGAGAAGATGGAGAACTTAATTTCTCCAACTTCTCCATTGTTTCCCTGCATGTAATTCAGGGCAGTGGAGTCGGTGTCCATTTTGTAGTCAGAGTCAGTATAAAATGGAACGACTCAGACTCCTAAAATATTGTCACGGGTGTATCAGGTTTGACAGACAGTCGTTCTGGATCCGGCTGTAGAAGGTCTGTGATTGGCTTTGCAGAGACCTTCTTGATCTTTTCATCACCCTTCTCTCTTAGAAGCCAGTTTTGTCAGGGCCTTTCAGAAAGGTTGAAAGATGCCTTGGCAGTTTATGAAACCCCGGGGTCCTTGGAGGCTGCCATGTCATTGGCTGTACGTGTGGACAGATGCCTTCAGGATAGGTGGGTGAGGCCACCTCCTCTTGAGCCCCTTTTTCGGGGCAGTGCCCCTCTTCCGGGGGAGTGGTCTGGGGATGAACCTGTACTTGTGGAGTTGGAGAAACCCATGCAGTTAAGGGTTGCTTTAGCATCATATGTGTACCCTGAGATCCGCAAGAAAAAGGGCGTGTGTTTTTTTGTGGTAAAACGGGACATTTTATTGGGGCCTGTCCCTCGATTCCTAAGCAAAAAGAAACTCGATTAACCCTTGGTAGTGTGGAGTTGGATAGTCAGGGGTGTGTTTGTCTTCAACATGCAGTTCTCAGAGTGTCCTAATTGCAGAGGTGATGCTAGAGAACAGGACTGAGAAAATTTCTGTGTTTGTGGACAGTGGATCTGGAGTCAGCATGGTTGATGCTGGGTTTGTGAGAACTCATGGACTTGCTTGCTGTATGTTAACTAAGCCCATCCCTATTTTTGCCATTGACTCAGTGCCACTTGCACTGAGATCTCTGACTCAGATTATGCATAATATAAGACTAAGGGTGGGGTCTTTTCATTATGAGGTAAGTCCTTATTATCTCCTGGAGGGCCTTTTTACTCCGATTGTGCTGGGTCTACGCTGGTTGTTGAAACATAATCCGATAGTGGATTGGCAATGCAGAGAAATTGTTGAATGGGGAGATTACTGTCATGAGAACTGCTTAAACATTTCTCTTTCTGCAGTCTCTACGGGGAACTTACCTGTGTTTTTGTCTAGTTTTGAGTACGTATTTTCTGAGAGGGGTGTCATGATTTCCCTCCTCATCGTGCATATGACTGGCCTATTAACCTGACTCCCGGAGCTAAACAACCAAGTCCAAACTGTATAATCTTTCTGGCCCTGAGAGACAAGCCATGAAATATTTCATTGCTGAGAGTCTGGAGAAGGGACATATCAGACCCTCATCTTCGCCCGTGGCAGCAGGGTTCTTCTTCGTTAAGAAGAAAGATGGCGGTCTCTGTCCCTGTTTAGATTTCCGGGAATTGAATTAAATTACCATCTGAGATCCGTATTCTCTTCCTCTGATTCCAGATTTATTCAACCAGGTTGTGGGAGCTAAGGTATTCTCCAAGTTGGATTTGAGGGGAGCCTACAATCTGGTCAGAATCAGAGAGGGGGATGAATGGAAAATGGCATTCAATACCCCGGAGGAGCATTTTGAGAGTCTGGTTATGCCATTTGGTCTGACCAATGCACCTGCGGTGCTCCAGCATTTCATAAACAATATTTTCCATCATTTAGTGGGCAGGTTTGTTGTGGTCTATCTGGATGATATTTTGGTTTATTCACTTGATGTTGAGACGATTGAGGGTCATGTTAAACAGGTACTACAGATAATAAACTATATGCCAAACTAGACAAATGTGTTTTCGCCGTCTAAGAGGTACAGTTTTTGGGGTACCTGTTGTCATCATCCGGTTTTCGAATGGATCCGGAGAAGATCCGTACTGTACTTGATTGGGACCGTTCCGAGAACCTGAAGGCATTACAGCGCTTTCAGGGCTTTACTAATTTTTACTGGAAATGTATCCAAAAATTATACGGTAATTGTGAATCTCCTCACTGACATGACAAAAAAAAGGGTCTGATCTTTCTAAATGGTCGAATGCCGCCCAGCAGGCTTTTTCCTCCTTGAAGAGATATTTTGCCACAGCTCCTATACTCAGTCAACCCAATGTTTCTCAATCTTTTATGGTAGAAGTTGATGCGTCGGAGGTGGGGGTTGGGGCTGTGTTGTCTCAGGGTCCATCCCCTAGTAAAAGGCGTCCATGTGCTTTGTTTTCCAAAAAATTGTCTTCAGCTGAGAGAAATTATGATGTGGGTAATAGGGAGCTTTTGGCAGTTAAATTGGTGTTCAAAGAATGGCGACACTGGTTGGAGGGGGCAGTCCATCCTATTACTGTTATCACGGACCATAAGAACTTGTCATATCTTCAGTCTGCTAAACGTCTCAACCCTAGGCAGGCTAGATGGTCCCTGTTTTTTACTAGGTTTAATTTTGTTGGCACTTTCCATCCAGGGGTTAAAAACTTCAAGGCTGATGCTTGGTCCCGGAGCTTCCCTGGTGGTGGTGACCATGAAAACCATGTCCCTACTTTGCAGAAGGGGGTAGTCATTTCAGCTTTGTACCCTGACCAGGAGGGAAAGGTGTTGGATGTTCAGGGGGACGCCCTTGCCTTTTGCCCTTCAGGGAGATCATTTGTACCATCTAATCTGCACCATAAAGTATTTAGGGAACATCACAACTCTGTGCTTGCTGGTCATCCAGGTAGTAAGGAAATTGCAGACCTCCATTTTCGTCATTTTTGGTAGCCGGGGTTGCATCAGGATGTGGTTGAACATGTGTCTGCTTGCAGTATTTGCCCACGTTCTAAAGTATCGTATACCCGTCCGTCTGGTCCTCTTCTTCCGCTGCCTATTCCTAGCAGGCCATGGACACACTTGTCCATGGATTTTATTACTGACCTACCGGTATCTGTAGGCAAGACTGTGGTTCTGGTGGTTGTAGATAGATTCAGTAAGATGGTTCATTTTATCGCATTACCGGCACTTACGAATGCCAAGACTCTTGCTCAGGTATTCATTAATGAGATCGTGAAGCTTCACGGGATTCATTCCGATGTGGTGTCAGATTGGGGAATCCAGTTTGTTTCTAAGCTCTGGAAAGCTTTCTGTACTCGACTGGGGGTGCAGTTGTCTTTTTCCTCTGCCTTCCATCTTCAGTCGAATTGACAGACCGTTCGCATAAATCGGAATTTGGAGACTTACCTCAAGTGTTTGTCTCCAAGAATCAGGAGGATTGGGCATCTTACTTACCATTGGCCGAGTTTACTATTAATAATCATCGCCAATAGTCTACTGGCAGTTCACCTTTCTTTGGTGCATACGGTTTTCATCCACAGTTTGGTACCTTTAGTGGGGCTTCAGGAGTAGAGATGAGCGTTGTTCTACTCGAACTGTTCGCCAATCTCAAATTCGAGCTGTTTTGGGCGGTGTTCGAGCCGTTCGGCGAACACGAACAATTTGAGAGAAATTCGGCTGTTCGAGGTTATGTTCGATAACTGTTCGTGCACCAAAATCATAACTGGATTTTTTCTCAGTAATGATGAAAATTAATGTTAATACGCAGTTTGAGTATACAGCGGGGTGGGGGGAGGGGCAGGGGATGGATCTCTGCAGGAACAATGAAGATCTCCTTTTTTTTTTCTCTTTCCCGCATTTACAGTGGGGAGGTGCAATCTGTCAGCCTATCAGCAGCGCACACACGGAGCGAAGTTCTTTTTTTCACACAAGCAAGGGCATGTGTCATTGGCAGTGTATGTCACATGTCCTTGCCCTATAAGACCAAGCCATTTTCCCCGTCGCCACCATTTTCTCACTGCTGCAGCTGCGTGTTAGACGGCACCGCTGTTGCTGTGTGCGCTATACCTTGTTAATTTCAAGCCAATTTTCGCACAAATCTACAGATACCTTGGGAGTAGGGAATAGTTGTGATTGCAGTCCTTTTAAGGACTAGGTTACAGCATTTCCTACGACTTTTATCAGGCAGGTCTGTGCTCTTAAATAGATAGATTGTGGGAGTAAAGACTAATTGTAATTGGAGTCCTTTTCAGGACTAGGTTACATCAGTTCCTATCCGTTTTTGCCAGGCAGGTCTGTGCCAGTGCTGTGCAAGTTTTTTTCACAGCATTTGGCTGAATCTAGCAAAGCTAATCCTTTTTGGCCTATTGCAGAGTGTGTTAGTCAGTGGAGTAGCCTATCTGTGTTGCAAGATATACCACCTGTGTATAGAATACCAATATTTTTACGGCACCTAGTGAAGTAAAATCTTTTGGGCATAGCATCATTCTATTAGTCCATCTATACTGACCTCCATCAGGTTGCAAATTGAATATAATTTTTTTCTGCATCTAGCTCTGAAAAAATATTGGGCTTCTAGCTGTGTGTGGGACTTGTTGTATTAGTCCATCTATACTGACCTCCATCAGGTTGCAAACTGAATATATTTTTTTCTGCATCTACCTCTGAAAAAATATTGGGCTTCTAGCTGTGTGTGGGACTTGTTGTATTAGTCCATCTCTACTGACCTCCATCAGGTTGCAAACTGAATATATTTTTTTCTGCATCTACCTCTGAAAAAATATTGGGCTTCTAGCTGTGTGTGGGACTTGTTCTATTAATCCATCTATACAGACCTCCATCAGGTTGCAAACTGAATATATTTTTTTCTGCATCTACCTCTGAAAAAATATGTCGCCTTCTAGCAGTGTGTGGGACTTTCTCTATTAGTCCATCTATACTGACCTCCATCAGGTTGCAAACTGAATATATATTTTTTCTGCATCTACCTCTGAAAAAATATTTGGCCTTCTAGCAGTGTGTGGGACTTTCTCTATTAGTCCATCTATACTGACCTCCATCAGGTTGCAAATTAAAAATAATTTTTATCTGCATCTACCTCTGAAAAAATATTTGGGCTTCTAGCTGTGTGTGGGACTTGTTCTATTACTCCATCTATACTGACCTCCATCAGGTTGCAAACTGAATATATTTTTTTCTGCATCTACCTCTGAAAAAATATTGGGCTTCTAGCTGTGTGTGGGACTTGTTGTATTAGTCCATCTATACTGACCTCCATCAGGTTGCAAATTAAAAATAATTTTTATCTGCATCTACAGTACCTCTGAAAAAATATTTGGGCTTCTAGCTGTGTGTGGGACTTGTTCTATTAGTCCATCTATACTGACCTCCATCAGGTTGCAAATTGAATATAATTTTTATCTGCATCTAGCTCTGAAAAAATATTTGGCCTTCTAGCAGCGTGTGGGACTTTCTTTATTAGTCCATCTATACTGACCTCCATCAGGTTGCAAATTAAAAATAATTTTTATCTACATCTAGCTCTGAAAAAATATTTGGCCTTCTAGCAGTGTGTGGGACTTTCTCTATTAGTCCATCTATACTGACCTCCATCAGGTTGCAAATTAAAAATAATTTTTATCTGCATCTACCTCTGAAAAAATATTTGGGCTTCTAGCTGTGTGTGGGACTTGTTCTATTAATCCATCTATACAGACCTCCATGAGGTTGCAAACTGAATATAATTTTTTTCTGCATCTAGCTCTGAAAAAATATTTGGCCTTCTAGCAGTGTGTGGGACTTGTTCTATTAGTCCACCTATACTGACCTCCATCAGGTTGCAAATTCAAAATAATTTTTTGTCTGCATCTAGCTCTGAAAAAATATTTGGCCTTCTAGCAGTGTGTGGGACTTTCTCTATTAGTCCATCTATACTGACCTCCATCAGGTTGCAAACTGAATATATATTTTTTCTGCATCTACCTCTGAAAAAATATTGGGCTTGTAGCTGTGTGTGGGACTTGTTCTATTAATCCATCTATACAGATCTCCATCAGGTTGCAAACTGAATAAAAATTTTTTCTGCATCTACCTCTGAAAAAATATTTGGGCTTCTAGCTGTGTGTGGGACTTGTTCTATTAATCCATCTATACTGACCTCCATCAGGTTGCAAATTGAATATAATTTTTTTCTGCATCTAACCCAGCCAATAGTTTTGGCCTAATACCACAGTTTGGCCACTCAGCTCTGCTCGGTTCCCATCCATTGTGTTTGTGCAAACAACTCCAGAGTTGTGAATTAGTTAACCACCAAAATGAGTGGAAAAAGGCCTGCTGCTGGTGGAAAGGGGAATAGGCGTGTTGGGAAGGGGAAAAAAGGTTGTGTCCGTGGGGTAGGTGTTAAAGCAACAGTAACATCTGCAGAAGAAAGACCATCTTCCAGCCAAACTAAAATGTCTACTTCTTTTAGCGGACAATGTGATAAGATCCCTTTCTTACGGCCACGCCAATCGCTACAAATTCCAGATGAGGCACAAAAACAGCAGGTGCTTCAACGGATATCAAGTGCTCCTTTAAGTGGGCTCTCCTCCACATCAACTTCAACATCACAAATACTCCAGTCCTCAAAGGTGTCACCCCAATCGCAATTGCTTCCTCACAGCTCCCAAATCTCCAGCTGCCCGTCTGAGTATGAGGTAGAACAGATGGTTGAGTCTGCAGAGCTGTTTACTCATACTATAGCCTGGGAATCAGAGGTCGACTCCAGCGCTTCTGTGAATCCAGACGAGGAAATGATCTGCACTGATGCCCAGAATCTTTATGAGTCGGATCCAGGACCAGACGCAGAAGGTTGTGACCATAATGTAGACCCTCATTCCCAAACTGTAACTCCTGTTGGTGGAGACAATGAGGAAGACGATGATAAGACTCAAATACCTGATTGGAGCGACAACTTTAGTTTTTTGTCAGGGCAGGAACAGGTTGGCTCTGAGGACGACGGGTGTGATAACGCACAGGGTGATGATGATGAGGTTGGAGATCCCACTTACTGTCAACCCACAGTCAGCCAAGAGATGAGGTCAGCAGAGGAGGTGGAGCAAGATGCTAGTGACGACGAGGTCAGGTTGCGCCTTCCTGGACAGAGACGTAGTACTGGAAGCACGTCAACAACTGCATCCTCAAACACAACTCTGCCTCTCACCACAAGTCGTGGTGGCTCTTCAGGTCGCATGGGTGCTAAGCCTTGCATAGCCTGGGCATTTTTTCAGATCGATAAAGATGACCCAACTCGTGTTATCTGTAACATTTGTCAGCAAAAGCTAAGTAGAGGCCAAAAAATACATAGTTTGAGTACTTCATGCATGAACCGGCACATGGACATGAAGCATAAGTTGCAGTGGGAAGCTCAGTGTGCTACAATGCGGCCTAGCCGGCCGGGCCAACCACCGTCTGCCATATCTTGTGCATCCGCGGCCTCTTCATCCTCTGTGACTGGTGGGACAGCAGTCACACCTGTTTTGGGGCGCAGACCTGCCACCTCTTTACCCGCAACAGCCAGCGTGATTGGCAGGTCATCATTTTCTTTGGAGGTGGTAACACCAGCTGGTGTTGAGCGCTGTCCGACATCGATAGCACCACCTTTGGATCAAGGCAACCTAACATGTCCGCCTGCATCTTCCTCACAGACCGGCAGTTTGCTGGGGACACCCTTATCAACCCCGTCTAAGCACAATAGCCAGCCCTCGGTCCCTCAGATATGGACAAGTAAAATATCATTTCCTCCTAGCCATGAGAAAGCTAAGAGGTTGAATTTCACCATCTGCAAGCTCTTGGCTACAGAAATGCTGCCTTTCCGCCTGGTGGACACAGAGGATTTTCGAGACCTTATGTCCGTCGCAGTGCCCCAGTACCAGATGCCCAGTCGGCACTACTTCTCAAAGAAAGGTGTGCCTGCGCTCCACCAGCATGTCGCACACAACATCACCGCTTCTTTGAGAAACTCTGTGTGTGACAGGGTGCATTTCACCACAGACATTTGGACGAGTAGGCATGGACAGGGGCGTTACATGTCGCTGACTGGGCACTGGGTAACTATGGTGACAGCAGGACAAGGGGCTGCTGTCCAAGTCTTGCCGTCCCCACGAGTTGTGCGTCAATCCTCTTTATGTCAAAGTTCCTCCACTGCTTCTGCCTCCTCAACCTCCTCTCGGTCTTCCACCTGCACCCAAAGCCTGTCTGGTCATGCCACAAGCTTTCTAACTGCGCAGAAGGGATCCTGCACACCTCCTTACTATGCTGGCAGTAGGGCTCAACGTCATCAGGCGGTTTTTACATTGAAATGTCTGGGAAATGTGAGTCACACAGCTGAGGAGTTGTGGTCAGCTCTGGAGAACCAATTTCATGAATGGTTGTCTCCACTGGACCTGAAACCAGGGAAGGTCGTGTGCGACAATGCTGCAAACCTGGGTGCGGCCCTTCGCCGGGGCAATGTCACACACGTGCCTTGTATGGCTCACGTGTTGAACCTGGTTGTCCAGCAATTTTTAGCCCACTATCCCAGACTAGATGGCCTTCTGCAGAGGGCACGGTCGCTGTGTGCTCACTTCCGCCGTTCGCATCCCGCAGCTCAGCGACTTACATCTCTACAGAAGTCGTTGGGCCTGCCACTTCACCGGCTAAAATGCGATGTGCCTACCCGGTGGAATTCAACTCTGCACATGTTGCAGCGACTGTGGCAGCACCGACAAGCCCTGGTGCAATACGTTCTGACGTATAGCCTGGGCCAACGAGATCCAGAGGTGGAGCAAATCACACTGGAGGAGTGGTCTCAGATCAGGGACCTATGCACCCTTCTGCACAGTTTTGAAATGGCGACGAAGATGTTTAGTGCTGACGATGCCATTATCAGCATGACTATTCCGGTGATTTACATGCTGGAGCACATGTTAAACAGAATTTGGAGTCAGGTGGTGGCACAAGAGGAGGTGGAGGAAGTAGAGGAGGAGGTCTGCAAGGTCCAGACGGTCGGCAGCACCAAGGCGGCAGGCATGTGAGGGTGGGGGAGATGGTTTGCGGTTTGTCGGTGCTGCCACAGTTGCTGCAACATGTGCAGAGTTGAATTCCACCGGGTAGGCACATCGCATTTTAGCCGGTGAAGTGGCAGGCCCAACGACTTCTGTAGAGATGTAAGTCGCTGAGCTGCGGGATGCGAACGGCGGAAGTGAGCACACAGCGACCGTGCCCTCTGCAGAAGGCCATCTAGTCTGGGATAGTGGGCTAAAAATTGCTGGACAACCAGGTTCAACACGTGAGCCATACAAGGCACGTGTGTGACATTGCCCCGGCGAAGGGCCGCACCCAGGTTTGCAGCATTGTCGCACACGGCCTTCCCTGGTTTCAGGTCCAGTGGAGACAACCATTCATGAAATTGGTTCTCCAGAGCTGACCACAAATCCTCAGCTGTGTGACTCACATTTCCCAGACATTTCAATGTAAAAACCGCCTGATGACGTTGAGCCCTACTGCCAGCATAGTAAGGAGGTGTGCAGGATCCCTTCTGCGCAGTTAGAAAGCTTGTGGCATGACCAGACAGGCTTTGGGTGCAGGTGGAAGACCGAGAGGAGGTTGAGGAGGCAGAAGCAGTGGAGGAACTTTGACATAAAGAGGATTGACGCACAACTCGTGGGGACGGCAAGCCTTGGACAGCAGCCCATTGTCCTGCTGTCACCATAGTTACCCAGTGCCCAGTCAGCGACATGTAACGCCCCTGTCCATGCCTACTCGTCCAAGTGTCTGTGGTGAAATGCACCCTGTCACACACAGAGTTTCTCAAAGAAGCGGTGATGTTGTGTGCGACATGCTGGTGGAGCGCAGGCACACCTTTCTTTGAGAAGTAGTGCCGACTGGGCATCTGGTACTGGGGCACTGCGACGGACATAAGGTCTCGAAAATCCTCTGTGTCCACCAGGCGGAAAGGCAGCATTTCTGTAGCCAAGAGCTTGCAGATGGTGAAATTCAACCTCTTAGCTTTCTCATGGCTAGGAGGAAATGGTCTTTTACTTGTCCACATCTGAGGGACCGAGGGCTGGCTATTGTGCTTAGACGGGGTTGATAAGGGTGTCCCCGGCAAACTGCCGGTCTGTGAGGAAGATGCAGGCGGACATGTTAGGTTGCCATGATCCAAAGGTGGTGCTATCGATGTCGGACAGCGCTCAACACCAGCTGGTGTTACCACCTCCAAAGAAAATGATGACCTGCCAATCACGCTGGCTGTTGCGGGTAAAGAGGTGGCAGGTCTGCGCCCCAAAACAGGTGTGACTGCTGTCCCCCCAGTCACAGAGGATGAAGAGGCCGCGGATGCACAAGATATGGCAGACGGTGATTGGCCCGGCCGGCTAGGCCACATTGTAGCACACTGAGCTTCCCACTGCAACTTATGCTTCATGTCCATGTGCCGGTTCATGCATGAAGTACTCAAACTATGTATTTTTTGGCCTCTACTTAGCTTTTGCTGACAAATGTTACAGATAACACGAGTTGGGTCATCTTTATCGATCTGAAAAAATGCCCAGGCTATGCAAGGCTTAGCACCCATGCGACCTGAAGAGCCACCACGACTTGTGGTGAGAGGCAGAGTTGTGTTTGAGGATGCAGTTGTTGACGTGCTTCCAGTACTACGTCTCTGTCCAGGAAGGCGCAACCTGACCTCGTCGTCACTAGCATCTTCCTCCACCTCCTCTGCTGACCTCATCTCTTGGCTGACTGTGGGTTGACAGTAAGTGGGATCTCCGACCTCATCATCATCACCCTGTGCGTTATCACACCCGTCGTCCTCAGAGCCAACCTGTTCCTGCCCTGACAAAAAACTAAAGTTGTCGCTCCAATCAGGTATTTGAGTCTTATCATCGTCTTCCTCATTGTCTCCACCAACAGGAGTTACAGTTTGGGAATGAGGGTCTACATTATGGTCACAACCTTCTGCGTCTGGTCCTGGATCCGACTCATAAAGATTCTGGGCATCAGTGCAGATCATTTCCTCGTCTGGATTCACAGAAGCGCTGGAGTCGACCTCTGATTCCCAGGCTATAGTATGAGTAAACAGCTCTGCAGACTCAACCATCTGTTCTACCTCATACTCAGACGGGCAGCTGGAGATTTGGGAGCTGTGAGGAAGCAAGTGCGATTTGGGTGACACCTTTGAGGACTGGAGTATTTGTGATGTTGAAGTTGATGTGGAGGAGAGCCCACTTAAAGGAGCACTTGATATCCGTTAAAGCACCTGCTGTTTTTGTGCCTCATCTGGAATTTGTAGCAATTGGCGTGGCCGTAAGAAAGGAATCTTATCACATTGTCCGCTAAAAGAAGTAAACATTTTAGTTTGGCTGGAAGATGGTCTTTCTTCTGCAGATGTTACTGTTGCTTTAACACCTACCCCACGGACACAACCTTTTTTCCCCTTCCCAACACGCCTATTACCCTTTCCACCAGCAGCAGGCCTTTTTCCACTCATTTTGGTGGTTAACTAATTCACAACTCTGGAGTTGTTTGCACAAAAAAACAATGGATGGTAACCGAGCAGAGCTGAGTGGCCAAACTGTGGTATTAGGCCAAAACTATTGGCTGGGTTAGATGCAGAAAAAAATTATTTTGAATTTGCAACCTGATGGAGGTCAGTATAGATGGACTAATACAAATAGTCCCACACACTGCTAGAAGCCCAAATATTTTTTCAGAGGTACTGTAGATGCAGATAAAAATTATTTTTAATTTGCAACCCGATGGAGGTCAGTATAGATGGACTAATAGACCAAGTCCCACACACTGCTAGAAGCCCAAATATTTTTTCAGAGCTAGATGCAGAAAAAAATTATTTTTAATTTGCAACCTGATGGAGGTCAGTATAGATGGACTAATAGACCAAGTCCCACACACCGCTAGAAGCCCAACTATTTTTTCAGAGCTAGATGCAGAAAAAAATTATATTCAATTTGCAACCTGCTGGAGGTCAGTATAGAAGGACTAATAGAACAAGTCCCACACACTGCTAGAAGCCCAAATATTTTTTCAGAGCTAAATGAAGAAAAAAATTATTTTTAATTTGCAACCTGATGGAGGTCAGTATAGATGGACTAATAGACCAAGTCCCACACACTGCTAGAAGCCCAAATATTTTTTCAGAGCTAGATGCAGAAAAAAATTATTTTTAATTTGCAACCTGATGGAGGTCAGTATAGATGGACTAATAGACCAAGTCCCACACACCGCTAGAAGCCCAAATATTTTTTCAGAGCTAGATGCAGAAAAAAATTATTTTTAATTTGCAACCTGATGGAGGTCAGTATAGATGGACTAATAGACCAAGTCCCACACACTGCTAGAAGCCCAAATATTTTTTCAGAGCTAGATGCAGAAAAAAATTATTTTTAATTTGCAACCTGATGGAGGTCAGTATAGATGGACTAATAGACCAAGTCCCACACACCGCTAGAAGCCCAAATATTTTTTCAGAGCTAGATGCAGAAAAAAATTATTTTTAATTTGCAACCTGATGGAGGTCAGTATAGATGGACTAATAGACCAAGTCCCACACACTGCTAGAAGCCCAAATATTTTTTCAGAGCTAGATGCAGAAAAAAATTATTTTTAATTTGCACCCTGATGGAGGTCAGTATAGATGGACTAATAGACCAAGTCCCACACACCGCTAGAAGCCCAACTATTTTTTCAGAGCTAGATGCAGAAAAAAATTATATTCAATTTGCAACCTGCTGGAGGTCAGTATAGAAGGACTAATAGAACAAGTCCCACACACTGCTAGAAGCCCAAATATTTTTTCAGAGCTAAATGAAGAAAAAAATTATTTTTAATTTGCAACCTGATGGAGGTCAGTATAGATGGACTAATAGACCAAGTCCCACACACTGCTAGAAGCCCAAATATTTTTTCAGAGCTAGATGCAGAAAAAAATTATATTCAGTTTGCAACCTGATGGAGGTCAGTATAGATGGACTAATAGAATGATGCTATGCCCAAAAGATTTTACTTCACTAGGTGCAGTAAAAAAATTGGTATTCTATACACAGGTGTTATATCTTGCAACACAGATAGGCTACTCCACTGACTAACACACTCTGCAATAGGCCAAAAAGGATTAGCTTTGCTAGATTCAGCCAAATGCTGTGAAAAAAACTTGCACAGCACTGGCACAGACCTGCCTGGCAAAAACTGATAGGAACTCATGTAACCTAGTCCTGAAAAGGACTCCAATTACAATTAGTCTTTACTCCCACAACCTATCTATTTAAGAGCACAGACCTCCCTGATAAAAGTCGTAGGAAATGCTGTAACCTAGTCCTTAAAAGGACTGCAATCACAACTATTCCCTACTCCCAAGCTATCTGTATATTTGTGCGAAAATTGGCTTGAAATTAACAAGGTATAGCGCACACAGCAACAGCGGTGCCGTCTAACACGCAGCTGCAGCAGTGAGAAAATGGTGGCGACGGGGAAAATGGCTTGGTCTTATAGGGCAAGGACATGTGACATACACTGCCAATGACACATGCCCTTGCTTGTGTGAAAAAAAGCACTTCGCTCCGTGTGTGCGCTGCTGATAGGCTGACAGATTGCACCTCCCCACTGCAAATGCGGGAAAGAGAAATAAAAATGGAGATCTTCATTGTTCCTGCAGAGATCCATCCCCTGCCCCTCCCCCCACCCCGCTGTACACTCAAACTGCGTATTAACATTAATTTTCATCATTACTGAGAAAAAATCCAGTTATGATTTTGGTGCACGAACAGTTATCGAACATAACCTCGAACAGCCGAATTTTTCTCAAATTGTTCGTGTTCGCCGAACGGCTCGAACACCGCCCAAAACAGCTTGAATTTGAGATTGGCGAACAGTTCGAGTAGAACAACGCTCATCTCTATTCAGCACTCAAACCGTAACAGAACCACAGTATCTGCTGGTAACATCAATTTTGCGGAATCATTTCACCACTTTTTTAGCCCATCCTTTGCAAGGCCACAGGAGACAAGAAGTCTGACACATAGTCAACGCCTAGAGACGATGGTACAGGAGTATCTCCAAGTAAACATTGAAGCCATGACTGTGTCACTGGACCCTTGCTCTTTTTGGGCTTCCAATCTGGATAAATGGCTGGAGCTAGCCACTTACGCCTTGGAGATCTTGTCATGCCCCGCAGCCAGCGTTCTGTCTGAACGTGTGTTCAGCGCTGCTGGTGGTGTGCTGACAGATAAGCACACGCGGCTCTCCACTGATAATGTAGACAGACTCACGTTCATAAAGATGAACAAATCATGGATCCGAAACGACTTTTCTACCCCTGTGTCATCCTGGGGAGAGTAAAAGCTTGATGATTGGTTAAAATCACCCTACCAACCGTTTTAAGCTTTCAAATTACTAATCATGTTTATCTGTATCTTGGCTGGAAAATAATTTGGGCTTTGTAGCAGTGTGCAGCACTGATTCTATTAGGCCATCTATAATAAGCTCCACCATATTTAAAATTACTAATCATGTTTATCTGTATCTTGACTGGAAAATAATTTGGGCTTTGTAGCAGTGTGCAGCACTGATCCCATTAGGCCATCTATACTAAAGCTTCACCAGATTTAAAATTAATAATAATTTTTAGCTGCATCTAGCCCGGAAAATAATTTTGGGGCTCCGAGATGCGCAAGACACATAAGTGCCTTCTTGCTGCACTACCTGCAGCATGACCCTCATATTGTCAGAATTTGAAGTAATCATGACTACTGGGTTGCCACACTCTTAGATCCCCCAAACTTTTCGATCAACCTTTTCATTTTAATAAAGACCAAAAAAATGGTCATTTTTGAAATTATAAGCATTAGCAGGTTGTTAGAAACTGAAATCAAACAGTTTTCAACTCAAAACTTTATTCTAGGTGATGTTGCATTTTCACATAGGACCCCTTGTTCGAAAGGAGCTTCTGAACTCTCTCGTCCATTGAATTTGTCAGGTTTTGGATGGTTTCTGCTTCAATTGTTTTGCATGAGGACAGAATACCCTCCCAGAGCTGTTGCTTAGATGTGAACTGCCTCCCGCCATCATAGACACTCCTTTTAATGATGCTCCAAAGGTTCTGAATGGGGTAGAGGTCAGGGGAGCATGGGGGTCACACCATAAGTTTGTCCCCTTTTATGCCCATATCAGCCAGAGATGCAGATGTTTTATGTGCAGCATGAGATGGTGCATTATCATGCAAAAAAATGATCTTGCTGTGAAATACACGGTTCTTCTTCTTGAACCATGGCAGGAAGTGCTGTTTGAGAAAATCCACATACATTATGGAGTTCATCTTTAGCGCCTTCAGGGATCCTAAAGGGGCCGACAATCTCTCTCCCCATGATTCCAGCCCAAAACATTACTCCACCTCCTCCTTGTTGGCGCTGTAGCCGTGTTTGCGTGGGGTGTCCATCAACCAGCCATCCTCCACTCCATCCATCTGGACCATCGAGCGCTGCACGGCACTCATCCGTGAACAAAACAGTTTTGAAATCAGTCTTCATGTAATGTTTGGCCCACTGGAGCCGTTTCTGCTTGTGTGAAGTGGATAGAGGAGGTCGACAGGATGGCGTATGCACAGCTGCAAACCTCTGAAGGACCCTGCATCTTGTTGTTCGGGGGACGTTGGAGGCACCAGCAGCTTCAAAAACTTGTCTGCTGCCATGACAAGGCTTTTTTGCCGCTGCTCTTTCAACCTGACGTAATTGCCTGTAGGAAAGAGTCCTCAATTTGCCCTTATCAGCACGCACACGTGTGTACTGTGAATCAGCTACATACTTCTTGATTGCCAAGACACTTCATCCTGATCATCGCACAATGTTGATTGCAGTCATGCCTTAACCTAAACACTCCACAATTTGTTGCTTCTCAGCAGCCGACACATCCTTTTTCTTTCCCAATTTGGCAGAAAATGTAGGCTGCTTAATAATGTGAGACAGCCTTCTTAAGTAGTCTTGCCTTTCATTGGACACACCTGCCAAACTAATTAGCACAGGTGTCTGCAATTGCTTACAGTGATATAAAGAGCCCTGACACACATCACCATCAATGAGTTTAACTGACAAACAAACAAATTCTTCCCTTACCACTCCTAAACACTTTTTGCATAATAATTTGGAACACAGTGTACATGTGCTTTTCCACAAAACACCAGTGGTTCACGTAGTGAATCTTACAGTTCTAACTTGCCAACCGTGGTCTGTATGGAGTTGTTCAATAAAGGGCCCAAAATTAAGATAACATAGATGGGAGAGGTCTCTATGAATAGGAATTCCTAAGTATTTGATACCCTGTGAGGGCCAGGCAAAGGGAAAGTTGGACTGGATGGAATCCTATATGGATTTGGGGAGGGAGACATCGAGGGCCTCAGACTTCGCTGCATTGATTTTAAAATTTGACCATGTAACAAAGTGATCTATTTCAGCCATAACAGCATGGATGGATATATGTGATTGAGTGATATATACTAGGACATCATCAGCAAATAGAGAGCACTTGTACTCGGTGCCTCCCACCTCAATCCACCTAATATTGGGGTTATGGCGAATTGATGAGAGCAGGTGCTCCGTCACTAGGATGTATAAGAGAGGGGACAGAGAACATCCCTGCCTTGTCCCATTGGTGATTGTGAAAGGTGATGAAAATGTTCTGACGCGCCCCCTGGGCCTTGGGACACCCGGAGCCGGACCCTTTTTGGTGGATGCTGGTGGTTGTAGTCTCCCTGGCGGCGACCCGGTTCCGTGGCTCAGGGTGGTCAAACCAGTGGCGGAACTATTTATGTGGTTTTGATGTTTAAATGTCCGACTACGCCACCCGTGGATTGCGGTCAGAGTGAACCGCCGCTCCAGGGCAGACCGCTGAGGCTGGTGTTGTGGGTGCAGCAGAGCGTAGCATAACTCCCCACGGGAGGAGTATAGCCTCAGGGCAGTGTATGCGGAGGATGGGGGTGATGGTGCAGGGCAGCAGCAGTAACGACACGGAGTCAGTGATGCAGTCCAGGGCCTTTACTCACAGTTCTTATTATCCAGACCACGTCTGCAGGTAACGGCTGCCTACGTCGTACTGTGCTCACCAGGTGAGGGGCTCAGACAACTCCCAGATAACTTTGGAGCGCTTCACAGGACCCCCTTTGTGTGTCCTTTGTCTGGCCTTTCTTACCAACCCTTCTGTCCGGCTGCCTCGGGCCTCCTCTTGGTAAACTTGGCGCCAGTTTCCCTGACCCTATGTGGTGCCTTCCTAGTGGGTGTAGCGAGGGGCTGCGCCACATAAAATGTCACAGCCTCCTGTTTCTAGCTGAGGGTCGTTTCCTGCCTCCACTAGTTTCGGGGACCGGTCTCCCCCTTTGGCCTGACCCCTCCACGCAGGTGGATTCGGGCGTGCGGTGGCGACTCGCCCGTCCGCACCCCTGGGATCCCTTCGTTCCTCGTTCCTGGAGCCTTCTCCGCTCCCATTCCTTCCTTCTCCCTCTTCCAGGCCTGGGCCTCTGTTACTAGGCCCGCCTCCGGAGCAGAGCTCATGCAGAGCCCCTGCTCCCTGCCACTTCTGCTCAGACTTCTCTGCACTGAACTAAGATGGTGCCCACCTTTTATACTCCCTTCTCAATGCACCCAGGAACTGCTTCCTCCCTGCTCCTGCACTACAGGGTTCCCCTTCCTCAGTGTTCCCTCCCCCCACTCCAGCCAGGGACAGGGACTGTCGTGCCCATCTCAGGGGCATATTGGTCGCCCTGCCCCACGGCAATGTGGTGTAATGCATGCAGGTGTCGGGTCCTGATCCACACTACATCCTTACCTGAGAGTGAGATATCACACCTCTGGGTGAGGTGCAATACCTCTGTAGCAACCGAGCCCTCAGGTTGCTACAGTTCCATTTATCTTCAGCCTAGGTGACGTATTGCGATACAGGGCCGTGATTTTGGCTATAAAAGGGTCCCCTAGACCCCTACCCCAAGCTTTTTAAGAGAATCATATATGGCGTGCCAGGAGACTCTATGGAATGCTTTCTCAGCATCCAACGAGAGTATCTAATTACAAATTTTTAACTGCATCTAGCCCAGGAAATACTTTGTGCCTAGTAGCAGTGTCTGCTAGTCAGCGGATTATCCCGGCTGTTAAGCAAGCTATACCACCTGTAGTTTGGACACTTAATTTTTTCAAAGGAAATGCTTCGGGACCACGGGATACTCAGTGAAGAGCATCAGGAGGCACCCCAAGGCATAGGGGCTGGGATTGGCAGTAGGATGCCTTGCGGTGGACAGCCGAGCTCGATCCTTATAAAAGCTTTTTAACTGCAGCAGCTTTAGTGGACGCTACTGGAGCTGGAATTACGCGGCTGCTGGCATGAGACTTCCCCTCCAATAGATCCTTGTAAATGGATTTAAAGTGTATTCATTCAAATTAGAGAGACAATTTAAATTAAAAAGCTTAGAGCTGCCTCCACCACAGGGGGGCTCGCTCGACCCACCAGCGGACAGGCACCAGTATTGGGAGAGGGGGGCTGGCCGTCAGGGTTCACCGCGGCTCTGGCACAAACCCGGCGACGCGGAGGTGGCACGGGCAGGAGCGGACTGAACGTGTCGGCTTCTCACTTTTTGGATTTTAGAAGGGCATGACATGCCTATATCTGTGTCTCCCCCTCCTTTTACTCCTCCACCTCTTTTCTTTTCGCATGACTATATGTACTTGTCACTTTTCCATGTGTTAGTTGTGTCTTCTGAGCAGTTTGTCAGCTTTTGGACACCTTTGAAGGTGTTTTCTATGTGTTTCTATGTGTTTTTGTTTGCCTGCCATTGGTTTTAACGGTGTTCGAAGGTGTTCGACGAACAGTTCGACGAACAGTTCGGCGAACACACGGGTGTTCGACGAACCGAACCGAACTCGAACACTACGGGGGTGGCTCAACACTATTCAGGAGTTCCTGAGGAGGAACATTTTGCTGCGTCACTCTCTTTTATGTGGCAGGGGGTTCAGAATAATTTGAAGATCATGGGATACAGGTACAAACGTATGGCTGACAGGAAGCATTTTCCAGGTCCGGACCTAAGTGTGAATGAGTTTGTGTGGTTGTCTACCAGAAATATCAATTTGAAGGTTCCTTCCTGGATGCTGGGACCTAGATTTATTGGTCCCTAAAAAATAACCGCCGTCATTTACCCAGCAGCGTTTCATCTTGAGTTACCTCAGACTCTTATGATCCACAATGTGTTTCACAGGTCTCTACCCAAGAAATATGTGGTACCTCTTGAGCCCTCCTCCCTTCCATCACCCCCAATCATGGTTGATGGCAATTTTGAGTTCCAAATTTCGAAGATTGTGGATTCTCATCTTCAGCGTCGTTCCCTTTAGTACTTGGTGCACCGGAGGGGTTATGGTCCAGAGGAAAGGATGTTGGTTTGAGCATCGGAGGTGAATGCCCCTAGGCTGGTTCATTCTTTCCATACCTCACATCCAGAGAAACCTGGTCCTGAGTGTCCAGAGGCCACTGGTAGAAGGGGTGGTACTGTCACGGGTGTATCAGGTGTGACAGACAATCGTTCGGGATCCGGCTATAGAAGGTCCCTGCGCTTGGCTTTGCAGACACCTTCTTGATTTTTTCATCATCCTTCTCTCACTAGGACCCACCTTCTGCTGCTAATTAACACACACTTGCTTGATCTTTAAAAAAGCCCTCAGTGTCTCCAGAGAGTCTCCGGTGATAGAAGTATTTTCCTCTGTTCAGGCCTGGAGTTCTAGCAGTCGGCTAGTGTCTTCTTGGAGTTCCTTGGTGCATAGTTGTCATGATCTCTCTGGTGTCTTCTCAAAGCTAAGTGTATCCCTTTGTCTGTTTGCCTTGTTTTTCTTTAGTTGCAGTGGGGCTGACTAAAGTTCACCCCTCCCCCCCCCTACCTAGGGCTTAGCTCTAGGGTCAGTCAGGGATTAGGTATCCTGCTCGGCGATAGGTGAGGAACCTATTTAGGGATGATAGGGGAAGTTAGGGTGTTGTTAGATCTGCCTAGGGGTCTCCATGCTCCCTTTCCCTGGTTGTTGGGCTTCCCCCCTTTTCCCATGATCGTACGGTGGGTCCTTCCCATACCTAGCATGACAAATATATAACAAATTGGGTTCATTAATACAATGCAGAATGTGCTGTAAATTTTTTCATAAGAATTTGGGAAAGTTATGAAATGTCCTATAAATATCTGTTCTATTCCTGATCTAAGGATCTAGGCTTTTAGTTGAGATGAATCTGTGCTGCACTTTATGTACATGCTCAGTAGTGTGGCAGCGCTGTGGAGTCGGAGTCATGGAGTCGGAGTTTTAGTTGTAAGTCAGGGAAATTCATCAGTCAGTGGTTTGGCTTACTGACTCCACAGCCCTGGCGCGTACATCAGACTACACTCGGATGTTTTACACGGAGCCATAGACTTATATGGGTGCGCATGGTCCAATCATCAGATGCATTCTCAGTATGCTGCAATTGTTTTCTTACGTCAAATCGGCATGAGAAAAAAATCACAGATCTGTACTGCCCCATAGTATAGCATTGGGCCGAATTCTATCCGATAAAACATAGGACAGCACTCGGCCGTGTTAAATGGTCCTGTGAGCAAGCCCTCAGTGGCATAGACAGTCAGGGGAAGGCCCCTGTGCAAGAACAACATATGGGCCCTTTGCAGTCCAATAACTCATCATATTGCACAAATCCACCTGTTTTGTGCGGCTGCACGGGTTGCAGCAATGGTATGGCCGTCCCTTATCTGGATACATATAAATCATTCTATAAAACAAAGCTGAATTCAAAGCAGATTGTGTAGTGATCCAAGACTTTTCACTGATAGCTCACACTTTACTAAATGTGTCACCAAACCTAGTGTCATGCCTGTCACTTTAAATGTTCTTCTCTTCTCCCTCTGTGTATGGCATTTGTATCCAGTTAGTGATGAGAAAGCACTAAAATTCACTAACAGTTTTTCTGGTATCGCCAACCCCCCTCGATAGTAGTGAACCACCCTCCCTTGGCACCCTGAGATGTCCCCTAGTGTATGATGTTAGTAACAGAAAAAAGTATTTTTTTAGTGTGGACGAGGCATGTATAACATACGAAATATTCATTAAACTAATTCAAACTGAGATATCCCCTGTAGTGATGAGCGAGCACTAAAATGCTCGGGTGCTCGATGCTCGGGTCGAGCAAATTGGAATACTTGGGTGCTCGACACGAGCAACGAGCCCAATGTAAGTCTATGGGAAACTAGAGAATTTTTCAGGTGGCTCCCCCAGGCGGTCTGCAGAGGGCCTAAAAATTGCCCAAATCGATGGGAACAGTGCTCAAATGACATGGGGACAGCATAGGGAAGACCCCTGGAAGCATTTCTGACTCCCAGGTAATACGTTGTCAGAGGTATTGCGCCACTTTTATGGACTCACAATAAAACATACCAAAACGAAACCAAAATGGATTTTCCTGAGAAATATGTTAAGGAACATCCTTTCCATGACATGTACAATGTATATAAAGCAAAATAAATAACCAAAATCAAAAATACTACTCCACACCTTGGGCTATGTTCACACGTAGCTTTTTTGATGCGTTTTTGCACTTTTGAATTGCTTTCAACCAAGACAAATACATTCACCAGGAAACTTCATTTTGACATTTTACAAGCTTGGTGTGTGACACAGCATCAGACACATGCATACAGTGCTGAAAAGTCATGGGAACAGCATGGGGAAGACCTCTGGAAGCATCTCTGACTCCCAGGTCACTGCCTAAAAGTGTGCCCATCATAAGTGATCCTTGGCGCATGCGAAGATACCTCCCACCATGAGCCTGTCATTGCAGACTTGCAACAATCACCGTCCACATCCTTGTCCCACTGCAGCGTTCAGTTGTCCCTACCCCATTTCTTGGAATGCAAGCGCAAGTATGCAGGAAGCCAGCTCCCCACCCACCCACAGGCTGCAATACTATACAGCCAAATTTTTGACAGCTGCTTGCACTTGAAATGTGGCCTTTTAGGCTCGTGGAGGCGGATGCTTTTCATAACCTCATGCTGGCGGCAACCTGGTGTCCATACTCGGTCCCCAGCCGCCACTTATATTTATAAGCACGGGTCCCACGACATTACCAGTGCTCTCCCCTGTGCACTTACTGGGAAGGACCGCCTAACCACAAACATGTGGACAGGTGAATGTGGCCAGGGACGGTACGGAGCCAGTCCACAACTTTTTTTGCTGACAGTTGTATTTAGCTCGGTGAAAGGACTTGCATAGAGGGAAACCCTATCTACCCTGCATGTCATTTCTCACAGGAAGTCCTGTAAAGCTGCTTTCACTTGAAATGTGGCCTTTCAGGCTTGTGGAGGCGGAAGCTTTTCACAACCACATGCCTCATGCCTCGTGTCCATACTCGGTCCCCAGCCGCCACTATTTCTCCCGGTGTTGTCTCCGTCTTCTACAAGCGCGGGGTCCCTGAACATTACTGCTGGCACTTTTCTGTGGGAATTTGCTTGCCTCCTACTAGCCTGGAATATTTCCAGCAAACTATGTTACGACGCCATGGTATTAGCACTGCCCCCAGTACCAGTAGCGAACCCATCCCCAATTTCCATCTCAGGAATTTTATTTGGTAGATTGAGTGGCTGCCCAAATACATTTTCTCACAAAGGAGCTGAAGATAGAGTGTCAGTAGGTGCAAGTTTCTCCAGCCCCCTTAGATATTAGAGAGTGAACGGAAGCACATTGTATCAGTGGTTAGCACTGAAGACTTGCAGCGCTAGGATCCTGGATTCAAATCCCAGCTAGGACAACATCTGCAAGGACTTTGTATGTTCTCCCTGTGTTTGCGTGTCTTCCCTCCTCAGTAAAAAAGCAGCCATAGAGTGTCCGGCAACCTTTCCACACACTTTTCTTAGCCAGGACTGCTTCTTGGCAGGGTTGGACGGTCCCACCAGAGAATCCTCTGGTGTGCCTTGGCTTCTACCTCAGGAGAGTTCATGATAGCGCTAACTTTGCAGCTGCTATGGGGCTCTTGAGCGGGGGAGAAAGGTTAGCCCTCAGAATCAAATCCTCTGGTGGGCACAATGTTTTTCAATCTGAAACAGCTTCTCAGTGGGAGTTGTATTTCACCACAGTCATATTCTTTAGCTCGGTGAAAGGACTGGCATAGAGGGAAACAGTATCTACCCCGGCTGTCATTTCTCCATCACCAGATTCCGCCACAGCGGTGAGAGCCACAGATCAGGCTGCTGTGTTACAGCTTTCAAAAACTCTGCAGCGCAGGGCGGCTTGTCGATTAAGCATTAAGCATGTTTCCGCTTGGCCAAGGCAGTGCTGCAGTGCTGTCAGCTTGTGACTGATGTGGTCATTTCGGAGATGGAGGAGGAGGTGCATGAGCTGAACAATGTGATTACATTGTTGTTAAATTCGTGACGCTGTTTTTTATACTAAAGAAAGATCCAATTGTTTTGCTTTTTTAAGTTTTTTTTTTAAGACAAATGCATTCACCGGGAAATGTCATTTTAACATTCTACAACCTTATCTGGCAATGTGGTGTGTGACTCATCATCAGACACATCCTGTTTTATTTATGATGGAGGGACTCTGAAAGTCATAAAGCCTATTTTTATAGGGACATCAGACGGCCCTTACTATTCTTAAAAGTCCTGCAGTCGGCCGTAGCTATTGTTAGAGAGCCATCAGCCGACTATGCTTTGTTGTTCCCATTATTAACAAGTGGGTCTCCTATACTGTTATTGCATATCCAGTGACTGCAAGAGCTGCCAAAAATTTGGACGCAACCCAATACCCATTTGAAGAGACATAGAGGAGGGTCTCAGTAAAAAAAAAGTTCCCATTATAAAGGAGCGGGTCTCCAATAGTGGTAATGCCCATGCTGTGACTGCAAGGGCTGCCAAAATTTGGGAAAAACCCCACTAAGAATTTAAAGACACATAGAGCAGGGCCACAGTAACAAGGTACGTCATGTTCCCATTAGAAAGGAGAGGGTCTGCTATACAGTCATAGGGTATGCAGTGAGTCCAATGGCTGACCAATTTTAGGAAAAACCCCACTAAGAAGTTAAAGACACACAGAGCAGGGCCACAGTAACAAGGTACGACATGTTCCCATTAAAAAGGAGAGGGTCTGCTATACAGTTATAGGGTATGCAGTGAGTCCAATGGCTGACAATTTTAGGAAAAACCCCACTAAGAATTTAAAGACACATGGAGCAGGGCCACAGTAACAATGTACGACATGTTCCCATTAGAAAGGAGAGGGTCTGCTATACAGTTATAGGGTATGCAGTGAGTCCAACGGCTGACCAATTTTAGTAAAAACACCACTAAGAATTTAAAGACCCACGGAGCAGGGCCACAGTAACAAGGTGCGACATGTTCCCATTAGAAAGGAGAGAGTCTGCTATACAGTTATGGGGTATGCAGTGAGTCCAATGGCTGACAATTTTAGGAAAAACCCCACTAAGAATTTAAAGACACAAGGAGCAGGGCCACAGTAATAAGGTACGACATGTTCCCATTAGAAGGGAGAGGGTCTGCTATACAGTTATAGGGTATGCAGTGAGTCCAGCGGCTGACAATTTTAGGAAAAACCCCACTAAGAATTTAAAGACACATGGAGCAGGGCCACAGTAACAAGTATGACATGTTCCCATTAGAAAGGAGAGAGTCTGCTATACAGTTATAGGGTGTGCAGTGAGTCCAACTGCTGACAATTTTAGGAAAAACCGCACTAAGATTTTAAAGACACACAGAGCAGGGCCACAGTAACAAATACAAAAAGTTCCCATTAGAAAGGAGAGGGTCTGCTATACAGTTATAGAGTATGCATTGAGTCCAACGGCTGACCAATTTTAGGAAAAACCCCACTAAGAATTTAAAGACACACAGAGCAGGGCCACAGTAACAAGGTACGACATGTTCCCATTAGAAAGGAGAGGGTCTGCTATACAGTTATAGGGTATGCAGTGAGTCCAACAGATGACAATTTTAGGAAAAACCATACTAAGAATTTAAAGACACGCGGAGCAGGGCCACAGTAACAAGGTGCGACATGTTCCCATTAGAAAGGAGAGGGTCTGCTATACAGTTATAGGGTATGCAGAGAGTCCAACGGCTGACCAATTTTAGGAAAAACTCCACTAAGAATTTAAAGACACACAGAGCAGGGCCACAGTAACAAGGTATGACATGTTCCCATTAGAAAGGATAGAGTCTGCCATACAGTTATAGGGTATGCAGTGAGTCTAACATACCCTGTGGGGTATACATGAACATACTGTATAAAAAAATTTTTTACGGGTATCATTAACACTCTTTACAAAATTTAGGTGGGTGTTACATCACGGACCACGGTCACCCTGCTGATATGGTGGTGGAGGGTGAGGAGAAGGAGGAGGACAAGAGCAAATAGCCAAAATCAGGAAGCGTATACCCACGTGTGGGTGTGAAAAGGTGCATGGGAATACACCTCCCAAGAAAAGACACTGGATTGGAGTTTATGTTACGCTACTATCATTCGGTGGTGTTGAGAAGCCTGGCCCAATCCAGCCCTTGTTCATTTTTATAAGAGTCAGCCTTTCAGCATTTTCAGTTGACAGGCGGATGCGCTTATCAGTTATAGTTCCACCAGCGACACTAAAATCCTGCTCTGATAAAATGCTGGCTGCAGGGCATGCCAGGACCTCCAAGGCATAGAGAGCCAGTTCATTCCACATATCCAGCTTGGATACCCAATAATTATAAGGCACAGCGGAATCACGGAGGACGTTGGTGCGGTCGGCAAGGTACTCCCTCAGCATCTTCCCAAACTGTGCACTCCTTGTGAGAGTACCCCGCACCTCAGGGCCTGTCCGATGGGAGGGTCTGAGAAAACTTTCCCAGAACTTTGACAGTGTTCCCCTGCCTCTGCTGGATTGAAGTTGTGTCTCTCTCGCCTGTACTCCTTGGTTGTCCAACGAAGTGTGCCCTCTGCCGCCAGCGTTTTCACATGGGAATTTTTTTATTAGTTCCTCAATAAAAGCCTTCTGGTACCGCCCCATTTTTGTAGACCTGTCCGCCTCAGGAATAAGAAATATAAAGTTCTCCTTGTAGCGTGGGTCTAGAAGTGTCACCAACCAGTAATGACTGTCACCCAAAATTTTGAGAATTCGAGGGTCATGGAAAAGGCAGCGTAACATAAACTCGACCATGCGTGCCAGACTACTAACAGGCAAGACTTCCGTGTCCTCACCAAGAGGATGACTGACCATGCTCTTCTCCTCGTCCTCCTCCTCTCTGTCCTCTGGCCATCCACGCTGAACAGACAGTTGTGCAGGTAGTACCGTCTATAGTGCATGAAACTAGCTCCTGTCCTTCCTCCTTCTCCACCTCTTCCTCATTGTCACCCAATCCACGTTGGGATGAGATGAGGCTTGGCTGTGTGTATTCAACCTGTATGGTTCCTTGCTCCATCTCATCATGCTCCACCTGCAATGCATCCTCTTTGATTGTGAGCAGAGAGCGTTTCAGAAGACAGAGAAGCGGGATGGTGACACTAATTATGGCGTCATCGCCGCTCACCATCTTGGTGAAGTCCTCAAAGTTTTGGAGGATGGTACATATGTTTAACATCCATGTCCGCTCCTGAGGTCTTATGTGTGGAGTCTGAATTGAATACCGACGGCCTTTTTGATGCTGGTACTCAACAACTGCCCTCTTCTGCTCACAAATACTTTCCAACATCTGCAATGTAGTGTTCCAACGCTTGGGGACATCACACACCAGTCTGTGAGTCGGAAGCTGCAAATGCGGTAAAACGGTAAGGGCAACGAAAGCTGTAGCTGTCTTTCTAAAATGGGCACACAGGTGGCGTACTTTAACAAGCAGATCCGGCATCTCCGGGAAGGATTTGAGAAACCCCTGAACCACGAGGTTAAGCACATGGGCCAGGCATAGTATGCTTGGCCGAGGCAGTGCTGCGGTGCTTCCAGCTTGTGACTGATGTGTTCATTTCGGAGATGGAGGCTGAAGAGGAGGAGGAGGCTGAGGAGGATGAGGTGCAGGAGCTGTAGACGGTGGGTGCAACCCTGATTGACCTAGGGCCCGCAATCCTTGGCGTCGGGAGAAATAGTGGCGGCTGGGGACTGAGTACCCAGGGACAGCCGCCGCCATCAGGTTGCGGAATGCTTCCGTCTCCACGAGCCTAGAAGGCAACATTTCAAGCTCAGGCAGTCGTGAAATGTGAGAATTTAGTAGTGTGACCTGTGGGACATTGGCTGCATATTTGCGCTTGCGTTCCAAGGACTGGGGTATGGACAACTGAACGCTGCGCTGGGACAAGGACATGGACATGCTTCCTAATGGTGCTACTTGAGAGTGTGCAACGACAGGTGCAGGGCAGGAGGCATCTTCGCATGCACCATGGACAGTGGATTGGCTGGCATGCACAACATCGGAAGAAGCAATGGTGCCACCTGCAGACACTGTTCCTGGACCCTGGGGATTGGCCCACAAAGTCGGGTGCTTTGCTACCATGTACCTGATTATGCTTGTGGTGGTCAGGCTGGTCGTTTTGACACCCCTGCTGATGCTGGCCTGGCAGGTGGTGCAAATGGCCTTTTTGGGGTTATCAGCAGAGTCTTTAAAAAACAACCAGACTCGGGAAGACCTAACAGTTGTACTGGCAACTTCCTTTGTGTTGGTGTTACGGGGAACGGTTGCCCGCCTTCTGTCTGCGGCCACCACACTGCTTCTTCCTGCCTGTTGGGGTGCTCTGCCTCCCTCCCCCTGTGTGCTGCTGTACTTGCTCTGCATGTCCTTCTGCCTGGTTGGGTCAGTTACCATATCATCCACCACCTCGTCTTCCACTTCCGCACCCTGGTCCTGCTCCTGACTTTCTGGCAATTGTGTCTCATCATCGTCCACCTCTTGTGACACTTTCCCACCGTCGACTTCGTGTGACCATGGCTGCTCAAATATTTGGGCATCGCTACACGCGATCTCCTCTTGCCTTTTTCAAGTGGACCGGGCGAGAGGCCCGAATCTATAAAAGGAAAAGTGAACAGCTCTTAAGAGTGTCCAAGTGTGGGATCAGTTGTCTCTGGGTACTCGGCATGGTGGGAGGAAGGAGGATCAGGGTGAGGAATATGCGGTCCAGACTCACGGCTACTGAGACTTGACCGTTTGTAAGACAGGGTAGTGGTGGTGGTGGCTAAGTGACTGGAAGCATTATCCGCTATCCAACCAACAACCTTTTGACACTGCTCTGGGTTCAATAGTGGTGTGCTGCGGTCCCCTAGAAATTGGGACTGGAATGTCAGGCGAGAAGATGTGGGTGTTTGTTGTGGCACAATGTCGGCTTGCCCACGGCCTTGTCCTCGGCCTCTGCATGCACCATTACCGTCACATTCAGTTTCCCGTCCCTTGCCACGTGCCTTGCCCATTTTAAATGGAGGACAGTATCTTCAACGCTCACTACAAATGACTGAGTTTGAAGCGAGCTTATATGTGATCCATGTGATGGAGAAAACAGAGTTTTTATACCTGGCCTGTAGGTAAGTAGTTTGACCAGCAAACTACTGTAAATTGCTTCATGACACACTGAAAGAAATTTTTAATGGATGCCAGAAATGGCAGTATTTTCTGACAACGTATATGTGATCCGTGTGATGGAGAAAACAGAGTTTTTAATACCTGGCCTTTAGTTAAGTAGTTTGAACAGCAAACTGTGGTGAATTGCTTCACTGACACACTAAAGGAAATTTTTAATGGAGGCCAGAAATGGCAGTATTTTCTGACAACGTATATGTGATCCGTGTGATGAAGAAAACACAGTTTTAATTAGCTGGATTTCTAGCGCTCTAATATGTAAAGGATCTGGCTGTATTCTGAAGTGCCAACAAGCAAATGGCGCAGAAAAAACGGTGTTCTCTGGATTGCTTTTTAAGCAAATAATGAGGATGAAGATCCAAAGAAAAGTATTCCTGGCCCCTGAGACCTGGGCCTTTGTATAGAAATATCTAACAGCAGCAGAAGGCAGAATTGGAATGGAGCCTCTTGTGCTATGTGCACTGCAGTCTGCTATTTACACCGCCTGCCTATACACTCTGCCTGCATGATATCTCTGCAGATGGATTAGTCCTCAGAAGGACTGTTTGTTAAGATGGGTATGTGTAATGTTGTTTTTTCTCCCTACACTACCTAATACACAATCAAATCTCTCCCTGACGCAGCAGCTCCTCTCCCTACTCTTCTTGATTCTGGAATGACTGTGATGAGCATGGCGGTGCCAGGTCTGATCTAGACCTGATGATGCTGTGTGGCCAGCCAATCACTGTAATGCCCACAACCAACATGGCTACGGCATTACAGTGCATGGCAGGCAATCCCTACATGTTCATTGGCTCTTTAAAGAGCGCCAAACATGCAGGGAGGGGACCAGAGTTCCCGCCCGAGCAACCCGGAAATGCTGGGCGAGCGCCGAGCATCTCGAGCAGTGAGATGCTGGTGCGAGCACCGAGCAGTAGCGAGCATGCTCCCTCATCACTATTAAGTGGGCAAAATCTCTAGAACAGTCAATAAAGGTTTGTGCAACTTTACCAATCTTTTAACAAATGTGGTGAGCAAATGAGCTTGTGGAACATTCTAAAACATAAGTTTTACTGAAAAGACTCATCACAAAATACATGTTGAAGTGTGTGATGGGGAGCAGTTTTTTTCTACACCATGAAGCCGGGTTATGAATGATAAATTGAATACAATTGGCATTACTTGCCACAAAGGTTAGAACTACTTGGTATATTATTTGCTTTCATTTACATCATCTTAATTATATCCAGGTTTAATATACAGTATATAGTGGCTTATATTTTTTAATTATAACTAGTGATGAGCGAGCATGCTCGCTACTGCTCAGTGCTTACCCGAGCATCTCACTGCTCGAAATGCTTGGCGCTCGGTATTTCCAGGGTGGCCCGGCGGGAGCTCGGGTCCCCTGCCTGCATGTCTTTACAGAGCCAATGAACATGCAGGGATTGTCTGCCACTCACTGTAATGCAGCAGCCATGATGATTGTGGCATTACAGTGATTGGCAGGCAGCACAGCATCATCAGGTCTATATCAGACCTGGTGCCGCCGTGCTCGTCACAGTCACTCCGGAATCAGACAGTGCAGGGGGAGGTGTTGCTGAGCTAGGGAGATAATTGCTTGTTTCTAGTTAGTGTAGGTATACCAAACAATATTAGAAACACATATCCATCTCAACAAACAGTCCTTCTGAGGACTAATCCATCTGAAGATATCAGGCAGGCAGTGTATATAGCAGACTGCAGTGCATATAGCACAAGAGGCCCCATTCCAGTTTTCTCTGCTGCTGCTGTTAGATATTTCTTGAAATAGACCCAGGTCTTAGGGGCCAGAAATATTTTTTTTATGGATCTTAATCCTCATTATTTACTTAAAAAGTAATCCAGAGATCACTGTTTTTCTGCGCCATTTGCTTCTTGGCCCTGCAGAATACAGCCAGGTCCTTTCCATATTACAGCGCTAAAAATCCAGCTATTTAAAACTGTGGTTTGTCAGTCACACGGATCACATATAATTGCACTGAAAATACTGCCATTTCTGGCCTCCATTCAAAATTTGTTTCAGTGTGTCAGTGAAACTATTGACACCAGTTTGCTGTTCAAAATAGTTACCTACAGGCCAGTTTTTTTTAAAACTGTGTTTTATCCGTCACATGGATCACATATACGTTTTCAGAAAATAATGCCATTTCTGGCCTCCATTAAAAATATGTTTCAATGTGTCAGTGAAACTATTGACACAAGTTTGCTGTTCAAAATAGTTACCTACAGGCCAGCTATTTAAAACTGTGTTTTTTCCGTCACACGGATCACATATACGTTTTCTAGTGTTGAGCGAGCACTAAAATGCTCGGGTGCTCGAAGCTCGGGCCGAGCTCACAGTGATACTCGGGTGCTCGACCCGAGCAACGAGCCCAATGTTAGTCTATGGGAGACCAGAGCATTTTTGAGGCGGCACCCCCGGCAATCTGTAGAAAGCCTGAAAAGTGCCCAAAAATATAGTGACAGTGCTCAAGTGACATGGGGACAGCATGGGGATCACCCCAGGAAGTATTTCTGACCCCCAGGTCACTGCTGTCAACAACGTAGTCAGAGGTATTAAGCCACTTTTACGGGCTCACAATAAAACGTTCAAAAACTAAACTGAAACTGCTTTCCTGTGAAATATGTTAAGGAACATACTTCCCAGGGTAAAGACTTGTGTATAAGGTAAAATAAATAACCAAAATCAAATATACTCCTCTACACCTTGGGCTATGTTCACAAGTAGCATTTTTTATGCGTTTTTGCACTTTTGTATTGCCTTCAACTGTGACAAATGCATTCACCTGCAAATGTCATTTTAACATTTTACAACCTTATCTGGCTATGTGCTGTGTGACACATGCATACAGTGCTGAAAAGACATGGGAACAGCATGGTGAAGACCCCTGGAAGCATCTCTGACACCCAGGTCACTGCCTAAAAGTGTGCCCATCAGAAGTGATCCTTGCAGCATCAGAAGATGCAGACTTGCAAGTCCTTGTCCCAGGGCAGTGTTCAATTGTACCTCCCCCATTCCTTGCAATGCAAGCGCAAGTATGCAGCCTGACACCCACCCACCCACCCACCCCCAGGCTGCAATACCATACTGCTAGCTTGCTTGCACTTGAAATGAGGCCTTTCACGCTTGTGGAAGCAGACGCCGGCCACCATGTCATACTCAGTCCCCAGCCGCCCGGCGGCCGGGTGTCCACACTCTGTCCCCAGCCGCCAGGGGGCGGCCGGGTGTCCATACTCGGTCCCCAGCTACCCCTATTTGTCCCGGTAACCTTCTCCACACTTTTCTTAGCCTGGCCTGCTTTAGGGCAGCATTGGCCGAGCCCACCAGACAACCAGACTCCTCCGGTGGGCCCTGGCTTCTCCATCAGAGGAGTTGAGAGTGGCAAGATGAGGAGCATGATGATGATGATAGAAGTTAGCATCTGCTTTGTTTTCTTGGAATTCAAGGGTAAGTGTGCAGCCTGCCACCCACCCACCCCCAGGCTGCAATACCATACTGCTAGCTTGCTTGCACTTGAAATGAGGCCTTTTAGGCTTGTGGAGGCAGATGTCGGCCATCATGTCATGGCTGCGTCGGCGGCCTGGTATCCATATTCAGTCCCCAGCTGCCCGGCGGCCGGGTGTCCACACCCAGTACCGAGCCGCCAGGGGGCGGCCGGGTGTCCATAAACGGTCCCCAGCCGCCCCTATTTGTCCCGGTGCACCTTATACACAAGCGTGCATACCAAAACATTACCTGTGCCCTCCCCAGTGCATTTAGTGGGAAGGACAGCCTAACCACATACACGTGGACAAGTGAATGTGGCCAGGGATGATCCATCTCACTGACGCCTTCACACTGGGTTAATATTGTGGAATCCGGGACACAGTTGGACACTGGGATGCAACATGTCCTCCAGACATAGAGGACTGTGGGTCCTGGGTCAATCATGCTTCAACACAAAGTTCAGAAGGTAGACAGCAGCAGTGGTCGGCCTCCTACACAACGAGTAAATTATTCATGATCATGAGGCCATCCATCTCCTTAGCTTTCTGTTCCTTGGAATGCAAGTGCACGCATGTAGTAGCGGCTAGGCCTGAGGTGGTCAGCATTTTGACGCATATCCTACCTCCTCCGAGGATTGCTGGATGTTTTCCTTCTACTATCCCAGTTCTATGACTCCCGTTAAAACAAAGCTTCAGGTGATGAATGATGGATAAGGTGGTGGCAAAGGAGAAAGAGCAGGAGGAACAGGGACCATTCACATCAATATCAGGCCAGTCAACCACACATGTCTTTTAGGATATGTTTCTGTACCAAAAGGAGTGGTTTGGCTACACAGTTATAGGGCATACAGTGAGTGCAATGCCTACCAAAAATTTCGAAGCACTCCAATGCCCCTTTGAAGTGACATGGAGGTCAGAGGGCCTTAACTAAACCGTTTTTTCCATTTATAGCAACTGGGTCTCCTGTACACTGTTGGCCTAAGCAGTGAATGGAAGGCTTTCCAAAAATTATGAAGAACTGCAATGCCCCTTGAAACAGACGTGGATTACAGCATACTAAAAACCTTCTACCCATTATTGGGGAGTGGGTCTCCCTTTGTGTTCGCCTATGCATTGAAAAGAAAAAGCTGACTAAAAATAGGAGGAAATGCAATGCCCGTTGGAAGAGTCGTGGAGGTTAGAGGTAATTAAAAACAACATTTCAATGCCCTTTGGAAGAGCTGTGGAGTTCAGTGGTTTAACAACACGGTTTTAATGCCCCTTGGAAGAGACGTGGAGGTCACAGTAGCTTAACAAGACAGTTTTAATGCCCCTTGGAAGAGTGGTGGAGGTCACAGTGGAATAAAAAGACAATATCAATGCCCCTTGGAAGAGTGGTGGAGGTCGCAGTGGAATAAAAAGACAATATCAATGCCCCGTGGAAGAGACATGGAGGTCACAGTTGGATAACAAGACGGTTTTAATGCCCCTTGGAAGAGTGGTGGAGGTCAGAGTGGTTTAACAAGATGGTTTTAATGCGCCTTGGAAGAGACGTGGAGGTCAGAGTGGTTTAACAAGATGGTTTTAATGCCTCTTGGAAGAGACGTGGAGGTCAGAGTGGTTTAACAAGATGGTTTTAATGCCCCTTGGAAGAGACGTAGAGGTCACAGAAGCTTAACAAGACGCTTTTAATGCCCCTTGGAAGAGACGTGGAGGTCAGAGTGGTTTAACAAGATAGTTTTAATGCCCCTTGGAAGAGACGTGGAGGTCACAGTAGCTTAACAAGATGGTTTTAATGCCCCTTGGAAGAGTGGTGGAGGTCGCAGTGGAATAAAAAGACAATATCATTGCCCCCTGGAAGAGTGGTGGAGGTCGCAGTGGAATAAAAAGACAATATCAATGCCCCGTGGATGAGATATGGAGGTCACAGTTGCATAACAAGACGGTTTTAATGCCCCTTGGAAGAGTGGTGGAGGTCAGAGTGGTTTAACAAGATGGTTTTAATGCCTCTTGGAAGAGACGTGGAGGTCAGAGTGGTTTAAAAAGATGGTTTTAATGCCCCTTTGAAGAGACGTGGAGGTCAGATTGGTTTAACAAGATGGTTTTAATGCCCCTTGGAAGAGACGTAGAGGTCACAGAAGCTTAACAAGACGCTTTTAATGCCCCTTGGAAGAGACGGGGAGGTCAGAGTGGTTTAACAAGATGGTTTAATGCCCCTTGGAAGAGACGTGGAGGTCACAGTAGCTTAACAAGACAGTTTTAATGCCCCTTGGAAGAGTGGTGGAGGTCACAGTGGAATAAAAAGACAATATCAATGCCCCTTCGAAGAGTGGTGGAGGTCGCAGTGGAATAAAAAGACAATATCAATGCCCCGTGGAAGAGACATGGAGGTCACAGTTGGATAACAAGACGGTTTTAATGCCCCTTGGAAGAGTGGTGGAGGTCAGAGTGGTTTAACAAGATGGTTTTAATGCGCCTTGGAAGAGACGTGGAGGTCAGAGTGGTTTAACAAGATGGTTTTAATGCCTCTTGGAAGAGACGTGGAGGTCAGAGTGGTTTAACAAGATGGTTTTAATGCCCCTTGGAAGAGACGTAGAGGTCACAGAAGCTTAACAAGACGCTTTTAATGCCCCTTGGAAGAGACGTGGAGGTCAGAGTGGTTTAACAAGATGGTTTTAATGCCCCTTGGAAGAGACGTGGAGGTCACAGTAGCTTAACAAGATGGTTTTAATGCCCCTTGGAAGAGTGGTGGAGGTCGCAGTGGAATAAAAAGACAATATCAATGCCCCGTGGATGAGATATGGAGGTCACAGTTGCATAACAAGACGGTTTTAATGCCCCTTGGAAGAGTGGTGGAGGTCAGAGTGGTTTAACAAGATGGTTTTAATGCCTCTTGGAAGAGACGTGGAGGTCAGAGTGGTTTAAAAAGATGGTTTTAATGCCCCTTTGAAGAGACGTGGAGGTCAGAGTGGTTTAACAAGATGGTTTTAATGCCCCTTGGAAGAGACGTAGAGGTCACAGAAGCTTAACAAGACGCTTTTAATGCCCCTTGGAAGAGACGGGGAGGTCAGAGTGGTTTAACAAGATGGTTTAATGCCCCTTGGAAGAGACGTGGAGGTCACAGTAGCTTAACAAGATGGTTTTAATGCCCCTTGGAAGAGTGGTGGAGGTCGCAATGGAATAAATAGACAATATCAGTGCCCCTTGGAAGAGTGGTGGAGGTCGCAGTGGAATAAAAAGACAATATCAATGACCCGTGGAAGAGACGTTGAGGTCAGAGAGGTTTAACAAGATGGTTTTAATGCCCCTTTGAAGAGACGTGGAAGTCAGAGTGGTTTGACAAGATGGTTTTAATGCCCCTTTGAAGAGATGTGGAGGTCACAGTAGCTTAACAAGACGGTTTTAATGCCCCTTGGATGAGACGAGGAGGTCAGAGTGGTTTAACAAGATGGTTTTAATGCCCCTTTGAAGAGACGTGGAGGTCAGAGTGGTTTAACAAGATGGTTTTAATGCCCCTTGGAAGAGACGTAGAGGTCACAGTTGCATAACAAGACGGTTTTAATGCCCCTTGGAAGAGTGGTGGAGGTCAGAGTGGTTTAACAAGATGGTTTTAATGCTTCTTGGAAGAGACGTGGAGGTCAGAGTGGTTTAACAAGATGGTTTTAATGCCCCTTTGAAGAGTCGTGGAGGTCAGAGTGGTTTAACAAGATGGTTTTAATGCCCCTTGGAAGAGACGTAGAGGTCACAGAAGCTTAGCAAGACGCTTTTAATGCCCCTTGGAAGAGACGGGGAGGTCAGAGTGGTTTAACAAGATGGTTTAATGCCCCTTGGAAGAGACGTGGAGGTCACAGTAGCTTAACAAGATGGTTTTAATGCCCCTTGGAAGAGTGGTTGAGGTCGCAATGGAATAAAAAGACAATATCAGTGCCCCTTGGAAGAGTGGTGGAGGTCGCAGTGGAATAAAAAGACAATATAAATGACCCGTGGAAGAGACGTGGAGGTCAGAGAGGTTAAACAAGATGGTTTTAATGCCCCTTTGAAGAGACGTGGAAGTCAGAGTGGTTTAACAAGATGGTTTTAATGCCCCTTGGATGAGACGAGGAGGTCAGAGTGCTTTAACAAGATGGTTTTAATGCCCCTTTGAAGAGACGTGGAGGTCAGAGTGGGTTAACAAGATGGTTTTAATGCCCCTTGGAAGAGACGTAGAGGTCACAGAAGCTTAACAAGACGCTTTTAATGCCCCTTGGAAGAGACGGGGAGGTCAGAGTGGTTTAACAAGATGGTTTTAATGCCCCTTGGAAGAGACGTGGAGGTCACAGTAGCTTAATAAGATGGTTTTAATGCCCCTTGGAAGAGTGGTGGAGGTCGCAATGGAATAAAAAGACAATATCAGTGCCCCTTGGAAGAGTGGTGGAGGTTGCAATGGAATAAAAAGACAATATCAGTGCCCCTTGGAAGAGTGGTGGAGGTCACAGTTAAATAAAAAGACAATATCAATGACCCGTGGAAGAGACGTGGAGGTCAGAGAGGTTTAACAAGATGGTTTTCATGTCCCTTTGAAGAGACGTGGAAGTCAGAGTGGTTTAACAAGATGGTTTTAATGCCCCTTTGAAGAGATGTGGAGGTCACAGTAGCTTAACAAGACGGTTTTAATGCCCCTTGGATGAGACGTGGAGGTCAAAGTGGTTTAACAAGATGGTTTTAATGCCCCTTGGAAGAGACGTGGAGGTCACAGAAGCTTAACAAGACAATTTTAATGCCACTTGGAAGAGACTTGGAGGTCAGAGTGGTTTAACAAGATGGTTTTAATGCCCCTTGGAAGAGACGTGGAGGTCAGATTGGTTTAACAAGATGGTTTTAATGCCCCTTGGAAGAGACGTGGAGGTCAGAGTGGTTTAACAAGATGGTTTTAATGCCCCTTGGAAGAGACGTAGAGGTCACAGAAGCTTAACAAGACGCTTTTAATGCCCCTTGGAAGAGACGGGGAGGTCAGAGTGGTTTAACAAGATGGTTTTAATGCCCCTTGGAAGAGACGTGGAGGTCACAGTAGCTTAACAAGATGGTTTTAATGCCCCTTGGAAGAGTGGTGGAGGTCGCAATGGAATAAAAAGACAATATCAGTGCCCCTTGGAAGAGTGGTGGAGGTCTCAATGGAATAAAAAGACAATATCAGTGCCCCTTGGAAGAGTGGTGGAGGTCGCAGTGGAATAAAAAGACAATATCAATGACCCGTGGAAGAGACATGGAGGTCAGAGAGGTTTAACAAGATGGTTTTCATGTCCCTTTGAAGAGACGTGGAAGTCAGAGTAGTTTAACAAGATGGTTTTAATGCCCCTTTGAAGAGATGTGGAGGTCACAGTAGCTTAACAAGACGGTTTTAATGCCCCTTGGATGAGTCTTGGAGGTCAAAGTGGTTTAACAAGATGGTTTTAATGCCCCTTGGAAGAGATGTGGAGGTCACAGAAGCTTAACAAGACAATTTTAATTCCACTTAGAAGAGACTTGGAGGTCAGAGTGGTTTAACAAGATGGTTTTAATGCCCCTTGGAAGAGTCGTGGAGGTCAGATTGGTTTAAAAAGATAGTTTTAATGCCCCTTGGAAGAGACGTGGAGGTCAGAGTGGTTTAACAAGATGGTTTTAATTCCCCTTGGAAGAGATGTGGAGGTCAGAGTGGTATAACAAGATGGTATTTATGCCCCTTGGAAGAGACGTGGAGTTCAGAGTGGTTTAACAAGACGGTTTTAATGCCCCGTGGAAGAGACGTGGAGGTCACAGTAGGTTAACAAGATGGTTTTAATGCCCCTTGGAAGAGAGGTGGATGTCGCCGTGGAATAGAAAGACAATATCAATTCCCTTTTGAAGAGTGGTGGAGGTCGCAGTGGAATAAAGTGACAATATCAATGCCCCGTGAAAGAGACGTGGATGTCACAGTAGCTTAACAAGACGGTTTTATTGCCCCTTGGAAGAGACATGGAGGTCAGAGTGGTTTAACAAGATGGTTTTAATGCCCCTTTGAAGAGACGTGGAGGTCAGAGTGGTTTAACAAGATAGTTTTAATGCCCCTTGGAAGAGACGTAGAGGTCACAGAAGCTTAACAAGACGGTTTTAATGCCGCTTGGAAGAGACGTGGAGGTCAGAGTGGTTTATCAAGATGGTTTTAATGCCCCTTGGATGAGACGTGGAGGTCAGAGTGGTTTAACAAGATGGTTTTAATGCCCCTTGGAAGAGACGTGGAGGTTTGAGTGGTTTAACAAGATGGTTTTAATGCCCCTTGTAAAAGACGTGGAGGTCAGAGTGGTTTAACAAGATGGTTTTAATGCCACTTGGAAGAGACGTGGAGGTCACAGTAGCTTAACAAGACGGTTTTATTGCCCCTTGGAAGAGACATGGAGGTCAGAGTGGTTTAACAAGATGGTTTTTATTGCCCTTTGGAAGAGACGTGGAGGTCACAGTAGCTTAACAAGACGGTTTTAATGCCGCTTGGAAGAGACGTGGAGGTCAGAGTGGTTTAACAAGATGGTTTTAATGCCCCTTGGAAGAGACGTGGAGGTCAGAGTGGTTTAACAAGATGGTTTTAATGCACCTTGGAAGAGACGTGGAGGTTTGAGTGGTTTAACAAGATGGTTTTAATGACCCTTGGAAAAGACGTGGAGGTCAGAGTGGTTTAACAAGATGGTTTTAATGCCACTTGGAAGAGACGTGGAGGTCACAGTAGCTTAACAAGACGGTTTTAATGCCCCTTGGAAGAGACGTGGAGGTCAGAGTGGTTTAACAAGATAGTTTTAATGCCCCTTGGAAGAAACGAGGAGGTCGGAGTGGTTTAACAAGATGGTTTTAATGCCCCTTGGAAGAGACGTGGAGGTCAGAGTGGTTTAACAATACAGCCCTTGTTCATTTTTATAAGAGTCAGCCTGTCAGCATTTTCAGTTGCGCTTATCAGTTATAATTCCACCAGCGGCACTAAAAACCTGCTCTGATATAACGCTGTTGGCAGGGCAGGCCAGGACCTTCAAGGCATAGAGAGACAGTTCATTCCACATATCCAGCTTGGATACCCAATAATCAAACTAGCTCCTGTCCTCCTCCTCCTCTTCCTCACTGTCACCCAATCCACGTTGGGATGAGAAGAGGCTGGGCTGTGTGTAATCACCCTGTATGGTTCCTTGCTCCATCTCATCGTGCTCCACCTGCAATGCATCATCTTTGATTGTGAGCACAGTGAGTTTCAGAAGACAGAGAAGTGGGATGGTGACATTAATTATGGCGTCATCGCCGCTCACCATCTTGGTGGAGTCCTCAAAGTTTTGTTGGATGGTACATATGTCTGACATCCATGTCCACTTCTGTGGTCTTATGTGTTGTGTCTGAACTGTATACCGACGGCCTTGTTGATGCTGGTACTCAACAACTGCCCTCTTGTGCTCTCAAATCCTTCCCAACATCTGCAGTGTAGAGTTCCAATGCGTGGGGACATCACACAACAGTCTGTGAGCCGGAAGCTGCAAACGCTGCTGAAACACGACAGGCTTTGAGAAACTGCTGAACCACAAGGTTAAGCACATGGGCCAGGCATGGTACGTGTGTGCTTGCCTTGCCTCAGAGCCGCCACCAGATTTCCGGCCATTGTCACACACGACCATGCCTGGCTGTAGGTTCAGTGGTGTGAGCCACAGATCTGCCTGCTCTTTCAGAGCTGTCCACAACTCTTCAGCATTGTGCGGTTTGTCACCTAAGCATAATAGCTTCAGCAGAGCCTGTTGCCACTTGGCCGAGGCAGTGCTGCAGTGCTTCCAGCTTGTGACTGAAGGAGTCATTTCAGAGATGGAGGCTGAAGAGGAGGAGGAGGCTGAGTAGGATGAGGTGCAGGAGCTGTAGACCATGGGGGCACCCATGATTGACCCTAGGGCCCGCAATCCTTTGTGTCGGGAGGATGTGTTCCATCCCAAGGCCTGACTGGGTCCTGGCTTCCACTATGTTAACCCAGTGTGCCGTCGGCGAGATGTACCATCCCTGCCCACAAGCACTTGTCCACGTGTCCGTGGTTAGGTGGACTTTCCCGGTAACTGCTTTGTTGAGGGCATGGCTAATGTTTTGGGACACGTGCTCGTGTAATGCGGAGACAGAAGAAATATTGGTGGCTTGGGACTGAGTACCGAGGGATGGCCGCCGTCGTCAGGTTGCAGAATGCTTCCGTCTCCACGAGCCTAAAAGGCAACATTTCGAGCGCAAGCAGTCGTGAAATGTGAGAAGTTTGTAGTGTGGCCTTTGGGGCGTTGGCTGCATATTTGCTCTTGCGTTCCAAGAACTGGGGTATGGACAACTGAACGCTGCGCTGGGACAAGGACATGGACCTGCTTCCTGATGCTGCTACTTGAAAGTGCGCAACGACAGGTGCAGGGCAGGAGGCATCTTCACATGCACCATGGACAGGGGATTTGCTTGAATGCACAACAGCAGAAGAAGCAATGGTGCCACCTGCAGACACTGTTCCTGGACCCTGGGATTCGGCCCACAAAGTCGGGTGCTTTGCTGCTATGTGCCTGATCATGCTGGAGGTGGTCAGGCTGGTCGTTTTGCCACCCCTGCTGATGCTGGCCTGGCAGGTGGTGCAAATGGCCTTTTTGGGGTTATCGACAGAGTCTTTAAAAAACAACCAGACTCGGGAAGACTTAACAGTTGTACTGGCAACTTCCTTCGTGATAGTTTACGGGGAAAGGTTGCCTGCCTTCTGTCTGCGGCCACCACACTGCTTCTTCCTGCCTCTTGGGGTGCTCTGCCTCCCTCCCCCTGTGTGCTGCTGTCCTCGCTCTGCATTTCCTCCTGCCAGGTTGGGTCAGTTACTATATCATCCACCACCTCGTCTTCCACTTCCGCACCCTCATCCTCCTACTGACTTTCTGGCAATTGTGTCTCATCATTGTCCACCTCTTGTGACACTTTCCCACAGTCGCCTTCATGTGACCATGGCTGCTCAAATATTTGGGCATCGCTACACGTGATCTCCTCTTGCCCCGCTTCAAGTGGACCGGGCGAGAAGCCCGAATCTATAAATGGAAAAGTGAACAGCTCTTCAGAGTGTCCAAGTGTGGGATTAGTTGTCTCTGGGCACTCGGCATGGTGGGAGGAAGGAGGATCAGGGTGAGGAATATGCGGTCCAAACTCACGGCTACTGAGACTTGACCGTGGGTAGACAGGGTAGTGGTGGTGGCTAAGTGACTGGAAGCATTATCCGCTATCCAACCAACAACCTTTTGACACTGCTCTGGGTTCAATAGTGGTGTGCTGTGGTCCCCTGGGAATTGGAACAGGAAGGTCAGGCGATAAGATGTGGGTGTTTATTGTGGCACAATTTCAGCTTTCCCATGGCCTTGTCCTCGGCCTCAGCATGCACCATCACCATCACGTCCTGTTCCCCGTCCCTTGCCACATGCCTTGCCCATTTTAAATGGCGGACAGTATCTTCCATGCGCACTACAAATGACTAAGTTTGGAGCGAACTTACATGTGATCCGTGTGACGGAGAAAACAGAGTTTTTAATACCTGGCCTGTAGGTAACTACAAGGGTGGTAATTAGAGCAGAGCACTGGGTTACATATAGTAATTGAAAATATTAAATAGTAAAAAATGAATATATCAAACATACTGTAACCTGCCCAACAGATATATTAAGGGCCAATCGTCAAACCATACTAACAGGAGAGTGCCAAAGGCAAGAAAAAAATGATCAAATGGCCCATTATGGTGAAAAAGATGAAAAACTTTATTATAAATATTACACAGGAAATGTGGGGAGAAGACGAGCAAAAAATACATACATATGCATTAAAAATGATTAAAAGCAGATACATAACATGTGCGATGCAGGTAAGACACCTCTCTGAAATCGTATTGAGCCTCAGCTATAGGCAGAATGAGAGTAGTGCTAACAGAGAGAGGGAGGAGACATATTCATATAATAAATAGCATAGCAATATATTAATATAGCAATTTCCCTCACATCATACATGGCCTCCATCGGCCGTCATTACCTTAGTAGGGAAATAAAACCTGGATCGTCATGTATTTTCCCCGACGCGCGTTTCGGCGCTTGTGCCTTTTTCAAGGGGACTTTTTGCTCACCTCCTCCCCACATTTCCTGTGTAATATTTAGAATAAAGTTTTTTCATCTTTTTCACCATAAAGGGCCACTTGATCGTATTTTTCTTGCTTTGGGCCCTCTCCTGTCTGAATGTAACTAGTTTGAACAGCAAACTGGTGTGAATTGCTTCACTGACACACTGAAAGAAATTTTTAATGGAGGCCAGAAATAGCAGTATTTTCTGGTAACGTATATGTGATCCGTGTGATGGGAAAAACACAGTTTTATCTAGCTGGCCTGTAGGAAACTATTTTGAAAAGCAATCTGGTATCAATTGCTTCACTGACATACTGAAACAAATTTTTAATGGAGGTCAGAAATGGCAGTATTTTCTGAAAACGTATATGTGATCCGTGTGACGGAGAAAACAGCGTTTTAAATTCCTGGCCTGTAGGTATCTCTGCAGATGGATTAGTTAGTCCTCAAAAGGACTGTTTGTTAAGATGGATATGTGTAATGTAAATTTTTTCTCCCTACACTACCTAATACATAAGCAAATCTCTCCCTGATGCAGCAGCACCTCTCCCTACTCTGCCTCATTCCGCAGTGACTGTGACGAGCACAGCGGCACCAGGTCTGATATAGACCTGATGACGCTGTGCTGCCATCCAATCACTGTAATGCCACAACCATCATGGCTGTGGCATTACAATGAGTGGCAGGCAATCCCTGCATGTTGATTGATGCTCTAAAGAGCGCCAAACATGCAGGGAGGGGACCCAAGCTCCTGCCGAGCAACCCCGGAAATACTCGGCGAGAAACGAGCATCTCGAGCAGTGAGATGCTGGTGCAAGCACTGAGTAGTAGTAACTCGCAAGCTGACTCGCCCCCTTGGCCGTGGGGCACTCGGAACCGGGCAGTAAGGAGACGATGGGGGTAGTAGTGGTGACCCGGTCCCACGGCCCAGGGTGGTGAGACCAGTGGCAGTCTTTTAGATGTTTTAAGTGATGTCCGACTACGCCACCCGTGGATTGCGGTTATTATGAACCGCCGCTGCAAGGTAATCCCCTGAGGCTGATGGTGTGTGCAGCTGAGATTGGATAACTCCCCACGGGAAGAGTGTAGCCCCAGGGCAGTGCAATGGATGGTGGGGGTGATGGTGCAGGGAGTCCCAGTACCGGTAGTGCTGGAGGAGCGAGAAAGTACACAGACAACGTACTGCAGTCCAATGTCTTTTACTCACAGTTCATGTGCTCCGGGTCACTTCGGCACCAGTAGTGACAGCCCGAGCCGTGCTGCGTCCACCAGGTGAGGGACTCGGTCAACCCCCAGGCAGTTCAGGAGCATGGCACAGGAGCCCTTCAATCCTTTCTCTGGCCTGCCTCACCAGTGACCCACTTTTGTCCAGCTGCCGTGGAACTACGCGGGTAAACGTGGGCCCCGTTCCCCACTGTCCTATATGGAGCCTTCCTAGCAGGTTTGATGAGGTGTCGCACCAATAAATGATCACGGCCTCCGGTCTTTGGCTGAGGGTAGTTTCTCCTCCACCAACTTGGGATCCGGTACCCTTAATCTGCCTGACCCTTCACCCTGTATTCTCGTAGGTTCTTAGGGTCCCTTCCACCTTCTTGTTCCTGAGCCCCTCTGTTCCTCTGTCTCTTCCTCTCCTTTTCTGCTCCTTCTTCTTCTCCTTTCTCGTGGAGCTGGGCTGAGAAGGAACCACAGCTCCCCTTCACCTCTCCTCTCTCTCCACTCCACTCTCCTCCTCGGCCTCTCACCAGGCCCACTCCTGAGTAGAGCTCCTCCAGAGCCTCTACTCCCTGTCTTCTCCTCTCATTGAACAGACCCTGAGCTAAGATGGTGCCCACCTTATATACCTCCCTCTCCGTGTATGAGCCCAGGTGACCAGCAACCAATGGGCTCCTTCCTATGCTCAGAAACCAACCCCTATCTGCTCCTACACCACTGGGTATTCCTCCCCCCTCCCCACTCCAGCCAGGGACATGGTTCGTCGTGCCTGCATTTCTGTCTAATGGGAGCACCATTGAACTGTCCCTCGGAAATGGGGTGAGTGTGCTGTATGCAGCTAACTGAGCCCTGGTCCATACTCCATCCTTACCCGGGAGTGGCATATCACACCTCTGGCAGAGGTGCAATACCCCTGTAGCGGCCGAACCCTCAGGGCGCTACAGTAGCAAGCATGCTCACTCATCTAGTCTAGTCTTTATCATGCCCGTAAAAAAAAATAATTTATACAGTATGTTCATGTATACCCACCAGGGGTAAATGTTTGTTAACCCATACACTTAGTGCATGGGCATTACAAGTATAGGAGACCTGCTCCTTTCTAATGGGAACATGTTTTTATGATTCCCTCCTCCTCATCTCTTCCAAAGGGCATTGGAGTGCCTCCCAATTTTTGGCAGCCCTTGCATTCACTGCAAAGGCTACACTGTGGGAGACCCACTTCCTAATAATGGGATCATTGTTTTTAGGAGGCTCTCCGACCTCTACGTCTCTTCCAAGGGGAATTGGAGTGTCTCCCAATTTTTGGCAGCCCTTGCACTCACTGCATAGGCAAACACTATGGGAGACCCACTTACTAATAATGGGAACATTGTTTTTAGGAGGCTCTCAAACCTCTACGTCTCTTGCAAGGGGCATTGGAGTTCCTCCAAAATTTTTGCAGCCGTTGCTTAACTGCATAGGCAAACAGTATGGGAGATCCTCTCCTTTCTAATGGGAATTTGTTGTTAATGTGGCCCTGCTCTATGTGTCTTTACCTTGTTAGTGAGGTTTTTCCTAAATTTTGTCAGCCGTTGGACTCACAGCATACCCTATAACTGTATAGCACACCCGCTCCTTTGTTATGGAAACATGTCATTACTGTGGCCCTGCTTTATGTGTCTTTAAATTGTTAGTGAGGTTTTTCCCAAATTTTGGCAGCCATTGCAGTCACAGCATGGGCATTACCACTATAGAAGACTCGCTACTTTATAATGGGAAAAGTTTTTTTACTGAGACCCTCCTCTATGTCTATTCAAAGGGGTATTGGGTTGTGTCCGAATTTTTGGCAGCCCTTGCAGTCACTGCAAATGCAATAACAGTATAGGAGACCCACTTGTTAATAATGGGAACAACATAGCATAGCCAGCTGATAGCTCTCTAACAATAGCGAGGGCCGACTTCTGGACCTTTAAGAATATTAAGGGCCTCCTGATGGCCCTGTAAAAATAGGCTTTGTGACTTTCAGAGTCCCTCCATCATAAATGAAACAGGATGTGTCTGATGATGTGTCACACACCACATGGCCAGATAAGGTTGTATAATGTTAAAATTACATTTCCTGGTGAATGCATTTGTCTTAAAAAATAACGTAAAAAAAACAAAACAGTAGGATCTTTCTTTAGTATAAAAAACAGAGTCGCCAGTGTAACCTCAATGTAATCACATTGTTCAGCTCCTGCATCTCCTCCTCCATTTCCAAAATGACCACATCAGTCTCAAGCTGAAAGCACTGCAGCACTGCCTTGGCCAAGCCACAACAGGCTGTGCTGAAGATAACATGCTTAATGCTTAGGTGACAAACCGCCCAGCGCTACAGAGTTGTTAAAAGCTGTAACACAGCAGCTTCATCTGTGGCTCTCACCGCTGAATGTACAGCCAGGCATGGTCCTGTGTGATAAAGGGCGGAACCTGGTGACGGAGAAATGACAGCCGGAGTAGATACGGTTTACCTCTATGCCAGTCCTTTCACCCAGCTAAAGAATATGGCTGTGGTGTAAAAAATCTCCCAATGAGAAGCTGTTTGACAGCTTTATTACATGGGAGGAATGTGTAAGAAATAGACATTCCTCACATGTAATAAAACTGTCAAACAGTCGCAATTCATGCACACGGGGGTGATTTAACCTTATCACCGAGCAGCTATAAATACTTGGAGCTCGGCCCGAGCATACTCGGCCAAAGGGTTAAAAGAACATACTCGCTCAACACTAATTCTGAGGGCTCACCTTTCTCCCCTGCTCAAGAGCCCCATAGCCGCTGCAAAGTTTGCGCTATCATGAACTCTCCTGATGTTGAAGCCAGGTCACACCAGAGGATTCTCTGGTGGGACCGTCCAACCCTGCCGAGAAGCAGTCCTGGCTAAGAAAAGTGTGTGGGAGGGTTCCCGGACACTCTATGGCTGCTTTTTTACTGAGGTGGAAACCCACGCAAACATGGGGAGAACATACAAAGTCCTTGCAGATGTTGTCCTTGCTGGGATTTGAACCCAGGATCCCAGTGCTGCAAGGCTTCAGTGCTAACCACTGATCCAATGTGCTGCCGTTCACCCTCTGATATCTAACAGGCTGGAGTAACTTGCCCCTACTGCCACTCTATCTTCAGCTCATTTGTGAGAAACTAATGTATTTAGGTAGCCACTCAGTCTACCAAATAAAATTCTTGAGAAGGAAATTGGGGATGGCTTCGCTACTGGTACTGGGGGCAGTGCTAATATCATGGCATCATACCATAGTTTAATGGAAATATTCCAGGCTGGTAGGAGGCAAGCAGATTCCCACAGAAAAGTAGCAGCAGTAATCTTCAGGGACCCGTACTTGTAGAAGGCGGAGACAATGCCTGGAGAAATAGTGGCAGTTGGGGACCGAGTATGGACACCTGGCCACCGCCGCCATGAGGTTGTGGACAGCTTCCACCTTCACGAGCCTAAAAGGCCATATTTCAAGTGCAAGCAGATGTCCAGAAATCTGGCAGTTTAGTATTGCAGCCTGTGGGTGGGTGGATGGCTGGCTGCATTCTTGCGCTTGCATTCCAAGTTACAGAAAACTAAGCAGATGGTGGCCTCTATCATCATCATGGCCTCACATCGGAACTATGAACTCTCCTGAAAGAGAAGCCAGGGCCCACCGAAGGAGTCTCCGGTTCTCTGGTGGGACCGTCCAACTCTGCCGAGAAGCAGTCCTGGCTAAGAAAAGTGTGGGGGAATGTTCCCGGACACTCTATGGCTGCTTTTTTAATGTGGATTGGACAGATTTATGCAGGTTATTTCTCAAACCGCATTGCAGATCAGGCCATTGCCCAACTCTGTAGTCATGAAATTAAAGGCGAAAAGACAGGATGTTTGTGTGTCAAAGCACAACCGACAAGTGCGAGCTGATGTTGGACGGGCTGCCATTGCTTATGCAACAAGCTGCATTAGAGGACTTCCTGGGAGAAATGACACCCAGAGTAGATATGCTTTTGTTATATGCCAGTCCTTTCACCGAGCTAAAGAATATGGCTGTGGTGAAATACAACTCTCACTGAGAAGCAGTGTCAGACTGAAAGACATTGGGTCTACCAGAGGATTTGATTCTGAGGGCCCACCTTTCTCCCCTGCTCAAGAGCCCCACAGCAGCTGCAACGTTTGCGCCTATCATGAACTCTCTTGATGGAGTAGCCAATGCCCACCCGAGGATACTCTGGTGGGCCCATCCAACCATGCTGAGAAGCAGCCAAGGCTAAGAAAAGTGTGTGGGAAGGTTCACTCTAGGGCTGCATTTTTAATGTGGACTGGCTCCGTACCATTCCTTGGCACATTCACCTGTCCATGTGTTTGTGGTTAGGCGGTCCTTCCCAGTAAGTAAGCTATGGAGGGCACTGGTAATGTTGTTGGACCCGTGCTTGTGGAAGGTGGAGATGACACCGGGACAAATAGTGGTGGCTGGGGACCGAGTATGGATACCCGGTCGCTGCCGCCATAAAGTTGTGGACAGCTTCCACCTCCACGAGCCTAAAAGGCCACATTTCAAGTGCAAGCAGCTGTCAAAAATTTGGCATTAAAGTATTGCTGCCTGTGGGTCGGTGGGTGGCAGGCTGCATACTTGCGCTTGCATTCCAAGGAATGGGTTAGGGACAACTGAATGCTGCACTGGGACAAGGAAATGGACAGTGGTTGTTGCAAGTCTTCAATGACAGGTGAATGGCGGGAGGCATCTTCGAATGCGCCAAGGATCACTTATTATGGGCACACTTTTAGGCAGTGACCTAGGAGTCAGATATGCTTCCAGGGGTCTTCCCCATGCTGTTCCCATGTCTTTTCATCACTGTATGCATGTGTCTGATGATGTGTCACACACCACATGGCCAGATAAGGTTGTAAAATGTTAAAATGACATTTCCCAGCGAATGCATTTGTCTTGGTTGAAAGTAATGCAAAAGTGCAAAAACGCATCAAAAACGCTACGTGTGAACATAGCCCAAGGTGTGGAGGAGCATTTTTGCTTTTGGTTATTTATTTTGCCTTATATACAAGTCATTACCGTGGAAAGGATGTTCCTTAACATATTTCCCAGGAAAATCCATTTTGGCTTGGTTTTTGTATGTTTTATTGTGAGCCTGTAAAAGTGGCTTAATACGTCTGACAACATTGTTGACAGCAGTAACCTGGGAGTCAAAAATGCTTCCTTGGGTCTTCCCCATGCTGTTTCCATGTCATTTGAGTACTGTTCCCTTGGATTTTGGCAATTTTTAGGCCTTCTGCAGACCGCCGGGGGGAGCCGCCTGAAAAATGCTTGAGTTTCCCATAGAATTACATTGGGCTCATTGCTCGGGTCGAGCACCCAAGTATTCCAATGTGCTCGACCTGGGCATTGACCACCCGAGCATTTTAGTGATCGCCCATCACTAACGTTAACTTTTTGTGCTATTACTGCTCCCCCAACTAAGTCAAGTTTTTAATGTGTCCTTTTGTGTTTAGATGTTTTTTTTTTAATATATGTGTAATTAAGTGTACTACAATACGGCTCAATTTATTTTAATCTCATGCACTTCCTTTGACCAATTTTCTGTGAGTTCACGGTAGTTAGGTTTCATATTATCAGACTTGTCCATTGAACTCCTCCAAATGAAAAATGCTGCAAAGAGTGATGCTACTTTACAACTGGAGAAGACTGAACACAGGTTGGTCACATACTCCTCCATCAGGAACCATATTATGAACAGGATAGCGATTCAGTCTGTGAAGAAGGCTTCACTAAACAATTTATACCTTATATAGTAAGTGGCACAAAATCATGAACCAAACATATTTATTACAATTTTTATTATTTAATATTGTAGAGCCATTTATTCCATTTGAAAGGGATATACATAGCACAAACAATTACAATAAATTTTGAACAATATATGTTGGCGCTTGGTACAGGGGGAGCGAGGGCCCTGCCTGCGAGGGTTCACAATCTACAGGGGATGGGTGAGGATACAGTAGGTGAGGGTAGAGCTGGTCGTGCAGTGGTATGGTGGAGAGAGGGATACTGCAGGTTGTAGGCTTGTCGGAAAAGGTGTGTCTTCAGGTTCCTTTTGAAGTTTTCCACGGTAGGCGAGAGTTTCATGTGTTGGGGTAGAGAGATCCAAAGTAGGGGGGATGCAAGGGAGAAATCTTGTATACGACTGTAGGAAGAGGAGATAAGAGGGGAGTATAGAAGGAGATTTTGTGAGGATCAGAGGTTGCATGTAGGTAAGTATCGGGAGACTAGGTCACAGATATATGGAGGAGACAGGTCGTGGATGGCTTTGTATGCCATAGTTAAGTTTTGAACTGGAGTCTCTGGGTAATGGGGAGCCAGTAAAAGGATTGACAGAGAGGAGAGGCCAGGGAATAGCGGGGGGACAGGTGGATTAGTCGGGCAGCAGAGTTTAGGATAGATTGAAGGGGTGCGAGAGTGGAAGAAGGGAGGCCACAGAGCAGGAGTTTGCAATAGTCGAGGCGGGAGATGATGAGGGTACTAGTGTTTTTGCAGATTCGTGGTTGAGGAATGTGCGGATCTGGGAGATATTTTTGAGTTGTAGTCGGCTGGAAGTTGAAAGGGCTTTGATATGTGGTTTGAAGGAGAGATTAGAGTCCAGGATTACCCTGAGGCAGCGAGCTTGCAGGACTGTGGAGAGTGGGCAGCCATTGACTTTGATGGATAGGTCAGTTGGGGGGGTTGAGTGAGACGGTGGAAAGATGATGAATTCAGTTTTATCCATGTTAAGTTTTAGAAAATCTGTCAGAGAAGAAGCATGAAATAGCAGACAGACATTGTAGGATTCTGGTTAGTAGGGAGGAGATATCGGGTCCAGAGAGGTAGATCTGTGTGTCATCATCATACAGGTGATACTGAAAGCCATGGGACTCTATGAGCTGTCCCAGGCCGAAGGTGTAGATGGAGAAGAGCAGGGGTCCTAGGACTTAACCTTGGGGGACACCGACAGATAGGAGGCGAGATGAGGAGGTGGTGTGTGAGTGGGAGACACTGAATGTCCTCTCTGTTAAATATGAGGAGATTCAAGATAGGGCTAAGTCTTTGATGTCAAGAGATCAGAGAGTCTGTAGTAAGAGGGAATGATCCACTGTGTCAAAATCAGATGACAGGTCCAGGAGGAGGAGGACAGAGTAGTGTCGCTTGGATTTGGCAGTTAGTAGGTCGTTGGTGACTTTTGTCAGGGAAGTTTCAGTGGAGTGGTGCAGTCAGAAGCCAGATTGTAGGCAGTCAAAGAGGAAGCAGGAGGAGAGGTGGGAGGACAGTTCAGAATGGACATGTTGTTCCAGTAGTTTTCAGGCATAAGGGAGAAGTGATACGGGGCTCTAACTAGACAGAAAGGATGGGTCAAGGGATGGCTTTTTGAGGATGGGTGTGATTGAGGCATGTTTGAAGCATGAGGGGAAGAAGCCAGTTGTTTGTGACAGGTTGAAAAAGTGGGTTAGGGTTGGGATGAAGACTGTGGTGAGGTTAGGGATGAGGTTGGACGGGATTGGGTCAAGTTCACAGGTGGTGAGGTGTGATTTGGAGAGTAAAGAGGAAACTTGATCGTCCGTAATGGTGGAAAAGCTGGTTTTGGAGGACGGTTGAGTAGTTACGAGGAGGGGCTGTGGGGACTTTAGGCAAAAGCTTTGTCTAATGGTATCAATCTTCTGCTTGAAGAATGAGGCAAAGTCTTCAGCTGAGATGAGAGGAGAGAGAGGAGGCGTTGGGGGACAGAGGAGAGAATTGAAAGTGTTCAATAGCTGTTTAGGGTTGTGAGACTGGGAGGACATGAGAGATGAGAAGTAGGTTTGTTTTTCTGCAGTAAGTGTGGACTTGAAAGAATTGAGGCACTGTTTGAATGCAATGAAATGCTCATTGGAGTGGGACCTTTTCCATTTCTGCTCAGCAACCCTGGAGGCCCTTCACAGTTCTTTAGTCAGGTTGGTTTGCCAGGGTTGCCTGTTGAGTGGGCGAGCTGCTGTATGTGTGAGGGGGGGTGACTGAATTGAGAGCTGCAGCTGTTGTGGTGTTATATAAAGTGGCAGCAGCATCTGCATCGTGCAATGAACTTATGCCTGTGAGGGGGAGAAGGGATTTAGAGAGTGAGTGTAGGTCGAGGTGTTGGAGATTTCTGCGAGGGTATGCAAGTTTGTGGAGTGAGACTTGTGCACCTGGAGAGGAGAAAGAAGAGAATGTAAGTAGGTTGTGGTCAGAGAGAGGGAGAGGTGAGCTAGAGAGGTTAGATAGGGAACAGAGGCAGGTGAAGATCAGGCCCAGTGTGTGGCCATCTTTGTGAGTGGGGGCAGAAGACCATTGAGCGAGGCTGAAGGAGGAAATGAGGGATAGAAGCTTGGAGACAGAAGAGTGAGAAGTGTCAATGGGGATGTTGAAGTTACCCAAGATGATAGTGGGGATGTCAGCAGAAAGGAAATGAAGCAGCCAGGTGGTGAAGTGGTCAAAGAAGGTAGTGGCTGGGCTGGTCCTGGGGAGCTGTAAATGACGGCCAGTTGGATGGGAAGTAGATGCGCACACGGTGCACCTCAAAAGAGGGGAGAGTAATGGAGGGTTGCAGTGGGATATATGTGAAGGAGCAGTTGTCTGACAGGAGAAAACCTACTCCTCCACAATGCTTGCCATTGGAGCGTGGGGTGTGTGAAAGATGGAATCTACTGTACGAAAGTGCAGCTGGGGAGGCCATGTCAGAGGGGGTGAGCCAGGTTTCGGTGATGCTGAGGAAGGAGAGTTTGTTGGTAATGAAAAGTTCGTGGATGTAGGAAAGTTTGTTGCAGACGGAGCGAGCGTTCCATAAGGCTCCTGTTAGTGGGGCTGGGGAAGTGAGGACTAGGCAGATGAGTATAAGGTTAGAAAGGTTGCTAAAGTTTGTGACACATCGTGGATAGAAGGCGGAAGTGACTGTGGGTATGTTCTGAGGAGGGCCAGGATTTGGAGAGATATCGCGGGCAGTCAGAAGGAGCAGGGAAAGTGTTAGTTGGTGGGAGCAAGAGAGGTCATGAGGTGTCTGTCTGTGTTTTTGAGACACAGGAGTGAATATTGAGGAATAGTTCTGAGGAGGAGGTGAGATGAATGGAGAGGATGGGGGAGAGATGAAAAGTTCCTTACTAGGTGTAGGGATTAGGGGGGTTAGTAGGAAGTGTAGGACTATAGGGGAGAGAGTGAAAACAAACAGAATCATTGTTACTTTGCTTGGGTATCCTGTTTCCTTCTGTTCCCTTCTGGATCAATTCATACACTCATACAGGATCAATAAATACAAAATTGTTAACTCCTCTAAAGATCAAAGGTTTGAAAGTTAAAGGTTTGAAAGATTCCTCATGCATTCACTTCATTGTCAATAATTTATGGAACTCCAGAAAAAAAATTAAACAGTGTGGTAAAGCGACTTGCTCAGCTCTCACAGAGGCAGACACAGGAAACACTTCTTGGGTTAACTCCTGCTGGTTTATTAAAGTATGGCATAAACCACGGCTGAGTTCCACAAAATAAACACGACCTCTCCGGGATAACAGGAAACAAAACAGTTCATAGGAGAGTAGGGTTTCGCCCGCTCCAGGTAGAACAATGAAGTTTCACCAAACAAAAGTCCTTTTGTGGAGCTCTGTGACTTCCACATACACAGTCTGGAGACTTCCTTCTCCAGACGAGATCAGAGAAAAAAAAACCGTGACCGATCATTTAACTTCCCCAGCCACACCCTTTAGGTGGAGATATGGTAAATGAACTCTTTCCTGCTCTATAGTCATTTACAAAAAAAACAGGCCCTTTCAAAATGGTGGTTTAACCCTCCAGCACATAACATGCTAGAGAAAACTTCAAGTTTTAGATCACTGAAGCTAACAGCTGCAGTGAAACATATCTCCCCTCACATATATCACCAGTTACTCTGTCACAACAGATACAGTATAATACATTAAGGATAATATACAAAGTCATGACATACTATTTGCTTGTGTTTTAGATTTTCAATCAAAATATATCATAAGACAAAGACAACTGGATCCAGTTTCATCTAGTTGTTGGATTGTATGGGGTCAAATGCCTTCTCTTGGCATGTTAATGTAAATTTGAATAAGGTATGGCAAGAAGGGCAAAAATTGGACAGTATAGAACTATTTATACAGAAGTATACCGTAAATTAAATAATTATTTAGAAATTTTCAAGAAAATTAGAACTATACTCTAGCTTAATGTACAGTGTTTGTTATTTGCACAATAGATGCATCTTTACTTTCACCTACTAAACTATATCTGAATTTATCATAAAACAAAAAAATTATGGTTATTGTCATGTTCAGAAAATGAAATCAATTAATAGGATTGTTACAACAAAAGGTATTTTTGCTTTAAAAGTACCAGCAATTTGAAAGACTTACAATATTGTTCAAGGTTGTGTTCAAACTTATCTATTTATAAGAAACATTGTATACTGTGAGCCCTCCCGAGCAGGGTCCTCTCTCCTCCTGTACCAGACGCTGAATCGTTTTTGTTCAAATTATTGTACTTGTTGTTTGCTATGTATACCCCTTTTAAACATGTAAGGCGCCATGGAATTAATGGCGCTATAATAATAAATAATAGCAATAATGCACATATTTGTAAAAAGTCTCTTTATATAAGTACAGCTGCATTTTCAGATATTTACAAGACTAAAACTTGTTAAATAAATCATGTACAGTTAGGTCCATATATATTTGGACAGAGACAACATTTTTCTAATTTTGGTTCTAGAAATTACCACAATGAATTTTAAACAAAACAATTCAGATGCAGTTGAAGTTCAGACTTTCAGCTTTCATTTGAGGGTATCCACATTAAAATTGGATGAACGGTTTAGGAGTTTCAGTTCCTTAACATGTTCCACCCTGTTTTTAAAGGGACCAAAAGTAATTGGACAATTGACTCCAAGGCTATTTCATGGACAGGTGTGGGCAATCCCTTCATTATGTCATTCTCAATTAAGCAGATAAAAGGCCTGGAGTTGATTTGAGGAGTGGTGCTTGCATTTGGAAGGTTTTGCTGTGAAGTAAACATGTGGTCAAAGGAGCTCTCCATGCAGGTGAAACAAGCCATACTTAAGCTGCAAAAACAGAAAAAACCCATCCGAGAATTTGCTACAATATTAGGAGTGGCAAAATCTACAGTTTGGTACATCCTGAGAAAGAAAGAAAGCACTGGTGAACTCATCAATACTAAAAAGACCTGGTCGCCCACGAAAGACAACAGTGGTGGATGATCGCAGAATAATCTCCATGGTGAAGAGAAACCCCTTCACAACAACCAACCAAGTGAACAACACTCTCCAGGAGGTAGGCGAATCAATATCCAAATCTACCATAAAGAGAAGACTGTATGAAAGTAAATACAGAGAGTTCACAGCACGGTGCAAGCCACTCATAAGCATCAAGAATAAAAAGGCTATACTGGAGTTTGCTAAAAAAACATCTAAAAAAGCCAGCACAGTTCTGGAAGAACATTCTTTGGACAGATGAAACCAAGATCAACATCTACCAGAATGATGGAAAGAGAAAAGTATGGCGAAGGCGTGGTACACCTCATGATCCAAAGCATACCACATCATCTGTAAAACACGGAGGAGGCAGTGTGATGGCTTGGGCATGCATGGCTGCCAGTGGCACTTGGTCACTAGTGTTTATTGATGATGTCACACAGGACATAAGGAGCCGAATGAATTCTGATGTATTCAGAGCCATACTGTCTGCTCAGATCCAGCCAAATGCAGCCAAACTGGTCGTCGTTTCATACTACAGATGGACAATGACCCAAAACATAAAGCCAAAGCAACCCAGGAGTTTATTAAAGCAAAGAAGTGGAATATTCTTGAATGGCCAAGTCAGTCACCTGATCTCAACCCAATTGAGCATGCATTTCACTTGTTAAAGACTAAACTTCAGACAGAAAGGCCTACAAACAAACAGCAACTGAAAACCATCGCAGTGAAGGCCTAGCAGAGCATCAAAAAGGAGGAAACACAGCGTCTGGTGATGTCCATGAGTTCAAGACTTCAGGCAGTCATTGCCAACAAAGGGTTTTCAACCAAGTACTAGAAATGAACATTTTATTTACAATTATTTAATCTGTCCAATTACTTTTGGTCCATTTAAAAACAGGGTGGCACATGTTAAGGAGCTGAAACTCCTAAACCCTTCATCCAATTTTAATGTGGATACCCTCAAATGAAAGCTGAAAGTCTGAACTTCAACTGCATCTGAATTGTTTTGTTTAAAATTCATTGTGGTAATGTCTAGAGCCAAAATTAGAAAAATGTTGTCTCTGTCTAAATATATATGGACCTAACTGTATGTGTAACGTATGCTCTAGTCTTTTTAACTATTTAATTAATGGACAAATACAGTTAGGTCCATATATATTTGGACAGAGAGAACATTTTTCTAATTTTGGTTCTAGACATTACCACAATGAATTTTAAACAAAACAATTCAGATGCAGTTGAAGTTCAGACTTTCAGCTTTCATTTGAGGGTATCCACATTAAAATTGGATGAACGGTTAAGGAGTTTCAGCTCCTTAACATGTGCCACCCTGTTTTTAAAGGGACCAAAAGTAATTGGACACATTAAATAATTGTAAATAAAATGTTCATTTCTAGTACTTGGTTTAAAACCCTTTGTTGGCAATGACTGCCTGAAGCCTTGAACTCATGGACATCACCAGATGCTGTGTTTCCTCCTTTTTGATGCTCTACCAGACCTTCACTGCGGTGGTTTTCAGTCTTTGTTTGTTTGTGGGACTTTCTGTCTGAAGTTTAGTCTTTAACAAGTGAAATGCATGCTCAATTGGGTTGAGATCAGGTGACTGACATGGGCATTCAAGAATATTCCACTTCTTTGCTTTAATAAACTCCTGGGTTGCTTTGGCTTTATGTTTTGGGTCATTGTCCATCTGTAGTATGAAACGACGACCAGTTTGGCTGCATTTGGCTGGATCTGAGCACACAGTATGGCTCTGAATACATCAGAATTAATTCGGCTGCTTCTGTCCTGCGTCACATCATCAATAAACACTAGTGACCCAGTGCCACTGGCAGCCATGCATGCACAAGCCATCACACTGCCTCCTCCGTGTTTTACAGATGATGTGGTATGCTTTGGATCATGAGCTGTACCATGCCTTTGCCATACTTTTCTCTTTCAATCATTCTGGTAGAGGTTGATCTTGGTTTCATCTGTCCAAAGAATGTTCTTCCAGAACTGTGCTGGCGTTTTTAGATGTTTTTTAGCAAAGTCCAGTCTAGCCTTTTTATTCTTGATGCTTATGAGTGGCTTGCACTGTGCAGTGAACCCTCTGTATTTACTTTCATGCAGTCTTCCCTTTATGGTAGATTTGGATATTGATATGCCTACCTCCTGGAGAGTGTTGTTCACTTGGTTGGCTGTTGTGAAGGGGTTTCTCTTCACCATGGAGATTATTCTGTGATCATCCACCACTGTTGTCTTTCGTGGGCGACCAGGTCTTTTTGCATTGATGAGTTCACTAGTGCTTTCTTTCTTTCTCAGGAAGTACCAAACTGTAGATTTTGCCACTCCTAAAATTGTAGCGATTTCTCAGATGGGTTTTTTCTGTTTTTGCAGCTTAAGGATGGCTTGTTTCACCTGCATGGAGAGCTCCTTTGACCGCATGTTTACTTCACAGCAAAACCTTCCAAATGCAAGCACCACACCTCAAATCAACTCCAGGCCTTTTATCTGCTTAATTGAGAATGACATAACGAAGGGATTGCCCACACCTGTCCATGAAATATCCTTGGAGTCAATTGTCCAATTACTTTTAGTCCCTTTAAAAACAGGGTGGCACATGTTAAGGAGCTGAAACTCCTAAACCCTTCATCCAATTTTAATGTGGATACCCTCAAATGAAAGCTGAAAGTCTGAACCTCAACTGCATGTGAATTGTTTTGTTTAAAATTCATTGTGGTAATGTCTTGAACCAAAATTAGAAAAATGTTGTCTCTGTCCAAATATATGTGGACCTAACTGTACATGTGGTAGTAGCATCAGTAAAATATTTTAGTAGTAGTATTCTTTGTATCAATGCTAATGGGAATTCTTACATTTTAGCATACTGAATAATTTTTAAGAGGATAAAATTGATTGCAGCTTGATATATTTTCTTGTCATAATTTATAATAGAATAAGTTTGTGCTAAAGAAACTTCAAGCCTCTTTGCCTAAATATGTAAGTGTATGTTTTATCTCTAGTGGTATAGTCATCTGCACATAAACTATTATCCCCTATCTTTTATTAAAGTCAGATGTCCATGCAATGAGCCTGGGATAGGCCTTTTTTGAAAAACAGTGCCAAGCATAAGGTTAAGTTCCCACAAGGAGTTTTTAGTGAGGTTTTTATGCAACATATTTTTGGTGCACAAAAAATGCAGCATCTTAAAGTTCAAGCAAAGTGGATGGGAGTTATAGAAATTTCATGCCCACTGCTTTTTTTTAAGGCAGCATAAACTGACCCATGGTGCATACTTGAAATCGTCTACATGTCAAGTTTTACTCATAGAAATGCATTAAATGTGGAAAATTCGCAGATAAAAAACTCATGTGTTTTACTGCATTATAGTATGCTATGGAAACGCACTAAAAATAAATGTACACTGATGAGCAAAAGCTAGCAATTAGTGATGAGCGAGCACTAAAATGCTCGGGTACTCGTTCGAGTCAAGCAAATCAGAATGCTCGAGTGCTCGATCCGAGCAACGAGCCCAATGTAAGTCTATGGGAAACTTGACTATTTTTCCGGCAGCCACCCCCCCCAGAGGTCTGCAGTGGGCCTAAAAAATTGTCGAAATCGGTGAGAACAGTGCTCAAATGACATGGAAACAGCATGGGGAAGACCTCTGGTACCATCTCTGACACCCAGGTCACTGCTGTCAACAATGTTGTCAGAGGTATTACGCCACTTTTATGGACTCACAATATAACATAAAAAAACTAAACCAAAGTTGATTTTCCTGGGAAAAATGTTAAGGTACATCCTTTCCAGGTAAATGACTTGTATTTAAGGCAAAATAAATAAGCAAAAACAAAAATGCTCCTTCACACCTTGGGCTATGTTCCCACGTAGCGTTTTTGATGCGTTTTTGAACTTTTGCATTACTTTCAACAGTGAAAAATACATTCACCAGTAAATGTCATATAAACAATTTACTACCTTATCTAGCTATGTTGTGTGTGAGACATGATCAGACACATCCTGTTTAATTTATGAAGGAGTGACTCTGAAAGTCACAAAGCCTATTTTTATAAGGCCATCAGGTGGCCCTTACTATTCTAAAAGGGCCAGCAGTCGGCCCTCGCTATTGTTAGAGAGCCATCAGCCGGCTATGCTTTGTTGCTCCCATTATTAATGAGTGAGTCTCCTATACTGTTATTGCATATGCAGTGACTGCAAGTGCTACCAAAAATTTGGATGCACCCAATACCCCTTTGAAGGGACATAGAGGAGGGCCTCAGTAAAAAAATGTTCCCATTATAAAGGAGTGGGTCTCCTATAGTGGTAATGCCCATGCAGTAACTGCAAGGGCTCCCTAAATTTGGGAAATACCCCCAATAGCAATTTAAAGACACATAGAGGTGGGCCTCAGTAACAAAATATTCCCATTAGAAAGGAGCGGTTCTGCTATACAGTTACAGGGTATGCAGTGAGTACAATGGCTGCCAAAATTTGGGAAAAACTCCAATGCCAATTTAAAGACATATAAAGGTGGGCCTCAGTAACAACATGTTCCTATTAGAAAGGAGTGATTCTGCTATACAGTTATTGCGTATGCAGTGAGTACAACGACTGCCAACATTTGGGAAAAACCCCAATACCAATTTAAAGACACATAGAGGTGGGCCTCCGTAACAAAATTTGGAGAATGCGAGGGTCACAGGAAAGGCAGCATAACATAAACTCAGCCATGTGTGCAAGACTGCTAAGAGGTAAGACTTCGGTGTCATCACCAAGAAGAAGACTGGCCATGCTCTCCTCTTCATCCTCCTCCTCCTCCCTCTCCTCAGGCCTTCCATGCTGAACAGACAGTATGACAGTTGTGCGAGTAGTACGGTCTATAGCACAGGAAACTAGCTCCTGCTCTTCCTCCTCCTCTTCCTCATTGTCACCCAATCCATGATGGGATGAGATGAGGCTGCGCTGTGTGTAATCACCCTGTATGGTTCCTTGCTCCATCTCATCGTGCTCCGCCTGCAATTCCTCATCTTTAATTGTGAGCAGCGAGCGTCTCAAAAGACAGTGAAGTGGATGGTGATGCTAATTATGGCATCATCGCCGCTCACCATCTTGGTGGAGTCCTCAAAGTTTTGGAGGATGGCACAGATGTCTGACATCCCTGCCCACTCTTGAGGTCTTATGTGTGGAGGCTGACCTGAATACCGACAGTCGTGTTGATGCTGGTAGTCAATAACTGCACTCTGCTGCTCACAAATCCTTCCCAACATCTGCAACGTTGAGTTCCAATGCGTGGAGACATCACAAACCAGTCAGTGACCTGGAAGCTGCAAATGCTGCTGAAGCACGGCAAGGGTGGCAGAAGCTGTAGCTGACTTTCTAAAATGGACACACATACGGCGTACTTTGACAAGCAGATCTGACAGATCCCAGTAGGTTTTGAGAAACCGCTGAACCACCAGGTTAAGCACATGGGCTAGGCATGGTACGTGTGTGAGCTCACCTTGCTTCAGAACCACCATCAGGTCCTGGCCATTTTCACACACAACCATGCCTGGCTGTAGGGTCAGCGGTGTCAGCCACAGATCTGCCTGCTCTTTCAGAACTGTCCACAACTCTTCAGCAGTGTGCGGCTTGTCACCTAAGCATATTAGCTTCAACACTGCTTATTGCTGCTTGACCAGCTTGTGACTGATGTGGTCATTTCGGAGATGAAGGCTGAATAGGAGCAGGAGGAGGTGCAGGAGCTGTAAAATGTGGGGGCAACCCAGGTTGACCCAGGGACCGCTATCCTCGGCGTCCATAGGATGTGTGTTCCGTCCCAAGGTTGAACTGGGTCCCGGCTTCCACTATATTAACCCAGTGTGCCATCAGCGAGATGTATCATCCCTGACCAATAGCACTTGTCCATGTTTTCATGGATAGGTGGACTTTCCCAGTAACTGCGTTGCTGAGGGCACTGCTAATGTTCTGGGACACGTTCTTGTGTAATACGGGGACGGCACACAGGGAGAAATAGTGGCGGCTGGGGACTGAGTACCGAGGGACGGCCGCCGCCATCAGGTTGTGGAAAGCTTCCATCTCCACGAGCCTAAAAAGCAACATTTCGAGCACAAGCATTCACGAAATGTATGAACTTCATAGTGTGGCCTGTGGGATATTGGCTGCGTATTTGACCTTGCGTTCCAAGGACTGGGGTAGGAACAACTGAATGCTGTGCTGGGACAAGGACGTGCTTGCTGATGCTGCTAGTTGAGAGTGTGCAAAGACAGGTGCAGGAGACATCTTTGCATGCCACATGGAGAGGAGATTGGCATACACTCACAACAGCGAAAGAAGTACTCACTGTTTCTTGACCCTGGCGTTCGGCCCACCTAGTCAGGTGCTTTGCTGTCATGTGCCTGATCATGCTGGTGGTAGTCAGACTACTAGTTTTGATACCCCCGCTGATGCTGGCCTGGCAGATGGTGCAAATGACCTTTTTGGGGTTATCTGCAGAGTCTTTAAAAAACAACCAGACTCGAGAAGACCTAACAGTTGTACTGGCAACTTCCCTCATGTTGGCATTACGGAAAACGTTTGCCCGCCTTGTGTCTGCAGCCACCACACTGCTTCTTCCTGCCTGTTGTGGTGCTACACCTCCCTCCCCCTGTGTGCTGCTGTCCTTGCTCTCCATGTCCCCCTGCCAGGTTGGGTCAGTACTATATCGTTCACCACCTCGTCTTCGACTTCTGCACCCTTGTCCTCCTCCTGACTTTATGGCAATTGTGTTTCATCAACATTCACCTCTTGCGACAGTAATAGCACTTTCCCACTGTTGCCTTCTTGTAACCGTGGCTGCTCAAATATTTGGGCATTGCTACACTCATTCTCCTCTTGCCCCACTTGAAGCTGGCTGGGTGAGAGGCCTGAATCTATAAATGGTAAAGTGAACAGCTCTTCGGAGTGTCAAAGTGTGGGATCAGTTGTCTCCGAGCACTCAGCATGGTGGGAGGAAGGAGGATCAGGTGAGGAATATGCTGTCCAGACTCACGGCTACTGAGACTTGACCGTGTGGAAGACAGGGTGGTGGTGGCAAAGTGACTGGAAGCATTATCTGCTATCCAACCAACAACCTTTTGACACTGCTCTGGGTTCAATAGTGGTGTGCTGCAGTCCACTAGCAATTGGGACAGGAAGGTCGAGCGACAAGATGTGGATGTTTGTCGTGGCACAATTTCGGCTTGCCCACGGCCTTTGCCTCGGCATCTGCATGCACCATCACCATCACGTCCACTTCCACATCGCTTGCCATGCACCATGCCCATTTTAAATAGAGGACAATATTTTCGATCACATGTGAATGGCTTCACTGACACACTGATGCAAAACTCTAAATGGAGGACAATATTTTCCATGTTCACTACAAATGCCTGGATTTGAACCACAGTTATATGTGATACGTCTGACGGTCACCCACGGTTTTAAATAGCGGCCCTGTAGTTTACTATTCTTCACAGCGATATCGTGTGAATAGCTTCACTGACACACTGATGCAAAACTCTAAATGGAGGACAATATTTTCTACGTTCACTACAAATGGCTAGATTTTTTGCGCAGTTACATGTGATACACCTGGCAGACACCCACGATTTTAAATAGCAGCCCTGTAGTTTACTGTTCTTCACAGCGACCATGTTGGAATAGCTTCACTGACACACTGCTGCAAAATTCTAAATGGAGGACAATATTTTCCACATTCACTACAAATGGCTGGATTTGAACTGCAGTTATATGTGACACGTCTGACGGACACCCACGGTTTTAAATAGCGGCCCTGTAGTTTACTATTCTTCACAGCGATCACGTGTGAATAGCTTCACTGACACACTGATGCAAAACTCTAAATGGAGGACAATATTTTCCACGTTCACTACAAATGCCTGGATTTTTATCGCTGTAATATGGGATCACGTCTGATGATGGAAAATATCTGGCTGTATTCTGCAGTGCTAACAAGCAAATGGAGCAGTAAAATGATGGATACTATTACTTTTTTAGAAAATAATCAGTATTAAGATAAAAAAAAATTAGCCCTAGCCCCTGATATATGGGGATATGTCTACGGATATCTGTAACAGTAGCAGACAGAACGTGCAATGAATCCTCTTGTTCTGTGTACACTGCAACAAACCCTGCCTGGATGCCTAACTCCTGCTATCACCACTGAATATGCAGCTGGATTACTCCTCAGAAGGACTGTTAGTTCAGATGGATATATAGATATGCTGTGGAATATCTAAACTGACTAATAAACAAGCAAATCTCTCCCTGACTCAGCAGCAGCTCTCCCTACTCTGCCTGTTTCCGGGTTAGGTTGGGACGAGCATAGGGGCACCAGGTCTTATATAGACCCAATGACGCTGTGCGGCCAGCCAATCACTGTAATTTCACAACAAACATGGCTACATCTCTACAGTCCGTTGCAGACAATCCCTGCATGTTCATTGGCTCTCTAAAGAGCACCAAACATGCAGGGCGGGGACCCGAGCAACCCAGAAATACTCGCCGAGCATGTTGAGCACAGTGACGCTCGCACAAGTACAGAGTAGTGGCGAGTAGGCTCGTTCATCATTACTAACAATGTTTTGAACTTTTGACTTTCAGGCTCCATAACTCACCATCCACTACTGCTTCGAACATGAGACTAACTTCATTTTATAGACAATCATCGTGGCTATTTCATACATAAATTTGACTTACAACTATTTAGCATATGATTAGTAATGCAGATTATTGTCATTTCACTGCATTGTTACTGTTTTGCTCCTGGTGGTGGAAAAATCTTTTTCTTTAGGTATGTTACACAATTCAACTTGTTTCCTGTTCTCACATTCCCTAATAGCTCAGTGTATTATTACGTTAATTCCCAAGTGAAAGGTCACTGGTATGAATCGAGGAGCAGCCATGAAGAAGATTTCCCACGGAAAAATAAACAGCATCATCCAGCTCATCGATAGTGGTCTCTCAGCCAAGAAAATTGCATCATGTGAGTGCCATGACAGATGGAAGAATACGAAATCAAGTCTGTCTATCCATTCAAAAGCCAAGAGGTCGACGTCCAGGCAAAATCTAGGAAGCAACAAGTCGGCTCATCACAAGATCTATGAGTTCTGACTCTACAAACATGGCAGTGGAGGTGGCTTGAATGCTTCATAATATTGAGAGCACAGACATCCGTGCAAGCACCTTGCGACACATGTAACCAGAGTCTGAAATGGTGACCCAAAAAAAAGGTGAAGAAGCCTCAACTTCAATATCGTCATAAGACGAGTTGGTTTGAGTTTGAAAAACAGTACAAAAAGTGGACAGCAGAAGATTGGAAATGGGTGATGTGACAAAAGTCAACAGACTAGGCTCTGATGGGTGCAAATGGGTCTGGAAGAAATAAAGGAAAAAGTGGCTAACAGATTGAGAAATTGAAGGAACTGTCAAATATGGTGGAGGAAGCCTAATGATATGGGGTTGTTTCATAGCCAAAGGCAATGGATACTTGACCAGGATCGATGGTGGTCTCAATGCTGAGCTGTGTGTGAGTATCCAACAAGATAAGTTACTTTGTACACTTAAGTACTATGGGTATGAAAAGGATGACATAGTGTTCCAGCAGGTTAATGACTCAAAGCATATGTCAAAATTGGCAAAGAAATAGTTAAATTACAATGAAGTTGAGGTGATAGATTGGCCCCCACAATCCATAGACCTTAACCAAATTGAACACTTGTGAGTAGAGTTGAAGAACAAACTGTATATGTACCCAAGTGAGTCGATCACTATGCACCAACTTTGAGAACGTGTACAGTAGAAAAGACCTAGGATCAGATTTTGGTTGAGACATGCTTGAATCTGATCTAGAGCATTCCCAAAAGGATTCAGGCAGTGTTGAAAGCTGGATGAAAGTGTTGAAAGTTGGATTTACAAAATACTACCAAAATAATAAAAATTTAAATTTTGATTTTTAATAGCAAAACAGTAACAATGCAGTGACATGACAAGAATGTGCATAACTAATTGTTACGAACCATGTGGGGGAACCATTGTTCCGTGATCCAGGTAAATAGGAACGCCATCAAGTCCAACCTTGGAGGCACGGCAGCTGGCAATTGTCACAGGTGTGTCAGAGGTGACAGACAGTTGCCCTGCAGTTGGTTGCAGGAGATCTCTACGTTTGGCATTACAGACATCTTCTTAGAGGCTGTCTCTAGGACCCAGCAGCTACCTCCCTCTGGTTAATTAACACCCTACCTACGTGTATAAATACCTGCTGTGTTTCAGAGGGAGGTGCCAGCGATATTCATTATTACTTGTTAAAGCTTTAGCAAGAGCAGTACTTCTTTCTTTTTGGAGCTTGAGGACGTGTGCGCATTTGTCTGGAGTTCGTCTAAAGCTAAGCAATTTCCCCTTGTCTGTCCACGCCTGTTGTCTATAGTGTTTAGAGGAGATTGACTAGTGCTCATCTCCTTCCTTCTCTAGCCATAGCCATATGCCAGGGAAAGACAGGGTGAGGCACGCGTGCGGCGATTGGTGAAGAGCCAATACAGGGACGTTAGGGGAGACAGGGTGATGCTAGATGAACCTAGGAGGTCTCCACTTCCCCACTTTCCCTAGAGTATGGGCTCCCTTTCCCTCTTCCCTTTGTGTTGCACTAAGTCTTTCCCACACCTTGCCTGACATTATCACCAGCCGAGCACATTTTGAAAAAAAAAAAAAGACTGACACTTTGTTTTGTTTTTCCCTCTGTGTGTTTTTGGGCGTGGACTTTTTTTTTTCCTTTCTCCCTTGGTATGGGTACTGTTGTAGAGCTCACAGAGCAGTTCCCCTGTCTATCCCTGGAGGTGAATGACCTCCGCTGTGAGATTCAGCAGCAACATTAGCATTTTCTGGTCGCTAATGTGGGGGACTCTGCAGGTAGGTCTGCCCTGGCTGAATCCAAGGTTGCCCTCCCGGACAGGTTTTCAGGAGGTAGGGACAAGATTTTTTGTTTTCATGGAGGCCTGCAAACTGTATTTTAAACTTCGTCCTTACTCCACCGGAAATGAGGAGCAACGAGCTGGTATTGTGATCTCTCTACTGCAGGGAGATCCTCAGTCGTGGGCGTTTTCTTTACCGCAGGACTCGGTTTGTCTCCAGTCTGTGGAGGGTTTTTCGGGGCTCTGGCCCTCATCTATGATGACCCTGACTGAGTTGCCTTGGCTGAGTCTAGGCTACGTCGCCTTCAGAAGGGGAATCGGTCAATGGAGATGTACAGTTCGGAATTCTGTAGATGGGCAACGAATTCTAAATGGAATGACTCAGCCCTTAGAAGTCAATTTTGTGAGGGGCTTACTGAAAGGTTGAAAGATGCCTTGGCATGATTTGGCAGTATATGAAACCTCCCAGTCCTTGATGGCTGCCATGTCGTTGGCCATACGTCTTGATAGACGCCTTCGGGATAGACGGGCGAGACCACCTTCTCCGGTGCCTTTTTGTCGGAGTTGTGTAACTCTGCCAGGGGAGCAGTCTGGGGTTGTGCGAGTACTGGGGGAGGTGGAGGAACCCATACAGTTAGGGGGTGTCTCTACATCACACATCTCCCCGGAGAGTCGCAGGAAAAAAGGCATATTTTTTTTTGTAGGAAAAAGGGACATTTTGTCGGGACCTGTTCTGCAATTCCTAAACAAAAGGAGTCTCCATTAACTCTTGGTAGTCTGGAGTTGGATAAACAAGGGGTGCATTTGTTACCAACTTACAGTTCCCGCTTTGTCCTGTCAGCATCGGTGGTGCTAGAGAGCAAAACTGAGAAAATTTCTGTGTTTGTTGACAGTGGAGCCAGAATCAGCATGGTTGATGCTGAGTTTGTGAAAACTCATGGTCTTGCTTGCTGTGCTTTAACTGAACCTATTTCCATCTTTGCCATTGACTCGGTGCCACTTTCACAGAAAAGTACATAATGTAAAACTAAGGGTGGGGTCAGTTCATTGTGAAATAATCCCTTGATATATCCTGGACAATCTTCCCACACCGATTGTTTTGGGTATTCCTTGGCTTGTTAAACATAATCCGTTGGTGGATTGGCAAGCTGGGGAGATTATTGAATTGGGAGATTACTGCCATGAGAACTGTTCAGATAAATCCCTTGCTACTGTCTCTACGGAAATATTATCTGCTTTTCTGTCTGGTTTTAAGGATGTTTTCTCTGAAAGGGGGTGTCAGGATTTGCCTCCTCATCGTGCTTATGACTGTCCTATTAACCTGACCCCCTGAGCTAAACTACCGAAATTCAGACTGTATAATCTTTCTGGCCCTGAGAGACAAGCTATGAAGGATTTCATTGCTGAAAGTCTGGAAAAGGGACATATTAGACCCTCATCTTAGCCCGTGGCAGCAGGGTTCTTCTTTGTGAAGAAAAAAGATGGCGGTCTACGTCCCTGTTTAGATTTCCGGGAATTAAATCAAATTACCATCCATGATCCATACCCTTTTCCTCTGATTCCTGATTTGTTCAGCTAGGTTGTGGGAGCTAAGGTATTCTCCAAGATGCATTTAAGGGGAGCCTACAATCTTGTTAGAATTAGAGAAGGGGACGAATGAAAAACAGCGTTCAATACCCCGGAAGGAGATTTCGAGAGTCTGGTTATGCCATTTGGTTTGACCAATGCACCTGCGATATTCCAGCATTTCATAAATTATATTTTCCATCATTTGGTGGGGAGGTTTGTGGTGGTCTATCTGGACAATAATTTAGTTTACTCACCTGATTTTGAGACTCATCGGGGGCATGTTAAGCAGGTGCTCCAGATATTAAGGGATAACAAACCTTATGCCAAACTGGAAAAATGTGTTTTCGCTGTTCAGGAGGTGCAGTTTCTGGGGTACTTGTAGTCATCTTCGAGTTTTCGGATGGATCCAGAGAAGATCCGTGCAGTCCTTGATTGGGAACGTCCTGAGAACTTGAAGGCTTTACAATGTTTTCTGGACTTTACTAATTTTTACCGGAAATTTATACAAAATTATCCTGTTATTGTGAAACCCCTTACTGACATGACTAAGAAGGGGTCTGATTTTTCCAAATGGTCGGATGCTTCCCTCCAGGCTTTTTCTTCCTTAAAGAATCATTTTGCCATTGCACCTATACTCAGTCAACCCTTTATTGTGGAGGTTGATGTGTCGGGGCTGGGGCTGTGTTGTCTCAGGGTCCATCCCCTGGGTAAATGGCGTTCATGTGCATTCTTTTCTAAAAAATTGTCTTCGGCTGAGAGAAATTATGACATGGGTAATAGGGAACTTTTGGCAATCAAATTGGCATCCGAGGAATGGTGACATTGCTTGGAGGGGACTTTCCATTCTGTTACTGTTATTACTGACCATAAGAACCTGTCATATCTCCAGTCAGCTAAACGTCTCAACCCTAGGCAAGCCAGATGGTCCCTGTTTTTTAATAGGTTCAATTTTGTTGTCACTTTTCATCCAGGGGTCAAAAATGTCAAGGCTGATGCTTTGTTACGGAACTTCCCTGGTGGTGGTGACCATGAGAACCCTTCCCTGATATTACAGAAAGGGGTAGTCATTTCGTCACTGTATCCTGAACTGGATGGTGAGGTGTTGGAGGCTCAGGAGGACGCCCTTGCCTCCTGCCCTTCAGGAAGGTTATTTGTACCATATAATCTGCGTCGCAAAGTAATTAATGAACATCATAACTCTGTGCTTGCTGGGCATCCAGGCAGTAAGGCAACCGCGGACCTCCTCTCATGTCGTTTTTGGTGGCCGGAGTTGCATCGAGATGTGATTGAACACATAGCTGCTTGTACTATTTCCGCACGTTCTAAGGTTTCGCAAACCGTCCGTCTGGTAATCTTCTTCTGCTACCTATCCCTAGTAGGCCATGGACACACTTGTCCATGGATTTTATTACTGACCTACTGTTTTCTGCAGGCAAAACTGTGGTTTTGGTGGCTGTGGATAGGTTCAGTAAAATGGTTCACTTCATTGCATTGCCTGCACTTCCAAATGCCAACTCACTTGCTCAGGTGTTCATAAATGAGATCGTGAAGCTTCACGGGGTTTCCTGCTATGTGGTGTCCGATTGGGGGACCCAGTTTGTTTCCAAGTTCTGGAAGGCATTCTGTTCTCGACTCTAGGTGCAGCTATCCTTTTCCTCTGCCTTCCACCCTCAATCGAATGGTCAGACTGAGCGTGTCAATCAGAATTTGGAGACATAGCTCAGGTGTTTCATCTCCGAAAATCAGGAGGATTGGGTATCCTACTTACTTATGGCAGAATTTTCCATTAATAATCATCATCAAGAATCCACTGGCAGGTCACCGTTCTTCGGTGCATACGGTTATCATCCACAGTTTGGTACCTTTAGTGGGGAAGGAGCTTCAGGAATTCCTGAGGAGGAACAGTTTGCTTCTTCGCTCTTCTCGGTATGGCAGGGTGTTCTGAGTAAGATCATGGGAGACAGGTATAAACGTATGACTGACAGAAAACGCTTGCCAGGTCCAGACCTTGATGTGAATGACTTTGTGTGCTTGTCTACCATGAATATAAGATTGAAAGCTGGGACCTAGGTTTATTGGTCCCTATAAAATAACCCAGCAGAATTTTGTCTTGAACTTCCTCAGACCCTTAAGGTCCACAACGTTTTCCACAGGTCCTTACTTAAAAAGTGGAACCTCTTGAGCCCTCACCTCTACCACCACCCCCAGTAATGGTTGATGGTAATCTGGAGTTCCAGATTTCGAGGATTGTAGATTCTCGACTCCAATGTCATTCTCTACAATACTTGGTGCACTGGAAAGGCTATGGTCCAGAGGAGAGGATGTGGGTTTCAGCATCAGAGGTGAATGCTCCCAGGTTGGTTAGTTTATTCCACATCTCTTATCTTGAGAAACCTGGTCCTGAGGCCACTCGTAGAGGAGAGGGTACTGTCACGGGTGTGTCAGAGGTGAAAGACAGTCACCCTGCAGTTGGTTGCAGGAGATCTCTACGTTTGGCATTACAGACATCTTCTTAGAGGCTGTCTCTAGGACCCAGTGGCTACCTCCCTGTTGCTAATTAACACCCTGCCTGGTTGTATAAATACCTGCTGTGTTTCAGAGGGAGGTGCCGGTGATATTCATTACTACTTGTAAAAGCAAGAGCAGTACTTCTTCCTCTCTGGAGCTTGAGTACGTGTGCTCATTTGTCAGGAGTTTGTCTAAAGCTAAGCAATTTCCCCCTGTTTGTCTACTCCTGTTGTCTATAGAGTTTAGTGAAGATCGACTAGTGCTCATCTCCTACCTTCCCTAGCCTTAGCCATATGCCAGGGAAAGACAGGGTGAGGCACACGTGTGTAGATTGGTGAAGAGCCAATACAGAGACGTTAGGGGAGACAGGGTGATGCTAGATCAACCTAAGAGGTCTCCACTTCCCCCCTTTCCATACAGTCTGGGCTCCCTTTCCGTCTTCCCTTTGTGTTGCACTAAGTCTTTCCCCCACATTGTGTGACATCGATACTGCGATCCGAGGAGAAACGAGTGAGGCGAAGCCAGGTCCTTCTCCGGGACTGACCTTGGGTGGATGGCAACCGACTCCCAAGGGACAGGAGGCAGAAGTGGCCAGGAATGGTAGACTGGAACGACATAGGCAGGCTGGTGGCCATGGTAGATAGGCAGGCTGGTAAGGCTGATATACAGGCAGGCGGGCACGGCTGATAAAGGCGCAGGCTGGCATGGCTGGTAGGCAACGTGGGCACAGCTTATAGATGGGCAGGCTGGTATGGCTGATATGCTGACAGGCACGCACAACTGACAGACAGGCAGACGGGCACGGCAGATGGACTAGCAGGCTGGCACGGCTGATAGACAGGCAGGCTTGCACTGCAGTTTGGCAAGCAGGCTGGCATGACTGACGAACAGGCAGGCACGGCTGATAGGCAGGCTGGCATGGCAGATGGGTAAGCAGGCTGGCACAGCTGTTGGACAGGCAGGTATATGGGATACAAGCACTGGGACCTGAGAACTAGCAATTCTGTTAGGGAAAACAGGCTAATGACATTGCACAGGCACCTCCCATAAGGTGCAGGTGCCTTAAATAATAAGTGTCTCCCAGCCATTAGCTGGGGACATTTCAGACTGCACGGGCGCACCCCTAAGCACAGTGCCCAAGGATCTGTGGGCCATGCGCGCACTTCAGGCAACAGCAAAGCAGGAACGAGAAGCGGAATAAACAAGACAGGTGCCGCGGCGGTGAGTGAGTCGGTGTCTCTATCAGGACAGGGAGGCAGAAGGCAGAGACGCCAGCAATACACTAATCATATGCAAAATAGTGCAAGTCATATTTATGTATGAATTCAAAGCAGTAGTGGATGGAGAGATATTGAGCCTGAAATTCAAAAGTTCAAAACATTGTTACCCATTTGCTCATCTGTGTAATTCACAAATAGACTAGGGATTGACAAGAAGCGCACATAGGATATTGACCAAATATCATAGGTTTTATTGCTTTTTTTGCGCTCAGCTTGTGATGATGTGAACCCACAGAACTTGAATAGCCTTAGATAACAATAGCTCAGCTGCTACTTCTCTGCTGGTTGGATAAAACCAACACTGATATATACTAAAAGGGAGAACTGGGGATCTGCTGCGCTGCTGATGAAGGATTCGTAGGATTCAGATGAATAGTAATAGATTGTAATTTATTCCCAATACTTTTTTCTTATATTTTGGTTACCCTGAGGAAGAGGTCCATTCGTCTAATTAATGCATTGGAAATAAGCTACAACCTATTTATATTCATCTGTATCCTTCAAATTCTTTACTAGTAGTGCAGCACACCTGCAGTCCCTTTTGGTATGTAAGTCACACATGACTGTTTCAATAAAGTTTTGTCAAAGCCAAATACCAGGAAGTATCAAAAACAAAGCAGTTTTATTAAAAACATGACATAACAACAAGACATAAAAAATGTAGCATCAAAAACGTTATACAAAATCCATGGAAAATAAAATGGTCAAAAACACAATGAAAAAAATTATTTTTAAGGTGGATTCCACCTGGATTCTGCCGGAAAAAGCTGTTGAAAAAAACATAAACGATAATGAAAATATCCACTGTAATGTCAAAACGATTTTCTGGGATTATATTTTATCTTTTATCACTTTTTTTAACTGCTTCAGGCTTCGAAAGCTGTGAAACAGCAAAAAGAAGTGACTGATTCTTTGATTTTATATATAAAATGTATAAAAAATGGCAGCTGCGAATCTACCACAAAAGACATCCAGAAAGACATAAGAAAAGATGCTTCAAGTGAAACACTGCAAGTGATTTCCTGAAGTATCTTCCTAAAAATGATGCAGCTAAAAGATACCAAGTCCACATACCCCAAGGCTTGTTACACATTATGTTTTTGTAAGGTTTGAAAGCTACTCGTTTATACTGTATATTGTACAAAAAAAACTGATCTGATGTATTTTAAGACAAGTATAGCCATTTTTTTCTAAACTGTATGCTTGACATCCATTTGCATCTGTTTAAAGAAAAAGTATCAGTTTTTTTTAAGACATAGAAGGCAGTGTCAGGAGAGCTTGTGTCTGGGGAAAAATATGATAAAAATCAGCTGAAAAAATGAATGCAAATGTATGACAATACATTGGGATATTTTTCTAAAAACTGCAATGTTACGAAAATGAATACATTTTTTCATCAATTTTTCAATTTTTTGTAAAGGGGGAAAAAGTGCAGCAGGCAGCATTTTTTAATCCTCCTCTATACAAATAAATCGAAATGGATATGTGCAAAATCTTATGTCAAGCGGATACCCATTTGACATATATTTTTCCTATTGTATTCTAAGCAAATGCAAACTTATCCATTTAATAAGGATCTTTTATCAAATTTTTCATGTTGAACTGGATACACATTTTAATATTGGCTGCAGAGTGAAATGGATCATTTTATTTATATTTTTGCTTCTCCATTGTGGATATATTAGCAATCAAAGCGTTTGAAACCTAATGTCTTAACCTTTTTTAAGTTTAAATGGGTGATATTAGATAGTTTCTACTGGGGGCATGTAATTGTTCCTTCAGTATGAATTGCTCAAAATTAAGGAGGAAGCAACACAGCCGACAAAAACACAACCACCATAGCTTAGGTTTCTCAGTGTGTGAGATGTTAGGATACAGCTCGGTACTCCTGGTCTAACCTCCTGCATGATTAGAAAGTGCAGCTGAGTTTAGCTGTGGCACATTGCAATCACTTCTCTCAGCTCTCCTCCTCTCATAGTACTGTCAGTTCTACTGTACTGAATTTCCCCCACTCAGTCTTTGAGGAGATGAGTAACTTTTATGTATGTTGTGCTCACAGTATCTTGTAATTTCTCTGCAATGAGAGCACAGATGGGTGTCATTACATCTCACTAAGGAGTAGATTATTGTGCTCTCTTTGCAAAGTGATTTCAAGTTGCCCTTAGCATAACAGAGATATGTGTGACTCATCTCTAGACATATAGTGTGGGAGAAGGGACAATGCTGTAGATCTGACAGTGCTATGAGAGGAGGAAAGCTGAAAGACAGATTTGTAATGTGACACACTCAGCTGTGCTTTCCCTACCCACACATTGACCTTGATTCAAAGGTGTAAGTTATCTGTGCCCTAATATCCCAGCACATTCAAATCATGCAGGATTTTAGACCATGAGATCAGAGCTGTATCATTAAATCTTAAACAGTGAGAAACCTGCTCTAAACTATGGTGAGGGCTTAGTACACACAAGGAGAATAAGTACACATCCCCAGGGAAAACTCGGATAACATCCATGGAATTTTGGGCAAGTACTGGTTGTCTACTACATGTGACAACAATCTCTCATTTTATTTGAATATCTGGCATGTGGGGTAGGGTGACAAGATGGAAGCCTTTTCTTGCACATCTAAGCACGGCTATATTTTGCCAAAACCTATATAAAATCTGCCAAAAGCATGTGGGAAAACATGTTATGCCCTGAAAAAGATTGACATTTTTGGACATAATTCCAAAATGTATGGTTGGTGCAAAACCAACATTCTACATCTCCAAAAAGACACCATATCCAAAGTGAAGCATGGTGAAACTAGCATTATTCTTTATGGCTGTTTTTCAGCAGCTGGAGCTTGGGCTTTAGAGATGGTGGGAAGAATATTGAATGATTCCAAATATCAGTCAATTTTGGAACCAGTCTTTCAGGCCTCTGCTAAATAGATGAATATAAAGTGAATTTAACCTTCCAGCATGACAATGACCCCGAGCATAGCTCTAAATCAACAAAATAATAGCTTCACCAGAAAAATAGATCAAAGTTTTGGAATGGCCCAGTCGGTGCTGAGACCTGAATCAAATTAAAAACTGTGGATTGACCTGAAGAGGGCTGTGCATAGTAGATGTCCTTGCAGTCAGGCAGATTTGAAGCGTTACAGCAAGGAAAAGTGGGCAAATGTTGATGCGCCATGCTGATAGACCCCCTACTCAAAAAGACATTGTCAAACGTTCAAAGGATGCTTCAACAAAGTTTTAGTTTTAGAGTGTGCATATTTATGCAACTACATTATATACTGTAGATCTTTAATTTTATTTTTCCACCCCAAAAGATTTCTGTCTATTTTTCAACTAAAATTGTTCAGATAATGGGTATTTGGTTGCTTACCATTTGGATTAAAAAACTGCAATCAATCGCTTCCTATAACCATCCACAATCTTCTTACACCTCTCAATTCTACACCTCTCAAAAAAGAAAAGACGGAAGGGAAGAAGAAAAAGAGGAAGGATGGAGAAAAGAAACAAAGAATGAAAGGATGAAACAAAGAAAGAAAGAAAGAAAATAAGGAAAGAAATACTGTCAACAAAATCATTTAAGGAAAGTAATAAGAGTAGAAATGGTTTATTTAACATTTACATTGCTATCTGCATTTATTTTCTTACACATTGCTTTTTTTTCTAATTTTTATTTTAAGATTTTTTTTGTCCTTGATTACACTTTTTAAGAAATTCTCTGTTGGCTTTTCTGCTCATCTTAAAATACACTATTTTTTGCTAGTTCCCAATACATATCTTAACACCTTTCTAAATATAAACCTGGTTGCTTCTCAGGTTTCTGAAAGCTGCTTCTTGTTTCAACATTTCAATGCCACTGCTTTATTCTTCGGAAACCCTTTTCACTAAATCCTTCTCTTTTCCTCTGAATTGGTTTCATATATAAAACCGTTCAGCTTAGCAGACATATTTCATCATCATAAGTTTTACTTCCCAGCTGAATGCTTTCTTCTGAGAAAATGGTTAACAGTGTGTCCAAAATTGCTTCCAAATTAATGTTTTAGAGTATATTTTTCACTGTGCTAAGATTTTAGGATAACCAGAATCTGATTACTGTTGAGCAAATGCTTCCATATATTTGTATATTTTACCTTATACTGTACCAAATGCTTGAACACTCACTGGATGTCTAGTAATAACACAAAATAAATGCAATTGAGAGAAAACATGACGATATCACAAGTAGATTTTAGCGTTCTGTTAGTTTAAAGCTGGAGTCACACTAGCAAATAAAAAGTCAGTCCGATGTTATTCCAGAAAAGTAGGACGAGTGTCATTCGAGCGTCATGCGAGTACAATGCGATTTTCTCAAATAGCATTCATATGACATCAATGTGACATGCATATACAATCTGTATGCAATGCATTTTTAAGATCATCTTTTACATACTATAATTTGCTATGTAATTTAAAGGTAGTTTTCAAACTAATAAAGCAATCTTATATACAGATGTAGATAAATAGATACAATAGATAAAATAGATGAATAGATATATAGAATATGTAGATATCCTGTAGGCATATAATTTCACAAGCCTCCTACATATAATAAACTTTCACCCTTTAGTGCCTTTCATGTGTCACTAAAGGGTGTTTAGCCTTTTTAAACCTAGTATATAAAAAATTAAAAATCATGATGTGGGGTCCCCCCTAATTTTCTTAACCAGCCAAGGTAAACCAGACAGCTGGGGCTTATATTATCAGGCTGGAAATGTCCATGGTTATTGGTCCCTTCCCAGCTAAAAAATACCGCCACAGCCGCATCCATTAGACGTGCCAATTCTGGCGTCTTGCCTCGGCTCTTCCCAAATTGCCCTGTTGTGGTGACAATAGGGGTAATGATTTATAGGATTGATGTCATGCTTACTACATCCTTAGATTAAATCCTCAAGAGGTGTAGTGTCCAAAATCAGGTCTGCTGTTTTGGAATGTGTGACGATACAGCGTAAAATCTTAATTAGCCAGACAATTAGATTTGTTAATCCAAGAGAAATACCTTATTGTGTTTTATTAGAGATTGCTGGCTGTGTTTTATTAATGTTTTGCTTGCTCATCAGTTTATGTACACTAATTGAACTCAGGAGCCTCTAACCATTGTTCAAAAAATCGTCTAGGCCCATTGTGTAAGTGTTGAAAGAAGATCCGGCGGAGCCTTCACCACAAGGAGTTTCACATGTAGACCCAGTTGATGAGGTTACCTGAGAAAGATGCCTCCACTAATGCACACTTATCTTTGGGGGAGGAGGGTGAGAGCAGTTCTGCCATTCAGGGGGACATGTGTTTTTTAAGCAGTCAGACTTGGGACAGAGAATCAAGGAGCATCAGAAAGATTTTACAAGGAGAATGAGAGACATCCTTCAGGAAAGAAGATGGATAGCATGGCACCCAAAGAGACACAGATTTGTATTCTAAATGATTCTAGCCTAAAGGTATCGGTCCTGACTGGAAAGATATGATTCTGCTCCATTTGACCATCAGAGAGACATGGATACATTTTAGGGAGACCAGGATTGGGACAAAGAAGTCACCTGGTCCCATGGATATGTTGTTTGGGGTTGCCAGGAGGGACCCACTGGTCGCCTGCAACCCATGGAAACTCTAGGAGAGGGTAGGTTGGGACCCTGGCCTTGTACCTCAATGGACTGCTAGCTTCCTAAGCTTGCCGCTACCTTCTCTCTGTGGGGGCCCGCCAGAAGCGGGGGGCCACTGGTTGATGAGGTAGTCGGCCCTGGAAGTTTCCAAAGTTGCAGCTGTTCAAGCCCAGGCATGTGGAGAAGGAAGGGTGAGACTGTGTAATGTTGTACCTTCTTGGGTATTTGCTGGGACTGTTCTGTGCGTTTATTGTCTGCTTTATGGTTCAATAAAGTATTGCTAAGCTGTTTTACCCTCACCATGTGTTGTCTGAGTAGCATTACACCCCCGAAAGACCCCAGGTCTTCACATTTTGCATGTAAGGGGCTCTTCAAATGTGCTTTGATATCTGCAATTTTTTCCAGCCAAAATGATGCTCCAAAATTCAAATAGTGCTCCTTCCCTTCTCAGCCCTTCCATGTGCCCAAAAGGTAGTTTTCCATCATGATATGGGGTATCAATGCATTCAGGAGAAATTGCACAACAAATTCTGTTGTAAATTTATTCCTGTCACACTTGTAAAAATGAAATTTGGGACTAAAGCAACATTTTTATGGGAAAAATATATATTTTAATTTTCATGGCTCAACATTTTAAAATTTTGTGAAGTACCTATGGAGTCAAGGTGCTCATCGAAACTCTAGATAAATTCCTTGAGGGCTTTAGTTTCCAAAATAGGGTAATTTGTTGGGGGGGGGTTCCACTGTTTAGGCACATTAGGGGCTTTGCAAATGCAATATGTTATCCAGCTATGCGCTCCAAAAGTCAAATGGCGCTCCTTCCCTTGTTGTGCTCTCAAACAGTAGATTTCCACCAAATATGGGATATTGATGTCCCCAGGATCAATTACACATTACATTTTGGTGTCCATTTTTTCCTATTACCCTTGTGAAAATGACACTGCTTCTTACCTGCTCCTTACCTGCTGTCCGGTCCTCCATACTGGACATGGGCTGGAGATGTAGCTTGGAGGAGGACAGGACAATCGAAAGGAAGCAACAGGACAAAAGGAGAACTTGACCCTAAAGATGAGACAGGTATATAACACCCATACACGTGTATACTCATTGCACATAGGAATGTACACTCATGATCTACATGCAAACACATATGAAAATATGCTTAAAAAAACAACAGATTTCTAAATGAGACCCAGAATGCATCAATTATCTGACTTCCATGTAAATAATGCCATAATATACCATTTACATAAAAAATATTATTAAATACTATAAAAATAGTGACACACAAAATAACTTACAAAAATAATATCGCTCTATAAAATTAGTGCATATACTTACTTTCTATGCTGAATCTCTCATGCATGCAGTCTCCTAAAGCAGAAGGTCCTTTACAACGCTGCTTCATCCCAGGATTAACCACTGTGTTATTCCCCCTTCATACTTCCGTTTTTTTGGTCTGTATGTCAATTTTTTAAAAACCCCAAATATGGACACGGGCACAACCATTGCATTCAATGGTAGTACGCACATGTCAAGTTTCATACGGACATGTGTCCGTGTTAAAATCCCGCAGACATGTCCTTTTTTTTCTGGCAGCACGGGGGAAATGTGTGCCGCACACGTGCACACTGATAATACACAAATGACATTTGTGTGACTTCTGTGTGACATGTACTGCAATGAAAAGCTTTGGCGGCTGAAAAAAGCAGTACAGTTAGTGCTCTTCCCAGGCACTGGGTGCTGACTACAACTGTCACTATCCTCACCTGGTCTCCCAGCAATTAGCGAGACCAGGTGACGCTGATGACAGTTGTAGTCAGCAGCCGCCATCTGGGAATAGCGCTAACTACAACTATCATCATCCTCGCCTGGTCTCCCTGTGATCAGCGAGTCCAGATGACGCTGTTGACAGTTGTAATCAGCACCGACCGCCTGGGAGTAACATACATTAAATAAATGATTTAATAAAGAAAAACACGTCGAGAGGTCCCCTATATATTTTAAAACCAGCACAGATAGTGCGGACAGCTGCTGGCTTCTATTATTAGGCTGCATAAGGTAGCGCTATTCATCACGCTGGGGTACTCGCTTCACCGGGTCAATTAAAGCAAACATGCAACGATTTCCAGTAATATGTAGTCCAGCAGTTTATTACACATCATAAACCGCACATAACATAGTCCATCTCAGTGGCTCGCAGGAAAGTTACACATGTATCATAGAGCCTTTTCAGTGGCATCTATGCCCGCTTGGCTTCAAATACAGACTTCAGCAAGGTACAGCAACAATATTCACTTATAGCGCCGATTTACCTTTGCTGGGTCTCAGCTGCCTCTATCAGCTCGGTTCTGCCACAACTGTGGCTTTAAGACTTCCCAGACGTAGTCTCCAAGCCACGTGCCTTCCAGGGCTACTGGTATCTCAAATACAGGGATCCAGCCTCTGTCTTCCCGGCTAGTGGAGTCCCACACAGGGACCAGGCCTCCAGCCTTCCAAGGCTACTGGTATCTCAAACACAGGGATCCAGCCTCTGCCTTCCAGGTTACACCAGGCCTCACTCTCTCTGACTCTGTTTCAGAACCACCAGGATTTATATATCCTTCTATGCACACAGGACCTGTGATGATGTCACAGTCATGTGATCAGTCACCTGAGGGGGAGGTAAATGGTCAGCCAGAACACACCCCCTGGACATTTTAGCAATGCAGCAAGCCGCTGCATTACATATCCCCCCCTCTGTTCAAACTTGTGGGGTTGAACACATAGTATACACAATCACATTATAACACACGGTTCACACAGAGACCATGTACTTGACAATTGCGCTGCTCAGCCCCTGGAACATTAGTCATCAACATTACACCATTCCTTAGGGACCTACCATCTGTCATTGTCACTAACTTCGTCAAGTCACATTTCCGAGTCGTAACCTTGTCAGACCTTCCCCGATCCCAGCGGTCAATACAGCAGTGTGACTTACTTGCCCTTGTATCTACGGTCAGGTCTGACTTCGTGCTGTCACATACTCTATTGGGTCGTTTGTATAGGCCTCTCAGACCTGAGTTACTGGAGGTCTCACTACCTCTAAACCCACACCCACTATCCTCAGGAAATCTTGGATGGTCTCTTATTTCTACTGTAGCCGTCCTATTATTTGAAGGGCCCTTTCTCTGTCTGGTCCCACAACTTATAGATGGCTGCCTTCTTCTGCTGCTCAGATGATGCTGTCTTTCCATTCGCAGTCTGGCGAGATTCAACTGTTCTACCTCTCACAGGTAGGTCACTCGGTACTCCATCAGCATGCATATATATGCAAGATTTTCTTCCGTTCCGACAGCAGAGAATGACATCATGCCGTCTTCATCTGGTATCCAGCCCTGGCGATCACGTGGACTGCTTACTTTCATCACACCAGACTTCTTTACCATCATTTGCATGGTTCGGCCATTTCTCCCAATGAGCTTTCTTACCAAAGCATGAGGCACCCGGATGACTTCTTCCCGCAGACTTTGAGCTTTTCTCATAAGCTCCAGTTGTCTAATGGATTGTTCCGTCTTCAACCGGACAAACCGCTTCGTGCGAATAGATCGACAGAGCATGTCACTTAGTATACCACCCTCTTCACTGTGACTTCGGTTGTGGACAGGATCACCAGCTGTTTAGCTTCTAAGGTCGAGTACACCTTACAGGCTCCCACGGCCTTCTTGAACTCTTCATGCACTGACTCTCTGGTGCATTCTTCTCTCAAATCTTCGGGTACATCTATGAGGCACTTGTACCGAGACGTTTCTGTCTCACCAGTGGTCTCCAAATGATCATCTGGCTAAGGTTTCAGGGACAACTGACTTTCAGCTTCTTCATCCTGTATGCTTCCCCTGAGCTGACTCACAGCTAAGAATTCAAGAATTCTCGTCTTGACTACTTCCATTTCATACTTCTTTTAATACTCTCTCAGCTCTCCTCAGGTTCACCTTCTCATGGTATAAAGGATTAAGTGCAACTTGTTTGCCCTTTTCCTTCTCCAAGGAGGCCTCATTCACTGACTGGTACTTTGCCAGACGACCTTTGAGCTCGACAACTTCTTCCTCTAGCTCAGCTACTCGCCTCTCAGCAACCCATCTCTGAAGCTCTTCCTGCTTCAACTGCTCCTTTATCAGCAGAATTCTCTCAGACCTCTCTGTTTCCAATGCGCCCACTTGGCTCTCGACAGCCAGTCTCTCAAACTTCTCTTGCTTCAAATGGGCTTGTAACGTCTCCTCGAGCTCCTTGATCTCAGCTCTTACATCCACCGAATCATCCAAGCTCGCATTATTCGCGGAGGCATTTGCTTCATACCTCCCTTCTCCGATAGACTCCTCCATCCTGCAGATTCTATCCTTAAGGCACGTCTCTGGCCTCTGGAGATCTTCGCAGAATGTCTGCAGCTCCTTCACCTGAGCTTCCAGTCCTGGGATCTTTCTGCGAAGATCATCATTCTCATCACGGGTGTCCTGTAGAGTAGTCTCAATCACTTGGCGGATGTGCTCTGCATCAGTATTATCATCCTCTAGTTTTTCCTTAACCTTGAGGAGATCCTCATAGTCTCTCTTGATGTGTTGCAGTTCCCTACCTCACGGTCATGACCAGACACTTCATCTTTTATTGCCTCTTTCAGGGCAGATAGCTCCCGTTCTCGCTGGTACAGAGAGTCCACCAGCTGCTCCTTCTCCTGCATTAGAGGCTTTACTTGGTCCTGGAATTGCTGCAGCTCCCTCATGAGTTCACCATACTCCTTCTTGGAGTCACACAGCTCCCGATTGAACTGTTCGCGCAGTCGTTCTAGGTTTTGATCACGTCTAGAAACGTCATCCTGCAGCACCTCTTTTAAGGCAGACAGCTCCCTATCCCTCTGGTGTAGACCCTCATCCAGCTTTTGCTTCACCTCAGCTCTAACTGTACCAGGGAGAACCGACCTTTCATCTCACACAGCTCATCTTCAAACTCCGCTTTGTCAAGCTCCAACTGAAAAACCTCCTCTTTATTTTTCTGGAACTTTTCCTTCCAATTGTTGACTTCCTTGCTACTTTCCTCCAGTTCTCGCTGTAAGTTCCTCACAACCTGGTTTATTTTCTGCCGTTCAGACTCCAGGCTCAGCTGGTCTGAGGATGCGTTCTCCAGGTTTTTCCATAGTTGCTGCATGTAACTCTGATACTGCTGCCTGATAGGCTGCAGCTCTTGGTCAGGATTGGCCACCTCCTCCTTCAGGGCTGTCGGTTCCTGATCCTTCTGTCTCAGTAGATCATCCTGCTTGTAACTAATCTGCAGAACTGCATCCAACTCTTCCTCCTTATCTTCTGCTTCTAAAGGAGGATCCACATTCGGAATCAAGGCATACAACATTGCATTTTCTTTATTTGCCCTTTCAGCAAAGTCTACAGGAGTAACTTTTTTGTGGCCCTTACGCCGTCGACGACGAGAGGGGGACTTTCTCACCTCGTCTAGCTCCTCCTGACGGAACTCGCTTTCTACTTTCGTAGTGTCACCATCAGCTATGGGATCTGTGTCACTCCCCATGGTGTTGTGGACCAACAAGTCACCTCCCACTTTGACGTCAACCCCTTGTACTGGAGCTACCCCGTTATCAATGGTCAAATTGTCCCAGCTATACCTTCTTATGTACAGGCTGTATCCTTGCAGCACTTACCCGTTCTAGGTCCTGGTGCAGATTTGGATGTTCTATAAGCTTTAGGGGTAGATTAGGCCACCGATATTGCCTATATGATTGCTGGGGTGGGGTAAAAGGTATTACACCTTTAAGCTATATATATATTCTTATTTACACATTTATTCATATTGGTTTGGCTCCCCACATATGGAGATTTTAATTTTAATCTGCTGACAGGTACATGAGGCTATGTACAGTACAGACCAAAAGTTTGGACACACCTTCTCATTTAAAGATTTTTCTGTATTTTCATGACTATGAAAATTGTACATTCACACTGAAGGCATCAAAACTATGAATTAACACATGTGGAATTATATACTTAACAAAAAAGTGTGAAACAACTGAAAATATGTCTTATATTCTAGGTTCTTCAAAGTAGCCACCTTTTGCTTTGATGACTGCTTTGCACACTCTTGGCATTCTCTTGGTGAGCTTCAAGTGGTAGTCACCGGAAATGGTTTTCACTTCACAGGTGGGCCCTGTCAGGTTTAATAAGTGGGATTTTTTGCCTTATAAATGGGTTTGGGACCATCAGTTGTGTTGTGCAGAAGTCTGGTGGATACACAGCTGATAGTCCTACTGAATAGACTGTTAGAATTTGTATTATGGCAAGAAAAAAGCAGCTAAGTAAAGAAAAATGAGTTGCCATCATTACTTTAAGAAATGAAGGTCAGTCAGTCCGAAAAATGGGGAAAACTTAGAAAGTGTCCCCAAGTGCAGTTGCAAAAACCATCAAGCGCTACAAAGAAACTGGCTCACATGAGGACCGCCCCAGGAAAAGAAGACCAAGAGTCACCTCTGCTTCTGAGGATAAGTTTATCCGAGTCACCAGCCTCAGAAATCGCAGGTTAACAGCAGCTCAGATTAGAGACCAGGTCAATGCCACACAGAGTTCTAGCAGCAGACACATGTCTTCAACAACTGTTAAGAGGAGACTTTGTGCAGCAGACCTTCATGGTAAAATAGCTGCTAGGAAACCACTGCTAAGGACAGGCAACAAGCAGAAGAGACTTGTTTGGGCTAAAGAACACAAGGAATGGACATTAGACGAGTGGAAATCTGTGCTTTGGTCTGATGAGTCCAAATTTGAGATCTTTGTTTCCAACCACCGTGTCTTTGTGCGATGCAGAAAAGGTTAACGGATGGACTCTACATGCCTGGTTCCCACCGTGAAGTATGGAGGAGGAGGTGTGATGGTGTGGGGGTGCTTTGCTGGTGACACTGTTGGGGATTTATTCAAAATTGAAGGCATACTGAACCAGCATGGCTACCACAGCATCTTGAAGCGGCATGCTATTCCATCCGGTTTGCGTTTAGTTGGACCATCATTTATTTTTCAACAGGACAATGACCCCAAACACACCTCCAGGCTGTGTAAGGGCTATTTGACCAAGAGGGAGAGTGATGGGGTGCTAAGCCAGATGACCTGGCCTCCACAGTCACTAGACCTAAACCCAATCGAGATGGTTTGGGGTGAGCTGGACCGCAGAGTGAAGGCAAAAGGGCCAACAAGTGCTAAGCATCTCTGGGAACTCCTTCAAGATTGTTGGAAGACCATTTCCGGTGACTACCTCTTGAAGCTCATCAAGAGAATGCCAAGAGTGTGCAAAGCAGTCATCAAAGCAAAAGGTGGCTACTTTGAAGAACCTAGAATATAAGACATATTTTCAGTTGTTTCACACTTTTTTGTTAAGTATATAATTCCGCATGTGTTAATTCATATTTTTGATGCTTTCAGTGTGAACGTACAAATTTCATAGTCAAGAGAATGCAGAAAAATCTTTAAATGTGAAGGTGTGTCCAAACTTTTGGTCTGTACTGTATATATATATATTTCTATCTAATCATTTATGTGTTTTGTATGCCTCATGAGATTTTCTATTGGGTATGTGCAATATAGAATCCAGGGAATATTGACCATCACAGATACCCCATTTCAGTCTGTGCAATTTATATTCTATTTCTTATTCATTTACGTGTACTACTATGTATTATATCTCACAAGAATATAGGAAGGTTTTCTGCAATAGCTGGTTCTTCCAGTAGTGGTTTCTTCCACTATTTTTAATGGTGTTTTAATTGTTGGTCAGTATGTTCTTCTGTATATGTGTGTCAGGACCTATATGTTTTGAATAAACTGATGTATATTTATGGTAAATTGTTTATTGTTGATTATTTGGGTGATCACCACTAGAAAGCATATCTTCTTTTTTCTTTGATTGTCATGCAAATTGTCATTTTTAGGCGGTACCAACCCGCAACCAGTAACCAATTTTGGTTTTCTCTACTCCACGCTCTTTTAAAACTTCGCCCCCTTTTGAGACTCTGCCCCCTTTTGGACACCCACACCTGTAGGGGGATTTTTTTTAAAAAACATGCGATAGTCTTAGGACCCAGTTCACAACATCTCTTACCACCTCCCCAGGCACTCTGGGACAATACCGGCGCCCCAGTGGAACTCACAAAATGGTCCGCTGCCGCCATTCTATATGGTGCCAACAGCTCCTGCCGTTCCTGCACCATGTCCTGTTGCTTTAACTTTAACAGGTACCTTAACCGCTCAGCAGCTTCAGTCTCATCTGCTGCTCCCTTCACAGCCATCTTTATCTGCTCCTGCATGTCTTCAGAAAAGTCTATTTTGCTGAAGAGCTTTTTCAGCCGGTCATCTAACCACTTCTCCATTCCGTCTGGGGATACTGCTCCATTCATAGCCATCGCGGTACGCTGTTGACACTAGACACTTCACATCGCTCTCCCCGGAGAATTTTCGTGGCCCCACCAAGCCACAGCAAATCAAGTTTGAGTGCGACGACAATTTTCGTAACCCCGCCGAGTTACATCCAGATGCTTTAATCTTCGTGACCCCGCCAAGCCACAGCAAGATGCTTGCATCTACAATCGTCATCCTGTGCCATTACCCCTAGCAACCAGGCTGCAGTTGCCTGCATTCTCCATCACATGTAAGGTAGAGCTATTCATCACACTGGGGTACTCGCTTCACCGGGTCAATTAAAGCACACATGCAACGTTTTCCAGTAATATGTAGTCCAACAGTTTATTGCACAACATAAACCGCACATAACATAGTCCATCTCAGTGGCTCGCAGGAATGTTACACATGTATCCTAGAGCCTTTTCAGTGGCAGCTATGCACGCTTGGCTTCTAATACAGACTTCTGCAAGGTACAGCAACAATATTCACTTATAGCGCCGATTTACCTTAGCCAGGTCTCAGCTGCCTCTATCAGCTTGGTTCTGCCACAACTGTGGCTTTAAGGCTTCCCAGACGTAGTCTCCAAGCCACGTGCCTTCCAAGACTACTGGTATCTCAAATACAGGGATCATGCCCCTGCCTTCCCGGCAAGTGGAGTCCCACACAGGGACCAGGCCTCCTTCCTTCCAAGGCTACAGGTATCTCAAACACAGGGATCCAGCCTCTGCCTTCCAGACTTCACCAGTCCTCACTCTCTCTGACTCTGTTTCAGAACCACCAGGATTTATATATCCTTTTGTGCACACAGGACCTGTGATGATGTCACAGTCATGTGATCAGTCTCCTGAGGGGGAGGTAAATGGTCAGCCAGAACACACCCCCTGGACATTTTAGCAATGCAGCAAGCCGCTGAATTACAGCTGGTACGGTCCATGATTATTGGCCCGTCCCGAGTCAAATAATTGAAGCCTGCAGCTGCCCCAGAATTGGTACATCACATTATATGCTCCAACTTTGGCATTTTTCCAGGCTAATCCTGATGTCCTGGTGCGGTGGCAATCGGGATAATATATGCATTTGATGACAGCTGTGATTTGTCAAATAATCGCAGCTGCCATCAATACCTGAGGTTAGTAATGGGGAGGTGTCATTCTGACACCCCCATTACAAACCTCGTAGTGAAAAGAAATAAACACACACAGAGAAAAGTCCCTTAATTGTAGAAACCACACCCCTACAATTACCCTCCTTTACCCATTTATTAGCAAAAATAAAATTCACAAGGATCCGCTGTAAAGCCAAAATAAGGAATTCTCACAATGATCCCCAACTCTGCTACCGCCAGAGGCAGTGACGAGCGGTGAAATCAGTAACGTGACTGCTCTCCACGGCCGCCAGAACAGAATGAGAATATCATGAGAACCCGACTGCAGTGAGGAGCGGTGACATCAACCCATTATCTACCAATGTCCTTTTTTTGGGACGCCTAATTTTTTGCTTCTAGCAACTAAGATTTTCTAATTAGGTCCAATTAGGTCCAAAAAAACAAAAAAAGAAAATTGCTAATTTGGCACGTAATGGGTTAAAGTAATTGCAGATCACAGCCGGTGGCTTTCACAGTAACCTCTGTGTAATACGCCAGCTGTGAACTTCTTTTACCTTACTGACGTCACAGCTCACATTATGAGAACTTTGAGGCGTGAGAACTGCTTTCCCTCAGCTGGTTATTGAAAAATCATTACCCCGATTGCCACCACACTAGGGCAATCTGCAATAGCCAAGACTAAGTGCCAGAATTTACATATCTAATTTCTGGGGTGGTTGAGGCTGGTGTTATTAGTCTGGGAAAGGGTATTTATCCATGGCCCCTTACAAGCCTATTAATATCAGCCCAAAGCTGTCTGCTTAGCCTTTGCTGGTTATAAAAAATAGGAGAGACCCCACATCATTTTTTTAGGGTTCTACCTTTTTAATACCCAATAAAGGCTAATCAGATAGCTGTGAGCTGTTATTAATAGGCTGGGAAGCTCGATAGATATTGACCCTTTCCCAGAATAACACAAGCCCCCAGCTGTCTGCTTTCCCTCAGCTGGTTATGGAAAATAAGGGGGAACCCACACCATTTTTTTATTTTAATAATTTATTTTTGAGCTAAATACAAGTACAGAAAACTATACACACACTGCACTGATTATAGATCTCACTGACATATTTCTTTCTATCTATATCTATTTTTCTATATCTTTGCACTTCTAACACCTAAAAATCTGTCATTTGTATTCTTCATTCTATTCCAGACATGGACCATGGACCTTACTGGTACTGTTTTTTCCACTTCCAGAATCAACAGGACGCGTGAAAGGGACCTTAGACAGTGGTTAGCATAGAACAGCACAGTATTGGTAACAGCAACATAGTACAGCATAGTGTAACAATGCATTTGCACAGAACAGCATAGGAAAGGTCAGTATCGGATAGGACAGAATATGACAGCACTGGAGAGCATAGGATAGGACTGCACAGTATAGTTCAGAACAGGGGAGCATAGGGAAACACAAAACAGGACAGAAGATGGGCATGTTATTTACAAATAGCTGCCTTTGCTGAGATAAATCAACAAGTTAAGTGGATACTTGCTGAGAAAGTGCAATGCAGCCAAAGAGAGAGGATGATAAGAGAAACTAATTACCATCCTATCTTTTTTCTATGTCTTTTTGTGCTGTCTTATAGTTTTTTTTAATGTTACATACTGATGCATACATGACGCAAACCTTGATGGAAAATTTATGGACAATTGACAATGCTACAGTGTTGATAGCAAATAGGTTGGTCTCCAGGCATTCACCCCGAAGCTAATGTATCAAATATCTTGGTGGATTTTAAGTAGGTCTTTCACAACTTGCACTGATGCTCTCACCAGTTTTCCTTGCATTAATGTGTAAGAGATAGACAGATATTGATAATCCTCTATTTATTTATTTTATCTTCAAATGTAACAGCAGACCTACTGATGATGTGGAGTAATGAGGTCACTAATGGATTTGACATAGACTAGACATTGTAGCAATAGTGTACCAGATTGTGAGCTCTTATCTCTCTGTGAGGAGTGAACTTTCTGAGATAATACCTCAGGCTGCTACCTCTGGAAAAATATCCATTAGCAATGACTGACAAAAACATGGTAAGCATGTAAGGGGGAATTTGGCCGGCAACTACTTCTGTGCCCCTAAACACCTTACATATGGGTACCTGTGTGTGTGTGCGGTTGTGATGCTGCTGCAGACACCTTCACAATGCATTCTGGCACAATTTGTTCAGCAGCACCTTTAACTTCCCAATGGAGAAACCAGACGGATTTGCAGAAATAAAGTTCTGTTTACTGAGGGTAAAATATATATACAAAGGGTAGCAGAAATCATGCTTACAGATGTTTAACAGTTTACAACAGAGGCCTCTATCTTCCTGATACTGGGATGCTTGGATCAATGTGATACACTGCACCACTGTACCCTAACTGCACTCTTGTGAAGAACACAAGGAAGCTTTCACTAGCTACCACTTTACTGACGTACCTCAGCCTTATTGATTCTTTCACGCTGATCTCCAGGTCTGGTTAATACCGTGACCTTCTTTAGCACTTCCAGATTAGTTGCCCCAACTTGCCTGCTATGAGGAAACTGCCACCACTGTAGACTGTTTTCTGAATATCTTGCTCCCTTGCCAGTTTGTTACTTCACACACACCCAATGATGATGGAACTTTTTCGAAGGTCTGAGGGTGTCCTTCCTTCTCTCCAGCTGATTCTCAAATCCTAACTACTTCTAAAAGCAATAACTCAACCACTAGTTCCCATTACTCCTCCCCAACTATGGGCCCACCCTTCATGAGGGTAAAACATGCAAAACAATACAATTTACACACAATAAAACAACAGGGGTCTTCAGAGGAGGTGTTAGCCATCTTCTCAGCCTTTACTACCAGACAAGAAGATGAAGTGCCACACAGATAAGCAAGAATCAAATTTAAACAGAAAAACAAGTCAAGTCATTTTAATATGATCTTAAAAGTATCCGGGCAAAGGACAGGGCCTGCAACAGATAGGAAGACATAATAAATAAAACAAGCAAAGTCAGTATCAGAAATTTTAGGAAATATATCTCAAATTCATATTATACAGTGGGTACCGAAAGTATTCAGACACCTTTAAATTTTTCACTCTTTGTTTCATTGCAGCCATTTTGTAAATTCTAAAAAATTCATTTTTTTCTCATTAAAGTACACTCTGCACCCCATCTTGACTGAAAAAAACAGAAATGTAGAAATTTTTGCAAATTTATTAAAAAAGAAAAACTGAAAGATCACATGGTCATAAGTATTCAGACCCTTTGCTCAGTATTGAGTAGAAGCACCCTTTTGAGTTAGTACAGCCATGAGTCTTCTTGGGAATGATGCAACAAGTTTTTCACACCTGGATTTAGGGACGCTCTGCCATTCTTCCTTGCAGATCCTCTCCAGTTCCATCAGGTTGGATGGTGAATGTTCAACTGGGTTTAGGTCAGGGCTCTGGCTGGGCCAGTCAAGAATGGTCACAGAGTTGTTCTGAAGCCACTCCTTTGCTATTTTAGCTGTGTGCTGAGTCCTCTACACATCAAAACCACATATGTCTCATGTCTAAATTTATAGGAGAAAATCTTTCATGGTACACTTTTGTTTTGGAGAAAGTAATCTAAAAATCAGCCTCCAACGCGAATACGCTCACAGACTAGGGTAATATACTTTTCCATAGGTTTCATTCAGATCAAATTTTCAAACCTTGACCAAAGCTTTAGCTGGAGATGATGTCGCTGCTGAGAACCTGCTTTTAAAAGGTTAATATATCACAGAAAGAAAAGCAATAATTGCCCTTGATCTAATGTGATCCTTTTTTATGGAGTTTAAGGTATCTAAAATATGGATTACTTTGGATTATGAACTAGGCAGTGTAGCTCTAGAAAAATATGTCATCTGTTAAGCTTCAGATCATGCCCCATGGTTACGTAGTTATCTTTTAATATCACAATTTGAGTTCATTATGCTTAACAATTCCATATATTTAAAAAGTAAGATATTTAGTAGTGATGAGCGAGCACTAAAATGCACGGTTACTCGTTGCTCGGGTCGAGCAACTTGGAATGCTCGAGTGCGCGGTCCAAGTAACGAGCCCAATGTAAGTCTATGGGAAATTCGAGCATTTTTCAGGCAGCCTCCCCTGGAGGTCTGCAGAGGGACTAAAAATTGCCCAAATTGATGGGAAGTGCTCAAATGACATGGAAACAGCATGGGGAAGACTGCTGATAGCAAAGCATCTCTGACTCCCAGGTCACTGCTGTCAACAACGTTGTCAGAGGTATTACGCCACTTTACGGACTCACAATAAAACATACAAAGACGAAACCAAAATGGATTTTCCTGGGAAAAATGTTAAGGAACATCCTTTCCAGGGCAATTAGTGTTGAGCGAGCATGAAAATGCTTGGCTATTCATTGTTTGGAACATCCATTTCAAGATAATGACTTTTATATAAGGCAAAATAAATAACCCAAAACAAAAATGCTCCTCCACACCTTGGGCTTTGTTAATATGTAGTGTTTTTGATGCGTTTTTGCACTTTTGCATTGCTTTCAATGGTGAAAAAACATTTACAAGTAAATGTTATTTTAACATTTTACTACCTTATCTGGCCATGTGGTGTGTGACACATCATACGACACATCCTGTTTCATTTATGATGGAGGGACTATGAAAGTCAGAAAGACTATAGGCCATCAGGCGGCCCTTACTATTCTTAAAGGCCAAGCAGTCAGTTATGCTGTGTTGTTCCCATTATTACCGAGTGGGTCTCCTATACTGTTATTGCATATGCAGTGACCTCAACGGCTGCCATATGTTTTGAGGAACTCCAATGCCCCTTGCAAGAGATGTAGAGGTCGGAGGGCCTCCTGCAAAAAATACTCCCATTATTAAGAAGTGTGTCTCCCATACTGTTTGCCTATGCAGTGAAGCAACGGATACAAAAATTTGGAGGAACTCGAATGCCCCTTGCAAGAGACATAGAGATCGGGGGGCTTCCTGCAAAAAATGCTCCCATTATTAAGAAGTGTGTCTCCCATAATGTTTGCCTATGCAGTGAGGCAACGGCTGCCAAAAATTTGGAGGAAGTCCAATGCCCCTTGCAAGAGATGTAGAGGTCGAAGGGCCTCCTGCAAAAAAAGCTCCCATTATTAAGAAGTGTGTCTCCCATACTGTTTGCGTATGCAGTGAAGCAATGGCTGCCAAAAATTTGGAGGAACTCCAATGCTCTTTCCAAGAGATCAAGAGGTCGAAGGGCTTCCTCCAAAAAATGCTCCCATTATTAAGAAGTGTGTCTCCCATAATGTTTGCCTATGTAGTGAGGCAACGGCTGCCAAAAATTTGGAGGAACTCGAATGCCCCTTGCAAGAGACGTAGATGTCAGAGGGCTTCTTGTAAAAAATGCTCACATTATTAGGAAGTGTGTCTCCCATACTATTTGCCTATGCAGTGAGGAAATGGCTCTCAAAAATTTGAAGGAACTCCAATGCACCTTGCAAGAGACATAGAGTTCGGAGGGTCTCCTGCAAAAAAATGCTCCCATTATGATGAAGTGTGTCTCCCATAATATTTGCCTATGCAGTTAAGCAACGGCTGCCAAAAATTTGAAGGAACTCCAATGCCCCTTGCAAGAGACGTAGAGTTCGGAGGGTCTCCAGCAAAAAATGCTCTCATTATGAGAAATTGTGTCTCTCATAATGTTTGCCTATGCAGTGAAACAACGGCAGCCAAAAATATGGAGGAACTCTAAAGCCCCTTGCAAGAGATGTAGAGGTCGGAGGGCCTCCTGAAAACAATGTTCTCATTATTAGGAAGTGTGTCTCCCATACTATTTGGATATGCAGTGAAGCAACGGCTGCTAAAAATTTGGAGGAACGCCAATGCCCCTTGCTAGAGACGTAGAGGTCAGAGGGCCCCCTGAAAACAATGTTCCCATTATTAGGAAGTCTGTCTCCCATATTGTTTGCCTATGCAGTTAAGCAACGGCTGCCAAAAATATGGAGGAACTCCAAAGCCCCTTGCAAGAGTTGTAGAGGTCGAATGGCTTCCTGCATAAAATGCTCCCAATATTAAGAAATGTTACTCCCATAATGTTTGCCTATGCAGTGAAGCAACGGCAGCCAAAAAGTTGGAGGAACTCCAATGCCCCTCGCAAAAGATGTAGAGTTCGAAGGGCCTCCTGAAAAGAATGTTCCCTTTATTAGGAAGTGTGTCTCCCATACTGTTTGCCAATGTAGTGAAGCAACGGCTTCCAAAAATTTGGAGGAACTCAAATGCCCCTTGCATGAGACGTAGAGTTCGGAGGGTCTCCTGCAAAAAATGCTCCCATTATAAGGAAGTGAGTCTCCCATACTGTTTGCCTATGCAATTAAGCAACAGCTGCCAAAAATATGGAGGAACTCCAAAGCCCCTTGCAAGAGATTTAGAGGTTGGAGGGCCACCTGAAAACAATGTTCCCATTAATAGGAAGTGTGTCTCCCAAACTGTTTGCCTATGCAGTTAAGCAACGGTTGCCAAAAATTTGGAGGAACTCCAATGCCCCTTTCAAGGGACATATAATTCGGAGGGCCTCCTGCAAAAAATGCTCCCATTATTAGGAAGTGTGTCTCCCATACTCTTTGTGCTCAGATGACATGGAAACAGCATGGGGAAGTCCCCTGGAAGCATCTTTGACTCCCAGGTCACTGCTGTCAACAACGTTGTCAGAGATATTACGCCACTTTACGTACTCACAATAAAACGTACAAAAACAAAACCAAAATGGATTTTCCTGGGAAAATTGTTAGGGAACATCCTTTCCAGGGTAATTAGTGATGAGCGTGCACTAAAATGCTTGGGTATTCATTGTTCGGAACATCCATTTCAAAGTAATGACTTGTATATAAAGCAAAATAAATAACCAAAAACAAAAATGCTCCTCCACACCTTGGGCTTTGTTCACACGTAGCGTTTTTGATGCGTTTTTGTACTTTTGCATTGCTTTCAATGGTGAAAAAACATTTACCAGAAAATGTCATTTTAACATTTTACTACCTTATCTGGCCATGTGGTGTGTGACACATCAACAGACACATCCTGTTTCATTTATGATGGAGGGACTAGGAAAGTCACAAAGACTATAGGCCATCAGGCGGCCCTTACTATTCTTAAAGGGCAAGCAGTTGGCTATGCTTTGTTGTTCCCATTTTTACCGAGTGGGTCTCCTATACTGTTATTACGTATGCAGTGACTGCAATGGCTGCCATAAGTTTTGAGGAACTCCAATGCCCCTTACAAGAGATGCAGAGGTCGGAGGGCCTCCTGCAAAAAATTCTCCCATTATTAGGAAGTGTGTCACCCATAATGTTTGCCTATGCAGTGAAGCAACGGCTGCCAAAAATTTGGAGGAACTCCAATGCCTCTTGCAAGAGAAGTAGAGGTCGAAGGGCTTCCTGCAAAAAATGCTCCCATTATTAATAAGTGTGACTCCCATACTGTTTGCCTATGCAGTGAGAAAACGGCTGCCAAAAATTTGGAGGAACTCCAATGCCCCTTGCAAGAGACGTAGAGGTCAGAGCACTTCCTGTAAAAAATGCTCCCATTATGAAGAGGTGTGTCTCCCATACTGTTTGCCTATGCAGTGAAGCAACGGCTGTCAAATATTTGGAGGAACTTCAATGTCCCTTGCAAGAGACGTATAGGTCGAGGGCCTCCTGAAAACAATGTTCCTCTTATTAGAAAGTGTGTCTCCCATACTGTTTGACTATGCAGTGAAGCAACAGCAGGCAAAAATTTGGAGGAACTCCAATGCCCCTTGCAAGAGGCGTAGAGTTCGGACGGTCTCCTGCAAAAAATGCTCCCAATATTAGGAAGTTTATCTCCCATACTGTTTGCCTATGCAGTGAAGCAACGGCTGCAAAAATTTGGAGGAATTCCAAAGCCCCTTGCACCTTCCAAGAGACGTAGAGGTCGAAGGGCTTCCTGTAAAAAATGCTCCCATTATTAAGAATTGTGTCTCCCATACTGTTTGCCTATGCAGTGAAGCTACGGCTGCCCAATATTTGGAGGAACTGCAATGCCCCTTGCAAGAGACGTAGAGGTCGAAAGGCTTCTGGCAAAAAATGCTCCCATTATTAAGAAGTGTGTCTCCCATACTGTTTGCCTATGCAGTGAAGCAACGACTGCCAAAAATTTGGAGGAACTCCAATACACTTTCCAAGAGACGTAGAGGTCGAAGGGCTTCCTGCAAAAAATTCTCCCATTATTAAGAAGTGTGTCTCCCATACTGTTTGCCTATGCAGTGAAGCAACGGCTGCCCAATATTTGGAGGAACTGCAATGCCCCTTGCAAGAGACGTAGAGGTCGAAAGGCTTCTGGCAAAAAATGCTCCCATTATTAAGAAGTGTGTCTCCCATACTGTTTGCCTATGCAGTGAAGCAACGGCTGCCAAAAATTTGAAGGAACTCCAATGCACTTTCCAAGAGATGAAGAGGTCGAAGGGCTTCCTGCAAAAAATGCTCCCATTATTAAGAAGTTTGTCTCACATAATGCTTGCCTATGCAGTGAGGCAACGGCTGCCAAAAATTTGGAGGATCTCAAATGCCCCTTGCAAGAGAAGTAGAGGTCAGAGGGCTTCCTGTAAAAAATGCTCCCACTATTAGGAAGTGAGTCTCCCATACTGTTTGCCTATGCAGTGAGGCAACGGCTGCCAAAAATTTGGAGGAACTCGAATGCACCTTGCAAGAGACGTAGAGTTTGGAGGGTCTCTTGCAAAAAATGCTCCCATTATGAGGAAGTGTGTCTACCTTAATGTTTGCCTATGCAGTGAAGCAACGGCTGCCAAAAAGTTGGAGGAACTCCAATGCCCTTTTCAAGAGCTGAAGAGTTCAGAGGGCCTCCTGAAAACAATGTTCCCTTTATTAGGAAGTGTGTCTCCCATACTGTTTGCCTATGCAGTGAAGCAACGGCTGCCAAAAATTTGGAGGAACTCCAATACGCCTTGCAAGAGACGTAGAGGTCGAAGGGCTTCCTGCAAAAAATGCTCCCATAATTAAGAAGTGTGTCTCCCATACTGTTTGCCTATGCAGTTAAGGACCGGCTGCCAAAAATTTGGAGGAACTCCAATGCCCCTTGCAAGAGATGTAGAGGTAGGAGGGCTTCCTGCAAAAAATGCTCCCATTATTAATAAGTGTGTCTCTCATACTGTTTGCCTTTGCAGTGAAGCAACGGCTGCAAAAAATTTGGATGAACTCCTTTGCACCTTGCAAGAGATGTAGAGGTCGGAGGGCTTCCTGTAAAAAATACTTCCATTATTAAGAAGTGTGTCTCCCATACTGTTTGCCTATGCAGTGAAGCAACGTCTGCCAAATATTTGGAGGAACACCAATGTCCCTTGCAAGAGACGTAGAGGTCGGAAGGCCTCCTGAAAACAATGTACCCCTTGTTAGGAAGTGTGTCTCCCATACTATTTTCCTATGCAGTGAAGCAACAGCTGCAAAAAATTTGGAGGAAATCCAATGCCCCTTGCAAGAGACGTAGAGTTCGGAGGGTCTCCTGCAAAAAATTCTTCCATTATTAAGAAGTTAATCTCCCATACTGTTTGCCTATGCAGTGAAGCAACGGCTGCCCAATATTTGGAGGAACTGCAATGCCCCTTGCAAGAGACGTAGAGGTCGAAGGGCTTCCTGCAAAAAATGCTCCCATTAATAAGAAGTGTGTCTCACATACTGTTTGCCTATGCAGTGAAGCAATGGCTGCCAAAAATTTGGAGGAACTCCAATGCACTTTACAGGAGATGAAGAGGTCGAAGGGCTTCCTGCAAAAAATGCTCCCATTATTAAGAAGTTTGTCTCCCATAATGTTTGCCTATGCAGTGAGGCAAGGGCTGCCAAAAATTTGGAGGAACTCAAATGCCCCTTGCAAGAGACGTAGAGGTCAGAGGGCTTCCTGTAAAAAATGCTCCCATTATTAGAAAGTGTGTCTCCCATACTATTTGCCTATGCAGTGAGGCAACGGCTGCCAAAAATTTGGAGGAACTCCAATGCACCTTGCAAGAGACGAAGACTTTGGAGGGTCTCCTGCAAAAAATGCTCCCATAATGAGGAAGTGTGTCTCCCATAATGTTTGCCTATGCAGTTAAGCAACGGCTGCCAAAAATTTGGAGGAACTCCAATGCCCGTTGCAAGAGACGTAGAGTTCGGAGGGTCTCCTGCAAAAAATGCTCCCATTATTAAGAAATGTTTCTTTCATAATGTTTGCCTATGCAGTGAAGCAACAGCTGCCAAAAAGTTGGAGTAACTCCAATGCCCCTTGCAAGAGCTGAAGAGTTCGGAGGGGCTCCTGAAAACAATGTTCCCTTTATTAGGAAGTGTGTCTCCCATACTGTTTGCTATGCAGTGAAGCAACGGCTGCCAAATAATTGGAGGAACTCCAATGTCCCTTGCAAGAGACCTAGAGGTCGGAGGGCCTCCTGAAAACAATGTTCTCCTTATTAGAAAGTGTGTCTCCCATACTGTTTGCCTATGCAGCGAAGCAACAGCTGGCAAAAATTTGGAGGAACTCCAATGCCCCTTACAAGAGACGTAGAGTTCGGAGGGTCTCCTGCAAAAAATGCTACCGTTATTAGAAAGATTATCTCCCATACTGTTTGCCTATGCAGTGAAGCAACGGCTGCAAAAATTTGGAGGAACTCCAAAGCCCTTTGCAAGAGACATAGAGGTCGAAGAACTTCCTGCAAAAAGTGCTCCCATTATTAAGAAGTGTGTCTCACATACTGTTGGCATATGCAGTGAAGCAACGGCTGCCAAAAATTTGGAAGAACTTCGATGCTCCTTGCAAGAGATGTAGAGGTTGAAGGGCTTACTGCAAAAAATGCTCTCATTATCAAGAAGTGTGTCTCCCATCATGTTTGCCTATGCAGTGAGGCAACGGCTGCCAAAAATTTGGAGGGACTCCAATGCCCTATTGAAGAGACATAGAGGTCAGAGAAATTCCTGTAAAAAATGCTCTCATTATTAAGATGTGTGTCTACCATACTGTTTGCCTATGCAGTGAAGTAACGGTTGCCAAAAATTTGGAGGTACTCCAATGCCCCTTGCAAGAGACGTAGAGGTCGTAGGGCCTCCTGAAAACAGTGTTCCCCTTATTAGGAAGTGGGTCTCCCATACTATTTGCCTATGCAGTGAAGCAACAGCTGCCAAAAATTTGGAGGAACTCCAATGCCCCTTGCAAGAGATGTAGAGTTCGGACGGTCTCCTGCAAAAAATGCTCCCTTTATTAAGAAGTTAGTCTCCCATACTGTTTGTCTATGCAGTGAAGCAATGGCTGCCAAAAATTTGGCGGAACTCCAATGCACTTTCCAAGCGATGAAGAGGTCGAAGGGCTTCCTGCAAAAAATGTTACCATTATTAAGAAGTTTGTCTCCCATAATGTTTGCCTATGCAGTGAGACAACGGCTGCCAAAAATTTGGAGGAACTGAAATGCCCCTTGCAAGAGACGTAAAGGTCAGAGGGCTTCCTGTAAAAAATGCTCCCATTATTAGGAAGTGTGTCTCCCATACTGTTTGCCTATGCAGTGAGGCAACGGCTGCCAAAAATTTGGAGGAAATGAAATGCCCCTTGCAAGAGACGTAGAGGTCAGAGGGCTTCCTGTAAAAAATGCTCCCATTATTAAGAAATGTTTCTCCCATAATGTTTGCCTATACAGTGAAGCAACGGCTGCCAAAAAGTTGGAGGAACTCCAATGCCCCTTGCAAGAGATGAAGAGTTTGGAGGGTCTCCTGAAAACAATGTTCCCTTTATAAATAAGTGTGTCTCCCATACTGTTTGCTTATGCAGTGAGGCAACGGCTGCCAAAATTTGGAGGAACTCCAATGCCCCTTGCAAGAGACGTAGAGGTGGGGGGGCTTCCTGTAAAAAATGCTCCCATTATTAAGAAGTTTGTCTCCCATACTGTTTGACTATGCAGTGAAGCAACGGCTGCCAAATATTTTGATGAACTCCAATGTCCCTTGCAAGAGACGTAGATGTCGAAGGGCCTCCTGAAAACAATGTTCCCCTTATTAGAAAGTGTGTCTCCCACACTGTTTGCCTATGCAGTGATGCAACAGCTGGCAAAAATTTGGAGGAACTCCAATGCCCCTTGAAAGAGACCTAGAGGTTGAAGAACTTCCTGCAAAAAATGCTCCCATTATTAAGAAGTGTGTCTCCCTTACTGTTTGCATATGCAGTAAAGCAACGGCTGCCAAAAAGTTGGAGGAACTCCAATGCACCTTCCAAGAGACGTAGAGGTCAAAGGGCTTCCTGCAAAAAATGTTTCCATTATTAAGAAGTGTGTCTCCCATACTGTTTGCCTATGCAGTGAAGCAACGGCTGCCAAAAATTTGGAGGAAGTCCTATGCCCCTTGCAAGAGACATAGAGGTCGAAGGGCTTCCTGTATAAAATGCTCCCATTGATAAGAAATGTGTCTCCCATATTGTTTGCCTATGCAGTGAGGCAACGGCTGCCAAAAATTTGGAGTGACTCCAAAGCCCCTTGGAAGAGACGTAGAGGTTGGAGGGCTTCCTGTAAAAAATGCTCCCATTATTAATAAGTGTGTCTCCCGTACTGTTTGCCTATGCAGTGAAGCAATGGCTGCCAAAAATTTGGAGGTACTCCAATGCCCCTTGCAAGAGACGTAGAGGTCGGAGGGCTTCCTGCAAAAAATGCTCCCATTATTAATAAGTGTGTCTCCTGTACTGTTTGCCTATGCAGTAAAGCAATGGCTGCAAAAATTTGGAGGAACTCCAATGCACATTCCAAGAGATGAAGAGGTCGAAGGGCTTCCTGCAAAAATGCTCCCATTATTAAGAAGTTTGTCTCCCATAATGTTTGCCTATGCAGTGAGGCAATGGCTGCCAAAAATTTGGAGGAACTGAAATGCCCCTTGCAAGAGACGTAGAGGTCAGAGGGCTTCCTGTAAAAAATGCTCCCATTGTTAGGAAGTGTGTCTCCCACACTGTTTGCCTATGCAGTGAAGCAACGGCTGCCAAAAATTTGGAGGAACTCCAATGCACCTTGCAAGAGACGTAGGGTTCGAAGTGTCTCCTACAAAAATTGCTCCCATTATGAGGAAGTGTGTCTCCCATAATGTTTGCCAATGCAGTTAAGCAACCGCTGCCAAAAATTTGGAGGATCTTCAATGCCCCTTGCAAGAGACGTAGAGTACGGAAGGTCTCCTGAAAAAATTTCTCCCATTTTTAAGAAATGTTTCTCCCATAATGTTTGCCTATGCAGTTAAGCAACGGCTGCCAAAAAGTTGGAGGAACTCCAATGCCCCTTGCAAGAGATGAAGAGTTTGGAGGGCCTCCTGAAAACAATGTTCCCTTTATTAATAAGTGTGTCTCCCATACTGTTTGCCTGTGCAGTGAAGCAACGGCTGCCAAATGTTTTGAGGAACTCCAATGTCCCTTGCAAGAGACGTAGAGGTCGAAGGGCCTCCTGAAAACAATGTTCCCCTTATTAGAAAGTGTGTCTCCCATACTGTTTGCCAATGCAGTGAAGCAACGGCTGGCAAAAATTTGGAGGAAGTCCAATGCCCCTTGCAAGAGACGTAGAGGTCGAAGGGCTTCCTGTATACAATGCTCCCATTGATAAGAAATGTGTCTCCCATATTGTTTGCCTATGCAGTGAGGCAACGGCTGCCAAGAATTTGGAGGGACTCCAAAGCCCCTTGGAAGAGACGAAGAGGTCGGAGGGCTTCCTGTAAAAAATGCTCCCATTATTAATAAGTGTGTCTCCCGTACTGTTTGCCTATGCAGTGAAGCAACGGCTGCCAAAAATTTGGAGGTACTCCCATGCCCTTGCAAGAGACGGAGAGGTTAGAGGGTCTCCTGCAAAAAATGGTCCCATTATTAAGAAGTTAGTCTCCCATACTGTTTGCCTATGCAGTGAAGCAACGGCTGCCCAATATTTGGAGGAACTGCAATGCCCCTTGCAAGAGACGTAGAGGTCGAAGGGCTTCCTGCAAAAAATGCTCCCATTAATAAGAAGTGTGTCTCCCATACTGTTTGCCTATGCAGTGAAGCAATGGCTACAAAAATTTGGAGGAACTCCAATGCACTTTCCAAGAGATGAAGAGGTCGAAGGGCTTCCGGCAAAATATGCTCCCATTATTAAGAAGTGTGTCTCCCATAATGTTTGCCTATGTAGTGAGGCAAGGGCTGCCAAAAATTTGGAGGAACTGAAATGCCCCTTGCAAGAGACGTAAAGGTCAGAGGGCTTCCTGTAAAAAATGCTCCCATTATTAGGAAGTGTGTCTCCCATACTGTTTGCCTATGCAGTGAGGCAACGGCTGCCAAAAATTTGGAGGAAATGAAATGCCCCTTGCAAGAGACGTAGAGGTCAGAGGGCTTCCTGTAAAAAATGCTCCCATTATTAAGAAATGTTTCTCCCATAATGTTTGCCTATACAGTGAAGCAACGGCTGCCAAAAAGTTGGAGGAACTCCAATGCCCCTTGCAAGAGATGAAGAGTTTGGAGGGTCTCCTGAAAACAATGTTCCCTTTATAAATAAGTGTGTCTCCCATACTGTTTGCTTATGCAGTGAGGCAACGGCTGCCAAAATTTGGAGGAACTCCAATGCCCCTTGCAAGAGACGTAGAGGTGGGGGGGCTTCCTGTAAAAAATGCTCCCATTATTAAGAAGTTTGTCTCCCATACTGTTTGACTATGCAGTGAAGCAACGGCTGCCAAATATTTTGATGAACTCCAATGTCCCTTGCAAGAGACGTAGATGTCGAAGGGCCTCCTGAAAACAATGTTCCCCTTATTAGAAAGTGTGTCTCCCACACTGTTTGCCTATGCAGTGATGCAACAGCTGGCAAAAATTTGGAGGAACTCCAATGCCCCTTGAAAGAGACCTAGAGGTTGAAGAACTTCCTGCAAAAAATGCTCCCATTATTAAGAAGTGTGTCTCCCTTACTGTTTGCATATGCAGTAAAGCAACGGCTGCCAAAAAGTTGGAGGAACTCCAATGCACCTTCCAAGAGACGTAGAGGTCAAAGGGCTTCCTGCAAAAAATGTTTCCATTATTAAGAAGTGTGTCTCCCATACTGTTTGCCTATGCAGTGAAGCAACGGCTGCCAAAAATTTGGAGGAAGTCCTATGCCCCTTGCAAGAGACATAGAGGTCGAAGGGCTTCCTGTATAAAATGCTCCCATTGATAAGAAATGTGTCTCCCATATTGTTTGCCTATGCAGTGAGGCAACGGCTGCCAAAAATTTGGAGTGACTCCAAAGCCCCTTGGAAGAGACGTAGAGGTTGGAGGGCTTCCTGTAAAAAATGCTCCCATTATTAATAAGTGTGTCTCCCGTACTGTTTGCCTATGCAGTGAAGCAATGGCTGCCAAAAATTTGGAGGTACTCCAATGCCCCTTGCAAGAGACGTAGAGGTCGGAGGGCTTCCTGCAAAAAATGCTCCCATTATTAATAAGTGTGTCTCCTGTACTGTTTGCCTATGCAGTAAAGCAATGGCTGCAAAAATTTGGAGGAACTCCAATGCACATTCCAAGAGATGAAGAGGTCGAAGGGCTTCCTGCAAAAATGCTCCCATTATTAAGAAGTTTGTCTCCCATAATGTTTGCCTATGCAGTGAGGCAATGGCTGCCAAAAATTTGGAGGAACTGAAATGCCCCTTGCAAGAGACGTAGAGGTCAGAGGGCTTCCTGTAAAAAATGCTCCCATTATTAGGAAGTGTGTCTCCCACACTGTTTGCCTATGCAGTGAAGCAACGGCTGCCAAAAATTTGGAGGAACTCCAATGCACCTTGCAAGAGACGTAGGGTTCGAAGTGTCTCCTACAAAAATTGCTCCCATTATGAGGAAGTGTGTCTCCCATAATGTTTGCCAATGCAGTTAAGCAACCGCTGCCAAAAATTTGGAGGATCTTCAATGCCCCTTGCAAGAGACGTAGAGTACGGAAGGTCTCCTGAAAAAATTTCTCCCATTTTTAAGAAATGTTTCTCCCATAATGTTTGCCTATGCAGTTAAGCAACGGCTGCCAAAAAGTTGGAGGAACTCCAATGCCCCTTGCAAGAGATGAAGAGTTTGGAGGGCCTCCTGAAAACAATGTTCCCTTTATTAATAAGTGTGTCTCCCATACTGTTTGCCTGTGCAGTGAAGCAACGGCTGCCAAATGTTTTGAGGAACTCCAATGTCCCTTGCAAGAGACGTAGAGGTCGAAGGGCCTCCTGAAAACAATGTTCCCCTTATTAGAAAGTGTGTCTCCCATACTGTTTGCCAATGCAGTGAAGCAACGGCTGGCAAAAATTTGGAGGAAGTCCAATGCCCCTTGCAAGAGACGTAGAGGTCGAAGGGCTTCCTGTATACAATGCTCCCATTGATAAGAAATGTGTCTCCCATATTGTTTGCCTATGCAGTGAGGCAACGGCTGCCAAGAATTTGGAGGGACTCCAAAGCCCCTTGGAAGAGACGAAGAGGTCGGAGGGCTTCCTGTAAAAAATGCTCCCATTATTAATAAGTGTGTCTCCCGTACTGTTTGCCTATGCAGTGAAGCAACGGCTGCCAAAAATTTGGAGGTACTCCCATGCCCTTGCAAGAGACGGAGAGGTTAGAGGGTCTCCTGCAAAAAATGGTCCCATTATTAAGAAGTTAGTCTCCCATACTGTTTGCCTATGCAGTGAAGCAACGGCTGCCCAATATTTGGAGGAACTGCAATGCCCCTTGCAAGAGACGTAGAGGTCGAAGGGCTTCCTGCAAAAAATGCTCCCATTAATAAGAAGTGTGTCTCCCATACTGTTTGCCTATGCAGTGAAGCAATGGCTACAAAAATTTGGAGGAACTCCAATGCACTTTCCAAGAGATGAAGAGGTCGAAGGGCTTCCGGCAAAATATGCTCCCATTATTAAGAAGTGTGTCTCCCATAATGTTTGCCTATGTAGTGAGGCAAGGGCTGCCAAAAATTTGGAGGAACTGAAATGCCCCTTGCAAGAGACGTAAAGGTCAGAGGGCTTCCTGTAAAAAATGCTCCCATTATTAGGAAGTGTGTCTCCCATACTGTTTGCCTATGCAGTGAGGCAACGGCTGCCAAAAATTTGGAGGAAATGAAATGCCCCTTGCAAGAGACGTAGAGGTCAGAGGGCTTCCTGTAAAAAATGCTCCCATTATTAAGAAATGTTTCTCCCATAATGTTTGCCTATACAGTGAAGCAACGGCTGCCAAAAAGTTGGAGGAACTCCAATGCCCCTTGCAAGAGATGAAGAGTTTGGAGGGTCTCCTGAAAACAATGTTCCCTTTATAAATAAGTGTGTCTCCCATACTGTTTGCTTATGCAGTGAGGCAACGGCTGGGAAAATTTGGAGGAACTCCAATGCCCCTTGCAAGAGACGTAGAGGTGGGGGGGCTTCCTGTAAAAAATGCTCCCATTATTAAGAAGTTTGTCTCCCATACTGTTTGACTATGCAGTGAAGCAACGGCTGCCAAATATTTTGATGAACTCCAATGTCCCTTGCAAGAGACGTAGATGTCGAAGGGCCTCCTGAAAACAATGTTCCCCTTATTAGAAAGTGTGTCTCCCACACTGTTTGCCTATGCAGTGATGCAACAGCTGGCAAAAATTTGGAGGAACTCCAATGCCCCTTGAAAGAGACCTAGAGGTTGAAGAACTTCCTGCAAAAAATGCTCCCATTATTAAGAAGTGTGTCTCCCTTACTGTTTGCATATGCAGTAAAGCAACGGCTGCCAAAAAGTTGGAGGAACTCCAATGCACCTTCCAAGAGACGTAGAGGTCAAAGGGCTTCCTGCAAAAAATGTTTCCATTATTAAGAAGTGTGTCTCCCATACTGTTTGCCTATGCAGTGAAGCAACGGCTGCCAAAAATTTGGAGGAAGTCCTATGCCCCTTGCAAGAGACATAGAGGTCGAAGGGCTTCCTGTATAAAATGCTCCCATTGATAAGAAATGTGTCTCCCATATTGTTTGCCTATGCAGTGAGGCAACGGCTGCCAAAAATTTGGAGTGACTCCAAAGCCCCTTGGAAGAGACGTAGAGGTTGGAGGGCTTCCTGTAAAAAATGCTCCCATTATTAATAAGTGTGTCTCCCGTACTGTTTGCCTATGCAGTGAAGCAATGGCTGCCAAAAATTTGGAGGTACTCCAATGCCCCTTGCAAGAGACGTAGAGGTCGGAGGGCTTCCTGCAAAAAATGCTCCCATTATTAATAAGTGTGTCTCCTGTACTGTTTGCCTATGCAGTAAAGCAATGGCTGCAAAAATTTGGAGGAACTCCAATGCACATTCCAAGAGATGAAGAGGTCGAAGGGCTTCCTGCAAAAATGCTCCCATTATTAAGAAGTTTGTCTCCCATAATGTTTGCCTATGCAGTGAGGCAATGGCTGCCAAAAATTTGGAGGAACTGAAATGCCCCTTGCAAGAGACGTAGAGGTCAGAGGGCTTCCTGTAAAAAATGCTCCCATTATTAGGAAGTGTGTCTCCCACACTGTTTGCCTATGCAGTGAAGCAACGGCTGCCAAAAATTTGGAGGAACTCCAATGCACCTTGCAAGAGACGTAGGGTTCGAAGTGTCTCCTACAAAAATTGCTCCCATTATGAGGAAGTGTGTCTCCCATAATGTTTGCCAATGCAGTTAAGCAACCGCTGCCAAAAATTTGGAGGATCTTCAATGCCCCTTGCAAGAGACGTAGAGTACGGAAGGTCTCCTGAAAAAAATTCTCCCATTTTTAAGAAATGTTTCTCCCATAATGTTTGCCTATGCAGTTAAGCAACGGCTGCCAAAAAGTTGGAGGAACTCCAATGCTCCTTGCAAGAGATGAAGAGTTTGGAGGGCCTCCTGAAAACAATGTTCCCTTTATTAATAAGTGTGTCTCCCATACTGTTTGCCTGTGCAGTGAAGCAACGGCTGCCAAATGTTTTGAGGAACTCCAATGTCCCTTGCAAGAGACGTAGAGGTCGAAGGGCCTCCTGAAAACAATGTTCCCCTTATTAGAAAGTGTGTCTCCCATACTGTTTGCCAATGCAGTGAAGCAACGGCTGGCAAAAATTTGGAGGAAGTCCAATGCCCCTTGCAAGAGACGTAGAGGTCGAAGGGCTTCCTGTATACAATGCTCCCATTGATAAGAAATGTGTCTCCCATATTGTTTGCCTATGCAGTGAGGCAACGGCTGCCAAGAATTTGGAGGGACTCCAAAGCCCCTTGGAAGAGACGAAGAGGTCGGAGGGCTTCCTGTAAAAAATGCTCCCATTATTAATAAGTGTGTCTCCCGTACTGTTTGCCTATGCAGTGAAGCAACGGCTGCCAAAAATTTGGAGGTACTCCCATGCCCTTGCAAGAGACGGAGAGGTTAGAGGGTCTCCTGCAAAAAATGGTCCCATTATTAAGAAGTTAGTCTCCCATACTGTTTGCCTATGCAGTGAAGCAACGGCTGCCCAATATTTGGAGGAACTGCAATGCCCCTTGCAAGAGACGTAGAGGTCGAAGGGCTTCCTGCAAAAAATGCTCCCATTAATAAGAAGTGTGTCTCCCATACTGTTTGCCTATGCAGTGAAGCAATGGCTACAAAAATTTGGAGGAACTCCAATGCACTTTCCAAGAGATGAAGAGGTCGAAGGGCTTCCGGCAAAATATGCTCCCATTATTAAGAAGTGTGTCTCCCATAATGTTTGCCTATGTAGTGAGGCAAGGGCTACCAAAAATTTGGAGGGACTCAAATGCCCCTTGCAAGAGACGTAGAGGTCAGAGGGCTTCCTGTAAAAAATGCTCCCATTATTAGGAAGTGTGTCTCCCATACTGTTTGCCTATGCAGTGAAGCAACGGCTGCCAAAAATTTGGAGGAACTCCAATGCACCTTGCAAGAGACGTAGGGTTCGGAGGGTCTCCTGCAAAAAATGCTCCCATTATTAAGAAATGTTTCTCCCATAATGTTTGCCTATGCAGTGAAGCAACGGCTGCCAAAAATTTGGAGGAACTCCAATGCCCCTTGCAAGAGATGAAGAGTTTGGAGGGCCTCCTGAAAACAATGTTCCCTTTATTAATAAGTGTGTCTCCCATACTGTTTGCCTATGCAGTGAGGCAACTGCTGCCAAAAATTTGGAGGAACTCCAATGCCCCTTGCAAGAGACGTAGAGGTCGGAGGGCTTCCTGTAAAAAATTCTCCCATAATTAAGAAGTGTGTCTCCCATACTGTTTGCCTATGCAGTGAAGCAACGGCTGCCAAATATTTTGAGGAACTCCAATGTCCCTTGCAAGAGACGTAGAGGTCGAAGGGCCTCCTGAAAACATTGTTCCCCTTATTAGAAAGTGTTTCTCCCATACTGTTTGCCTATGCAATGATGCAACAGCTGGCAAAAATTTGGAGAAACTCCAATGCCCCTTGCAAGAGACGTAGAGTTCGGAGGGTCTCCTGCAAAAAATGCTCCCATTATTAGGAAGTTTATCTCCAATACAGTTTGCTTATGCAGTGAAGCAACGGCTGCAAAAATTTGGAGGAACTCCAAAGCCCCTTGAAAGAGACCTAGAGGTCGAAGAACTTCCTGTAAAAAATGCTCCCATTTTAAGAAGTGTGTCTCCCTTACTGTTTGCATATGCAGTGAAGGAACGGCTGCCAAAAAGTTGGAGGAACTCCAATGCAACTTCAAAGAGATGTAGAGGTCGAAGGGCTTCCTGCAAAAAATGCTTTCATTATTAAGAAGTGTGTCTCCCATACTGTTTGCCAATGCAGTGAAGCAACGGCTGCCAAAAATTTGGAGGAAGTCCAATGCCCCTTGCAAGAGACGTAGAGGTCGAAGGGCTTCCTGTATAAAATGCTCCCATTGATAAGAAATGTGTCTCCCATATTGTTTGCCTATGCAGTGAGGCAACGGCTGCCAAAAATTTGGAGGGACTCCAAAGCCCCTTGGAAGAGACGTAGAGGTCGGAGGGCTTCCTGTAAAAAATGCTCCCATTATTAATAAGTGTGTCTCCCATACTGTTTGCCAATGCAGTGAAGCAACGGCTGCCAAAAATTTGGAGGAAGTCCAATGCCCCTTGCAAGAGACGTAGAGGTCGAAGGGCTTCCTGTATAAAATACTCCCATTGATAAGAAATGTGTCTCCCATATTGTTTGCCTATGCAGTGAAGCAACGGCTGCCCAATATTTGGAGGAACTGCAATGCCCCTTGCAAGAGACGCAGAGGTCGAAGGTCTTCCTACAAAAAATGCTCCCAATAATAAGAAGTGTGTCTCCCATACTGTTTGCCTATGCAGTGAAGCAATGGCTGCCAAAAATTTGGAGGAACTCCAATGCACTTTCCAAGAGATGAAGAGGTCGAAGGGCTTCCGGCAAAATATGCTCCCATTATTTAGAAGTGTGTCTCCCATAATGTTTGCCTATGCAGTGAGGCAAGGGCTGCCAAAAATTTGGAGGAACTCAAATGCCGCTTGCAAGAGACGTAGAGGACAGAGGGCTTCCTGTAAAAAATGCTCCCATTATTAGGAAGTGTGTCTCCCATACTGTTTGCCTATGCAGTGTAGCAACGGCTGCCAAAAATTTGGAGGAACTGAAATGCCCCTTGCATGAGACGTAGAGGTCAGAGGGCTTCCTGTAAAAAATGCTCGCATTATTAGGAAGTGTGTCTCCCATACTGTTTGCCTATGCAGTGAGGCAACGGCTGCCAAAAATTTGGAGGAACTCCAATGCACCTTGCAAGAGACGTAGGGTTCGGAGCGTCTCCTGCAAATATGCTCCCATTATGAGAAAGTGTGTCTTCCATAATGTTTGCCTATGCAGTTATGCAACGGCTGCCAAAATTTGGAGGAACTTCAATGCACCTTGCAAGAGACGTAGAGTACGGAATGTCTCCTGCAAAAAATGCTCCCATTATTAAGAAATGTTTCTCCCATTTTGTTTGCCTATGCAGTGAAGCAACGGCTGCCAAAAAGTTGGAGGAACTCCAATACCCCTTGCAAGAGATGAAGAGTTTGGAGGGCCTCCTGAAAACAATGTTCCCTTTATTAATAAGTGTGTCTCCCATACTGTTTGCCTATGCAGTGAGGCAATGGCTGCCAAAAATTTGGAGGAACTCCAATGCCCATTGCAAGAGACGTAGAGGTCGGAGGGCTTCCTGTAAAACATGCTCCCATTATTAAGAAGTGTGTCTCCCATATTGTTTGCCTATGCAGTGAAGCAACGGCTGCCAAATATTTTGAGGAACTCCAATGTCCCTTGCAAGAGACGTAGAGGTCGAAGGGCCTCCTGAAAACAATGTTCCCCTTATTAGAAAGTGTGTCTCCCATACTGTTTGCCTATGCAGTGATGCAACAGCTGGCAAAAATTTGGAGGAACTCCAATGCCCCTTGCAAGAGATGTAGAGCTCAGAGTGCTTCCTGTAAAAAATGCTCCCATTATTAGGAATTGTCTCTCCCATACTGTTTGCCTATGCAGTGAAGCAAAGGCTGCCAAAAATTTGGAGGAACTCCAGTGCACTTTCCAAGAGATGAAGAAGTCGAAGGGCTTCCTGCAAAAAATGCTCCCATTATTAAGAATTTTGTCTCCCATAATGTTTGCCTATACAGTGAGGCAAAGGCGGCCAAAAATTTGGAGGAACTCAAATGCCCCTTGCAAGAGACGTAGAGGTCAGAGGGCTTCCTGTAAAAAAAGCTCCCATTATTAGGAAGTGTGTTTCCCATACTGTTTGCCTATGTAGTGAGGCAACGGCTGCCAAAAATTTGGAGGAACTCCAATGCACCTTGCAAGAGACGTAGGGTTCGGAGGGTCTCCTGCAAAAAATGCTCACATTATGAGGAAGTGTGTCTCCCAAACTGTTTGCCTATGCAGTTAAGCATCGGCTGCCAAAAATTTGGAGGAACTCAAAAGCCCCTTACAAGAGACGTAGAGGTCGGAGGGCTTCCTGTAAAAAATGCTCCCATTATTAAGAAGTGTGTCTCCCATACTGTTTGCCTATGCAGTGAAGCAACGTCTGCCAAATATTTGGAGGAACTCCAATGTCCCTTCCGAGAGACGTAGAGGTCGAAGGGCCTCCTGAAAACAATGTTCCCCTTATTAGAAAGTGTGTCTCCCATACTGTTTGACTATGCAGTGAAGCAACAGCTGGCAAAAATTTGGAGGAACTCCAATGCCCCTTGCAAGAGACGTAGAGTTTGGAGGGTCTCCTGCAAAAAATGCTCCCATTATTAGGAAGTTTATCTCCCATACAGTTTGCCTATGCAGTGAAGCAACGGCTGCAAAAATTTGGAGAAACTCCAAAGCCCCTTGCAAGAGATGTAGAGGTCGAAGAACTTCCTGCAAAAAATGCTCCCATTATTAAGAAGTGTGTCTCCCATACTGTTTGCATATGCAGTGAAGCAACGGTTGCCAAAAAGTTGGAGTAACTCCAATGCACCTTCCAAGAGACGTAGAGGTCGAAGGGCTTCCTGCAAAAAATGCTTCCATTATTAAGTAGTGTGTCGCACATACTGTTTGCCTATGCAGTCAAACAACGGCTGCCAAAAATTTGGAAGAACTCCAAAGCCCCTTGCAAGAGGCGTAGAGGTTGAAGGGCTTCCTGCAAAAAATGCTCCCATTATTAAGAAATGTGTCTCCCAAATTGTTTGTCTATGCAGTGAGTCAACGGCTGCAAAAAATTTGGAGGGACTACAATGCCCCTTGGAAGAGATGTAGAGGTCAGAGGGCATCCTGTAAAAAATGCTCCTATTATTAAGAAGTGTGTCTCCCATACTGTTTGCCTATGCAGTGAAGCAACAGCTGCCAAAAATTTGGAGGAACTCCAATGCCCCTTGCAAAAGAGGAAGAGTTCGGAGGGTCTCCTGCAAAAAATTCTCCCATTATTAAGAAGTTAGTCTCCATACTGTTTGCCTATGCAGTGAAGCAACAGCTGCCAAAAATTTGGAGGAACTCCAATGCCCCTTGCAAGAGACGTAGAGTTCGGAGGGTCTCCTGCAAAAAATGCTCCCATAATTAAGAAGTGTGCCTCCCATACTGTTTGCCTATGCAGTGAAGGAACAGCTGCCAAAAATTTGGAGGAACTCCAATGCCCCTTCCAAGAGATGTAGAGGTAGGGGGGCTTCCAGCAAAAAATTCTCCAATTATTAAGAAGTGTGTCTCCCATACTGTTTGCCTATGTAGTGAGGCAACGGCTGCCAAAAATTTGGAGGAACTCCAATGCCCCTTGCAAGAGACGTAGAGGTCAGAGAGCTTCCTGTAAAAAATGCTCCCATTATTAAGAAGTGTTTCTCCCATACTGTTTGCCTCTGCAGTGAATCAAGGCTGCCAAATATTTGGAGAAACTCCAATGTCCCTTGCAAGAGACGTAGAGGTAGGAGAGCCTCCTGAAAACAATGTTCCCCTTATAAGAAAGTGTGTCTCCCATACAGTTTGCCTATGCAGTGAAGCAACGGCTGCCAAAAATTTGGAGGAACTCCAATGCCCCTTGCAAGAGACGTAGAGGTCGGAGGGTCTCCTGCAAAAAATGCTACCATTATTAGGAAGTTTATATCCCATACGGTTTGCCTGTGCAGTGAAGCAACGGCTGCAAAAATTTGGAGGAACTCAAAAGCCCCTTGCAAAAGACGTAGAGGTCGAAGAACTTCCTTCAAAAAATGCTCCCTTTATTAAGAAGTTTGTCTCCCATACTGTTTGCATATGCAGTGAAACAACGGCTGCCAAAAAGTTGGAGAAACTCCAATGCACCTTGCAAGAGACATAGAGGTTGAAGGGCTTCCTGCAAAAAATGCTCCCATTATTAAGAAGTGTGTCTCCCATACTGTTTGTCTATGCAGTGAGGCAACGGCTGCCAAAAATTTGGAGGGACTCCAATGCCCCTTGGAAGAGATATAGAGGTCGGAGGGCTTCCTGTAAAAATTTGTTCCCCTTATTAGGAAGTGTGTCTCCTATACTATTTGCCTATGCAGTGAAGCAACAGCTGCCAAAAATTTGGAGGAACTCCAATGCCCCTAGCAAGAGACGTAGAGTTCAGAGGGTCTCCTGCAAAAAATACTCCTATTATTAAGAATTTAGTCTCCATAGTGTTTGCCTATGCAGTGTAGCAACGGCTGCCAAAAATTTGGAGGAACTGCATTGCCCCTTGCAAGAGACGTAGAGGTCAAAGGGCATCCTGTAAAAAATGCTCCCATTATTAAGAAGTGTGTCTCCCATACTGTTTGCCAACGCAGTGAAGCAACGGCTGCCAAAAATTTGGAGGAACTCCAATGCACTTTCCAAGAGATGAAGAGGTCGAAGGGCTTCCTGCAAAAAATGCTCCTATTATTAAGAAGTTTGTCTCCCATAATGTTTGCATATGCAGTGATGCATCGGCTGCCAAAAATTTGGAGGAACTGAAATACCCCTTGCAAGAGACGTAGAGGTCAGAGGGATTCCTGTAAAAAATGCTCCCATTATTAGGAAGTGTGTCTCCCATACTGTTTGCCTATGCAGTTAGGCAACGTCTGCCAAAAATTTGGAGGAACTCCAATGCACCTTGCAAGAGACATAGAGTTCGTCGGGTCTCCTGCAAAAAATGCTCCCATTATGAGGAAGTGTGTCTCCCATAATGTTTGCTTATGCAGTTAGGCAACGGGTGCCAAAAATTTGGAGGAACTCCAATGCCCCTTGCAAGAGTCGTAGAGTTCGGAGGGTCTCCTGTAAAAAGTGCTCCCATTATTAAGAAATGTTTCTCCTATAATGTTTGCCTATGCAGTGAAGCACCAGCTGCCAAAATGTTGGAGGAACTCCAATGTCCCTTGCAAGAGATGTAGAGTTTGGAGGGCCTCCTGAAAACAATGTTCCCTTTATTAGGAAGTGTGTCTCCCATACTCTTTGCCTATGCAGTGAGGCAACTGCTGCCAAAAATTTGGAGGAACTCCAATGCCCCTTGCAAGAGACGTAGAGTTCGGAGGGTCTCCTGCAAAAAATGCTCCCATTATGAGGAAGTGTGTCTCCCATACTGTTTGCCTATGCAATAAAGCAACAGCTGCCAAAAATATGGAGGAACTCCAAAGCCCCTTGTAAGAGATTTAGAGGTTGGAGGGCCACCTGAAAACAATGTTCCCATTATTAGGAAGTGTGTCTCCCATACTGTTTGCCTATGCCGTTAAGCAATGGTGGCCAAAAATTTGGAGGAACTCCAATGCCCCTTGTAAGAATTCGGAGGGCCTCCTGCAAAAATTGCTCCCATTATTAGGAAGTGTGCTCCCATATTGTTTGTGCTCAGATGACATGGAAACAGCATGGGGAAGTCCCCTGGAAGCATCTTTGACTCCCAGGTCACTGCTATCAACAACGTTGTCAGAAGTATTACGCCACTTTACGGACTCACAATAAAACATACAAAAACGATACCAAAATGGATTTTCCTGGGAAAAATGTTAGGGAACATCCTTTCCAGGGTAATTAGTGATGAGCGTGCACTAAAATGCTTGGGTATTCATTGTTCGGAACATCCATTTCAAATTAATGACTTGTATATAAAGCAAAATAAATAACCAAAAACAAAAATGCTCCTCCACACCTTGGGCTTTCTTCACACGTAGCGTTTTTGATGCGTTTTTGTACTTTTGCATTGCTTTCAATGGTGAAAAAACATTTACCAGTAAATGTCATTGTAACATTTTACTACTTTTTCTGGCCATGTGGTGTGTGACACATCATCAGACACATCCTGTTTCATTTATGATGGAGGGACTATGAAAGTCACAAAGACTATAGGCCATCAGGCGGCCCTTACTATTCTTAAAGGGCAAGCAGTTGGCTATGCTTTGTTGTTCCCATTATTACAGAGTGGGTCTCCTATACTGTTATTGCGTATGCAGTGACTGCAATGTCTGCCATAAGTTTTGAGGAACTCCAATGCCCCTTGCAAGAGATGTAGAGGTCGAAGTGCTTCCTGCAAAAAATGCTCCCATAATTAAGAAGTGTGTCTCCCATACTGTTTGCCTATGCAGTGAAGCAATGGCTGCCAAAAATTTGGAGGAACGCCAATGCCCCTTGCAAGAGATGTAGAGTTCGGAGGGTCTCCTGCAAAAAATGCTCCCTTTATTAGAAAGTGTGTCTCCCATACTGTTTGCCTTTGCAGTGAAGCAACGGCTGCCAAAAATTTGGAGGAACTCCAATGCACCTTGAAAGAGACATATATATGTTTATATGGTACATATGGTGGTGATATGGTGGTGGAAGATGAGGATGTGGAGAAGAAGTAGGACAAGAGCAAATAGACAAAATCAGGAAGCGTATACCCATGTCTGGGTGTGAAGACAGAGGTGCATGGGAATTGAGTTAGACCTCTCAAAAAAGACATTGTATTTGAGTTTATGTTACGCTGCTATCATTCAGTGGTATTCAGAAGTGTGGCCCAATCCAGCCCTTGTGCATTTTTATAAGAATCTGCCTGTCAGCATTTTCAGTTGACAGGCGGATGCTCCTATAGGTTATAATTACACCAGCGGCACTAAAAACCCGCTCTGACAAAACGATAGAGGCAGGGCAGCTCAGGACCTCCAAGGCATAGAGAGCCAGTACATGCCATGTGTCCAGCTCGTACACCCAATAATTATAAGGCACAGAGGAATCACGGAAGATGTTTGTACGGTCGGCAAGGTACTCCCTCACCATCTTCCGAAACTTTTCCTTCCTTGAGAGAATACCCCGCGCCTCAGGGCCTGTGCAATGAGAGAGTCTGAGAAAACAGTCACAGAACATTGACAGTGTTCCCCTGCCTCTGCTGGATTGCATTTGCGTCTCTCTTGTCTGTACTCCTTGGTTGTCCAACGAACTGTGACCTCTGCCACCAGCGCTTTCAGATGGGAATTTTTTGAATAATTCCGCAACAAGGGCCTTCTCATACTCCACCATTTTATTAAGCCTGTCCTGCAAGAGGATAAGAGACATGAAGTTCTCCTTGTAGCGTAGGTCTAGAAGTTTCACCAGTCAGTAATGACTGTCACCCAAAATTTGGACAGCGCGAGGATCATGGGAAAGGCAGCGTAACATAAACTCAGCCATATGTGGCAGACTGCAAAGAGGCAAGACTTCCACCAAGAGGACAACTGACCATGCTCTCCTCATCCTCCTCTTCCCTGTCTACAGGCCATCCATGCTGAACAGATGGTATGACAGTTGTGCAGGTAGTACCATCTATAGCGCAGGAAACTAGCTCCTGTTCTTCCTCCTCCTCCTCATACTCTTCCTCATTGTCACCCAATCCACGTTGGGATGAGATGAGCCTGGGCTGTGTGTAATCACCCTGTATAGTTCCTTGTTCCATCTCATCGTGCTCCACCTGCAATGATGCTAATTATGCCATCATCAACGCTCACCATCTTGGTGGAGTCCTCAAAGTTTTGGAGGATGGTACAAATGTCTGACATCCATGTCCACTCCTGAGGTTTTATGTGTGGAGTCTGACCTGAATACCGACAGCCTTGTTGATGCTGGCAGTCAACAACTGCCCTATTCTGCTCACAAATCCTTCCCAACATCTGTTGTGTAGAGTTCCAACCCGTGGGAACGTCACACACCAGTCTGTGAGCCGGAAGCTGCAAACGTTGCTGAAACACGGCAAGGGCAGCTGAAGCTGTAGGTGACTTTCTAAAATGGGCACACAGGCGGCGTACTTTGACAAGCAGGTCCGACAGATCCGGGTAGATTTTGAGAAACCGCTGAACCACGATGCTAAGCACATGGGTCAGGCGAGGTATGTGTGTGAGCTCGCCTCAGAGCCGCCACCAGGTGCCGGCCATTGTCACACATGACCATACCTGACTGTAGGTTCAGCGGTGTCAGCCACAGATCTGCCTGCTCAGAGCTGTCCACAACTTTTCAGCATTGTATGGTTTGTCACCTAAGCATATTAGCTTCAGCACAGCCTGTTGCCACTTGGCCGAGGCAGTGCTGCAGTGCTTTAAGCTTGCGACTGATGTGGTCATTTCAGAGATGGAGGCTAAAGAGGAGGAGGAGGTGCAGGATTTGTAGAATATGGGGCAACCCTGATTGACCCAGGGCCCGCAATCCTCTGTGTCGGGAGGACATGTTCCATCCCAAGGTCTGACTGGGTCCCGGCTTCCAGTATATTAACCCAGTGTGCCATCAGTGAGATGTACCATCCCTGCCCACAAGCACTTGTCCACGTGTCTGTGGTTAGGAGGACTTTCCCAGTAACTGCGTTTTTGAGGGCACATCTAATGTTGTGGGACACGTGCTCGTGTAGCGCGGGGATGGCACACCGGAAGAAAAAGTGGCAGCTGGGGACCAAGTACGGAGGGACGGCCGCCGCCATCATGTTGCGGAAAGCTTCCATCTCCATGAGCCTAAAAGGCAACATTTTGAGCGCAAGCAGTTGCAAAATGTGGGAAGTTAGTAGTGTGGCCTCTGGGGCATGGGCTGCGTATATGTGCTTGCATTCCAACAACTGGGGTAGGGCCAATTGAACGCTGCACTGGGATGTGGACGTGCCTGCTGATGGTTTTAATTGAGTGTTCAATGACAGGTGCAGGGCAAGAGGCATCTTGGCATGCGCCATGGGCAGGGGATTGGCATGCATGCACAACATTGGAACAAGCAGTGGTGTCACCCGCAGACACTGTTGCTGGACCCTGGGGTTCGGCCACAAAGTCAGGTGCTTTGCTGCCATGGTCCTGATCATGCGGGTGGTGGTCAGGCTACTAGTTTTGCTACCCATGCTGATGCTGGCCTGGCAGGTGGTGCAAATGGCCTTTTTGGGGTTATGTGCAGAGTCTTTAAAAAATAACCAGACTCGGGAAGACCTAACAGTTGTACTGGCAACTTTTGCCGTATTGGCGTTATGAGGAACGCTTTCCCGCCTTGTGTCTGCCTCGACTAGGCTGCTTCTTCCTGCCTGTTGTGGTGCTATGCCTCCCTCCCCCTGTGTGCTGCTGTCCTCGCTCTGCATGTCCCCCTGCCAGGTTGGGTCAGTTACTACATCATCCACCACCTCATCTTCCACTTTCGCACCCTGGCCCTCCTGCTGACTTTCTGGCCCGAATCTACAAATGGAAAAGTGAACAGCTCTTCTGAGTGTTCGAGTGTGGGATCAGTTGTCTCCAGGCACTCGGCATAGTGGGAGGAAGGAGGATCAGGGTGAGGAATATGCGGTCCAGACTCACGGCTACTGAGACTTGACCGTGTGGAAGACAGGGTTGTGGTGGCAAAGTGACTGGAAACATTGTCTGCTATCCAACCAATAACATGATGACACTGCTCTGTGTTCAATAGTGGTGTTCTGAGGTCCCCTAGTAATTGGGACAGGAAGGTCGAGCGACAATATATGGGTGTTTGTTGTGGCACAATTTCAGCTTGCCCACGGCCACGTCCTCGGCCTCTGCATGCACCATCACCATCACGTCCACTTCCCCGTCCCTTGCCACGCACCTTGCCCATTTTTAATGGAGGACAATATTTTCCATGTTCATGAGAAATGGCTGATTTTTGAACGCAGTTATATGTGATACGTCTGACAGAGAACCACAATTTTAAATAGCAGGCCTTTAATTTGCTAATGCTATCTTTCACAGACACCAAGTGTGAATAGCTTGACCGACACACTGCAACAGAATGGAAATGAATGGAAAAGGAGGCCAATATTTTCCATGTTCATTTTTAATTTCTGGATTTTTATTGCTGAAATATGGAACAGATCTGGCTTTATTCTGCAGTGAGAACAAGCAAATGGAGCAGAAAAATGGTGTACTCTGGATTGCTTTTTAAGCAAGTAACCAGGATTAAGATCTACAAATTTTTTCCCTGGCCCCTGATATCTGGGGCTATGTCTACAAATATCTGTAAGAACAGCAGCAGCAGGAACGTTCAATGGACCCTCTTGTATTATATGCACTGCAGTCTGCCACATACACTGTCTGCCTAACTCCTGCTATCACCACTGAATATATGCAGCTGGATTAGTCCTCAGAAGGACAGTTAGTTCAGTTGGATATATATATACAAGTACAAACCAAAAGTTGGGACACACCTTCTCATTTAAATATTTTTCTGAATATTCATGACAATGAAAATTGCACATTCACACTGAAGGCATCAAAACTATGAATTAACACATGTGGAATTATATACTTAACAAAAAAGAGTGAAACAACTGAAAATATGTCTTATATTCTAGGTTCTTCGAAGTTGCCACCTTTTGCTTTGATGACTGCTTTGCACACTCTTGGCATTCTCTTGATGAGCTTCAAGAGGTAGTCACCGGAAATGGTTTTCACTTCACAGGTGTGCCCTGTCAGGTTTAATAAGTGTGATTTCTTGCCTTATAAATGGAGTTGGGACCATCAGTTGTGTTGTGCAGAAGACAGGTGGATACACAGCAGATAGTCTTACTGAATAGACTGTTAGAATTTGTATTATAGCAAGAAAAAGCAGCTAAGTAAAGAAAAACAAGTGGACATCATTACTTTAAGAAATGAAGGTGAGTTAGTCCGAAAAATTGGGCAAACTTTGAAAGTGTCCCCAAGTGCAGTTGCAAAAAACATAAAGTGCTACAAAGAAACTGGCTCACATGAGGACTGCCCCAGGAAACGAAGACCAAGAGTCACCTCAGCTTCTGAGGATAAGTTTATCCGAGTCACCAGCCTCAGAAATCGCAGGTTAACAGCAGCTCAGATTAGAGACCAGGTAAAAGCCACACGAAGTTCTAGTAGCAGACATATCTCAACAACAACTGTTAAAAGGAGACATTGTGCAGCATGCCTTCATGGTAAAATAGCTGCTAGGAAATCACTGCTAAGGACAGGCAACAAGCAGAAGAGACTTGTTTGGGCTAAAGAACACAAAGAATGGACATTAGACCAGTGGAAATCTGTGCTTTAGTCTGATGAATCCAAATTTGAGATCTTTGGTTCCAACCACCGTGTCTTTGTGCGACGCAGAAAAGGTGAACGGATGGACTCTACATGCCTGGTTCCCACCTTAAAGAATGGAGGAGGAGGTGTGATGGTGTGGGGGTGCTTTACTGGTGACACTGTTGGGGATTTATTCAAAATTGAAGGCATACTGAACCAGCATGGCTACCACAGCATCTTGCAGCGGCATGCTATTCCATCCGGTTTGCTATTAGTTGGACCATCATTTATTTTTCAACAGGACAATGAACCCAAAAACACCTCCAGGCTGTGGAAGGGCTATTTGACCAAGGAGTAGAGTGATGGGGTGCTACACCAGATGACCTGGCCTCCACAGTCACCAGACCTGAACCCAATCGAGATGGTTTGGGGTGAACTGGACCGCAGAGTGAAGGCAAAAGGGACAACAAGTGCTAAGCATCTCTGCGAACTTCTTCAAGATTTTTGGAAGACCATTTCCGGTGACTACCTCTTGAATCTCATCAAGAGAATGCCAAGAGTGTGCAAAGCAGTCTTCAAAGCAAAAGGTGGCTACTTCGAAGAATCTAGAATATTAGACATATTTTCAGTTGTTTCACACTTTTTTGCTAAGTATATAATTCCACATGTGTTAATTCAGAGTTTTGATGCCTTCAGTGTGAATGTACAATTTTCATAGTCATGAAAATACAGAATAATCTTTAAATGAGAAGGTGTGTCCAAACTTTTGTTCTGTACTGTATATATATATATACAGTACTCATATCTCATATTGATTTCATTGGAGTTGAGACACTCCATAAATTTATAGAAGTCCTCCGCTGACCCTGACCATAGGAGGAAAACATCATCAATAAATCGGGACCAAAATAAAATAAATGGGAACCACCAGGCTTGCTCTCGCAGCACAACAGTCTCCTCCCACCAGCCCAGGAAGAGATTTGCATACGATGGGGCTGAGGGACTCCCCATCGCGGTCCCCCTGAGCTGGTGGTAGATTTTACCATTAAAAGAGAAATGATTGTGGGTCAATATAAATAGCATCAAGTTACATACAAATTGATTATGCATGACAAACTGTGTTGCTCTCGTCCCCAGAAAATGTTGTAGCCCCCCAAGGCCCTCTTTGTGAGGTATGTAACTATAGAGGGCCTCTACATCAATAGATAGGTCTTTGGAATGGACCGGGACCTGAGGGGATACATCTCTGAACGTCCAAGTATCACCTACAGAAAGGGACGATCACTACGGGACCAACTGGTCCATAGTCTCTACAAACGACCGACCAGACAGGGATCTTGGTTGGAACGGAGGACGTGCGGTACTTTTAGGTGTGAGGATTGTAAATTCTGCCCATGGCTAAAACCGTCCAAGCGTTTCACCAATAGTAGGGGTGACAAGTCCTTCTTTATGAGGGATTTTGCTAACTGTAAAACTTAGGGGGTCATATACATGGCAACGTGCCCCTGCCCCTAAAACTATATTGGAAAAACCAAAAGGGAACTGCGAAGACGAATTGGTGAACATTTTGGGGATGTACAACATGGGAGAGACACCCCCCTGGCTCGGCACATGAGGGAATTTCACTCAAGCAATATCAGGGCAGTCTCCTTTTGTGTAATAGAGGTAATTCGGAAAAATGTAAGGGGAGGTGACTGGAACAGGCTGTTACTCCAAAAAGAGTGCCAGTGGATCTTTAGGTTAGGTGCACTAACTCCAAACGGTTTAAATGAGCAACAAAATTATTGCTGTTTCATCAGATTTGTAGGAACTATGGCTATCAGCCTACATAGTTTGACTATATAATTTGGTTTAAATCATCATATATAGGCATATTTAATATCCTTACGTATATCAGAGGTATTGGCTACATTAAAATACTTTTTTGTCCCTCTCCCGCTACCCTATACTATCTACTTATAATTATCCATTATCCCGTAATAACATAGCAATATGTGGGATATATGGAACTATTTTTTAACCCTCTAAGATATCCAAATCCCTGCTCCCCTCCCCTTCTCTCCCCCTTGTCCTGTACTTAGTGGTATAGTATGGGTTATCTGGCACTACACAGGAGGGTCTGTTCGGTGGATAATGATCCCCCCCCCCCTTTACCCCCCTCCCCATCTTTTTTAGTATCATAAACATACATTGATTATCATAAGTTGTCAAGTGGGAGCTGGGGAAAAACAGTGAATATCTTTGAATTGGGTTTATATTGATATGTACATACATTGATTATCATTAGTTGCTCTATTGGGAGCTGGGGAATAACAGTGAAGATCCTTGATTTGTGTTTATATTGATGTGTACATCTTGCAGGTGGTAGGTAGTACATGGAATACCTGCGTGATACGTACTATTGGCCCTTTGAGGTATCTATACAGGCTGTGACATCGTACCATGTGTGGAGCATCGCTGAATGAGAACAGGATGTAAACTTCTCCCTGCCATCTTGGTTGGCTGCGCATGCACGGACATCGCTTTGGAATGGGAGCGCTTGTGACTGTATCTGGAGGCGTGTCTGAGTTTTCCCAGCCATGACGTCCATGGTAAAACATGCCGTCTTGGTAGGCTGCACATGCGCCTACATCGCTCTGGAATGGGAGCACTTGTGATTGTATCTGGAGGCGTGTCTGAGATTTCCCAGCCATGACGTCCATGGTAAAACCTGCGCGTGCGAAGTGTTTCTAAATTACCTCTAGTGGTTACTTGATCATGGACATGCGCGGTACAACAATATGGGACAATGTTGTAGGGAGCACCTATGGGGGAGTTTCTCCCCACGAATGGGGAAGTGACTGATGGGGAGGCACAATTGTGTATATTTAAACAAGGGAAGTGGCAGTATGGGACGGACTGCAAGCCATCAGCAGGACATCATATCATTCCCAAATGTCTACCTGGTCCTCCTGATGAACCTAATTAAGAAAGGGGAAACGCGTCGAGGATTATGAGGAGTATGGAACCCCATAAGGACTCTGGGGAGGCAAAATTTCCCATATGTTTGAGATAAGTCATATTTTCATTTATCAATTGGCATATGGCATACTTATCTTGATCTCAGAGCAGGTATTATGTATTCTGAATGTTGATAAATGGTAGAATACAATTGGATATTTACACCTGTTTTCTATGATTCATATATGTATTTCATGCATTGTATGGGGCTAATTTCCTCCACTGTGTACGGAATATGGGCAATATTGATCTATTATCTGTGGTCAGTTTGGAGTTGAACATGGTTCCCATATAGTAATGGCTCAGATATGCTAATTGTTTGTACATTTTTTTTCATAGAGCTGGTGTATCAGTGTGTATATTTGCATACGTGTGCCATAAATATACGGAACCATTGTTTCTTCGTGGAACATCAATAGACAAGTAGTGAAAAAATATCCTTACTGGCTTCTCTGTTTAGTGGTGTTTTATGTTTTTGATGATCCATCACAAATTGAGGAGGATTGGTTTTTAGTGTCAGATACCTGATGACTTTATCCATTTGAGTGTACACTAAACCTTCCTCCCATAACATTGGAATTAATTGGATCATAGCTGATGTAGGTTGGTTTATAGTGTTTGGTATTTATTGTGAGCCTTGAGGCATTCTTTTAATGCAAATCAATAAAGGTTAATTTTTAGATGGGTTTTTTTCTATGTGAGACTAATGTATAAACCCATGGATGTGGTTGATCTATTTTTTGTGATCTGATTTGGATTTTTGTACTATGGCAGGCTTTCTTGTGGGTCCTATCAATACGGAGTTATGGATGGAAGACGCCAATCAAGCGTTCTCCACTGAGGCATATCCTATAGGAGAAAGCACGCATGTTTCAGTTAAAGCACTATTTAAGGAACTGTATGTGGGATATAAAGAAAACATCAAGTCATTGTGGGAAACTAAAGGACTTGAAAATTATATTAAGAATAACATTGTTCCACATGGCTTAAGGATTGGTATTTCTCCATCACCAAGACTAGCAAATCTGCAGTTATTGGCAGCGTGGCAAAGGGAATCAGTGGCCTCATCTGTGAGGTTTATGGGCTTGCTTCTCGAGGAAGAAAAAAAGAATTTAGAGAGGTCGGGGGAAATGACTGAATGAACTGATTGAAAAGACACTTAAATATATGGGCGACCCTGAATTTAATAAAAGGGAGTCAGTTTTACAATCCTTGGTTGAACGTTTTCAGGCCATTATTAAGGACAGAAAACATCATCAGTTTATAAGAGACTTTAACGACTTCAAGGAAAACAGAGCGTATCATTTTACATCCGGGACAGTGAGCAATAATACTGACATATCCTCCTCGGAAGCTGAGAGCTCGGATAGAGAGAGATCCAACTCAAGGGGTAGGTGGAGACAGAGAGGGAGAGAGAGGGAGAGATTCCAGAAAAACAGATGAAGAGGACGAGGGGGAGGACATGGAAACTATGGGGTCCATAGGGATTTTGTGAGCCTCAATATGTGGACAGCGTCAGAACCCTCAGGGCTCCTGAAAACATCAGATACAGGAGAGTCTCGGGAGCCAATGGTATCAGTCTCTTCCTTGCCTGCTTCTTCTTTTTTGGAGCAGAGGGCCCCGGTTGACTATCAATTGAGAAACAGAAACCAATAGAGGGCCATCTCAGCATATTGTCAATCTGACTCAGTATGAACTGACGTGTGAAGAGGTGAGAGTACTTTACAAGGGTCTGTCCTTTGTCCCGACCACTCCGTATAATTCTTTTATGGGGGTAAAGGACATTCAATTGTTTGGGCGGAAATTGAAGTGGCATAAGTTCTATAAACAGCAGAACAAAGAGAAAAGCCATAAACTGGGAATCAGTGAGGATGAACTGACTGCCTTGGAGACCCTGACTGGTCTCCTTGAGGAGAATGAGGAACCGCGTGGCGTAGGTCCTTTCACTGAGCTAAAGAGAAAGAGTACAAAACTCCCTCCTCCAACAGGTGACCTGGACAGTATTGATATCTTTCTAAAACTAGTGGAGGGTGACCTCTCTAGGATGACTGCCCCCAAAAGTACGGACTTTGGCTCAAACCTATCAGTCAAGGAGTTTGAAGCATTAAAAAATCTGGAAGAAAATCATGATCTGATCATTAAACCCTCAGATAAAGGGGGAAATCTAGTGATCTTGGATCACCCTCTCTACCTCTCCATGTGTAATACTATACTACAAGACAAAGATACATATGAGGTTTTAAAAATGGACCCTACCCCCCACTATGTAGAACTGCTGACCTCTCTACTAATTGAAAGTCTTGAAGAAAAAGTCATTTCGAAAAATGAATATGATTTCTTGTTGCCTACCTATCCTGTTATGCCCACTTTCTATGCCCTCCCTAAACTTCATAAGGGCATAGACCCCCTTAAGGGTCACCCTATTGTTTCCGGGGTGGATTCTCTGTGTCAGAACTTGGGAATTTATGTCGACAAAATACTTCGCCCATTTGTGTCCTCATTGCCCTCATACCTTAGGGATACATCTGACCTATTGGCCAAAATAGAGGGGATTAGTGTGAGCAAAGAGGTGTATTTTGCATCTATTGATGTGGAGGCCCTCTATAGTAACATACCTCACAAAGAGGGCTTTTGGGGGCTACAAAATTTTCTGGGGATGAGAGCAACACAGTTTGTCATGCATAATCAATTTGTATGTAACTTGATGCTATTTATATTGACCCACAATCATTTCTCTTTTAATGGTAAAATCTACCACCAGCTCAGGGGGACCGCAATGGGGAGTCCCTCAGCCCCATCGTATGCAAATCTCTTCCTGGGCTGGTGGGAGGAGACTGTTGTGCTGTGAGAGGAAGCCTGGTGGTTCCCATTTATTTTATTTTGGTCTCGATTTATTGATGATGTTTTCCTCCTATGGTCAGGGTCAGCGGAGGACTTCTATAAATATATGGAGTGTCTCAACTCCAATGAAATCAATATGAGATTTACATCTGAACTGAGGGGGGATGAATTGACGTTTTTGGATTTGGTAATTGGGAGAGATCGGGAGGGCTTCATCACTACTCGAACCCACCGTAAACCGACTGCAGCAAACAGTCTCCTCAGATGGGAGAGCCACCACCCGGGTCCACTGAAGAGGGGCATTCCCAAGGGACAGTTTCTCCGTATTAGGAGAAACTGTTCCAATCAGAGGGTGTTCATGTCCCAGTCCCGTGAGCTGAGAGATCGATTTAAGAATAGGGGCAACCCAGATAAGGTCATTGAAATGGCCTACCTCTATGCGAGTGGTCAGGATAGGCAGAAGTTACTGTGTCCAGTGAATAAGAGAGATAACAATAGTGGTCCCCCCAGGATTATCGGCACATTTGACAACAGGGCTAGTGAAGTAATGAATATTATACGAAAACATTGGGGGGTCCTTGGAATTGACCCGGACCTGAGGGGATACATCTCTGAACGTCCAAGTATCACCTACAGAAAGGGTCGATCACTACGGGACCGGCTGGTCCATATTCTCTACAAACGACCGACCAGACAGGGATCTTGGTTGGAACGGAGGACGTGCGGTACTTTTAGGTGTGGGGATTGTAAATTCTGCCCATGGCTAAAACCGTCCAAGAGTTTCACATTTCGATCAAATATTTAGAAATTCCAGTTTACCAGCTTTCCCAAATTTGTTTTTACATTTTTGATTTGTGACAAATCAATCTGCCATGAATCACAAGTGCTGCTAATCCTTTAATTAACTGCCCCCAAAAAACACTGCCTTTGTAATATCAAAGTAACCTCACTATAGAAGCAAATGGAAACTCTTGGTAACCAATCGATAGCAGAATAGATCCAGCCTCAGAAGTATATAAAATCCAAGTTTTATTAGATAAAGATTAAAAAACATGTATCTCACGGCAATATGTCACAACCCCAGAAGGGTGCAGAGAGAAAATTATGCCATTTCTGGCCTCCATTGAAATTTTGTTGCAGTGTGTCAGCAAACTTATTGACACAAGGTCGCTGTTAAAAATAGTTACCTACAGGCCAGCTATTTAAAACTGTTTTTTGTCCATCACGCGGATCACAAAAAATTTGCGCTGAAAATTCTGCCATTTCTGGCCTCCATTGAAATTTTGTTTCAGTGTGTCAGTGAAGTTATTGGCACAAGTTTGCTGTTAAAAATAGTCACCTAGAGGCCAGCTATTTAAAACTGTGGTTTGTCCATCACGTGGATCACAAAAAATTTGCACTGAAAATTCTGCCATTTCTGGCCTCCAGTGAAATTTTGTTTCAGTGTGTCAGTGAATTTATTGACACCAGTATTTTGTTAAAAATAGTTACCTACAGGCCAGCTATTTAAAACTGTGGTTTGTCCGTCGCACGGATCACATATAAGTTCACTCTAAATTCAGCCATTTCAGGCCTCCATTAAAATTTTGTCAGCGAACTTATTGACACGAGGTCCCTATTAAAAATAGTTACCTGCAGGCCAGCTATTTAAAATTTTGTTTCAGTGTGTCAGCGAACTTATTGACAAAAGTTTGCTGTTAAAAATAGTTTCCTACAGGCCAGCTATTTAAAACTGTGGTTTGTCCGTCACACAGATCACATATAAGTTTGCTCCAAATTCAGCCATTTGTAGTGAGCTTGGAAGTTATTGTCATCCTTTTAAAATGGGCAAGGCGCGTGGCAAGGGACAGGAAACTGGATGTGATGGTGATGGTGCATGCAGAGGCCGAGGCTGTGGGCAAGCTGAAATAGCCACCACCACCACCCTATCTTCTACACATTCAAGTCTCAGTAGCCGTGAGTCTGGACTGCATATTCCTCACCCTGATTCTCCTTCCTCTCACCAAGCCGAGTGCCTAGAGACAACTGATCCCACACTTGGACATTCCGAAGAGCTGTTCACTTTTCCATATATAGATGTGGGCCTCTCGCCTTGTCCACTTGAAGTGGGGCAAGAGGAGATTGCGTGTAGCGAAGCCCAAATATTTGAGCAGCCACGGTCATACGAAGGCGATGGTGGGAAAGTGTCATAAGAGGTGGACGATGATGAGACACAATTGCCAGAAAGTCAGGAAGAGGAACAGAGTGCAGAAGTGGAAGACGAGGTGGTGGATGATATAGTAACTGACCCAACCTGGCAGGAAGACATCCAGAGTGAGGACAGCAGCACACAGGGGAGAAAGGCAGAGTGCCCCAACAGGCAGGAAGAAGCAGTGTGGTGGCCGCTGACAGAAGGCAGGCAACCATTCCCCGAAACACCAACATGACGAAAGTTGCCAATACATTTGTTAGGTCTTCCCGAGTCTGGTTGTTTTTTAAAGACTCTGCCGATAACCCCAAAAAGGCCATTTGCACTACCTGCCAGTCCAGCTTCAGCAGGGGTAGCAAAACTACCAGCCTGAGCACCACCAGCATGATCAGGCACATGGCAGCAAAGCACCCCACTTTGTGGGCAGAACACCAGGGTCCAGGAACAGTGTCTGCTTCTTCCACTGTTGTGCGTTCAAGCCAATCCCCTGTCCATAGTGAATGCGAAGATGCCTCCTGCCCTGCACCTGTCATTGCACACTCTCAATTAGCACCATCAGCAAGCACGTCCTTGTCCCAGCATAACGTTCAGTTTTCCCCACAGGCCACACTGCTAAATTCCCACATTTTGCGACTGCTTGCACTCGAAATGTTGCCTTTTAGGCTAATGAAGATGGAAGCTTTCCGCAACCTGATGGCGGTGCCATCCCTCGGTACTCGATCCCCTGCTGCCACTTTTTCTCCCAGTGTGCCGTCCCTGCACTACACAAGCATGTGTCCCACAACATTAGCCATGCCCTTAACAATGCAGTTACAGGGAAAGTCCACCTAACCACGGACACGTGGACAAGTGCTTGTGGGCTGGGACGGTACATCTCGCTGACGGCACACTGGGTTATCATAGTGAAAGCCGGGGCCCAGTCGGACCTTGGGATGGAACACATCCTCCCTACGACGAGTATTGTTGGTCCTAGGTCAATCAGATTTGCCCCCATAGTCTACAGCTCCTGCATCTCATCCTCCTCAGCCTCCTCCTCCTCTTCAGCCTCCATCTCCGAAATGACCACATAAGTCACAAGCTGGAAGCACTGCAGCACTGCCACTAGGTCACCTGTGTGCGCATTTCAGAAAGTCAGCTACAGCTTCCGCCGCCGTTTCCGTGCTTCAGCAGCGTTTGCAGCTTCCGGCTCACCGACTTGTGTCTGATGTCCCCACGTGTTGGATCTCTACACTGCTGATGTTGGGAAGGATTTGTAAGCAGAGGAGGGCCGTTGTTGACTACCAGCATTAACAAGGATGTCGGTATTCAGTTCAGACTCCACACATAAGACCTCACGAGTGGAAATGGATGTCAGACATCTGTACCATCCTCCAAAAGTTTGAGGACTCCACCAAGATGGTGAGTGGCGATGATGCCATAATTAAAGTCGCCATTCCACTTCTCTGTCTTCTGAAAGGCTCTCTGCTCACAATCAAAGAGGATGCAATGCAGGTGGAGCACGATGAGATAGAGCAAGGAACCATACACGGTGATTACACACAGCCCAGCCTCATCTCATTCCAACGTGGATTGGCTGACAATGAAGAAGAGGAGGAAGAACAGGAGTTAGTTTCCTGTGCTATAAACATACAACCTGCACAAATTTCAAATTGTCTGTTCAGCGTGGATGGCTGAGGACAGGGAGGAGGAGGAGAAAGAGGAGAGGATCGTCAGTCGTCCTCTTGGTGAGGACACGGAAGTCTTGCTTGTTTGCAGTCTGGCACGCATGGCTCAGTTTATGTTACGCTGCCTTTCCCGTGACCCTTGCATTCTCAAAATTTTGGTTGACAGTCATTATTGGTTGGTGACACTTCTACACCCACGCTACAAGGAGACCTTTATATCTCTTATTCCTGAGGCGGACAGTTCTACAAATATGGGGCAGTACCAGAAGGTCCTTATTGCGGAACTATTTAAAAAATTTCCATCTGAAAACGCTGGCGACAGAGGTCACAGTTTGTTGGACAACCAAGGAGTACAGGCGAGAGAGACACAAGTCCAATCCAGCAGAGGCAGGGGAACACTGTTAAAGTTCTGGGAGTGTCTTCTCAGACCTTCCCATCGCACAGGCCCTGATAAGCGGGGTAATCTCACAAGGAGTGCAAAGTTTGGGAAAATGCGGAGGGAGTACGTTGCTGACCGTACCAACATCCTCCGTGATTCCTCTGTGCCTTATAATTATTGGGTATCCAAGCTGGATACGTGGAATGAACTGGCTCTCTATGCCTTGGAGGTCCTGGCCTGCCCTGCCGCAAGCGTTTTTTTAGAGCAGGTTTTTAGTGCCGCTGGTGGAATTATAACTGATAAGCGCATCCGCCTGTCAACTGAAAATGCTGACAGGCTAACTGTTATAAAAATGAGCAAGGGCTGGATTGGGTTAGACTTCTAAACACCACCGAATGATAGCAGCGTAACATAAACTCAAATCTAGTGTCTTTTTTTGGGAGGTGTATTCCCATGCACCTTTTCGCGCCCACACATGGGTATACGATTCCTGATTTTGTCTATTTGCTCTTGTCCTCCTTCTCCTCATCCTCATCCTCCACTACCTTATCACCAGGGTGACCGTGATCCGTGATGCAACACCCACATGATTTTTTTAAAGGGTGTTTATGATGCCTGTAAAAAAATTTTTTTATACAATATATTCATGTATACCCCTTAGGAGTAAATGTTTGTCAGCCCATACACTTAGTGCATGGGCATTACAAGAATAGGAGACCCGATTCTTTCTAATGGGAACATTTTTTTATGAGGCACTACTCCACATATTTTCCAAGGTGCATTGGAGTGCCTCTCAATTTTTGGCAACCCTTTCATTCACTGCATAGGCCAACACTATGGGAGACCCACTTCCTAATAATGGGAACATTTTTTCATGAGGCCCTCTACGTCTCTTCCAAGGGGCATTGTAGTGCCTCCAAATTTTTGGCAGCTCTTGCATTCACTGCATAGGCCAACACTATGAGAGACGCACTTTCTAATATTGGGAACATTTTTTCATGAGGCCCTCTACATTTCTTGCAAGGGGTGTTGGAGTGCCTCCCAATTTTTGGCAGCCCTTGCATTCACTGCATAGGCCAACACTATGGGAGACCCAATTCCTAATAATGGGAACATTCTTTGATGAGGCCCTCTACGTCTTTTCAAATGGGCATTGGAGTGCCTCCAAATTTTTGGCAGCTCTTGCATTCACTGCATAGGCCAACACTATGAGAGACGCACTTTCTAATATTGGGAACATTTTTTCATGAGGCCCTCTACATTTCTTGCAAGGGGTGTTGGAGTGCCTCCCAATTTTTGGCAGCCCTTGCATCCACTGCATAGGCAAACAGTATGGGAGACCCACTTTCTAATAATGGGAACATTGTTTTCAGGAGGCCCTCTGACATCCACGTTTCTTCCAAGGGGCATTGGAGTGCCTCCAAATTTTTGGCAACCCTTTCATTCACTGCATAGGCAAACAGTATGGGAGACCCATTTCCTAATAATGGGAATATTGTTTTCATGAGGCCCTCTGACCTCCACATCTCTTCCAAGGGGAATTGGAGTGCCTCCAAATTTTTGGCAACCCTTGCATTCACTGCACAGGCAAATACAAAGGGAAACCCACTTCCTGATAATGAGAACATTGTTTTCAGGAGGCCCTCTGACCTCCACATCTCTTCCAAGGGGCATTGGAGTGCCTCCAAATTTTTGATAATCCTTTCATTCACTGCATAGGCAAACAGTATGGGAGACCTACTTCCTAATAATGGGAATATTATTTTCGTGAGGCCCTCTGACCTCCACGTCTCTTCCAAGGGGCATTGGAGTGCCTCCAAATATTTTTCAACCCTTGAATTCACTGCATAGGCAAATGGGAGACACACTTCCTAATAATGGGAACATTGTTTTCAGGAGGCCCTCTGACCTCCACATCTCTTCCATGGGTCATTGTATTAGGTCTAAATTTTTGGCAGATCTTGCATTCACTTCATAGGCAAACAGTATGGGAGACCCACATCCTAATAACATGGGAATAATGGGAACATTGTTTTCAGGAGGCCCTCCTCTAAGTCTCTTCGAAGGGGTATTGGCGTGCGTACAAAGTTTTCAAAGGGGTATTGGGGTGCGTCCAAATTTTGGGCAGCCCTGCCACTCACTGCATATGCAATAATAGTATAGGAGACCCACTCTTTACTAATGGGAGCAACAAAGCATAGCCGGCTGATTGCTCTCTAACAAAAGTGAGGGCCGACTGCTGACCACTTAAGAATAGTAAAGGCCGCCTGATGGCCCTACAAAAATAGGTTTTGTGGCTCTCAGAGTACCTCCTTCATAAATGAAACAGGATGTGTCTGATCATGTCTCACCCACCACATGGCCAGATAAGGTTGTAAAATGTTAAAATGACATTTCCCGGTGAATGCATTTATCATGGTTGAAAGCAATGCAAAAGTGCAAAAACGCATCAAAAACGCTATGTGTGAACATAGCCCAAGGTGTGGAGTAGTATTTTTGTTTTTGGTTATTTATTTTGCTTAATATACAAGTCACTACCCCGAAAAGGATGTTCCTTAACATATTTCCCAGGAAAATCCATTTTAGTTTAGTTTTAGTATGTTTTATTGTGAGTCCATAAAAGTGGCTTAATACCTCTGACAACGTTGTTCACAGCATTGACCTGGGAGTCAGAAATGCTTCCAGGGGTCTTCTTCATGCTGTTCACATGTCATTTGAGCACTGTTCCCATCGATTTGGGAAATTTTTAGGCCCTCTGCAGACCTCCGCAGGGAGCCACCTTAAAAATGCTTGAGTTTCCCATGGACTTACATTGGGCTCGTTGCTCGGGTCGAGCACCCGAGCATTCCAATTCGATTGACCCGAGCATCGAGCACCCGAGCATTTTAGTGCTTGCCCATCACTAGTTTGCACCAATCCAGGTAAAGTGTACTCCACATTAAGAACAAGGACACGTGATTCATACAAAGTAAAATATGAAAACAAGATGATAATTACAGTGAAGAAAGATTTTTCATGATAGAAGAGAAGATTAAGGAAAATCTATAATATAACCGGCCAAGCGTCCCTCTGTCTGAAGCCTTTATAGACTGCGCATGCGCGACGCGCAGTCTGGCTCCAGACAGAAGAACGCATGGTGCCGTTACAGGTAAGAGGAGTGTATGGCGCCGGAGATCGCGGTGTGCGTAGATACTGAACGCATACCGGAATCTCTGGCGCCATACTTACATACTTACCTGACCTGGAGGAGCGTTGCGGCGGCGCCTCTCTTCTGGCCGGAGATCGGGGGCGGAGTGAAGGTGTCGGAATCGGCGCATGCGCATAGCGCTATCTGGCGCCATTTTGCTGAAGACACATTTGCAGTGTGTCTTCAGCAAAATGGCAATGGACAGCGCGGTACTCCGGGGCGTCACTCCTCCTCTGGCCTCCGGCAGAACAGGACACAGCAGCGCTGGAGCACAGGGAAGAAAGGTGAGTATAAGTGTTAATTTTTTTTGTATGTGTGCAGAGGAGTACCATGCATACCAGGATTGGGGGGTGAGGGGCCTCACATGCCAGGATTGAGGGATGAGGGGTACCATGCATACCAGGAGTGGGGGGTGAGGATGCCACACATACCAGGATTGGGGGATAAGGGGGCCACACATACCAGGATTAGGGGATGAGGGGTACCATACAAATCAGTATTGGGGGATGAGGGAGCCACACAAACCAGGATTGGGGGGATGAGGGGACCATACATACCAGTATTCGGGGATGAGGGGACCATGCATACCAGGATTGGGGGTGAGGGGACCATGCATACCAGGATTGAGGAATGAGGGGTAGCATATATACAAGGATTGGGGGATGAGGAGAACCATGCATATCAGGTTTGGGTTATGAGGGGTACCATACATACCAGGATTGGGGGATGAGGAGTACCATGCATACCAGGATTGGGTGATGAGGGGTACCATACATACCAGGATTGGGGGATGAGGGGTACCATGCATACTAGGATTGGGGGATGAGGGGTGCCATGCATACCAGGATTGGGGGATGAGGGGTACCATGCATACCAGGATTGGGGGATGAGGAGTGCCATGCATACCAGGATTGGGGGATGGGGGGTGCCATGCATTCGAGGATTGGGGTTGAGGGGTGCATTGCATACCAGGATTGGGGATGAGGGGTGCCATGCATACCAGGATTGAGGGGTGAGGGGTACCATGCATACCAGGATTGAGGGGTGAGGGGTACCATGCATACCAGGATTGGGGGATGAGGGGTACCATGCATACTAGTATTGGGGGATGAGGGGTACCATGCATACCAGGGTATGGATCTGGGTGGGGCATGCATAAAAGGATTCGGAAGAAGGGCCATGCATACCAGGATAGGGATGAGGGGTACCATATATACCAGGATGAGGGATGAGGGAGCCATGCATACCAGGATGAGGGGCGCCATGCATGCCATGATTTGGGATGAGGGGTGCCATGCATGCCAGGATTGGTGATGAGGGGTACCATGCATACCAGGATGAGGGGCGCCATGCATGGCAGGATTGGGGATGAGGGGTGCCAAGCATGCCACGATTGGGGATGAGGGGTGCCATGCATACAGGATTGGGGGTGAGGGGTGCCATGCATACCAGGCTTGGAGGTAAGGGGTGCCATGCAAACCAGGATAGGGATGAGGTGTGCCATCCATACCAGAATAGGGATGAGGGGTGCCATGCATACCAGGATTAGTGGTGAGAAGTGCCATGCATACCAGGATTGGGGGTGAGGGGTGCCATGCATACTAGGATTAAGGGATGATGGGTACCATACATACCTGGATTGGGGATGAGGGGTACCAGGCATACCAGGATGAGCGGCGCCATGCATGCCAGGATTGGGGATGAGGGGTGCCATGCATAAAGGATTGGGGGTGAGGGGTGCCATGCATACCAGGATTGGAGGTGAGGGGTGCCATGCATACCAGGATAGGGATGAGGGGTGCCATGCATACCAGGATTAGTGGTGAGAGGTGTCATGCATACCAGGATTGAGAGTGAGGGGTGCCATGCATACCAGGATAGGGGTGAGGTGTGCCATGCATACCAGGATAGGGATGAGGGCAGCACATAACAGGATGGGGGAACAGGATTGGGGAGCACAAATACCAGGATGGGGGCAGCACAAATACCAGGATGGGGGCAGCACAAATACCAGGATGGGAGCAGCTCAAATAGCAGGATGGGGGCAGCACATACCAGCATGGGAGACATTATACCAATAAAAATGCTCGCCACCCAGGTGTAGAACGGACTCAATAGATAGTATTTTATAAGTAACAAATCTTTTTATTCGTAATGATAAATTAGGTCATGCTTAACATTCAATAAGGGCTAAAATAGAAAGTGTTAGAAGGCGCTATCCGACTTGTGGCCTAGACCTGCTGCTGATACAGGCAGTGAACCAAAGAAGGCTGCAGGGATTAGGAATATGAGAAATGGAGTATCTGCGCTGGTCTTGGCTTAGGTACTGGAAAAAATTTAATATAAGCAAATCGGTGAACAAAATTATGTTTTATTTTTAATGATAATTCTTAAAATTGGGAAAAACAGTCGTGTGTTTAAAAATATACAGGGGATGGTGGTTTATCTGCTTTGTGGATATAAAGCTTGCTGGGAGCTTGCTAGGATCAATCTAGAGGGAGAAAGGATCAGGGGTTATTACCTGATACTGTTGCTAGTTCCAGGAATACTAATAGGTGTCAAGGGTGGTTACCTTCTTAGCGGTCTAGATGTATTTTCAATAGATGTGTTCTAGTTCGCGGGGGTGCACTCGGGGATTCTGTGAAAACAATGGGATTTTTGAGAGAGTGGTATGTGTTTAAGGATAATGGTCTCTATTCCTATATTTCATACCTGATTTAGTGGAATGGTGGGAATACTGGCAGGATTACCAATGTTGTTATCCAGAAGGTTGTGTTGCAGCCGTTTTTTCTGTGATATAGAAAGTTAATATTTCTTAGGACAATATACAGGTGTGACTATGTCCAATAGATTAGATTACCTGATTAGATTTACCTTGTATGGTGCGACGCTTGGTCTGACAGAGGCACCTTTTGTGGTATCTGCACTGGATGTACCACTAAGTGACTGCAAGGAAAGAGTGGAAACTCTCTCCCTTAATTTCCTTGGTGGCTGCAGTAGCTACCAGGAGGAGCCGTAGAGGGTTGTGCTCCTATATGCTTTGTAGGCAGTATTGGCAGTCTATAGTTTCACATGGGCACCTTCCAGTGGTGTCTGGAGTGGGTTATACACTGCGTTACTGCAGAGGATGGAGTAGAGGGTTTCACTCGAGATCCTATTTGGTTGAGAGGGTTACCAGGAGGAACCAGAGAGGGATTGTTCCTGTATGCTTCGTAGACAATGATAATGCCAGGTAAAGATGAGTGCAGGAGTGTGAGGACTCTGCGTGGTGTAGCTAGAGTCCTAGAGTAGGGGTAACTGCTGAAATTGCTGCCACGTACCTTTAGTTCCGGTGGTCAGCGTTTCTGTCGTTGCTGCCCTGTAGCTGAGGACAGTGGTGGTCAGCTATGTGGACGTCTCGACGCTCACGGAGTCCTGGCCGGAGGCTCCAGTGAGGCGGGCGCCCTGTGTAGTGGGACCTGTTTCCTTTCGCGAGGACCTGCGGGATGTCCGGTCACGTAGTATGCGTGACGTAGGTATTCGCGTGTCTCGCGATGGTTCGGGTACGGGTGGCACTTAGGACCTTTCCTATGCATTTCGGATTGGCTCGGAATCCTTCATCAGGGATGGTCCTTCAGTGCTGGGTGTATCCTTAAATACGTGAGTACTGAGTCCTCATTAGTGCCACCTGACAGTTTTTTTTTGTTTTTTTTTTCTCTTCTGGTTGTTAGACCGCCCCATTGTTCCCATAGAGCTCTATGTTCCCTATAGAAATCCGTGTTTTTAATATTATTTTATGCAAGGATTATACAAAATTGCATGGAGGACAGTATGAATTGCCCCAGGGAACCATCCAATCCATAAAGATAAAAAATATTAAAATATTTAAAAATATATAAAAAATAGAAATACATTTAATGAAGGTAAAAATGTCCCTAGAGATATCCATAGTATATCCATAAAATTGGTCATAAAATTGGTCCATAAAATGGTCCATAAAAATAGTCCATGAAAGTAGTCCATAAAGACCCCCTAGTTGGCTCAATGCTGATGTGAAAAGTGAGAGACGGGTATGAATTCAGTTAAAGGCAAACAGTTGTATTTCACTGTTTAGACCTCGTGGTTTCAGTGTGTTGAGTTTGAAGATCCAGCTGCTTTCACTACGTGACATTTGGTTGATGTAGTGACCTTGTCTCCAATGTTTCTGGACAATCTGAATGCCTGTGATTTCTATACCCTTGGTTGAGCCTCCATGTTTGTCCGCCAAGTGTTTAGAGAGCGGGTGTTTGGGGAATTTAGTCCGTATGTTGCGTAGATGTTCACCCACTCTTCTGTTTAGGGGGCGTATTGTACATCCCACATAGAGTTTATCACAGGGACATTTTAGACCATAAATTACTCCCTTAGTAGTACAGGTGATAAGGTCTTTTATTGTAAATTCAATATCCCCATTTGATATTTTATGTTGTTTTTTTGTATGTAGATTTTTACAAACTGAACATTTGTTACATGGGTAGAAACCGACAGGGTTCCCCAGTAGATTTTTTCGTGGGGCAGTGGATGGAGGGGTTTTTATGGAAGGGGCTACTAGGTTGCCAAGATTTCTGGCTTTTCTGAATATAAATCTTGGTTTGAGGGGGATCTGATCCCCTATTGTTTTATCATCCCTCAAGATACTCCAACGTCGTTGGATGATCCTCTTCAGAAGGTGGGTATTCGAGTTGAATGTGGTTACTATTGGGATATCGATCATAGTGTCATTTATGTTTTGATTAATAAGTTCATCTTTATTGTCCAGTAGTTCAGCTCGTGAAATATGGCATGTCTGGTCTTTTGCCTTTTGAAGAAGTGTTGGATCGTAGCCTTTGTCCAAAAATTTTTTTGTTAAAAGGTTTGCCTCTTCTTCAAAATCATCCAGCTTTGAACAGTTGCGATATAATCTCCTGTATTGACTGTTAGGTACATTTAGGAGCCAGCTTGGAAGGTGGCAACTATCTGTGTGTATATAGCTATTGGTATCAGTGGGTTTGAAGAAAGTGCGAGTGCAAATTTGGTTAGCATTAATGGATATATTTAGATCTAGGAAGTTCACCTGGTCAGTGCTGGTCGTGGTGGTGAACTGAAGATAGAATTCATTTTGGTTCAGGTTGGTAAGGAATTGTTTCAGAGAGTCCTTACTACCAGACCAGATGAAGAGGATGTCGTCAATAAAACGACGTAAAAAAACGAGATCTGGATGTAAGTTGCCATTAGTAAAGATGTAATCGTTTTCCCACATACCCATATACAGGTTAGCATAACTGGGCGCAAAGCGCGTACCCATTGCAGTGCCCCACCTCTGCCTGTAGTGTTTTTCCTCGTATTGGAACGAATTGTGGTTCAAAATGAAAAGAATACAGGCTTCAATGAAATTAACTTGCTCTTCTGGCATAGAGGTATAGTGTTTCAGAAAAAATGTTGCCGCCTGACAGCCTTTTTGGTGTTGAATGACCGTATAGAGAGACGTGATATCCAAGGTGCCTATTATATATTGGTCCTCCCATTTAATTTTGTCCAATAACTGTAAAGTGTGTTTGGTGTCTTTCAAATGGGCTGGTAAAAGGGGGACTAGGTTTTGAAGGTGACTGTCGATATATCTTGATAAGTTGGAGGTTAGACTTTGGATACCAGATATACAGTGCCTACAAGTAGTATTCAACCCCCTGCAGATTTAGCTGGTTGACACATGCGGAATTAACTTGGCATTGTGACATTTGTACTGTAGATCAGCCTGGAAGTGGGAAATGCACTGCAGCAAATTTTGTTTTTGTTTTTTTTTTGTTTTGTTTTTTAAAACGTAAAAAGTTAATTCAGAGTGTCATTTATTATTCAACCCCTCAAACCACAATAATTCTGTTTGGTCCCCCTAAAGTATTAAGAAGTAGTTCAGGCACCAAGAATAATGAGCTTCACATGTGTGGATTAAAGATCTTTTTTGCCAGCCTTTTCTGACAATTTAAGACCTTCCCCAAACTTGTGAACAGCACTCAGACATGGTCAACATGGGAAAGACAAAGGAGCATTCCAAGGCCATCAGAGACAAGATCGTGGAGGGTCACAAGGCTGGCAAGGGGTACAAAACCCTTTCCAAGGAGTTGGGCCTACCTGTCTCCACTGTTGGGAGCATCATCCGTAAGTGGAAGGCTTATGGAACTACTGTTAGCCTTCCACGGCCTGGACAGCCTTTGAAAGTGTCCTCCCGTGCCGAGGCCAGGCTTGTCCGAAGAGTCAAGGCTAACCCAAGGACAACAAGGAAGGAGCTCCGGGAAGATCTCATGGCAGTGGGAACATTGGTTTCAGTCAATACCATAAGTAACGTACTCCACCGCAATGGTCTCCATTCCAGACGAGCCTGTATGGTACCTTTACTTTCAAAGCGTCATGTCAAGGCTCGTCTACAGTTTGCTCATGATCACTTGGAGGACTCTGAGACAGACTGGTTCAAGGTTCTATGGTCTGATGAGACCAAGATCGAGATCTTTGGTGCCAACCACACACGTGACGTTTGGAGACTGGATGGCACTGCATACGACCCCAAGAATACCATCCCTACAGTCAAGCATGGTGGTGGCAGCATCATGCTGTGGGGCTGTTTCTCAGCCAAGGGGCCTGGCCATCTGGTCCGCATCCATGGGAAGATGGATAGCACGGCCTACCTGGAGATTTTGGCCAAGAACCTCCGCTCCTCCATCAAGGATCTTAAGATGGGTCGTAATTTCATCTTCCAACAAGACAACGACCCAAAGCACACAGCCAAGAAAACCAAGGCCTGGTTCAAGAGGGAAAAAGTCAAGGTGTTGGAGTGGCCTAGTCAGTCTCCTGACCTTAACCCAATTGAAAACTTGTGGAAGGAGCTCAAGAATAAAGTCCACATGAGACACCCAAAGAACCTAGATAACTTGGAGAAGATCTGCATGGAGGAGTGGGCCAAGATAACTCCACAGACCTGTGCCGGCCTGATCAGGTCTTATAAAAGACGATTATTAGCTGTAATTGCAAACAAGGGTTATTCCACAAAATATTAAACATAGGGGTTGTATAATAATTGACCCACACTTTTATGTTTAAAATTTAATAAAATTCAACTGAGCAACATAACTTTTTGGTTTGTAAGATTTATGCTTCTGTTCATAAAACCTACTCTCGTTTGCAGTTTGAAGGCTCTAACTTATTTGCATCTTATCAAACCAGCTAAATCTGCAGGGGGTTGAATACTACTTGTAGGCACTGTAATTGGTCTGCCTGGTGGATTACTCAATGATTTATGTATTTTTGGGAGGTAGTAGAATATAGCTACACTTGGGAATGGTGTGAGTATATATTCATATTCATTTTTACTAAGTAGGCCTTCACTGAGGCCTTGGTTAAGCAGTAATTTCAGCTCCATAGTGTATTGTGGGGTGGGGTCGGAGGGTAGCACTTCATATGTCTGTGAGTCATTTAAGAGTCTTAGACACTCAGTGTGATACCGTATATAGTCCAGGATGACAATCCCTCCACCTTTGTCCGCCGGACGTATCACGAGATCCTGGTTTTGTGCTAGTGTTTGGATAGCTTTACGTTCACCTCTTGTGAGGTTGTATTTAAAATTGGAACATTTTCTATCTCTTAACTGATGAATGTCATCAATAAAATTTTTTTGAATAGCTTCCATGGAATCTGAATACTCGTTTAGAGGATGGAAGTTTGATTTATTTTTTAATGTAGTCTGATGAAAGGTCTGGTTGGTGGTATTAGGGGATGTACTAATTACAATATTTGTGGCGGTCACAGTATTTTTGATTAAGTGCTTCTTAATGGAAAGTTGTCTCATAAATTTCTTTACTCCTATGAAGGCCTCGAATTTGTCAAAACGGGAGGCCGGTGCAAACTTTAGACCCTTATTCAGTAGTTTGCATTCATCGGGGTTTAGAGTGTAATGGCTCTGTTTGAAGTTTGAAGAATTAGTTTGGTTCACTTCCTGAGAGTGTAGCTTCTTCTTTTTGGTGAGTTTCCCCCCCCTGCAGCCCCTTTGACGTTTTTTTGTGGGGGCTTGTGAAAAAAATTTGAGTTGGCCTGTCTTTTTCGCACCTGTGGAAGTTGGGAATTGGTTTGTTGCAAGATGGAGGTAGGAGGATTATTTATGTTGATTTCTAGGTTTAGGGGTTCTGTCTCCGGTCTGGAGGGGGATATAGGAGTCCTTAGTGAGTTCGGTAGGGTGTTAAATCTGTTTTGTAGTTCAATTGGTTCATCCGGAGTAGAGGGATTCTGGAATGTTAGGGTTCTAGAAGTAGATGGCCTTGGATCAATTTTGTATAATCCTTGCATAAAATAATATTAAAAACACAGATTTCTATAGGGAACATAGAGCTCTATGGGAACAATGGGGCGGTCTAACAACCAGAAGAGAAAAAAAAAACAAAACTGTCAGGTGGCACTAATGAGGACTCAGTACTCACGTATTTAAGGATACACCCAGCACTGAAGGACCATCCCTGATGAAGGATTCCGAGCCAATCCGAAATGCGTAGGAAAGGTCCTCAGTGCCACCCGTACCCGAACCATCACGAGACACGCGAATACCTACGTCACGCATACCACATGACCGGACATCACGCAGGTCCTCGCGAAAGGAAACAGGTACCACTACACAGGGCGCCCGCCTCACTGGAGCCTCCGGCCGGGACTCCGTGAGCGTCGAGACGCCCACATAGCTGACCACCACTGTCCTCAGCTACAGGGCAGCAACGACAGAAACACTGACCACCGGAACTAAAGGTACGTGGCAGCAATTTCAGCAGTTACCCCTACTATAGGACTCTAGCTACACCAGGCAGAGTCCTCACACTCCTGCACTCATCTTTACCTGGCATTATCATCGTCTAAGAAGCATAGAGGAACAATCCCTCTCTGGTTCCTCCTGGTAACCCTCTCAACCAAATAGAATCTCGAGTGAAACCCTCTACTCCACCCTCTGCAGTAACGCAGTGTATCACCCACTCCAGACACCACTGGAAGGTGCCCATGTGAAACTATACCTGCCAATACTGCCTACGGAGCATATAGGAGCAAAACCCTCTACGGCTCCTCCTGGCAGCTACTGCAGCCACCAAGGAAATTAAGGGAGAGAGTCTCCACTCTTTCCTTGCAGTCACTTAGTGGTACATCCACCACAGATACTACAAAAGGTGCCTCTGTTAGACCAAGCGTCCCACCATACAAGGTAAATCCTATCAGGTAATCTAATCTATTGGACATAGCCACACCTGTCTATTGTGCTAAGGAATAATTACTTTCTATGTCACAGGAACACAGCAGCCACACAACTTTCTGTGCATCACCCACTCCAGACACCACTGGAAGGTGCCCATGTGAAACTATAGACTGCCAATACTGCCTACAAAGCATATAGGTGCACAACCCTCTATGGCTCCTCCTTGCTGCTACTGCAGCCACCAAGGAAATCAAGGGAGAGAGTTTCCACTCTTTCCTTGCTGTCACTTAGTGGTACATCCACTGCAGATACCACAAAAGGTGCCTCTGTCGACCAAGCGTCGCACCATACAAAGTAAATCTAATCAGGTAATCTAATCTATTGGACATAGTCACAACTGTCTATTGTCCTAAGAAATATTAACTTTCTATATCACAGAAAAACGACAGCAACACAACCTTCTGGATAACAACATTGGTAATCCTGCCAGTATTCCCACTATCCCACTAAATCAGGTATGAACTATAGGAATAGAGACCATTATCCTTAAACACATACCACTCTCTCAAAAATCCCATTGTTTTCACAGAATCCCCAAGTGCTCCCCCACGGACTAGAACACATCTATTGAAAATACATCTAGACCGCTAAGAAGGTAACCACCCTTGACACCTATTAGTATTCCTGGAACTAGCAACAGTATCAGGTAATAACCCCTCATCCTTTCTCCTTCTAGATTGATCCTAGCAAGCTTTATATCCACGAAGCAGATAAACCACCATCCCCTGTATATTTTTAAACACACGACTGTTTTTCTCAATTTTAACAATTATCATTAAAAATAAAACATAATTTTGTTCACCGATATGCCTATATTTAATTTTTTCAAGTACCTAAGCCAAGACCAGCGCAGATACTCCATTTCTCATGTTTAACATTCAACCCAAATGGAGTTCTAGTGTGGAGTAAATATATCCACCATCACTACCTGTTAAGGAGTTTTCTATGGAGATCGCCTCCTCTATGTTTTTTTTTTTACTTTTTCAATACCAATAACGCTACATGAGGAGGTGTCACCATTATGCTACATGGAAAAGTGTTTGGATGCTGCTGAACATTTGAAAACCATTTTATCAGTAGCATCTGATGAATGACGTTTTATTCTTATTTTCCAAAGTCCAGTAGTGCAACCAACGTATTGAACATTGCAGGATAAACAGATAAGCAACTATATAAAGTATACAGAATTAAAATTTATAAAATTATTTATTTCATAGGTTTTGTTGGTAATGGTAGATGTAAACTGTTTTGTATCAGTGATATGTTTGCAGCATGTGCAGATATTATGGTCACACTTTAAAATACCGACTGCATTTCACCATTTCATTTTTGTAAAATCTTGATTCAGAAATAAGCTGGGTGGCAGAATACTCCCAAATGTGTGGACTTTTTTAGCAGTAAATCATGCCGGATTACTGAGAACTTTTTTAAGTTTGCTGTCTTGCTATAACATGGGGATATATTTATTTATAATTTTGTTAATTTCTGAGAGGAGTACCATGCATACCAGGATTGGGGGTGAGGGGGCCACACATACCTGGATTGGGGGATGAGGGGGCCACACATACCAGGATTGTGGGATGAGGGGTACCATGCATACCAGGATTATGGGGTGAGGGGGACACACAAACCAGGATTGGGGGAAGAAGGGGGCATACAAATCAGGATTGGGGGATGAGGGGGTCACACATACCAGAATTGGGGGATAAGGGGGCCACACAAACCAGGATTGGGGGATGAGGGGTACCATACATACCGGGATTGGGGGATGAGAGGGCCACACATACCAGGATTGGGGGATGAGAGGACCATGCATACCAGGATTCGGGGATGAGGGGACCATGGATAACAGGATTGGGGGTGAGGGGATCATGCATAACAGGATTGAGGGATGAGGGGTACCATAAATACTAGGATTGGGGGATGAGGGGGCCACACATACCAGGATTGGGGGGATCAGAGGACCATGCATACCAGGATTCGGGGATGAGGGTACCATGCATACCAGGATTGGGGGTGAGGGGATCATGCATACCAGGATTGAGGGATGAGGAGTACCATGCATATCAGGATTGGGGGATGAGGGGTACCATACATACCAGGATTGGGGGATGAGGGGTACCATGCATACCAGGATTGGGTGATGAGGGGGCTACGCATACCAGGATTGGGGGATGAGGGGTACCATACATACCAGGATTGGGGGATGAGGGGTACCATGCATACCAGGATTGGGGGATGAGGGGTGCCATTCATGCCAGGATTGGGGTATGAGGGGTACCATGCATACCAGGATTGGGGGATGAGGAGTGCCATGCATACCAGGATTGGGGGGTGGGGAGTGCCATGCATACGAGGATTGGGGTTGAGGGGTGCATTGCATACCAGGATTGGGGATGAGGGGTGCCATGCATATCAGGATTGAGGGGTGAGGGGTATCATGCATACCAGGATTGAGGGGTGAGGGGTATCATGCATACCAGGATTGGGGGATGAGGGGTACCATGGATACTAGTATTGGTGAATGAGGGGTGTCATGCATGCTAGGATTGGGGGACCAGAGGTACCATGCATACCAGGGTAGGGATCTGGGGTGGGCATGCATACCAGGATTCGGATGAAGGGCCATGCATACCAGGATAGGGATGAGCGGTACCATATATACCAGGATGAGGGAGCCATGCATACCAGGATGAGGGGCGCCATGCATGCCATGATTCGGGATGAGGGGTGCCATGCATGCCGGGATTGGTGATGAGGGGTACCATGCATACCAGGATGAGGGGCACCATGCATGGCAGGATTGGGGATGAGGGGTGCCATACATGCCACGATTGGGGATGAGGGGTGCCATGCAAACAGAATTGGGGGTGAGGGACGCCATGAATACCAGGCTTGGAGGTAAGGGGTGCCATGCAAACCAGGATAGGGATGAGGTGTGCCATCCATACCAGAATAGGGATGAGGGGTGCCATGCATACCAGGATTAGTGGTGAGAAGTAGAGATGAGCGTTGTTCTACTCGAACTGTTCGCCAATCTCAAATTCGAGCTGTTTTGGGCGGTGTTCGAGCCGTTCGGCGAACACGAACAATTTGAGAAAAATTCGGCTGTTCGAGGTTATGTTCGATAACTGTTCGTGCACCAAAATCATAACTGGATTTTTTCTCAGTAATGATGAAAATTAATGTTAATACGCAGTTTGAGTGTACAGCGGGGTGGGGGGAGGGGCAGGGGATGGATCTCTGCAGGAACAATGAAGATCTCCATTTTTTTTTCTCTTTCCCGCATTTGCAGTGGGGAGGTGCAATCTGTCAGCCTATCAGCAGCGCACACACGGAGCGAAGTGCTTTTTTTCACACAAGCAAGGGCATGTGTCATTGGCAGTGTATGTCACATGTCCTTGCCCTATAAGACCAAGCCATTTTCCCCGTCGCCACCATTTTCTCACTGCTGCAGCTGCGTGTTAGACGGCACCGCTGTTGCTGTGTGCGCTATACCTTGTTAATTTCAAGCCAATTTTCGCACAAATATACAGATAGCTTGGGAGTAGGGAATAGTTGTGATTGCAGTCCTTTTAAGGACTAGGTTACAGCATTTCCTACGACTTTTATCAGGGAGGTCTGTGCTCTTAAATAGATAGGTTGTGGGAGTAAAGACTAATTGTAATTGGAGTCCTTTTCAGGACTAGGTTACATGAGTTCCTATCAGTTTTTGCCAGGCAGGTCTGTGCCAGTGCTGTGCAAGTTTTTTTCACAGCATTTGGCTGAATCTAGCAAAGCTAATCCTTTTTGGCCTATTGCAGAGTGTGTTAGTCAGTGGAGTAGCCTATCTGTGTTGCAAGATATAACACCTGTGTATAGAATACCAATTTTTTAACTGCACCTAGTGAAGTAAAATCTTTTGGGCATAGCATCATTCTATTAGTCCATCTATACTGACCTCCATCAGGTTGCAAACTGAATTTAATTTTTTTCTTCATTTAGCTCTGAAAAAATATTTGGGCTTCTAGCAGTGTGTGGGACTTGTTCTATTAGTCCTTCTATACTGACCTCCAGCAGGTTGCAAATTGAATATAATTTTTTTCTGCATCTAGCTCTGAAAAAATAGTTGGGCTTCTAGCGGTGTGTGGGACTTGGTCTATTAGTCCATCTATACTGACCTCCATCAGGTTGCAAATTAAAAATAATTTTTTTCTGCATCTAGCTCTGAAAAAATATTTGGGCTTCTAGCAGTGTGTGGGACTTGGTCTATTAGTCCATCTATACTGACCTCCATCAGGTTGCAAATTAAAAATAATTTTTTTCTGCATCTAGCTCTGAAAAAATATTTGGGCTTCTAGCAGTGTGTGGGACTTGGTCTATTAGTCCATCTATACTGACCTCCATCAGGTTGCAAATTAAAAATAATTTTTTTCTTCATTTAGCTCTGAAAAAATATTTGGGCTTCTAGCAGTGTGTGGGACTTGTTCTATTAGTCCTTCTATACTGACCTCCAGCAGGTTGCAAATTGAATACAATTTTTTTCTGCATCTAGCTCTGAAAAAATAGTTGGGCTTCTAGCGGTGTGTGGGACTTGGTCTATTAGTCCATCTATACTGACCTCCATCAGGTTGCAAATTAAAAATAATTTTTTTCTGCATCTAGCTCTGAAAAAATATTTGGGCTTCTAGCAGTGTGTGGGACTTGGTCTATTAGTCCATCTATACTGACCTCCATCAGGTTGCAAATTAAAAATAATTTTTTTCTGCATCTAGCTCTGAAAAAATATTTGGGCTTCTAGCAGTGTGTGGGACTTGGTCTATTAGTCCATCTATACTGACCTCCATCAGGTTGCAAATTAAAAATAATTTTTTTCTTCATTTAGCTCTGAAAAAATATTTGGGCTTCTAGCAGTGTGTGGGACTTGTTCTATTAGTCCTTCTATACTGACCTCCAGCAGGTTGCAAATTGAATACAATTTTTTTCTGCATCTAGCTCTGAAAAAATAGTTGGGCTTCTAGCGGTGTGTGGGACTTGGTCTATTAGTCCATCTATACTGACCTCCATCAGGTTGCAAATTAAAAATAATTTTTTTCTGCATCTAGCTCTGAAAAAATATTTGGGCATCTAGCAGTGTGTGGGACTTGGTCTATTAGTCCATCTATACAGACCTCCATCAGGTTGCAAATTAAAAATAATTTTTTTCTGCATCTAGCTCTGAAAAAATATTTGGGCTTCTAGCGGTGTGTGGGACTTGGTCTATTAGTCCATCTATACTGACCTCCATCAGGTTGCAAATTAAAAATAATTTTTTTCTGCATCTAGCTCTGAAAAAATATTTGGGCTTCTAGCAGTGTGTGGGACTTGGTCTATTAGTCCATCTATACTGACCTCCATCAGGTTGCAAATTAAAAATAATTTTTTTCTGCATCTAGCTCTGAAAAAATATTTGGGCTTCTAGCGGTGTGTGGGACTTGGTCTATTAGTCCATCTATACTGACCTCCATCAGGTTGCAAATTAAAAATAATTTTTTTCTGCATCTAGCTCTGAAAAAATATTTGGGCTTCTAGCAGTGTGTGGGACTTGGTCTATTAGTCCATCTATACTGACCTCCATCAGGTTGCAAATTAAAAATAATTTTTATCTGCATCTACAGTACCTCTGAAAAAATATTTGGGCTTCTAGCAGTGTGTGGGACTATTTGTATTAGTCCATCTATACTGACCTCCATCAGGTTGCAAATTCAAAATAATTTTTTTCTGCATCTAACCCAGCCAATAGTTTTGGCCTAATACCACAGTTTGGCCACTCAGCTCTGCTCGGTTACCATCCATTGTTTTTTTGTGCAAACTCCAGAGTTGTGAATTAGTTAACCACCAAAATGAGTGGAAAAAGGCCTGCTGCTGGTGGAAAGGGGAATAGGCGTGTTGGGAAGGGGAAAAAAGGTTGTGTCCGTGGGGTAGGTGTTAAAGCAACAGTAACATCTGCAGAAGAAAGACCATCTTCCAGCCAAACTAAAATGTCTACTTCTTTTAGCGGACAATGTGATAAGATCCCTTTCTTACGGCCACGCCAATCGCTACAAATTCCAGATGAGGCACAAAAACAGCAGGTGCTTCAACGGATATCAAGTGCTCCTTTAAGTGGGCTCTCCTCCACATCAACTTCAACATCACAAATACTCCAGTCCTCAAAGGTGTCACCCAAATCGCACTTGCTTCCTCACAGCTCCCAAATCTCCAGCTGCCCGTCTGAGTATGAGGTAGAACAGATGGTTGAGTCTGCAGAGCTGTTTACTCATACTATAGCCTGGGAATCAGAGGTCGACTCCAGCGCTTCTGTGAATCCAGACGAGGAAATGATCTGCACTGATGCCCAGAATGTTTATGAGTCGGATCCAGGACCAGACGCTGAAGGTTCTGACCATAATGTAGACCCTCATTCCCAAACTGTAACTCCTGTTGGTGGAGACAATGAGGAAGACGATGATAAGACTCAAATACCTGATTGGAGCGACAACTTTAGTTTTTTGTCAGGGCAGGAACAGGTTGGCTCTGAGGACGACGGGTGTGATAACTAGAGATGAGCGTTGTTCTACTCGAACTGTTCGCCAATCTCAAATTCGAGCTGTTTTGGGCGGTGCTCGAGCCGGTCGGCGAACACGAACAATTTGAGAAAAATTCGGCTGTTCGAGGTTATGTTCGATAACTGTTCGTGCACCAAAATCATAACTGGATTTTTTCTCAGTAATGATGAAAATTAATGTTAATACGCAGTTTGAGTGTACAGCGGGGCGGGGGGAGGGGCAGGGGATGGATCTCTGCAGGAACAATGAAGATCTCCATTTTTTTTTCTCTTTCCCGCATTTGCAGTGGGGAGGTGCAATCTGTCAGCCTATCAGCAGCGCACACACGGAGCGAAGTGCTTTTTTTCACACAAGCAAGGGCATGTGTGATTGGCAGTGTATGTCACATGTCCTTGCCCTATAAGACCAAGCCATTTTCCCCGTCGCCACCATTTTCTCACTGCTGCAGCTGCGTGTTAGACGGCACCGCTGTTGCTGTGTGCGCTATACCTTGTTAATTTCAAGCCAATTTTCGCACAAATATACAGATAGCTTGGGAGTAGGGAATAGTTGTGATTGCAGTCCTTTTAAGGACTAGGTTACAGCATTTCCTACGACTTTTATCAGGCAGGTCTGTGCTCTTAAATAGATAGATTGTGGGAGTAAAGACTAATTGTAATTGGAGTCCTTTTCAGGACTAGGTTACATCAGTTCCTATCAGTTTTTGCCAGGCAGGTCTGTGCCAGTGCTGTGCAAGTTTTTTTCACAGCATTTGGCTGAATCTAGCAAAGCTAATCCTTTTTGGCCTATTGCAGAGTGTGTTAGTCAGTGGAGTAGCCTATCTGTGCTGCAAGACATACCACCTGTGTATAGAATACCAATTTTTTTATTGCACCTAGTGAAGTAAAATCTTTTGGGCATAGCATCATTCTATTAGTCCATCTATACTGACCTCCATCAGGTTGCAAACTGAATATAATTTTTTTCTGCATCTAGCTCTGAAAAAATATTTGGGCTTCTAGCGGTGTGTGGGACTTGGTCTATTAGTCCATCTATACTGACCTCCATCAGGTTGCAAAGTAAATATAATTTTTTTCTGCATCTAGCTCTGAAAAAATATTTGGGCTTCTAGCAGTGTGTGGGACTTGGTCTAATAGTCCATCTATACTGACCTCCATCAGGTTGCAAATTAAAAATAATTTTTTTCTTCATTTATCTCTGAAAAAATATTTGGGCTTCTAGCAGCGTGTGGGACTTGTTCTATTAGTCCATCTATACTGACCTCCATCAGGTTGCAAATTAAAAATAATTTTTTTCTGCATCTAGCTCTGAAAAAATATTTGGGCTTCTAGCAGTGTGTGGGACTTGGTCTATTAGTCCATCTATACTGACCTCCATCAGGTTGCAAATTAAAAATAATTTTTTTCTTCATTTATCTCTGAAAAAATATTTGGGCTTCTAGCAGCGTGTGGGACTTGTTCTATTAGTCCATCTATACTGACCTCCATCAGGTTGCAAATTAAAAATAATTTTTTTCTGCATCTAGCTCTGAAAAAATATTTGGGCTTCTAGCAGTGTGTGGGACTTGGTCTATTAGTCCATCTATACTGACCTCCATCAGGTTGCAAATTAAAAATAATTTTTTTCTGCATCTAGCTCTGAAAAAATATTTGGGCTTCTAGCAGTGTGTGGGACTTGTTCTATTAGTCCTTCTATACTGACCTCCAGCAGGTCGCAAATTGAATATAATTTTTTTCTGCATCTAGCTCTGAAAAAATAGTTGGGCTTCTAGCGGTGTGTGGGACTTGGTCTATTAGGCCATCTATACTGACCTCCATCAGGTTGCAAATTAAAAATAATTTTTTTCTGCATCTAGCTCTGAAAAAATATTTGGGCATCTAGCAGTGTGTGGGACTTGGTCTACTAGTCCATCTATACAGACCTCCATCAGGTTGCAAATTAAAAATAATTTTTTTCTGCATCTAGCTCTGAAAAAATATTTGGGCTTCTAGCGGTGTGTGTGGGACTTGGTCTATTAGTCCATCTATACTGACCTCCATCAGGTTGCAAATTAAAAATAATTTTTTTCTGCATCTAGCTCTGAAAAAATATTTGGGCTTCTAGCAGTGTGTGGGACTTGGTCTATTAGTCCATCTATACTGACCTCCATCAGGTTGCAAATTAAAAATAATTTTTTTCTGCATCTAGCTCTGAAAAAATATTTGGGCTTCTAGCGGTGTGTGGGACTTGGTCTATTAGTCCATCTATACTGACCTCCATCAGGTTGCAAATTAAAAATAATTTTTTTCTGCATCTAGCTCTGAAAAAATATTTGGGCTTCTTGCAGTGTGTGGGACTTGGTCTATTAGTCCATCTATACTGACCTCCATCAGGTTGCAAATTAAAAATAATTTTTTTCTTCATTTAGCTCTGAAAAAATATTTGGGCTTCTAGCAGTGTGTGGGACTTGTTCTATTAGTCCTTCTATACTGACCTCCAGCAGGTTGCAAATTGAATATAATTTTTTTCTGCATCTAGCTCTGAAAAAATAGTTGGGCTTCTAGCGGTGTGTGGGACTTGGTCTATTAGTCCATCTATACTGACCTCCATCAGGTTGCAAATTAAAAATAATTTTTTTCTGCATCTAGCTCTGAAAAAATATTTGGGCTTCTAGCAGTGTGTGGGACTTGGTCTATTAGTCCATCTATACTGACCTCCATCAGGTTGCAAATTAAAAATAATTTTTATCTGCATCTACAGTACCTCTGAAAAAATATTTGGGCTTCTAGCAGTGTGTGGGACTATTTGTATTAGTCCATCTATACTGACCTCCATCAGGTTGCAAATTCAAAATAATTTTTTTCTGCATCTAACCCAGCCAATAGTTTTGGCCTAATACCACAGTTTGGCCACTCAGCTCTGCTCGGTTACCATCCATTGTTTTTTTGTGCAAACTCCAGAGTTGTGAATTAGTTAACCACCAAAATGAGTGGAAAAAGGCCTGCTGCTGGTGGAAAGGGGAATAGGCGTGTTGGGAAGGGGAAAAAAGGTTGTGTCCGTGGGGTAGGTGTTAAAGCAACAGTAACATCTGCAGAAGAAAGACCATCTTCCAGCGAAACTAAAATGTCTACTTCTTTTAGCGGACAATGTGATAAGATCCCTTTCTTACGGCCACGCCAATCGCTACAAATTCCAGATGAGGCACAAAAACAGCAGGTGATTCAACGGATATCAAGTGCTCCTTTAAGTGGGCTCTCCTCCACATCAACTTCAACATCACAAATACTCCAGTCCTCAAAGGTGTCACCCAAATCGCACTTGCTTCCTCACAGCTCCCAAATCTCCAGCTGCCCGTCTGAGTATGAGGTAGAACAGATGGTTGAGTCTGCAGAGCTGTTTACTCATACTATAGCCTGGGAATCAGAGGTCGACTCCAGCGCTTCTGTGAATCCAGACGAGGAAATGATCTGCACTGATGCCCAGAATCTTTATGAGTCGGATCCAGGACCAGACGCTGAAGGTTCTGACCATAATGTAGACCCTCATTCCCAAACTGTAACTCCTGTTGGTGGAGACAATGAGGAAGACGATGATAAGACTCAAATACCTGATTGGAGCGACAACTTTAGTTTTTTGTCAGGGCAGGAACAGGTTGGCTCTGAGGACGACGGGTGTGATAACTAGAGATGAGCGTTGTTCTACTCGAACTGTTCGCCAATCTCAAATTCGAGCTGTTTTGGGCGGTGCTCGAGCCGGTCGGCGAACACGAACAATTTGAGAAAAATTCGGCTGTTCGAGGTTATGTTCGATAACTGTTCGTGCACCAAAATCATAACTGGATTTTTTCTCAGTAATGATGAAAATTAATGTTAATACGCAGTTTGAGTGTACAGCGGGGCGGGGGGAGGGGCAGGGGATGGATCTCTGCAGGAACAATGAAGATCTCCATTTTTTTTTCTCTTTCCCGCATTTGCAGTGGGGAGGTGCAATCTGTCAGCCTATCAGCAGCGCACACACGGAGCGAAGTGCTTTTTTTCACACAAGCAAGGGCATGTGTGATTGGCAGTGTATGTCACATGTCCTTGCCCTATAAGACCAAGCCATTTTCCCCGTCGCCACCATTTTCTCACTGCTGCAGCTGCGTGTTAGACGGCACCGCTGTTGCTGTGTGCGCCATACCTTGTTAATTTCAAGCCAATTTTCGCACAAATATACAGATAGCTTGGGAGTAGGGAATAGTTGTGATTGCAGTCCTTTTAAGGACTAGGTTACAGCATTTCCTACGACTTTTATCAGGCAGGTCTGTGCTCTTAAATAGATAGATTGTGGGAGTAAAGACTAATTGTAATTGGAGTCCTTTTCAGGACTAGGTTACATCAGTTCCTATCAGTTTTTGCCAGGCAGGTCTGTGCCAGTGCTGTGCAAGTTTTTTTCACAGCATTTGGCTGAATCTAGCAAAGCTAATCCTTTTTGGCCTATTGCAGAGTGTGTTAGTCAGTGGAGTAGCCTATCTGTGCTGCAAGACATACCACCTGTGTATAGAATACCAATTTTTTTACTGCACCTAGTGAAGTAAAATCTTTTGGGCATAGCATCATTCTATTAGTCCATCTATACTGACCTCCATCAGGTTGCAAACTGAATATAATTTTTTTCTGCATCTAGCTCTGAAAAAATATTTGGGCTTCTAGCGGTGTGTGGGACTTGGTCTATTAGTCCATCTATACTGACCTCCATCAGGTTGCAAAGTAAATATAATTTTTTCTTCATCTAGCTCTGAAAAAATATTTGGGCTTCTAGCAGTGTGTGGGACTTGGTCTAATAGTCCATCTATACTGACCTCCATCAGGTTGCAAATTAAAAATAATTTTTTTCTTCATTTATCTCTGAAAAAATATTTGGGCTTCTAGCAGCGTGTGGGACTTGTTCTATTAGTCCATCTATACTGACCTCCATCAGGTTGCAAATTAAAAATAATTTTTTTCTGCATCTAGCTCTGAAAAAATATTTGGGCTTCTAGCAGTGTGTGGGACTTGGTCTATTAGTCCATCTATACTGACCTCCATCAGGTTGCAAATTAAAAATAATTTTTTTCTTCATTTATCTCTGAAAAAATATTTGGGCTTCTAGCAGCGTGTGGGACTTGTTCTATTAGTCCATCTATACTGACCTCCATCAGGTTGCAAATTAAAAATAATTTTTTTCTGCATCTAGCTCTGAAAAAATATTTGGGCTTCTAGCAGTGTGTGGGACTTGTTCTATTAGTCCTTCTATACTGACCTCCAGCAGGTCGCAAATTGAATATAATTTTTTTCTGCATCTAGCTCTGAAAAAATAGTTGGGCTTCTAGCGGTGTGTGGGACTTGGTCTATTAGGCCATCTATACTGACCTCCATCAGGTTGCAAATTAAAAATAATTTTTTTCTGCATCTAGCTCTGAAAAAATATTTGGGCATCTAGCAGTGTGTGGGACTTGGTCTATTAGTCCATCTATACAGACCTCCATCAGGTTGCAAATTAAAAATAATTTTTTTCTGCATCTAGCTCTGAAAAAATATTTGGGCTTCTAGCAGTGTGTGGGACTTGGTCTATTAGTCCATCTATACTGACCTCCATCAGGTTGCAAATTAAAAATAATTTTTTTCTGCATCTAGCTCTGAAAAAATATTTGGGCTTCTAGCAGTGTGTGGGACTTGGTCTATTAGTCCATCTATACTGACCTCCATCAGGTTGCAAATTAAAAATAATTTTTTTCTGCATCTAGCTCTGAAAAAATATTTGGGCTTCTAGCGGTGTGTGGGACTTGGTCTATTAGTCCATCTATACTGACCTCCATCAGGTTGCAAATTAAAAATAATTTTTTTCTGCATCTAGCTCTGAAAAAATATTTGGGCTTCTAGCAGTGTGTGGGACTTGGTCTATTAGTCCATCTATACTGACCTCCATCAGGTTGCAAATTAAAAATAATTTTTTTCTGCATCTAGCTCTGAAAAAATATTTGGGCTTCTAGCAGTGTGTGGGACTTGGTCTATTAGTCCATCTATACTGACCTCCATCAGGTTGCAAATTAAAAATAATTTTTTTCTGCATCTAGCTCTGAAAAAATATTTGGGCTTCTAGCGGTGTGTGGGACTTGGTCTATTAGTCCATCTATACTGACCTCCATCAGGTTGCAAATTAAAAATAATTTTTTTCTGCATCTAGCTCTGAAAAAATATTTGGGCTTCTAGCAGTGTGTGGGACTTGGTCTATTAGTCCATCTATACTGACCTCCATCAGGTTGCAAATTAAAAATAATTTTTTTCTTCATTTAGCTCTGAAAAAATATTTGGGCTTCTAGCAGTGTGTGGGACTTGTTCTATTAGTCCTTCTATACTGACCTCCAGCAGGTTGCAAATTGAATATAATTTTTTTCTGCATCTAGCTCTGAAAAAATAGTTGGGCTTCTAGCGGTGTGTGGGACTTGGTCTATTAGTCCATCTATACTGACCTCCATCAGGTTGCAAATTAAAAATAATTTTTTTCTGCATCTAGCTCTGAAAAAATATTTGGGCTTCTAGCAGTGTGTGGGACTTGGTCTATTAGTCCATCTATACTGACCTCCATCAGGTTGCAAATTAAAAATAATTTTTATCTGCATCTACAGTACCTCTGAAAAAATATTTGGGCTTCTAGCAGTGTGTGGGACTATTTGTATTAGTCCATCTATACTGACCTCCATCAGGTTGCAAATTCAAAATAATTTTTTTCTGCATCTAACCCAGCCAATAGTTTTGGCCTAATACCACAGTTTGGCCACTCAGCTCTGCTCGGTTACCATCCATTGTTTTTTTGTGCAAACTCCAGAGTTGTGAATTAGTTAACCACCAAAATGAGTGGAAAAAGGCCTGCTGCTGGTGGAAAGGGGAATAGGCGTGTTGGGAAGGGGAAAAAAGGTTGTGTCCGTGGGGTAGGTGCAGAAGAAAGACCATCTTCCAGCCAAACTAAAATGTCTACTTCTTTTAGCGGACAATGTGATAAGATCCCTTTCTTACGGCCACGCCAATCGCTACAAATTCCAGATGAGGCACAAAAACAGCAGGTGCTTCAACGGATATCAAGTGCTCCTTTAAGTGGGCTCTCCTCCACATCAACTTCAACATCACAAATACTCCAGTCCTCAAAGGTGTCACCCAAATCGCACTTGCTTCCTCACAGCTCCCAAATCTCCAGCTGCCCGTCTGAGTATGAGGTAGAACAGATGGTTGAGTCTGCAGAGCTGTTTACTCATACTATAGCCTGGGAATCAGAGGTCGACTCCAGCGCTTCTGTGAATCCAGACGAGGAAATGATCTGCACTGATGCCCAGAATCTTTATGAGTCGGATCCAGGACCAGACGCAGAAGGTTCTGACCATAATGTAGACCCTCATTCCCAAACTGTAACTCCTGTTGGTGGAGACAATGAGGAAGACGATGATAAGACTCAAATACCTGATTGGAGCGACAACTTTAGTTTTTTGTCAGGGCAGGAACAGGTTGGCTCTGAGGACGACGGGTGTGATAACGCACAGGGTGATGATGATGAGGTCGGAGATCCCACTTACTGTCAACCCACAGTCAGCCAGGAGATGAGGTCAGCAGAGGAGGTGGAGGAAGATGCTAGTGACGACGAGGTCAGGTTGCGCCTTCCTGGACAGAGACGTAGTACTGGAAGCACGTCAACAACTGCATCCTCAAACACAACTCTGCCTCTCACCACAAGTCGTGGTGGCTCTTCAGGTCGCATGGGTGCTAAGCCTTGCATAGCCTGGGCATTTTTTCAGATCGATAAAGATGACCCAACTCGTGTTATCTGTAACATTTGTCAGCAAAAGCTAAGTAGAGGCCAAAAAATACATAGTTTGAGTACTTCATGCATGAACCGGCACATGGACATGAAGCATAAGTTGCAGTGGGAAGCTCAGTGTGCTACAATGCGGCCTAGCCGGCCGGGCCAACCACCGTCTGCCATATCTTGTGCATCCGCGGCCTCTTCATCCTCTGTGACTGGGGGGACAGCAGTCACACCTGTTTTGGGGCGCAGACCTGCCACCTCTTTACCCGCAACAGCCAGCGTGATTGGCAGGTCATCATTTTCTTTGGAGGTGGTAACACCAGCTGGTCTTGAGCGCTGTCCGACATCGATAGCACCACCTTTGGATCAAGGCAACCTAACATGTCCGCCTGCATCTTCCTCACAGACCGGCAGTTTGCCGGGGACACCCTTATCAACCCCGTCTAAGCACAATAGCCAGCCCTCGGTCCCTCAGATGTGGACAAGTAAAAGACCATTTCCTCCTAGCCATGAGAAAGCTAAGAGGTTGAATTTCACCATCTGCAAGCTCTTGGCTACAGAAATGCTGCCATTCCGCCTGGTGGACACAGAGGATTTTCGAGACCTTATGTCCGTCGCAGTGCCCCAGTACCAGATGCCCAGTCGACACTACTTCTCAAAGAAAGGTGTGCCTGCGCTCCACCAGCATGTCGCACACAACATCACCACTTCTTTGAGAAACTCTGTGTGTGACAGGGTGCATTTCACCACAGACACTTGGACGAGTAGGCATGGACAGGGGCGTTACATGTCGCTGACTGGGCACTGGGTAACTATGGTGACAGCAGGACAAGGGGCTGCTGTCCAAGTCTTGCCGTCCCCACGAGTTGTGCGTCAATCCTCTTTATGTCATTTTTCCTCCACTGCTTCTGCCTCCTCAACCTCCTCTCGGTCTTCCACCTGCACCCAAAGCCTGTCTGGTCATGCCACAAGCTTTCTAACTGCGCAGAAGGGATCCTGCACACCTCCTTACTATGCTGGCAGTAGGGCTCAACGTCATCAGGCGGTTTTTACATTGAAATGTCTGGGAAATGTGAGTCACACAGCTGAGGAGTTGTGGTCAGCTCTGGAGAACCAATTTCATGAATGGTTGTCTCCACTGGACCTGAAACCAGGGAAGGCCGTGTGCGACAATGCTGCAAACCTGGGTGCGGCCCTTCGCCGGGGCAATGTCACACACGTGCCTTGTATGGCTCACGTGTTGAAACGGGTTGTCCAGCAATTTTTAGCCCACTATCCCAGACTAGATGGCCTTCTGCAGAGGGCACGGTCGCTGTGTGCTCACTTCCGCCGTTCGCATCCCGCAGCTCAGCGACTTACATCTCTACAGAAGTCGTTGGGCCTGCCACTTCACCGGCTAAAATGCGATGTGCCTACCCGGTGGAATTCAACTCTGCACATGTTGCAGCGACTGTGGCAGCACCGACAAGCCCTGGTGCAATACGTTCTGACGTATAGCCTGGGCCAACGAGATTCAGAGGTAGGGCAAATCACGCTGGAGGAGTGGTCTCAGATCAGGGACCTATGCACCCTTCTGCACAGTTTTGAAATGGCGACGAAGATGTTTAGTGCTGACGATGCCATTATCAGCATGACTATTCCGGTGATTTACATGCTGGAGCACATGTTAAACAGAATTCGGAGTCAGGTGGTGGCACAAGAGGAGGTGGAGGAAGTAGAGGAGGAGGAGTTGTATGCGGAAGGGCTAACATCTGCAAGGTCCAGACGGTCGGCAGCACCAAGGCGGCAGGCATGTGAGGGTGGGGGAGATGGTTTAACCAGGGCGCATGGTAGCAGCCAAACTAGTGAGGAAGGTGCAGGAGCCCAGGAAGAAGTGGAGGACGAACTGATGGAAGACTCATCAGATGAGGGAGACCTTGATCACATTTCTGTTGTGCGAGGTTGGGGGGAGAGGACAGAGGAAGGAAGCATGATTGTTACCTCGCCACCAACACAACAGGGACTTGGTGCTCCTGGATGCGCAACCCACATGAGTGCCTTCTTGCTGCACTACCTGCAACATGACCCTCGAATTGTGAGAATTAGAAATAATCCTGACTACTGGGTTGCCACACTGTTAGATCCCCGGTACAAAAGTAAATTTGCAGAAATTATTCCTGCCATAGAAAGGGATGCACGCATGCAGGAGTATCAGCAGAGACTGTTGCAGAATCTTACATATGCTTTTCCACAAAATACCAGTGGTGCACGTAGTGAATCTCACAGTTCCAACTTGCCAACCGTGGGACCGTCAAGTGTTCAGCACTCAAACCGTAACAGAACCACAGTATCTGCTGGTAACATCAATTTTGCGGAATCATTTCACCACTTTTTTAGCCCATCCTTTGCAAGGCCACAGGAGACAAGAAGTCTGACACATAGTCAACGCCTAGAGATGATGGTACAGGAGTATCTCCAAGTAAACATTGAAGCCACGACTGTGTCACTGGACCCTTGCTCTTTTTGGGCTTCCAATCTGGATAAATGGCCGGAGCTAGCCACTTACGCCTTGGAGATCTTGTCATGCCCCGCAGCCAGCGTTCTGTCTGAACGTGTGTTCAGCGCTGCTGGTGGTGTGCTGACAGATAAGCGCACGCGGCTCTCCACTGATAATGTAGACAGACTCACGTTCATAAAGATGAACAAATCATGGATCCGAAACGACTTTTCTACCCCTGTGTCATCCTGAGGAGAGTAAAAGCTTGATGATTGGTTAAAATCACCCTACCAACCGTTTTAAGCTTTCAAATTACTAATCATGTTTATCTGTATCTTGACTGGAAAATAATTTGGGCTTTGTAGCAGTGTGCAGCACTGATCCTATTAGGCCATCTATAATAAGCTTCACCAGATTTAAAATTAAAAATAATTTTTAGCTGCATCTAGCCCGGAAAATAATTTTGGGGCTCCGAGATGCGCAAGACACATAAGTGCCTTCTTGCTGCACTACCTGCAGCATGACCCTCATATTGTCAGAATTCGAAGTAATCATGACTACTGGGTTGCCACACTCTTAGATCCCCCAAACTTTTCGATCAACCTTTTCATTTTAATAAAGACCAAAAAAATGGTCATTTTTGAAATTATAAGCATTAGCAGGTTGTTAGAAACTGAAATCAAACAGTTTTCAACTCAAAACTTTATTCTAGGTGATGTTACATTTTCACATAGGACCCCTTGTTCGAAAGGAGCTTCTGAACTCTCTCGTCCATTGAATTTGTCAGGTTTTGGATGGTTTCTGCTTCAATTGTTTTGCATGAGGACAGAATACCCTCCCAGAGCTGTTGCTTAGATGTGAACTGCCTCCCGCCATCATAGACACTCCTTTTAATGATGCTCCAAAGGTTCTGAATGGGGTAGAGGTCAGGGGAGCATGGGGGTCACATCATAAGTTTGTCCCCTTTTATGCCCATATCAGCCAGAGATGCAGATGTTTTATGTGCAGCATGAGATGGTGCATTATCATGCAGAAAAATGATCTTGCTGTGAAATACACGGTTCTTCTTCTTGAACCATGGCAGGAAGTGCTGTTTGAGAAAATCCACATACATTATGGAGTTCATCTTTAGCGCCTTCAGGGATCCTAAAGGGGCCGACAATCTCTCTCCCCATGATTCCAGCCCAAAACATTACTCCACCTCCTCCTTGTTGGCACTGTAGCCGTGTTTGCGTGGGGTGTCCATCAACCAGCCATCCTCCACTCCATTCATCTGGACCATCGAGCGCTGCACGGCACTCATCCGTGAACAAAACAGTTTTGAAATCAGTCTTCATGTAATGTTTGGCCCACTGGAGCCGTTTCTGCTTGTGTGAAGTGGATAGAGGAGGTCGACAGGATGGCGTATGCACAGCTGCAAACCTCTGAAGGACCCTGCATCTTGTTGTTCGGGGGACGTTGGAGGCACAAGCAGCTTCAAAAACTTGTCTGCTGCTATGACAAGGCTTTTTTGCCGCTGCTCTTTCAACCTGACGTAATTGCCTGTAGGAAAGAGTCCTCAATTTGCCCTTATCAGCACGCACACGTGTGTACTGTGAATCAGCTACATACTTCTTGATTGCCAAGACACTTCATCCTGATCATCGCACAATGTTGATTGTAGTCATGCCTTGACCTAAACACTCCACAATTTGTTGCTTCTCAGCAGCCGACACATCCTTTTTCTTTCCCATTTTGGCAGAAAATGTAGGCTGCTTAATAATGTGAGAGAGCCTTCTTAAGTAGTCTTGCCTTTATTGGACACACCTGTCAAACTAATTAGCACAGGTGTCTGCAATTGCTTACAGTGATATAAAGAGCCCTGACACACATCACCATCAATGAGTTTAACTGACAAACAAACAAATTCTTCCCTTATCACTCCTAAACACTTTTTGCATAATAATTTGGAACGCGGTGTACATGTGCTTTTCCACAAAACACCAGTGGTTCACGTAGTGAATCTTACAGTTCTAACTTGCCAACCGTGGTCTGTATGGAATTGTTCAATAAAGGGCCCAAAATTAAGATAACATAGATGGGAGAGGTCTCTATGAATAGGAATTCCTAAGTATTTGATACCCTGTGAGGGCCAGGCAAAGGGAAAGTTGGACTGGATGGAATCCTATATGGATTTAGGGAGGGAGACATCGAGGGCCTCAGACTTCGCTGCATTGATTTTAAAATTTTACCATGTAACAAAGTGATCTATTTCAGCCATAACAGCAGGGATGGATATATGTGATTGAGTGATATATACTAGGACATCATCAGCAAATAGAGAGCACTTGTACTCGGTGCCTCCCACCTCAATCCACCTAATATTGGGGTTATGGCGAATTGATGAGAGCAGGTGCTCCGTCACTAGGATGTATAAGAGAGGGGACAGAGGACATCCCTGCCTTGTCCCATTGGTGATTGTGAAAGGTGATGAAAATGTTCTGACGCACCCCCTGGACCTTGGGACACCCGGAGCCGGACCCTTTTTGGTGGATGCTGGTGGTTGTAGTCTTCGTGGCGGCGATCCGGTTCCGTGGCTCAGGGCGGTCAAACCAGTGGCGGAACTATTTATGTGGTTTTGATGTTTAAATGTCCGACTACGCCACCCGTGGATTGCGGTCAGAGTGAACCGCCGCTACAGGGCAGACCGCTAAGGCTGGTGTTGTGGGTGCAGCAGAGCGTAGCATAACTCCCCACGGGAGGAGTATTGCCTCAGGGCAGTGTATGCGGAGGATGGGGGTGATGGTGCAGGGCAGCAGCAGTAACGACACGGAGTCAGTGATGCAGTTCAGGGCCTTTACTCACAGTTCTTATTATCCAGACCACGTCTGCAGGTAACGGCTGCCCACGTCGTACTGTGCTCACCAGGTGAGGGGCTCAGACAACTCCCAGATAACTTTGGAGCACTTCACAGGACCCCCTTTGTGTGTCCTTTGTCTGGCCTTTCTTACCAACACTTCTGTCCGGCTGCCTCGGGCCTCCTCTTGGTAAACTTGGCGCCAGTTTCCCTGACCCTATGTGGTGCCTTCCTAGCGGGTGGAGCAAGGGGCTGCGCCACATAAAATGTCAGAGCCTCCGGTTTCTAGCTGAGGGTCGTTTCCTGCCTCCACTACTTCGGGGACCGGTCTCCCCCTTTGGCCTGACCCCTCCACGCAGGTGGATTCGGGCGTGCGGTGGCGACTCGCCCATCCGCACCCCTGGGATCCCTTCATTCCTCGTTCCTGGAGCCTTCTCCGCTCCTCTTCCTTCCTTCTCCCTCTTGCAGGCCTGGGCCTCTGTTACTAGGCCCGCCTCCGGAGCAGAGCTCATGCAGAGCCCCTGCTCCCTGCCACTTCTGCTCAGACTTCTCTGCACTGAACTAAGATGGTGCCCACCTTTTATACTCCCTTCTCAATGCACCCAGGAACTGCTTCCTCCCTGCTCCTGCACTGCAGGGTTCCCCATCCTCAGTGTTCCCTCCCCCCACTCCAGCCAGGGACAGGGACTGTCGTGCCCATCTCAGGGGCATATTGGTTGCCCTGCCCCACGGCAATGTGGTGTAATGCATGCAGGTGTCGGGTCCTGATCCACACTCCATCCTTATCTGAGAGTGAGATATCACACCTCTGGGTGAGGTGCAATACGTCTGTAGCAACCGAGCCCTCGGTGCTACAGTTCCATTTATCTTCAGCCTAGGTGACGTATTGTGATACAGGGCCGTGATTTTGGCTATAAAAGGGTCCCCTAGACCCCTACCCCAAGCTTTTTAAGAGAATCATATATGGCGTGCCAGGAGACTCTATGGAATGCTTTCTCAACATCCAACGAGAGTATCTACTTACAAATTTTTAACTGCATCTAGCCCAGGAAATACTTTGTGCCTAGTAGCAGTGTCTGCTAGTCAGCGGATTATCCCGGCTGTTAAGCAAGCTACACCACCTGTAGTTTGGACACTTAATTTTTTCAAAGGAAATGCTTCGGGACCACGGGATACTTAGTGAAGAGCATCAGGACTCACCCCAAGGCATAGGGGCTGGGACTGGCACTAGGATGCCTTGCGGTGGACAGCCGAGTTCGATCCTTATAAAAGCTTTTTAACTGCAGCAGCTTTAGTGGACGCTACTGGAGCTGGAATTACGCGGCTGCTGGCATGAGACTTGCCCTCCAATAGATCCTTGTAAATGTATTTAAAGTGTATTCATTCAAATTAGAGGGACAATTTAAATTAAAAAGCTTAGAGCTGCCTCCACCACAGGGGGGCTCTCTCGACCCACCAGCGGACAGGCACCAGTATTGGGAGAGGGGGGCTGGCCGTCAGGGTTCACCGCGGCTCTGGCACAAACCCGGCGACACGGAGGTGGCACGGGCAGGAGCGGACTGGCCGTCTCGGCTTCTCACTTTTTGGATTTTAGAAGGGCATGACATGCCTATATCTGTGTCTCCCCCTCCTTTTACTCCTCCACCTCTTTTCTTTTCGCATGACTATATGTACTTGTCACTTTTCCATGTGTTAATTGTGTCTTCTGAGCAGTTTGTCAGCTTTTGGACACCTTTGAAGGTGTTTTCTATGTGTTTCTATGTGTTTTTGTTTGCCTGCCATTGGTTTTAACGGTGTTCGAAGGTGTTCGACGAACAGTTCGACGAACTGTTCGGCGAACACACGGGTGTTCGACGAACCGAACCGAACTCGAACACTACGGGGGTGGCTCAACACTAGTGATAACGCACAGGGTGATGATGATGAGGTCGGAGATCCCACTTACTGTCAACCCACAGTCAGCCAAGAGATGAGGTCAGCAGAGGAGGTGGAGGAAGATGCTAGTGACAACGAGGTCAGGTTGCGCCTTCCTGGACAGAGACGTAGTACTGGAAGCACGTCAACAACTGCATCCTCAAACACAACTCTGCCTCTCACCACAAGTCGTGGTGGCTCTTCAGGTCGCATGGGTGCTAAGCCTTGCATAGCCTGGGCATTTTTTCAGATCGATAAAGATGACCCAACTCGTGTTATCTGTAACATTTGTCAGCAAAAGCTAAGTAGAGGCCAAAAAATACATAGTTTGAGTACTTCATGCATGAACCGGCACATGGACATGAAGCATAAGTTGCAGTGGGAAGCTCAGTGTGCTACAATGCGGCCTAGCCGGCCGGGCCAACCACCGTCTGCCATATCTTGTGCATCCGCGGCCTCTTCATCCTCTGTGACTGGGGGGACAGCAGTCACACCTGTTTTGGGGCGCAGACCTGCCACCTCTTTACCCGCAACAGCCAGCGTGATTGGCAGGTCATCATTTTCTTTGGAGGTGGTAACACCAGCTGGTGTTGAGCGCTGTCCGACATCGATAGCACCACCTTTGGATCAAGGCAACCTAACATGTCCGCCTGCATCTTCCTCACAGACCGGCAGTTTGCCGGGGACACCCTTATCAACCCCGTCTAAGCACAATAGCCAGCCCTCGGTCCCTCAGATGTGAACAAGTAAAAGACCATTTCCTCCTAGCCATGAGAAAGCTAAGAGGTTGAATTTCACCATCTGCAAGCTCTTGGCTACAGAAATGCTGCCTTTCCGCCTGGTGGACACAGAGGATTTTCGAGACCTTATGTCCGTCGCAGTGCCCCAGTACCAGATGCCCAGTCGGCACTACTTCTCAGAGAAAGGTGTGCCTGCGCTCCACCAGCATGTCGCACACAACATCACCGCTTCTTTGAGAAACTCTGTGTGTGACAGGGTGCATTTCACCACAGACACTTGGACGAGTAGGCATGGACAGGGGCGTTACATGTCGCTGACTGGGCACTGGGTAACTATGGTGACAGCAGGACAAGGGGCTGCTGTCCAAGTCTTGCCGTCCCCACGAGTTGTGCGTCAATCCTCTTTATGTCAAAGTTCCTCCACTGCTTCTGCCTCCTCAACCTCCTCTCGGTCTTCCACCTGCACCCAAAGCCTGTCTGGTCATGCCACAAGCTTTCTAACTGCGCAGAAGGGATCCTGCACACCTCCTTACTATGCTGGCAGTAGGGCTCAACGTCATCAGGCGGCTTTTACATTGAAATGTCTGGGAAATGTGAGTCACACAGCTGAGGAGTTGTGGTCAGCTCTGGAGAACCAATTTCATGAATGGTTGTCTCCACTGGACCTGAAACCAGGGAAGGCCGTGTGCGACAATGCTGCAAACCTGGGTGCGGCCCTTCGCCGGGGCAATGTCACACACGTGCCTTGTATGACTCACGTGTTGAACCTGGTTGTCCAGCAATTTTTAGCCCACTATCCCAGACTAGATGGCCTTCTGCAGAGGGCACGGTCGCTGTGTGCTCAATTCCGCCGTTCGCATCCCGCAGCTCAGCGACTTACATCTCTACAGAAGTCGTTGGGCCTGCCACTTCACCGGCTAAAATGCGATGTGCCTACCCGGTGGAATTCAACTCTGCACATGTTGCAGCGACTGTGGCAGCACCGACAAGCCCTGGTGCAATACGTTCTGACGTATAGCCTGGGCCAACGAGATTCAGAGGTGGGGCAAATCACGCTGGAGGAGTGGTCTCAGATCAGGGACCTATGCACCCTTCTGCACAGTTTTGAAATGGCGACGAAGATGTTTAGTGCTGACGATGCCATTATCAGCATGACTATTCCGGTGATTTACATGCTGGAGCACATGTTAAACAGAATTCGGAGTCAGGTGGTGGCACAAGAGGAGGTGGAGGAAGTAGAGGAGGAGGAGTTGTATGCGGAAGGGCTAACATCTGCAAGGTCCAGAAGGTCGGCAGCACCAAGGCGGCAGGCATGTGAGGGTGGGGGAGATGGTTTTACCAGGGCGCATGGTAGCAGCCAAACTATTGAGGAAGGTGCAGGAGCCCAGGAAGAAGTGGAGGACGAACTGATGGAAGACTCATCACATGAGGGAGACCTTGATCACATTTCTGTTGTGCGAGGTTGGGGGGAGAGGACAGAGGAAGGAAGCATGATTGTTACCTCGCCACCAACACAACAGGGACTTGGTGCTCCTGGATGCGCAACACACATGAGTGCCTTCTTGCTGCACTACCTGCAACATGACCCTCGAATTGTGAGAATTAGAAATAATCCTGACTACTGGGTTGCCACACTGTTAGATCCCCGGTACAAAAGTAAATTTGCAGAAATTATTCCTGCCATAGAAAGGGATGCACGCATGCAGGAGTATCAGCAGAGACTGTTGCAGAATCTTACATGTGCTTTTCCACAAAATACCAGTGGTGCACGTAGTGAATCTCACAGTTCCAACTTGCCAACCGTGGGACCGTCAAGTGTTCAGCACTCAAACCGTAACAGAACCACAGTATCTGCTGGTAACATCAATTTTGCGGAATCATTTCACCACTTTTTTAGCCCATCCTTTGCAAGGCCACAGGAGACAAGAAGTCTGACACATAGTCAACGCCTAGAGACGATGGTACAGGAGTATCTCCAAGTAAACATTGAAGCCACGACTGTGTCACTGGACCCTTGCTCATTTTGGGCTTCCAATCTGGATAAATGGCCGGAGCTAGCCACTTACGCCTTGGAGATCTTGTCATGCCCCGCAGCCAGCGTTCTGTCTGAACGTGTGTTCAGCGCTGCTGGTGGTGTGCTGACAGATAAGCGCACGCGGCTCTCCACTGATAATGTAGACAGACTCACGTTCATAAAGATGAACAAATCATGGATCCGAAATGACTTTTCTACCCCTGTGTCATCCTGGGGAGAGTAAAAGCTTGATGATTGGTTAAAATCACCCTACCAACCGTTTTAAGCTTTCAAATTACTAATCATGTTTATCTGTATCTTGACTGGAAAATAATTTGGGCTTTGTAGCAGTGTGCAGCACTGATCCTATTAGGCCATCTATAATAAGCTTCACCAGATTTAAAATTAAAAATAATTTTTAGCTGCATCTAGCCCGGAAAATAATTTTGGGGCTCCGAGATGCGCAAGACACATAACTGCCTTCTTGCTGCACTACCTGCAGCATGACCCTCATATTGTCAGAATTCGAAGTAATCATGACTACTGGGTTGCCACACTCTTAGATCCCCCAAACTTTTCGATCAACCTTTTCATTTTAATAAAGACCAAAAAAATGGTCATTTTTGAAATTATAAGCATTAGCAGGTTGTTAGAAACTGAAATCAAACAGTTTTCAACTCAAAACTTTATTCTAGGTGATGTTACATTTTCACATAGGACCCCTTGTTCGAAAGGAGCTTCTGAACTCTCTCGTCCATTGAATTTGTCAGGTTTTGGATGGTTTCTGCTTCAATTGTTTTGCATGAGGACAGAATACCCTCCCAGAGCTGTTGCTTAGATGTGAACTGCCTCCCGCCATCATAGACACTCCTTTTAATGATGCTCCAAAGGTTCTGAATGGGGTAGAGGTCAGGGGAGCATGGGGGTCACACCATAAGTTTGTCCCCTTTTATGCCCATATCAGCCAGAGATGCAGATGTTTTATGTGCAGCATGAGATGGTGCATTATCATGCAGAAAAATGATCTTGCTGTGAAATACACGGTTCTTCTTCTTGAACCATGGCAGGAAGTGCTGTTTGAGAAAATCCACATACATTATGGAGTTCATCTTTAGCGCCTTCAGGGATCCTAAAGGGGCCGACAATCTCTCTCCCCATGATTCCAGCCCAAAACATTACTCCACCTCCTCCTTGTTGGCGCTGTAGCCGTGTTTGCGTGGGGTGTCCATCAACCAGCCATCCTCCACTCCATCCATCTGGACCATCGAGCGCTGCACGGCACTCATCCGTGAACAAAACAGTTTTGAAATCAGTCTTCATGTAATGTTTGGCCCACTGGAGCCGTTTCTGCTTGTGTGAAGTGGATAGAGGAGGTCGACAGGATGGCGCATGCACAGCTGCAAACCTCTGAAGGACCCTGCATCTTGTTGTTCGGGGGACGTTGGAGGCACAAGCAGCTTCAAAAACTTGTCTGCTGCTATGACAAGGCTTTTTTGCCGCTGCTCTTTCAACCTGACGTAATTGCCTGTAGGAAAGAGTCCTCAATTTGCCCTTATCAGCACGCACACGTGTGTACTGTGAATCAGCTACATACTTCTTGATTGCCAAGACACTTCATCCTGATCATCGCACAATGTTGATTGTAGTCATGCCTTGACCTAAACACTCCACAATTTGTTGCTTCTCAGCAGCCGACACATCCTTTTTCTTTCCCATTTTGGCAGAAAATGTAGGCTGCTTAATAATGTGAGAGAGCCTTCTTAAGTAGTCTTGCCTTTCATTGGACACACCTGCCAAACTAATTAGCACAGGTGTCTGCAATTGCTTACAGTGATATAAAGAGCCCTGACACACATCACCATCAATGAGTTTAACTGACAAACAAACAAATTCTTCCCTTATCACTCCTAAACACTTTTTGTATAATAATTTGGAACGCAGTGTACATGTGCTTTTCCACAAAACACCAGTGGTTCACGTAGTGAATCTTACAGTTCTAACTTGCCAACCGTGGTCTGTATGGAGTTGTTCAATAAAGGGCCCAAAATTAAGATAACATAGATGGGAGAGGTCTCTATGAATAGGAATTCCTAAGTATTTGATACCCTGTGAGGGCCAGGCAAAGGGAAAGTTGGACTGGATGGAATCCTATATGGATTTGGGGAGGGAGACATCGAGGGCCTCAGACTTCGCTGCATTGATTTTAAAATTTTACCATGTAACAAAGTGATCTATTTCAGCCATAACAGCATGAATGGATATATGTGATTGAGTGATATATACTAGGACATCATCAGCAAATAGAGAGCACTTGTACTCGGTGCCTCCCACCTCAATCCACCTAATATTGGGGTTATGGCGAATTGATGAGAGCAGGTGCTCCGTCACTAGGATGTATAAGAGAGGGGACAGAGGACATCACTGCCTTGTCCCATTGGTGATTGTGAAAGGTGATGAAAATGTTCTGACGCACCCCCTGGGCCTTGGGACACCCGGAGCCGGACCCTTTTTGGTGGATGCTGGTGGTTGTAGTCTTCGTGGCGGCGACCCAGTTCCGTGGCTCAGGGCGGTCAAACCAGTGGCGGAACTATTTATGTGGTTTTCATGTTTAAATGTCCGACTACGCCACCCGTGGATTGCGGTCAGAGTGAACCGCCGCTACAGGGCAGACCACTGAGGCTGGTGTTGTGGGTGCAGCAGAGCGTAGCATAACTCCCCACGGGAGGAGTATAGCCTCAGGGCAGTGTATGCGGAGGATGGGGGTGATGGTGCAGGGCAGCAGCAGTAACGACACGGAGTCAGTGATGCAGTTCAGGGCCTTTACTCACAGTTCTTATTATCCAGACCACGTCTGCAGGTAACGGCTGCCCACGTCGTACTGTGCTCACCAGGTGAGGGGCTCAGACAACTCCCAGATAACTTTGGAGCACTTCACAGGACCCCCTTTGTGTGTCCTTTGTCTGGCCTTTCTTACCAACACTTCTGTCCGGCTGCCTCCGGCCTCCTCTTGGTAAACTTGGCGCCAGTTTCCCTGACCCTATGTGGTGCCTTCCTAGCGGGTGTAGCGAGGGGCTGCGCCACATAAAATGTCAGAGCCTCCGGTTTCTAGCTGAGGGTCGTTTCCTGCCTCCACTAGTTCGGGGACCGGTCTCCCCCTTTGGCCTGACCCCTCCACGCAGGTGGATTCGGGCGTGCGGTGGCGACTCGCCCGTCCGCACCCCTGGGATCCCTTCATTCCTCGTTCCTGGAGCCTTCTCTGCTCCTCTTCCTTCCTTCTCCCTCTTCCAGGCCTGGGCCTCTGTTACTAGGCCCGCCTCCGGAGCAGAGCTCATGCAGAGCCCCTGCTCCCTGCCACCTCTGCTCAGACTTCTCTACACTGAACTAAGATGGTGCCCACCTTTTATACTCCCTTCTCAATGCACCCAGGAACTGCTTCCTCCCTGCTCCTGCACTACAGGGTTCCCCTTCCTCAGTGTGCCCTCCCCCCACTCCAGCCAGGGACAGGGACTGTCGTGCCCATCTCAGGGGCATATTGGTCGCCCTGCCCCACGGCAATGTGGTGTAATGCATGCAGGTGTCAGGTCCTGATCCACACTCCATCCTTACCTGAGAGTGAGATATCACACCTCTGGGTGAGGTGCAATACGTCTGTAGCAACCGAGCCCTCAGGGTGCTACAGTTCCATTTATCTTCAGCCTAGGTGACGTATTGCGATACAGGGCCGTGATTTTGGCTATAAAAGGGTCCCCTAGACCCCTACCCCAAGCTTTTTAAGAGAATCATATATGGCGTGCCAGGAGACTCTATGGAATGCTTTCTCAGCATCCAACGAGAGTATCTAATTACAAATTTTTAACTGCATCTAGCCCAGGAAATACTTTGTGCCTAGTAGCAGTGTCTGCTAGTGAGCGGATTATCCCGGCTGTTAAGCAAGCTGCACCACCTGTAGTTTAGACACTTAATTTTTTCAAAGGAAATGCTTCGGGACCATGGGATACTTAGTGAAGAGCATCAGGAGGCACCCCAAGGCATAGGGGCTGGGACTGGCAGTAGGATGCCTTGCGGTGGACAGTCAAGCTCGATCCTTATAAAAGCTTTTTAACTGCAGCAGCTTTAGTGGACGCTACTGGAGCTGGAATTACCGCGGCTGCTGGCATGAGACTTGCCCTCCAATAGATCCTTGTAAATGGATTTAAAGTGTATTCATTCAAATTAGAGAGACAATTTAAATTAAAAAGCTTAGAGCTGCCTCCACCACAGGGGGGCTCGCTCGACCCACCAGCGGACAGGCACCAGTATTGGGAGAGGGGGGCTGGCCGTCAGGCTTCACCGCGGCTCTGGCACAAACCCGGCGACACGGAGGTGGCACGGGCAGGAGCGGACTGGCCGTGTCAGCTTCTCACTTATTGGATTTTAGAAGGGCATGACATGCCTATATCTGTGTCTCCCCCTCCTTTTACTCCTCCACCTCTTTTATTTTCGCATGACTATATGTACTTGTCACTTTTCCATGTGTTAGTTATGTCTTCTGAGCAGTTTGTCAGCTTTTGGACACCTTTGTAGGTGTTTTCTATGTGTTTCTATGTGTTTTTGTTTGCCTGCCATTGGTTTTAACGGTGTTCGAAGGTGTTCGACGAACAGTTCGACGAACAGTGCGGCGAACACACGGGTGTTCGACGAACCGAACCGAACTCGAACACTACGGGGGTGGCTCAACACTAGTGAGAAGTGCCATGCATACCAGGATTGGGGGTGAAGGGTGCCATGCATACTAGGATTAAGGGATGAGGGGTACCATGCATACCTGGATTGGGGATAAGGGGTACCAGGCATACCAGGATGAGCGGCGCCATGCATGCCAGGATTGGGGATGAGGGGTGCCATGCATACAGGATTGGGGGTGAGGGGTGCCATGCATACCAGGATTGGAGGTGAGGGGTGCCATGCATACCAGGATAGGGATGAGGGGTGCCATGCATACCAGGATTAGTGGTGAGAGGTGTCATGCATACCAGGATTGAGGGTGAGGGGTGCCATGCATACCAGGATAGGGGTGAGGTGTGCCATGCATACCAGGATAGGGATGAGGGCAGCACATAACAGGATGGGGGAACAGGATTGGGGAGCACAAATACCAGGATGGGGGCAGCACAAATACCAGGATGGGGGCAGCACAAATACCAGGATGGGAGCAGCTCAAATAGCAGGATGGGGGCAGCACATACCAGCATGAGAGACCATATACCAATAAAAATGCTCTCCACCCAGGTGTAGAACAGACTCAATAGCTAGTATTTTATAAGTAACAAATCTTTTTATTCGTAATGATAAATTAGGTCATGTCTAACATTCAACCCAAATGGAGTTCTAGTGTGGAGTAAATATATCCACCATCACTCCCTGTTAAGGAGTTTTCTATGGAAATCGCCTCCTCTGTGTATTTATTTTTACTTTTTCAATACCAATAATGCTACATGAGGAGGTGTCACCATTATGCTACATGGAAAAGTGTTTGGATGCTGCTGAACATTTGAAAACCATTTTATCAGTAGCATCTGATAAATTACGTTTTATTCTTATTTTCCAAAGTCCAGTAGTGCAACCAACGTATTGAACATTGCAGGATAAACAGATAAGCAACTATACAAAGTATACAGAATTAAGATTTATAAAATTATTTATTTTATAGGTTTTGTGGGTAATGGTAGATGTAAACTGTTTTGTATCAGTGATATGTTTGCAGCATGTGCAGATATTATGGTCACACTTTAAAAAACCGACTGTATTTTACCATTTCATTTTTGTAAAATCTTGATTCAGAAATAAGCTGGGTGGCAGAATACTCCCAAATGTGTGGACTTTTTTAGCAGTAAATCATGCCGGATTACTGAGAACTTTTTTAAGTTTGCTGTCTTGCTATAACATGGGGATATATTTATTTATAATTTTGTTAATTTCTGAGAGGAGAACCATGCATACCAGGATTGGGGGGTGAGGGGGCCACACAAACCAGGATTGGGGGATGAAGGGGGCACACAAACCAGAATTGGGGGTTAAGGGGGCCACACATACCAGGATTGGGGGATTAGGGGTACCATACATACCGGGATTGGGGGATGAGGGGGCCACACATACCAGGATTGGGGGGATGAGAGGTCCATGCATAGCAGGATTCGGGGATGAGGGGACCATGCATACCAGGATTGGGGGTGAGGGGATCATGCATACCAGGATTTAGGGATGAGGGGTGCCATACATACCAGGATTGGGGGATGAGGGGTACCATGCATGCCAAGATTGGGGGATGAGGGGAACCATACATATCAGGATTGGGGGATGATTGGTACCATGCATACCAGGATTGGGGGATGAGGGGTACCATACATACCAGGATTGGGGGATGAGGGGTACCATGCATACCAGGATTGGGGGATGAGGGGTACCATGCATACCAGGATTGGGGGATGAGGAGTGCCATGCATACCAGGATAGGGGATGGGGGTGCCATGCATACGAGTATTGGGGATGAGGGGTGCCATGCATACCAGGATTGAGGGAAGAGGGGTGCCATGCAAATGAGGATTGAGCGGTGAGGGGTACCCTGCATACGAGGATTGAGGGGTGAGAGGTACCATGCATACCAGGATTGGGGGATGAGGGGTGCCATGCTTACCAGGACTGGGGGATGAGGGGTACCATGCATACCAGGATAGGGATCTGGGGGGGGCCATGCATACCAGAATTCCGATGAGGGGCCATGCATACCAGAATAGAGATGAGGGGTACCATGTATACCAGAATAGTGATGAGGGGTACCATGCATACCAAGATGAGGGAGCCATGCATACCAGGATGAGCGTCACCATGCATGCCAGGATTGGGGATGAGGGGTGCCATGCATGCCAGGATTGGGGGTGAGGGGTGCCATACTTACCAGGATAGGGATGAGGCGTGCCATGAATACCAGGATATGGAGGAGGGCAGCACATAACAGGATGGAGAAACAGGATTGGGGAGCACAAATACCAGGATGGGGACAGCACAAATACCAGGTTGGGGGTAGCACAAATACCAGGATGGGGGCAGCACATACCAGCATGAGAGACCATATACCATTAAAAATACTCGCCACCCAGGTGTAGAACGGGCTCATTAGCTAGTATATTATAAGTAACAAATCTTTTTATTCGTAATGATTAGTGATGAGCGAGCACTAAAATGCTCGGGTGCTCAAAGCTCGGGCCAAGCACATTGGAATACTCGGGTGCTCGACCCGAGCAACGAGCTCAATGTAAGTCTATGGGAAACTCGAGCATTTTTCTGGTGGTCCCCCCCGGCGGTCTGCAAAAGGTCAAAAATTGCCAAAATCGATGGGAACAGTGCTCAATTAAACGTCAGGCAGGCAGAATATATAGGCAGACAGGCAGGGTATATAGGAGGGTGCATGAAAAACATAGCAGGGCACTTGGAACACACTAGTGCCCTCCGATTTTCATGCACCCATCTCTTTAAAAAAGCCGGCCGGCAATTCAGCAGCGGCATACACCGGTACCTGACAATTTAGAACAGAATGAATAGAGCATCACACATAGTTTAGATAGATAGAAACATGTCAGTCACATATATAATAAGTAGTGACAGTGTTGGTTACTGTAATTGTTATTTAGTGTTAAAATAAATGATTTATAAAAAAAAAAATAATAGTGTTTTTGTCTCTTTAACCCCTTTACAACCCAAGGTTGTTTGCACGTTAATGACCAGGCCAATTTTTACAATTCTGACCACTGTCAATTTATGAGGTAATTACTCTGGAACACTTGAACAGATCCCCCTGATTCTGAGATTGTTTTTTCATGACATATTGTACTTCATGATTATGGTAAAATTTCTTCAATTTCACTTGCGTTTATTTGTGAAAAAAATGAAATTTGGCAAAAATTTTGAAAATTTTGCAATTTTCAAAATTTTAATTTTTATGCCTTTAAATAAGAGAGATATGTCACACAAAATAGTTAATAAATAACATTTCCCACATGTCTACTTTACATAAGCACATTTTTGGAACCAAATTTTTTTTTTATTGGGGAGCTATAAGGGTTAAAAGTTGACCAGCGATTTCTCATTTTTCCAACCAAATTTACAAAACCATTTTTTTAGGGACCACATCATATTTAAAGTCACTTTGAGGGGTCTTTAGGACAGAAAATACCCAAAAGTGACACGATTCTAAAAACTGAACCCCTCAAGGTGCTCAAAACCACATTCAAGAACTTTATTAACCCTTCAGGTGCTTCACAGGGATTTTTGGAATGTGGAAGAAAAAAAATAACATTTAACTTTTTTCACAAAAATGTTACTTTAGACCCAATTTTTTTATATTTTCGCAGGGGTAACTGGAAAAAATAGACCTCAAAATTTGTTGTGCAATTTCTCCTGAGTAAGCAGATACCCCATATGTGGGGGAAAACCACTGTTTGGGCGCACGGCCGGGTTCGGAAGGGAAGGAGCGCCATTTGACTTTTTGAATGTAAAATTTGCTTGAATAATTAGCGGACGCCATGTTGCATTTGGGGAGCCCCTGATGTGCCTAAACAGTGGAAACCCCCCACAAGTGACACCATTTTTGAAACTAGACCACTCATGGAACTTATCTGGATGTGTGATGAGCACCTTGAACCCCCAGGTGCTTCACAGAAGTTTATAACATTGAGCCGTAAAAATAAAATGTTCACATTTTTCCCACAAAAATGTATTTCAGCCCCCACTTTTGCATTTTCATAAGCATAACAGAAGAAATTGCACTATGCAGTTTGTTGTGCAATTTCTCCTGAGTTAGTAGATACACCATATGTTGGGGAAAACCACTGTTTGGGCACGCGGCAGGGTTCGGAAGGGAAGGAGCGTCATTTGACTTTTTGATTGTAAAATTTGCTTGAATAATTAGCGGATGTGCCCCTGATGTGCCTAAACAGTGGAAACCCCCTACAAGTGACACTATTTTGGAAACTAGACCCCTCAGGGAACTCATCTAGATGTGTGGTGAGCACCTTGAACCCCCAAGTCCTTTACAGAAGTTTATAACATGGAGCTGTGAAAATAAAAAAATCAAACTTTTTCCACAAAAATGATGTTTTAGCCCCAATTTTTTTATTTTCACAAGGGTAAGAGGAGAAAATGGACCCCAAAAACTTTTGTGCAATTTCTCCTGTGTACGCAAATACCCCATATGTGGGGAAAATACAGTGTTTGGGCACACGGCAGAGTTCAGAAGGGAAGGATCACTGTGTGACTCTTTGAACGCAAAATCGTCTGGAATCGAGAGCGGACGCCATGTCACGTTTGGAGAGCCACTAAATAGTTGAAACCCCCCACAAGTGACCCCATTTTGGAAACTACACCCCTCAAGGATTTTTTCAAGGGGTATAGTGAACATTTTGAACCCAGAGTTACGACACAGAATTTATGACATTAGGTCATCATATTGAATAAGTTGTCATTACTCTTGAGCGCAAGTGCTCGCTACTTGAGTTTGCATCGGGTACTCAGGTATGCACCATGCATCATGAGTGCTCAAGTGAAATGCTCAAGTCCCCGCCCGCATGTTTCACGGTTATTAGACACCCCAAAAAAACCATGCGGGGATCGCTCGTGCATGGCAGGCAATCCCCACGAGTTTCTTTTGGCCGTGAAGCATATGGGGCGGAGACTCGAGCACCTGCAATACTCAGTGCATACCCGAGCACCCGATGCAAACTCAAGTAGCGAGCAAACACTAGTCGCCATATCGTCATCTTACTTTTGAAAAAAAAAAACCCCAACCCCAGCCCTAGCGTTTATTTTTTACGCCGTTCCTAGTACGGTATAAGTGATTAGACGTCTTTATTCTTCGGGTCGGTGCGACTACAGAGATACCAAAATCATATCGGGTTTTTATGATAGACAGCTGTCACACACTAAAAGACACATATTTTGTAAAATCTAGTTTTTGCATCGCCATATTTTGAGAGCTATAATTTTTCCATATTTTGGCCTAAAGAGTCATGTGATGGCTTGTTTTTTGCGGGATGAGTTGACGTTTTTATTGGTGCCATTTTCAGGCACGTGACATTTTTTGATCGCTTTGTATTCCAGCTTTTGGGAGGCAGAATAAACAAAAACCAACAATTCAGGAATTGTTTTTTTCATTTATTTTTTTATTCTACTTCGCGTGTGGTAAAATTGATAAGGTAGCTTTATTCTTCGGGTCAGTATGTTTACAGCGGTACCACATGTATATCATTTTTCTATGTTTTGGCGCTTTTACACAATAAAAGCTATTTTATAGAAAATAGCGCTTGAGCAGGAGAATTCTCCGACACTGCAATGGCATTGAGATGACAAGCTGGATCGCAGCTGAGCGCTGCCATCCAGCTTGTCATCCTTCATAGACACTGCAAAGTGCAATGCTTGTGCTCTTCAGTGTCTATGAAGGATGACAAGCTGGATGGCAGTGCTCAGCTGTGATCCATCCTGTCATTTCAATGCCATGCAGCTTGTCATCCTTCATAGACTCCGCAAGGATTGGGCAATGAGGGGTACCATGCATACCAGGATTGGGGGATGAGGGGTACCATACATACCTGGATTGGGGGACGAGGGGGTACCATGCATACCAGGATTGGGGGATGAGGGGTACCATGCATACCAGGATGGGGGATGAGGAGTGGCATGCATACTAGTATAGGGGATGGGAGTGCCATGCATAAGAGGATTGGGGATGTGGGGGGGCCATGCATACCAGGATTCAGATGAGGGGCCATGCATACCAGGATAGAGATGAGGAGTACCATGCATACCAGAATAGGGATGAGGGGTACCATGCATACCAGGATGAGGGATGAGGGAGCCATGCATACCAGGATGAGGGTCACCATGCATGTCAGGATTGGGGATGAGGGGTGCCATGCATGCCAGGATTGGGGATGAGGGGTGCCATGCATACAGGATTGGGGTGTTGAGGGGTGCCATGCATACCAGGATTGGAGGTGAGGGGTGCCATGCATACCAGGATAGGGATGAGGAGTGCCATGTATACCAGGATAGGGATGAGGGGTGCCATGCATACCAGTATTAGTGGTGAGAGGTGCCATGCATACCAGGATTAGTGGTAAGAGGTGCCATGCATACCAGGATTGGTTGGAAGAGGGGTGCCATGCAAATCAGGATTGAGGGGTGAGGGGTACCCTGCATAACAGGATTGAGGGGTACCATGCATACCAGGATTGGAGGATGAGGGGTACCATGCATACCAGGATTGGGGGATGAGGGGTACCATGCATACCAGGATTGGGGGATGAGGGGTACCATGCATACCAGGATTGGGGGATGAGGAGTGCCATGCATACCAGAATTGGGAGATGAGGAGTGCCATGCATACCAGGATAGGGATGTGGGGGGCCATGCATACCAGGATTCAGATGAGGGGCCATGCATACCAGGATAGAGATGAGGAGTACCATGTATACCAGAATAGGGATGAGTGGTACCATGCATACCAGGATGAGGGATGAGGGAGCCATGCATACCAGGATGAGGGTCACCATGCATGTCAGGATTGGGGATGAGGGGTGCCATGCATGCCAGGATTGGGGATGAGGGGTACCATGCATACCAGGATGAGGGATGAGGGATTCATGCTTTCCAGGATGAGGAGCTCCATGCATGCCAGTATTTGGGATGAGGGGTGCCATGCATGCCATGATTGGGGATGAGGGGTGCCATGCATACAGGATTGGTGTGTTGAGGGGTGCCATGCATACCAGGATTGGAGGTGAGGGGTGACATGCATACCAGGATAGGGATGAGGAGTGCAATGTATACCAGGATAGGGATGAGGGGTGCCATGCCTACCAGAATTAGTGGTAAGAGGTGCCATGCATACCAGGATTGGGGGTGTGGGGTGTCATGCATACCAGGATTGAGGGTGAGGGGTGCCATACGTACCAGGATTGGGGGTGAGGGGTGCCATACTTACCAGAATAGGAATGAGGCGTGCCATGCATACCAGGATAGGGATGAGGGCAGCACATAACAGGATGGGGAAACAGGATTGGGGACCACAAATACCAGGATGGGGGCAGCACAAATACCAGGATGGGGGCAGCACAAATACCAGGATGGGGGCAGCACATACCAGCATGGGAGACCATATACCATTAAAAATGCTCGCCACCCAGGTGTAGAACGGGCTTAATAGCTAGTATATTATACGTAACAAATCTTTTTATTCCGAATGATAAATTAGGCCATGTTTAACATTCAACCCAAATGGAGTTCTAGTGTGGAGTAAATATATCCACCATCACTCCCTGTTAAGGAGTTTTCAATAGAGATCGCCTCCTCTATGTATTTTTTTTTACTTTTTCAATACCAATAATGCTACATGAGGAGGTGTCACCATTATGGTATATGGAAAAGTGTTTGGATGCTGCTGATAAATGACGTTTTATTCTTATTTTCCAAGGTTCATTAGTGCAACCAACATATTGAACATTGCAGGATAACAGATAAGCAAGTATACAAATTATATAGAATTACAATTTATAAAATTATTTATTTTATAGGTTTTGTTGGTAATGGTATATGTAAACTGTTTTGTATCAGTGATATGTTTGCAGCATGTGCAGATATTGTGGTCACACTTGAAAAAAACTACTGTATTTCACCAATTGATTTTTTGTAAAATCTTGATTCAGAAATAATCTGGGTGGCAGAATACTCCCCAATGTGGGAACTTTTTTAGCAGTAAATAGTGCCGGATTACTGAGAACTTTTTTAAGTTTGCTGTCTTGCTATAACATGGGGATATATTTATTTATAATTTTCTTGATTTCTTAGAATTGATGACTATATTGTGTCACAAATGTTATATCATTAGAATTGGTCTGATTATAATGGTTTTTTTCTTTTAAAATATCCTGCCTCCTTCTTCTCTCTACAGCATCTAGAGCTCTATTTAGCATCCATTATGAATGTTTACGTTGTTTAGTCTCTCATTAACTAATTTAACATCCAGTGTAAATTCAATATTAGATGTTGTGTTTCTTCTAATATGTGTAAGCTCCCCCAAAGTGATGTTTTTGATTGTCTGTTTGGGATGACAAGAGATAGCTAATGAATTTTAGGGAGAGAGTGAAAGATGGGAATAATGGGAGATGTAACTATCAAATCTTTAGATAGTTTTTCACATAATGGTAACCAACCGCCTGTTTAACAACAGAATGCATTAAAAGACTTTGTAAATGGGGGTATATGCCTGTCTTGCTGGTGTTTATACACAGGAGGTACACACAGAAGATACTTTTTTACAAGGGGGGGTAAAAAAATTATGGCTGTTCGGAAAGTAGCAAGAGGTTTATTGTTGGCTAAATAAAAACGCTACAGCTTTTTTACAAGCAATGTATAATGTATCTTTTTTTATGGGATTAACAACAAATTTGCTGTTTGCAAAATGAATAAATAATGGCTTTTTATAAAGCTGTATAAAGCCTAACCTACATTTTTGAATCAGGAACTAGTTTGCTGTTTTAAAAGTGAAGAAGCAATGGTTTCTCAGCAAGCAGTGCAAAAATTATCCCTTTCGTAGAAGCAATACCATGTTTATTCAAACTGAACAGATTAGGGATCATATAAGCAGTACAGTACATATAGCTATACAACACAATGGACAAGCAGGAGATGTGTGGCCATTAGAGATGAGCCCATCCGAGAAAATTCAAACTTGCCAAATCATGTGGATTTTCCCAGAAAATTTGATATACAGGAAAATTATTTTCCACTGATTGAATGTTCTTTTATATGCTTTAAGTTATCAAAAGACCTCATATAACAATAAACATGAAGCCTAAAAAAAATGGTTACCAACTAGTCATGATCGAGTATGCTCGTTGTTCGAGATTTATGAGCATGCTCATGCGAGCACCTATTATCTTCAGCGTGCTTCAGCTCGTGCTTTAAGTTTTCGTTGCTCCGTGAACATGATTTGCAATTGTTTGACAGCTTTAATACATGTGAGGAATGAGGAAAAACAAGCATTCCTTACATGTATTAAAGCCTTCAAACAGTCGCAAATCATGTTCAAGGAGCGACAAAAACTTAAAGCCGAGCACGCTGAAGATAATAGGTGCTCGCCCGAGCATGCTCGTAAATCTCGAGCAACGAGCATGCTCGATCATCACTTTTACCAACTTCACCTCTCACCTTTCTGGTTCCTTCGCTGCTCACTGCCAGATGTCCAATCCTCAGAGCCGCCAGCCACGGCAGTGCAGGACAATATCTGAAGTAATGAACAATATTAGTGATGAGCGAGCACTAAAATGCTCGGGTACTCGTTGCTCCAAGTAACTAGCCCAATGTAAGTCTATGGGAAACTCGAGTTTTTTTCTGGCGGCTTCCCCCGGCAATTTGCAGAGGGACTAAAAATTTCCCAAATTGATGGGAACTGTGCTAAAATGACATGGGAACAGCATGGGAAAGACCCCTGGAAGCATCTCTGACTCCCAGGTCACTGCTGTCAACAATGTTGTCAGAGTATTACGTCACTTTTACGGACTCACAATAAAACATACAAAAACGAAACCAAAATGGATTTTCCTGGGAAAAATGTTAAGGAACATCCTTTCCAGGGTAATGTCTTGTATATAAGGCAAAATTAATATACAGGGTGGGCCATTTATATGGATACACCTAAATTAAATGGGAATGGTTGGTGATATCAACTTTCTGTTTGTGGCACATTGGTATATGGGAGGGGAAAAACTTTTCCAGATGGGTGGTGACCAAGGCAGCCATCTTGAAATTGGCCATTTTGGATCCAACTTTATTTTTTTTTCAATGGGAAGAGGGTCATGTGACACATCAAACTTATTGAAAATTTCATAAGAAAAACAATGGTGTGCTTGGCTTTAACGTAACTTTATTCTTTCTTGAGTTTTTTACAAGTTTATGACCACTTATAAAATGTGTTCAAAGTGCAGCCCATTGTCTTGGATTGTCATTGCAACCCTCTTTTCCCACTCTTGTCACACTGATAGCAACACCGCAGAAGAAATGCTAGCACAGGCTTCCAGTATCTGTTGTTTCAGATGCTGCACATCTCGTATCTTCACAGCATAGACAATTGCCTTCAGATGACCCCAAAGATAAAAGTCTAAGGGGGTCAGATCGGGAGACCTTGGTGGCCATTCAACTTGCCCACGATGACCAATCCACTTTCCAGGAAACTGTTCATGTAGGAATGCTCGGACCTGACACCCATAATGTGGTGGTGCACCATTCTGTTGGAAAAACTCAGGGAACTTGCCATCTTCAGTGCATAAAGAGGGCAACACATCATCATGTAGCAATTTCACATATCCAGTGGCATTGAGTTTTCCATTGATGAAGAATGGCCCCACTATATTAGTACCCCATATACCACTCCATACCAGCAAGATACGAGATGTGCAGCATCTGAAACAACAGATACTGGAAGCCTGTGCTAGCATTTCTTCTGTGGTGTTGCTATCAATGTGACAAGAGTGGGAGAAGAGGGTTGCATTGACAATCCAAGACAATGGGCAGCACTTTGAACACATTTTATAAGTGGTCATAAACTTGTAAAAAACTCGCGAAAGAATAAAGTTACATTAAAACCAAGCACACCATTGTTTTTCTTATGACATTCTCAATAAATTTGATGTGTCACATGACCCTCTTCCCATTGAAAAAAATAAAGTTGGATCCAAAATGGCCAACTTCAAAATGGCCACCATGGTCACCTCCCATCTGGAAAAGTTTTCCCCTTCCCATATACTAATGTGCCACAAGCAGGAAGTTGATATCACCAACCATTCCCATTTAATTTAGGTGTATCCATATAAATGGCCCACAAATATACAAATGCTCCTACACACCTTGGTCTATGTTCAGGCGTAGTATTTTTGATGCAATTTTGCACTTTTGCATTGCTTTCAACGGTGAAAGATATATTCACCGGTAGATGTCATTTTAACATTTTATAACTTTATCTGGCCATGTGGTGTAGGAGACATCATCAGACATCCTGTTTCATTTATAAAGGAGGAACTCTGAAAGTCAAAGCCTATTTTTATAGGGCCATCCGGCGACCCTTGCTATTCTTAAAGGGCCTGCAGTCGGTCCTCACAATTGTTAGAGGGCCATCAGCCGGCTATGCTTTGTTGCTCCCATTATTAAAGAGTGGGTCTCCTATACAGTTATTTCGTATACAGTGACGGCAAGGGCTGCCAAAAATTTGGAAGCACCCCAATACCCCTTTGAAGAGACATAGAGGGCCTCAGTAAAAAAATGTTCACATTATAAAGAAGTGGGTCTCCTATAGTGGTAATGCCCATGCAGTGACTGCAAGGGCTGCCACAATTTTGGAAAAACCCCAATAACAATTTAAAGACACATAGAGCTAGGCTACAGTAACAACATGTTCCCATTAGAAAGGAGAGGGTCTGCAATCCAGTTATAGGATATGCAGTGAGTGCAAGGGCTGCCAAAATTTTGGAAAAACCCCAATAACAATTTAAAGACACATTGAGGTGGGCCACTGTAACAACATGTTCCCATTAGAAAAGATAGGGTCTGCTATCCAGTTATAGGGTATGCAGTGAGTACAAGGGCTGCCAAAATTTACGAAAAACCCCACTAACAATTTAAAGAGACATAGAGGTGGGTCACAGTAATTACATGTTCCCATTGGAAAGGAGTAGGTCTGCTATCCAGTTTTAGGGTTTCCAGTGAGTACAAGGTCTGCCAAAATTTACAAAAAACCCCAATAACAATTTAAAGACACATAGAGGTGAGCCACAGTAATGACTAGGGTTGAGCGAGTATGTTCTGTCCGAGTATGCTCGGGCCAAGCTCCGAGTATTTACAGCTGCTCGGTGATAAGGTTAAATCGCTCCCGTGTGCATGATTTGCGACTGTTTGACAGCTTTATTACATGTGAGGAATGTGTAAGAAGCAGACATTCCTCCCATGTAATAAAACTGTCAAACAGTCGCAAATCATGCACACGGGAGCGATTTAACCTTATCACCGAGCAGCTATAAATTCTCGGAGCTCGACCCGAGCATACTCGGCGAAAGGGTTAATAGAACATACTCGCTCAACACTAGTAACGACATGTTCCCATTAGCAAGGAGTGGGTCTGCTATCCAATTATAGTGTATGCAGTGAGAACAAGGGTTTCCAAAATTTAGGAAAAACCCCAATAACAATATAAAGACACATAGAGGTGAGCCACAGTAAAAACATGTTCCCATTAGAAAGGAGAGGGTCTGCTATCCAGTTATAGAGTATGCACTGAGAACAACGGCTGCGAAAAATTTGGAGGAACGCCAATGCCCCTTGCAAGAGACGTAGAGGTCTGAGGGCCTCCTGAAAATACTGTTCCTATTATTAGGAAGTGGGTCTCCTATACTGTTTGCCTATGCAGTGACTGCAATGACTGCCAAAAATTTGAAGGAACTCCAATGCCCCTTGCAAGAGATGTAGATATGGTGATATGGTAAATATGGTGGTGATATGGTGGTGGAGGATGAGGATGAGGAGAACGAGGAGAACAAGAGCAAATAGACAAAATCAGGAAGCATATACCCATGTCTGGGTGGGAATACAGAGGTGCAAGGGAATAGAGTTAGACCTCCCCAAAAAAAAGACACTGTATTTGAGTTTATGTTACGCTGCTATCATTAAGTGGTTTAGAGAAGTCTGGCCCAATCCAGCTGGCCCAATCCAGCTGGCCCAATCCAGCATTTTCAGTTGTCAGGTGGATGCTCCTATCAGTTATAATTCCACCAGCGGCACTAAAAACCAGCTCTGACAAAACACCAGCGGCAGAGCAGGCCAGGACCTCCAAGGTGTGAAAGAGCCAGTTCATGCCACATGTCCAGCTTGGATACCTAATAATTATAAGGCACAGAGGAATCACGGAGTACATTGGTACGGTCGGCAAGATACTCTCTCAGCCTCTTTCCAAACTTTTCCATCCTGGTGAGATTACCTCGCGCCTCAGTGCCTGTGCGATGGGAGGGTCTGAGAAAACTGTCCCAGAACTTTGACAGTGTTCCCCTGTCTCTGCTGATTGGATTTGTCTCTCTCACCTGTACTCCTTGGTTGTCCAACGAACCTCTGCCACCAGCGTTTTCAGATTGGACTTTTTTTAATAATTTCGCAGTGTATTCTAGTACTGCCCCATTTTATTAGGCCTGTCCGGCACACGACTATGAGACAGAAAGTTCTCCATGTAGTGTGGGTCTTGAAGTGTCACCAACCAGTAATGACTGTCACCCAAAATTTGGACAACGCGAGGGTCACGGGAAAGGCAGAGTAACATGTGTGCCAGAATGCTAACAGGCAAGACTTCCGTGTCCTCACCAAGAGGATTAATGACCGTTCTTTCCTCCTCATACTTCTCCTCCTCCTCCCTGTCCTCAGGGTATCCAGGCTGAACAGACGGTATGACAGTTGTGAAGGTAGTACCGTCTATAGCGCCGGAAACTAACTCCTGTTCTTCCTCCTCCTTCTCCTCTTCCGCATTGTTACCCAGTCCACGTTGGGAGGAGATGAGGCTGGGCTGTGTGGAATCACCCAGTATGGTTCCCTGCTCCATCTTATCATGCTCCTCCTGCAATGTTTAGTCTTTAATTGTGAGGAGAGAGCGTTTCATAAGACAGAGAAGCGGGATGGTGACCATAATTATGGTGTCATCGCCGCTCACCATCTTGGTGGAGTCCTCAAAGTTTTGGAGGATGTTACAGATGTCTGATATCCATTCCCACTCCTGAGGTCTTATGTGTCGAGTCTGACCTGAATACCGACGGCCTTGTTGATGCTGGTAGTCAACAACTGCCCTCTTCAAATCACAAATATTTCCCAACATCTGCAATGTAGATGTCACACCAGGTGTGAATGCAGCACAGAGGGGAAAGGGAGCCCAGATACTAGGGAAAGGGGGAAAAGGTGACCTCCTAATCTGGACTAGATTCACCCTGTCTCCCCCTAACGTGCCTATACAGCCTCCGCAGCTGTCGCCGATCACGTGCCTTTCCCTACTATCCCTAGCGTAAGGCTATAGCTGGGGGTGGAAGGAGATGAGCAATAGTCAACCTCCGCTAGCACTCTAAAGACAAAAGGGGAAAACAACACAGGGGAACAACAACTCAGCTTTAGAAGAACTCCAACAGGGCACACGGCCTCAAGACTTCAGAGAGGACGTGATACTGCTTCAGCCAAGTTCCAAGTAGAAATGAGTATAACCGGTGATGCCCACCTAAACACACCAGGTATATATACACCCAGACTAAAAGGAGGTAGTCGCTGGGTACTAAACACAGCCTCGTATCTAGACAGCTGTCTGCATTGACAAACGTGGAGATCTCCTGCAAACTACTGAAGGGCGACTGTCTGTCACCTCAGACACACCCGTGACAGTAGAGTTACAACGCGTGGGGACTTTGCAGATTAATCAGTGAGCTGGAAGCTGCAAATGCTGCTGAAGCTTGGCAAGGGCGGCGGAAGCTGTAGATGACTTTCTAAAATGGGAACACACGCGGCGTACTTTAACAAGCAGATCCAGCAGATCTGGGTAGGTTTTGAGAAACCGCTGAACCACGAGGTTAAGCACATGGGCCAGATATGGTACATGCGTGTGCTCTCCTCACTTCAGTGCCTCCACCAGGTTCAATCTATTGCCACACATTGCTGTAGGTTCAGCGGTGTCAATCACAGATCTGCCTCGTCTTTCAGAGCTGTGCACAACTCTTCAGCATTGTGCGGTTTGTCACCTAAGCATTTTAGCTTCAGCAAAGCCTGTTGCCACTTGGCCGAGGCAATGCTGCAGTGCTTCCAGCTTGTGACTGATGTGGTCATTTCAGAGATGGAGGCTGAAGAAGAGGAGGTGCAGGAGCTGTTGAATGTGGGGGCAACCCTGGTTGACCCAAGGCCCGCAATCCTCTGCGTCGGGAGGATGTGTTCGGTCCCAAGGTCCGACTGGGTCCCGGCTTCCATTATATTAAACCAGTGTGCCGTCAGAGAGATGTACCGTCCCTGCCCACAAGCACTTGTCCACATGTCCGTGGTTAGGTGGACTTTCCCAGTAACTGCATTGCTCAAGGCACGGCTAATGTTGCGGGACACGTGCTCGTGTAATGCGGGGACGGCACACTGGGAGAAATAGTGATGACTGGGGACCGAGTACTGAGGGACGGCCTCTGCCATCAGGTTGCGGAAAGCTTCCATCTCCATGAGCCTTAAAAGGCAACATTTCGAGTGCAAGCATTCGTGAAATGTGTGAACTTAGTAGTGTGGCCTGTGGGGCGTTGGCTGCGTATTTGCGCTTGCGTTCCAAGGACTGGAGTAGGGACTACTGAACGCTGCATTAGGACAAGGACGTGGTTGTGCTTGCTGATGTTGCCAGTTAAGAGTGTACAACGACAGGTGCATGGACAGGGGATTAGTGTGTATGCACAAAAGCAGAAGAATCAGTGATGTCTCCCGCAGACACTGTTTCTGGACCCTGAGGTCCGGCCCTCTTAGTCGGGTGCTTTGCTGCCATGTGCCTGATCATGCTGGTGGTGGTCAGGCTGGTAGTTTTGCTACCCCTTCTGATGCTGGCCTGGCAGGTGGTGCAAATGGCCTTTTTGGGGTTATCGGCAGAGTCTTTAAAAAGCAACCGGACTCGGGACAAACTAACAGTTGCAATTTCCGTCATGTTGTCGTTACCAGGAACGCTTTCCCGCCATCTGTCTGCGACCACCACATTGCTTGTTCTTGCCTGTTGTGGTGCTACGCCTCCCTCCCTCTGTGTGCTGCTGTCCTCGCTCTGCATGTCACCTTGCCACGTTGGGTCAGTGACTTCATCGTCCACCACCTCATCTTCCACATCCGCACCCTGGTCCTTCTCCTGACTTTCTGGCAATTGTGTCTCATCATCGTCCACCTCTTAAGACACTTTCCCACCGTCGCCTTCGTATTACTGTGGCTGCTCAAATATTTGGGCATCGCTACATGCGATCTCCTCTTGCCCCGCTTCAAGTGGACCAGGCGAGAGGCCCGAATCTATATATGGAAAAGTGAACAGCTCTTTGAAGTGTCCAAGTGTGGGATCAGTTGTCTCTGGGCACTCGGCATGATGGGAGGAAGGAAGATCAGGGTGAGGAATATGCAGGCCAGGGTCATGGCTACTGAGACTTGAATGTGTGGAAGACAGGGTGGTGGTCATGGCTAAGTGACTAGTAGCAATATCTGCTATCCAACCAATAACCTTTTCACACTGCTCTGTGTTCAATAGTGTTGTTCTGTGGTCCCCTATTAATTGGGACAGGAATGTCGGGCGACAAGATGTGGGTGTTTGTTTTGGCACAATTTCAGCTTGTAAAGTCAAAATGGATTCACACAGAGAATAGATTGTGCTCAGAGGGAAAGAAAGCATATATAATGTATGCCCTCATTACTTTCACCATTGGCAGAGACCCTTGAAAAAATTCTGACACCACTTATTTCTAGTATACCCTCTTTCCTTAAAGATCCATCTCACTTATTGGAATGCTTAAAGAATATGGGCCATATACGTCCCCACTGTTTACTAGTTACACTAGATGTTAGCAATCTTTATACTAGTATTCATCATCAGAAGGGTATATCAGCTTTTCATTCCTTTTTGGATAAAAATAATTTTTCCGAGTCTCAAATGAATTTTTGCTTGTCATTACTTACCTTTGTATTAACCAAGAATTTTGTTCTGTTTGATGATAAATTTTACATTCAGAACACCGGGACCGCGATGTGCTCTAATGTAGCCCCCCCCCCTTATGCTAATATTTTTATGGCCCAATTTGAGTCTTCCTTCGTCTACAGCAATGTACTTTTCCAGAGACATCAATTACTCTGGAAAAGATACATAGATGATGTCTTCTTGATCTGGAAAGGTGACTCAGAATCATTACTCAATTTTGTTGAGGACATTAATAACAGTACTCCTGAAATAAAATTCACCGTCCACTATGACGAAAATCATATTAATTTCTTAGATACGGAAATTATACTTAATACTGATGGATCTATATCAACTGATCTATATATTAAACCAACAGACCGAAATAGTTTACTTCTTTTATCTAGTAGTCATCCTCGTCATATTAAGAAGGCATTACCATTTTCACAGCTATGTAGAGTGGGTCGTATAGTGAGTGATGACGATACACGGAAGTCTAGGTTGGAAGAAGTGAGGTTAAAATTCAAACATAGAGGATATCCGGATCATGTATTTTCATATCCATGACCGTTTCGTCAGAAAAGACAGTGTCCGGGTCCCAGGGTAGCTCTTGTAAATACATATCATCCCTTTATACATTTATTTCATCAAATAATTCGGAACCATTGGTCATTACTTGTTAGATCTTATCCAGATATTCCAGAATTTATGTCACCTCCCCTGATTTGTCACAAGAGGGCACCAAATCTCAGGAATCCATTGGTTAGAGCTGATATTGGCTCAAAGACATGGGTTGATCCCTAGACTTTTTTGGCAACCCCCAGAAAAGGGACTTTCCCTTGTTTACACTGTCCACAGTGTTCTAATATCATTAAGGGTGATCATTTTACCCATCCCAGGTCAGGCAAGAAATTTTTTATTCATGGGTTTCATACGTGCGACTCTTCTTTCGCAGTATATTTGATTAAATGCCCTTGCGGTCTCGGATATGTTGGTGAGACCACCCAACATATCCGAGACCGTATATCACAACATAAATCTACTATAAGATGTAAAAAAAACGTTCTTCCTATTCCTGCTCATTTTGTGTCGGCTGGACATAATGTCTCTCAACTTCGTTTTCCGATTATTCAGACAATACCACATCTAAGGCGGGGTGGAAATAGGATATTAAAATTAAAAGAAAAAGAAGCTTTTTGGATTTTTCGCCTTAATACCTTGGAGTCTTAGGCCTCAATCGTGAATATGATATTTTATATTAGGACCTTCTTTTCCTTTTATATTTGGGGTGGCATATTCCTGGTGATATTGAAAAGCATGACATGTATGGCATATAGCATTTTGTATTGATGTGCACAATATAAAATATGTTTTTTTAATATATTGGATTCTGACTGAATTGACACTTGTATTAATATATGTATTAAATTTTCCCTTTTTTTTTTCTTTTTTTTCTTTGTTTCAGGCACCATAGGGATCTATGAGGCATCTGTTATCTACCTACTTAAGGTTTTTCTGGATTTTCCCCCTTTTTTTGTTATCTTTTTTCTATTATTTCCGGTTGTTTTTTATGTATTACACTTATTTTTGTCTAAATTTCTTTTTATTTTTCGTTTTTATTCTATATCTGTAATGAACATATCATACACATGTACCTAGCCTTATTCTATTGCTTCCTAGCTGAAACGCAAATTGCGCATGCGCAATTACGCTTATCGTTCAAGCCTCACTTTCAAATGGAGGTGACATCACTTCCTCCGTATGGAATGCTTGTGGAACGCACTTAGCGCTAGCATCGTCAGCTGCTACTTCCTTTCCACTCACTCGCGCGTGCATTTAACAGCTGCCAGGCTTCTGAACTCCTCACAGACAGGCATGCTCTGCATGCAGTAACAATACCACATGTTTTTTAAGCACCGAGCATTAACCCAGGTAATTATTTATTTGTCTGCTGCTTTCTTTTTGGTCTTTTCTTTGATTTTTTTCTTGTTCTCTGATATCTCCCTGACTTTGGCACTGATTCACAATGATAGACTATGTCATTTATTTGGGACTTTATGTAGGTAGATACTTTTACCCATGATCTCAGGTTTCCTGATTAATGTGATCTCTGATACACCATTTTTTCTCATTTTGTTTTCTAGTTTCTACAAGGTTATCCTGTCTGCTTCGTGTTGGTAAAACATATTGTTTATCAATATGCCAATGAGTTTATGCTTTCTACATATTTATATTTATTTTTGCATATATTTATGACCTCATATTTGAATGTCTCGTTAGATAACCTTGATAAAGGCAATAGCCGAAACGTTGGATGGATTTTACTGTCTTCTATTTTTGGGTCGCTCTGAATAAAATTTATTTTTGGCATTATACTAGTGTTCTTTTATTTGTGCCGAGGGTATACATTATATACAATTTCAGCTTGCCCATGGCTTCGGTCTCGTCCTCTGCATGCACCATCACCATCACGTCCACTTGGGACGTCCACTGCCACGCGCCTTGCCCATTTTAAATGGAGGACAATATTGACCACATTTACTATAAATGGCTTGATTTGAACTGCAGTGATATGTGATACGTGTGGCGGAAAACCTCCATTTTAAATAGCTGGCCTGTAGGTTACTATTTTTCACAGTGACCTGGTGTCAATAACTTCACTAACATACTGCAACAAAATTTAAACGGAGGCCAGAAATGGCTGAATTTGGGGCGAACTTATATGTGATACGTGTGACGGAAAACCACAGTTTTAAATAGCTGGCCTGTAGGTTACTATTATTCATAGCGACCTCGCGTCAATATCTTCACTGACACACTGCAACAAAATTTAAATGGAGGCCAGAAATGGCTGAATTTGGGGCGAACTTATTTGTGATACGTGTGACGGAAAACCACAGTTTTAAGTAGCTGGCCTGTAGGTTACTATTATTCACAGCGACCTCGTGTCAATATCTTCACTGACACACTGCAACAAAACTTAAATGGAGGCCAGAACTGGCTGAATTTGGAGAAAACCTATATGTGATACGTGTGATGGAAAACCACAATTTTAAATAGCTGGCCTATAGGTTACTATTATTCACAGCGACCTGGTGTCAATAACTTCACTAACATGCTGCAACAAAATTTAAATGGAGGTCAGAAATGGCTGAATTTGAAGCACACTTATATATGATACGAAGTGACGGAAAACCACAGTTTTAAATATCTGGCCTGTAGGTTACTATTTTTTACAGCGACCTTGTGTCAATAACTTTACTAACACACTGCAACAACATTTAAATGGAGGCCAATATTTTCCAAGTTCACTAAAAATTTCTGAATTTTTATGGCTGTTACATGGAAAGGATCTGGCTGTTTTCTGCAGTGGCAACAAGCAAATGGAGCAGAAAAACAGTGTTCTCTGGATTGATTTTTAAGCAAATAATCAGGATTAAGATAAAAAAAAATTATCCCTGGCCCCTGATACCTGGGGCTATTTCTAGAAATATCCGTAACAGCAGCAGCAGACAGAACTGGAATGGAGCCTCTTGTGCTGTATGCATTGCAGTCTGCCACATACACTGCCTGCTTGCCTTGCTCTGATATATATATATATATATATATATATATAAATATATATATATACACAACCCCTGGCAAAAATTATGGAATCACCAGGATCGGAGGATGTTCATTCAGTTGTGTAATGTTGTTGAAAAAAAGTAGATAACAGACATGGCACAAAACTAAAGTAATTTCAAATGGCAACTTTAGGGCTTTAAGAAACACTAAAAGAAATCAAGATTAAAAATGTGGTACTCAGTAAGGGTAATTTTTTTCAGACCAAGCAGAGGGAAAAATTATGGAATCACTCAATTCTGAGGAAAAAATTATAGAATCACCCTGTAAATTTTCATTTCCAAAACTAACACCTGCATCAAATTAGATCTGCTCGTTAGTCTGCATCTAAAAAGGAGTGATCACACCTTGGAGAGCTGTTGCACCAAGTGGACTGACATGAATCATGGCTCCAACACGAGAGATGTTAATTGAAACAAAGGAGAAGATTATCAAACTCTTAAAAGAAGGTAAATCATCACATAATGTTGCAAAAGATGTTGGTTTTTCACAGTCAGCTGTGTCTAAAATCTGGACCAAATACAAACAACATTGGAAGGTTGTTAAAGGGAAAAATACTGGTAGACCAAGGAAGACATCAAAGCGTCAAGACCGGAAACTTAAAGCAATACGTCTCCAAAACAGGTAATGCACTAAAAAACAAATGAGGAACAAATGGGAGGAAACTGGAGTCAATGTCTGTGACTGAACTGTAAGAAACCGCCTAATGGAAATGGGATTTATATACAGAAAAGCTAAACATAAGCCATCATTAACACCTAAACAGAAAAAAACAAGGTTACAATGGGCTAAGGAAAAGCAATCATGGACTGTGGATGACTGGATGAAAGTCATATTCATTGATGAATCGCGAATCTGCATTGGGCAAGGTGATGATGCTAGAACTTTTGTTTGGTGCCATTCAAATGAGCTTTATAAAGATGACTGCATGAAGAGAACATGCAAATTTCCACAGTCATTGATAATATGGGGCTGCATGTCAGGTAAAGGCACTGGGGACATGGCTGTCATTACATCTTCAATAAATGCCCAAGTTTACATTGATATTTTGGACAGTTTTCTTATCCCATCAATTGAACAGATGTTAGGGGATGATGACATCATTTTTCAGATGATAATGCATCCTGCCATAGAGCAAAAACTGTGAAAACATTCCTTGAAAGAAGACATATAAGGTCAATGTAATGGCCTGCAAATAGTCCAGATCTCAATCCAATTGAAAATCTTTGGTGGAAGTTGAAGAAAATGGTCCATGACAAGGCTCCAACCTGCAAAGCTGATCTGGCAACAACAATCAGAGAAAGTTGGAGCCAGATTGATGAAGAGTACTGTTTGTCACTCATTAAGTCCATGGCTCAGAGACTGCAAGCTGTTATTAAAGCCAGAGGTGGTGCAACAAAATACTAGTAATGTATTGGAGTGTTCTTTTGTGTGTTTGATTTTCATGATTCCATAATTTTTTCCTCAGAATTGAGTGATTCCATAATTTTTTCCCTCTGCTTAGTCTGAAAAAAATTACCCTTACTGAGTACCACATTTTTTATCCTGATTTCTTTTAGTGTTTCTTAAAGCCCTAAAGTTGCCATTTGAAATGACTTTAGTTTTGTGCCATGTCTGTGACTGCTTTTTTTCAACAACATTAAACAACTGAATGAACATCCTCCGAGCCCGGTGATTCCATAATTTTTGCCAGGGGTTTTACATGTTGTGGAATACCAAGACTAACAGGATGTTCAATGGACCCTCTTGCTATATGCACTAGACAATATGTTTCACTTGGCCATGATAAATTCACTTCTCAGTGGGGATGAGCAAGCAATAAAATGTTTGGATGCTCATTACTCGAACTGAGCAATTCCTAATGCTCGGATGCTCGTTTTTAGTAATGACTATAATGTGATTCAATGGGAAATCTGAGAATTTTTCCAACAGACTCTACAAGGAGGTCTGGGGGCAATGAAAATGTTGAAATGCATGGAAAAATTGCTGAATGGAAGGAGAACAGCAAAGAAAGATCCCTGGAAGCATTTCTGACTCCCAGATCGCTGTTGAGAACAATGGTATCACACTTTTACTTCACTTTAAGGACTAACCATAAAACATTCAAAATCGATGAGAAATTCGAGTTTACAGAAAAAAGAAGGTTAAGAAATATTCTTTCCTGTATATTGACTTGTATATAAGGCAAAATTTAAAAATAATTTTAAAAATGTTATAAATTAATTAAACCAAATTTGAAATTTTTATTAAAAAATTGTAAATTTCAGTATAATTTTTGAAGGAAGCAAGAACTTTTGATGGAAGAAGGAATCAGATACACCCTGTATTAGACATAAAGAAGGGCCTCTGAGTCATTCTGTTCAAATTGTCATGTATTGGTACTCCTAGACTCATAAAGGCTATGTACCAAGTGCAAAGCCTGACAAAAATTACAAGCAGGGTTATCCATAAACCCTTGAAGGCAGCAACTTGAGTGCCTCATAAAAAAACTAAGAAAGTGTATATGTGGCACGTCTACACTCATAAAAGCTTTGCACACAGTGCAAAACCAGGAACAAAATGATAAGAAGGGTAATAGAGTCATCCATAGACCCTTGAAGGCAACAACTTGAAGGCCTCATTAAAATATTTTAAAAGTGTAGTTGATGTACTCCTACACTCATAAAGGTTCTGCACAAAGTGCAAAGAAAGGAGAAAATTATCAGGAGGGCTATCCAGTCATCCATAGACCCTTGAAGGCAACAACTTACGGGCCTCATTCAAATATTTTGAAAGTGTAGCTGATGTACCCCTACAGTGATAAAGCAAAGCCAGGAAAAATTATCAGGAGGGTCATCCAGTCACCTATATGCCCTTGAAAGCAAACACTTTCGGGCCTCATTCCAATATTTTGAAAGTGTAGTTGATATACTTCTACACTCATAAAGGCTTTACACAAAGTGCAAAGCCAGGAAAAAATGGTAAGGATGGTAATTAAATCCTCCATAATCCCTTGAAGGCAACAACTTGCAGGCCTCATTCAAATATTTTGAAAGTGTAGTTGATGCAATCTTACACTCATAAAGGCTTTGCACAAAGTGCAAAGCCAGGAAGAAATGGCAAGGAGGGTAATCCTGTTATCCATAGATCCTTGAAGGCAGCAACTGGCATGCCTCATTCAAATATTAAAGATTAAAAACACTTTATGTGCAGGAACTGGGGTAGGAGGTAAAGGAAAGCCTGATTGAAGCAGGACCAGCAATCTTCAGCATCGACAGCACATGTGCTGTGCCAGGTTTGGACTCGGAGCCAGCCTCTACAATGTTCACACAGTGTGTCGTCAGGGAAATGTAGCGTCCCTGGCCACAAGTGCTTATCCATGTGTCAATTGTTAAGTGGATAATCACAGTAACTGTACTGGTATGGGAACGGGTGATGTTCCTGGACATGTGCTGGTAAAAGGTGGAGATGGCAAATCGGGAAAAAAGTGATGGCTGGGGATCGTGTATCAAAAGATGGCTGCCGCCATGAGTTGGTGGAAATCCTTGGTCTCTACAAGCCTAGCTGGCAACATTTCCATGCAAAGCACCATGAAGGAGTTCTCGACACAAAGAGATAAAAAATTATTACATTTTATCATGAAATACTGTATATAAATCACATAGAATAAAAGAAGCATGCATAGACAAAATACAGACAAATTAACAAATGGAGAGGGGACTGCTATGGTGAAACCACTATATATCATACATCAGTATAACCACCAGCAGTAAAGTGCTTGTAGATGCAATTAATCAGCAGGTGCCCCTATATACACAGCAATACATGACCACCCATATACATCAAGGTCACAAATATAGCCATATGATGGAACTCATAACAATATTATACCTAAGTAAAATAGGGGCAATATCATTCAATATGTACAGTATAGGTGCCCATATATATGTTCTGTCAATAACTAGATAGGACACCAAACATGTCACCGTACCTGCAGCCATGGTGGAGCTGTTTGTGGAGACACCAGGAGTCATGTCCCTGTATATCCCGATGCGTTTCACTGCCCACAGAAGTTTCATCAAGAGGTAAGTGCTAGTGAGACTAGTGCCATTTTTATATGCCCTTATGTGTAACACCTCTCATCAATAAGACCCCAGACAGGCCCGCTCACACACACACATGTGTTGAATCCAATCAATCATTCATCAAAGTACTCACTGCTCTGTCTATAGTACCTGTAGTGCTGCAGCCTCATCATGCCAACTTCTTGGCGCACCTCCGCCATGTTGCCTCGTAATACAGCGGGGCCAGCGCTTCATGCCTACATCACCCGGTCACGTGCACAGGTCATATGACACGTGCCATAACCAGGACGATGTCTGAACATTCCGGAGCATCTCCACTCCATGACAGGGCAGTGCATGCACGGTGTGCATACCCAGGCCATAGTGATGAAGCCACAATGAAGACCTCCCCATTAACTGCCTAATCGCCTCACAGACATACCACAATTGTGCATCCTGCAAAAAATGCATATACTATGATTTGCAGGGTATTGGACATGTGACTCTTCCCCACAACCAACAGGAACAACCCGAAACTAGGTGACTAAGAGCCTTATAAACAGATAGCCCAACTCAGTTAGATGTACTCTATAGATTTAAAACAATATAAACACTAGTACTGAATATGTTTAAATCTGAGTAGGCCTAGACCACCCAGAATCAGCACCCCAAAAAACATCATAGTATAATGGTTATACATCATGGTATAGCTTAAATAACATGCCACATGTTGAAAAGATAAACGGCAGTTATACCATATCATAATGTCTACCTAATCTAAATTCCAAATTTGAGGGTTTCAAATGTCAGATATTTTAAATATTTCAATATTATTACTTGCACCTCAAGGGGCTCATTTCAAGTATTATATATACCCCCCATGACATTAATTATAAAGAAACTAGGTACATGCGGAAACATCTCAAAATCAAACACTGAACAAATGAATTGCAGGATGTCCCAAATTTGTGGGAAGAGTCATAAGCAAATAAATGTCTTTGTATCTTTTCTTTCATTTTCTATAGATTCTCTTCTTTTATATTTTCTATATTTTCTCTTTAGGCAGACAACGATCCAGGTTCTAACCAAAAACAGCAGCTATCGGGTGACATAGATGCGAGAGAGCTTGACAACACTTCTTAGAGAGCAACAACAAAGGTAAGTATCACATAGGCATAGAGTGAACAACATAAACAATACAAAAATTAAAAACAACAATATACCATATATTTCCTTAAAAAAAACACTAGACAAAGGGGTTGAAGCTCAAACTTTCATTTAGACCTCTTGGTGACACGGTTTTGAGGGTAAAAAATAGATCCATTTAGTTTCCCTTTTGAGCAGTTCCATTTTATAATCATCCCCTTTCACACCAAGTTGGAGCACATCGATGCCTCTGACTTATGGACATTTAGGGTTACTATTGTGACACATCCTATAATGTCTAGGGATGGTTTTCAAACACTCTATTTCCATGGCAGAAGCTGCATTTCTAATATCTCTGAGATGTTCTAAAATCCTGACACGGAGTTGCCTTGTAGTCATGCCCACATAGATCAGTGGGCATGACCAGCTCAAATAGTAAATCACCATCTGTGTTTTGCAATTGATATGGTGTGTAATCTTAAATGTTCGAGAACCATCACTATCCACAAAGGTATCTGTTCTTTCCATGTGTCTGCATATGGAACAATCTCCACACTGGAAGGACGCCCACACTGGTTATGGTCTATAACGACAGGAGACAACAGGAGCTGGGGTTTCTCCAGCCCTTGGGTAAGTGTTTCACCACTAGCCCCATTTAGCCTTACCTGTAGCACATTTTCTTATGAGGGCTACTACCTGTTTGCTCTCTGCTCTTTGCTCTTGACTTTTTGTGGGGTGTTACAGCAGCAATGTCTGCCTCCCCTCTACTAACTTCACTTTTCAAAGCTTTAGTGTGCCAGGTAGTCTTGTGTGGACATGTGGTTTTGTACACTTTATAATTCCTTTCTTTTCACCTTGCACTTTACCCCCTGGGCTGGTTACCCTGACGGGGTGTCTGCTTCTGTTCTGAACACATCATATATTTTTTATTGACTTTATATGAATTTTTACAGTTTATATATATATTTAATAAAGAATCTTTCTATTTGCATTTAAAAGCTCCTGTTTTCTCCTGTCGTTATATGCTTTTTGGAGCTATGCTGTTGTTGTGGCACATTTCTACCTATGGGTGTTGACGTGCCCCCAGCAACTGTGTATTTGGGTTTTGTGTCTCTACTAGTTATGGTCTAGTAGAATATACTGATTTAACTGGAGCCACATAGGGGCTCCGTGCAATCAGATCTTTTAGATTTTTCGATCGTTTCCATGTCACTATCTGGTGACTAGGAAGATGTTTCTTTATATCCTTATCAGTAAGAAGCAATGGCCACTGTTTCCTAAAAATCTCAATGATGTCCTTCCAACGTGAGATAAATTGAGTGACCAACCTGATCTGGGGATGATCATTATTTTTTCGTACTTTAGTCCTGCACAAGAGACTATCTCTAGATAGAAATTTTGCCAGCCTGTAACCTGCCCTGATGGTTTTACGATTATATCCACGCTGTTGGAGATTATAGGTAAGTATTTGTATGATGTTCAAACTCCTCAGCATCAGAGCAAATTCTCCTCATCCACTGGTATTGTCCTCTCGGGATAGCTCTCATCACGGCAGGATGGTGGGATGATGGGGCAAACGGTAAAGTATTTATCGCTGTGGCCTTGCGGAACACATCCATAGAAATGATGTCATTGGTACCTCTCTCTATGAAAATGTCAAGAAACTCAACTCGATCCCGACTATAATTCCAAGTCAGAAGAATATTCAAATCATTATCATTTAATTTGACTAGAATAAAATTTAGGGATGTCTCTGAACCCTGCCATATAAATATGATGTCATCAATATACCTTAACCATGAGACCACGGCGCCAAAGTCCTCCAACTCATATACAACCTCTCTCTCCTACAGCCCCAGGAACAGATTTGTATATGAGGGTGCACAAGTCGCCCCCATTTCAGTTCCCTGGAGATGTAGGAAATAATGGTCTTTTAAAGCAAAAAAATTGTGAGTTAACGCAAAATGCAACAAATTCAAAATAAACTTTATTAATTGAGAATCCAAATCTGTGCCATGTCAGAAGGACCTAGACGCAGTGATCCCATGGTCATGATGTATAGAGGTATATAGCGCCTCGACATCACAGGTGACAAGAAACATGTCAGGGTCAAGCTGACTGTCATTGAACCGTCTTTAAATATCAGTAGTGTCCTTTAACCGCTTCCCGACCGCCCACTGTAGATAAACGTCCGCGCTGCCTGGGCTCTGTGCAGCGCAGACGTTTAAAAACGGTGGGTGGTCCCGCAGCGCTCAGGACCCCCAGGGTCCTGCAAGCGCTGCAGGAGCGGTGCAGAGCAATAGCTCTGACAGGGAACATCATCGGGACCTGATTGGATCAGGTCCCAGTGATGTTAACCCTTTGCTGTCTTCTGTATGCCACAATCTATAGTTATCGCGGCATATAGAAGACAGCAGGAGGGGAGGGGGTCGTCCACTTACCTCTCCGACGACCCCTGATACCTTCCAGGACCTTGGGTTGCTATGGCAGCTGGAGGTCACATGACCGCCTCCAGCTCAGCCATATATGGTGTCCTGCCTGGCTCAGCCTGCAGCTGAAGCCTGGCAGGAGACTCTGACTGTGAAACAGTCAGTGAAGATCTCATGTAATGTAATATATGTCTATTACATTACATGAGATCAGGGATCAGAAAAATAAAAATTAATGTCCCATACAGGGACTAAGTAAAAATGTAAAAAAAAGTAAAAAAAAATGTTTTGAAACTGTTAGAAAAAAAATACAGAATAAATTAAAATAAATAAATAAAATATTAAACCGATAAATCCGTATATTTATGCAAAAATAAAAAAAGTACACATATTTGGTGTTGTCGCGTCCGAAACAACCCGAGCTATAAAACTGTCACACTTCTGTGCACACCGTAATAAAAATAAATAAAAAACGGAGCAAAAAACTATGCTTTTTCCTCATATCGCCAAACAAAAAGTGGAAAAAAATGTGATCAAAAAGCAAAATGGAAATAAAAATGGTACCGCTGAAAACGTCATCTTGTTCCGCAAAAAAAAAGCTTCCATACAGCTCCATCAGCCGAAAAATAAAAAAGTTATAGCGCTCAGATTAAAGCAATGCAAAAAAATATTTTTTCTATAAAAGTGTTTTATTGTGTAAAAGCACCAAAACATAAAAAAAATATACAGTAAGTGTAGTATCGCTGTAAATGTACTGACCCGAAGAATAACGCTGCCTGATCACTTTTACCACACGCAGAACGGCATAAAAAAAAACCTCAAAAAACAATTCCTGAATTGTTGTTTTTTGTTAATTTTACCTCCCAAAAAACAGAATAGAAAGCGATCAAAAAATGTCCCGTACCCACAAATGGTACCAATAAAAATGTCAACTCGTCCCGCAAAAAACAAGCCATCACATGACTCTGTCGGCCAAAATATAGAAAAATTATAGCTCTCAAAATATGGCGATGCAAAAACTAGATTTTACAAAAAAAAAGCGTCTCTTAGTGTGTGACAGCTGTCGGTCATAAAAACCCGATATATAGTTACATAGTTAGTAAAGCCGAATAAAGACTTGCGTCCATGAAGTTCGACCTGTTAGTTCTGTAATTGCTAAAGTTGATCCAGAGGAGGGCAAAAACCCCAAATGATTTGGCCAATCTTCACCTGAGGAAAAATTCCCTCCCGACTCTGAAACCAGCAGTCAGAATAAATCCCTGTATCAACCTACTATTTTATTTTATTTTTAAGTATATGCTGAAATCTGCCTGGTATCTAGAAAAGCATCCAGTCCCCGCTTGAACTGGTTTAGTGAATCCGACATTACCGTCTCCTCACTCAGTGAATTCCATATTCTCACTGCTCTTACCGTAAAAAACCCCTTCCTATGCTGGTGCTGAAACCTTTTCTCTTCCAGTCTTAGTGAGTGCCCTCTTGTTACCGTAATATCCCTCCTTTTGAACAAATCCCGGGCAAGGTCTCTATACTGTCCCCTAACATATTTGTACACATTTATTATGTCCCCCCTCAACCTTCTCTTTTCCAGGCTGAATAGTCCTAGTTTTGCCAACCTCTCTGGGTATTGCAGTCCCTCCATTCCCCTTATTAATTTTGTTGCCCTCCTTTGTACCTTTTCAAGCTCATTTATATCCTTTCTATATATTGGGGCCCATAACTGAGCACAGTATTCCAAGTGTGGTCTGAACAGTGCTTTGTACAGTGGAAGAACAATGTTCTCATCCTTTGCAGATATACCTCTTCTGATACATCCCATTACCCTGTTTGCCCTTACAGCAGCGGCCTGACTTTGGGCACTCCAATTTAGTTTGCTATCAATCAAGATGCCCAGGTCCTTCTCCATCTCTGAATTCCCCAATGATTTCCCATTCAGTGAGTACTGGTGACTTCCATTTTTCCTTCCCATATGTATGACCTTACATTTCTCCTCGTTAAACCTCATTTGCCATTTAATGCTCCACCTACCCAGCTTATCCAAATCCCTCTGTAGGTCTTCACTATCCTCTTTTGTATTAATTGTTTTACATAACTTTGTGTCATCTGCAAATATTGATATTTTACTATTTATCCCGTTGACTATGTCGTTAATAAAGATATTAAATAACATTGGGCCTAGTACAGACCCCTGTGGTACCCCACTAGTGACGCTTACCCAATCTGAGTATATTCCATTTATAACCACCCTCTGCCTTCTATCCTTTAGCCTGTTAGCTACCCACTTGCAGACATTTTCCCCCAGCCCCATCATTCTCATTTTGTATACCAACCTATTATGTGGCACGCTATCGAACGCTTTTGAGAAGTCGAGATACACGACATCCACTGGTTCCCCCTGATCTACTCGAGAGCTAACCTCCTCATAGAAGTCAATCAGGTTTGTTTGGCAGGAGCGATTCCTCATGAATCCATGTTGGTTCGGGGTTAATAGATTATTAGCATCGAGATGCTCCATGATTGCCTCATTAATAAAGCCTTCAAAAATTTTGCCCACAACGGACGTCAGACTCACCGGCCGATAGCTTCCGGCGTCACTTTTTGCTCCCTTTTTGAATATTGGCACTATATTCGCCTGTCGCCAATCAAGTGGTACAGACCCAGTCTCAACAGAGTCCTTAAATATAAGATATAACGGTCTGTCTATCACATTACTTAGTTCCCTTAGTACCCGTGGGTGTATTCCATCAGGTCCTGGTGATTTGTTTATTTTAATGTTACTGAGTAGAGATGAGCGTTGTTCTACTCGAACTGTTCGCCAATCTCAAATTCGAGCTGTTTTGGGCGGTGTTCGAGCCGTTCGGCGAACACGAACAATTTGAGAAAAATTCGGCTGTTCGAGGTTATGTTCGATAACTGTTCGTGCACCAAAATCATAACTGGATTTTTTCTCAGTAATGATGAAAATTAATGTTAATACGCAGTTTAGTGTACAGCGGGGTGGGGGGAGGGGCAGGGGATGGATCTCTGCAGGAACAATGAAGATCTCCATTTTTTTTTCTCTTTCCCGCATTTACAGTGGGGAGGTGCAATCTGTCAGCCAATCAGCAGCGCACACACGGAGCGAAGTGCTTTTTTTCACACAAGCAAGGGCATGTGTCATTGGCAGTGTATGTCACATGTCCTTGCCCTATAAGACCAAGCCATTTTCCCCGTCGCCACCATTTTCTCACTGCTGCAGCTGCGTGTTAGACGGCACTGCTGTTGCTGTGTGCGCTATACCTTGTTAATTTCAAGCCAATTTTCGCACAAATCTACAGATAGCTTGGGAGTAGGGAATAGTTGTGATTGCAGTCCTTTTAAGGACTAGGTTACAGCATTTCCTACGACTTTTATCAGGGAGGTCTGTGCTCTTAAATAGATAGGTTGTGGGAGTAAAGACTAATTGTAATTGGAGTCCTTTTCAGGACTAGGTTACATGAGTTCCTATCAGTTTTTGCCAGGCAGGTCTGTGCCAGTGCTGTGCAAGTTTTTTTCACAGCATTTGGCTGAATCTAGCAAAGCTAATCCTTTTTGGCCTATTGCAGAGTGTGTTAGTCAGTGGAGTAGCCTATCTGTGTTGCAAGATATACCACCTGTGTATAGAATACCAATTTTTTTACTGCACCTAGTGAAGTAAAATCTTTTGGGCATAGCATCATTCTATTAGTCCATCTATACTGACCTCCATCAGGTTGCAAATTAAAATTAATTTTTATCTGCATCTACAGTACCTCTGAAAAAATATTTGGGCTTCTAGCTGTGTGTGGGACTTGTTGTATTAGTCCATCTATACTGACCTCCATCAGGTTGCAAACTGAATATATTTTTTTCTGCATCTACCTCTGAAAAAATATTTGGCCTTCTAGTAGTGTGTCGGACTTTCTCTATTAGTCCATCTATACTGACCTCCATCAGGTTGCAAATTAAAAATAATTTTTATCTGCATCTACAGTACCTCTGAAAAAATATTTGGGCTTCTAGCTGTGTGCGGGACTTGTTGTATTAGTCCATCTATACTGACCTCCATCAGGTTGCAAACTGAATATATTTTTTTCTGCATCTACCTCTGAAAAAATATTTGGCCTTCTAGTAGTGTGTCGGACTTTCTCTATTAGTCCATCTATACTGACCTCCATCAGGTTGCAAATTAAAACTAATTTTTATCTGCATCTACAGTACCTCTGAAAACATATTTGGGCTTCTAGCAGTGTGTGGGACTTGTTCTATTAGTCCATCTATACTGACCTCCATCAGGTTGCAAACTGAATATATTTTTTTCTGCATCTACCTCTGAAAAAATATTTGGCCTTCTAGTAGTGTGTCTGACTTTCTCTATTAGTCCATCTATACTGACCTCCATCAGGTTGCAAATTAAAACTAATTTTTATCTGCATCTACAGTACCTCTGAAAAAATATTTGGGCTTCTAGCAGTGTGTGGGACTTGTTCTATTAGTCCATCTATACTGACCTCCATCAGGTTGCAAACTGAATATATTTTTTTCTGCATCTACCTCTGAAAAAATATTGGGCTTCTAGCTGTGTGTGGGTCTTGTTCTATTAATCCATCTATACTGACCTCCATCAGGTTGCAAACTGAATATATTTTTTTCTGCATCTACCTCTGAAAAAATATTTGGCCTTCTAGTAGTGTGTCGGACTTTCTCTATTAGTCCATCTATACTGACCTCCATCAGGTTGCAAATTAAAACTAATTTTTATCTGCATCTACAGTACCTCTGAAAAAATATTTGGGCTTCTAGCAGTGTGTGGGACTTGTTCTATTAGTCCATCTATACTGACCTCCATCAGGTTGCAAACTGAATATATTTTTTTCTGCATCTACCTCTGAAAAAATATTGGGCTTCTAGCTGTGTGTGGGTCTTGTTCTATTAATCCATCTATACTGACCTCCATCAGGTTGCAAACTGAATATATTTTTTTCTGCATCTACCTCTGAAAAAATATTTGGCCTTCTAGTAGTGTGTCGGACTTTCTCTATTAGTCCATCTATACTGACCTCCATCAGGTTGCAAATTAAAACTAATTTTTATCTGCATCTACAGTACCTCTGAAAAAATATTTGGGCTTCTAGCAGTGTGTGAGACTTGTTCTATTAGTCCATCTATACTGACCTCCATCAGGTTGCAAACTGAATATATTTTTTTCTGCATCTACCTCTGAAAAAATATTTGGCCTTCTAGTAGTGTGTCGGACTTTCTCTATTAGTCCATCTATACTGACCTCCATCAGGTTGCAAATTAAAACTAATTTTTATCTGCATCTACAGTACCTCTGAAAAAATATTTGGGCTTCTAGCAGTGTGTGGGACTTGTTCTATTAGTCCATCTATACTGACCTCCATCAGGTTGCAAACTGAATATATTTTTTTCTGCATCTACCTCTGAAAAAATATTGGGCTTCTAGCTGTGTGTGGGTCTTGTTCTATTAATCCATCTATACTGACCTCCATCAGGTTGCAAACTGAATATATTTTTTTCTGCATCTACCTCTGAAAAAATATTTGGCCTTCTAGTAGTGTGTCGGACTTTCTCTTTTAGTCCATCTATACTGACCTCCATCAGGTTGCAAATTAAAACTAATTTTTATCTGCATCTACAGTACCTCTGAAAAAATATTTGGGCTTCTAGCAGTGTGTGGGACTTGTTCTATTAGTCCATCTATACTGACCTCCATCAGGTTGCAAACTGAATATATTTTTTTCTGCATCTACCTCTGAAAAAATATTGGGCTTCTAGCTGTGTGTGGGTCTTGTTCTATTAATCCATCTATACTGACCTCCATCAGGTTGCAAACTGAATATATTTTTTTCTGCATCTACCTCTGAAAAAATATTTGGCCTTCTAGTAGTGTGTCGGACTTTCTCTATTAGTCCATCTATACTGACCTCCATCAGGTTGCAAATTCAAAATAATTTTTTTCTGCATCTAACCCAGCCAATAGTTTTGGCCTAATACCACAGTTTGGCCACTCAGCTCTGCTCGGTTACCATCCATTGTTTTTTTGTGCAAACAACTCCAGAGTTGTGAATTAGTTAACCACCAAAATGAGTGGAAAAAGGCCTGCTGCTGGTGGAAAGGGGAATAGGCGTGTTGGGAAGGGGAAAAAAGGTTGTGTCCGTGGGGTAGGTGTTAAAGCAACAGTAACATCTGCAGAAGAAAGACCATCTTCCAGCCAAACTAAAATGTCTACTTCTTTTAGCGGACAATGTGATAAGATCCCTTTCTTACGGCCACGCCAATCGCTACAAATTCCAGATGAGGCACAAAAACAGCAGGTGCTTCAACGGATATCAAGTGCTCCTTTAAGTGGGCTCTCCTCCACATCAACTTCAACATCACAAATACTCCAGTCCTCAAAGGTGTCACCCAAATCGCACTTGCTTCCTCACAGCTCCCAAATCTCCAGCTGCCCGTCTGAGTATGAGGTAGAACAGATGGTTGAGTCTGCAGAGCTGTTTACTCATACTATAGCCTGGGAATCAGAGGTCGACTCCAGCGCTTCTGTGAATCCAGACGAGGAAATGATCTGCACTGATGCCCAGAATCTTTATGAGTCGGATCCAGGACCAGACGCAGAAGGTTCTGACCATAATGTAGACCCTCATTCCCAAACTGTAACTCCTGTTGGTGGAGACAATGAGGAAGACGATGATAAGACTCAAATACCTGATTGGAGCGACAACTTTAGTTTTTTGTCAGGGCAGGAACAGGTTGGCTCTGAGGACGACGGGTGTGATAACGCACAGGGTGATGATGATGAGGTCGGAGATCCCACTTACTGTCAACCCACAGTCAGCCAAGAGATGAGGTCAGCAGAGGAGGTGGAGGAAGATGCTAGTGACGACGAGGTCAGGTTGCGCCTTCCTGGACAGAGACGTAGTACTGGAAGCACGTCAACAACTGCATCCTCAAACACAACTCTGCCTCTCACCACAAGTCGTGGTGGCTCTTCAGGTCGCATGGGTGTAAAGCCTTGCATAGCCTGGGCATTTTTTCAGATCGATAAAGATGACCCAACTCGTGTTATCTGTAACATTTGTCAGCAAAGGCTAAGTAGAGGCCAAAAAATACATAGTTTGAGTAATTCATGCATGAACCGGCACATGGACATGAAGCATAAGTTGCAGTGGGAAGCTCAGTGTGCTACAATGCGGCCTAGCCGGCCGGGCCAACCACCGTCTGCCATATCTTGTGCATCCGCGGCCTCTTCATCCTCTGTGACTGGGGGGACAGCAGTCACACCTGTTTTGGGGCGCAGACCTGCCACCTCTTTACCCGCAACAGCCAGCGTGATTGGCAGGTCATCATTTTCTTTGGAGGTGGTAACACCAGCTGGTGTTGAGCGCTGTCCGACATCGATAGCACCACCTTTGGATGAAGGCAACCTAACATGTCCGCCTGCATCTTCCTCACAGACCGGCAGTTTGCCGGGGACACCCTTATCAACCCCGTCTAAGCACAATAGCCAGCCCTCGGTCCCTCAGATGTGGACAAGTAAAAGACCATTTCCTCCTAGCCATGAGAAAGCTAAGAGGTTGAATTTCACCATCTGCAAGCTCTTGGCTACAGAAATGCTGCCTTTCCGCCTGGTGGACACAGAGGATTTTCGAGACCTTATGTCCGTCGCAGTGCCCCAGTACCAGATGCCCAGTCGGCACTACTTCTCAAAGAAAGGTGTGCCTGCGCTCCACCAGCATGTCGCACACAACATCACCGCTTCTTTGAGAAACTCTGTGTGTGACAGGGTGCATTTCACCACAGACACTTGGACGAGTAGGCATGGACAGGGGCGTTACATGTCGCTGACTGGGCACTGGGTAACTATGGTGACAGCAGGACAAGGGGCTGCTGTCCAAGTCTTGCCGTCCCCACGAGTTGTGCGTCAATCCTCTTTATGTCAAAGTTCCTCCACTGCTTCTGCCTCCTCAACCTCCTCTCGGTCTTCCACCTGCACCCAAAGCCTGTCTGGTCATGCCACAAGCTTTCTAACTGCGCAGAAGGGATCCTGCACACCTCCTTACTATGCTGGCAGTAGGGCTCAACGTCATCAGGCGGTTTTTACATTGAAATGTCTGGGAAATGTGAGTCACACAGCTGAGGAGTTGTGGTCAGCTCTGGAGAACCAATTTCATGAATGGTTGTCTCCACTGGACCTGAAACCAGGGAAGGCCGTGTGCGACAATGCTGCAAACCTGGGTGCGGCCCTTCGCCGGGGCAATGTCACACACGTGCCTTGTATGGCTCACGTGTTGAACCTGGTTGTCCAGCAATTTTTAGCCCACTATCCCAGACTAGATGGCCTTCTGCAGAGGGCACGGTCGCTGTGTGCTCACTTCCGCCGTTCGCATCCCGCAGCTCAGCGACTTACATCTCTACAGAAGTCGTTGGGCCTGCCACTTCACCGGCTAAAATGCGATGTGCCTACCCGGTGGAATTCAACTCTGCACATGTTGCAGCGACTGTGGCAGCACCGACAAGCCCTGGTGCAATACGTTCTGAGGTATAGCCTGGGCCAACGAGATTCAGAGGTGGGGCAAATCACGCTGGAGGAGTGGTCTCAGATCAGGGACCTATGCACCCTTCTGCACAGTTTTGAAATGGCGACGAAGATGTTTAGTGCTGACGATGCCATTATCAGCATGACTATTCCGGTGATTTACATGCTGGAGCACATGTTAAACAGAATTCGGAGTCAGGTGGTGGCACAAGAGGAGGTGGAGGAAGTAGAGGAGGAGGAGTTGTATGCGGAAGGGCTAACATCTGCAAGGTCCAGAAGGTCGGCAGCACCAAGGCGGCAGGCATGTGAGGGTGGGGGAGATGGTTTTACCAGGGCGCATGGTAGCAGCCAAACTAGTGAGGAAGGTGCAGGAGCCCAGAAAGAAGTGGAGGACGAACTGATGGAAGACTCATCAGATGAGGGAGACCTTGATCACATTTCTGTTGTGCGAGGTTGGGGGGAGAGGACAGAGGAAGGAAGCATGATTGTTACCTCGCCACCAACACAACAGGGACTTGGTGCTCCTGGATGCGCAACACACATGAGTGCCTTCTTGCTGCACTACCTGCAACATGACCCTCGAATTGTGAGAATTAGAAATAATCCTGACTACTGGGTTGCCACACTGTTAGATCCCCGGTACAAAAGTAAATTTGCAGAAATTATTCCTGCCATAGAAAGGGATGCACGCATGCAGGAGTATCAGCAGAGACTGTTGCAGAATCTTACATGTGCTTTTCCACAAAATACCAGTGGTGCACGTAGTGAATCTCACAGTTCCAACTTGCCAACCGTGGGACCGTCAAGTGTTCAGCACTCAAACCGTAACAGAACCACAGTATCTGCTGGTAACATCAATTTTGCGGAATCATTTCACCACTTTTTTAGCCCATCCTTTGCAAGGCCACAGGAGACAAGAAGTCTGACACATAGTCAACGCCTAGAGACGATGGTACAGGAGTATCTCCAAGTAAACATTGAAGCCACGACTGTGTCACTGGACCCTTGCTCATTTTGGGCTTCCAATCTGGATAAATGGCCGGAGCTAGCCACTTACGCCTTGGAAATCTTGTCATGCCCCGCAGCCAGCGTTCTGTCTGAACGTGTGTTCAGCGCTGCTGGTGGTGTGCTGACAGATAAGCGCACGCGGCTCTCCACTGATAATGTAGACAGACTCACGTTCATAAAGATGAACAAATCATGGATCCGAAACGACTTTTCTACCCCTGTGTCATCCTGGGGAGAGTAAAAGCTTGATGATTGGTTAAAATCACCCTACCAAACGTTTTAAGCTTTCAAATTACTAATCATGTTTATCTGTATCTTGACTGGAAAATAATTTGGGCTTTGTAGCAGTGTGCAACACTGATCCTATTAGGCCATCTATAATAAGCTCCACCAGATTTAAAATTAAAAATAATTTTTAGCTGCATCTAGCCCGGAAAATAATTTTGGGGCTCCGAGATGCGCAAGACACATAAGTGCCTTCTTGCTGCACTACCTGCAGCATGACCCTCATATTGTCAGAATTCGAAGTAATCATGACTACTGGGTTGCCACACTCTTAGATCCCCCAAACTTTTCGATCAACCTTTTCATTTTAATAAAGACCAAAAAAATGGTCATTTTTGAAATTATAAGCATTAGCAGGTTGTTAGAAACTGAAATCAAACAGTTTTCAACTCAAAACTTTATTCTAGGTGATGTTACATTTTCACATAGGACCCCTTGTTCGAAAGGAGCTTCTGAACTCTCTCGTCCATTGAATTTGTCAGGTTTTGGATGGTTTCTGCTTCAATTGTTTTGCATGAGGACAGAATACCCTCCCAGAGCTGTTGCTTAGATGTGAACTGCCTCCCGCCATCATAGACACTCCTTTTAATGATACTCCAAAGGTTCTGAATGGGGTAGAGGTCAGGGGAGCATGGGGGTCACACCATAAGTTTGTCTCCTTTTATGCCCATATCAGCCAGAGATGCAGATGTTTTATGTGCAGCATGAGATGGTGCATTATCATGCAGAAAAATGATCTTGCTGTGAAATACACGGTTCTTCTTCTTGAACCATGGCAGGAAGTGCTGTTTGAGAAAATCCACATACATTATGGAGTTCATCTTTAGCGCCTTCAGGGATCCTAAAAGGGCCGACAATCTCTCTCCCCATGATTCCAGCCCAAAACATTACTCCACCTCCTCCTTGTTGGCGCTGTAGCCGTGTTTGCGTGGGGTGTCCATCAACCAGCCATCATCCGTGAACAAAACAGTTTTGAAATCAGTCTTCATGTAATGTTTGGCCCACTGGAGCCGTTTCTGCTTGTGTGAAGTGGATAGAGGAGGTCGACAGGATGGCGTATGCACAGCTGCAAACCTCTGAAGGACCCTGCATCTTGTTGTTCGGGGGACGTTGGAGGCACAAGCAGCTTCAAAAACTTGTCTGCTGCTATGACAAGGCTTTTTTGCCGCTGCTCTTTCAACCTGACGTAATTGCCTGTAGGAAAGAGTCCTCAATTTGCCCTTATCAGCACGCACACGTGTGTACTGTGAATCAGCTACATACTTCTTGATTGCCAAGACACTTCATCCTGATCATCGCACAATGTTGATTGTAGTCATGCCTTGACCTAAACACTCCACAATTTGTTGCTTCTCAGCAGCCGACACATCCTTTCTCTTTCCCATTTTGGCAGAAAATGTAGGCTGCTTAATAATGTGAGAGAGCCTTCTTAAGTAGTCTTGCCTTTCATTGGACACACCTGCCAAACTAATTAGCACAGGTGTCTGCAATTGCTTACAGTGATATAAAGAGCCCTGACACACATCACCATCAATGAGTTTAACTGACAAACAAACAAATTCTTCCCTTATCACTCCTAAACACTTTTTGCATAATAATTTGGAACGCGGTGTACATGTGCTTTTCCACAAAACACCAGCGGTTCACGTAGTGAATCTTACAGTTCTAACTTGCCAACCGTGGTCTGTATGGAATTGTTCAATAAAGGGCCCAAAATTAAGATAACATAGATGGGAGAGGTCTCTATGAATAGGAATTCCTAAGTATTTGATACCCTGTGAGGGCCAGGCAAAGGGAAAGTTGGACTGGATGGAATCCTATATGGATTTGGGGAGGGAGACATCGAGGGCCTCAGACTTTGCTGCATTGATTTTAAAATTTTACCATGTAACAAAGTGATCTATTTCAGCCATAACAGCATGGATGGATATATGTGATTGAGTGATATATACTAGGACATCATCAGCAAATAGAGAGCACTTGTACTCGGTGCCTCCCACCTCAATCCACCTAATATTGGGGTTATGGCGAATTGATCAGAGCAGGTGCTCCGTCACTAGGATGTATAAGAGAGGGGACAGAGGACATCCCTGCCTTGTCCCATTGGTGATTGTGAAAGATGATGAAAATGTTCTGACGCACCCCCTGGGCCTTGGGACACCCGGAGCCGGACCCTTTTTGGTGGATGCTGGTGGTTGTAGTCTTCGTGGCGGCGACCCGGTTCCGTGGCTCAGGGCGGTCAAACCAGTGGCGGAACTATTTATGTGGTTTTGATGTTTAAAAGTCCGACTACACCACCCGTGGATTGCGGTCAGAGTGAACCGCCGCTACAGGGCAGACCGCTGAGGCTGGTGTTGTGGGTGCAGCAGAGCGTAGCATAACTCCCCACGGGAGGAGTATAGCCTCAGGGCAGTGTATGCGGAGGATGGGGGTGATGGTGCAGGGCAGCAGCAGTAACGACACGGAGTCAGTGATGCAGTCCAGGGCCTTTACTCACAGTTCTTATTATCCAGACCACGTCTGCAGGTAACGGCTGCCCACGTCGTACTGTGTTCACCAGGTGAGGGGCTCAGACAACTCCCAGATAACTTTGGAGCACTTCACAGGACCCCCTTTGTGTGTCCTTTGTCTGGCCTTTCTTACCAACACTTCTGTCCGGCTGCCTCGGGCCTCCTCTTGGTAAACTTGGCGCCAGTTTCCCTGACCCTATGTGGTGCCTTCCTAGCGGGTGTAGCGAGGGGCTGCGCCACATAAAATGTCAGAGCCTCCGGTTTCTAGCTGAGGGTCGTTTCCTGCCTCCACTAGTTCGGGGACCGGTCTCCCCCTTTGGCCTGACCCCTCCACGCAGGTGGATTCGGGCGTGCGGTGGCGACTCGCCCGTCCGCACCCCTGGGATCCCTTCATTCCACGTTCCTGGATCCTTCTCCGCTCCTCTTCCTTCCTTCTCCCTCTTCCAGGCCTGGGCCTCTGTTACTAGGCCCGCCTCCGGAGCAGAGCTCATGCAGAGCCCCTGCTCCCTGCCACTTCTGCTCAGACTTCTCTGCACTGAACTAAGATGGTGCCCACCTTTTATACTCCCTTCTCAATGCACCCAGGAACTGCTTCCTCCCTGCTCCTGCACTACAGGGTTCCCCTTCCTCAGTGTTCCCTCCCCCCACTCCAGCCAGGGACAGGGACTGTCGTGCCCATCTCAGGGGCATATTGGTCGCCCTGCCCCACGGCAATGTGGTGTAATGCATGCAGGTGTCCGGTCCTGATCCACACTCCATCCTTACCTGAGAGTGAGATATCACACCTCTGGGTGAGGTGCAATACGTCTGTAGCAACCGAGCCCTCAGGGTTCTACAGTTCCATTTATCTTCAGCCTAGGTGACGTATTGCGATACAGGGCCGTGATTTTGGCTATAAAAGGGTCCCCTAGACCCCTACCCCAAGCTTTTTAAGAGAATCATATATGGCGTGCCAGGAGACTCTATGGAATGCTTTCTCAGCATCCAACGAGAGTATCTAATTACAAATTTTTAACTGCATCTAGCCCAGGAAATACTTTGTGCCTAGTAGCAGTGTCTGCTAGTCAGCGGATTATCCCGGCTGTTAAGCAAGCTACACCACCTGTAGTTTAGACACTTAATTTTTTCAAAGGAAATGCTTCGGGACCATGGGATACTCAGTGAAGAGCATCAGGAGGCACCCCAAGGCATAGGGGCTGGGACTGGCAGTAGGATGCCTTGCGGTGGACAGCCGAGCTCGATCCTTATAAAAGCTTTTTAACTGCAGCAGCTTTAGTGTACGCTACTGGAGCTGGAATTACGCGGCTGCTGGCATGAGACTTGCCCTCCAATAGATCCTTGTAAATGGATTTAAAGTGTATTCATTCAAATTAGAGAGACAATTTAAATTAAAAAGCTTAGAGCTGCCTCCACCACAGGGGGGCTCGCTCGACCCACCAGCGGACAGGCACCAGTATTGGGAGAGGGGGGCTGGCCATCAGGGTTCACCGCGGCTCTGGCACAAACCCGGCGACACGGAGGTGGCACGGGCAGGAGCGGACTGGCCGTGTCGGCTTCTCACTTTTTGGATTTTAGAAGGGCATGACATGCCTATATCTGTGTCTCCCCCTCCTTTTACTCCTCCACCTCTTTTATTTTCGCATGACTATATGTACTTGTCACTTTTCCATGTGTTAGTTGTGTCTTCTGAGCAGTTTGTCAGCTTTTGGACACCTTTGAAGTTGTTTTCTATGTGTTTCTATGTGTTTTTGTTTGCCTGCCATTGGTTTTAACGGTGTTCGAAGGTGTTCGACGAACAGTTCGGCGAACAGTTCGGCGAACACACGGGTGTTCGACGAACCGAACCGAACTCGAACACTACGGGGGTGGCTCAACACTATTACTGAGGCGTTTCTGTACCCCAGCTTGGGTTAGATTTGTCATACTTAGTGGAGGATTAAGCTTGTCACTTCTCATTTCTCCTGTTAGTTCTTTTTCCTTTGTGAAAGTTGACGAAAAAAATTTATTTAATAGATTAGCTTTATCCTCATCTTTCTCTATGATTTTGCCTTCATCACTTTTTATCGGTCCAATATTATTCGATTTAATCCTTTTACTATTTATATACAGTACAGACCAAAAGTTTGGACACACCTTCTCATTTAAAGATTTTTCTGTATTTTCATGACTATGAAAATTGTATATTCACACTGAAGGCATCAAAACTATGAATTAACACATGTGGAATTATATACTTAACAAAAAAGTGTGAAACAACTGAAAATATGTCTTATATTCTAGGTTCTTCAAAGTAGCCACCTTTTGCTTTGATGACGGCTTTGCACACTCTTGGCATTCTCTTGATGAGCTTCAAGAGGTAGTCACCGGAAATGGTCTTCCAACAATCTTGAAGGAGTTCCCAGAGATGCTTAGCACTTGTTGGCCCTTTTTTGCCAGCTCACCCCAAACCATCTCGATTGGGTTCAGGTCTGGTGACTGTGGAGGCCAGGTCATTTGGCGTAGCACCCCATCACTCTCCTTCTTGGTCAAATAGCCCTTACACAGCCTGGAGGTGTGTTTGGGGTCATTGTCCTGTTGAAAAATAAATGATGGTCCAACTAAACGCAAATCGGATGGAATAGCATGCAAGATGCTTTGGTAGCCATGCTGGTACAGTATGCCTTAAATTTTAAATAAATCCCCAACAGTGTCACCAGCAAAGCACCCCCACACCATGACACCACCTCCTCCATGCTTCACGGTGGGAACCAGGCATGTAGAGTCCATCCATTCACCTTTTCTGCGTCGCACAAAGACACGGTGGTTGGAACCAAAGATCTCAAATTTGGACTCATCATACCAAAGCACAGATTTCCACTGGTCTAATGTCGATTCCTTGTGTTCTTTAGCCCAAACAAGTCTCTTTTGCTTGTTGCCTGTCCTTAGCAGTGGTTTCCTAGCAGCTATTTTACCATGAAGGCCTGCTGCACAAAGTCTCCTCTTAACAGTTGTTGTAGAGATGTGTCTGCTGCTAGAACTGTGTGGCATTGACCTGGTCTCTAATCTGAGCTGCTGTAAACCTGCGATTTCTGAGGCTGGTGACTAGGATAAACTTATCCTCAGAAGCAGAGGTGAGTCTTGGTCTTCCTTTCCTGGGGCGGTCCTCATGTGAGCCAGTTTCTTTGTAGCGCTTGATGGTTTTTGCAACTGCACTTGAGGACACTTTCAAAGATTTCCCAATTTTTCGGACTGACTGACCTTTATTTCTAAAATTAACAGTGGCCACTCGTTTTTCTTTACTTAGCTGCTTTTTTCTTGCCATAATACAAATTCTAACAGTCTATTCAGTAGGACTATCAGCTGTGTATGCACCTGACTTCTGCACAACACAACTGATGGTCCCAACCCCCTTTATAAGCCAAGAAATCCCACTTATTAAACCTGACAGGGCACACCAGTGAAGTGAAAACCATTTCCGGTGACTACCTCTTGAAGCTCATCAAGAGAATGCCAAGAGTGTGCAAAGCAGTCATCAAAGCAAAAGGTGGCTACTTTGAAGAACCTAGAATATAAGACATATTTTCAGTTGTTTCACACTTTTTTGTTAAGTATATAATTCCACATGTGTTAATTCATAGTTTTGATGCCTTCAGTGTGAATGTACAATTTTCATAGTCATGAAAATACAGAAAAATCTTTAAATGAGGAGGTGTGTCCAAACTTTTGGTCTGTACTGTACGTAAAGAACAGTTTGGGATTTGATCTACTTTCCCTAGCAATACGTCTCTCTGTTTCCTCCTTCGCTATTTTTATTTGTTTTTTGCAGGTTCTCGTTTTTTCCTTGTAACACATTAGTGCCTCCTTACTGTTTTCCTGTTTTAATCTCTTGAATGCCTCTTTTTTGCTATTTAACGCCCCTTTTACGTTCTTGTTCAACCATATTGGTTTCCTCTTATTTCTGGCCCTTTTATTCCCATACGGTATATACCTCTCGCACTGAGTATTCAGAATTCTTTTGAAGGTTTCCCATTTACTATTCGTATTTCCTTGATTAAGAACTTTGTCCCAGTCTATAAGTTGAAGGTTTTCTTTCAGCTGATCAAACTTCGCCCTCCTAAAGTTTAATGTTTTTGTTGTTCCCTTATTGATAACCCTACTGAAGGGCATTTTGAAATTGATAATATTATGATCGCTATTACCTAGGTACCCACCTATCTGTACCTCAGTTATTCTATCAGGCCTATTAGTCAATATTAAGTCCAACACGGCCTTCCCTCTCGTTGGTTCCTGCACTAGTTGGGAGAGATAATTATCCTTGATATTTGTCAAGAACCTTTTTCCTTTCTGCGATCTACAGGTTTCTGTTTCCCAGTCAATATCCGGGTAGTTGAAATCCCCCATTACAATCACTTCATTATGTTTTGCTACTTTGTCTATTTGTCCTAATAGCAGTTTCTCATTCTCCTCTGTTATATTAGGTGGCTTATAGCAGACCCCCAGTAATATTTTATTATTATTTTTTGCCCCCTCTATCTCTACCCACATGGACTCGACCCCCTCTTCTCCCTCTCCTATATCTTCCCTTAGTCTGGGCTTTAGACGTGACCTTACATATAAGCAGACTCCTCCGCCCTTCCCCTGTTTCCGGTCCCTTCTAAATAAACTATAATCTGTTAAATTTACCGCCCAGTCGTAGCTATCGTCTAGCCAAGTCTCTGTTATACCTACGATGTCATACCTCTCCTCCGATATAAGCGCCCGCAGCTCATCCGCCTTATTGGTCAGGCTTCTTGCGTTGGTCAGCATGCAAGATAAAACTTTGGGGTTATTTAGCATCCTATTCTTCTCTAACGATCTAACTGTACTATCCCCACCCCCCTCTCCACCCTCATTATATTCACTTCTCCCCTTCCCCCTTGCTTGCCTCACATCCCACCTATTTCCTTGGTTTCCCCCCCCCATCTCTAGTTTAAAAACTCCTCCAACCTATTAGCCATCTTCTTCCCCAGCACCGCTGCACCCTCCCCATTGAGGTGCAGCCCGTCCCTACGGTAGAGCCTGTAGCCGACAGCGAAGTCGGCCCAGTTCTCCATGAACCCAAACCCTTCTGCCTTGCACCAACTCTTTAGCCACTTATTCACCTCCCTAACCTCCCGTTGGCGCTCCTGTGTGGCTCGCGGGATTGGTAGTATTTCTGAGAAAACTACCTTGGAGGTCCTTGCCCTAAGCTTCCTACCTAGATCCCTGAAATCATTTTTAAGGACCCTCCATCTACCACTCACTTTGTCATTGGTGCCAATGTGGACCATGACCGCTGGGTCTTCGCCAGCCCCACCCAGTAACCTGTCAACCCGATCCGCGATGTGCCGGACTCGAGCGCCAGGGAGGCAGCACACCGTTCGGCGATCCCGGTCTTTGTGACAGATTGCCCTGTCTGTCCCCCTAATAATAGAGTCACCCACTACCAGGACCTGTCTAGCCTGCCCTACACTTCCCCCCTCCCCCTCATTACTGGAGCATACACTCCCCCGGCGGTCAGAGGATCTGTCGTGCTCCAATAATGCCGGTTCTGAACCAGCCTTCCTATACTTCTTCCCTCTATCCCTTCTAACTGTTACCCAGCTCCCTGCCTGTTCAGCCTGCGCTTCCCCACTAAGCTCCACCCCCAGTGTTGACCCATTGAGTGTCTGCTCGGTGAACAGCAAACTCCGTTCCATGTTGTCGATGCTCCTCAGTACCGCTATCTGAGCACTTAGATCCAGGATTTGGGCTTCCAAGTGCACGATATGCTCACATCTCTCGCAGCAGTATGGATCCCTGAGCGGGATATAAATCTGGTATCTCTGTAATCGCACCGACCCGAAGAATAAAGTAATCTAATCAGTTATATCACACTAGGAACGGCGTAAAAAAATAAATAAAACCAATTCTTCACCTGCTACTGATTTGTTTATTATGTCTCCCAAAGATCGCAGTATGGCTCGGCACACATTTATCCTGCGCTCTGCGCTGTGCACTTACGCCAGAGTTTCCGTGTAAGTCTCTGAAATATGTGATTCAGCCGGAACCCATGACGGAAGATTCCCTGTAATGAGGCAGATAAAGGCCACTGTGGATGCCGTCTGGCCTGTGATCCCACGGTGTCATTTGTTTTAGGCATGCATAAAAGTGCGGTTGGCCACTGTTGTGTGCACTTCTGAAAAAAAGGACACCACTAAACAGAGGCCAGACGGAGTCCAGAGTAACTCTGCTGCCTCATTACAGTGAATGGATCCCACAGGGGTTTCATCTGAATTACATCACTTGGAAATTTAGATGGAAACCCCGATGTAAGTGCTCAGCCTAGAGCTCCGGATAAATGTTACGTAAAATGTTCCCAATAAAAGCTTCAACTCTGTCCTCAAAAAAAGCTAGTCCCCACTCATGTCCATCATCTGTTAAAAATATAAGGGACTTCCAAGTTACTGGTAGCAGAAAGGCACTGGAAAAGCAAAATGGCCCTTGCCCCCAAAAGAAATTCAGAAAATTTTGTGCTCCCAAATCCAAATGCCTATTCTACAATAATTTGTTCTACAATTGTCAAATAGCGCTCCGTCCCTCCTAGATCTCACAGTATGGCTGAGCGGTATGATACAGCCACATATGGGGTATTGCCACTTTTAGAAGAAATTGTGTGACACATTTCGGCACCATTTTTACCCATTGCCCTGTGTGAAAATGTAAAATCTGAGGGTAAAACATTTTTTTGTGGTAAAAATATAATTATGCTTTTTTCACTGCCCAATGGTATAAATTTAAAAATTAAAAAATACTCACTACTTCCCTAGATGAAATCCTTGAGAGGTGTACTTTACAAAATGCGGTCACTTGTGGGGGTTTCTGCTGTTTCGGCATGTCAGCGACTCTTCAAATGTTACATGGTGTCTGCTGCCTATCCCAGCCAACATAGCGCACCATTCTCTTCTGAACCCTGCCATACACCAAAGCAGTGGTTTTCCCCCACTTATGGGGTATCAGCGTACTCAGGAGAAATTGTACAACAAATTTCATGGTGCAATTTATCCTGTTACCCTTATGATAATGCAAAATTAGGGAATGAAAAACATTTTTTGTGGGAAAAATGTGAAAATTTTATTTTTATGGCTCAATATTATAAACTTCTGTGAAGCAGCTGGGGGTGCACGGTGCTCACCACACATCTAGATAAGTTCCCTAAGGGGTCTAGTTTCCAAAATGGTGTCACTTGTGGGGGGTTTCCACAGTTTAGGCACATCAGGGGCTCCCCAAATGCAACATGGCGTCCGCTAATTATTCAAACAAATTTTACATTCAAAAGTCAAATGGCGCTCCTTCCCTTTCAAACCCTGCCATGCGCCCAAACAGTGGTTTGCCTCCACATATGGGGTATCGTCGTGTTCAGGAGAAATGGCACAACAAATTTCTTGGTGCAATTTATCCTATTACCCTTATGATAATGCAAAATTAAGGGATGAAAAAGGTTTTTGTGGGAAAAATGTGAAAATTTTATTTTTACAGCTGATTATTATAAACTTCTGTGAAGCACCTTGGGGTTCAAGGTGCTCACCACACATCTAGATAAGTTCCCTACGGGGTCTAATTTCCAAAATGGTGTCACTTGTGGGGGGTTTCCACTGTTTAGGCACATCAGGGGCTCCCCAAATGCAACATGGCGTCCGCTAATTATTCAAACAAATTTTACATTCAAAAAGTCAAATGGCGCTCCTTCCCTTCCAAACCCTGCCGTGCGCCCAAACAGTGGTTTGCCTCCACATATGGGGTATTGGCATGTTCAGGAGAAACTGCAAAACAAATTTCATGGTGCAATTTATCCTATTACCCTTATGATAATGCAAAATTAAGGGATGAAAAACGTTTTTGTGGGAAAAATGTGAAAATTTTATTTTTACAGCTCAATATTATAAACTTCTGTGAAGCACCTTGGGGTTCAAGGTGCTTACCACACATCTAGATATGTTCCCTAAGGGGTCTAGTTTCCAAAATGTTGTCACTTGTGGGGGGTTTCCACTTTTTAGGAACATCAGGGGCTCTCCAAACGCAACATGGCGTCTGCTAATTATACAGACAAATTTTACATTCAAAAAGTCTAATGGCGCTCCTTCCCTTCCGAACCCTGCAGTGCGCCCAAACAGTGGTTTTCCCTCACATATGGGGTATCAGCGCGCTCAAGAGAAATTGCACAAAAAATTTTGGGGTCCATTTTTTCCTCTTACCCCTGTGAAAATAAAAAAAATTGGGTCTAAAGTAACATTTTTGTGAAAAAAGTTAAATGTTAATTTTTTTCTTCCACATTCCAAAAATTCCTGTGAAGCACCTCAAGGGTTAATAAAGTTCTTGAATGTGGTTTTGAGCACCTTGAAGGGTGCAGTTTTTAGAATGGTGTCACTTTTGGGTATTTTCTGTCATAAAGACCCCTCAAAGTGACTTCAAATATGATGTGGTCCCTAAAAAAATGTTTTTGTAAATTTTGTTGGAAAAATGAGAAATCGCTGGTCAAATTTTAACCCTTATAGCTCCCTAACAAAAAAAGTTTTGGCTCCAAAATTGTGCTGATGTAAATTAGACATGTGGGAAATGTTATTTATTAACTATTTTTTGTGACATATCTCTCTGATTTAAGGGCATGAAAATTCAAAGTTTGAAAATTGCAAAATTTTCAAAATTTTCGCCAAATTTCCGATTTTTTCACAAATAAACGCAAGTGATATCAAAGAAATTTTGCCACTATCATGAAGTACAATATGTCACGAAAAAATAATCTCAGAATCAGGGTAATCCGTTGAAGCATTCCAGAGTAATTACTTCATAAATTGACAGTGGTCAGAATTGAAAAAATTGGCCCGGTCATGAAGGCAAAAACAGGCTCTGGTGTGAAGTGGTTAAAAAGGACGGGAGTGTCTCTACACAGCGCTGTAGATAGAATTCAATAAAGCATCAAAGATTCTCACATATCCCTCCTATCCCTGCCATGATGGGTCTACCTGGGGGATTATTTATATTTTTGTGAATTTTGGGTGTGAGGTAAAATGTTGGTACTACAGGAAAATCCGTCATCAGTCCTTCCAGCATTTTTTGTGTAATCAAACCCTGTTGGTAACCATTATATAGGATAGAGTCTAGCTGGTTTTTAAAACTTTCCAGTGGGTTAGAGTCCAACCACTTATAACATTGCAGCATGTTTAATTGCCTAATGGCTTCATGCTCATACATATCTGCAAGTCACAACACAACATTGCCCCCCATATCAACCGATTTTATAACCACATCACTCATACCTCTTTAATGGCCTTGTTCTCCCTGGCCGTGAGGTTGTGATGTGAAACAGTCTTTAGGATTTTAGATAATTCCTCCCTTACCAGTTGGACAAAAATGTCCACATTGGGACAAAGTCCCGACAGGGGGAAATGTTGTGTGCGGCCATGCAGATACATAGGAACACCAGAGTCGCCACTATCAGTCTGTTCGGCCAGCAAGAATTCCTAGTCGGCCAATGCCTCTTGCTCCCTGTCAGCTGGAAAAATTTGTCTACTGTGATAGGCAAAATATTTTTTGTATGTTAATTTACGAGTGAACAGCTACAAATCCTTCACTATGGTGAAGTAATTGAGCTGGCCGCTGGAGAAACTGTAAGTCCCTTTTCCTGTACACTCAATTGTGCCGATGTTAAAGATATATTAGTAATGTTAATTACCTTAGGAGTTATCTCTTGTGTCTTTTTTTGTAATTGCGTGTGCGCTGGTAAGTGGTCGATACACTGGATTTGTGGTTGGGCTGCTCGACTTGACCTCCATCCACAAACCACCCTGATTTCCTAAAAAATCTTCACATTGTTCTTCGGATCTTATGGATGTCGTAGATGAAGAATGGGAGGGGGAACGTTTAGATCCCCCCTGATATTGCCACTTGTAGACTCTCTTATTTTGGTAGTTCTGGAGATCACATTGGTATTTATGGGTTTTCACCAGTTGTATGTCTTTTTCCCACTTAGACAGATCTTTCTCAAGGTTTTTATCAAAACTAACAAATTCCTCTGGAGTCAAGGCGATTTGAATTCTATTTTTCAATACATCAATTTCTGCTTCTAATGACTCCAGTGATTTTTTGTCAGATTCAATCAATAACTCCAATAGCGTACGAGAGCACTTAGTAAGTGCCTCTTCCTATCTATTGGTAAAAAGGAGGTCTATATTGTTGATTGTGGGATAAATTTGGATTTGTAACCCTCTTGGAACAATGTCTTTTTTGAGATAATTTTCAAGTGCCACCTTGTTCCACCAAAGTTTCATACGTTTCCTAAGTAGATCTTTGATGTTGAGCTTCAAATCCCTTCTGTCACTAGTGTCTACATCTGTCATCGGTTTCTCACCAAATAGTGTACCTAGTTGGCTTATCCAATTTTTAGCTCTCTTTCTGAAACACATATAGTCATTAGAGGTAACTGTAATCACAGACAAAAAACATTAATGCACTGGAAACATAGAATTTCCTCAGGATAAATAAATAGGTCCCTTTATACAAAAGCATATGTCCTATAGAGCACAGGAGTACTCTTTCCAAAGATATAAAAAATTAATACATTTTATTATGAAATATATAAATCACATAGTATAAAAGAAGCATGCATAGACAAAATACAGACAAACTAACAAATAGTGAGGGGACTGCTATAGTGAAACCACTATATATCATACATCAGTATAACCACCAGCAGTAAAGTGCTTGTAGATGCAATTAATCAGCAGGTGCCCCTATATACACAGCAATACATGACCAGCCATATACATTACTAATATAGCCATATGATGGAACTCATAGCAATATTATACTGAAGTAAAATAGAGGCAATATCACTCAATATGTATAGGTGCCAATATATGTCTTCTGTCAATAACTAGATAGGACACATAAGCATGTCACCGTACCTGCAGCCATGGTGGAGCTGTATGTGGAGACAAATTCTAGGAAACACTGGCCAGTGCTTCTTATTGATAAGGATATAAAGAAACATCTTCCTAGTCACCCGATAGTGACATGGAAACTATCGAAAAATCTAAAAGATCTGATTGCACAGAGCCACTATGTGGCTCCAGTTAAATCAGTATTTTCTACTAGACCAGGACCAGTGTGGGGGTATTTCCAGTGTGGACATTGTTCCATATGCAGACATATGGAAAGAACAGATACCTTTGTGGATAGTGATGGTTCTCGAACATTTAATATTCCGCACCAGAACAATTGCAAAACACAGATGGTGATTTACTATTTGAGCTGTTCATGCCCACTGATCTATGTGGGCATGACTACAAGGCAACTCCATGTCAGGATTTTAAAACATCTCAAAGATATATATAAAATGCAGCTGCTGCCACGGAAATAGTGTTTGAAAACTATCTCTAGACATTATAGGATGTGTCACAATAGTAACCCTAAATGTCTAAAAGTAAGAGGCATCGATGTGGTCCAACTTAGTGTGAGAGGGGGTGATTATTAGTGTTGAGCCACCCCCGTAGTGTTCGAGTTCGGTTCAGTTCGTCGAACACCCGTGTGTTCGCCGAACTGTTCGTCGAACTGTTCGTCGAACACCTTCGAACACCGTTAAAACCAATGGCAGGCAAACAAAAACACATAGAAACACATAGAAAACACCTTCAAAGGTGTCCAAAAGCTGACAAACTGCTCAGAAGACACAACTAACACATGGAAAAGTGACAAGTACATATAGTCATGCGAAAAGAAAAGAGGTGGAGGAGTAAAAGGAGGGGGAGACACAGATATAGGCATGTCATGCCCTTCTAAAATCCAAAAAGTGAGAAGCCGAGACGGCCAGTCCGCTCCTGCCCGTGCCACCTCCGTGTCGCCGGGTTTGTGCCAGAGCCGCGGTGAACCCTGACGGCCAGCCCCCCTCTCCCAATACTGGTGCCTGTCCGCTGGTGGGTCGAGAGAGCCCCCCTGTGGTGGAGGCAGCTCTAAGCTTTTTAATTTAAATTGTCCCTCTAATTTGAATGAATACACTTTAAATCCATTTACAAGGATCTATTGGAGGGCAAGTCTCATGCCAGCAGCCGCGTAATTCCAGCTCCAGTAGCGTCCACTAAAGCTGCTGCAGTTAAAAAGCTTTTATAAGGATCGAGCTCGGCTGTCCACCGCAAGGCATCCTAGTGCCAGTCCCAGCCCCTATGCCTTGGGGTGCCTCCTGATGCTCTTCACTGAGTATCCCGTGGTCCCGAAGCATTTCCTTTGAAAAAATTAAGTGTCCAAACTACAGGTGGTGTAGCTTGCTTAACAGCCGGGATAATCCGCTGACTAGCAGACACTGCTACTAGGCACAAAGTATTTCCTGGGCTAGATGCAGTTAAAAATTTGTAAGTAGATACTCTCGTTGGATGCTGAGAAAGCATTCCATAGAGTCTCCTGGCACGCCATATATGATTCTCTTAAAAAGCTTGGGGTAGGGGTCTAGGGGACCCTTTTATAGCCAAAATCACGGCCCTGTATCACAATACGTCACCTAGGCTGAAGATAAATGGAACTGTAGCACCGAGGGCTCGGTTGCTACAGACGTATTGCACCTCACCCAGAGGTGTGATATCTCACTCTCAGATAAGGATGGAGTGTGGATCAGGACCCGACACCTGCATGCATTACACCACATTGCCGTGGGGCAGGGCGACCAATATGCCCCTGAGATGGGCACGACAGTCCCTGTCCCTGGCTGGAGTGGGGGGAGGGAACACTGAGGAAGGGGAACCCTGCAGTGCAGGAGCAGGGAGGAAGCAGTTCCTGGGTGCATTGAGAAGGGAGTATAAAAGGTGGGCACCATCTTAGTTCAGTGCAGAGAAGTCTGAGCAGAAGTGGCAGGGAGCAGGGGCTCTGCATGAGCTCTGCTCCGGAGGCGGGCCTAGTAACAGAGGCCCAGGCCTGCAAGAGGGAGAAGGAAGGAAGAGGAGCGGAGAAGGCTCCAGGAACGAGGAATGAAGGGATCCCAGGGGTGCGGACGGGCGAGTCGCCACCGCACGCCCGAATCCACCTGCGTGGAGGGGTCAGGCCAAAGGGGGAGACCGGTCCCCGAACTAGTGGAGGCAGGAAACGACCCTCAGCTAGAAACCGGAGGCTCTGACATTTTATGTGGCGCAGCCCCTTGCTCCACCCGCTAGGAAGGCACCACATAGGGTCAGGGAAACTGGCGCCAAGTTTACCAAGAGGAGGCCCGAGGCAGCCGGACAGAAGTGTTGGTAAGAAAGGCCAGACAAAGGACACACAAAGGGGGTCCTGTGAAGCGCTCCAAAGTTATCTGGGAGTTGTCTGAGCCCCTCACCTGGTGAACACAGTACGACGTGGGCAGCCGTTACCTGCAGACGTGGTCTGGATAATAAGAACTGTGAGTAAAGGCCCTGAACTGCATCACTGACTCCGTGTCGTTACTGCTGCTGCCCTGCACCATCACCCCCATCCTCCGCATACACTGCCCTGAGGCTATACTCCTCCCGTGGGGAGTTATGCTACGCTCTGCTGCACCCACAACACCAGCCTTAGCGGTCTGCCCTGTAGCGGCGGTTCACTCTGACCGCAATCCACGGGTGGCGTAGTCGGACATTTAAACATCAAAACCACATAAATAGTTCCGCCACTGGTTTGACCGCCCTAAGCCACGGAACCGGATCGCCGCTACAAGACTACAACCACCAGCATCCACCAAAAAGGGTCCGGCTCCGGGTGTCCCAAGGCCCAGGGAGTGCGTCAGAACATTTTCATCACCTTTCACAATCACCAATGGGACAAGGCAGGGATGTCCTCTGTCCCCTCTCTTATACATCCTAGTGACGGAGCACCTGCTCTCATCAATTCGCCATAACCCCAATATTAGGTGGATTGAGGTGGGAGGCACCGAGTACAAGTGCTCTCTATTTGCTGATGATGTCCTAGTATATATCACTCAATCACATATATCCATCCCTGCTGTTATGGCTGAAATAGATCACTTTGTTACATGGTAAAATTTTAAAATCAATGCAGCGAAGTCTGAGGCCCTCGATGTCTCCCGCCCTAAATCCATATAGGATTCCATCCAGTCCAACTTTCCCTTTGCCTGGCCCTCACAGGGTATCAAATACTTAGGAATTCCTATTCATAGAGACCTCTCCCATCTATGTTATCTTAATTTTGGGCCCTTTATTGAACAATTCCATACAGACCACGGTTGGCAAGTTAGAACTGTAAGATTCACTACGTGAACCACTGGTGTTTTGTGGAAAAGCACATGTACACCTCGTTCCAAATTATTATGCAAAAAGTGTTTAGGAGTGATAAGGGAAGAATTTGTTTGTCAGTTAAACTCATTGATGGTGATGTGTGTCAGGGCTCTTTATATCACTGTAAGCAATTGCAGACACCTGTGCTAATTAGTTTGGCAGGTGTGTCCAATGAAAGGCAAGACTACTTAAGAAGGCTCTCTCACATTATTAAGCAGCCTACATTTTCTGCCAAAATGGGAAAGAAAAAGGATGTGTCGGCTGCTGAGAAGCAACAAATTGTGGAGTGTTTAGGTCAAGGCATGACTACAATCAACATTGTGCGATGATCAGGATGAAGTGTCTTGGCAATCAAGAAGTATGTAGCTGATTCACAGTACACACGTGTGCGTGCTGATAAGGGCAAATTGAGGACTCTTTCCTACAGGCAATTACGTCAGGTTGAAAGAGCAGCGGCAAAAAAGCCTTGTCATAGCAGCAGACAAGTTTTTGAAGCTGCTTGTGCCTCCAACGTCCCCCGAACAACAAGATGCAGGGTCCTTCAGAGGTTTGCAGCTGTGCATACGCCATCCTGTCGACCTCCTCTATCCACTTCACACAAGCAGAAACGGCTCCAGTGGGCCAAACATTACATGAAGACTGATTTCAAAACTGTTTTGTTCACGGATGAGTGCCGTGCAGCGCTCGATGGTCCAGATGAATGGAGTGGAGGATGGCTGGTTGATGGACACCCCACGCAAACACGGCTACAGCGCCAACAAGGAGGAGGTGGAGTAATGTTTTGGGCTGGAATCATGGGGAGAGAGATTGTCGGCCCCTTTAGGATCCCTGAAGGCGCTAAAGATGAACTCCATAATGTATGTGGATTTTCTCAAACAGCACTTCCTGCCATGGTTCAAGAAGAAGAACCGTGTATTTCACAGCAAGATCATTTTTCTGCATGATAATGCACCATCTTATGCTGCACATAAAACATCTGCATCTCTGGCTGATATGGGCATAAAAGGGGACAAACTTATGGTGTGACCCCCATGCTCCCCTGACCTCTACCCCATTCAGAACCTTTGGAGCATCATTAAAAGGAGTGTCTATGATGGCGGGAGGCAGTTCACATCTAAGCAACAGCTCTGGGAGGGTATTCTGTCCTCATGCAAAACAATTGAAGCAGAAACCATCCAAAACCTGACAAATTCAATGGACGAGAGAGTTCAGAAGCTCCTTTCGAACAAGGGGTCCTATGTGAAAATGTAACATCACCTAGAATAAAGTTTTGAGTTGAAAACTGTTTGATTTCAGTTTCTAACAACCTGCTAATGCTTATAATTTCAAAAATGACCATTTTTTTGGTCTTTATTAAAATGAAATGGTTGATCGAAAAGTTTGGGGGATCTAAGAGTGTGGCAACCCAGTAGTCATGATTACTTCGAATTCTGACAATATGAGGGTCATGCTGCAGGTAGTGCAGCAAGAAGGCACTTATGTGTCTTGCGCATCTCGGAGCCCCAAAATTATTTTCCGGGCTAGATGCAGCTAAAAATTATTTTTAATTTTAAATCTGGTGAAGCTTATTATAGATGGCCTAATAGGATCAGTGCTGCACACTGCTACAAAGCCCAAATTATTTTCCAGTCAAGATACAGATAAACATGATTAGTAATTTGAAAGCTTAAAACGGTTGGTAGGGTGATTTTAACCAATCATCAAGCTTTTACTCTCCCCAGGATGACACAGGGGTAGAAAAGTCGTTTCGGATCCATGATTTGTTCATCTTTATGAACGTGAGTCTGTCTACATTATCAGTGGAGAGCCGCGTGCGCTTATCTGTCAGCACACCACCAGCAGCGCTGAACACACGTTCAGACAGAACGCTGGCTGCGGGGCATGACAAGATCTCCAAGGCGTAAGTGGCTAGCTCCGGCCATTTATCCAGATTGGAAGCCCAAAAAGAGCAAGGGTCCAGTGACACAGTCGTGGCTTCAATGTTTACTTGGAGATACTCCTGTACCATCGTCTCTAGGCGTTGACTATGTGTCAGACTTCTTGTCTCCTGTGGCCTTGCAAAGGATGGGCTAAAAAAGTGGTGAAATGATTCCGCAAAATTGATGTTACCAGCAGATACTGTGGTTCTGTTACGGTTTGAGTGCTGAACACTTGACGGTCCCACGGTTGGCAAGTTGGAACTGTGAGATTCACTACGTGCACCACTGGTATTTTGTGGAAAAGCACATGTAAGATTCTGCAACAGTCTCTGCTGATACTCCTGCATGCGTGCATCCCTTTCTATGGCAGGAATAATTTCTGCAAATTTACTTTTGTACCGGGGATCTAACAGTGTGGCAACCCAGTAGTCAGGATTATTTCTAATTCTCACAATTCGAGGGTCATGTTGCAGGTAGTGCAGCAAGAAGGCACTCATGTGTGTTGCGCATCCAGGAGCACCAAGTCCCTGTTGTGTTGGTGGCGAGGTAACAATCATGCTTCCTTCCTCTGTCCTCTCCCCCCAACCTCGCACAACAGAAATGTGATCAAGGTCTCCCTCATCTGATGAGTCTTCCATCAGTTCGTCCTCCACTTCTTCCTGGGCTCCTGCACCTTCCTCACTAGTTTGGCTGCTACCATGCGCCCTGGTAAAATCATCTCCCCCACCCTCACATGCCTGCCGCCTTGGTGCTGCCGACCGTCTGGACCTTGCAGATGTTAGCCCTTCCGCATACAACTCCTCCTCCTCTACTTCCTCCACCTCCTCTTGTGCCACCACCTGACTCCGAATTCTGTTTAACATGTGCTCCAGCATGTAAATCACCGGAATAGTCATGCTGATAATGGCATCGTCAGCACTAAACATCTTCGTCGCCATTTCAAAACTGTGCAGAAGGGTGCATAGGTCCCTGATCTGAGACCACTCCTCCAACGTGATTTGCCCCACCTCTGAATCTCGTTGGCCCAGGCTATACGTCAGAACGTATTGCACCAGGGCTTGTCGGTGCTGCCACAGTCTCTGCAACATGTGCAGAGTTAAATTCCACCGGGTAGGCACATCGCATTTTAGCCGGTGAAGTGGCAGGCCCAACGACTTCTGTAGAGATGTAAGTCGCTGAGCTGCGGGATGCGAACGGCGGAAGTGAGCACACAGCGACCATGCCCTCTGCAGAAGGCCATCTAGTCTGGGATAGTGGGCTAAAAATTGCTGGACAACCAGGTTCAACACGTGAGCCATACAAGGCACGTGTGTGACATTGCCCCGGCGAAGGGCCGCACCCAGGTTTGCAGCATTGTCGCACACGGCCTTCCCTGGTTTCAGGTCCAGTGGAGACAACCATTCATGAAATTGGTTCTCCAGAGCTGACCACAACTCCTCAGCTGTGTGACTCACATTTCCCAGACATTTCAATGTAAAAACCGCCTGATGACGTTGAGCCCTACTGCCAGCATAGTAAGGAGGTGTGCAGGATCCCTTCTGCGCAGTTAGAAACCTTGTGGCATGACCAGACAGGCTTTGGGTGCAGGTGGAAGACCGAGAGGAGGTTGAGGAGGCAGAAGCAGTGGAGGAACTTTGACATAAAGAGGATTGACGCACAACTCGTGGGGACGGCAAGACTTGGACAGCAGCCCCTTGTCCTGCTGTCACCATAGTTACCCAGTGCCCAGTCAGCGACATGTAACGCCCCTGTCCATGCCTACTCGTCCAAGTGTCTGTGGTGAAATGCACCCTGTCACACACAGAGTTTCTCAAAGAAGCGGTGATGTTGTGTGCGACATGCTGGTGGAGCGCAGGCACACCTTTCTTTGAGAAGTAGTGCCGACTGGGCATCTGGTACTGGGGCACTGCGACGGACATAAAGTCTCGAAAATCCTCTGTGTCCACCAGGCGGAAAGGCAGCATTTCTGTAGCCAAGAGCTTGCAGATTGTGAAATTCAACCTCTTAGCTTTCTCATGGCTAGGAGGAAATGGTCTTTTACTTGTCCACATCTGGGGGACCGAGGGCTGGCTATTGTGCTTAGACGGGGTTGATAAGGGTGTCCCCGGCAAACTGCCGGTCTGTGAGGAAGATGCAGGCGGACATGTTAGGTTGCCTTCATCCAAAGGTGGTGCTATCGATGTCGGACAGCGCTCAAGACCAGCTGGTGTTACCACCTCCAAAGAAAATGATGACCTGCCAATCACGCTGGCTGTTGCGGGTAAAGAGGTGGCAGGTCTGCGCCCCAAAACAGGTGTGACTGCTGTCCCCCCAGTCACAGAGGATGAAGAGGCCGCGGATGCACAAGATATGGCAGACGGTGGTTGGCCCGGCCGGCTAGGCCGCATTGTAGCACACTGAGCTTCCCACTGCAACTTATGCTTCATGTCCATGTGCCAGTTCATGCATGAAGTACTCAAACTATGTATTTTTGTGGCCTCTACTTAGCTTTTGCTGACAAATGTTACAGATAAAACGAGTTGGGTCATCTTTATCGATCTGAAAAAATGCCCAGGCTATGCAAGACTTAGCACCCATGCGACCTGAAGAGCCACCACGACTTGTGGTGAGAGGCAGAGTTGTGTTTGAGGATGCAGTTGTTGACGTGCTTCCAGTACTACGTCTCTGTCCAGGAAGGCACAACCTGACCTCGTCGTCACTAGCATCTTCCTCCACCTCCTCTGCTGACCTCATCTCTTGGCTGACTGTGGGTTGACAGTAAGTGGGATCTCCGACCTCATCATCATCACCCTGTGCGTTATCACACCCGTCGTCCTCAGAGCCAACCTGTTCCTGCCCTGACAAAAAACTAAAGTTGTCGCTCCAATCAGGTATTTGAGTCTTATCATCGTCTTCCTCATTGTCTCCACCAACAGGAGTTACAGTTTGGGAATGAGGGTCTACATTATGGTCAGAACCTTCTGCGTCTGGTCCTGGATCCGACTCATAAAGATTCTGGGCATCAGTGCAGATCATTTCCTCGTCTGGATTCACAGAAGCGCTGGAGTCGACCTCTGATTCCCAGGCTATAGTATGAGTAAACAGCTCTGCAGACTCAACCATCTGTTCTACCTCATACTCAGACGGGCAGCTGGAGATTTGGGAGCTGTGAGGAAGCAAGTGCGATTTGGGTGACACCTTTGAGGACTGGAGTATTTGTGATGTTGAAGTTGATGTGGAGGAGAGCCCACTTAAAGTAGCACTTGATATCCGTTGAAGCACCTGCTGTTTTTGTGCCTCATCTGGAATTTGTAGCGATTGGCGTGGCCGTAAGAAAGGGATCTTATCACATTGTCCGCTAAAAGAAGTAGACATTTTAGTTTGGCTGGAAGATGGTCTTTCTTCTGCACCTACCCCACGGACACAACCTTTTTTCCCCTTCCCAACACGCCTATTCCCCTTTCCACCAGCAGCAGGCCTTTTTCCACTCATTTTGGTGGTTAACTAATTCACAACTCTGGAGTTGTTTGCACAAAAAAACAATGGATGGTAACCGAGCAGAGCTGAGTGGCCAAACTGTGGTATTAGGCCAAAACTATTGGCTGGGTTAGATGCAGAAAAAAATTATTTTTAATTTGCAACCTTATGGAGGTCAGTATAGATGGACTAATAGACCAAGTCCCACACACCGCTAGAAGCCCAAATATTTTTTCAGAGCTAGATGCAGAAAATTTTTTTATTCAATTTGCAACCTGATGGAGGTCAGTATAGATGGACTAATAGACCAAGTGCCACACACTGCTAGAAGCCCAAATATTTTTTCAGAGCTAGATGCAGAAAAAAAATATTTTTAATTTGCAACCTGATGGAGGTCAGTATAGATGGACTAATAGACCAAGTCCCACACACTGCTAGAAGCCCAAATATTTTTTCAGAGCTAGATGCAGAAAAAAATTATTTTTAATTTGCAACCTGATGGAGGTCAGTATAGATGGACTAATAGACCAAGTCCCACACACCGCTAGAAGCCCAAATATTTTTTCAGAGCTAGATGCAGAAAAAAATTATATTCAATTTGCAACCTGCTGGAGGTCAGTATAGAAGGACTAATAGAACAAGTCCCACACACTGCTAGAAGCCCAAATATTTTTTCAGAGCTAGATGCAGAAAATTTTTTTATTCAATTTGCAACCTGATGGAGGTCAGTATAGATGGACTAATAGACCAAGTCCCACACACTGCTAGAAGCCCAAATATTTTTTCAGAGCTAGATGCAGAAAAAAATTATTTTTAATTTGCAACCTGATGGAGGTCAGTATAGATGGACTAATAGACCAAGTCCCACACACTGCTAGAAGCCCAAATATTTTTTCAGAGCTAGATGCAGAAAAAAATTATTTTTAATTTGCAACCTGATGGAGGTCAGTATAGATGGACTAATAGAACAAGTCCCACACGCTGCTAGAAGCCCAAATATTTTTTCAGAGATAAATGAAGAAAAAAATTATTTTTAATTTGCAACCTGATGGAGGTCAGTATAGATGGACTAATAGACCAAGTCCCACACACTGCTAGAAGCCTAAATATTTTTTCAGAGCTAGATGCAGAAAAAAATTATTTTTAATTTGCAACCTGATGGAGGTCAGTATAGATGGACTAATAGACCAAGTCCCACACACCGCTAGAAGCCCAAATATTTTTTCAGAGCTAGATACAGAAAAAAATTATATTCAATTTGCAACCTGCTGGAGGTCAGTATAGAAGGACTAATGGAACAAGTCCCACACACTGCTAGAAGCCCAAATATTTTTTCAGAGCTAAATGAAGAAAAAAATTATTTTTAATTTGCAACCTGGTGGAGGTCAGTATAGATGGACTAATAGACCAAGTCCCACACACTGCTAGAAGCCCAAATAATTTTTCAGAGCTAGATGCAGAAAAAAATTATATTCAGTTTGCAACCTGATGGAGGTCAGTATAGATGGACTAATAGAATGATGCTATGCCCAAAAGATTTTACTTCACTAGGTGCAGTAAAAAAATTGGTATTCTATACACAGGTGGTATATCTTGCAACACAGATAGGCTACTCCACTGACTAACACACTCTGCAATAGGCCAAAAAGGATTAGCTTTGCTAGATTCAGCCAAATGCTGTGAAAAAAACTTGCACAGCACTGGCACAGACCTGCCTGGCAAAAACTGATAGGAACTGATGTAACCTAGTCCTGAAAAGGACTCCAATTACAATTAGTCTTTACTCCCACAATCTATCTATTTAAGAGCACAGACTTGCTTGATAAAAGTCGTAGGAAATGCTGTAACCTAGTCCTTAAAAGGACTGCAATCACAACTATTCCCTACTCCCAAGCTATCTGTATATTTGTGCGAAAATTGGCTTGAAATTAACAAGGTATAGCGCACACAGCAACAGCGGTGCCGTCTAACACGCAGCTGCAGCAGTGAGAAAATGGTGGCGACGGGGAAAATGGCTTGGTCTTATAGGGCAAGGACATGTGACATACACTGCCAATCACACATGCCCTTGCTTGTGTGAAAAAAAGCACTTCGCTCCGTGTGTGCGCTGCTGATAGGCTGACAGATTGCACCTCCCCACTGCAAATGCGGGAAAGAGAAAAAAAAATGGAGATCTTCATTGTTCCTGCAGAGATCCATCCCCTGCCCCTCCCCCCGCCCCGCTGTACACTCAAACTGCGTATTAACATTAATTTTCATCATTACTGAGAAAAAATCCAGTTATGATTTTGGTGCACGAACAGTTATCGAACATAACCTCGAACAGCCGAATTTTTCTCAAATTGTTCGTGTTCGCCGACCGGCTCGAACACCGCCCAAAACAGCTCGAATTTGAGATTGGCGAACAGTTCGAGTAGAACAACGCTCATCTCTAGTGATTATAAAAAGGAACTGCTCAAAAAGGAAACTAAATGGATCTTTCTTTACCCTCAAAACCGTGTTACCAAGAAGTCTAAATGAAAGTTTGAGCTTCAACCCCTTTGTCTAGTGTTGTTTTTAGGGGAATATATGGTATTTTGTTGTTTTTAATTTTTGTATTGTTTATTTTGTTCACGCTATGCCTATGTGATACTTACCTTTGTTGTTGCTCTCTTAGAAGTGTTGTCAAGCTCTTTCGCATCTATATGACCCGATAGCTGCTGTTTTTGGTTAGAACCTGGATCGTTGTCTGCCTAAAGAGAAATGGTGGTCATGGGGAATCCCCCATGGTGGTCATGGGGGATTCCCTGTTAAGAGGAACAGAGGCTGTTATCTGCAGACCAGACATAACCTCAAGAGAAATGTGCTGTCTTCCAGGAGCAAAAATTAAAGATGTGTCTGACAGGATATCAAGACTCTTCAGATCTACAGATCACTACCCATTCCTGCTAATACATGTGGGGACAAATGACACCGCAAGAAAGGACCTGGAAACCATCTGCAGTGACTTTGAAGACTTGGGCAAGAAAGTGAAAGAATTGGGAGCGCAGGTGGTCTTCTCATCCATCCTCCCAGTGGATGGCCATGGAACAATGAGGTGGAATAAGATTCTACAGGTGAACAACTGGCTACGTCGATGGTGCCGTCAACAAGGATTTGGATTTCTGGATCACGGAATAAATTACCTATACGATGGACTACTTGCTAGAGATGGGGTGCACCTTACGAAGACTGGAAAACATGTATTTGGAAATTGCCTTGCTGCACTCATCAGGAGAGCTTTAAACTAGAACAATGTGGGAAGGGAAGCAAAAGGCCAGAAAAAGCCATACAGCTGACAAATACTATTGAGATCTCTGCTACTGGAAGTGGAAAGGAAGAACAAAGACAAAACAATTTAAATAATAAAAATATGGGAGGAAGAGAAACCAATCACAAACTAAAATGTTTTTATACAAATGCACAAAGCATGGGCAACAAACAAGGAGAATTAGAACTACTAACGCAGGAAAAGAAATATGATGTCATTGGAATCACTGAAACTTGGTGGGACGATACACATGATTGGAATAAAAGGCTAAAAGGATACAACTTATTTGCAAGAAACAGACTTGATAAACGAGGAGGAGGTGTCGCATTGTATGTTAGAAAAGCGTATATCTGCACAGAGATTGAAGCTTCAGAGACTGGGAGTTCTGTGGAAACTGTTTGGGTAAGAATACAAGGAGAGAACAACGGAAAGGACACCATTGTAGGCATTTACTACAGGCCACCTGGGCAAGCTGAAGATATGGATGAACTCTTTATGTATCAAATGACCAAGTTCTCAAAAAAATATGACGTAGTGGTCATGGGAGATTTCAACTATCCAGACATTTGTTGGGAATCTCTCTCAAGTAAAACTAACAGGTCAAGCAAATTCTTATCCTCTCTTGCTGACAACTTTATCTTCCAAAAGGTAGGGGAGAAAACAAGGGGATCTGCTACTTTGGATCTAATCCTTATAAACAAGGAGGAAATGGTTGAGGAGGTAAAAGTGGCTGGGACCCTAGTAGGCAGCGATCATGCTATTATAGAATTTTGGATAACTAGAGGAGGAAGACATGTGAAGACTCAAACTTCAAGGTTAGATTTTAGAAAGGCAGATTTTAAGAGACTCAGAAAGAGAATAGGAGGGATCCAATGGCTGGATGTCCTTAAGGACAAAAATGTCCAGGAAGGATGGGAAATTTTTAAAAATGAGATTCTCAAAGCACAATCGTTAACAATCCCGAAAAGTAGGAAGAATGGGAAGCATTTAAGGAAACCAGGATGGATGAACACAGAACTTAAACACATGCTAAAAAGAAAGAAAGAAATGTTTATTAAATGGAAAGAGGGAGGCATATCTAAAGAAGATTATAATGCAGTCTGCAGATCCTGTAGGGCATGTATCAGGTTAGCTAAAGCTGACAATGAATTAAGGCTTGCAAGAGATGTCAAAAGCAATAAAAAAGGATTTTGGGGGTATGTCAAAAGTAAAAGAAAAGTCAAAGATGCTATAGGATTTTTACAGGATGAAAATGGAGAAATGGTAAGAGAGGATGTTGAGAAGGCCAAACTTTTTAATTCCTATTTTGCATCTGTTTTCTCTCAGAAAGAAAATGTAACATCAACTGATCTTCACTGTCCTTTTAAAGGAATAGAAGAATCCAAGTTATCTGTAAACAGAAAGATTGTGAGGGAATATTTAGCTAACATAAATGAGTTCAAGTCTCCAGGTCCAGATGAATTACACCCCAGAGTACTGAAGGAGATCGTAGAAGAAATTTTAGAACCACTCTCCATAATCTTTGAAAATTCTTGGAGAACAGGAGAAGTCCCAGAAGACTGGAGAAGAGCAAATGTTGTTCCTATCTTCAAAAAGGGGAAGAAGGTGGACCCAGGGAACTATAGGCCGGTGAGTCTGACTTCTATACCAGGAAAGATCTTTGAACAAATTATTAAACAACATGTATGTAAGTACCTGGATAAGAATGAAGTGATTAACCAGAGTCAGCATGGGTTTATAACTAACAAGTCATGTCAGACTAACTTAATTTCCTTCTATGACAGAATCACTGACTGGGTGGATCAGGGAAATGCTGTAGATATAGTATATCTTGACTTCAGCAAAGCATTTGACAAAGTATCTCACACCATCCTTATTGAAAAAATGACCAAGTATGCAATGGACCAGGCAACTGTTAGGTGGATTCATAACTGGCTTAGTGATCGGACTCAAAGGGTGATTGTAAATGGCTTCACATCCAGCTGGATGAATGTCTCAAGTGGGGTACCACAGGGCTCCGTCCTGGGACCTGTATTGTTCAACATCTTTATCAATGATTTAGATGAAGGAATTGAGGGTAAACTGATTAAATTTGCTGATGACACTAAGCTAGGAGGGATAGCTAATACTAGAGAAGAGAGAGAGAGGATTCAAAAAGACCTAAATAAACTGGAGCAGTGGGCAGCAACCAACAGAATGGTTTTTAACAGGGAAAAATGCAAAGTACTACATCTGGGCAATAAAAATGAAAAAAGCATATAGAGAATGGGAGGAATAGAGCTAAGCAACAGTACATGTGAAAAAGATTTAGGTATACTAATAGATCATAGACTGAACATGAGTCAACAGTGTGATGCAGCAGCAAAAAAGGCAAATACAATTCTGGGATGTATTAACAGAAGCATACAGTCTAGATCACGTGAAGTCATTATTGGTCTTTACTCCTCTTTGGTCAGACCTCATCTGGAATACTGTGTACAGTTTTGGGCACCACATTTTAAAAAAGACATAGACAAACTGGAGCAAGTTCAGAGAAGAGCGACCAGAATGGTGACTGGTCTGCAAACCATGTCCTATGAGGAACGGTTGCAGGATTTGGGAATGTTTAGCTTGCAAAAAAGAAGACTGAGAGGAGACTTAATAGCTGTCTACAAATATGTCAAGGGCTGTCACATTGTAGAAGGATCATCTTTATTCTCATTTGCACAAGGAAAGACTAGAAGCAATGGGATGAAACTAAATGGGAGGAGACACAGATTAGATATTAGAAAAAACTTTTTGACAGTTAGGGTGATTAATGAGTGGAACAGGCTGCCACGAGAGGTGGTGAGTTCCCCTTCAATGGACGTCTTCAAACAGAGGCTGGACAGACATCTGTCTGAGATGATTTAGTGAATCCTGCTTTGAGCAGGGGGTTGGACCAGATGACCCAGGAGGTCCCTTCCAACTCTACCATTCTATGATTCTATGATTCTATGATATAGAAAATATAAAAGAAGAGAATATATAGAAAATGAAAGAGAAGATACAAAGACATTTACTCAGCTATATTTTCTTGCTTATGACTCTTCCAACAAATTTGGGACATCCTGCAATTCATTTGCTCGATGTTTGATTTTGGGATATTTACGCATGTTCAATAGTTGGATATTGTCTACAGCCAAGCCATTAGATACAATCGGATATGTTCCAACCCTATGGATAGAGACAAACACCTTGGTGGCCTCAGAAATACCTTTTTAAATCAGGGCTATCACCCAAGAACAAATGAGAACCAGATTACAAGAGCCACCAGAATACCAAGGAATCACCTCCTACATTACAAAACTAAACAAGAAAGCAATCGGGTGCCTCTAGTAGTCACCTATAATCCAAATATGGAGGCGTTAAGGAGAGCTGCATGGAAACTACAACCTTTACTACAAAAAGATGCCCAATTGCAATTCATATTTCCGACCCCCCACTTCTGTATTTCAGGCAGGCCGAAATTTAAGAAGCATCATTGTCAGAAGCTCCCTGTCATCTCTACAAGCTACAGGAACCTTTCCCTGCAACCAGAAAAAATGTAAAACCTGTCCATTTATAATGACCACAGACAAGATAAAGATTCCCAACTCACATCAGGAATACAAGATCCCAAGTACTTTCAGCTGCATCACATCTAATGTGGTGTACCTAATTATATGTACCAAATGTCCATTTGGGGTCTGTATGTTGGGGAGATGTGACGCCCAGCTGCGCTTGGTATCACAGATCCTAGAAGAGTGCATTGATGGATTCCTCCACAAGAGGCCCCCATAAACATTCACACATCTCCACCTTCCACCTCAGACCAGCAGAGGGAGCCCGTTAGGGATATACAGTTAGGTCCATATATATTTGGACAGAGACAACATTTTTCTAATTTTGGTTCTAGACATTACCACAATGAATTTTAAACAAAACAATTCAGATACAGTTGAAGTTCAGACTTTCAGCATTCATTTGAGGGTATACACATTAAAATTGCATGAAGGGTTTAGGAGTTTCAGCTCCATAACCAGTGCCACCCTGTTTTTAAAGGGACCAAAAGTAATTGGACAATTGACTTCAAGGCAATTTCATGGAGAGGTGTGGGCAATCCTTTCGTTATGTCATTCTCAATTAAGCAGATAAAAGGCCTGGAGTTGATTTGAGGTATGGTGCTTGCATTTGGAAGGTTTTGCTATGAAGTAAACATGCGGTCAAAGGAGCTCTCCATGCAGGTGAAGCAAGCCATCCTTAAGCTGCAAAAACAGAAAAAACCCATCCGAGAAATTGCTACAATATTAGGAGTGGCAAAATCTACAGTTTGGTACATCCTGAGAAAGAAAGAAAGCACTGGTGAACTCATCAATGCAAAAAGACTTGGGCACCCACGGAAGACAACAGTGGTGGATGATCGCAGAATAATCTCCATGGTGAAGAGAAACCCCTTCACAACAGCCAACCAAGTGAACAACACTTTCCAAGAGGTAGGCGAATCAATATCCAAATCTACCATAAAGAGAAGACTGCATGAAAGTAAATACAGAGGGTTCACTGCACGGTGCAAGCCACTCATAAGCATCAAGACTGGACTTTGCTTAAAAACATCTAAAAAAGCCAGCACAGTTCTGGAAGAACATTCTTTGGACAGATGAAACCAAGATCAACCTCTACCAGAATGATGGAAAGAGAAAAGTATGGCGAAGGTGTGGTACAGCTTATGATCCAAAGCATACCTCATCACCCTTTTGGAAGTCCATTGAGCTGTAAGGTGCATTGCTGGAAAAGGGGAAAAAAAAAACTCTTTAAATCTCTTAGTTTGCGAGTGTGAACTAGCTGAGGGTGACCGGAGCGTAAGTGCGAACGAAAGTAAGTGTGTGACTTGTTTTTCAGTGAAGAGGTATATGGGAATCCTGCAGAAAATACCTGTGTGAATTGCGGTGAGTTGCTGCATTGTGACCTGCTGAGTGCTTTTCTACCTGTTTAGTTTTATTGGCCCTTTTAAAACCTATTTTCTCCCTACAGTTTTACAGTTTCTTAGTTTACTACCTGTGTATTTAAGGGTTAACTACATTGCACAAAAATCCTGAGGTGTAGCTATACTCACAAGGGGTTACTTAAGGGGGAGGGGTCATAATTAAGTGTTTATAAGGGGCAGCTGGTTGGGAATCCAGTCCTTTGGAAGTGCATTGAGCTGTAGGTTGCATTGCTGGAAAAGGGGAAAAAAAAACAAAAAAAACTTATTTAAATCTTTTAGTTTGCGAGTGTGAACGAGCTGAGTGTGACCGGAGCGTAAGTGCGAACGAAAGTAAGTGTGTGACTTGTTTTTCACTGAAGAGGTATTTGGGAATCCTGCAGAAAATACCTGTGTGAATTGCGGTGAGTTGCTGCATTGTGACCTGCTGAGTGCTTTTCTACCTGTTTAGTTTTATTGGGCTTTTTAAAACCTATTTTCCCACTACAGTTTTACAGTTTCTTAGTTTACTACCTGCGTATTTAAGGGTTAACTACATTGCACTAAAATCCTGAGGTGTAGCTATACTCACAAGAGGTTAATTAAGGGGGAGGGGTCATAATTAAGGGTTTATAAGGGGCAGCTGGTTGGGCATCCAGTCCTTTGGAAGTGCATTGAGCTGTAGGGTGCATTGCTGGAAAAGGGGAAAAAAAAAAAAAAACCTCTTTAAATCTCTTAGTTTGTGATTGTGACCGAAGCGTAAGTGTGATCGGAGCATAAGTGCGAACGAAAGTAAGTGTGTGACTTGTTTTTCAGTGACTTTGGATTCAGGGAGTTTGGAAGGGAGGACTTTTGACTGAATTGCTGTCTGTATTTTATTAATTCTTCACTTTTCTTTTTACTTAACATTCTGTCTATTGCAATCCCCATTAGGAAATGAGCTCCATTATTGACAATGCTATCCAGTGTAAATCTTGCCACATGTATGCATTCCCAGAAAGCCCGAGTCCGGCACATCGCTGATCGGGTTGACAGATTTTTGGGAGGGGCTGGTGAGGACCCAGCGGTCATGGTGCACATTGGCACAAATGACAAAGTTAGAGGTAGGTGGAAGGTCCTTAAAGATGAATTCAGGGAATTAGGCTGCAATCTGAAAGCAAGGACCTCCAAGGTGGTATTCTCTGAAATACTACCGGTACCACGTGCCATGCCAGAGAGGCAACGGGAGATTAGGGAGATAAATAAGTGGCTCAAGAACCGGTGTAGGAAGGAGGGATTTGGGTTCCTGGAGAACTGGGCCGACTTCTCAGTTGGCTACAGACTCTACACTAGGGACCGGCTGCACCTCAATGGGGAGGGTGCAGCTGTGCTGGGGGAGAAAATGCCTAGAAGGTTGGAGGAGTGTTTAAACTAGGGATTGGGGGGGAGGGTATTCATTTTATAGGTAGGGAAGATAGTGCAGATAGTGACCTGGGCACAAATAAAGAAATTGGGGGTGGGGTTAGAACAGTCAATAAAGTAAGAAGGAATAGAGGTACAGCGAGATACATAAAATGCATGTACACTAATGCCAGAAGCCTCACCAACAAAATGGAGGAATTAGAATTAATTTTGTTGGAAAATAATTATGACATGGTAGGGATATCTGAGACGTGGCTGGACGAGAGCCATGACTGGGCAATTAAATTTACAGGGCTAAAGTCTGTTCATAAATGACCGTACAAACAAGCGAGGGGGGTGTTTGTTTATATGTAAAATCATCCTTAAAACCCATCTTGCGGGAGGATATAGGTGAATCTAATGAAAATGTAGAGTCCCTGTGGGTGGAGATAAGGGGAGGGGGAAAAAATAATAAATTACTGATAGGGGTTTGTTATAAGTCTTCAAAAATAATGGAAGTAGCGGAGAATATCCTCGTAAAGCAAATAGATAAAGCAGCGACTCAAGGAGAAGTCATTATTATGGGATACTTCAACTACCCTGAAATACATTGGGGAACAGAAACATGTAGTTCAAGCAAAGGTAATAGGTTTTTCACAACTATAAGAGACAATTACCTTTCACAACTGGTTCAGGACCCAACAAGAAGGGGGGCACTGCTAGACCTAATATTAACCAATAGGCCAGATCGCATATCAAATATACGAGTTGGGGGTCACTTGGGTAATAGTGATCACAAAATAATACGTTTTCATGTAACCTTTAATAAGATGTGTAGTAGAGGGGTTACAACGACACTAAACTTCAGGAAGGCAAATTTCCAACGGTTGAGAGATGATCTTAGTGCAATAAACTGGGACGATATCCTGAGACATAAAGCTACACAAAGCAAATGGGAGACATTTATTAACATCCTGAATAGGACCTGTGCACAATATATACCCTTTGGGAATAAACATGCTAGAAATAAGAGGAAACCACTATGGCTAAATAGAGCTGTAAGGGGCGCAATAAGTGACAAAAAGAAAGCATTTAGAGAACTAAAGCAAGTAGGTAGTGATGAGGCATTAAATAAATATAGAAAATTAAATAAATTATGTAAAAAACAAATCAAGGCAGCAAAGATTGAGGCAGAGAGAATCATTGCCAGAGAAAGTAAAAATAACCCCAAAATATTCTTTAACTACATAAATAGTAAAAAACTAAAAAATGATAGTGTTGGCCCCCTTAAAAATAGTCTGGGTGAAATGGTGGATGAGGATGAGGAAAAAGCCAATATGCTAAATGATTTTTTTTCAACCGTATTTACACAAGAAAATTGCATGACAGAAAACATGATTAGTGATAAGAAAAATTCTCCATTAATGTCACTTGCTTAACCCATCAGGAAGTCCGGCGGCGTCTATAAATCACTAAAGTTGACAACTCCCTGGGCCAGGATGGGATACACCCGCGAGTACTGCAGGAATTAAGTAACGTCATAGATAGACCATTATTTTTAATCTTTAAAGATTCCATAATAACAGGGTCTGTACCGCATGACTGGCGTATAGCAAATGTGGTGCCAATATTCAAAAAGGGGACAAAAACTGAACTTGGAAATTATAGGCCAGTAAGCTTAACCTCTACTGTGGGTAAAATCCTGGAGGGTTTCCTAAGAGATGCTATAATAGGGTATCTGAAGAAGAATAACCTCATGACCCAATATCAACATGGGTTTACAAGGGACCATTCCTGTCAAACTAATCTGATCAGTTGTTATGAGGAGGCAAGTTCTGGACTGGACCAAGGAAATGCAGTGGATGTTGTGTATATGGACTTTTCAAAAGCTGTAGATACGCTTCCACACAAAAGGTTGATACATAAAATGAGAACAATGGGGATAGGGGAAAATATATGTTTGTGGGTTAAGAATTGGCTCAGTGATAGGAAACAAAGGGTGGTTATTAATGGAAAACACTCAGACTGGGTCTCAGTTAACAGTGGGGTACCACAGGGGTCAGTATTGGGCCCCCTTCTTTTTATCATATTTATTAATGACCTTGTAGGGGGCATACAGAGTAATATTTCAATATTTGCAGATGACACTAAACTCTGCAGGGTAATCAATACAGAGGAGGACAATTTTATATTACAGGAGGATCTATGTAAGCTAGAAGCTGGGGCTGATAAATGGCAAATGAGCTTTAATGGGGATAAATGTAGGGTAATACACTTGGGCAGAGGAAATAAAATGTATAATTATATGCTTAATTGTAAAACACTGGGCAAAACTGTAACTGAAAAAGACCTGGGTGTATTGGTGGATGACAAGCTCACCTTTAGTGGCCAGTGTCAGGTAGCTGCTTCAAAGGCAAATAAAATAATGGGATGCATTAAAAGAAGCATAGATGCTCATGAGGAGAACATAATTTTACCTCTATACAAGTCATTAGTGCGACCACACTTAGAATACTGTGTACAGTTTTGGTCTCCGATGTATAAGAAAGACATAGCTGAACTAGAGAGGGTGCAGAGAAGAGCGACCAAGGTTATTAGAGGACTGGGGGGTCTGCAATACCAAGACAGGTTATTACACTTGGGGTTATTTACTATGGAAAAAAGAAGGCTTATGGGTGATCTTATTACTATGTACAAGTATATGAGGGGACAGTACAAAGACCTTTCTACTGATCTATTTACTCTGAGGCCAGAGACGGGGACAAGGGGGCATCTTCTTCGTCTGGAGGAAAGAAGGTTTAATCATAATCACAGACGGGGATTCTTTACTGTAAGAGCAGTGAGACTATGGAACTCTCTGCCGCATGATGTTGTGATGAGTGATTCACTATTAATATTTAAGAAGGGCATGGATGCCTTTCTTGAAAAGTATAGTATTACAGGTTATATATACTAGATTACTTGAAAGGACGTTGATCCAGGGAACTAGTCTGATTGTCGTAAGGAGTCGGGAAGGAATTTTTTCCCCAATGAGGAGCTTAGTGTTTGCCACATGGGGTTTTTTGCCTTCCTCTGGATCAACATGTTAGGCTATGGGTTGAACTAGATGGACTTAGTCTTCCTTCAACCTTAAAAGCTATGTTACTACGTTACTATCTGTAAAACACGGCGCAGGCAGTGTGATGGCTTGGGCATGCATGGCTGCTAGTGGCACTGGGTCACTAGTATTAATTGATTATGTGACACAGGACAGAAACAGCCGAATGAATTCTGATTTATTCAGAGCCATACTTTGTGCTCAGATCCAGCCAAATGCAGCCAAACTGATTGGTCGTCGTTTCACACTACAGATGGACAATGACCCAAAACATAAAGCCAAAGCAACCCAGGAGTTTATTAAAGCAAAGAAGTGGAATATTCTTGAATGGCCAAGTTAGTCACCTGATCTCAACTCAATTGAGCATGCATTTCACTTGTTAAAGACTAAACTTCAGACAGAAAGGCCCACAAACAAACAGCAACTGAAAACCGCCGCAGTGAAGGCCTGGCACAGCATCAAAAAGGAGGAAACACAGTGTCTGGTGATGTCCATGAGTTCAAGACTTCAGGCAGTCATTGCCAACAAATGGTTTTCAACCAAGTACTAGAAATGAACATTTTATTTACAATTATTTAATCTGTCCAATTACTTTTGGTCCCTTTAAAAACAGGGTGGCACATGTTAAGGAGCTGAAACTCCTAAACCCTTCATCCAATTTTAATGTGGATACCCTCAAATGAAAGCTGAAAGTCTGAACTTCAACTGCATCTGAATTGTTTTGTTTAAAATTCATTGTGGTAATGTCTAGAACCAAAATTAGAAAAATGTTGTCTCTGTCCAAATATATATGGACCTAACTGTAAATAGGGAAGGTGGAGCCAGGCAGTTCTGTCTAGTCTAGTCTAGTTTAGAGTACAGAGTCATTCAGCAGTTTTCTCTGAAGAGTTACCTCAGAGGACAGAGCCTGTTCCAGCTCCTGCAGGTAGCCTAGTAAGGGCCCGAGCGTGGCCGAAGGTGAGTGGAAATTGAGTTGCAGTGGGGGCAGAGGAGCTTACCCAGCTCACCCTGAAACATATACCGGACACCGGGTCCGAGGTTACCGGGATCTCTACGACCCAGTAAGGCATAACCGGAATCCCTGGAGAACTACAGGTCCCAGGTTCACCAGAGAGCTGATACGTAACAGAGCCAGGAGACACATAGACCCCGTATGCTGGGAGCGTGCACTCCAAGAGAAGGCCCTATCACAACGTCAGCCAGTGCAGGACAGAGATAAAGTTAGGCCTAGCTTCAGGCAGGTCAGAAACTTACTACGCAGAGACAAGAAACAGGAGGCCCTACACCCGCTCATTGGGAGGATCCTGATATGCACCCTTCACCCTACAGTGCTACGGGATGTGCCTGATTTTCCACCAGTAAAATGTACTGAAGTGACGACCGTGTCCGTCCCCGTTCTTGCTCTGACCCGGCAGGGTCTCGCCTGTCCTGCATCCCCCTCTCCGTACGCTGCCCTGAGGCCTAGCTCCACCTGTGGGGAGCTATACAATCGAGCTGCTTTATCACCGGCCTCAGTGGACTGCTGCAGCACTGGTGATTCTCACCAGAAACCACAGGTGGCGTCACAAACTTTCATAAAATTAACAAACAATCCCCTTTTTAAAGCTGACCCCAGGGTATGAGCCCAGGAGCCAACCACCGCGACAGCCCCAAGGCGAGTCAAAGGCCCGGGTACTGAGTCATCCCCATTCCCCTGGGCTAGTCAGAGACAGAGCAAAAACTTAGAACAGGAATGAATTCTCATCGCCACACAATAAAAGAAGAAAGAATAGATCTACCTGTGACAAAACATTTTTGTTTCCCTGATCACAACATCATGGATATGAAATTATTGGTAATAAAAGGTAATTTCAAACCTCAGAGAGACAGAAGAGTCTGGGAATATAAACGTATTGCAACCTTTGACATTCTCAATACAGGAATGAATGTGTATCATGGATTTATGTCAATCTACATCAACTAAGGAATGTGCTCCTTGGGTCCTGTGGGATCATTACAGCCATGGACCAGACCTCAATCACAGGACAATAAACATTTCACACTCCTTATCTATGAACTGCTCCAATATTTACAGCCACATTCGTTTATCCCTCTCCTATACTCAAAGTTCTGCTTCACGTCATTTGTCTCATGTATTGCATTATTTCTGTGTCCTATTGTGTATAAATATGTGACTCTTCAGATTACAGGTTATACTATTCCTGATGAAGAGACCTGAGTAGTCTTGAAAGCTTGCAATTTGTTACCATCTTTTTAGTTAGCCATTAAAAGGTATCAACCACTGAGGACTCTCAAATCTTAATATTTTTCTATCTACTGGCTAACATGGTACAAAGATATACATTTTCCTAGTTTCTTTATAATTAATGCCATTGGGGGGAATGTATAATCCTTGAAATGAGCCCCTTGAGGTGCATGTGATAATAATGAAATATTTAAAATATCTGACATTTGTAACCCTCAAATTTGGGATATAGATTAGGTAGACATTATGATATGGTGTAGCTGCCGTTTATCTTTTCACCATGTGGTATGTTATTTAAGTTATACCATACATGACGTTTTTTGGGGTGCTGATTCTGGGTGGTCTCAGCTTAATCAGATTTAAACATATTCAGTACTAGTGTTTATATTGTTTTAAATCTATAGAGTACATCTAACTGAGTTAGGCTGTCTGTTTATAAGGCTTTTAGTCACCTAGTTTCGGGTTGTTCCTGTTGGTTGTGGGGAAGAGTCACATGTCCAATACCCTGCAAATCATAGTATATGCATTTTTTGCAGGATGCACAATTGTGGTAAGTCTGTGCAGCGATTAGGCAGTTAATGGGGAGGTCTGCATCGTGGCTTCATCACTATGGCCTGGGTGCGCACACCACGCATGCACTGCCCTTTCACGGCGTGCAGACGCTCCGGAATGTTCAGACGTCGTCTTGGTTACGGCATGTGTCACATGACCTGTGCATGTGACCGGGTCACTCAGACACGGAGCGCCGACCCCGCTGTATGAAGGGACAACATGGCGGAGGTGCGCCAAGAAGTTGGTATGATGAGGCTGCGGCATCGCAAGTACTATAGACAGAGCAGTGAGTACTTTGAAGAATGATTGATTGGATTCAACATGTGTGTGTGTGAGAGGGCATGTCTGGGGGCTCATTGATGAGAGGTGTTACACATAAGGGCATATAAAAATGGCACTAGTCTCACTAGCACTTACCTCCTGATGAAACTGCTGTGGGCAGTGAAACCCGTCGGGGTGTACGGGGACGTGACTCCTGGTGTCTCCACATACAGCTTCACCATGGCTGCAGGTACGGTGACATGCTTAGGTGTCCTATCTGGTTACTGACAGAAGACATATGTAACGGGACTGGGAGGCGGAACCTCTGAGCTACTATACAAGGGGGCGGTCCTTGTAAGGGAGCGGGTGGCGACCAGGGAAGACGGGCAGGAAGTCACAGCAGGTGACTGGGACAGTCTCTGAGTGAACGGGCTGGAGGTCACGGCAAGTGACCGGGGCAGTCTCTGGATGAACGGGCAGATGGTCACGGCAAGTGACCGGGGCAGTCTCTGGATGAACGGGCAGATGGTCACGGCAAGTGACCGGGGCAGTCTCTGGATGAACGGGCAGATGGTCACGGCAAGTGACCGGGGCAGTCTCTGGGTAAAGGGTTGGTACGACCTGTGGCGGCTGATGATAGACGTGAGCTCCCAGGTGAGCAGGCGAGAGTCTCTGGGTGAACGGGTGGTCACAGCATGTGACGGCGGAGCCTCCAGGAAGACCAACAGACAGGCGGCAGATGAGCGCTCCCAGGTGAGCGGGCAGAAGTCTCTGGACAGGCGGGTGGTCACAGCACGTGACGGCAGAGCCTCCAGGTAGGCTAGCAGACAGGCAGCAGATGAGCGCTCCCAGGTGAGCGGGCAGGAGTCACTGGACAGGCAGGTGGTCACAGCACGTGACGGCGGAGCCTCCAGGTAGGCTAGCAGGCAGGTAGCAGATGTGTGCTCCCAGGTGAGCAGGCAAGCTGGTCCATAGACAGACTGACAGGAGTTGGAAGGCAGACCGTCGGACCTCAGGCAAGCAGGCAGGTGGCTGAAGTGCGCTCCCAGGTGAGCGGACAGGCTGGTCCTTAGACAGACTGACAGGAGTAGTAAGGCAGACCGTCGGACCTCAGACTAGCAGGCAGGTAGCAGATAATCAGGCAGGAAAAGACAGCAAGCTGGCAGGAATCTGGCAGGTATCTGGCAGGTAACTGGCAACGGGACCTGAGGGCTGAAGCAGAGTAGTGAACAGTGCAACAACATTGCTCGGGCACCTCCATTTTGGAGGAGGTGCCTTATATATGGTGAAGTCCTCCGGCCATTGGCCAGGGACTCCTTAGGACGGCGCGCGCGGCCCCTTTAAGAGGGAGGGAGAGCGCGCGCGCTCTAAGCACAGTGGCCGGGAAGGAGCACGCACTGCCAGCAGAGTGGGAGGAGGACGCCGGGCACGGAGCAGAGAGGTGAGGGGAACAGCGTCCCTGCCTAGCAGAGGGCAGGGACGCCGGCGCTACAACATATATGGACACCTATACATATTGAGTGATATTGCCCCTTTTAAACTTAGGTATAATATTGTTATGAATTCCATCATATGGCTATATTTGTGACCTTGATGTATATGGGTGGTCATGTATTGCTGTGTATATAGGGGCACCTGCTGATTAATTGCATCTACAAGCACTTTACTGCTGGTGGTTATACTGAAGTATGATATATAGTGGTTTCACCATAGCAGTCCCCTCACTATTTGTTAGTTTGTCTGTATTTTGTCTATGCATGCTTCTTTTATTCTATGTGATTTATATATTTCATAATAACATTGATTATTTTTTTATATCTTTGGGTCGAGTACTCATTCATAATGCTCTATAGGACATATGCTTTGGTATGAAGAAACCTATTTATTTATCCCGAGGACACTGTATATTTCTGTTATGCACACGCCCGGGCTGACTGGCATGTGCGTGATTTAGTGATTCCACTGTGCCATGAACCGGAGCGTGCCTGGAGGGGCGTAACTAATTATCAACCCGATCCGACCGAGGTCGCACGACGGCTAACGACGCCGTGCACCAGGGAGGAACCGAGCAGAGGGACCCGGTGCTACTCCAGGTCAGACCCTGGACACGGCTGTTGACCCACACCGGGGAATACAGGAACAGGCTGGTTAGGCTGGCACACAGACAGGTGGGTGTTGGCAGGCACGGCTGGAGTGCAGACAGGGAGGTACTGTAACGGGTCTGGGAGGCGGAACCTCTGAGCTTCTATACAAGGGGGCGGTCCTTGTAAGGGAGCGGGTGGCGACCAGGGAAGACGGGCAGGCAGTCACAGCAGGTGACCGGGACAGTCTCTGAGTGAACGGGTTGGAGGTCACGGCAAGTGACTGGGGCAGTCTCTGGATGAACGGGCAGGAGGTCACAGCAAGTGACTGGGGCAGTCTCTGGATGAACGGGCAGGAGGTCACGGCAAGTGACCGGGGCAGTCTCTGGGTAAAGGGTAGGTACGACCTGTGATGGCTGAGCCTCCAGGTAGGCTAGCAGGCAGATGGTAGATGTGTGCTCCCAGGTGAGCAAGCGAGAGTCTCTGGATAAACGGGTGATCACAGCATGTGACGGCGGAGCCTCCAGGTAGGCCAACAGACAGGCAGCAGATGAGCGCTCCCAGGTGAGCGGGCAGGAGTCTCTGGAATGGCAGGTGGTCACAGCACTTGACGGCGGAGCCTCCAGGTAGGCTAGCAGGCAGGTAGCAAATGTGCACTCCCAGGTGAGCGGGCAGGAGTCTCTGGTATGGCAGGTGGTCACAGCACGTGACGGCGGAGCCTCCAGGTAGGCTAGCAGGCAGGTAGCAGATGTGCGCTCCCAGGTGAGCGGGCAAGCTGGTCCATAGACAGACTGACAGGAGTAGGAAGGCAGACCGTCGGACCTCAGGCTAGCAAGCAGGTAGGAGGAAAGTCAGGCAGGAAACAGACAGCAAACTGGCAGGTTTCTGGCAGGTAACTGGCAGGCAACTGGCAACGGGACCTGAGGGCTGAAGCAGAGTAGTGAACAGTGCAACAACATTGCTCGGGCACCTCCATTTTGGAGGAGGTGCCTTATATATGGTGAAGTCCTCCGGCCATTGGCCGGGGACTCCTTAGGACGGCGCGCGCGGCCCCTTTAAGAGGGAGGGAGAGCGCGCGCGCCCTAAGCACAGTGGCCGGGAAGGAGCGCGCGCTGCCAGCAGAGCGGGAGAAGGACGCCGGGCTCGGAGCAGAGGGGTGAGGGGAACAGCATTCCTGCCTAGCAGAGGGCAGGGACGCCGGCGCTACAGTACCCCCCCTTTAGGCCCCCCTTTTTTAGGCCAGAGAGAAATTTTGCTAGGATGAGAGGGGCATGAATGTTCTCCCGGGGCTCCCACGTTCTCTCTTCAGGACCAAACCCCTTCCAATCTACTAGAAAAAAGGTCTTCCCTCTTACCCTTTTGGTCGCCAGAATGTTCTCTACCTCAAATTCGTTTTCAGCGGAAACCAGAGCAGGAGGCGTACCTGTAGACTTGGAAAAAGAGTTAAGTACCACAGGTTTGAGGAGAGATACATGGAAGGAGTTAGGGATCCGCAAGTTGGCCGGGAGTTTCAATTTATAGGCCACCGGGTTAATCTGACTGATGACCTCCAGAGGACCGATGAACCGAGGCCCTAACTTATAGGAAGGAATCTTGAGTCGGACATATTTGGACGAGAGCCAGACCTTATCCCCTGGACGGAATTGAGGAGGATCCAGACGTTTTTTGTCAGCATGTCTTTTCATACGCTCGGATGACAGAAGGAGTGCGGACCGGGTACTCTCCCATATGGAGGAAAATTTGTTAACAAGAGATTCCGCAGCCGGATTGTCCACCGAGGTGGAGACGGGAAATGGGATCCGAGGATGCTGACCGAAGACAACAAGAAACGGGGATTTGGAGGAAGATTCGCTCTTGTGATTGTTGTAAGAAAATTCGGCCCATGGCAGGAGATCCACCCAGTCTGAATAGTGGGCAGTGACGAAGTGCCGGAGGTAACTGGTCAGGTTCTGATTGATCTGCTCCACTTGACCATTAGACTGTGGGTGGTAAGCGGAGGAGAAGTCCAGGGTGACGTCTAGCAGTTTACAAGTAGCTCTCCAGAAGCGTGAGGTGAACTGTACCCCACGATCCGACACGATGTGGAGGGGCAGGCCATGAAGACGGAAGATGTGGCGGATAAAGTCTTTAGCCAGCTCGGGTGCAGACGTGAGGCCTGGCAGGGGAACGAAATGAGCCATCTTGGAAAAGCGGTCAGCGACCACCCAAATGACCGTACAACCGGCAGAGACGGGGAGATCAGTTATAAAGTCCATTGCTATATGCTGCCAGGGGGCAGCAGGTACTGGGAGCGGAAGGAGGCGTCCGGCTGGCAGATGTCTCGGAACCTTGTTGCGGGCGCAGGACACACAGGCAGAAACAAAGTCTATTACGTCCTTGTGCAGGGTAGGCCACCAGTAGTGCCAGGTGATAAGCTGGAGGGTCTTTTTCTGACCGGCGTGGCCAGCTAGTTTAGATGAGTGACCCCAGTGTAGGATCTTCTCCCGACCAGGTACTGATACGAATGTCTTACCGGGAGGGAGACGATTTAGACTCACGGGAGCCACCTGCATTACTCTGGCGGGATCGATGATGTGTTTAGGTTCTTCCTCGAGATCAGACACCAGAAAGGATCGGGACAAGGCATCCGCCTTGATGTTTTTGTCAGCCGGGCGAAAATGAAGAATAAAATCAAAGCGAGCAAAAAACAAGGACCACCGAGCTTGGCGCGGGTTAAGTCTCTGGGCATGCTGGAGGTAAGCCAAGTTCTTGTGGTCAGTGTAAATTATTACTGGGTGAAGAGCCCCTTCGAGCAGGTAACGCCACTCCTCCAATGCCAGCTTGATGGCCAATAACTCTCGATCTCCTATAGAATAGTTGCGCTCAGAAGAGGAGAAGAGTTTGGAGAAGAAGCCACAAGTTACCATTCTCCCGGAAGATGATTTTTGGGTAAGTACCGCTCCGGCTCAAGAGGAGGAGGCGTCAACCTCCAGGAAGAACTGCTTGTTGCCATCTGGGCGATGCAGCACCGGGGCGGAAGAGAAGGCCTGTTTTAAGGAAAGAAAGGCCTCCTCTGCTTCGGGCGGCCACTCTCTGGGATTAGTGCCCTTACGGGTGAGCGCGGAAATTGGGGCAGTCCGGGAAGAGAAGTGCGGTATGAAGAGGCGGTAGTAGTTCGTGAAGCCCAGGAACCGCTGAATGGCCTTCAACCCCTCCGGTCGGGGCCATTTCTCGATGGCAGACAGTTTCTCTGGATCCATTCGTAGGCCGGTCTGAGAAATAATGTAGCCCAAAAACGGAAGCGAGGTCTGCTCAAAGAGGCACTTCTCATATTTAGCGAAGAGGTGATTCTGCCTGAGCCTGAGCAGGACCTGACGAACGTCTCTCCGGTGAGTCTGGAGATCCGGAGAGAAGACCAAGATGTCGTCCAGGTACACCACTACGCAGGAGTAGAGAAGGTCCCGGAAGATGTCATTGACCAACTCTTGAAAGATGGCAGGAGCGTTACAGAGACCAAAGGGCATTACCAGATATTCATAGTGGCCGTCCCGGGTGTTGAATGCAGTCTTCCATTCATCCCCTTGACGGATACGGACCAGGTTGTACGCCCCACGGAGGTCCAGTTTGGTGAAGATTCTAGCCCCCCTCAGACGATCAAATAATTCTGGAATGAGCGGAAGGGGGTACTTATTCTTCACCGTGATCTGGTTAAGGCCTCTATAGTCTATACAGGGACGGAGAGAGCCGTCCTTCTTTTTTACGAAAAAGAAGCCTGCTCCCGCCGGGGAGGTAGATTTCCGGATGAATCCCCTGGCCAAATTCTCCTCAATATATTCGGATATCGACCGGGTCTCAGCAGCGGACAATGGGTAGATACGCCCATGGGGAGGCGTCGTACTAGGTAACAGGTCGATAGGACAGTCGTATGGTCTATGAGGGGGTAAAGTCTCTGCCTCCTTTTTATTAAAGACATCAGCAAATGACCAATAGGGAATCGGAAGTCCAGGTAGATTAGTTGGGGTAGGAGAAGGACGGGCGGGATGAACAGGAACCAAACAAGTCTTATGACAGTCCTGTCCCCAGCGAAGGACTTCTCCGGTCTGCCAGTCAAGCACGGGTGCATGTCTCTGGAGCCAAGGTAGACCTAGTAAGAGGGCGTGAGAGAGTCCAGGCAGAACATGAAAAGAGATACTCTCAGAATGCAGCATTCCCACCTGCAGAGTTATGGATTCGGTGATGAGTTGGATGGGACGTGGTAAGAGGCCCCCATCCACAGCAGCGACAGATAAAGGTATAGCCAGAGGTTTGGTGGGAATGCGGTATTTTTCTACCAGGGCCTGTGAAATAAGATTCCCGGCCGCTCCAGAGTCAAGTTGGGCTAGTTCGAAATAACGATTCTCCCCGCAGATAATTGAGACTGACAGCAGCAGAGATGGAGAGGATTTATTCTTGTCTAGATCGACCTCTCTGAGCGAACCTAGACACAGGCGTTTCCCGACCTCTCCGGGCAGGTACGGATCCGGTGCTCCTTACTGCCACAGTAGAAGCAGCTCCCCTCGGCACGGCGTAAGTCCTGACGGGTTTTGACCATCTTGGTCTGGTCGACCTGCATAGGCTCAGGAGAGTGTACCTGGGGAGAAACGGAGGGAGTGACGGGTTTCTGAAAAGTAGGAGCTAGACGTGGAAACCTCCTCTCACGGGTGACTTCTTTGGCACGCTCCTGGAACCGTAGGTCAATCCGGGTGGCAAGAGTTATTAGGTCATCGAGAGTGGTAGGAATGTCTCGACCGGCGAGTTCATCTTTAATACGGCCGGACAGGCCCTCCCAGAAGACAGATACCAGAGCGTTTTTATCCCAGGCCAGCTCCGAGGCAAGGGTACGGAACCGTATGGCATATTGGCCCACGGTGAGACTTCCCTGACGGAGGCGTAGCAGAGATCATGCGGATGAGGTCTTCCGTCCAGGTTCGTCGAAGACTTTCCGGAAAGCCGTGAGAAAGGCAGGCAAGTCGGACACCAGGGGATTTAGCCAGGCCAGGGCCTCCCCGGTGAGATGGGACATGATGAAGGCAATTTTGGCCCGGTCGGAGTTAAACTGGTGGGACAGGAGTTCAAAGTGCAGGGTGCACTGATTTATAAAGCCCCGAGCCTGAGCGGAGTCGCCTCCGAAGCGAGGAGGTGCAGAAAACCGGGGTCCGGGGTAGGATACCATAGTATTGGTGGGCAGCGGAGCTGCCGGATTGCGAGTCATGGCACTGGCTGTGGTTGCTGGTGGAGCAGTCAGAGTGTCCAGGCGAGAATTGACATTCCGCAGGTGACCCAGGATGGACTCCTGTTGGGACCTCTGACGGGACAGTTCATGACACAGGTCCGAGAGTGAGGGAGCTTGGGTGCCACCGGGTTCCATGGCCCGAGCAAACTGTAACGGGTCTGGGAGGCGAAACCTCTGAGCTTCTATACAAGGGGGCGGTCCTTGTAAGGGAGCGGGTGGCGTCCAGGGAAGACGGGCAGGCAGTCACAGCAGGTGACCGGGACAGTCTCTGAGTGAACGGGCTGGAGGTCACGGCAAGTGACCGGGGCAGTCTCTGGATGAACGGGCAGGAGGTCACGGCAAGTGACCGGGGCAGTCTCTGGATGAACGGGCAGGAGGTAACGGCAAGTGACCGGGGCAGTCTCTGGATGAACGGGCAGGAGGTCACGGCAAGTGACCGTGGCAGTCTCTGGATGAACGGGCAGGAGGTCACGGCAAGTGACCGGGGCAGTCTCTGGGTAAAGGGTAGGTACGACCTGTGATGGCTGAGCCTCCAGGTAGGCTAGCAGGCAGATGGTAGATGTGTGCTCCCAGGTGAGCAAGCGAGAGACACTGGATAAACGGGTGGTCACAGCATGTGACGGCGGAGCCTCCAGGTAGGCCAACAGACAGGCAGCAGATGAGCGCTCCCAGGTGAGCGGGCAGGAGTCTCTGGAATGGCAGGTGGTCACAGCACGTGACGGCGGAGCCTCCAGGTAGGCTAGCAGGCAGGTAGCAAATATGCGCTCCCAGGTGAGCGGGCAGGAGTCTCTGGTATGGCAGGTGGTCACAGCACGTGACGGCGGAGCCTCCAGGTAGGCTAGCAGGCAGGTAGCAGATGTGCGCTCCCAGGTGAGCGGGCAAGCTGGTCCATAGACAGACTGACAGGAGTAGGATGGCAGACCGTCGGACCTCAGGCTAGCAAGCAGGTAGGAGGAAAGTCAGGCAGGAAACAGACAGCAAACTGGCAGGTTTCTGGCAGGTAACTGGCAGGTAACTGGCAACAGGACCTGAGGGCTGAAGCAGAGTAGTGAACAGTGCAACAACATTGCTCGGGCACCTCCATTTTGGAGGAGGTGCCTTATATATGGTGAAGTCCTCAGGCCATTGGCCGGGGACTCCTCAGGACGGCGCGCGCGGCCCCTTTAAGAGGGAGGGAGCGCGCGCTCACGCGCCCTAAGCACAGTGGCCGGGAAGGAGCGGCGCTGCCAGCAGAGCGGGAGGAGGACGCCGGGCTCGGAGCAGAGGGGTGAGGGGAACAGCGTCCCTGCCTAGCAGAGGGCAGGGAAGCCGGCGCTACAGGTACTAGCAGGTTGGAGCACAGGCTGGATAGGGTCCAGTACAGACTGGGATTCAGGAAGAGAAACGCAGATGCGATAGACAAGCAGAGCAGAGAGGAACCACTGGAGCGGTGAGCAAGGCAGAGCAGAGAGGTACCGCCGGAGCGGTGAGCAAGCAGAGCAGGGAGAAATCGCCGGAGCGGTGAGCAAGGCAGAGCAGGCAGGAGCCGCCGGAGTGGTGAGCAAGGCAGAGCAGGCAGGAACCACCGGAGCGGTGAGCAAGGCGGAGCAGGCAGGAACCGCCGGAGCGGTGAGCAAGGCAGAGCAGGCAGGAACCGCCAGAGCATTGAGCAAGGCAGAGCAGGCAGGAACCACCAGAGCGGTGAGCAAGGCAGAGCAGGCAGGAACCGCCGGAGTGGTGAGCAAGGCAGAACAGGCAGGAGCCGCCGGAACGGTGAGCAAGGCAGAGCAGGCAGGAACCGCCGGAGCGGTGAGCAAGGCAGAGCAGGCAGGAACCGCCGGAGCGGTGAGCAAGGCAGAGCGGGCAGGAACCGCCAGAGCATTGAGCAAGGCAGAGCAGGCAGGAACCGCCAGAGCGGTGAGCAAGGCAGAGCAGGCAGGAACCGCCGGAGCGGTGAGCAAGGCAGAGCAGGCAGGAACCGCCGGAGCAGTGAGCAAGGCAGAGCAGGCAGGAACCGCCAGAGCAGTGAGCAAGGCAGAGCAGGCAGGAACCACCAGAGCGGTAAACAAGGCAGAGCAGGCAGGAACCGCTGGAGCGGTAAGCAAGGCAGAGCAGGGAGGAACCGCCGGAGCAGTGAGCAAGGCAGAGCAGAGAGAACAGGGCTCTGTTCACACTGAACAGACTGGAAGGGAAAAGCAGAACCAGATACACACAAAGTACTTGCAATGAAGTAGCGAGGGGACTCTAAACTCACAACAAAAGTACAGAGACGAGTAGGAGTTAGGTACAGGTTCAGAGACTGCAGGAAAAGGAAAGGTACGGACACATAGACAAACAGGCTAGGATAGTGTTCAGACAGGAACTGACACTGCAACAAGATACAGGAGCGAGTCTGGGTATATGGCCCCCAGAGAGGAGGACAAGCAGGCTAGGAGATAGTTCTGACAGGCCTGGGAATACAGCTCGCAGGTTGGCAGACAGGCAAGAAACATAACGGGATGAGACAGGACCTGGCACATCAGAGGCAAGGAGCCCTCTGAAGGTAAGAGTTGCTCAGGCACCTCCTACTGGGTGGAGGGGGTTTAAATATCCAGTGACTCACAGCAATAGGCTGGAGACGCATTAGGGGTGCGCTCACAGCAGCTATAAGAATCAGGAAGTAACCGGGCAGCCGCCCTAAGCAGACAGTCAAGGGACATGCACACAGCATGCACTGGAGCAGGAATAGCAGACTGGACAGACAGGTAAGATTGCGGTCTTGCATAGTGGGAGGTGTTGCACTATGCAAGTACGCCGCCAGGGATGTTACAGTACCCTCCCCTTATGCCCCCTCTTCTTCAAGCCTGCAAGAGTCATCTGTAATGAATTTGGAGGCCAATCCTTCTCTTCAAGAGGATTACCTCTTCTGTCCACTAGAGGAAACAAAACTGGTCTCATCATCTTGGTAACTAGGATGCTTCCTCCCATCGAGCAATCCTCAGCAACAGATAAAGTGGGTGAAGTACCGGAAACAGCACACAGAAAAGTCTCTCTCCATTTGTTAACAGGTAGCACCCTGGTGGATTCAGGAGACAACTGGAGGTCCTCCGCCTGGTTGGAGGGTTGCAGAGATTCAGGGGTAACCACCACCTTGACTTTCACTTTGCCAAGCTTACCGGATGCAGTGGGCGGCGTACCAGGTACCGGGTGTAGGAAAGTCTCTCCCCGTTTATCAGGTAGCACCCCGGGAAATTCAGGAGACAACTGGTTGGAGGAATGCAGAGACTCGGGGGTAATCACTGCCTCGGCGTCCACTTTGTCAAGCTCACTGGATGAAGTGGGCGAGGTATCAGGTACAGGGTGTAGGGAAGTCTCTCTCCATTTGTTATCAGGCAGCACCCCGGAGGATTCAGGAGGCAACTGGAGGTCCTCCGCCTGGTTGGAGGGGTGCAGAGACTTTTAGGTATCCACCGCCTTGATGGACGTAAGGCCAGATTTATTAGAGATGGAGGGTCCTTTCTTTGGGACCATCTTAAGTCTGGTTTCAGAGATGACATGTCTGTGAGGCGGGACGGTAGCTGAAGCCAGATCATTGGTACAATTGTCGAGACTGTGTGGGGACACTGCCTCCGCTTCTCTTCCTTCGGAGACTTCAGCGTACAGCGAGTCAGCGACTAGCAGATCTGGTGAAGAAGAAGAAGAAACTGCTGACTGTCCTGAAGATATGGGGACTGGACACCCCTTGTACCTTAGCAGTCCCCCAGGATACACCATACAGGGTCTCCAGACCTGAGCGGGCACTAGATCTCTCGGCTCTGGACGACTTGTGGGTAAACCAGTCAGCACCTGGAATGTAAGCTTCTTCATGTGTAATGCTCCAGTATGGAGCTTAATTTGTACAGACATATTTTGACTGTTGCTGAGTAGGGCTCGTCCTTCCGCTGACAATGCCCAAACCGGCTTCTGGAGTCTTCGGACGGGAATCAAACACTGACTCTTGAAGGCTTTAAGCCCGAAACTTCCGGTTAATCTGAGGCTTTTACTTGCCACGGAGACTGTCATGGTCATCTGTGGAGAGGAAACACTAAGGCCAAGGGCAGCCTCTCCTATAGGCCTAATGTCTTGGGATTCTCCAACCCTCTCTGGACAAAGACTGTCAGGGGGTCCCAAACAACCGCAGCGGGACAGCAATCCGATTTTGTGACTGAGATCCGGCCTCTGCTTCGCCTGACGAACATGGTCAACCTTCATGGATTCAGTGCGGGTAGCTGCTTCTGCAGGCTGGGGAACAAGAGGTCTTTGGGAGGACAGAACCTGGCGTGATGGTTTTCCTCTACGCCTTGCACATCTGGACTGCCTCTTGAGGTTGGGAAGAGAAGTATTCTGCGGAGCTTAGTCATCCTGTGTGGATTCAGAGTGGGCAGCAGTCTCTTCGGGCTGGAGAACTGGTGAGCTACCCACACACATTACCCATCGGGGCTTCTCCGGGATACATGGAAGGGAAGCTTTAGCAGAGGCTTCAGGATTGGGGTCATCGAAGACCATTAGAAATGCCACCAGGAAGGCCTGTAGGTCAAAGACGATAGGATCCCATGCTTCCCATAGGGGGGTGATCCATTTCAAGGCATCACCCGCTAGGTAGGACATTATAAATGCCACTTTAACCCGATCGGCAGGAAAATAGTGAGGATAGAACTTGAAATGCAGCATGCATTGCTCCACAAACGCACAACTTCGTTTTGGATCCCCATAGTACCGTGGCGGATCCGCAGGAACGAGTGCTGATAGCTCCATTTGGACTGGTGCGTACATCGCCTGGACATCAGCTTGCGAAAAAAATTTTTCTTGGTGCACATATTCGCCAGACAAGGATTCAAATGTCTCTGAGAGCGAAAGACCGTGGGGCTCAACAGGAACCATGGCCTGAGCAAACTGTTATGCACACGCCCGGGCTGACTGGCGTGTGCGTGATTTAGTGATTCCACTGTGCCATGAACCGGAGAGTGCCTGGAGGGGCGTAACTAAGTATCAACCCGATCCGACCAAGGTCGCACGACGGCTAACGACGCCGTGCACCAGGGAGGAACCAAGCAGAGGGACCAGGTGCTACTCCAGGTCAGACCCCGGACACGGCTGTTCACCCACACCGGGGAATACAGGAACAGGCAGGTTAGGCTGGCACACAGACAGGTGGGTAATGGCAGGCACGGCAGGAGTGCAGACAGGAGGATACTGGCAGGCACGGCTGGTATGCAGACCGGGGGGTGCTGACAAGTACGGCTGGCGTGCAAATGGGGAGGTACTAGCAGGTTGGAGCACAGGCTGGATAGGGTCCAGTACAGACTGGGATTCAGAAACAGAACCGCAGATTCAGTAGACAAGCAAAGCAGAGAGGAACCGCTGGAGCGGTGAGCAAGGCAGAGCAGAAAGGTACCGCCGGAGCGGTGAGCAAGCAGAGCAGGGAGAAACCGCCGGAGCGGTGAGCAAGGCAGAGCAGGCAGGAGCCGCCGGAGCGGTGAGCAGGGCAGAGCAGGCAGAAACCGTCGGAGCGGTGAGCAAAGCAGAGCAGGGAGGAACCGCCGGAGCATTGAGCAAGGCACAGCAGGCAGGAACCGCCGGAGCGGTAAGCAAGGCAGAGCAGGGAGGAACCGCAGGAGCAGTGAGCAAGGCAGAACAGAGAGGACAGGCTCTGTTCACACTGAACAGACTGGAAGGGAAAAGCAGAACCAGATACACACAAAGTACTTGCAATGAAGTAGCGAGGGGACTCTAAACTCACAACAGAAGTACAGAGACAACGAGTAGGAGTTAGGTACAGGTTCAGAGACTGCAGGAAAAGGGAAGGTACGGACACATAGACAAACAGGCTAGGAGAGTGTTCAGACAGGAACTGACACTGCAACAAGATACAGGAGCGAGTCTGAATATACGGCCCCCAGAGAGGTGGACAAACAGTCTAGGAGAGTGTTCAGACAGGAACTGACACTGCAAAAAGATACAGGAGTGAGTCTGGGTATACGGCCCCTAGAGAGGCGGACAAACAGGCTAAGAGATAGTTCAGACAGGCCTGGGAATACAGCCCGCAGGTTGGCGGACAGGCAAGAAACAGAATGGGATGGGACAGGACCTGGCACATCAGAGGCAAGGAGCCCTCTGAAGGTAAGAGTTGCTCAGGCACCTCCTACTGGGTGGAGGGGGTTTAAATATCCAGTGCCTCACAGCAATAGGGTGGAGACGCATTAGGGGTGCACCTACAGCAGCTATAAGAATCAGGAAATAACTGGGCATAAGCAGACAGTCAAGGGACATGCACACAGCATGCACTGGAGCAGGAATAGCAGACTGGACAGACAGGTAAGATTGCAGTCTTGCATAGTTGGAGGTGGTGCACTATGCAAGTACGCCGCCAGGGATGTTACAATTTCCATGGAAAGCAGCCTGGAAATGTGCCCATTTAGCATTTGGGCCTGTGGGTGGGTGGATGGGAACTTTATTTTTCATTCCAAGGAGTGGGGTTGGGACATCTGAAAGCTATGCTTTCATAAGTTTTTGTCAGTGTCTGATGATGGTGCTTCAGAATGTGCAAGGACAGGTGCAGGGCAGGAGGCATCTGTGCCAGAGTCATGAATAGGTGATTGGGAAGCACCTAGCACAGGGGTAGAGGCAGTGGTGTCAACTGCTGGCACCAATTGTAGACTCTGTCGTTCGCCCTACCGAGTTGGGTGCTTAGATGACCTGTGCCTGATCATGCTGACGGTGGTTAGGCTCTTAGTTGTCAGCCCCCGGATGAGATTGGCATGGCACAGGCTGTAAATGACCATTTTTCTGGGCTCAAAACTCTCTTTAAAAAAGTCCCAGACTGGTGATCACCTAATTTTTTGGTGGAGAAATTCATGAGTGTCAGTGCTCTGTGGAACAGATGCCCACCTTCTCCCTCTGGTCACCCCATTGCCTTACTGCATGTTTCGGTGCTGCTAATCCCTCTCCCTCAGTGCTGCTGGCCTCGCTCTGCATTCCAGCTTCCAAGGTTGGGTTGATGACTTTGTCATCCACCACCTCGTCTTCCTCCTGACCACTGACAAGGAAGAATAACATCATACATTTTACATGTTGTTCAATAAGTTATGTCCCTTATCACCACATTAAAGTAGCTTATATAGTACAGCATTGGCCATTATTAAAGAATAATGTTGAGTCTATTGTATATGCTTTGTCTATACTTGTTATAGTTGAAGTGTGATTTATGGGTCATTTGCTGTCTTTGCTCCTGGTCCTCCTGACTTGTTGACTTAACAACAACCGGACTTATCGGCAACTGTGTCTCATCATCATCTACCTCCTTAGACAAAATTTGCAGTTCCCCACCATCATCTTCATGTGACAGTGGCTGCTTTACGTTTTGTGCATCACTAAACAGCATCTCCTCCTGTCCCTTTTTGAACATGCAGGATGAGAGGCCACAATCAAGAAATTATGTTGTAAAGAGCTCCTTTGAGTGTCCTAGTGTGGGATCACTGGTCTTCAGGGCCTCAACATGGTGGGACGAAGGAGGATCAGGGTGAGGATTAACTGATCACAGGCTGATGAGACTATACTGTGTTCAAGACAGGATGGTAGTGGCACTCCGGTGCTAAACATGGAGTGCTGATCCACGGGCATTCTTCACATGTTTAGCGGCTGTGTATCTGCCACGATATATGCTGCCGCAGCTACTTGAACACGAGCATCTATACGAACCTGAGCACACTTGGATAACTCCATGTCCGAGATTGATTGCTCAACCCTAAACACTAACAACGTTAAACTCTATAGATGACTAATTGAATCCATAAAAAAAGTTTGAACATTTTTTTTGAGTTTTATATACCACCGTAATGTAAAACTAACCATTTTAATCTGTATGGATGACTAATTGAATCCAGAAAAGAATTTGAACTTTTTTTGGAGTTTTATATAACACTGTAATGTAACACAAAGCACATAAAACTCTATGGATGACTAATTGAATTCAGAATTTTTTTTCTAAACTTTTCTTGGAGTTTTATATTTTACCATAATGTAACACAAGGCACGTAAAACTGTATGGATGACTAATTGAATCCAGAAAATATTTTTGAACGTTTTTTTGGAGTTTTATATGCTACCATAATGTAACACTAAGCACGTTAAACTGTATGGATGACAATATAGTAATTTTTTCACCCTCAAAGAAAAGAATGTGGTCACCTGCTGCAGTTATATATGTTAGAACCTTGCTCTTAGGTTTTTTCCTTTGCTGGTCACATGACCTTGTTGGCCTATTTAATCCTGCTCCGCCCTTCTGGCTTTGCTGGACTTCATTGTATAACTACTTTCTAGCTAGCCTGTGCTCTGTATCCAACTCTGTTAGTTTGCTTGGTCTACGGACCTCTATGTTCTATATATTTTGTTTGTTCGTCTGTCTGCTACTATTTCTGTTAGGAGGTGTCCATTTTCCTCCCAGTCCTTAGTACTTGTAGGGATTCCATCCCCACATCTATAGGTCTCCGTACAGACTAGCTTAGGACTTTAGCAGGTCTGATCGCAGGATCAGGTCCCCTGTTACATCGTAGGGATTCAGCTGAGTTCTATCGTAGGGACAGATCTCCTCTCTTTCCTTAGCTCTGGTAACAGAACATAACAGTAAGTCCAGCCTGCAAATTCTCTAAGGAAAGATTTTTCTGTTCCATCATGGTGTCGGTTCAGGATTTGGCTCATCGCCTGCAGGGACTCTCTCTGGAGGTGGCCGAGCTCCGTCAGCACGTGAGTAACTGTCCTGGAGCACATTTCTTGGAGCCTAAGGTATGTTTGCCGGATTTATTTTTTGGTGAACACCGAGAATTTTTTTCATTTAAAAATGCTTGCTTATTATATTTTCGTTTGAGACCCAAGTCCTCTGGGGATGAATCCCAGCGCATAGGGTTCATAATGTCACTTTTGCACAAAGAGCCTCAGGAGTGGGCCTTTTCTTTGCAAACTAGTGATACATGCTTCAGATCAGTGGATAGTTTTTTTTCTGCTTTGGGGCTATTATATGATGATCCTGACCGTGTCGCATCAGCTGAGACTGAGTTAAGACGTTTGAGACAGGGATCAGGTAATGTGGAAAAATATTGTACTCATTTCCGTCGATGGTCTACTCAAACAGGGTGGAACGATTCTGCTCTGAAAAGTCTATTTCTTGCTGGGCTCAATGAAAGGGTTAAAGACCTGCTAATTGCTTATCCTACACCTGAAGATTTGCAACAGGCTACGCAATTAGCTATACGGGTGGATAGAAGACTGCGTGCAAGGGTTAATGAGAGCAAATCCTCTGCTATGTCAGTTTTTGGTTATGAGAATGTGTGTACTAACAGTGGTGAACCGATGGAGATTGGATCGGTGGCACCTCGCTCTCAAGAAAAAGACCGTAGACTTTTTGAAGGCTTGTGTTTCTATTGCGGAAAATCTGGTCATTTGATTAAAGGCTGTGAGCTTCGTATGAAGAAAGAAAAAAAAATGGTCAGTCATGCCCGTATTGCCTGTTTAAATTCCAAGGGTGTATTTTTAGCTACTTCCACGATTGCTCAGGAAAAATTAATGGAATTTCGGGTGTTTGTCGATTGTGGGTCTACTCTGAATGTAATTGATGGGGGATTCTTGGAAAGACTCAATTTAAAACCCGAACCTTTATCATCCCCCATTGCTGTGGTTCCTGTGGATGGTTCCCCTTTGAAGAATATTACTCTCAAGGTCTGTGAATTTCCTCTCACTATTAATGGTGTTCACCATGAGAAATTGGATTTGGTAGTGTTGAATAACTTGCCTTCTCCAGTAATATTGGGATTGCCCTGGTTAAAATTTCACAATCCTGTACTGGATTGGTCTACCAGTGAAATTAAATCCTGGAGCCATAAATGTTATGACAAGTGTTGTAACGGGCGTATTGCAGCTTTGGATAGGGGAGAATTGCCTGTTCCTATTCAGGATTTTTGGAGAGTTTTTTCTGAGAAGGAATCGCAGGTTTTGCCTCCCCATAGAGACTATGATTGTTCTATTGAACTTGTCCCTGGAGCGACTCTTCCTAAAAGTCGTTTATTTAACCTTACTATTCCTGAGAGGAAGGCTTTGGAGGAATACATACAGACAAGTTTGGCCGCCGGTCACATTAGGCCTTCTAAGTCTCCTGTGGCGGTTGGATTTTTTTTTGTAAAAAAAAAAGACGGCTGTTTACGTCCTTGTCTGGATTTTCGTGAGATTAACAAAATTACTGTACGCAATCCTTACCCACTGCCATTGATTCCTGATTTATTTAACCAGTTAATGGGGGCCAAGTGGTTCTCTAAAATTGACCTTAAGGGGGCATACAATCTGTTGCGCATGAAGGAGGGTGACGAATGGAAGACTGCTTTTAACACTCCTGTGGGTCATTTTGAGAATCTGGTGATGCCGTTTGGTCTTACCAATGCTCCTGCATTTTTTCAGAATCTTATTAATGACATCCTTAGACCTTTGATCGGCAAAAATGTGGTTGTGTATTTGGATGACATTTTGATTTATTCGCCGGATCTGGAGTCTCATTGGCGGAGCGTACGTGAGGTATTACAGTTGTTAATGGACAATTCGCTTTTTGCTAAGCTGGAGAAATGTGAGTTCGCTGTACAGAGAATTTGTTTTTTGGGTTACATTATCTCCAGCGAAGGTTTTGAGATGGACCCGGTTAAAGTTCAAGCTGTACAGGAATGGCCTAGGCCTATTGGTTTGAAATCGATACAGAGGTTTTTAGGTTTCGCCAATTATTACAGAAAATTCATAAAAAATTTTTCTAGTATTGTCAAACCTCTGACCGATCTCACCAGGAAAGGTGCTGATGCGGTTCAGTGGTCTTCTGAGGCTATTGAAGCTTTTGTGTATCTCAAGGAGAGGTTCACCTCTGCTCCCATCCTTATGCAGCCTGATGTGACTAAGCCGTTTTTGGTTGAGGTTGATGCTTCCTCTGTGGGGGTTGGCGCAGTATTGTCTCAGGATAACAGGGATGGATTACATCCCTGTGCCTTTTTTTCAAAAAAATTTTCGGAGACTGAACTGAATTACGATATTGGTAATCGGGAATTATTGGCTATTAAACTCGCATTTGAACACTGGCGCCACTTCTTGGAAGGTGCGGAATTTCCCGTTCAGGTTCTTACGGATCATAAAAATCTGATATATCTTGATGCTGCCAAGCGCCTGAATGCCCGTCAGGCTAGGTGGGCACTGTTTTTCTCGCGGTTTAATTTCTCCGTTACTTACATCCCTGGTACTAAGAATGTTAAGGCGGATGCCTTGTCTCGCAGTTTTTCTCCCATAGTCGGTGCTGAGAAAGAGGAGAACATTTTACAAGAAGGTGTTGTGATAGCTGCTTTGGACTCCGTTTTGGAAGATGAGATTCTTAAAGCACAGGAGAATGCCCCATCTAACACTCCTCATGGGAGGTTGTTTGTGCCTGGGCCCTTTAGGAGAGATTTGTTTGTTCAGTGTCACGAATCTCGGTTGGCAGGTCATCCCGGAATCTCTGAGACCAAGAGACTGGTGGGTCGCAGTTTTTGGTGGCCTGGATGGCAGAAGGAAGTCATTAAGTGGGTGCGTCAATGTACTATATGTGCTAGATCTAAGTCCTCACATACTCCTGCTGCGGGGTTGCTTTGTCCTTTGGAGGTTCCCAGTGCTCCTTGGACACATTTGGCTATGGACTTTATAACTGACCTTCCCCCCTCTGAGGGTTTTACTGTCATCTGGGTGGTCGTGGACCGTTTTAGCAAGATGTGTCACTTGGTTCCCTTCGTCAAACTGCCCTGCGCTAAAACTCTCGCTAAGGCCTTTGTCAAGGAAATTGTCAGACTTCATGGCGTTCCTACTGACATTGTTTCTGATAGGGGTCCTCAGTTCGTGGCTCGTTTTTGGCGTGCCTTTTGTGACAGGTTGGGAGTTCATTTGTCGTTCTCGTCCGGATATCATCCTGAATCTAATGGCCAGACAGAAAGGAAAAACCAGGATGTTGAGCAGTTCTTGCGTTGTTTTGTGGCAGACAATCAAGAGGGGTGGTCTGAGTTTCTGCCACTTGCTGAATTTGCTCTGAACAATCATACATCTTCTTCTGCTGGTTGTTCGCCTTTTTTTTGTTGTTCTGGGAGACATCCGTCGTTTGGGTCGTTCTCCAAGTTGGGATCTGCCGTGCCTGAGGAGGAGAATTTTTCCGGTGATTTGGAGAGAGTTTGGACGGATGTGCGTGGTAATCTTCAGGAGGCCAACAGAAAATCTAAAGACTACTTTGATAGGAAACGACAGGAGGTTTTGTTCGCTGTTGGTGACATGGTTTGGTTGTCCTCTAGGAATCTGTGGTTGAGGATTCCTTCTAAGAAATTGGGTCCCAAGTTTGTAGGGCCCTTTAAGGTGCTTCAGGTTGTCAACCAATCTGCTGTTAGGTTGGAGGTTCCTACCTCCTGGAGAATTAATCCGGTATTTCATGTCTCTCTGTTAAAAAAAGCTGTTGTGTCGGATGGTGACGCCTCTGCCTCTGTTCCTCCGGTGGTGGAGGACGGGGAATATGAAATTTCTCGCATCCTTAACTCTAGACGGTATAGAGGTAGTTTGCAGTATCTTGTGGCCTGGAAAGGTTTCGGACCCGAGGATAACTCTTGGGTGAGGTCAGATGATGTTTCCGCGTCCAGACTTATCAGAGCGTTTCACAGGAGATTTCCTGATAAGCCTGGTCCTAGGGCATCCGGAGGATCCTCTTAGAAGGGGGGGTACTGTTAGAACCTTGCTCTTAGGTTTTTTCCTTTGCTGGTCACATGACCTTGTTGGCCTATTTAATCCTGCTCTGCCCTTCTGGCTTTGCTGGACTTCATTGTATAACTACTTTCTAGCTAGCCTGTGCTCTGTATCCAACTCTGTTAGTTTGCTTGGTCTACGGACCTCTATGTTCTATATATTTTGTTTGTTCGTCTGTCTGCTACTATTTCTGTTAGGAGGTGTCCATTTTCCTCCCAGTCCTTAGTACTTGTAGGGATTCCATCCCCACATCTATAGGTCTCCGTACAGACTAGCTTAGGACTTTAGCAGGTCTGATCGCAGGATCAGGTCCCCTGTTGCATCGTAGGGATTCAGCTGAGTTCTATCGTAGGGACAGATCTCCTCTCTTTCCTTAGCTCTGGTAACAGAACATAACAATATAGTTAACAATGGATTGCAATCCCTAAGCCCTGCCTAGAGGCTGTATTCAGCCACTCTCTCTGCTCCTGTCGCTGTCCCTAGGCAAAATGCAGAAAGTATCTGATACAAACAGCAAAGCAAAGGATTAGCCCTTAGAAGGACTGTTAGTATGGTAGTTCAGCATCAGCACCAGTATCACCAACAGAGGACTCTGATTAGTTAAACTTTGCACACACAGGCCTGGAGAACTACTCTCTCCCTCCAATCACAACTGTCCCTGAGCTGTTGTCATGGGTGTGTCAGATCTGACAGACAGTCACCCTGCAGTTGGTTTCAGGAGATCTCTTTGTTTGGCATTACAGACACCTTCTTAGATCAGTCTCACTCTAGGACCCAACGTCTACCTTCCTCTTGCTAATTAACACTCTGGCCTGGGTGTTTAAACACTTTCAGACTGCAATAGGGAGGCGCCGGTGATTTTGACATGACCCCTTGTGAAGGCTTAGAGCAAGCGCAGTTCTTCCTTCCTTTCTGATGCTAAGAGGACATGTGTGCCATCTCTCTGAAGTCGACTCAAGCTAAGTTACTTCCCCTGTGTCTGTCTTCCCTTGCTGTCTTTAGCTGTCAGTGGGAATCGACTAGCGCTCATCCCCCCCTTCCCTATCTAGGGCCAAGCGCTAAGGAAATACAGGGATAGGTTCTTGTGCGGCGATTGGTGAGGAACCAATATATGATGGTAGGGGTAGACAGGGTGATTGAAGATCAGCCTAGGAGGTCTCCACTTCTCCCTTTCCCTAGTGTCTGGACTCCCTTTCCCTCATCTCTTTGTGTCACACTTTGTCTTTCCTACACTGTGCGTAACAGCTGTGCCATGGCATCAGTGTGCCGAGCATGGCAGCATCAGTCTTTATATGACTTCTGATGAGGTAATGTGGCCAGCCAATCACAGTAATGCCACTACCAAGATGGCTATGGCATTACAGTGACTGGCAGGCAATCCTTGCATGTTTATTGGCTGTGTAAAAGCGTCCAAAATGCAGGATGGGGATTAGAACTTCAAATCAGAGCACCTGCCAATGCTCGTTAATTGTCGAGCACATACGACCACCCAGATACTCGAGTGATATCCAAGTATCACTGAGCACATTCACTCATCCCTGATTGTTAGGCTGAATACCCTTTCTGAACGGTATGTCCATGACAAACTGGCATAGATATTGCTGCTGGTCCAATCTGTTGACCCAGAAATCCATGGAGTCAGGAATAAGGGGATCTGCTGGAGTAAAGACAAAGTCTAGATGCAACTGAACTTAGCTAATCAGGCGGTGAATTTGTTTGCTGATGTGAATTAGATTTTTGTAGCAACAGATAAAGCAAAACATCTGATCCACTATGTAAAATATGGTGTATTCACTGCAGCCACCTTGGCTACTTGCTATGGATCTAGCAATGGCACAAATAGGGGAGCATTGGCTCTGCAGGGAGCAGAGAGGAATTTCCTGGTCAGACATGCAAACGGCAGACATCTGCTCGAAAAAGCCGACATTAAGGCTGTGTGCCCACGATGCGTTTTTGGTGCGTATTTTGGTGCGTATTTGCAGCGCGTAAACGCTCCAGAAATGCATTGCATACCTTATCCCATGACTTCCTATGACATTCTGCAAGTTCTGTGCACATGGTCCGTATTTTTTCTGCGCAGATTTTACTCGCAGAAATAATACGGACATGACCAATTCTTGTGCGTTTCTGCATGCGTATTTGCCTATACAATGCATTGGAAAAACGCATGGCAAATACGCATCAAATACGCGTCAAATCCACATCAAATACGCATAAAAAACACATGTAAAAACCGCATCCGTTTTTCTGCCAAGGAGATGCAGAAATGCTCAGGAAAATTTCTACTTAATTTCTGCATCATGGGCACTAAGCCTAAAGATTACTGACCACTGACAAGGAAGAATAGCACCATACATTTTAGATGTTGTTCAATAAGTTATGTCCCTTATCACCACATTAAAGTAGCTTATATAGTACAGCATTGGCCATTATTAAAGAATAATGTTGAGTCTATTCTATATGCTTTGTCTATACTTGTTATAGTTGAAGTGTGATTTATGGGTCATTTGCTATCTTTGCTCCTTCTTTTTCTTCGGTATGAGTTTTCTGGTATTTCACATTATGCCATCTTTTTTCATATCGGGATTGGGTTGTTTCACATTGCACTTGCTCTGCTATGAGACCTATCAGATAGTAACTGAGAGATGAGAGAAAATACTGCTGCAAGAGTTTGAGGGGCTATGTCAGGCAAAAGTCAGGAATAATATCAAAGAATTACTGCAAACTCTACAATTCAGTGCAATGTAATGGTCTTTTATTATGAATATAATTCAAACTTTCAGTAATAATAATAATATATCATATTTTTGGGACTATAAGATGCAGCGGACCATAAGACACAACTAGGTTTTAGAGGAGGAAAATAGAAAAAAAAATAAGCAAAAAATGTGGCCATGATGCCCTGTTAAGGGGGAGGGGGTCTGCTGCTTACACTGTTATGGGGGTAATGTCTCCCAATTCTGTTAATATCCCCCATCCTGGTAAATATGGCCCCCTCCTTCCTGTTATACGTAGTTCTCATACCCATCCTGATAGGCATGGCACCCCTCATCCCCATCCTAGTAGGCATGGCACCCCTCATCGCCATTCTTGTATGTATGACACCCTTCATCCCTCTTCCTGGTATGTATGGCACCCTTCATCCCTCTTCCTGGTATGTATGGCACCCTTCATCCTTCATCCTGGTATGTATGACCCCCTCATCCCCACCCTGTTATGTAGGGCACCCTTCATGCCGCATCCTGGTATGTATGGCCCCCCTCATCCCACTTCCTAATATGTATTGCACCCTTCATCCCTCTTCCTGGTATGTATGGAACCTTTATCCCTCATCCTGGTATGTATGACACCCCTCATCCCTCATTCTGGTATGTATGGCCCCCCTCATCCCTCTTCCTGGTATGTATGGCACCCTTCATCACTCTTCCTGGTATGTATGGCATCCTTCATCCCTCATCCTGGTATGTATGGTCCCCCTCATCCCTCACCCTGGTATGTATGGCCCCCTTCATCCCTCTTCCTCGTATGCTTGACACCCCTTATCCTGGTATGCTTGGCATTCCCTGATCACCATCAATCTGCACATAAAAAAAGCAAACATTTATGCTCACCTCCTCTCTCCTCCAGTGCTGCGTCCATTCTGCTGCCGACAGAGATCTCACTGTGTGAGCCACGCATGGCTTAACTGCCAAGGCCCTCACACTGTGAGATGCTGTGTTGGAATAGTCACTGCTCCCCACACTGGGACTGTGTGCGTGGGGAGCAGTGACCATTCATTCTCCTTTATAGTGTGCACACTGCACCTACAGCACGGCTCCTGCTATGGCCAGCGGTCTGTGTGCCCACTATTAAAACCATGAATATTCACTACAACCCATGGTTGTGTGAAGCAGTGACTATTCCAGCACAGCATCTCATAGTGTGAGGACGCATGGCAGTTATGCCATGCAAGGCTCACACAGGGAGATCCCTATCAGCAGCAGAGCAGGATGGAGCGCTAGAGGAGAGAGGAGGTGAGCATAATTGTTTGTTTTTCGTGTGCAGCGTGATGGGGATCAAGGGGTGCCAAGCATACCAGGAAGAGGGATGTAGGGTGCCATTCATACCAGTAAGAGGGATGCGGGGGTGCCATACATACCAGGAAGAGGGATGAAGGGGCCATATATACCAGGAGCTGCGCTACAGGTACAGTGTGTGCGCTATTAAGGAAAATGAATATGCACTGCTCCCGACGCCCATGGGCATGGGGAGCAGTGACTATTCATTTTCTTTAGCAGCAGGCACAGTGTAGGATGCAGCAGCAGGCTACTACTTCTTGTGCTCCGCTCCTCCGCTGCTGCCGCTCCCCCCACATCCGCCACCACCCACAGCCACAGTATATATGCACTGGACTATAAGACGCACTATCCTCTAAAATATTGGTGTAAAAAAGTGCGTCTTATAGTCCGAAAAATACAGTAATAATAATCTTTATTTGTATAGCGCCAACATATTCTGCAGCGCTTTACAATTCAGAGGTTAATTTACAACAGTCATAAGTAACATAGTTAAAGATATTACAATAATTAAAGCAAAAATAATGACTACCCTGCTCGTAAAAGCTTACAATCTACAATGAGGTGGGGGTAATACAAAGTACAGGGGTTTATTAACAATGATGGTCCAAACATCTTGAGGGAATGGGGGATAGATAAAAGCTGCATGAGCTAGTGAATGACCAGTATTTGTAGTGCTTTTGGGAGTGGTGGATTTTGGTGGATAATTATGTTTGGAGAAATAGTGAATGGGCTATACATAAAAGGACTTAGATTAGAGAATGTGAAGAAACGGCACCAGGGGGGCCCCGCAGAGTCCCGCTGTCGCTGATCCTTCTGGTGGATCCACACCCCGCCACCCACCTGATGTCACACTATGTCAGACAAAGCATGTGATATGGATCTACCCTTTGCACCAGCAAGATGTTCCGCACCCCCTCAAGGACGCGTAAGGTCTGATCGGCACAGTTCTACACTGTCACCTCCTGTCCACAAGGGTACAGAGAGGCACTAGGGAGTGGGACAAGGTGGTCCACTAAGACTCTGACGTGGTCCCGCACTCTCCCACACCCCTGAGGGTGAGAGGCTCTTTCACTACTCCAGTGAAGCAGAGCCTTGTCGGCCTGGATAGAGCTACCACCAGTTTCTATTTGATATAACAGACTTTTGTCGGGCTAGAAACCAGCCCGGTAGAGCGTCGTTGACCGAACAACAGACGTGGGGTTCGTGGTTCGAGATTAAAGACCAGCCCAAAATTAAATTATATATTTAATAGCCATAAGGGCTCACTAAACAATCTACTGTATGCATAAGGTTATACATATACAGTGGTCAGAGTTACAAATACAAAAGCATGGTACATCAAGCATAACAGATCTTAAAGTCAATTACCGATTAGACGGAAAGCATGGCTCGGGGGTTGGGCAACCACATGAGGAAGAATGTGTGCCCTGCTTGGTTGCTGGACTTGTCCCTCACGTCTGCATGTCACGAGCTTCCCCAGGGAAAAGACAATATGCTTTTGCTACACAGACCTTCCAACTCTCTGGGAGCTTCAACTATCTGCCCCCTGTTCAGCCCAAGTCTCCACCCCCTGTTCCTTCCTTGCTAAGAGACTCCCAGAATTAACATGGTCCATACCTCCCAGGGAACCAGTCCTGGTGTCAACGGACCCGGCCGGGCCCCTGCTACGTGTGGGTATCAAACACAGCAATTATAGGAGGTTCCAAAAGGCAGGGACATGTATCTCCTCTTCCCTACACGCTAGAGTGGGCTAGAATGCAGTCTATCTTCCCCTGAGCTATTAAATCCATTTTGTGAAGAGCTGGGACATATAGTTCCTCCACAGCTCGGTATTGAAGTAAAGATATCTTAGACAGCATCGTACATGTTGAGAACAAAGAGAGGATCTTAGCAGGGGGTTTGCCTGTCAGCTCAGGTCATGCTGCAGAGGGACACTCACACTGAATCCCCCCTCACTTCTCTCTTACAGCTGTGAGTCAGGTTATGCTGTGCTTAGAGACCTGACAATCAGGTAACATGTGATTATTCTAGAATATCCTTCACAGGGAATGTGATAGGCTGCCCTAAACAGATGTGTTATTAGGGAGCGCCTATAACTGTGTAAGTTGTGATTAGTCCTAAATTTTTGGGGAAGAGCATTCTAAAGAATAGGTGCAGCTCGGGAGAAGTCATGGAGCCGGGAGTCGGAGGTATGGGTTAGTGGGCATGTTTGTTAAAAATTGCTTAAGGAGCATAGAGAATGGGTAGGCCGATAAACAGAAATGAGGGAGGAGATATAAGGGGGTGCTGCACTGTGGAGAGCTTTGTGGGTGAGAACAAGCAGTTTAAATTGGATCCTACAATGTATGGGCAGCCAGTGCAATGACTGGCAGAGTGGAAGCGTCCAAGTAATGATTAGCCAGATAGATGACCCTGGCTGCTGCATTAAGGATGGACTGGAGAGGGGAAAGTCGAGTGAAGGGGAGGCCAATTAATAGAGAGTTACAGTAGTCCAGGTGAGAGTGGATGAGGGCGACAGTGATGGTTTTTGTTGTTTCCATGGTGAGAAAGGAGAGGATTTTAGAGATGTTCTTCAGGTGCAAGCGACAAGAGAGGGCAAGAGATTGTATATGGGGGGTGAAGGAGAGATTGGTGTCAAACATAATGCAAAGACAGCAAGCCTGCTGGCTAGGTGTTATTGTAGTGCCACACAAGAAGAGGGAGATGTCAGATTTAGGGAGGTAAGTAGACAGCGGGAGCAGAAGAGCAGTAATATACAGTTAGATACTTGCAAAAAATTATCTTCAGCAACAATATCACTGACAGCCATTTATGCTCTCCCGGGTATCCCTTTATCATATACACCACTATAAATTAACAACATAAAGTAAGTCAATTACTAAGTAATGCAGCTAGTAATTGTGCCATAAACATTCATACAGATATACTTTGTGCAGAATTAGTCAAGTTAGCATTTTTACCATATCATCAATTTAATGTATGTTTTCCAACTACAAGCTGTATATACCTAAATTCTTATTGGATGAAGCATGTCAGGTGATGTTTATTTGATGTGTATTTGTGAAATGAGGGATTGTGACCTAAGGATATCAACACCCTTTATCAAGGTGTGCAGCATTGTTAGGCTGCTTGTTTTCCTCAGACAAAATGTGACAAAAAAAGATGGATGCAGCAATTTTAACCCCTTCAGGACCCAGCCTATTTTGACCCTAAAGACCTTGGCATTTTTGTCAATTCTGACCAGTGTCCCTTTACGAAGTAAAAACTCTGGAACACTTCAACGGATCCTAGCGATTCTGAGATTGTTTTTTCATGACATATTGGGCTTCATGTTATTATTAAATTTAGGTCGATAATATTTGCGTTTATTTGTGAAAAAATCAAAAATATGGGAAAAAATTTGAAAATTTTGCAATTTTCAAATTTTTAATTTTTATTCTACTAAACCAGAGAGTGATGTGACACAAAATAGTTAATAAATAACATTTCCCACATGTCTACTTTACATCAGCACAATTTTTAAAAAAAAAAAAAATTTTGGTAGGAAGTTTGAAGGGTTCAAAGTTCATCAGCAATTTATCTTTTTTCCAGCAAAATTTACAAAACCATTTTTTTAGTGACCACATCACATTTGAAGTCCCTTTGAGGGGTCTTTATGACAGAAAACACCCAAAAGTGACGCCATTCCAAAAACTGCACCCCTCAAGCTACTCAAAACTACATTCAAGAAGATTATTAACCCTTCAGGTGCATCACAGGAACTAAAGCCACATGGAAGAAAAAAATGAACTTTTTTATTTTTCTAACAAAAATTTTCTTTTAGCCTAAATTTTTTAATTTTCACATGGGTAACAGGATAAAATGCATCCTAAAATTTGTTGGTCAATTTCTCCTTAGTACACTGATACCTCATATGTGGTCATAAACCACTGTTTGGGCACACGGCAGGGCTCAGAAGGGAAGGAGCGCCATTTTACTTTTTGAATGGAAAATTAGCTCCAAAAGTCAAATTGCGCTCCTTCTCTTCTGAGCCCTGCCATGCGCCCAAACAGTGGTTTATGACCACATATGAGGTATCAGTGTACTCAGGAGAAATTGACCAATACATTTTAGGATGCATTTTATCCTGTTACCCATGTGAAAATTAAAAAATTTAGGCTAAAAGAAAATTTTTGTGAAAAAAAAAGTACTTTTTTGTTTTCACAGATCATTTTGTGAAGCACCTTGGGGTTCCAAGTGCTCACTATGCATCTAGATAGGTGCCTTGGGGGGTCTAGTTTCCAAAATGGGGTCACTTGTGGGGGAGCTCCACTGTTTAAGCACATTAGGGGCTCTCCAAACGCAACATGGTGTCCGCTAACAATTTGAGCCGATTTTCCATTCAATTTGTTAGCGGACACCATGTCGCGTTTGGAGAGCCGCTGTGTGGCCAAACATTGGAGCTCCCCCACAAGTGACCCCATTTTGGAAACTAGACCCCCCAAGGCACCTATCTAGATGCATAGTGAGCACTTGGAACCCCCAGGTCCTTCACAAATTAATCCGTAAAAATAAAAAAGTGTTTTTTTTTCCACTTTTTCATTTTTATGAATCAATTTGTGAAGCACCTGGGGGTTCCAAGTGCTCACTATGCATCTAGATAGGTGCCTTGGGGGGTCTAGTTTCCAAAATGGGGTCACTTATGGGGGAGCTCCAATGTTTGGGCACACAGCGGCTCTCCAAAAGCAACATGGTGTCCGCCAACAAATTGTCGGCTCAAATTGTTAGGAGACACCATGTTGCGTTTGGAGAGCCGCTGTGTGCCCAAACATTGGAGCTCCCCCACAAGTGACCCCATTTTGGAAACTATACCCCCAAAGGCACCTATCTAGATGCATAGTGAGCACTTGGAACCCCAAGGTCCTTCACAAATTAATCCATAAAAATAAAAAAGTTTTTTTTTTTCCACTTTTTCATTTTTATGAATCAATTTGTGAAGCACCTGGGGGTTCCAAGTGCTCACTATGCATCTAGATAGGTGCCTTGGGGGGTCTAGTTTCCAAAATGGGGTCACTTGTTGGGGAGCTCCAATGTTTGGGCACACAGGGACTCTCCAAACGCAACATAGTTCCAATTTGTTAGTGGACACCATTGTGTAGTGTATGTCAGGTTGGTGTGCGGTGTGGTATATTGTAGTGTATACACCACACACACACACTACAACACACACACCAACCTGACATAGCCTCCTAAGCTGAGTACGCCCTAGACTGGGATGAGTGGGACGGGCGGGACATTTTGTGTGCTGTGTGCGTGTGTAAAAAAAAAAAAAAAAAATCGAAACTTTATTATAGTGTGAGTGTACGTGTGTGTGTGTGTGCTTGGTGTAACCTTCTGCAGTCACGTGTGGGGGCTGTCAGGTGTAGGGAGCTGTCAGGCGTAGGGGGCTGTCAGGCATAGGGGGCTGTCAGGCGTAGGGGGGGGCTGAAGAGATGGAGGAGCCAGCAGCTGCAGCAAGGGGGGTGATCACTGGGGAAGGAGCCGGCAGCAGCAAGGGGGGTGATCACTGGGGCAGGAGCCGGCAGCAGCAAGGGGGGTGATCACTGGGGCAGGAGCCGGCAGCAGCAAGGGGGGTAGGAGGCCGGCAGCATCAGGGGGGTGATTACTGGGGAAGAAAGCGGAGCAGGAGCCAGCAGCAGGGGGGTGATCACTGGGATGGGGGGGTGCACACTGGGGATGGGGAGTGAACACTGGAGACAGGTGGGGGTGAACACTGGGGACAAGGGGGGTGAACACTGGGGACAGGGGGGGTGAACACTGGGGACAGGGGGGGTGAACACTGGGGACAGGGGGGGTGAACACTGGGGGGAGGGGTGATTATTGGGAGGTGGGGGGTGATATCACTGGGACTGGGGGATGGTGGGCTTGATCACAGGAGCAGGGCATTTACACTGAGCCTGCTGCTGCTGTGATCACAGTCCACCGGCTGTCAGAAGGAGAGCAGCAGCCGGTGGATGAAGACGTGGGAGAGGGAGCAGAGGGAGCGGAGGTCGGGGTGCAGGTATGAAAGTGGAGGGGGGGTTGAGGGGGGGTCAGGGTGGAGTGGAGGGGGGGTCGGGGGGGAGCGGGGGCAATACTACCTGATGCAGATCAGCGGCGGCAGCAGGCGATCAGCGGCGGCAGAAGCGATCCACAAGCTCAGCAGCAGAGGGTCCACGGGGGGGCAGCTGCAGAGGGTCCACGGGGGGGACAGCAGCAGAGGGTCCACAGGGGGCAGCAGCAGACGGTCCACAACGGCCGGCACACGATCCATGGACGGGCAGTTGCGGCCATCATTAAAAACTCCCTCCACATCTGATTGGGGCTAGTATCCATGTGACGCTAGCCCCCCAATCAGATCTGGGGGGAGGGGGGGGACAGAGGTGACACTCCCCCCAGCCAATGGCTGATGCTGTAAGCATCAGGCCATGCCCAGATTTAAATATTACACCAATTTTCATTGGTGAAATATTTAATTCATACCGATTGGCAGTTTCATTAAAAGTGAAAATGAAACAGCCAATCGGAGGGGTCCCAGGAACGGGGGGGTTAATCCACCCCCCGGGGGGTCAACTTCAGGATGTCCAGTTGCAGTAGCAACTGTGAAACCTGAGCGACCCCGCTCGCAGGCGCTGCAGGGGCTCTTTCCCTCCATGTCACAGACGCTGTGACATGGGTCGGGAAGGAACTGTTTTCCATGTCACAAACGGTGTGACACGGGTCGGGAAGGGGTTAAAATTGCTAACATATAGTCAACAAGGTTAAAAAAGTGTTGAGAAAAAAAGATGTGCATTAACTGCAGGAAAAAGTCTGCATCTTTCAAAAAACCACAGATTTTTATGCAAGACAATGCTCGATTGCGTACCCACTGCTTGGCTAGCCAATAAAGGCCTTAACTCCTTAACTCCTTCACGACCTTAGACTTATCCATATGTCATGGAAGGGAAGGACTTCCCGACCTATGATGTATGGATATGTCATGGCGATGACTACTGCCAGATGTTCAGCAAACATCACAGTTGACACCCGGCTCTCTCTGCCAGTAGCGGAGCCAGCACCGCTCCTGGCAGTTTAACCCCCTAAATGCTGTGATTGATATGGATTGCAACATTGAGAAGGCAGGCAGAGGGAGGGGGTTCCCTCTCCCCTCCAATCAGTATACACATGACGTCATGATGACATCCGGGTCTCCAGGCTATGGCAAGCTTGTCAGACCATGTTCTGCACAAGCTTGTGTCAGTGCAGCACTGACAGTTATAACGCATTGCAATGCTCGTGCATTTCAATGCTTTATGACAGCGATCAGACTGCTAAAAGTGAAAGTCCCATAGAGGGACTAAGTAAAACAGTAAACAAAAGTAAAAAAAACGCAGTAAATAAAAAAAAAAAAGAAATCACAAAATAAAAAAAAAATATTTATTTTACCCACAAATAAGTATTTTTATGTAAAAAAAAAAAGTACATATTTGATATTGCCACATCCAGAATGACATGACCTATAAAACTGTCACACTAGTTAACCCTTTCAGTGAACACCATAAAAAAAAACGAGGCAAAAAAAGAATGCTTTTTCATCATGCCGCCGAACAAAAAGTGGAATAAAACACGATCAAAAATAAGAATGTAAATAAACATGGTATAGCTGAAACTGTCATCTTCTGCAAAAAACAAGCCACCATACTGCTCCATCAGTGGAAAAATAAAAAAGTGTTAACTCTAAGAATAAAGCGATGCAAAAATAATTATTTTTTTCTATTAAAAAGTTTTTGTGTAAAAGTGATAAAACATAAAAAATGGTATAAATGTAGTATCGCTGTAATTGTACTGACCCGAAGAATTAAACTGCATTATCAATTTTATGACATGTGGAACGACTTAAAAAATCCCCATAAAAGCAATTCCTGAATTGCTGGTTTTTGCTTATTCTGCCTCACAAAAATCAGAATAGAAAGCAATAAAAAAATGATATGTGCCCACAAATGGTAAAAATAAAAGTCAACTCGTCCTGCAAAAAGCAAGCCCTCATATAACTCTGTTTGCTGAAATGTGGAAAAATTCTAGCTCTCAAAATATGGTGATACAAAATTAGTTTTTACCAAAAAAAGAGTCTTTTAGTGTGACAACAGCCATACAAAATAAACCCATGTAAATCTGGAATTGCTGTAATCACACTGACCAGAAGAATAAAGTTGTCTAATCACTTTTCCACACAAAGAATGGCGTGAAAAATAAATAAAACTAATTCTTGACCTACTATTGATTTGATCATTCTGCATCCCAAAGATTGCACATTTACCCTAAGCTCTACTCTGAGTGCTTACACTGGGTTTTCTGTGTAAATCTCTGAAAAAGGTGATTCAGGTGGAAACCCCGATGGAAGATTTCATATAATGAGGCAGATGGAGGCACTATGGATGTTATCTGGCCTATGATCCAGCAGTGTCCATCTTTTTCACTTCTGTAAAGAAGGACACCTCTGAACAGAGGCTAGATGGAGTCCACAGTAACTGCTGTCTCATTATAGTGAATGGAACCATCAGGCGTGTCATCTGAATTATGTCATTTGGAGATTTAATGGGAAACCCCCATGTAAGTGCTCATGGAAAGATCACAGGATAAATGTGATCCAAATGTTATGTAAAATGTTCTCAATACAAGCTTCAAATCAATCCACAAAAAGAAAAATAGTCCCCGCTCAGGTCCATCATCTTTCAATGGAAATATAGGGGGCTTCCATGCTACTGGCAGAAGAAGGCTCTGGAAAAGTGCTATGGCTCCTCACCCCCCAAAAGAAATACAGCAAATTCTACACTCCCAAAGCCAAATGCCTCTCTCCCTTCTGAGCAACACATTGTGCCTAAACCACATTACATTTAGCATCCACATGTTTGGCATTTCTGTAGCGATGAGAGCACACTTAAATTATGGGTGCATGTGACCAGAAGCACGAGCTGGTCACAATGTAAGAGGCACTGTAATGTACGGGGCACTGCAATATACTGGGCACTACAATATACAGGCAATATGTTACGGGTCCGGATGGTGGAACCACTGTGCCGCGCCCTAGGCTCAGTGCCCGGGGATCTGCATGCGTGCGTGCGCGCACCCCGGGCAAGCGCAGCGTGAGAGACAGTCAGAGGAGAGTCAGATGCCGGACCGGGGCTGCGGCGGTAAGGTGATCGGCATCTCTGCCGGGCTGGAGGCAGAGGCGCCAACACTACACAATACAATATACTGGGCACTACATCCACTGCTGCTTGTTTCTGGAAAATACCCATGGACTCAAAACACCTGTAGATAAATTCCTAAATGGGGTATAATTTACAAAATGGGGTCACTTGAGGGGGGGCATTCTGCTCTTCTAGCACTTAGGGGCTAAGTATAGGGAGTCTGCAAACTATTCTAGGAAAATTTGTGCTCCAGTAGGCAAATAGCGAGTTGTCCCTCCCGAGTCTCGCCATATGGCCAATCAGTACTGTACAGCCACATATGGGGTATTTCCACGTTCATCTGAAATTGTGTAACAAATTTTGGTGCCGTTTATACCCGTTTCCCTGAATTAACATGTAAAATCTAGAGCTAAAACTAAATTTTTGGGGTAGTAATGTAATTGTTTTTTCTTCACTGCCCAATGATATAAAATTCTATGACATACTCATGGTGTCAATAAGATCACTTAGATGAATTCATTGAGAGGTGTAGTTGTTAAATGGGTTCACTTATGGGCGGGGTTCTGTTGTGTTGGCACCTGAGGTGCTCTTCCAGTGGATCATGGCACCTGTAAACCTTAACAGTAAAATCTTTACTATAATATGGCACTCCTTCCCTTCTGAACCTCCCACTTTGCCTGAAAAGTAGTTCCTAATTATATGTAGGGAATTGGAGTACTCAGGAGAAATTGTGCAACAAACTGTGAGATCCATTTTTTTCCTATTAGCCCTTATCAAATGTAGAATTTGGGTCTAAAACATCATTTTAGTGGTAAAAATTTAATTATTCTTCAATATGGTGCATATTCCTTTCTAAGCTTTGCACTGTGCCTCAACAGTAGCTTTTGACCACAAATTGGGTATTGGTGAGCTCATGAGAAAATGCATGACAAATTGTATGGTCTATTTTGCTCCTGTTACCCTTTTGAAAATAAAAAAATTGTGGCTAAAACAACATTTTTGTGTAAAAAAATAGATTTTTTATTTTCATGGCTCAACGTTATAAAATTCTGTGATGTTACTGGGGGTTCAAAGTGCTTACCGCTAGTGATGAGCGAACACTAAAATGCTTGGGTACTCTTTGATCTGGTCGAGCAAATTGGAATACTCGGGTGCTTGACCCGAGCAACGAGCCCAATGTAAGTCTATGGGAAACTCGAGCATTTTTCAGGTGGCTTCCCCCGGCGGTCTGCAGAGGGCCTAAAAATTGCCCAAATCGATGGGAACAGTGCTCAAATGACATGGGAACAGCATGGGTAAGACCCCTGGAAGCATTTCTGACTCCCAAGTCAATGCTGTCAACAACGTTGTCAGAGTATTACGCCACTATTTCGGACTCACAATAAATCATACAAAAACGAAACCAAAATGGATTTTCCTGGGAAATATGTTAAGGAACATCCTTTCCAGGGTAATTACTTGTATATAAGGCAAAATAAATAACCAAAAACAAAAATACTCCTCCATACCTTGGACTATGTTCACACATAGCGTTTTTGATGCATTTTTGCACTTTTGCATTGCTTTCAACCAAGACAAATGCATTCACTGGGAAATGTCATTTTAACATTTTACAACCTTATCTGGCCATGTGGTGTGTGACTCATCATCAGACACAGGCATACAGTGCTGAAAAGACATGGGATCAGCATGGGGAAGACCTCTGGAAGCATCTCTGACTCCCAGGTCACTGCCTAAAAGTGTGCCCATCATAAGTGATCCTTGGCGCATGCGAAGATGCCTCACGCCATTCACCTGTCATTGCAGACTTGCAACAAGCACCATCCACGTCCTTGTCCCAGTGCAGCATTCAGTTGTCTCTACCACATTCCTTGGAATGCAAGCGCAAGTATGCAACCAGCCACTCACCCACCCACAGGCTGCAATACTATACTGCCACATTTTTGACAGCTGCTTGCACTTGAAATGTGGCCTTTTAGGCTCGTAGAGGCGGATGATTTTCATAACCTCATGCCGGCGGCGGCCGGGTGTCCATACTCGATCCCCAGCCGCCGCTATTTCCCCCAGTATCGTCTCCACTTTCCAAAAGCACGGCTCCCATAACATTATCCGTACCCTCCCCAGTGCACTTACTGGGAAGGACCGCCTAACCACAAACATGTGGACAGGTGAATGTGGCCAGGGACGGTACGGAGCCAGTCCACAGCATTTTTTGCTGAGAGTTATATTTCACCACAGCCATATTCTTTAGCTCAGTGAAAGGACTGGCATAGAGGGAAACCATATCTACTCTGGGTGCCATTCCTCCCAGGAAGTCCTCTAATGCAGCTTGTTGCAGAAGCTATAGCAGCCCATCCAACATCAGCTCGCACTTGTCGCTGGTGCTTTGACACACAAACATCTTTCTTTGTGCACTTAATTTCATGACTACAGAGTTGGGCAATGGCCTGATCTGCAATGCGGTTTGAGAAATAACATGTATAAGCATGTCCAATCCACATTAAAAAAACAGCCATAGAGTGTCTGGGAACCTTCCCTCACACTTTTCTTAGCCAGGGCTGCTTCTCAGCAGGGTTGGACAGACCCACCAGAGAACCGGAGACTCCCCCGGCGGGCCCTGGCTTCTCCTTCAGGAGAGTTCATAGTGCCGAGGTGAGGCCATGATGATGATAGAGGCCACTATCTGCTTAGTTTTCTGTTACTGGAATGCAAACGCAAGCTTGCAGCCAGCCACCCACCCACAGGCCGCAATACTAAACTGGCAGATTTCTGGGCAGCTGCTTGCACTTGAAATGTGGCCTTTTAGGCTCGTGGAGGCTGAAGCTTTTCACAACCTCATGCCTCCTGTCTCATGTCCATATTCGGTCCCCAGCCATTACTATTTCTCCCGGTGTTGTCTTCACCTTCTACAAGCGTGGGTCCCTGAACATTACTGCTGGTACTTTTCTGTGGGAATTTGCTTGCCTCCTACCAGCCTGGAATATTTTCAGTAAACTTTGAAACGACGCCATGGTATTAGCACTGCCCCCAGTACCAGTAGAGAAGCCATCCCCAATTTCCTTCTCAGGAATTTTATTTGGTAGACTGAGTGGCTGCCCAAATACATTAGTTTCTCACAAAGGAGCTGCAGATAGAGTGGCAGTAGGTACAAGTTTCTCCAGCCTGTTAGATATTAGATGGTGAACGCCAGCACATTGGATTAGTGGTTAGCACTGAAGCCTTGCAGCGCTGGGATCCTGGGTTCAAATCCCAGCAAGGACAACATCTGCAAGGGCTTTGTATGTTCTCCCCATGTTTGCGAGGGTTTCCAGTAAAAAAGCAGCCATAGAGTGTCCGGGAACCTTCCCACACACTTTTCTTAGCCAGGACTGTTTCTCGAATCCTCTGGTGTGCCTTGGCTTCTACATCAGGAGAGTTCATGATAGCGCTAACTTTCCAGCTGCTATGGGGCTCTTGAGCGGGGGAGAAAGGTCAGCCCTCAGAATCAAATCCTCTGGTGGGCACAATGTTTTTTAATCTGAAACAGCATCTCAGTGGGAGTTGTATTTCACCACAGCCATATTCTTTAGCTCGGTGAAAGGACTGGCATAGACGGAAACCATATCTACTCTGGCTGTCATTTCTCCATCACCAGGTTCCGCCCATTGTCACACACGACCATGCCTGGCTGTATGTTCAGCGGTGAGAGCCACAGATCAGGCTGCTGTGTTACAGCTTTCAACAACTCTGCAGCGCTGGGTGGTTTGTCACCTAAGCATTAAGCAAGATATATTCAGAACAGCCTGTTGCCGCTTGGTCAAGGCAGTGCTGCAGTGCTTTCAGCTTGTGACTGATGTGGTCATTTTGAAGATGGAGGAAGAGGTGCAGGAGCTGAACAATGTGATTACATTGAGGTTACATTGGCTACTCTGTTTTTTATACTAAAGAAAGATCCTACTGTTTTGTTTTTTTTTTACGTTATTTTTTAAGACAAATGCATTCACAGGGAAATGTCATTTTAACATTTTACAACCTTATTTGGCAATGTGTTGTGTGACACATCATCAGACACATCTTGTTTCATTTATGATGGAGGGACTCTGAAAGTCACAAAGCCTATTTTTATAGGGCCATCAGGCGGCCCTTACTATTCAGCCGGCTATGCTTTGTTCTTCTTATTATTAACGAGTGGGTCTCCTATACTGTTATTGCTTATGCAGTGACTGCAAGGGCTGACAAAAATTCTGACGCAACCCAATACCCCTTTGAAGAGACATAGAGGAGGGTCTCAGTAAAAAAAAATGTTACCATTATAAAGAAGTGGTATAGTGGTAATGCCCATGCTGTGACTGCAAGGGCTGCCAAAATTTGGGAAAAGCCCCACTAACAATTTAAAGACACATAGAGCAGGGCCACAGTAATGAGTATGACATGTTCCTATTAGAAAGGAGAGGGTCTGCTATACAGATATAGGGTATGCAGTGAATCCAACGGCTGCCAAAATTTAGGAAAAACCCCACTAAGAATTTAAAGACACATAGAGCAGGGCCACAGTAACGACAAAGTCCCATTAGAAAGGAGAGAGTCTGCTATACAGTTATAGGGTATGCAGTTAGTCCAACGGCTGACCAAATTTAGGAAAAACCCAACTAAGAACTTATAGACACATAGAGCAGGGCCACAGTAACGACAAATTCCTATTAGAAAGGAGATGGTCTCCCATAGTTTTGGCCTATGCAGTGAATGCAAGGGTTGCCAAAAATTGGGAGGCACTCCAATGCCCCTTGGAAGAGACTTAAAGGGCCTCATAAAAAATGTTTCCATTAGAAAGGAGCGGGTCTCCTATACTTGTAATGCCCATGCACTTAGTGTATGGGCTGACAAACATTTACCCCTGGTGGATATACATGAACATATAGTATAATTTTTTTTTTTTTACGGGCATCATAAATACACTTTAAAAAAATTATGTGGGTGTTGCATCACGGACCATGGTCACCCTGGTTATATGGTGGTGGAGGATGAGGATGAGGAGAAGGAGGAGGACAAGAGCAAATAGCCAAAATCAGGACGCGTATACCCATGTGTGGGTGTGAAGAGGTGCATGGGAATACACCTCCCAAAAAAAGACACTGCATTTGAGTTTATGTTACGCTACTATCATTCGGTGGTGTTGAGAAGTCTGGCCCAATAGAGACCTTGTTCATTTTTATGAGTCAGCCTGTCAGCATTTTCAGTTGACAGGCGGATGCGCTTATCAGTTATAATTCCATCAGCGGCAATAAAAACCTGCTCTGATAAAACGCTAGCGGCAGGGCAGGCCAGGACCTCCAAGGCGTAGAAAGCCAGTTCATTCCACGTATCCAGCTTGGATACCCAATAATTATAAGGCACAGAGAAATCATGGAGGACGTTGGTACGGTCCTCCAGGTACTCTCTCAGCATCGTCCCAACTTTGCGCTCCTTGTGAGAGTGCCCTGCACCTCAGGGCCTGTGCGATGGGAGGGGCTGAGAAAACTGTCCCTGAACTTTGACAGTGTTCCAGTGCCTCTGCAGGATTGCATTTGTATTTCTCTCGCCTGTACCCCTTGGTTGTCCAATGAACTGTGACCTCTGCCACCAGCGTTTTCAGATGTCCGCCTCAGGAAAAAGAGATATAAAGTTCTCCTTGTAGCATGGGTCTAGAAGAGTCACCAACCAGTAATGACAATCACCCAAAATTTTAAGAACGCGAGGGTCAAGGGAAAGGCAGCGTAACATAAACTCAGCTATGCGTGCCAGACTGCTAGCAGTCAAGACTTCCGTGTCCTCACCAAGAGGATGACTGACCATGCTCTCCACCTCCTCTCTGTCCCCTTGCCTTCCACGCTGAACAGACGGAATGACAGTTGTGCAGGTAGTACCGTCTATAGCGCATGAAGCTAGCTCCTGTTCTTCCTCCTCCTCCTACTCTTCCTCATTGTCACCCATTCCACGTTTGGATGAGATGAGGCTGGGCTATGTGTAATCACCCTGTATGGTTCCTTGCTCCATCTCATCGCGCTCCACTTGCAATGCATCCTCTTTGATTGTGAGCAGAGAGCGTTTCAGAAGACAGAGAAGCGGGATGGTGATGCTAATTATGGTGTCATCGACGCTCACCATCTTGGTGGAGTCCTCAAAGCTTTGGAGGATGGTTTATATGTCTGACATCCATGTCCACTCCTTATGTGTCGAGTCTGAACTGAATACCGACTGCCTTGTTGATGCTGGTACTCATCAACTGCCCTCTTCTGCTCACAAATTCTTCCCAACATCTGCAGTGTAGAGTGCCAATGCTTGGGGACATCACACAACAGTCTGTGAGCCGGAAGCTGCAAACGCTGCTGAAACACAGCAAGGGCGGCGGAAGCTGTAGCTGACTTTCTAAAATGGGCACACAGGCGGTGTACTTTAACAAGTTGATCCGGCAGCTCCGGATAGGATTTGAGAAACCGCTGAACCACGAGGTTAAGCACATGGGCCAGGCATGGTACGTGTGAGAGCTCGCCTCGACTCAGAGCCGCCACCAGGTTCTGGCCATTATCACACACGACCATGCCTGGCTGTAGGTTCAGCGGTGTGAGCCACAGATCTGCCTGCTCTTTCAGAGCTGTCCACAACTCTTCAGCATTCTGCGGCTTTTCACCTAAGCATATTAGCTTCAGCACAGCCTGTTGCCGCTTGGCCGAGGCAGTGCTGCAGTGCTTCTAGCTTCTGACTGATGTGGTCATTTCAGAAATGAAGGCTGAAGAGGAGGGGGAGGCTGAGGAGGATGAGGTGCAGGAGCTGTAGACTGTGGGGGCAACCCTGATTGACCTATGGCCCGCATTCCTTGTCGTGTTCCGTCCCAAGGTCCGACTGGGTCCTGGCTTCCACTATGTTAACCCAGTGTGCCGTCAGCGAGATGTACTGTCCCTGCCCACAAGCACTTTTCCACGTGTCCGTGGTTAGGAGGACTTTCCCGGTTAGTGCGCTGTTGAGAGCATGGCTAATGTTTTGGGACACGTGCCTGTGTAATGCGGGTACGTCATATCAGGAGAAATAGTGGAGGCTGGGGACTGAGTACCGAGGGATGGCAGCCGCCATCAGGTTGTGGAATGCTTCCGTCTCCACGAGCCTAAAAGGCAACATTTCGTGTGCAAGCAGTCGCGAAATGTGGGCATTTAGTAGTGTGGCCTAAAGGGCGTTGGCTGTGCTTGCTTTCCAAGGACTTGGTTATGGACAACAGAATGCTGCACTGGGACGTGCTTCCTGATGCTGCTTCTTGAGAGTGTGCAACGACAGGTGCAGGGCAGGAGGCATCTTCGCATGCACCATGGACAGGGAATTGGCTTGCATGCCCAACAGCAGAAGAAGCAATGGTGCCACCCGTAAACACTGTTCCTGGATCCTTGAGATCGGCCCACAAAGTTGGGTGCTTTGCTTCCATGTGCCTGATCATGCTGATGGTGGTCAGGCTGGTCGTTTTGCCACCCCTGCTGATGCTGGCCTGGCAGATGGTGCAAATGGCCTTTTTGGTGTTATCGGCAGAGTCTTTAAGAAACAACCAGACTCGACAAGAACTAACAAATGTACTGGCAACTTCTTTCATAATAGAAAGGAGGGAGTTTCACCAGCTCACCTGAGCAAGACCGTCCTGAAGCACGGATGCAAGGAACTGCTCGCAGTAATTCCACAAGGCATGAAAAAAGGAGGTTTCCAGCTTCATGAATAGTCCAAAATTCTTTTATTGTAGAAAAAACTTTTTTAAATCAGATTCCACAGTCATATTTTGTATATATACCAGGTGCATACTATTTGCAAGCCAGTCTTGACAAAGAACGCAAGTCCCGCGATCGAAACGCATTGCCCTGGCTATAAAACATGACTGTGGAATCTGATTTTAAAAAGTTTTTTCTACAATAAAAGAATTTTGGACTATTCATGAAGCTGCAAACCTCCTTTTTTCATGCCTTGTGCAGCTTCCTTAATGTTGGTGTTACGGAGAACGTTTGACTGCCTTCTTTCTGTGACCACCACACTGCTACTTCCTGCCTTTTGGGGTGCTCTGCCTCCCTCCTCCTGTGTGCTGCTGTCCTCACTCTGCATGTCCTCCTGCCAGGTTGGGTCAGTTACTATATTATCCACCACCTCGTCTTCCACTTCTGCACTCTGGTCCTCCTCCTGACTTTCTGGCAATTGTGTCTCATCAAGGTCCACCTCTTGTGACACTTTCCCACCATCGCCTTTGTGTGACCGTGGCTGCTCAAATATTTGGGCATTGCTATATGCGATCTCCTTTTGCCCCACTTCAAGTGGACCAGGCGAGAGGCCCGAATATGTAAATGGAAAAGTGAACAGCTCTTCGGAGTGTCCAAGTGTGGGATCTGTTGTCTCTGGGCACTCGGCATGGTCGGAGAAAGGAGGTTCAGGGTGAGGAATATGGGGTCTAGACTCACAGCTACTGAGACTTGACCGCGTGGAAGACAAGGTGGTGGTGGTGGAGGCTAAGTGACTTGAAGCATTATCTGCTATCCAACTAATAACCTTTTCACACTGCACTGTGTTCAAAAGTGGTGTTCTGCAGTCTCCCATTAATTGGGACAGGAAGGTCGAGCGAGAAGATGTAGGTGTTTGTTGTGGCACAATTTCAGCTTGCCCACGGCCTCGGCCTCTGCATGCACCATCATCACAATAACGTACAGTTCCTCGTCTCTTGCCACGTGCCTTGCCCACTTTAAATGGAGGACAATATCTTCCACGCTCACTACAAATGACTGAATTTGGAGCGAACTTATGTGTGATCCGTATGACGAACAAACCACAGTTTTAAATAGCTCGTCTGTAGGTAACTATTTTGAACAGCAAGCTTATGACAAATGCTTCACTGACACACTGGAAAAAATTTTAATGGAGGTCAGAAATAGCAGTATTTTCTGAAAACGTATATGTGATCCGTGTGATGAAGAAATCACAGTTTTAAATACCAGGTCTGTAGGTAACTATTTTGAACAGCAATCTGGTGTCAATTGCATCACTGACACACTGAAACAAATTTTTAATGGAGGTCAGAAATGGCAGTATTTTCTGAAAATGTATATGTGATCTGTATGACGGAGAAAACACAGTTTTAAATACCTGTCCTGTAGGTAACTATTTTGAACAGCAAGCTGGTGTCAAAAACTTCAATGACAAACTGAAAAAAATTTAATGGAGGCCAGAAATGGCAGTGTTTTCTGAAAACGTATGGATGATCCGTGTGACGAAGAATACACAGTTTTAAATACTTGGCCTGTAGGTAACTATTTTGAACAGCAATCTGGTGTCAATTGCATCACTGACACACTGAAACAAATTTTTAATGGAGGTCAAAAATGGCAGTATTTTCTGAAAACATATATGTGATCCGTGTGACGGAGAAAACACAGTTTTAAATACCTAACCTGTAGGTAACTATTTTGAACAGTAAACTGGTGTCAATTGCATCACTGACACACTGAAACAAATTTTTAATGGAGGTCAAAAATGGCAGAATTTTCTGAAAACGCATATGTGATCCATGTGATGGAGAAAACACAGTTTTAAATACCTGTCCTGTAGGTAACTATTTTGAACAGCAAACTGGTGTCAAAAACTATGCTGACACACTGAAGAAAAAAGTTAATGGAGGCTAGAAAAGGCAGTATTTTCTGAAAATGCATATGTGATCCATGTGATGGAGAAAACACAGTTTTAAATACCTGTCCTGTAGGTAACTATTTTGAACAGCTAACTGGTGTCAAAAACTATGCTGACACACTGAAGAAAAAAGTTAATGGAGGCTTGAAATGGCAGTATTTTCTGAAAACGTATATGTGATCCGTGTGACAGAGAAAACACAGTTTTAATACCTGGCCTGTATGTAACTATTTTGAACAGCAAACTGGTGTCAATTGCTTCACTGACACACTGAAATTTTTTTTTAATGGAGGCCAGAAATGGCAGTATTTTCTGAAAACATATATGTGATCCGTGTGACGGAGAAAACACAGTTTTAAATACCTAACCTGTAGGTAACTATTTTGAACAGCAAACTGGTGTCAATTGCATCACTGACACACTGAAACAAATTTTTAATGGAGGTCAGAAATGGCAGTATTTTCTGAAAACGCATATGTGATCCATGTGATGGAGAAAACACAGTTTTAAATACCTGTCCTGTAGGTAACTATTTGAACAGCAAACTGGTGTCAAAAACTATGCTGACACACTGAAGAAAAAAGTTAATGGAGGCTAGAAAAGGCAGTATTTTCTGAAAACGCATATGTGATCCATGTGTTGGAGAAAACACAGTTTTAAATACCTGTCCTGTAGGTAACTATTTTGAACAGCAAACTGGTGTCAAAAACTATGCTGACACACTGAAGAAAAAAGTTAATGGAGGATAGAAATGGCAGTATTTTCTGAAAAAGTATATGTGATCCGTGTGACTGAGAAAACATAGTTTTTAATACCTGGCCTGTATGTAACTATTTTGAACAGCAAACTGGTGTCAATTGCTTCACTGACACACTGAAATTTTTTTTAATGGAGGTCATAATTGGCAGTATTTTCTGAAAACGTTTATATGATACGTGTGACAAAGAAAACACAGTTTTAAATACCTGGCCTGTAGGTAACTATTTTGAACAGCAAACCGGTGTCAAAAACTTTGCTGACACACTGAAAAAAAAATTTAATGGAGGCCAGAAATGGCAGTATTTTCTGAAAACATGTAAGTGATCCGTATGACGGAGAAAACACAGTTTTAAATACCTGGCCTCAAGGTAACTATTTTGAACAGCAAACTGGTGTCAATTGCTTCACTGACACACTGAAATTTTTTTTAATGGAGGCCAGAAATGGCACTATTTTCAGCACAATTATATGTGATCCGTGTGACAGACAAACCACAGTTTTAAATAGCTGGATTTTTAGCTCTGTAATATGGAAAGGACCTGGCTGTATTCTGCACTGCCAACAAGAAAATGGCGCAGAAAAAACGTGTTCTCTGGATTGATTTTTAAGCAGATAATGAGGATTAAGATCCCCAAAATTATTTTCCTGGCCCCTGAGACCTGGGCCTATTTCTAGAAATATCTAACAGCAGCAGACAGAACTGGAATGGAGCCTCTTGCCTATATGCACTGCAGTCTGCTATATATCCTGCCTACCTGACAATATACACTGCCTGCCTGATATCTCTGCAGATGGATTAGTCCTCAGAAGGACTGTTTGTTGAGAAGGATATGTGTCTCTAATATAGCTTGGTACACCTACACTAATTAGAAACAAGCAAATCTCTCCCTAGCTCAGCAGCAGCTCTCCCTACACTGTCTGATTCCGGAGTGACTGTGACGAGCATGGCGGTGCCAGGTCTGATATAGACCTGATGACGCTGTGCGGCCAGCCAATCACTGCAATTGCACAACCAACATGGCTACGGCATTACAGTGAGTGGCAGGCAATCTCTGCATGTTCATTGGCACTCTAAAGAGCGCCAAACCTGCAGGGAAGAGACCCGAGCTTCCGCCGAGCAACCCCGGAAATAATCGGCGAGCACCGAGCAACTCTAGCAGTGAGATACTTGGGCGAGCATAGACCAGTAGTGGACATGCTCGCTCATCACTACTTACCACATATAAAGATAAATTCCTTCAGGGGTTTAGTTTAAAAAATTAAACGTTATAAAATTCTGTATAGCACCTGGGGGATTAAAGTGCCCACCATGCATCTAGATAAATTCCTTGAGGGGTCGTGTATCCAATATGGAATCACTTGTGATGAAGTTTTCACTGTTTAGGCACATCAGGGACTTTGCAAACGTTACATGGCGTCCATTGTTGGTTCCAGACATTTTTGAGCTTCAAAATTCAAATGGCGCTCCATCCTTTCCAAGCCCTGCTGTATGCCTACCCCTAAACAGTACTTTTCCACCACATATGGGGTATCAGAATACTCAGGAGGAAATGCACAAGTAATTGTAGATTGGAATTTTCCCTTTTACCCTTGTGAAAATGCAAAATTTGGGGGAAAACAACATTTTTGTTGGAAAAATTAGATTTTTTATTTTCTCCGCACAGCTTTATAAATTATCTGAAGCACCTGGGGGTTCAAGGTGCTCACGACACATCTAGATAAATTGGTTAAGGTGTGCAGCATCTGAAACAAAGGATACTGGAAGCCTGTGCTAGGATTTATTCTGCGGTGTTGCTATCAGTGTGTCAAAAGTGGGAGAAGAAGGTTGCATTGACAATCCAACACAATGTGCAGCACTTTGAACACATTTTATAAGTGGTCATAAACTTGTAAAAAACTCATGAAAGAATAAAGTTACATTAAAAGCAAGCACACCATTGTTTTTCTTATGAAATTCTCAATAAGTTTGATGTGTCACATTACCCTCTTCCCATTGAAAAAAGTAAAGTTGGATCCAAAAAGGCCGACTTCAAAATGGTCACCATGGTCACCAGCCATCTGGAAAAGTTTTCCCCCCTCCCATATACTAATGTGCCACAAACAGGAAGTTGATATCACAAACCATTCCCATTTAATTTAGGTGTATGCATATAAATGGCCCACCCTGTATAATGAATTACAATATGTCATGAAAAAACTATCTCAGAATCACGAGAATACATTGAAGCGTTCCAGAGTTATTACCTCATAAATTGACACTGATCAGAATTGAAAAAATGGCCTGGTCAGTAAGGTGAAAACAGGCTGGGGGTGAAGCAGTTAACAGATGAAAATAAACAATTGTGATAGGTAAATGTATGTTTTATGTTTAGTTGCATAAAAATTCTGTACACTAATAGTTGCCCAATAATTCTGCACACATACATATTCTCCTAAGAACGACAAAACCTCACTTTTAGTTTTTTAAAAATTCAGGTTAAAGGTTCATTAACATTTTGGATTGACCGATAGTACTATAGTTGTTCTATAATAAAATTAATAATGAAAAAAACAAATTGCTTAAAATAAATGTTTGGCCTCGATAAAATAAAAAAAACTATACTGACCTCCGGTGCTGGTGTCATTCCAGTGATGTCAGCACTCACGGTACCAGTGGTCTGGTGTAGTGGAATGACATTTGGTGTCCGGCGCCCAATCAGCACTGATGTCATTGTCCCTGCCTATGTATTAAACATGAAGAGGAAGTCAGAGATCAGCTTAAGCCTGGACTTTCTCTTCATGTTCAATCCTTACGTAGGAAAAACATTTCGTTAAGGGAAAAAGAAATCCAAACCTACAGGGCCATCTGTGAAAAAGTGATTGCTCCCTAAACCTAATAACTGGTTGGGCCATTCTTAGCAGCAACAACTGCAATCAAGCATTTGCAATAACTGGCAATGAGATTTTTACAATCCTCTGGAAGAATTTTGGTCACTCAGCTTTGCAAAATTGTTGTAATTCAGCCACATTGGAGGGTTCCCGAGCATGGACTGCCCTTATATGGTCATGCCACAGCATTTCGATCGGATAAAGGTTGGGACTTTGACTAGGCCATTTCAAAGTCTTAATTTTGTTTTTTTTTAAGCCATACAGAGGTGGACTTGCTGGTGTGTTTTGGATCATGGTCCTGCTGCATAACCCAAGTGTGCTTCAGCTTGAGATCACGAAAGATGGCTGGATATTCTCCTTCAGAATTTTTTGGTAGACAGCTGAATTTATAGTTCCATTTACCACAGCAAGTATTCCAGGGCCTGAAGCAGCAAAAAAGCACCAGACCATCACACTACCACCACCATATTTTACTGTTAGTATTATGTTCCTTTTCTAAAATGCTGTGCTATTTATATGCCAGATGTAATGGGAAATACAACTTCCAAAACGTTCAGCTTTTCTCTCGTCAGTCTACTAAGTATTCTCCCAAAAGTCTTGGAGATCATCAAGATATTTTCTCTCAAAACTAAGACAAGCCTTTATGTTCTTTTTGCTCAGCAGTGGTTTTCATCTTCATCTTGGAACTCTGCCACGCATGCCATTTTTGCCCAGTCTCTTTCTTATGGTGGAGTCATGAACTCTGAACTTAACTGAGGCCAGTGAGGCCTGCAGTTCTTTGGATGTTGTTGTGGGGTCTTTTGAGACCTCTTGGGTGAATCATCGCTGCGCTCTTGGGGTAATTTTTGTCGGCCAGCCACTCTTGGGAAGGTTTACCACTGTTGCATGTTTTCACCATATGTGGATAATAGCTCTCACTGTGGTTTGCTGGAGTCCCAAAGCTTTAGAAATGGCTCTATAACCTTTTCCAGACTGATAGATCTCAATTACTTTGTTTCTCATTTGTTCTTGAATTTCTTTGGATCGCTGCATGATGTCTAGCCTAGTTAAGTGATTTCCTGATTGAGAACAGGTGTAGCAGTAATCAGGCCTGTGTGTGGCTAGAGAAATTGAACTCAGCTTCCCAAAGATGGAATAAACCAAGGTTAATTTATGTTTTAAGGGGGAAGGAATTACTTTTTCACACAGGGCCCTGTAGGATAGGATTTTTTTCTCTTAAAAATAAAGATCTTCATTTAAAAATTTAATTTTGTGTTTACTTGTGTTATCCTTGTCTAATATTGTTTGTGCTCTGAAACATTTAACTGTGACAAACATGCAAAAGAATAAGAAATCAAGAAGGGGGCAAACACTTTTTCACACCACTTTAGACAAATACAAATAATTACATATCTATAATATTTACATTGAAACTGAGATAGTTCCTTGAATGATCTCATCTCGAATGGGCAACAATTGAGAGATCTGAGACTTTACTTTTGAAGGGCAGTCAAACAAATGCTTAGAGATAGAAACTTTAAAGAATATAGGCCCCACCCTAAAATATGAGCCAAATGAAATATGGAGCTCACATAGTGGTCACAAAGAGCTATTTTAGTATAACCCATTGTATTGTGCAAATAAATTAAAAATGCATTCTGAAAAAAAGGATTCAAATTGTTTCTTGTGCAATTAAATGTTTACTTTCAAATATTTTTCAGCATTGAGCTAGGGTTAAGAACTTTAAGTAAAGAGTAGAACAAGCACATGGACAACATTAAGAATAGTTTGACACTGATTTATTCCTAACATCCAAATACAGTAAAGTTTTATATGCAAAGCAATCTTGCATTGCATACTCAGAGGAATATCTTGTGCTCTAACTCCTTAAGGATAGCTTATTACAGCAATGTACCTAAACTATGTGATCAATTATTATATTCCTGAAGTGGTGCCTCAGTGCAATCCCATTTGTATTGTGCTCAATTCACTTAAAGAAATATAGTTTGACAAGTAAGTTAAAAATACAAGAGAACAGAAATGCAAACCAATAATCATTTCTTAGCAATGATAACTTCCATAATATTACTATATCACCTTACAAGATTCCAAAATTTGGTGTTTTGTTTATATTAGCATAAAACCATTAAATACAAAACCCCTTCAAACAGAATTTTATGAAATAATAAAAATCAACAAATATTTTTATCATAAAAATTAATTTGGCAAGAACATATAAATATGCAAACAGATAAAGATTGAAGACAGAACATGAGATCTTTCCTTGTGGGCAACGGAAATGACATTTAAAGATTTTCAGAAATGTAGAGGCATGCAGCCTAAAAACTTTTGTCATAAACGAGAAAGAGCTAGATGTTTCTGTTGAAAAACCCCACATACCGAGTTTCAGCACAGAAAAATTAACAGTAAAGAAAAATGACCCATGAATTTGTTCGTTGGTGAGATGAGGTACAGTGGGGAAAATAAGTATTTGACTGCCGATTTTGCAAGTTTTCCAACCTACAAAGATTACAGAGGTTTGTAATTGTTATATTAGGTACACTGGCAGAATCTAAAAAATAAAAAACAGAAAATCACATTGTATGATTTATAAATAATTCAATTGCATTTTATTGCATGAAATACATATTTGATCACCTGACATCCAGCAAGAATTCTGTTTCTCACAGACCTGTTAGTTTTTCTTTAAAGAGCCCTCCTACTATGCACTCATTACCTGTATTAATTGCACCTGTTTGAACTCGTTACCTATATAAAGGATATTTGTCCACACACTTAATCACACTCCAACCTCTCCACCATGGCCAAGGACACCAGAGCCAAAATTGTAGGCTTGCACAAGGTTAGGATGGGCTACAGGACAATAGACAAGCAGCTTGGTGAGAAGGCAACAAAAGTTGGCACAATTATTAGAAAATGGAAGAAACACAAGATGACTGTCAATCTTCCTCGATCTGGGGCTTCAGGCAGGATCTCACCTCGTGGGGTAAGGATCATTCTGAGAAATGTCAGGAATCAGCTCAGAACTACATGAGAGGACCTGGTTAACGACCTAAAGAGAGCTAGGACCATAGTTTCAAACACTACCGTTAGTAACACATTGCGCCATCATGAATTAAAATCCTGCAGGGCAATCAAGGTCCACCTGCTCACGCCAGCACAAGTCCAGGCTCATTTGAAGTTCACCAATGACCATCTGGATGATACAGAGGAGGCTTGGGAGAATGTCACATGGTCAGATTAGACCAAAATAGAACTTTTTGATATCAACTCCACTCGCCGTGTTTGGAGGAAGAAGAAGGATGAGTACAACCCCAAGAACACTGTCCCAGCCATGAAACATGGTGGGGGAAACATCATACTTTAGATAGGAAAAAAGGGAGAAACCAGCTGAAAATGTAATAAAAAGTCTTCTTTTATTTGAACCAATTAAAAATATGTCATGTCGCACATCCAGCAGACACACTGCAGGAGTAGGCCGAAATCCCTGCTGAAGTTTGTGCAAACTTTAAACTTGGTCAAGAACTACAGGAAACATCTGACCTCTGTAATTTCAAACAAAGGTTTCTGTACCAAATATTAAGTTCTGTTTTACTATTGTATCAAATACTTATTTCCTGCAATAAAATGCAAATTAATTATGTAAAAATCATGCAATGTGATTTTTTGGATTTTGTTAAGATTCTGTCTCTCACAGATGAAATGCACCTATGATCTATGATAAAAAATACAGACCTCTCCATTCTTTGAAGCTGGGAAAACTTGCAAAATCATCATTGTATCAAATACTTATTTTTCCCCCTGTAGTTCTTTTTCTTCTTTTCCAGATTGTTTTCTTTTCAAGGCTGTATAGTTTTGAGTCAGTTGGAAATGTTTACTGTCTCTATGGCCAAGTTCAGACAGCTGTATCACACTGTCTGTATATGTACTGCAATGCCCAGAATGAAATGATTTTTACAGACCCGAATTTTCAGTCTAATATATGCCTCTGTAGCAATTAAGTTTGGGTAGGAGACCGATTGTCAGTTTGGGGATTGTGGTCCATACATGGACCGCAAAATACACCTGTCTTAATCCCAGCCTTACTATGAAGAACAGGATGGACATGTTTAACTAGACAAGTTTTTAATTCAAGCAGCCGGCTCACACAGAAATTACTAATATATGTTTGCATAGAAATACAGTATGTATAACTTTAAAGAGGATGACATCTTATTGTCATTTAATTTGGACATTTCTGCTCAAAAACTATTTTTCAATTTGATGTATCACTTTATTAATAAATAAATTTGGAATGTTTCTACCTATCTCAGTTTTTCTGACAATGTTTTTATGACATATTGTACTATATGTTAGTAGTACATTTAGGTTGATATATTTTTTATTTATTTACTAGAAAATCAGAAACCTACAGGAAAATGTGTAAAAATTTGAATTTATTTATATTCTTTGCCCAAGCCATATAACTATATCATGCAAAAAAAATAGGTGCTTCAGAGTACAATGTAATATTCAACTGTAGAGAATTAAATATTAACCCTTTCATCCGAAACCTGTTTTCACCTTCCTGACCAGGTCAATTTTTTGAATTCTGACCAGTGTCCCTTTATAAGCTAATAACTCTGGAAAGTTTCAACAGATCCAGGTGATTCTGATATTGTTTTATCGTGATATTCTGTATTTCATGGTAGTGGTAAAAATTTCTTTGATATGACTTATGTTTATTTGTGAAAAAAATTGGAAATTTGGCGAAAATTTGGAACATTTTGCAGTTTTCAATATTTAATTTTTATGGCCTTAAATCAGAGAGTTATGTCACACAAAATAGTTAATGAATAACATTTCCCACATGTTTACTTTGCATTAGCACAATTTTGAAAAATATTTTTTTTGTTAGGAAGTTATAAGGGTTAAAAGCTGACCAGTGATTTGTAATTTTTACAACAAAATTTACAAAACCATTATTTTGGGACCACATCACATTTGAAGTGACTTTAAGGGGTCTATATGATAGAAAATTCCCAAAAGTGACACATTTCTAAAAACTTCACCCCTCAAGGTGCTCAAAACCACATTCAAGAAATGTGTTAACCCTTCAGGTACTTTACAGGAATTAATAGAATGTGGAAGGAAAAAATAAACATTTAACTTTTCCTCACAAAAATTTTACTTTTGACCCATTTTTTTATGTTCACAAGGGTAACAGGAGAAAATGGAACCCAAAATTTGTTGTGAAATTTCTCCTGAGCGCATAGATAACCAATATTTGGGGGAAATCCACTGTTTGTGCCCATGTCAGGGCTCGGAAGGGAACAAGCGCCTATTGACTTTTTGAATTTAAAATTTGCTGGCATAATTAGCGGATGGCATGTCGCGTTTGGAGAGCCCCTTATGTGCCTAAACAGTGGAAAGCCCCCACAAATTACACAATTTTGGAAACTAGACCCCTCACGGAACTTTTCTAGATGTGTAGTGAGCTCGTTGAACCCCCAGGTGCTTCACAGAAGTTTATAACGTTTAGCCATGAAAATAAAAAAAATCAAATTTTTCCCACAAAATTGTTTTATAGCCACAAATTTTGCATTTTTACTAGCTTAACAGGAGAAAATGGACCCCACAATTTGTTGTAAAAGTTCTCCTGAGTAAGAAGATGCCCCATATGTTGGTGAAAACTACTTTTGAAGAACAGTGCAAAGCTCAAAAGGGAAGAAGCACCATATTGGAGTTCAGATTTTGCTGGACTGGTTTGAGGGTGCCATGTCACATTGGTATAATTCCTGAGGTGCCAGATCAGCCGAACCCCCCATAAGTGACCCCATTTTACAAACTACACCTTTAAATGAATCCATAGGGGTACACTGATCAAATTAACACCACAAATGTGTCACAACATTTTTTTATCATTATATCATTGGACAGTGAAGAAAAACTAATTACATTTTTACCACTAAAATTTTGTTTTAGCCCCATATTTTACATTTTCACACTGGGAAATTGGTAAAAATGGCACCAAAATTTGTCCCACAATTTCTGCAGATTGTAGAAATACCCCAAATACGGCTGTGCAGTACTGCTTAGCCATACGGCGAGACTCGAGAGGAATGGAGTGCTTTTTGTCTCCTGGAGCACAGATTTTCCAAGAATAGTTTGCGGACTCCAGAAACAGATCCTCTAAGTGTTAGAAGAGCAGAATCCCCCCCTCAAGTGACCCCATTTTGGAAATTATACCCCTTTGTGAATTTGTCTACTGGTGTAGTGACCATTTTGACTCCATGGGTGTTTTTCAGAAACAAGCAGCAGTGGATGTTTCTGAGTGCAAATTGCAAAATGCCATTGTAGTGACCAGTACATTGTAGTGACCAGTACATTGTAGTGACCAGTACGTTGTGCCCAGCTCATGCTTCTGGAGACATGAATCCATAAATTAGGCAGGCTTTCATTGCTACAAAAAAGGTAAACATGTGGATGCTAATTGTGATTTTGGCACACTATGGAGTAGAGATGAGCGTTGTTCTACTCGAACTGTTCGCCAATCTCAAATTCGAGCTGTTTTGGGCGGTGTTCGAGCCGTTCGGCGAACACGAACAATTTGATAAAAATTCGGCTGTTCGAGGTTATGTTCGATAACTGTTCGTGCACCAAAATCATAACTGGATTTTTTCTCAGTAATGATGAAAATTAATGTTAATACGCAGTTTGAGTGTACAGCGGGGTGGGGGGAGGGGCAGGGGATGGATCTCTGCAGGAACAATGAAGATCTCCATTTTTTTTTCTCTTTCCCGCATTTGCAGTGGGGAGGTGCAATCTGTCAGCCTATCAGCAGCGCACACACGGAGCGAAGTGCTTTTTTTCACACAAGCAAGGGCATGTGTCATTGGCAGTGTATGTCACATGTCCTTGCCCTATAAGACCAAGCCATTTTCCCCATCGCCACCATTTTCTCACTGCTGCAGCTGCGTGTTAGACGGCACCGCTGTTGCTGTGTGCGCTATACCTTGTTAATTTCAAGCCAATTTTCGCACAAATATACAGATAGCTTGGGAGTGATTGCAGTCGTTTTAAGGACTAGGTTACAGCATTTCCTACGACTTTTATCAGTGAGGTCTGTGCTCTTAAATAGATAGGTTGTGGGAGTAAAGACTAATTGTAATTGGAGTCCTTTTCAGGACTAGGTTACATCAGTTCCTATCAGTTTTTGCCAGGCAGGTCTGTGCCAGTGCTGTGCAAGTTTTTTTCACAGCATTTGGCTGAATCTAGCAAAGCTAATCCTTTTTGGCCTATTGCAGAGTGTGTTAGTCAGTGGAGTAGCCTATCTGTGCTGCAAGACATACCACCTGTGTATAGAATACCAATTTTTTTACTGCACCTAGTGAAGTAAAATCTTTTGGGCATAGCATCATTCTATTAGTCCATCTATACTGACCTCCATCAGGTTGCAAATTAAAACTAATTTTTATCTGCATCTACAGTACCTCTGAAAAAATATTTGGGCTTCTAGCTGTGTGTGGGACTTGTTGTATTAGTCCATCTATACTGACCTCCATCAGGTTGCAAACTGAATATATTTTTTTCTGCATCTACCTCTGAAAAAATATTTGGGCTTCTAGCTGTGTGTGGGTCTTGTTCTATTAATCCATCTATACTGACCTCCATCAGGTTGCAAACTGAATATAATTTTTTTCTGCATCTAGCTCTGAAAAAATATTTGGCCTTCTAGCAGTGTGTCGGACTTTCTCTATTAGTCCATCTATACTGACCTCCATCAGGTTGCAAATTAAAAATAATTTGTATCTGCATCTACAGTACCTCTGAAAAAATATTTGGGCTTCTAGCTGTGTGTGGGACTTGTTGTATTAGTCCATCTATACTGACCTCCATCAGGTTGCAAATTAAAAATAATTTTTATCTGCATCTACAGTACCTCTGAAAAAATATTTGGGCTTCTAGCTGTGTGTGGGACTTGTTGTATTAGTCCATCTATACTGACCTCCATCAGGTTGCAAACTGAATATATTTTTTTCTGCATCTACCTCTGAAAAAATATTTGGGCTTCTAGCTGTGTGTGGGACTTGTTGTATTAGTCCATCTATACTGACCTCCATCAGGTTGCAAACTGAATATATTTTTTTCTGCATCTACCTCTGAAAAAATATTGGGCTTCTAGCTGTGTGTGGGTCTTGTTCTATTAATCCATCTATACTGACCGCCATCAGGTTGCAAACTGAATATAATTTTTTTCTGCATCTAGCTCTGAAAAAATATTTGGCCTTCTAGCAGTGTGTCGGACTTTCTCTATTAGTCCATCTATACTGACCTCCATCAGGTTGCAAATTAAAAATAATTTTTATCTGCATCTACAGTACCTCTGAAAAAATATTTGGGCTTCTAGCTGTGTGTGGGACTTGTTGTATTAGTCCATCTATACTGACCTCCATCAGGTTGCAAATTAAAAATAATTTGTATCTGCATCTACAGTACCTCTGAAAAAATATTTGGGCTTCTAGCTGTGTGTGGGACTTGTTGTATTAGTCCATCTATACTGACCTCCATCAGGTTGCAAATTAAAAATAAATTGTATCTGCATCTACAGTACCTCTGAAAAAATATTTGGGCTTCTAGCTGTGTGTGGGACTTGTTGTATTAGTCCATCTATACTGACCTCCATCAGGTTGCAAACTGAATATATTTTTTTCTGCATCTACCTCTGAAAAAATATTTGGGCTTCTAGCTGTGTGTGGGACTTGTTGTATTAGTCCATCTATACTGACCTCCATCAGGTTGCAAATTAAAAATAATTTGTATCTGCATCTACAGTACCTCTGAAAAAATATTTGGGCTTCTAGCTGTGTGTGGGACTTGTTGTATTAGTCCATCTATACTGACCTCCATCAGGTTGCAAATTAAAAATAATTTGTATCTGCATCTACAGTACCTCTGAAAAAATATTTGGGCTTCTAGCTGTGTGTGGGACTTGTTGTATTAGTCCATCTATACTGACCTCCATCAGGTTGCAAACTGAATATATTTTTTTCTGCATCTACCTCTGAAAAAATATTTGGGCTTCTAGCTGTGTGTGGGACTTGTTGTATTAGTCCATCTATACTGACCTCCATCAGGTTGCAAATTAAAAATAATTTGTATCTGCATCTACAGTACCTCTGAAAAAATATTTGGGCTTCTAGCTGTTTGTGGGACTTGTTGTATTAGTCCATCTATACTGACCTCCATCAGGTTGCAAATTAAAAATAATTTTTATCTGCATCTACAGTACCTCTGAAAAAATATTTGGGCTTCGAGCTGTGTGTGGGACTTATTGTATTAGTCCATCTATACTGACCTCCATCAGGTTGCAAACTGAATATATTTTTTTCTGCATCTACCTCTGAAAAAATATTGGGCTTCTAGCTGTGTGTGGGTCTTGTTCTATTAATCCATCTATACTGACCTCCATCAGGTTGCAAACTGAATATAATTTTTTTCTGCATCTAGCTCTGAAAAAATATTTGGCCTTCTAGCAGTGTGTCGGACTTTCTCTATTAGTCCATCTATACTGACCTCCATCAGGTTGCAAATTAAAATAATTTTTATCTGCATCTACAGTACCTCTGAAAAAATATTTGGGCTTCTAGCTGTGTGTGGGACTTGTTGTATTAGTCCATCTATACTGACCTCCATCAGGTTGCAAATTAAAAATAATTTGTATCTGCATCTACAGTACATCTGAAAAAATATTTGGGCTTCTAGCTGTGTGTGGGACTTGTTGTATTAGTCCATCTATACTGACCTCCATCAGGTTGCAAACTGAATATATTTTTTTCTGCATCTACCTCTGAAAAAATATTGGGCTTCTAGCTGTGTGTGGGTCTTGTTCTATTAATCCATCTATACAGACCTCCATCAGGTTGCAAACTGAATATAATTTTTTTCTGCATAGAATCATAGAATCATAGAATGGTAGAGTTGGAAGGGACCTCCTGGGTCATCTGGTCCAACCCCCTGCTCAAAGCAGGATTCACTAAATCATCTCAGACAGATGTCTGTCCAGCCTCTGTTTGAAGACGTCCATTGAAGGGGAACTCACCACCTCTCGTGGCAGCCTGTTCCACTCATTAATCACCCTGTCAAAAAGTTTTTTCTAATATCTAATCTGTGTCTCCTCCCATTTAGTTTCATCCCATTGCTTCTAGTCTTTCCTTGTGCAAATGAGAATAAAGATGATCCTTCTACAATGTGACAGCCCTTGACATATTTGTAGACCGCTATTAAGTCTCCTCTCAGTCTTCTTTTTTGCAAGCTAAACATTCCCCAATCTTGCAACCGTTCCTCATAGGACATGGTTTGCAGACCAGTCACCATTCTGGTCGCTCTTCTCTAAACTTGCTCCAGTTTGTCTATGTCTTTTTTAAAATGTGGTGCCCAAAACTGTACCCAGTATTCCAGATGAGGTCTGACCAAAGAGGAGTAAAGACCAATAATGACTTCACGTGATCTAGACTGTATGCTTCTGTTAATACATCCCAGAATTGTATTTGCCTTTTTTGCTGCTGCATCACACTGTTGACTCATGTTCAGTCTATGATCTATTAGTATACCTAAATCTTTTTCACATGTACTGTTGCTTAGCTCTATTCCTCCCATTCTCTATATGCTTTTTTCATTTTTATTGCCCAGATGTAGTACTTTGCATTTTTCCCTGTTAAAAACCATTCTGTTGGTTGCTGCCCACTACTCCAGTTTATTTAGGTCTTTTTGAATCCTCTCTCTCTCTTCTCTAGTATTAGCTATCCCTCCTAGCTTTGTGTCATCAGCAAATTTAATCAGTTTACCCTCAATTCCTTCATCTAAATCATTGATAAAGATGTTGAACAATACAGGTCCCAGGACGGAGCCCTGTGGTACCCCACTTGAGACATTCATCCAGCTGGATGTGAAGCCATTTACAATCACCCTTTGAGTCCGATCACTAAGCCAGTTATGAATCCACCTAACAGTTGCCTGGTCCATTGCATACTTGGTCATTTTTTCAATAAGGATGGTGTGAGATACTTTGTCAAATGCTTTGCTGAAGTCAAGATATACTATATCTACAGCATTTCCCTGATCCACCCAGTCAGTGATTCTGTCATAGAAGGAAATTAAGTTAGTCTGACATGACTTGTTAGTTATAAACCCATGCTGACTCTGGTTAATCACTTCATTCTTATCCAGGTACTTACATACATGTTGTTTAATAATTTGTTCAAAGATCTTTCCTGGTATAGAAGTCAGACTCACCGGCCTATAGTTCCCTGGGTCCACCTTCTTCCCCTTTTTGAAGATAGGAACAACATTTGCTCTTCTCCAGTCTTCTGGGACTTCTCCTGTTCTCCAAGAATTTTCAAAGATTATGGAGAGTGGTTCTAAAATTTCTTCTACAATCTCCTTCAGTACTCTGGGGTGTAATTCATCTGGACCTGGAGACTTGAACGCACTTATGTTAGCTAAATATTCCCTCACAATCTTTCTGTTTACAGATAACTTGGATTCTTCTATTCCTTTAAAAGGACAGTGAAGATCAGTTGATGTTACATTTTCTTTCTGAGAAAAAACAGATGCAAAATAGGAATTAAAAAGTTTGGCCTTCTCAACATCCTCTCTTACCATTTCTCCATTTTCATCCTGTAAAAATCCTATAGCATCTTTGACTTTTCTTTTACTTTTGACATACCCCCAAATCCTTTTTTATTGCTTTTGACATCTCTTGCAAGCCTTAATTCATTGTCAGCTTTAGCTAACCTGATACATGCCCTACAGGATCTGCAGACTGCATTATAATCTTCTTTAGATATGCCTCCCTCTTTCCATTTAATAAACATTTCTTTCTTTCTTTTTAGCATGTGTTTAAGTTCTGTGTTCATCCATCCTGGTTTCCTTAAATGCTTCCCATTCTTCCTACTTTTCGGGATTGTTAACGATTGTGCTTTGAGAATCTCATTTTTAAAAATTTCCCATCCTTCCTGGACATTTTTGTCCTTAAGGACATCCAGCCATTGGATCCCTCCTATTCTCTTTCTGAGTCTCTTAAAATCTGCCTTTCTAAAATCTAACCTTGAAGTTTGAGTCTTCACATGTCTTCCTCCTCTAGTTATCCAAAATTCCTATAATAGCATGATCGCTGCCTCCTAGGGTCCCAGCCACTTTTACCTCCTCAACCATTTCCTCCTTGTTTATAAGGATTAGATCCAAAGTAGCAGATCCCCTTGTTTTCTCCCCTACCTTTTGGAAGATAAAGTTGTCAGCAAGAGAGGATAAGAATTTGCTTGACCTGTTAGTTTTACTTGAGAGAGATTCCCAACAAATGTCTGGATAGTTGAAATCTCCCATGACCACTACGTCATATTTTTTTGAGAACTTGGTCATTTGATACATAAAGAGTTCATCCATATCTTCAGCTTGCCCAGGTGGCCTGTAGTAAATGCCTACTATGGTGTCCTTTCCGTTGTTCTCTCCTTGTATTCTTACCCAAACAGTTTCCACAGAACTCCCAGTCTCTGAAGCTTCAATCTCTGTGCAGATATACGCTTTTCTAACATACAATGCGACACCTCCTCCTCGTTTATCAAGTCTGTTTCTTGCAAATAAGTTGTATCCTTTTAGCCTTTTATTCCAATCATGTGTATCGTCCCACCAAGTTTCAGTGATTCCAATGACATCATATTTCTTTTCCTGCGTTAGTAGTTCTAATTCTCCTTGTTTGTTGCCCATGCTTTGTGCATTTGTATAAAAACATTTTAGTTTGTGATTGGTTTCTCTTCCTCCCATATTTTTATTATTTAAATTGTTTTGTCTTTGTTCTTCCTTTCCACTTCCAGTAGCAGAGATCTCAATAGTATTTGTCAGCTGTATGGCTTTTTCTGGCCTTTTGCTTCCCTTCCCACATTGTTCTAGTTTAAAGCTCTCCTGATGAGTGCAGCAAGGCAATTTCCAAATACATGTTTTCCAGTCTTCGTAAGGTGCACCCCATCTCTAGCAAGTAGTCCATCGTATAGGTAATTCATTCCGTGATCCAGAAATCCAAATCCTTGTTGACGGCACCATCGACGTAGCCAGTTGTTCACCTGTAGAATCTTATTCCACCTCATTGTTCCACTGGCCATCTACCTCTGAAAAAATATTTGGCCTTGTAGCAGTGTGTCGGACTTTCTCTATTAGTCCATCTATACTGACCTCCATCAGGTTGCAAACTGAATATATTTTTTTGTGCATCTAACCCAGCCAATAGTTTTGGCCTAATACCACAGTTTGGCCACTCAGCTCTGCTCGGTTACCATCCATTGTTTTTTTGTGCAAACAACTCCAGAGTTGTGAATTAGTTAACCACCAAAATGAGTGGAAAAAGGCCTGCTGCTGGTGGAAAGGGGAATAGGCGTGTTGGGAAGGGGAAAAAAGGTTGTGTCCGTGGGGTAGGTGTTAAAGCAACAGTAACATCTGCAGAAGAAAGACCATCTTCCAGCCAAACTAAAATGTCTACTTCTTTTAGCGGACAATGTGATAAGATCCCTTTCTTACGGCCACGCCAATCGCTACAAATTCCAGATGAGGCACAAAAACAGCAGGTGCTTCAACGGATATCAAGTGCTCCTTTAAGTGGGCTCTCCTCCACATCAACTTCAACATCACAAATACTCCAGTCCTCAAAGGTGTCACCCAAATCGCACTTGCTTCCTCACAGCTCCCAAATCTCCAGCTGCCCGTCTGAGTATGAGGTAGAACAGATGGTTGAGTCTGCAGAGCTGTTTACTCATACTATAGCCTGGGAATCAGAGGTCGACTCCAGCGCTTCTGTGAATCCAGACGAGGAAATGATCTGCACTGATGCCCAGAATCTTTTTGAGTCGGATACAGGACCAGACGCAGAAGGTTCTGACCATAATGTAGACCCTCATTCCCAAACTGTAACTCATGTTGGTGAAGACAATGAGGAAGACGATGATAAGACTCAAATACCTGATTGGAGCGACAACTTTAGTTTTTTGTCAGGGCAGGAACAGGTTGGCTCAGAGGACAACGGGTGTGATAACACACAGGGTGATGATGATGAGGTTGGAGATCCCACTTACTGTCAACCCACAGTCAGCCAAGAGATGAGGTCAGCAGAGGAGGTGGAGGAAGATGCTAGTGACGACGAGGTCAGGTTGCGCCTTCCTGGACAGAGACGTAGTACTGGAAGCACGTCAACAACTGCATCCTCAAACACAACTCTGCCTCTCACCACAAGTCGTGGTGGCTCTTCAGGTCGCATGGGTGCTAAGCCTTGCATAGCCTGGGCATTTTTTCAGATCGATAAAGATGACCCAACTCGTGTTATCTGTAACATTTGTCAGCAAAAGCTAAGTAGAGGCCAAAAAATACATAGTTTGAGTACTTCATGCATGAACCGGCACATGGACATGAAGCATAAGTTGCAGTGGGAAGCTCAGTGTGCTACAATGCGGCCTAGCCGGCCGGGCCAACCACCGTCTGCCATATCTTGTGCATCCGTGGCCTCTTCATCCTCTGTGACTGGGGGGACAGCAGTCACACCTGTTTTGGGGCGCAGACCTGCCACCTCTTTACCCGCAACAGCCAGCGTGATTGGCAGGTCATCATTTTCTTTGGAGGTGGTAACAGCAGCTGGTGTTGAGCGCTGTCCAACATCGATAGCACCACCTTTGGATCAAGGCAACCTAACATGTCCGCCTGCATCTTCCTCACAGACCGGCAGTTTGCCAGGGACACCCTTATCAACCCCGTCTAAGCACAATAGCCAGCCCTCGGTCCCTCAGATGTGGACAAGTAAAAGACCATTTCCTCCTAGCCATGAGAAAGCTAAGAGGTTGAATTTCACCATCTGCAAGCTCTTGGCTACAGAAATGCTGCCTTTCCGCCTGGTGGACACAGAGGATTTTCGAGACCTTATGTCCGTCGCAGTACCCCAGTACCAGATGCCCAGTCGGCACTACTTCTCAAAGAAAGGTGTGCCTGCGCTCCACCAGCATGTCGCACACAACATCACCGCTTCTTTGAGAAACTCTGTGTGTGACAGGGTGCATTTCACCACAGACACTTGGATGAGTAGGCATGGACAGGGGCGTTACATGTCGCTGACTGGGCACTGGGTAACTATGGTGACAGCAGGACAAGGGGCTGCTGTCCAAGTCTTGCCGTCCCCACGAGTTGTGCGTCAATCCTCTTTATGTCAAAGTTCCTCCACTGCTTCTGCCTCCTCAACCTCCTCTCGTTCTTCCACCTGCACCCAAAGCCTGTCTGGTCATGCCACAAGCTTTCTAACTGCGCAGAAGGGATCCTGCACACCTCCTTACTATGCTGGCAGTAGGGCTCAACGTCATCAGGCGGTTTTTACATTGAAATGTCTGGGAAATGTGAGTCACACAGCTGAGGAGTTGTGGTCAGCTCTGGAGAACCAATTTCATGAATGGTTGTCTCCACTGGACCTGAAACCAGGGAAGGCCGTGTGCGACAATGCTGCAAACCTGGGTGCGGCCCTTCGCCGGGGCAATGTCACACACGTGCCTTGCATGGCTCACGTGTTGAACCTGGTTGTCCAGCAATTTTTAGCCCACTATCCCAGACTAGATGGCCTTCTGCAGAGGGCACGGTCGCTGTGTGCTCACTTCCGCCGTTCGCATCCCGCAGCTCAGCGACTTACATCTCTACAGAAGTCGTTGGGCCTGCCACTTCACCGGCTAAAATGCGATGTGCCTACCCGGTGGAATTCAACTCTGCACATGTTGCAGCGACTGTGGCAGCACCGACAAGCCCTGGTGCAATACGTTCTGACGTATAGCCTGGGCCAACGAGATTCAGAGGTGGGGCAAATCACGCTGGAGGAGTGGTCTCAGATCAGGGACCTATGCACCCTTCTGCACAGTTTTGAAATGGCGACGAAGATGTTTAGTGCTGACGATGCCATTATCAGCATGACTATTCCGGTGATTTACATGCTGGAGCACATGTTAAACAGAATTCGGAGTCAGGTGGTGGCACAAGAGGAGGTGGAGGAAGTAGAGGAGGAGGAGTTGTATGTGGAAGGGCTAACATCTGCAAGGTCCAGACGGTCGGCAGCACCAAGGCGGCAGGCATGTGAGGGTGTGGGAGATGGTTTTACCAGGGCGCATGGTAGCAGCCAAACTAGTGAGGAAGGTGCAGGAGCCCAGGAAGAAGTGGAGGACGAACTGATGGAAGACTCATCAGATGAGGGAGACCTTGATCACATTTCTGTTGTGCGAGGTTGGGGGGAGAGGACAGAGGAAGGAAGCATGATTGTTACCTCGCCACCAACACAACAGGGACTTGGTGCTCCTGGATGCGCAACACACATGAGTGCCTTCTTGCTGCACTACCTGCAACATGACCCTCGAATTGTGAGAATTAGAAATAATCCTGACTACTGGGTTGCCACACTGTTAGATCCCCGGTACAAAAGTAAATTTGCAGAAATTATTCCTGCCATAGAAAGGGATGCACGCATGCAGGAGTATCAGCAGAGACTGTTGCAGAATCTTACATGTGCTTTTCCACAAAATACCAGTGGTGCACGTAGTGAATCTCACAGTTCCAACTTGCCAACCGTGGGACCGTCAAGTGTTCAGCACTCAAACCGTAACAGAACCACAGTATCTGGTGGTAACATCAATTTTGCGGAATCATTTCACCACTTTTTTAGCCCATCCTTTGCAAGGCCACAGGAGACAAGAAGTCTGACACATAGTCAACGCCTAGAGACGATGGTACAGGAGTATCTCCAAGTAAACATTGAAGCCACGACTGTGTCACTGGACCCTTGCTCTTTTTGGGCTTCCAATCTGGATAAATGGCCGGAGCTAGCCACTTACGCCTTGGAGATCTTGTCATGCCCCGCAGCCAGCGTTCTGTCTGAACGTGTGTTCAGCGCTGCTGGTGGTGTGCTGACAGATAAGCGCACGCGGCTCTCCACTGATAATGTAGACAGACTCACGTTCATAAAGATGAACAAATCATGGATCCGAAACGACTTTTCTACCCCTGTGTCATCCTGGGGAGAGTAAAAGCTTGATGATTGTTTAAAATCACCCTACCAACCGTTTTAAGCTTTCAAATTACTAATCATGTTTATCTGTATCTTGACTGGAAAATAATTTGGGCTTTGTAGCAGTGTGCAGCACTGATCCTATTAGGCCATCTATAATAAGCTCCACCAGATTTAAAATTAAAAATAATTTTTAGCTGCATCTAGCCCGTAAAATAATTTTGGGGCTCCGAGATGCGCAAGACACATAAGTGCCTTCTTGCTGCACTACCTGCAGCATGACCCTCATATTGTCAGAATTCGAAGTAATCATGACTACTGGGTTGCCACACTCTTAGATCCCCCAAACTTTTCGATCAACCTTTTCATTTTAATAAAGACCAAAAAAATGGTCATTTTTGAAATTATAAGCATTAGCAGGTTGTTAGAAACTGAAATCAAACAGTTTTCAACTCAAAACTTTATTCTAGGTGATGTTACATTTTCACATAGGACCCCTTGTTCGAAAGGAGCTTCTGAACTCTCTCGTCCATTGAATTTGTCAGGTTTTGGATGGTTTCTGCTTCAATTGTTTTGCATGAGGACAGAATACCCTCCCAGAGCTGTTGCTTAGATGTGAACTGCCTCCCGCCATCATAGACACTCCTTTTAATGATGCTCCAAAGGTTCTGAATGGGGTAGAGGTCAGGGGAGCATGGGGGTCACACCATAAGTTTGTCCCCTTTTATGCCCATATCAGCCAGAGATGCAGATGTTTTATGTGCAGCATGAGATGGTGCATTATCATGCAGAAAAATGATCTTGCTGTGAAATACACGGTTCTTCTTCTTGAACCATGGCAGGAAGTGCTGTTTGAGAAAATCCACATACATTATGGAGTTCATCTTTAGCGCCTTCAGGGATCCTAAAGGGGCCGACAGTCTCTCTCACCATGATTCCAGCCCAAAACATTACTCCACCTCCTCCTTGTTGGCGCTGTAGCCGTGTTTGCGTGGGGTGTCCATCAACCAGCCATCCTCCACTCCATCCATCTGGACCATCGAGCGCTGCACGGCACTCATCCGTGAACAAAACAGTTTTGAAATCAGTCTTCATGTAATGTTTGGCCCACTGGAGCCGTTTCTGCTTGTGTGAAGTGGATAGAGGAGGTCGACAGGATGGCGTATGCACAGCTGCAAACCTCTGAAGGACCCTGCATCTTGTTGTTCGGGGGACGTTGGAGGCACAAGCAGCTTCAAAAACTTGTCTGCTGCTATGACAAGGCTTTTTTGCCGCTGCTCTTTCAACCTGACGTAATTGCCTGTAGGAAAGAGTCCTCAATTTGCCCTTATCAGCACGCACACGTGTGTACTGTGAATCAGCTACATACTTCTTGATTGCCAAGACACTTCATCCTGATCATCGCACAATGTTGATTGTAGTCATGCCTTGACCTAAACACTCCACAATTTGTTGTTTCTCAGCAGCCGACACATCCTTTTTCTTTCCCATTTTGGCAGAAAATGTAGGCTGCTGAATAATGTGAGAGAGCCTTCTTAAGTAGTCTTGCCTTTCATTGGACACACCTGACAAACTAATTAGCACTGGTGTCTGCAATTGCTTACAGTGATATAAAGAGCCCTGACACACATCACCATCAATGAGTTTAACTGACAAACAAACAAATTCTTCCCTTATCACTCCTAAACACTTTTTGCATAATAATTTGGAACACAGTGTACATGTGCTTTTCCACAAAACACCAGTGGTTCACGTAGTGAATCTTACAGTTCTAACTTGCCAACCGTGGTCTGTATGGAGTTGTTCAATAAAGGGCCCAAAATTAAGATAACATAGATGGGAGAGGTCTCTATGAATAGGAATTCCTAAGTATTTGATACCCTGTGAGGGCCAGGCAAAGGGAAAGTTGGACTGGATGGAATCCTATATGGATTTGGGGAGGGAGACATCGAGGGCCTCAGACTTCGCTGCATTGATTTTAAAATTTGACCATGTAACAAAGTGATCTATTTCAGCCATAACAGCATGGATGGATATATGTGATTGAGTGATATATACTAGGACATCATCAGCAAATAGAGAGCACTTGTACTCGGTGCCTCCCACCTCAATCCACCTAATATTGGGGTTATGGCGAATTGATGAGAGCAGGTGCTCCGTCACTAGGATGTATAAGAGAGGGGACAGAGAACATCCCTGCCTTGTCCCATTGGTGATTGTGAAAGGTGATGAAAATGTTCTGACGCGCCCCCTGGGCCTTGGGACACCCGGAGCCGGACCCTTTTTGGTGGATGCTGGTGGTTGTAGTCTCCGTGGCGGCAACCCGGTTCCGTGGCTCAGGGCGGTCAAACCAGTGGCGGAACTATTTATGGGGTTTTGATGTTTAAATGTCCGACTACGCCACCGGTGGATTGCGGTCAGAGTGAACCGCCGCTCCAGGGCAGACCGCTGAGGCTGGTGTTGTGGGTGCAGCAGAGCGTAGCATAACTCCCCACGGGAGGAGTATAGCCTCAGGGCAGTGTATGCGGAGGATGGGGGTGATGGTGCAGGGCAGCAGCAGTAATGACACGGAGTCAGTGATGCAGTCCAGGGCCTTTACTCACAGTTCTTCCTATCCAGACCACGTCTGCAGGTAACGGCTGCCCACGTCGTACTGTGCTCACCAAGTGAGGGGCTCAGACAACTCCCAGATAACTTTGGAGCGCTTCACAGGACCCCCTTTGTGTGTCCTTTGTCTGGCCTTTCTTACCCACCCTTCTGTCCGGCTGCCTCGGGCCTCCTCTTGGTAAACTTGGCGCCAGTTTCCCTGACCCTATGTGGTGCCTTCCTAGCGGGTGTAGCGAGGGGCTGCGCCACATAAAATGTCACAGCCTCCTGTTTCTAGCTGAGGGTCGTTTCCTGCCTCCACTAGTTTCGGGGACCGGTCTCCCCCTTTGGCCTGACCCCTCCACGCAGGTGGATTCTGGCGTGCGGTGGCGACTCGCCCGTCCGCACCCCTGAGATCCCTTCGTTCCTCGTTCCTGGAGCCTTCTCTGCTCCTCTTCCTTCCTTCTCCCTCTTCCAGGCCTGGGCCTCTGTTACTAGGCCCGCCTCCGGAGCAGAGCTCATGCAGAGCCCCTGCTCCCTACCACTTCTGCTCAGACTTCTCTGCACTGAACTAAGATGGTGCCCACCTTTTATACTCCCTTCTCAATGCACCCAGGAACTGCTTCCTCCCTGCTCCTGCACTAGAGGGTTCCCCTTCCTCAGTGTTCCCTCCCCCCACTCCAGCCAGGGACAGGGACTGTTGTGCCCATCTCAGGGGCATATTGGTCGCCCTGCCCCACGGCAATGTGGTGTAATGCATGCAGGTGTCGGGTCCTGATCCACACTCCATCCTTACCTGAGAGTGAGATATCACACCTCTGGGTGAGGTGCAATACCTCTGTAGCAACCGAGCCCTCAGGGTGCTACAGTTCCATTTATCTTCAGCCAAGGTGACGTATTGCGATACAGGGCCGTGATTTTGGCTATAAAAGGGTCCCCTAGACCCCTACCCCAAGCTTTTTAAGAGAATCATATATGGCGTGCCAGGAGACTCTATGGAATGCTTTCTCAGCATCCAACGAGAGTATCTAATTACAAATTTTTAACTGCATCTAGCCCAGGAAATACTTTGTGCCTAGTAGCAGGGTCTGCTAGTCAGCGGATTATCCCGGCTGTTAAGCAAGCTACACCACCTGTAGTTTGGACACTTCATTTTTTCAAAGGAAATGCTTCGGGACCACGGGATACTCAGTGAAGAGCATCAGGAGGCACCCCAAGGCATAGGGGCTGGGACTGGCAGTAGGATGCCTTGCGGTGGACAGCCGAGCTCGATCCTTATAAAAGCTTTTTAACTGCAGCAGCTTTAGTGGACGCTACTGGAGCTGGAATTACGCGGCTGCTGGCATGAGACTTGCCCTCCAATAGAACCTTGTAAATGGATTTAAAGTGTATTCATTCAAATTAGAGAGACAATTTAAATTAAAAAGCTTAGAGCTGCCTCCACCAGGGGGGCTCGCTCGACCCACCAGCGGACAGGCACCAGTATTGGGAGAGGGGGGCTGGCCATCAGGGTTCACCGCGGCTCTGGCACAAACCCGGCGACACGGAGGTGGCACGGGCAGGAGCGGACTGGCCGTGTCGGCTTCTCACTTTTTGGATTTTAGAAGGGCATGACATGCCTATATCTGTGTCTCCCCCTCCTTTTACTCCTCCACCTCTTTTATTTTCGCATGACTATATGTACTTGTCACTTTTCCATGTGTTAGTTATGTCTTCTGAGCAGTTTGTCAGCTTTTGGACACCTTTGAAGGTGTTTTCTATGTGTTTCTATGTGTTTTTGTTTGCCTGCCATTGGTTTTAACGGTGTTCGAAGGTGTTCGACGAACAGTTCGACGAACAGTTCGGCGAACACACGGGTGTTCGACGAACCGAACCGAACTCGAACACTACGGGGGTGGCTCAACACTACTATGGAGCTCAGAAGGGAGGGGCGCATTTGGATTTTGGAGCACAGAATTCGTTGGATTTCATTTGGAGGGAGAGGAGCCATTTCCCTTTTCCAGAGCCTTTGTGCTACCTATAACGTGAAAACTCTATATTTCTGTTAACAGATGATGAACCAGATGATGGACCTGAGTGGGTACTTGTTTTTTTTGTGAAAGTTGAAGCTTTTATTGGAAACATTTTACATAACATTTTGGATCAAATTTATCCAGCGCACTACACTGAGCACTTACAGCTATATGAAAAAGTTTGGGCACCCCTATTAATCTTAAGCTTAATGTTTTCTTAAAATTGATGTTTTTGCAACAGCTATTTCAGTTTGATATATGTAATAACTGTTGGACACAGTAATGTTTCTGCCTTGAAATGAGGTTTATTGTACTAACAGAAAATGCATTCAAACAAAATTTGACAGGTGCATAAGTATGGGCACCTCACCAGAAAAGTGACATTAATATTTAGTAGATCCTCCTTTTGCAAAAATAACAGCCTCTAGTCGCATCCTGTAGCTTTTAATGAGTTCCTGGATCCTGGATGAAGGTATTTTTGACCATTCCTCTTTACAAAACAATTCCAGTTCAGTTAAGTTTGATGGTCGCCGAGCATGGACAGCCCTCTTCAAATGATCCCACAGATGTTCAATGATATTCAGGTCTGGGGACTGGGATGGCCATTCCAGAACATTGTAATTGTTCCTCTGCATGAATGCCTGAGTAGATTTGGAGCGGTGTTTTGGATCATTGTCTTGCTGAAAGATCCATCCCCTGCGTAACTTCAACTTTATCACTGATTCTTGAACATTATTGTCAAGAATCTGCTGATACTGAGTGGAATCCATGTGTCCCTCAACTTTAACAAGATTCTCGGTGCCGGCATTGGCCACACAGCCCCAAAGCATGATGGAACCTCCACCAAATTTTACTGTGGGTAGCAAGTGTTTTTCTTGCATTGCTGTGTTTTTTTGCCGCCATGCATAACGCCTTTTTGTATGACCAAACAACTCAATCTTGGTTTCATCAGTCCACAGGACCTTCTTCCAAAGAGAAATTGGCTTTTCCAAATGTGCTTTTGCATACCTCAGACGACTCTGTTTGTGGCGTGCTTGCAGAAACGGCTTCTTTCGCATGACTCTCCCATACAGCTTCTCCTTGTGCAAAGTGCGTTGTATAGTTGACCGATGCACAGTGACACCATCTGCAGCAAGTTGATACTGCAGCTCTCTGGAGGTGGTCTGAGGATTGTCCTTGACTGATCTCACCATTCTTCTTCTCTGCCTTTCTGATGTTTTTCTTGGCCTGCCACTTGTGGCCTTAACAAGAACTGTCCCTGTGTTCTTCCATTTCCTTACTATGTTCCTCACAGTGGAAACTGACAGGTTAAATCTCTGAGACAGATTTTTGTATCCTTCCCCTGAACAACTTTGTTGAATAATCTTTGTTTTCAGATCATTTGACAGTTGTTTTGAGGAGCCCATGATGCCACTCTTCAGAGGAGATTCAAACAGGAGAACAACTTGCAAGTGGCCACTTTAAGTAGCTTTTCTCATGATTGCATACATCTGGCTATGAAGTTCAAAGCTCAATGAGGTTACAAAACCAAAAAAAGTGCTTTAGTAAGTCAGTAAAAAGTAGGTAGGAGTATTTAAAACAAGAAAATGATAAGGGTGCCCATACTTATGCACCTGTCAAATTTTGTTTGAATGCAGATTGCACATTTTCTGTTAGTACAATAAACCTCATTTCAAGGCAGAAACATTACTGTGTCCAACAGTTATTACATATATCAAACTGAAATAGCTGTTGCAAAAACACGAATTTTACGAAAACATTAAGCTTAAGATTAAAAGGGGCGCCCAAACTTTTTCATATAACTGTATATTGGGGTTTCCATCTAAATCTCTGAGTGATGTGATTCAAATGAAACCCCCAAGGGATTCATTCACTGTAATGAGGCAGCAGAGTTACTCTGGACTCCATCTGGTCTCTGTTCAGTTGTGTCCTTCTTTTCAAAACTGTGGTGGATTCCTAAAAATCCAGATACTGTCGGATCACAGGCCGGATGGCGTCCACAGTGCCTTCATCTGTCTCATTATAGGGAATATTCTGCTGGGGGTTCCGTCAGAATCACATATATCAGAGATTTACATGGAAACCATGGTGTAATTGCTCAGAGTAGAGCGCAGGATAAATGTGCGCCGAACCTTACTGCAATCTTTGGAAGGCAGAATGATCAAATGAACAGCAGGTGAAGATTTGTTTTTTTATATTTTTTATGACATTCCTCTTGTGGCATAAGTGATTAGACAACTTTATTCTTTGGGTCGGTGCGATTACAGTGATACCAGTTTATCGTGGGTTTTTATGTTTGGCAGCTGTCACACACTAAAAGACACTTTTATTGTAAAAACAAGTTTTTGCATTGCCATATTTTGATAGCTATAATTTTTCCATATTTCTGACAACATAGTCATGTGAGGGCTTGTTTTGTCTTTCCCGACACGAGTTGAATTTTTTGTTGGCTTCATTTTCAGGCACATGACATTTTTTGATCTCATTTTATTTTGATTTTTGTGGAGGCACAAACAAAAAACAGCAATTCAGGATTTTTTTTCATGTTGTTCCACGTGTGGTAAAATTAATAAGACAGCTTTATTCTTCGGGTCAGTACAATTACAGCGATGCCACATTTATATAGCTTTTTATATTTTGACGTTTTTACACAATAAAAACTATTTATATAAAAAATAATTATTTTTTCATTGCTTTATTCTGAGAGCTGTAACTTTTTATTTTTCTGCTGATGAAGCTTTATCATGGGTTATTTTTTGCAGGGCATGATGACATTTTCAGTGTTAACATTGTTATTTAAATTTGTCTTTTTGATCGCGTTTTATCCCATTTTTTGTTCGGCGGTATGATGATAAAGCTTAGTTTTTTTGCCTTGTTTTTGATTTATTTTTTATGGTGTACATTGAAAGGGTTAACTAGTGTGACAGTTTTATAGGTCAGATCGTTGTGGACGCAGAAGTACCAAATATGTATACTTTTTTAATTTACTTATTATTTTACACAAACATTTATTTATTGGATTAATATTTTTTCTTATTTTTTGTTCTTTATTTTTTTTTTATTGTCCCACTGTGGGACATCAATTTTCCCTGCCCTGTTTACTGATCTAATACTCTGCAGTGGTTCTGCACTGTAGAGCATCAGATCAGCGCCTGCCAGGCAGGTAAGAGGCGTCTCTGCTCCTGCTTGGTCAGCAGGTGCTGACAGGCCACCTGCTTGAAAGACCCTGAAGGTCCCCGTGGCCATCTTGGGACTGGGGTCACCATGGAGACCATCAGCACAACGCGATTGCATCTCTGATGGAAGCACAGAGGGCGCTCACTGCCTCTGTAATGCCCCACAATGTCGCTGTCACTATTGACGGCGGCATCACAAATGTTAAAGGCCCGCGATCGGTGCTGGCACCGATTGTGGACATTGGTGAGAGGTGTCAGCTCTCACATAGAACTGACACCCGCACTTGATCACAGCGGCACTCAGCGTGAGCCCAGGCGGTCACAGTGCCGTGCACAGCGCTTTAGGGAACGCTGCTCAGGCAGCTTCGTATATATATGGCGCATGTCGGGAAAGGGTTACAATTAAAATGTCGATTAAAATAGAACTTTTGCTCAATTTATATAATTTTTACAAGGGTTAATATGTAACAATTTGTTACCATATGAGCTTATTCACTATAGAAGAGAGAAAGGGCCCCGCTGATCAAAAGAACCGTTCATATCTAGTCTCTACCATTAGAGTGGTATTGGGCCTGTGCATTGTACTCATGGCTTCTCTTTACAAGCAAAAGAAATTGCCTTCATCATCCTATAATGATCAACTAGCTTTACTATAGCAGGAAAAATACAAAAACAGCAGCAAAATCTCATCCCTTAGAATAAATCTGGGTATTTATCAAACTAATACAGTAGTGCACAGCCTTACTATTTAAACCCACTTTCACCAATCAAATTATTTGTACATATCCACCAATAGATACAATTCTTACAGCAAGCATATCATAAAACATTGTAAATAGCATTACTAATATACCATAAATATAGATATTCACATTCAAGTGTAATTGAGTAACAACTCTATAGATGTCAATGGTGTGTCAGAAGTGACAGACAGTCGCCCTACAGTTGGTTGCAGGAGATTTTCACGTTTGGCATTACAGACATTTTCTTAGAGGCTGTCACTAGGACCCAGCAGCTATCTCCCTCTGGCTAATTAGCTCCCAGGCCTGGTTGTATAAATACCTGGTGTGTTCTAGAGGGAGGTGCCGGTGATATTCATTTCTACCTGTGAAGGCTTTAGAAAGAGCAGTACTTTGTCCTCTCTGGAGCTTGAGGACGCGTGCACACATTTGTCTGGAGTCGTCTAAAGCTAAGCAATTTCCCCCTGTTTGTCCTTCCTTGTTGTTTATAGTGTTTAGTGGAGATCAACTAGTGCTCATTTCCTCCCTTCCCTAGCCTGAGCCAAGTGCCAGGGAAAGACAGGGCGAGGTATGTGTGTGGCGATTGGTGAAGAGCCAATACAGGGATGTTAGGGGAGACAGGGTGACGCTAGATCAACCTAGGAGGTCTCCACTTCCCCTCCTTTCCTTAGAGTCTGGGCTTCCTTTCCCTCTTCCCTTTGTGTTGCAATAAGTCTTTCCCACACCTTGCCTGACAATAGATAGACATAAATACTGCAAAGCAAGCTGTTAACCCTTTCGCGCCAGAGCCTGTTTTTGCCTTCATGACCAAGCCAATTTTTTCAATTATGACCACTGTCACTATGAGGTAATAGCTCTGGAATGCTTCAACAGATCCCCCTGATTCTGAGATTGTTCTTTGTGACATCTTGTACTTCATGGTAGTGGTAAAATTTCTTCGATATCACTTGCATTTATTTGTGAAAAAATTGGAAATTTGGCGAAAATTTAGAAAATTTTGCAATTTTCAAACTTTGAATTTTCATGCCCTTAAATCAGAGAAATATGTCACACAAAAGAGTTAATAAATAACATTTCCCATATGTCTACTTTACATCTGCACAATTTGGGAACCAAAATTTTTTTCGTTAGGACGCTCTAACGATTAAAAAAAAAAAAAAAAGTGACACCATTCTAAAAACTTCACCCCTCAAGGTACTCAAAACCACATTCAAGAAGTTTATTAACCCTTCAGGTGCTTCACGGGAATTTTTGGAATGTGGAAGAAAGCAATGAACATTTAACTTTTTTTCACAAAAATTTTAATTTAGACCCAATTTTTTTATTTTCACAAGGGTAACAGGAAAAACTGGACTACACAATTTGTAGTGTAATTTCTCCTGAGCACACTGATACCTGATATGTGAGGGAAAACCACTGTTTGGGCGCACTGCAGGGTTTGGAAAGGAAGGAACCCCATTTGACTTTTTGAATGTAAAATTTATTTGAATAATTAGCGGACGCAATGTCGCATTTCGGGAGCCCCTGATGTGCCTAAAAAGTGAAACCCCCCCACAAATGACACCATATTGGAATCTAGACCCCTCAGGGAACTTATCTAGATGTGTGTTGAGCACCTTGAACCCCCAGGTGCTTCACAGAAGTTTATAATATTGAGCCTTAAAAATAAAATTTTTACATTTTTCCCACAAAAATGTTTTTCATCCCCTAATTTTGCGTTGTCATAAGGGTAACAGGAGAAATTTCACCATGAAATTTGTTGTGCAATTGCTCCTGAGTATGCCGATACCCCAGTGGGGGAAAACCACTGTTTTGGCTCACTGCAGGGTTTGGGAGGGAAGGAGCGCCATTTGACTTTTTGAATATAAAATTTGTTTGAATAATTAGCGGATGCCATGTCGCATTTGGGGAGCCTCTGATGTGCCTAACAGTGGAAACCCCCCACAAGTGATACCATTTTATCAACTAGACCCCTTAGGGAACTTGTCTAGATGTGTGGTGAGCACCTTGAACCACCCAGGTGCTTCACAGAAGCTTATAATATTGAGCAATAAAAATAAAATTTTCACATTTTTCCCACAAAAATGTTTTTCATCCCTAATTTTGCATTTTCATAAGGGTAAAAGGAGAAATTGCACCATGAAATTTGTTGTGCAATTGCTCCTGAGTATTCCGATACCCCATATGTGGGGGAAAACCACTGCTTTGGCGTACGGCAGGGTTCGGAAGAGAAAGGAGCGCTATGTTGGCTGGGATACGTTGCAGACACCATGTCACATTTGAAGAGTCACTGACATGCCGAAACACCAGAAACCCTCACAAGTGACCCCATTTTGTAAACTACACCTCTCAAGGAATTCATATAGAGAAGTAGTGAGTATTTTTCAAATTTTAAATTTATACCATTGGGCGGTGAAGAAAACATAATTATATTTTTACCACAAAAAAATGTTTTAGCCTCAGATTTTGCATTTTCAGACAGGGAAATGGGTAAAAATGGTGCCGAAAAATGTCACACAATTTCTTCTAAACGTGGCAATACCCCATATGTGGCTGTACCGTACCGCTTAGCCATACGGCGAGATCCGGGAGGGACGGAGTGCTATTTGACTCTTGGAGAACAAATTATTCTAGAATAGTTTGCGGACTCCATATACACAGCTCATAAGTGCTAAAAGAGCAGAATCCCCCCTTAAGTGACAACATTTTGGAAATTATACCCCTTTGGGAATTTACCTACAGGTGTAGTGACAATTTTGACTCCATGCGTGTTTTCCAAAAACAAGCAGCAGTGGATGTTGCTCAGTGAAAATTTCAAACTGCCGTTGAAGTGACTAGTACACTGTAGTGACCAGTACGTTGTGCCCAGCTTGTGCTTCTGGAGACATGCACCTGTAAATTAGGCAAGATCTCATCGCTACAGGAATGCCAAACATGTGGACCCGAAATGTAGTTTAGGCACATTGTGGGGCTCAGAAGGGAGGGAGGCATTTGGATTTGGGAGCACAAAAATTTCTGAATTTCTTTTGGGGGACAAGGGCCATTTCGCTTTTCCAGAGCCTTTCTGCTACCAGTAACTTGGAAGTCCCTTTTATTTTTAACAGATAACGGACCTGAGTGGGGACTAGTTTTTTTTTGAGGACTGAGTTGAAGCTTTTATTGGGAACATTTTACATAACATTTATACAGTGCTCTAGGCTGAGCACTTACATTGGGATTACCATCTAAATCTCCAAGTGATGTATTTCAGATGAAACCCCCGTGGGATCCATTCACTATAATGAGGTAGCAGAGTTACTCTGGACTCCGTCTGGCCTGTGTTTAGCAGTGTCCTTTTTTTCAGCAGTGCTCAAAACTGTGGCCAACCGCACTTTTATCCACGCCTAAAAAAACTGACACAGTGGGATTACTGGCCAGACGGCATCCACAGTGCCTATATCTGCCTCATTACAGTGAATATTCTGTCAGGGGTTCCGTCTGAATCACGTATTTCAGAGATTTACACGGGAACTCTGGTGTAAGTGCTCAGCGCAGAACGCCGGATAAATGTGAGCAGAGCCTTACTGCTATCTTTGGGAGACATAATAAACAAACCAGTAGCAGGTGAAGAATTGGTTTTATTTATTTTTTAAGCCGTTCCTCATATTGTATAAGTGATTGGACGACTTTATTCTTCGGGTCGGTGCGATTACAGTGATGCCAGAATCATATCGGGTTTTTATGATTGACAGCTGAAGATGCTTTTTTTGCAAAATCTAGTTTTTGCATCGCCATATTTTGAGAGCTATAATTTTTCCATATTTCGGCCGACAGAGTCATGTAGGGCTTGTTTTTTGTGAGACGAGTTGACGTTTTTATTGGTATCATTTTTGGGTGCATGACATTTTTTGATCGCTTTCTATTCCATTTTTTGGGAGGTAAAATGAACAAAAACTAACAATTCAGGAATTATTTTTTGATTTTTTTTTTTATACCATTCTGCCTGTGGTAAAAGTGATAAAGCAGCGTTATTCTTTGGGTCAGTACGTTTCAAGCGATGCTACACTTATTTTATAGAAAAAATAAATTTTTTGCATCGCTGTAATCTGAGAGCTATAACTTTTCTATTTTTCGGCTGATGGAGCTGCATGGTGGCTTTTTTTTTGCAGGACAAGATGACATTTTCTGCGGTACCATTAGTCTTTTTGATCGCATTTTATTCCACTTTATGTTTGGCGATATGATGAAAAAGCATAGTTCTTTGCTCCGTTTTTTTTTTTTTTTACGGTGTGCACAGAAGGGGGTTATTAGTGTGACAGTTTTATAGATCGGGTTGTTCCGGACGTGGCGATACCAAATATGTGTACTTTTTTTGTTTTTGCATAAATATACGGATTTATTGGCTTTATATTTTATCTATTTATTTTGTGATTTTTTTTAATAGTTTGAAAACATTTTTTTAGACTTTTTTTTACATTTTTACATAGTCCCTTTATGGGACATTAATTTTTATTTTTCTAATCACTGTTATCATGCAATGCAATAGGCATGTATTGCATTGCATGAGAGCTGACAGTTTTACACGGTCAGATCTCCTGCTAGACTCAGCTGCAGGTTGAGCCTAGCAGGATACTGTACATGGCAGACCCGGAGGCGGTCATGTGACCTCTGGCTGCCACGACAATGCCAGGTCCTCTCAGACATCACGGGGGTAAGTGGACGACCCCCTCTCCTCTCACTATCTTCTAAATGCTGCGATAGCTATAGATCGCGGCATCTAGAAGATAGCAAAGGGTTAACATCATTGGGACCTGATCCAATCAGGTGCCAATGATGTCCCCTGTCAGAACTGTTGCTCTGCACCGCAACCGCAGCACTTGCGGGACCCTGGGGGTCGTGAGCACTGCGGGACCACCGAACGTTTATAAACGTCAGCGCTGCACAGAACCCAGGCAGCGCCGATGTTTATGTACAGTGGGCGGTCGGGAAGTGGTTAATAAAAGTGTCTGGGCATGCTTATGGCCCTGCTCACTGTGTACTGAGCGGTGACCATAGCCGCTCCAGTTCTGACTCAATGACTGAAAGCTGGCAGCTCCTGGGAAGAATAAAGTTAATTTTCTCTCAGTAGCCACAATTTCATTCAGCATTGTAATGTTAGATAGTAGATTAGATATAGCAAATAAGTGCATGTAAAATATAACCTTTATTAATAATATATTAAAAAGAATTTAGAACATAATGCCCATATCGTGTATACATATATCATGAGTAAGAAGATATAAAATATAGCTGGACAGAGTATCAAGCCCTATTGAGTCCAGCACAGATAAAGATCAAAAAGGTACTCAAACTGTGAAGTCCAAAAAGTGAACCTTACATGAGCACAAAACCGAGGTACACCTCACCAAATACCCATATAGCAATACATATGGTGATCATACCTATATCTGCGTATACCCATAGACATAACAAGCCATTCTTTAATGGTAGGTATGTATACAGAAATAAAACTATGAGGAGCCTTCTATTACCATCCAGGCATTAAATCCTCATAGAGCATAGAAACATCTCACCCGGAGTCTTTTATGTCTACTCCCCCTTTATGTTATAGGTGATCAGTTAATCCACGAAACATCCCGACGCGTTTCAATCCTTCATCAGGGGTACATAGTTCCTTTTCTTTAAGGGTATATGATTCCTCATTCCTGCATTGGTTCCTTAATCATGTCCTAATGCCTCAAATGGGTGCAAGTGTTGCTCTGCTTTATATGCGTACATCAGGCCGCGCTCTTTCATAATAACCGCGTTCCCGTGACGTATTTCCGGTCCCAGAATGCCCCGGTGCCGGAAGCGAACGTCACGCGTTACCATGGGCATGGAACGCACTTCCGGTCCCAGAGTACCCAGTTACCGGAAGCCAACGTCACGCGTTCCTATGGATATGGAACGCAAGCGTGCTGCTAGGAGATACGTATCACCTTTCCAACACGTGGTCCCGCCTCACGCCATGCTGACACGCATAGACTCCTCCCCCATGCGGTCCAGCAGTCTTATTAAATGGGGTAAGGGATATTCAACCGAGGGAAAAGCAACCCTACGTTGTCCACAACTCTATTAAAGTATATACCCCAATATTAATGATATATAAGAAGGCTCTATCTGTTACTCACCAGAAGAAATGCCTAATTGCCTAAACAGACACATACAGTTCTCTCCATAGATTTTATTGTATACAGATAAGTCATGGATTGAGAAGGTTTATATCAAGATAGAAAGGACCATACACGTGCAATGCTTCAGTATATAAAATAGGGGTTCCCATGGGACGAATGATAACATATATGCCCCATAATTAAACAAAGAGTATTATATTAATCAGTCTCCACAACCACAGCGGACCTCTCAAGAGGAGCAGAAGAAAAAAAGGGGGGCCCTATTGAAACAACTAAATAACAACTCATCTGCTTACCCTACCTACGTGGAGGTTGGCACCCTACAAATCCTGCGCAAATGGCGCCCCCACTCTACGGTGGCTCTCCCTATCTACTCATCCCTATTCTGTCCCTATTCTGGAAGGAATGGGGCAAAGGATAGAATCTCATTCATACCAAGTGGGGTAGTGGTGCCCAGGGTAAAAATCCAACGAGTTTCCTTTTGTAAAATGCGTAAATCCCAGTTTCCTCCTCTTATCGATGGTGTCACCTTTTCAATGCCCATAAATTTAATAACATTGGTATCCCCCAGGTGCATAGTGTTTACATGATTAGCTATTGGGGTATCCTTTTTGTTTTTAATATCACGTAAGTGTTCTAGTATCCTTTTCTTAAACTCCCTTCGTGTCTTCCCAATATATTCCAATTTACATATACATGTCGCCTTGTATATCACTCCCTTCGATCGACAATTTATGAGTTCCCTGATTTTGAACTCCCTCCCCTTAACCGAACTCCTGAAAGTCTTCCCCTGGGTTATGGCAGAGCATGCCTTACAGTTGTTACACCGATAACAGCCAGAGACCCCTCGATCCAACCATGTGGGATTACGCTCAGATATAAAATGACTATGGACGAGACGATCCCTAAGGGATCTCCCTTTACGATAAGTAATTTGTGGTTGTAAGGCCAGTTTATCTCCAACGTCCTTATCCATGCGAAGGATATCCCAGTGTTTCTTAAAAATCTGTTTGACCTGTCCAGATTTATTGCAAAATCGTGTTATGAATCTAATCGTAGATTCTTCTTTATGTTTAGCTTTTGGAACCAATAACTCACTTCTTTCTCTCATCAGAGACTCTCTGTAGGCTTGATTCAGGACCTTCTTAGGGTATCCTCTATCTAGGAATCTATTTCTCAAATCCCAAGCTTGTCTTCCATAGTCATTAACATCCAAGCAATTCCTCCTGAGCCTTAAAAATTGACCCTTTGGGATGCCTCTCTTGAGTGGGACTGGATGATTGCTTTCCCATCTCAAGAGGGCATTGGTTGCTGTTGGTTTTCTATAGGTTTCAGTCCTTAATTCGCCATTAGCCTCTCTATGAATCAACACATCTAAAAACGCCAATTTGGTTCTATTCACTTCCGACGTAAATAGTAAACCAATCGGGTTGTCATTAAGTCCTGCGACGAATTCACGGAAACTGTCCGGTGTTCCGTTCCATATCACAAAGACATCGTCAATAAATCGCAGCCACATGACAACCCCATTGGCTGGGTAACATTCATTGAAGACCATGGTTTCTTCCCACCAGCCCAGGAGCAGATTAGCATATGAGGGGGCACATGGGCTCCCCATAGCTGTCCCCCTGAGTTGGTGGAAGTATTCCCCATCGAATGTGAAGACATTGTTATTAAGACAAAATTCTAGGAGTTTCAAGGTGAACTCATTATGTATAGTGAATTGTCTACCCCTTGATCTTAAATAATAGTCAACGGCTCTTAAACCAAATTCATGGGGGATCGAGGAGTATAAGGCCTCTACATCCACACTCCCCAAAATCATGTCTTGCTCCAATACAACACCCTCGAGTTTCCTTAAGAGGTCCGCTGTGTCGCGTACATAGGAATTTAGAGCTATCACAAATGGTCTCAGAATTTTATCAATATATGTGCCTACCTTATGTGTGAGGCTATTAATTCCAGACACAATAGGTCTTGCTTTTAGAGGTTCCAGACCTTTATGGACTTTAGGAAGACCATAAAAAGTCGCTGTGATCGGGTAAGCTGGGACCAAATAGTCCTTTTTATTTTTATCAATCACCTTGTTAATGAAACCTTCCTGTACCAACTCCCTGAGTTTATTATGTAAATCCTTTATTGGGTTATGTGATAGTTTCTGATACCCATCCTCCTGTTCGAGTAACCCCAAACACATAGCACGATAATGGTCAGTATCCATGATAACTAGATTTCCGCCTTTATCAGACGGTTTTATTACGATATTTTTGTCCCCTTCCAATCTCAGCAAACACTCCATTTCCCCCTTAGATAAATTATGGCTCCGATCATTTCTACCATGCTCAAGGTCAATCAGGTCTTTTGTCACTAGATTTAAAAATACGTCTATAGAGCAAATATCACCAGATGATGGTGGTACCTTCTGACTCCTCTTTTTTAAGGCTGTAAATGGACCTTTTCCATCAATATTGGGGTTTGAGTCACCCAAGTGGTACAGAAGTCTAACATCCTCCAGTAGATCTTCTTCAATCCCCAAGTCCCTACTACTTTTCTTGCTTTCCCTTATAAAATGCTTTTTCCATTTTAAATTACGAACAAACAAATGTAAATCTTTAACCGCTTCAAAAGCATCAAAATCGGTAGTAGGGACGAAGGATAGACCCTTGCTGAGGACACACATTTCGTCCTCTAACAACTGTCTTTTAGAAAGATTAATAATCTGAAGCTCTAATTGGGGTTGTTGAATCTGCTTCTGAGAGGATATTGTAGGTCTAAAAAATTGCTCCTCTGTGGTGATCTCTTATTGGAGCTCCTCCCCTGATTGAATCCTCTACCTCTCCCCCTAATTTTGTGGCTTTTACCCTTCCCCTCAGTTTCTGATACCTCAGTTTCCGAAGAGGAAGGGTCAATATCAGTGGTCCTTGTATTTCTAATCACTGGAAAGGTGTAAGCTTTATTATCTTTAAATTCCGCCAAATCTTTACTGAAAAACTTATGTTTTCTCTCTTTAAGATGGAACTGAAATCGTTCAATCGTATTCTGCAGACTCAGTTCCTTCTGTATAAATTCTGGCTCTGAGGCAAATTTTTTTGTGACCTCTATCTGCTCTTTTAAAGACTCATTAAGTGTGGATAAGGTTAATTTTTCCTCTTCCAATAGTATCTTCATAAACCTGATCGAGCTCTCAGTGGCTTCCCTTTCCCACTTAGCCACTAAGGTAGAACTCTTATAGCGATATCCAGGTGAGAGGGCAATCCGCAGGTGTCTAGGTACAATACCCGCCTTGATATAGTTTTCAAGAGACTGTACCTCCCACCAGGACGCTATTTGATCCTTATAGATTTTTGTAAGTTCTTTGAACGCTGAATTGAAAGAAGGAGTATATTTTTTTTGGGTGAACAATCTATCTGAGAATACCTCCTTTGCCTCATCTATCCATTGATCAGTATTGATACCAACAGTGAGAAAACCTGCCATGCTGTAATATAAATATGAACTAGCAAAGGCCAAAGACCTATTATAAAGATATCAACTAGATATAGCAAATAAGTGCATGTAAAATATAACCTTTATTAATAATATATTAAAAAGAATTTATAACATAATGCCCATATCGTGTATACATATATCATGAGTAAGAAGATATAAAATATAGCTGGACAGAGTATCAAGCCCTATTGAGTCCAGCACAGATAAAGATCAAAAAGGTACTCAAACTGTGAAGTCCAAAAAGTGAACCTTACATGAGCACAAAACCGAGGTACACCTCACCAAATACCCATATAGCAATACATATGGTGATCATACCTATATCTGCGTATACCCATAGACATAACAAGCCATTCTTTAATGGTAGGTATGTATACAGAAATAAAACTATGAGGAGCCTTCTATTACCATCCAGGCATTAAATCCTCATAGAGCATGGAAACATCTCACCCGGAGTCTTTTATGTCTACTCCCCCTTTATGTTATAGGTGATCAGTTAATCCACGGAACATCCCGACGCGTTTCAATCCTTCATCAGGGGTACATAGTTCCTTTTCTTTAAGGGTATATGATTCCTCATTCCTGCATTGGTTCTTTAATCATGTCCTAATGCCTCAAATGGGTGCAAGTGTTGCTCTGCTTTATATGCGTACATCAGGCCGCGCTCTTTCATAATAACCGCGTTCCCGTGACGTATTTCCGGTCCCAGAATGCCCCGGTGCCGGAAGCGAACGCCACGCGTTACCATGGGCATGGAACGCACTTTCGGTCCCAGAGTACCCAGTTACCGGAAGCCAACGTCACGCGTTCCTATGGATATGGAACGCAAGCGTGCTGCTAGGAGATACGTATTACCTTTCCAACACGTGGTCCCGCCTCACGCCATGCTGACACGCATAGACTCCTCCCCCATGCGGTCCAGCAGTCTTATTAAATGGGGTAAGGGATATTTAACCCGAGGGAAAAGCAACCCTACGTTGTCCACAACTCTATTAAAGTATATACCCCAATATTAATGATATATAAGAAGGCTCTATCTGTTACTCACCAGAAGAAATGCCTAATTGCCTAAACAGACACGTACAGTTCTCTCCATAGATTTTGTTGTATACAGATAAGTCATGGATTGAGAAGGTTTATATCAAGATAGAAAGGACCATACACGTGCAATGCTTCAGTATATAAAATAGGGGTTCCCATGGGACGAATGATAACATATATGCCCCATAATTAAACAAAGAGTATTATATTAATCAGTCTCCACAACCACAGCGGACCTCTCAAGAGGAGCAGAAGAAAAAAAGGGGGGCCCTATTGAAACAACTAAATAACAACTCATCTGCTTACCCTACCTACGTGGAGGTTGGCACCCTACAAATCCTGCGCAAATGGCGCCCCCACTCTACGGTGGCTCTCACTATCTACTCATCCCTATTCTGTCCCTATTCTGGAAGGAATGGGGCAAAGGATAGAATCTCATTCATACCAAGTGGGGTAGTGGTGCCCAGGGTAAAAATCCAACGAGTTTCCTTTTGTAAAATGCGTAAATCCCAGTTTCCTCCTCTTAACGATGGTGTCACCTTTTCAATGCCCATAAATTTAATAACATTGGTATCCCCCATTGGTATCCCCCAATCGTAGATCTAATCTACGATTAGATTCATAACACGATTTTGCAATAAATCTGGACAGGTCAAACAGATTTTTAAGAAACACTGGGATATCCTTCGCATGGATGAGGACGTTGGAGATAAACTGGCCTTACAACCACAAATTACTTATCGTAAAGGGGGGCCCTTAGGGATCGTCTCGTCCATAGTCATTTTATGTCTGAGCGTAATCCCACATGGTTGGATCGAGGGGTCTCTGGCTGTTATCGGTGTAACAACTGTAAGGCATGCTCTGCCATAACCCAGGGGAAGACTTTCAGGAGTTTGGTTAAGGGGAGGGAGTTCAAAATCAGGGAACTCATAAATTGTCGATCGAAGGGAGTGATATACAAGGCGACATGTATATGTAAATTGGAATATATTGGGAAGACACGAAGGGAGTTTAAGAAAAGGATACTAGAACACTTACGTGATATTAAAATCAAAAAGGATACCCCAATAGCTAATCATGTAAACACTATGCACCTGGGGGATACCAATGTTATTAAATTTATGGGCATTGAAAAGGTGACACCATCGATAAGAGGAGGAAACTGGGATTTACGCATTTTACAAAAGGAAACTCGTTGGATTTTTACCCTGGGCACCACTACCCCACTTGGTATGAATGAGATTCTATCCTTTGCCCCATTCCTTCCAGAATAGGGACAGAATAGGGATGAGTAGATAGGGAGAGCCACCGTAGAGTGGGGGCGCCATTTGCGCAGGATTTGTAGGGTGCCAACCTCCACGTAGGTAGGGTAAGCAGATGAGTTGTTATTTAGTTGTTTCAATAGGGCCCCCCTTTTTTTCTTCTGCTCCTCTTGAGAGGTCCGCTGTGGTTGTGGAGACTGATTAATATAATACTCTTTGTTTAATTATGGGGCATATATGTTATCATTCGTCCCATGGGAACCCCTATTTTATATACTGAAGCATTGCACGTGTATGGTCCTTTCTATCTTGATATAAACCTTCTCAATCCATGACTTATCTGTATACAATAAAATCTATGGAGAGAACTGTACGTGTCTGTTTAGGCAATTAGGCATTTCTTCTGGTGAGTAACAGATAGAGCCTTCTTATATATCATTAATATTGGGGTATATACTTTAATAGAGTTGTGGACAACGTAGGGTTGCTTTTCCCTCGGTTGAATATCCCTTACCCCATTTAATAAGACTGCTGGACCGCATGGGGGAGGAGTCTATGCGTGTCAGCATGGCGTGAGGCGGGACCACGTGTTGGAAAGGTGATACGTATCTCCTAGCAGCACGCTTGCGTTCCATATCCATAGGAACGCGTGACGTTGGCTTCCGGTAACTGGGTACTCTGGGACCGGAAGTGCGTTCCATGCCCATGGTAACGCGTGACGTTCGCTTCCGGCACCGGGGCATTCTGGGACCGGAAATACGTCACGGGAACGCGGTTATTATGAAAGAGCGCGGCCTGATGTACGCATATAAAGCAGAGCAACACTTGCACCCATTTGAGGCATTAGGACATGATTAAGGAACCAATGCAGGAATGAGGAATCATATACCCTTAAAGAAAAGGAACTATGTACCCCTGATGAAGGATTGAAACGCGTCGGGATGTTCCGTGGATTAACTGATCACCTATAACATAAAGGGGGAGTAGACATAAAAGACTCCGGGTGAGATGTTTCCATGCTCTATGAGGATTTAATGCCTGGATGGTAATAGAAGGCTCCTCATAGTTTTATTTCTGTATACATACCTACCATTAAAGAATGGCTTGTTATGTCTATGGGTATACGCAGATATAGGTATGATCACCATATGTATTGCTATATGGGTATTTGGTGAGGTGTACCTCGGTTTTGTGCTCATGTAAGGTTCACTTTTTGGACTTCACAGTTTGAGTACCTTTTTGATCTTTATCTGTGCTGGACTCAATAGGGCTTGATACTCTGTCCAGCTATATTTTATATCTTCTTACTCATGATATATGTATACACGATATGGGCATTATGTTATAAATTCTTTTTAATATATTATTAATAAAGGTTATATTTTACATGCACTTATTTGCTATATCTAGTTGATATCTTTATAATAGGTCTTTGGCCTTTGCTAGTTCAGCATTGTAATGTTGTTAACCTGCATATTAACCCAATATCTGCAGGTTAATAACATTTAGAGACATGACAGATTCCCTTTAATCAATCAGGGATAGTCCCCTGGAGCATGCTTAGCTGATTTGTTTCCAAACGCAGTCCACATGTTGCAGTAGGCTCATAATTATACTTTTATTTTTTATTTTGCACTGTTTATAAAGTGTTGTCACTCATTTAAATTTGGACTTTAACATCTATATTTATGATATATTTTTAATGCTAAGTATAATGTTTTATGACATGTTTGCTATAAAAATTGTATCTATTGGTGGATAATAGTGATGCGAGCACTAAAATGCTTGCGTGCTCGTTGCTCGGGTCGAGCAAATCATAATGCTCGGGTGTAAGTCAAAGGGAAACTCAAACATTTTTTCATCAGTCCTCCCCCGGAGGTCTGGAGGGGACCTATAAATTGGTCAAATCGATGGAAACAGTGCTCAAATGACATGAGAACAGCTTGGGGAAGTCCCCTGGAAGCATCTCTGACTCCCAGGTCACTGTTGTGAACAATGTTTTCAGAGTAGTACGCCACTTTTACAAACTGACAATAAAACATACAAAAACGAAGCAAAAATGGATTTTCCTGGAAAAAATGTTAAGAAACATCCTTTCCAGGGTAATCACTTATATATAAGGCAAAATAAATATCCATAAACAAAAATGCTCCTCTACACCTTCGGCTATGTTCACACGTAGAGTTTTTGATGCTTTTTTGCACTTTTGCATTTCTTTCAACAGTGAAAAATGCATTCACCAGTAAATTTAATTTTAAGATTTTACTACCTTATCTTGTCATGTGGTGTGTGAGACATGATCAGACACATCCAGAATGAACACTCATTTCCAGCTGATAATACCATCTAGCACCTGTCCAAATTTAAAGGCAGCTAATAGCATTATCAATAGAGAATACATTTTCTCTTTCAACACAGAGTATAATACAATAATCCTTGACTAGATGCCTGTAAGATGCTATCCCGACTGCTATAGGTCACCCGTACATGAATCTCAGATAAGCGAGGTAATATAGTACAATAGAAAATAGAATTTAACCGGCTACAAAGAGGTTTTTTTTGGTACGTTGCACCACCAAACTGTGAAGGAACACAAGCAACCCTGTTTGCTTTCATCAATTTCGAATTAAAGATCACTGTTAAAAATTATGAATCAGTCAACGAATGCATGAAAAAAATCTATCACGTTATGGATTGTTGTATGGATGTATGCGACCAGAATGAACACTCATTTCCAACTGATAATACCATCAATCCAGGGTTGTCAATAGGGAATAGATTTTTCTTTCAGCAAAGAGCAAAATACAATAATCCCTTACTAGATGCCGGTAAGATGCTCTCCCTACTGCTGTAGGTCACCCATACATAAATCTCAGATAAGAGAGGTAATATTGTACAATAAAAAATAGATTTTAACCGGCCCCCCAAAATTTTTTTGGGCCGTGACAGCAACAAATTGTGAAGGGACGCAAGCAACCCTGCCTGCTTTCATAAATTTGTGAGTAACGATCACCATTAAAAAATATGAATCGGTCAATGAGTGCATGGAAATTATCAAGTAATTGTCATGCAAGGTGTGGGATAGACTAAGTACAACACAAAGGGAAGAGGGGAAGGGAGCCCAGATTCTAGGGAGAGTCGGAGTGGAGACCTTCTAGGCTGATCTGATATCGCCCTATCTCAGCTATCATCCCTATATTGGTTCCTCAGCAATCGCAAAACAGGAATCTAAACCCTGTATTTTCCTAGCGCTTGGCCCTGGATAGGGAAGGGAGGGTGAGCACTAGTCATTCTCCACTAACAACTAAAGACAACAAAGGAGACAAACACGGGAAAAGTAACTTAGCTTGAGTCGACTTTAGAGAGATTATGTCCTCCAAGCACTAATGAGGAAGTAAACTGACAGCAACACCTCCAAGCCTTCACAAAAAACAAGTGAATATCACTGGCGCCTCCCTATATCAAACAGCAAGTATTTAAGCACCCAGGCCAGGGTGTCAATTAGCTGGAGGGAGGTAGCCGCTGGGTCCAAGTGTGAGACAGCTAAGAAGGTGTCTGTAATGCCAACCGATGAGATCTTCTGCAACCAACTGCAGGGCGACTGTCTGTCACTTCTGATACACCCGTGACAGTAATGTACTGTGGAAAAGATGTATTAGACGAAAATTATGAACACTCATCTCCAGCTGATACCTTGCACCCTTCCCTATTGTAAATGCAGCTAACAATGATATCAACTGGGAATAGAATAGATTTTTTTTTGAAGCAGCAGTATGCAGTATAAGGCAAAAATACCTGGCTGGATTGGTGTAATACGCTATCTATACTGTGATAGCTCACCCATAAACAAATTTCAGATAAGAGAGGTAATATTGTAGAATATTGAATCAATTTGAAATGGCCTTCCCATTATTAAGGAGTGGGTCTCCTATACTGTTATTGCACATATGTTATAAAACCCTCGGTGGTACTAAAAACCATCTCTGACAAAACTCTAGAGGCCAGGACCTCCAAGACGTAGAGAGACAGTTTATGCCACGTGTCCAGCTTAGTTGTAAGGCACAGAGGAATCACGGAGGATGCTGGTACAGTCTCCAAGGTAGTCTTTCAGCATCTTCCAAAACTTTTCCCTCCTTGTCAGAGTAACCCGCGCATCAGGGCCTGGGCGCTGGGAGGGTCTGAGAAAACTGTCCCGGACCTTTGAAAGGGTTCCCCTGCATCTGCTTTGTTTCTCGCTCGCCTGGACTCCTTTGTTGTCCAAGAAAATGTGACCTCTGCAGCCAACGTTGTCAGATGGGACTTTTATAATAATTCTTCAACAAGGGCCATCTGGTACTGCTACATACAAGATAGAAGTGGGTCTCCTATACTACATATGCAGCAAGTTCAAGGGCTACTCAAAAATTAGGACACACTCCAATACCTCTTTAAATAGACGTAGTGAAGGGCCTCAGTACTTTTTTATCCCCTTCTTAAGTAGTGGGTCTCCTATACTGTTATTGCATATGAAGCAAGTTCAATGGCTGCTATAAATTAGGACACGCTCCAATACCCCTTTGAAGACACATAGTGGAGGGCCTCATTAAAAAATGTTCCCATTATAAAGGAGTGGGTCTCTTATACTGTTATTGCGTATGCAGTGACTGCAGGGGCTACCAAAAATTAGGATGCACTCCAATACCCCTTTGAAGTAATGTAAAGGAGGGCCTCATTAAAAAAATTGTTGCCATCATTAAGGAGTGGGTCTCCTATACTGGTAATGCCCATGCACTAAGTGCATGGGCTTAAAAACATTTATACCTGGGGGGTATACATGAACATACTGTATACCATACAGAATGTTAGAGGTAGGCCTCTAAAAATATTTCCTACAGGCATCAAAAACACCCTTAAAAATTTTTTTTGTGGGTGTTGCATGATGGTCACCCTGTTGATATGGTGGTGGAGGATGAGGAGAAGGAGGTGGGTGACATAAAATAGACAAAATCATGAAGTGTATACCCATGTCTGGGGCTATATGTTATAATACCCCTGGCAGCACTAAAAACACGCTCTGACAAAACGCTAGCGGCAGGGCAGGCCAGGACCTCCAGGGTGTAGAGAACCAGTTCAAGCCACATGTCCAGCTTGGATACCCAATAGTTATAAGGCACTGAGGAATCACGGAGGATGTTGGTAAAGTCGGCAAGGTACTCCTTCAGCATCTTCCGAAGCATTTCCCTCCTTGTCAGAGTACCCCACGCATAAGGGCCTGGGTGCTGGGAGGGTGTGAGAAAACTGTCCCAGACCTTTGACAGAGTTCTTCTGCCTCTGCTGCATCGTATTTGTGTCTCCCTCGCCTGCACTCCTTGATTGTCCAACAAACTGTGACCTCTGCCGCCAGCATTTTTAGATGGAAATTTTTTTTAATAATTCTTCAACAAGGGCCTTCTAGTGCTGCAACATTTTATTAGACCTCTCTGTCATGGGAAGGAGAGAAAGAAAGTTCTCCTTGTAGCGTGGGTCTAGAAGTGTGATCAAGCAGTAATTAGTGTTGGCCAAAATGTGTACAATGCGAGGGTGGCGGGAAAAGCAGCAGAACATAAAGTTAGCCATGTGTGCCAGACTATCAACAGCCAAAACTTCCCTGTCCTGAACAAGAGGACGACTGTCCATGCTCTCCTCCTCCTCATCCTCCTCCTGGTATTCCTCTTAGTTCTCTCTCTTCTCAGGCCATCCACGCTGAACAGACAGTATGAATTTTGTGTGTGTAGTACCGTCTGTGGCGCAGGAAACAAGATGATGTTCCTCCTCCTCTTTCTCATTATCACTCAATATGCGTTGAGATGAGATGAGGCTGGGCTGTGTAGCATCACCCTGTATAGTTCCTTGCTCCATCTCATCGTGCTCTGCCTGCAATGCCTTGTTGTGAGCAACTAGTGTTTCAGTAGACAGAAAAGCGGGATGGTGAAGGTAATTATGGGGTCATCGCCGCTCAACATCTTGATGGAGTCCTCAAAGTTTTGGAGGATGGCACAGATCAGCCACAGGTCAGACATCCAAGCCCACTCATCAGCTCTTATATGTGTGGTGGCTGACCTGAATACCGATGGGCGTGTTGAAGCTGGTACTCAATAACTGCCCTCTGCTGCTCACAAATCCTTCCCAACATATGCAACGTTGAGTTCTAATGCGTGGTGAAATCACACATCAGTTGGGAGCTGAAAGCTGCACAGGCTGCTGAAGCACGGCGAGGACAGCAGAAGCTTTAGCTGACTTTCTGAAATAGACACACATGTGGCATACTTTCACAAGCAGCTCAGGCAGATCCAGGTAGGTTTTGAGAAACCACTAAATCACTAGGTTGAGCAAATGGGCCAGGCATGGTATGTGTGCGAGACTGCCAAGCCTCAGAGCTGCCACCAGGTCCCAGCCATTGTCACACACGACCATGCCTGGCTGTAGGTTCAGCGTTGACAGCCACAGATCTACCTGCTCTGTTATAGCTTTCAACAACTTTGCAGCGGTGTGCAGTTTGTCACCTAAGCATATTAGCTTCAGCACAGCCTGTTGCCGCTTGGACAAGGCAGTGCTGCAGTGCTTCTAGCTTCCGACTGATGTCAATTCAGAGATGGAGGCTGAGGAGGAGGACAAGGCTCAGGAGCTGTAGAATGTGGGGGAAACCCTGATTGACCCAGGGCCCGCAATGAGCAGCATTGGGAGGATGTTTTTTGTCCCAGGGTCCGACTGGGTCCCGGCTTCCACAATATTAACCCAGTGTTTCATCAGTGAGATGTACCATTCCTGGCCATAAGCACTTGTCCATGTGTCTACGGTTAGGTGGATCTTCCCAGTAACTGCGTTGTTGTGCTCGTGTAAGGCAGGGACAGCACTCTGGGAGAAATAGTGGTGGCTGGGGACCGTGTACCGAGGGAGGCCACTGCCATGAGGTTGCGGAAAGCTTCCATCTCCACAAGCCTAAAAGGCAACATTTACAGTGCAAGCAGTTGAGAAATGTGGCAGTTTAGTAATGTGGACTGTGGGTGGTTGGCTGCATATTTGCGTTTGCATTCAATGGACTGGCGTAGGGACAACTGAACACTGCACTGGGACAAGGATGTGGACATGGTTGCTAATAGTGGTGGTTGCAAGTGTGAAACGACAGGTACAGGGTGGGAGGCATCTTCACCTGTGCCATGGGCATGCATGCACAACAGCGGAACAGGCAGTGATGTCACCCGCATACACTGTTTCTGGACCCTGGCGTTCAGCCCAACTAGTCTGGTGATTTACTGTCATGTGCCTGAGCATGCTGGATGGTGTGAGGGAAGCCAAAAAAGACTCCAATAGTGAAAACTGCTAATAATGAGGCACAGTGCCTCAAAGCTTTTATATTCTCACAAAATTCCAATGAATAAAAAGAGTAAAAAATAGTATCCAGCACTTAATCCAAATGATGTATGTATTGCACACCAGCCCGTGAGGTGCAACATTATGAAATTTTACATTGGGACAGAGTCACTGGTATTATATGCGAGGGGAGGTACTATATGTGATACTGACGAATAAGGGGCTGTGTCCTCGAAACGCGTCCAGTTGTTCCCCTCCAAGGGACATGTTGTGACTTTAATTTTGGAATAAAAGGATTTATCGCATGTGGCTCCGGATTTTACCTTTCTTATATATCCTTGCAAGTGTATGCTGGACACTAATCCGTGAGCCTGGGATTCCTGTGAGTATCAGGTGATATGAGCTAATTATCTTTTTTCAGTCTACTATATGTGTCATGCAGGTTGATGGCCTGTGTGAAATGAAACCAATAGATTTCCTGCCAGCATATTATATGCTGGTGGTTACATTTTTAAAAGGGTGTGGTTTTATGGGAATGATGTAGAGATGGGAGAGAAGTCATTCCCCATACCTCCCCTCAGGGTGTGTCTGAACAGGGTATAAGTGTTCAGTCAGTTTGTTTCCTGTGTGGAGTGTGTGGTCTGGAGATTGAGGTCTCCAGGCTGTGAGTGGCTGACAACAGAGAGCAACACTGGAGGACTGGTGTTGCAGACACTTCACAGGACTATTTGCAGCTGGCAAAGGCCTTGTTGGCTAAGAGGACTCTGTTATATTTTCATATTTTGTTTCCCCGTTAACCCCAAGAGGGACTGTTTATTTTCTTGGGATGCTGTTGGAGTTTATGCCGTACAATAAACCCGCAGGAAGCTTACCCAAAACGTGTGTCCTGTGTCTGCTTCCGGAGAGATGAGGGAGTCGTCTTGCAACAGTTGGTGTGAGAGTGCAAGCAAGATCATAGGAGCACGTGTGCCTGTTATAAAAACGGTGGATGTCCTGGGTGCAGGCCGCCACCTAGCCAGAGAAGTCTGGCAGCATGGAGGAGCTCATTAAGCAACTGGTGCAGAGCCAACAACAAAAGCACCAGCAGCACTTGCAAAGTCAGCAGCAGCACCAGGAGTTAACCAAACTGTTGCTTTAGCAGATCCAGCTGCAGCAAAAGGCGCAGTAGCAGCACAGCAAGATAGCAGATACAGCTTCTGGTGGACGCCATCCAAGTCAGGGCGACCGCCCCACCTCCAGTGCCGACTGATGATCCCACGTCAGGAAGGTGGTAAGATGGGCCATGCAGAAAATGACCCCCAAGGATGAGGAGGAGAAGCATTTTTGACTGTCTTTGAGTGGGTGGCTGATCGGGAGAGACTTCCACCAGAGCAGTGGGCAGTTCTGGCACCATATTTGTCTGGTGAACCCCAAAAGGCATATTACGACTTGGCACTGCAGGATGCCAAGGGATATGCCAAACTAAAGACAGAGATCTTAGCATGCCTGGGAGTGAATATGGCAGTGAGAGCCCAACGAGTCCATCAATGGGCATATGCCAGTGACAAACCCGCTCGCTCGCAGATGTTTGACCTACTGCATCTCATTTAGAAGTGGTTGCAACCAGAGTCCTCCACTCCAGCCCAGATGGCTGAGCGGGTGGTGATTGACAGATTTGTGCATTCCCTTCCCAAATCAGTGCAGACCTGGGTTGCCCAGGGCAATCCCCAGAATGCAGATGACTTAATCGGTCTGGTAGAGAAGTACCAGGTGGTTGAGAAATCCCTCGGGAAACCGTATATAGTCACTTCTCCGTACTGGGATACCCAAAAGGGGGCGGGTTCACCACGGAAGGGGTCTAGAGCCACCACTGGCGGGCGTCCCACTCCCACTGAAGGTGCCACAAGGACTGGGGTTAAGGATATAGTCTGTTGGCGGTGTCACAACCCTGGATATGTAGCCGCCAGGTGTCATATGTCCCCTGAGCCCATGGACTGCAGCTTAGGCAGACGGGTCTCTTATTATGCTTACCCAGCCGACAGTGTGGACTGTCGACCCGGCGAGGGGCCGCAAGCGTGTGCCGTAACCATTAATGGAGTGAAAGTGCTTGGACTGTTAGACTCTGGGAGTCTGGTGACCTTAATCAGAACTACCCTTCTCCACCAGTTGATCCCTTGGAAAACTGTGGGTGTTCAGTGCATCCATGGCGATGCCGAGGACTATCCCATGGCCACAGTGACAGTGGGAACAGACTGTGGTGCCCAATCCCACGAATTTGGAGTGGTTAAGGACCTCATGAATGCCGTCATACTGGGCCATGATTTTTATTTATTTTGGGACTTGTAGGGGAAGGGAACTGGACTAAGTAGTGTGGGCAAAAGCCTGGTCCCTGGAGAAGAACCCCCGACGAAGTCTCAGGTGGATGAGTTACCAATGTGCGTCCTTGCCGGTGACGAGGGTAAGACAGTGACTGAGGAGGCCGACCTCCCTGAGTTAGATATGTCCGGAGAGAACTTTGGGACTGCTCAAATTCGGGACCTGACCTTAAAGGGGGCGTTGACCAAGTTACTGTATGTAATGGGGTTGACCAAGAGCCTGGGGCCGACACGAGGTTCCCCCACTTTGTAGTGCAGGGGGAGTTGCTATATCGGGTGGTCAAACTAAGGGGCGGTGAGATAGTGGAACAGCTGTTCAGACGGAGGTTTCTAGATATGGCCCATTCACATGTTTTGGGGGGACACCTAGGGGTCGAGAAAACTCAGGAGAGGATACTGAGAAGGTTTTATTGGCCAGGGTGTTAAGGGGGTTAAGTTCAGAACTATTGTAGGTCCTGCCTCACCTGCCAAATAACCGCTCCCTCTTCCCACTTTTGTAGCCCCTTATTTCCACTACCTGTGATAGAGGTTCCCTTTGAGAGGATTGCCATGGACCTTGTGGGTCCCTTAGTTAAATCATCTCGGGGCCACCAATATATCCTGGTGGTCATGGACTATGCGACCCGGTACCCTGAAGTGGTACCCCTAAGGAACTCATCCAGTAAAACTATAGCCCGAGATGGTCCAAAGTATGGTCCATATTTTTGCTTGAACAGGTCTGCCAAAAGAGATTCTGACCGACCAAAAAAACCCCCTTCATGAGCAAGGTGATGAAGGAGCTTGCAGAGTCCTTCAGATAGCTCAGATTCGGACCTCGGTTTATCATCTGCAGACGGACGGCATAGTGGAACGCTTCAACAAGAACTTAAAGGCGATGCTCAGGAAGGTTGTTGAAAAGAATGGGCGAGGTTTGGGACTATCTGCTCCCATTTTTACATTTTACTTTCTCCATCAGAGAAGTTCCTCAAGCCTCCACTGGCTTCTCTTCGTTTGAGCGCCATATATGACACACCTTCTCATTTAAAGATTTTCCTGTATTTTCATGACTTTGAAAATTGTACATTCACACTGAAGGCATCAAAACTATGAATTAACACATGTGGAATTATATACTTAACAAAAAAGTGTGAAACAACTGAAAATATATCTTATATTCTAGGTTCTTCAAAGTAGCCACCTTTTGCTTTCATGACTGCTTTGCACACTCTTGGGATTCTCTTGATGAGCTTTAAGAGGTAGTCACCAGAAATGGTCTTCCAATAATCTTGAAGGAGTTCCCAGAGATGCTTAGCACTTGTTGGCCCTTTTGCCTTTCTTCTGCGGTCCAGCTCACCCCAAACCATCTCGATTGGGTTCAGGTCTGGTGACTGTGGAGGCCAGGTCATCTGGCGTAGCACCCCATCACTCTCCCTCTTGGTCAAATAGCCCTTGCACAGCCTGGAGGTGTGTTTGGGGTCATTGTCCTGTTGAAAAATAAATGATGGTCCAAATAAATGCAAACCGGATGGAATAGCATGCCGCTGCAAGATGCTGTGGTAGCCATGCTGGTTCATTATGCCTTCAATTTTGAATAAATCCCCAACAGTGTCACCAGCAGAGCACCCCCACACAATCACACCTCCTCCTCCATGCTTCACGGTGGGAACCAAGCATGTAGAGTCCATCCGTTCACCTTTTCTGCATCGCACAAAGACATGGTGGTTGGAACCAAAGATCTCAAATTTGGACCCCTCAGACCAAAGCACAGATTTCCACTGGTCTAATGTCCATTCCTTGTGTTCTTTAGCCCAAACAAGTCTCTTCTGCTTGTTGCCTGTCCTTAGCAGTGGTTTCCTAGCAGCTATTTTACCATGAAGGCCTGCTGCACAAAGTCTCCTCTTAAGAGTTGTTGTAGAGATGTGTCTGCTGCTATAACTCTGTGTGGCATTGACCTGGTCTCTAATCTGAGCTGCTGTTAGCCTGCGATTTCTGAGGCTGGTGACTCGGATAAACTTATCCTCAGAAGCAGGGGTGACTCTTGGTCTTCCTTTCCTGGGGCGGTCCTCATGTGAGCCAGTTTCTTTGTAGCGCTTGATGGTCTTTGAAACTACACTTGGGGACACATTCAAAGTTTGCCCAATTTTTCAGACTGACTTACGTTCATTTCTTAAAGTGATGATGGCCACTCGTTTTTCTTTACTTATCTTCTTTTTTCTTGCCATAATACAAATTCTAACAGTCTATTCAGTAGGACTATCAGCTGTGTGTCCACCTGACTTTTGTCCTTGTCCCAGCGCAACGTTCAGTTGTTCCTACCCCAGTTGTTGGAATGCAAGCGCAAATACACAGCCAACGCCCCTCAAGCCACAATACTAAATTCACACATTTTGCGAACGCTTGCGATCGAAATGTTGCCTTTTATGCTCGTGGAGAAGAAAGCATTCCACAAATTGATGCCGGCGGCGGTCCCTCAGTACTCAGTACCAAGCCGCCACTATTTCTCCCGGTTTGCCGTCTCCGCATTATATGAGCACGTGTCCCACAACATTAGCCGTGCCCTCAACAACGCAGTTACTGGGAAAGTCCACCTAACCATGGACACGATGTCAAGTGCTAGTTGTCAAGGACGGTACATCTCACTGATGGCACACTGGGTTAACATAGTGGAAGCCAGGTCCAAGTCGGACCTTGGGACGGAACACATCCTCCCGACGCCAAGGATTGCGGACCCTGGGTCAATCAGGGTTGCCCCCACATTCTTCAGCTCCTGCACATCATCCTCCTCTTCAGTGTCAATCTCCAAAATGACCACATCAGTTGCAAGCAGGAAGCACTGCAGCACTGCCTCTGCCAAACGGCAACAGGCTGTGCTGAAGCTAATATGCTTAGGTGACAAACCTTGTAACCTACCAGGATCTGATGAATCTGCTTGTCAAAGTATGCTGCCTGTGTGCCAATTTTAGAAGGTTAGCTGCAGCTTCCGCCGCCCTTGCTGTGCTTCAGCAGCGTTTGTAGCTTCCAGCTCACCGACTGATCTGCACTGTCCCCACGCGTTGGAACTCTACATTGCAGATGTTGGGAAGGATTTGTGAGCAGAAGAGGGCAGTTATTGACTACCTGCATGAACAAGGCCATCGGTATTCAGTTCAGACTCCACACATAAGACCTCAGGAATGGAAATGGATGTCAGACATGCGTACCATCCTCCAAAGCTTTGAGGACTCCACCAAGATGGTGAGCGGTGATGACGACATAATTAGCGTCACCATCCCGCTTCTCTGTCTTCTGAAACGCTCTGTGCTCACAATTAAAGAGGATACATTGCAGACGGAGCACAATGAGATGGAGCAAGGAACCATACAGGGTGATTCCACACAGCCCAGCCTAATCTCATCCCAAAGTGTATTGGGTGCCAATGAGGAAGAGGAGGAGGTGGAAAAAGAACAGGAGCTAGTTTCCTGCGCTATAGACGGTACTACCTGTACAACTGTCATACTGTCTGTTCAGCGTGAAAGGCCTGAGGACAGGGAGGAGGAAAAAGAGGAGGAGGAGGATGAGGAGGATAGCATGATCAGTCGTCCTCTTGGTGAGGACATGGAAGTCTTGCCTCTTTGCAGTCTGGCACACATGGCTGAGTTTATGTTACGCTGCATTTCCTGTGACCCTTGCGTTGTCCAAATTTTGGGTGACAGTCATTACTGGTTGGTGACACTTCTAGACCCACACTACTAGGCCAACTTTCTGTCTCTTATTTCTGCGCAGGACAGGCCTAATAAATTGGGGCAGTACGAGGCCCTTGTTGTGGAATTATTGAAAAAATTCTCATCTGAAAACGCTGGCAGCAGAGGTCACAGTACAGTTCGTTGGATAACCAAGGTGTACAGGCGAAAGAGACACAAATGCAATCCAGCAGAGGCAGGGTAACACTGTCAAAGTTCTGGGACTGTTTGCTCAGACCATCCAATCGCACAGGCCCTGAAATGTGGGTTACTCTCACAAGGAGGGAAAAGTTTCGGATGATGGTGAGGGAGTACCTTTCCGACTGTTCCAATGTCCCCCGTGATTCCTCTGTGCCTTATAATTATAGGGTATCCAAGCTGGACACGTGTCATGAACTGGTTCTCTATATCTTGGAGGTCCTGGCCTGCGCTGCCGCTAGCGTTTTGTCAGAGCGTGTTTTTTTTGCCACCGGTGGAATTACAACCGATAGACGCATCCACCTGGCAACTGAAAATTCTGACAGGCTGACACTTATAAAAATGTACAAGGGTTGGATTAGGTCAGACTTCTCAACACCACCGAATGATAGCAGCGTAGCATAACCTCAAATACGGTGTTTTTTTTTGGAAGGTCTAACTCTATTCCCATGCACTTCTATCTCAATTTTAGGCAGCTGTTGCTTTTACTGCATAGGCAAACAGTATGGGAGACCCACTTCCTATTAATGGGAACATTGTTTTCAGGAGTCCCTTCGACCTCAACGTCTCTTGCAACGGGCATTGGCGTGCCTTCAAATTTTTGGCAACCGTTGCATTCACTGCATAGGCAAATAATATGAGAGAACCACTTCCTAATAATGGGAACATTGTTTTCAGGAGGCCCTCCGACCTCAACGTCTCTTGAAAGGGCCATTGGAGTGCCTCCATTTTTTTTTGCAGCTTTTGCTTTCACTGCATAGGCAAACAGTATGGGAGACACACTCCATTTTAATGGGAACATGTTGTTACTGTGGCCCAGCTCTATGTGTTTAACCCCTTTATAACCCAAGGTGGTTTGCACGTTAATGACCAGGCCAATTTTTACAATTCTGACCACTGTCACTTTATGAGGTAATTACTCTGGAACGCTTCAACTGATCCCCCTGATTCTGAGATTGTTTTTCGTGACATATTGTGTTTCATGACTGTGGTAAAATTTCTTCGATATCACTTGCGTTTATTTGTAAAAAAAATGTAAATTTGGCTAAAATTTTGAACATTTTTCAATTTCCAAAATATAAATTTTTATGCCCTTAGATCAGAGAGATACTGTATGTCACATAAAATAGTTAATAAATAACATTTCTAACATGTCTATTTTACATCAGCACAAAAATATTTTTTTTGATTACCGAGCTATAAGGGTTAAAAGTTGACCAGCGATTTCTCACTTTTCCAACAAAATTTACAAAACCATTTTTTTAGAGACCACATCAAATTTGAAGTCATTTTGAGGGGTCTTTATGACAGAAAATACCCAAAAGTGACACCATTATAAAAACTTCACCCCTCAAAGTACTCAATACCACATTCAAGAAGTTTATTAACCCTTCAGGTGCTTCACAGGAATTTTTGGAATGAGGAAGAAAAAAATGAACATTTAACTTTTTTCACAAAAATGTTAATTTAGACCCAATTTTTTTTATTTTCGCAGGGGTAACAGGAAAAAATAGAACCCAAAATTTGTTGTGCAATTTCCCCTGGGCACTCAGATACCCCATATGTGGAGAAAAAACACTGTTTGGGTGCACGGCAGGGTTCGGAAGGGAAGGAGTGCCATTTGACTTTTTGAATGTAAAATTTGCTTGAATAATTAGAGGATGCAATGTTGCATTTGGCGAGCCTCTGATGTGCCTAAACAGTGTAAACACCCCCACAAGTGACACCATTTTGGAAACTAGACCCCTCAGGGAACTTATCTAGATGTGTGGTTAGCACCTTGAACCCCCAGGTGCTTCACAGAAGTTTGGAACATTGAGCCGTAAAAATAACATTTTCACTTTTTTCCCACAAAAATGTATTTCCGCCCCCACTTTTGCATTATCATAAGGGTAATAGGAGAAATTGCACCCTACAGATTGTTGTGCAATTTCTCCTGAGTATTGGGTCATCATGGCAACATCCGGGAAGCAGCGGCAGACAGCGCTGGTGGCCGGAAGAGGAGGTGAGTATTGCAATCACCTCCCCTTGCCACCGCAATGCGCGATCGACTTCGATCACAGCATTGCGGGGGTTAATGTGCCAGGAGCGGTGCGGGACCACTCCCTGCACATAGTACCGGGTGTCAGCTGTGACAATCAGCTGACACCCGGCGGCGACCGCGCCATCACAGCCTGTGTGCGGGCGCGATCGCAAAGACGTACTAATACGTATCAGGCTCTTAAAGCCCAGGACGCAGATATGTATTAATAAGTCTTTGGCTTTAAAGGGGTTAAATTGTTAGTGGGATATTTCATAAATTTTGGCAGCCGTTAGACTCACTGCATACACTATAACTGGATAGCAGACCCTTTCCTTTCTAATAGGAACATTTCGTTACTGTGACCCAGCTCTATGTGTCTTTAAATTGTTAGCGTTGTTTTTCCTAAGTTTTGGCAGCCGTTGGATTCACTGCACACCCTATAACTGGATAGCAGACCCTTTCCTTTCTAATGGTAATATGTCGTTACTGTGGCCCAGCTCTATGTGTGGTTTAAATTGTTAGTGGGGTTTTTACGTACATTTTGGCAGCCCTTGGACTCACTGCCTACCCTATAACTGGATAGCAGACCCTCTCCTTTCTAATGGGAGCAAGTCGTTACTGTGGCCCAGCTCTATGTGTCTTTAAATTGTTAGGGAGCAGTGATGGGCGAGCACTAAAATGTTTGGGTGCTCGATGCTCTGGTAGAGAAAATTGAAATGCTCAGGTGCTCAACCAGAACAATGTATGTCTATGGGAAACTCGAGCATTTTTCATGCGGCGAAAAATTTTCCAAATCGATGGGAACAGTGCTCAAATGACATGGCAACAGCATGGATAAGACCCCTGAAAGCATTTCTGACTCCCAGGTCACTGCTGTCAATAATGTTGTCAGAGGTATTACGCAACTTTCACGGACTCACTATAAAACATAGAAAAACGAAAACAAATTGGATTTTCATGGGAAATATGTTAAGGAACATCCTTTCCAGGGTAATGACTTCTATATAAGGCAAAATAAATATACAAAAACAAAAGTGCTCCTCCACATCTTGGGCTATGTTCAAACGTAGCATTTTTGATGCGTTTTTGCACTTTTGCATTGCTTTCAACCAAGACAAATGCATTCACTGGGAAATGTCATTTTAACATTTCACAACCTTATCTGGCCATGTGGTGTGTGACACATCATCAAACACATCCTGCTTCATTTATGATGGAGTGACTCTGAAAGTCACAAAGCCTATTTTTATAAGGCCATCAGGCATCCCTTACTATTCTTAAAGGGCCAGCAGTCGGCCCTCAATATTGTTAGAGAGCCATCAGCTGGATATGCCTTGTTGTTCCTATTATTAACGAGTTGGTGTCCTATACTGTTATTGCGTATGCAGTGACTGCAAGGGCTGCCAAAAATTTGGAGGCACTCCAATGCCCCTTGGAAGAGATGCAGAGGTCAGAGAGCCTCCAAAAAACAATGTTCCCATTATTAGGAAGTGGGTCTCCCATAATATTTGCCTATGCAGTGAATCAACGGCTGCTAAAAATTTGGAGGAACTCCAATGCCCCTTGGTAGAGATGTAGAGGGCATCATGAAAAATTTTTCCCATTATTAAGAAGTGGGTCTCCCATAGTGTTTGCTGATGCAGTGAGTGCAAAAGCTGCCAAAAATTTGGAGGCACTCCAATGCCCCATGGAAGAGATGTAGAGGTCGGAGAGCCTCCTAAAAACAATGTTCCCATTATTACGAAGTGGGTCTCCCATAGTGTTTGCCTATGCAGTGAAGCAACGGCTGCCAAAAATTTGGAGGAACTCCAATGTCCCTTGCAAGACAAGTAGCGGAGGTGATATGGTAGATATGGTGGTGAATGATATGGTGATGGAGGATGAGGAGAAGGAGGAGGACAAGAGCAAATATACAAAATCATGAAATGTACACCCATGTGTAGGTGTGAAGAGGTGCATGGGAATATATCTGCCAAAAAAAGAGAGTGGATTTGATTTTATGTTACGCTGCTATCATTCAGTGGTGTTGAGAAGTCTGGCCCAATCCAGCCCTTGTTCATTTTTATAAGAGTCAGCCTGTCAGCATTTTCAGTTGACAGGCGGATGCGCTTATCAGTTATAATTCTACCAGCGGCACTAAAAACCAGCTCTGACAAAACGCTAGCGGCAGGGCAGGCCAGGACCTCCAAGGCGTAGAGAACCAGTTCATGCCACGTGTCCAGCTGTAAGATTGGAGGGTATGAGAAAACTGTCCCAGAAATTTGACAGTGTTCCCCTGCCTCTGCTGGATTAGAGTTGTGTCTCTCTCGCATGTACTTCTTGGTTGTCCAACGAACTGTGACCTCTACCACCAATGTTTTCAGATGGGAATATTTTTAATAATTCCGCAACAAGGGCCTTCTGGTACTGCCCCATTTTAGTAGACCTGTCTGCCTCGGGAATAAGAGATAGAAAGTTCTCCTTGTAGCATGGGTCTAGAAGTGTCACCAACCAGTAATGACTGTCACCCAAAATTTGGAGAACGGGAGGGTCATGGGAAAGGCAGCGTAACATAAACTCAGCCATGCGTGCCAGACTGCTAACAGGCAAGACTTCCATGTACTCACCAAGAGGATGACTGACCATGCTCTCCTCCTCATCCTCATCCTCCTCACTGTCCTCAGGCCATCCACGCTGAGCCGACGGTATGACAGTTGTGCAGGTAGTACCATCTATAGCGAATCAAACTAGCTCCTCCTTCTCTTCCTCATTGTCACCCAATCCACATTGGGATGAGATGAGGCTGGGATATATGTAATCAACCTCTATTGTTCCTTGCTCCATCTCATCGTGCTCAGCCTGCAATTCATCCTCTTTAATTGTGAGCACAGAGCGTTTCAGAAGACAGAGAAGCGGGATACTGATGCTAATTATTGTGTCATCACCGCTCACCATCTTGGTGGAGCCCTCAAAGTTTTGGAGGATGGTACATATGTCTGACATTCATGTCCTCTCCTGAGGTCTTATGTGTGGAGTCTGAACTGAATACAGACGACCTTTTTGATGCTGGTACTCAACAACTGCCCTCTTCTGCTCACAAATCCTTCCCAACATCTGCAGCGTAGAGTTCCAACGCGTGGGAACATCACACACCAGTCTGTGAGCAGGAAGCTGCAAATGCTGCTGAAATACAGCAATGGCGGCGGAAGCTGTAGGTGACTTTCTAAAATGGGCACACAGGCGGCGTACTTTGCAGATCTGGCAGCTCCGGGCTGGTTTATGAGAAACCGCTGAACCACGAGGTTAAGCACATGGGTCAGGCATGGTACGTGTGTGAGCTCACCTCAGAGCCGCCACCAGGTTCCAGCCATTGTCTCACACGACTATGCCTGGCTGTAGGTTCAGCGGTATCAACCACAGATCTGCCTGCTCTTTCAGAGCTGTCCACAACTCTTTAGCGTTGTTTGGTTTGTCACCTAAGCATATTAGCTTCAGCACAGCCTGTTGCTGCTTGGCCGAGGCAGTGCTAGAGTGCTTCCAGCTTGCGACTTATGTGATCAATTTGGATATGGATGCTGAAGAGGAAGAGGAGGAGGAGGTGCAGGAGCTTTACAATGTGAGGTCAACCCTGATTGACCCAGGGCCCGCAATCCTCGGCATCGGGAGGACGTGTTCCGTCCCAAGATTCGACTGAGTCCTGGCTTCAATATGTTAACCCAGTGTGCCGTCAGCAAGATGTACCGTCCTTGCCCACAAGCACTTGTCCACGTGTCCATAATTAGGTGGACTTTCCCAGTAACTGCATTGATGAGGGCATGGCTAACGTTGTGAGACATGTGCTCGTGTAATGCGGAGAAGGCCTAAAAGACAAAATTTTGAGCGCAAGCAGTCGCGAAATGTGTGAATTTAGTAGTGTGGCTTGTGGGGCATTGGCTGTGTACTTGTGTACTTGCGCTTGAGTTCCAAGGACTGGGGTAGGGACAACTGAACGCTGAACTGGGACAAGGACGTGGAAGTTCTTGCTGATGGTGCTAGTTGAGAGTGTGCTACGAAAGGTGCAGGGCAGGTGACATCATCGCATGCGCCATGTTGGACAGAGGATTGGCATGCGCGCATAACTGCGGAAGAAACAGTAGTGCCACCCGCAGACACTCGTCCTGGACCCTAAGGTTCGGTCCACAAAGTCGGGTGTTTTGCTGCCACATGCCTGATCATGCTTGTGGTGGTCAGACTAGTAGTTTTCCTACCCCTGCTGATGCTGGCCTGGCAGGTGGTGCAAATGGCATTTCTGGGGTTATCGGCAGATTCTTTAAAAAACAACCAGACTCGGGAAGGCCTAACAGTTGGACTGGCAACTACAGTCGTGTTGATGTTACAGGGAACGGTTGCAGGCCTTCTGTCTGTGGCCACTACACTGCTTCTTCTTGCCGGTTGTGGTGCTACGCCTCCCTATCCCTCTGTGCTGCTGTCCCCGCTCTGCATGTCCCCCTGCCAGGTTGGGTCAGTTAGTATATATCATACACCACCTCGTCTTCCACTTCCGCACCCTGGTCCCCCTCCTGACTTTCTGGCAATTGTGTCTCATCATTGTCCATCTCTTGTGACAGTTTCCCATCGTTACCTTCATGTGACTGTGGCTGCTCAAATATTTAGGCATCGCTACTTGCGATCTCCTCTTGCCCCGCTTCAAGTGGACTGGGCTAGAGGCCCAAATCTATAAATGGAAAAGTGAACAGCTCTTTGGAGTGTCCAAGTGTGGGATCAGTTGTCTCCGGGCACTCTGCATAGTGGGAGGAAGGAGGATCAGGGTGAGGAATATGCGGTCCAGACTCATGGCTACTGAGACTTGAACGTGTGGAATACAGGGTGGTGGTGGTGGTGGCTAAGTGACTGGAAGCATTATCTGCTGTCCAACCAATAACCTTTTTTTACCTCTCTGTGTTCAATAGTGGTGTTCTGCAGTATCCTAATAATTGGGACAGGAAGGTCGAGCGAGAAGATGTGGGTGTTTGTTGTGGCACAATTTCAGCTAGGCAACGGCCTCAGCCTCTTCTTCTGCATGCACCATCACCACCATCACTTCCACTTCCCTGACCCCTACCACGCGCCTTGCCCATTTCAAATGGAGGACAATATTTCCCAAGTTCACTACAAATGGCTGGATTTGAACCGCAGTGATAAGTGATACGTGTGAAGAAAGACCAAAGTTTTAAGTAGCTGGCCTGTAGGTAACTATTTTTAACAACGACCTCATGTCAATAACTTCACTGACACACTGCAACAAAATTTCAATGGTGGCCAGAAATTGCAGAATTTTCAACACACTTATATGTGATTGTAGCGTCGGCATCCCTGCCTCCTGCTAGGCAGAGACGCCGTTCCTCTCACCTCCCTGCTCCGTCCACGGCGTCCTCTTCCCACGCTGCTGGCAGCGCTCGCCGCTTCATGGGCACTGTGCTTAGTGCGCACGGGCGCTCCCTCTATCTTAAAGGGGCCGCGCGCGCCGTCCTAAGGAGTCCCCGGCCAATTGCCGGTGGAGCTCCCATATATAAGGCACCTCCTCCAAAATGGAGGTGCCTGAGAAAAGTTGTTGCAAAGCCTTTCTCCTCTGCTTCAGCCCTCAGGTCCCATTGCCAGTCTGTTTTCCAGCTCTGTCTACCTGCTTGCATTCCCTGCGGTCCGACAGTCTGTCTACCAGCATCCGCCAGTCTGTCTATGGACCATTCCGCCTGCGGATCAGGAAGCACCTGCCTCATACCTGCCTGATACCTGCCTGATACCTGCCTGATACCTGCCTGTGACCACCTGCCAGCCAGCCGAGAGACACTTACCCGCTCACCTGGGAGCGCTCATCTGCTACCCGCCAGCTAGCCTACCTGGAGGCTCTGCCGTCACTTGCCGTGACCACCTGCCAGCCAGCAGAGAGACTCTTACCCGCTCACCTGGGAGTGCTCACCTGCTACCCGCCAGCTAGCCTACCTGGAGGCTCTGCCGTCACTTGCCATGACCACCTGCCAGCCAGCCGAGAGACTCTTACCCACTCCCCTGGCAGCGCTCACCTGCTACCCGCCTGCTAGCCTACCTGGAGGCTCTGCCGTCACTTGCCGTGACCACCTGCCTGTCTAGAGACTCTTGCCCTGCTTTCACTTGCCGTGACCACCTGCCTGTCAAGAGACTGTTCCCGTCACTTGCCGTGACCTCCTGCCCTTCTATCCAGAGACTGTCCCTATCACTTGCCGTGACTACCTGCCCGCCTTCCCTGGGAGCCACCCGCTTCCTTACCAGGACTGCCCCTTTGAATAGTAGCTCAGAGGTTCCACCTCCCAGACCCGTTACAGTGATCAGTGTGACGGACAAACCACAGTTTTAAATAGATGGCCTGTTGGTAACTATTTTTAACAGCGACCTTGTGTCAATAACTTTTCTGACACACTGCAACAAATTTCAATGGAGGCCAGAAATTGCATAATTTTCAGCAAATTTATATGTGATCCGTGTGACGGATAAACTACAGTTTTAAATAGCTGGCCTGTAGGTAACTATTTTTAACAGCGAACTGGTGTCAATAACTTTGCTAAGACAGTGCAATAAAATTTCTATGGAGGCCAGAAATGGCATAATTTTCAGAGCACTTATATGTTATCTGTGTGACGGACAAACCACAGTTTTAAATAGCTGGCCTGTAGGTAACTATTTTTAACAGCGACCTCGTGTCAATAACTTTGCTGACACACTGCAACAAAATTTCAATGAAGGCCAGAAATGGCAGAATTTTCAGCGCACTTACAGTACAGACCAAAAGTTTGGACACACCTTCTCATTTAAAGATTTTTCTTTATTTTCATGACTATGAAAATTGTACATTCACACTGAAGGCATCAAAACTATGAATTAACACATGTGGAATTATATACTTAACAAAAAAGTGTGAAACAACTGAAAATATGTCTTATATTCTAGGTTCTTCAAAGTAGCCACCTTTTGCTTTGATGACTGCTTTGCACACTCTTGGCATTCACTTGATGAGCTTCAAGAGGTAGTCACCGGAAATGGTTTTCACTTCACAGGGGTGCCCTGTCAGGTTTAATAAGTGGGATTTCTTGCCTTATAAATGGGGTTGGGACCATCAGTTGTGTTGTGCAGAAGTCAGGTGGATACACAGCTGATAGTCCTACCGAATAGATTGTTAGAATTTGTATTATGGCAAGAAAAAAGCAGCTAAGTAAAGAAACATGAGTGGTCATCATTACTTTAAGAAATGAAGGTCAGTCAGTCCGAAAAATTGGGAAAACTTTGAAAGTGTCCCCAAGTGCAGTTGCAAAAACCATCAATCGCTACAGAGAAACTGGCTCACATGAGGACCGCCCCAGGAAAGGAAGACCAAGAGTCACCTCTGCTTCTGAGGATAAGTTTATCCGAGTCACCAGCCTCAGAAATCGCAGGTTAACAGCAGCTCAGATTAGAGACCAGGTCAATGCCACACAGAGTTCTAGCAGCAGACACATCTCTTCACCAACTGATAAGAGGAGACTTTGTGCAGCAGACCTTCATGGTAAAATAGCTGCTAGGAAACCACTGCTAAGGACAGGCAACAAGCAGAAGAGACTTGTTTGGGCTAAAGAACACAAGGAATGGACATTAGACCATTGCAAATCTGTGATTTGGTCTGATGAGTCCAAATTAGAGATCTTTGGTTCCAACCACCATGTCTTTTTGCGACGCAGAAAAGGTGAACGGATGGACTCTACTTGCCTGGTTCCCACCGTGAAGCATGGAGGAGGAGGTGTGATGGTGTGAGGGTACTTTACTGGTGACACTGTTGGGAATTTATTCAAAATTGAAGGCATACTGAACCAGCATGGCTACCACAGCATCTTGCAGCGGCATGCTATTCCATCCGGTTTGCGTTTAATTGGACCATCATTTATTTTTCAACAGGACAATGACCCCAAACATACCTCCAGGCTGTGTAAGGGCTATTTGACCAAGAAGGAGAGTGTTGGGGTGCTATGCCAGATGACCTGGCCTCCACAGTCACCAGACCTGAACCCAATCGAAATGGTTTGGCATGAGCTGGACCGCAGAGTGAAGGCAAAAGGGCCAACAAGTGCTAAGCATCTCTGGGAACTCCTTCAAGATTGTTGGAAGACCATTTCTAGTGACTACTTCTTGAAGCTCATCAAGAGAATGCCAAAAGTGTGCAAAGCAGTCATCAAAGCAAAAGGTGGCTACTTTGAAGAACCTAGAATATAAGACATATTTTCAGTTGTTTCACACTTTTTTGTTAAGTATATAATTGCACACGTGTTAATTCATAGTTTTGATGCCTTCAGTGTGAATGTACAATTTTGATAGTCAAGAAAATACAGAAAAATCTTTTAATGAGAAGGTGTGTCCAAACTTTTGGTCTGTACTGTATATGTGATCCACGTAACGGACAAACCACAGTTTTAAATTGCTAACCTGTAGGTAACTATTTTTAACAGCGACCTCATGTCAATAACTTCGCTGACACACTGCAACAAAATTTCAGTGGAGGCCAGAAATGGCAGAATTTACAGCGCAATTATATGTGATCCGTGTGACGGATAAACCACAGTTTTAAATAGCTTGGCTGTAGGTAACTATTTTTAACAACGACCTCGTGTCAATAGCTTCACTGACACATTGCAAAAAAATTTCAATGGAGGCCGGAAATGGCCGATATTTCAGCACACTTATATGTGATCAGTGTGACGGACAAACCACAGTTTTAAATAGCTGGCGTGCAGGTAACTATTTTTAACAGCGACCTCATATCAATAACTTCGCTGACACACTGCAACAAAATTTCAATGGAGGCCAGAAATGGCTGAATTTTCAGCACAATTCTATGTGATCCGTGTGCCGGATAAACCACAGTTTTAAATAGCTGGCCTGTAGGTAACGATTTTTAACAGAGAACTGGTGTCAATAACTTTGCTAAGACAGTGCAACAAAATTTCTATGGAGGCCAGAAATGGCATAATTTTCAGCGCACTTATTTAATCCATGTGACGGACAAACAACAGTTTTCAATAGCTGGCCTGTAGGTAACTATTTTTAATAGCAACCTCGAATCAATAACTTCGCTTACACACTGCAACAAAATTTCAATGGAGGCCAGAAATGGCAGAATTTTCAGCACACTTACAGTACAGACCAAAAGTTTGGACACACCTTCTCATTTAAAGATTTTTCTCATTTAAAGATTTGAAAATTGTACATTCACACTGGAGGCATCAAAACTATGAATTAACACATGTGGATTTATATACTTAACAAAAAAGTGTGAAGCAATTGAAAATATGTCTTATATTCTAGGTTCTTCAAAGTAGCCACCTTTTACTTTGATGACTGCTTTGCACACTCTTGGCATTCTCTTGATAAGCTTCAAGAGGTAGTCACCGGAAATGGTCGTCCAACAATCTTGAAGGAGTTCCGAGAGATGCTTAGCACTTGTTGGCCCTTTTGCCTTCACTCTGCGGTCCAACTCACCCCAAACCATCTTGATTGAGCTCAGGTCTGGTGACTGTGGAGGACAGGTCATCTGGCGTAGCACCCCATCACTATCTCTCTTGGTCAAATAGCCCTTACATTGCCTGGAGGTGTGTTTGGGGTCATTGTCCTGTTGAAAAATAAATGATGGTCCAACTAAATGCAAACCGGATGGAATAGCATGCCGCTGCAAGATGCTGTGGTAGTCATGCTGGTTCAGTATGCCTTCAATTTTGAATAAATCCCCAACAGTGTCACCAGCAAAGCACCCCCACACCATCACACCTCCTCCTCCATGCTTCACGGTGGGAACCAGGCATGTAGAGTACATCCGTTCACTTTTTCTGCGTCGCACAAAGACCCAGTGGTTGGAACCAGAGATCTCAAATTTGGACTCATCAGACCAAAGCCCAGATTTCCACTAGTCTAAAGTCCATTCCTTGTGTTCATTAGCCCAAACAAGTCTCTTCTGCTTGTTGCCTGTCCTTAGCAGTGGTTTCCTAGCAGCTATTTTACCATGAAGGCCTGCTGCACAAAGTCTCCTCTTAACAGTTGTTGAAGAGATGTGCTGCTAGAACTCTGTGTGGCATTGACCTGGTCTTTAATCTGAGTTGCAGTTAACCTGCGATTTCTGAGGCTGGTGACTCGGATAAACTTATCCTCAGAAGCAGAGGTGACTCTTGGTCTTCCTTTCCTGGGGTGGTCCTCATGTGAGCCTGTTTCTTTGCAGCGCTTGATGGTTTTTTCAACTGCACTTGGGGATACTTTCAAAGTTTTCCCAATTTTTCACTCTGACTGACCTTCATTTCTTAAAGTAATGATGGCCACTCGTTTTTCTTTACTAAGCTGCTTTTTTCTTGCCATAATACAAATTCTAACAGTCTATTAAGTAGGACTATCAGCTGTGTATCCACCTGACTTCTGCACAACACAACTGATGGTCCCAACTCCATTTATAAGGCAAGAAATCCCACTTATTGAACCGGACAGGGCACACCTGTGAAGTGAAAACCATTTCCGGTGACTACCACTTGAAGCTTATCAAGAGAATGCCAAGAGTGTGCAAAGCAGTCATCAAAGCAAAAGGTGGCTACTTTGAAGAACCTAGAATATAAGACATATTTTCAGTTGTTTCACACTTTTTTGTTAAGTATATAATTCCACATGTGTTAATTCATAGTTTTGATGCCTTTCGGGTCAATGTACAATTTTCATAGTCATGAAAATACAGAAAAATCTTTAAATGAGAAGGTGTGTCCAAACTTTTGGTCTGTACTGTATATGTGATCCGTGTGACGGACAAACAACAGTTTTAAATAGCTGGCCTATAGGTAACTATTTTTAACAGCGACCTCTTGTCAATAAGTTAGCTGAGACACTGCAACAAAATTTCAATGGAGGCCAGAAATTGCAGAATTTTCAGCACACTTATATGTGATCCGTGTGACGGATAAACCACAGTTTTAAATAGATGGATATTTAGCGCTGTAATATGGAAGGGATTTGGCTGTATTCTGCAGTGCTAACAAGCAAATGGAGCAGAAAAACAGTGTTCTTTGTATTGATTTTTAAGCAAATAATGAGAATTAAGATCCCCCAAAAAAATATTCCTGGCCCCTGATACCTGGGGCTATTTCTAGAAATACCAGTAAAAGCACCAACAGAAAGAACTGGAAAGGACCGTCTTGCTATATGTACTGCAGTCTGCCACATACACTGCCTGCCTGCCTAGAACTGATATCTATGCAGCTGGATTAGTCCTCTGAAGGACTGTTAGTTGAGATGGATATGTGAATAATATATGGTGGTATACCTACACTAAGAAACAAGCAAATCTCTCCCTAGCTCAGCAGCACCTCTCCCTATTCTGCCTGATTCTGGAGTAGACTGTGACGAGCATGGCGGCGCCAGGTCTGATATAGACCTGATGACGCTGTGCGGCCAGCCAATCACTATAATGCCACAACTCACATGGCTGCGGCTTTACAGTGTGTGCCAGACAATCCCTGTATGTTCATTGGCGCTCTAAAGAGCGCCAAACATGCAGGGAGGGGACCCGAGCTCCCTCCGTGCAACCTCAGAAATATTCGGTGAGTATTGAGCATCTCAAGCAGTGAGATGCTCGGGCGAGCACCGAGCAGCAGCGAGCATGCTCGCTCGTCACTATTAGTGAGGTTTTTCCTAAATTTTGCAGCTGTTGGATTGACTGCATACCCTATAACTGGATAGCAGACCCTCTCCTTTCTAGTGGGAACATGTTGTTACTGTGGCCTAGCTCTGTGTGTGTTTAAATTGTTAGTGGGATATTTCATAAATTTTGGCAGCCGTTGGACTCACTGCATACCCTGTAACTGGATAGCAGATCCTTTCCTTTCTAATGGGAACATTTCATTACTGTGGCTCAGCTCTATGTGTCTTTAAATTGCTAGTGTTGTTTTTTCTAAATTTTGGCAGCCATTGGATTCACTGCATACCCTATAACTGGATAGCAGACCCTTTCCTTTCTAATGGGAACATGTCGTTACTGTGGCCCTGCTCTATGTTTCTTTAAAATGTTAGTGGGGTTTTTCCTAAATTTTGGCAGTCGTTGGACTCACTGCATACCCTATAACTGTATAGCAGACCCTCTCCTTTCTAAAGGGAACATGTTGGTACTGTTGCCCAGCTCTATGTGTGTTTAAATTGTTAGTGGGGTTTTTCCTATATTTTGGCAACCATTGGACTCACTGCATACCCTATATTTGAATAGCAGATCCTCTTCTTTCTAATGGGCACATGTCATTACTGTGGCCCAGCTCTATGTGCCTTTAACCCCTTTACAGCCCATGATGTATTAATATGCGTCTGTGCCCTGGGCTTTAAGAGCCTGACCCGTATTAGTACGTCATCGCGATCGCGCGCACACAGGCTGTGCAGGCGCGATCGCCGCCGGGTGTCAGCTGATTGTCACAGCTGACACCCGGTACTATGTGCAGGGAGCGGTCCCGCACCGCTCCCGGCACATTAACCCCCGCAATGCTGCGATCGAAGTCGATCGCAGCATTGCGGTGGCAAGGGGAGGTGATCGGTATACTCACCTCCTCTTCGGGCCTCCAGCGCTGTCTGCCGCGGCTTCGCGGGTGTTGCCATGACGACCCGATGTCGTCATGACAACATCCGGGTCACCAGGCAGCAGGAACAGTTTTTGGTCATGCGCAGTGCACGACCAAACAATGTTCTCACTCTGCAGCGCTGACTGCCTGCCTGGTGCTCCATCTCTATGCTGTGCAGGCGATCAGAATAAAAAAAGTTAAAGTCCCAGAGTGGGACAAAGTAAAAAAGTGTAAAAACTCTCAGAAAGTGAAAAAAAAAAAAAATTTGCAAAAATAAAAAAAAAAATAAAAAAAATAATCCACCAAAAATAAAAATATAATGTACCCATCAATAAATATTATTATGAAAAAAAAGCAAACAAACAACAAAAGTACACATATTTGGTATCGCCGCGTCCGGAACAACCTGACCTATAAAAGTGTCACACTAGTTAACCCCTTCAGTGAACACAGTAAAAAAAAAAGAAGAAAAACAAAGCAAAAACAATGCTTTATCATCATACCGCCAAACAAAAAATGGAATAACACGCGATCAAAAAGACGAATATAAATAAACATGATACCGCTGAAAACGTCATCTTTTCCCGCAAAAAACAAGCTGCCATACAGCTCCATCATCTGAAAAATCAAAAAGTTATAGCTCTCAGAATAAAGCGATGCAAAAAAATATTTTTTTCTATAAAATAGCTTTTATTGTGTAAAAGCGCCAAAACATAGAAAAACAGTATAAATGTGGTACCGTTGTAAACGTGCTGACCCAAAGAATAAAGCTACCTTATCAATTTTACCACACGCCGAACAGAATAAAAAAAAAACAAAAAAAAAACATTTCCTGAATTGTTGGTTTTTGTTTATTCTGCCTACCAAAAATCGGAATAGAAAGCGATCAAAAAATGTCACGTGCTTGAAAATGGCACCAATAAAAACGTCAACTCATCCCGCAAAAAACAAGCCATCGGATGACTCTGTCTGCCAAAATATGGAAAAATTATAGCTCTCAAAATATGACGATGCAAAAACTAGATCTTACAAAAAATGCATCTTTTAGTGTGTGACAGCTGTCAATCATAAAAACCCCATATGATTCTGGTATCACTGTAATCGCACCGACCCGAAGAATAAAGTCGTCTCATCACTTATACCACACGAGGAACGGCGTAAAAAATAAACTCTCGGGTTAGGGTTGTGTTAGGGTTAGGGTTGGGCTAGGGTTAGGGTTGTGCTAGGGTTAGGGCTGGGGTTGGGGTTAGGGTTGGGGTTGGGATTTTTTTCAAAAGTAAGAAAAAAAGATGACGATATGGCGACTAGTGTTGAGCGCAAGTGCTCGCTACTTGAGTTTGCATCGGGTGCTCTGGTATGCATTGAGTATCGTGGGTATTTGAGTGACATGCTCGAGTCTCCGCCCCATATGCTTCGCGGCCAAAAAAACTTTGCGCGTATTGCCTGCCATGCACGAGGGATCCCCGCATGTTTTTTTTTGGGTGTCTAATAACCGTGAAACATGCGGGGCAGGGACTCGAGCATGTCACTCGAGCACACGCAGTACATGGTGCATACCTGAGTACCCAATGCAAACTCAAGTAGCGAGCACTTGCGCTCAAGACTAATGACAACTTATTCAATATGATGACCTAATGTTATCAAATTCTGTGTCGTACCTATGGGTTCAAATTGTTCACTATACCGCTTGATAAAATCCAGGAGGGGTCTAGTTTCCAAAATGGGGTCACTTGTCGGGGGTTTCCACTGTTTAGGCACACAGGGGCTCTCCAAACGCGACATGATGTCCGCTAACAAATTGAATGGAAAATCGGCTCAAATTGTTAGCGGACACCATGTTGCGTTTGGAGAGCCCCTGTGTGCCTAAACATTGGAGCTTCCCCACAAGTGACCCCATTTTTGAAACTAGACCCCCCAAGGCACCTATCTAGATTCATAGTGAGCACTTGGAACCCCCAGGTGCTTCACAAATTGATTCGTAAAAATGAAAAAGTGGGAAAAAAAACACTTTTTTATTTTTACGGATTAATTTGTGAAGCACCTGGGGGTTCCAAGTGCTCACTATGCATATACATAGGTGCCTTGGGGGGTCTAGTTTCCAAAATGGGATCACTTGTGGGGGAGTTCCAATGTTTAGGCACACAGGGGCTCTCCAAACGCAACATGGTGTCCGCTAACAATTTGAGCTGATTTTCCATTCAATTTGTTAGCGGACATCAGATCCCGTTTGGAGAGCCCCTGTGTGCCTAAACATTGAAGCTCCCCCACAAGTGACCACATTTTGGAAACTAGACCCCCAAAGGCACCTATCTAGATGCATAGTGAGCACTTGGAACCCCCAGGTGCCTCACAAATTGATTCGTAAAAATGAAAAACTAGAAAAAAAAAAATACTTTTTCATTGTTACGGATTAATTTGTGAAGCACCTGGGGGTTCAAAATGCTCACCACCCAGCTAGATAAGTTCCCAGGGGAGGTATAGTTTCCAAAATGAGGTCACTTGTGGGGGTTTCCACTGTTTAGGCACATCAGGGGCTCTCCAAACGCAACATGGCGTCTGCTAATTATTCAAGCAAATTTTACAATCGAAAATTCAAATGTCGCTCCTTCCCTTCCGAGCCCTGCCGTGCTCCTAAACAGTATTTTTTCCCCACATATCTGGTATCTGCGTGCCCAGGGGAAATTGCACAACAAATTTTGGGGTCCATTTTTTTCCTGTTACCCCTGCGAAAATAAAAAAAATTGGGTCTAAAGTAACATTTTTGTGAAAAAAGTTAAATGTTCATTTTTTTCTTCCACATTCCAAAAATTCCTGTGAAGCTCCTAAAGGGTTAATAAAGTTCTTGGATGCGGTTTTGAGCACCTTGAGGGGAGCAGTTTTTAGAATGTTGTCACTTTTGGGTATTTTCTGTCATAAAGACCTCTCAAAATGACTTCAAATGTGATGTGGTCCCTAGAAAAATGTTTTTGGAAATTTTGTTGGAAATATGAGAAATCGCTGGTCAACTTTTAACCCTTATAGCTCCATAACAAAAAAAAAATGTTGGTTCCAAAATTGTGCTGATGTAAAGTAAACATGTGGGAAATGTTATTTATTAACTATTTTGTGTGACATATCTCTCTGATTTAAGGGCATGAAAATTCAAATTTTGAAGATTGCAAAATTTTCGCCAAATTTCCATTTTTTTCACAAATAAACGCAAGTGATATCGAAGAAATTTTACCACAATCATGAAGTACAATATGTCACGAAAAAACATTCTCAGAATCAGGGGTATCCATTGAAGCGTTCCAGAGTAATTACCTCATAAATTGACAGTGGTCAGAATTGTAAAAATTGGCCTGGTCATTAACGTGCAAATCACCTTGGGTTGTAAAGGGGTTAAATTGTTAGTGGGGTTTTTCCTAAATGTTGGCAGCTGTTGGACTCACTGCATACCCTATAACTGTAGAGCAGACCCTCTCCTTTCTAATGGGAACATGTCATTACTGTGGCCCAGCTCTATGTGTGTTTAAATTGTTAGTGGGGTTTTTCCTAAATTTTGGCAGCCCTTATAGTCACTGCATGGGCACTACCACTATAGGAGACCCACTCCTTTATAATGGTAACATTTTTTTTACTGAGACCCTCCTTTATGTCTTTTCAAAGGAGTATTGGGGTGCGTCCAAATTTTTGGCAACCCTTGTGTCACTGCATACACAATAACAGTATAGGAGGCCCACTCATTAATAATGGGAACAACAAAGCATAGACGACTGCTGGCCCTTTAAGAATAGTAAGGCTGTAAAAATAGTGTTTGTGACTTTCACAATCCCTCCATAAATGAAACGGAATGTGTCTGATGATGTTTCATACACCACATGGCAAGATAAGGTTATAAAATGTTAAAATGACATTTCCAGGTGAATGCATGTGTCTTGGTTGAAAGCAATGCAAAAGTGGAAAAACGCATCAAAATTGCTTTGTGTGAACATAGCCCAAGGTGTGGAGGAGAATTTTTGTTTTTGTATATTTATTTTGCCTTATATACAAGTAATTACCCAGGAAATGATGTTCCTTAACATGTTTCCCAGGAAACTCCATTTTGGTTTTGTTTTTGTATGTTTTATAGTGAGTCTGTAAAAGTGGCGTAATACCTCTGACAACGTTGTTGACTGCAGTGACCTGGGAGTCAGAAATGCTTCCAGGGGTCTTCCCCATGCTGTTCCCATGTCATTTAAGCACTGTTCACATCGATTTGGGCAATTTTTAGGCCCTCTGCAGATGGCCGGGGGAGCCGCCTGAAAAATGCTTGCGTTTCCCATAGACTTACATTGGGCTCGTTACTCGTACCGAGCACTCGAGCATTCCAATTTGCTCAACCCGAGCAGCGAGTATCCATTCATTTTAGTGCTCGCTCATCACTAGTTGCATATGAATAACACATCTTGACTAAAGTCCAAGATGTCTATCTATTCTATAGCAAAGATGTACCATAGTATGTTTGTAATATTTTCTTTTTGACAAATTACATATTTTCTTTGTTTTATTATTAGCTAGCTATCCAAGAGATTGTGAATAATTTTAGAGATAAATGAATTTTCTCTTGATAGAATGGGGTGCTATTCTTCATAATTATATTTGACACAGTATTCAATACCCTCAGCCATTTGAAGAGAAGAACAAAATGTAATATATATCCAAAATTATTAAACTGAAGTTAACCGTAGTAGAAAAGAATAAAACATCTATTATTCTACCCAGTGTGAAGGTTCTGAAATAAAATCAAAACATATTCCTATACTATAAACATGATTGTTGGTAAGTACAAAATGTGTATGTGAAAATGATAACTATTAATCCATCCCAGACCATAAGGGCAACCACAATGCGACCTTTTAAAAATAGTGGAATTGATTTACGGTTTAATACTAACGTAATGCAGAAAATGATCGCTTGTACTTGTGGTTTGTAATACAGAAGCGATGTTAAATGTAAGTATGCTGCTGGTTTTAGTACAAATATAGTCTAAGAATTAATATTTATGGTATTTTCACAGCACTTACAGCATGTTGGCATGATAAGACCTAGTTAATATCCTTAATCACTTAGACCATAATTGCATCTCATTGTGCCATAACAGACTAGGAGATCAGGTGTCAATTTCTGGACCTTAGTTTTTTTTCTATTTATATAAGTACTAGACTCTATATTAAATGTCCGAGCTCCTTTGCATTGAAACCATTTTACATCTGACATAAAATAATGCAGAGATAGAGGGTACAGCTAAATTCTACCACATATGATGAACTCTTCTTGTAAAAGGCATGCTATTTTGCAACCATGCTATAATGTATTCCAAAATATAAAAATGGATATAACAAAATATGCATTTAAAGCCGACTATTGCAAGTCTACCAACTCTAACAAACTCTATGAGTAGTCATATGTTATATGACAGTTTGTCATACATTTAACTTTTGGCATCTGCAAAGCTGCAACATTGTTAGGAGAAAAAAATGGCCAAAAAATACAACTTTGTGGCACATGCTGATACGGTAAATGAATAGATCTCAAGTCTGAGGACTAGTGATGCGCGAACGTGCTCGGATAAGGTGTTACCATTGGATAAGGTAATTTAACCAGAAGTTAAATTTTCATTTTTGCTCATTGTTTTTCTCTCCTTCTTCCATAAGGCATCTTTTCTTATTTGTCCATCAAAATAGCCTTATTAGGCAGTTTTTTTTGTGTACAGCCATTCATTTTACTATGTAACGTATTTAAAAATGGGGAATATATCATAGCGTGATGAAAATAGTGCAATTCTCCATTGTTTTTAAATTTTTTTTTTCAGTGTACAGTAAAAATGACCTAGCAACAGGATTCTTCAGTAAGTGTGATTACAGTAATTTATTGATTTTTTACATTTAAGTGGTTTAAAAAAATCTGAATATTGTAAACTTGAGTTATGCATGTAAGATCATAGGTTCTATATACAGTACAAACCAAAAGTTTGGGCACACCTTCTCATTTAAAGATTTTTCTGTATTTTCATGACTTTGAAAATGGTACATTCACACTGAAGGCATCAAAACTATGAATTAACACATGTGGAATTATATACTTAACAAAAAATTGTGAAACAACTGAAAATATGTATTATATTCTAGGTTCTTCAAAGTAGCCACCTTTTGCTTTGATGACTGCTTTGCACACTCATGGCATTCTCTTGATGAGCTTCAAGAGGTAGTCACCAGAAATGGTTTTCACTTCACAGGTGTGCCCTGTCAGGTTTAATAAGTGGGATTTCTTGCCTTATAAATGGGGTTGGGACCATCAGTTGTGTTGTGCACAAGTCTGATGGATACACAGCTGATAGTCCTACTGAATAGACTGCTAGAATTTGCATTATGGCAAGAAAAAAGCAGCTAAGTAAAGAAAAACGAGGGGCCATCATTACTTTAAGAAATGAAGGTGAGTCAGTCTGAAAAATTGGGCAAACTTTGAATGTGTCCCCAAGTACAGTTGCAAAAATCATAAAGCGCTACAAAGAAACTGGCTCACATGAAGACCGCACCAGGAAAGGAATACCAAGAGTCACCTCTGCTTCTGAGGATGTTTATCCGAATCACCAGCCTCAGAAATCGCAGGTCAATAGCAGCTCAGATTAGAGACCAGGTCAATGCCACACAGAGTTCTAGCAGCAGACACATCTCTACAACAACTGTTAAGATGAGACTTTGTTCAGCAGGCCTTCATGGTAAAATAGCTGCTAGGAAACCACTGCTAAGGACAGGCAACAAGCAGAGGAGACTTGTTTGGGCTAAAGAACACAAGGAATGGACATTAGACCAGTGGAAATCTGTGCTTTGGTCTGATGAGTCCAAATTTGAGATCTTTGGTTCCAACCACCGTGTCTTTGTGCGACGCAGAAAAGGTGAACAGATGGACTCTACATGCCTGGTTCCCACCGTGAAGCATGGAGTAGGAGGTGTGATGGTGTGGGGGTGCTTTGCTGGTGACGCTGTTGGGGATTTATTCAAATTTGATGGCATACTGAACCAGCATGGCTACCACAGCATCTTGCAGCGGCATGCTATTCCATCCGGTTTGCGCTTAGTTGGACCATCAATTATTTTTCAACAGGACAATGACCCCAAACACACCTCCAGGCTGTGTAAGGGCTATTTGACCAAGAAGGAGAGTGATGGGGTGCTATGCCAGATGACCTGGCCTCCACAGTCACCAGACCTGAACCCAATCGAGATGGTTTGGGGTGAGCTGGACGGCAGATTGAAGGCAAAAGTGCTAAGCATCTCTGAGAACTCCTTCAAGATTGTTGGAAGACCATTTCCGGTGACTACCTCTTGAAGCTCATCAAGATAATGCCAAGAGTGTGCAAAGCTGTCATCAAAGCAAAAGGTGGCTACTTTGAAGAACCTAGAATATAAGACATATTTTCAGTTGTTTCACACTTTTTTGTTAAGTATATAATTCCACATGTGTTAATTCATAGTTTTGATGCCTTCAATGTGAATGTACAATTTTAAAAGTAATGAAAATATAGAAAAATCTTTAAATGAGAAGTTGTGTCCAAGCTTTTGGTCTGTACTGTATACACATACACATTTAACTTTGCTAAATTGAAAAGGTTGCTGCTCTTATTTATTCATTTTTTATGTTATTCACTTATATAGCCATTAATTCAACAGTGCTTCACGGACATCAGCATTGCCATCCCCATTGGGCCTCACAATCTACATTCCCGATCAGTATGTATTTGCAGTGCAGACGGCTGGGGCAGATGTTTGAAGCCTGCGAAGGGGGTAATACCCACGGAGCTTTCCAGGCTACTAATATCAGCCCCCAGCTGAATACCTAGCCTTTACAAGCTATTAAAATGAAATAATTAAAAAAAAATTGACGTGGGGCTTCGCACTATATTTGTGTCCAGCCAGGTACAGCAGGCAGGAACAGGCTGCCCCCAACCACCAGCTGCATATTTGTACCTGGTTGGACACAAAAATATAGGAAAACCCTTTTTTTCTTAATTATTTCATGAATTTCATGAAATAATTAAAAAAAAAAAATACGTGGGGCTTCGTCCTATTTTTGTGTCCAGCCAGGTACAACTAGGCAGCTGGAGGCTGGAATCCGCAGCGCAGGGAGTCCCAAGCTTTCTGGGCACCCCCCCCACTGTAAATTGCAGTACGCAGCCACCCCGAAAAATGGCGCGTTCATAGAAGCGCAATCTTCTGTCGCTGTACCCAACTCATCCAGGGCCCTGGTGCGGTGGCTCACTGGGTAATAAAGGGGTTAGAGCCAGCTTGGTATTATCAGCTGGCCCTAAGCCCGAAATTCATGGGGTCACGCCAATATTAGACATGACAGCCATGAATTTCTAGTAAAGTATTTAAAAAAAAACACAACACCCAGAATAAAGTCCTTTAATTGAAATAAACACACAATTCTTTATTGTTCTAAATTAAACCATACTTACCATCACGCCCATTCCAGCTGAAGCCAACGATTTCCTGCAATAAAAGAAAAATAATAAACCAACATCGTCCTTACCTTTCGATGGTTCCCAGGACAGCTCCAGCTCTGCTACATCGAGATGACAGGCTGGATCGCAGAAGAAAGCTGCCATCCAGCCTGTCATCCCGCAGACACTGAGAAGCGCAGGCATGCTTGCGCTCCTCAGTGTCAGGCTGTGACGGCATCCAGATGAGCCGAGTCTCTCACGCTCACCGCATACGCAGGAGAATTCTGCCACGCTGTCAGTGATGTGCATGAGGTGAGCTGAGTTCATTGTCGGCTCATCTGAGGAGCTTCTCAGTGTCCGCGAGATGACAGGCTGGATGTCAGCTTTCTGATGCGATCAAGCCTTTCATCTCGATGTAGCAGAGCTGGAGCTGTCCTGGAAACCATCAAAAGGTAAGGATGATGTTGCTTTATTATTTTTCTTTTATTGCAGGAGATCGTTGGCTTCAGCTGGAATGGGCGTGATGGTAAGTATGGTTTAATTTAGAACAATAAAGAATTGTGTGTTTATTTCAATTAAAGGACTTTATTCTGGGTGTTTGTGTTTTTTTTAACTTTGACTATGGGGTTAGTAATGGGGGTGTCTTATAGACGCCTCTCCATTACTAACCTGGGCTTGATGTCAGCTGGCATTATAAGCTGACATCAACCCCAGCCGTATTACCCCTCTGCCACCGCTACAGGGCAGTGGGAAGAGCGAGGCTAAGTGCCAGAATTGGCGCATCCTATGGATGTGTCATTTCTGGGGCGGCTGACGGCTGGAGTTTCTAGCCTGGGAGGGGGCCAATATTCATGGCTCCCTTCCTGGGCTATTAATATCAGCCCCCAGCTGTCTGCCTAGCCTTTGCTAGCTATTAAATTAGGGGGGACCCCACGTCATTTTTTTTGGGGGGTCCCCCATTTTAATAGCTAGTAAAGGCTATGTATTCAGCTGGGGGCTGATATTAGTAGCCTGGGAAGCTCCGTGGGTATTACCCCCTTCCCAGGCTTCAAACATCTGCCCCAGCCGTCTGCTTAACGTCCGCTAGAGACTAAAATTACGGAGAACCCCATGCCAATTTTTTTTTAAATAAATCCTTTATTTTAACACTAAATGACAAGTACAGTAATCAACACTGTCACTGTACTAATTATATATGTGACTAACATGTTTCTATCTATCTAATCTATGTGTGAAGCTCTATTCTGTCTGTTATAAATTGTCGGGTACAGATGCTGAATTGCCGGCCGGCTTTTTTAAAGAGACGGTGCATGAAAACACTATTATTTTTTTTAATAAATCCTTTACACTAAATGACAAGTACAGTAAGCAACACTGTCACTGTACTTCATATATATGTGACTGACATGTTTCTATCTATCTAAGGTGAGCTCATGTCCAATGAACTCAGCTCACCTCCTGCACGTCACTGACAGCGTGGGAGAATTCTCCTGCACTCAGTGCTTCAGTGTGAGAATTCTACCACGCTGAAGCGCTGAGTGCAGGAGAATTTTCCCACGCTGTCAGTGCATGAGGTGAGCCGAGTTCATTGGACATTAACTCGGCTCATCTGGATGCCCTCACAGAGAGACACTGTGGAGCGCAAGCAAGCCTGCGCTTCTCAGTGTCTGCGGGATGACAGACTGGATGGCAGCGTTTTGCTGCGGTCCAGCCTGTCATCTCGATGTAGCAGAGCTGAAGCTGTCATGGGAACCATGGAAAGGTAAGGATGATGTTGCTTTATTATTTTTCTTTTATTTCAGGAGATCGTTGGCTTCAGCTGGAATGGGCGTGACGGTAAGTATGGTTTAATTTAGAACAATAAAGAATTGTGTGTTTATTTCAATTAAAGGACTTTTTTCTGGGTGTTGTGTTTTTTTTAAATACTTTACAAGAAATTCATGGTGGTCATGTCTAATATTGGCGTGACCCCATGAATTTTGGGCTTAGGGCCAGCTGATAATGCCAAGCTGGCCCTAACCCCTTTATTACCCAGTGAGCCACCGCATCAGGGCCCTGGATGAGTTGGGTACAGCGCCAGAAGATGGCGCTTCTATGAACGCGCCATTTTCCGGGGTGGCTGCGGACTGCAATTTGCAGCGGGGGTGGCCCAGAATGCTTGGGCCTCCCTGCGCTGCAGATTCCAGCCCCCAGCTGCCTAGTTGTACCTGGCTGGACACAAAAACAGGGCGAAGCCCCACGTCAATTTTCTTTAGATTATTTCATGAAATAATTAAGAAAAAAAGGGCTTCCCTATATTGTTGTGTCCGGCCAGGTACAAATAGGCAGCTGGTGGTTGGGGGCAGCCCGTTCCTGCCTGCTGCACATGACTGGACACAAATATAGTGCGAAGCCCCACGTCAATTTTTTTTTAATTATTTCATGAATTTCCTGAAATAATTTAAAAAAATTGAAGTGGGGCTTCGCACTATATTTGTGTCCAGCCAGGTACAGCAGGCAGGAACGGGCTGCCCCCAACCACCAGCTGCCTATTTGTACCTGGCCGGACACAACAATATAGGGAAGGCCTTTTTTACTTAATTATTTCATGAATTTCATGAAATAATTAAAAAAAATTGAAGTGGGGCTTCGCACTATATTTGTGTCCAGCCAGGTACAGCAGGCAGGAACGGGCTGCCCCCAACCACCAGCTGACTATTTGTATCTGGCCGGACACAACAATATAGGGAAGGCCTTTTTTTCTTAATTATTTCATGAATTTCATGAAATAATTAAAAAAAAAATACGTGGGGCTTCGCCCTATTTTTGTGTCCAGCCAGGTACAACTAGGCAGCTGGGGGCTGGAATCTGCAGCGCAGGGAGGCCCAAGCTTTCTGGGCCCCCCCCCCGCTGCAAATTGCAGTCCGCAGCCACCCCGGAAAATGGCGCGTTCATAGAAGCGCCATCTTCTGGCGCTGTACCCAACTCATCCAGGGCCCTGGTGCGGTGGCTCACTGGGTAATAAAGGGGTTAGGGCCAGCTTGGTATTATCAGCTGGCCCCAAGCCCAAAATTCATGGGGTCACGCCAGCATTAGACATGACCGCCATGAATTTCTAGCAAAGTATTTAAAAAAAACACAACACCCAGAATAAAGTCCTTTAATTGAAATAAAGACACAATTCTTTATTGTTCTAAATTAAACTATACTTACCATCACGCCCATTCCAGCTGAAGCCAACGATCTCCTGCAATAAAAGAAAAATAATAAACCAACCTCATCCTTACCTTTCCATGGTTCCCACGACAGCTTCAGCTCTGCTACATCGAGATGACAGGATGGACCGCAGCAGAACGCTGCCATCCAGCCTGTCATCCCGCAGACACTGAGAAGAGCAGGCATGCTTGCGCTCCTCAGTGTCTCGCTGTGACGGCATCCAGATGAGCCGAGGTCATGTCCAATGAACTCGGCTCACCTCATGCACGTCACTGACAGCGTGGGAAAATTCTCACGCTGAAGTGCTGAGTGCAGGAGAATTCTCCCACGCTGTCAGTGACGTGCATGAGGTGAGCTCATGTCCAATGAACTCAGCTCACCTCATGCACCTCACTGACAGCGTGGGAGAATTCTCCTGCACTCAGCGCTTCAGCGTGAGAATTTTCCCACGCTGTCAGTGACGTGCATGAGGTGAGCCGAGTTCATTGGACATGAACTCGTCTCATCTTTATGCCGTCACAGCCAGACACTGCAGAGCGCAAGCATGCCTGCGCTTCTCAGTGTCTGCGGGATGACAGGCTGGATGGCAGCTTTCTGCTGCGGTCCAGCCTGTCATCTCGATGTAGCAGAGCTGAAGCTGTCGTGGGAACCATGGAAAGGTAAGGATGAGGTTGCTTTATTATTTTATTTTTATTACAGGAGATCGTTGGCTTCAGCTGGAATGGGCGTGATGGTAAGTATGGTTTAATTTAGAACAATAAAGGATTGTGTCTTTATTTCAATTAAAGGACTTTATTCTGGGTGTTTGTGTTTTTTTTAACTTTGATTATGGGGTTAGTAATGGGGGTGTCTTATAGACGCCTCTCCATTACTAACCTGGGCTTGATGTCAGCTGGCATTATAAGCTGACATCAACCCCAGCCCTATTACCCCCTGCCACCGCACCAGGGCAGCGTGGAAGAGCGAGGCTAAGTGCCAGAATTGGCGCATCCTATTTATGCGCCATTTCTGGGGCGGCTGACGGCTGGTGTTTCTAGCCTGGGAGGGGGCCAATATTCATTGCTCCCTTCCTGGGCTATTAATATCAGCCCCCAGCTGTCTGCCTAGCGTTTGCTAGCTATTAAATTAGGGGGGACCCCACGTCATTTTTTTGGGGGGGTCCCCCATTTTAATAGCTAGTAAAGGCTATGTATTCAGCTGGGGGCTGATATTAGTAGCCTGGGAAGCTCCGTGGGTATTACCCCCTTCCCAGGCTTCAAACATCTGCCCCAGCTGTCTGCTTAACCTCCGCTAGAGCCTAAAATTAAGGGGAAACCCACGCCAATTTTTTTAATAATAAATCCTTTATTTTAATACTAAATGACAAGTACAGTAACCAACACTATCACTGTACTTCATATATATGTGACTGACATGTTTCTATCTATCTAATCTATGTGTGAAGCTCTATTCTGTCTGTTATAAATTGTCGGGTACCGCTGCTGAATTGCCGGCCGGCTTTCTTAAAGAGACGGTGCATGAAAACACTATAATTTTTTTTAATAAATCCTTTACACTAAATGACAAGTACAGTAAGCAACACTGTCACTGTACTTCATATATATGTGACTGACATGTTTCTATCTATCTAATCTATGTGTGATTCTCTATTCCTTCTATTCTAAATTGTCGGGTACCGCTGCTGAATTGCCGGCCGGCTTTTTCAAAGAGACGGTGCATGAAAACACTAATATTTTTTTTGATAAATCCTTTACGCTAAATGACAAGTACAGTAAGCAGCACTTTAACTGTACTTCGTATATATGTGACTGACATGTTTCTATCTATCTAATCTATGTGTGATTCTCTATTCTTTCGGTTCTAAATTGTCGGGTACCGGTGTATGCCGCTGCTGAATTGCCAGCTTTTCATGTTTCACTGTTGGCACTGTTCCCATCGATTTGGGCAATCACTGTAATGCCACAACCACCATGGCTGTGGCATTACAGTGAGTGGCAGACAATCCCTGCATGATTGGTGCTCTAAATGCCAGACATGCAGGACACGCTTTTGGTGCACGAACAGTTATCGAACATAACCTCGAACAGCCGAATTTTTTGCAAATCGTTCGGGTTCGTCGAACAACTCGAACACCGCCCAAAACAGCTCGAATTTGAGATTGGCAAACAGTTCTAGTCGAACACCGCTCATCTCTACTCTTCATCAGACGTGGAACTTAGTTCTCATAGGGTTGATTTGCCACATAGCCCACTATCACTCGTCTTTCCATGAGAATCAGGTCACTTACATGCTCAAAGTTGTCATCAGTCATTGATATGAATGGATGTCCAGCTCCTCCTTCATTGCTGACACTTGTTCGACTTCTCATGAACTTCTCTATATACACTTTTCATGACAAAGCACTTCCTCCATACTTTGTACAAATTGTCCTGTAAATGTCAGCACTTTTTTCATGCAAATCACAAGTGGGGCAACCACTGTTTCTTGTACTGCAGTCCAAATAAACTGACGTAACATGATCAGACCTGCACAACAGTGAGAGACTGCACTCTCATACAGAAAGCAGTGAATAGACATTATGGCCAACAAAAGTTTTAGTACAGCCAGAGTGTGGAAAATCTCTTGACTTATCCTCGTATTACTATTCTTCTTATATTTATATTATTATTATTATTATGCATATCATGTGTCTTTCTCGGAAGACTACATAGAAACAATGAACATTTTATCAGTCTAGAATTGAACTGGAGAATAAAGAACAAAATGCTCTTGAGTATCTTATCAGACAGACCATTTCTTGGCAGAAACGCTTCTGTCCATTAGAGATTATTTCCTAGTTACTAAACCAAAACATTTTAGAATATTTTAATAGTATCATTGGCTAAAGAGTTATGTTACCAAGTTGATTTTAGGATTTAAATTCCATAAGAAAACCAGAGATTCTGCAGAAATACAGTATATATTCAGAAACACTTGGCCTGACTGCCTAGTTCTTATCAATAATTCATGCTCTCTGAGAAATCCTGCCAAAGCTGTGTCTTTAACATAAAATGTACAGCTCAATTGATTTACAAAAATACTTAGTGAGCATCAAGAAACATTACTATGGATTTCTGTTGCATTTTGTAAAATTTATAGAAAGTAAGTAATATGTAAGATGTGATTTGAAATGTAAAAATTGGTTATTTTTGAAAGTCCTTATGCTGAAACAAGCACTTGAGAAATCAAAATCAATTATGCAAAACACTGAATTATAACATTAATCCTTGCATATTAATTTTATATTACATAAAATGTATTTACAGCAATAATGATCTTTTACTTAGTTATTACATTTTGGCCTGAGTGGCAAGCATATACGCTGTCTTATTCGTAGCAGTCGATTCTTAAAGAGGTTGGCCAACTTTGGTAACATTTTTTTTTACTTAAATGCATGTGTTTACCTGGAAAGCATAATGTTAATTTGTTGAAGCTTTAATAACTGTATTTTCTTGAAAACAATTATAATATATTGTATATTTCATAACAAGTCACTTTGAGCAGCATTTTGTAGAATAACTTACAAGAAAAAACAGCAAATGTCTGTGCAAGTGTGAAAAGCCTTCAGTAGACTGTATGACATATAATTAGGAGAAATGATCAAAGTTTACTGGTGTCAAAAAGTAATCCACTAATTTATAAAAAAGTGGATGTGGGCTTCTGCAGTTGATGAATTTACGATTATTTGTGCCAGTAACTGGCATGTGTGATTTCTTTTGATGTAGAATTTTGCAGTAAATACATATAATTTTTTTAAAATATTGCCTGTGCAATAATAGTGTTTTAACTGTTTTTATTTTATTTGTAACATATCATATGCCAATATCCCCTTTCTTAGGTTGGCAAAATAGCCTTAGTTAAAGGCCTTGGAGTTCTCTGCGTATCTCCCAGGCCTACGAGTGGTTAGATGTCCCATCCTAGTGTAAACACCAGCTGCTCTTCTGCCTCAGGAAGCTGTGGGTTGGAAATTTTTCCTTGTTAACCTTTTGCCCATGACTCACCTCTCCAGCTGTGCTGCAGCTCCCTGCTTGCTATCTGGTCATCCATGTATCTGTGACACCGCATTCTCAGCCCAGTGTTCAATCTGGGCTAGGGTTTGCGCCTGCAAGCAGGACCTGGAGTTCACTGCACATGGTCAGGAGCCTGCTCATGGCTGGAAGCCCCAGCCTAGAGTAAACACCGTGTTGGAGGTGCCTCACTATGCAGGCACCAGGAGACCATGCATAGAGCAGCAGTAGCGGCCAGAGTGGTGAGTGGCGAGCTAAGTATAAGGATTTATTTGATTTTTTACATCTTATGTATTTTATGCTTTAGACTTTGGAGAGACACCAGATCATGATAAAGAACATTAATTTGACGTATAATAACTTCTCTGTGAATTGAATTTCCCAGTAAAATCTGCAAGAACAGGCGGCAAATTCTAATTTTGCCTGATTCACTCATCTCTACTTATAGCCATATTTTTTCACAACAGAACATTGAACACAAATTGGAATTTGACAGTTTGACATTTTTCCATTTAACCACTTCGCGCCAGAGCCTGTTTTCGCCTTCGTGACCAGGCCAATTTTTTCAATTCTGACCACTGTCACTTTATGAAGTAATTAATCTGGAATGCTTCAACAGATTCCCCTGATTCTGAGATTGTTTTTTCGTGACATATTGTACATTTATCACATGTCTACTTTACATCAGCACAATTTTGGAACCAACATTTTTTTTTGTTAGGAAGTTCTAAGGGTTAAAAGTTAACCAGCGATTTCTCATTTTTCCAACAAAATTTGCAAAAACATTTTTTTAGGGACCACATCTTATTTGAAGTGACTTTGAGGGGCCTTTATGACAGAAAATATGCAAAAGTGACACAATTTTAAAACTGCACCCCTCAAGGTGCTCAAAACCACATCCCTCCGTTTGCTTAAATTGAGGACCTGCAGTCAGGGGGCCGCATCCTTTCAACTAACAGGACCTGTGATGACGCGTACCTGATCCCGAGTCACGTGGTCTGCGGGCAGTCACGTGGTCCGCAACTTGGAACCCAGAAACAGTGAACATGAATGGCGGGTTGGAACACACTGCACGTGGCCTACCCAGCCACCAGCAACCCACGGTGAGACTTGCCTGCTCCCTCCATCTTCACATTACCACCGGGGTGGTGCAGGGATGCACAATTCCAATAGGTGAGTGGCTTCTTGGCTAGTTTTGCCACATCAATCTATCAGGTCCTTCACATAGCGCGCTCTTCTTCTTTTCTCCCCCATACTTTGACGCTGACCGGCGTGGGATCATTCCCACAGAGCTGCTGCTGTGTGACGTTCCTGCATCTACCCATCATCCTCAATCTGATGAACTTTAGCTACAATTTATTGGATAAAAATTGGTATTTAATCATGGAATTATCTTTCATTAATCATTTGGACTCCATGAATACAGTGCATATATGAATTTTGTATGTTTTTTTGTCATTGAAAAAAAGGAAAAAAAGTTTTTGATATTTAGTTTCATTATATTATTATGATTCATTGTCAGAATCTTGTTTATCTACTTTAACAATTTTTATTGGTTTGTCTATTTTTTTGGTCTCCTTTTGGGATCATTTTATTTTATTTATATATAAAAAAAGAAATTAATTGGGCCTTATAAGACCCTGTAATCACGGATATTGCAATTTTATCAATCTATATGGTTTAAATTTGCAGAGCAATATGGAATTTTTTAATACTAATCGGGAATGTCATAGAGAGTTCCTCATATCTGAAATATTGGGTCTTCCAAAATAATAGTTCATCATTGAACATTAATATCAATCTTCAACCCTTAAGTGAAATAGATAAGCAATATTTCTTAGATTATGAAAATAACAGTAAGATTGAGATTGTTAATCATGTGGATACTTTATTTCTAAGACGTTATATAGCTGAAAAAATTGTACCTAGAGGTCTGAGGTTAACACAAAAATCTTCTTTCCCACAAGATTTGGCATTTACTAAAGAATGGGATGATTACTCGCTGAATTGTTCTTTTGGTATGATGAACCTCCTCATTGCCAAAAGAACCCTTCTAGCGCAATAGGCCTTAGAGGAACTCAAATCACTCAGAATGACCCTTGACTCATTTGTTCCCTTTGTAGAGTTTAATGAGTCATATAAATCTCAAATTCAGATTAATTAAATTTGAGGAAGATATTATAAGAAGTAAAGCAGCAAAATTACTACGTGATAGGAAGGATATATGTACAATGGATGAAATTGCTGGTTCCTCCATCCTATTCCAACAGGAACCAGTTAATATCACTTATGGAGCAAAATCCGTTCCCACTACAATTTCAAATCCTTTGTCCACTATAGTTGAATCCCCTGTCAGAAGGAAAAATCTATCTTTGAAATTTCTTAAATCTACTAAACAAAATTTTTTTTTACGAACAGCATAAGAAAACTTTGTCAATTGCCTCTGTAAAATTATGAGTTATAAAATCTGTGGTGAATGAAAATAGATCAGAAAATAATTAAAAGGTTTCAACTGATATAAAAAACTTAGATAACATCCAGACTATGCAGTCCCCTTCAGACTTAAATCCCACATCTTTAGATGTGGCCCCAATAGTGCAACCTCTAGATAGAGATTTAATCCAGCTTCCACTAGACTTTGAAATTAATTCTTCACCTATAGCTATATCCACACAAATGGAAGTCCATTTTGACCCCAAGAATCTATCCTTGCTGACAGTGCACAACTATACACCTTCACAAACTGATCACCATCCAATAAACTGTGATTTTCCTTGTGAAACACCTGTTGTGGATGGGACCTGCACTTCTCCAATCAAGGAACCTGATACTGTTAACATCACCCACTCCTCAGCTCCTTCATTAGCTTTTCGTAATTTCTCTTCGACTATTGACTTAACTCCATCGGTACAGGAATCATCAATTATGGCTTATCCTCCTTTTTCTTCGAATGGGAAAAATGTCATTAATAGTCAGAATCCCAGTTTGAGGGATTCAAAAATTACACAGTTTTTTCGGGTTTCCCCCGGGCGTCACCCAAAGAGAAAAAGAGAAAACCGGGCTGCAGAGGGAGTGGACGAACCGTCTGCAGACCCGTTACCTCTACTAGACACATTTCAAAAGAGGACAAAGGCCAATTAGAACATAAGCAAATGAATGGGAATTTAGGAATTTTCAATTTGTCGGACCATAATCTAACTGATGATGAGGTCCGATTACTCGAACGGGATTTGTCTTTCTGCCCTAATTCCCCAACTAATGTGTTTTCTTTAAACCTTGATCTCAATGATTTTTTCAAAAAATTAACTATACAACGGCACTTTTTACTAGAAGAAGGAGAGGAAAAACGATTATTCCACCTTTACAAAACTCCTCTCTTGTTACTAATCTAGAGACTGAACCGGTGCATGTAGATGTGCATGGACATTCGAGTAAATTCTATCCGTTACATCATAAAGGTTCTCATATTGAAACATTCCAACAACTTATTTTAAAAGATATTCGGTCTTTTGAACATCAAAAAAATTAGAGACAATTTAAGTCCCGGTGAGAGACGAGCCATCATTTCACTTAGAGATGATCAAAACCTGATCATCAAGAGCGCTGACAAAGGGGGTGGCGTAGTACTCATGAACAGAGGCTGGTATCTTGGGGAGGGAAAAAGATTTCTGGATGACCATGACTATCATGAAATGTTATCATATGATCCGTCAGTTTCCATATTCTTAAAATATAAGGAGCACATTAGGGCCGCACATGCAAATGGTCTTTTAAATAAAAAAGAGAAAAAATTCCTAGATATAACAACATTCAGAGTTCCTTTTTTCTATTTCCTCCCCAAGATACACAAAAGCTCTACCAATACACCGGGCCGCCCAATCATTTCGGAAATTAGTTCCATTACTAGTAATCTTTCATATTATGTTGACCTTTTTCTTCAAAAATATGTCCTCAAGCTTGATTCCTATCTGAGAGATTCTTCTCAATTGATTAAACTTGAAATCTTGAAAGCCCTCCCCACTATGAATGACTGTCTCATATTGACCCTTGATGTCAGTGTTCTTTATAGTAATATAGCCCATGAGTTGGGGTTGCGGTCAATTGATCAATTTTTGTCAATGGACACTAATATCCCGATTGAGCAAAAGAAATTTCTTAAAACATCAATTATGTTTATATTAAACAACAATGTATTCACATTTGAAGGGGTGGTCTATCGTCAGATAAGGGGCTGTGCGATGAGGACGAGATTCACCCCCAGTTATGCAAATTTGTTTATGGGGATCTTTAGTCCATCTTCATCGCACAGTCCCCAATGGCGGCTAATCATGTGGTGTTTTATCGCCGCTTCATAGATGATTTATTCTTTTTGTGGAAGGGTACGAATGAGAGTGCATTGAAATTTGTTGAAAAACTCAACTCCAACTCATGGGGTTTATCCTTCACAGCGACCTTTTCTAAAACTGCCTTACAATTCTTGGATCTTATGGTGCAGTTTGATTCTGTCAGGGTAAGAAAGAATATATATTTTTCCACTTTTATACTTTTATACGCTTTGCTTATGTACTAACCACCATTTTGTGTCCTATAACAATAAGCTTTCCCTGCTACGTGTTACTTAGATCGAAACTTATGCTAAGATGGTGCCAGTATCAGCCAAGCACCTGTTTCAGAGAAATGAAACCAAAACATCAACTGACCAGAGACTGAGTTAAGGAGTCGTGGACCAATCAGGAGTGGCTGGATACTAGACATTTATGGCTTACCCCGCCCCGAACAACCCCTTTCCCCTCCCCATTACGCAGTGTATTTAAGTTTGTGCATGCGGAAATAAAGACAGAACATTGCTGAGATCGTGGCTTGCCAGTAGCCTTCTGAGCATGCTCTGAGTTTGAACCAGCTTGTTGTCTGACTCATTCTTTGAATGGTTGACCCATGCTCATAGCCTTAATTTGGAGTGACTGGAGGACGAGTGGAATGTCGCTACGACCCCGACAAATGGCGCCCAACGTGGGGCGTGGCTAGCGGTACGCCGCCCTCTCGGACCCATATTGCTGACTTCCCTGGTGGTGACCGTGGCGGCTGAATTTGAGGCCTGATCAACCTCCATCGAACACGGTAAGTCGAGATGTATTCTTTATGTCTCACTTGCCTGTGTGTCAGCCGCAGCGGTTCCTGTGGGATTATCAGTTTGGATCTGGGTGGGTGACCGGTCGAGTGGTGAGACCTTGGGCGTCCCGCGCCACGTCCCGTACCAGCAACTGTGAGACCGAGTGACGTCGCATGCCTGTGCGTTCTCGTGTGCACACCACCTCCTCCTCCCCCGGTCACTGTACTTTTTTTAGATAGTTGCCTCCCGTGACTGATAGTCGATTCCAAGCCATCCTTGAATTGAAGTGTAAGGGAGAAAGAATCTGTGACGAATTGAGGAGTGCTCTTCGTCTACCACAGAGACTGCTGTAAAGTCAAGGTTAGGGAAGGATATAGATTGAGGTGTCTCTCTATCTCATCAGTGTATTGAGGTGTGCTCTACACTGACGGTTAGGAAAGGAGATAGATTGAGGTGTCTCTCTATCTCATCAGTGTATTGAGGTGTGCTCTACACTGACAGGTGGTGACCTGTAATCAGGGTGCCGTGGTGAGTCGCACTGTAAAGTCGCCATTCAAGGTTAGGAAAGGAGATAGATTGAGGTGTCTCTCTATCTCATCAGTGTATTGAGGTGTGCTCTACACTGAGGGGTGGCGACCTGCGGACTGCACCAGTGATCTGAGTCGCGACAGATCATTGCATTCTATAAGAAAATGTTGCGTATGTTCAAATCTGAAAGACCTGGCAAGATGCCGGATGGTGCAGTGGGAGTCATCCAATTAGTAGAGTCACGGGAAAGCAAGGAGGCTGTTAAGAATGTTAGGAATTTGTATAAAATGATAAGTTTACCCAGTACGGGCAGACTTCAGCCTTCAGTGTAGAAGGAATGCGTAACAAAAAAAAAAAAAAGGGAAGTTGAGTGATGAAGGATTCCTGCACCAGAAGTAGATGGTGCGGGAGGGGGGACAGAGAATGCCGAGCCTTTGTTCGGATACATGAAAGCTGCAGAATGTGATTTGTTAAGTGACCTTAAATTGGCCGTAACCCCGTTGATGCCTGTCACTACACCGAGCCCTCAGCCACCACCCTATAATGGCGCCGACGCCAAATCATCGGAAGGATGGACGTGTCGTATGTGTGGAGAGCAGAACCCGCCCTGGGCGGAGTTCTGCTGTGTCTGTGGGGCGGGCTGCCCATGGCACGATGCCCAGCCTGCCTCCAAGAACAATCCCACTCCCACTCCAACTCCTCCCTCCAACGGCCATCTTACGACACCTTTTCCTGCCCCCAAGAACAATCCCACTCCCACTCCAACTCCTCCCTCCAACGGCCATCTTACTACACTTTTTATTTGTTGTGGGAGGCCCGGAAAGCCCCAATCCGGCCTATATCCACTACTAGATCAGTCCGGTGCTTATTACCAGCCACCAGCACGGGTGGAAAAGCCCGCAGTCCCAGAGCACCCATCTGAAACTAATGTGATACCCTCTGCTCCAGTCCACGATGCTGAGGCGCTCCCTCTGTTCCCCATAGGGGTCGCCCATAATCCTGGGGATATCCTCCTCAACTCCTCAGAATTTCAGGCCAGACTGCTCTCCCTCCGCCAACATACTGTTACTCAAGACGATACGGAGCCAGATGAGGGATGGGCTCAAGATACTCCAGCCCCCCCCCTTTATCCCCTACGTCTCCTATGGCATCCTCCACCCCACATCCATTACCCATACTCCGGCCCTTGCTCCAAGCAACTGCTGAAAGAACACCACTCCCCAGCCCCTCAGAAGTCTGGGACCCCTGCCGCTCCCGGAATCTAGTAGACCCATCAGGACGCCCTGTCACTCTGTCAATAGGCTATGGTGACATCCTTACACATCGGGTGGGGGCCATAGTCAACCCTGCAAACACCCATATGAGCCATGCTGGAGCATTGGCTCGTAAAATTGCCCTTGCTGCTGGTTCCACTCTGGCTACAGAATGCCAGGCTCACTTAGCCGAAAACGGAGAGCTTTCAAAAGGCCATGGATTCCACAAAAGCAGGATCCCTTAGTACATATGAATCCGGCCTAGAATACATGAAACAGTTAAAAGCCTGGGCTCAGGATCGCTTGTCAGATCAAGCTGGGTCTGTACAAGATGTTCAACAAGACCCTGATGAATCTGTGGAAAGATATGCTGCAAGACTCAGCATGCATTTTGAGGATCTCGGATACAGTCCTCACGTCAAGACGCAGGCTGCCCTGTTGGTTCAGGCCCTAGTAGATGGCCTACAAGACGCCCTCAGAGATGAGGTTCTGAGGGTACGCCCCGAGATCCGTTCTTCTTCTTTTAACGACGCGGTGGACATTGTCAAAGCTTTCCAAAAAGCCATGCTAAAAAATGGAAAAGGATACTAAGCCAAAGAAGAAAGCAGCTCCTGCCATGGTATATCAAGCTCGAAAAAGCTACCCACCCCCTGGCAACCAACATGGAATCAAGTGGGTAATGGTTAAAGGCACAGGTGATGATACTCCTCCCACATATAGAAAACAAGACAGAAGAAATGACGGGGGGCCACCTAGAGACAAGAGATAATCTCGTGATTCTGAAGGACGCATACTGTGTTGGGAATGTGGTAGCCCTAATCACATTCTCAGAGACTGTCCAACCCGCAGACAATACCATGACCGCTCGTTTCATGACGGTCCACGCAATCATGGACCTTCCCGTGAACCATCTCACCCACGCCAATGACGGCCCGGTCAACCAGTGTCCACTTTCCCGGCTACGCACCCCACGGCCGCCTGTGGGACCGTCACTTTACAGGTGGACCATCAACCATTGAAGTTCCTAGTGGACACTGGGGCGGCCACATCTGTCATTTCTTCCTCACAGTTCCCTCACTCTCTGTGGTCCAGCGGGCCAGAGGACGTTGGCCTCCTGCAGGTTCCCCCGGTCCAAGTACACCTCAAGCCTGGACACAGGTACCCACGGTTGCCACAATACCCCCTCAAGGCGGCACAAGAACAAAGCTTGGGTACCCAAATCGCTTCCCTCCTGGAGTCAGGAGTCCTTGTCATATGTGTATCTCCATGCAATACACCCCTCTTTCCTGTAAAAAAAAAAAAGAAAACCGCTCCGGGAGAGCCTCCAAGATACCGGTTGGTTCAGGATCTCAGAGCCGTCAATGCATCTACCATTTTAGAAACTCCGGTGGTACCCAACCCAAACACCCTCTTGTCTCAGGTGCCACCAACGGCCACCTTGTTTACGGTGTTAGATCTGGCCAACGCCTTCTTCAGTATACCCTTACATGAAGATTCGTGGTTTCTTTTTGCATTACCTTTCAAGGAGCACAGCTTACATGGACCAGGACTCCACAAGGAGCCCAGAACTCTCCTAACCAATTCATTCATTCTATGAAGTCTATTCTGGAGCCATGGGTTCAAGATAACCCTCAGGTCACTCTTCTACAATATGTGGATGATCTTTTACTCTGCGGCACTGAAGAAAATTTGCCAGAGATGTCAGCATTCCTTCTCTGGTTTCTTCACTCAGCTAACTGTAAGGTCTCGAAAGGCAAAGTCCAATGGTGTCTGCCCAAGGTCATTTTCCTCGGACATTGTATATCACAAGGTGCTAGACATCTGACTGAAGAAGGAAAACAAGCCATCATGGATATCACCTTCCCAACCACCTACTCCGCTATGCAGACTTTCCTTGGCCTCATCACTTACTGCAGGCAATGGATCCCGGATGCCTCAAAGCTTATGCAACCCCTGTATGACTGTCTTAAGGACGAAGGCTCCGTCTGGCTTCATGCTGAAGATCCACGTGTCTCTCACCAACGCAGACTATGTTTTGACCGCCTTAAACAGGCTGTTGTCTCTGCCCCGGCCTTGGGCTTACCAGACTATACTCAGCCATTTCACCTCTTTGTCTCTGAATCGGAAGGTCATGCCTCTGGAGTTCTAGCACAACGCTATGATCATAAGTATCGGCCTTTAGGCTACTACTCAGCCCGCCTGGACCCTGTCGCTCGAACTGCCCCCACGTGCCTTAAGGCGGTCCACGCTGCTCACATCCTCCTTGACATGTCAGCTGATATTGTCCTTGGACATGATCTAGTTATACAGGCTGGCCATGATCTCTCGGCTGTTCTGCAACAAACATCTCCGAAACATCTAACCAACCAAAGACACCTGCGGCTGCAGTGTTCCCTATTGTTGCCCTCCAATATAACATTTACCAGATGTCTGACTATCAACCCTGCCACTTTGCTTCCACCTTCTAGGGGGGAAGATGAACAGGGTGAAGGTCCATTGGTGGAACCTCATGATTGTATAAAAATTTTGCAGGAAGAGACTTCTGCTCCAGAGAATATGGTGGCACATCCGCTCGCACACCCTGCCTTGCATCTATGGACTGATGGATCCCGTTTCGCAGACCCTCAAGGGAAGTTCCACACGGGATATGCTGTCACAACAGACCTAACAGTCCTCAAGGCTGAAGCTCTACCACCATACATGTCTGCACAAGAAGCTGAACTTGTAGCTCTCACAGAAGCCTGCCACCTGGCAGCTGGAACAACGGCAAACATATATACCGATTCTAGGTATGGACATGGAATTTGCAATGATTTTGGACTCTTGTGGAAGTCTAGAGGATTCATCACAGCTGCAGGTACACCAGTGAAACATGCCTCATGGATTAAGGCCCTAATGAAGGCCCTGGAACTACCCATTCAGGTTGCTGTTATCAAGGTCAAGGCTCATGGAAGACTAGATTCCAGGGAAGCCAGGGGCAACCACCTAGCTGACCAAGCAGCCAAGATTGCAGCAGTGGAGAATGTGTCATCAAAGTGGCAGGAAAAGGAAGAAGAGATGGGGGAGACCCTGCAAACCGTAACTGTGGCGCTCACTAGAGCAAGAGCCAAAGAACAGCCGGCGGAAGACCATTCAAGTCCAGCGGAGACACGAGTGGAATCCAGGGGGGTCAGGATGCCTGAAGAAAAATTGTGTGAGGAGCAAAGGAAGACCCCCACTGAAGAAGTCAAGCAATGGAAAGCGGCAGGAGCCGTGCTGGCAGGTCGCAAAGATTTAAAGATCGACTCAGCTCTTTATCAAGTGGACGGAAAACCTTGCTTGCCCAGGCGCATGTACTCAGCCGTGGCAGCATGGGCTCACGGGCCTACACACAGAGGAAAGAATCAAGCCTTGGCATGTATCAAGAAACTGTACTTTGCACCCGGAATCTCTTCCACTGTGACTGCATACTCAAAATCCTGCTCTGTCTGCGCTACCTGCAACCCAACGTGTACGGCACGGGTCCCTCTCCAACACCTGGCTAAACCAGACTACCCTTGGCAGAGAATACAAGTCGACCATATCCAAATGCCTAAAGCAGGAAAATATGAGTACGTTTTGGTAGCCGTGGATATGTTCTCAGCCTGGCCCGAGGCCTACCCGGTTGTCAACATGACTGCTAAAGTCACAGCCAAGAAACTGATCACTGAAATTGCCTGAAGATTTGGAGTTCCCCAAGTCATAGAAGCGGATCAAGGACCAGCTTTCACAGCAAATATCTACAAAGAACTTTGGAACATGTTGGGAACAGATTTGGGCCTCCACACTCCATACCATCCTGCCAGTTCAGGCAAAGTGGAAAGGATGAATTCCACACTCAAGACCCAGCTCTTGAAAATGACCCAAGATCATCCCCTCCCCCGGCCCGACCTACTCCCTATAGTATTGTATCATATCAGACACACCCCACAAGATAAACATGGGCTAACTCCCTATGAAATTTTGTTTGGGACCCCACCTAAAATAGGAGAAATTAGGCCCCAAGAGTTGTCTGAAACACATGATAGAGTAGTAAAATTTGTGATTGCTCTGTCTAAAGAATTGACTAACACCCGCTCTGCAGTGTCTGCTTCTCTCCCAGAATCCATGCGGAAATAAAGACAGAACATTGCTGAGATCGTGGCTTGCCAGTAGCCTTCTGAGCATGCTCTGAGTTTGAACTAGCTTGTTGTCTGACTCATTCTTTGAATGGTTGACCCATGCTCATAGCCTTAATTTGGAGTGACTGGAGGACGAGTGGAATGTCGCTACGACCCCGACAATTCGATGGGAAGATTATTCACATCAACCTTTTTTAAACCTGTGGATGTCAACAGCTATCTAAGGTTTGATAGCGGACATCTCCCAAAATGGATCACCAATGTCCCTTATGGGCAATATTGGAGGATCCGGAATAACTGCACCAGGGACTCTGAATTTTTTGTGGACTCAAAAATATTAAGAAAACGATTTTTACAGAAAGGCTATCCCAAAAAATTATTGATGGATGCCTTTTCCAAAACTAGGACCCTTACCCAGGATTTGTGCCTTGTTAGGATTGAGTCATCCACTGATAAAAATAAGGGTAGTAATAAAGTGGCATCAGACTTCACCAAATGGAGCATGGTCACTACATTCAGCCAATCTAGGGTTACCATTCAAAAAATTTTGAATAAATTTTGGGTTATTTTGAAGGGTGACCCTATTTTAGGACCCTTCATACCCAATAAGCCAAGTATTATTTATAGGAAGAATAAAAACTTGCGAAGCTTAATAGCACCAAGTAGTGCATCCTTGAGGTCTAAAACACAACCTTTGCAAGAGGGCATGTGTTTGGGGTGTCTTCCATGCAATACGCCTAAATGTTTATGTTGTAGAGTCATTCAAAATGGTACTCAAAAGAATTTTTCATCATACACTACAGGAAAATTTTTTTCCATCAAAAATAATGTGAATTGCCAATCGACACATGTGATTTATTTACTTGAATGCACATGTAACCTCCAGTACATGGGTCGAACAATACAAACCATGCACGCACGTCTAAATAAACATAGACACAAAATTCGGATAGGTTATCAATTACATAGTGTATCTAAACACTTTAGTATTGTCCATCAAAAAGATCCAGGAGCTATGAGGCTTACTATTATTGACCATGTACCCGATACTGTCCCTAACCGACTGGTGAATTTGTTTAATAAAGAGAGCTTTTGGATCTTCAAATTGGGAACGTTAACCCCTGAAGGTCTGAATCTAGCTCTTGAAAATGTAACCAGTTCTTAAAATGTAACCAGTTCTTAAGGTCATGTTTTAAACAAATCTTTTCTCTTTTTCTTATCACCAATTTGCAATTCGTCATTATATAGCAACGTCTTTGTACTTCGCATTGGTGACATATATGTTTATAGTGGTGAATATATGTCTAACATTTTTATTTATACATTTTTATGATTGATGGAATTTTTCAATGCATAATTGTTTACTAATATGTATTGCCATATTCTATACCTTATCCAATATGTTCTTGAGTTTTTATCCATGTGAAGGTGACTCATGTGAAACCAATAGAGGCACCATACATCAGCACACGAAGGGTCTTTTTAAATTAACCCAGGTTAACTAATTAGTATTAACCAATTACTGTTTAGTTTTGTCTATATATGTCTTATGTTGTATTTTTACCCTTGTACCACCTGAGGAAGATAGTTTACTATTGAAACTCGTTGTGGAAAGGGCTCATTCAATTTTATTTTTTAGCCCCAATCTGTTATCTTCAGTGTTTATTTTTTAGCGCTCCATAGACCGCTTTTTATTTAATCCACCAAAACCACATTCAAGAAGTTTATTAGGTGCTTCACGGGAATTTTTGGAATGTGGAAGAAAACAATGAACATTTAACTTTTTTTCACAAAAATGTTGCTTTAGACACAATTTTTTTATTTTTGCAAGGGTAACAGGAAAAAATGGACTACACAATTTGTAGTGCAATTTCTCCTGAGTATGCTGATACCCAATATGTGGGGGAAAGCCACTGTTTGGGCGCACTGCAGGGTTCGGAAGGGAAGGAGCGCCATTTGACTTTTTGAATGTAAAATTTGTTTGAATAATTAGCGGACGCCATGTCGCATTTGGGGAGCCCCTGATGTGCCTAAACAGTGGAAACACCCCCACAAGTAACACCATTTTGGAAACTAGACCCCTTAGGGAACTTATCTAGATGTGTGGTGAGCACCTTGCACCCCCAGGTGCTTCACAGAAGTTTATAATATTGAGCCGTTAAAATAAAATTTTCACATTTTTCCCACAAAAAATGTTTTTCATCCCCTAATTTTGCATTATCATAAGGGTAACAGGAGAAATTGCACCATGAAATTTGTTGTGCAATTTCTCATTACAGGGAAACTTCCGTCATGGGTTCCGTCTGAATCACGTATTTCAGAGATTTACACGGAAACTCTTGTGTAAGTGCTCAGCGCAGAGCTATACTGTGATCTTTGGGAGACATAATAAACAAATCAGTAGCAGATGAAGAATTGGTTTTATTTATTTTTTACGCTGTTCCTCGTGTGGTATAACTGATAAGATTACTTTATTCTTCAGATCGGTGCGATTACAGCGATACCAGATTTATATTGGGATTTTATGATTGACAGCTGTCACACACTAAAAGACGCTTTTTTAAAAAAAATCTAGTTTTTGCATTGCCATATTTTGAGAGCTATAATTTTTTCATATTTCGGCCAACAGAGTCATGCGAGGGCTTGTTTTTTGCGGGACGAGTTGACGTTTTTATTGGTACCATTTTGGGGTACATGACATTTTTTGATCGCTTTCTATTCCGTTTTTTGGGACGTAAAATGAGCAAAAAACAACAATTCAGGAATTGTTTTTTGAGGTTTTTTTATGCCGTTCTGCGTGTGGTAAAAGTGATAAGGCAGCGTTATTCTTCAGGTCAGTACATTTACAGTGATACTATACTTACCGTATATTATTTTTATATGTTTTGGCGCTTTTACACAAAACAATTTTATATTTTTTTTACATCGCTTTTTTCTGAGAGCTATAACTTTTTTATTTTTTGGCTGAGAGAGCTGTATGGCGGCTTTTTTTTGCGGAACAAGATGACATTTTCAGCGGTACCATTTTTATTTCCATTTTGCTTTTTGATCGCATTATATTCCACTTTTTGTTTGGCAATGTGATGAAAAAGCATAGTTTTTTGCTCAATTTTTAAATTATTTTTTTTACGGTGTGCACCGAAGGAGTTAATTAGTGTGACAGTTTTATAGATAGGGTTGTTTCGGACGCGGCGATACCAAATATGTGTACTTTTTTTGTTTTTGCATAAATATATGGATTTATTGGTTTAATATTTTATTTATTTACTTTTATTTATTTTGTGATTTTTTTAACAGTTTGAAAACATTTTTTTGACTTTTTTTTTTACATTCTTACTTAGTCCCTGTAAGGGACATTAATTTTTATTTTTCTAATCACTGTTCTCATGCAATGCAATAGACATGTATTGCATTGCATGAGAGCTCTGCTGACAGTTTTACACTGTCAGATCTCCTGCTAGACTTCAGCTGCTGGCTGAGTCTAGGAGGACACCGTACGTGGCAGACCCGGAGGTGGTCATGTGACCTCCGGCTGCCATGACAATGGCAGGTTCTGTCAGACATCAGGGGGCCGTCGGAGAGGTAAGTGGACGACCCCCTCTCATCTCACTATCTTCTAAATGCCGCGATCACTATAGATCGTGGCATATAGAAGATAGCAAAGGGTTAACATCATTGGGACCTGATCCAATCAGGTCCCGATGATGTCCCCTGTCAGAGCTGTCGCTCTGCACTGAGGGCTGTGGGACCACCGACCGTTTATAAATGTCGGCGCTGCACAGAGCCCAGCAAGCGCCGACGTTTATGTACAGTGGGCGGTCGGGAAGCGGTTAACTTGAACAATTAAACTCATCTAGAAATTGATGGCATCAACACATCTCAAAAATATAGCATGTCTATTAAAAATTTGTTAAAAAATAACTTTTTAAAGCTTATTATTTGGAGACCTCCAACCCATACATTTGATATTCTATATTGTGTACTGTGTAAAATTAGGTCTAGAAGTGGCTCTTACCTTTTGTTGGGTCCTGAACTAGTTGCATCAGGATTTTCCCATTTTAACATGGATTGAATTGAGAATGGGAAAGTAGGAGCTCTTTTAAAACATGCCCGCGGTAGACACCAAGTTCTCTCATGTGTAAAATACTCTGGGATATCTATAGGGTCTTATTTTTTAAGTGTATATTTGGTGTTCTTTTGGATTGAAAGTAAAGTACCTTGTGTTGGGTGACTGAACAGGCAAATTTCACAGTGCTCAAGTTGAAATACGACAAAAGTCCATTGAGTTTAAGCTATAACCTAAGTAGGAAAGTTAAATTTAATATTATTAACTGTCAAATGTTCCACTAAAAGCATGAACTCTTTGACAGCATTACCTAAAGGCTTGTGTGTCACCCTGGCCTGGATGCCACAAGTGTAATTAAAGCTGTGTCTGAGAGCAAGGGGGAGGTTCTCTAGTCAGGGGAACATTAGCATGCAATGCCTCCTGTCTCAGGCCAGTAGGGGGAGCTGGCTGCCCCTATAAAAGCTGGTGCTGGGGGCAGGGTTAGAGAGAACTTGATGGCCTGTCTCAGCATTGAGACTTGTCCCAGAGCAGAGCAGGGACAGACAGTTGCACTGCACCTAAGAGGAAGTGTGGCAGGAGGAGAGCCACAAGCCAGAGACAAGAGGCGAAGAGAGCCTGTCTTGGCAGAAAGAGGACTTAATTTACCAGAATTTGGTGTCTGAGGCTGGGAGGATTCCACATCCTCCAGCAAATAACCAGTCCGCAAGGGACTGTATATTCCTTGGCCTAAGAAGCCTGGAGGCCCTGCCACAACAAAAGGGACCAGCAGAGCCGTACAAGGCTGGGAGCAGAAAGGAACCCACGTCGCAGGCCATACAGGCGAGAATACACGGAAAGCTCGGAAACATGGGCTGTTACCCTATAACGAGGAGATAGCCAGAAGGAGCGCAGAAAGCACGGTAGGCCAACACCCTCACCCTGACCAGGGCCAATTTCCCCGTTGCTCTCAGACATCCAGGTCCCCTCCTAGCTGGGACTGTTTATGGGTCAGTTTACCTGTTTCAGTAAAGACCCTGGACTGCAACCTATTGTCTGTGTGCTCCTTCGCGCCTCCAGCACTACCGGTACTGGGACTCTCACTACCATCACTCCCACCATCCACCACACTGCCCTGGGGCCGCACTCTTTCCGTGGGGAGTCACAGCATCCCAGCTGCATATATCATCAGCCCCAGCGGTCTGCCCTGCAGCTGCGGTTCCTAATGACCGCAAATCCACGGGTGGCGTAGTCGGACATAATCAATAGCACATAACGGACTACCACTGGCCTGACCACCCTGAGCCACGGAACCGGGTTGCCACTACTACCCCCATCGTTCCCTATTGCCCGGATCCGAGTGCCCCACGGCCCAGGGGGCGAGTCAGCTTTGGCGTAGTCGGCAGGATTTCGTGCCCGCAACCACCGGGTACTGCGTGCCTGAAAAAGACTTTTGGAACTTACCTGTGGCGAAGTTTCCCGCCGTCCGGAGTCGTTTCCCGCCATCCGGAGCCGATTCCCGCCATCAGACGCCATCTTGGACCGTTTCCCGCCGTCTTCTGCCGTCTTCCCGCCATCCGCAGCTGCTTCCCGCCATTGGTCGCCATCTTCAGGACGCCGTGCGGGAAGCAGAGCGGCGTGGACGTCCAAACCGCGCGAGATCTGAAGGTCCGCCCCACGCACCGACGCTGCGCAAGGTCCTGGAAGGGAGAGAGCGACGCTGACGTCATCAGGACGCGACGCAAGGTCCTCGTCCATAGCAGCAGCAGCGGAGCCGCGGCCTACAGAAGAGGATCGTCGGAAGGTAGGCCACGCTTAACTTGGGGGGAGGAAGATGTCGGATACAGAGGCGCCCACTACCACCAACGCAGCTGCAGCAGCGGTGATGCCCTTTTCCCTGCCCTACATCCCTGGAATGGCCTGGCTGCCCAAATACTCAGGGGAGCCCCATGCCCTAACTGACTTCAAGGAAAGGCTGTACAGTTTGTTCCACGTTTACCCCCTGACAGAGGAACAGAAGGTCAGCATATTAACAGGGCAGTTAACTGGCGCAGCCCAAAGGGAGGTAAAATCATGGCCCACTGAGGAGAAAAGGACTGTGAAGGGTATTCTGGCCCGGCTGCGGGGTACCTTTGACACACGTACCTCCGCTGAGATTAAAATGAGGTTCTATGGATGTAAGCACCGCGCACAGGACAGCATCAGAGACTATGCCCTAAATCTGCAGGAAGCCTTGAGGGCTATTCAACAAACTGACCCTGGCAGTGTGCAGGAAACGGATAAGCTGGTAACGGAACAATTCATAGAAGGTCTGCTGTCCAGCGCCCACAGGGCCCAACTGCGCCTCATGTTCTTTCAGAACCCTGATCTGACCTTTGCCCAATTTAAGGACAGGGCCATAAGGGTGCTCCGTGAATCTGCAACCAGTGGCGCTATAAACCCCTAGCGCCCTGCTCTCACCTACCACAAGGAGGCGGCGCCCTCCTCTATGGACCCCGTGGGGGCTGATGCACAGGCCCTGAACTAAACTCCGTCGAAAGACCTGCACCACCAAGTCCATGAGCTGACCAGGAACATCGCGGCGTTGACCAGGACCGTCCAGGCGTTGCAAGTGGACCCGGCAAGACCAATCGAGCTGGCTTCAAGTCCGGAGGATGTCCCGTGGCGTCGACAGAGGAGGATCCCGTCGTTCCGAGGGAGGCCCACAGACCGCTACGCAGAGGATGGACAGCCCATTTGCCGTCGATGCAACCAGCCCGGACACATTTCCAGGTACTGTAATTTAAACGGGTCCAACCTGGGGCAGAGGGCCAACCCCCAGGCATAAGATCACCAGGCCCTTACAATTGGCGTAATAAGTACGTTGGGGGGCGCCCGGTTTTACCCGTGGTGCTGGACGGTATCCCCATGAGCGCCTTGCTGGATACTGGGTCACAAGTAACCACTATCCCTTATGTACTTTTTAAGCAGTATTGGACTGATGCTGATATCACACGGTATCCAGACAGTAACTTGAGCATCATCGCCAGTAATGGCTTACCCGTGCCGCAGATGGGGTTCAAGGAGATGACCATTAAAATTGGTAAAGTTGAACTACCGGCACAGGGAGTGATTATTGTGGACATTGACCGTCGTGAAAGTCACCCTAAAATAACTGTGGGTACTAACGTAATTGAAAATTGTCTTTCAGAGGTAATTGTAATTCTACAACAGGTGGCAGTGAATGCTAGTTCCAGCCAACAGAGAGTCCTCAACAAGGAGATAAAAGCCCTGATGAGACGGCAGCAGGTAGAACTGTCTGGTGGTGAGATCGGTAGCGTAAGACTGAGTGACCCATTCCCCATTTCCATGCCTCCCAAAAGTGAAATGATGATCTGGTGTCGGACTGCAATCGGGTTGAGAGGTAGAGACTACCAAGCCATGGTAGAATCCATGTACTCAGACAGCAGGCCCACCATTTTGACAGCCCGGGGGGTGGTTGATGTCCGTCATGGGAGGGTGCCCGTCCACATCCTCAACATTGGGGAGAGGGAGGTACACTTACCCAGGTACGCTACACTCGCCAAGCTGTTTGTGGTCGAACACAAAGCTATCAGGGCCGTGGAACCCTTGCCTCCATCTCCTCAGGCGGAGGGTAATGGCTCCCAGAAACAAAAGGAGGACTGGTGCCAGAAACTCCACGTGGGTGCTGACTCCACTCCCCTGCACCAAAAACAAGGAGTCTACCGGGTGGTACAGCAGTACGTGAGAGTCTTTAGTAAGCACCCGCTAGACTTCGGCAGAGTAAAGGGGATAGACCACCACATCCCCACAGGGAGCCACCCACCGATAAAAGAAAGACACAGACCTGTACCCCCTGCACACTACCAGAACGCAAAGGGCATGCTAAGAGAGATGAAAGAAGCTGGGGTCATTAGAGACAGCTGTAGCCCCTGGGCAGGCCCTTGGTTCTGGTCAAAAAGAAAGACGCACCATGAGAATGTGCGTGGACTATAGACAAATCAACCGTATCACCCACAAAGACGCATATCCGCTGCCTAGAATAGAGGAGTCTTTAGCCGCACTAAAATCAGCTAACTTCTTTTCTACTTTGGACCTTACTAGCGTGTACTGGCAGGTTCCTGTGGCAGAGGCTGACAAGGAGAAGACCGCCTTCACCACCCCGATGGGACTGAGCGAGTTCAACTGTATGCCTTTCGGACTCTGCAACGCACCAGGGACCTTCCAGCGGCTGATGGAATGCTGTCTAGGGCACCGAAACTTCGAGACGGTCCTCCTTTACCTGGACGACGTGATCGTCTATTCGAAGACCTACGAGGACCATCTAAAGCACCTGGCCGAGGTGTTCGAAGCCCTGGCAGGCTATGGCCTGAAGGTGAAACCATCGAAGTGTCACCTGCTGAAACCAAAGGTCCAGTACCTAGGGCACGTGGTAAGCGCAGAAGGAGTGGCCCCCGACCCTGACAAGGTCACAGCAATTAAGAGCTGGCCAAGCCCCTCGAACATCAAAGAGGTGAGACAGTTTCTCGGGTTGGTAGGCTACTACCGAAGGTTCATCCCCGGGTTCACTAAGATGGCAGCTCCAATGCAGGACCTCCTGATTGGACAGTCTAAGTCCAGAAGTCAAAAGCCACCCTTCAAGTGGGATAAACCGGAAGAGGAGTCCTTCCGCCAGTTAAAGATGGCCCTCACGGGGGATGAGATCCTGGCCTACCCTGATTACGGCCAGCCTTTCATTCTCCACACAGACGCCAGTAATGTGGGACTGGGAGCCGTACTGTCCCAAAACCAACAGGGCAGAGAGCGGGTGATCGCATACGCCAGTCGGAAGCTGAGGCCCACCGAGAGGAACCCGAAGAATTACAACTCCTTCAAGCTTGAATTCTTGGCGGTGGTGTGGGCCGTGACGGAACGCTTCAAGCATTACCTGGCCTCCGCGAAGTTCACCGTGTACACGGACAACAACCCGTTGACACACCTGGACAATGCAAGACTGGGTGCCCTAGAACAGCGGTGGATGGCCCGTCTCTCCAACTATGACTTCGTTATCAAGTACCGGGCAGGCAAAACCAATGCCAAAGCGGACGCCCTATCAAGAATGCCTCACTTACCTGAGGGTGACGAAGACCCAGAAGAGCTGGAGGAGGTAGAACTCCCCGCGTTTCACCGGTATGGAGCCGCTCAACACTCTCACCGCGTGAAGGAGGAGGATCTAACAACTGTGATGATCAATCCTCTACCTCACCACAGCTGGGCCGAGACCCAAGATAGTGACCCTGCAGTCCACCTGGTGAAAGATCTGCTGACCCGGGAAGACGCCCGCTTAGATCCAGATGCCCCAGAGGAAGCCAAGCAGCTATGGAAGGAAAAGAGCAAGCTGTTCCTCTACGAAGGCAAGTTGTGCAGAAGGATTGTTAACCACCGGACGCACGAGCTGACCTGGCAAGTCGTGGTCCCAAGGCGGAATGCAGCTATGGTCCTGGGGGCTTACCATGACCGAGCGGGACACTTCGGTTGGAAGAAACTGGAGTTCCTGCTAAGAGGAAGATTCTTTTGGGTCAGCATGAGAGGAGCTGTAGAAAAATGGTGCAGAGACTGTGGCCCTTGTCACCTAAGGAGGAAGGACCGCACCAGCCAGAAGACACCCTTGAGGCCCATCGTCACCACGCAGCCTCTTGAGCTGGTAGCTCTGGACCATGTCAAATTGGCTCCCAGCCGGCCAAGATACATCTATGCCCTGACAATCGTGGACCACTATTCCCGTTTTCTAGTGGTGGTCCCGGTAAAGGACTTGACAGCCCAAACAGCGGCCAGAGTCTTCCAGCAATACTTCTGCCGTCCACACGGGTATCCGGAACAGGTCCTGACAGACCAGGGTCCAGCGTTCGAGGCTGAAATCTTCCAGGAGTTCTGCAACCTCTATGGCTGTAAGAAGATTCGTACAACGCCTTACCACCCCCAAACCAACGGGATGTGTGAGAAGATGAACAATATAGTTATCGATCACCTGAAGACGTTGCCCCTGGAGGAACGCAGCCTGTAGCCAGAAAAACTGCCGGACCTGATAGACCTATACAACAATATCCCGGTGAATGCTACAAACTGCACCCCGGCTTACCTGATGCGAGCTAGACCAGGTAAGCTGCCTGTAGACCTGGAGATGGGAGTCCTAATGCCTGAGGACACCTCCCCGGATGCGGACTGGGATACGGAAAGGCAACTGCAGTACAAGAAGGTACAGGAGAGTGTGGAGAAGAGCCTGGCCCAGGTGAGAGAGAGGCAAGAAAAACTCTTCAATCAACACGCCCCTGCTGGTCCCCTAGAACCTGGTGAGCAAGTCCTAAAGTGATAATGAAGGCTACATAAGCTGGACGACCAGTGGGAAAGGGAACCCTACACCGTACTGCAGTCTGACCACGACAACCCAAAGGTGTGCGTAATCACCAAGGACGGAGGAGAAACCACTAGTGTCGTCTCCAGAGACCACCTCAAAAGGTGCCCCAAGCAACTCCATAGTGCAGAAGAGTGACCTTGAACCCGCAGAGGACAAGGAAGAAATGATCAGCACCATTCTCGGAGAGTTCCCTCAGTCCTGGACTCGCATAAATGATGCCATAGTGGTACCTGTCCTGCATTTCCTGCAACCGGCACAGCAACAACCAACACCAGAGCCGGAAGGTGAAGAGGAGCAAGCGGTTCCAGAGGCAGAAGAGCCTGTACCAGCAGCCCAGAAGAGTCGACCCTCTGCTGACAGTGAGCCTGCCATGCCTGCGGTAAGCCAAAGGACCCGCAGACAGCTGCCTGCCCTACCTGTACACCCAGCTGGTAGCTGTACCCCTAATGCTAGCAGGGAAAGCCAGGTTGGTCCACCACCAGACAGTGGTCAACCAGGAGCACAAAGGGGCAGATACCTGCTCGCTGGAGAATATAGAGCACGCAAAAATTGTAAATAACCCTGTTGCCAAATGTTGAATTGTTTGCCAAGTCACATGCATGTTTGGTAATTCTGTGTTTCAGTTTCTTGCAGTTACCGTAAGGACTCACAGGTTATGGACTTTTTATAACCGGGACCTGGTATGGACTGCGTTCGGAGCCTAACCCAGGAATGAACTAAGACTGTGAAGGACTTGGGGTAGGACAGACCCCCACCTGGTTAAGGCTCCCCGTTGTGTTGGTGATATGGACAACCGGTCACAGACCACACTGTGACCTTAAGAACTCAATCTGTGCATCGTTTGTCTATTAATGTTTTATAGTCATGTATATTGTCTTTGTTTATTGTTTAGTCCCGGAGTACTAAATTTTACTAGGGGGGAATGTGTCACCCTGGCCTGGATGCCACAAGTGTAATTAAAGCTGTGTCTGAGAGCAATGGGGAGTAGTGTTGAGCCACCCCCGTAGTGTTCGGGTTCGGTTCGGTTCGTCGAACACCGGGATGTTCGAGGAACTGTTCGTCGAACTGTTCGTCGAACACCTTAGAACACCGTCGAACACCGTTAAAACCAATGGCAGGCAAACAAAAACACATAGAAACACATAGAAAACACCTGCAAAGGTGTCCAAAAGCTGACAAACTGCTCAGAAGACACTCTCTTTAAAAAAGCCGGCCGGCAAATTCAGCAGCGGCATACACCGGTACCCGACAATTTAGACAAGAAGGAATAGAGCATCACACATAGATTAGATAGATAGAAACATGTCAGTCACACATATAAGAAGCACAGTGACAGTGTTGGTTACTGCACTTGTCATTTAGTGTAAAGGATTTATTAAAAAAAATATTAGTGTTTTCATGCACCGTCTCTTTAAAAAAGCCGGCCGGCAATTCAGCAGCGGTACCCGACAATTTAGAACAGAAAGAATAGAGCTTCACACATAGATTAGATAGATAGAAACATGTCAGTCACATATATATGAAGTACAGTGATAGTGTTGGTTACTGTACTTGTCATTTAGTATTAAAATAAAGGATTTATTATTAAAAAAATTGGCGTGGGGTTCCCCTTAATTTTAGGCTCTAGCGGAGGTTAAGCAGACGGCTGGGGCAGATGTTTGAAGCCTGGGAAGGGGGTAATACCCACGGAGCTTCCCAGGCTACTAATATCAGCCCCCAGCTGAATACATAGCCTTTACTAGCTATTAAAATGGGGGACCCCCCAAAAAAAATGACGTGGGGTCCCCCTAATTTAATAGCTAGCAAAGGCTAGGCAGACAGCTGGGGGCTGATATTAATAGCCCAGGAAGGGAGCCATGAATATTGGCCCCCTCCCAGGCTAGAAACACCAGCCGTCAGCCGCCCCAGAAATGGCGCATTCATAGGATGCGCCAATTCTGGCACTTAGCCTCGCTCTTCCACGCTGCCCTGGTGCGGTGGCAGGGGGTAATAGGGTTGGGGTTGATGTCAGCTTATAATGCCAGCTGACATCAAGCCCAGGTTAGTAATGGAGAGGCGTCTATAAGACACCCCCATTACTAACCCCATAGTCAAAGTTAAAAAAAACACAAACACCCAGAATAAAGTCCTTTAATTGAAATAAAGACACAATCCTTTATTGTTCTAAATTAAACCATACTTACCATCACGCCCATTCCAGCTGAAGCCAACGATCTCCTGCAATAAAAGAAAAATAATAAAGCAACCTCATCCTTACCTTTCCATGGTTCCCACGACAGCTTCAGCTCTGCTACATCGAGATGACAGGCTGGACCGCAGCAGAACGCTGCCATCCAGCCTGTCATCCCGCAGACACTGAGAAGCGCAGGCTTGCTTGCGCTGCTCAGCGTCTCTCTGTGACGACATCCAGATGAGCCGAGTTCATGTCCAATGAACTCGGCTCACCTCATGCACGTCACTGACAGCGTGGGAAAATTCTCACGCTGAAGCGCTGATTGCAGGAGAATTTTCCCACGCTGTCAGTGACGTGCAGGAGGTGAGCTGAGTTCATTGGACATGAGCTCACCTCATGCACATCACTGACAGCGTGGGAGAATTCTCCTGCACTCAGCACTTCAGCGTGACAATTTTCCCACGCTGTCAGTGACGTGCATGAGGTGAGCCGAGTTCATTGGACATGACCTCGGCTCATCTGGATGCCGTCACAGCGAGACAGTGAGGAGCGCAAGCATGCCTGCGCTTCTCAGTGTCTGCGGGATGACAGACTGGATGGCAGCGTTCTGCTGCGGTCCAGCCAGTCATCTCGATGTAGCAGAGCTGAAGCTGTCGTGGGAACCATGGAAAGGTAAGGATGAGGTTGGTTTATTATTTTTCTTTTATCGCAGGAGATCGTTGGCTTCAGCTGGAATGGGTGTGATGGTAAGTATGGTTTAATTTAGAACAATAAAGAATTGTGTCTTTATTTCAATTAAAGGACTTTATTCTGGGTGTTGTGTTTTTTTTAAATACTTTACTAGAAATTCATGGCGGTCATGTCTAATACTGGCGTGACCCCATGAATTTTGGGCTTGGGGCCAGCTGATAATACCAAGCTGGCCCTAACCCCTTTATTACCCAGTGAGCCACCGCACCAGGGCCCTGGATGAGTTGGGTACAGCGCCAGAAGATGGCGCTTCTATGAACGCGCCATTTTCCGGGGTGGCTGCGGACTGCAATTTGTAGCGGGGGGGGGCCCAGAAAGCTTGGGCCTCCCTGCGCTGCAGATTCCAGCCCCCAGCTGCCTAGTTGTACCTGGCTGGACACAAAAATAGGGCGAAGCCCCACGTACTTTTTTTTTAATTATTTCATGAAATTCATGAAATAATTAAGAAAAAAAGGCCTTCCCTATATTGTTGTGTCCGGCCAGGTACAAATAGGCAGCTGGTGGTTGGGGGCAGCCCGTTCCTGCCTGCTGTACCTGGCTGGACACAAATATAGTGCGAAGCCCCACGTACTTTTTTTTAAATTATTTCATGAAATTCATGAAATAATTAAGAAAAAAAGGGCTTCCCTATATTGTTGTGTCCGGCCAGGTACAAATAGGCAGCTGGTGGATGGGGGCAGCCCGTTCCTGCCTGCTGTACCTGGCTGGACACAAATATAGTGCGAAGCCCCACTTCAATTTTTTTAAATTATTTCAGGAAATTCATGAAATAATTTAAAAAAAATTGACGTGGGGCTTCGCACTATATTTGTGTCCAGCCAGGTACAGCAGGCAGGAACGGGCTGCCCCCATCCACCAGCTGCCTATTTGTACCTGGCCGGACACAACAATATAGGGAAGCCCTTTTTTTCTTAATTATTTCATGAAATAATTTAAAGAAAATTGACATGGGGCTTCGCCCTGTTTTTGTGTCCAGCCAGGTACACCTAGGCAGCTGGGGGCTGGAATCCGCAGCGCAGGGAGGCCCAAGCTTTCTGGGCCACCCCCGCTGCAAATTGCAGTCCGCAGCCACCCCGGAAAATGGCGCGTTCATAGAAGCGCCATCTTCTGGCGCTGTACCCAACTCATCCAGGGCCCTGATGCGGTGGCTCACTGGGTAATAAAGGGGTTAGGGCCAGCTTGGCATTATCAGCTGGCCCTAAGCCCGAAATTCATGGGGTCACGCCAATATTAGACATGACCACCATGAATTTCTAGTAAAGTATTTAAAAAAAACACAACACCCAGAAAAAAGTCCTTTAATTGAAATAAACACACAATTCTTTATTGTTCTAAATTAAACCATACTTACCATCACGCCCATTCCAGCTGAAGCCAACGATCTCCTGAAATAAAAGAAAAATAATAAAGCAACATCATCCTTACCTTTCCATGGTTCCCATGACAGCTTCAGCTCTGCTACATCGAGATGACAGGCTGGACCGCTGCAGAACGCTGCCATCCAGCCTGTCATCCCGCAGACACTGAGAAGCGCAGGCTTGCTTGCGCTCCACAGTGTCTCTCTGTGAGGGCATCCAGATGAGCCGAGTTAATGTCCAATGAACTCGGCTCACCTCATGCACGTCACTGACAGCATGGGAAAATTCTCCTGCACTCAGCGCTTCAGCGGGAGAATTCTCACGCTGAAGCGCTGAGTGCAGGAGAATTCTCCCACGCTGTCAGTGACGTGCAGGAGGTGAGCTGAGTTCATTGGACATGAGCTCACCTTATGCACGTCACTGACAGCGTGGGAAAATTCTCCTGCACTCAGCGCTTCAGCGGGAGAATTCTCACGCTGAAGCGCTGAGTGCAGGAGAATTCTCCCACGCTGTCAGTGACGTGCAGGAGGTGAGCTGAGTTCATTGGACATGAGCTCACCTTATGCACGTCACTGACAGCGTGGGAGAATTCTCCTGCACTCACCGCTTCAGCTTGAGAATTTTCCCACGCTGTCAGTGACGTGCATGAGGTGAGCCGAGTTCATTGGACATGAACTCGGCTCATCTGGATGTCGTCACAGAGAGACGCTGAGCAGCGCAAGCAAGCCTGCGCTTCTCAGTGTCTGCGGGATGACAGGCTGGATGGCAGCGTTCTGCTGCGGTCCAGCCTGTCATCTCGATGTAGCAGAGCTGAAGCTGTCGTGGGAACCATGGAAAGGTAAGGATGAGGTTGCTTTATTATTTTTCTTTTATTGCAGGAGATCGTTGGCTTCAGCTGGAATGGGCGTGACGGTAAGTATGGTTTAATTTAGAACAATAAAGGATTGTGTCTTTATTTCAATTAAAGGACTTTATTCTGGGTGTTTGTGTTTTTTTTAACTTTGACTATGGGGTTAGTAATGGGGGTGTCTTATAGACGCCTCTCCATTACTAACCTGGGCTTGATGTCAGCTGGCATTATAAGCTGACATCAACCCCAACCCTATTACCCCCTGCCACCGCACCAGGGCAGCGTGGAAGAGCGAGGCTAAGTGCCAGAATTGGCGCATCCTATGAATGCGCCATTTCTGGGGCGGCTGACGGCTGGTGTTTCTAGCCTGGGAGGGGGCCAATATTCATGGCTCCCTTCCTGGGCTATTAATATCAGCCCCCAGCTGTCTGCCTAGCCTTTGCTAGCTATTAAATTAAGGGGGACCCCACGTCATTTTTTTGGGGGGTCCCCCATTTTAATAGCTAGTAAAGGCTATGTATTCAGCTGGGGGCTGATATTAGTAGCCTGGGAAGCTCCGTGGGTATTACCCCCTTCCCAGGCTTCAAACATCTGCCCCAGCCGTCTGCTTAACCTCCGCTAGAGCCTAAAATTAAGGGGAACCCCACGCCAATTTTTTTAATAATAAATCCTTTATTTTAATACTAAATGACAAGTACAGTAACCAACACTATCACTGTACTTCATATATATGTGACTGACATGTTTCTATCTATCTAATCTATGTGTGAAGCTCTATTCTGTCTGTTATAAATTGTCGGGTACCGCTGCTGAATTGCCGGCCGGCTTTTTTAAAGAGACAGTGCATGAAAACACTATTATTTTTTTAAATAAATCCTTTACACTAAATGACAAGTACAGTAATCAACACTGTCACTGCACTTCTTATATATGTGACTGACATATTTCTATCTATCTAATCTATGTGTGATTCTCTATTCCTTCTATTCTAAATTGTCGGGTACCGCTGCTGAATTGCCGGCTGGCTTTTTTAAAGAGACGGTGCATGAAAACACTATTATTTTTTTTGATAAATCCTTTACGCTAAATGACAAGTACAGTAAGCAGCACTTTCACTGTACTTCGTATATATGTGGCTGACATGTTTATATCTATCTAATCTATGTGTGAAGCTCTATTCTTTCGGTTCTAAATTGTCGGGTACAGGTGTATGCCGCTGCTGAATTGCCGGCTTTTCATGTTTCACTGTTGGCACTGTTCCCATCGATTTGGACAATCACTGTAATGCCACAACCACCATGGCTGTGGCATTACAGTGAGTGGCAGACAATCCCTGCATGATTGGTGCTCTAAATAGCGCCAGACATGCAGGACACGCTTTTGGTGCACGAACAGTTATCGAACATAACCTCGAACAGCCGAATTTTTTGCAAATCGTTCGGGTTCGTCGAACAACTCGAACACCGCCCAAAACAGCTCGAATTTGAGATTGGCGAACAGTTCTAGTCGAACACCGCTCATCTCTAATGGGGAGGTTCTCTAGTCAGGGGAACATTAGCATGCAATGCCTCCTGTCTCAGGCCAGTAGGGGGAGCTGGCTGCCCCTATAAAAGCTGGTGCTGGGGGCAGGGTTAGAGAGAACTTGATGGCCTGTCTCAGCATTGAGACTTGTCCCAGAGCAGAGCAGGGACAGACAGTTGCACTGCACCTAAGAGGAAGTGTGGCAGGAGGAGAGCCACAAGCCAGAGACAAGAGGCGAAGAGAGCCTGTCTTGGCAGAAAGAGGACTTAAATTACCAGACTTTGGTGTCTGAGGCTGGGAGGATTCCACATCCTCCAGCAGATAACCAGTCCGCAAGGGACTGTATATTCCTTGGCCTAAGAAGCCTGGAGGCCCTGCCACAACAGAAGGGACCAGCAGAGCCGTACAAGGCTGGGAGCAGAAAGGAACCCACGTCGCAGGCCATACAGGCGAGAATACACGGAAAGCTCGGAAACATGGGCTGTTACCCTATAATGAGGAGATAGTCAGAAGGAGCGCAGAAAGCACGGTAGGCCTACACCCTCACCCTGACCAGGGCCAATTTCCCCGTTGCTCTCAGACATCCAGGTCCCCTCCTAGCTGGGACTGTTTATGGGTCAGTTTACCTGTTTCAGTAAAGACCCTGGACTGCAACCTATTGTCTGTGTGCTCCTTCGCGCCTCCAGCACTACCGGTACTGGGACTCTCACTACCATCACTCCCACCATCCACCACACTGCCCTGGGGCCGCACTCTTCCCGTGGGGAGTCACACCATCCCAGCTGCATATATCATCAGCCCCAGCGGTCTGCCCAGCAGCTGCGGTTCCTAATGACCGCAAATCCACGGGTGGCGTAGTCGGACATAATCAATGGCACATAACGGACTACAACTGGCCTGACCACCCTGAGCCACGGAACCGGGTTGCCACTACTACCCCCATCGTTCCCTATTGCCCGGATCCGAGTGCCCCAAGGCCCAGGGGGCGAGTCACTTGCAGACTGTTTTGGTTATGCTTTGAATCCATTTCTTCAAATCCAATATGATGTGACATAAATGGCACAATTTTTTTTTTGTAGGGAGCAGTTATGGGTGGTTTGGGAATAGTAAATGGCTGGGAAAGAGAGTAAAAAAAACAATTTATTCCTAGAATTAGTCGAACTTTTGCATGATGAAAGAAATTAAATTTCAACTAAATTAATTTTACTTCAGAGTTGAGGAATATTACATTCAGTATTACTCACTCGAAATTATTAATAACTAAACATGTTATCTAAAAATATAGGAAGAGGCGTAACCAGAAAATAGTCAGCACAATTGGGACATTTAAGTTTCCTAAAATTAATTAATTACTTTTGCCAAATTTATATAGTCAATACAAATAAGAGGGATAACCAGAGACCAGAACATTTTTTTATATAGCAAACTCTATGTGGCATTGTAATAGTAAAACCAGTTAACCCAATAATTCAGAACTTTTAGCTACTATAATTTTTACATTTCTGCATTCTAGTTTCAATACATTTTCAAGAATGAAAAGCAAAATATTTTTTCAATTTGTTAGAGCAAGAAACACAATAGTACGATTTAAGAAAATAGTAAGTTACAAAGTGAAACTGCAGATGTTCTTTCAAAAATCCCCTGTTAAATTTTTTTTTTATTATTTCATTTATTTATTTCGTTTTGGAAATAGGCTCATAGGCTCATATTGTGACCTCTAACTCAACTCAGTAGTTCACCATGAAAAGAAAATCAGACATGGAAACGTAGATGTTTTCTCCATCTGTTGCTGCCATTGGATCTTAGATAATGATAAAAAAAAGCACATATTTCTTTAATAAAACAAAAATAAATAAATTAACAGTGATACAATGATCATAGCACTGAGAGCATTCTATGTAAAATAAATTTAACAGACCTAAGCAAAGGCTGTGTATTGAAATGCTCAGCATGCTAAACAGACACATGTTAAAATCCTTATTATTCATATATTATACACATCTCAAAATTGAAATTGTAACACTAAGAAGGATAAGTCGTGGAGTTGCTTTTGCAAGCACTTATATGAAATATGTATACTATTACATATATGCAATGACTAAGGATGTAAAAGTCTGAAACACGTCTGCAATTACTCTTTGTGTGGAGTTTTTCTGGATTTGCAATAAACAAGGATTTTTTACAAGGACCCCATGCTGGATGCACCTTTGTTTTCTTTTCATTGTTTCTTGCGTACTACAAGATCATCCGTGCAGAGGAGATCCTCAGTCCGTGGGTGAGCAGAATATCAGGTTACCGCAAGGTTTCCTATGACTTTCTAGTAAACAAGAATCCTGAAACCTAGGTTTGTGTTTCAAAGAAAGGCCATATTTTTTAACATACAAATTAGAATTATATAGATTCCCAATATTTAAAATTAACTGTCTACCCCACAAGGTGTACATGTTGTTAAAAACTTTCATTTTTTACACACTTTTTTGTTGCAAAATTCTAATATTAGTGCCATACATGCCACCCAAATAAATGGGCCTGATGCAAGTGCTTGCTTTTGAGATCTGAAATGAACAAGCTATTTTTGTACCATTCTTTTTTAAGACTGTACAGGGGATGAATTTTTAAAAATATTTTAGATAATATACACATTTACAGTTTTCGAATACCTGTTTTAATATTCCAATTTATCAACCTTACAGACATATTTCACACTGTTGCCATTTTTTAATTTTCCGTCATGAACCTGAATGTACCTTTCCTTATCAATATAAGTTATTCAATTTTAACTTATTCACTTTTAACTTAAAAAATAAAAAAAATATTAAAAAAAAGGTTAAGGTTTTACAATTGTGTTAGAAGTCAAATTTAACAACTATACATGACACAACAATACTGCTGGATATTGCCAAAACGGATGTACCATGCATCTTTGAACAAACAACATGGCATTCTGGGTAAGGTTTTCTTTGTTAGTGGTGATATTAGTGTTTTAAACCCCCTCCCCAAAAAAAAAATGTGAAAACATTATACAAACAATTTTGTTTTTGCTTAATTGTTTGACCTTTCCAGTTTGCCAATCATAAATCCCATAACTATATTGTAGGCTGTTAGTTCATTTTGAATCTGTGTATCTATCTCTAGTCATCTGTAGTTCGTATACCTCTAATCAGTTGTAGTCAGTAGTGATGAGCGAGCACTAAAATGCTTGGTTACTCTTTGCTTGGGATGAGCAAACTGGAATGATCGAGTGCTCGGTCCGAGTAATGAGCCCAATGTAAGTCTATGGGAAACTCGAGCATTTTTCCGGCGGCTGCCCCCCGGAGGTCTGCAGACGGACTAAAAATTGCCCAAATCAACGGGAACAGTGCTCAAATGATATGGGAACAGCATGGGGAAGACCCCTTGAAGCATTTCTGACTCCCAGGTCACTGCTGTCAACAATGTTGTCAGAGGTATTACGCCACCTTCAAGGACTCACAATAAGCATGCAAAAACAAAACCAAAATAGATTTTCCTGGGAAATATGTTAAAGAACATCCTTTCCAGGGTAATGACTAGTATATATGGCAAAATAAAAAATCAAAAACAAAAATGCTCCTCCACACCTTGGGCTATGTTCACACGTAGCGTTTTTGATGCATTTTTGCACTTTTGCATTGCTTTGAACCAAGACAAATGCATTCACTGGGAAATGTCATTTTAACATTTTACAACCTTATCTGGCCATGTGGTGTGTGACACATCATCAGACACATGCATACAGTGCTGAAAAGACACGGGAACAGCATGGGGAAGACCCCTGGAAGCATTTCTGACTCCCAGGTCACTGCCTAAAAGTGTGCCCATCATAAGTGTCCTTGGCGCATGCAAAGATGCCTCCCACCATACACCTGTGGTTGCAGACTTTCAATAATCACCGTCCACGTCCTTGTCCAAGCGCAGCGTTCAGTTGTCCCTACCCCATTCCTTGGAATGCAAGCGCAAGTATGCAGCCAACAGGCTGCAATAATATACTGCCAAATTTTTGACTGCTACTTGCACTTGAAATCTGGCCTTTTAGGCTCATGGAGGCGGAAGCTGTCCACAACCTCATGGTGGCGGCCGGGTGTCCATACTCGGTCCCCAGCCGCCACTATTTCTCCAGGTGTTGTCTTCACCTTCCACAAAAACGGGTCCCACAACATTACCCGTGCCCTCCCCAGTGCACTTACTGGGAAGGACCACCTAACTACGAGTGAATGTGGCCAGGGATGGTACTTAGCCAGTCCACAGCTTTTTTTCTGATAGTTGTATGTCACCACAGCCATATTCTTTAGCTTGGTGAAAGGATTTGGGAAACCGTATCTACTCCAGCTGTCATTTCTCCCTGGAAGTCCTTAAAAGCAGCGTGCACTTGAAATGTGGCCTTTTAGGCTCATGGAGGCAGAAGCTGTCCACAACCGCCACTATTTCTCTCGGTGTTGTCTCCGCCTTCCACAATCACGGGTCCCACAACATTACCCGTGCCCTCCCCAGTGCACTTACTGGGAAGGACCGCCTAACCACAAACACGTGGTCAAGTGAATGTGGCCAGGGATGGTACGGAGCCAGTCCATAGATTTTTTCTGAGAGTTGTATGTCACCACAGCCATATTCTTTAGCTTGGTGAAAGGTATTGGGAAACCGTATCTACTCCAGCTGTCATTTCTCCCAGGAAGTCCTCTAAAGCTGCTTGTACTTGAAATGTAGCCTTTTAGGCTTGTGGAGGCAGAATCTGTCCACAACCTCATGGCGGCGATGGCCGGGTGTCCATACTTGGTCCCAAGCTGCCACTATTTCTCCGGGTGTCGTCTCCGCCTTCCACAAGCATGGGTCCCACAACATTACCCGAGCCCTTCCTAGTGCACTTACTGGGAAGGACCGCCTTACTGCAAACACGTGGTCAAGTGATTGTGGCCAGGCACGTTACGGAGCCAGTGTATAGCTTTTTTCTGAGAGTTTTATGTCACCACAGTCATATTCTTTAGCTTGGTGAAAGGACTTGGAAAACCGTATCTACTCCAGCTGTCATTTCTCCCAGGAAGTCCTCTAAAGGTGCTTGCACTTGAAATGTGGCCTTTTAGGCTCGAGGAGGCGGAAGCTGTCCACAACCTCATGGAGGTGGTCGGGTATCCATACTCGGTCCCCAGCTGCCACTATTTCTCCCGGTGTCGTCGCCGCCTTCCACAAGCACGGGTCCCACAACATTACCCGTGCCCTCCCCAGTGCACTTACTGGAAAGGACAGCCTAACCACAAACACGTGGTCAAGTGAATGTTGCCAGTGATGATACGGAGCCAGTCCACAGCATTTTTTCTGAGAGTTGTATGTCACCACAGCCATATTCTTTAGCTTGGTGAAAGGACTTGGGAAACCGTATCTACTCCAGCTGTCATTTCTAATAGGAAGTCCTCTAAAGCTTGTACTTGAAATGTGGCCTTTTAAGCTCATGGAGGCGGAAGCTGTCCACAACCTCATGGTGGCGATGGCCGGGTGTCCATACTCAGTCCCCTGCCTCCACTATTTCTCTGGGTGTTGTCTTTGTCTTTGCCTTCCACAAACACGGGTCCCACAACATTACATGTGCCCTCCTCAGTGCACTTACTGGAAAGGACCGCCTAACATGTGGTCAAGTGAATGTGTCCAGGGACTGTACGGAGCCAGTTTAAAGCTTTTTTTTTCTGAGAGTTGTATGTCACCACAGCCATATTCTTTAGCTTGGTGAAAGGACTGACTTTTGGGAAACCGTATCTACTCCGGCTGTCATTTCTCCGTCACCAGGATCCGCCCATTGTCACACACGACCATGCCTGGCTGTATGTTCAGCGATGAGAGCCACTGATCAGGCTGCTGTTTTACAGCTTTCAACAACTCTGCAGTGGTGGGCGGTTTGTCACCTAAGCATCAAGCATGCTATCTTCAGCACAGCCTGTTGCCGCTTGGCTAAGGCAGTGCTACAGTGCTTTCAGCTTGTGACTGATATGGTCTTTCGGAGATGAAGGTCAAATTGGAGGAGGAGGTGCAGGAGCAGGAGCTGAACAATGTGATTACATTGTGGTTACATTGGCAACTCAGGTTTTTATACTAAAGAATAATAGTGTGGGTTTTTTTTACGTTGTTTTTTAAGACAAATGCATTCACCGGGAAATGTCATTTTAACATTTTACAACCTTATCTGGCCATGTGGTGTGTGACACATCATCAGACACATCCTGCTTCATTTATGAAGGAGGGACTCTGAAAGTCACAAAGCCTTTTTTATAGGGCCATCAGGTGGTCCTTACTATTCTTAAACAGCCAGCAGTCGGCCCTCACTATTGTTAGAGAGCCATCAGATGGCTATGCTTTGTTGTTCCCATTATTAATGAGTGGGTCTCCTATACTGTTATTGCATATACAGTCACTGCAAGGGCTGACAAAAATTTGGAGGAACTCCAATCCCCTTGCAAGAGATGTAGAGGTCAGAGAGCCTCCTAAAACAATGTTCCCATTATTAGGAAGTGGGTCTTTCATAGTGTTTGCCTATGCAGTGAAGCAACGGCTGCCAAAAATTTGGAGGCACTCCAATGCCCCTTGCAAGAGACGAAGAGATCAGAGAGCCTCCTAAAAACAATGTTCCCATTATTAGGAAGTGAGTGTGTAGGAGGAATGCTGGTGATAAAATGGCAGATACGGGCTGGGTGAGCAGGGAAAACTAGTCTGTCCCTAGACTGGGAAACCTGAATAACCCTGACCCCGAAGGTATCTCTGATGGTGAGAAGGTTTGGGTCTCCACTCTAAGCCCTAACTCCTCCACAATCCCTGAGCTAATCCCCCTCACCTTCCTCCACCTTGTCTTGGAGCGAAGTGGACAAACCTTAATAAAATGGTCAGATTTTCCACAGAAAAAAACAAGCTCCACCCACTTGAGGAACAGTAGTCACAGGAGGTTTTACACGAGAACCTACTACCCCCTACTATCCCCCCTCATCGGGTATAGTCTCCTCAGCAGGGATAGGAACAGGAGAAAAAGTAGGTCTCGGTCTCTCCTTCAGGCGTCTGTCAACCCGTATGGCTAGGGACATCGCAGCCTCCAATGACTCAGGTGCAGTGTACTGAACCAGAGTATCTTTCAGTCTAGCTGACAAACCCATGCTGAACTGACTCCTGAGGGCTGGGTCGTTCCACTGGGTGTCAGTTGCCCATCTCCGAAACTCTGAGCAGTACTCCTCCACTGTTCCCTGCTTGAGTTTACAGAGATTAGACTTGGCAAAGGTCACCCTATCAGGTTCACCATACACCTGAACCAGGGCAGCAAAAAACCCGTCCACCAACCGCAGTGATGGTGAGTCGGCCGTAAGGGAGAAGGCCCAGGTTTGGGGATCCCCCTTAAGAAGAGAGACTACAATCCACACACGCTGCTCCTCACTTCCAGATGAATGTGTCGGAGCCTGAAATAAAGCTTACAGGCTTCACGGAAAATGAAAATTTATCTGGAAGAGAGACCTTGGGTTCTGGCACGGCCTGAGCATAAGCCGATGCTAGGTAACTCACAACTTGCTGCAGCTGTTGCACTACCTGAGTTCGCAGACCAGCTACCTATTCAGAGATGGTCTGCATCAGGAGAGGAAATGCATCAGCTGAGGCAGTTTGAGACATAGTGACTCAAGGAAAATGGTAAGGCTGCTGATAATGTCACAGTGTAGGAGGAATGCTGGTGAGAAAATGGCAGATACAGGCTGGGTGAGCAGGGAAAACTAGTCTGTCCCTAAACTGGGAACCCTGAATAGCCCTGAACCCGAAGATATCTCTTATGGTGAGAAGGTTCGGGTCTCCACCCTAAGCCCTAACTCCTCCACAAGCCCTGCGCTAATCCCCCTCACCTCCCTCCACTGAAAAAGGTACAGCAACTTCAAAGGAAAGGACTTCAGTGGCACAAACAAACAGGTCAGCCCAGCACGGCTTCCAGGTATAGAGTGAAACTCTATCAGCAGCATGACCTGGTGAAAGGAGAGGCTACTTAAAGCTAGGGGGAGGAGACTCACACATTAACTCACATCCACCAGGACACGGCAATAGAAATGGCATTAACTCATGCAGTACTAGGGGAAATAACATAGTTAAAGTTACAGTGGCATCTAGAATAGACCGCAGATACTCAGCGCTAGACAGCGTGTGACAGTGGGTCTCCCATAGTGTTTGCCTATGCACTGAAGCAATGGCGGCCAAAAATTTGGAGGCACTGCAATGCCCCTTGCAAGAGACATAGAGGTCAGAATCAGAGAGCCTCCTAAAAACAATGTTCCCATTATTAGGAAGTGGGTCTCCCATAATGTTTGCCTATGCTGTGAAGCAACGGCTGCCAAAAATTTGTAGGCACTCCAATGTCCCTTGCAAGAGACATAGAGGTCATAGAGCCTCCTAAAATAATGTTCCCATTATTAGGAAGTTGGTCTCCCATAGTGTTTGCCTATGCAGTGAAGCAACGGCTGCCAAAAATTTTGGAGGCGCTCCAATGCCCCTTGCAAGAGACATAGAGGTCAGAATCAGAGAGCCTCCTAAAAACAATGTTCCCGTTATTAGGAAGTGGGTCTCCCATAATGTTTGCCTATGCTGTGAAGCAACGGCTGCCAAAAATTTGTAGGCACTCCAATGTCCCTTGCAAGAGACATAGAGGTCAGAGAGCCTCCTAAAATAATGTTCCCATTATTAGGAAGTTGGTCTCCCATAGTGTTTGCCTATGCAGTGAAGCAACAGCTGCCAAAAATTTGAAGGCGCTCCAATGCCCCTTGCAAGAGACGTAGAGGTCAGAGAGCCTCCTAAAAACAATGTTCCCATTATTAGGAAGTGGGTCTCCCATAGTCTTTGCCTATGCAGTGAAACAACGGCTGTCAAAAATTTGGAGGAGCTCCAATGTCCCTTGCAAGAGATGTAGATATGTTGATATGGTACATATGGTGGTGATATGGTGATGGAGGATGAGGAGAAGGAGGAGGACAAGAGCGTATACCCATGTCTGGGTGTGAAAACATAGGTGCGGTAGTGTCGGCGTCCCTGCCTCCTGCTAGGCAGAGACGCCGTTCCTCTCACCTCCCTGCTCCGTCCTCGGCGTCCTCTTCCCACGCTGCTGGCAGCGTTCGCCGCTTCCCGGGCACTGTGCTTAGGGCCCGCGCGCGCTCCCTCTCTCTTAAAGGGGCCGCGCGCGCCATCCTAAGGAGTCCCCGGCCAATTGCCGGTGGAGCTCCCATATATAAGGCACCTCCTCCAAAATGGAGGTGCCCGAGCAAAGTTGTTGCAAAGCCTTTCACCTCTGCTTCAGCCTTCAGGTCCCGTTGCCAGTCTGTTTTCCAGCTCTGTCTACCTGCTTGCATCCCCTGCGGTCCGACAGTCTGTCTACCAGCATCCGCCAGTCTGTCTATGGACCAGTCCGCCTGCGGATCAGGAAGCACCTGCCTGATACCTGCCTGATACCTGCCAGATACCTGCCTGACACTTGCCGTGACCACCTGCCAGCCAGCCGAGAGACTCTTACCCGCTCACCTGGGAGCGCTCACCTGCTACCCGCCAGCTAGCCTACCTGGAGGCTCTGCCGTCACTTGCATGACCACCTGCCTGTCTAGAGACTCTTACCCTGCTGTCACTTGCCGTGACCACCTGCCTGTCAAGAGACTGTTCCTGTCACTTGCCGTGACCTCCTGCCCTTCTATCCAGAGACTGTCCCTGTCACTTGCCGTGACTACCTGCCCGCCTTCCCTGGGAGCCACCCGCTTCCTTACAAGGACTGCCCCTTTGTATAGTAGCTCAGAGGTTCCACCTCCCAGACCCTTTACAGGTGCATGGGAATAGAGTTAGACCTCCCCAAAAAAAGACACTCTATTTGAGTTCATGTAATGCTGCTATCGTTCGGTGTTGTTGAGAAGTCTGGCCCAATCCAGCCCTTGTTCATTTTTATAAGAGTCAGCCTGTCAGCATTTTCAGTTGACAGGCGAATGTGCCTATCGGTTTTAATTCCACTGGCGGCACTAAAAACTATTGTAGAGCGAACTTGTTCGGCGAATGTTCGAAAATTTCAAATTTGGCACGAATATGGCACATTCGGATTTGTGGTCCCAAAGGCGAGCAAATTTTCTTAAAATCGGTAAAGTTCAATTAATTTTCACCGGACCGTGCATACAGGGCAACCACACATTTTGAACAGTTTTGTTAGCATAGTGCAAGTGTATGATGAGCGTTTACATGTGCCAGGTGAGTGTGGGGGCTGTGGAGAGCTTAGAACAGGTCAGATCAACAGCGCACTGTTTTGTTTTTTTTTCCTGTGGGCGGTAACTTTAACTGAGGAAAGCGGGGTCAGCCAATCATAGCGCAGGAAGCATCTACACTATCTAGACATAATGGCTTCTGCTATTGGCTGCAGAAATCACATGTCCTCTCAATTAGAGATGAGCGTTGTTCGACTCGAACTGTTCGCCAATCTCAAATTCGAGCTGTTTTGGGCGGTGTTCGAGCCGTTCGGCGAAGACGAACGATTTGAGAAAAATTCGGCTGTTCGAGGTTATGTTCGATAACTGTTCGTGCACCAAAATCATAACTGGATTTTTTCTCAGTAATGATGAAAATTAATGTTAATACGCAGTTTGAGTGTACAGCGGGGTGGGGGGAGGGGTACGGGATGGATCTCTGCAGGAATAATGAAGATCTCCATTTTTTTTTCTCTTTCCCGCATTTACAGTGGGGAGGTGCAATCTGTCAGCCTATCAGCAGCGCACACACGGAGCGAAGTGCTTTTTTTCACACAAGCAAGGGCATGTGTCATTGGCAGTGTATGTCACATGTCCTTGCCCTATAAGACCAAGCCATTTTCCCCGTCGTCACCATTTTCTCACTGCTGCAGCTGCGTGTTAGACGGCACCGCTGTTGCTGTGTGCGCTATACCTTGTTAATTTCAAGCCAATTTTCGCACAAATCTACAGATAGCTTGGGAGTAGGGAATAGTTGTGATTGCAGTCCTTTTAAGGACTAGGTTACAGCATTTCCTACGACTTTTATCAGGCAGGTCTGTGCTCTTAAATAGATAGATTGTGGGAGTAAAGACTAATTGCAATTGCAGTCCTTTTCAGGACTAGGTTACATCAGTTCCTATCAGTTTTTGCCAGGCAGGTCTATGCCAGTGCTGTGCAAGTTTTTTTCACAGCATTTGGCTGAATCTAGCAAAGCTAATCCTTTTTGGCCTATTGCAGAGTGTGTTAGTCAGTGGAGTAGCCTATCTGTGTTGCAAGATATACCACCTGTGTATAGAATACCAATTTTTTTACTGCACCTAGTGAAGTAAAATCTTTTGGGCATAGCATCATTCTATTAGTCCATCTATACTGACCTCCATCAAGTTGCAAATTGAATATAATTTTTTTCTGCATCTAGCTCTGAAAAAATATTTGGTCTTCTAGCAGTGTGTGGGACTTGTTCTATTAGTCCATCTATACTGACCTCCATCAGGTTGCAAACTGAATATAATTTTTTTCTGCATCTAGCTCTGAAAAAATATTTGGCCTTCTAGCAGTGTGTGGGACTTGTTCTGTTAGTCCATCTATACTGACCTCCATCACGCTGCAAATTCAAAATAATTTTTTGTCTGCATCTAGCTCTGAAACAATATTTGGCCTTCTAGCAGTGTGTTGGACTTCCTCTATTAGTCCATCTATACTGACCTCCATCAGGTTGCAAATTAAAAATATTTTTTATCTGCATCTACCTCTGAAAAAATATTTGGGCTTCTAGCTGTGTGTGGGACTTGTTCTATTAGTCCATCTATACTGACCTCCATCAGGTTGCAAACTGAATATAATTTTTTTCTGCATCTAGCTCTGAAAAAATATTTGGCCTTCTAGCAGTGTGTGGGACTTTCTCTATTAGTCCATCTATACTGACCTCCATCAGGTTGCAAATTAAAAATAATTTTTATGTGCATCTAGCTCTGAAAAAATATTTGGCCTTCTAGCAGTGTGTGGTACTTTCTCTATTAGTCCATCTATACTGACCTCCATCAGGTTGCAAATTAAAAATAATTTTTTGTCTGCATCTAGCTCTGAAAAAATATTTGGCCTTCTAGCAGTGTGTGGGACTTTCTCTATTAGTCCATCTATACTGACCTCCATCAGGTTGCAAATTCAAAATAATTTTTTGTCTGCATCTAGCTCTGAAAAAATATTTGGCCTTCTAGCAGTGTGTGGGACTTTCTCTATTAGTCCATCTATACTGACCTCCATCAGGCTGCAAATTAAAAATAATTTTTATCTGCATCTACCTCTGAAAAAATATTTGGCCTTCTAGCTGTGTGTGGGACTTGTTCTATTAGTCCATCTATACTAACCTCCATCAGGTTGCAAACTAAATATAATTTTTTTCTGCATCTAGCTCTGAAAAAATATTTGGCCTTCTAGCAGTGTGTGGGACTTTCTCTATTAGTCCATCTATACTGACCTCCATCAGGTTTCAAACTGAATATAATATTTTTCTGCATCTACCTCTGAAAAAATGTTTGGGCTTCTAGCTGTGTGTGGGACTTCTTCTATTATTCCATCTATACAGACCTCCATCAGGTTGCAAACTGAATATAATTTTTTTCTGCATCTAGCTCTGAAAAAATATTTGGCCTTCTAGCAGTGTGTGGGACTTGTTCTATTAGTCCATCTATACCGACCTCCATCAGGTTGCATATTAAAAATAATTTTTAACTGCATCTAGCTCTGAAAAAATATTTGGCCTTCTAGCTGTGTGTGGTACTTGTTCTATTAGTCCATCTATACTGACCTCCATCAGGTTGCAAACTGAATATAATTTTTTTCTGCATCTACCTCTGAAAAAATATTTGGCCTTCTAGCAGTGTGTGGGACTTTCTCTATTAGTCCATCTATACTGACCTCCATCAGGTTGCAAATTAAAAATAATTTTTTGTCTACATCTAGCTCTGAAAAAATATTTGGCCTTCTAGCAGTGTGTGGGACTTCTCTATTAGTCCATCTATACTGACCTCCATCAGGTTGCAAACTGAATATATTTTTTTTCTGCATCTACCTCAGAAAAAATATTTGGGCTTCTAGCTGTGTGTAGGACTTGTTCTATTAGTCCATCTATACTGACCTCCATCAGGTTTCAAACTGAATACAATTTTTTTCTGCATCTACCTCTGAAAAAATATTTGGGCTTCTAGCTGTGTGTGGGACTTGTTCTATTAGTCCATCTATACTGACCTCCATCAGGTTGCAAATTGAATAAAATTTTTTTCTGCATCTAACCCAGCCAATAGTTTTGGCCTAATACCACAGTTTGGCCACTCAGCTCTGCTCGGTTCCCATCCATTGTTTTTTTGTGCAAACAACTCCAGAGTTGTGAATTAGTTAACCACCAAAATGAGTGGAAAAAGGCCTGCTGCTGGTGGAAAGGGGAATAGGCGTGTTGGGAAGGGGAAAAAAGGTTGTGTCCGTGGGGTAGGTGTTAAAGCAACAGTAACATCTGCAGAAGAAAGACCATCTTCCAGCCAAACTAAAATGTCTACTTCTTTTAGCGGACAATGTGATAAGATCCCTTTCTTATGGCCACGCGAATCGCTACAAATTCCAGATGAGGCACAAAAACAGCAGGTGCTTCAACGGATATCAAGTGCTCCTTTAAGTGGGCTCTCCTCCACATCAACTTCAACATCACAAATACTCCAGTTCTCAAAGGTGTCACCCCAATCGCACTTGCTTCCTCACAGCTCCCAAATCTCCAGCTGCCCGTCTGAGTATGAGGTAGAACAGATGGTTGAGTCTGCAGAGCTGTTTACTCATACTATAGCCTGGGAATCAGAGGTCGACTCCAGCGCTTCTGTGAATCCAGACGAGGAAATGATCTGCACTGATGCCCAGAATCTTTATGAGTCGGATCCAGGACCAGACGCAGAAGGTTCTGACCATAATGTAGACCCTCATTCCCAAACTGTAACTCCTGTTGGTGGAGACAATGAGGAAGACGATGATGAGACTCAAATACCTGATTGGAGCGACAACTTTAGTTTTTTGTCAGGGCAGGAACAGGTTGGCTCTGAGGACGACGGGTGTGATAAAGCACAGGGTGATGATGATGAGGTTGGAGATCCCACTTACTGTCAACCCACAGTCAGCCAAGAGATGAGGTCAGCAGAGGAGGTGGAGGAAGATGCTAGTGACGACGAGGTCAGGTTGCGCCTTCCTGGACAGAGACGTAGTACTGGAAGCACGTCAACAACTGCATCCTCAAACACAACTCTGCCTCTCACCACAAGTCGTGGTGGCTTTTTAGGTCGCATGGGTGCTAAGCCTTGCATAGCCTGGGCATTTTTTCAGATCGATAAAGATGACCCAACTCGTGTAATCTGTAACATTTGTCAGCAAAAGCTAAGTAGAGGCCAAAAAATACATAGTTTGAGTACTTCATGCATGAACCGGCACATGGACATGAAGCATAAGTTGCAGTGGGAAGCTCAGTGTGCTACAATGCGGCCTAGCCGGCCGGGCCAACCACCGTCTGCCATATCTTGTGCATCCGCGGCCTCTTCATCCTCTGTGACTGGGGGGACAGCAGTCACACCTGTTTTGGGGCGCAGACCTGCCACCTCTTTACCCGCAACAGCCAGCGTGATTGGCAGGTCATCATTTTCTTTGGAGGTGGTAACACCAGCTGGTGTTGAGCGCTGTCCGACATCGATAGCACCACCTTTGGATCAAGGCAACCTTACATGTCCGCCTGCATCTTCCTCACAGACCGGCAGTTTGCCGGGGACACCCTTATCAACCCCGTCTAAGCACAATAGCCAGCCCTCGGTCCCTCAGATGTGGACAAGTAACAGACCATTTCCTCCTAGCCATGAGAAAGCTAAGAGGTTGAATTTCACCATCTGCAAGCTCTTGGCTACAGAAATGCTGCCTTTCCGCCTGGTGAACACAGAGGATATTCGAGACCTTATGTCCGTCGCAGTGACCCAGTACCAGATGCCCAGTCGGCACTACTTCTCAAAGAAAGGTGTGCCTGCTCTCCACCAGCATGTCGCACACAACATCACCGCTTCTTTGAGAAACTCTGTGTGTGACAGGGTGCATTTCACCACAGACACTTGGACGAGTAGGCATGGACAGGGGCGTTACATGTCGCTGACTGGGCACTGGGTAACTATGGTGACAGCAGGACAAGGGGCTGCTGTCCAAGTCTTGCCGTCCCCACGAGTTGTGCGTCAATCCTCTTTATGTCAAAGTTCTTCCACTGCTTCTGCCTCCTCAACCTCCTCTCTGTCCTCCACCTGCACGCAAAGCCTGTCTGGTCATGCCACAAGCTTTCTAACTGCACAGAAGGGATCCTGCACACCTCCTTACTATGCTGGCAGTAAGGCTCAACGTCATCAGGCGGTTTTTACTTTGAAATGTCTGGGAAATGTGAGTTACACAGCTGAGGAGTTGTGGTCAGCTCTGGAGAACCAATTTCATGAATGGTTGTCTCCACTGGACCTGAAACCAGGGAAGGCCGTGTGCGACAATGCTGCAAACCTGGGTGCGGCCGTTCGCCGGGGCAATGTCACACACGTGCCTTGTATGGCTCACGTGTTGAACCTGGTTGTCCAGCAATTTTTAGCCCACTATCCCAGACTAGATGGCCTTCTGCAGAGGGCACGGTCGCTTTGTGCTCACTTCCGCCGTTCGCATCCCGCAGCTCAGCGACTTACATGTGCTTTTCCACAAAACACCAGTGGTGCACGTAGTGAATCTCACAGTTCCAACTTGCCAACCGTGGGACCGTCAAGTGTTCAGCACTCAAACCGTAACAGAACCACAGTATCTGCTGGTAACATCAATTTTGCGGAATCATTTCACCACTTTTTTAGCCCATCCTTTGCAAGGCCACAGGAGACAAGAAGTCTGACACATAGTCAACGCCTAGAGACGATGGTACAGGAGTATCTCCAAGTAAACATTGAAGCCATGACTGTGTCACTGGACCCTTGCTCTTTTTGGGCTTCCAATCTGGATAAATGGCCGGAGCTAGCCACTTACGTCTTGGAGATCTTGTCATGCCCCGCAGCCAGCGTTCTGTCTGAACGTGTGTTCAATGCTGCTGGTGGTGTGCTGACAGATAAGCGCACGCGGCTCTCCACTGATAATGTAGACAGACTCACGTTCATAAAGATGAACAAATCATGGATCCGAAACGACTTTTCTACCCCTGTGTCATCCTGGGGAGAGTAAAAGCTTGATGATAGGTTAAAATCACCCTACCAACCGTTTTAAGCTTTCAAATTACTAATCATGTTTATCTGTATCTTGGCTGGAAAATAATTTGGGCTTTGTAGCAGTGTGCAGCACTGATTCTATTAGGCCATCTATACTAAGCTCCACCAGATTTAAAATTACTAATCATGTTTATCTGTATCTTGACTGGAAAATAATTTGGGCTTTGTAGCAGTGTGCAGCACTGATCCTATTAGGCCATCTATACTAAGCTCCACCAGATTTAAAATTAATAATAATTTTTAGCTGCATCTAGCCCGGAAAATAATTTTGGGGCTCCGAGATGCGCAAGACACATAAGTGCCTTCTTGCTGCACTACCTGCAACATGACCCTCATATTGTCAGAATTCGAAGTAATCATGACTACTGGGTTGCCACACTCTTAGATCCCCCAAACTTTTCGATCAACCTTTTCATTTTAATAAAGACCAAAAAAATGGTCATTTTTGAAATTATAAGCATTAGCAGGTTATTAGAAACTGAAATCAAACAGTTTTCAACTCAAAACTTTATTCTAGGTGATTTTACATTTTCACATAGGACCCCTTGTTCGAAAGGAGCTTCTGAACTCTCTCGTCCATTGAATTTGTCAGGTTTTGGATGGTTTCTGCTTCAATTGTTTTGCATGAGGACAGAATACCCTCCCAGAGCTGTTGCTTAGATGTGAACTGCCTCCCACCATCATAGACATTCCTTTTGATGATGCTCCAGAGGTTCTGAATGGGGTAGAGGTCAGGGGAGCATGGGGGTCACACCATAAGTTTGTCCCCTTTTATGCCCATATCAGCCAGAGATGCAGATGTTTTATGTGCAGCATGAGATGGTGCATTATCATGCAAAAAAATGATCTTGCTGTGAAATACACGGTTCTTCTTCTTGAATCATGGCAGGAAGTGCTGTTTGAGAAAATTCACATACATTATGGAGTTCATCTTTAGCGCCTTCAGGGATCCTAAAGGGGCCGACAATCTCTCTCGCCATGATTCCAGCCCAAAACATTACTCCACCACCTCCTTGTTGGCGCTGTAGCCGTGTTTGCGTGGGGTGTCCATCAACCAGCCATCCTCCACTCCATCCATCTGGACCATCGAGCGCTGCACGGCACTCATCCGTGAACAAAACAGTTTTGAAATCAGTCTTCATGTAATGTTTGGCCCACTGGAGCCGTTTCTGCTTGTGTGAAGTGGATAGAGGAGGTCGACAGGATGGCGTATGCACAGCTGCAAACCTCTGAAGGACCCTGCATCTTTTTGTTCGGGGGACGTTGGAGGCACCAGCAGCTTCAAAAACTTGTCTGCTGCTATGACAAGGCTTTTTTGCCACTGCTCTTTTTACCTGACGTAATTGCCTGTAGGAAAGAGTCCTCAATTTGCCCTTATCAGCATGCACACGTGTGTACTGTGAATCAGCTACATACTTCTTGATTGCCAAGACACTTCATCCTGATCATCGCACAATGTTGATTGTAGTCATGCCTTGACCTAAACACTCCACAATTTGTTGCTTCTCAGCAGCCGACACATCCTTTTTCTTTCCCATTTTGGCAGAAAATGTAGGCTGCTTAATAATGTGAGACAGCCTTCTTAAGTAGTCTTGCCTTTCATTGGACACACCTGCCAAACTAATTAGCACAGGTGTCTGCAATTGCTTACAGTGATATAAAGAGCCCTGACACACATCACCATCAATGAGTTTAACTGACAAACAAACAAATTCTTCCCTTATCACTCCTAAACACTTTTTGCATAATAATTTGGAACACAGTGTACATGTGCTTTTCCACAAAACACCAGTGGTTCACGTAGTGAATCTTACAGTTCTAACTTGCCAACCGTGGTCTGTATGGAGTTGTTCAATAAAGGGCCCAAAATTAAGATAACATAGATGGGAGAGGTCTCTATGAATAGGAATTCCTAAGTATTTGATACCCTGTGAGGGCCAGGCAAAGGGAAAGTTGGACTGGATGGAATCCTATATGGATTTGGGGAGGGAGACATCGAGGGCCTCAGACTTCGCTGCATTGATTTTAAAATTTGACCATGTAACAAAGTGATCTATTTCAGCCATAACAGCATGGATGGATATATGTGATTGAGTGATATATACTAGGACATCATCAGCAAATAGAGAGCACTTGTACTCGGTGCCTCCCACCTCAATCCACCTAATATTGGGGTTATGGCGAATTGATGTGAGCAGGTGCTCCGTCACTAGGATGTATAAGAGAGGGGACAGAGGACATCCCTGCCTTGTCCCATTGGTGATTGTGAAAGGTGATGAAAATGTTCTGATGCACCCCCTGGGCCTTGGGACACCCGGAGCCGGACCCTTTTTGGTGGATGCTGGTGGTTGTAGTCTCCGTGGCGGCGACCCGGTTCCGTGGCTCAGGGTGGTCAAACCAGTGGCAGAACTATTTATGTGGTTTTGATGTTTAAATGTCCGACTACGCCACCCGTGGATTGCGGTCAGAGTGAAGCGCCGCTGCTGGGCAGACCGCTGAGGCTGGTGTTGTGGGTGCAGCAGAGCGTAGCATAACTCCCCACTGGAGGAGTATAGCCTCAGGGCAGTGTATGCGGAGGATGGGGGTGATGGTGCAGGGCAGCAGCAGTAACGACACAGAGTCAGTGATGCAGTCCAGGGCCTTTACTCACAGTTCTTATTATCCAGACCACGTCTGCAGGTAACGGCTGCCCACGTCGTACTGTGCTCACCAGGTGAGGGGCTCAGACAACTCCCAGATAACTTTGGAGCGCTTCACAGGACCCCCTTTGTGTGTCCTTTGTCTGGCCTTTCTTACCAACAATTCTGTCCGGCTGCCTCGGGCCTCCTCTTGGTAAACTTGGCGCCAGTTTCCCTGACCCTATGTGGTGCCTTCCTAGCGGGTGTAGCGAGGGGCTGCACCACATAAAATGTCACAGCCTCCGGTTTCTAGCTGAGGGTCGTTTCCTGCCTCCACTAGTTTCGGGGACCGGTCTCCCCCTTTGGCTTGACCCCTCCACGCAGGTGGATTCGGGCGTGCGGTGGCGACTCGCCCGTCCGCACACCTGGGATCCCTTCATTCCTCGTTCCTGGAGCCTTCTCCGCTCCTCTTCCTTCCTTCTCCCTCTTCCAGGCCTGGGCCTCTGTTACTAGGCCCGCCTCCGGAGCAGAGCTCATGCAGAGCCCCTGCTCCCTGCCACTTCTGCTCAGACTTCTCTGCACTGAACTAAGATGGTGCCCACCTTTTATACTCCCTTCTCAATGCACCCAGGAACTGCTTCCTCCCTGCTCCTGCACTACAGGGTTCCCCTTCCTCAGTGTTCCCTCCCCACACTCCAGCCAGGGACAGGGACTGTCGTGCCCATCTCAGAGGCATATTGGTCGCCCTGCCCCACGGCAATGTGGTGTAATGCATGCAGGTGTCGGGTCCTGATCCACACGCCATCCTTACCTGAGAGTGAGATATCACACCTCTGGGTGAGGTGCAATACCTCTGTAGCAACCGAGCCCTCAGGGTGCTACAGTTCCATTTATCTTCAGCCTAGGTGACGTATTGTGATACAGGGCCGTGATTTTGGCTATAAAAGAGTCCCCTAGACCCCTACCCCAAGCTTTTTAAGAGAATCATATATGGCGTGCCAGGAGACTCTATGGAATGCTTTCTCAGCATCCAACGAGAGTATCTAATTACAAGTTTTTAACTGCATCTAGCCCAGGAAATACTTTGTGCCTAGTAGCAGTGTCTGCTAGTCAGCGGATTATCCCGGCTGTTAAGCAAGCTACAACACCTGTAGTTTGGACACTTAATTTTTTCAAAGGAAATGCTTCGGGACCACGGGATACTCAGTGAAGAGCATCAGGAGGCACCCCAAGGCATAGGGGCTGGGACTGGCAGGAGGATGCCTTGCGGTGGACAGCCGAGCTCGATCCTTATAAAAGCTTTTTAACTGCAGCAGCTTTAGTGGACGCTACTGGAGCTGGAATTACGCGGCTGCTGGCATGAGACTTGCCCTCCAATAGATCCTTGTAAATGGATTTAAAGTGTATTCATTCAAATTAGAAAGACAATTTAAATTAAAAAGCTTAGAGCTGCCTCCACCACAGGGGGGCTCGCTCGACCCACCAGCGGACAGGCACCAGTATTGGGAGAGGGGAGCTGGCCGTCAGGGTTCACCCCGGCTCTGGCACAAACCCTCCTCCACCTCTTTTCTTTTCGCATGACTATATGTACTTGTCACTTTTCCATGTGTTAGTTGTGTCTTCTGAGCAGTTTGTCAGCTTTTGGACACCTTTGAAGGTGTTTTCTATTTGTTTCTATGTGTTTTTGTTTGCCTGCCATTGGTTTTAACGGTGTTCGAAGGTGTTCGACGAACAGTTCGGCGAACACACGGGTGTTCGACGAACCGAACCGAACTCGAACACTACGGGGGTGGCTCAACACTACTCTCAATATAAAAAGCGGCCATGTTCCCTCAGCACCATTATCTCCATGTCACTGCTGGAGACAGACGCAGCGCAGTGTTCTCCTGTGTAATGAGAGATATTAGCTAGATGGAAGGGTGCTTGTGTGGTAGATAATTCCTGGCCTGTGTACTTCTGCAACCGCTGGTGCAGCACATTTTTGGTGTTCTTGTGCAAGTACTGAGATTCTGACAGAAACAGAGGGCTTATGCCATGTAATAGTGCTGTGCACCGCTGGTATGGAGCTCCATGTCTCAGTATACCTTGAATTTTTTTTTGCACTTGCTAATGTGATCAAGCAAGCACAGTGCACCTTTTCATTTAGTGGGGTTGAAATTGTGCTCTGCACAGTCTGCAGAGCTTCTTATTGCAGACCACAAAATCTGTTTTTTTCAGTTGTTATTGTGATATTGAAAGCTATGTGCACTAAAGTTTTTTTTAGTGTCAGATTCTATCTTAGTGGAGTTGAACTTCAGGTGGTTTCAGAGAAAAAAAATAAATTTTTTCTCTTGCTATGCTCAGTCCAAAAAATATTGTTTCCTGTGCCAAAAGTAATACAGTTCTATAAGCCAGCTACTACGTCAGTGGTGATCAAATTCAGCTTGTACGCACAGTCAAACCTATATATATTTTTGATTGGTAGGCAGAGTCCACAAAAGGTTTTTTACTGTGGCAAAGTTGATCCAGTCTGCTAAAACACAGATCCTATTTTAGTGGCGTTGAACTTGTCCTGGTTTCACAGTAAAAAAAAAAAAAAAAAAGAAAAAACATGTCTTACTAGGCCCAGTCCAAAAAATATTTTTTCCTGTGCCAAAAGTCATACTGTGCTATAAGCCAGCTTCTACGTCAGTGGCGGTCAAAGTCAGCTGGACTCAGAGCTTATGCAGAGTAACCCAAAAATATTTTTTGCTCTGAGTAAAGTGATACAGCTGGCTAGATCTGAGTTTGAAATATTTTGGAGCATATATTCTATGTCATACTGGCCTCATCCACATTCAAAAAAAAATTTCTTCTGTTCCTAAAGTAATACAGCAGGGGACATCTCAGTTTGAAATTGTTTGGAGAATATCTCGTAGGTTTTATCGGCTTCATGCACACTAACAAATTTCTTTTGTTTTTTAGTAATGTTAGGTCATATCTTACCTTGTCATTTAGTGTCGCTGAAATTCAGGTGTGTGCTGAGCTATTGCCCAGGAAAAAAACGTATTTTTCATTAGTTAATTGCGTGCTCCTACCACTGTATCTGACCAAAATGAGTGAGAAAAAGAGAGAGCGTGGTGGAAGGGGGAATAGCCTTGGTGTTCAAGGTGTACGTGGGGTACGAGGCAATGTTAGTGAACGCACTAGTGAACCAACACAAACAGGTCCTATCCAAAGACAACTGATAACTTATGTTAGTGGATGGCGTACTGCACTCACTTCCTTTGGCAGTTGCACAGCGATACGCCTTGTTGATAATGTCCAGAAAAAGCAGGTGCTCCAGTGGATGGCAAGCTCTGCTTCCATTGACTTCTCCTCTTCTTCCTCCACCTCAACATCACACGCAGAACAGTCCACAGAGGTCTCACCACAATTACCCATGCTTCACCCTGCGTCACAACTGCCCAACTGACTATAGCGAGCCACAGATGTGCGAGTCTGTAGAACTCTTCACTAGCGATGAGCGAGCATGCTCACTACTGCTCAGTGCTCAACCGAGCATCTCACTACTCGAGATGCTTGGCGCTCGCCGAGTATTTCCGGGGTTGCTCGGAGGGAGCTCGGGTCCCCTCCCTGCATGTTTGGTGCTCTTTAGAGCGCCAATTAACATGCAGGGATTGCCTGCCACTCACTGTAATGCCGTAGCCATGTTGGTTGTGGCATTACAGTGATTGGCTGGCCGCATAGCTTCATCAGGTCTATATCAGACCTGGCGCCACCATGTTTATCACTCCGGAATTAGACAGTTTAGGGAGAGGTGCTGCTGCGTTAAGGTGAGATTTGGTTGTGTGCTAGGTAGTGTAGGGAGAAAAACCGTACATTACACATATCCATCTTAGCAAACAGTCCTTTTGAGGACTACCTAATCAATCTGCAGAGATATCAGGCAGGCAGTGTATATAGACAAGCAGGCAGGGTATATAGCAGAATGCAGTGCATATAGCACAAGAGGCTCCATTTCAATTCTGCCTTCTGCTGCTGTTAGATATTTCTATACAAAGGCCCAGGTCTCAGGGGCCAGGAATACTTTTCTTTGGATCTTAATCCTCATTAATTGCATAAAAAGCAATCCAGAGAACACCATTTTTCTGTGCCATTTGCTTGTTGACACTGCAGAATACAGCCGAGTCCTTTCCCTATTACAGCGCTAGAAATCCAGCTATCTAAAACTAGGTTTTCTCCGTCAAATGGATCAAATATAAGTTTGCTCCAAACTCAGTCATTGGTAGTGAGCGTGGAAGATAATGTCCTCCATTTAAAATGAGCAAGGCACATGGCAAGGGATGGGGAACTGGACGTGATGGTAATGGTGCATGCAGAGGCCGAGGACAAGGCCGTGGGCAAGCTGAAATTGTGCCACAACAAACACCCACATCTTCTCGCTTGACCTTCCTGTCCCAATTTCTAGGGGACCGCAGCACACCACTTTTGAACCCAGAGCAGTGTCAACAGGTTGTTGTTTGGATAGCGGATAATGCTTCCAGTCACTTAGCCACCACCACCACCCTGTCTTCCACACGGTCAAGTCTCAGTAGCCGTCAGTCTGGAACGCATATTGCTCACCCTGATCCTCCTTCCTCCCACAATGCCGAGTGCCCAGAGACAACTGATCCCACACTTGGACACTCTGAAGAGCCGGTTACTTTTCCATTTATAGATTCGGGCCTCTCGCCCAGTCCATTTGAAACGGGGCAAGAGGAGATCGCGTGTAGCGATGCCCAAATATTTGAGCAGCCACGGTCCACGAAGGCGACGGTGGGAAAGTGTCACAAGAGGTAGACGATGATGAGACACAATTGCCAGAAAGTCAGGAGGAGGACCAGGGTGCGGAAGTGGAAGACGAGGTGGTGGATGATATAGTAACTGACCCAACCTGGCAGGAGGACATGCAGAGTGAGGAGAGCAGCACACAGGGGGAGGGAGGCAGAGCACCCCAACAGGCAGAAAGAAGCAGTGTGGTGGCCGTAGACAGAAGGCAGGCAACCGTTCCCCGTAACACCAACACGAAGGAAGTTACCAGTACAACTGTTAGGTCTTCCCGAGTCTGGTTGTTTTTTAAAGACTCTGCCAATAACCCCAAAAAGCCATTTGCACTACCTACCAGGCCAGCATCAGCAGGGGTGGCAAAACGACCAGCCTGACCACCACCAGCGTGATCAGGCACATGGCAGCAAAGCACCTGACTTTGTGGGCCAAACCCCAGGGTCCAGGAACAGTGTTTGCAGGTGGCACCATTGCTTCTTCCGCTGTTGTGCATGCAAGCCAATCCCATGTCCATGGTGCATGCGAAGATGCCTCCTGCCCTGCACCTGTCGTTGCGCACTTTCAAGTAGCAGCATCAGGAAGCACGTCCATGTCCTTGTCCCTGCGCAGCGTTCAGTTGTCCACACCCCTGTCCTTGGAACGCAAGCACAAATATGCAGCCAACGCCCCACAGCCAACACTGCTAAATTCTCACATTTCACGACTGCTTGCATTCGAAATGTTGCTTTTTAGGCTAATGGAGACAGAAGCATTCCGCAACCTGATGGCGGCGGCCGTCCCTCTGTACTCGGTCCCCAGCTGCCACTATTTCTCCCGGTGTGCCATCCCGCATTACACAAGCACGTGTCCCAAAACATTAGCCGTGTCCTCAACAATGCAGTTATCGGGAAAGTTCACCTAACCACGGACACTTGGACAAGTGCTTGTGGGCAGGGACAGTACATCTGACTGACGGCACACTGGGTTAACATAGAGGAAGCCAGGACCCAGTCGGACCCTGGGACGAAACACGTCCTCCCGACGCTAAGGATTGCAGACCCTAGGTCAATCAGGGTTGCCCCCACCGTCTACTGCTCCTGCACCTCATCCTCCTCAGCCTCCTCCTCCTCCTCTTCAGCCTCCATCTTCGAAATGACCACATCAGTCACAAGCTAGAAGCACTGCAGCACTGCCTCGTCCAAGCGGCAACAGGCAGTGCTGAAGCTAATATGCTTAGGTGACAAACCGCACAATGCTGAAGAGTTGTGGACAGCTCTGAAAGAGGAGGCAGATCTGTGGCTTACATCTCTGAACCTACAGCCAGGCATGGTCGTGTGTGACAATGACCGGAACCTGGTGGCGGCTCTGAGGCGAGGCGAGCTCACACATGTACCATGCCTGGCCCTTGTACTTAACCTCGTGGTTCAGCGGTTTCTCAAATCCTACCCGGAGCTGCCGGATCTGCTTGTTAAAGTATGCCGCCTGTGTGCCCATTTTAAAAAGTCAGCTCCAGCTTCCGCCGCGCTTGCCGTGTTTCAGCAGATTTTGCAGCTTCCGGCTCACAGACTGGTGTGTGATGTCCCCACGCGTTGGAACTCTTCACTGCAGATGTTGGGAAGGATTTGTGAGCAGAAGAGGGCAGTTGTGGAGTAACAGCATCAACAAGGCAGTCGGTATTCAGTTCAGACTCCACACATAAGACCTCAGGAGTGGACATGGATGTCAGACATATGTACCATCCTCCAAAACTTTGAGGACTCCACCAAGATGGTGAGCGGTGATGACGCCATAATTAGCATCACCATCCCGCTTCTCTGTCTTCAGAAACGCTCACAATCAAAGAGGATGCATTGCAGGAAGAGCACGATGAGATGGAGCAAGGAACCATACAGGGTGATTACACACAGCCAAGCCTCATCTCATCCCAACGTGGATTGGGTGACAATGAGGAAGAGGAGGAGGAGGAGGAAGGACAGGAGCTAGTTTCATACACTATAGACGGTACTACCTGCACAGCAGTCATACCGTCTGTTCAGTGTGGATTGCCAGAGGACAGAGAGGGGTATAGGAGAGCATGGTCAGTCATCCTCTTGGTGAGGACACGGAAGTCTTGCCTGTTAGTAATCTGGCACGCATGGCTGAGTTTATGTTACGCTGCCTTTCCCATGACCCTCGCGTTCTCAAAATTTTGGGTGACAGTCATTACTGGTTGGTGACACTTTTATACTCACGCTAAAAGGAGAACTTTATATCTCTTATTCCTGAGGTGGACAGGTCTACAAAAATGGGGCTATACCAGAATGCCCTTTTTGCCTAACTATTAAAAAAAATTCCCATCTGAAAATGCTGGCGGCAGAGGGCACACTTCATTGGACAACAAAACAGTACAGGTGAGAGAGACACAACTCCAATCCAGCAGAGACAGGGGAACACTGTCAAAGTTCTGGGACAGTTTTCTCAGACCCTCCCATTGGACAGGCCCTGAGGCGCGGGGTACTCTCACAAAGAGTGCAAAGTTTTGGAAGATGCTGACGGAGTACCTTGCCGACCGTACCAACGTCCTCCATGATTCCTCTGTGCCTTATAATTATTGGGTATCCAAGCTGGATACATGGAATGAACTGGCTCTCTATGCCTTGGAGGTCCTGGCCTGCCCTGCCGCCAGCATTTTATCAGAGCGGGTTTTTAGTGACGCTGATGGAATTATAATTGATAAGCACATCCGCCTGTCAACTGAAAATGCTGACAGGCTGACTCTTATATAAATGAACAAGGGCTGGATTGGGCCAGACTTCTCAACACCACCGAATGATAGCAGCGTAACATAAACTCAAATCCAGTGTATTTCCTTGGGAGGTGTATTCCCATGCAGCTTTTCACACCCAGACATTGGTATACTCTTCCTGATTTTGGCTATTTGCTCTTGTCCTCCTCCATCTCCTCATCCTCCACCACCACATCACCAGGGTGACCGTGGTCCGTGATGCAACACCTGCATAATTTTTTTAATGGGTGTTTTTGATGACCGTAAAAAATTTTTTATATACACTATGTTCATATATACCCCCCAGGGGTAAATGTTTGTCAGCCCATACACTTAGTGCATGGGCATTACAAGTATAGGAGGCCCGCTCCTTTCTAATGGGAACATTTTTTTATGAGGCCCTTCTCCACGTCTCTTCCAAGGGGCATTGAAGTGCCTCCAAATTTTTGGCTGCCCTTGCATTCACTGCATAGGCCAACACTATTGGAGACTCTCTTCTTTCTAATGGGAATTTGTCGTTACTGTGGCCCTGCTCTGTGTCTTTAAATTCTTAGAGGGGTTTTTCCTAAAATTGGTCAGCCGCTGGACTCACTGCATACCCTATAACTGTATAGCAGATGCTCTCCTTTCTAATGAGAACATGACGTACCTTGTTACTGTGGCCCTGCTCTATGTGTCTTTAAATTTTTAGTGGGGTTTTTCCTAAAAATGGTCAGTCGTTGGACTCACTGCATACCCTATAACTGTATAGCAGATTCTCTCCTTTCTAATGGGAATTTTTCGTTACTGTGGCCCTGCTCTATGTGTCTTTAAATTCTTAGTGGGGTTTTTCCCAAATTTTGGCAGCCCTTGCAGTCACAGCATGAGCATTACTACTAAACGAGACCCGCTCCTTTATAATGGGAACATTTTTTGTACTGAGACCCTCCTCTATGTCTCTTCAAAGGGGTATTGGGTTGCGTCCAAATTTTTGGCAGCCCTTGCAGTCACTGGATACGCAATAACAGTATAGGAGACCCACTTGTTAATAATGGGAACAACAAAGCATAGCCGGCTGATGGCTCTCTAACGATAGTGAGCGCCGACTGCTGGCGTTTTAAGAATAGTAAGGGCAGTCTGATGGCCCTACAAAAATAGGCTTTGGACTTTCAGAATCCATCCATCATAAATAAAACAGGATGTGTCAGATGATGTGTCACACACCACGTTGCCAGATAACGTTGTAAAATGATAAAATGACATTTCCCGGTGAATGCATTTGTCCTACAACATAAAGTAAAAAAAACAAAACAATAGGCTCTTTCTTTAGTACAAAAACCAGCGTCACCAATTTAACCTCAATGTAATCACATTGTTCAGCTCCTGCACCTCCTCCTCCATCTCCGAAATGACCACATCAGTCACAAGTTGACAGCACTGCAGCACTGCCTTGGCTAAGTGGCAACAGGCTGTGCTGAAGATAACATGCTTAATGCTTAATTGACAAACCGCTGCAGAGTTGTTGAAAGCTGTAACACAGCAGCCTGATCTGTGGCTCTCACCGCTGAACATATAGCCAGGAATGGTCATTTGTGACAATGGGCGGAACCTGTTGACGGAGAAATGACACCTAGAGTAGATACGGTTTCCCTCTATGCCAGTCCTTTCACCGAGTTAAATACAACTCTCATCAAAAAAAGCTGTGGACTGGCTCTGTACTTTCCCTGGCCACATTCACTTGTCCACGTGTTTGTGGTTAGGCGGTCCTTCCCAATAAGTGCACTGGGGAGGGCATGGGTAATGTTGTGGGACCCGTGCTTGTGGAAGGCTGAGATGACACCGGGAGAAACAGTGGCGGCTGGGGACCGAGTATGGACACCCGGCCGCCGCAGGCATGAGGTTATGAAAAGCTTCCGCTTCCATGAGCCTAAAAGGCCACATTTCAAGTGCAAGCAGCTGTCAAAAAATTGGCAGTATAGTATTGCAGCCTGTGGGTGGGTGGGTGGCAGGCTGCATACTTGCGCTTGCATTCCAAGGAATGGGGTAGGGACAACTGAACACTGCACTGGGACAAGGACATGGACGGTGATTGTTGCAAGTCTGCAATGACAGGTGAATGGTGGGAGGCATCATCGCATGCACCAAGGATCACTTATGATGGGCACACTTTTAGGCAGTGACCTGGGAGTCAGAAATGATACCAGAGGTCTTCCCCATGTTGTTCCCATGTTGTTCCCATGTCTATTCAGCACTGTATGCATGTGTCTGATGATGTGTCACACACCACATGGCCAGATAAGGTTGTAAAATGTTAAAATGACATTTCCCAGTGAATGCATTTGTCACTGTTGAAAGCAATGCAAAAGTGAAAAAACGCATCAAAAACGCTACGTGTGAACATAGCCCAAGGTGTGGAGGAGTATTTTTGGTTTTGGTTATTTATTTTGCCTTATATACAAGTCATTACCCTGGAAAGGATGTTCCTTAATATATTTCGCGGGAAAATCCATTTTGTTTTTGTTTTTGCATGTTTTATTGTGAGTCCGTAAAAGTGGCGTAATACTCTGACAATCTTGTTGACAGCAGTGACCTGGGAGTCAGAAATTCTTCCAGGGGTCTTCCCCATGCTGTTCCCATGTCATTTGAGCACTGTTCCCATCAATTTGGGCAATTTTTAGGGCCTCTGCAGACAGCCGGGGTGGAGCCACCTGAAAAATGCTCGAGTTTCCCATAGACTTACATTGGGCTCGTTGCCCGGGTCGAGCACCCGAGTATTCCAATTGGCTTAACCCGAGCAACGAGTACCCGAGCAATTTAGAGCTCGCTCATCACTAGTGTTGAGCATTCCGATACTGAAATATTGGGTATCGGCCGATATTCGCGGTATCGGATTTCCGATACTTAATTCCGATACTTTTGCAATATCGTATACCGGAATCAGAAGTTCCCATAATGCAATGAGCCATTTTAATTTTATTCAGCCAATGAGGATCCTAAGAAGTGTGGGCACATCCTGTTAGGAATGTAGGCATCTTAACTAATGGCATGGCTGTGATTGGCTGCTGAAATGATGTCATGATGCACTATAAAAGCTGCCGCCGCCATTTTGAGCTCACTCTGCTGTGAATTCAGTTAGGGATAGGATGCTGTTGTTCTGCGGTACAGTTTTAGCTACCTATTTGGTCTATTCTGCTTTACCCAAGCTACTTTATAAATCGCTGTGCCTTGCAGTGCTAGTGCACAGTTCTCTGTGCTGTTCACCGCTTTCTGCAAGGTCTCTGTGTGTGAGTGCAGCTCACCCTGTAGTGTGTGATTCAGCCACGTCTGGTTATAGTGCACTCAGTGTGTGTCACTGCCTCATACATTGTCCTTTTTTGCCAATTCATAATTTTTCCTGATATCTATTATTAGTGTGGTGGTTCCATCTGTATTCAGCTAAATTGGTTCCAAACACACTATATAGGAGTAGATAGAGAAATTTTTTTGGTCTTGCAGCGCTAGTGCACAGTGCTCTGCATCTGTACTGTTCACCGCTGTCTGCAAGGTCTGGTGTGTGAGTGCAGCTCACCCTGTAGTGTGTGCTTCAACCACGTCTGGTTGTAGTGCACTCAGTGTGTGTCACTGCCTCATACATTGTCCTTTTTTGCCAATTCATAATTTTTCCTGATTTCTCCTATTAGTGTGGTGCTCCATCCGTATTCAGCTAAATTGGTTCCAAACACACTATATAGGAGTAGTTAAAGGAGCCTTTCTGCAGCATTGGGCCCTGCAGCCCCAGCCAGATTAGTATTAGCCTAATTTTTGCAGCCTCATCTATTGCATTGTAGATTACCTTCCTACATTGTAATAGCTACAAAAAGTTTGTGATACTATCGTTATTACATCTTTAGGCACATCCAGTGTCTTTTTGTGACAAAAAAACCTAAATAAAGTTCACCAAACACTCCACTTTACAGTTGTGTAGGCCACATTAGCTCATATTAAAGTCTAGTCCACACTTTATAAAATTAGTGTTTCTTATACCTGTTAGCAGCTGTTCAGGAATAAGCACACTAAGCCCTTAGTACTTTTCTGCCTATCTTTATCAGTCTACCAAGATGAAGAAGGCAGGGAGTAAGGCATGTGGTCGTGGGCGTGGGTGTGGGCGTGGAGTTTCTGCAGGGAGAGGAGGTGAGGATTCTGTGCCTGCAGGGAGAGGACGTGGGGATTCTGTGCCTGCTGCGGGCACCAGTGACTCAGCATCCCCCAGTTTAACCAGGGAACAGTCCTTTATGCGCAGTTTTGTAGGAGCTAGCTGTACCCCACTGCTGCGGGAGGACCAAATTGAAGCCGTTGTCGGATGGATGGCAGCTAACGCATCGACTTCAATTAGTTCCAGATCCTCTCAGGTCCTGAGCACTGAAGAACACCCATCTGTCTCTTCACCACCTGCCAAATTGCCCAGGCAGTCAGAGAGCCCTGGACAGGAGCCATCTCTACTTCTGTTCTCTGAATCTCTTGGCTTGGAAAGAGGGGGCCAGCCAAGCAGAATTCGAGAATTTGAAGAAGAGGTAGTATGCAGCGATGCGCAACCGTTTTGTCTCTCTGAATCTGAAGAGGCGGGTGGGCCAGTGCCTATGGTCAGCAGCACACCTCAGTACGCATCTGATGATGAGACTCAGGTGCCACTTTCTGGTGCGTACTGTGCTGTCGAGACTACCCAGGAGAAGCAGTTGTTTGAAGAGGGTGGTGTAGATGATGAGGTCCTTGACCCATCATGGCATGAGGGACAGGAAGGTGGTGGGAGCAGCTCTGAGGAAGAGATTCCCCGAACAGCCCAAAAAGGAGGGAGAGGGAGGGGGCAGACTTGGTTGCCTGTAGCCTCCACTTCGGCACCCATTAGGAGCATGGCTCTTCCAAAATCCAAAGCGGGCGCTCCCAAGACTTGCAGTGCCTGGTCCTCTTTTGACACAGTTGCAGATGACATTTGCTTTGTCAAATGCAAGCTGTGTAATCAGAAGGTGAAAAGAGGGAAAAGTGTCAGCAACCTCAATACCACAAATATGTGGAAACATGTGCGGACCAAGCACGTGGTGGAGTTACAAAAACACACTGGAGACCTAGGCCAACCTACAGCGCCACCTACCACCTCTTCAGCTCGTGTTGTAGCCTCTTCCTCCAGCTCACACACAGCTGGTTCGGCTTCCTCACAGGATCGCCATGGAAGAATCTCTGGCACTGTTGTACAGAGACACAGTGTAATTCCACCCACAGCACCACTTTCCCAGTCATCCTCACACTCCCATGCCAGTCTACAGCCATAGTTAGCACAGGCATGGGAGAAAAGGCGCCCATACTTGGCAAACCACCCCTGAGCACAGGCTATGAATGCTGGCATTGCTAAACTACTGGTCCTTGAAATGCTATCATTCAGGCTGGTGGAGACTGACACATTCCGTAACTTTATGGCATTGGCAGTCCCACAATACAACGTGCCCAGCCGATTTTATTTCAGCAGGCAAGCCGTCCCTGCCCTGCAACATCATGTGGAGGGAAAAATTAAACATGCGCTACAAAACGCCGTCAGTAGCAAGGTCCACCTGACCACCGATGCGTGGACCAGTAAGCATGGACAGGGACGATACCTTTCCCTCACTGCCCATTGGGTAAATGTTGTGGAGCCGGGTACAGATCTTGAGAGTGGCGCTGTACGTGTTCTGCCAACTCCAAGGATTGCAGGAATCCAGTCTGTACACATTGACTCCTCCTCATACTCCAGTTCCTCTGAATCAGCGCTGCAGGATCCGTCACGGTCTACCTCCACATCGACCCGTGAACGGTTACCTGTTATGGTGACCAATATGAGCACAGCCGTGGCCAAACGTCAACAGGCCGTATTAAAATTAATTTCTTTGGGGAATCGAAGCCACACAGCGCAGGAGCTCTGGAATGCCATCAAGCAGCAGAGTGACGTGTGGTTTGTGCCAGCGAATCGCCAGCCAGGCATGGTAGTGTGTGACAATGGCCGAAATCTGGTGGCAGCTCTGGGCCTAGGCAACGTCACTCACATCCCATGTCTGGCACATGTGCTCAACTTGGTCGTGCAGAGTTTTTTGAGGGACTTACCGGATCTTGATGCACTGCTTCATAAGGTCCGCATAGAGTGCGCTCACTTGCGGTGTTCCAACAATGCAAGATCACGCATTGCAGCTCTGCAGCGCCGATTACGTCTTCCGGAACATCGCATCATATGTGACCTACCCACCAGGTGGAATTCAACGTTACTTATGTTGGAGAGGTTGTGTGAGCAGCAGGCAGCAGTAATGGAGTACCAGCTGCAGCAGGCGCAAACAAGTCGCAGTGCGCGCCGTTCACACTTCACCACCACTGAGTGGGCCTCTATGAAGGACATTTGCCACGTTTTGCGTGCCTTCGATTATTCCACGCGGATGGCGAGTGCAGATGATGCACTAGTCAGCATGACTATCCCCCTTATCTGCCTGCTTGAAAAAACACTGCAAGCACTAAGGGACGAGGTTTTGGAAGAGGTGGAGGATGAGGAGTCACAAATGCCATCTGCTTCTCTACAGTCTGCGCAACATGGTTCCTCACAAAGGCCTAGGCAGGGGACACTTTGTGAGGAGGATGAGGAGGAGTCAATGGATGAGGAAGACATCTGTCCAGAGGAGGGAGGTACACAATGCTCTAGTAGTCAGTATCTAGAGTGAGGGTGGGGTGATGCAGAGCAGGCAGAGATCACGCCTCAAGCAGGGGACAGCGTTTCTTGGCCAGTTGGCAGTCTGCAGCACATGGTTGATTTCATGCTGCAGTGCCTGAGAAACGACCGCCGCATCGCCCACATTCTCAACACGGCTGATTATTGGGTGTCCACCCTCCTAGATCCTCGCTACCGGGACAACTTACAAAGCCTCATAACACCGTTGAACCGGGAGCGTAAAATGCGGGAGTACCAAGACGCACTGGTGCATTCCATCATGTTCTCCATTCCAACCGAGAGCAGTGCTGCTAGTGCTTTACAAAGCAGCTCAGTGCGTCGAGGCAGTGGAGGAAGCTCTGCACAAAGAGGGAGCAGAAGCAGCGCCTCAGCACAAGGCAAGACCAGTATGGCCGAAATGTGGCAAAGGTTTGTGTCCCCGCCGCCACAAATGTCTACACCATCACAGACGGCTCCAGTCAGCAGGAGGCAACGTTTCCGTCAGATGGTGACAGACTACATGTCTTGCCCTCTTAGTGTACTCCCAGACGGCTCTTCTCCCTTCAAGTTTTGGGTCTGTAAGCTAGATACATGGCCAGAGCTAAGTCAGTATGCATTGGAGGTGCTAGCTTGCCCTGCTGCTAGTGTATTATCGGAACGCGTCTTTAGTGCCGCAGGTGGTGTACTAACAGACCGTCGCATGCGACTATCCTCCGATAACATTGACCGGCTTACTTTTCTCAAAATGAACAAGGCCTGGATCTCTCATGAATTTGCCAGTCCTCTTCCAGAATAAATAATTGTTGGCAAAAGTATCCAGGTCTCCTGTTCTGTTCATGTTTCTACCACCTGAACTGTAATCCCTGAGCTCCAACACCGCCAGTTGGCGCTCGGAAGTGCCGTCTGCACAGTCAACACTTGCTGCCGTGTCATTGGGGTTCAGTAACGTCAGCTGTTCCCCTGCTGTGCGGACGGCAATTTCTCCTGCTCTGTCCACATTCTCACTACTACAGATTTTAAAGTTGCTCCAATTACACCTCTGGCTCCTCTGTTTTCAGTAATATCCCTGAGCTCCAACACCGCCAGTTGGCACTCGGAAGTGCCGTCTGCACAGTCAACACTTGCTGCCGTGTCATTGGGGTTCAGTAACGTCAGCTGTTCCCCTGCTGTGCGGACGGCAATTTCTCCTGCTCTGTCCACATCCACTGTACTACTGATTTAAAACCTCCTCCAAATACACCTCTGGCTCCTCTGTTTTTAGTATTTACCCTGGGTTCCAATACCGCTAGTTGCTGCTCAGAAGTGCCGTCTGCACAGTCAACGCTTGCTCCAGTGTTATTGGGGTTCAGTAACGTCAGCTGTTCCCCTGCTGTGTGTCCGGCAAATTCTCCTGCTTTGTCCACATCCACTGTACTACTGATTTAAAACTTGCTCCAATTACACCTCTGGCTCCAACTCTGTTTTTAGTATTTACCCTGGGTTCCAGCACCGCCAGCTGGTTCTCGGTAGTTCCATTTGCTCTTGTACCTTCTACTACCCATCCGGGTTCCAGTACCGTCAGCTGGTTCTCGGCAGTGCCTTTGGATTAGGTGCCTCCTTCTCGGTATCCAAGTTCCACCAGCGTCTGCTGGTCCTTGGTAGTGCTTTCTGGCACAGGTACCTCCTGCTTAGTAACCGAGTTCCAGTACCGTCAGCTGGTCTTCGGCAGCTCCATTGGTTCTTGTACCTTCTACTACCCATCCGGGTTCCAGTACCGTCAGCTGGTTCTCGGCAGTGTCTTTGGCACGGGTACTCCCCCCTGCCCAGCCTGGTTCCAGCATGCCAGCTGTTTCCGGGTAGTGTCAACGTCACTTTGCCTCCAATGCGTTGTCCTGTCGTGTTGCGGTCGGGTTAGCCGACTCTTTGGTGCCTGCAGTTTAGGTGACTCCTATGTGGGCTGCGGGATCTGGCAATGAAGGCTGGTTCCATAGTGCCTATAGGACAAGCACCCCCTGTAGGACTGTGGGTTTTGGTAACTGCGGCCGGCTCGCGGCCTTGAACTTTTTTTTACATGGGTACCTTCTGCTACCCATCCGGGTTCCAGTACCGTCAGCTGGTTCTCGGCAGTGCCTTTGGATTAGGTCTCCCTTCTCGGTATCCAAGTTCCACCAACGTCTGCTGGTCCTTGGTAGTGCTTTCTGGCACAGGTACCTCCTGCATAGTAACCGAGTTCCAGTACCGTCAGCTGGTCTTCGGCAGTTCCATTGGCTTTTGTACCTTCTGCTACCCATCCGGGTTCCAGTACCGTCAGCTGGTCCTCGGTAGTTCCATTTGCACTTGTGCCTTCTACTACCCATCCGGGTTCCAGTACCGTCAGCTGGTTCTCGGCAGTGACTTTGGCACGGGTACTCCCTCCTGCCCAGCCTGGTTCCAGCACGCCAGCTGTTTCCGGGTAGTGTCAACGTCACTTTGCCTCCAATGCGTTGACCTGTCGTGTTGCGGTCGGGTTAGCCGACTCTATGGTGCCTGCAGTTTAGGTGACTCCTATGTGGGCTGCGGGATCAGGCAATGAAGGCTGGTTCCATAGTGCCAATAGGACAAGTACCCCCTGTAGGACTGTGGGTTTTGGTAACTGCGGCCGGCTCGCGGCCTTGAACTTTTTTTTACATGGGTACCTTCTGCTACCCATCCGGGTTTCAGTACCGTCAGCTGGTTCTCGGCAGTGCCTTTGGATTAGGTGCCTCCTTCTCAGTATCCAAGTGCCACCAACGTCTGCTGGTCCTTGGTAGTGCTTTCTGGCACAGGTACCTCCTGCTTAGTAACCGAGTTCCAGTACCGTCAGCTGGTCTTCGGCAGTTCCATTGGCTCTTGTACCTTCTGCTACCCATCCGGGTTCCAGCACCGTCAGCTGGTTCTCGGTAGTTCCTCAGCTTTCTTGTACCTTCTGCTACATTTCCAAGTTCAAGCTTTTTGAAATGGCTCTTGGTAATCACTCTGGATCTCCCTGACGAGGACCCTGAAGACGAGGACCCTGAAGACCAACCCTAAGAAGACGAGGACCCCGAAGACAACGACCCTGAAGACGAGGACCCTGAAGACCACCCCGAAGAAGACAAGGACCCTGAAGACCACCCCGAAGAAGACGAGGACCCTGAAGACCACCCCAAAGAAGACGAGGACCCCGAAGACGAGGACCCAGAAGACCAACCCGAAGAAGACGAGGACCCCGAAGACGAGGACCCCCGAAGACGACGACCCTGAAGACCACCCCGAAGAAGACCAAGAAGATGACCCTGAATAAGTTGACCAATAGGACAAAGAAGAGAAGACAAGCACCAAGATACAGAAGAACAAGAGACAGAAAACCAAGAAGCAGAAATACAAGAAGCTGCAGAACAAAAAGCGGAAGAACATTAAGCATAAGACTAAAAATCAGAGCAAAAGATAATATCTAAATTATAAGCAGAAGATGACTAAGCAGTGTATGGGGGTGAGTCGGTTCCTCCTCGTGGTGCTCCTGGAAAAGACTTGCTGCTGCAGGCCAAACTGAACGCGGACAAATCCTGTTGTAAATCTTTTGTGACGGGCAGAACGAAAGGTGTAATGTCCAACCTTTTATAGATAACAACTACAGGAATGCCTGTCACAAATAAGAATATGATGAAGAAGAATATGAAGAAGATGAAGAAGTAGAATATGAAGAATGTAAAAAAAAAGAATAATACGAAGAAGGTGAAGAAGAAGAAGATGCAGAAGGTGAAGAAGAAGAGGATAAAAAAGATGCTGAGGATGATGAAGGAGAAAGTGTGGGAGAAGTAAAAAAGAAGGTGAAGAGCATGGAAGTAGTGAAACATAAATATCTGACAAAATATAAAAATACTTAACATAGTCAATATTTCCATAACTCAGAACTAGAGATGAGCGTTGTTCTACTCGAACTGTTCGCCAATCTCAAATTCGAGCTGTTTTGGGCGGTGTTCGAGCCGATCGGCGAACACGAACAATTTGAGAAAAATTTGGCTGTTCGAGGTTATGTTCGATAACTGTTCGTGCACCAAAATCATAACTGGATTTTTTCTCAGTAATGATGAAAATTAATGTTAATACGCAGTTTGAGTGGACAGCGGGGCGGGGGGAGGGGCAGGGGATGGATCTCTGCAGGAACAATGAAGATCTCCATTTTTTTTTCTCTTTCCCGCATTTGCAGTGGGGAGGTGCAATCTGTCAGCCTATCAGCAGCGCACACACGGAGCGAAGTGCTTTTTTTCACAGAATCAAGGGCATGTGTGATTGGCAGTGTATGTCACATGTCCTTGCCCTATAAGACCAAGCCATTTTCCCCGTCGCCACCATTTTCTCACTGCTGCAGCTGCGTGTTAGACGGCACCGCTGTTGCTGTGTGCGCTATACCTTGTTAATTTCAAGCCAATTTTCGCACAAATATACAGATAGCTTGGGAGTAGGGAATAGTTGTGATTGCAGTCCTTTTAAGGACTAGGTTACAGCATTTCCTACGACTTTTATCAGGCAGGTCTGTGCTCTTAAATAGATAGATTGTGGGAGTAAAGACTAATTGTAATTGGAGTCCTTTTCAGGACTAGGTTACATCAGTTCCTATCAGTTTTTGCCAGGCAGGTCTGTGCCAGTGCTGTGCAAGTTTTTTTCACAGCATTTGGCTGAATCTAGCAAAGCTAATCCTTTTTGGCCTATTGCAGAGTGTGTTAGTCAGTGGAGTAGCCTATCTGTGTTGCAAGATATACCACCTGTGTATAGAATACCAATTTTTTTACTGCACCTAGTGAAGTAAAATCTTTTGGGCATAGCATCATTCTATTAGTCCATCTATACTGACCTCCATCAGGTTGCAAACTGAATATAATTTTTTTCTGCATCTAGCTCTGAAAAAATATTTGGGCTTCTAGCAGTGTGTGGGACTTGGTCTATTAGTCCATCTATACTGACCTCCATCAGGTTGCAAATTAAAAATAATTTTTTTCTTCATTTAGCTCTGAAAAAATATTTGGGCTTCTAGCAGTGTGTGGGACTTGTTCTATTAGTCCTTCTATACTGACCTCCAGCAGGTTGCAAATTGAATATAATTTTTTTCTGCATCTAGCTCTGAAAAAATATTTGGGCTTCTAGCGGTGTGTGGGACTTGGTCTATTAGTCCATCTATACTGACCTCCATCAGGTTGCAAATTAAAAATAATTTTTTTCTGCATCTAGCTCTGAAAAAATATTTGGGCTTCTAGCAGTGTGTGGGACTTGGTCTATTAGTCCATCTATACTGACCTCCATCAGGTTGCAAATTAAAAATAATTTTTTTCTTCATTTATCTCTGAAAAAATATTTGGGCTTCTAGCAGCGTGTGGGACTTGTTCTATTAGTCCATCTATACTGACCTCCATCAGGTTGCAAATTAAAAATAATTTTTTTCTGCATCTAGCTCTGAAAAAATATTTGGGCTTCTAGCAGTGTGTGGGACTTGGTCTATTAGTCCATCTATACTGACCTCCATCAGGTTGCAAATTGAATAAAAAAAATTTCTGCATCTAGCTCTGAAAAAATATTTGGGCTTCTAGCGGTGTGTGGGACTTGGTCTATTAGTCCATCTATACTGACCTCCATCAGGTTGCAAATTAAAAATAATTTTTTTCTGCATCTAGCTCTGAAAAAATATTTGGGCTTCTAGCAGTGTGTGGGACTTGGTCTATTAGTCCATCTATACTGACCTCCATCAGGTTGCAAATTAAAAATAATTTTTTTCTTCATTTATCTCTGAAAAAATATTTGGGCTTCTAGCAGCGTGTGGGACTTGTTCTATTAGTCCATCTATACTGACCTCCATCAGGTTGCAAATTAAAAATAATTTTTTTCTGCATCTAGCTCTGAAAAAATATTTGGGCTTCTAGCAGTGTGTGGGACTTGGTCTATTAGTCCATCTATACTGACCTCCATCAGGTTGCAAATTGAATAAAAAAAATTTCTGCATCTAGCTCTGAAAAAATATTTGGGCTTCTAGCGGTGTGTGGGACTTGGTCTATTAGTCCATCTATACTGACCTCCATCAGGTTGCAAATTAAAAATAATTTTTTTCTGCATCTAGCTCTGAAAAAATATTTGGGCTTCTAGCAGTGTGTGGGACTTGGTCTATTAGTCCATCTATACTGACCTCCATCAGGTTGCAAATTAAAAATAATTTTTTTCTTCATTTATCTCTGAAAAAATATTTGGGCTTCTAGCAGCGTGTGGGACTTGTTCTATTAGTCCATCTATACTGACCTCCATCAGGTTGCAAATTAAAAATAATTTTTTTCTGCATCTAGCTCTGAAAAAATATTTGGGCTTCTAGCAGTGTGTGGGACTTGGTCTATTAGTCCATCTATACTGACCTCCATCAGGTTGCAAATTAAAAATAATTTTTTTCTGCATCTAGCTCTGAAAAAATATTTGGGCTTCTAGCAGTGTGTGGGACTTGGTCTATTAGTCCATCTATACTGACCTCCATCAGGTTGCAAATTAAAAATATTTTTTTTCTGCATCTAGCTCTGAAAAAATATTTGGGCTTCTAGCAGTGTGTGGGACTTGGTCTATTAGTCCATCTATACTGACCTCCATCAGGTTGCAAATTGAATAAAAAAATTTTCTACATCTATCTCTGAAAAAATATTTGGGCTTCTAGCTGTGTGTGGGACTTGGTCTATTAGTCCATCTATACTGACCTCCATCAGGTTGCAAATTAAAAATAATTTTTTTCTGCATCTAACCCAGCCAATAGTTTTGGCCTAATACCACAGTTTGGCCACTCAGCTCTGCTCGGTTACCATCCATTGTTTTTTTGTGCAAACAACTCCAGAGTTGTGAATTAGTTAACCACCAAAATGAGTGGAAAAAGGCCTGCTGCTGGTGGAAAGGGGAATAGGCGTGTTGGGAAGGGGAAAAAAGGTTGTGTCCGTGGGGTAGGTGCAGAAGAAAGACCATCTTCCAGCCAAACTAAAATGTCTACTTCTTTTAGCGGACAATGTGATAAGATCCCTTTCTTACGGCCACGCCAATCGCTACAAATTCCAGATGAGGCACAAAAACAGCAGGTGCTTCAACGGATATCAAGTGCTCCTTTAAGTTGGCTCTCCTCCACATCAACTTCAACATCACAAAAACTCCAGTCCTCAAAGGTGTCACCCAAATCGCACTTGCTTCCTCACAGCTCCCAAATCTCCAGCTGCCCGTCTGAGTATGAGGTAGAACAGATGGTTGAGTCTGCAGAGCTGTTTACTCATACTATAGCCTGGGAATCAGAGGTCGACTCCAGTGCTTCTGTGAATCCAGACGAGGAAATGATCTGCACTGATGCCCAGAATCTTTATGAGTCGGATCCAGGACCAGACGCAGAAGGTTCTGACCATAATGTAGACCCTCATTCCCAAACTGTAACTCCTGTTGGTGGAGACAATGAGGAAGACGATGATAAGACTCAAATACCTGATTGGAGCGACAACTTTAGTTTTTTGTCAGGGCAGGAACAGGTTGGCTCTGAGGACAATGGGTGTGATAACGCACAGGGTGATGATGATGAGGTCGGAGATCCCACTTACTGTCAACCCACAGTCAGCCAAGAGATGAGGTCAGCAGAGGAGGTGGAGGAAGATGCTAGTGACGACAAGGTCAGGTTGCGCCTTCCTGGACAGAGACGTAGTACTGGAAGCACGTCAACAACTGCATCCTCAAACACAACTCTGCCTCTCACCACAAGTCGTGGTGGCTCTTCAGGTCGCATGGGTGCTAAGCCTTGCATAGCCTAGGCATTTTTTCAGATCGATAAAGATGACCCAACTCGTGTTATCTGTAACATTTGTCAGCAAAAGCTAAGTAGAGGCCAAAAAATACATAGTTTGAGTACTTCATGCATGAACCGGCACATGGACATGAAGCATAAGTTGCAGTTTGAAGCTCAGTGTGCTACAATGCGGTCTAGCCGGCCGGGCCAACCACCGTCTGCCATATCTTGTGCATCCGCGGCCTCTTCATCCTCTGTGACTGGGGGGACAGCAGTCACACCTGTTTTGGGGCGCAGACCTGCCACCTCTTTACCCGCAACAGCCAGCGTGATTGGCAGGTCATCATTTTCTTTGGAGGTGGTAACACCAGCTGGTCTTGAGCGCTGTCCGACATCGATAGCACCACCTTTGGATCAAGGCAACCTAACATGTCCGCCTGCATCTTCCTCACAGACCGTCAGTTTGCCGGGGACACCCTTATCAACCCCGTCTAAGCACAATAGCCAGCCCTCGGTCCCTCAGATGTGGACAAGTAAAAGACCATTTCCTCCTAGCCATGAGAAAGCTAAGAGGTTGAATTTCACCATCTGCAAGCTCTTGGCTACAGAAATGCTGCCTTTCCGCCTGGTGGACACAGAGGATTTTCGAGACCTTATGTCCGTCGCAGTGCCCCAGTACCAGATGCCCAGTCGGCACTACTTCTCAAAGAAAGGTGTGCCTGCGCTCCACCAGCATGTCGCACACAACATCACCGCTTCTTTGAGAAACTCTGTGTGTGACAGGGTGCATTTCACCACAGACACTTGGACGAGTAGGCATGGACAGGGGCGTTACCTGTCGCTGACTGGGCACTGGGTAACTATGGTGACAGCAGGACAAGGGGCTGCTGTCCAAGTCTTGCCGTCCCCACGAGTTGTGCGTCAATCCTCTTTATGTCATTTTTCCTCCACTGCTTCTCCCTCCTCAACCTCCTCTCGGTCTTCCACCTGCACCCAAAGCCTGTCTGGTCATGCCACAAGCTTTCTAACTGCGCAGAAGGGATCCTGCACACCTCCTTACTATGCTGGCAGTAGGGCTCAACGTCATCAGGCGGTTTTTACATTGAAATGTCTGGGAAATGTGAGTCACACAGCTGAGGAGTTGTGGTCAGCTCTGGAGAACCAATTTCATGAATGGTTGTCTCCACTGGACCTGAAACCAGGGAAGGCCGTGTGCGACAATGCTGCAAACCTGGGTGCGGCCCTTCGCCGGGGCAATGTCACACACGTGCCTTGTATGGCTCACGTGTTGAACCTGGTTGTCCAGCAATTTTTAGCCCACTATCCCAGACTAGATGGCCTTCTGCAGAGGGCACGGTCGCTGTGTGCTCACTTCCGCCGTTCGCATCCCGCAGCTCAGCGACTTACATCTCTACAGAAGTCGTTGGGCCTGCCACTTCACCGGCTAAAATGCGATGTGCCTACCCGGTGGAATTCAACTCTGCACATGTTGCAGCGACTGTGGCAGCACCGACAAGCCCTGGTGCAATACGTTCTGACGTATAGCCTGGGCCAACGAGATTCAGAGGTGGGGCAAATCACGCTGGAGGAGTGGTCTCAGATCAGGGACCTATGCACCCTTCTGCACAGTTTTGAAATGGCGACGAAGATGTTTAGTGCTGACGATGCCATTATCAGCATGACTATTCCGGTGATTTACATGCTGGAGCACATGTTAAACAGAATTCGGAGTCAGGTGGTGGCACAAGAGGAGGTGGAGGAAGTAGAGGAGGAGGAGTTGTATGCGGAAGGGCTAACATCTGCAAGGTCCAGACGGTCGGCAGCACCAAGGCGGCAGGCATGTGAGGGTGGGGGAGATGATTTTACCAGGGCGCATGGTAGCAGCCAAACTAGTGAGGAAGGTGCAGGAGCCCAGGAAGAAGTGGAGGATGAACTGATGGAAGACTCATCAGATGAGGGAGACCTTGATCACATTTCTGTTGTGCGAGGTTGGGGGGAGAGGACAGAGGAAGGAAGCATGATTGCTACCTCGCCACCAACACAACAGGGACTTGGTGCTCCTGGATGCGCAACACACATGAGTGCCTTCTTGCTGCACTACCTGCAACATGACCCTCGAATTGTGAGAATTAGAAATAATCCTGACTACTGGGTTGCCACACTGTTAGATCCCCGGTACAAAAGTAAATTTGCAGAAATTATTCCTGCCATAGAAAGGGATGCACGCATGCAGGAGTATCAGCAGAGACTGTTGCAGAATCTTACATGTGCTTTTCCACAAAATACCAGTGGTGCACGTAGTGAATCTCACAGTTCCAACTTGCCAACCGTGGGACCGTCAAGTGTTCAGCACTCAAACCGTAACAGAACCACAGTATCTGCTGGTAACATCAATTTTGCGGAATCATTTCACCACTTTTTTAGCCCATCCTTTGCAAGGCCACAGGAGACAAGAAGTCTGACACATAGTCAATGCCTAGAGACGATGGTACAGGAGTATCTCCAAGTAAACATTGAAGCCACGACTGTGTCACTGGACCCTTGCTCTTTTTGGGCTTCCAATCTGGATAAATGGCCGGAGCTAGCCACTTACGCCTTGGAGATCTTGTCATGCCCCGCAGCCAGCGTTCTGTCTGAACGTGTGTTCAGCGCTGCTGGTGGTGTGCTGACAGATAAGCGCACGCGGCTCTCCACTGATAATGTAGACAGACTCACGTTCATAAAGATGAACAAATCATGGATCCGAAACGACTTTTCTACCCCTGTGTCATCCTGGGGAGAGTAAAAGCTTGATGATTGGTTAAAATCACCCTACCAACCGTTTTAAGCTTTCAAATTACTAATCATGTTTATCTGTATCTTGACTGGAAAATAATTTGGGCTTTGTAGCAGTGTGCAGCACTGATCCTATTAGGCCATCTATAATAAGCTTCACCAGATTTAAAATTAAAAATAATTTTTAGCTGCATCTAGCCCGGAAAATAATTTTGGGGCTCCGAGATGCGCAAGACACATAAGTGCCTTCTTGCTGCACTACCTGCAGCATGACCCTCATATTGTCAGAATTCGAAGTAATCATGACTACTGGGTTGCCACACTCTTAGATCCCCCAAACTTTTCGATCAACCTTTTCATTTTAATAAAGACCAAAAAAATGGTCATTTTTGAAATTATAAGCATTAGCAGGTTGTTAGAAACTGAAATCAAACAGTTTTCAACTCAAAACTTTATTCTAGGTAATGTTACATTTTCACATAGGACCCCTTGTTCGAAAGGAGCTTCTGAACTCTCTCGTCCATTGAATTTGTCAGGTTTTGGATGGTTTCTGCTTCAATTGTTTTGCATGAGGACAGAATACCCTCCCAGAGCTGTTGCTTAGATGTGAACTGCCTCCCGCCATCATAGACACTCCTTTTAATGATGCTCCAAAGGTTCTGAATGGGGTAGAGGTCAGGGGAGCATGGGGGTCACACCATAAGTTTGTCCCCTTTTATGCCCATATCAGCCAGAGATGCAGATGTTTTATGTGCAGCATGAGATGGTGCATTATCATGCAGAAAAATGATCTTGCTGTGAAATACACGGTTCTTCTTCTTGAACCATGGCAGGAAGTGCTGTTTGAGAAAATCCACATACATTATGGAGTTCATCTTTAGCGCCTTCAGGGATCCTAAAGGGGCCGACAATCTCTCTCCCCATGATTCCAGCCCAAAACATTACTCCACCTCCTCCTTGTTGGCGCTGTAGCCGTGTTTGCGTGGGGTGTCCATCAACCAGCCATCCTCCACTCCATTCATCTGGACCATCGAGCGCTGCACGGCACTCATCCGTGAACAAAACAGTTTTGAAATCAGTCTTCATGTAATGTTTGGCCCACTGGAGCCGTTTCTGCTTGTGTGAAGTGGATAGAGGAGGTCGACAGGATGGCATATGCACAGCTGCAAACCTCTGAAGGACCCTGCATCTTGTTGTTCGGGGGACGTTGGAGGCACAAGCAGCTTCAAAAACTTGTCTGCTGCTATGACAAGGCTTTTTTGCCGCTGCTCTTTCAACCTGACGTAATTGCCTGTAGGAAAGAGTCCTCAATTTGCCCTTATCAGCACGCACACGTGTGTACTGTGAATCAGCTACATACTTCTTGATTGCCAAGACACTTCATCCTGATCATCGCACAATGTTGATTGTAGTCATGCCTTGACCTAAACACTCCACAATTTGTTGCTTCTCAGCAGCCAACACATCCTTTTTCTTTCCCATTTTGGCAGAAAATGTAGGCTGCTTAATAATGTGAGAGAGCCTTCTTAAGTAGTCTTGCCTTTCATTGGACACACCTGCCAAACTAATTAGCACAGGTGTCTGCAATTGCTTACAGTGATATAAAGAGCCCTGACACACATCACCATCAATGAGTTTAACTGACAAACAAACAAATTCTTCCCTTATCACTCCTAAACACTTTTTGCATAATAATTTGAAACGCGGTGTACATGTGCTTTTCCACAAAACACCAGTGGTTCACGTAGTGAATCTTACAGTTCTAACTTGCCAACCGTGGTCTGTATGGAATTGTTCAATAAAGGGCCCAAAATTAAGATAACATAGATGGGAGAGGTCTCTATGAATAGGAATTCCTAAGTATTTGATACCCTGTGAGGGCCAGGCAAAGGGAAAGTTGGACTGGATGGAATCCTATATGGATTTAGGGAGGGAGACATCGAGGGCCTCAGACTTCGCTGCATTGATTTTAAAATTTTACCATGTAACAAAGTGATCTATTTCAGCCATAACAGCAGGGATGGATATATGTGATTGAGTGATATATACTAGGACATCATCAGCAAATAGAGAGCACTTGTACTCGGTGCCTCCCACCTCAATCCACCTAATATTGGGGTTATGGCGAATTGATGAGAGCAGGTGCTCCGTCACTAGGATGTATAAGAGAGGGGACAGAGGACATCCCTGCCTTGTCCCATTGGTGATTGTGAAAGGTGATGAAAATGTTCTGACGCACCCCCTGGGCCTTGGGACACCCGGAGCCGGACCCTTTTTGGTGGATGCTGGTGGTTGTAGTCTTCGTGGCGGCGATCCGGTTCCGTGGCTCAGGGCGGTCAAACCAGTGGCGGAACTATTTATGTGGTTTTGATGTTTAAATGTCTGACTACGCCACCCGTGGATTGCGGTCAGAGAGAACCGCCGCTACAGGGCAGACCGCTAAGGCTGGTGTTGTGGGTGCAGCAGAGCGTAGCATAACTCCCCACGGGAGGAGTATAGCCTCAGGGCAGTGTATGCGGAGGATGGGGGTGATGGTGCAGGGCAGCAGCAGTAACGACACGGAGTCAGTGATGCAGTTCAGGGCCTTTACTCACAGTTCTTATTATCCAGACCACGTCTGCAGGTAACGGCTGCCCACGTCGTACTGTGCTCACCAGGTGAGGGGCTCAGACAACTCCCAGATAACTTTGGAGCGCTTCACAGGACCCCCTTTGTGTGTCCTTTGTCTGGCCTTTCTTACCAACACTTCTGTCTGGCTGCCTCGGGCCTCCTCTTGGTAAACTTGGCGCCAGTTTCCCTGACCCTATGTGGTGCCTTCCTAGCGGGTGGAGCAAGGGGCTGCGCCACATAAAATGTCAGAGCCTCCGGTTTCTAGCTGAGGGTCGTTTCCTGCCTCCACTAGTTCGGGGACCGGTCTCCCCCTTTGGCCTGACCCCTCCACGCAGGTGGATTCGGGCGTGCGGTGGCGACTCGCCCGTCCGCACCCCTGGGATCCCTTCATTCCTCGTTCCTGGAGCCTTCTCCGCTCCTCTTCCTTCCTTCTCCCTCTTGCAGGCCTGGGCCTCTGTTACTAGGCCCGCCTCCGGAGCAGAGCTCATGCAGAGCCCCTGCTCCCTGCCACTTCTGCTCAGACTTCTCTGCACTGAACTAAGATGGTGCCCACCTTTTATACTCCCTTCTCAATGCACCCAGGAACTGCTTCCTCCCTGCTCCTGCACTGCAGGGTTCCCCTTCCTCAGTGTTCCCTCCCCCCACTCCAGCCAGGGACAGGGACTGTCGTGCCCATCTCAGGGGCATATTGGTCGCCCTGCCCCACGGCAATGTGGTGTAATGCATGCAGGTGTCGGGTCCTGATCCACACTCCATCCTTATCTGAGAGTGAGATATCACACCTCTGGGTGAGGTGCAATACGTCTGTAGCAACCGAGCCCTCGGTGCTACAGTTCCATTTATCTTCAGCCTATTTGACGTATTGTGATACAGGGCCGTGATTTTGGCTATAAAAGGGTCCCCTAGACCCCTACCCCAAGCTTTTTAAGAGAATCATATATGGCGTGCCAGGAGACTCTATGGAATGCTTTCTCAGCATCCAACGAGAGTATCTACTTACAAATTTTTAACTGCATCTAGCCCAGGAAATACTTTGTGCCTAGTAGCAGTGTCTGCTAGTCAGCGGATTATCCCGGCTGTTAAGCAAGCTACACCACCTGTAGTTTGGACACTTAATTTTTTCAAAGGAAATGCTTCGGGACCACGGGATACTTAGTGAAGAGCATCAGGAGGCACCCCAAGGCATAGGGGCTGGGACTGGCACTAGGATGCCTTGCGGTGGACAGCCGAGCTCGATCCTTATAAAAGCTTTTTAACTGCAGCAGCTTTAGTGGACGCTACTGGAGCTGGAATTACGCGGCTGCTGGCATGAGACTTGCCCTCCAATAGATCCTTGTAAATGGATTTAAAGTGTATTCATTTAAATTAGAGGGACAATTTAAATTAAAAAGCTTAGAGCTGCCTCCACCACAGGGGGGCTCTCTCGACCCACCAGCGGACAGGCACCAGTATTGGGAGAGGGGGGCTGGCCGTCAGGGTTCACCGCGGCTCTGGCACAAACCCGGCGACACGGAGGTGGCACGGGCAGGAGCGGACTGGCCGTCTCGGCTTCTCACTTTTTGGATTTTAGAAGGGCATGACATGCCTATATCTGTGTCTCCCCCTCCTTTTACTCCTCCACCTCTTTTCTTTTCGCATGACTATATGTACTTGTCACTTTTCCATGTGTTAGTTGTGTCTTCTGAGCAGTTTGTCAGCTTTTGGACACCTTTGAAGGTGTTTTCTATGTGTTTCTATGTGTTTTTGTTTGCCTGCCATTGGTTTTAACGGTGTTCGAAGGTGTTCGACGAACAGTTCGACGAACAGTTCGGCGAACACACGGGTGTTCGACGAACCGAACCGAACTCGAACACTACAGGGGTGGCTCAACACTACTCAGAACGTCTTAAAAAAAATATTAATTCCTGCTATTCCATTTGATTGGGCTAAACCTCTATGCCTTTATTGTCTCGCCCACCTCCCCCAATACATTCTACATTATTCTTAGTTGTTTTCCTTCATGTAGAATTAACCTACAAGGAAAGAAAGGGTTTATTTTCATTCCAATATTTCTGTCCCATTGACTTGCATTGGTTTCCGGTATCGGAATCGGCGATATCCGATACTTTTTCGGTATCGGTCCGATCCAATCCGATCCGATATTTCCCGATATCGGAAGGTATCGCTCAACACTACTCATCACTACTCTTCACCCATTCTACACCATGGGCATCAGAAGTCTACTCCAAACAGTCACAGAGTCAAGGGGAGGAAAGCATCTGCACCAATGCCCAATTTTTTTTTAACTTGGATTCGGGGCAGGATGAAGTAGGGTTCAAGCAGGATCCTCACCCTTGTCACCAGACGTTAACCACAGAGGAGAGAGTTGATCCCGATTAGACTCAGATACCTGAGGCTCATGTGGACTGTACTGTGCTGTCAGGGCAACAAGAAGAGAGGGGTCACTCTGAGGGTGAGGAATGGGATAACACATTGGATGATGACGAGGTTGAAGATCCTACTTGGTGTGAATCCAGAGTCACGCAGCCGAGTAGCTCATCAGAGGAGGTGGAGGAGGAAGACAAAGAGGTTACATTTCACCCTATGGTGCAGACACGGAATGATGCAAGCACGAGGAGCACTGCATCCTTAGCCACAACCATGGCCAGCAGCGGTCACGGGTCTGCAGCTCACAGGGGCAGCAAGGATTGCCTAGCATGGGCCTTTTTTGTCACTGCAAAGAATGAGCCAACTCACTTTATCTGCAAACTTTGTGATAAAAAACTCAGTAGAGGGAAAAACTGCAATAATTTGACTACTACATGCATGGACGTTCACATGCTCAAACAACATTCTTTACGCTGAGAATCTTACCGCGCTGAAATGCAGACCAGCTAACCTCAACAACCATCAGCTGCCCCATCTAACGCATCAGCTGCTTCTTCCTCTTCCTCTGTTACCATGCCAAGTATTGTCATGCAGGTCTCCCATCGCAGAAACTCCGCTTCTTTACTTGCTCCAGTTAGGCTGAGTGACAGCCCGTCAGCTGTAACGGAAGCGGACACTCCTGCTGTGTTTGTTTCACCGAGCACACCGCATGTTTCTCAATCTACTGTTACATCTGCACCTCACTCACGCTTCACCAGTTTTTACGGTTCATATGCCCTCTATCAGCACCTTAGCCATCCCTCAGTACTGCAGTTGTGGTCGCGTAAATGATTGTTTCCTCTTACACATGACAAAGCTAAGAGGTTGAACTCCACCATCTCCAATCTGTTGGCCATGGAAATGCTGCCTTTCCGCCTGGTAGATACAGACGGTTTCTGAAAATTCATGGCCATCGCAGTCCCTCAATACCAGTTGCCCAGTTGCCATTACTTCTTTAAGAAAGCTGGGCCTTTGCTACACCAGCATGTCGCAGACAACATCACCCTTTCCTTGTCTAAATCTACGTGTGCCAAGGTGCATTTCACCACAGACACCTGGACGAGTAAGCATGGCCAAGGGCATTACATCTCGCTGACTGGGCACTGGGTGACTCTGGTGGCTGTGGGGGCAGGCAGGGAAGGGGCTGCTCCACAAATCTTGGAATCCACAAGGCTTGCAGAAGAAACCTCTGTATTTCCCACTTTCTCCGCTGCTTCTGCATCCTCCACCTCCTCTAGGGCCTCCACCTGAGCACACAACCTCTGCCTTAAAGAGACACGCGTTCCAAGGGTGTGGAGCGATTACCCACCACCTCTGTACTGCGCAATCAGGGCTCACCGTAATCAGGCAGTCTTCAAATTAATATGCCTTGGAGATTGCAGTCATACAGGTGAAGAGTTGTGGGCAGCTCTCCAGGCTCAGTTAGAGCAATGGCTGTCTCTGCTGAACCTAGAGCCAGAGAAGGCCGTGTGAGATAATGGTGCAAACCTGTTAGCGGCCCTAGGCCTAGGCAAGCTTGCACACGTGCCTTGCATGGCTCACATCCTCAACCTTGTGGTACAGTGATTTCTCCACCACTATCTTGGCCTGGATGAGCTGCTTCACAAAGTACGGAAGCTGTGTGCTCACTTCCTCCGTTTGCACCGCTCATGTCATCGACTTGCATCGATACAGGGGTCTTTGTCCGTGCCAGTTAACAGGTTGATCTGCGATGTGCCGACGTGGTGGAATTCCACTCTGCACATGCTGCAGTGACTGTGCCAGCAGCAACAAGCTCTGATGCAATATGTCATGACGTATAGCTTGGGGCAACGCAGTACGGACTTGGGGCATATCACGTTTGCGGAGTGGGAACAGATTAAGGACCTCTGCACCCTTCTGCACAGTTTTGAAATGTCTACTAAACTGGTTAGCCCTGATGATGCCGTAATCAGCACCAGTATTCCGGTCATATACATGCTGGAGCAAACTTTAAATAACGTGCGCAGGAGGTGGTGGCCCCAGAAGAAGAGGAGGATGCAGAAGGGATACCAATGTCTCAAATTGCCAGAATGTCGTCACACAGGCAGATGCCAAGTGATGGTGGATTACAGCGATCGAGGGGGTTTGATGATACCAGGCAAACTGTTAGTGAAGGTGCAAGAGCCTAAGAACTAATGGAGGAGGAAGAGGTGATGGGCGAGCAGCTGTCAGAGGATGAAGAGGATAATCATCCCCTCTTGTTTGAACATGATTGGCAGGAGGGGATGGAGGAAACAAGCATCAGTGTTACGCAGCCCACAATACAGCCTGTCTTTGGACCTCCTGGAAGAGCCCAACATATGAGTGCCTTCTTGATGCAACAGGATCCCCGAAATAATGCTGACTACTGAGTTGCCACTCTGTTAGATCCACGTTATGTGAGTCAATTTTACCAGATGCTTCCCGCCCTGGAAATGGACCCGCTTATGTTGGAGTATCGAAACAAGCTTTTAAGCAACCTTTATAGATGTTTTCCCCAAGATAACAGTGAGGCACACAGTATGCATCGCAGCTGTAGTCTTTCAACCTCGGGCATGTCAGTTTGTCAACGCCAAAACATTAGCAGCAGCAGCAGCAGAGTAAGTGGCAGAAGCAATTTCTGGGAGTCCATTCACACATTTTTTGCACCAGCTCGTCCACCAGCACAACAGAGTACAAGTCTGACACGTGATGAACGACTGGAGAAGATGGTGGAGGAGTTTCTAGAGCTTAATATGAATACCATCATGGAGGATTTTGACCCTTTTACATTTTGGTCTTCAAAAATGGATGAATGGCCTGAGCTCGCCTCTCATGACTTGAAGGTTTTATCACGGCCGGCAGCCATTGTTCTCTCTGAACATGTCTTCAGAGCTGCTGGTTGTGTCTTGACGGATAAGCACACCTGGCTGTCCCCTGAAAGTGTAGACCGCCTAACTTTCATCAAGATGAAAGTCATGGATCTCCAAGGACTTTTGCACCCCAGTTGCAGACTATACAGAGTAGGCGATGTTGACATTTTGAGTGTGCTGTATTCATCTCTTGAAATTGCATTCTGTGATATGGCTTCTGTGCCTGCTCTTGCTGCTGCTGCAGGTTTTAGGCCCTAATTTTGAGAAATGTGGAGAATTTTGATTGTGTCTCCATCCATTGGGTTGGCTGTAATGGGACAGGTTTGGGACTGCGTTAAACTACTTGTAGTTTGATGACATTGATGCCACTTCGGTGATGTTAGGCCCTCATTTAGGGCAATATGAACACTCCTGGTTAGGTCTCCATCTCCTGGGTTGGCTGCACTGGAAGAAGTGTGGGTCTTATTTACACTATTTCTACTGTAGTGAAATTGCTTAGACATTGCTAGTGTCTGCCACTCATTTTTTAAATGTGGGGAATCCTGATTGAGTCTCTATCTATTGGGTTGGCTGTAGTGGAACCTTCCTGATCTGCAGTCAAAGTTGTGTAAGGTTGCGTACCAGTCCTTGCTTCACTCCTGATACAGACTCTGCCTTCTGCACTCCTGATACAGACTCTGCCTGCTGCACTCTGATACAGAGTCTGCCTGCTGCACTCTAATGCAGACTCTGCCTGCTGCACTTTGATACAGACTCTGCCTGCTGCACTCTGATACAGACTCTGCCTGCTGCACTCTGATACAGATTATGCCTGCTGCTCTCTGATACAGACTCTACCTGCTGCACCATCTAGTCTGTCCTACTGGGTCCAGCTGCTGCGCATCCGTTGGTCTGTCCTGGAGTGGCAACTGGCGTTCATCGGGAGCCAAGTCTAAACTCACCATCAGAGGCTCTAGTGAACACTCCGGTGCTCCCTTAGTCACGCACCTCCAGGGTCTCCTGGGTCCGTGGCACAGTGGTTTCACAAACCACGTCCATGACATTGCGGTCTCGCAGGCTGGGTCCTCTCTCCTGTTGAACCAGTCGGTGACCCCTTTTGACATGTAGAGCGCAAATGAATAAATGTCGCTGTCACAGTAATAATAATTATAGTACTTGTACTCTGGGTCAATTGATGGCACTTCCCTGGTGTCTACACCTAATTTGATGTGTTTTGACATCTTTTGGTCCCGTTTCTAGATGTTGTCTATGCATTATTTTGGTTCCCCGCATTGATTCCTAAGGGATTTGGATATGTTTGACGAACATTCGGCGAATAAATTTGGCGAATATCAATTTGTTTGGCAAACTTTTCCTAACCGAATATTGAAATGTTTGCTCATGCCTACTAAAAACCAGCTGACAAAACGCTAGCGGCAGGGCAGGCCAGGACCTCCAAGGAGTAGAGAGTCAGTTCATGCATCATGTCAAGCTTGGATACCCAATTATTATAAGGCACAGAGGAATCATGGAGGACGTTGGTACGGTTGGCAAGGTACTCCCTCACCATCTTCCGAAACTTTGCACTTCTTGTGAGACCTCAGTGCCTGTACGATGGGAGGGTCTGAGAAAACTGTCCCAGAACTTTGACAGTGTTCCCCTGCTTCTGCTGGATTGCATTTGTCGCTCTCTCGCCCGTACTCCTTGGTTGTCCAATGAACTGTGACCACTGCCGCCAGCATTTTCAGATGGGAATTTTTTCACTAATTCCGCATCAAGGGCCTCCTCATACTGCCCCATTATATTAGGCCTGTCCTACAAAGGAATAGGAGACATACAGTGGTGGCCAAAAGTATTGGCACCCCTGCAATTCTGTCAGATAATACTCAGTTTCATCCTGAAAATGATTGCAATCACAAATTCTTTGGTATTATTATGTTCATTTAATTTGTCTTCAATGAAAAAACACAAAATGAATTGTCTTAAAGCCAAATTAGATATAATTCCACACCGAACCTAAAAATGGGGGTGGACAATAGTATTGGCACTGTTTGAAAAATCATGTGATGCTTCTCTAATTCGTGTAATTAACAGCACCTGTAACTTACCTGTGGCACCTAACAGGTGTTGGCAATAACTAAATCACACTTGCAGCCAGGTAACATCGATTAAAGTTGACTCAACCTCTGTCCTGTGTCCTTGTGTGTACCACATTGAGCATGGAGAAAAGAAAGAAGACCAAAGAACTGTCTGAGGACTTGAGAAAACAAATTGTGAGGAAGCATGAGCAATCTCAAGGCTACAAGTCCATCTCCAAAGACCTGAATGTTCCTGTGTCTTCCGTGCGCAGTGTCATCAAGAAATTTAAAGCCCATGGCACTGTGGCTAACCTCCCTAGATGTGGACTGAAAAGAAAAATTGACGAGAGATTTTAACGCAAGATTGTGCGGATGGTGGATAAAGAACCTCGACTAACATTCAAACAAGTTCAAGCTGCCCTGCTGTCCGAGGGTACAACAGTGTCAACCCGTACTATCCATTGGCGTCTGAATGAAAAGGGACTGTATGGTAGGATACCCAGGAAGACCCCACTTCTTATCCCGAGACATAAAAAAGCCAGGCTGGAGTTTGCCAAAACTTACCTGAGAAAGCCTAAAACGTTTTGGAAGAATGTTCTCTGGTCAGATGAGACAAAAGTAGAGCTTTTAGGGAAAAAGCATCAACATAGAGTGTACAGAAAAAAAAAAGAGGCATTCAAAGAAAAGAACACGGTCCCTACAGTCAAACATGATGGAGGTTCCCTGACGTTTTGGGGTTGCTTTGCTGCCTCTGGCAATGGACTGCTTGACCGTGTGCATGGCATTATGAAGTCTGAAGACTACCAACAAATTTTGCAGCATAATGTAGGGCCCAGTGTGAGAAAGCTGGGTCTCCCCCAGAGGTCATGGGTCTTCCAGCAGGACAATGACCCAAAACACACTTCCAAATGCACTAAAAAATGGTTTGAGAGAAAGCACTGGAGACTTCTAAGGTGGCCAGCAATGAGTCCAGACCTGAATCCCATACAACACCTGTGGAGAGATCTCAAAATGGCAGTTTGGAGAAGGCACCCTTCAAATATCAGGGACATGAAGCAGTTTGCCAAAAAAGAATGGTCTGCAATTACAGCAGAGCATTGTAAGAAACTCATTGATGGTTACCGGAAGCGGTTGTTCGCAGTTATTTTGGCTAAAGGTTGTGCAACCAAGTATTATGCTGAGGGTGCCAATACTTTTTTCTGGCCCATTTTTGGAGTTTTGTGTGAAATGATCAATGATTTGATTTTTGCTTCATTCTCTTTTGTGTTTTTTCCTTGCAAGCAAATTAAATGAAGATAATAATACCAAAGAATTTGTGATTGCAATAATTTTCAGGAAGAAACTGAGTATTATCTGACAGAATTGCAGGGGTGCCAATACTTTTGGCCACCACTGTAAACTTCTCCCTGTAGCATGGGTCTAGAAGCGTCACCTACCAGTAATGACTATCACCCAAAATTTGGACAACACCAGGGTCACGGGAAAGGTTGCGTAACATAAACTAAGCCAAGTGTGCCAGACTGCAAAGAGGCAAGACTTCCATGACCTCACCAAGAGGATGACTGACCATGCTCTCCTCCTCATCCTCCTTCTCTTCCTCCTCCTTGTCCTCAAGTCATCCACGCTTAACAGACGGTATGGCAGTTGTGCAGGAACTACTGTCTATAGTGCTGGAAACTACCCCCTGCTCTTCCTCCTCCTCCTCCTCTTCCTCATTGTCACCCAATCCACGTTGGTATGAGATGAGGCTGGACTGTGTGGAATCACCCTGTATGGTTCCTTGCTCCATCTCATCGTTATCCACCTGCAATGCATCCTCTTTAATTGAGAGCAGAGAGAGTTTCAGAAGACAGAGAAGCGGGATGTGGTGACGCTAATTATGGCATCATCACCAATCACCATCTTGATGAGGCCTCAAAGTTTTGGAGGATGGTACAGATAACATCCATGTCCACTTCTGAAGTTTTATGTATGGAGTCAGACCTTAATATCAACGGCCTAGTTGATGCAGGTAGTCAACAACTGCCCTCTTCTGCTCACAAATCCTTCCCAACGTCAACAGTGTAGAGTTACGACGCGTGGGAGCCGGAAGCTGCAAACGCTGCTGAAGCACTGCAAAAGCGACGTACTTTGATAAGCAGATCCAACATATCCAGCTAGGTTTTGATAAACCACTGAACCACGAGATTAAGGACATGGGCCAGGCATGGTATGTGTGTGAGCTTGCCTCGCCTCCGAACCGCCACCAGGTTCCGGCGATTGTCACACACCACTATGACTGGCTGTAGGTTCAGCGGTGTTCTTGCGACTGATGTGGTCATTTCAGAAATGGATACTGAAGAGGAGGAGGTGCAGGAGCTGTAAAATGTGGGGGCAACCCTGATTGACCCCGGGCCCGCAATCCTTGGTGTCGGGAGACGTGTTCCGTCCCAAGGTCCGACTGGGTCCCGGCTTCCATTATGTTAACCCAGTGTGCCGTCAGGCAGATATACCATCCCTGCCTACAAGCACTTGTCCACGTGTCCGTGGTTAGATGGACTTTCCCAATAACTGTATTGTTGAGGGTGTGGCTAATGTTTTGGGACACGTGCTTGTGTAATGCAGGGATGGCACAGCGGGAGAAATAGTGGCAGCTTGGGACCGAGTACAGAGGGACAGCCACCGCCATCAGGTTGCGGAAAGCTTCCTTCTCCATGAGCCTAAAAGGCAACATTTCGAGTGCAAGCATTCGCAAAATGTGTGAATTTAGTAGTGTGGCCTGTGGGGCATTAGCTGCGTATTTACGCTTGCGTTCCAAGGACTGGGGTAGAGACAACTGAACGTTGTGCTGGGACAAGGATGTGAACCTGCTTGCTAACGGTGCTAGTTGAGAGTGTTCAACGACAGGTGCAGGGCGGGAGGCATCTTGGCATGCGCCATGGACAGGAAATTGGCGTGCACGCACAACAGCGGAACAAGCAGTGGTGTCACCCGCAGACACTGTTGCTGGACCCTGGGGTTTGGCCCACTTAGTTGGGTGCTTTACTGCTATGTGCCTGATCATGCTGGTGGTGGTCAAGCTGCTAGTTTTGCTACACCTGCTGATGCTGGCCTTGCAGTGCAAATGGCTTTTTTGGGGTTATCGGCAGAGTCTTTAAAAAACAACCAGACTCGGGAAGACCTAACAGTTGTACTGGCAACTTCCGTCGTGTTGATGTTACGGGGAACGGTTGCCCGCCTTCTGTCTGCGGCCACCACACTGCTTGTTCTTGCCTGTTGTGGTGCTACGCCTCATTCCCCCTGTGTGCTGCTGTCCTCTCTCTGCATGTCATCTGCCCGGTTGGGTCAGTGACTTCATCTTCCACCACCTCATCTTCCACTTATGCACCCTAGTCCTCCTCCTGACTTTCTGACAATTGTGTTTCATCATCATCTACCTCTTGTGACAGTTTCCCACCGTTGCCTTCATGTGATTGTGGCTGCTCAAATATTTGGGCATCGCTACATGCGATATCTTTTTGCCCCACTTGAAGTGGACCGAGTGAGAGGCCTGAATCTATAAATGGAAAAGTGAACAGCCCTTCGAGTGTCCAAATGTGGGATCAGTTGTCTCCCTGCACTCAACATAGTAGGAGGAAGGAGGATCAGGGTGAGGAATATGCAGTCAGTCCAGACTCATGGCTGCTGAGACTTGACCGTGTGGAAGACAGGGTGATGGTGGTGGTGGCTAAGTGACTGGATGCATTATCTGCTATCCAACCAATAACCTTTTTACACTGCTCTGTGTTCAAAAGTGGTGTTCTGTGGTCCCCTATTAATTGGGACAGGAAGGTCGATTGAGAAGATGTGGGTGTTTGTTGTGGCACAATTTCACCTTGCTCACGGTCTCGGCCTCGGCCTGTATGCACCATCACCATCACGTCCAGTTCCCCGTCTTTTGCCATGTGCCTTGCCCATTTTAAATGGAGAAGAATATCTTCCACGCTTACAACAAATGGCTGAATTTGGAGTGAACTTATATGTGATCCGTGTGACGGAGAAACCACAGTTTTAAATACCTGGCCTGTAGGTAACTATTTTGAACAGCAAACCGGTGTCAAAATCTTCGCTGACACACTGAAACAAATTTTTAATGGAGGCCAGAAATGGCAGTATTTTCTGAAAACGTAAATGTGATCTGTGTGATGGAAAAACCACAGTTTTAAATAACTGGATTTTTAGAGCTGTAATGTGGAAAGTACCTGGCTGTATTCTGCACTGGCAACAAGCAAATGGCGCAGAAAAACTGTGTTCTCAGGATTGCTTTTTAAGCAAATAATGAGGATTAAGATCCCCAAAAAATTATTCCTGGCCCCTGAGACCTGGACCTATGTCTAGAAATGTCTAACAGCAGCAACAGACAGAACTGGAATGGAACCTCTTGTGCTATATGCACTGCAGTCTGCTATATACACTGTCTGCCTGCCTATATACACTGCTTGCCTGATATCTCTGCAGATGTATTAGTCCTCAGAAGGACTGTTTGTTGAGATAGATATGTGTAATATGCTTCTGTTCTACCTACACTACCTAATAAACAAGCGAATGTCTCCCTAGCTCAGCAGCAGCTCTCCCTACACTGTCTGATTGCGGAGTAGAATGATGAGCATGGCGGCGCAAGGTCTTAAATAGACCTGATGACGCTGTGCGGCCAGCCAATCACTGTAATGCTACAACCAACATGGCTGTGATATTACAGTGAGTGGCAGGCAATTCCTGTATGTTCATTGGCTCTGTAAAGAGCGCCAAACATGCAGGGAGGGGACCCGAGCATCTGCCCGAGCATCTCGCAAGTGCTCGGCAAGCTTCGAGCATCTCGAGTACTGAGATGCTCGGGCGAGTACCGAGTACTTGCGTGTATGCTTGCACATCACTATTTACCACCAGTTACCATCAATTTTTACATAGCCAGATAGGTTGTGGCCACTTGTACAGATTAGTGGAGCTGACAAAATTCGAATTAATCAAAGCAAGAAGATTTTACCAGGAAAAGTGATTGCCAGCAAACTTTTATTCTATAAATTGAATATACTCTATTGGGTTCTGGTTTATCTCCAAACTCCAGAGCATAATAAACCTAATATGTAAAAAATGAAAAAAAAAACCTCATACTCACCTTACTGCTCCCCTTTCCCAACAACTTAGCTGCCTTTGGTTCCTGCTGCCCATCTGCTGCCCAGAGGAGTTCCAGTGGCAACCAGGCCACAGAGGTCAAGGCTCATTGTAACGTTGTTGCTGAAATCTGTAAAATATGATATATTTTTTTAAATTCATGTTGTATTTAATTTCATTCAAGAAATGTGCCCATCTGTAGTCACTTCTACATTTGTACACATGCATGAAAGAGCTCAAAGGCGGTTTAAAATAATCACAGGAAACCCCAGAGTGTTATACACCTATTTTCATAGTGTCATGATCCTGGGTTCGAACCCTTGAGCCTATGTTTTGTGATCGGCTTTTCAGTCCGGTGACCCACAGCAGACATATCTTTTTCCAGGTGTTTAGGTTCTGCTATTCTGGTTGCAGCCTGTTTAGCATAACACAGATGTTTTCATTTGTTTGCCCTATAACCTTTAAGGTGTGGCTCTAAATTCTGTCCCCATGCTGTTTTTTTCTGCTGGTGATATTCTCATTTAGATGTTCAACCATTCTGTTGCAATTTAAAACCAGTCAGAGTATTCTCAGCTAGGTCTTATCTCTTTGCCATTTCTGTTTTTTGCTCTGCATCTAGCTTCTGTTTCTTTTTAGAAAGTAGGTGGCATATTTTCTAACAGTACATACTTTATATTTTATTTTGTATTTTGTGGTTTATTTTACTCACTCTGGGATCTTGCCTTTTTTTTTAGTACACGTTCCCTTTTGCAGGTAATTCACACTCTGCTTTGCCCTCCAGTTCTTTATGAGGAACGTGATGCGCACAACAGCCTTTTAGGCAGTGTAGGTCCGTGTTGCCATCTTCTAGTCTGTGGCTAGGGAGATCTCTGCTCACTCAGGAACCTCTATGGACTGCAGGGTCAGGATCTCTAGTCTGTTCAGGAGCCTGCTGGGTCAGTTGCAGTATTAAGAGTTACCTATTATCTTGAGTGGGTTGCTACTCAATCATAACAGATGGCAATTTGAGGCTTTACAGTTTTGCAAATAATTTGTGCCAAATTAAATTTTGGGAGAAAATTAGCAAAGATGGTACATTAAGGACCTTGTGTTTTTCCGTTTTTGCGTTTTCGTTTTTTGCTCCCCTTTCCAGAGCCATAGCCTTTTTATTTTTCAGTCCATATGGCCATATGAGGGCTTATTTTTTGCGGGACGAGTTGTACTTTTTAACGCCATCACTGGTTTTACCATATCGTGTACTGGAAAATGGGAAAAAAAATTCCAAGTGCGGTGAAATTGCAAAAAAAAATGCAATTCCACAGTTGTCTTTTTTTTTTTTTACCACGTTCTCTGAATGCTAAAACTGACCTGCCATTATTATTATCCAGGTCATTATGAGTTTGTAGACACCAAACATGTATAGGTTATTTTTTATTTAAGTGGTGAAAAAAAAATCCAAAGTTTGCTTTAAAAAAAAAAAAAAGAGGCTTTTTCCGAGACCTGTAGCTTCTCCATTTTTCGTGATCTGGGGCCGGGTCAGGGCTTATTTTTTGCGTGCCGAGCAGACGTTTTTATTGATACCATTTTGTGATAAGTCTGATGTTTTGATCACTCGTTATTGCATTTTATTGCAATGTTGTGACTACCAAAAAAAAAACAAATTCTGGCGTTTCGAACTTTTTTATCGCTACGCCGTTTACCGATCTGATTAATTCTTTTCTTATATTGATAGATCGGGCAATTCTAAACGTGGCAATACCAAATATGTGTATGTAGGATTTTTTTTATTATTATTTTATTTTGAATGGGGCGAAAAGGGGGTGATTTAAACTTTTATAATTTTTTTTTATTTTTTTTATATTTTTAAAACCATTTTATTTACACTTTCTGCATGCTTCAATAGTCTCCATAGGAGACTAGAAGCTGCAGTTTCCTGATCGTTTCTACTGCATACAGGCGACGAGCAGATCGCCTGTATGCAGGAGAAATGCTCCTGTACTATGAGCGCCGACCACTAGGTGGCGCTCATAGCTAGCGAGACCTGACAACCACAGGGGTCTGTTGCAAACCCCGAGTTGCCATGCCCACCCATCAGTAACCCACGATCACGTGATTGAGTCACTGATGGGTGGGCTAAGGCACGCTTCCAGCGCGGTGCTGTTAAATGCAGCTGTCAGAGATTGACAGCAGCGTTTACCTGGTTAACAGCCGCGGGTGGATCGCTGTTGCGGGCACATGTCAGCTGTAAGAATCAGCTGTCATGTGCCCGGTTCAGTGCTGGCTCAGCGCCGGAGCCCATGCTGAACAGGGGGGTGGTGGCCTAGGGCGTACTAATAAACCCTAGGCTATAAAGGGGTTAAACGATTCAATGCTCCCTAATGCATATAGCTGAGAGTGAAGTACTCAATAATTAGGAAATGTGAAGATCAGACTTACCTTAGCCTTTTCCATCCCTATGCAGCATTCAATTTGAACATGAAGAGAATGGGACCACTATTACAGATAAATAAAGAGCTGTAGCAAAGTGGAGGCCATTAGGTATAGTGACTATACATTACAAATTTATATTTGCATTTATTATGGAGGGTAAAGGTAAACTTTAAAGGTAATTTTAAAAACAGTATTTTTCTTTTTCAGTGTGTTTTCTATTGTACTAAAATAATTGACCATTGGGTTTTAATGTAATCTCTGGGATTTAGGTCTCTGGTAGCAGAATGTAGGCAAAAATAATGCAGGAGATCAAAAAGTAATGGTATATATGAGTTTATGTCATGATTTAATAATACAGGAGGACCTCTTTTTTATGTACACATGACACATATCACTAGAATGAGAAATACATTATAAGACATTCAAAACACTTCTAATCTTCTTTATACTGCATATTTATTTTATTTCTAGAGCAGAGGTGAATAACCTGTGGCTGTTGTAAAATTTTGTGTGATCCCTTTCAATCACGATGCAGTTCTTATGCAGAGTGCCATAGTTAGATGACAGTTCCCTTACCTCTTTTTTGTACTGAAGTTAAAATATCTGTGAATGCTCCCAAGGTTTTTCTTACATGTGGGACTCACATTATTAATAAGTACAGATGTCTAATTTTAGTAAATTTGCTGCAAGTTGAGAATGCAAACAATTTACAAGCCGATTCGCTCAAATTACTAAAAATGCCCACCGTTTTTTCACAATACAAAAGGTTGCAAAAGCCAGGAAAGGCTAAAATCACTTCAGAAGTGATTTCTTAATAATACTTTGCAGCTTTCACATCACAATGAACAGCAGAGCCATCACCTAGTAAAGCACATCATATAGTATATCATAGCCTATCATAGCCTGTATAAAAGCTCAGGCAGAGAATGCAGCAAAGACACCATTTTGGGTAAAGTGGAGAGACTCCAGAGCATAAAAAAACAGATGTATAAAATGATAAAACATACTTATGCTCACCTGTAAATCCCAGCTTTGAGTGCAGAAACCCAGAGATTCAGCGCTCAGTGACAATGAAAAGAAGATGCACAGAGGACCGGACAGGGGACACTGCAGACAGGAGGGGCCACAGAGGTTAGCAGTAAGGGGCCTATAAGTATTTTTTAAATTCTTTAACCTTTTGATGGCCCTTTATGATTCAGCAAAATGGCAGCCAGCTAGCTGCTATTTTTACTTTATCTGCTTTGAAATGAAGAAAAGCTGGATTTTTGCAAATGCTAAATTTTGTAATACTTGAGTAAAATTAAATTCCACTTGAATATATTCCTTTATCTCTAGTTACCATTCATCTAACCGTAGCCATATAGAGCATGTGGTGGTCACTTAAACATTGTCAGCCTACACAGGCCCCCCATACTGTCAACATGTTTTAATTGTTCCCTTTATATATTTCCTAACCATCCCATTTTCATGACTTATTGATTTTTAAACATGCCTGAAATCAATATTATAAATTGTCTTGGGATATGTTAATGAATAGGTCAGTGCTGTAGGAGCATTGTTTTCCAAAGACGTATTACCCAATTAATCATGTTATCATGCTTTTGTTGCTGTGAGTGACATGATCTGCAAGAGTAGCATCACCGCCGATTCTTTTCAAATCTCTGCCTCATTGGTAATTTGCAGTAAAGCCGGATGTGCCCTCCTTCATTGGCACACAGTGTATGCTCAAGCCGGCCATGACACAGGACTAGACATTACCGGCAGCTCTTTGCAAATCTCACAGCTGTCTGAATCCTGAAAAAAAAAAACAACCCACGATTAGTTAAACACTAATTAGTATATCATAAGCCCCCTTATAAAATTAATTTTCGGCATATTAAAAACTCAATAAACCTAGAAACAGGGTTTTTATACTAAGTAAATGCAAGAATCTTTAAATACATGATGGCAGGTTGAGGGTCTAGGGAAACAGACTGGTTTCCTTTTTATAATCTTCAAAGAGATTGGATGCAGTGCTTTAAGAGTGTTATACATGTTTTTTTTAGGGCAATTGGAGTAACTGTGGTTCATCAAGAAGTCGCCACAAATAGAATTTTGGGTAAAAATTTGCCCCAGCTGGAAATTTAGAATTTCAAGATTCCATCATCTCTATTACAAAGACAATGTGGATCTTAAACTGTCACGGTGTAAATGTAGGGTTGTTATACTATAATAGATTCCTTTATTCAACGTATTAAGGTTTATTCTCAAGTTGGTTAATGGTTAAAATTGCAAAGTGCTTACTTCTTGTTAAAAATAGTATGTGTTCTCAAAAACGGAGGGATTTTCAATTCCAATTTTAACTGTTCATTGCCTAGGCTCAGTCTACCACAGGTGGTCAGTCTCCTAGGCAAGGAGAGATGGTGCACTAGAACTGAAATTTAGCCCTGGAATTTTATAAGTAAACAGTCCCATGCTGATATCCTCCTTTCCCCTGCACTTTTCTGGTTGGAGGTCTCTATTACCCTGCTTGAAGGAAGTCAAGATTTACTACAAGACCAATATAACTAATAATACTTCTATATAAGATTTAAGAAAACCGGTCGGTAGCTACATGCTGCACAATCCATGAATGTCCCGGGAATATTATAATCCTGCTGTGTATTGGGAATTGGTCTCAATATGAGGGAAGGACTGTAACATACCTGGCGGCGTCCTTGCATAGTGGTCCATCTCCCACTGTGCAAGAGCGCGCACTTGATCTCCAGTCCAGAATGTCTCTCTGGCTTCCCTCCATGCTGTCTGTTCTGTGCCTGTTTCTGCTGCTTAAGGGCGGCGCCCGATCACTTCCTGCTTTTTGTACCTGCTGTGGGTCACACCCCTTGTGCGTCCTCAGCCTATTGCTGTCTGTTACCTGGTATTTAACCCAGCAGCCCCAATCAATCCCTGCCTGAGCATTGTGTTTCATTCAGTGTGTGCTTTCACTCTGAAGGTGCCAGGTCCTGTTCTGTGTTCTCTTGTCTGCATATCCTGGAGGCTGTATTTCCAGGCCTGTCTGAACACGCTCCTAGCCTGTTCCTCCCGCCTTCTAGGGGCCGATTACCTAGACCCGCTCCTGTATCTTGTCTGTCCTGTCTGAACACGCTCCTAGCCTGTTCCTCCCGCCTTCTAGGGGCCGATTACCTAGACCCGCTCCTGTATCTTGTCTGTCCTGTCAGAACACGCTCCTTGCCTGTTCGTTCCGCCTCTCTTGGGGGCCGTATTCCCAGACCCGCTCCTGTATACCGCTGCAGTGTCGGTCTCCTCCGTACACTCAGTTCCAGTCTGAACTCTCTCCTATCTTTTACCTGTTTTTTCTGCATGTCCGTTCCTTTCCTTTTTCAGCAGAGTCTGAACTCGTACCTAACTGCTGCTTGTTGTCTCTGTACTCCCGTTTGTGAGTTTGTGGTCCACTCGCTACTTCACTGCAAGTACCCTGTGGGTATCTGGCTCTGCATTTCCCTTCCTGTCTGTTCTGTGTGAACTGAGCCCTGTCCCCCCTGCTCTGCCTTGCTCACCGCTCTGGCGGTTCTAGCCTGCTCTGCCTTGCTCACTGTTCCGGCATCCTTGCTCCGCTCTGACCCTTTTGCTCACTGCTCCGGCAGCCTTGCTCCGCTCTGACCCTTTTGCTCACTGCTCCGGCAGTCTTGCTCAGGTCTGACCCTTTGCTCACCGCTCCAGGCGGCCTCGTCCTGCTCTGCTCTTGCTCACCGCTCCAGGCGGCCTCGTCCTGCTCTGCTCTTGCTCACCGTTTCTGGCGGTCTCGTCCTGCTCTGCTCTTGCTCACCGCTCCTGGCGGTCTCGTCCTGCGCTGCTCTTGCTCACCGCTCCTGGCGGTCTCGTCCTGCTCTGCTCTTGCTCACCGCTCCGGGCGGCCTCATCCTGCTCTGCTCTTGCTCACCGCTCCGGGCGGCCTGGTCCTGCTCTGCTCTTGCTCAACGCTCCGGGCGGTCTCGTCCTGCTCTGCTCTTGCTCACCGCTCCGGGCGGTCTCGTCCTGCTCTGCTCTTGCTCACCGCTCCGGGCGGTCTCGTCCTGCTCTGCTCTTGCTCACCGCTCCGGGCGGTCTCGTCCTGCTCTGCTCTTGCTCACCGCTCCGGGCGGTCTCGTCCTGTTCTGCTCTTGCTCACTGCTCCGGGCGGTCTCGTCCTGCTCTGCTCTTGCTCACCGCTCCGGGCGATCTCGTCCTGCTCTGCTCTTTCTCACCGCTCCAGGCGGTCTAGTCCTGCTATGCTCTTGCTCACCGCTCCGGGCGGTCTCGTCCTGCTCTGCTCTTGCTCACCGCTCCGGGCGGTCTCGTCCTGCTCTGCTCTTGCTCACCACTCCGGGCGGTCTCGTCCTGCTGTGCTCTTGCTCACCGCTCCGGGCGGTCTCGTCCTGCTCTGCTCTCGCTCACCGCTCCGGGCGGTCTCGTCCTGCTCTGCTCTTGCTCACCGCTCCGGGCGGTCTCGTCCTGCTCTGCTCTCGCTCACCGCTCCAGGCGGTCTCGTCCTGCTCTGCTCTCGCTCACCACTCCGGGCGGTCTCGTCCTGCTCTGCTCTCGCTCACCGCTCCGGGCGGTCTTGTCCTGCTCTGCTCTCGCTCACCGCTCCGGGCGGTCTCGTCCTGCCCTGCTCTCGCTCACCGCTCCGGGCGGTCTCGTCCTGCCCTGCTCTCGCTCACCTCTCTGGGCGGCCTCACTCTGCTGTGTTTGTCCGCCACATCTGTGGTTCTGTTCCAGAGTCCCAGTGTGTACTGGGTCCTATCCCGCCTGTCTTCCTACCTGCTAGTGCCTTCCTGTCTGCACTCTAGCCGTGCTTGCCTGTACCCGCCTGCCTGCATACCCGCCTGCCTGCATACCAGTCGTGCCTGCCTATTCCCACCAGTCTGTGTGCCAGCCTAAACAGTCTGTTCCTGTATTCCCCTGTGTGGGTCAACAGCCGTGTCCGGGGTCTGTCCTGGAGTAGCACCTGGTCCCTCTGCTCGGTTCCTCCTTGGTGCACTGGCGTCGTATGCCGTCGTGCGGCCCTGGTCGGATCGGGTGAATACCTAGTTATGCCCCTCCAGGCATTCACTCTCCGGCACGGTCCAGTGGAATCACACGCACATGCCGCTCAGCCCGGGCGTGTGCATTACAGCATGCTCAGGCCATGGTTCCCGCTGAGCCCCACGGCCTTCGCTCTCTGAGACGTTTTCCAGCGAATACGTGCATTAAAAATAAATAAATAATTTTTTTTTTCCTTAGCTGAATTCCAGGCGAATTACGCACCTGTCCAGATGGATCTATCAGCTCTCGTTCCTGCGGATCCGCCACGTTACTATGGGGATCCAAGACAGAGTTGTGCATTTGTGGAGCAATGCATGCTACACTTCAAGTTCTACCCTCTATGTTTTCCCACAGATCGGGTTAAGGTGGGATTCATGATGTCTTACCTAGCGGGTGATGCCTTGAATTGGATCATCCCCCTATGGGACGCACAGGATCCTATCGTCCTGGACATAATGGCCTTCCTGGTGGCCTTTCTAATGGTCTTCGATGATCCTAACCCGGAGGCTCCTGCTGAAGCTTCACTTCCCAGTATCCCGGAGCAGCCCCGATGGGTAATGTGTGTGGGTAGCGCAATAGTCCTCCAGCCCAATGAGACTACTGCCCACCCAGAATCCTCACAGGGTGACTACACTCTCCGGAATACTTCTCCCAACCTCAAGAGGCAGTCCAGACTTGCTAGACGTAGAGGCAAGCCGTCACGTCAGGGTCTGTCCTCCCTGAGACCTCCTGACCCCAACCTTGAAGTCCCTACTGAAGCTTCATCTCCCTGTATCCCGGAGAAGCCCCAAAGGGTAATGTGCGTGGGTAGTGCACCAGTTCTCCTGCCCAAAGAGACTGCTGCCCACCCAGAATTCACACCGGAGGACCCCCTGTTGCCTCCTGAATCCCCCGGGATACCACTTGAGGACAATTGGAGAGAGACTTCCCTATACCCTGCACCTGATACCTCGCCCGCTTCGTCCAGTGAGTCCGACCTAGTGTTCTCCGAAGCAGAGGTTACCCCTGAGTCTCTACACCCCTCCGATCAGGCGGAGGATCTCCAGTTGTCTCCTGAACCCTTCGGGGTGCTACCTGGTAGCGAATGGACAGAGACTTTCCTATACTCAGTACCTGATACCTCGGCTGCTTCATCCAGTGAGTCCGACCTAGTGTACTCTGAAGCAGAGGTTACCCATGAGTCTCTTCACCCCTCCGACCTGGCAGAGGACCTCCAGTTGTCTCCTGAGCCCTTCGGGGTGCTACCTGGTAGCGAAAGGACAGAGACTCTCCTATACTCTGTACCTGATACCTTGCTCGCTTCGTCCAGTGAGTCCCACCTAGTGTACTCCGAAGCAGAGGTTACTCCCGAGTCTCTACACCCCTCTGACCAGGCGGAGGACCTCCAGTTGTCTCCAGAACCCTTCGGGGTGCCACCTGGTGGTGAATGGACAGAGACTTTCCTATATCCTGGAGCTGATACCTTGCTCGCTTCGCCTATTGAGTCTAACCTAGTGTACTCCGAAGCACAGGTTAAACAAGAGTCTCTACACCCCTCCGACCAGGTGGAGGACCTCCAGTTGTCTCCAGAACCCTTCGGGGTGCCACCTGGTGGTGTATGGACAGAGACTTCCTATACTCGGCACCCGATACCTCGCCTGCTTCATCCAGTGAGTCCGACCTAGTGTACTCTGAAGCAGATGTTTTCCCTGAGCCTCTGCACTCTTCTGACCCGGCAGAGGACCTCCAGTTGTTTCCTGACTACTCCGGGGTACCACCAGATAACAAAGAGACAGTGACTTTTTCTCACCCTGTACCTGATAACCCGTCTATTTCTTCCTGTGAGTTTGACAAGATGTACCTCGAAGCAGAGATTACCCCCAAGTCTCTGCTCCCCTCCAACCCGGTGGAGGACTTCCAGTTGTCTCCTGTACCCTCTGGGGTGCCACCTGAAAATATGTGGAGAGAGACTTCCTTGTGTGCTGTTCCTGGTACTCCACCCGTTTCGTCTGTTGCTGAGGATGGCTGGATAGGAGGTAGCATCCTAGCTAACCAGATGAGACCAGTTTTTCCTGTGGACAGTGGAAATGATCTCCTTGAAGTGAAGGAATGGTCCTCGAATTCCCTGCGGAAGATTCTGGCAGGCCTGAAGAAGAGGGGGCGTAAGGGGGGGTACTGTAACATACCTGGCGGCGTCCTTGCATAGTGGTCCATCTCCCACTGTGCAAGAGCGCGCACTTGATCTCCAGTCCAGAATGTCTCTCTGGCTTCCCTCCATGCTGTCTGTTTGTGTCTGTTTCTGCTGCTTAAGGGCGGCGCCCGATCACTTCCTGCTTTTTGTACCTGCTGTGGGTCACACCCCTTGTGCGTCCTCAGCCTATTGCTGTCTGTCACCTGGTATTTAACCCAGCTGCCCCAATCAATCCCTGCCTGAGCATTGTGTTTCATTCAGTGTGTGCTTTCACTCTGAAGGTGCCAAGTCCTGTTCTGTGTTCTCTTGTCTGCCTATCCTGGAGGCTGTATTTCCAGGCCTGTCTGAACACGCTACTAGCCTGTTCCTCCCGCCTTCTAGGGGCCGATTACCTAGACCCGCTCCTGTATCTTGTCTGTCCTGTCTGAACACGCTCCTAGCCTGTTCCTCCCGCCTTCTAGGGGCCGATTACCTAGACCCGCTCCTGTATCTTGTCTGTCCTGTCTGAACACGCTCCTTGCCTGTTCGTTCCGCCTCTCTGGGGGCCGTATTCCCAGACCCGCTCCTGTATCCCGCTGCAGTGTCGGTCTCCTCCATACACTCAGTTCCAGTCTGAACTCTCTCCTATCTTTTACCTGTTTTTTCTGTATGTCCGTTCCTTTCCTTTTTCTGCAGTCTGAACTCATACCTAACTCCTGCTTGTTGTCTCTGTACTCCCGTTTGTGAGTTTGTGGTCCACTCGCTACTTCACTGCAAGTACCCTGTGGGTATCTGGCTCTGCCTTTCCCTTCCTGTCTGTTCCGTGTGAACTGAGCCCTGTCCCCCCTGCTCTGCCTTGCTCACCGCTCTGGCGGTTCTAGCCTGCTCTGCCTTGCTCACTGCTCGGCAGCCTTGCTCCGCTCTGACCCTTTTGCTCACTGCTCCGGCAGCCTTGCTCCGCTCTGACCCTTTTGCTCACTGCTCCGGCAGCCTTGCTCTGCTCTGACTCTTTGCTCACTGCTCCGGCAGTCTCGCTCAGCTCTGACCCTTTGCTCACCGCTCCATGCGGCCTCGTCCTGCTCTGCTCTTGCTCACCGCTCCAGGCGGCCTCGTCCTGCTCTACTCTGCTCTTGCTCACCACTCCAGGTGGCCTCGTCCTGCTCTGCTCTTGCTCACCGCTCCAGACGGCCTCGTCCTGCTCTGCTCTTGCTCACCGCTCCAGGCGGCCTTGTCCTGCTCTGCTCTTGCTCACCGCTCCGGGCGGTCTCGTCCTGCTCTGCTCTTGCTCACCGCTCCGGGCGGTCTCGTCCTGCTCTGCTCTTGCTCACCGCTCCGGGCGGTCTTGTCCTGCTCTGCTCTTGCTCACCGCTCCGGGCGGTCTCGTCCTGCTCTCCTCTCGCTCACCTCTCCGGGCAGTCTCGTCCTGCTCTGCTCTCGCTCACCGCTCCGGGCGGTCTCGTCCTGCCCTGCTCTCGCTCACCTCTCTGGGCGGCCTCACTCTGCTGTGTTTGTCCGCCACATCTGTGGTTCTGTTCCAGAGTCCCAGTGTGTACTGGGTCCTATCCCGCCTGTGTTCCTACCTGCTAGTGCCTTCCTGTCTGCACTCTAGCCGTGCTTGCCTGTACCCCCCTGCCTGCATACCAGTTGTGCCTGCCTATTCCCACCAGTCTGTGTGCCAGCCTAACCAGTCTGTTCCTGTATTCCCCTGTGTGGGTCAACAGCCGTGTCCGCGGTCTGTCCTGGAGTAGCACCTGGTCCCTCTGCTCGGTTCCTCCTTGGTGCACTGGCATCGTATGCCGTCGTGCGACCCTGGTCGGATCGGGTGAATACCTAGTTACGACCCTCCAGGCATTCACTCTCCGGCACGGTCCAGTGGAATCACACGCACACGCCGCTCAGCCCGGGCGTGTGCATTACAAGGACTTGCAGCTCTTCACATTGAAAGGTTCTTCAGATTTTGTATCGGTGGCCAAACATTTCTGTGTTCAGGAAACATCAACAATAGGAAAGCTGTCATATTAAAAGGCAACTTTAAATCACAAAAACATCGAAGGGTTTGGGAATATAAACTTATTAGAGTCTTTAATTGCCTCCACACAGGACTAAATCTGTCACTAGAATTTATGACTCAGTACAAAATCTGAAGAGACTGCTCCAGAGACAGTGAGGGTACCAGGCTTCTGATATTACATGTATATTGGCACTATAAAACTTCCACACCATTAATCTAATCCAATTAAGGATTCACTCTCTAAGTTCAGTTTGTTTGTTTATTTAAATGTCCATTTTATATGTCATGCCTCAACTTTTTTGTGTGTATATATTTGTGTTTCTTCAGATATTTTGTTATACTATGCTTGAGGAAGAGATCTAAAAAGTCTTGAAAACTTGCTTTGTAATATTATTTATTTTCTTTTTGTTTGTCATTAAAAGGTATCAGAACTACAAGATTATCTTGTTATTCCCACTGAGAGAAATCTTTTATCAACAATTTTGAGAAACATGACTGTACCAAGATCAATATTAGCATCAATATTGCAATATAATAGACAAATAATACCACCAGTCCATAACAAAGAATTAACAGCATATGCAGTAGTGACATTACTGCCATACTTAGCATTAATCAAAGCTACTAGGACTTATATTACCACTAGTGATGAGCGAACGTGCTCGCCCCTGCTTGGTACTCGCTCGAGCATCACTGTGCTCGACGATCTCGACGCTCGGCGAGTATTTCCAGGTTGCTCGGGGGGGAACTCGGGTCCCCTCCCTGCATGTTTGGCGCTCTTTAGAGAGCCAGTGAACATGCAGGGATTGCCTTCCATGCACTGTAATGCCGTAGCCATGTTGGTTGTGGGCATTACAGTGATTGGCTGGCCCCACAGCATCATCAGGTGTATATAAGACCAGGGCGCCGCAATGCTCGTCACAGTCTACTCCGTAACCAGGCAAAGTAGGGAGAGCTGCTGCTGCATCATGGAGAGATTTGCTTCTTCATAGTTATTATAGGTATTCCACAACATATACATATATATATATATATATATATATATATATATACATACAGTTGAAAGTTTACATACCCCGGCAGAATTTTTCTTTTCTTGGCCTTGTTTCAGAGAATATGAATGATAACGAAAAAAAACTTTTTTCTCCACTCATGGTTATTGGTTGGGTGAAGCCGTTTATTGGTAAACTATTGTGTTTTCTCTTTTTAAATCTTAATGACAACCAAAAACATCCCAATGACCCTGATCAAAAGTTCACATACCCCAATTCTTAATACCGTGTATTACCCTCTCTAACATCAATGACAGCTTGAAGTCTTTTTTGGTAGTTGTGGATGAGATTCTTTATTTTCTCAGATGGTAAAGCTGCCCATTCTTCTAGGCAAAAAGCGTCCAGTTCCTGTAAATTCCTGGGCTGTCTATCATGAACTGCACGCTTGAGATCTCCCCAGAGTGTCTCAATGATATTGAGGTCAGGAGACTGAGATTGCCACTCCAGAACCTTCACTTTGTTCTGCTGTAGCCAATGACAGTTCAACTTGGCTTTGTGTTTTGAATCATTGTCATGTTCAAGTGCGTCCCATGTGCAGCTTCTGGGCTGATGAGTGAAAATTTGCCCCCAGTATTTGCTGATAATGTGTTACATTCTTCTTTCCTTCAACTTTTATCAAGTTTCCTGTGCCTTTGTAGCTCACAAATCCCCAAAACATCAGCGATCCACCTCCATGCTTTACTGTAGGAATGGTGTTCCTTTCATCATAGGCCTTGTTGACCTCTCTCCAAATGTAACGTTTATGGCTGTGGCCAAAAAGTTCAATTTTGGTCTCATCACTCCAAATTACCATGTTCCAGAAGTTTTGAGGCTTGCCTCTGTGCTGTTTGGCATATTGTAGGCGAGATACTTTGTGGCATTTGCGCAGTAATGGCTTTCTTCTGGCGACTCGACCATGCAGCCAATTTTTCTTCAAGTGCCTCCTTATTGTGCATCTTTAAACAGCTACACTGCTAGTTTTCAGCGAGTCCTGAATTTCAGCTGACATTATTTGTGGTTTTTTCTTTGCATCCCGAACAATTTTCCTGGTAGCTGTGGCTGGAATTTTTGTTGGTCTACCTGATTGTGGTTTGGTTTTTTGGTTTTAACAGAGCCCTTGATTTTCCATTTGTTAATCACAACTTGAATGCTGCTGACTAGCATTATCAATTCCTTGGATATTTTTTTGTATCCCTTTCCTGTGTTATACAGTTCAACTACTTTTTCCCGTAGATCCATTGACAATTCTTTTGCTTTCCCCATGACTCACAATCCTGAAACGTCAGTGGCTGGATGGAAGATGCAAGAGTCTGTCTGAATCCCAGAAACTCACTCAGCTTTTATGTACACACACTGACTATAAGCAAACAGGTCACAGGTGAGGATGTTATCTTTAGTAGCCATTCAAACCCATTTGTGTCAAATTCTGTGCATGTTATCAGGCCAAAATCACCAGGGTATGTGAACTTTTGATCATGGTCATTTGGATGTTTTTGGTTGTCATTAATATTTAAAAAGAGAAAACACAGTAGTTTGACAGTAAATGGCTTCACCCAACCAATAACCATGAGTGGAGAAAAAGTTTTTTGTTATCATTAATATTCTCTGAAACAATGCCAAGAAAGGAAGAATTCTGCCGGGGTATGTAAACTTTCAATGAATGTGAATAGCGGTATCAGACCCTACCCCTTTTCCCCTTCCTTTTTCTGGTGACTGTAATTTTATATTCATATATTGTTCCATGTTGTATGTAATTTTTTATAATATAAAAAATAGGGGGTTAGACAACAATATATCCTATCAAGTAATATGATTATAGGATTCGCAGGTTGTTATACTGCGAATCCTATCTATGAGAACCTAATTTGTTTCAGTAGGTACTTATTTATAAAAATCCTGTTTTCTCTATTGGTCATAAATGAACTAGAGGGGTTAATATAGAGGTACCACTCTATATTTAGCTCCGCCCCTCTGAAGCAATTGTGTGCCTGGTCAAATGTATATGTAGCACCCCGAGGACTCGGCTGCTACAGGGGTATTGCACCTCGATCCAGAGGTGTGGTATTCCACTCCCGGGTAAGGATGGAGTGTGGAACATAGCTCAGTTAGCTGCATGCACTACACTCACCCCATTTCCGGGGGACAGATCAACGGTACTCCCACCAGATAGATGTGCAGGTACGACAGCGTCTGTCCCTGGCTGGAGTGGGGAGGGGGGAGGAATATCCTAGTGGTGTAGGAGCAGATAGGGGAGGGACTCTGGGCATAGGTAGGAGCCCATTGGTTGCTGGTCACCTGGGCTCGGGTGTCAGAAGGAGGTATATAAGGTGGGCACCATCTTAGAGCAGGGTGGAGTTCGGTCTGTCTGTGCAGAGAGGAGCTCAGCCAGAGAGGGCTGACAGGGAGCTGTGGCTCAGTCTGGGCCCAGCTCCAGAGCCAGGCCTGGAGAGGAGGCCTGAGGCAGAGAGAGAGAAAGAAGAAGAAGGAGGAACAGAAACACCAGGAAAGGCCCAGAGACGCAAGAAGAGAGGGAACCCTGAGATCCCACGAGTTAGCGGGTGAAGGGTTGGCAGAACAGGGTACCGGATCCCAAACTGGTGGAGGCCAATTATCCTCAGCCAGGAACCGGAGGTCGTGGTCAAGTCTTGGCGCGACCCCTCACCATATCCACCAGGAAGGCATACCACGTATAGGGTCAGGAAAGCCGGGAAAGGTTTCCCCACCAGAAGGCCCGAGGGAGCCGGACAAAGGTGGGTCCCTGGTGGGGACGGCCAGTAGGAAGGAAGAGAGGGGAGCTCTGGACCACGCTCCGGAATTGCCTGGGAGTTAACCGAGTCCCGCACCTGGTGGACGCAGCACGGCTCGGGTGGTCCTAACTGTGCACAAGGGACCTGATAAAGAACTGTGAGTAAAGCTGTGAAAACTGCAATTGCATGTCTCAGTGATTCCTCGTTGGACCGGCACCACCAGTGCTGGGACATACACACCATCTCTCCCAACATCATTCACATCCTCTGCCCTGAGGCCATACCCCTCCCGTTGGGGGTTATACCATCCACGCTGCAAATCCGTACCACCGGCCTCAGCGGACTGCCCTGCAGCGGCGGCTTCATAGCCGCATTCAACGGGTGGCGTAGTCGGACACTAATACCATCATACCAATAACGCCACTTAGTTTGACACCCTGGGAACGGACCGGGTCACCGCCACGAGGACTACCACCCCCAACAAATCCGGCTCCGGGTATTACCCAAACATGGCCCAGGGGGGCGCGTCAACTTTGGCGTAGTCGGCAGGATTTCGTGCCCGCAACCACCGGGTACTGCGAGCCTGAAGAAAAGTTCACATGTACCGTAAGAAGAAGTCTCCCGCCAGTTCCAGAGGGTCCCCGCCATCGGACGCCATCTCGGGTTTTTTCCCGCCGTTTGCCCGCCATCTGCAGCCTTTGCCCGCCATCCGCGGAGTTTCCCGCCATTGGGAGACGATTCCCGCCATCTGAGACGATTTCCCGCCCTAGCAGAGCGGACGCCATTATGGGCATGCCAGAGGGTGGCAAGAGACCACCTCCCATCGTGGGCGTGGTCCCAGAAGGGCGCCAAAAGCGGGAACCGCCCCCACCAGCAGAGACTGCAATGATAGAAATGTCCATCAGCGTGGGGGGGCTGCCCCTGAGACTGACAGTCGCCAAGTTGCCCCGGGGCCACTCCCAATGGGGGCGGATAGAGAACAAAGTTGAGAAGATTGGTGCGGCCTGGAGGAGTCTGGACAGATCGCACCCGGGGATGGAGGAAGAGACAAGCGGTACCGACCCCGTGGTCCGGGGCCTGCTGCAGGCCGCCACCCCAGAAGGCCTGGTGGAGATCCTGGCACAGCTCCCCAGAGATCGGGAGCGTGCACAGACCGCGCTGGAGGCCTTGGCCCGGAAGATGGCCCGAGTACAGCAGGAAGCACTGGCCGAATGGAGAAGGGAGATGGCCCAGCAGGCTGGAACCCGCCAGCAGAGGACGCCACCCGCAACATGGGGCATGTCTGCCCCTGAGGATGGTGCAGGAGGGACGAAGGCCGGAGACGACGCCGCGGAGGGAGCCGCAGGGATGGAAGCAGGTAATGGGGACGTCATCACCTCGTGCCCAGTAGCCGTAAGCCTGCCCCAGCTCCCCGTCGCAGAGCCCGAAGTCATACTCACCGCGCCCGTTGCCGCACCGCCGCTGCTCCCAACTAGGCCTCAAGCGGCAGGAGCCGCGGTCGCGCCCTCTGTTACGTCACGCCCCTCGACCCTGAGCGCAGCAAAACAGGAAGTGCCACCGGCCTGGTCGCAAGGCCGAGTACCCCCGGGCGCCGCGGTCTCCACAGCGCCCTCGACCTCCACAGTGCTGCCCCTGGGCGAAGATCTTTTCGCGCAGCATACTAGCCCGGACGGGCTGCCCTTCGTGTGGCCACCGGAGTACATCAACCCCCGACTCCGGAGGGAACGGCCCCTGTGTGAGCCTCTGATCCCGGCACCGGCGCCCGCCAAAATTGTTCCGCTCCCGTTGGAGGACGCCCAATTCGCATGGGATCCGACCGGTGAGGACCTCATGGGGTTCACCAAGGAGACCCGGGCGGCCGCAGCCCGGTGTGAGGAGTGCTGCCGTCAACAGCTAGAGGTCTTTGGGAGAGAACGGCGAGAGAGGCGGATCCGCGAGGAACAGCTGCAGGCCCAAAGCGCGGAGCAGAAACGCCGGGCCCGACGAAACCCCCGTACGGCCCACGGTCCCCGCGCCAACTGGACCGTAATAAAGTTTCAACTGGAGAACGGCTGGGGCTTTATCCGGGATCACCGAACCCCCGGCGACGTCTTTGTCACCCGCAGGGATGTCGAGAGCCACCTGCCGGAGGGACACGGCGGACATGACCTCTACCCGGGTGATGTGGACGCCTTCACCCGGCATCAGTGTGCTAAAGGACCGTACGCCCTTCACGTACACCGGCTGACTGAGGAGGAGATGCAGTATGAGGAAGACCAAGAGGACCCGGACGGGTCTGAAGACTACCCTCAGGAAGGAGCAGGAGGACATCGTTACTAATGAACGGTAACTGAAACTGTATATAGTTACCCGTAAGGGTACCTGTCATGCTGCTAATTGGAGTGTGGTCCCCGTTGGGACTAGTGTGGAACTGTTAAAGAACTGTTTCCTGTGTGCCCCTATCCCTAACCAGGCTGAGGATTGTGAGCAGCCATTTCCTTATTCCCCACTGGCCGAGGACTGAGAGCGGTCAACACCCTGTAAATAGTTGCGCTTCTTAAAGCGCCCCCTACTGGTTTTATAAGGAACTGTTTTTCTACTACGGAATTGGTGACTGTTGCACTTTACCTGGTCACAAGTTGCACCGTGGCCAGAAGATCAAGAATATGTTCTGAAAACGTTGTATGTGAAAATGTCTTATAATAGAAAGTTTATTATGCTGCTAAAACAGTAATGCCAAAATCTTGCATAATATTTTACAAAAGAGTTCCGGTGGCATTAGCCAGATATTTTATAATGTCATAGGAAAATGTTTTATACCTGTAACGTTCTAGGAGAAGAGTACCTCCCATAAAGGGATGAGTTCATAGATAATATTTTATATGTGAGTGCACTTTAAAAAAATTTTGTATGTCTAATTGTTTTATTCTATTCCAGCCCGAGGACGTGCTGTGGTTTACCAGGGGGGAATGTAGCACCCCGAGGACTCGGCTGCTACAGGGGTATTGCACCTCGATCCAGAGGTGTGGTATTCCACTCCCGGGTAAGGATGGAGTGTGGAACATAGCTCAGTTAGCTGCATGCACTACACTCACCCCATTTCCGGGGGACAGATCAACGGTACTCCCACCAGATATATGTGCAGGTACAACAGCGTCTGTCCCTGGCTGGAGTGGGGAGGGGGGAGGAATATCCTAGTGGTGTAGGAGCAGATAGGGGAGGGACTCTGGGCATAGGTAGGAGCCCATTGGTTGCTGGTCACCTGGGCTCGGGTGTCAGAAGGAGGTATACAAGGTGGACACCATCTTAGAGCAGGGTGGAGTTCGGTCTGTCTGTGCAGAGAGGAGCTCAGCCAGAGAGGGCTGACAGGGAGCTGTGGCTCAGTCTGGGCCCAGCTCCAGAGCCAGGCCTGGAGAGGAGGCCTGAGGCAGAGAGAGAGAAAGAAGAAGAAGGAGGAACAGAAACACCAGGAAAGGCCCAGAGACGCAAGAAGAGAGGGAACCCTGAGATCCCATGAGTTAACGGGTGAACGGTTGGCAGAACAGGGTACCGGATCCCAAACTGGTGGAGGCCAATTATCCTCAGCCAGGAACCGGAGGTTGTGGTCAAGTCTTGGCGCGACCCCTCACCATATCCACCAGGAAGGCATACCACGTATAGGGTCAGGAAAGCCGGGAAAGGTTTCGCCACCAGAAGGCCCGAGGGAGCCGGACAAAGGTGGGTCCCTGGTGGGGACGGCCAGTAGGAAGGAAGAGAGGGGAGCTCTGGACCACGCTCCGGAATTGCCTGGGAGTTAACCGAGTCCCGCACCTGGTGGATGCAGCACGGCTCGGGTGGTCCTAACTGTGCACAAGGGACCTGATAAAGAACTGTGAGTAAAGCTGTGAAAACTGCAATTGCACGTCTCAGTGATTCCTCGTCGGACCGGCACCACCAGTGCTGGGACATACACACCATCTCTCCCAACATCATTCACATCCTCTGCCCTGAGGCCATACCCCTCCCGTTGGGGGTTAGACCATCCACGCTGCACATCCGTACCACCGGCCTCAGCGGACTGCCCTGCAGCGGCGGCTTCATAGCCGCATTCAACGGGTGGCGTAGTCGGACACTAATACCATCATACCAATAACGACACTTAGTTTGACACCCTGGGCACGGACCGGGTCACCGCCACGAGGACTACCACCCCCAACAGATCCGGCTCCGGGTATTCCCCAAACATGGCCCAGGGGGCGCGTCATATATAAGGATCATTTGTTTGCTGCTTGTTACACCGGATGAAGGTGGCCTTGTCCACCGAAGCGCGTTGTGTGTGTGTTAATAATTCAGTTATTTTAATTAAATTTTTGCCCTGTTATTGGCACTCTGATACCGCTATTCACATTCATTGATTGTTTTTTTTCCCACTGTTTGGGGTGCGGTTAGAGCTGCCTCCATTTACCTGTTCATCCACCTGTGGGATGAAGATAATTAAGTATTCACTACCTTGGTTTGCAAACTGCGTTGCCCTAACCCCTCCGGAACGCTGCCGGAAGTGGTGGTGAAGCTGGGCGTCCATTTCGGCGATAAGCGCAACTAACCTGATCACGTGACTCACCATCGCGAGATCAGGATCTATGAACGCCACTGAAAGCAGATGACAGCCACGAACGGAGCACAGCCTGTGGAGCTTTACACTGGGGTTGTGCAGAGCTGCACAACTCCATAAGGTTAGTAGCCATTCCCACACCCCCCTACATATTTTATTACTGAGTCACACATTGCGCCCTGTTCTCTTTTTTTACACATCTGAAGTAACAGTCCTTCTGAGCACTAATCCAGCTGCATATATTCAGTGGTGATAGCAGGAGTTAGGCAGGAAGGCAGTGTATGTGGCAGACTGCAGTGCATGATAGAGCACAAGAGCGTCCATTGAACGTCCTGTTAGTATAGGTATCCCACAATATATATATATATATATATACGTATATATATATATATATATATATATATATATATATATATATATATATATATAAATACACTGCTGAAAAAAATAAAGGGAACGCTCAAATAACACATCCTAGATCTGAATGAATGAAATATTCTCATTGAATACTTTGTTCTGTAAAAAGTTGAATGTGCTGACAACAAAATCACACAAAAATCATCAATGGAAATCAAATTTATTAACCAATGGAGGCCTGGATTTGGAGTCACCCCCAAAGTTAAAGTGGAAAAACACACTATAGGCTGATCCAACTTTGATGTAATGTCCTTAAAACAAGTCAAGATGAGGCTCAGTATTGTGTGTGGCCTCCACGTACCTGTATGACCTCCCTACAATGCCTGGGCATGCTCCTGATGAAGTTGCGGATGGTCTTCTGTGGGATCTCCTCCCAGACCTGGACTAAAGCATCTGCCAACTCCTGGACAGTCTATGGTGCAATGTGACGTTGGTGGATGGAGTAAGACATGATGTCCCAGATGTGCTCAATCAGATTCTGGTCTGGGGAACGGGCGGGCCAGTCCATAGCTTCAATGCCTTCATCTTGCAGGAACTGCTGACACACTCCAGCCACATGAGGTCTGGCATTGTCCTGCATTAGGAAGAACCCAGGGTCAACCGCACCAGCATATGGTCTCACAAGGGGTCTGAGAATCTCATCTCGGTCCCTAATGGCAGTCAGGCTACCTCTGGCAAGCACATGTAGGGCTGGGCGGCCCTCCAAAGAAATGACAGCCCACACCATTACTGACCCACTGCCAAACCGGTCATGCTGAAGGATGTTGCAGGCAGCAGATCGCTCTTCACGACGTCTCCAGACTCTGTCACGTCTGTAGATTGTGCTCAGTGTGAACCTGCTTTCATCTGTGAAGAGGTCAGGGCGCCAGTGGCGACTTTGCCAATCCTGGTGTTCTGTGGCAAATGCAAAGCGTCCTGCACGGTGTTGGGCTGTGAGCACAACCCCCATCTGTGGACATCGGACCCTCATATTACCCTCATGGAGTCAGTTTGTAACCGTTTGTGCAGACACATGCACATTTGTGGCCTGCTGGAGGTCATTTTGCAGGGCTCTGGCAGTGCTCTCCCTGTTCCTCCTTGCACAAAGGTGAAGGTAGCGGTCCTGCTGCTGGGTTGTTGCTCTTCTACGGCTCCCTCCTCGTCTACCAATGTACTGGCCTGTCTCCTGGCAGTGCCTCCAGCTTTTGGACACTACGCTGACAGACACAGCAAACGTTCTTGCCACCGCTCGCATTGATGTGCCATCCTGGATGAGCTGCAATACCTGAGCAACTTCTGTGGGTTGTAGAGTCTGTCTCATGCTACCACAAGTGTGAAAGCACAACCAGCATTCAAAAGTAACCAAAACATCAGCCAGAAAGCATTGGTACTGAGATGTGGTCTGTGATCCCAATCTGCAGAACCACTCCTTTATTGAGGGTGTGTTGATAATCTATTGTCTATTCCATTTGCACAACAGCATGTGAAATTGATTGTTAATCTGTGGACAGTTTGATTACACAGAAGTTTCATCTACTTGCAGTTATATTCTGTTGTTTAAGTGTTCCCTTTATTTTTTTGACCAGTGTGTATATATATATATATATATATATATATATATATATATATATATATAGATAGATAGATAGATAGATAGATAGATAGATAGATATCCATCTGTACTAACAATCATTCTGAGGAGTCATCCAGCTTTATATATTCAGTGGTGATAGCAGGATTTAGGCAGGCAGGCACTGTATGTGGCAGACTGCTGTTCATATAGTGCAAGAGAGTCCATTGAATGTTCCTGCTGCTGCTGCTGTTCTTACAGAAATTTATAGACATCTCCCCAGATATCAGGGGCCAGGGAACATTTTTTGCTTGATCTTAATCCTGGTTATTTACTTAAAAAGCAATCCAGAGTACACCATTTTTCTGCTCCATTTGCTTGTTCTCACTGCAGAATAAAGCCAGATCTGTTCCATATTTCAGCAATAAAAATGCTGAAATTTAAACTGAACGTGGAAAATATTGGCCTCTTTTTCCATTCTGTTGCAGTGTGTAGGTCAAGCTATTAACACCAGGTGTCTGTGAAGAATAGTATTAGTAAATTACCGGCCTGCTATTTAAAACCGTGATTCCCTGTTAGACCTAACACCTATAAGAGTGTTCCAAATCAGACATTTCTTCCATTTTTATTCTGTTGCAGTGTGTCGGTCAAGCTATTCACACTAGGAGTCTGGGAAGGATAGTATTAGCAAATAAAGGGCCTGCTATTTAAAACCGTGGTTCTCTGTCAGACATAACACCTGTCAGAGTGTTCCAAAATCAGACATTTCTTCCATTTTCATTCCGTTGCAGTGTGTCTGTCAAGCTATTCATACTAGGTATCTTGGAGGAATAGTATTAGCAAATTACAGGCCTGCTATTTCAAATTGTGGTTCTCTGTCAGACATATCAAATATAACTGCGTTCCAAAATCGGCCATTTCTTGTGAACATGGAAAATATTGTCCTCCATTAAAAATGGGAAAGGTGCGTGGAAAGGGATGGAGAAGTGGACGTGATGGTGATGGTGCATGCATAGTCAGAGGCCGAGGACGTGGCAGTGGAAAGCTGAAATTGTGACACAACAAGCACCCACATCTTGGCGCTCGACCTTCCTGTCCCAATTACTAGGGGACCACAGGACACCACTATTGAAAACAGAGCAGTGTGAAAAGGTTATTGGTTGGATAGCAGATAATGGTTCCAGTCACTTAGCCAGCACCACCCTGTCTTCCACACGGTCAAGTTTCAGTAGCCGTAAGTCTGGACCGCATATTCCTCACCCTGATCCTCCTTCCTCCCACCATGCCGAGTGCCCGGAGACAACTGATCCCACGCTTGGACACTCAGAAGAGCTGTTCACTTTTCCATTTGAATATTCGAGCCTCTCGCCCGGCCAGCTTCAAGCGAGTCAAGAGAAGAACATGTGTAGCGATGCCTGAATATTGGAGCAGCCACGGTCACACGAAGGTGACAGTGGAAAAGTGCAATTACTGTCTCAAGAGGAGGATGTTGAAGAGACACAATTGCCAGAAATTCAGGAGGAGGATCAGGTTGCGAAAGTGGAAGACGAGGTGGTGGATGATATAGTAACTGACCCAACCTTGCAGGGGGACATAGAGAGCGAGGACAGCAGCACACAGGGGATGGAGGTGTAGCACCACAACAGGCAGGAAGAATCAGCATCTTGGTCGCAGACACAAGGCGGGAAAGCGTTCCTCATAAAGCCAACACGTCGAAAGTTGCCAGTACAACTGTTAGCTCTTTCTGAGTTTGGTTATTTTTTAAAGACTTTGTAGATAACCCCAAAAAGGCCATTTGCACCACGTGCCAGGCCAGCATCAACAGGGGTAGCAAAACTAGCAGCCTGACCACCACCAGCATGATCAGGTGCATGGCAGTAAAGCACCCGAGTAAGTGTGCCGAACTCCAGGGTCCACTAACAGTGTCTGCAATTAACAGCACTGCCTCTTCTGCTGATCTGTGATGTCCCCACGAATTGGAACTCTACATTGCAGATGTTGGGAAGGATTTTTGAGCAGAAGGGTAGTTGTTGACTATCAGCAACAAACAAGGCCGTCGGTATTCAGGTCAAACTTCGCACATGAAACCTCAGAAATGGACATGTATGTGTCAGACATTTGTATCATCCTCCAAAACTTTGAGGACTCCACTAAGATGGTGAGCGGCGATGACACCATAATTAGCATTACCATTCCACTTCTCTGTCTTCTGAAATGTTCTCTGCTCACAATTAAAGAGGATGCATTGCAGGCAGAGCACGATGAAATGGAACAAGGATCCATACAGGGTGATTACACAAAGCCCAGCCTCATCTCATCCCAACATAAATTGGGTGACAATGAGGAAGATGAGGAGGAGGAAGAAGAACAGGAGCTAGTTTCCTGCGCTATAGATGGTACTACCTTCACAACTGTCATACCGTCTGTTCAGCGTGGATGGCCTGAGGACAGGGAGGAGGAGGAAGAAGAGGAGGAGGAGGAGAGCATGGTCAGTCATCCTCTTGATGAGGACACGGAAGTCTTGCCTCTCTGCAGTCTGGCACACATGGCTGAGTTTATGTTACGCTGCCTTTCCCATAACCCTCGCTATGTCCAAATTTTGGGTGGCAGTCATTACTGGTTGGTGACACTTCAAGACCCACGCTACAAGGAGAACTTTCTGTCTCTTATTCCCACGAGGACAGGCCTAATAAAATGGGGCAGTGCGAGAAAGCCCTTCTTGCAGATTTATTTAAAAAAAATCCCATCTGAAAATGCTGGTGGCAGAGGTCACAGTTCATTGGACAACCAAGGAGTACAGGCGTGAGAGACAGAACTCCCATCCAGCAGATGCAGGGGAACACTGTAAAAGTTCTGGGACAGTTTTCACAGACCCTTCCATTCCACAGGCCCTGAGGCATGGGTTATTCTCCTAAGGAAGTAAAAGTTTCGGAAGATGGTAAGGGAGTACCTTGCTGACCACACCAATGTCCTCCGTGATTCCTTTATGCCTTATAATTATTGGGTATCCAAGCTGGACACGTGGAAAGAACTGGCTCTCTACGCCTTTGAGGTCCTGGCCTGCCCTGCCGCTAGCGTTTTGTCAGAGCAGGCTTTTAGTGCCGCTGGTGGAATTATAACTGATAGGTGCATCCGCCTGTCAACTGAAAATGCTGACAGGCTGACTCTTATAAAAATGAACATGGGCTGGATTGGGCAAGACTTCTCAACACCACCAAATGATAGCTGCATAACATAAACTCAAATACAGTCTTTTTTTTCGGAGGTCTAACTCTATTCCCATGCACTTCTGTCTTCACAACCTGACATGGGTATACGCTTCCTGATTTTGTCTATTTGCTCTTGTCCTCCTTCTTCTCCTCATCCTCCACCACCATATCATCACCATATGTACCATATCAACATATCTATGTCTCTTGCAAGGGGCATTGGAGTTCCTCCAAATTTTTGGCAGCTGTTGCTTCATTGCATAGGCAAACAGTTTGGGTGACACACTTCCTAACAATGGCAACACTGGTTTCAGTGTTTTCAGGAGGCCCTCCAACCAGTAGGTATGGGAGACACACTTTCAAATAATGGGAGCAATTTTTGCAAGAGGCCCTCCAACCTCTACATCTTTTGCAAGGGGAATTGGAGTTCCTCCAAATTTTTGGCAGCCATTGCTTCACTGCATAGGCAAACAGTATGGGAGACACATTTCCTAATAATGGGAGGTTTTTTTTGCAGGAGGTCTTCCGAACGTTATGTCTCTTGCATGGGGCATTGGAGTTCCTCCAAATTTTTGGCCATTGCTTCACTGCATAAGCAAACAGTATGGGAGACACACTTTCTAATAATGGGAGCAATTTTTGAAGGAGGCCCTCCGACCTCTACGTCTTTTGCAAGGGGCATTGGAGTTCCTCCAAATTTTTGGCAGCCATTGCTTCACTGCATAGGCAAACAGTATGGGAGACACACTTCCTAATAATGGGAATATTGTTTTAAGGAGGCCCTCCAACCTGTACGTCTCTTGCAAGGGGCATTGGATTTCCTCCAAATTTTTGGCAGCCGTTGCTTCAATGCATAGGCAAACAGTATGGAAGACACACTTCCTAATAATGGGAACATTGTTTTCAAGAGGCCCACCGACCTCTATGTTTCTTGCAAGGGGCATTGGAGTTCCTCCAAATTTTTGGCAGCCGTTGCTTCACTGCATAGGCAAACAGTATGGGAGACACAATTAATAATATAGAGAGTATTTTTTGCAGGAGGCCCTCCGACCTCTATGTCTCTTGCAAGGGGCATTGAGTTCCTCCAAATTTTTGGCAGCTGTTGCTTCATTGCATATGCAAACATTATGGGAGACACACTTCCTAATAATGGGAACATTGTTTTCAGTAGGCCCTCCGACCTGTACGTCTCCTGCAAGGGGCTTTGGAGTTCCTCCAAATTTTAGGGAGCCATTGCTTCACTGCATAGGCAAACAGTGTGGGAGACACAGTTCCTAATAATGGGAACATTGTTTTCAGTAGGCCCTCCAACCTTTATGTCTCTTGCAAGGGGCATTGGAGTTCCTCCAAATTATAGCAGACGCTCTCCTTTCTAATGGGTACTTGTCGATACTGGGGCCCAGCTCTATGTGCCTTTAAATTGTTAGTAGGGTTTTTCCTAAATTTTGCCAGCCATTGGACTCACTGCATACCATAAAACTGAATAGCAGACTCTCTCCTTTCTAATGGGAACATGACGTACTCGTTACTGTGGCAGAGCTTTATGAGTCTTTAAATTGTTAGTGGGGTTTTTCCTAAATTTTGGCAGCCTTTGGACTCATTGTATACCCTATAAATGTATAGCAGACCCTCTCATTTCTAATGGGAACATGTCATTACTGTGGCCCAGTTCTTTGTGTCTTTAAATTGTTAGTAGGGTTTTTCCTAAATTTTGGCAGCCCTTGCAGTCACAGCATGGGCATTACCACTATAGGAGACCCGCTCCTTTATAATGGGAACATTTTTTTTACTGAGACCCTCCTCTGTCTCTTCAAAGGGGTATTGGGTTGCATCCAAATTTTTGGCAGCCGTTGCAGTCACTGCATACGCAATAACAGTATAGGAGACCCACTCGTTAATAATCGGAACAAAAAATTGTAGCCGGCTGATGGCTCTCTAACAATAGCAAGGGTCGACTGCTGGCCCTTTAAGAATAGTAAGGGCCACCTGATGGCCCTATAAAAATAGGCTTTGTGACTTTCACAGTCCCTCCACCATAAATGAAACAGGATGTGTCTGATGATGTGTCACACACTACATGGCCAGATAAGGTTATAAAATGTTAAAATAACATTTCCTGGAGAATGCATTTGTCTTGGTTGAAAGCAATGCAAAAGTGCAAAAACGCATCAAAATCGCTACTTGTGAACATAGCCCAAAGTGTGGAGGAGCACTTTTGTTTTTGTATATTTATTTTGGCTTATATTCAAGTCATTATCCTTGAAAGCATGTTCCTTAACATATTTCCCAGGAAAATCCATTTTGGTTTCATTTTTGTATGTTTTATTGTGAGGCCGTAAAAGTGGCATAATACCTCTGACAGCATTGTTGACAGCATTGACCTGGGAGTCAGAAATTCTTCCAGGGGTCTTCCCCATGCTGTTCCCATGTCATTTGAGCACTGTTCCCATCGATTTGGACAATTTTTAGGCCCTCTGCAGACCGCCGGGGGGCGCCGCCAGAAAAATGCTCAAGTTTCCCATAGACTTACATTGGGCTTGTTACTCGGACTGAGCACTCGAGCATTCCAATGTGCTCGACTCAAACAACGAATATCCGAGCATTTTAGTGCTCGCTTATCGCTAATAATCATGAATAATTTGGTCATGGCCTAGGAGACCGAGCACAATATTAACCCAGTGACATGCGTCAGTGAGATGTACCGTCCCTGGCCACATTCACTTGTCCACGAGTTTGTGGTTATGCACCCTTTCCCACTAAGTGCACGGGGGAGGGCACGGATAATGTTCTAGGACCCATGCTTTTGGAAGGTGGAGACGACACTGGGAGAAATACTGGCGGCTAGGGAACGAGTATGGACACCCGGCCACCGCTGTCATGAGATTGTGGAAAGCTTCCGCCTCCACGCGCCTGAAAGGCAACATTTCAAGTGAAAGCAAGCAGTCCAGAAATGTGGCAGTTTACTATTTGGTGGTTGGCTGAATACTTGCGCTTGCATTCCAAGGACTGGGATAGGGACAACTGAACGCTGTAAAGAGACATGGACGTGCACGGTGATGGCTGCAGGTAATGTTCTGGGACACGTATTTGTGTAAGGCAGGGGCAGCACATCGGGAGAAATAGTGGTGAATGGGGACCGAGTACCGAGGGTTGGCCACCGCCATGAGATGGCGGAAAGCTTCCATCTCCACAAGCCTAAAAGGCAACATTTCCAATGCATTCAGTTGAGAAATGTGGCAGCTTAGTAATGTGGACTGTGGGTGGTTGGCTGCGTATTTGCGCTTGTGTTCAAAGGACTGGGGTAGGGACGTGGACGTGGTTCCTAATGGTGGTGGTTGCAAGTCTGCAATGACAGGTGTAGGGCAGGAGGCATCTTCGCATGCGCCATGGACAGGGTATTGGCATTCGCGCACAACAGCGGAAGAGGCAGTGCTGTCACCTGCAGACACTGTTTCTGGAACTTGGCGTTTGGCCCAGCTAGTCGGGTGCTTTGCTGTCATGTGCCTGAGCATGCTGTTGGTGGTAAGGCTAATAGTTTTGGTGCTCTTGATGATGCTGGTCTGGCAGAAATTGCATATGGCCTTTTTGGGGTTATCTAAACAACAGTCTTTAAAATAGAACCAGACTCGGGAAGATCTAACAGTTGTACTGGCAACTTCCATCATGTTGGTGTTCCGAGGAGCAGTTGCCCGCCTTGTGTCTGTGGCCACCACACTGCTTGTTCCTGCCTGTTGTGGTGCTACGCCTCCCTCCCCTCTGTGCTGCTTTCCTTGCTCTGCATGTCCCCTTGCCAGGTTGGGTCAGTGACTTTATTATCAACCCCTCCGTCTTCCACTTCTGCACCCTGGTCCTCCTCCTGACTTTCTGTTCACTGTGTCTCATCATTAGCCACCTTTTTCAACAGTAATTGCACTTTCCCACTGTCACCTTTGGGTGTCCATGGCTGCTCAAATCGCTACATACGATCTTCTGTAGTCCTGCTTGAAGCTAGCTGGGCGAGAGGCCTGAATCTATTAATGGAAAAGTGAACAGCTCTTGAGGTAACCATAGACTCTAATCTCTCGTTTAAACCACATATCCAAGCTCTTTCCACTTCTGAGTGGACCGAGCGAGAGGCCAGAATCTATAAATGTAAAGATGAACAAAACAGCTCTTCAGAGTGTTCAAGTGGGGGATCAGTTGTCTCAGGGCAGTCTGAATTGTGGGAGGAAGGAGGATCAGGGTGAGGAGTATGCCGACTCCAAGTAAAAAAATCTCCCGGATCTCCACATTCCTCAACCACAAATCTACAAAAACACTAGTGCATGCCCTCATCATCTCCCATCCCGACGACTGCAACCTCCTGCTCTGTGGCCTCCCTTCTAACACTCTCACATTCCTCCAATATATTCTAAACTCTGGCTTCGTCCAGACTGATGTCTATAGGAAACCTACGTCAGTCAATGCCCTTATACATGCAGGGTCTGCACATCATCCTGCCACCATAAGGGCCATCCCGGTCGGGCAGTTCCTAAGGGTGAGACGGACCTGCTCCTCTGAAATGAAATTTGAACATCAGGCCACTGATCTAAAAAATAGATTTGAACTGCATGGATACACTGTAAACTGCTCAAGAAATAAAGGGAACGCTTAAACAACAGAATATAATTCCAAGTACATGAAACTTCTGTGAAATCAAACTTTCCACATAGGAAGCAACAATGATTGACAATCAATTTCACATGCTGTTGTGCAAATGGAATAGACAATAGATGGAAATTATTGGCAATTATCAAGACAGCCTCAATAAAGGAGTGGTTCTGCAGGTGGGGACCACAGACCATATCTCAGTACCAATGCTTTCTGGCTGATGTTTTGGTCACTTTTCAACGTTGGCTGTGCTTTCCCACTTGTGGTAGCATGAGACAGACTCTATAACCCACAGAAGTTGCTCAGGTAGTGCAGCTCATCCAGGTTGGTACATCAATGCGAGCTGTGGCAAGAAGGTTTGCTGTGTCTGTCAGCGTAGTGTCCAGAGGCAGGAGGCGCTACCAGGAGACAGGCCAGTACACCAGGAGACGTGGAGGGGGCCATAGAATGGCAACAACCCAGCAGCAGGACCGCTACCTCCACCTTTGTGCAAGGAGGAAAAGGAGGAGCACTGCCAGAGCCCTGCAAAATGATCTCCAGCAGGCCACAAATGTGCATGTGTCTGCACAAACGGTTAGAAACTGACTCCATGAGGGTGGTATGAGTCCCAACGTCCACAGATGGGGGTTGTGCTCACAGCCCAACACCATGCAGGATGCTTTGCATTTGCCACAGAACACCAGGATTGGCAAAGTTGCCACTGGCACCCTGAGCTCTTCACAGATGAAAGCAGGTTCACACTGAGCACAATCTACAGACGTGACAGAGTCTGGAGACGTCGTGGAGAGCGATCTGCTGCCTGCAACATCCTTCAGCATGACCTGTTTGGCAGTGGGTTAGTAATGGTGTGGGCTGTTAATTCTTTGGAGGGCTGCACAGTCCTCTATGTGCTCGCCAGAGGTAGCCTGACTGCCATTAAGTACCGAGATGAGATCCTCAGACCCCTTGTGAAGGTCCTCCTAATGCAGGACAATGCCAGACCTCATGTGGCTTGCTGTGTCAGCAGGTCCTGCAAGATGAAGGCATTGAAGCTATGGACTGGCCCGCGCGTTCCCCAGACCTGAATCCGATTGAGCACATCTGGGATATCATGTCTAGCTCCATCCACCAACTGACCAGGAGTTGGTGGATGCTTTAGTCCAGGTCTGGGAGGAGATCCCACAGGAGACCATCCGCAACCTCATCAGGAGAATGCCCAGGCATTGTAGGGAGGTCATACAGGCACGTGGAGGCCACACACAATACTGAGCCTCATTTTGACTTGTTTTAAGGACATTACGTCAAAGTTGGTTCAGCCTGTCGTATGTTTTTCCACGTTAATTTTGGGGGTGACTCCAAATCCAGGCCTCCATTGATTAATAAATTTGATTTCCACTGATGATTTTTGTGTGATTTTGTTGGCAGCCAATTCAACTTTTTACAGAACAAAGTATTCAATGAGAATATTTCATTCATTCAGATCTAGGATGTGTTATTTGAGTATTCCCTTTATTTTTTTGAGCAGTGAAGTAAGAGGATTGTCAGGCGCCACTATGACAGGGCAAGATGAACCCCGTGTAATAATTTGCTGTATTACAACAAGAATAAAGTAATTGGTGAATGGCAGTGGAAGATAAGATATATTTCCACCTATAATCATGAATGGGAGAACATGAGAAAAATTATGACAAAACATTGGGACATTTTGGCAACCGATGCCTCCCTGGGATCAGCCCTTGGGGACCTCTTATGACACCAAGACAAGCTAGAAACCTGAAGGACATTCTGGTTTTGAGCCATCAAGTCCCTGTATTACCAAATCCTTTTGGATCCCACGGATCAGTTTTGGGATATTTTCCGTTCGTCTTGCCTACTCCAATGTCCTGCGCTGCAACACATTCACATCTACTGATGGTACAAAACAATTTGATATTAGACATCATATCTCCTTTAGCATCATATAATGTTATATAATATGCTATATGTGATTGTCCATCAATATATATTGGTTTGACTTCAAGAGAATTGAGGGTACGTGTGCGTGAGCATGTGCAGGACATTGGCGTGGCCAAGACAGTGGCCGACCTTACCGAACTTAAAACTATTCCCAAACACGTTAGGGTTGCCCATAATTGTGAACCCAGTTGTTTGAAGGTTCATGGGGTTGATGTGGTGCATATGGGTGCACAGGGTGGCAACGTCAGAAAGGTTCTGGCTCGAGTGGAGACTAAATGGATCGTGACTTTGAACACCCTGGCACCACACGGTCTTAATGAGTCTCTTTCATTTTCCCCCTTTCTTTAATTCCATCGATTCATCAGTATTGCATGTAGCTTGTACTCCCCCACCTCTCCCATTTGTGGTGTTTTTTTCTGTGTTTTTAAGGTATTAACCACTTCATGACTAGAGCAATTTCCATTTTTCCATTTTAGTTTTTTGGTCCCCTTCATCCCAGAGCCAGAACTTTTTTATTTTTCATTCAATATGACCATGTGAGGGCTTATTTTTTGCGGGACGAGTTGTACTTTTAAATGCCATCACTGGTTTTACCATAGTGTGTACTGGAAAATGGGCAAAAAATTACAAGTGGGGTGAAATTGCAAAAAAAATGCAATTCCACAGTTATTTTTTGGTTTTTGGTTTGCTAAAAAAATGGTGCCATTTTCCGAGACCCATAGCGTCTCTATTTTTCGTAATCTGGGGCTGGATGAGGGCTTATTTTTTGCGTGCCAAGCTGATGTTTTTATTGATACTATTTTGGGATAAATCCAATGTTTTGATCACCCGTTATTGCATTTTACTGAAATGTTGCGACAACCAAAAAAACGTAATTCTGGCGATTAGAATTGTTTTCTCGCTACGCAATTACCAATCAGATTAATTCTTTTTTTATATTGATAGATCGGGCGATTCTGAATGCGGAGATACCAAATATGTGTATGTTTTTTTTTTTAATTATTATATTTTGAAGGGGGCAAAAGGAGGGTGATTTAAACTTTTGTATTTTTTTTTTAAAAATTTTTTTTACACTTTCTACATGCTTCAATAGTCTCCATAGGAGACTAGAAGCAACAGTTTTCTGATTGCTTCTACTGCATACAGGCGATGAGCAGACCGCCTTTATGCAGTAGAAATGCTCATGTGCTATGAGCGCCGACCACTAGGTGGCACTCATAGCAATCTTTACATGATAACCACAGGGGTCTGCTGCAGTTTCCTCGCGCAGCCATCAGTGATCACGTGACGGGGTCACTGATGGGCGGGATGAGTGACACGCTTCCGGGTCGGCGCTGTTAAATGGTTAACAGCCGCGGGTGGATCACGTTTCCACCCGCGGCTGTTTCAGGCACATGTCAGCTGTAAGAATCAGCTGATGTGTGCCCGGTTCAGTGCGGACTCATCGCCGGAGCACCTGCTGAACCGGCCTTTCCGACGTGGTGCGTACTATTTCTGACCACATCGGAAAGGGGTTAATCTCTGTCTTTTATTTGTTTTTGTATTTTTTTAGTTGATTTCTGGATTTGAGAGGTCTTTCTCTCCATCATTCTCTACCAATCTTTGATTATTGCAAAGAATGAACTGATCTATTAACCTGCAACACATGGATGATGGACTGTGGAAGAATATCAAATAATGTATCTGCAGTTGTAATTGTTTGTGAATGTCCTATTGTTGTTTGCAATTATTGTCATGCTTTTTCATTCCTGTTATGAATTGCATTGGAGCACACTCCTTTCATGCATCTCCAAATATGGTGCGCGTGCGCCGCCCGCTGCCGTGGCTGTGCACTCGTCCAGCCGTCTCCATGGCGCCTGTGGGTGCTCCGGCATTTCGGCACATCTGCTCGCACACGCGCAGTTTGTCTTGACAACTTGGGTGCATGTGTGGTACTGCGGCGGGCTGCGCATGCGCCATTTTCAGTATCTGGGAGACGCTGATATATATGCCCCCCAGCGTTGCTGACGCAGCCGGTCACATGAGGCCACATGTGACCAGTACTGGGAGGTTTAAGAAGGTCCTCTTTCTATTACCAGTCACTGCCCCTAGAGAAAGCGGCTGTGCATGCCGCAAAACACGCATCGGGGTTAAAACCACCATGCCTGGTGTGACGCATACCTGCCCATAGCCCTCATATTTCATTATACTGCTATCTTTATGATATTATGCCCAATTAATGGTGAATGGGAATACTGATGTTCTGGATACGTTCAATTTAGGCATGTTCTTACCATAAATATTCAATTTTGCCCTACCTGTGCTGCACTTTATAAACTGTTAGCAGTGATTTACAAATGAATTTTTATCAAGTAGTTATTTTGGGCTAATGGACTGAGCTGCTGCACATTTGTTGTTGTCATTCTGTATGGAAAAAAATCTTTTTCTATTTGGTATTTTTGGTGTCTATAATAAAATATGTATTTTTTAGCCTTTATAACTCTGTTTCCTCTTAATACATACTATCCTAAACTCTGTTGCCCCACTAATCCACCTGTCCCCTCACTATTCCCTGGCCTCTCTTCTCTGTCAATCCCTTCACTGACTCCCCATTGCCCAGAGACTCCAGTTCAAAACCCTAACCTTGGCATGCAAAGCCATTCACAATCTGTCTCCTCCATACATCTGTCACCTAGTCTCCCGGTACTTACCTGCCCGCAACTTCCGATCCTCACAAGATTTCCTTCTCTACTCCCCTCTTATCTCCTCTTCCCACAATCGCATACATGATTTTTTCCGTTCATCCCCCCTTCTCTGGAACTCTCTATCTCAGCATTTCTGACTCTCGCCTACTGTTGAAACCTTCAAAAGGTACCTGAAGACCCACCTCTTCCAACAAGTGTACAACCTGCAGTAACCCTCTCTCCACCATACTGCAGCATGACCAGCTCTATCCTCACCTACTATATCCTTGTAGACTGTGAGCCCTCGCAGGCAGGGTCCACTCCTCTCCTGTAGCAGTCGCTGTCACATTTTTGTTCAAGATTAATGTAATTACTTTTGCGATTTATTTGTATACTCCTTTTTCACATGTAAAGCGCCATGGAATAAATGGCACTAAAGAAAAATAATAATGTGGTCCAGACTCATGGCTAATGAGACTGGACCATGTGGAAGACAGGGAGGTGGTGGTGGCAAACTGACTGGAAGCATTATCTGATATCAAACCAACAACTTTTTCACACTGCTCTGGTTTCAAGAGTGGTGTTCCGCGGCCCCCTTGAAATTGGGACAGGAAGGTACTTCGACATGATGTGAGTGCTTGTTGTGCTCCCTCAGCAGGCACAGTTTCATCCTGCCCTCGGCCTCTGCGTGCATCCTCACCATCACTATAACTTCCACTTCCCTGTTCCTTGACACACACCTTGCCCATTTTAAATGGAGTTTAAGATTTGTCACGTTGCCAAAAATGTCGGTATTATTACCGCAGTAATATAGGATCACGTCTGATGAGATGGCCACAGTTTTAGGCAGTGCCCTGGGAGTCAGAGATGCTTCCAGAGGTTTACCCCATGCTGTTCCCATGTCTTTTCAGCACTGTATGAATATGTCTGATCATGTCTCACACTACACACGTCCTAGTAAGGTAGTAAAATGTTAAAATGACATTTCCTGGTTAATGTATATTTCACCTTTGAATGCAATGCAAAAGTGCAAAAACGCATGAAAAACTCTACGTGTGAACATAACCCAAGGTGCGGAGGAGCATTTTTGATTTTGGCTATTTATTTTGACTTATATACAAGTCATTACCCTGGAAAGGATGTTCCTTAACATTTTTCCCAGGAAAATCCATTTTGGTTTCGTTTTTGTATGTTTTATTGTGAGTCCGTAAAAGTGGCGTAATACTCTGACAACATTGTTGACAGCAGTGCCCTGGGAGTCAGAGATGCTTCCAGGGGTCTTCCCATGCTGTTCCCATGTAATTTGAGCACTGTTCCCATCAATTTCAATTTTTAGGCCCTCTCCAGATCGCAGGGGGAAGAGGTGGGCCGCCAGAAAAATGCTTGAGTTTCCCATAGGCTTACATTAGGCTTGTTGCTCTGGTCGAGCACTCAAGCATTCCAATTTGCTCGACTCGAGCAACGAGTACCGGAGAATTTTAGTGCTCGCTCATCACTACTGACGTTCCATAAAGGTGGAGAAGCTGGTTTTGTTGGAGGAGGATTGAGTAGATGTGAGGAGGGGCTGTGGGGACTTTAGGCAAAAGCTTTGTCTGATGGTGTCAATCTTCTGCTTGAAGAATGAGGCAAAGTCTTCAGCTGAAATAAGAGGGGAGGGAGGAGGCTCTGGGGGACTGAGGAGAGAATTGAAGGTGTTGAATAGCTGTTTAGGGTTGTGAGAAATGGAGGACATGAGAGCTGAGAAGTATGTTTGTTTTGCTGCAGTGAGTTTGGACTTGAAGGTAGTGAGGGACTATTTGAATGCGATGAAGTGCTCATTGGAGAGGGACCTTTTCCATCTACGCTCAGCAACCCTGGAGGCCCGTCGCAGTTCTTTAGTTAGGCTGGTGTGCCAGGGTTGCCTGATGATTGTGTAAGCTTTGGTATGTGTGAGTGAGATGGCCAAGTTGAGAACTACAGCTGTTGTGATATTGTATAAAGGGACAGCAACATCTGCAATATCTGGTTTTCCCCATCCCTTGAAATTTTGAATTGTTATATCAAATTTTTTGTACTGATTTTGTGGACTTTTTATGTCTAGGCCCACTTTTTAAGGGCCTTACTTATCCTTATATATACCTGTGTCTTTTTGCTGTTAGCTTGGGTATATGATGACCTTATTAAGGGTTGATTGGTATGTTATAATGGGCCTATGTGCCTTTTTAATTGTTTTTAATTCGTTTGTTGTCTTTACACGTATCATGTGTTGATTTAATAAAGTTTCTACTTTTTTGTGAGATCCCCAGTTTTGCTTATCTTTTTTTCACTGTTTTCTTAATGTTTCATTTATATGCATTGGGTTGATCTCCTTACATTTTTTGGTTGTGCCCGCCCTATCGTTAACATAAACAAATAGATAAAGATGCTCCAAATGTGTACTGAGATTATCATGGCTGAATGTTTGGTGCCATTATATAATATGCTTAGCAAAAGGAGGTTATTTCTCCAGTAGCTTCTAACTCTTGACAACAAATTTCTTTCAAACGTTTGGTTTTCCTTTATATGCATTAATGAACAGAGTGTAAATTTTACTTGAAGAAGGAAGCTACAGCCTATCCTTTAATAACATATAAAAAGCCTATAAAATGCATCAAGCTTTGCTGACACACAATTATTCAGGCAGTGAGAAACAAATGCTTCTAAACAGTGCTGTTCCTTTATTATCCAGTCACATTTCAGAGGAAGTTTGCTTTTAATGATTAACAGTTCAAGCACTATTGCTGGTTGCTCATTTGGCATTACCATTATATTATTGCATAGTTCTTGCAGGATAATAATATAGGTTATACAGAAAAAAAATAATTCTACATTGACAACATTACTATGATGGGTTAGTGTCAATTAACATGGTAAGAGCAATTATTTTAGTATAGTTCAGTAGATTCACAATTTAAAGTGTTGTTTGCAAGCCAATTTGCCAGAGACTCAGTGCATTGCCCTAAACATACATGTTTGGCATGTAATGTATATCATCTAAGTGGGTAACTGTAATTAGAATTTAATGATTTTGACTGTATTATTGAAAATTATTATTGTTCATAGTAGTAAAGATGGTCATTATTATTGTAGATAAGTGAATCGATTTGTTATGAACCAAATTTTCTCATGAATTCTCTCAAATCTGAATTTTTGATGATTTGATTTGCATGATTGCAGCAAAATAGCATACAGGAGATTTGTGGCTGACATAGCTGTCTATCTGCAGTAGCAGTGGCAGTGGAAGAGACCGCACAGTATAGAATAGGATAGGGCAGGCAAGCAGATGTCCAGCTGTGATTGGCTAGTAGCGGCAGCCTGTATAAATATAACATGATCTACTGAACAATGTAGATCACAATGAACATGCAAGGAGATGATACGGCCAATCTAATCATTGGTGTCAGCCATATGTGAATGAAAAGCAGCACAGGTCAATGCCTGATTCCCTTTGATAAATGCGTGTTTTTTCATGTTTGTGGAATACAATCTGGTCCACTTGGGTGTGACAAAGCCACCTGCTGCACTGAATGCTTTCTCTGAAAATACATAGGAGACTGGACAAGACAGTACACTGCTGAAAAACTGAGCCAGTTCTTGCTGCTGGTCAAATCTGCTAACCAAAAAGTGTATGGGTTCTGGGCTCAGGACTGAATCTGACTTTTATAAAGGTGTGTTGCTATTTGCTTATGTTAAGTTGATAAAACACATGGTCCATCATGTCAAATGTATGGTAATCACTCCTCAGCAATTTCAGTGACGTGTTGGCTCTGCAGTTAGAAGAATGGGGTCTCTTGATCAGATGTGTTGTTGGCAGGCATTTGTTTGGTACAAGCTTCGTAGAGAATGAATACAGCTTATAATGGTAATGTGCTAAACTAGACTCCCTTTCGGAAGCAGGAAAAAAATATTTCATCTTGCTTTTATAGAGAGGGTCTAAAAGCTTGGCTATCCAATAATCAACCCTTTGCTTAATGCTAACAATACACCTATCATCCCACAAAGAATTGATCATACAGATTGCCATGCTAGCCAACATGACCGACGGCTACATTCAGACCCGGATTAGCAATCTGCCAAGGGCCGCCGGCCCTTTAAATCTTCTACACACATGCACTGTTTGAATGCGTGCATGCACTTACAGTGGCCGCCGCGATAAACACAGGGCTCCTTTTGTCTGATGCTGGCCAGTATCATCATCAGGATGTCTTTTTGTGGGAAGAGTTTGTGCTCTGCTCTCCTCTCCTGTCCCTGGTGAGAAAAAGAAATCCACCTCTCTGCATGCCCGATGTTGGACGTGCTGCAGCCCTTCAACTTCCACCATCTCAGGGATCTGGGTGAGTCCCAAGATGGAAACTTTTTTATATATACAGCAGTCGTAGTGTCTCCTATTATTTTTATATACGGTGGTTGCAGTCTCCTATGTCATATATATACAGTAGCTGCAGTGTCACCTATAAAATGTATACACAGCAGTTGCAGGTTCCTATGTAATTAATATACAGCAGTCAAAATGTCTTCTATGTAATGTATGCACAGCAGTCGCATTGTCACATATGTAATGTATATACAGCAGTTGTTGGCTTTTATTTTAATCTATTTACAGCAGTCACAATGTCTCCTATGTAATATATATAGCAGTCAAGTTTCACCAATATAATGTATATACAGAAGTCACAGTCTCCTATGTAATCTATACACCACAGTCGCAGTGTCTACTATATAATGCATATACAGCAGTCGCAATCTCCTATAATGTACAGTATATACAGCTGTCTCAGTCTCCTATATAATGTATAAACAGCAGTCACAATTTTACCTATGGGATATTTATTTAGCACTCGCTGTGTCTCCTATATGATGTGTATACTCTCAGTGATTCCTATGTGATGTACAGTACAGACCAAAAGTTTGGACACACCTTCTCTTTTAAAGATTTTTCTGTATTTTTATGACTATGAAAATTGTACATTCACACTGAAGGCATCAAAACTATGAATTAACACATGTGGAATTATATACTTAACAAAAAAGTGTGAAAGAACTGAAAATATGTCTTATATTCTAGGTTTTTCAAAGTAGCCACCTTTGGCTTTGATGACTGCTTTGCACACTCTTGGCATTCTCTTGATGAGCTTCAAGAGGTAGTCACCGGAAATGGTTTTCTCTTCACAGCTGTGCCCTGTCAGGTTTAATAAGTGGGATTTCTTGCCTTATAAATGGGGTTGGGACCATCAGTTGTGTTGTGCAGAAGTCTGGTGGATACACAGCTGATAGTCCTACTGAATAGACTGTTATAATTTGTATTATGGCAATAAAAAAGCAGCTAAGTAAAGAAAAACGAGTGGCCATCATTACTTTAAGAAGTGAAAGTCAGTCAGTGCGAAAAATTGTGAAAACTTTGAAAGTGTCCGCAAGTGCAGTTGCAAAAACCATCAAGCGATACAAAGAAACTGGCTCACATGAGGACCGCCCCTGGAAAGGAAGACCAAGAGTCACCCCTGCTTCTGAGGATAAGTTTTTCCGAGTCACCAGCCTCAGAAATCACAGGTTAACAGCAGCTCAGATTAGAGACCAGGTCAATGTCACACAGAGTTCTAGCAGCAGACACATCTCTTCAACAACTGTTAAGATGAGACTTTGTGCAGCAGGCCTTCATGGTAAAATAGCTGCTAGGAAACCACTGCTAAGGACAGGCAAAAAGCAGAAGAGACTTGTTTGGGCTAAAGAACACAAGGAATGGACATTAGACCAGTGGAGATCTGTGCTTTGGTCAGATGAGTCCAAATTTGAGATCTTTGGTTCCAACCACCGTGTCTTTGTGCGACGCAGAAAAGGTGAATGGATGGACTCTACATGCCTGGTTCCCACCGTGAAGCATAGAGGAGGAGGAGGTGTAAAAGTGTGGGGGAGCTTTGCTGGTGACGCTGTTGGGGATTTATTCAAAATTGAAGGCATACTGAACCAGCATGGCTACCACAGCATCTTGCAGCGGCATGCCATTCCATCCGGTTTGCGTTTAGTTGGACCATCATTTATTTTTCAACAGGACAATGACCCCTAACACACCTCCAGGCTGTGTAAGAGCTATTTGACCAAGAAGGAAAGTGATGGGGTGCTACGCCAGATGACCTGGCCTCCACAGTCACCAGACCGGAACCCAAACGAGATGGTTTGGAGTGAGCTGGACCGCAGAGTGATACCAAAAGGGCCAACAAGTGCTAAGCATCTCTGGGAACTCCTTCAAGATTGTTGGAAGACCATTTCCGGTGACTACCTCTTGAAGCTCATCAAGAGAATGCCAAGAGTGTGCAAAGCAGTCATCAAAGCAAAAGGTGGCTACTTTGAAGAATATAGAATATAAGACATATTTTCAGTTGTTTTACACTTTTTTGTTACGTATATAATTCCACATGTGTTAATTCATAGTTTTGATGTCTTCAGTGTGAATGTACAATTTTCATAGTCATGAAAATACAGAAAAATCTTTTGGTCTGTACTGTATATGCAGCAGTCAAAGTGTCTCCTATATGATGTGTATACGCTCTGTGTCTCCTATGTGGTGTATAGCGGCTTGAAAAAGTATTCACCCCCCTTGGCTTTTTACAATTTTGTTACATTACAACTTGTGTTTAAATACTTTTTTGTAATCTGATTTGTGAATTAGCACTAAATAGTCTAAAATGGTGAAGTGAGAAAAATATAGGCATAAATTAAATTTATGGGATCAAATAACTAACAATTGGCATGTGCATATGTATTCACTCCTTTGCTGTGAAGCCCCTAAAAATTTCAGGTACAAGCAATTACATTCATAAGTCTCATGCTTAGTGAAAGGAAGTCCACCTGGGTGCAAGCTGTGTCACATGATCTGTCAGTATATACACTTTACCATTTCTGAAATGTCACAGAGAGTCTAAAACATCATTAAGCTAGAGGCACCACTAACCAAACCACACCATGAACAACAAAGAGATCTCCAAACAAGTCAGGGACAAAGATGTTGAGAAGCACAAGTCAGTGTTGAGTTGTAAAAAAATATCCCAACTCTGATGATCCCCCTGAAGTATCATCAAATCCATTATCATCAAATAGAAAGAAAATGTTACCACAACAAATAATAAAATAAATAAAAAGAAAACCAAATGTTCACAGTTGTAGGCATGTTTTTTACGTGATGCAAACCCTTAAAAAACCCTTAAAAAACAGTGAAATTCCAGGTTGTGAGGTAGCAAAAAAAATGAAAAATGCCAAGGGGGTGAATACTTTTGCAAGTGTGAGAGAAAAGAATCCATCTTGTTTGTCTGTGGTATCCATTTTGTCTTCACTCTTATGTAATGGTCATCAGGTAACACTGATGGACAGTGAGGTTTCACATTACTGTTCTCTCCCCTAAGGCTACTATTGGTTCATAGGTCAGAGGGAACTATTCCTTTGTCTCTGACCCTATTTAAAGTGCCACATATGTTAATAAAGCAGAAGTCTTTTCTAGTACACCATATAAGGCTGTGCTGTATTGATTTCCTCGAGATCTCGAAAATATAATTTTAATATTTGGAGTTCAGAAGGCATAGAAGAGAGCGTATTTCGCTCACAGAATTTGGTGCCGAAACCCGGGACTAGACGTGCATTATACCATCTGGATCTAGAGTGAGGAGGACCCTCCAGGAAAAGTTAATTCAATCGCTGCAGCATAAGGTAAGAAGCTTATTCTTACAATTGTATTTCACTTTTACTGCGAGCTGGTCACCTCCAATCCGGGTGAGTTATTTTTGCAATTAATAGTCTAGTCCAAGAACAGGGAAGAGTTACCTATGCCTTTTTGAACTGTGTGCATTGTTGGTGTTGCTGCATCTTGTTTAATTGCGGAGACTGATCAACTCAGCAGGAGGAGTATCTTGTAGACCATTTACTGGGTGTATTGCAGGATCTGTGGCTGTGTGCCTGCCTATTGGAACCTTGGCTGTGTGCCTATTGTTGATATTGTGCTAGCACTGATTTTGAGGCAAGTATGGGAAACTTGTCGAGTAAATGGAACAAAGATACAATTGGAAAAACAGCAAAAAGAATAGTTAGAGAAGATGAAGGAAAAGATGCTGTCAGAGATTGTTCAAGAATGTTGAAAAAAGCTGGAATGCCCTCTGAGGAAAGTCGCAATGTGATTAAGTGGAGACTGTTCATGAAAGAGCATCGTGGTTGGTTGTTTGACAGTGGGCTGACAGAAAAAGCTGAACAGTGGAAGAAAGTGGCTGAAGAAGTTTTAAGTGGAGGTTGTAAAGAAACCAAGATGGGAAATAGAATTGTGTATGAATGTTTTGATAATGGACTGGACGGACATAATGAGACAGAATCATCAGTACCTCCTCCTTATAATGGACCAGGATGATGGACATGTACAGTATGTAGGGTACAGAATTTGGGATGGAAAAATAACTGTTCAAATTGCAAGACAACTAAATCAAAATTCAGTTCCCCAAATGCTCCTATTCTACCAGTTATAACAAAGACGCATGTGGTAGCTGATAGTACACCTCCTCCCCCAAAGCTAATTACATGGGATGGGGAGGGGGAAGAGAGAAGTGAGAGGGGGGCTAATAGAGGATACTCTCACATACCAACAACCAGTACTGCTCGCACACGAGGCATGGCCCCCCCTCACAAGGTGACTATAAAGGAATACAAGCCTTGGAGCCCAAGTGAGCAATTAGCTATGATGAAACAGCTTTCTGACCCTGACAAGAAGCCTGTTCCTTTCTATAGACAAATTCAGCAGATACAGGTTACATACAACTGTACATGGCAGGATTAAGAATCATTAGTAGACGCAAAAGGAGGAGATGTGACTGCACATATTATAAAACAAGAGACGGGACCGTCAAAAGATTATCTGATTGACAGACATGGAACAGAATATTTACAGACATTAGAGTCAGGGGAAGAATATTGTAAGATTTTGCAGCATTGGGCATTGACAAAACAGAGAGAACAATCTATATCTTTAAATGACATAACTCAGGAAAAACATGAAGCTGTAGAAAAATATTTTGCCCTGTTTACAGATGACTTGGACAGATATGAGATATTTTCCAGGAGACACTCTGAATATACGTATATTTGGAAATACTTTTGTAGATGGGTTAAAGAAACCAATTAGAGAGGGACTTGTAAAAGCGCGCCCAGAGTGGAGAGGAAAGGACTCAAAGGATTTGTTACAAGTAGCCAAAGGGGTGGAGCAAGAGTTGATTCAAACTCACAGAACAAAAGGTGTTATGTCTTACCAGGAAGGGGGGAGGAAGGGAGGATATGGCGGGAGGCGTGGCTCTATCGTCTGTTACAACTGTGGACAGCAGGGTCACATACAAAGAAACTGCAGAACACCCCCCAAGCAGCAGCCTCCTCCCACTCAGCAGATTGCTGTGAATGATTCTTCTTCACACTAGGAATTCGGCAACCCAGTAGCTAGCATGCACCCTATTTTAGTTCCAAGTTCTACAGGTCCTACCCCAATGGTTAAATTAACTCTGCCTGTAGATATAACATTAGATTTCTTAATAGATACTGGGGCAGCCAAGTCAGTCATGCATGCAAAAAAATGTTTTTCCGTGGGAAATCACTGATGATTTTATTGAATGTATTGGGGTGGATGGTGATCCAAGAAATACACCACTTACCAAACCTCTTGCTGTAACACTACACCCATCCCAAAGACTTATTACCAGATTTTTGATTAGTGACACAGCACCAACAAATCTGTTGGGAGCAGATGTCCTTCATGCCCTGCAAGCAAACATTCAATATAACGGAGATGGGACGGTATCATTAACCTCTAATGTCACAGAAGAGCAACTCTGTGCAATTGGAGCGTTTTTGTACCTTCACCAGTCTACATCTGAGGATAAAAATCATTTGCCAGATGATTTTCTAGCTCAGGTCTCGGAAACATTGTGGGTGACTGGGAAGACTGATGTCGGCCGACTACCAGTCCCACCAGTGGAGGTAAAGTTAAAACCAGGTGCTCCACTGCCACGTGTTAAACAGTACCCCCTCAGCCCTGCACAAGATGCAGCCATTGGAGTATCAATTCAAGAATTACTCAAGTCAGGGACAATCATTCTTACCACCTCCACCTGTAATACGCCCTTGTACCCAATAAAGAAAAAAGTTGAAAATGGACAACCAGCAAACTACCGTATGGTTCTTGATTTGAGGGCTGTTAACGGGGTCACTGAGCTTATAACACCCATAATGCCAAATCCTCACACTTTATTGGCTCAAATTCCACACAATTCCACATATTTCATGGTAATTGACTTAGCAAATGCATTTTTTTTCTGTGCCTCTGCACCCAGACTGCCAGTATTTATTTTCTCATGGTCATCAACAGTATACATGGACGGTGCTACCTCAAGGTGCACAAAATTCACCCACTATGTATACTGTTGCAATGCCCTCAGTTTTGCAAAAATGGACTCCTCCTTATCTGGAGGTTGTGTTGCTTCAGTATGTGGATGATTTATTACTTTGCTGTCCTAATCAAATGTCATCTAACGAGTCATCTATCTCGCTTTTGTGTTTCCTAGCAGAACATGGATGTAAGGCCTCAAAAAACAAATTACAATTTTGTCAGCAGAAAGTAGTGTTTTTAGGTCATTGCCTGGCTCAAGGTACTAAACATCTAACAGAGGACAGGAAAGTTGCAATTCAACAGCTTACATTGCCCCAAAACCTCACACGACTTAGAACTTTCCTGGGTCTGGTGTCATATTGCAGGCCATGGATATGATCAGCATCCCAGCTCATGCAGCCCTTGTATGGTTGTCTGTCTACACAACCCTTCCATCTGACCCCAGAAGCTGAACAAAATTTTTACTCTCTAAAACTCTCGATTACCTCTGCACCAGCTCTTGGTCTGCCCAACTGTACTAAACCATTTTCTTTGTTCTGCACTGAGATGACAGGCCATGCCACTTCAGTACTGACCCAAAAGCATGGTAACAACAAAGACCAGTCGCCTACTACTCAGCTAGGCTGGATCCTGTTGCCAGGGGGGCACCCTCTTGTGTTAGAGCCATTTCTGCGGTTCAAGCAATGCTTGAAAAGGCCACAGAAATAGTTCTTGATTACAAGGTCACACTTTACACTCAACATGACTTTCATGGTGTCCTCAGTCTAGTACAACCTAGACACATTTCAATGGCCCGGCAACTTCGACTTCAATGTGCCCCTCTCATGCCCCCAAATGTGGAACTCAAGCAATGCACAGTTTAGAATCCAGCTATGCTTCTGTCAGTGGATTCAAAAGGGGGAAAACTGGGGAAAATTATCTATTTTTGCATTCAGAGGAGGAAATAGCCGATATACATACACCCAATGATTGCGTAGCTCTGATGCAACAAGAGACGGCAGGGTTTGAACATGTCTCAGATGAACCCATTGCTTATGCAGATTTTGAGTTTTTTGTAGATGGATCCAGATATCAAGATGCTGGTCAGTTCTACACTGGATATGCTGTGGTCACACAACATGAGGTAATAACAGCTGAACCACTCCCTCCTCACATATCAGCACAGGAGGCAGAGATGAGGGTACTCACTGAGGCGTGTAGAGCGGCTGAGGGTAAGACTGCCAATGTGTATGTAGATAGCAGGTATTCTTTTGGAATTTGTCATGATTATGGTCCAATGTGGAAAGCCAGGTCTTTCCTAACGTCAAATGGGAAACCTATAAAGAATGTAGAGCGCGAGCGAGCTCTGATGAAGGCTCTTTTGTTACCAACTAAGCTTGGCGTGGTGAAGATAAAAGCTCACACTCAAGCTGACACCAATGAAGCCAGAAGAAATGCTCGTGCGGATGCCGCCGCCAAGGAATCAGCAAAGAGGCCTAGAGTTGAGAGTCTAGCAGCGGTACAGACTGTGACCTCGGTGACACCTGTCACTCCTGATATTCTTAAATCCCTGCAGAAACAGGTGGTTCAACAGGAAAAGAAGGAGTGGGAGATGCAGGGAGCCCAGCTGACTGAGGAAGGTTTGTGGAAAAAGGGCAGTAAGCTCTGCCTGCCGTTAGCTCTTTACTCAATGTTGGCCCAGGTAACCCATGCACTAACACATTTGTCAAAAACAGCTATGTGTGCATTGGAAGACAAGGTATGGGTGGCGCCAGGGTTCAGTACCCAGGCAGCCAGGCACACACAGTCTTGTATGACATGTGCCCGACACAACATAGGGAAAACTGTAAAGACCACGCAGAAACACACCCCTCGTCCGCTCTACCCGTTCCAGAGATTGCAGATTGACTATATGCATCTACCACGGGTAGGGGTATATGAGTTTGTGCTTGTGTGCGTTGATCTCTTTTCAGGTTGGCCTGAGGCATATCCGGTGCAGAAAGCTACAGCAAAGGTTACTGCTCAAAAACTCATGAAGGAGGTGGTATGTAGATATGGGGTTCCTGAAGTGATTGAAAGTGATAGAGGTACACATTTCACTGGAGAGATCATGAGAGAGATCTTAAAGTCTTTGGGAATTGAGCAGGGTTTACACACACCTTACCATCCACAGAGTAGTGGGAAGGTAGTGTTGAGCCACCCCCGTAGTGTTCGAGTTCGGTTCGGTTCGTCGAACACCCGTGTGTTCGCCGAACTGTTCGTCGAACTGTTCGTCGAACACCTTCGAACACCGTTAAAACCAATGGCAGGCAAACAAAAAAACATAGAAACACATAGAAAACACCTTCAAAGGTGTCCAAAAGCTGACAAACTGCTCAGAAGACATAACTAACACATGGAAAAGTGACAAGTACATATAGTCATGCGAAAATAAAAGAGGTGGAGGAGTAAAAGGAGGGGGAGACACAGATATAGGCATGTCATGCCCTTCTAAAATCCAAAAAGTGAGAAGCCGACACGGCCAGTCCGCTCCTGGCCGTGCCACCTCCGTGTCGCCGGGTTTGTGCCAGAGCCGCGGTGAACCCTGATGGCCAGCCCCCCTCTCCCAATACTGGTGCCTGTCCGCTGGTGGGTCGAGCTAGCCCCCCTGTGGTGGAGGCAGCTCTAAGCTTTTTAATTTAAATTGTCTCTCTAATTTGAATGAATACACTTTAAATCCATTTACAAGGATCTATTGGAGGGAAAGTCTCATGCCAGCAACCGCGTAATTCCAGCTCCAGTAGCGTCCACTAAAGCTGCTACAGTTAAAAAGCTTTTATAAGGATCGAGCTCGGCTGTCCACCGCAAGGCATCCTACTGCCAGTCCCAGCCCCTATGCCTTGGGGTGCCTCCTGATGCTCTTCACTAAGTATCCCATGGTCCCGAAGCATTTCCTTTGAAAAAATTAAGTGTCTAAACTACAGGTGGTGTAGCTTGCTTAACAGCCGGGATAATCCGCTGACTAGCAGACACTGCTACTAGGCACAAAGTATTTCCTGGGCTAGATGCAGTTAAAAATTTGTAATTAGATACTCTCGTTGGATGCTGAGAAAGCATTCCATAGAGTCTCCTGGCACGCCATATATGATTCTCTTAAAAAGCTTGGGGTAGGGGTCTAGGGGACCCTTTTATAGCCAAAATCACGGCCCTGTATCACAATACATCACCTAGGCTGAAGATAAATGGAACTGTAGCACCCTGAGGGCTCGGTTGCTACAGACGTATTGCACCTCACCCAGAGGTGTGATATCTCACTCTCAGGTAAGGATGGAGTGTGGATCAGGACCCGACACCTGCATGCATTACACCACATTGCCGTGGGGCAGGGCGACCAATATGCCCCTGAGATGGGCACGACAGTCCCTGTCCCTGGCTGGATTGGGGGGAGGGAACACTGAGGAAGGGGAACCCTGTAGTGCAGGAGCAGGGAGGAAGCAGTTCCTGGGTGCATTGAGAAGGGAGTATAAAAGGTGGGCACCATCTTAGTTCAGTGCAGAGAAGTCTGAGCAGAAGTGGCAGGGAGCAGGGGCTCTGCATGAGCTCTGCTCCGGAGGCGGGCCTAGTAACAGAGGCCCAGGCCTGGAAGAGGGAGAAGGAAGGAAGAGGAGTGGAGAAGGCTCCAGGAACGAGGAATGAAGGGATCCCAGGGGTGCGGACGGGCGAGTCGCCACTTCACGCCCGAATCCACCTGCGTGGAGGGGTCAGGCCAAAGGGGGAGACCGGTCCCCGAACTAGTGGAGGCAGGAAACGACCCTCAGCTAGAAACCGGAGGCTCTGACATTTTATGTGGCGCAGCCCCTCGCTACACCCGCTAGGAAGGCACCACATAGGGTCAGGGAAACTGGCGCCAAGTTTACCAAGAGGAGGCCCGAGGCAGCCGGACAGAAGTGTTGGTAAGAAAGGCCAGACAAAGGACACACAAAGGGGGTCCTGTGAAGTGCTCCAAAGTTATCTGGGAGTTGTCTGAGCCCCTCACCTGGTGAGCACAGTACGACGTGGGCAGCCGTTACCTGCAGCCGTGGTCTGGATAATAAGAACTGTGAGTAAAGGCCCTGAACTGCATCACTGACTCCGTGTCGTTACTGCTGCTGCCCTGCACCATCACCCCCATCCTCCGCATACACTGCCCTGAGGCTATACTCCTCCCGTGGGGAGTTATGCTACGCTCTGCTGCACCCACAACACCAGCCTCAGCGGTCTGCCCTGTAGCGGCGGTTCACTCTGACCGCAATCCACGGGTGGCGTAGTCGTACATTTAAACATCAAAACCACATAAATAGTTCCGCCACTGGTTTGACCGCCCTGAGCCATGGAACCGGGTCGCCGCCACGAAGACTACAACCACCAGCATCCACCAAAAAGGGTCCGGCTCCGGGTGTCCCAAGGCCCAGGGGGTGTGTCAGAACATTTTCATCACCTTTCACAATCACCAATGGGACAAGGCAGGGATGTCCTCTGTCCCCTCTCTTATACATCCTAGTGACGGAGCACCTGCTCTCATCAATTCGCCATAACCCCAATATTAGGTGGATTGAGGTGGGAGGCACCGAGTACAAGTGCTCTCTATTTGCTGATGATATCCTAGTATATATCACTCAATCACATATATCCATCCATGCTGTTATGGCTGAAATAGATCACTTTGTTACATGGTAAAATTTTAAAATCAATGCAGCGAAGTCTGAGGCCCTTGATGTCTCCCTCCCCAAATCCATATAGGATTCCATCCAGTCCAACTTTCCCTTTGCCTGGCCCTCACAGGGCATCAAATACTTAGGAATTCCTATTCATAGAGACCTCTCCCATCTATGTTATCTTAATTTTGGGCCCTTTATTGAACAACTCCATACAGACCACGGTTGGCAAGTTAGAACTGTAAGATTCACTACGTGAACCGCTGGTGTTTTGTGGAAAAGCACATGTACACTGCGTTCCAAATTATTATGCAAAAAGTGTTTAGGAGTGATAAGGGAAGAATTTGTTTGTTTGTCAGTTAAACTCATTGATCGTGATGTGTGTCAGGGCTCTTTATATCACTGTAAGCAATTGCAGACACCTGTGCTAATTAGTTTGGCAGGTGTGTCCAATGAAAGGCAAGACTACTTAAGAAGGCTCTCTCACATTATTAAGCAGCCTACATTTTCTGCCAAAATGGGAAAGAAAAAGGATGTGTCGGCTGCTGAGAAGCAACAAATTGTGGAGTGTTTAGGTCAAGGCATGACTACAATCAACATTGTGCGATGATCAGGATGAAGTGTCTTGGCAATCAAGAAGTATGTAGCTGATTCACAGTACACACGTGTGCGTGCTGATAAGGGCAAATTGAGGACTCTTTCCTACAGGCAATTACGTCAGGTTGAAAGAGCAGCGGCAAAAAAGCCTTGTCATAGCAGCAGACAAGTTTTTGAAGCTGCTTGTGCCTCCAACGTCCCCTGAACAACAAGATGCAGGGTCCTTCAGAGGTTTGCAGCTGTGCATACGCCATCCTGTTGACCTCCTCTATCCACTTCACACAAGCAGAAACGGCTCCAGTGGGCCAAACATTACATGAAGACTGATTTCAAAACAGTTTTGTTCACGGATGAGTGCCGTGCAGCGCTCGATGGTCCAGATGGATGGAGTGGAGGATGGCTGGTTGATGGACACCCCACGCAAACACGGCTACAGTGCCAACAAGGAGGAGGTGGAGTAATGTTTTGGGCTGGAATCATGGGGAGAGAGATTGTCAGCCCCTTTAGGATCCCTGAAGGCGCTAAAGATGAACTCCATAATGTATGTGGATTTTCTCAAACAGCACTTCCTGCCATGGTTCAAGAAGAAGAACTGTGTATTTCACAGCAAGATCATTTTTCTGCATGATAATGCACCATCTCATGCTGCACATAAAACATCTGCATCTCTGGCTGATATGGGCATAAAAGGGGACAAACTTATGGTGTGACCCCCATGCTCCCCTGACCTCTACCCCATTCAGAACCTTTGGAGCATCATTAAAAGGAGTGTCTATGATGGCGGGAGGCAGTTCACATCTAAGCAACAGCTCTGGGAGGGTATTCTGTCCTCATGCAAAACAATTGAAGCAGAAACCATCCAAAACCTGACAAATTCAATGGACGAGAGAGTTCAGAAGCTCCTTTCGAACAAGGGGTCCTATGTGAAAATGTAACATCACCTAGAATAAAGTTTTGAGTTGGAAACTGTTTGATTTCAGTTTCTAACAACCTGCTAATGCTTATAATTTCAAAAATGACCATTTTTTTGGTCTTTATTAAAATGAAAAGGTTGATCGAAAAGTTTGGGGGATCTAAGAGTGTGGCAACCCAGTAGTCATGATTACTTCGAATTCTGACAATATGAGGGTTATGCTGCAGGTAGTGCAGCAAGAAGGCACTTATGTGTCTTGCGCATCTCGGAGCCCCAAAATTATTTTCCGGGCTAGATGCAGCTAAAAATTATTTTTAATTTTAAATCTGGTGAAGCTTTAGTATACAGTCATGGCCAAAAGTATTGAGAATGAGACAAATAGTACTTTTTCCAAAGTTTACTGCTTCATTTGTTGTAATGGCAATTTGCATATACTCCTGAATGTCAAAGAGTGATCAGCTTAACAGCAATTACTGTACTTGCAAAGTCAATATTTGCCCAGAAAATTAACTTTAACCCCCAAAACACATTTCAACATCATTGCAGTCCTGCCTTAAAAGGAGCAGCTAACATCGTTTTAGTGATTCATCCATTAACACAGGTGTGGGTGTTGATGAGGACAGGGCTGGCGATCAATCAGTCATGATTAAGTAAGAATTACATCACTGGACACTTTAAAAGGAGGCTGGTTCTTGGTATCATTGTTTCTCTTCGGTTAATCATGGTTATCTCTAAAAAAACACGTGCAGCCATCATTGCACTGCACAAAAATGGCCTAACAGGGAAGAGTATCGCAGCTACAAAGATTGCACCTCAGTCAACAATCTATCGCATCATCAAGAACTTCAAGGAGAGAGCTTCCATTGTTGTCAAAAAGGCTCCAGGGCGCCCAAGAAAGACCAGCAAGCGCCAGGACCGTATCTTAAAACTGTTTCAGCTGTGGGATCGGACTACCAGCAGTGCCGAGCTTGCTCAGGAATGGCAGCAGGCTGGTGTGAGTGCTTCTGCACGCACTGTGAGGCGGAGACTCTTTGAGCAAGGGCTGGTTTCAAGGAGGGCAGCAAAGAAGCCACTTCTCTCCAGAAAAAACACCAGGGACCGACTGATATTCTGCAAAAGGTACAGGGAGTGGACTGCTGAGGACTGGGGCAAAGTCATTTTCTCTGATGAATCCCCTTTTCGATTGTTTGGGACATCTGGAAAACAGCTTATTCGGAGAAGAAGAGGTGAGCGCTACCACCAGTCTTGTCTCATGCCAACTGTAAAGCATCCTGAAACCATTCATGTGTGGGGTTGCTTCTCAGCCAAGGGAATCGGCTCACTCACAGTCTTGCCTAAAAACACAGCCATGAATAAAGAATGGTACCAGAATGTCCTCCAAGAGCAACTTCTCCCAACCGTCCAAGAGCAGTTTGGCGCCCAACAATGCCTTTTCCAGCATGATGGAGCACCTTGCCATAAAGCAAAGGTGATAACTAAATGGCTCATGGAACAAAACATAGAGATTTTGGGTCCATGGCCTGGAAAGTCCCCAGATCTTAATCCCATTGAGGACTTGTGGTCAATCATCAAGAGACGGGTGGACAAACAAAAACCAACAAATTCTGGCAAAATGCAAGCATTGATTATGCAAGAATGGACTGCTATCAGTCAGGATTTGGTCCAAAAGTTGATTGAGAGCATGCCAGGGAGAATTACAGAGGTCTTGAAGAAGAAGGGGCAACACTGCAAATATTGACTTGCTGCATTAACTCATTCTAACTGTCAATATAACCTATTGGTACTCATAATATGATTGCAATTATATTTCTGTATGTGATATAAACATCAAACAAACACTAATAAAAACCAGAGGCCAGCAGATCATGTGAAAATATAATTTTGGTGTCATTCTCAAAATTTTTGGCCATGACTGTAGATGGCCTAATAGGATCAGTGCTGCACACTGCTACAAAGCCCAAATTATTTTCCAGTCAAGATACAGATAAACATGATTAGTAATTTGAAAGCTTAAAACGGTTGGTAGGGTGATTTTAACCAATCATCAAGCTTTTACTCTCCCCAGGATGACACAGGGGTAGAAAAGTCGTTTCGGATCCATGATTTGTTCATCTTTATGAACGTGAGTCTGTCTACATTATCAGTGGAGAGCCGCGTGCGCTTATCTGTCAGCACACCACCAGCAGCGCTGAACACACGTTCAGACAGAACGCTGGCTGCGGGGCATGACAAGATCTCCAAGGCGTAAGTGGTTAGCTCCGGCCATTTATCCAGATTGGAAGCCCGAAAAGAGCAAGGGTCCAGTGACACAGTCGTGGCTTCAATGTTTACTTGGAGATACTCCTGTACCATCGTCTCTAGGCGTTGACTATGTGTCAGACTTCTTGTCTCCTGTGGCCTTGCAAAGGATGGGCTAAAAAAGTGGTGAAATGATTCCGCAAAATTGATGTTACCAGTAGATACTGTGGTTCTGTTACGGTTTGAGTGCTGAACACTTGACGGTCCCACGGTTGGCAAGTTGGAACTGCGAGATTCACTACGTGCACCACTGGTATTTTGTGGAAAAGCACATGTAAGATTCTGCAACAGTCTCTGCTGATACTCCTGCATGCGTGCATCCCTTTCTATGGCAGGAATAATTTCTGCAAATTTACTTTTGTACCGGGGATCTAACAGTGTGGCAACCCAGTAGTCAGGATTATTTCTAATTCTCACAATTCGAGGGTCATGTTGCAGGTAGTGCAGCAAGAAGGCACTCATGTGTATTGCGCATCCAGGAGCACCAAGTCCCTGTTGTGTTGGTGGCGAGGTAACAATCATGCTTCCTTCCTCTGTCCTCTCCCCCCAACCTCGCACAACAGAAATGTGATCAAGGTCTCCCTCATCTGATGAGTCTTCCATCAGTTCGTCCTCCACCTCTTCCTGGGCTCCTGCACCTTCCTCACTAGTTTGGCTGCTACCATGCGCCCTGGTAAAACCATCTCCCCCACCCTCACATGCCTGCCGCCTTGGTGCTGCCGACCGTCTGGACCTTGCAGATGTTAGCCCTTCCGCATACAACTCCTCCTCCTCTACTTCCTCCACCTCCTCTTGTGCCACCACCTGACTCCGAATTCTGTTTAACATGTGCTCCAGCATGTAAATCACCGGAATAGTCATGCTGATAATGGCATCGTCAGCACTAAACATCTTCGTCGCCATTTCAAAACTGTGCAGAAGGGTGCATAGGTCCCTGATCTGAGACCACTCCTCCAGCGTGATTTGCCCCACCTCTGAATCTCGTTGGCCCAGGCTATACGTCAGAACGTATTGCACCAGGGCTTGTCGGTGCTGCCACATTCGCTGCAACACGTGCAGAGTTGAATTCCACCGGGTAGGCACATCGCATTTTAGCCAGTGAAGTGGCAGGCCCAACGACTTCTGTAGAGATGTAAGTCGCTGAGCTGCGGGATGCGAACGGCGGAAGTGAGCACACAGCGACCATGCCCTCTGCAGAAGGCCATCTAGTCTGGGATAGTGGGCTAAAAATTGCTGGACAACCAGGTTCAACACGTGAGCCATACAAGGCACGTGTGTGACATTGCCCCGGCGAAGGGCCGCACCCAGGTTTGCAGCATTGTCGCACACGGCCTTCCCTGGTTTCAGGTCCAGTGGAGACAACCATTCATGAAATTGGTTCTCCAGAGCTGACTACAACTCCTCAGCTGTGTGACTCACATTTCCCAGACATTTCAATGTAAAAACCGCCTGATGACGTTGAGCCCTACTGCCAGCATAGTAAGGAGGTGTGCAGTATCCCTTCTGCGCAGTTAGAAAGCTTGTGGCATGACCAGACAGGCTTTGGGTGCAGGTGGAAGACCGAGAGGAGGTTGAGGAGGCAGAAGCAGTGGAGGAACTTTGACATAAAGAGGATTGACGCACAACTCGTGTGGACGGCAAGACTTGGACAGCAGCCCCTTGTCCTGCTGTCACCATAGTTACCCAGTGCCCAGTCAGCAACATGTAACGCCTCTGTCCATGCCTACTCGTCCAAGTGTCTGTGGTGAAATGCACCCTGTCACACACAGAGTTTCTCAAAGAAGCGGTGATGTTGTGTGCGACATGCTGGTGGAGCGCAGGCACACCTTTCTTTGAGAAGTAGTGCCGACTGGGCATCTGGTACTGGGGCACTGTGACGGACATAAGGTCTCGAAAATCCTCTGTGTCCACCAGGCGGAAAGGCAGCATTTCTGAAGCCAAGAGCTTGCAGATGGTGAAATTCAACCTCTTAGCTTTCTCATGGCTAGGAGGAAATGGTCTTTTACTTGTCCACATCTGAGGGACCGAGGGCTGGCTATTGTGCTTAGACGGGGTTGATAAGGGTGTCCCCGGCAAACTGCCAGTCTGTGAGGAAGATGCAGGCGGACATGTTAGGTTGCCTTGATCCAAAGGTGGTGCTATCGATGTCGGACAGCGCTCAACACCAGCTGGTGTTCCCACCTCCAAAGAAAATGATGACCTGCCAATCACGCTGGCTGTTGCGGGTAAAGAGGTGGCAGGTCTGCGCCCCAAAACAGGTGTGACTGCTGTCCCCCCAGTCACAGAGGATGAAGAGGCCGCGGATGCACAAGATATGGCAGACGGTGGTTGGCCCGGCCGGCTAGGCCGCATTGTAGCACACTGAGCTTCCCACTGCAACTTATGCTTCATGTCCATGTGCCGGTTCATGCATGAAGTACTCAAACTATGTATTTTTTGGCCTCTACTTAGCTTTTGCTGACAAATGTTACAGATAACACGAGTTGGGTCATCTTTATCGATCTGAAAAAATGCCCAGGCTATGAAAGGCTTAGCACCCATGTGACCTGAAGAGCCACCACGACTTGTGGTGAGAGGCAGAGTTGTGTTTGAGGATGCAGTTGTTGACGTGCTTCCAGTACTACGTCTCTGTCCAGGAAGGCGCAACCTGACCTCGTCGTCACTAGCATCTTCCTCCACCTCCTCTGCTGACCTCATCTCTTGGCTGACTGTGGGTTGACAGTAAGTGGGATCTCCAACCTCATCATCATCACCCTGTGCGTTATCACACCCGTCGTCCTCAGAGCCAACCTGTTCCTGCCCTGACAAAAAACTAAAGTTGTCGCTCCAATCAGGTATTTGAGTCTTATCATCGTCTTCCTCATTGTCTCCACCAACAGGAGTTACAGTTTGGGAATGAGGGTCTACATTATGGTCAGAACCTTCTGCGTCTGGTCCTGGATCCGACTCATAAAGATTCTGGGCATCAGTGCAGATCATTTCCTCGTCTGGATTCACAGAAGCGCTGGAGTCGACCTCTGATTCCCAGGCTATAGTATGAGTAAACAGCTCTGCAGACTCAACCATCTGTTCTACCTCATACTCAGACGGGCAGCTGGAGATTTGGGAGCTGTGAGGAAGCAAGTGCGATTGGGGTGACACCTTTGAGGACTGGAGTATTTGTGATGTTGAAGTTGATGTGGAGGAGAGCCCACTTAAAGGAGCACTTGATATCCGTTGAAGAACCTGCTGTTTTTGTGCCTCATCTGGAATTTGTAGCGATTGGCGTGGCCGTAAGAAAGGGATCTTATCACATTGTCCGCTAAAAGAAGTAGACATTTTAGTTTGGCTGGAAGATGGTCTTTCTTCTGCAGATGTTACTGTTGCTTTAACACCTACCCCACGGACACAACCTTTTTTCCCCTTCCCAACATGCCTATTCCCCTTTCCACCAGCAGCAGGCCTTTTTCCACTCATTTTGGTGGTTAACTAATTCACAACTCTGGAGTTGTTTGCACAAAAAAACAATGGATGGTAACCGAGCAGAGCTGAGTGGCCAAACTGTGGTATTAGGCCAAAACTATTGGCTGGGTTAGATGCAGAAAAAAATTATATTCAATTTGCAACCTGATGAAGGTCAGTATAGATGGACTAATACAACAAGTCCCACACACAGCTAGAAGCCCAATATTTTTTCAGAGGTAGATGCAGAAAAAAATTATATTCAGTTTGCAACCTGATGGAGGTCTGTATAGATGGATTAATAGAACAAGACCCACACACAGCTAGAAGCCCAATATTTTTTCAGAGGTAGATGCAGAAAAAAATATATTCAGTTTGCAACCTGATGGAGGTCAGTATAGATGGACTAATACAACAAGTCCCACACACAGCTAGAAGCCCAATCTTTTTTCAGAGGTAGATACAGAAAAAAATAAATTCAGTTTGCAACCTGATGGAGGTCAGTATAGATGGACTAATACAACAAGTCCCACACACAGCTAGAAGCCCAAATATTTTATCAGAGGTACTGTAGATGCAGATAAAAATTATTTTTAATTTGCAACCTGATGGAGGTCAGTATAGATGGACTAATAGAGAAAGTCCGACACACTGCTAGAAGGCCAAATATTTTTTCAGAGCTAGATGCAGAAAAAAATTATATTCAGTTTGCAACCTGATGGAGGTCAGTATAGATGGACCAACAGAGAAAGTCCCACACACTGCTAGAAGGCCAAATATTTTTTCAGAGCTAGATGCATACAAAAAATTATTTTGAATTTGCAACCTGATCGAGGTCAGTATAGGTGGACTAATAGAACAAGTCCCACACACTGCTAGAAGGCCAAATATTTTTTCAGAGCTAGATGCAGAAAAAAATTATATTCAGTTTGCAACCTGATGGAGGTCTGTATAGATGGATTAATAGAACAAGACCCACACACAGCTAGAAGCCCAATATTTTTTCAGAGGTAGATGCAGAAAAAAATATATTCAGTTTGCAACCTGATGGAGGTCAGTATAGATGGATTAATACAACAAGTCCCACACACAGCTAGAAGCCCAATATTTTTTCAGAGGTAGATGCAGAAAAAAATATATTCAGTTTGCAACCTGATGGAGGTCAGTATAGATGGACTAATACAACAAGTCCCACACACAGCTAGAAGCCCAATATTTTTTCAGAGGTAGATGCAGAAAAAAATATATTCAGTTTGCAACCTGATGGAGGTCAGTATAGATGGACTAATACAACAAGTCCCACACACAGCTAGAAGCCCAAATATTTTTTCAGAGGTACTGTAGATGCAGATAAAAATTATTTTTAATTTGCAACCTGATGGAGGTCAGTATAGATGGACTAATAGAGAAAGTCCGACACACTGCTAGAAGGCCAAATATTTTTTCAGAGCTAGATGCAGAAAAAAATTATATTCAGTTTGCAACCTTATGGAGGTCAGTATAGATGGACTAATAGAATGATGCTATGCCCAAAAGATTTTACTTCACTAGGTGCAGTAAAAAAATTGGTATTCTATACACAGGTGGTATATCTTGCAACACAGATAGGCTACTCCACTGACTAACACACTCTGCAATAGGCCAAAAAGGATTAGCTTTGCTAGATTCAGCCAAATGCTGTGAAAAAAACTTGCACAGCACTGGCACAGACCTGCCTGGCAAAAACTGATAGGAACTGATGTAACCTAGTCCTGAAAAGGACTCCAATTACAATTAGTCTTTACTCCCACAATCTATCTATTTAAGAGCACAGACCTCCCTGATAAAAGTCGTAGGAAATGCTGTAACCTAGTCCTTAAAACGACTGCAATCACAACTATTCCCTACTCCCAAGCTATCTGTATATTTGTGCGAAAATTGGCTTGAAATTAACAAGGTATAGCGCACACAGCAACAGCGGTGCCGTCTAACACGCAGCTGCAGCAGTGAGAAAATGGTGGCGACGGGGAAAATGGCTTGGTCTTATAGGGCAAGGACATGTGACATACACTGCCAATGACACATGCCCTTGCTTGTGTGAAAAAAAGCACTTCGCTCCGTGTGTGCGCTGCTGATAGGCTGACAGATTGCACCTCCCCACTGCAAATGCGGGAAAGAGAAAAAAAAATGGAGATCTTCATTGTTCCTGCAGAGATCCATCCCCTGCCCCTCCCCCCACCCCGCTGTACACTCAAACTGCGTATTAACATTAATTTTCATCATTACTGAGAAAAAATCCAGTTATGATTTTGGTGCACGAACAGTTATCGAACATAACCTCGAACAGCCGAATTTTTCTCAAATTGTTCGTGTTCGCCGAATGGCTCGAACACCGCCCAAAACAGCTCGAATTTGAGATTGGCGAACAGTTCGAGTAGAACAACGCTCATCTCTATGGGAAGGTAGAAAGACTGAATGGGACATTAATGTTAAAGATTCAGAAGGCAAAAGAGGAAATCGGCAAACCATGGACCGAATGCTTGCCTCTAGCTCTTTTCTCAATAAGGTACACTCCAGGTAGAAGAACAGGTCTCTTTCCATATTTTTGGTTCAGTACCGAGAGCAGGGTTATATTTCCCACAGTCACTTCAGATGCAGAATGACAGCCTGAATAGCTATGTGCAAGCCTTGCATAATCGCCTAAACAGTGTGCATAAACTGGTGTATTCTTCCATTCCAGACCCTGAATCAGTGTCTGGAACACATGATCTCAAGCCTGGAGACTGGGTGGTCCTAAAAAGACACGTTAGAAAAAGCCTTGATCCAAGATTTGATGGGCCATTCCAAGTTCTTCTGACCACAGCAACTTCGGTGAAGCTTGAGGGAAAATCCACTTGGATACATGCCAGCCACTGTAAACGAGTCACTCCACCAGCAGAATGATGACCTTTTTGCCAGTTCTAATGGGGATAGTGGTGGCATTGCCTCTAGCAAAGACATTAAATGAGATTCTGAATGATGACTGGGATAATAAATTCATTAGACATCACCAAGTACTTTTAAAAGACATGGACACGAGTACATTACCAAAAGACTGTTGGATTTGCACTCACAGTCCTGTGAGCTCTAATACTATGCCTTATTTAGCCATTCCAGTGACTTTGAAAGAAATGTTCTATTTGAGTAACCGCACTTTTCCCACTAAGCTAGATAACAACAGGAAAGAGAGAGCTGTAGGTTTGCCTGTAGCTGCATGGGTGACTGAGCCGTGGTTGCATCCAGATAAGATAGAGAGATGTCGCTTTCTCTACAGCTAAGTATTCTGAATGTAATGGGTCTGCTACGGACATCACACAGTGGGTAGCAGTCGATGCCACGCTCAATCCTGAGCTTCACTGTGTAAACGTCACCTTGGAAAGACTGATATCAGGTGACACTCAGTATCAGGAAGAAATGATGGACATATTAAGCTCCACCTTGTTGTCCAAATGGATTGCTAGTCTGTTCAATAACACTGTTATGGGAGCACCAGAGAGTTGGTACATTGTATGTGGACATCAGGCCTACCAGTGGTTACCTAATAACTTCACAGGGGTCAGCACATTGGCCTTCCTGACCCCATCAACCTTTATAGTGCCTCACACCAGAGTAAATGTTAAAGCAATCCCGCTACACACATTATACAGACGAGCTGCAGACAACAATCCCAGACCCAATGGTAAACCTCATCTTGTAGAAATGGGGGGTGGCAAATAAGATTGTGAGCAGCGTATTAATTTACCCATTCATAACGCAGATGTGGGATAAGCTGGTAGAGGCGACTGATTATCTAGATGACCAGATCTTCCAGGTGCTTGATGTCCTGAATGCATCTAATATAATTCAGAAACAGCTAATTGTAGCCACTAACCAACACACCATAGTGCTGGACTACCTGACCGCTAAGGAAGGAGGGATGTGTCAGATCATCGGTCCTGCATGTTGTCATTACATTGACATTATGGGAAATCTCCAGGTCAGGACTGATATACATAAGTTAACAGAAATAACCGATAAGTGGTTACAGGAACATGACGCAAACAAGGACTCCTGATGGGGAGAAACATTCTCTTTCCTGAATCCCACCAATTGGTTCAAGGGTCTAGGTGGGTGACTCTCAGGGATTATACATACATGTATGCAATTATTATTATTCTGCTTGTTGATATATCTGGCCGTAAAAGCGCTGATCTATGTTGCACCTGAGTTACTCAGGTTTATATGTAAGGAAAGCCATGTCACAGAACCTCTGATTGTATACTATGGACCCCAGACAAGAAAAGATCCATTGTTGTGATACAATTATAGGTGTTTTGGTAGGGAACTGAGGTGAAGCAGGTAGGAAAATCCCGAGGACGCGACTAGCGCACTCCTATATACCTACTGAGATGCCATAATTGGTCACAAAAGGAGGGAAATGTGAGAGAAAAGAATCCATCTTGTTTGTCTGTGGTATCCATTTTGTCTTATGTAATGGTCATCAAGTAACACTGATGGGCAGTGAGGTTTCACATTACTGTTCACTCCCCTAAGGCTACTATTGTTTCATAGGTCAGAGGGAACTATTTGTTTGTCTCTGACCCTATTTAAAGTACCACATATGTTAATAAAGCAGAAGTATTTTCTAGTACACCATATAAGGCTGTGCTGTATTGATTTCCTCGAGATCTCGAAAATATAATTTTAATATTTGGAGTTCGGAAGGCATAGAAGAGAGAGTATTTCGCTCACACAAGCCACTGTATATACAGCAGTCACAGTCTCTCCTATTTGGTGTATATATATCAGCACAGGCATCTCCTATGTGATGTATATACACCAGTCTCGGTGTATCTTATGTGATGTAACGGCAGAAACCTGGCACTCCAAAAATATGATGAGAAAATAATTTTCAAGAATTTTTATTATATGATTCTTCAAAATGACGTTTGACATTTCGGCCTCATATGGCCTTCATCAGAACAGGGTTCTGCCCAGTGGAATTCTCAGTATCTGTATTATTCTGTGTATATACACTGCATAGTACCACTTTTCCTGTCATATATACCGTATTTTTCAGACTATAAGACGCACCAGACAATGAGATGCACGCCAAATTTTAGGGTGGAAAATAGGAATAAAAATATTTTTTATAAGATGGGGGTCCGTCTTATAGTCTGAATAGGTATCTTACCTGGAGGGGCGGTTGAGCTGGGGTCACAGGAGGCAGGGTCCTTCAGGAAGCCGGCGGAAGTGGAGGCATATAATGTTTGCTGAGTTCACCCAAGGGTCCCCATTTCTTTATCAGCTGCACTCTCTCAAGGGACCCTTTCCACTGTCCACCCAAAGACCCATGTATTGCTGACTGAGCTTAGTCAAGTGACGGACATATTAACTGTCCACTGAGTTCACCCATGGGCCTATATGTCACAGTCCGCTGAACTCATCCCCAGGGACTCATATACTGTCCGCTGAGCTTACCTCAGAGAAACAGTTTTACTGTTTGTTGAGTTCACCCAAGGGCCCACATTTCATTATCAGCTGGGCTCACCGGCAGGGAGCCATAAACCATGCAATGAGCTTATTTAAGGCACACACATTTACTATCTTTCTAAGGTTACCCAAGGGCCCTCCCTTTTCATCTGGATTCAGACTGATGCTTGAGGAGCATGGGAAATGGCACTCGGGAGTGATGGGCGAACCCAAACACTATAGTTCAGTGTCCGTACCGAACACCAACTGTTCGAGCACAGACCCCGAGCACGGACTTCCTCAGGAAGTCCATGATAATGTTGGGGTTCGGGTTCCGGTGTATCCCATGCTGTCACCAACAGCCAGCGCGTACTTCCATAGGAAACAGCGAGCACAGGAGCCGCTGGAAGGGAGCAGTAGTCTCTCATCTGCTGGTGCCTGTGCTGTGCTGAAAGTAAAAAAAAATGTTAAAATTAATAAAAAAAAAGTTGAAACAAAAATAAAACACATTATACTCACCTACACCTTGTCCCCGATTATTCTCTGCCCCCGCAAAAAAATAAAAAAACACCATATACTCACCTTACACCTAGTCCGCGAAACCCATGACCACCTGTAATAAAAGTAAAATAATAAACCAACCTCATCCTTACCTTTCCAACGCAGAACTCAGTTCAACTCATTACAAGCGGGGGAAAATACTCAGCGTGCATTCGCTGACCTCATTTGCCGGCCGCTTAACAGAGCTGTCACATTTAACAATGTGCCTGTTCTCCTCATGGGACCTTCATGGGACCCTTGCTATTTGGACTGGCAGTAGGCGCCGGCTGATGGTGGTAGTAGTACCATCAGCCGTCGCCTATGACCCACAGTAATCTTTTTACCGCACGTCACTGTCACAGCTGTGGGATCATGCTGACACCTGTCAGCATGATCTAACAGCCCTATGACCAGGGTAATGCTATTACTGCCAATTAGAGCCTGTGTTTCTTGCACTGTCGTGCAAGTGATAGCACAGGAAACCATGTATATTGGGTTCCCCCATTCACATGAATGGGGTCTGTGTTCGGAATCGGGATCCGGGTACTGTTCTGGTATCTGAACCCAAACTTTTAATAAACTGTTCAGAGTTTGACTCAATTAGCCAAACCTGAACAGTCACGGATTCGCCCATCACTAGTGCTGGGCAATTTTTTATTTCTTTTTTACAAACCGCAAACTGAATGTCAAAGTGTTTGTTAAACCATGAATTTCAGGAAATTCGACTTAAACATGATCCTTCAGTGATCGATCATCTCATCTCTATGTGGATAGTATATTTTTCCTCTACCATAAAAAAATGTAACAACTTCAAATACAGCAGTGTGTGATTTTTTTAAGCAAAATTCCTAAAATAAGGATAGGTTTTTCAATCTTCCATATCTAATGGCCATGCATCTTCCAGGTTTATGAGCATCACAATTACCAAGAAACTGTTGAAACTGTTATTATCATCTCAAGGATATAATGGCAAGCTGAAAGAATTGATGCTAATGTGCAAAAGTTACTAGCTTCCAAACTAATGTCAAGGCTCATAAGGAAATGTAAGCTATTGATGTTTGCCATGCTCAAGTGAGGAGTCAACATTAGGTGTTTCCTTTTCACCAGGTTTGTCTTCTATTATGAGAAATCAGTTTGCTCAAGCAACTGTGCAACTTTTGTCATGAAACAGTAAAGAGATTATGGGGAGTTCTTCAAGTGCATCATAAATTAGAGCAGGGTCTTTCAATTATTTTCTTCTGGGGCCTCACCAGACTTACTAATACTGTGCCTAGTCCTTGCCAGAAAGACAGACCAAGGTGACATCTGGGCCTCACAACTTGTAGAGGAAGTTCATGCACAAATTTAAAAATGTTCCTCAATTTTCCTTTTTAGCCTCTTGAGTCCAGTATAACACAAAAAAAGTACAGAATTAGTCAAATATATTAATAAAAAAAGGTTTGTCATGTAGTGACAATAGACTAATGGCACCTATCCGATCCCTTGAACAAAGGGCACCCTAGGCTATCCCAGTCCTCCAGATGATTACTCCAGATGGTGGAGACACCAGGGTCTCATACCTTGCTTTGCTCTTATCTTAACCTTTATCCCTTCCCTCCCCCACCCAGGAAGGTGTGAGGCCAAAGTGTATTGAAAAACATCAACCAGACAGACAGGGGTAAATAGACAGGGATAAAATAAAACTGCAATCAAACAAATGCACTCACAAATCAACAGAGTAGAAATCAAGGGAACAGTAGGAGGGGAAGACCAAATGGGAGAGATTAAGATAAACACACAATTCACTTTATGACTTGGAAAGTATCCATAAAATGTTTGAATATAGCCATTATCTGACATCATTGATTATTCTTCTACATGAAAAAAAAAAACCAAACATTTTTCATTAGTGTTTTTGTTTAGATTTCTATTACTGTTTCATCAGTTTATTAGTTTTCACCATCAATGTTTCATCAATTCATGTCGTATGATACAAAAAAAAACCTGATAAATGTTTCTCAGGCCTCTCCTATAAAATCAACATGAAAAAATAGACAAGATAGCTAGGGTGCAACTGAGATGGCATCTGACTGTTTTCCACGATTTTTATGCTTCATGAACTTGAATGGGTGAGTTTGACTGAGAATGTATATGTTTTGCTTTTGTTCTATTTTTATGTAAACAGTCCCACAGGCTACAATGGTTATGAGCTACATCCTTGAAAAACATGGTCAGAACTTGTACATAAAAGACCAATGTCTGAATGAGTCTTAGCAAAATAGTAATTAAAAATGAGTGAATGTATTCAAGTAGAATTTAATTTTACTTGAATGTTAAAAAAGTCTCCATTAGTCAAAATGCAGATTTTTTTTGTAATTTTATTAAACGTAGATTCCGAAAAATTGTGGCTAAACTGTAAAAAAATATCAAAGGTTAAAAAAGAAAAAAAAACATATATTCATTTTAGCACTCAACTCTGCTTTGCACTGTCCATCGTCCGGTCATCGAGGTATCTTTTTATCACCGCCTCTAAGTGGTGAATCCCTGGACTTCTTCATGCTAGGTCAGAACTTCTGGCTGTGATGAAGCTCAGTACATTTTCGTGCATGAAGCCTTGACATTGTGACTATATACGTTCTCATGCAGAATTATCTCAGTCCTTTTAAAAAAGGAGGAGCCAGGGAGATGAGCTGTAAGGGGAGTATAAATATTTTTTTTATTATTTTCTACGTGTTACTTTTATGATGCTTTGTGGTCTGGAGAGACACTACTGCATGATAATGAACATTCAATTTGCAGAGAATAACTTCACTACAAACCAAATTTCTCTGGAAAATCCGTACAATTAGACAAATTTGAATTTAGTTTGATCCACTTATCTCTAGTATTAACTATTCAGAAAATATTTTACTAAAACTGTTCTATACCTTTGTGTCTTCTAATGTATTTTGATTTTTTTTAAATGGACATTGAAAAAAGTAGCAATTGTTAACGACTTATTTGCACTTTTAGAAGATTAATTTTGTAAAATATTATATACACTTCTACACAAAATCTTTTACTATTTTTTGTATTAGTTTCTTCAATCATGAGATCAATCGCAAGTTATAATTTGTAAAATATTCACATACAGTACAGACCAAAAGTTTGGACACACGTTCTCATTTAAAGATTTTTCTGTATTTTCTTGACTATGAAAATTGTACATTCACACTGAAGGCATCGAAACTATGAATTAACACATGTGGAATTATACACTAAGCAAAAAAGTGTGAAAGAACTGAAAATATGTCTTATATTCTAGGTTCTTCAAAGTAGCCACCTTTTGCTTTGATGACTGCTTTGCACACTCTTGGCATTCTCTTGATGAGCTACTTTGAAGAATGCCTTCAGCATTGTTCACCAAACTGGTATCAAACTAATGCCCAAATCAGGCCCTTACCTGGCATGCAGACAATGGGCATCATATCAGTAGTGCTTCCCACCTCCCGATTTATTATTATTTTTATTATTTATTATTATAATTCCATTATTCATTAATTCAATGAAGCTTTACATAATTAAAAGGGGTATACATAGCAAACAACAAGTACAATAATTTGAAAAAAAGCTAGTCAGCGACTGGTACAGGAGGAGAGAGGACCCTCGAGGGCTCACAATCTACAAGGGTTGGGTGAGGATACAGTAGGTTACTGCAGGTTGTAGGCTTGTCGGAAAAGGTGGGTCTTCAGGTTCCTTTTGAAGGTTTCCACGGAAGATGAGAGTCTGATGTGTTTGGGTAGAGAGTTCCAGAGTAGGGGGATGCAGAGGAGAAATATTGTATGCGATTGTGGGAAGAGGAGATAAGAGGGGAGTAGAGAAGGAGATCTTGTGAGGATCGGAGGTTGCGTGCAGTTAAGTATCAGGAGACTAGGTCACAGATGTATGGAGGAGACAGGCTGTGGATGGCTTTATTTGCCATGGTTAGGGTTTTGAACTTGAGTCTCTGGGCAATGGGGAGCCAGTGAAGGAATTAACAGAGAGGAGAGACCAGGGAATAATGGGGGGACAGGTGGATTAGTTGGGCAGCAGAGTTTAGGATAGATTGATAGATTGGAGGGGTGTGAGAGTGGTAGAAGGGAGGCCACAGAGCAGGAGGTTGCAGCAGTCGAGGCGGGAGATGATAAGGGCATGCACTAGTGTTTTTGCAGGTTCGTGGTTGAGAAATGTGCGGATTCGTGAATCATTTTTGAGCTGGATTTGGCAGGAAGTGGAAAAGGCATGGATTTGGAATTAATAAGCACTGTGTAAACTTTAAATTTCTTTGTTAGTCCTTAGTTGCTGTAATACTTGTTATGCTACTCCAGGCTTCCTTGCCCCCAGTATTCTATAAGTAATTCATTCATGTTTTTTCCTTTCTTGCCCCAAAAATTGGAATATTGTGTAAGAGGGAAATTCTAAATTCACTTTTAAGTTAGTCAACCCCAAATAAAAATAATAAAATATTCCCATGATCATATGTTTAGCTCTAGGGAACATACAGTAAATAAGAGTCTAGACTGACCAAGCTGAGTTTTGAAGGATGTCTAGTAGTGATGAGCGAACGTGCTCGCCACTGCTCGGTACTCGCCCAAGCATCACTGAGCTCGGCGCTCGGCGAGTATTTCCGGGTTGCTCTGGCGGGAACTCGGGTCCCCTCCCTGCATGTTTAGCCTCCATTTAAAATGGGCAAGGTGAGTGGCAAGGGACGGGGGAAGTGGACATGATGGTGCTGAAATTGTGACACAACAAACACCCACATATTGTTGCTCGACCTTCCTGTCCCAATTACTAGGGGACCGCAGAACACCACTATTGAACAAAGATTAGTGTCAAAAGATTGTTGGTTGGATAGCAGATAATGATTATAGTCACTTTGCCACCACCACCACTACCTTGTCTTCCACACGGTCAAGTCTCAGTAGCCATGAGTCTGGACCGCATATTCCTCAACCTGATCCTTCTTCCTACCACCATGCCGAGTGTCCAGAGACAACTGATCCCACGCTTGGACACTCAGAAGAGCTGTTCACTTTTCCATTTGAATATTCGAGCCTCTCGCCCGGCCAGCTTCAAGCGAGTCAAGAGAAGAACATGTGTAGCGATGCCTGAATATTGGAGCAGCCAAAGTCACACGAAGGTGACAGTGGAAAAGTACCTCTTGCCAGGCCAGCTTCAAGCGAATCAAGAGGAGAACGCGTGTAGTGATTAGTGTTGAGCCACCCCCGTAGTGTTCGGGTTCGGTTCGGTTCGTCGAACACCGGGATGTTCGAGGAACTGTTCGTCGAACACCTTAGAACACCGTCGAACACCGTTAAAACCAATGGCAGGCAAACAAAAACACATAGAAACACATAGAAAACACCTGCAAAGGTGTCCAAAAGCTGACAAACTGCTCAGAAGACACTCTCTTTAAAAAAGCCGGCCGGCAAATTCAGCAGCGGCATACACCGGTACCCGACAATTTAGACAAGAAGGAATAGAGCATCACACATAGATTAGATAGATAGAAACATGTCAGTCACACATATAAGAAGCACAGTGACAGTGTTGGTTACTGCACTTGTCATTTAGTGTAAAGGATTTATTAAAAAAAATATTAGTGTTTTCATGCACTGTCTCTTTAAAAAAGCCGGCCGGCAATTCAGCATCTGTACCCGACAATTTAGAACAGAAAGAATAGAGCTTCACACATAGATTAGATAGATAGAAACATGTCAGTCACATATATAATAAGTACAGTGATAGTGTTGCTTACTGTACTTGTCATTTAGTGTAAAGGATTTATTTAAAAAAATAATAGTGTTTTCATGCACTGTCTCTTTAAAAAAGCCGGCCGGCAATTCAGCAGCGGTACCCGACAATTTAGAACAGAAAGATAGAGCATCACACATAGATTAGATAGATAGAAACATGTCAGTCACATATATATGAAGTACAGTGATAGTGTTGGTTACTGTACTTGTCATTTAGTATTAAAATAAAGGATTTATTATTAAAAAAATTGGCGTGGGGTTCCCCTTAATTTTAGGCTCTAGCGGAGGTTAAGCAGACGGCTGGGGCAGATGTTTGAAGCCTGGGAAGGGGGTAATACCCACGGAGCTTCCCAGGCTACTAATATCAGCCCCCAGCTGAATACATAGCCTTTACTAGCTATTAAAATGGGGGACCCCCCAAAAAAAATGACGTGGGGTCCCCCCTAATTTAATAGCTAGCAAAGGCTAGGCAGACAGCTGGGGGCTGATATTAATAGCCCAGGAAGGGAGCCATGAATATTGGCCCCCTCCCAGGCTAGAAACACCAGCCGTCAGCCGCCCCAGAAATGGCGCATTCATAGGATGCGCCAATTCTGGCACTTAGCCTCGCTCTTCCACGCTGCCCTGGTGCGGTGGCAGGGGGTAATAGGGTTGGGGTTGATGTCAGCTTATAATGCCAGCTGACATCAAGCCCAGGTTAGTAATGGAGTGGCATCTATAAGACACCCCCATTACTAACCCCATAGTCAAAGTTAAAAAAAACACAAACACCCAGAATAAAGTCCTTTAATTGAAATAAAGACACAATCCTTTATTGTTCTAAATTAAACCATACTTACCGTCACGCCCATTCCAGCTGAAGCCAACGATCTCCTGCAATAAAAGAAAAATAATAAACCAACTTCATCCTTACCTTTCCATGGCTCCCACGACGGCTCCAGCTCTGCTACATCGAGATGACAGGCTGGACCGCAGCAGAACGCTGCCATCCAGCCTGTCATCCCGCAGACACTGAGAAGCGCAGGCTTGCTTGCGCTGCTCAGCGTCTCTCTGTGACGACATCCAGATGAGCCGAGTTAATGTCCAATGAACTCGGCTCACCTCATGCACGTCACTGACAGCGTGGGAAAATTCTCACGCTGAAGCGCTGATTGCAGGAGAATTTTCCCACGCTGTCAGTGACGTGCAGGAGGTGAGCTGAGTTCATTGGACATGAGCTCACCTCATGCACATCACTGACAGCGTGGGAGAATTCTCCTGCACTCAGCACTTCAGCGTGAGAATTTTCCCACGCTGTCAGTGACGTGCATGAGGTGAGCCGAGTTCATTGGACATGACCTCGGCTCATCTGGATGCCGTCACAGCGAGACAGTGAGGAGCGCAAGCATGCCTGCGCTTCTCAGTGTCTGCGGGATGAGAGGCTGGATGGCAGCGTTCTGCTGCGGTCCAGCCAGTCATCTCGATGTAGCAGAGCTGAAGCTGTCGTGGGAACCATGGAAAGGTAAGGATGAGGTTGGTTTATTATTTTTCTTTTATTGCAGGAGATCGTTGGCTTCAGCTGGAATGGGCGTGATGGTAAGTATGGTTTAATTTAGAACAATAAAGAATTGTGTCTTTATTTCAATTAAAGGACTTTATTCTGGGTGTTGTGTTTTTTTTAAATACTTTACTAGAAATTCATGGCGGTCATGTCTAATACTGGCGTGACCCCATGAATTTTGGGCTTGGGGCCAGCTGATAATACCAAGCTGGCCATAACCCCTTTATTACCCAGTGAGCCACCGCACCAGGGCCCTGGATGAGTTGGGTACAGCGCCAGAAGATGGCGCTTCTATGAACGCGCCATTTTCCGGGGTGGCTGCGGACTGCAATTTGCAGCGGGGGGGGCCCAGAAAGCTTGGGCCTCCCTGCGCTGCAGATTCCAGCCCCCAGCTGCCTAGTTGTACCTGGCTGGACACAAAAATAGGGCGAAGCCCCACGTACTTTTTTTTTAATTATTTCATGAAATTCATGAAATAATTAAGAAAAAAAGGGCTTCCCTATATTGTTGTGTCCGGCTAGGTACAAATAGGCAGCTGGTGGTTGGGGGCAGCCTGTTCCTGCCTGCTGTACCTGGCTGGACACAAAAATAGGGCGAAGCCCCACGTACTTTTTTTTTAATTATTTCAGGAAATTCATGAAATAATTAAAAAAAAATTGACGTGGGGCTTCGCACTATATTTGTGTCCAGCCAGGTACAGCAGGCAGGAACGGGCTGCCCCCAACCACCAGCTGCCTATTTGTACCTGGCCGGACACAACAATATAGGGAAGCCCTTTTTTTCTTAATTATTTCATGAAATAATTTAAAGAAAATTGACGTGGGGCTTCGCCCTGTTTTTGTGTCCAGCCAGGTACAACTAGGCAGCTGGGGGCTGGAATCCGCAGCGCAGGGAGGCCCAAGCTTTCTGGGCCACCCCCGCTGCAAATTGCAGTCCGCAGCCACCCCGGAAAATGGTGCGTTCATAGAAGCGCCATCTTCTGGCGCTGTACCCAACTCATCCAGGGCCCTGATGCGGTGGCTCACTGGGTAATAAAGGGGTTAGGGCCAGCTTGGCATTATCAGCTGGCCCTAAGCCCGAAATTCATGGGGTCACGCCAATATTAGACATGACCACCATGAATTTCTAGTAAAGTATTTAAAAAAAACACAACACCCAGAAAAAATTCCTTTAATTGAAATAAACACACAATTCTTTATTGTTCTAAATTAAACCATACTTACCATCACGCCCATTCCAGCTGAAGCCAACGATCTCCTGAAATAAAAGAAAAATAATAAAGCAACATCATCCTTACCTTTCCATGGTTCCCAGGACCGGTCCAGCTCTGCTACATCGAGATGACAGGCTGGACCGCAGCAGAACGCTGCCATCCAGCCTCTCATCCCGCAGACACTGAGAAGCGCAGGCTTGCTTGCGCTCCACAGTGTCTCTCTGTGAGGGCATCCAGATGAGCCGAGTTCATGTCCAATGAACTCGGCTCACCTCATGCACGTCACTGACAGCGTGGGAAAATTCTCCTGCACTCAGCGCTTCAGCGTGGGAGAATTCTCACACTGAAGCGCTGAGTGCAGGAGAATTCTCCCACGCTGTCAGTGACGTGCAGGAGGTGAGCTGAGTTCATTGGACATGAGCTCACCTCATGCACATCACTGACAGCGTGGGAGAATTCTCCTGCACTCAGCACTTCAGCGTGAGAATTTTCCCACGCTGTCAGTGACGTGCATGAGGTGAGCCGAGTTCATTGGACATGACCTCGGCTCATCTGGATGCCGTCACAGCGAGACAGTGAGGAGCGCAAGCATGCCTGCGCTTCTCAGTGTCTGCGGGATGAGAGGCTGGATGGCAGCGTTCTGCTGCGGTCCAGCCTGTCATCTCGATGTAGCAGAGCTGAAGCTGTCGTGGGAACCATGGAAAGGTAAGGATGAGGTTGCTTTATTATTTTTCTTTTATTGCAGGAGATCGTTGGCTTCAGCTGGAATGGGTGTGATGGTAAGTATGGTTTAATTTAGAACAATAAAGGATTGTGTCTTTATTTCAATTAAAGGACTTTATTCTGGGTGTTTGTGTTTTTTTTAACTTTGACTATGGGGTTAGTAATGGGGGTGTCTTATAGACGCCTCTCCATTACTAACCTGGGCTTGATGTCAGCTGGCATTATAAGCTGACATCAACCCCAACCCTATTACCCCCTGCCACCGCACCAGGGCAGCGTGGAAGAGCGAGGCTAAGTGCCAGAATTGGCGCATCCTATGAATGCGCCATTTCTGGGGCGGCTGACGGCTGGTGTTTCTAGCCTGGGAGGGGGCCAATATTCATGGCTCCCTTCCTGGGCTATTAATATCAGCCCCCAGCTGTCTGCCTAGCCTTTGCTAGCTATTAAATTAGGGGGGACCCCACGTCATTTTTTTTGGGGTGTCCCCCATTTTAATAGCTAGTAAAGGCTATGTATTCAGCTGGGGGCTGATATTAGTAGCCTGGGAAGCTCCGTGGGTATTACCCCCTTCCCAGGCTTCAAACATCAGCCCCAGCCGTCTGCTTAACCTCCGCTAGAGCCTAAAATTAAGGGGAACCCCACGCCAATTTTTTTAATAATAAATCCTTTATTTTAATACTAAATGACAAGTACAGTAACCAACACTATCACTGTACTTCATATATATGTGACTGACATGTTTCTATCTATCTAATCTATGTGTGAAGCTCTATTCTGTCTGTTATAAATTGTCGGGTACCGCTGCTGAATTGCCGGCCGGCTTTCTTAAAGAGACGGTGCATGAAAACACTATTATTTTTTTTGATAAATCCTTTACGCTAAATGACAAGTACAGTAAGCAGCACTTTCACTGTACTTCGTATATATGTGGCTGACATGTTTATATCTATCTAATCTATGTGTGAAGCTCTATTCTTTCGGTTCTAAATTGTCGGGTACAGGTGTATGCCGCTGCTGAATTGCCGGCTTTTCATGTTTCACTGTTGGCACTGTTCCCATCGATTTGGGCAATCACTGTAATGCCACAACCACCATGGCTGTGACATTACAGTGAGTGGCAGACAATCCCTGCATGATTGGTGCTCTAAATAGCGCCAGACATGCAGGACACGCTTTTGGTGCACGAACAGTTATCGAACATAACCTCGAACAGCCGAATTTTTTGCAAATCGTACGGGTTCGTCGAACAACTCGAACACCGCCCAAAACAGCTCGAATTTGAGATTGGCGAACAGTTCTAGTCGAACACCGCTCATCTCTAGTAGTGATGCCCAAATAATGAAGCAGCCAAAGTGCAATTACTGTCACAAGAGGTGGAGGATGATGATGATGATGATGATGATGAGACACAATTGCCAGAAAGTCAGGAGGGGGACCAGGGTGGGAAAGTGGAAGACGTGATGGTGGATGATATAGTAACTGACCCAACCTGGCAGGGGGACATACAGAGTGAAGACAGCAGCACACAGGGGGAGGCGTAGCACCACAAAAGGCAGGAAGAAGCAGTGTGGTGGCCGCAGACACAAGGCGGGAAAAGTTTCGGAAGACGGTGAGGGAGTAACTTGCTGACCGTACCAACGTCCTCCTTGATTCCTCTGTGCCTTATACGTATTGGTTATCCCAGCTGGACACATGGCATGAACTGGCTCTCTACGCCTTGGAGGTCCTGGCCTGCCCTGCCGCTAGCATTTAGTCAGAGCGGGTTTTTAGTGCCGCTTGTGGAATTATAACTGATAGGCGCATCCGCCTGTCAACTGAAAATGCTGCCAGGCTGACTCTTATAAAAATGAATAAGGGCTGGATTGGGCCAGACTTCTCAACACCACCGAATGATAGCAGCTTAACATAAACTCAAATACAGTGTATTTTTTTTTGGAAGTCTAACTCTATTCCCATGCACCTCTGCCTTCACATTCAGACATGGGTACACGCTTCCTGATTTTGTCTATTTGCTCATGTCCTCCTCCTTCTCCGCATCCTCATCCTCCACCACCATATGTACCATATCAACATATCTACATCTCTTGCAAGTGGCATAGGAGTTCCTCCAAATTTTTGGAAGCCATTGCTTCACTGCATAGGCACAAGTATAGGAGACCCACTTCGTTATAAGGGGATCATTGTTTTCAGGAGGTCCCCTGACCTTTACGTCTCTTGCAAGGGACATTGGAGTGCCTCCAAATTTTTGACAGCCATTGCAGTCACTGCATAGGCAAACAGTATTGGAGACCCTCTCTTTTCTAATGGGATTATGTCATTACTGAGGCCCACTTCTATGTGTCTTTAAATTGTTAGTGGAGTTTTTTCTAAATTTTGGCAGCCGTTGGACTCACTGCATGTCATTTAACTGTACAGCAGACCTTCTCCTTTCTAGTGGGAACATGTCGTGACTGTAGCCCAGCACTATGTGTCTTTAAATTGTTAGTAGGGTTTTTCCTCAGTTATGGCAGCTGTTGCACTCACTTCATACCCTATAACTGAATAGCAGGCCCTCTCCTTTCTAATGGGAAAATGTCATACTCGTTACTGTGGCCCAGCTCTATGTGTCTTTAAATTGTTATTGGGGTTTTTCCTAAATTTTGCCAGACGTTGGACTCACTGCATACCCTATAACTGAATAGCAGACCCTCTCCTTTCTCTTGGGAACATGTCTTTACTGTGGCCCAGCTCTATGTGTCTTTAAATTGTTAGTAGGGTTTTTACTAAATTTTGGCAGCCGTTGTACTTACTGCATACCCTATAATGTAATAGCAGACCATCTCCTTTCTAATGGGAACATGTCATACTCGTTACTGTGGCCCAGCTCTATGTGTCTTTAAATTATTAGTGGGGTTTTTCCTAAATATTAGCAGCCCTTGCAGTCACAGCATGGGCATTACCACTATAGGAGACCCATTCCTTTATAATGGGAACATATTTTTTACTGAGACCCTCCTCTATGCCTTTTCAAAGGAGTATTGAGTTGCGTCCAAATCTTTGGCACCCCTTGCAGTCACTACATATGCAATAACAGTATAGGAGACCCACTCTTTAATAATGGGAACAACAAAGTATAGCCGGCTGATGGCTCTCTAACAATAGCGAAGGCTGACTGCTGGCCCTTTACGAATAGTAAGGGCCACCTGATGGCCCTATAAAAATAGATTTGTGACTTTTAGAGTCCCTCCATCATAAATGAAACAGGATGTGTCTTATGATGTGTCACTCACCACATGGCCAGATAAGGTTGTAAAATGTTAAAATGACATTTCCTGGTGAATGCATTAGTCTTGGTTGAAAGCAATGCAAAAGTGTAAAAACGCATCAAAAACGCTACGTATGAACATAGCCCAAGGTGTGGAGGAGCATTTTTGTTTTTGTATATTTATTTTGCCTTATATACAAGTCAGTACCCTTGAAAGGATGTTCCTTAACATTTTTCCAGGAAAATCCATTTTGGTTTCGTTTTTGTATGTTTTCTTGTGAGTCCGTAAAAGTGGCGTAATACCTCTGACAACATTGTTGACAGCATTTACCTGGGAGTCAGAAATGCTTCCAGGGGTCTTCCCCATGCTGTTCCCATGTCATTTGAGCACTGTTCCCATCAATTTGGGCAATGTTTAGGCCCTCTGCAGACCACACTGGATAGCCGCCGGGAAAATGCTGGAGTTTCCCATAGACTTACATTGGGCTCGTTACTTGGACCAAGCACTCGAGTATTCAAATTTGCTCGACTCGGGCAACAAGTACCCGAGCATTTTAGTGCTCGCTCATCACTAATGTCTAGTAATATCTACACCAAGATATTAAATATCTGATATTTGCACTGTAAAGGGGAAGTAAAATGTCCATTAATATTTTGCGTGTCCCCTAAGTGGTAGATTTCTTGTCTTTTATAAAGGTCACTTGAAAGTTTTCCTACTGTACCTAAATTTGAGTAGGTTAATTGTCTTTTCTAAATAAATAATGTGATGCAAAATTAAATTCTATCTCATCCATTTTACACGTGATGGGCGACACATGGATTAGGTAATTTAACAGATGATCAAAGAGTTAAAAAGAAGTAACAACATAACCTTGTAAGTCTGTTAGTTATATTACAATCATTTACTGCAATTGGCATCATAACCTTAATCTGTATTAAATATAAATATTTTGCATTTGTACAGTCAAATTAATGTTATGTTAAGGTTGAATAAGGGGATGGCCAAGCAATGTTCACAAGAAGAATTATGTGTCATTACCATTACTGCCACTGCAGTATCCAGCTAGTACAGTAACCAATATCATTAGTAAAACTTTATAATCATTATTAAGAAGAGAAATTGAGCAGTAGGAATGTACTGTATTAAAGTCAATTATTTATGGAGTTTGCATGCTAGAATTATTCTCAAATCCTTAAAATCATCAAGTGCTTATTAAGAAATAAAATAAATAAAATAGCAAAATAGTAGGAATTCAAATTTGCTTTATGAATATATTTCCTGCAAGAAATATTGTGACTAGTGTATTTTAACACTAAGCACAAAATGTTGTCTTAAGCCTTGAATTAAACGTTAAAGAACAATAATAATTTAATATAAAAAGACAACATTTTTCATGTTTTCATTCAGGCTCAGTGAACTGTTCCATAGAATGAAAAATGTAGGAACAAAAGATTAAGTTATCATCTATGTTTTCCTTTTTTTATTGGGTAAATAAAGCCTCATGTCTGTGAGATGCACCACACAAGAAAATCAATTCTTTATTTTATAGGTTTGAAGATGAAATATGAAAACATGAAGTCACTTGAAGCTTATCCGTTCACGGTTTTCTTTAATGGTCAGATACTCTCATTTTTTACAATGGTCAGAAGTTAAAGATGAACGATTAAGAAGACAGCACTGCAAGAACACTATGTTACTATTAGGTAATTTTCTATGATGTTACAGATACTTCACAATTGTCTGTATTTAATTCATTGTATTTGATCCCAAATAGTTGCCGTTATATTTTAGAATCAAACCTATAAAAAGCAAATCCTTAAGCCTTCAAGAGGTTTTCCACAAGTTTAAAAAATGGGCTCTAGGATATGGATTGTTAAAAAATAATAAGAGAAGAGTTAATTCAAAATAAATTTCCTACGATGCCTGTACCACTAATCTCATTTTTAGCAGGCTTTGCGGAGTTTTAAATTCAAGGGTAACTATTTCTTATATTGTTACTTTATAGGAATCCCCACTCTAAACCATATTTTTGAAAGTTATAGAAAGACCCTTTAAGAAAGCACTATATTTTTTAGTTTATACATTTATGTTTCTTAAGTGATAACTTTTGTATCTTTAATTTAAAATTCCTACCATAAACTTTTCCCCCTTTTAATTTTTTTATATATTTGTATGTAGTATATTATTAGTGTGTATATTCTCCTACTGCCATCTTCTCAAGTATCCAGCACCATTCCGATTGATTTCTGAGTGACATCACTGCTTTTCAGATTCTCCAGGTCACACTGTGCTCTTTGACCCAAAAATCACTTTTACAGTATACGCCTAGGAGTTTCAGAACAAGGCTCCATAGGCTTATATTGTAAAAGAAACTTCAAGTTTGCGTACAAAGCATAGAGTGATCTGGATAGTCTGAAGAGCGATGACGGGAAGCAAAACAGCGCTGGATACTGGAGAAGGTGGCATTAGGTCAATGTATTAACACACTGACACTACATACAAATATACACAGATATAGAGAAAAAAAGATCATGGGAGGTCTTCTTTTTTAAGGCATTTTATTTATTACTGTGTAATTTTATTTTGTTTATCAGGTATAGAAAAAATGATTTAAATATTTTTTTTGTATGTTTATGTTCTATTGTTCATATGTTAGAAAGAATAACCAGTAAAAAATATTATCTAAAGGGATGTTCTACTACTTTGATATTTATGACCTATCCTCCTGCTCATAAACACAGCTCCATCAAATGTTTAGTAGCCGTTGCCTGGTAAAGGAGATGTGATCCTATTTAGCTAATAAAGCAGTGCAGCAAATCTCATTCAAATGAATAAAACATCAATATAAATTAATGGATCAACCCTTTAAAGTGAATCTGTCACAAATTTTTTGCTCCTCTTATAAGAGCAGCATGAGCTAAGGGAAGAGACCCTGTATCACTTACTGGGTTGTTTGCTGCTGTTTTGATAAACTCTCTGTTTTATCTGCAGCAGAGCTGCAAGTTCTCTGAGTGCAGAGCTATGTATATGGCTGTGTGCGCAATAACGCTGCAGAAAGGCTTAAAAAACGCATGATAGAAGGCCTGCCATGTTCCCCAATGATAATCCGCATGTGCTGTGCACATGCTGTGGAAATTTCCGCTGCGGATTATCATTGCGGAAAAAAATGCAGCACTACCAATTATTTTGCGGAAGTGCTGCGTTTTCGCCGCCATTGACTTGCATTGGAATGCATGGATTCCGCATCACTGCATCTGTAGATACGCATTCCATGAATTTCAATGTGCGGATGGTACCCGGGTCTGGAGGAGAGGAGACTCTCCTCCGGACCCGGGTACCATAGAACCTGTAAAAAAAAAGAATAAAATGAAAAATAAATATTATATTTACCTTCTGATGGCTCCCGGTGTGCTTGTCTTGGCTTGCCAGCAGATAGCGATGGATTGAAGGACCTGCGCTGACGTCATTTAGTCATGTGACGGCAGGTCCTTCAGTGTACCGCGAGCTGCCGGCAAGCCAAGATGGAGCGAATAAAGACAGGGGGGGGGGCCATCAGAAGGTATGTATATATTTATTTTTTTATTTTTTACCATTCTTTGGGGTCACACTATATAAATCCATGCCGTTTGCATGGAGTTATATAGTGTGACCAAGTTGTCAAGCACTTTCCAAGTGATGCTAAAATCGCTTGGAAAGCGCTTGTCAACCCGCATGCGGAAATGCTTGTGAAGAACGTTTCACATCCGCTTGTCCCTGGCAGGAATAACCCATGTACAATCCGCATGCGTTTTTTCTGCCAGGGAGATGCAGAAACGCTCAGGAAAAAAATTCTGAGCATTTCTGCATCGTGGGCACATAGCCTTACAGCTTTCTGTGAACACTGTGAATAGGCAGAAAGCTTACAATTACTGTTAGAGATAGGGTTATACAGAGCTCATGAATAAGGAAGACTACATGGCAGTGGGTTTTTCAAAACTACAACAAGTAGCCCAATAAGTCACACATCAGTGGATTCATGTTCTCTATCTCTACATCACACTGCTCTCAATTTAAGTGGCAAAACCTGGCAACCTGTCACTTTAATTTGTATGCTTGTATTACAGGTTTAATGATTTTATTCAAAACATTTTTGCAAGAAAATGTATTTCATATTAATTTGTTCTTCTGTCAATTATAATGTATTATTTTTTAATTCCTCTTTGATTATTTCTCTATAAAACTGGGGGTCTGATTGAATAGTATCCCATTTTTCATGACAGGTCACTTTTGATCACTGCAAATAAAAGGTTAAACAAATGAAATCAGAAGTTCCGGCAATCCCTGCCATTAAAGAGGCATAGTGTTTGTTTTTTTATTATATTCAGTAAGCATTGTGTATCTTATATATATATTTACACAGTGAATACAGAAAACATTCGGACTCCTTTCAATTTTTCTCTCTTTGCTTCATTGCAGCCATTTGGTAAATTCTAAAAAGTTAATTTTTTTCCCATTAAAGTACACTCTGCACACCATCTTGACTGAAAAAAACAGAAATGTAGAAATTTTTGCAAATTTATTAAAAAAGAAAAACTGAAATATTACATGGTCAGAAGTATTCAGACCTTTGCTCAGTATTTAGTAGAAGCACCCTTTTGAGCTAGCACAGCCATGAGTCTTCTTGGGAATGATGCAACAAGTTTTTCACACCTGGATTTGGGGATCCTCTGCCATTCTTCCTTGCAGATCCTCTCCAGTTCAGTCAGGTTGGATGGTGAACATTGGTGGACAGCCATTTTTAGGTCTCTCCAGAGATGCTCAATTGGGTTTAGATCAGGGTTCTGGCTGGGCCAGTCAAGAATGGTCACAGAGTTGTTCTGAGGCCACTCCTTTGTTTTTTTAGCTGGGTGCTTAGGGTCATTGTCTTGTTGGAAGGTGAACCTTCGGCCAAGTCTGAGGTCCAGAGCACTCTGTAAGAGGTTTTCATCCAGGATATCTCTGTATTTGACTGCATTTAGTTTCCTTCAATTGTAACCAGTTGTCCTGTCCCTACAGCTGAAAAACACTCCCATAGCATGATGCTGCCACCACCATGTTTCACTGTTGGGATTATATTGGGCAGGTGATGAGCAGTGCCTGGTTTTATCCACACATACCACTTAGAATTATCACAAAAAGTTCTATCTTCGTCTCATCTGACCAGAGAATCTTATTTCTCATAGTCTGGGAGTCCTTCATGTGTTTTTGAGCAAACTCTATGCTTGCTTTCATATGTCTTGCACTGAGGAGAGGCTTCCGTCGGGCCACTCTGCCATAAAGGCCTGACTTGTGGAGGGCTGCAGTGATAGTTGACTCTGTGGAACTTTCTCCCACCTCCCTACTGCATCTCTGGAGCTCAGCTACAGTGATCTAGGGGTTCTTTTTTACTTCTCTCACCAAGGCTCTTTTCCCATGATTGCTCAGTTTGGCTGGATGGCCAGGTCTAGGATGACTTCTGGTGGTCCCAAACTTCTTCCATTTTAGGATTATGGAGGCCACTGTACTCTTATTATTCTTGAGTAGTGCAGAAATTCTTTTGTAACCTTGGCCAGATCTGTGCCTTGCCAAAATTCTGTCTCTGAGCTCCTTGGGCAGTACCTTTGAGTTCATGATTCTCATTTGGTCTGACATGCACTGTGAGCTGTGAGGTCTTATATAGACAGGTGTGTGCCTTTACAAATCAAGTCCTATATTAATTAAACACAGCTGGACACCAATGAAGGAGTAGAACCATCTCAAGGAGGATCACAAGGTAATGGACAGCATGTGACTTAAATGAGTGTCTGAGCAAAGGGTCTGAATACTTATGACCATATGATATTTGTCTTTCTTTTTTAATAAATTTGCAAAAATTTCTACATTTCTGTTTTTTTCAGCCAAGATGGGGTGCAGAGTGTACTTTAATGAGAAAAAAAAAAACTTTTTAGAATTTACCAAATGGCTGCAATGAAACAAGGAGTGAAAAATTTAAAGGGGTCTGAATACTTTCCGTACCCACTATATATATATTTATTTATAAGTATATATATATATATATATATATATATATATATAGTCACCATTTACACTCTGGCTCTGTTTGAGAAAGGTCCTGTGAACTGAAACGTCGCCATTTGGGCTCAATTAAAAGACACTTTTTTTTAAAAAAAAATGGTTTGATTGGGGAGCTACCTTCTTCTTATATTCTCTACAATGCAATGACTTATATATATTGCTGTTTTTGTAAGTTTGCCCACTGACAAAGACATGAACAGTCTATAATTTTAAGGGTAGGTTAATTTTAACATTGAGAGATAGAATATCCAAAAAAAATAAAGAAAATCACATTGTATAAATTATATACTTTTTTTCATTTTGCAGTGAGAAATAAATATTTGATCCCTCTGGCAAACAACACTTTGATGGCAAAACCCTTGTTGGCAAGCACAGCAGTCAGACGTTTTTTGTAGTTGATGATGAGGTTTGTGCACATGTCAGGAGGAATTTTGGTCCACTCCTCTTTGCAGATTATCTCTAAATCATTAAGATTTTGAGGCTGTCACTTGGCAACTCAACAGTGTGATGCAGCAGCAAAAAAGGCAAATACAATTCTGGGATGTATTAACAGAAGCATACAGTCTAGATCACGTGAAGTCATTATCGGTCTTTACTCCTCTTTGGTCAGACCTCATCTGGAATACTGTGTACAGTTTTGGGCACCACATTTTAAAAAAGACATAGACAAACTGGAGCAAGTTCAGAGAAGAGCGACTAGAATGGTGACTGGTCTGCAAACCATGTCCTATGAGGAACGGTTGCAGGATTTGGGAATGTTTAGCTTGCAAAAAAGAAGACTGAGAGGAGACTTAATAGCTGTCTACAAATATGTCAAGGGCTGTCACATTGTAGAAGGATCATCTTTATTCTCATTTGCACAAGGAAAGACTAGAAGCAATGGGATGAAATTAAATGGGAGGAGACACAGATTAGATATTAGAAAAAACTTTTTGACAGTTAGGGTGATTAATGAGTGGAACAGGCTGCCACGAGAGGTGGTGAGTTCCCCTTCAATGGACGTCTTCAAACAGAGGCTGGACAGACATCTGTCTGAGATGATCTAGTGAATCCTGCTTTGAGCAGGGGGTTGGACCAGATGACCCAGGAGGTCCCTTCCAACTCTACCATTCTATGATTCTATGATTCTATGATTCTATGAACTCGGAGCTTCAACTCCCTCCATAAGTTTTCTATGGGATTAAGGTCTGGAGACTGGCTAGGTCACTCCATTAACTTAATGTGCTTCTTTTTGAGCCACTCATTTGTTGCCTTGGCTGCATGTTTTGGGTCATTGTTTTGCTGGAAGACCCAGCCATGACCCATTTTTAATGTCCTGGAGGAGGGAAGGAGGTTGTCACTCAGGATTTTACAGTATATGGCTCCATCCATTCTCCCATTGATGTGGTGAAGTAGTCCTGTGCCCTTAGCAGAGAAATACCTCCAAAACATAATGTTTCCACCTCCATTCTTGACAGTGGGGATGGTGTTCTTTGGGTCATAGGCAGAATTTCTCTTCCTCCAAACATGGTGAGTTGAGTTAATGCCAAAGAGCTCAATTTTTGTCTCATCTGACCACAGCACCTTCTCCCAATAACACACAGAATCATCCAGGTGTTCATTGCCAAACTTCAGATGGGTCTTCACATGTGCCTTATTGAACAGGGGGACCTTGCGGGCACTGCAGGATTTTAAACCTTTAAGGCATAATGTGTTACCAATGGTTTTCTTGGTAACTGTGGTCCCAGCTGCCTGTAGATCATTAACAAGATCCCCCTGTGTAGTTTTAGGCTGATCTCTCACCTTCTTCATGATCAAGGATACCCCACGAGGTTAGATTTTGCATGGTGCCCCAGATCGATGTCGATTGACAGTCATTTTGTATTTCTTCCATTTTCTAACTATTGCACCAACAGTGGTCTCCTTCTCACCCAGCGTCTCACTTATGGTTTTGTAGCCCATTCCAGCTTTGTGCAGGTCTTTGATCCTGTCCCTGACATCCTTAGAAAGCTCTTTGGTCTTGCCCATTTTGTAGAGGAAAGAGTCTGACTGATTAATTGAGTCTGTGGACAGGAGTCTTTTATACAGGTGACTATGTAAGACAGCTGTCTTTAATGTAGGTAACGAGTTGTTTAGGAGCGTCTAACTGGTCTGTAGGAGCCAGAACTCATAATGGCTTGTAGGGGATCAAAAACTTATTTCTCTCTGCAAAATGCAAATAAATTTATCTAATTTATACAATGTGATTTTCTTGATTTTTTTGGAATATTCTATCTCTCAATGTTAAAATTAACCTGCCCTTAAAATTATAGACTGTTCATGCATTTTTCAGTGGGCAAACTTACAAAAACAGCAAGGGATCAAATCCTTATTTCCCCCACTGTATATATATATATATATATATATATATATATATGTATATATATATATATATATATATATGTATATACACAGTATATATATATGTGGAAATCTGTGCTTTGGTCTGATGAGTCCAAATTTGAGATCTTTGGTTCCAACCACCGTGTCTTTGTGCGACGCAGAAAAGGTGATTGGATGTACTCTACATGCCTGGTTCCCACCGTGAAGCATGGTGGAGGAGGTGTAATGGTGTGGGGGTGCTTTGCTGGTGACACTGTTGGGGATTCATTCAAAATTGAAGGCATACTGAACCAGCATGGCTACCACAGCATATTGCAGCGGCATGCTAGTCCATCTGGTTTGCATTTAGTTGGACCATCATTTATTTTTCAACAGGACAATGACCCCAAACACACCTCCAGGCTGTGCAAGGGCTATTTGACCAAGATGGAGGGTGATGGGGTGCTATGCCAGATGACATGGCCTCCACAGTCACCAGACCTGAACGCAATCGAGATGGTTTGGGGTGAGCTGGACCACAGAGAGAAGGCAAAAGGGCCAACAAGTGCTAAGCATCTCTGGGAACTCCTTCAAGATTGTTGGAAGACCATTTCTGGTGACTACCTCTTGAAGCTCATCAAGAGAATGCCATGAGTGTGCAAAGCAGTCATCAAAGCAAAAGGTGGCTACTTTGAAGAACCTAGAATATAAGACATATTTTCAGTTGTTTCACACTTTTTTGTTAAGTATATATTTCCACATGTGTTAATTCATAGTTTTGATGCCTTCAGTGTGAATGGACAATCTTCATAGTCGTGAAAATACAGAAAAATCTTTAAATGAGAAGGTGTGTCCAAACTTTTGGTCTTTACTGTATATATATATATATGCATTCAGTGCGCATTGTATTTTTTATACTCAGGAGCACAGTATATATTTTTTATATTTCAGGGGCAAAGTGTATATTTTTTAAACAGAGGGCAGAGTCGATATTTTTATATCCAGAGGCACAAGATATACAATTTGTTTTCACTCAAGGGACACATTGTATATTTTTCATATTCAGTAAGATAGTGTATTTTGTATTCTCAGAGGAACTCAAGTGCAAGAGATTCATCTACAACCCCTGGCAAAAATTATGGAATCACCGGGCTCTGAGGATGTTCATTCAGTTGTTTAAAGTTGTTGAAAAAAAGCAGATCACAGACATGGCACAAAACTAAAGTCATTTCAAATGGCAACTTTGGGGCTTAAAGAAACACTAAAAGAAATCAAGATTAAAAATGTGGTACTCAGTATGGGTAATTTTTTCCAGACCAAGCAGAGGGAAAAAATTATGGAATCACTCAATTCTGAGGAAAAAATTATGGAATCACCCTGTAATTTTTCAAATTAACACCTGCATCAAATTAGATCTGCTTGTTAGTCAGTATCTAAAAAGGAGTAATCACACCTTGGAGAGCTGTTGCACCAAGTGGACTGACATGAATCATGGCTCCAACACAAGAGATGTCAATTGAAACAAAGGAGAGGATTATCAAACTCTTAAAAGAAGGTAAATCATCACGCAATGTTGCAAAAGATGTTGGTTGTTCACAGTCAGCTGTGTCTAAAATCTGGACCAAATACAAACAACATGGGAAGGTTGTTAAAGGCAAACATACTGGTAGATCAAGGAAGACATCAAAGCGTCAAGACCGGAAACTTAAAGCAATATGTCTCCAAAACTGGAAATGCACAACAAAACAAATGAGGAATGAATGGGAGGAAACTGGAGTCAATGTCGGCAACCAAACTGTAAGAAACCGCCTAAAGGAAATGGGATTTACATACAGAAAGCTAAACATAAGCCATCATTAACACCTAAACAGAAAAAAAACAAGGTTACAATGGGTTAAGGAAAAGCAATCATAGACTGTGGATGACTGGATGAAAGTCATATTCAGTGATGAATCACGAATCTGCATTGGACAAGGTGTTGATGCTGGAACTTTTGTTTGGTGCCATTCCAATGAGATTTATAAAGATGACTGCATGAAGAGAACATGCAAATTTCCACAGTCATTGATGATATGGGGCTGCATGTCAGGTAAAGGCACTGGGAGATGGCTGTCATTACATCTTCAATAAATGCCCAAGTTTACATTGATATTTTGTACAATTTTCTTATCCCATCAATTGAAAGGATGTTTGGGGATGATGAGATCATTTTTCAAGATGATAATGTATCCTGCCATAGAGCAAAAACTGTGAAAAAATTCCTTGAAAGACACATAAGATCAATGTCATGGCCTGCAAATAGTCTGGATCTCAATCCAATTGAAAATCTTTGGTGAAAGTTGAAGAAAATTGTCCATGACAAGGCTCCAACCTGCAAAGCTGATCTGGCAACAGCAATCAGAGAAAGTTGGAGCCAGATTCATGAACCCTTACTGAGTACCACATTTTTAATCTTGCTTTCTTTTAGTGTTTCTTAAAGCCCTAAAGTTGCCATTTGAAATGACTTTAGTTTTGTGCCATGTCTGTGATCGGCTTTTTTTCAACAACTTTAAACAACTGAATGAACATCCTCCGAGCACGGTGATTCCATAATTTTTGCCAGGGGTTGTATACATGAAGGAATAAGGGTATGTTCAGACATGCCATTTTTTAAGCATTTTGGCTTTGATTTTTACAAATGGTATTTGGTGCATAAAATATGCATCGTTTAACAGTACCAACATGCTTAATGATATTTTTGAAATCTTATGTTCATGCTGGTTTTTTCAAATGTTTTTTGAGGCCTGCTGCATTTTTACCAAGACATGGTAAGTAAATTCTTCAGCATTTTTGCAGTGCTTTTCACCCATTCTAATAAGTAGGTGAAAAAAACAAGCAAAAGCACTGCAAAAATTGTGAAAATGCAACAACAATGTGTATTTTATGTGCAGAGTTTTTGGTGCAGGAAAAAAAGCTGCAAAAACACAAGATGTGAGCATACCCTAAATTATGACAACACTGATGTTTCTTAAGCCCCAATATTTGTTTTATAAATCTTCCTCTGTGCTACGAAAGGTAGTTGCCACAACCTAACGTACATTTACAGAACATCTTTAACCTGTTAAAGGGAATCTGTCGGCAGGTTTTTGCTATGTAATCTGAGATGAGCATAAGATAGGGGTTAAAACACAGAATTCAGCGATGAGTGACAGTTTTATCACAAGGAAATTATCACTGCTCTGACTGGCTGGCAGATGCCTTTTGAAACCTGTGGTGTGGGCAGGGTTAACTTTCTGAGCTACTCTATTAAAAACTATGATTGTGTCAGAATGGTTGCACCCTGAAATCTAAGTGATACATCGTTGGATTCAGGGTCTCTATTCCAACATCAGGCTACTCTCAGATGATGTAGAAAAAACCTGGGACAGATTGCCTTTAACCCCTTAACAACCTTGGGTTTTTCCATTTTTGCGTTTTTATTTTTTGCTCCTCTTCTTCCCAGAGCTATAGCCTTTTTATATTTTGGTCAATATGGCCATGTGAGGGTTTATTTTTTGTGGGATGAATGTTACTTTTAAACGCCATCAATGATTTTACCATATCGTGTACTGGAAAACAGGAAAACATTTCCAAGTGAGGTGAAATTGCAAAAAAATGCAATTCCACGGTTGTTTTTTTTTTTTTTACCACGTTCACTGAATGCTAAAACTGACCTGCAGTTATGATTCTCAAAGGTCATTATGAGTTCGTAGACATCAAACATGCATAGGTTCTTTTTTATTTAAGTTGTGAAAAAAAAATCCAAAGTTTGCTAAATAAAAAAAAAAAAAAAGGCGCCATTGTCCGAGACCTGTGGCGTCTCCATTTTTCGGGATCTGGGGCCGGGTAGGGCTTATTTTTTGTGCAACGAGCTGACAATTCTACTGATACCATTTTGGGGCAGATGTGATGTTTTGATCGCCCGTTATTGCATTTTATTGCAATGTTGCGATGACCAAAAAAACGTAATTCTGGAGTTTAGAATTTTTTTCTCGCTACGCCATATAACGATCGGATTTATTGTTTTTTTTATTGTGAAAGATTGGGCGATTCTGAACGCGGTGATACCCAATATGTGTATGTGTTTTTTTTTATTATTATTTTATTCTGAATGGGGCGAAAGGGGGGGTGATTTAAACTTTTATATATATTTTTTTTCTTATATTTTTAAAATCTTTTTTTTTTCACTTTCTGCATGCTTCAATAGTCTCCATAGGAAACTAGAAGAAGCAGTTTTCTGATTTCTTCTACTGCATACAGGCGATGAGCAGATCGTCTGTATGCAGTAGAAATGCTCATGTGCTATGAGCATCGACCACTAGGTGGCACTCATAGCAAGCGAGACATGACAACCAAAGGGGTCTGCTGCAGACCCAGGGTTGTCATGCCAACCCATTGGTGACCCACGATCACGTGAAGGGGTCACCGATGGGCGGGACTAATGATGCACTTCCGGCGTGTCGCTATTAAATGCCGCTTTCAGAGATTGACAGCAGCATTTATCTGAATAACAGCCATGGGTGGATCGAAATTCCACTCGCGGCTGTTGAGGGCACATGTCAGCTGTAAGAAACAGCTGACATGTGCCCTGTTCAGTGTGGGCTCAGCACCGGAGCCCTCACTGAACCGGGGGTGGTAGCCTAGGGCGTAATCATACGCCCCAGGCTTTAAAGGAGTTAAAGACTCAGCAATTTTTCATTTTTGCCTTTATGCTTTCTTCTCCCTTTATTCCAAGAGCCATGCACTTTTTAATTTTTCCTCTACATGTCTGAAAAATAAATTTGGAGCTTATCTGATGCCTACTTGCTTGTATTTCTCAGCATTGAGGACACCATTAATCCTGACCAATTACCAAACTCCATCTGCCAAAATTCATTTTGAAGGGAAATAAGCATGAAGTGTCTTTCATCTGCTAGTTTCCTTTCCCTACCACTGCATCTACGGTCCTCAACATTGCCCATTTCTTGGTATTCTCAATGCTTGGAAATGCAGACCTCACACAACACCATCATGGAGGATTAGGATTGGTTTATGATTTTTTTCTGTAGCAGGACAACAATCCCAAACATACAGTCAATGTAATTAAGAACTATCTTCAGTGGAGATAAGAGCAAGGAGGCATGGAAGTCATGATAAGGCCCCACACAACCCTGATCTCAACATCGGGTCTGTCTGGGGTTACATGAAGAGACAGATGGAATTGTGTAAACTCACATTCACTGCAGATCTGTGGTTAATTCTCCACTAGGTTTGAAACAAGCTCTCTGTAGAGTTCCTTCTAAAACTGTGTACAGGTATACTTGAAATGCTTTGATGCTGTTTTGAAGCAATGGGTGGTCTCACCAAATATTAGCTTGATTTAGATTTCTTTTTTGTTCATTCACTTTCCATTTTGATTGATATGTTTGAAAGCATTTTTACTTTTCAGCATTTTTTTTACCCCACCTAAAACTTTTACACAGGACTGTAGGTGCCATGCAAGTTTAGCTGAAATGGTGTCCAATTAGTAATTTTATGGAAATTTCCAAATAATGCACTGGAGGTCACAGAGTTTATAAAATATATTTCAAATTACAAAGGGTGACAAGATGGATTTTTTTCTCTGATTAATTTTTTAATATCGTTGATGACATGAATAATAGAGATAATTGGGGAGACTTATCAAGCTAAAATGACAGAATTCTAGTGCAATTTGTAATAACAAACAAAGCAGCACACTGCAACGCTAAGTATGCGAACATGAATTGTATGAAATTTGATTAACATTACTGCTCTAAAAAATAGAAATAAATTAGAAATCTTAGAGTATAAATTGACCAATTCATGTGTACCTGGTAGCGGCGATAAGGCGTTTCTCAATCTACCAAGACAATGCCAATGTGAATACCTCTCTAAGAGACATCCGTCTGCTTATGTGTAGGAAAGTAACATCCTACTGCAATTAAAACTACCTGCGGCATGGAGGTGGAGTGCTCAGTCAAAGCTTAAACATAGAAACAGAAAAAACTGACGGCACTTCCAATAGAAAAAATAGGTGTGAGCAGGTGCTCATTTATTTCTTTGGCCTATTCATGCGCTAAGATTTCTCATTTATTTCTGTTTTCAAGAGCAGTAATGCTATTCAAATTTCATATATTTCATGTTCGCATACTTAGTGTTGCAGTGTGCTGCTTTGTTTGTTAGTATTTTATGGAGGTAGCGGCTCCAAGTAAGCCCCTGTTCATACCTATTTCTTATATTGAAAGTTCCGTCAATTTTTTCTATTTCTAGCGCAACTTGTGCCAAAAAAAATTTCCTTCATCAGTTTATTATGTATTTTAGAAATTTTTTTGAGCCTTGTATAACAAAGAGGTGTAACCGCATTAGAAAAGGGTGTTTCTTATCAGAGAGATGGGCGTGTTCTAGTATACAACATTATGTGCCACAAATGCACCAGAATTGTGGCCCACATTTCTGGAATAAAGTATGCTATTTAAAAAATGGTGTAAACTTAGTCTAGACAGTCTTACAATAAGCCAGATTTAAGGAAATCCTGAAATCATGATCTGTTGGTGTCCATGAGGGTTGGAGTTTGGGAAACATCTGGCTAGTCTAAAGCTGCACTTCAATAAAATTAGACAGTGTCAGAGATGATCAAATCTTTTGATTTCAAAACTGTGATTTGATTCCAAAAATGTTAATTGTGTCTAATAAATTCGCTGTGAAATTTAGGTAACTCAATTGCCATAAATACAAGTGTATAACACTCTAAGGAGTCCTAGGATGTATTCAACCCCTTTCAATCTCTGTAAATCAAACACAGCCTTAGTCATGTCAAAGTGAACTCAGCATGAAAAAGAATTGTAACCTGTTAATATTTAATGGCCCATTTTATACCACAGTGCACTGACAGACTTTCCATTTTTTTTTTATTAGAAATGGTCCAAATGGTATCCCTCTTAGCGATTTGGGATCATAAACACTATTCTGTGCAAAACCATGACACAAACTGACTGTGTTGCTGTGAGTGTAAGCATCATCCTGCTTCCTCCCCATTAATATGCTTGCCAAAGGAAAAACAGGTCAATTGTAGGATGCATTTGGTAAAACTACCGATGGTGCTAGGTTTAGTAGTGCTGTTAATGCTCCTTCTGTGGCTTGTGATTTCCACATTCTAAATTGTGGTGTTTTCTTTTATTTTAAGCTACATTGCCATTGTCAATTTATTTTTATCATGTTTATCGTTCAGCACAGTGGCTCAGTGGTTAGCACTGCAGCCTTGCAGCTCTGGGGTCCTGGATTCAAATCCCACCAAGGACAACATCTGCACAAAGTTTGTATGTTCTCAATGTGTTTATGTGAGTTTCCTCCCAAACTCCAAAGACATGCTGATAGGGAATTTAAATTTTGACCTCCGATGGCGACAATGCTGTTAATGTCTGTAAAGCGTTGTGGAATTAATGGCGCTATATAAGTGAGTAAAATAACATAAATACATTTTGAATAATGCTATAATAAACTTTTGACAATCTTTTCAACCCCAGTTATTCATCCCTTACTAAACAGCATATAATAAGTAATTCTAGGTGGGTACACATTTACAGAGCACATGTACACACCACAGCAAACAGTTTAGAGTAGGACTCGTAAGCATGAGGACCCTTGTCATGGGTTACGAGTTTACATATTTTGGCCAAAATATCAACTAATACCTCATATATTATATAAATGTATTTTTGCACCTTTTTTATTCCAGGGTGCAGCCAGGCCCATCAGTGCGGGCATTGTAAACTGGGGTGTCTGCTCCCATGGGGTGCACTTGGATAGTACCAGGCAGCCCACCTAGTCTAATAGTATGGGCATAACTAATAGTCTGTAAGCCGGACACTGTGCACTACCCTAGTGTGAACAGCACCCTATACAAGCCTTTTTGTATGCAATTCAAATACTAAGCAGTCACCCCCTCCATGAAATGGTAGGTTGTGAGTGATTGTCTCATCAACGTTTTGCACCTGTGTAGCCGCCATCTTTAAGTGAGTTTGCTGCACCATGGTAGTGCATTTGGTTTTGAAGATCTAGGCAGGTAAACACAGGTGCCCTTTTTGCTGTGTTTTTTTTTCTTTCGTGTATACAGTTGTCAAATTAGACTAGTAGAACAGGCATGTAAAAACAGAAATGCACAGTTAAATCTCTCCATTTTACAATTGTTTTCTATTTAACAAAATTCTACCCCTTTCCCAAAAATGTCATAATAAGACAGGAAGGTACAAGTCCAAAAAACTAGAAACTGCAGGCACATTGTTAGTGTGGCATGTATGTGTGTAAAAGTTGATTAGCAGCACAAATGTGCTAAAAAGATTGCTTGTGACATACATACCTTGCGAGCTAGACAGTCACAGTTAAATCTATGGATTTTTTAAGAATTTTCTTTAAGAAAATCCTTCAGATTCATTTTAGTAAAATCTAAAGTATGTTACTGTCTTTAGTGATAGGCGAGCACTAAAATGCTCAGGTGCTTGATGCTCGGGTGGAAAAAAAATTGGAATACTCGGGTGCTCGACCCGAGCAACGAGCACAATGTAAGTCTATTGGAAACTCGAGCATTTTTCAGGTGGCTCCCTCCAGCGGTTTTCAGAGGGCCTAAAAATTGCCCAAATCAATGGGAACAGTGCTCAAATGACATGGGATCAGCATGGGGAAGACCCCTGGAAGCATTTCTGACTCCCAGATGACTGCTGTCAACAACGTTGTCAGAGGTATTACGCAACGTTTGCGGAATCACAATAAAACATACAAAAACGAAACCAAAATGGATTTTCCTGGGAAATATATTAAAGAACATCCTTTTCAGGGTAATGACTTGTATATAAGGCAAAATAAATAACCAAAAACAAAAATACTCCTTCACACCTTGGGCTATGTTCACACAAAGCGTTTTGGATGCTTTTGCACTTTTGAATTACTTTCAACCATGACAAATGCATTCACCGGGAAATGTCATTTTAACATTTTATAACCTTATCTGGCCATGTGGTGCGTGAGACATGGTCAAACACATTCTGCTTCATTTATGAAGGAGGGACTCTGAAAGTCACAAAGCCTATTTTTATAGAGCTATCAGGCGGCCTTTACTATTTTTAAAGGGCCAGCAGTCGGCCCTCGCTATTCTTAGAGAGCCATCAGCTGGCTATGCTTTATTGTTCCCATTACTAAAGAGTGAGTCTCCTATACTGTTATTGCGTATGCAGTGAGAGGCAGATCTACCCAAAATTTGGACGCACCCCAATAGCCCTTTAAAATTTGGACACACCCCAATACCCCTTTGAAAAGACTTAGAGGAGGGCCTCCTGAAAACAATGTTCCCACTATTAGGATGTGGGTCTCCCATACTGTTTGCCTATGCAGTGAATGCAAGGGCTGCCAAAAATTTGGACCTACTCCAATGCCCCTTGGAAGAGACGTAGAGGAGGGCCTCCTGAAAAAAAAAAGTTCCCATTATTAGGAAGTGGGTCTACCATTGTGTTTGCCTATGCAGTGAATGCAAGGGTTGCAAAAATTTGGAGGCATTCCAATGCCCCTTGGAAGAGATGTGGAGGTCAGAGGGCCTCCTGAAAACAATGTTCCCATTATTAGGAAGTGGGTCTCCCATATTGTTTGCCTATGCAGTGAATGCTAGTGTTGCTAAAAATTTGGAGGCACTCCAATGCCCCTTGGAAGAGACGTAGAGGGCCTCATGAAAAAAATGTTCCCAATATAAGGAAGTGGGTCTCCCATAGTGTTGGCCTATGCAGTAAATGCAAGGGCTGCAAAAAATTGGGAGGCACTCCAATGCACCTTGGAAAAGATGTGGAGGAGGGCCTCATAAAAAATGTTCTCATTAGAGAGGAGCAGGTCTCCTATACTTGTAATTCCTATGCACTAAGTGTATGGGCTGACAAACATTTACCCCTGGGGGATATACATGAACATACTATATAAAAATTTTTTTTAACGGGCATCATAAACACCCTTTAAAAAAATTATGTGGGTGTTGCATCACAGACCACGGTCACCCTGGTGATATGGTGGTGGAGGATGAGAATGAGGAGAAGGAGGAGGACAAGACCAAATAGCCAAAATCAGGAAGCATATACCCATGTGTGGGTGTGAAAAGGTGCATGGGAATAGGCCTCCCAAAAAAAGACACTGAACTTCAGTTTATATTACGCTGCTATCATTCAGTGGTGTTGAGAAGTCTGGCCCAATCCAGCACTTGTTCATTTTTATAAGAGTCAGCCTGTTTGCATTTTCAGTTGACAGGCGGATGCGCTTATCAGTTATAATTCCACCAGCGGCACTAAAAACCCGCTCTGATAAAACACTAGCGGCAGGGCAGGCCAGGACCTACAAGGCGTAGAGAGCCAGTACATTACACATGTCCAGCTTGGATACCCAATAATTATAAGGCATAGAGGAACCACGGAGGACATTGGTACGGTCGGCAAGGTACTCCCTCACCATCTTCCCAAACTTTGCACTCCTTGTGAGAGTACCCACGCCTCAGGACTTGTGCGATAGGAGGGGCCTGGAAAACTCCCAAGAAGTTTGACAGTGTTCTCCTGCCTCTGCTGGATTGGAGTTGTGTCTCTCTCGTCTGTACTCCTTGGTTGTCCAACGAACTGTGACCTCTGTTTCCAGCGTTTTCAAATGGGAATTTTTTTAATAATTACGCAAAGAATTCTGGTACTGCCCCATTTTAGTAGACCTGTCCTCCTCGGGAATAAGAAATAGAAACTTCTCCTTGTCGCGTGGGTCTAAGAGTGTCATCAACCAGTAATGACACCAAAAATTTGGAGAACGCGAGGGTCACGTGAAAGGCAGCGTAACATAAACTCAGCCATGCGTGCCAGACTGCTAACAGGCAAGACTTCCATGTCCTCACCAAGAGGACAACTGACCAAGCTCTCCTCCTTCTCCTCTTCCTACACCTCCCCATCCTCCCTGTCCTCAGGCCATCCACGTTGAACAGACGGTATGACAGTTGTGCAGGTAGATTCGTCTATAGAGCATGAAACTAGCTCCTGTTCTTCCTCCTCCTCTTCCTCATTGTCACCCAATCCACATTGGGATGAGATGAGGTCGGGCTGTGTGGAATCACCATGTATGGTTCCTTGCTCCATCTCATCGTGCTCTGTCTGCAATGCATCCTCTTTGATTGTGAGCGGAGAGCGTTTCAGAACACAGAGAAGCCGGATGGTGACGCTAATTATGGCATCATTGCTGCTAATCATCATGGTGTAGTCCTCAAAGTTTTGGAGAATGGTACATATGTCTGACATCCATGTCCACTCCTGAGGTCTTATGTGTCGAGTCTGAACTGAATACAGTCTTGCTGATGCTGGTAGTCAACAACTGCCCTCTTCTGCTCAAAAATCCTTCCCAACATCTGCAGTGTAGAGTTCCAACGCGTGGGGACATCACACACCAGTCAGTGAGCCGGAAGCTGCAAGCGCTGCTGAAGTACGGCAAGGGCGGCGGAAGCTGTAGCTGACTTTCTAAAATGGGCACACAGGCGTACTTTGACAAGCAGATCCGGCAGATCTGGGTAGGTTTTAGGTTTTGAGAAACCGCTAAAGCACGAGGTTAAGCACATGGGCCAGGCATTGTACATGTGTGCCTTGCCTCAGAGCCGCCACCAGGTTTGGGCCATTGTCACACGCAGCCATGCCTGGCTGTAGGTTCAGCGTTATGAGCCACAGATCTGCCTGCTCTTTCAGAGCTGTCCACAACTCTTCAGCATTGTGTGGTTTGTCACCTAAGCATATTAGCTTCAGCACAGACTGTTGCCGCTTGGCCAAGGCAGTGCTGCAGTGCTTCCAGCTTGTGACTGATGTGGTCATTTTGGAGATAGAAGCTGAAGAGGAAGAGGAGGCTGATGAGGATGAGGTGCAGGAACTGTAGACTTTGGGGGCAACTCTGATTGACCTAGGGCCCGCAATCCTCGGAGTTGGGAGGATGTGTTGTGTCTCAAGGTCTAACTTGGTTCCGGCTTCCACTAGGATAACCCAGTGTGCCATCAGCGATATGTACCGTCCCTGCCCACAAGCACTTTCCACGTGTCCGTGGTTAGGTGGACTTTCTCAGTAACTGCATTGTTGAGGGCACGGCTTATGTTGTTGAACATGTGCTTGTGTAATGCGGGATGGCACACTGGGAAAATAGTGGCGGCTGGAGACTGAGCACCGAGGGGCGGCCGGCACCATCAGGTTGTGGAAAACTTCCATCTCCACAAGCCTAAAAGGCAACATTTTGAGCGCAAGCAGTTGCGAAATTTGGGAATTTAGTAATGTGGCCTGTGGGGCATTGGCTGCGTTCCAAGGACTGGGATATGGACAACTGAACGCTGTGCTGGGACAAGGACATGCTTGCTGATGGTGCTATTTGAGAGTGTGCAATGACAGGTGCAACACAGGATGACTATTCACATGCACAATAGACAGGGGATTGACTTGCACGCACAACAGGGGAACAAGCAATTGTGTCACCCGCAGACACGGTTCCTGGACCCTGGGTTTCAGCCCACAAAGTTGAGTGCTTTGCTGCCATGTCCCTGATCATGCTGGTGGTGTTCAGGCTGGTAGTTTTGCCATCCCTGCTGATGCTGGCCTGGCAGGTGGTGCAAATGGCCTTTTTAGGGTTATCAGCAGAGTCTTTAAAAAACAACCAGACTTGTGAAGACCTAACAGTTGTACTGGCAACTTCCGTTGTGTTGGTGTTATGGGGAACGGTTGCCCGCCTTCTGTCTGCGGCCACCACACTGCTTCTTCCTGCCTGTTGGGGTGCTCTGCCTCCCTCCCCCGTTGTGCTGCTGTCCATGCTCTGCATGTCCCCCTGCCAAGTTGGTTCAGTTACTATATCATCCACCACCTTGTTTTCCTCTTCCGCACCCTGATGCTCCTCCTAACTTTCTGGCAATTGTGTCTCATCATTGTCCACCTCTTGCGACACTTTCCCACTGTCGCCTTCGTGTTACCGTGGCTGCTCAAATATTTGGGCATCGCTACATGCGATCTCCTCTTGCCCCGCTTCAAGTGGACCAGGCGAGAGGCCGAAATCTATAAATGGAATAGTGAACAGCTCTTCGGAGTGTCCAAGTGTGAGATCAGTTGTGTCTGGGCACTCAGCATGTTGGGAGGAAGGAGGATCAGGTTGAGGAATATGCGGTCCAGACTCACGGCTACTGAGACTTCACCGTGTGGAAGACAGGGTGGTGGTGGTGGTAGCTAAGTGACTGGAAGCATTATCTGCTATCCAACCAATAACCTTTTGACATTGCTCTGTGTTCAATAGTGGTGTTCTGTGGTCCACTATTTATTGGGACAGGAAAGTCGAGCGAGAAGATGTGGGTGTTTGTTGTGGTACAATTTCAGCTTGCCCACGGCCTCGGCCTCTGCATGCACCATCACCATCACATCCAATTGCCCATCCCCTGCCATGTGCCTTGCCCATTTTAAATGCAGGACAATATCTTGCACGCTCACTACAAATGGCTGAATTTGGAGCGAACTTATATGTGATCCATGTGACGGACAAACCACATTTTTAAATAGCTGGCATGTAGGTAACTATTTTTAACAGCAAACTGGTGTCAATAACTTCGCTGACACACTGAAACAAAAATTTAATGGAGGCCAGAAATGGCAGAATTTTCAGCACAATTATATGTGATCCATGTGACGGACAAACCACAGTTTTAAATAGCTGACCTGTAGGTAACAATTTTTTACAGTTCCGACCTTGTGTCAGTAAGTTCTCTGACACACTGCAACAAAATTTCAATGGAGGCCAGAAATGGCAATATTTTCAGCTCAATTTTATGTGATCCATGTGACGGACAAACCACAGTTTTAAATAGCTGGATTTTCAGCACTGTAATATGGAAAGGACCTGGCTGTATTCTGCAGTGCCTGCAAGCAAATTGCGCAGAAAAACTGTGTTCTCTGTATTGTTTTTTAAGCAAATAATCAGGATTAAGATAAAAAATATATATTCCTGGCCCCTGATACCTGGGCCTTTTTCTAGAAATATCTGTAAAAGCACCAGCAGCAGACAGAACTGGAATGGACCCTCTTGCTATGTGCACTGCAGTCTGCTATGTGCACTCCAGTCTGCTATATACCCTGCCTAGCGCTCATATCTATGAAGCGGGATTAGTCCTCAGAAGGACTGTTAGTTGAGATGGATATGTAGAGAATCTTGTAGAATACCTACTGTGAGAACTTGGCCACTTACTAAATACTTTTCCAGCACTGAGCACCCATTTTCATTGATCTTATTTTTATATTTTGTTAGAAATTTGCTTGCTGTGTTTTGTTAGTTTGCTCATCAGTTCAATCTCTTACCTTATCTCAGGGGCCTTGGACCATTGTTCTTTCAGCCAAGGGACCCCTTATGTAGATGGAAAGAGTGGACACAGTGGAGCTGTCACCACAGGAGGTCTTACATGTAGTCTCATGTTAAAGTAAATGCCTAAGGGGGAGGGAGTCATCACTTCTGACCTTTGGAGGGGGCTGACCCCAGGGAGGAAAACAGACACATGCTTTTGTGAAGAGTTGTGTGGAAGGATTTAAGGAAGAGGATGGAGACCGTGGACTTGGAAGGATGGATTGATAAACATGTTACCATTATGGATTATGTCGTTTGGATTTAAACTTTCTTAAAAGGACTGCTGCTACTGGATATCTGTGCTTTCATCATTTTATCTGCCGTCTAGAGGATCATGGATTGTGGCTACAGACTATACTGGCTGGAGATACAAAATCTGTGGGCCAACCAAAAGTTGGGATACAGTGAGCATGGCCTTATACAAAGCCAGTGGAACTACTGAACCCAGATTGGGAACTTGAGGACTGAGAGAACTGTATTTTGGCCATTTACCTGGAATTGCTTTATTACCATGGCTGTCATCAATAAAATATTGTTGCATCGTTAACCTGCCTAGGTGATTACTTACAACCCACAACCTCAGATCTTTACACCTACACTAACTAATAAACAACCAAATCTCTCCATAGCTCAGCAGCACCTCTCCCTACACTGTATAGACTGTGATGAGCACGGAGGCGCAAAAGATGCAGGGAGGGGACCCAAGCTCCCGCCAAGCAACCTCAGAAATACTCGGCGAGCACTGAGCATCTCGAGCAGTGAGATGCTCGGACGAGCACCGAGCAGTAGCAAGCATGCTCGCTCATCACTAGCAATCTTGCTTCAACATTTTAGTGCATGAAGAATGAAGAAAACAATGTCTAAATGTAATTTAATTGCAGCAGGACAGATGCCATTTACAGCTTATCACTGATCAATGACACTTAGTATAGCACGGATGCTGTTTTCACCTCTCCTATCTTTCTCTACCCTATAATTTGCATATTTTTTATATTTTCAGACTACTACTCTCATTTGTTCACTACAATCATTCAACATATTACTGTCTGGAATAAATTTTCAATATTTTTGGGGGTTTTCTTACTGTTTCCATTGTTGAGTTATGTCTCATAGTCCTAAATAGCCCTAAAATTGTATTTATACAGGCTATGAAAATGAAAGTCCAACCTGATTGACTGTATTATACCATGTGACATAATAGGTTCAAAGCAACATAGGGAAGCCTCTGCAGTTATGCCTTAAGTCATGTCAGTCCTCTGTAACTGATGCAATTTTTTGCAATTTGTTAACAGGTGGAAGACATTTTTTTTGCTGATTAACACAAATCAAACAGATTTTTTTTTAAATTCACCAGGACCTGCAAATTTCAAAAAAATTTATTCAATTTGCATCCAATCGATCGGCTCTAGACTATATTGATAAATTTGTTTCAATCTTGTCAAAGTATTATTTTATATATTATTATTATATCTTTTTTTGGGGGGGCCCTAATGCACAATCATGTTGCATCTACCTGTTTGCATAGCTTGGAAGCTTGTTAACTTCATATTGCAGTGCAAATTGCATGAATAAATTTGATCCTTGTCTACACCTGTAGGATAACTATGATTTTGATAATAAATTCTAATTAAAATGCTCAACTAGATGTTGAACAATCAACCTAAATATGCAATTCTTCAATATTTCGGATTGTGAAAGAAACTCAATAAAGTGGTTGGTTTTGAATATTATATTATTCTATTGAAATGATGGCATAACCTAATTACAAGAAGAAAGCTTTCACTATAGGGAAAATTGTTGTTATTTCATTTGACAATCAAGTAATTAGCTTCTCCTCAGAATGCTTTACTGTATATTGCTAATTAAACCATCCTCCGGAATTTAATTAGAAAATTGGGCTTTTTTCATGGTGTTAAAAAAAAACAATGCTTCAGAAAATGGCTGGATACAAACTAAAGCACATCTGAATCAATTCACAAAATGCGAGTTTTGCAGATACTTGTTGAAAAGTAAAGAGCTGTAATATTCATTAATGAACAACTGAATAAAAAATAGTTCTAATGATCATGGTATCTGAAATTCTACTGCACTCCCCAACATTCAAGATTACAACACCAAGAAAGGAAAGTTGTAAAATTATGGAAATCATGGGATGTCTAGATAATGATATGGAAATGATAAAATTGGAAATATAATTTTCAAATTATCTCAATTTATTCTGCATCGAACTGAAGTGTCACGCACAGAAAAGAAAAGCACAATTACATTGGCATGCTATCAGCGAGGTTATTACTGATTTCTGAGGAATGTTCTACCATGCTGTAAGCACCAGGGTTTAAAAAGCTTTAAGATCAGCAACTGGCTGCTCCCTTTTGCAACTGATGACCAATGATGTCCCAAATGTGCTAGGAGGATGACAATTCTTCAGAACATGGTAGTATATTTAGGATAAGAAGTCTGCTCATAGCATGAGCAACCTAGGCTCTAACATTGTTATGATGAAAAACTGCTCCTGGCACACTTTGAAGTCTTGGCCATACCACTTTAGTACATTTTATGGTAAAATGAATGATCTCATGCAAAACAACAACTAGTCCCACCAAAAAACAAGTCCTCAAATGGTTATGTAAAAGCAAAAAAATAAATAAAAATTTGGGCTCTTGCAAAATGAAAAAACAAAAGCACAAAAATTAAGTACCACACCTCAGTCATAGTACAGTCATGGCCAAAAGTATTGAGAATGAGACAAATAGTAATTTTTCCAAAGTTTACTGCTTCATTTTTTGTAATGGCAATTTGCATATACTCCTGAATGTCAAAGAGTGATCAGCTTAACAGCAATTATTGTACTTGCAAAGTCAATATTTGCCCAGAAAATGAACTTTAACCCCCAAAACACATTTCAACATCATTGCAGTCCTGCCTTAAAAGGAGCAGCTAACATTGTTTTAGTGATTGATCCATTAACACAGGTGTGGGTGTTGATGAGGACAGGGCTGGCGATCAATCAGTCATGATTAAGTAAGAATGACATCACTGGACACTTTAAAAGGAGGCTGATTCTTGGTATCATTGTTTCTCTTCAGTTAACCATGGTTATCTCTAAAGAAACACGTGCAGCCATCATTGCACTGCACAAAAATGGCCTAACAGGGAAGAGTATCGCAGCTACAAAGATTGCACCTCAGTCAACAATCTATCGCATCATCAAGAACTTCAAGGAGAGAGCTTCCATTGTTGTCAAAAAGGCTCCAGGGCGCCCAAGAAAGACCAGCAAGCGCCAGGACCGTATCTTAAAACTGTTTCAGCTGCGGGGTCGGACTACCAGCAGTGCCGAGCTTGCTCAGGAATGGCAGCAGGCTGGTGTGAGTGATTCTGCACGCACTGTGAGGCGGAGACTCTTTGAGCAAGGGCTGGTTTCAAGGAGGGCAGCAAAGAAGCCACTTCTCTCCAGAAAAAACTTCAGGGACCGACTGATATTCTGCAAAAGGTACAGGGAGTGGACTGCTGAGGACTGGGGCAAAGTCATTTTCTCTGATGAATCCCCTTTTCGATTGTTTGGGACATCTGGAAAACAGCTTATTCGGAGAAGAAGAGGTGAGCGCTACCACCAGTCTTGTCTCATGCCAACTGTAAAGCATCCTGAAACCATTCATGTGTGGGGTTGCTTCTCAGCCAAGGGAATCGGCTCACTCACAGTCTTGCCTAAAAACACAGCCATGAATAAAGAATGGTACCAGAATGTCCTCCAAGAGCAACTTCTCCCAACCGTCCATGAGCAGTTTGGCGCCCAACAATGCATTTTCCAGCATGATGGAGCACCTTGCCATAAAGCAAAGGTGATAACTAAATGGCTCATGGAACAAAACATAGAGATTTTGGGTCCATGGCCTGGAAACTCCCCAGATCTTAATCCCATTGAGAACTTGTGGTCAATCATCAAGAGACGGGTGGACAAACAAAAACCAACAAATTCTGGCAAAATGCAAGCATGGATTATGCAAGAATGGACTGCTATCAGTCAGGATTTGGTCCAAAAGTTGATTGAGAGCATGCCAGGGAGAATTACAGAGGTCTTGAAGAAGAAGGGACAACACTGCAAATATTGACTTGCTGCATTAACTCATTCTAACTGTCAATATAACCTATTGGTACTCATAATATTATTGCAATTATATTTCTGTATGTGATCTAAACATCAGACAAACACTAATAAAAACCAGAGGCCAGCAGATCACGTGAAAATATAATTTTGGTGTCATTCTCAAAACTTTTGGCCATGACTGTACAGTGTTCACAAAATTAGAAAAGCATAGAAAATTCATGAATTACTGAGAACATAATAAATATAATGTGTACAAAAAAAGAAGCTAAACAAAAACAATACCTCATCGCTTGCCTTACCAAGCTTCGAAACTCACAGCGCGTCATAACGTCACTATGTTTAAACGAGCAGTGAAGTCTGAGGGCTCTTCACAGTTGGAAGTCCTGTTCAAGAGTGAAGACACTGGCTCTGAGGACCAGACATAAAGTCATCAGGCACTGAAGGCAGTTGGGTGTCGGGACAGGTGAATGGTGAAGTATTAGCATTTTTTTATTTTATGTTATATTATGTTTATTGTCCTCTAGGTCCGGTAAAAATTGGAATTTGATCTAACACTCTAACTCAAAGATCACACCCAGAGAGTTGTGGTGAATGACTGTTCTAAATGGTCTCAGGTTATAAGTGATGTAATCCAAGGTTCAGTGCTCGGTCCACAGTTATTAATCTTATTTATTTATGATATAGAAGACGAGAGAAATAGCATGATTTCTAGTTTTGCATATGACACAAAGCTATGTACAATCTTTGTCATAAGTTTTTAGACCGACACAAATTTTGATTTTCACCACAGTTTGCTGCTTCAATGTTTTTAGATCTTTTAGTCACATGATTCTATAGTTACTAACATGCAATTATGAGCATATTATGAGTTTTTAAACTCTTTGTGACAAATACATCAAGTTTATGATGTGAAGACTCAAAATTTACAGTGTTGACTTTTATTGTTCAAGACTTTTTCAATTCACCTGACATGCTGGATATCAGCTTCTATGCAAAATCCTGACTAAAAGCAGTCAATTGCGGCCTAATCAGCGCTTTCAATTTATCACAATTTCTGTGTTTTTTTTCCGCTACCCGCTTTTGAGTATTGACCACAGGTTTGCTATGGGATTGAGATCTTGGGAGTTTCCTTGCCATTGACCAAAAATGTTAGTGTTTTGTTTATCGAATCACTTTGTTATCATTTTTGCTTTGAGACATGGTGCTCTGTCATATTGGAAAAAGCATTGTTCATCACCAAACTGCTGTTTGATCATTGGGAGAAGTTGCTTCTGGTGGAAGTTTAGATGTCATTCTTTATTACCGGCTGTGATATTAGGCAAAATTGTAAGTGAGCCCACTATCTTGGAAGAAAAGTATTCCTGCATATGAATAATCGCATGATGTTTTACTGTTGACATGGCACAGGATATAATATTACTAATGGACAAAAATTTCAAATAAAGGATGCCCAGGATTTAGAAAAGATACAAAGAACAACCACAAAACTTATAAGGGATATGAAGTATCTTGGTTAAGAGGAAATATTAACCCCTTTCCGACATGCGCCATATATACACTGCTCTGGGGGAGCTACGTTCCCGCAAAGAGCAGTATATATATACGGCACCATGATCGCAAGTGTCAGTTCTATGCTAGCACCAATCACGGGTGCCAGAGGGAGTGGCCTCCCTCTGTGCTCCCATCAGCACAACGCAATGTGAATGCATTGTGCTGATGGTCTCCATGGCAATCCCTGGTCCCAAGATGGCCGTGGAGTCCTTCAAGGTCCTTCAGGGGAGGTGGCTTGTCAGCGCTAAGAGAGGAGGAGCTGAGATGCCTCCTCCCTGCCTGTTTTTTTTTATAAAATTGTTTTTATTCTGTAAAATCACATAAAAAACGATATAATTGAGGTATTGCTGTAATCGTACTGACCCGAAGAATAAAGCTGCCTTGTCAATTTTACCACATGTGGAACGGCATATAAAATCCGCAAAAAACTATACCTGAATTGCTGGTTTTTGTTCATTCTGCCTCGCAAAAATCGGAATAGAAAGTGATAAAAAGATGTAATTTGCGTGAATATGGTACCAATAAAAATGTGAACTGGTCCCGCAAAAAAAAAGGCCTCACATTACTCTGTCAGCCAAAATATGGAAAAATTAGAGCTATCAAAGTATGGCGATGCAAAAACTTGTTTTTACAATAAAAAGCGTCTTTTAGTGTGTGAAAGTGTTATGCTCGTGCCCGGACTGACTGGCGTCTGCGTGGTTAGTGGTCCCACTGGACCATGAACCGAGGAGTGCCTGGAGGGGCGTGACTAAGTATCAACTCGGTCTGACCAAGGTTGCACGGTGGCTCAGTCGACTCCGTGAACCATGGAGGAACCGAGCAGAGGGACCAGGTGCTACTCCAGGTCAGACTCCTGTCACAGCTGTTGACCCACACCGGGGAATGCAGGAATGGGCAGGCACAGCTAGTATGCAGACAGGTGGGTACTGGCAGGCACGGCTGGTATGCAGGCAGGCGGGTACTAGCAGGCACGGCTGCTATGCTGGCAGGTGGATACTGGCAGGCACGGCTGGTATGCAGACAGGCGGGTACTAGCAGGCACGGCTGGTATGCAGACAGGCAGATACTGGCAGGTATGAACGCAGGCTGGATAGGGACCAGTGCAGACTGGGATACAGGAAAAGAGCCACAGGTGCGGTGGACTAGCAGAGCAGAACCGCAGGCGCGGAGGACAAGCGGGATAGAGCAGAGCGAAACCGCAGGTGTGGTAGACAAGCAGAGCAGAGCAAAACTGCAGATGCGGTGAACAAGCAGAGCAGAGCGAAACCGCAGATGCGGTGAACAAGCAGAGCAGAGCAAAACCGCAGGTGTGGTGGACAAGCAGAGCAGAGCGAAACCACAGGTGCGGTGAATGAGCAGAGCAGAGCAAAACCGCAGGTGAGGTGAACAAGCAGAGCAGAGCGAAACCGCAGGTGCGGTGAACAAGCAGAGCAGAGCAAAACCGCAGGTGCGGTGAACAAGCAAAGCAAAGCGAAACCGCAGGTGCGGTGAACAAGCAGAGCAGAGCGAAACCGCAGGTGCAGTGAACAAGCAGAGCAGAGCAAAACTGCAGTTGCGGTGATCAAGCAGAGCGAAACCGCAGGTGCGGTGAACAAGCAGAGCAGAGCAAAACCGCAGGTGCGGTGAACAAGCAGAGCAGAACGAAACTGCAGGTGCGGTGGACAAGCAGAGCAGAGCGAAACAACAGGTGCGGTGAACAAGCAGAGCAGAGCGAAACCGCAGGTGCAGTGAACAAGCAGAGCACAGCGAAACCGCAAGTGCGGTGAACAAGCAGAGCAGAGCGAAACCGCAGGTGCGGTGAACAAGCAGAACAGAGCAAAACCGCTGGAGCGGTGAACAAGCAGAGCAGAGCAAAACCGCAGGTGCGGTGAACAAGCAGAGCAGAGCGAAACCGCAGGTGCGGTGAACAAGCAGAGCAGAGTGAAACCGCAAGTGCGGTGAACAAACAAAGCAGAGCGAAACCGCAGGTGCGGTGAACAAGCAGAGTAGAGCGAAACCGCAGATGTGGTGAACAAACAGAGGAGAGCGAAACCGCAGGTGCGGTGAACAAGCAGAGCAGAGCGAAACCGCAGATGCGGTGGACAAGCAGAGCAGAACAGAGCAGAAGGTGCAGTCATACAGGACAGGGCTCTGTTCACATGGAACAGACTGGAAAACACAGGAAGATAGTTAGAACACAGGGGGTAGATACGGAGGCAGGGTAACGGGACAAGAAGAACCAGATACACACAAGGTACTTACAATGAAGTAGCGAGTGGACACAAAACTCACAAACAGAAGTACAGAGACAACGAGTTGGAGTTAGGTGCAGGTTCAGACACTGCAGGAAAAGTGAAGGTTCAGACATAGAGACAAACAGGTAACGGGCTAGGACACATTTCAGACAGGAACTGAACCAGGAACAAGATACAGGAATGAGCCTGGGAACTCAGCCCCCAGGGTAGCAGAAACAGACTAGAAGTCACAGATACAGGCAACAAGCCTGGGTATACAGCCCCCAGGGTGGTGGAACAGACTAGAATTCACAGATACAGGTAACAGGCCTGGGTATACAGCCCCCAGGGTGGCGGAAAAAGACAAGATACAGGACAGGACCTGGCAACTCAGTTGCAAGGAACACACTGAAGGAAAGTGTTGCTCAGGCACCCCCTACTGGGTGGAGGGGGTTTAAGTATCCAGTGACTCACAGCAATAGGCTGGGGAGGCATTAGGAGTGCGCACACAGTAACTATAAGAATCAGGCGGTCACCGTGCCGCCGCCCTAAGCCATCAGACAAGAGACACAGCAGGTACTGGAGCAAAGTGTGCAGCCTGGATTGATAGGTAAGATGGCGGTCTTGCATGGTGAGATGTGGTAAGCCATGCAAGCACGCCGCCAAGGATATTACAGACAGCGGCCAAACATAAAAACACAGTATAAATCTGGTATCGCTGTAATCACACCGACCTAAAGAGTAAAGTCACCTAATCATTTATACCATACGAGGATTGGCGTAAAAAATAAATAAAACCAATTCTTCACCTTCTGTTGATTTGTTCATTCTGCCTCCCAAACATTGCAGTACGGCTTGGCACACATTTATACTGCGCTCTTTTTCTGAGCGCTTACAGCGGTGTTTCCGTGTAAGTCTCTGAAATATGTGATGCAGACAGAACCCCCGGTGGAAGATTGCGTATAATGAGGCAGATGGGGACACTGTCGATGCCGTAGGACCTGTGATCCGGCAGTGTCCGTCTTTTCAGGCGTGCTTAAGAGCACCTTCGGCCACAGTTTTGTGCACTTCTGAAAAGAAGGACACCGCTGAACAGAGGTTAGATGGAGTCCAGAGTAACACTGCTGCTTCATTATAGTGAATGGATCCTTCGGGGGTTTCATCTGAATCACGTCACTCGAAGATTTGGATGGAAACACCGATATAAGTGCTCAGCGTAGATCACAGGATAAACGCGATCCCAAACGTTATGTAAAATGTTCCCAATAAAAGCATCAACTCCATTCACAAAAAAGCAAGTCCCCACTCAGGTCCGTCATCTGTTAACGGAAATATAGGGGCTTCCATGTTACTGGTAGCACAAAGGCTCTGGAAAAGCAAAATGGCGCCTCACCCTCCAAAAGTAATCCATTGAATTCTATGCTCCAAATTCCAACTGCCGCCCACCCTTCTGAGCCCTGGTGTGTCTAAACCACATTTAGCATACACATGTCTGGCATTTCTGTAGCAATGAGAGCTCACCTAATTCATGGGTGCATGTCTCCAGAAACACAAGAAGGACATAAAGTACTGGTCACTGCAACATACTGGTCACTACAATTGTTTGCAATTTTTCACTCAGCAACATCCACTGCTGCTTGTTTCTAGAAAACACCCATGGAGTCAAAATCATCACTATACCAGTATATAAATTCACAAAGAGGTTTAATTTCCAAAATTGGGTCACTTGAGGGGGCTTTTGCTCTTCTAACACGAAGGAGCTCTATATATGGAGTCCGCAAACTATTCTATGAAAATCTGCACTCCAGGAGACAAAAAGCACCCTGTCCCTCCTGAGTCTTACCATATGACTAAGCAGTACTGCAAGCCACATATGGGGTATATCTGCATTCAGCAGAAATTGTGGGACAAATTTTGGTGCCATTTTACCCATTCCCCAGTGTAAAAATATAAAATCTAGGGCTAAAAAAAAATTTGATGGAAAAAATGTAATTGTTTTTTCTTCACTGCCCAATGGTATAAAATGCTGTTACACATCGATGGTGTCAATATGATCACTGCACCCCTAGATAGATTCATAGAAGGGTTTAATTTGTAAAATGGGGTCACTTATGGGGGATTTGGCTAATCTGGCACCTCAGGGGCTCTACCAGTGTGACATGACACTCTCAAACCAGTCCAGAAAAATCTGAATTCCAATATGACGCTTCTTCCCTTCTGAGCTTTGCACTATGCCTCAAAAGTCGTTTTTGACCACATATGGGGTATCGGCGTACTGAGTAGAAATTGCACAACAAATTTTGGGGTCAATTTTCTCCTGTTATCCTTGAGAAAAAGCAAAATTTGGAGCTAAAAAACATTTTTGTGGGAAAAATGTGATTTTTTTTATTTTCATGGCTCAATTTTATAAACTTCTGTAAAACATCTGGAGATTCAAGGTGCTCACCACACATCTAGATATGTTCCCTGAGGGTTCTAGTTTCCAAAATGTTTTCACTTGTGGGGGGTTTTCCACTGTTTAGGCACATCAGGGGGTTCTCCAAATGTGACATGGTGCCAGCTAATTATTCCAGAAAATGTTGTATTTAAAAAGTCAATTGGCACTCTCCCGTGTGCAGAAACAGTAGTTTTCGCCCACATATGGGGTATCAGTGTACTCAGAAGAAATTACACAGCAAATTGCATGATGACATTTCTCCTATTACCCCTGTAAAAATGCAAAATTTGGGTCTAAAAAACATTTTTGTGTGAAAAATGTGATTTTTTTCATTTTCATGGCTCAACATTATAAACTTCTGTCAAGCATCTGGAGGTTCAAAGTGCTCACCATACATCTATACAAGTTCCCTGAGGGGTCTCGATTCCAAAATGGTGTCACTTGTGGGGGTTTCCACTGTTTAGACACATCAGGGGCTCTCCATACGCAACATGGCATCCGCTAATTATGCCAGCAAATTTTGCATTCAAAAATTCAAATGGCACCCATTCCCTTCCGAGTCCTGCCGTGAGCCAAAACAGTGGTTTTCCCCCACATATTGAGTATTGGTGTGCTCAGGAGAAATTGGTCAACAAAATTTAGGGTCCATTTTCTCTGTTACCCTTGTGAAAGCAAAACAATTGGGTCTAAAGTAAAATTTTTGTGAAAAAAGTTAATGTTTATTTTTTTTCTTCCACATTCCATTAATTCCTGTGAACCACCTGAAAAGTTATTAAACTTATTGAATGTGATTTTGAGTACTTTGTGGGGTGCGCTTTTTAGAATATTGTCACTTTGGGGTATTTTTTGTCATATAAATCCCTCAAAGTCACTTTAAATGTGATGTGGTCCCTAAAAAAATGTTTTTGTAATTTTGTTGTAAAAATTAGAAATTGCTGGTCAACTTTTAACCCTTATAACTTAGCAAAAAAAAATTATGTTTCCATAATTGTGCTGATGTAAAGTAGACATGTGGAAAATGTTATTTATTAACTTCTTTGTGTGACATGACTCTGATTTAAGGGCATTCAAATTAAAAGTTTGAAAATTGAAAAATTTTCACAATTTTCATCAAATTTCCAATTTTTTCACAAATAAATGTAAGTAATATCAATTAAATTTTACCACTATCATGAAGCACAATATGTCACGAAACAACAGTCTCAGAATCACCAGGATCCATTGAAGCATTCCAGAGTTATTACCTCATAAAATGACACTGGTCAGAATTCAAAAAATTGTCCTTTTCAGGATGGTGAAACCAGTCTTCGGGGTGAAAAGGTTAATGTAATTAAATGTATTTAGTCTTGAGAAAAGACGTCTAAAGGATGATATAATTAACCTGTATAAGTAGATTAATAGCTCATTCAAAACATATGGTAAAAAGCTACTTTAAGTAAAACCCCTTTAAAAGACAAGGGTACACTTCCTCAATTTGAAAAAAGGTTCCATCTCCAAAGGAACTAAGCCTTTCTTAGCATAAGAACTATTAATCTTTAGAACAGCCGACCATAGGAATTGATCACAGTGGAAACCACTGATTGCTCCCTAAAAGACTTGGTTGATCGTTTCAAAAAATGCTTTTTAAAAAATAACAAATGTAAAAGAGTAAAGTTCATTTTTGAATGTTTTGTCCAGTGAATCAACAATTGTTTTTCTGAGGTAAAGTTAACCTCTTTTGGGGCGGACTTAATCATGCTTTGGGGTTGAGTATGTGCCATTTCCATTTATCCTGTACAAATTCCTAGGTTGAACTAGATTGACATTTGTCTTTTTTCAGCCATATTAACTATGTAACTACGTAACCCTCCATTATTGATAATTAAATTATATTGCGCCCAATTTGTATAGCAAAGCTGATCTGCAGGAGGTTTCAACTTATTGTGTGTGCCCTACTGGACAATGTAAATTTTTATTTAAAGAGTCACATAAAAATAAAAAATAAAATCCCTTTTTAAAATCCTTTTTAAAAAGCTTTGGTTCAGTGTTAAAGATATTATCTACTCAAATAAATCAATTTTTATATATCATACAGAGACGGAAATAATTATTCAATCCCTTGCTGTATTTGTAAGTTTGCCCACTGACAAAGACATGAACAGTCTATAATTTTAAGGGTAGGTCAATTTTAACATTGAGTGATAGAATATCCCCCAAAAAATCAAGAAAATCACATTGTATAAATTAAATACATTTATTTGCATTTTGCAGTGAGAAATAAGTATTTGATTCTTCTGGCAAACAAAACTTAATACTTGGTGGCAAAACCATTGTTGGCAAGCACAGCAGTCAGACGGTTTTTGTAGTTGATGATGAGGGTTGCGCACATGTCAGGAGGAATTTTGGACCACTAATCTTTGCAGATCATCTCTAAATCATTAAGATTTTGAGGCTGTCGCTTGGCAACTCGGAGCTTCTACTCCCTCCATAAGTTTTCTATGGGATTAAGGTCTGGAGACTGGCTAGGTCACTCCATGAACTTAATGTGCTTCTTTTTGAGCCACTCCTTTGGTGCCTTGGCTGTATGTTTTGGGTCATTGTCTTGCTGGAAGACCCAGCCACGACCCATTTTTAATTTCCTGGCGGAGGGAAGGAGGTTGTCACTCAGGATTTTACGGTGCATGGCTTCATCCATTCTCCCATTGATGTGGTGAAGTAGTCCTGTTCCCTTAGCAGAGAAACACCTCCAAAGCATAATGTTTCCACCTCCATGCTTGACAGTGCGGACGGTGTTCTTTAGGTCCTAGGCAGCATTTCTTTTCCTCCAAACACGGCAAGTTGAGTTAATGCCAAAAAGCTCAATTTTTGACTCATCTGACCACAGCACCTTCTCCCAGTAACTCACAGAATCATCCAGGTGTTCATTGGCAAACTTCAGATGGGCCTGCACATGTGCCTTCTTTAGCAGGGGGACCTAGTGGGCACTGCAGGATTTTAAACCTTTAAGGCGTAATGTATAACCAATAGTTTTCTTGGTGACTGTGGTCCCAGCTGCCTTGAGATCACTAACAAGTTCCCCCCCGTGTAGTTTTAGGCTGATCTTTCACCTTCCTCATGATAAAGGATACCCCACGAGGTTAGATTTTGCATGGTACCCCAGATCGATGTCGATTGACAATCATTTTGTATTTCACCCATTTTCTTACTATTGCACCAACAGTTGTCTCCTTCTCACCCAGCGTCTTACTTATGGTTTTGCAGCCCATTCCAGCTTTGTGCAGGTCTATGATCTTGTCCCTGACATCCTTAGAAATCTCTTTGGTCTTGCCCATATTGTAGAGGTTAGAGTCTGACTGATTAATTGAGTCTGTGGTCAAGAGTCTTTTATACAGGTGACTATGTAAGACAGCTGTCTTTAAAGGGTATTCCCATCTCCAAGATCCTATCCCAATATGTAGTAGGTGTAATAATAATATTAGCAAATACCTCCAATTAGTAATGTAGTATAGTTTTTCTGATTCGCTATGTCTCTTTCCTCATGTTCAGGCATTCCAGGGCCTTAGGTATGAATGGTTACGTCCAATGATAAAATGACAGTTATCTAGCTGCCAGTGGCCGTAACCGTGGATACCTAAGGTCCCGCAATACATGCACATGAAGTAAGAGACATAGCGAATCAAAAATACTACACAACATTTCTAATTGAAGGTATTTGCTAATATTATTATTATTACACCTACTACATATTGGGATAGGATCTTGGAGATGGAATTACCCCTTTAATGCAAGTAACAAGTTGATTAGGAGCATCTAACTGGTCTGTAGGAGCCCGAACTCATAATGGTTTGTAATAATTACCTAATTAATTTATCTAATTTATACTATGTGCTTTTCTTGATTTTTTTTGGATATTCTATCTCTCAATGTTAAAATTAACCTACCCTTATAATTATAGACTGTTCATGTCTTTGTCAGTGGGCACACTTACAAAAACAGCAAGGGATCAAATAATTATTTCCTTCACTGTATAATACTTTCCTTTAAGCTATAAAACAATTATATTATGACAATAATAGTAGATAAAAAATAACAATTGTATACATTAAAATAACTTTGAAATATTAACATATTCTATGCACAGACAGTTTTGTGTGAAAAATAAGTTTGAAGACGAAGTCACAAATGTTCTTTTTTGTCAAGATATTCAAAGGCAGTTGACCTAATTTGACTGTGTTCATTGTTGCATTTAAAAAGAACCTTATTCTCATCAAATAATAAATTAAACACGTTTCTTCTGAATATCTCAAAGGATAGTTTCTTAGTTATCTCAAAAACTAGCAAAGACATGCATATTCCTGTAAATAGATTAAAATTCAAGAATAATTTGGGAAACAATGTTTAAGGTGTAATTATTATTCTCTACCTATTTTGCTCATTCTTATTACTATGTTCCCTATACAGTGTGTTCTCTCCAATAGACACTAATTTAAAAATGCTTTATTTTTAGCTTCTTAGATTATTTAATCAGGCATATCTGTGAAACAAATTATTACATTGTGTTCTGAATTTGGTTCGTTACAGAGTATCAGCCAATTTACAGTAATTATTGTGCTAAGCAATTGATTTGTTTTATTTGTGTACAGTGTACACCTAATTATTTTCTAGTTTTAGAATACACTGTAGCACAGTGTATCATTGTATTGGGTTAGGCACTTAAGGTGCTTTACTGTTAAGGTACACAAACTATATTTAAAGGCAGAATAGAATAAATAATATTATTGAAGGGGCGCTATTGGACTCGCATCCAGACCTGCTGCTGATACAGGCAGTGAACCAGAAAGGCTGCAGGGGGTTAATAGTAGATATACAGAGTATCTGCGCTGGTCTTGGTAGACTAAGAGGTACTAAAAAGAGGCTATGACCGGGTGGGTAAAATGAAAATCAATTTATTAGGTTTAAAAGGTAAATTAAAAGCACATGGCTAAAATTGTCAGGCCAGGGTGGCTGACTAATAGTTTAAGAGACACACAGTTGGATGGATACTTCGATGAGGTAGGCTGGATGAGGTTACTGGATATGAGACTTTGTGGTGGGTGTGGAACCTGAAAGGGAAGGGAATGTGGGTTAGAAAGGCCCTAGTTTATACTGATAAATGCAGAGGTGGGGATCAGGTGGAAGATATTACCTGCTTGTATGAGAGGGGAGTCCAGGGGTGGTTGCAGGTCCGTAGGACATCTGAGGCTAGTTGTCTATGGGAGATTATCAGATTAAATTTGAGAATGTTTCCTGGTAGGGGGGCAGATTTTTACCTTTGTTAGAGACGGAGTGGGAATCCTCATGGATTGGCTAGGGACCACTGTATAGGTGCCGGCTTATTCTCCTATGCCTGCGTGGGGTTAAATAGTATAAATGAGAAGGGGTTAAATAAGGATGAGGGTATGCTGAAAAAATGGTGGTGAGTTACCCTGTGTTGGCTGTTATAGATGCCACAATCCCAAATTTGTTGGATTGATGCAGTTGAGGGTTGCTGTACAGGATGAGAAAGAAGGGGTCAATTCTTCTGTCCTCTCAGTTAGTAACTGGCCCGGGTGTAGGTCAGCATCTTAGGTTACCGTTGTGCTGATAGTAGGTGATGGCACACAGTATGCTTGATGCCGTGCAGTGTAGTCGGCAGCTTGTACAGCGGAGTGCGTCCCTGGAAGTGGCGGTTGCTTGCTGGCGCTGCTCAGGGATGGTTCCGGATGCTTGTAGTTACTGACCTGCGGGTGAGAGCCAGCTACTATATTTAAAGGCATCCTAATATTTGTATATATGTTTTTAGGCTGAACAAAATTACATTAGATAAATTAAATAAAACCATAGACATTAAATATGTTGCATATGTCCTTTACAAGATTTATTTCATAAAATCTATTCATTATGTAATACAGTATAAATCCATAATGTTTTACTTTACACAATACTGGAGAACTAATTACTATACATATTAAAAACAAATGGTGCTAATTATTGTTTATAACATTTAAATACTGGAAAAGTCCTACATAAGGGAGTAAGAAACTTTTTATTGGACAGTACTTACCAGGTGGAGAAAGTATTGGAATATGTTATTTTATGTGCTTCAAAGAAAAGTATTTTGGAACATTTCCAAGTTGTTTAATTGTTTTGAGGATTGGAGGATTGTAAATGGAAAAGGGAAGGGATTTCTAGAAGTTATTTAAGGCGCTAAAAGCATGGTTTCTATGGTCGCCAGAATCAAAACAAAGGTTCCTATGGCTTAGAAGGAGTTGGGGGCATAAGGAAGTACCTTATGCATACATGTATCTCTATGTGTGCACCATCAAAGCTTTGCATAACTTGGAGTTTTATTGAGCCGTAATATAGCCATTTGCATGAGCTCTATGTTCCTGATTAATTAAAATTGGTGTTCTGTATGCCAGTCTTAATGAAGGGAATGTTCGAGCAAAATGCACCAAATTTATTAGGAGGCATGCGCCTTCTTATGAATTTAGCCTTTCTTTCAAATACTGTCTGGTATACATTTTTTAACCATATTTTGTGGAGTAAATTTTGTTGAATTTGTTGGATGTGCACCTACATATTACACTTATATGTAATATACAGGTGCTGGATTTAGCTTTGTTGGACCTTGTTTTTGGCTTTACTTTCGCTTTTAATTTTGATTTTTAAGTGTTCAATTTTCTCACTGGCCACTGGGGCTCTTTTAGACTTATATTACCTGTCATTTCAGGAAGAGTTTACTGTAAGTATCTATAATATCAGAGGAGGCAGAATTACAATGACAGGTAACAATTGTATAAACAGGTGAGAATACAGGATCCATCACAATAGATAATTTCACTCCTGACTCTACTCCCCTTCCCTTCACAATAACCATTTTACAGGCTCATTAAACAATTCAATAAAAAGTTTAACTCAGAATCTGACCAAAAGGGCCAGAAAAGGGACAATGTTTTCTATTTTTTAATTTTAAAACAAATTGGGATACAGTATATATAAAAATACCATTTCTAAAATCCATTTTGTAGCATCGGTGTCTCTGCCTCCTGCCCGGCAGAGACGCCGTCCCCCTTACCGCCGCGGTCCTGCCCTGGCGTCTTCTGGCCTCCCTGTAGCTGCTGCTGGTGCACGCAGATTCCCTGGCCCTGTGCTTAGGGCGCGCACGCGCTCCCGCCCTCTTAAAGGGGCCACGCGCGCCGTCCTAAGAAGTCCCCGGCCAATGGCCGGAGGACTTCCCCTATAAAAGGCACCTCCTCCAATATGGAGGTGCCCATGCAAGGTTGTTTCTCTTTATGCTAAACTCTGCTTCAGCCCACAGGTCGCGCTGCCTGTCTGACTACCTGCCTAGTCCATCTGACTATCAGTCCAGTCTGCCAGCCTGATTACCAGTCCAGCCCGACAGTCTGCTTACAGCCCAGTCCGCTAGTCTGTCTATGGGCTTCGCCAGTCCGCTTATCCGGAGCCTCCACCTGCTACCAGTCTCTGCCTGCCAAGGACACTCTCCAGCCTGACGGTCTGCCTCCGGTCAAACCCGCCAGTCTGTCTATGGGCTAGGCTAGCCTGTCTACTTGGAGAACTTGCCTGTTACCTGGAGGCTCCTGCCTGCACATGCCATGTATACCTGACAGCCTACCTAGAGGATCCTGCCCGTCACTTGCCGTGACCACCTGACAGTCTACTTAGAGGCTCCTGCCTGCACCTGCCGTGTAAGCCAGACAGCCTACTTAGAGGCTCCTGCTAGTTTCCTGCCGTGTCTGCCAGCCCATCTGCCCGGATCTCTCGTCAGCCTGCCTGCCGTGCTCATCTGCTGTACCGGTCAGTCTCTGCCTTCTGACCCGTGGGAGTCACCTGCTCTCATACAAGGTCGGTCCCCAGAGTAGCACCTGGTCCCTCTGCTTGGTCCTTCCCTGGTCACGGAGTCGATTGTGCCGCCGTACGGCCTTGGTCAGTTCGAGTTGATACCTAGTTACGCCCCTCTGGTCCCTCCTTGAACCGCAGCACAGAGGTTCCATCACCCGGATCCTTAACAGTTTGCACGGGCCTTGGAACCCGGTGGTCCCAAGCCACTTCGCTTGCTGACCTGTACCAGGAGGTTTTTCGTCAGAGATCCCAACAGGAAACAATCCTGACCCACCTCACCTGGACACTCGCCTGGACATGCTGTCCTTACCATCTGTGCCCGCCCCAAGTCGAGCAACACCCGCTCCGGCAGCGTCGCTACCTACCCATACCACGGCATCCAGCCTAGGACCTCGGCTTTCTGCGCCTCCTCGTTTTGGAGGTGACCCCATCCTATATCGGGGCTTTCTGAACCAGTGCACGCTGCACTTTGAAATTGTGCCACATCAGTTTCCCTCCGACCGGGCCAAGGTGGCGTTCATCATGTCTCACCTCACCGGGGAAGCATTGGCATGGCTTAACCCTCTATGAGAAAGAGGGGATTCCCTGGTGTCCTCACTGCTTTCCAGAAGGTCTTCGATGAACCCAGACGTAGGACAACTACTGCCTCCTCTTTGCTCCGTCTCCGCCAAGGGAGTCTCACTGTGGCCCAGTATGCCATACGGTTCCGTACCCTCACTTCTGAGCTTGCCTGGGACAATGAGGCCCTGATGTCCACCTTCTGGGAGGGCCTTTCCGGTCGGATTAAGGACGAGTTAGCTGGCCGGGACGTTCCGACCACCCTGGATGACCTGGTGTCACTTGCAACCCGGATCGACATCCATTTCCTAGAACGTGCTAAGGAGACTACCCGGGAGAGAAGATTTCCTCGTCTTGCTCCTACTTTCCAGAGACCCGCTTCCCAACCTGCATCTCCCCGGGCACGCTCGCCCGAACCTATGCAGATCGACCAGACCAAGATGGTCAAATCTCGCCAAGAGTCACGCCGAGCCGAGGGTAGCTGTTTTTGCTGTGGCAGTAAGGAGCACCTCATTCGTTCCTGCCCGGTGAAGCTGGGAAACTCCAGTGTCTAGGACCGCTCGGAGAGGTCATCCTAGGCAAAAGTAAATCCTCTCCATTCTTGACTTTATCGGTCTCTATTTCCTGTGGAGAGAACCGCTTCTTTGAAACCGCACATCTGGATTCCGGAGCCGCTAGGGATCTCATATCCCAGTCCCTAGTAGAGAAGTATCAGATTCCTACCAAACCTCTGGCTGAACCATTGGCAGTCACTTCCATGGATGGAAGACTCCTTCCAGTAACCATCTTGCTCGTCAAAGAGTCCGTAACCCTGCAGGTGGGAATGCTGCACTCCGAGAGGATTTCCTTCCATGTGCTTTCCGGACTCTCTCACCCCCTTTTGCTAGGTCTACCCTGGCTACAGAAACATGAACCTGTTCTGAATTGGCAATCCGGTGAGGTGCTTCATTGGGGGCAGGATTGCCATGAGACCTGCTTGGTTCCGGTTCACCCGGCTCAACCCCCATCTTCTCCGACTAATTTACCCGGTCTACCGGCACCTTACTGGTCCTATGCTGATGTCTTCGACAAGAAGGAGGCAGAGACTCTGCCACCCCATAGGCCATATGATTGCCCTATCGACCTGATACCCGGTGACACTCCACCCCGTGGGCGTATCTACCCATTGTCGTTGGCCGAAACCCGGGCCATGTCGGAGTACATTGAAGAAAATCTGGCTAGGGGATTCATCCTGAAATCTTCCTCCCCGGCTGGAGCCAGATTCTTCTTCGTTAAAAAGAAAGACAGTTCACTATGTCCATGTATCGATTATAGAGGACTCAACCAAATCACAATCAAAAACAAATACCCTCTGCAGCTCATCTCTGAGCTGTTCGACCGCCTTAAAGGCGCGAAGATCTTTACCAAGCTCGATCTTTGTGGGGCGTATAACCTGGTCCGGATCCGCCAAGGAGACGAGTGGAAGATGGCATTTAATACCCGGGACGGTCACTATGAATACCGTGTGATGCCCTTCGGTCTCTGTAATGCTCCCAATGTCTTCCAAGAACTAGTTAATGACATCTTCCGTGACCTCTTATATTCTTACGTGGTGGTGTACCTGGACGACATCTTGGTCTTCTCTCCGGATCTTCCCTCACATCGGAGGGATGTTCATCAGGTCCTGCTTAGGCTCAGGCAAAATCACCTATATGCTAAATTTGAGAAATGCCTCTTCGAGCAGTCCTCCCTTCCGTTCCTGGGCTATATCATCCCTAAGACCGGTCTACGGATGGACCCCGAGAAGGTCTATGCCCTCTTAAAGTGGCCCCGTCCGGAGGGGTTGAAGGCGATTCAGTGATTCCTGAGTTTTGCCAACTATTACCGTCTCTTCATCCCACATTTCTCTTCCCGGACTGCTCCCATCTCTGCGTTCACCCGAATGGGAGCAAATCCTAAGGAATGGCCGTCCGAAGCGGAGGGGGCCTTCCTCTCCTTAAAACAAGCCTTCTCTTCTTCCCCAGTGCTGCACCGTCCGGATGGCAAGAAACTGTTCTTTTTGGAGGTTGATGCATCCTCTTCCGGAGCCGGAGCGGTGCTCACCCTGAAATCTCCAACCGGGAGAATGGTAACCTGCGGCTTCTTCTCCAAGCTCTTCTCCTCGTCTGAGCGCAACTACTCCATTGGAGACCGAGAACTGATAGCCATCAAACTGGGACTGGAGGAGTGGCGTTACCTTCTCGAGGGAACTCTGCACCCGGTGGTCATCTATACAGACCACAAAATCCTGGCATATCTACAGAATGCCCAAAGACTCAGTCCACATCAGGCCCAGTTTTCTTTGTTCTTCGCCCGCTTTAACCTGTTACCTGGAGGCTCCTGCCTGCACCTGCCGTGTATACCTGACAGCCTACCTAGAGGATCCTGCCCGTCACTTGCCGTGACCATCTGACAGCCTACCTAGAGGCTCCTGCCTGCACCTGCCGTGTATACCTGACAGCCTACCTAGAGGCTCCTGCCTGTCACTCGCCGTGACCACCAGACAGCCTACCTAGAGGCTCCTGCCTGCACCTGCCGTGTAAGCCTGACAGCCTACCTAGAGGCTCCTGCTAGTTTCCTGCCGTGTCTGACAGCCCGTCTGCCTGGATCTCTTGTCAGCCTGCCTGCCATGCTCATCTGCTGTACCAGTCAGTCTCTGCCTTCTGACCCGTGGGAGTCACCTGCTCTCATACAAGGTTGGTCCCCAGAGTAGCACCTGGTCCCTTTGCTCGGTCTTTCCCTGGTCACGGAGTCGATTGAGATGCTGTATGGCCTTGGTCGGTCCGGGTTGATTCCTAGTTACGACCCTCTGGTCCCTCCTTGCACTGCAGCACAGAGGTTCCACTACCCGGATCTGTAACACGTTTATTACAGAAACCTGATTTAATCCATGTCATTTTTGGATGATAGCTTACCTTTAGGGCTATGGAGATTCAAACTACATCTACAATGTAAACTATCTGCAATATGATTGCTTTAAGTGATGAAAAGAAAAAAAACTTTTACACTAAAATATAAAACTATGGGGTTCAGAAATGGAACAGCAACAATTCAACTAGTCTTTATTTTTAAAATTGCATCCAAAACACAAATGTGATTTCCGAGCCAGTTGTCATGGTTCACATAACATGCCCTCCTGCCAACATGTTTCAAACCTACTTGAAGATGTGCCTGAATAGTATATTAAGTCTTACCTTATGTACCTTTCTAAAAAAATTGGAAAAACAGGATGCTGTTATATATTCTGGGGTCAGGAGTTTGTATTTAACACTGTGACTCTCATACACTGAATTCTTTGACTAAAAGTTTATTAATAATTTCTTTGGAAAGTATTTTCGGCATATGATAAAACAATAAAAGCTATCTAAAAATCTGTGAAACTATAACTTGTTATTCAGGCAAATCTATTGACTACTTTATTACTTTTGAACCGCACTGCATAAAAAAAGACTGAGCCAAATAATGATCTCTGTAATATCCAACTAGTATTTGTGATCTAAACTTGAAACTAAACTTGAAAGTGCTCTTCTTTGCAATTTGTATAACTTTAAATTTTAAGAATATTTCTTTCACCTTTTTCTATCCCAAACCTTAAACGGGTATTTCTAACTTGAACATTTATGGCATATCTCCAGAATATGCCAAAATTGTCTGTTAGATACTTGTTCAATGTTCAACCTCAGGTTTAAGGTGTAACATTTTCCTTGTGGAGATTGTCAACAGGGTGTAACGAGACATATGGGCCATGCAATGTTTCTCTGAGAATTTAAAGAAGAAGAGAACTTGAACTTTACGGCAAACACCCAAAATACATTTCTGCAAATGTAGTATCTGGTTTGGTAGTATACGGCTTGTAGCTTCCAGAGTCCTCACTCGTCTAAGCTATTCATGCCAGGTGGTTTACCCAGGCTGCGGTGGGGTAGACGTTGGATGGCGTTAGAGTGGCATGTTGTAGAGCAGAGTCCCAGCCAGTGACTCGTACTCCGGATGATCCTGGCGCGGTGGCGGTACTGGATCTTGTGTGACATAGTCTGGGTAAACCACCCGACGTGAGTAGTTTAGGCGAGGTAAGCCTTCCATTGTGAGGACTCTGGAAGCTACAAGCTACCGCTCACTACAGCAATAGAAGGTAAGACCTTCCAATAGGAGATCGGGACTCTGTCTATTGACTTGCCACCTCCAACAAGCTAACACAGCTCACTTCATCCTAATTTTATTAGGATCATATCACTACAGTGTGTTTTCTCCCTTAGATACTGCATAATCCACAGCACCTGTGAACTATAGGCACCTTCCCTCCGTGCAGTGTCCTAAAATAAGGGTCCATTTGGGACTCCTCCAGTCGTACATTTGTACAATCCTACGAGGAAAGAAACATCCACTATGGCTATAGGCCACCAGCCTCTACCAGACTCCCTATTACTGCCCTGCTACATCATTATTAACGCCATCACCTACTTTATCTATGGTAGGTATTTTTGTCAGCATCCTCAACCTTGTCCCACTTAATTCGGCCATAATCATATCTCCTGCCTGCCTTCTTTACCTAGGGAACTAAGTGGACCTAGCTATTACATCCTCTTCTACCTCCTCTAAATTGACATCCAATACGTCCTTAGGAGAATCACAAACACCAAGGTAATTGCAACAATATCAGCTAGGACTACCTTTTTACACCACCTAGATTTCATTTCAATATTTCCCTCCCAGCCTCCTCCCAATTCGGGCCATCCATGTCCGATGGAACCTCCATGCAACAGTTAGTCATTCTATTAGTCCAGCACAAATTATTCCAATTTTGTTTTGCAATTGATATCTAAATCCGGAAATCTTTGGACACGTAGGGGCTAGTGTCTCAATTTGCAGCAGGCCTATTAGATTATCTAACAGCGCCACTGTTCCCCTCATTGCATGGTTTTTATTTAATATTTGAGTCTTAATACAATTAATTATTCATCCCACTTTTTTATATTTATTCTGTCTTTCAGCCCAGCGTAAATTACTTTTAAATTCCTGTATAAATATGTGTTTTTAAACCATAGCCACTTTTGTAATTCCCTTTGTTTGAAGAGTTACTGTCCTTAATATACAGCAAATACCATTAACTGTTTTCTTACTTTACCATCAGTGGCATTCTGTTTGAGTCCCAGTATTCACTGGAGATATTCAAGAGGAATATTATCAGGAGGATAGCCTTTTAGTCACTTCCTTGTATCTTCAATCATCCCTCTGAAACAGGATGTCTTTAGGGGGTGGTGCAGCGGGTTCTCCCTTTGCTTCTTTCACCACTGCCTCCTGATGATGATCATTTTTGGCTGGTGACAAAGCTGTGGGACATTGCTGCATTCATTTTTCCCTGTTACTTTTACAGCAATTGATTTAGGAAGCCATCAAGGGGTGGCACTGTGTTCAATTACTGTAACTTCTTTCACTATCGCTTGTGATGACATTATAAATAAATCACTGTTAAAGGAGCATGGAGAAGGTGTTGCCTTCTGTCACCGCACTGAAATGGACCATTTTGAGGGTGACAGAAGCTGTGGGGTGGTGCTTTAGTCACTTTTCTTTGCTTCTTTCATTGTGAATGATTCATAAGAGAAAATAAGAGAGAATTCTCCATGTGAAGGTCTGCAACAAAAAATCGTAGGGAGGGGAGTTAGCCACACTCATCTCCAAGAGTTGTGCAGATCTGGCACAACGCTAACCCCAGAAATGTGATTCGGGACAACATCATGTAGCAGTGATGAAAGAAGCTGCAGTAGGATGATGTAAATGTAACGCTGCCCCCTGATTATGCCCTTTTTTGGGGGGAAAGGTGATCGAAGCTGTTGGGAAGTGACTGCAGGGCCAATGTCCTGATGAAAATCCAAAGGAAATGCTGGAATTTCAAGAGATTTCCACAATAATTAAAGTAAGGAAACAGATATAAGGATTAGCTGTATAGGGAGAACAGTAAAGAATTTTCAACTAAAGAAAATTTCAAAAGTGGTTAGGTCATAAAAATATTTATGCATGCAGGACATTTAATGTATCAGACAACCCCTTTAATAAATAAAATACAGTTCCTCAATATGCTGCTTTTTAAAAACATAACCCATAAAAACCAAGGCCTTATCCAGCAGTCTTAATAGGAATGAATGGCTGTAGCAATGAGTAAAAGACATAGGCTACATCTTTAAAGATTTACAGTGGCTTGCGAAAGTATTCACTCCCTTGACATTTTTCATGTTTTACTACCTTACAACTGTTTGCATCAGTTCATGTAAAGAACATGTCTACAACTGTGAACATTTGGTTTTCTTTTTATTGTGAAGCAAACAACAAATAGGACAAAATAACTAAAAACTTCACTGTGCATAACTATTCACCCCCTTAAAGTCAGTACTTTGTAGAGCCTCCTTTTATGGCAATTACAGCTGCAAGGCATTTTGGATAAATCTCTATGAACTTTCCACATCCTGCCACTGGGATTTTTGCTCATTCCTTAAGGCAAAACTGGTGAACGGCAGTCTTCAATCCTGACCACATATTCTCAATTCAATTAAGGTCTGGGCTTTGACTATGCCTCTCCAAAACATTTACACGTTTCCCCTTAAACAACTTGAGTGCTGCTTTAGCAGTATGCTTTGGATCATTGTCTTGTTGTAAGGCAAAAACATTTTCCTGCCAGTTATTAGCAATGTTTTACTTCAAAGAAAGAATAAGCTGTGATCCCATGCTTTCCTGTTTCAGCACAGTAAATTTTTTTTAAAACACATCCAATCGTGGAACTTATTATTATTCAAAGATCTATTGATTAAAATGTTGATTAAAATTAACTTTATGACACCTGTGCTGCCACCATCTTTTATGACTGTAGCCTATCAGGGTATAAGTAAATATGGCTTATTTTTATGCATGTTTATTTTTTTACAATTTTTAAAACTTTGTTTTATTTTATCTCCTTTTCAGTAAATTACATTTGCAAGACGCTTTTCTCATAGATCCCCTGGCGATATTGAGTTTGTTCGATGTAATAATGCTGTACATATTGAATACAATGAATACAGTATCTATTGAAATATATTTAATGTACAAAATTATTCCATCCAAATTTATTTTGCTACATCAAAATTATGTATAAAAGAGAATGTTAAAATATTTTGATTTTTACAAAAAAATTATCAGTCTATGACTGTAAAAACTGCGTAAGTTTATTTTATTTGTTAGAAGTAAGAAGTCTTTAACATGCTTATCGTGAGCAAATTGAAACAGAAATATGTTTTTCTGGAGTGAAAAGGTTACTATCTCAATTTATAACTTTGTTTATGTTTTTGTGACACCTATTTGTTGTCTGTATTTCATTGTCTGTGTTTTATCTGTATTGGAAGTTGTGGTTTATTCATTTAAATTAGTCAAACATACTCAGGAAGATGAAACATTTCTCCATCATATATTGAGCAATAATCCACTGCTTCAAGGTCAGACATGACAAAACTCAGAGGTATTGCACGATTATCTTCACTATTGATCTTGTGTTTCAGAAACAACCCTGACCTTACAACATTTTTTCCCAGCACACCAAAAGAAGGTAACATATTTCTCAAAGGCAGACAGAAATTTAAACATCAATCTAGGGAATAAAATTAAATATGACTTCATAACTTTTTGAAGGTTTAATTTAAAAAAAAAATGTAATACATTAATACAATTATTTATGAAATTCAATCGTGGAATATATTCATATATTTTCTGTCAGGGCAAAATAAAACATTATTTTCAGTTAGGGATGTAAAAGAGCTTCAGAATATCAGCAGCTTATTAAGAAATATTTTGGACGGCATTATACAGCTTGAAAAAGATACAAAAAATAATATACTGGGTGAAAAAAGATCAGTCTATGAAGGTTGAAAAATTATAGTGAAGTGGGCTATAGGTAAAATAATAAATAATGGAAAAAAAGACCAAAAGCATTGAAGTAGGAAAATTATTCGGGGAGTCTTGACCTTTTCCGCCTCTTTCAATTTTCTTACTTGAGTATTCTTTTGTTTTCCTCCTCTTCCCTTTTCCAAAAATCATAACTTTTTTAAAAAAAATTCTGTCAGCATAGCCATGTGAGGGCACATATTTTGCATCCTGATTTGTAGTTTTGAATTACACCATCTAGTTTTCATACAGTAGAAAATAGGACGAAATTCCAAATGCAGTGAAATCTAAAAAATGCAGTTCTGACATTGTTTTTTTTGTTTTTGTTTTTATGGGGTTCATAGTGTGGTAAAATGGACCAGGCAATATGGTTCTGTAGGCTGAGTAAGACTATAGTAAAATCAAACTGGTATAAGTTTTTTTACATTAGTAATGAAAAATAATAGAAATTTGTTAAACAAATCAAATTTGTTTTGTTTCATTTGAGATTCATCATTTTTTTTTATTTTTCCATCAATGAAGCTTTCTGAGGGCTTGATTTTTGTTCTAATGTCTTTATTCATACAGTTGATATTCTTATCAATACTATTTTGTGTTACATAATTTGTTTTGATGTCTTTCTACTGTAGTTTGGTGGGAGAAATGGCATTTCCGGCATTTTGATTTGTTTTTGCTTCACAGCGTTTACTGTATTGGTCAAATAATTTATTTTAAAAATATACAGTATACTGTATATAAAGATGAGGCAAATCAGATCATTAAATTAATATCTTCTGTGTTAGTTGGTTAGGACAAAACTACTGATGAACGTGCCCGTGAAAGTTCAGGTTCGGTGGGTTCAACAAAGCTACAGTTAAAAGTTTGCTACGGGACCGAACTTGACCCCAAACTCAAACCCAAGAGAAGTCAATTGGGACCCGAACGCCAGTGCTTTAAAATGGCTGTAAAATGGTGATAGTAAGGGCTAGAGGGCTGAAAAGGGAAGCCAAATGGGGGTAAGAGCAGGACAATTGCCCTGCAAACAAATCTGGATAGGAAGATGACATAAAGGGAACCTGTCACGTCCTAGTTGCTATCTACACTGCCCCCATTGCTTTGTTAGTGATGCAATGTGCATCACTAATAAGCTTTTTTCATTAAACTTGGTGGTAGTATAAAGATTTTATAACATTATATATACTTTGTCCGACCTGCTCGTATTCAGTCATAGGGGTGTGATTCTCTCATTCAGTCAAGGGCAGCACTGCATTCAGTCACTGCTGGTGCCACCCATATATTTGAATACTGCTCCGGGAAAGGTTGCGTCTTGATCAGAGTTGATTTTTTGAAGCCCTCACTTCAGCAACTCCGATCTAGTCTCCTCAGCAGTGAAGTGTCTAGATCGGAGGTGATTTTTTTGTGGTCTTCAATTTAGCCACTCCGATCTAGATGCTTCACTGCTGAGGAGACTAGATCGGAGTTGCTGGAGTGAGGGTAACATAGAATAATAAAATAAAAAAATATAATCATGAACCAGGAAGAGGAGGTCCAAGTGCAGCAGGAGGTTGATGAGGAGGTGGTGGTGCAGGTGGAAGAGGTGAAGGAGGAGGAGGTAGCCAACACTGTTTTTTTATTATTTATTTCTTGGGCGGTACTCTGAAAACAGGCAGTGTAATAATCTGATGTTCAATCTCTCTGTATACAGGCTATGTAATACTGTGCAATTTTTTTAGTTGAAAACAATGAGGAGAGCATCAAATAGTGGATGAGGCTGTTTTGCTCATGGTTGTGATATAGCTGCTGCAGGGAGAGAGAGAGCATGATCGATCTGTGTCTGATATGTGCCCAAATGGAACATCTTCCTCTGCTGCAATCAGGCGACAGTATGTTCTGTGTAATTTCCAAGGCCTAAGTACCGTTGGATGAATGGTGAGGCCAGAACAAGTAGACATGGTTTTAGATTGGTTGGCTGAGATTGCCTTCAGTCCCTTTGCTTTGTCTTTCCCCCAGTCCCCTGCTGAAAATGCAAATTGGCACGTGTGACTCATGAGCATCTGTCTTCCACCTCACCCCCTTGCAAATCAGGCAAGCATTCTGAACCCCAAGTCATGCAGCAGTCACTTCTGCTTCTTGATGACCCTGCTGGCTGTGGTTCCATGGGCCATCTACTTGGCCCTGCCTCACAATTCAAAGAGATTGAGTGCACTGATGCCCAACCACTTGTCCTGTTGGATGATGAGTACATGGGAGGGATAGTGCAAGCGGTCAACAGACCACCACAGCACATCTCTCATGATGCTGATGATGAAACACAGGTGCCAAGTGCCGCAGCTTTCTGCTGTGTGTACACCTGCAATGATGGCAGGGGTGAAGACTGGGTGAAACATCATGTAGTGGATTATTATTATTATTTAATTTTAGCGCACCATTGATTCCATGGTTCTGTACATGAGGAGGGATTACATACAAAACATAAACAGAAATTACAATGAAAAAACTAACACAGACAATGATGCAATGGGGGATGATGAAATCCTAGACTACAGATGGAGTCAAGGCTATGCGAGTGACTTGGGCAGTTGGGACTAAAAAGTGGTGGTCACTCTGCCCCAGCTACACAGCAAACAAGGGAGCAGGGTGCAAAAGGCCGAGGCTGGCCTCACGCCATCAAGTTGACTGCTACTGCACACTAGACGTAGCCTTTTCTCTGTCTATGTTGCTTCCTCCACCATCCCCTCATCCGGTCAATAAGTTTGGGCAGTGTGTGAGCACTTTTGGCGTTCTCACCCTGTTGCTACTCACCTACCTGTGGTGCAGCCTCACTTCAATCTTCTTTCTCCCAGCCTCGTATGCGTCGTACCCACAAGGTGGAACTCCACCTTGCTTATGCTGGAGATACTATGCGAGCCACAGCAGGCGATAGTGGAGAGTTTTATAAACAGATATCTGGTATTGCTATGGGGAGCAATATTGCACCTACACATTTGTTGAGTATTATCATCTGTTTCAGAGAAAGATTTGTACATATCAATCCATTGGAGTTAAAACAAGTAGAAATGATTCATGTGTAGTGATGGGCGAGCACTAAAATGTTCGGTTGCTCGTTGCTTGGGCAGAGCAAATAGGAATGCTCAGGCGCTCGACCCGTGCAACGAGCCCAATTTACAGTAAGTCATGTGAAACTCAAGCATTTTTCAGGCGACTCCCTTCGGCGGTCTGCAGACGGACTAAAAATTGCCCAAATCGATGGGAACAGTGCTCAAATGACATGCGAACAGCATGGGGAAGACCCCTGGAAGCATTTCTGACTCCAAAGTCACAGCTGTCAACAATGTTGTCAGAGCTATTATGCCACTTTTACGGACTCACATTAAAACTTACAAAAACTAAACCAAAATGGATTTTCTTGGGAAATATGTTAAGAAACATCCTCTTCTGGTCAATGACTTGTATATAAGGCAAAATGAATAACCAAAAACAAAAATGCTCCACCACTCCTTGGGCTATGTTCACATGTAGCGTTTTTGATGTGTTTTTGCACTTTTGCATTGCTTTCAACCAAGAAAAATGCATTCACTGGGAAATGTCATTTTAACATTTTACAACCTTATCTGGCCATGTGGTGTGTGACACATCATCAGACACATCCTGCTTCATTTTTGATGGAGGGACTCTGAAAGTCACAAACCCTATTTTTATAGGGCCATCAGGCGGCCCTTACTATTCTTAAAGGGCCAGCAGTCAGCTCTCGCTATTGTTAGAGAGCCAGCAGCTGGCTATGCTTCATTGTTCCCATTATTAACGAATGGGTCTCCTATACTGTTATTGCGTATGCAGTAACTGCAAGGGCTGCCAAAAATTTTGAGGAACTCTAATGCCCCTTGCAAGACATGTAAAGGTCAGAGAGCCTCCTAAAAACAATGTTCCCATTATTAGGAAGTGGATCTCCCATAGTGTTTGCCTATGCAGTGAATGCAAAAGCTGCCAAAAATTTGGAGGCACTCCAATGCCCCTTGGAAGTGACGTAGAGGGCCTCATGAAAAAATGTTCCCATTATTAGGAAGTGGGTCTCCCATAGTGTTTGCCTATGCATTGGATGCAAAATGCTGCCAAAAATTTGGAGGAATTCCAATGGTCCTTGGAAGAGACATAGAGGAGGTGATATGGTAGATATGGTGGTGAATGATATGGTAATGGAGGATGAGGAGAAGGAGGAGGACAAGAGCAAATACACAAAATCAGGAAGCATATACCCATGTGTAGGTGTGAAGAGGTCCAGGGGAATAGACCTCCCAAAAAAAGACACTGGATTTGAGTTTATGTTATTCTGCTATCATTCAGTGGTGTTGAGAAGTCTGGCCCAATCCAGCCCTTGTTAATTTTTATCAGAGTCAGCCTGTCAGCAATTTCAGTTGACAGGCGGATGCGCTTATCAGTTATAATTCCACCAGCGGCACTAAAAACCTGCTGTGACAAAGCGCTAGCGGCAGGGCAGGCCAGGACCTCCAAGGTATAGCGAGCCAGTTCATGCCACGTGTCCAGCTTGGATACCCAATAACACTAGTCAACACAAAAAATCATGCTTTTCGGAAAGTCACATGTTATGGGAAGGAGCTAACTGTTATGAGGTGGTAAGATTTGAGTCAGTCAGAAAAGGATGGTGATGGCAGCAATGACTGGTATGTGAGACTGTGACAGGAGACAGGCCTCTACAGGCCTCTTACACTGAGGTGTAACTGAGTGAGGGTCTCCACAGAGAGAGAACCTGAATGCAGCCAATATCACAATGAGAAACTGCCTGTCTGCAAGTGTTCATCTGTAGGGAATAGGCTGACCCATTTACCTCACACCTAGTTATCTACTAGATTACCTCCAGTAAAATCAGTTCTAAATACAAGCTGCCTCTATCATCTCTGGGGAAATATCTACATACTGGCTCTTCGCATTTTTTTTTTTTGAGTTTGTCACCACCATTGAACTGAACTTACTCTACTGTTTGATCTGATTTAAAGGAGAAAAATGCCCTGATAGCAGAATCTGTCCGGATGATTGATACACTATGTGTGTGGTTCTTTTACACCAAAAGGCCAAGTACGTTCAATCACTCATGATATTAAAATGCTGTCCATTTGGTGATCAAGACAAAAGTTGGGCCCCTCATGTGATACGCTCAAGTTGTTCAAATGGTCTTCGTGACTGGTTGAATATGAGGAAAGTGGATATGCCATTTGCTGTTCCCGTGATTTGGAGAGAACCCAAAAAACATAGTGAAGAATGCTACTTTGTTTTGTCAGACTGAAGGGCTTTTCTACATAGAACAAACATAAGATTAATTACCCTGAACTTGAATCTGCGACTAGGCCAGTTCCACATGATGAAACCTTGCCAGTTCCTGTACCACCGTTGTCTGGATTGGATGAAATTCAAGTAGAATATGGAGCTGAAGCTACTAGCCAAGGCATGGAGACCTCAAGTCAAGATGAGTATGTACCTGCTGGAGCAGCTAAGCAGCCAGAACGCTTTACTCAACATGAATTAAATGATCTCATCAGAGACCTGTCATTGTCAAAAGATAAAGCCAAACTTCTTGCATCTAGGTTGAAACAGAAGTATCTTCTTCATGATGATGTCAAAGTGTGTTATTACCAAAACAGAAATAACAGTGTATCACAATTTTTCACAGCTAATGGACCAATGGTGTACTGTAGCAATGTGAATGGCCTCTTTGAAAAACTGAATCAAGAGTATTTTGTTGCAGATTGGCGATTGTTTATTGACTCATCCCAGAGAAGTTTGAAAGCAGTGTTGCTTCACAATGGAAATAAGAAACCATCACTCCCTATTGCTCACTCATGTCATTTAAAGGAAAGTTATGAAAATCTGTCTGTTTGTTTTGTTTTTGATGCTATACAATATAAGCATCATCAATGGAATATCAGTGGAGATTTGAAAGTGATTGGTCTGCTAATGGGAATTCAAGGAGGTTTCACAAAATATTGTTGCTTTTTGTGTTTATGGGACAGTAGAAACACAGTAGAGCATTATGTTAGACAAGATTGGGGACAGAGAAACATCTATGCTCCAGGTAGACACAAAGTACAGCATAATCCTTTAGTTGCTCCAACAAAAATCTTTCTTCCTGCACTACATATAAAGTTGGGATTGATTAAAAACTTTGTGAAAGCAATGGCAAAGACAAATCCACAAGGGTTCCAGTACATTTTACAGAAATTCTCCAGCATTTCACCACCAAAACTGAAGGAAGGGGTATTTGTTGTTCCTCACATCAGAGAGCTTATGAGAGATGATGTGTTTGAAGGAACTCTAAATGAATTGAGAGCTTGGAAAAGCTTCAAGTGGATCTGTGAAAACTTCTTAGGAAAAAAATAATTCTCCAGAATATGTTGAAGGTGTTGAGGAACTGCTAAATGCATACCAGTATCTTGGATGTTGCATGTCTCTGAAAACGCACTTTTTGCATTCACATTTAGATTTCTTCCCTCCAAATCTTGGGGATGTAAGCGATGAACAAGGCGAGCGGTTTCACCAGGACATTAAAGTAAAGGAACACCACTACCAGGGTTTTTGGAATGACTCATTGATGGCAGATTACTGTTGGATGTTATATAAGGACAACCCTGAAAAATCAAATCAATGACAGTCTAATGTCAAGCACTTTTAATTTTTGCTCATATTTTGGTTTCTATTTTGCATGTGAAATTGTTTTGGGTCAATAAAAACTGTTTTTTAAGGTCAAGCATTTTCTTCTGATATGTAGATTACTGTTTTCTTAATGTCGCAAATATATTTTCTCTACCTTATAATAATGATGACTATACCTGCTACAGACAAACTATATACATTTTTGAAATCAGAACAAAAAGATGATTCAGAAAAGTACAAGGTCAACTGTGATGATTACAAAAAATATTCTTTTGTAGACCTGTGTAATTATAAGGCACAAAGGAATCACGGAGGACGTTGGTACCGTCGGCAAGGTACTTCCTCACCATCTTCCCAAACTTTGCACTCCTTGTGAGAGTACCCCTAGCCTCAGGGCCTGTAAGATGGGAGGGTTTGAGAAAACTATCTCACAACTTTGACAGTGTTCCCCTGCCTCTGCTGGATTGGAGTTGTGTATCTCTGGGCTCTACTCCTTGGTTGTCCAACGAATTGTGACCTCTGCCGCCAGCGTTTTCAGATGGGAATTTTTTTAATAATTTCGCAACAAGGGTCTTCTGGTACTGCCCCATTATAGTAGACCTGTCCACTTCGGGAATAAGAGATATAAAGTTCTCCTTGTAGCGTGGGTCTAGAAGTGTCACCAACCAGTAATGACTGTCACCCAAAATTTGGAGAACGCGAGGGTCACGGGAAAGGCAGCGTAACATAAACTCAGCCATGCGTGTCAGACTGCTAACAGGCAAGACTTCCGTGTCCTCACCAAGAGGATGACTGACCATGCTCTCCTCCTCCTCCTCCTCCCTGTCCTCAGGCCATCCACGCTGAACTGATGGTATGACAGTTGTGCAGGTAGTACTGTCTATAGTACATGAAAGAAGCTCCTCCTCCTCTTCCTCATTCTCACCCAATCCACGTTGGGATGAGATGATGCTGGGCAGTGTGTAATCACCCTGTATGGTTCCTTGCTCCATCTCATTGTGCTAAGTCTGCAATGCATCCTCTTTGATTGTGAGCAGAGAGCGTTTCAGAAGAAGAAGAAGCGGGATTGTGACGCTAATTATGGCATCATCGCCGCTTACCATCTGGGTGGAGTCCTCAAAGTTTTGGAGGATGGTACATATGTCTGACATCCATGTCCACTCCTGAGGTCTAATGTGTGGAGTCTGAACTGAATACGGATGGCATTGTTGATGCTGGTACACGACAACTGCACTCTTCTGCTCACAAATACTTCCCAACATCTGCAATGTTGAGTTCCAACGCGTGGGGACATCACACACCAGTTGGTGAGCCGGAAACTGCTAACGCTGCTGAAACATGGCAAGGGCGGCGGAAGCTGTAAGTGAATTTCTAAAATGGGCACACAGGCGGCGTACTTTGACAAGCAGATCCAGCAGCTCTGGGTAGAATTTGAGAAACCGCTGAACCACGAGGTTAAGCACATGGGCCAGGCATGGTACGTGTGTGAGCTTACCTCACCTCAGAGCCGCCACCAGGTTCCGGCCATTGTCACACACGACCATGCCTAGCCCATGTGCTTAACCTCGTGGTTCAGCGGTTTCTCAAATTCTACCCGGAGCTGCCGGATAGAGTTGAGCCACCCCCGTAGTGTTCTGGTTCGGTTCATTTCGTCGAACATCGGTGTGTTCGCCAAACTGTTTGTCGAACTGTTCGTCGAACAGCGTCGAACACCATTAAAACCAATGGCAGGCAAACAAAAACAAATAGAAAACACCTTCAAAGGTGTCCAAAAGCTGAAAAACTGCTCAGAAGACACAACTAACACATGGAAAAGTGACAAGTACATATAGTCATGCGAAAAGAAAAGAGGTGGAGGAGTAAAAGGAGGGGGAGACACAGATATAGGCATGTCATGCCCTTCTAAAATCAAGAAAGGCTGGAGTAAAAATCTATAATCAGCCTACCAACACCCAGACGTTGTGACAAGAAAATTTAAAAAAGAAATATCATTAGGTAGAATGGCGGTTCCATTCAGAACACTTTCCTTACAAGACGTAGTGGTATCCCCATTGTGAGTTGTGCCAAAAACGGAACCCAATTCATTCGGACTAATCAACCATTTGTCATATCCAAGGGGCAGGTCAGTAAACGACAACATCAACGCGGAACCAAGTACAGTAGTATATACTGTACATCCTTTTACAAGGCATTCAGATGGATCAAGAAGTTGGGAAGGGTCACCCTAATGGCCAAAACAGACATTGATAGGGCATTCCGGTTATTTACTACCTGTGCCTCCGAATAGTGTCCACCTATTGGGCTGCTTCTGGGAAGGAGCATACTATATAGATCGCTGTTTGCCCATGGGGTGGTCCAGATCCTGCTCACTATTTGAGGCATTTAGTTGCTTCCTCGAATGGGTTGTAATGGACATTTCTAAGGGGGCACATATTATCCATTACCTCGACAACTTCTTATGCCTGAGCCCAAAAGATTCGCCACAGTGTGAATACACGTGGTAGTCCATCTGTGAGAAGGAGAGAGCTGGAGGGAGAGCGGACAACACAGAGCCGAGGGGTTAGATGAAGAACGGAAGAAGGAAAGAGGGCGAGGGAGATAAAGGAGTACAGTGGAAGGCCGACCTGAGCTCCCCCACGTTCCTGCTGGGCGGGGAACAGCCCTGGGAAGAAAAGCCGCTTGCGCATCCCTTTGAGGTTACGGGCGCGAGTGGGCAGAGGGACTACGCTGGAGTGCGAAGCCGACACGGCCAGTCCATTCCTGCCAGTGCGACCTCTGTGTCACCGGGTTTGTGCCAGAGCCGTGGTGGACCCTGACGGCCAGCCCCCCTCTCCCAGTACTGGAGCCTGTCCGCTGGTGGGTCGAGCCCCCCCGCGGTGGAGGCAGGTCTAAGCTCTGTAATTTAAATTGACTCTGTAATTTGAATGAGTACACTTTAAATCCTTTTACAAGTCTGATGCCAGCAGCCACGGTAATTCCAGCTCCAGTAGCGTCCACTAAAGCTGCTGCAGTTAAAAAGCTTTTATAAGGATCGAGCTTGGCGGTCCACCGCAAGGCGTGCTACCGCCAGTCCAAGCCCCTTTGCCTTGGGGCGCCTCTCCGATGCTCTTCCTTGAGTGTCCCGGGGGCCCGAAGCATTTCCTTTGAAAAAATTAAGTGTCCAAACCACAGGTGGTGTAGCTTGCTTAACAGCTGGGATACTCTGCTGACTAGCAGACACTGCTACTAGTATTGCCTGGGCTAGATGCAGTTAAAAAATTGTAATTAGATCTACAGGCAGTGGCAACTCCGCTGACTAGCAGACACTGAAGCTTTGGAGCAGACCTCTGATTCCCAGGCTATAGTATGAGTAAACAGCTCTTCAGACTCAACCATCTGTATTACCCCAAGCCATAGTGTATGTAGTTTCTTACAGTTAAAAGGGGGGGAGAGACCCGACCCACCTGGAATTGACGATGCCAACGTCATGTAAAACATAGCAAGGGGACTCCAAAAAGGGTCTCCATTTTTTCCAAAAATTGTGGCACAGACACCACTTAAGTGGCATCAATTGTCCCAGAGTTACTTAAAATGGAACTAAGATTATTCACCGGGGCGGCATAATGAGGCGGATATGCAGCGATACTAAATAACCAATGGTGCACAAGCTTATGGCCTCCGTATTGGGCAGAACAAGTGCTGACAAAAAAACAGACACTCCTGGAACTCTTCCCAATAGTGGTGGCAATAGAAATATGGTGCGTGCGCCTGGCTAACAAAAATATAAGCTTCATAACAAAAACACCAGCCTAGTGCACTGCATTAATAAGATGGCATCATCGTCTCTCCCAGTGCTTGGCCTACTATGCCGGCTAGCATTCCTGTGCCTAAAACACAATGTATGGGTCCGTGCCAGCCATGATGCTGAGGGGTCTAACGCTGCTGCTAACGCTTTATCACAATTCAATTGGCAGATTTTCACAAGGCTCCCCCCCAACGCCCCCACCCATCAGGCAACAGTTGCCCACCCTCCCTATGGGATCTAGTGGCGAATAGTTTATGCCATTAATCAGAGCGTCAGTTGCCCCGTCGATGTGGCAAGCATACGGTAAGGCATGGGAAGAGTGGACGCGACTAGTAGCAGGCAGATGTGTTGACCAATGTGAACAAGCCAGATTACAAGTCACCATAGAATTTCTCCACCAGCTAATAATGAGGGGCATATCAGGGGCGTCAGCACAGCGGTGTCTGACCGGAGTAGCATTTCACTTCCACCTACTGAATTGGGGAAATGTGACAAAGAGATTCATCATCAGACAATGCATAAAAGGGTGGAAAAGGGGTCAGCCAAGTCAGGAGTGTAGACGTCCCGTCCCGTGTCACTAAAACTGAATTCTCACATCATATCCCTAACACCATTAATATGACACTCACAATTTGAAGCAACACTACTGTCTACTGCATTTGCGATCGCCTTCTTCGGGGCGCTATGCATAAGCGAATTAGTCCCTCAATCCAAAATTACCACCAGTGGAGGCTTATTACACCAGGACGTAGTCATAGCCAATAATGCAATACGTCTACGCATACGCCAATCAAAAACGGCTCCAGCGGGCAGGGGCGCTTGGGTACTTCTACAACCCACAAACGGTACACTGAGTCGGGTATCAATAGTAAAAACATATATAACCATCAGATCACAAAGAAATTTCTTCCTATCACACATTGATGGAACGCCATTATCAAGATACCAGTTCCAAGCTATATTTAATAAATGCATAACATCGGTAGGGAACCACCCCAAAGATTACGGGACACACTCATTCCGCATAGGAGCGGCCACGGAAGCAGGAAGAGCAGGACTGTCAGAAACGGAAGTTCAGAGGATAGGGAGATGGCGATCCACGTGTTTGGCGAGATACATAAGACCGGACTTGTTATCCTAACTAGTGTTGAGCCACCCTCGTAGTGTTCGAGTTCGATTCGGTTCGTCGAACACCCGTATGTTCGCCGAACTGTTCGTCGAACTGTTCGTCGAACACCTTCGAACACCATTAAAACCAATGGCAGGCAAACAAAAACACATAGAAATACATAGAAAACACCTTCAAAGGTGTCCAAAAGCTGACAAACTGCTCAGAAGACACAACTGACACATGGAAAAGTGACAAGTACATATAGTCATGCGAAAAGAAAAGAGGTGGAGGAGTAAAAGGGGGGGGGACACAGATATAGGCATGTCATGCCCTTCTAAAACCAAAAAAGTGCGAAGCCGACACGGCCAGTCCGTTCCTGCCCGTGCGACCTCCGCGTCACCGGGTTTGTGCCAGAGCTGCGGTGGACCCTGACGGCCAGCCCCCCTCTCCCAATACTGGTGCCTGTCCGCTGGTGGGTCGAGCGAGCCCCCCTGTGGTGGAGGCAGGTCTAAGCTTTTTAATTTAAATTGTCTCTCTAATTTGAATGAATACACTTTAAATCCTTTTACAAGGATCTGTTGGAGGGCAAGTCTCAAGCCAGCAGCCGAGTAATTCCAGCTCCAGTAGCATCCACTAAAGCTGCTGCAGTTAAAAAGCTTTTATAAGGTCGAGCTCGGCGGTCCACCGCAAGGCGTCCTACCGCCAGTCCCAGCCCCTATGCCTTGGGGTGTCTCCCCGATGCTCTTCACTGAGTGTCCCGGGGGCCCGAACCATTTCCTTTGAAAAAATTAAGTGTCCAAACTACTGGTGGTGTAGCTTGCTTAACAGCTGGGATAATCCGCTGACTAGCAGACACTGCTACTAGGCACAAAGCATTTCCTGGGCTAGATGCAGTTAAAAATTTGTAATTAGATACTCTCGTTGGATGCTGAGAAAGCACTCCATGGAGTCTCCTGGCACGCCATATATTATTCCCTTAAAAAGCTTGGGGTAGGGGTCTAGGGGACCCTTTTATAGGCAAAATCACGGCCCTGTATCGCAATACGTCACCTAGGCTGAAGATAAATGGAACATTTTCATCACCTTTCATAATCACCAATGGGACAAGACAGGGATGTCCTCTGTCCCCTCTCTTATACATCCTAGTGACGGAGCACCTGCTCTCATCAATTCGCCATAACCCCAATATTAGCTGGATTGAGGTGGGAGGCACCGAGTACACGTGCTCTGCATTTGCTGATGATGTCCTAGTATATATCACTCAATCACATATATCCATCCCTGCTGTTATGGCTGAAATAGATCACTTTGTTACATGGTCAAATTTTAAAATCAATGCAGCGAAGTCTGAGGCCCTCGATGTCTCCCTCCCCAAATCCATACAGGATTCCATCCTGTCCAACTTTCCCTTTGCCTGGCCCTCACAGGGTATCAAATACTTAGGAATTCCTATTCATAGAGACCTCTCCCATCTATATTATCTTAATTTTGGGCCCTTTATTGAACAACTCCATACAGACCACGGTTGGCAAGTTAGAACTGTAAGATTCACTACGTGAACCACTGGTGTTTTGTGGAAAAGCACATGTACACTGTGTTCCAAATTATTATGCAAAAAGTGTTTAGGAGTGATAAGGGAAGAATTTGTTTGTTTGTCAGTTAAACTCATTGATGGTGATGTGTGTCAGGACTCTTTATATCACTGTAAGCAATTGCAGACACCTGTGCTAATTAGTTTGGCAGGTGTGTCCAATGAAAGGCTAGACTACTTAAGAAGGCTGTCCCACATTATTAAGCAGCCTACATTTTCTGCCAAAATGGGAAAGAAAAAGGATGTGTCGGCTGCTGAGAAGCAACAAATTGTGGAGTGTTTAGGTCAAGGCATGACTACAATCAACATTGTACGATGATCAGGATGAAGTGTCTTGGCAATCAAGAAGTATGTAGCTGATTCACAGTACACACGTGTGCGTGCTGATAAGGGCAAATTGAGGACTCTTTCCTACAGGAAATTACGTCAGGTTTAAAGAGCAGCGGCAAAAAAGCCTTGTCATAGCAGCAGACAAGTTTTTGAAGCTGCTGGTGCCTCCAACGTCCCCCGAACAACAAGATGCAGAGTCCTTCAGAGGTTTGCAGCTGTGCGTAAGCCATCCTGTCGACCTCCTCTATCCACTGCACACAAGCAGAAATGGCTCCAGTGGTCCAAACAATACATGAAGACTGACTTCAAAACTGTTTTGTTCACCGATGAGTGCCGTGCAACGCTCGATGGTCCAGATGGATGGAGTGGAGGATGGCTGGTTGATGGACACCCCACGCAAACACGGCTACAGCGCCAACAAGAAGGAGGTGGAGTAATGTTTTGGGCTGGAATCATGGGGAGAGAGATTGTCAGCCCCTTTAGGATCCCTGAAGGGGTAAAGATGAACTCCATAATGTATGTGGAGTTTCTCAAACAGCACTTCCTGCTGTTCAAGAAGAAGAACCGTGTATTCCACAGCAAGATCATTTTCATGCATGATAATGCACCATCTCATGCTGCACATAACACATCTGCATCTCTGGCTGATATGGGCATAAAAGGGGACAAACTTATGGTGTGACCCCCATGCTCCCCTGACCTCAACTCCATTCAGGACCTCTGGAGCATCATCAAAAGGAGTGTCTATGATGGCGGGAGGCAGTTCACATCTAAGCAACAGCTCTGGGAGGGTATTCTGTCCTCATGCAAAACAATTGAAGCAGAAACCATCCAAAACCTGACAAATTCAATGGACGAGAGAGTTCAGAAGCTCCTTTCGAACAAGGGGTCCTAGGTGCAAATGTAACATCACCTAGAATAGAGTTTTGAGTTGAAAACTGTTTGATTTCAGTTTCTAATAACCTGCTAATGCTTATAATTTCAAAAATGACCATTTTTTTGTTCTTTATTAAAATGAAAAGGTTGATCGAAGAGTGTGGGGGATCTAAGAGTGTGGCAACCCAGTAGTAAGGATTACTTCGAATTCTGACAATCTGAGGGTCATGTTGCAGGTAGTGCAGCAAGAAGGCACTCATGTGTCTTGCGCACCTAGGAGACCCAAAATTATTTTCCGGGCTAGATGCAGCTAAAAATTATTATTAATTTGAAAGCTGGTGGAGCTTAGTATAGATGGCCTAATAGAATCAGTACTGCAAACTGCTACAAAGCCCAAATTATTTTCCAGCCAAGATACAGATAAACATGATAAGTAATTTTAAATCAGGTGGAGCTTAGTATAGTAGGTCTAATAGAATCAGTACTGCACACTGCTATAAAGCCCAAATTATTTTCCAGCCAAGATACAGATAAACATGTTTAGTAATTTTAAATCTGGTGGAGCTTAGTATAGATGGTCTAATAGAATCAGTACTGCACACTGCTACAAAGCCCAAATTATTTTCCAGCCAAGATACAGATAAACATGATTAGTAATTTTAAATCTGGTGGAGCTTAGTATAGATGGCCTAATAGAATCAGTACTGCACATTGCTACAAAGCCCAAATTATTTTCCAGCTAAGATAGAGATAAACATGATTATTAATTTTAAATCTGGTGGAGCTTAGTATAGATGGCCTAATAGAATCAGTACTGCACACTGCTACAAAGCCCAAATTATTTTCCTGCCAAGATACGGATCAACATGATTAGTAATTTTAAATCTGGTGGAGGTTAGTATAGATGGCCTAATAGAATCAGTACTGCACACTGCTACAAAGCCCAAATTATTTTCCAGCCAAGATACAGATAAACATGATTAGTAATTTTAAATCTGGTGGAGCTTAGTATAGATGGCCTGATAGAATCAGTACTGCACACTGCTACAAAGCCCAAATTATTTTCCAGCCAAGATACAGATAAACATGATTAGTAATTTGAAAGCTTAAAACGGTTGGTGAGGTGATTTTAACAAATCATCAAGCTTTTACTCTCCCCGGGATGACACAGGGGTAGAAAAGTCGTTTCGGATCCATGATTTGTTCATCTTTATGAACGTGAGTCTGTCTACATTATCAGTGGAGAGCCGCGTGCGCTTATCTGTCAGCACACCACTAGCAGCGCTGAACACACGTTCAGACAGAACGCTGGCTGCAGGGCATGACAAGATCTCCAAGGCGTAAATGGCGAGCTCCAGCCATTTATCCAGATTGGAAGCCCAAAAAGAGCAAGGGTCCAGTGACACAGTCATGGCTTCAATGTTTACTTGGAGATACTCCAGCACCATCGTCTCTAGGCGTTGACTATGCGTCAGACTTCTTGTCTCCTGTGGCCTTGCAAAGGATGGGCTAAAAAAGTGGTGAAATGATTCCGCAAAATTGATGTTACCAGCAGATACTGTGTTTCTGTTACGGTTTGAGTGCTGAACACTCGACGGTCCCACGGTTGGCAAGTTGGAACTGTGAGATTCACTACGTGCACCACTGGTGTTTTGTGGAAAAGCACATGTAAGATTCTGCAACAGTCTCTGCTGATACTCCTGCATGCGTGCAACCCTTTCTATGGCAGGAATAATTTCTAGAAATTTACTTTTGTACCGGGGATCTACCAGTGTGGCAACCCAGTAGTTAGGATTATTTCTAATTCTCACAATTCGAGGGTCATGTTGCAGGTAGTGCAGCAAGAAGGCACTCATGTGTCTTGTGCATCTAGGAGCACCAAGTCCCTGTTGCGTTGGTGGCGAGGTAACAATCATGCTTTCTTCCTCTGTCCTCTCCCCCCAACCTCGCACAACAGAAATGTGATCAAGGTCTCCCTCATCTGATGAGTCTTCCATCAGTTCCTTCTCCACTTCTTCCTGGGCTCCTGCACCTTCTTCACTAGTTTGGCTGCTACCATGCTTCCTGGTAAAACCATCTCCCCCACCCTCACATGCCTGCCTCCTTGATGCTGCTGACCGTCTGGACCTTGCAGATGTTAGCCCTTCCGCATACAACTCCTCCTCCTCTACTTCCTCCACCTCCTCTTGTGCCACCACCTGACTCCGAATTCTGTTTAACATGTGCTCCAGCATGTAAGTCACCAGAATAGTCTTGCTGATAATGGCATCGTCAGCACTAAACATCTTCGTTACAATTTCAAAACTGTGCAGAAGGGTGCATAGGTCCCTGATCTGAGACCACTCCTCCAGCGTGATTTTCCCCACCTCTGGATCTCGTTGGCCCAGGCTATTCATCAGAACGTATTGCACCAGGGCTTGCCGGTGCTGCCACAGTCGCTGCAACATGTGCAGAGTTGAATTTCACCGGGTAGGCACATCGCATATTAGCCGGTGAAGAGGCAGGCCCAAAGACTTCTGTAGAGATGTAAGTCGCTGAGCTGCAGGATGCGAACGGCGGAAGTGAGCACAGAGCGACCGTGCCCTCTGCAGAAGGCCATCTAGTCCGGATTAGTGGGCTAAAAATTTCTGGACAACCAGGTTTAACACGTGAGCCATACAAGGCACGTGTTAGACATTGCCCCGGCGAAGGATCGCACCCAGGTTTGCAGCATTGTCTCACACGGCCTTCCCTGGTTTCAGGTCCAGTGGAGACAACCATTCATGAAACTGGTTCTCCAGAGCTCACCACAACTCCTCAGCTGTGTGACTCACATTTCCCAGACATTTCAAAGTAAAAACCACCTGATGACGTTGAGCCCTGCTGCCAGCATAGTAAGGAGGTGTACAGGATCCCTTCTGCGCAGTTAGAAAGCTTGTGGCATGACCAGACAGGCTTTGGGTGCAGGTGGAGGACCGAGAGGAGGTTGAGGAGGCAGAAGCAGTGGAGGAACTTTGAGATAAAGAGGATTGATGCACAACTCGTTGGGACGGCAAGACTTGGACAGCAGCCCCTTGTCCTGCTGTCACCATAGTTACCCAGTGCCCAGTCAGCGACATGTAACGCCCCTGTCCATGCCTACTCGTCTAAGTGTCTGTGGTGAAATGCACCCTGTCACACACAGAGTTTCTCAAAGAAGCGGTGATGTTGTGTGCGACATGCTGGTGAAGCGCAGGCACACCTTTCTTTGAGAAGTAGTGCCGACTGGGCATCTGGTACTGGGGCACTGCGACGGACATAAGGTCTTGAAAATCCTCTGTGTCCACCAGGCGGAAAGGAAGCATTTCTGTAGCCAAGAGCTTGCAGATGGTGAAATTCAACCTCTTAGCTTTCTCATGGCTAGGAGGAAATGGTCTTTTACTTGTCCACATCTGAGGTACTGAGGGCTGGCTGTTGTGCTTAGACGGGGTTGAGAAAGGTGTCCCCGGCAATCTGCCGGTCTGTGAGGAAGATGCAGGCGGACATGTTAGGTTGCCTTGATCCAAAGGTGGTGCTATCGATGTCGGACAGCGCTGAACACCAGTTGGTGTTTCCACCTCCAAAGAAAATGATGACCTGCCAATCGCGCAGGCTGTTGCGGGTAAAGAGGTGGCAGGTCTGCATCCCAAAACAGGTGTGACTGCTGTCCTCCCAGTCACAGAGGATGAAGAGGCCGCAGATGCACAAGATGTGGCAGACGGTGGTTGGCCCGGCCGGCTAGGCCGCATTGTAGCACAGTGAGCTTCCCACTGCAACTTATGCTTCATGTCCATGTGCCGGTTCATGTATGAAGTATTCAAACTATGTATTTTTTGGCCTCTACTTAGCTTTTGCTGACAAATGTTACAGATGACACGAGTTGGGTCATCTTTAACAATCTGAAAAAATGCCCAGGCTATGCAAGACTTAGCACCGATGCAACCTGAAGAGCCACCACGACTTGTGGTCAGAGGCAGAGTTGTGTTTGAGGATGCAGTTGTTGACGTGCTTCCAGTACTACGTCTCTTTCCAGGAATGCGCAATCTGACCTCGTCGTCACTAGCATCCTCCTCCACCTCCTCTGCTGACCTCGTCTCTTGGCTGACTGTGGGTTGACAGTAAGTGCGATCTCCAACCTCATCATCATCACCCTGTGTGTTATCACACCCGTCGTCCTCAGAGCCAACCTGTTCCTGCCCTGACAAAAAACTAAGGTTGTCGCTCCAATCAGGTATTTGAGTCTCATCATCGTCTTCCTCATTGTCTCCACAAACAGGAGTTACAGTTTTGGAATGAGGGTCTACATTATGGTGAGAACCTTCTGCGTCTGGCCCTGGATCCGACTCATAAAGATTCTGGGCATCAGTGCAGATCATTTCCTCGTCTGTATTCACAGAAACTCTGGAGCCGACCTCTGACTCCCAGGCTATAGTATGAGTAAACAGCTCTGCAGACTCAACCATCTGTTCTACCCCATACTCAGACCGGCAGCTGGAGACTTGGGAGCTGTGAGGAAGCAAGTGCGATTGGGGTGACACCTCTGAGGACTGGAGTATTTGTGATGTTGAAGTTGAGGTGGAGGAGAGCCCATTTAAAGAAGCACTCGATATCCATTGAAGCACCTTCTGTTTTTGTGCCTCATCAGGAATTTGTAGCGATTGGCGTGGCCGTAAGAAAGGGATCTTATCACATTGTCCGCTAAAAGAAGTAGACATTTTAGTTTGGCTGGAAGATGGCCTTTCTTCTGCTGATGTTACTGTTGCTTTAACACCTACCCCACGTACACAACCTTTATTTCCCTTCCCAACACGCCTATTCCCCTTTCCACAAGCAGCAGGCCTTTTTCCACTCATTTTGGTGGTTAACTAATTCCCAACTCTGGAGTTGTTTGCACAAAAAACAATGCATGGGAACCGAGCAGAGCTGGGTGGCCAAACTGTGGTATTAGCCCAAAAGTATTGGCTGGGTTAGATGCAGATAAAAATTATATTGAATTTTCAACCTGATGGAGGTTAGTATAGATGGACTAATAGAGCAAATCCCACACACTGCTAGAAGCCGAAATATTTTTTCAGAGCTCGATGCAGAAAAAAATTATATTGAATTTGCAACCTGATGGACGTTAGTATAGATGGACTACTAGAACAAGTCCCACACACTGCTAGAAGCCGAAATATTTTTTCAGAGCTCGATGCAGAAAAAAATTATATTGAATTTGCAACCTGATGGACGTTAGTATAGATGGACTACTACAACAAGTCCCACACACTGCTAGAAGCCGAAATATTTTTTCAGAGCTCGATGCAGAAAAAAATTATATTGAATTTGCAACCTGATGGAGGTTAGTATAGATGGACTAATAGAACAAGTCCCACACACTGCTACAAGCTGAAATATTTTTTCAGAGCTAGATGCAGAGAAAATTTATATTGAATTTGCAACCTGATGGAGGTTAGTATAGATGGACTAATAGAACAAGTCCCACACACTGCTAGAAGGCAAAATATTTTTTGAGAGCTCGATGCAGAAAAAAATTATATTGAATTTGCAACCTGATGGAGGTTAGTACAGATGGACTAATAGAACAAGTCCGACACACTGCTAGAAGCCGAAATATTTTTTCAGAGCTCGATGCAGAAAAAAATTATATTGAATTTGCAACCTGATGGAGGGTAGTATAGATGGACTAATAGAACAAGTCCCACACACTGGTAGAAGCTGAAATATTTTTTCAGAGCTAGATGCAGAAAAAAATTATATTGAATTTGCAACCTGATGGAGGTTTGTATAGATGGACTGATAGAACAAGTCCCACACACTGCTAGAAGCCGAAATAATTTTTCAGAGCTAGATGCAGAAAAAAATTATATTGAATTTGCAACCTGATGGAGGTCAGTATAGATGGACTAATAGAACAAGTCCCACACACTGCTACAAGCTCAAATATTTTTTCAGAGCTCGATGCAGAAAAAAATTATATTGAATTTGCAACCTGGTGGAGGTTAGTATAGATGGACTAATAGAACAAGTCCCACACACTGCTACAAGCTGAAATATTTTTTTCAGAGCTGGATGCAGAAAAAAATTATATTGAATTTGCAACCTGATGGAGGTCAGTATAGATGGACTAATAGAACAAGTCCCACACACTGCTAGAAGGCCAAATATTTTTTCAGAGCTAGATGCAGAAAAAAATTATATTGAATTTGCAACCTGATGGAGGTCAGTATAGATGGACTAATAGAACATGTCCCACACACTGCTAGAAGCCGAAATATTTTTTCAGAGCTAGATGCAGTAAAAAATTATATTGAATTTGCAACCTGATGGAGGTCAGTATAGATCGACTAATAGAACAAGTCCCACACACTGCTAGATGCCGAAATATTTTTTCAGAGCTAGATGCAGAAAAAAATTATATTGAATTTGCAACCTGATGGAGGTCAGTATAGATGGACGAATAGAACAAGTCCCACACACTGCTAGAAGCCCAAATATTTTTTCAGAGCTAGATGCAGAAAAAAATTATATTGAATTTGCAACCTGATGGAGGTTAGTATAGATGTACTAATAGAACAAGTCCCACACACTGCTAGAAGCCTAAATATTTTTTCAGAGCTCGATGCAGAAAAAAATTATATTGAATTTGCAACCTGGTGGAGGTTAGTATAGATGGACTAACAGAATGATGCTATGCCCAAAAGGTTTTACTTCACTAGGTGCAGTAAAAAATTTGTATTCTATACACAGGTGGTGTAGCTTGCAACACAGATAGGCTACTCAACTGACTAACACACTCTGCAATAGGCCAAAAAGGATTTTCTTTGCTAGATTAAGCCAAATGCTGTGAAAAAAACTTGCACAGCACTGGCACAGACCTGCCTGTCAAAAAGTGATAGGAACTGATGTAACCTAGCCCTGAAAAGGACTGCAATTACAATTAGTCTTTACTCCCAACCTATCTATTTAAGAGCACAGACCTGCCTGATAAAAGTCATAGGAAATGATGTAACCTAGTCCTTAAAAGGACTGCAATCAGAACTCTTCCCTACTCCCAAGCTATCTGTAGATTTGTGCGAAAATTGGCTTGAAATTAACACAGTATAGCGCACACAGCAACAGCGGTGCCGCCTAACACGCAGCTGCAGCAGTGAGAAAATGGTGGCGACGGGGAAAATGGCTGGGTCTTATAGGGCAAGGACATGTGACATACACTGCCAATGACACATGCCCTTCCTTGTGTGAAAAAAAGCAGTTCGCTCCATGTGTGCGCTGCTGATAGGCTGACAGACTGTAAATGCGGGGAAGAGAAAAAAAAATGGAGATCTTCATTATTTCTGCAGAGATCAATCCCCTGCCCCTCCCCCCTCCCCGCTGTACACTAAAACTGCGCATTAACATTAATTTTCAGCATTACTGAGAAAAAATCCAGTTATGATTTTGGTGCACGAACAGTTATCGAACATAACCTCGAACAGCCGAATTTTTTTCAAATCGTTCGTGTTCGCCTAATGGCTCGAACACCGCCCAAAACAGCTCGAATTTGAGATTGGTGAACAGTTTGAGTCGAACACCGCTCATCTCTAATCCTAACCTGGTTTGTTTCTTTTACAGGTGACGCTAAGCCAACAGTGTGGGTGATAGGCCACTTGTATATATATTGGGCAGAAAAAAGGGTGAAAGTCCACCCAGGCGGGAGGAAATTAGAATTTCATAACACATATTTCAACCGGAGAGGTATTAGAGGCCTGCAATGGCCACAGGTACTAATGGAGGTAATCAAGGTAGGGAGAGAGGCAAGAGGTCCGGTCATCTTAGTTATACAGGCCGGGGGAAATGACCTAGGTCATCACAAGAGCGCATAACTAATGGCAATAATGAAACTAGACACTGAGCGCTTCAGAGAATTTTTCACAAAACTAACTATAGTATGGTCAGAGATTATGCCGATAGCGGTATGGCAAGGTGCGCGAGACATCACGGCCATCGAACGGACAATGCGAGTAATAAATATTCGGATGCAAAATTTAGAAGAGACAGAGGCGGTGTAGTGATACCACACTGACAACTGGAAGGAGATAAAGCAGGCCTCACGTTGTTCACTTAATGGATATTGAACTGGACATATTCCTGTCAGGACTCCGGAACGGAGTGTAACAAGCAATAAGAGTGATGGATGGGGGTCAGAGTCCTGCATACGAGTACGCAGGATCATCCGTGGCCTGGAAATAGAAAGGACATGTTGGAGAGTTACACTTGTTGGCCAACTTGCCGTTGTGGAGACACAGGGCATGCTGCAACAAGCTGAATTATTTTAGAAATAAAATGCCTTTCTAAAGGAATGAGTATAAAGAGTTAATAAAGCTGTGACCGATCCTCACCCATCCAGTTGTAAGAGTTACATTATTGTATTGTCAATGAAAGGGGGGCAGTAGGGGGGCAGAGCGTCTGGGTTTGGTTGGTGGTCCCCACTGTCTGCCTAGGCTAGATGAAGTTAAAAATTCTTATTAGATACACAGGTGGTGTAGCTTGCTTCGCAGCTGGGCTACTACGCCCAAAGTATTGCCTGGGCTAAATGCTGTTAAAAATTCTTATTAGACACACAGGCGGTGCAGCTTGCTTCACAGCTAGGATACTACGCCCAAAGTATTGCCTAGGCTAGATGCAGTTAAAAATTCTTATTAGATACACAGGCGGTGTAGCTTGCTTCAGAGCTGGGCTACTACGCTGACTAGCAGACACTGAAGCTTTGGAGCAGACCTCTGAGTAAACAGCTCTTCAGACTCAACCATCTGTGTTACCCCAAGCCATAGTGTATGTAGTTTCTTACGGTTAAAAGGGTGGGGGGGGAGCGACCCAACCCACCTGGAATTGACGATGCCAACGTCACGTAAAACACAGCAAGGGGACTCCAAAAAGAGTCTCCATTTTTTCCAAAAATTGTGGCACAGACAACACTTAAGTGGCATCAATTGCCCCAGAGTTGCTTAAAACGGTTGGTGAGGTGATTTTACCAAATCCTCAAGCTTTTAGTCTCCCCTGGATGACACAGGGGTAGAAAAGTCCTTGCGGATCCATGATTTGTTCATCTTTATGAACGTGAGTCTGTCTACATTCTCAGGGGACAGCCGCGTGCGCTTATCTGTCAGCACACCACCAGCAGCGCTGAACACATGCTGGCTGCAGGGCATGACAAGATCTCCAAGGCGTGAGTGGCGAGCTCCGGCCATTTTTCTAGATTGGAAGCCCAAAATGAGCAAGGGTCCAGTGACACAGTCATGGCTTCGATGTTCACTTGGAGATACTCCTGTACCATCGTCTCTAGGCGTTGACTATGTATCAGACTTCTTGTCTCCTGTGGCCTTGCAAAGGATGGTCTAAAAAAGTGGTGAAACGATTCCACAAAGTTGCTGTTACCAGCAGATACAGTGTTACTGTTACGGTTTGAGTGATGAAGACTCGACAGTCCCACGGTTGGCAAGTTTGAATTGTGAGATTCACTACGTGCACCACTGGTGTTTTGTGGAAAAGCACATGTAATATTCTGCAACTGCCTCTGCTGATACTCCTGCATGCGTGAATCCCTTTCTATGGCAGGAATTATTTCGGCAAATTTACTTTTGTACCGGGGATCTAAGAGTGTGGCAACCCAGTAGTCGGGACTACTTCGAATTCTGACAATCCGAGGGTCATGTTGCAGGTAGTGCAGCAAGAAGGCACTCATGTGTCTTGCGCATCCAGGAGGACCAAGTCCTTGTTGTGTTGGTAGCGAGGTAAGAATCATGCTTCCTTCCTCTGCCCTCTCCCGCCAACCTCGAACAACAGAAATGTGATCAAGGTATCCCTCATCTGTTGAGTCTTCCATGCCCATCGCTAGTTCGTCCTCCACTTCTTCCTCGGCTCCTGCACCTTCCTCAACAGTTTGGCTGCTACCATGCACCCTGGTTAATCCCTCTCCCCCACCCTCCCATGCCTGCTGCCTTGATGCTGCCGACCATCTGGACCTTGGAGATGTTATCCCTTCCGCATACGACTCCTCCTCTATTTCCTCCACCTCCTCTTGTCCCAACACCTGACTCTGAATTCTGTTTAATGTGTGCTCCAGCATGTAAATCACCGGAATAGTCATGCTGATAATGGCATCATGAGCACTAAACATCTTCGTCGCCATTTCAAAACTGTGCAGAAGGGTGCATAGGTCCCTGTTCTGAGACCACTCCTGCAGCGTGACTTGCCCCACCTCTGGATCTCGTTGGCCCAGGCTATATGTCAGAACGTATTGCACCCGGGCTTGACGGTGCTGCCACAGTCGCTGCAATATGTTGTAAGGCAGCACTAGTCATCATAATGGGGGATACTCGCTGCACCGGGTAAATCAAAGCACACCAGCAATGTCCTTCCGGTATTTCACAATGCTGCAGTTTATTGCACTTCATAAACCGCATATGACCGGGTCCAACTCAGTGGCACGCCGACACTCATCTATATAATATTCATGAGCCAAGTGACACATCAGCCCACTTGCTCCAGGTACTGCCTTCAGCAAGGTAATAACATAGCAATGTCCATATTAATGTCCATATAACACAGGGTCCATCACACAAGGGAACAGGCCTTACGCCTCTCTCACAGAACACACCTGTCTCCCATCAAGCAGGGTTTATATATGCATCCCGTGCACACACACACACACATACTGACAGGACCTTGCTGATGATTAGACAGACATTCTGTGCGTGCAGGACCTGTGCTATGTCACAGTCATGTGACCAGTCACCTGAGGGGGAAGGTACATGGTCAGGTAAAACACATCCTGGACCATTACCGTAATGCCAGCAAGTCGCTGCCTTACATATCCCCCCCCTCTTTTCAAACTTGTGGGGTTGAACACATAATATACACAATCATTATAACCCCCAGCTCACAGAGAGACCATGTACTTTACAATTGTGCTACTCAGCCCATGGAACATTAGTCACTGCCTTTTGTCACTGTCACTGACTTCGTCAGGTCACCTTTCCGGGTCGTAACCTTTTCAGAGCTCCCCCGCTCCCAGCGGTCAGTTGTAACCTTGTCAGGTCTCCCCCGCTCCCAGCGGTCAGTCATTATCTTGTCAGACCTCCCCCGCTCCCAGCGGTCAGTCATACAGCGGTGTGACTCACATGCCCTGGTATCTAAGGTCCGCTTCGACTCCGTAATGTCCCGTCCTCTATTCGTTCGTTTGTATGGGCTGCTCAAACCTGAGTTACTGGAGGTCTCACTACCTCTAAACCCACGCCCACTACTCTCAGGACATCTTGAAAGCTCCCTAACTCCAGCTATAGCTGTTCTGTTATTTAGGGGGCCCTTTCTGTGTCTGGTCTCATAATTTCTAGACGGCTGCCATCTTCTGCTACTCAGATGATGCTGTCTATCCACCCGCAGTCTAGCGAGATTCAACTGTTCTACCTCTTGCAGGTAGGTCACTCGATACTCCAACAGCATATATCCCAGGCTTTCTTCTGCTCCTACAGCGGAGAATGATACCATGCCTTCTTCGTCTGGTATCCAGTCCTGACGATCACATGGACTGCTTACTTTCACCACACCAGACTTCTTGACCATCATCTGCATGGCTCGACCATTTCTCTCAACGAGCTTCATCACCAGAACATGAGGCACCCGGATGACCTCTTCACGCATACTGTGAGCTTTCCTCATCAACTCCAGTTGTCTAACGGCTTGTTCCGTCTTCAACCGGAGAAACCGCTTTGTGTGAATACATCGCCAGTGCATGTCACTTAGGATAGCCACCCTCTTCACTGTGACTTCGGTCGTGGACAGGACCACCAGCTGTTTAGCTTCTGAGGTCAGGTACACCTTACAGGCTCCCACGGCCTTCTTAAACTCCTCATGCACGGACTCACAGGTGCATTCTTCCCTCAAATCCTCGGGTACATCTACAAGGCACTTGTACCGAGACATTTCGGTCTCACCAGTGGTTTCCAGACGATCAACCAGCTCAGGTTTCAGGGGCAACTGACCTCCAGCTTCTTCACCCTGTATGCTTCCCCTGAGCTGTCTCACAGCTACAAATTCACAAATTTTCATCTTGACCACTTCCATCTCATATTTATCTGTGGTTAACACTCACTTAGCTCTCCTCAGGTCCACCTTCTCATGGTATAAGGGAGTGAGTGCAAAGTGTTCGCCCTTTTCCTTCTCCAAGAAGGCCTCGTTCACTGAGTGATACTTTGTCAGGTGACTTTTGAGCCCGGAAACTTCTTCCTCTAGCTCCGCCACTCGCCTCTCAGCGGCCCATCTCTGAAGCTCTTCCTGCTTCAACTGCTCTTCCAGCAGCAGAGCTCTCTCAGACCTCTCCGTCTCCAATGCGTCCACTCGGCTCTCAATAGCCAGTCTCTCACGCTTCTCTTGTGTTCACTGGGTTTGTAGTAACTCCTTGAGCTGCTTGATCTCAGCTTCGACATCCACCGAACCCTCCGAGCTCTCATCACTTGAGGAGGTATCTGCTTCATACCTCCCATCACCAGTGGTCAACTCCTTGCCCTCGTCTGTGGCTTTTCCGATGGAATCCTCCATCCTCTCACGCTCAGCTTCCATCTTGCTGACTGTTTCTTTAAGGTACTTCTTCGCCTTCTGGAGAGTATCACAGGACATCTGTAGCTCCTTCAACTGAGCTTCCAGATCTAGGGTCTTTCCCCGGAGATCATCATTTTCCTCATGGGTGTCTTGCAGAGTGGTCTCAACCACTTGGCGCACTTGCTCTGCCCCCGCCTTATCCTCCTCTAGTTTTTTCTTCACCTTGAGGAGATCGCCATAATCTCTCTTACTCTGTTGCAGTTCCCTACTGCATTCACCACACTCCTTCTTGGAGTCACACAGCTCCTGGTTGAGCTGTTTGCGCAGTTGTTCTAGGATTTGTTCGCGTCCAGAAACCCCATCCTGCTGCGCTTCCTTCTCCAGCTTCAACTGCAAAACCTCTTCCTTGATTTTCCGGCGGTCCTCCTTAATTGCGTAGAACATTTCCTTCCACTGGTTAATTTCCTTGTTGCTTCCCTTTAGATCTCGCTGTAAGTTCTTCACAAGCTGGTGTATTTTCTGCTGTTCAGACTCCAGGATCAACTGGTCTGAGGACACGTTCCCCAGGTTTTCACATAATTGCTGCACGTCACTCTGACCTTGCTGGCCGATAGGCTCCAGCTCTTGGTCACGACTGGCCGCCTCCTCTTTTACCTCTAATGGAGGATCCACACTTGAAGCAAAGGCACACAGTACTACATTCTCTTTATTTTCATTTTCAGCCAAGTCTACAGGAGCAACCTTTTTTTGGCCCTTGCGCCGTCTACGAGATGGGGACTTTCTCACCTCGTGACTGAACTCTCTCTGCTTTCATAGTGTCACAGTCAGCTACGGGGTCTGTGTCACTCTCCATGGTGTTGTGGACTAACAGGTCACCTCCCTCTTTGACGTCACCCCCTTCTACTGGAGATACCCCGTTATCAACGGTCACATTGTCATTTTTAGGAGGTACCAACCCACCACCAGTAATTTTTTTTGATTTTCTGTCCTCCACGCTGTTTTGAACAACCACCTCTTTTTAGACTCCGCCCCCTTTTTAACAACCACACCGGCAGGGAAATTTTTACAAGAAAAATCAATAATAGTCTTAGGACTCAGTTCACAACAGCTCTTACCACCTCCCCGGGGACTCTGGGACAACATTGGCGCCCCCGGAGAGTTCATAGAATGATCCACTCTCGACATTCCATATGGTGCCCACCGCTCCTGTGGTTCCTGCACCATGTCCAGTTTCATGTCCAGTAGACGTTTCTCAAATACCTGCTCCGGTTTTAACAGGCACTTTAATCGCTCTAATCGGGCAATAACTTCAGACTCAGTTTCTGCTCCTTTCAGAGCCATTTTTATCTGCTCCTGCTTTTCCTCAGGATACTATTCACACACCGCTCTCCCCGGTAAAATTTTCGTGGCCCCGCCGAGCCACAGCAAAACCGGATTTGAGTGCGACGACAACCTTTGCAACCCCGCCGAGTTGCAGCCAGATGCTTTAAACTTTGTGAGCCCCGCCGAGCCACAGCAAACCAGGTTTGAGTGCGACGCCAATCTTCGCAACCCCACTGAGTTGCAGCCAGATGCTTTAATCCACACTCGTCCTGTGCCGTTGCCCCTAGCAACCGGGCTGCCGTTGCCCGCATTCTCCACCATATGTAAAGCAGCACTAGTCATCATAATGGGGGATACTCGCTGCACCGGGTAAATCAAAGCACACCAGCAATGTCCTTCCGGTATTTCACAATGCTGCAGTTTATTGCACTTCATAAACCGCATATGACCGGGTCCAACTCAGTGGCACGCCGACACACATCTATATAATATTCACGAGCCAAGTGACACACCGGCCCACTTGCTCCAGGTACAGCCTTCAGCAAGGTAATAACATAGCAATGTCCATATTAATGTCCATATAACACAGGGTATTACCTTTGCCGGGTTTAGCTGTCTCAGTCCATTACTCCGCCACCACTGTGGCTTTGCGGCTTCCCAGGTAGGGGTCTCCAGCCGTCGTTCCCTCAAAGGCCACTGACATCCACACAGGATCCAGTCTCTGCTTTTCAGGACTCTTCCTCAAGCCTCTGCCTTCCAAGGCCACTAGCATCCACACAGGATCCAGTCTCGACCTTTCAGGCACCAGGCTTCACTCGGCCTCACTAGGCCTCACACGGTCAGTGTCCAACACACACAGGAACAGGCCTTACGCCTCTCTCACAGAACACACCTGTCTCCCATCAAGCAGGGTTTATATATGCATCCCGTGCACACACATACACACATACTGACAGGACATTGCTGATGTCACAGTCATGTGATCAGACAGACATTCTGTGCGTGCAGGACCTGTGCTATGTCACAGTCATGTGACCAGTCACCTGAGGGGGAAGGTACATGGTCAGGAAAAACACATCCTGGACCATTACCGTAATGCCAGCAAGTCGCTGCATTACAATGTGCAGAGTTGAATTCCACCGTGTCGGCACATCGCATTTCAGCCGGTGAACTGGCAGGCACAACGACTTCTGTAGAGATGTAAGTCGTTGAGCTACGCGATGCGAACGGCGGAAGTGAGCACACAGTGACCGTGCCCTCTGCAGAAGCCCATCTAGTCCGGGATAGTGGACTAAAAAATGCTGGACAACCAGGAGCAACACGTGAGCCATACAAGGCACGTGTGTGACATTGCCCCGGTGAAGGGCCGCACCCAGGTTTGCAGCATTGTTGCACACGGCCTTCCCTGGTTGCAGGTCCAGTGGAAACAACCATTCATGAAACTGGGTCTTCAGAGCTGACCACAACTCCTCAGCTGTGTGACTCACATTTCCCAGACATTTCAAAGTAAACACTGCCTGATGCCGTTGAGCCCTGCTGCCAGCATAGTAAGGAGGTGTGGAGGATTCCTTCTGCGCAGTTAGAAAGTGGGTGGCATTACAAAACAGGCTTTGGGTGCAGGTGGAGGTCCGAGAGGAGGTTGAGGAGGCAGAAGCAGTGGAGGAACTTCTAGATAAAGAGGATTGACACACAACTCGTGGGGACGGCAAGACTTGGACAGCAGCCCCTTCTCCTGCTGTCACCATAGTTACCCAGTGCCCAGTCAGCGACATGTAACGCCCCTGTCCATGCCTACTCGTCCAAGTGTCTATGGTGAAATGCACCCTGTCACACACAGAGTTTCTCAAAGAATCGGTGATGTTGTGTGCGACATGCTGGTGGAGCGCAGGCACACCTTTCTTTGAGAAGTAGTGCCGACTGGGCATCTGGTACTGGGGCACTGTGACGGACATAAGGTCTCAAAAATCCTCTGTGTCCACCAGGCGGAAAGGAAGCATTTCTGTAGCCAACAGCTTGCAGATGGTGAAGTTCAACCTCTTAGCGTTGTCATGGCTAGGAGGAAATGGTCTTTTACTTGTTCACATCTGAGGGACCGAGGGCTGGCTGATGTGCTTAGACGGGGTCGAGTAGGGTGTCCCCGGCAAACTGCCGGTCTGTGAGGAAGATGCAGGTGGAAAAGTTAGGTTGCCTTGATCCAAAGGTGGTGCTCTCGATGTCGGAGAGCGCTCAACACCAGCTGGTGTTTCCACTTCCAAATGAAATGATGACCTTCCAATCACACTGGCTGTTGCGGGTAAAGAGGTGGCAGGTCTGCGTCCAAAAACATGTGTGACTGCTGTCCCCCCAGTCACAGAGGATGAAGAGGCCACAGATGCACAAGATGGGGCAGACGATGGTTCGCCCGGCCGGCTAGGCCGCATTGTAGCACAGTGAGCTTCCCACTGCAACTTATGCTTCATATCCATGTGACGGTTCATGCATGAAGTACTCAAACTATGGATTTTTTGGCCTCTACTTAGCTTTTGGTGTCAAATATTACAGATAACATGTGTTGGGTCATCCTTATCGATCTGAAAAAATTCCCAGGCTATGCAAGGCTTAGAGCCCATGCGACTTGAAGAGCCAACACGACTTGTGGTCAGAGGCAGAGTTGTGGTTGAGGATGCAGTTGTTGACGTGCTTCCAGTACTCCGTCTCTGTCCAGGAAGGCGCAACCTAACCTCGTCGTCAATAGCATCCTCCTCCATCTTCTCTGCTGACCTCATCGACTGGCTGACTGTGGGTTGACAGTAAGTTGGATCTCCAACCACGTCATCATCACCCTGTGTGTTCTCACACCCGTCGTCCTCAGAGCCAACCTCTTCCTGCCCTGACTGAAAAGTCAAGTTGTCTCTCCAATCAGGTATTTGAGTCTCATCATCGTCTTCATCATTGTCTCCACCAACAGGAGTTAAAGTTTGGGAGCGAGGGTCTACAATATGTTCAGAACCTTCAGCTCCTGGATCCGACTCATAAAGATTCTGGGCATCAGTGCAGATCATTTCCTCGTCTGGATTAACAGAAGCTCTGGAGCAGACCTCCATTTCCCAGGCTATAGTATGAGTAAACAGCTCTGCAGACTCAACCATCTGTGTTACCCCATACTCAGACGGGCAGCTGGAGACTTGGGAGCTGTGAGGAAGCAAGTGCGATTGCGGTGACACCTCTGAGGACTGGAGTATTTGTGATGTTGAAGTTGAGGTGGAGGAGAGCCCACTTGAAGGAGCACTTTATATCTGTTGAAGCACCTGCTGTTTTTGTGCCTCATGTGGAATTTGTAGCGATGGGCGTGGCCGTAAGAAAGGGATCGTCTCACATTGTCCACGAAAAGAAGTAGACATCTTAGTTTGGCTGAAGATGGTCTTTCTTCTGCAGATGTTACTGTTGCTTTAACACCTACCCCACGGACACAACCTTTTTTCCCCTTCCCAACACGCCTATTCCCCTTTCCACCAGCAGCAGGCCTTTTGCCACTCATTTTGGTGGTTAACTAATTGACAACTCTGTAGTTGTTTGCCCATAAAATAATGCATGGAAACCGAGCACAGCTGAGTAGCCAAACTGTGGTACTAGCCCAAAAGGATTGGCTGGGTTAGATGCAGTAAAACAATTTTATTAGATACACAGGTGGTGCAGCTTGGTACATATGGGCTACTATAATGAGTAACAGACACTGCTACAGACCCAAAAGTATTTACAGGGCTAGATGCAGTAAAACATTGTTATTAAATACAAAGGTGGTATAGCTTGGCACATATGGGCTACTCCAATGAGTAACAGACACTGCTACAGGCCCAGAAGTATTTACTGGGCTATATGCAGTAAAAAATTGTTATTAAATACAAAGGTTGTGTAGCTTGGTACAGATGGGCTACTCCAATGAGTAACAGACACTTCTACAGGCCCAAAAGTATTTACTGGGCTAGATGCAGTAAAAAATTGTTATTAAATACAAAGGTGGTGTAGCTTGGTAAAGATGGGCTACTCCAATGAGTAACAGACACTGCTACAGGCCCAAAAGGTTTTACTTGGCAAGATGCAGTAAAAAATTGTTATTAAATACAAAGGTGGTGTAGCTTGGTACAGATGGGCAACTCCAATGAGTAATAGACACTGCTACAGGCCCAAAAGAATTTACTGGGTTAGATGCAGTAAAAATTGCTATTAAATACAAAGGTGGTGTAGCTTGGTACAGATGGGCTACTACAATGAGTAACAGACACTGCTACTATGCCCGAAAGGTTTTACTTGGCTAGATGCAGTAAAAAATTGTTATTAAATACAAAGGTGGTGTAGCTTGGCTCAGATGGGCTACTACAATGAGTAACAGACACTGCTACAGGCCCAAAAGTATTTACTGGGCTAGATGCAGTAAAAAATTGTTATTAAATACAAAGGTGGTGTAGATTGGTACAGATGGGCTACTACAATGAGTAACAGACACTGCTACAGGCCCAAAAGTATTTACTGAGCTAGATGCAGTAAAAAATTGTTATTAAATGCAAAGGTGATGTAGCTTGGTACAGATGGGCTACTACAATGAGTAACAGACACTGCTACAGGCCCTAAAGGATTTACTGGGCTAGATGCAGTAAAAAATTGTTATTAAATACAAAGGTGGTGTAGCTTTGTACAGATGGGCTACTCCACTGACTACCAGACACTGCTACTATGCCCAAAAGGTTTTACTGGGCTAGATGCAGTAAAAAATTGTTATTAAATACAAAGGGGGTGTAGCTTGGTACAGATGGGCTACTACAATGAGTAACAGACACTGCTACAGGCCCAAAAGTATTTACTGAGCTAGATGCAGTAAAAAATTGTTATTAAATGCAAAGGTGATGTAGCTTGGTACAGATGGGCTACTACAATGAGTAACAGACACTGCTACAGGCCCTAAAGGATTTACTGGGCTAGATGCAGTAAAAAATTGTTATTAAATACAAAGGTGGTGTAGCTTTGTACAGATGGGCTACTCCACTGACTACCAGACACTGCTACTATGCCCAAAAGGTTTTACTGGGCTAGATGCAGTAAAAAATTGTTATTAAATACAAAGGGGGTGTAGCTTGGTACAGATGGGCTTCTTCAATGAGTAACAGACACTGCTACAGGCCCAAAAGTATTTACTGGGCTAGATGCAGTAAAAAATTGTTATTAAATACAAAGGTGGTGTAGCTTGGTACAGATGGGCTACTACAATGAGTAACAGACACTGCTACAGACCCAAAATAATTTACTGGGCTAGATGCAGTAAAAATTGTTATTAAATACAAAGGTGGTGTAGCTTGGTACAGATGGGCTACTACAATGAGTAACAGACACTGCTACAGGCCCAAAAGTATTTACTGAGCTAGATGCAGTAAAAAATTGTTATTAAATGCAAAGGTGATGTAGCTTGGTACAGATGGGCTACTACAATGAGTAACAGACACTGCTACAGGCCCTAAAGGATTTACTGGGCTAGATGCAGTAAAAAATTGTTATTAAATACAAAGGTGGTGTAGCTTTGTACAGATGGGCTACTCCACTGACTACCAGACACTGCTACTATGCCCAAAAGGTTTTACTGGGCTAGATGCAGTAAAAAATTGTTATTAAATACAAAGGGGGTGTAGCTTGGTACAGATGGGCTTCTTCAATGAGTAACAGACACTGCTACAGGCCCAAAAGTATTTACTGGGCTAGATGCAGTAAAAAATTGTTATTAAATACAAAGGTGGTGTAGCTTGGTACAGATGGGCTACTACAATGAGTAACAGACACTGCTACAGACCCAAAATAATTTACTGGGCTAGATGCAGTAAAAATTGTTATTAAATACAAAGGTGGTGTAGCTTGGTACAGATGGGCTTCTCCACTGACTACCAAACACTGCTACTATGCCCAAAATGTTTTACTTGGCTAGATGCAGTAAAAAATTGTTATTAAATGCAAAGGTGGTGTAGCTTGGTACAGATGGGCTACTCCAATGAGTAACAGACACTGCTACTATGCCCAAAAGGTTTTACTTGGCTAGGTGCAGTAAAAAATTGGTATTAGATACACAGGTGGTGTAGCTTGCAACACAGATAGGCTACTCCACTGACTAACAGATACTGCTAGAGGCCCAAAAGGATTGGCTTAGCTAGATTTAGCCAAATGCTGTGAAAAACACTTGCACAGCACTGGCACAGACCTGCCTGGCAAAAAGTGCTAGGAACTGCACTTACACTTACTGTAATTACAACTAGTCCCTACTCCCTAAACCTATTTGTCTATTTAAGAGCAAATTCGCTTGCAATTCACACAGTTGCAAAGTATAGCACCAACAGCAGCAGCGGTGCCGTCGAACACTCAGCTGCAGCAGTGAGAAAATGGTGGCGACGGGGAAAATGGCTGGGTCTTATAGGGCAAGGACATGTGACATACACAGCCAATGACACATGCCCTTGCTTATGTAAAAAAAAAGCACTTTGCTGCGTGTGTGCGCTGCTGATAGGCTGACAGACTGCACCTCCCCACTGTAAATGCGGAAAAGAAAAAAAAATGGAGATTGGCAATATTTCTGCAGAGATCCATCCTCTGCCCCTCCCCCCGCCCAGTCTACACTGAAACTGTCTATTAACATTGATTAACAGTATTACTGTGAAAAAATCCAGTTACGATTTTGGTGCACGAACAGTTAGCGAACATAACCTCGAACAGAGGTTGCAAATCGTTCGGGTTCGTCGAACGGCTCGAACACCGGCCAAAACAGCTCGAATTTGAGATTGGCGAACAGTTCGAGTCGAACACCGCTCATCTCTACTGCCGGATCTGCTTGTCAAAGTACGCCGCCTGTGTGCCCATTTTAGAAAGTCACCAACAGCTTCCGCCGCCCTTGCCATGTTTCAGCAGTGTTTGCAGCTTCCGTGCTGTGCTTGCAGCACAGCCTGTTGCCGCTTGGCCGAAGCAGTGCTGCAGTGCTTCCAGCTTGCGACTGATGTGGTCATTTCGGAGATGGATGCTGAAGAGGAGGGAGGAAGTGCAGGAGCTGTAGAATGTGGGGGCAACCCTGATTGACCCAGGGCCCGCAATCCTCGGCGTCGGAAGAACGTGTTCTGTCCCAAGGTCCGACTGGGTCCCGATTTTCACTATGTTAACACAATGTGCTGTCAGCGAGATGTACCGTTCCTGCCCACAATCACTTGTTCACGTGTCCGTGGTTAGGTGGACTTTTCCAACAACTGCGATGTTGAGGGCACGGCTAATGTTGTGGGACATGTGCTCGTTTAATGTGGGGATGGCACACCGAGAGAAATAATAGTTGCTGGGGACTGAGTACCGAGGTACCATCAGGTTGCGGAAAGCTTCCGTCTCCACAAGCCTAAAAAGCAACATTTTGAGCACAAGCAGTCGTGAAATGTGTGAATTTAGTAGTGTGTCCTGTGGGGCATTGGCTGTGTATTTGCGCTTGCGTTCCAAGGACTGGGGTAAAGACGCTGGGACAAGGACGTGGACGTGCTTGCTGATGGTGCTAGTTGGGAGTGTGCAATGACAGGTGCAGGGCAGGAAGCATCTATGCATGCGGCATGGACAGGGGATTGGCTTGCACGCACAACAGCGGAAGAAACAGTGGTGCCACCCGCAGACACAGTTCCTTGACCCTGGGGTTTGACCCACTTAGTCGGGTGCTTTGCTGCCATGTGCCTGACCATGCTGGTGGTGGTCAGGCTGGAAGTTTTGTTACCCGTGCTTATGACAACCAGACTCGGGAAGACCAAACAGTTGTACTGGCAACTTCCGTCGTGTTGATGTTACGGGTAATGGTTACCCACCTTTTGTCTTTTGTCTGTGGCCACCACACTGCTTCTTCCTGCCTGTTGTGGTGCTATACCTCCCTCCCGTTGTGTGCTGCTGTCCTCGCTCTGTATGCCCCCCCGCCAGGTTGGGTCCATTACTATATCATCCACCACCTCGTCTTCCACTTCCGCACCGTGGCTGCTCAAATATTTGTGCATCGTTACATGCGATCTCCTCTTGCCCCGCTTCAAGTGGACCAGGCGAAAGGCCCGAATATATAAATGGAAAAGTGAACAGCTCTTCAGAGTGTCCAAGTGTGGGATCAGTTGTCTCTGGGCACTCAGCATGGTGGGAGGAAGGAGGATCAGGTTGAGGAATATGCGGTCCAGACTCACGGCTACTGAGGCTTGACCATGTGGAAGACAGGGTGGTGGTGGTGGTGGCTAAGTAACTGGAAGCCTTATCTGCTATCCAACCAATAACCTTTTCACACTTATCTGTGTTCAGTAGTGGTGTTTTGCGGTATCCTATTAATTGGGACAGTAAGGTCGAGCGAGAAGATGTGGGTGTTTGTTGTGGCACAATTTCAGCTAGCCCACGACCTGGGCCTTGTCGTCTGCATGCACCATCATCACCATCATGTCCACTTCCCCGTTCCTTGCCACGTGCCTTGCTCATTTTAAATTGAGGACAATATTATGCACGTTCACTACAAATGGCTAGATTTGAACCGCAGTGATATGTGTGGCGGAAAACCACAGTTTTAAATAGCTACCCTGTAGGTTACTATTTTTAACAGCGACCTCGTGTTAATTACTTCACTGAGACACTGCAACAAAATTTCAATGGAGGCCAGAAATGGCAGAATTTTGAGCGCACTTATATGTGATACGTGTGACGGACAAACAACAGTTTTAAATAGCTGGCCTGTAGGTAACTATTTGTAACAGCGAACTGGTGCCAATAACTTTGCTAACATACTGCAAAAAAATTTCAATGGAGGCCAGAAATGACATAATTTTCAGCGCACTTATATGTGATCCGTGTGACGGACAAACCACAGTTTTAAATAGCTGGCCTGTAGGTTACTATTTTTAACAGCAAACTGGTGTCAATAATTTTGCTAACACACTGCAACAAAATTTCAATGGAGGCCAGAAATAGCAGAATTTTCAGCGCACTTATATGTGATCCGTATGACCTACAAACCACAGTTTTAAATAGATGGATTTTTAGCGCTGAAATATGGAAAGGATCTGGCTGTATTCTGCAGTACCAACAAGCAAATGGAGCAGAAAAATGGTGTTCTCTGGATTGCTTTTTAAGCAAATAATCCGGAATAAGATCCAAAAACAAATATTCCTGGCCCCTTATACCTAATTCTAGAAATATCTGTAAAAGCACCAGCAGCAGACAGAACTGGAATGGACCCTCTTGCTATATGCACTGCAGTCTTCCACATACACTGCCTGCATGCCTAGAACTGATATCTATGCACCTGGATTAGTCCTCAGAAGGACTGTTAGTTGAGATGGATATGTGTATAATATATGGTGGTATACCTACACTAACTAAAAAACAAGCAAATCTCTCCCTAGCTCAGCAGCACCTCTCCCTACACTGCCTGATTCCGGAGTAGACTGTGACGAGCATGGCGGCACCAGGTCTGATATAGACCTGATGATGCTGTGCGGCCAGCCAATCACTGTAATGCCACAACCAACAGGGCTGTGGCATTACAATGTGTGGCAGACAATCTCTGCATGTTCATTGGCTCTCTAAAGAGCGCCAAACATGCAGGGAGGGGACCCGAGTTCCCGCTGAGCAACCCCGGAAATACTCGCAGCAGTGAGATGCTCGGGCGAGTACCGAGCAGTAGCAAGCATGCTCGCTCATCACTATTCATGTGTTTCATGAGTGTTATTGGGTGATTGCTATTCTTATTACACATAAATTGGATGAATTGAAATGAGTACTGTAAGTTAGTCTTGCAGAGGATAATTCAGATAAGTCATCAAACTGTTTGATAAGAGAGGTAATATCTCCCTAACTGCCCGCTGGGTAAATGTAATGGCGGCTGGGCCTGAAGCGGAAAGTGTTTTAGCACATGTTCTACCCACCACTGAGGATTGCTGGATGTTTCTCTGTCCATGTTGTCTACTCTTCCTCCACCGCCTCACCAGCCTTTCAAGGTAACACCTGCATGACCAACTTTAGCACAGCCAGGGGGAAACTACAGCAGGCTGTTTTGAAAATCATCTGCTTGTGGTAAAAATCCCAGACCGCGCAGAAGCTGTGGATATGGATCAATAAACAAACAGATGTGTCGTTGGTGTTGATAAACCTCAAGCCTGGCCTGTTGGTGTGCGATAATATGCTAAATATTGTAGCAGCTCTAGGCCTAGCCGGAGAGACACATATCCCTTGCCTGGCAGATGTGCTGAATTGGTAGTGCAGAGCTTCCTTAAAAATTATACAGATATGTCAAAACTGCTGCTGAAAGTACTGACCATCTGTGCACGCTTTTGGCGTTCTCACTCTCATGTTACTTGCCTGTCTGTGCTGCAGCTTCAATTCTTCCTTTCCGCTCTCTGCCTCATATGCAGCACACCCACAAGGTGGAACTCCACCTTGCATATGCTGGAAAGCCTGTGCGAGCAGCAGCACACGATACTGGAGTTTGAGCTGCAGCACGCACGGATGAGTTGCTCTGCTCAACAACACCACTTCAAGACCAACGAGTGGGTCTCCATGCGGGATGTGTGTGGGAGGTTGTGCTGCTTTAAGTACTGCATGAACATGGCCAGCACTGATGACGCCATCCACACCATTAGTATCCCACTTCTATGTCTCCTAGAAAAACAAAGCTTCAGGCGATGATGGATAAGGTGGTGGAAAAGGAGGGAGGGGAGGAGGAGGAGGAGGAGCATGGACAATTCACACCATTATCAGGCCAAACATCCACACATGTCTTAGAGGATGGGTTCCTGTTCCAAAATGGTCAGGTGCACAAATGTCCAGCCAGGGGACAGTTTTGGAAGATGAGTAGGAGTATGACTAGGAGGATGAGAAACAACCATGTTCAAAGAAGTGGGGCACTTAAACCAGCTTAAAGGCATCACTGGAGCATGGCTTGGGGGACACAGATGATACAGAGGACCAAGACCATACACCTCCCACGAAGGGCAGCTTCTATGGGCAGTCTGGTACACATGAGGTAATTCATTGTGCTGTGCCTGCGCAATGACCGCTGAGTTGCCCAGATTGTTAAAAGTGCTGATTACTTGGTGGCCACCCTGCTGGATCACCGCTACTAGCGCAGCGTGCCATTCTTACTTACATCAATAAAGCGAGATCGGAAAATACGTGAATACAAGTGGTAGATACATTACTGACGACATCCTCACCTGACAGCGGGGGCTCAGTGGAAGCATAAGGCAAAGAAGGATGAAGTCAACGCAGCTGGGGCACTGGCAGCACCTCGGAAGGGATGGTTAGCATGGCAGAAATGTGGAAAATTTTATTCAGCATGTTGCAAAATCCAGCACCACCATCTGATACGGTCCCTATTTTGGTACAGTACAAACAGATGTTTTTTGTTACAGTGCAAACAAAGGCTTTTTGGCAAAGAGTACTCCCAGCTTTTTGGCACACTACACATACACGTTTTTTGGCAAAGTAGAAACAGAGGTTTTTTGCACTGTCCACACAGAGGATTTTTGGCACAATACTCCCAGAGGCTTTTTGGTACAGTAAAAACAGAGGCTTTTTGGCCCTCAAATGGGAAAGACACGGCTGCATACTAGACACACCACTCACAAAAAAACGTTGTATGGTAAAAAATTTTCTTAGATGCACTAAATTTTATTTAGAAATATTGCTCTTATATACACAGAAGTACTGTAAAACAATTTTTTCGGCCCACAAATGGTAAAGAGACCACTGCAGAGTATAATTTTTAAACAAACACACTAATAACAGCTTCAGAGTAGACATTTTTTTTTTTAGAAACACTGCTCAGTACAGTAAAATGATTTATTTGGCCTGCAAATGGTAAAGAGACGGCTGCTGAGATTTATTTATTTGCCACACTGCTAGAAAAGACACAGCAGTCCTGAAAAATTATTTGTTTGGTCTACAAATGGCAAAGGGACCGCTGCTGAGATTTACTTATTTGCCACACTACTAGAAAAAACAGCGATCCAGAAAAATTATCTGTTAGGCCTATAAATGGCAATGAGATGACTGTCACCAATTATTTATTTCTCAGACTACCAGAAAACACACAGCGGTCCTGAAAATTATTTTATTGGCCTATAAATGGCAACAAGATGGTTGATGGCAATTATTTATTTGCAACAATACTAGAAAACACATAGCGGTCCAGAAAAATTATTTCTTTGGTCTAAAAATGGCAGAGAGATGGCTGATGGTAATTATATATTTGCAACACTACTAGAAAACAAACACCGATCCTGAAAATGTATTTATTTGGCCTATAAATGGCTGATGCCAATTTATTTAAGAGACTACTAGAAAACACACCGGTTTAAAAAGGTAATTATTTATTTGGCCTATAAATGGCAACAAGACTGCTGGCGCCAACTTCCCAGACTACTATAAAATTCACACCGGTTTAGAAAAATTATTTATTTGGCCGACAAATGGCAACGAGACGACTGATGACAGTTATTTATTTCCCAGACTACTATAAAACACACAGAGCTCCTGAAAAATGATTTTTTTGGCTTAGAAATGGCAACGAGTTGGCTGATGCCAATTATTTACTTGCAACACTACTAGAAAACACACAGTTGTCCTGATAAATTATTTGTTTGGACTATAAATGCCATTGATATGGCTGATGCCACTTATTTATTTGCAACACTACTAGAAACACATAGCAGTCCGAAAAAATATACGTATTTGGCCTAGAAATGGCAACAAGATGGCTGATGCCAATTATTTATTTCCCAAACTACTATAAAACACACACTGATTTAGAAAAACTATTTCTTTGCCCTACAAATGGCAACGAGATGGCTGATGACAATTTTTTATTTACCAGGCTACTATAAAACACACACCGGTTTAGAAAAATTATTTCTTTGGCCTACAAATGGCAAGGAGACAGCTGATGACCATTTTTTATTCTCCAGACTACAAAAAAAAAACACACTGGTCCAGAATAATTATTTCTTTGCCCAAGAAATGGCTACAAGGTGGCTCATGCTAATTATTTATTTCCATGACTACTAGAAAACACACAGCGGCATATAGGCACAGTACTTCTACAGGCGGGGAGGGGTAGAGTATACACAGCAGCTTAAAGGTACAGTACTCCTACAGGTAGAGGGTACAGCATACACACAGTGCCTTAAAGGCACAGTACTCCCACAGGCAGTGGGTTACAGAGTGCACAGCGACTTTTTGCCACAGTACTCCCACAGATATGAGTTGCAGAGTACACACATCGGATTTGGCACAGTACTCCCACAGATATGGGTTGCAGAGTACACACAGCAGCTTTCTTGCAGAGTGAGCAGTCAGAATCTGTCCCTCACTCCAACTGCGTCTTATGCCTAACTAATGAGAGCACATTGGCGGTGGCATTCGTGATCCGGCCTTTATACATGCTGGGTCACATCCTGCACCGGCCAATCACAGTTATGCCAATACTTAGCATGGCTGTTATGGCTCCAGAAGTGGCCACAGTCTAAAAGCTTGTTGATTGGCTAAGCTTCAGCTTGAGCCCGAACAGGAAACTGGACATACATTAGAAAGTCTGTGTTCGGAGTTCGGTATTAGAGAAAAGGTCTCTGGTAAGGGCCCAAACTTTACCGTTCAAGTTCGCTCATTCCTAGGCAAGAAGAGTTTTAAATCAAACTGTGTAAAACTGGCAACAGCTTTCTATATTATCTTCTTACACACGGTAAGAAAAATACATCATATAATAAAACATTACCCTAGACTATGAGGTCTCTTATACCAACATGTATGCTGGCTCATGTTTTTCGTTTTGCTTTAGTTCTTTGTACATTGTACAGTTGGTAGTGTGTCCAACCCCTTGGGATTTGTACCTTATACAGTACAGACCAAAAGTTTGGACACACCTTCTTATTTAAAGATTTTTCTGTATTTTCATGACTATGAAAATTGTACATTCACACTGAAGGCATCAAAACTATGAATTAACACATGTGGAATTATATGCTTAACAAAAAAAGTGTGAAACAACTGAAAATATGTCTTATATTCTAGGTTCTTCAAAGTAGCCACCTTTTGCTTTGATGACTGCTTTGCACACTCTTGGCATTCTCTTGATGAGCTTCAAGAAGTAGTCACCGGAAATGGTCTTCCAACAATCTTGAAGGAGTTCCCAGAGACGCTTAGCACTTGTTGGCCCTTTTGCCTTCACTCTGCCGTCCAGCTCACCTTGAACCATCTCGATTGGGTTCAGGTCTGGTGACTGCAGAGGCCAGGTCATCTGGCGTAGCACCCCATCACTCTTCCTCTTGGTCAAATAGCCCTTACAAAGCCTGGAGGTGTGTTTGGGGTCATTGTTCTGTTGAAAAATAAATGATGGTCCAACTAAACGCAAACCGGATGGAATAGCATGCCGCTGCAAGATGCTGTGGTAGCCTTGCTGGTTCAGTATGCCTTCAATTTTGAATAAATCCCCAACAGTGTCACCAGCAAAGCACCCCCACACCATTACACCTCCTCCACCATGCTTCACGGTGGGAACCAGGCATGTAAAGTCCATACGTTCACCTTTTCTGCTTCGCACAAAGACACGGTGGTTGGAACCAAAGATCTCAAATTTGGACTCATCAGACAAAAGCACAGATTTCCACTGGTCTAATGTCCATTCCTTGTGTTCTTTAGCCCAAACAAGTCTCTTCTGCTTGTTGCCTGTCCTTAGCAGTGGGTTCCTAGCAGCTATTTTACCATGAAGGCCTGCTGCACAAAGTCTCCTCTTAACAGTTGTTGAAGAGATGTGTCTGCTGCTTGAACTCTGTGTGGCATTGACCTGGTCTCTAATCTGAGCTGCTGTTAACCTGCGATTTCTGAGGCTGGTGACTCGGATAAACTTATCCTCAGAAGCAGAGGTGACTCTTGGTCTTCCTTTCCTGGGGCTGTCCTCATGTGAGCCAGTTTCTTTGTAGCGCTTGATTGTTTTTGCAACTGCACTTGGGGACACTTTCAAAGTTTTCCCAATTTTTTGGACTGACTGACCTTCATTTCTTAAAGTAATTATGGCCACTTGTTTTTCTTTACTTAGCTGCTTTTTTCTTGCCATAATACAAATTCTAACAGTCTATTCAGTAGGACTATCAGCTGTATATCCACCAGACTTCTGCACAACACAACTGATGGTCCCAACCCCATTTGTAAGGCAAGAAATCCCACTTATTAAACCTGACAGGGCACACCTGTGAAGTGAAAACCATTTCCGGTGACTACCTCTTGAAGCTCATCAAGAGAATGCCAAGAGTGTGCAAAGCAGTCATCAAAGCAAAAGGTGGCTACTTTGAAGAACCTAGAATATAAGACATATTTTCAGTTGTTTCACACTTTTTTGCTAAGTATATAATTCCACATGTGTTAATTCATAGTTTTGATGCCTTCATTGTGAATGTACAATTTTCATAGTCATGAAAAGACAGAAAAATCTTTAAATGAGAAGGTGTGTCCAAACTTTTGGTCTGTACTGTATATTCAGCTTTCCACAGGCAGGTGTAAACCACAGTCAGGTCCAGGTATTTATCTGCCCCATTGATTTTGAGACCTGCTGGCACTTAGCTTGGTTAGCTACTAGAGTTGAGGACCATCCAGATTGGATACACCATGTCACATTGGAATGGCTTATATGTTTTTTTAATAAAAAAAAATTGTCTACTGAGTACCCTATCTTTTTACATGTATTACCCCTATCTATTTACTTTATATAGGAAACCTATTTTTGGTTTTTATTCTAGGTTATATTTGTCTGCTAATGGCCACATTACACTTATGCCAAAAGGTGTTTTGGCCCATATTTTTGTTTTTTCATTAGCACTTTGTACACTGTACATTTGGAGGTGTGGTTGCTCCTTTGCGCTGTTCACCTTATATTCCACAGGCAAGAGTAAAACAGTAAGGCCCAGGTTCTTCTTTGTCCATGTCAATTTTGAGTCCTGTACATATAAAGGATAGTTACTACAGTTAGTGACAATCCTGATTAGGTACAGCTTGTCACGATGGAATGGATTTTATGCTCTGTGGATCAAAAAAATGTCAACTAAGTACCCTATGTTTTTTACATGTATTACCAATATCTATGTACTTACTTTAGGGTATTTATTAATTGTTTTTTTTAGGTTTTATTTGTCTTGTTAAGGGCCACAGTGTGAATGTGCACATTACACAATACACTTATAACAACAGGTTTACTAACCCATGTTTTTAGTTTTGCTTTAGCTTTTTGTACATTTGGGGTTGTGGCCTATCCCTTGGGCTGTGCATCTTATATATTCAGCTTTCCAAAGGTGTAAAATAGAGTCAGACCATGCTAATTGGGTACACCTTGCCATGGTGAGATGGCTTTTACGCTTTTTTGATCACTAAAAGAGATAAGCAGATCGATCCATAAAGTTATCATCCATTTTCCCTTTGCCAGATGTGTTGAGCTCACTTGGCTGTGTTTGCATTAAAGCATAAAAATGTAATTCAATAAAGTCCTAGGAGACTTTAACCCCTTTACCCCCGAGGGTGGTTTGCAAGTTAATGACTAGGCCAATTTTTACAATTCTGACCACTGCCATTTTATGAGGTAATTACTCTGGAATGCTTCAACGGATCCCCCTGATTCTGAGATTGTTTTTTCATTACATATTGTACTTCATGATAGTGGTAAAATTTCTTCGATATCACTTGCGTTTATTTGTGAAAAAATTGGAAATTTGGCGAAAATTTTGAAAATTTTGCAATTTTCAAAAATTTTAATTTTTATACCCTTAAATCAAAGAGATATGTCACACAAAATAGTTAATAAATAACATTTTCCACATGTTTATTTTACATCAGCACAAACATTTTTGGAAGAAAATTTTTTTTTAGCAGGGAGCTATAAGGGTTAAAAGTTGACCAGCGATTTCTCATTTTAACAACAAAATTTGCAAAACCATTTTTTTAGAGACCACATCACATTTGACGTGACTTTGAGGGGCCTTTATGACAGAAATACCCAAAAGTGACACAATTCTGCACCCCTCAACATGCTCAAAACCGCATTCAAGAAGTTTATTAACCCTTCAGATGCTTCACAGGAATTTTTGGAATGTGGAAGAAAAAAAATTAACATTTAACTTTTTTCCCAAAAATGTTAATTTAGACCCAAATTTTTTTATTTTCACATGGGGTAACTGGAAAAAATGGACCCCAAACTTTGTTGTACAATTTCCCCTGAGCATGAAGATACTCGATATGTGAGGAAAAACTACTGTTTGGGCGCACGGCAGGGTTTGGAAGGGAAGGAGCGCCATTTGACTTTTTGAATGTAAAGTTTGCTTGAATAATTAGCTGACACCATGTTGCGTTTAGAGAGACCCTGATGTGCCTAAACAGTGGAAACCCCACACAAGTGACCCCATTTAGGAAACTAGACACCTTATTGAACTTATCTAGATGTGTGGTGAGCACCTTGAACCCCCAGATGCTTCACAGAAGTTTATAACATTGAGCCGTAAAAATACAATTTTCACATTTTTTCAACAAAAATGTTTTTCAGCCCCCAATTTTGCATTTTCATAAAGGTACCAGGAGAAATTGCACCATGAAATTTGTTGTGCAATTTCTCCTGAGTAAGCCGATACCCAATATGTGGATGAAAACCACTGTTTGGGCGCATGGCAGGGTTCGGAAGGGAAGGGGCGCTATTTGACTGTTTGAATGTAAAATTTGCTTGAATAATTAGCGGACGCCATGTTACGATTAGGGAGCCCCTGATGTGCCTAAACAGTGAACCCCAACCACAAGTGACACCATTTTGGAAACTAGACCCCTTAGGGAACTTATCTAGATGTGTGGTGAGCACCCTGAACCCCGAGGTGCTTCACAGAAGTTTATAACATTGAACGGTAAAAATAACATTTTCACATTTTTTCAACAAAAATGTTTTTCAGCCCCCAATTTTGCATTTTCACAAGGGTAACAGGTTGCGTTTGGGGAGTCCCTGATGTGCCTAAATAGTGGAAACTACCCTACCCTCCCCCCAGTGACTCCATTTTGGAAGCTACACCCCTCCAGGATTTTATCAAGGGGTATAGTGAACATTTTGAACCCAGAGGTACGACACAGAATTTAATAACATTAGGTCATCATATTGAATAAGTTGTCATTAGTGTTGAGTGCAAGTGCTCGTTATTTGAGTTTGCATCAGGTACTAGGGTATGCACCAAGTATCGCGGGTGCTCAAGTGACATGCTTGAGTCCCTGCCCCACATGTTTTTTTTATTAAACACCCAAAAAAAAAACATGCGGGGATCGCTCGTGCATGGCAGGCAATCCCCGCAAGGTTTTTTTGGCTGCATAACAGCAGCAAAACATTTGGGGAGGAGACTCGAGTATGTCACTCGAGCACCCGCCATACTCTGTGCATGCCCAAGCAGCCGATGCAAACTCAAGTAGCGGGTACTTGTGCTCACTAGTCGCAATATCGTCATCATTTTTTTTTCTTTACTTCTGAAAAAATCCCAACCCGAACCTTAGCCCAACCCTAACCCTAGCCTAACCCCAACCTTAGCCTAACCCTAGCCTAACTCTAACCCTAGCCCAACCCTAACCCTATCCCAACCCTAGCCCAAATCTAACCCCAACCCTAGCCCAACCCTAACCCCAACCCTAACCCCAACCCTAACCCCAACCCTAGCCCAACCCTAACCCTAGCCCAACGTTAACCCAAACGCTAGCACAACCCTAACCCTAGCACAACCCTAACCATAAAGTTTATTTTTTATGCCAATCATCGTGTGGTATAAGTGATTAGATGATGTTATTCTTCGGGTCGGTGCAATTACAGCGATGCCAGATTCATATCGAGTTTTTATGATTGACATCTGTCACACACTAAAAGACGCATTTTTTTGCAAAGACTATTTTTTGCATCGCCATATTTTGAGAGCTATCATTTTTCTATATTTCGGCCGACAGAGTCATGTGATGGCTTGTTTTTTGCAGGACAAGTTGACGTTTTTATCGGTGTCATTTTCGGGCAAATGACATTTTGATCGCTTTCTATTCCGATTTTTGGGAGGCAGAATAAGCAAAAGCCAACAATTCAGGAATTGTTTTTTGGTTGCTTCTTTATGCCATTCTGCGTGTGGTAAAATTGATAAGGTAGCTTTATTCTTCGGGTCAGTACGTTTACAGTGGTACCGCATTTAGTTTCTTTATATTTTGGCGCTTTTACTCAATAAAAACTATTTTATAGAAAAAAGAATTGTTTTTGCATCGCTTTATTGTGAGAGCTATAACTTTTTTATTTTTCTGTTGTTGGAGCTCTATTGTGGCTTGTTTTTTGCAGGACAACATGAAGTTTTCAGCGGTACCATTTTTATTTACATTCGTCTTTTTTATCGCATTTTATTCCATTTTTTGTTTGGCGGTATGATGATAAAACATCGTTTTATGTTTCGTTTTTTTTTTTTTTTTTTTACCGTGCTCACTAAAGGGGTTAACTAGTAGGACAGTTTTGTAGGTCAGGTCCTTCCGGACGCGGCGAAACCAAATATGTGTACTTTTATTGGTTTATTTTTTTTTCATAAGATTATTTATTTATGGGTACAATATATATATATTTTTTATTATTATTATTATTTTCATTTTTTTTTTAAATATTTTTACAATTTTTTTTTTTTTTTTCACTTTCTGACATTTTTATTACTTGTTCACATTGTCCCACTATGGGACTTTCACTTTTTGCAGCCTGATCGCCTGCATGGCATAGAGAGCAGCAGCTCCCTATGCCATGCAGCCTGTCAGCGCTGCACAGGGAGAAGTTGCTTTGGTCGTGCACTGCGTATGACCAAAGCAACTTCCTGCCTCCTGGTGACCCGGATGTTGTCATGATGATGTCGGGTCACCATGGCAACATCCGGGACAGGATTCAGACGCCACTGGACGCCGGCAGAGAAGGTAAGTATCGCGCTTACCTCCTCTTGCCACCGGAATGCTGCAATCGATTTTGATCGCAGCATTTCAGGGGTTAATGTGCCGGGAGCGGTGCGGGACCGCTCCCTGCACATAGCACAGGGTGTCAGCTGTGACAATCAGCTGACACCCGGCGGCGATCTGGGGCGTATACACCAGTGCGTATTGTTATGCACACGCCCGGGCTAAGCGGCGTGTGCGTGGGATTGGTAGTGATTCCACTGGACCGTGCCGGAGAGTGAATGCCTGGAGGGGCGTGACTAGGTATTCACCCGATCCTACCAGGGTCGCACGACGGCATACGACGCCAGTGCACCAAGGAGGAACCGAGCAGAGGGACCAGGTGCTACTCCAGGACAGACCCCGGACACGGCTGTTGACCCACACAGGGGAATACAGGAACAGGCTGGTAGGCTGGCACACAGACTGGTGGGTATAGGCAGGCACGACTGGTATGCAGGCAGGCGGGTATGCAGGCAGGGGGGTAAAGACAAGCACAGCTAGAGTGCAGACAGGGAGGCACTAGCAGGTAGGAACACAGGCGGGATAGGACCCAGTACACACCGGGACTCAGGAACAATACAGGCAGAGGGTTACAGGCAAGCACAGCTAGAGTGCAGACAGGGAGGCACTAGCAGGTAGGAACACAGGCGGGATAGGACCCAGTACACACCGGGACTCAGGAACAATACAGGCAGAGGGTTACAGGCAAGCACAGCTAGAGTGCAGACAAGGCTGAGCAGGGAGGACAGGGCTCTGTTCACACGGAACAGACAGGAAGGGAAAGACAGAGCCAGATACTCACACAGTACTTGCAGAGACAACAAGCACGAGTTAGGTACGAGTTCAGACTCTGCAGAAAAAGGAAGGGAACGGACATAGAGGCAAAACAGGTAAAGGACAGGAGAGAGTTCAGACTGGAACTGAGTGTACGGAGGAGACCGACACTGCAGAGGGATACAGGAGCGGGTCTGGGAATACGGCCCCCAGAGAGGCGGAACGAACAGGCAAGGAGCGTGTTCAGACAGGACAGACCAGACACAGGAGCGGGTCTAGGAAATCGGCCACTAGAAGGCGAGAGGAACAGGCTAGGAGCGTGTTCAGACAGGACAGACAAGAGAACACAGAAAGGACTCAGTTCAGACACGGGAGCTGATACCGCAAAGCAGGAGACATACAGGACTCAGTTCAGACACGGGAACTGATAAAAAAGCAGGAGACAAGAGACGGGACCTGGCACCTTCAGAGTGCAAGCACACACTGAAGGAAACACTATGGTCAGGCCGGGAAAGAAGGGAGCTGCTGAGCTATATACCAAGTGACAGACAGCAATAGGCTGAGGACGCACAAGGGGTGTGACCCACAGCAGGTACAAAAGGCAGGAAGTGATCGGGCGCCGCCCTTAAGCAGCAGAAACAGACACAAACAGACAGCATGGAGGGAAGCCAGAGAGACATTCTGGACAGGAGATCAAGTGCGCCCTCTTGCACAGTGGGAGATGGACCACCATGCAAGGACGCCGCCAGGTATGTTACAGTACCTCCCCCCTTACGCCCCCTCTTCTTCAGGCCTGCCAGAATCTTCCGCAGGGAATTCGAGGACCAGTCGTTCACTGGGTTGGAGGGGGACAGAGACTTGAGGGTAATCTCTGCTTCGAGGTACATCTTGTCAAGCTCACAGGAAAAAATAGACGGGTTATCAGGTACATAATGAGGAAAAGTCACTGTCTCTTTGTTATCTGGTGGTATCCCGGAGGATTCAGGAAACAACTGGAGGTCCTCCGCCGGGTCAGAAGAGTGCAGAGGCTCAGAGAAAACAACTGCTTCAGAGTACACTAGGTCGGACTCACTGGAGGAAGCAGGCGAGGTATCGGGTACCGAGTATAGGAAAGTCTCTGTCCATTCACCACCAGGTGGCACCCCGAAGGGTTCTGGAGACAGCTGGCGGTCCTCCGCCTGGTCAGAGGGGTGTAGAGACTCACGGGTAACCTCTGCTTCAGAGTACACTAGGTCGGACTCACTGGACGAAGCAAGCGAGGTATCAGATCCAGGATATAGGAAAGACTCTGTCCATTCACCACCAGGTGGCACCCCGAAGGATTCTGAACACAACTGGAGGTCCTCCGCCTGGTCGGAGGGGTGTAGAGACTCAGGAGTAACCTCTGCTTCGGAGTACACTAAGTTGGACTCACTGGACGAAGCGAGCGAGGTATCAGGTACAGAGTATAGGAGAGTCTCTGTCCTTTCGCTACCAGGTAGCACCCCGAAGGGTTCAGGAGACAACTGGAGATCCTCCGCCTGGTCGGAGGGGTGTAGAGACTCGGAGGTAACTACCACTTTGGGGTACCCATTGTCAGGCTCACAGGACGAAGCGGACAAAGTATTGAGTACCGGGTGTAGAGAAGTCTCTCTCCATTTGTCATCGAGTGGTATCCCGGAGGGTTCAGGAGGCAACAGGGGATCCTCCGCCAGGTAGTAGAGGTGCACAGACTCTGAGGTAACCACAGCTTTGGAGCATCCTTGGACATGCACACCGGTTAAAGAGAAAGAAGCATCTGATGCCGGGTGCAGGAAGTTCTCCTGTGTGGAGTCTGGATGGGCAGAAGTCTCTTCGGCCAGGAGAACTGGTGCACTACCCACGCACATTACCCATTGGGGTTTCTCCGGGATACAGGGAGATGAAGCTTCAGTAGGGACTTCAAGGTTGGGGTCAGGAGGTCTCAGGGAGGACAGACCCTGGCGTGACGGCTTGCCTCTAAGTCTAGCACGTCTGGACTGCCTCTTGAGGTTGAGAGAAGTATTCCGGAAAGCGTAGTCACCCTGTGAGGATTCTGGGTGGGCAGTAGTCTCATTGGGCTGGAGGACTATTGCGCTACCCACACACATTACCCGTCGGGGCTGCTCCGGGATATTGGGAAGTGAAGCTTCAGCAGGGGCTTCAGAGCTAGGGTCCTCGAAGACCATATGAAAGGCCACCAGGAAGGCCTGCAGGTCAAGGATGACAGGATCCCATGCTTCCCATAGGGGGGTGACCCATTTCAAGGCATCACCCGCTAGGTAGTCAATCATAAAGGCCACTTTAGCCCAATCGGAAGGAAAATAGAGAGGGTAGGCCTTAAAGTGTAGCATGCATTGCTCCACAAATGCACGACACTGTCTTGGATCCCCATAGTAACGTGGCGGATCCGCAGGAACGAGAGCTGATAGATCCATCTGGACGGGTGCGTAATTCGCCTGGAACTCAGCTAAAGGGGGAAAAAAAATTATTTATTTTAATGCATGTATTCGCTGGAAAAACTTCTCAAAGAGCGAAGGCCGTGGGGCTCAACGGGAACCATGGCCTGAGCATGCTGTTATGCACACGCCCGGGCTAAGCGGCGTGTGCGTGGGATTGGTAGTGATTCCACTGGACCGTGCCGGAGAGTGAATGCCTGGAGGGGCGTGACTAGGTATTCACCCGATCCGACCAGGGTCGCACGACGGCATACGACGCCAGTGCACCAAGGAGGAACCGAGCAGAGGGACCAGGTGCTACTCCAGGACAGACCCCGGACACGGCTGTTGACCCACACAGGGGAATACAGGAACAGGCTGGTAGGCTGGCACACAGACTGGTGGGTATAGGCAGGCACGACTGGTATGCAGGCAGGCGGGTATGCAGGCAGGGGGGTAAAGACAAGCACAGCTAGAGTGCAGACAGGGAGGCACTAGCAGGTAGGAACCCAGGCGGGATAGGACCCAGTACACACCGGGACTCAGGAACAATACAGGCAGAGGGTTACAGGCAAGCACAGCTAGAGTGCAGACAGGGAGGCACTAGCAGGTAGGAACACAGGCGGGATAGGACCCAGTACACACCGGGACTCAGGAACAATACAGGCAGAGGGTTACAGGCAAGCACAGCTAGAGTGCAGACAAGGCTGAGCAGGGAGGACAGGGCTCTGTTCACACGGAACAGACAGGAAGGGAAAGACAGAGCCAGATACTCACACAGTACTTGCAGAGACAACAAGCAGGAGTTAGGTACGAGTTCAGACTCTGCAGAAAAAGGAAGGGAACGGACATAGAGGCAAAACAGGTAAAGGACAGGAGAGAGTTCAGACTGGAACTGAGTGTACGGAGGAGACCGACACTGCAGAGGGATACAGGAGCGGGTCTGGGAATACGGCCCCCAGAGAGGCGGAACGAACAGGCAAGGAGCGTGTTCAGACAGGACAGACCAGACACAGGAGCGGGTCTAGGAAATCGGCCACTAGAAGGCGAGAGGAACAGGCTAGGAGCGTGTTCAGACAGGACAGACAAGAGAACACAGAAAGGACTCAGTTCAGACACGGGAGCTGATACCGCAAAGCAGGAGACATACAGGACTCAGTTCAGACACGGGAACTGATAAAAAAGCAGGAGACAAGAGACGGGACCTGGCACCTTCAGAGTGCAAGCACACACTGAAGGAAACACTATGCTCAGGCCGGGAAAGAAGGGAGCTGCTGAGCTATATACCAAGTGACAGACAGCAATAGGCTGAGGACGCACAAGGGGTGTGACCCACAGCAGGTACAAAAGGCAGGAAGTGATCGGGCGCCGCCCTTAAGCAGCAGAAACAGACACAAACAGACAGCATGGAGGGAAGCCAGAGAGACATTCTGGACAGGAGATCAAGTGCGCCCTCTTGCACAGTGGGAGATGGACCACCATGCAAGGACGCCGCCAGGTATGTTACACGTATTAATACGTATCAGGCCCATAAGGCCCAGGGCACAGATACGTACTACTACGCCCTGGGTCAGAAAGAGGTTAAAATGTTATTTACATATTTTCGAAGCAATTAGAGACTTTTCAGTATTGTAAATTGTGGTAAACTTTTCTGAGCATTCTGCATAGCTAGAAATTATTATACACCATAAATCTGGTGTATAAAACTGTGATAAGTTACAACATTTTTCCACAACTCAAGGTTGACAAAAAATATGTGACTTTTGGCATTTTCTTGCCAGTTTTACCAGCCAAAATTGCCATTTCTGCTGCGGGCAAGATCCAAACTGTGGTGTGTCTTACTATTGATGAGCTACAGAAAATTTACTTAAGCTGTTGACTGAAAGACTAAGATTTGTGGAAAGCTGCATGGAGGCACAAAAGTGCTCGCATTATAGAAGTGTGAACATCTTCATGAATCAGGAGCATTTGATTCCAATTCGCTCATTGATCAAGACCGACATTCTTCAAGACGGTCTTGATGAATCAGTAGAATGTCTCTCATTCGCATTCAGGAGTTGTCATAGAATGTTATTTCCTAAATTGGAAGCAATATGTGCATAGCTCAGACTTTACTAAATATCCCTTGCCGCTTTCAATAATAATGGATTGAAGCAGCTCATGTCCTGAACTGTCCTGAAAGCAATGGGATCTTCCTTACTTTTCACTCTAGCAAAACATATACAGTGGGGAAAATAAGTATTTGATACACTGCCAATTTTGCAAGTTTTGCCACCTACAAAGAATGGAGAGGTCTGTAATTTTTATCGTAGGTACACTTCAACTGTAAGAGACAGATTCTTAAAAAAATCCAGAAAATCAGACAGTATGATTTTTACATAATTAATGTGCATTTTATTGCATGAAATAGTTATTTGATACAAAAGAAAAACAGAACTTAAAATTTGGTACAGAAATCTTTGTTTGCATTTACAGAGGTCAGACATTTCCTGTTGTTTTTGACCAAGTTTACACATAATGCATCAGGAATTTTGGCCCACTTCCCCAGACAGATCTTCACCAGATCTTTCAGGTTCCATGGCTTTCGCTGGGCAACATTGAGTTTCAGCTCCCTCCAAAGATTTTCTATTGGGTTCAGGTCTGGAGACTGGCTAGGCCACTCCAGGACCTTGAAATGCTTGTTACGGAGCCACTTTATAGATGGATGTGTGTTTCGGGTCATAGTCATTCTGAAAGACCCAGCTATGACCCATCTTTAGTGCTCTTACGGAGGGAAGGAGATTGTTGGCCAAAATCTCGCGATATATGACCCCATCCATCTTCCTTCAATACGCTGCAGTCGTCCTGTTCCCTTTGCAGAAAAGCACTCCCAAAGTATGAGGTTCCCCCACCATGCTTCACAGTTTGGATGGTGTTCTTGGGGTTGTACTCATCCTTCTTTTTCCTACAAACACAACGAATTAAGTTGATACCAAAACGTTCTATTTTGGTCTCATCTGACCACATGACCTTCTCTCTTGCCTCCTCTGGATCATCCAGATGGTCATTGACAAACTTTAAATGGGCCTGTACATGTGCTGGCATGAGCAGAGGGACCTTGCATGCCCTGCAGGATTTCAATCCATGACAGCGTAGTGTGTTATTAATGATAATGTTTGAGACTGTGATCTCATCTTCAGGTCATTGACTAGGTCCTCCCGTGTAGTTCTGGGCTTATTCCTAACCTCTCTCAGAATCATCCTTTCCCCACGAGGCAAGATTCTGCATGGAGCCTCAGACCGAGGAAGATTGATAGTCAATCTTTTTTGTTTTCTGTTATTTGCTTTTAGATTCTGCCTTTCACAGTTGAAGCGTACCTACGATAAAAATTACTGACCTCTCCATTCTTTGTAAGTGGAAAAACTTGAAAAATCCGCAATGTATCAAATATTTATTTTTCCCACTGCAACTTTATCAGATAAAATAGTGCATTTTTATAGCTGTTTTTGATAATCCTTTTATAACCCCATTGATCACAGCCATAGGCATTATCTTTTTAATCCAATTTATGGGGTACTATTTCAGACAACTCATATATCATACTATCATCCGCAGCATGAGGCAGGAGATTTTTTTTTAGTATCTAGAAACGAGAAAATATACACTGATGAGCAAAAGAGTAACAATGTTTTGACTTTCATGCTCTATATCTTACCATCCACAAAATAGTTGCAAGTCAAATTTATGTATGAGATAGCCAAGATGATTATTTATAAAATGATGATAGTCTCATGTTAAAAGCAGTAGTGGATGGTGAGATATGAAGCCTTAAAGTCAAAAGTGTTTGATACCCTTTTGCTCAACAGTGTATTTGAGTGGAATCTGCATTCATCAAAATAGTGCCACTTTGATGATCTGTAAAGGGCCCTCAAAAGGTTAAAAAAAATAAAGCAGACTCACAGGGACCCACACTTCAAAGCAAAAACCTGGTGGGAGTGGAGGGGGCTAATATCCAAAAATTGCAAAGGGGCCCATAGTACTCTAGTTACTTCCCTGTAGTGTTTGATAGGTATGAATTCAGAAATTATTACTCTCACAAAGTGCTGTAAAAATTCTGCTACAGTAACAGGAAAAAATAGTGTCATCTGGACTACACAGGTGTCAGGCGTTCACTAATCAAAATAATCAGCTCATTCTATTTTATTTAAAACCTAAGAGAGTAAAATAATTTCTTGACATTATGGGTAAGTAGTAACGCCATTGATACTGCAATAAACAAACTAATTTAGTGTAAAAAACTTGGACAATATTTAAAGTCACCAATACTACTACTGCTGTGGTCCATAGAATTAGGAAATAGATCAACTGATGTATAGAAAAATCATGGATATTATGAAAAAAACAAGTTGTGATTTATAATGAAAAAGATCCATGAAGAAATTAAAGCTGCAATTGCATTATCCATATTTACAGTGTTAAATGACAGATTGGTAAATACTTATTGATTGGCATTTGTGCACTGAACAATCAGCAATAAATCATTTCTTGTGCACAGGATGTCATTGTTCTCAGCAGCACAGGTACTGTTTACAACGGATGCTGTGCTGCCGAGAACAATGATTTATTTTCAGCAAAATAAAAGACGACAACACCTGTCTAAAGAGAATTTCACTCATTGATAGGGAAATTAGTATCCGTTTATACAGTAGATTATCATGAAATGAGAATTCTAGGATCGGTTGTTCACGATAATCGTGAAGTTTAATTGATGTATAGGCTTCCAATACACCTTATATTCTTGGCTTTGTAAAATTTCTTCAAGATGACTTGTGCTTTCTTGCGAAAAAAAATGAAATTTGGCGAAAATTTTGAAAATTTTGCCATTTTCCAACTTTGAATACTTATGCCCTTAAATAAGCGAGTAATGTCACACAAAATAGTTAATAAATAACTTTTCCCACATGTCTACTTTACATCAGAACAATTTTTTAAACATTTTTTTTTGTTAGGAAGTTATAAGGGTTAAAAATTGACCAGTGATTTTCTCATTTTTCCAACAAAATTTACAAAACCATTTTGTTACGGACCACATCATATTTGAAGTTGCTTTGACTAGTCTATATGACAGAAAATACCCAAAAGTGACACCATTCTAAAAACTGCATCCCTAAAAGTGCTCAAAACCGCATTCAAGAAGTTTATTAACCCTTTACATGCTTCACAGGAACTGAAGCAATGAGGAAGGAAAAAAATGAACATTTAACTTTTTTTCACAAAATGTTTAATCCAGACCCAATTTCTTTATTTTTTCAAGGGTAACAGGAGAAAGTGGACCCTAAAATTTGTTTTGCAATTTCTCATGAGTACGCTGATACCCCATATGTGGGGTAAAACTACTGTTTGGGTGCATGGCAGGGTTCAGAAGGGAAGGAAGGGTTTGACTTTTTGAACCCAAAAATGACTGGAATCGAGAGCGGATGCCATGTTGCCTTTAGATAGCCCCTGATGTATCAAAACGGTGGAAACCCCCCACAAGTGGCCCCACTTTGGATACTAGACCCGTCAGGGAAATGATCTAGATGTGTGGTGAGAACCTTGAACAGCCAAGTGCTTAACAGAAGTTTATAACGTAGAGATATGAAATTAAGAAATCCTATTTTTTTCCACAAAAATGTACTTTTAACCCAATTTTTTTATTTTTACAAGGGTAACTGGAGAAAATGGACACCAAAATTTGCTGTGCAATTGCTCCTCAGTATGGACATACCCCATATGTAGGGGAAAACTATTGTTTGGGAACACGGCAGGGCTTGGAAAGGAAAGAGTGATGTTTGAAACGCAGACTTTGATGGAATGGTCTGCGGGTGTCATGTTGCATTTGAAGAGCCCTTCATGTGCCTAAAAAGTGGAAACCCCCCACAAGTTACCCATTTTGGAAACTACACCACTCAATGATTTTATCCAGGGGTTTATTGAGCAATTTGAACCCACATGTACTACACAGAATTTGATAACATTAGGTCATCATATTGAAAATTTTCATTTTTTTCACGAAAATGTAGATTTAGACCCAAATTTGTAATTTTTACAATGGGTAACAGGAGAAAATGAACCCCATAATTTGTTATGCTATTTCTCCCAAACACGATGATGTCCCATATGTCATCAGAAATTACTGTTAGGCCACACGTCAGGGCTGAGAAGGAACGAGCGCTGTAGTGTTCCCATACATTTCTCCTGGTGACACACATCCCGTAAGTTGTTAAGTGCACTCTCCCTACTACAATAAAGCCAAATATGTGGCTGCTTACTGCAGTTAGGCACAGTGGGGCTCAGAAGGAAGGGGGCATTTGGATTTGGGAGTGCAGAATTCACTAATTTTATTTAAGGGGGTGGAAGCTGTCAATTTTCTAGAATTTTTGATCTACCAGTAATGTTGGACTCCCTATAGTTCCAGTGACAGATGAAGGACCTGAGAGGGGGCTGGTTTTGTGTGGGATAAATTAGGGGTTTTATTGGTAACATTTTGGGTTAGATCATTTTCAATTTCTTCCAGAATCAGACTGGATCGCCTTCTTGTGTTCTACGCTGAGCATTTACATCTAGGTTTCCATGTAAATTCCAAAAAAATGTGATTAAGATGAAAACCCCAACGGAACAACCCACCATAATGAGGCAGATGGAGACATTTTGGAGTCTGTTTGATGTCTGCTCCAGTGGTCTCCATCTTTTTAGGCGAGCACAGATCTGTGGTTGTCCACACTTCTGAGCTAAAATAAAGTCTAAAATGATGGGACACCGCTGGAACAGAGACCAATCCAAAGGGACTCCATCATAAGTGAGTGGTTCCGTTCAGGGTTTTGTCTGAATTGTGGTTTTGGTGAATTTACATGGAAACCCTAACATAAGCATTTAGCAGATAGCACAGGATAAATGTGGGCCAAGCATTATTCCGATTTTTTTTGAGGCAGAATGAACAAATAGACAACAGTAAAAGAGAATAGTCCTTATTTTTATTTTTTCGTCATTCACCGTGCGGTATAAGTGATTAGGTGGATTCATTCTTCGGGTTGGTGTGATTACAGTGATACCAGATTTCTATGTTTTTTTTAAGGTTTTGCTGCTATCACACAGTAAAAATGTTTTTTTTTTATCAAAAGTAGTTGCCATATTTTGAGAGCTGTAACTTTTTTATTTTTTTGTGAACAGAACTGTTTGAGGGCTTATTTTTCGCGGGACGAGTTGCACATTTTTTTGGTACCATTTTGCGGCACATAGTAATTTTTTATCGCTTTTTATTCAGATTGAACAAAAACCAACAATTCAGTTATTGCTTTTATTTTTTTCGCCGTTCACCGTGCAGTAAAAGTGATAAGACTGATTTGTCCATCGGGTCAGTATGATTACAACAATACCAGATTTATATATTTTTTTATGATTTGCTATACAGTATTTTACAAAAAAAGAATTTGATTTTGCATTGTCACATTCTGAGAGTTGTAACTTTTTATTTTTTGCCGAATGAGCCATATTATGTCTTGTTTTTTGCGGGACGGTTTGGCGCTTTTATTTGTAATTTTTTTTTTTGGATTATTGCTGGATCTCACAGGTTGATTTTAATTTTCATGAGAAAAATGTTCTACTCTTCTGTGCCAGTAATAATATATTGGACATCAAATATGTTTTAAAAAAACTGAATTGAAATTGTCTTACCTTGCAACTGTAAATTTCTTGTAACTCTTTATTACCAGCCACATAACTTAGGTAAGGTTTGACTGTCATTAACAGTTTGAATTTCTACTATACAACTAGTATTTTACTATATATTATTAATATTTTTCTATTTTTATGGTTTCAAGTTATATGAGTATTTTTTTTTAAATCTCAGACAACCTCTTTAACTTGATCATCCCAGGTTTAAAGGCAAGCTTTTTTTATTGAGAAATGACCTTGCGCAATATATGGTGACTTCTTTAACATGGAGAATGTTTTCCACACATAAAAAGAACAAAACAAAATAAAGACAATCTGATCAGACTAATTAGACTATTTGCATTGTTTAACACTTATTTTTCTCACTTCAAGAAAAGCAAGCTGCTCAACAAGACGTTGAGCAGTCAGCCAGTTTTGGGAAATCATACACTGATTAATTATAGAAGACTGCAATGCAGAAAGTAAAAATAATCTGAAAGTACTTCGCGCATGTGTGCAAAGTACTTTTAGATTCTTATTACTTTCTACATAAATATACAGTGCTCAGCATAAATAAGTACACCCCAATAGATTTGTATGAAAACCTTTAGATTGTTTTCAGAATAAACATTTTCTATGGGATACTATACTGCAAAATACTGCCACAAATGTGGGACATTAATTGCTTATAATATTTGCTATTTTGCCCTCCCAAAAGAAATAATTTTCCTAACAAGTTTATTTAAGACCATGTTGTAAACATAAGTACATCCATTGAAAGTATTAGGAGCAAAGCTAAAGTTTAGACTACAATTCTAATTAGCAAGAATTGGTAAGGTAAGTCTAACTATTCATTTAACAGTTGTCCAGCAAACAGTTGACTATAAGAAGACATTACTTAACAAAGAACATTTTGGAAATTGTTTGTGTGTATAGTGGGATATTTAGTAATATTTAACTTTTCAAATGGAGTGAACTCATTTATGCTGAGCACTGTACACCGCGTGCAGAATTATTAGGCAAATGTGTATTTTGATCACTTTGATACTTTTTATACATTTCTCCTACTCCAAGCTGCATAGGCTTGAGAGACAACTACCAATTACGTAAATCTGGTGATGTGCATCTCTGTAATGAGGAGGGGTGTTGTCTAATGACATCAACACCCTATATAAGGTGTGCTTAATAATTAGGCAACTTCCTTTCGTTTGACAAAATGGGTCAGAAGAGAGATTTGACGGGCTCTGAAAAGTCCAAAATTGTGAGATGTCTTGCAGAGGGATGCAGCAGTCTTGAAATTTCCAAACTTTTGAAGCGTGATCACCGAACAATCAAGTCTTTCATGGCAAATAGACAACAGGGTCGCAAGAAGCGTGTTGGCCAAAAAAAGGAGCAAAATAACTGCCCATGAATTGAGGAAAATCAAGCGTGAAGCTGCCAAGATGCCATTCGCCACCAGTTTTGCCATATATCAGAGCTGCAACGTTACTGGAGTATGAAAAAGCACAAGGTGTGCGATACTCAGGGACATGGCCAAGGTAAGGAAGGTTGAAAAACGAGCACCTTTGAGCAAGAAACATAAGATAAAACGTCAAGAATGGGCCAAGAAATATCTTAAGACTGATTTTTCAAAGGTTTTATGGACTGATGAAATGAGAGTGACTCTTGATGGGCCAGATGGATGGGCCAGAGGCTGGATCAATAAAGGGCAGAGAGCTCCACTCCTATTCAGACGCCAGCAAGGTGGAGGTGGGGTACTGGTATGGGCTGGTATCATCAAAGATGAACTTGTGGAACCTTTTCGGGTTGAGGATGGAGTGAAGCTCAACTCCCAGACCTACTGCCAGTTTCTGGAAGACAACTTCTTCAAGCAGTGGTACAGGAAGAAATCGGTATCGTTCAAGAAAAACATGATTTTCATGCAGGACATTGCTCCATCACATGCATCCAACTATTCCACAGCGTGGCTGGCCAGTAAAGGTCTAAAAGAAGAAAAAATAATGACATGGCCCCCTTGTTCACCTGATCTGAACCCCATAGAAAATCTGTTGTCCATCATAAAATGTGAGATCTACAGGGAGGGAAAACAGTACACCTCTCGGAACAGTGTCTGGGAGGCTGTGGTGACTGCTGCACGCGATGTTGATCAAAAACAGATCAAGCAACGGACAGAATCTATGGATGGTAGGCTGTTGAGTGTCATCATAAAGAAAGGTGGCTATACTGATCACTAATTTTTTTGTTTTTTGTTTTTGCATGTCAGAAATGTTTATGTCTAAATTTTGTGGACTGATATTGGTTTAAATGGTGAAAATAAATAAGTGAGATGGGATTATATTTGGTTTTTATTAAGTTGCCTAATAATGTTGCACAGTAATAGTTACCTGCACAAACAGATATCCTCCTAAGATAGCCAAATCTAAAACAACCCCACTCCAACTTCCAAAAATATTAAGCTTGGATATTTATGAGTCTTTTGTGTTGATTGAGAACATAGTTGTTGATCAATAATAAAAATAATCCTCTAAAATACATCTTGCCTAATAATTCTGCACACAGTGTATATATATATTTATATAGTATATATATATATATACAGTACAGACCAAAAGTTTGGACACACCTTCTCATTTAAAGATTTTTCTGTATTTTCATGACTTTGAAAATTGTACATTCACACTGAAGGCATCAAAACTATGAATTAACACATGTGGAATTATATACTTAACAAAAAAGGGTGAAACCACTGAAAATATGTCTTATATTCTAGGTTCTTCAAAGTAGCCACCTTTTGCTTTGATGGCTTCTTTGCACACTCTTGGCATTCTCTTGATGAGCTTCAAGAGGTAGTCACTGGAAATGGTTTTCACTTCACAGGTGTGCCCTCTCAGGTTTAATAAGTGGGATTTCTTGCCTTATAAATGAGGTTGAGACCATCAGTTGTGTTGTGCAGAAGTCTGGTGGATACACAGCTGGTAGTCCTACTGAATCGACTGTTAGAATTTGTATTATTGCAAGAAAAAGCAGCTAAGTAAAGAAAAACGAGTGCCCATCATTACTTTAAGGAATGAAGGTCAGTCAGTCCGAAAAATTGGGCAAACTTTCAAAGTGTCCCCAAGTGCAGTTGCAAAAACCATCAAGTGCTACAAAGAAACTGGCTCACATGAGGACCACCCCAGGAAAGGAAGACCAAGAGTCACCTCTGCTTCTGAGGATAAGTTTATCCGAGTCACCAGCCTCAGAAATCGCAGGTTAACAGGAGCTCAGATTAAAGACTAGGTCAATGCCACACAGAGTTCTAGCAGCAGACACATCTCTTCAACAACTGTTAAGAGGAGACTTTGTGCAGCAGGCCTTCATGGTAAAATAGCTGCTAGGAAACCACTGCTCAGGACAGGCGACAAGCAGAAGAGACTTGTTTGGGCTAAAGAACACAAAAAATGGACATTAGACCAGTGGAAATCTGTGCTTTGGTCTGATGAGTCAAAATTTGAGATCTTTGGTTCCAACCACCGTGTCTTTGAGCGACGCAGAAAAGGTGAACGGATGGACTCTACATGCCTGGTTCCCACCGTGAAGCATGGAGGAGGAGGTGTGATGGTGTGGGGGTACTTTGCTGGTGACACTGTTGGGGATTTAGTCAAAATTGAAGGCATACTGAACCAGCATGGCTACCACAGCATCTTGCAGCGGCATGCTATTCCATCCGGTTTGCGTTTAGTTGGACCATCATTTATTTTTCAACAGGACAATGACCCCAAACACACCTCCAGGCTGGGTAAGGGCAATTTGATCAAGAAGGGGAGTGATGCGGTGCTACGCCAGATGACCTGGCCTCCACAGTCACCAGACCTGAACCCAATCGAGATGGTTTGGGGTGAGCTGGACCGCAGAGTGAAGGCAATAGGGCCAACAAGTGCTAAGCATCTCTGGGAACTCCTTCAAGATTGTTGGAAGACCATTTCCGGTGACTACCTCTTGAAGCTCATCAAGAGAATGCCAAGAGTGTGCAAAGCAGTCATCAAAGCAAAAGGTGGCTACTTTGAAGAACCTAGAATATAAGACACATTTTCAGTTGTTTCACACTTTTTGTTAAGTATATAATTCCACATGTGTTAATTCATAGTTTTGATGCCTTCAGTGTGAATGTACAATTTTCAAAGTCATGAAAATACAGAAAAATGTTTAAATGAGAAGGTGTGTCCAAACTTTTGGTCTGTACTGTATATATGGTAGTACCATGTAAAAATATGTACAGTTGAAACCAGTTTATATACACTTGTGACAGAGTCACTGGTGTTATATGTGGGAAGAGGCTGCTAGCCTTGGCAAAATAAACCTACAAACTTTCCTCCAGCATGATATATGTTGGGGGGTTAAATCAACTAAAGGGAGTGGTTTTGTGTGAATAACAAAGAGATGGGAGGGAAGTCATTCACCCTACCTCCACCTCAGGGTGTAGCTGAGCAAGGTTAAATGCTCAGTCACTAATTTTTTTTCTGTGGTTGTGTGTCTGGAGAGGCAAGACTCCAGATTGGAAAGCTTCAGCTCAGGAGGAGCTGAAGCCTATACTATAACTTGTGCGGGTGCACCGCTCACCCATATGGACTGTGATACCATTTATCTTTTGTTTTGCCGTCATGCCAAAAAGGACATGTTTATTTTGCTGAACCTGCAGTGCTTTATGCCGTTACAATAAGCCTGCAGAATAAACTGTTTTCCTGAGTCTACTTCAGAAAGCAGCCGAGTGAGTCATCTTACCACAGTTGGTGGAGAATGCGGGCAAGATTCCGGGAACACGTGTACCTGCCACAAAGATCGGTGGATGTCCTGGGTAAGGGCCACCAGTCAGGCAGAGATGTCTGGCAGCATGGAGGAGCTCTTTAAGCACCTGCTTAAAAGTCAACAACAGCAGCACCAGCAACACTTGCAGAGCCAGCAGAGCCTACAACAGCAGCACCGGGAGCAACAGCAAATGCAGCAGGAGAAAAATAAACTCCTGATACAACAGCTCCAACAACAACAATGGCACATTGATCTCGTGGCAGGGGAGATCCGCACCAGAGAAATCGTCCCTCCCCCAACTTCAGATGATGTCTCATGCATTCGGAAGGTGGTAAGGCGAGTGATGCAAAAGATGACCCCAGAGGATGATGTTGAGGCATTTCTGACTGTTTTTGAAAGGGTAGCAGAGTGGGGAAAAAGCTCCCACCGGAGCAGTGGGCAGAGGTGCTGGCCCCCTATTTAACAGGTGAACCCCAAAAGGCCTACAATGACCTGGCCCTACAGGATGCACATGAGTATGCCAAATTAAAGTCAGAGATTTTGGCATGCTCGGGAGTGACTATGTTGGTCAAAGCGCCAAGGGTCCACCATTGGGCGTATACTGGTGACAACCCTTCCTGCTCACAACTGTTTGACTTGCTATATCTAGTCCAGAAGTGGTTGCAGACAGAGTCTTCCTCTCCTGCCCAGATGGTTGAGTGCGTGGTGATGGACAGATTCATCCATTCCCTACCCAGGCCGGTGCAGATGACCTCGAATCGTGGATGACCTCGTGGGCCTGATATAGAGGTACCAAGTGGTCGAAAAATCCCTCGGGAAACCGGACATAGTCATTTCCCCAAACTGGAGTACCCAAAAAGGGACGGGCTCAAAATGTAAGGGGTCTAGAGTCACAAACGGGGGTCCTCACAGACTGCTGTGAGAGATGTGGTATGTTGGCGGTGTCATAATACTGAACACATAGCCGCCCGGTGCCATATGTCTTCTGAACCAATGGACGGCAGCCTAAGCTGGCATTGCTCCTATTATGCCTATCCAGCCTGTAGCGTGGACGGTCAACCTGGTGAGGGGCATGTGCCGTGTCCATTAATGGGGTGATGGTGCATTTTTTTTCTTTGTTCTGCGACTTGTGGAGAAAGTGTTATGAACTGCTACAAACACTAAGGAAAGATAGGAAAACTGTCCCTACAATAGGACTAAGCTGATTCCCTACGATGCAGCGGGGGACCTGTTCCTTGTGAACAGACCCGCCTAAGTCCTCGGCTAGTCTGAACGCAGACCTATAGATATAAGGGAGGGGTCCCTATATGAACTAAGGACTGGGATATAGTTGGACACCTCCTAGCAGAAATTGTAGCAGAGCAAAGACAAACAAACAAACAGAAGTACTAGTGGTCAAAAGACCAAGCAAACTACAGAGTAAGGTACAAAGCACCTGGCTAGCTTAAGAGTAAAAGTAACACTGAAGTCCAGCAAGGCCAGGAGGGCGGAGCTGGATTATATAGGCAAAAAGTCACGTGAACAGCAAAATAGAAAAAACTAACAGGAGGGTTCTAACAGTACCCCCTCTTCTATGAGGATCCTCCGGATCCTCCAGGCCCAGGTCTATCAGGAAACCTCCTGTGAAACGCTCCGACAAGTCTAGGAGCAGAGACATCATCCGCCCTTACCCAGGAGTTATCCTCGGGACCGAAACCTTTCCAAGCGACGAGATACTGCAATCTCCCTGTATGCCATCTAGAATTAGGAATGCGAGAAAATTCATATTCACTGTCTTCCTTCACCGGAGGAACAGAGACAGTGGCGTCCCTATCAGAAACATCAGCTTTTTTCAATAAGGAAACATGAAACACCGGATTAATCTTCCAGGAGGTAGGAACCTCCAACCTAACAGCAGATTGGTTAACTACCTCAAGCACCTTAAACGGACCTACAAACTTCGGGCCCAATTTCTTAGAAGGAATCCTCAACCACAGTTCCTAGAGGACAACCAAACCATGTCACCAACAGTACACAAAACCTCTTGACGTTTCTTGTCAAAGTACCTCTTGGATTTTTTGTTAGCCTCTTGAAGGTTACGACGTACATCAGTCCAAACTCTCTCCAAATCACCGGAAAAATTCTCCTCCTCTGACAAAGCCGATACCAATCTGGAGAATGACCCAAACAACGGATGTCTCCCAGTACAACAAAAAAAAGGAGAACACCCAGCAGAAGAGGATGTATGGTTGTTAAGAGCAAATTCAGCCAGTGGCAGAAACTCAGACCACCCCTCTTGGTTGTCAGCCACAAAACAATGCAAAAACTGTTCAACATCCTGGTTCTTTCTTTCTGTCTGTCAATTAGACTCAGGATGATAACCAGACGAAAATGACAAATGGACTCCCAACCTGTCACAAAAGGCACGCCAAAAACGAGCCACGAACTGAGGTCCCCTATCGGAAACAATGTCGGTAGGAACGCCATGGAGCCTGACAATTTCTTTAACAAAAGCCTTAGCAAGTGTCGTGGCGCAGGGCAGTTTGATGAAGGGAACCAAGTGACACATCTTGCTAAAACGGTCCACGACCACCCAGATAACAGTGAAACCCTCAGAAGCAGGAAGGTCAGTAATATAATCCATAGCAAGATGCGTCCAAGGAGCACTAGGAACCTCCAGAGGGCAAAGCAACCCCGCAGCAGGAGCATGTGAAGACTTAGATCTAGCACACACAGTACATTGACGCACCCACTTAATGACTTCCTTCTGCCACCCAGGCCACCAAAAACTGCGACCTACAAGTATCTTAGTCTTGGAAATTCCTCGATGACCTGCCAACCGAGACTCATGACACTCCACAAACAAATCTCTCCTAAAGTTCCTAGGCACAAACAACGTCCCATGGGGAGTGTTAGATGGGGCATCCTCCTTGGCTTTCAGAATTCCATCTTCCAAAACGGAGTCAAATGCTGCAATCACAACACCTTCCTGTAAAATGCTCTCCTCCTCCTCGGTACCAACCATGGGAGAAAAACTGCGAGATAAAGCATCAGCTTTTACATTCTTGGTACCCGGGATGTAAGTAACAGAAAAATTAAACCGCAAAAAAAAAGTGCCCACCTAGCTTGACGGGCATTCAAGCGCTTGGCAGCATCAAGATAGATCAGATTCTTATGATCAGTAAAAACCTGAATGGGAAATTTAGCACCTTCCAAGAGATGACGCCAATGTTCAAATGCGAGTTTAATCGCCAGCAATTCCCGATTACCAACATCGTAATTAAGTTTGGTCTCAGAAATTTTTTTTGAAAAAAAAGCACAGGGATGTACTCCATCCTTGTTTTCCTGAGGCAAAACAGCACCGACTCCCACCGAAGAAGCATCAACCTCGACCAAAATAGGCTTGGTCTCATCAGGCTGCATAAGGATGGGGGCAGAACTGAACCTCTCCTTGAGATACACAAAAGCTTCAATGGCCTCAGTAGTCCACTGAACCGTATTCGCACCTTTCCTGGTGAGATCGGTCAGCGGCTTAACAATTATTGAAAAATTCTTAATGAATTTTCTGTAATAATTGGCGAAACTCAAAAATCTCTGTATTGGTTTCAAACCAATAGGCCTAGGCCATTCCTGCACCGCCTGAACCTTTACCGGGTTCATCTCAAAGCCCTCGCTGGAGATAATGTAGCCCAAAAAGCTTATTCTCTGCACAGCGAACTCACATTTCTCCAGCTTAGCAGAAAGTGAATTGTCGCTTAACAACTGCAATACCTCACGTACGCTCTGCCAATGAGACTCCAGATCCGGTGCAAAAATCAAAATGTCATCCAAATACACCACCACATTCTTACCGATCAACGGTCTTAGGATGTCATTAATAAGGTTCTGAAAAAATGCTGGTGCGTTGGTAAGACCAAAGGGCATAAACAGATTCTCAAAATGACCCACTGGAGTGTTAAAAGCAGTTTTCCACTCATCACCTTCCTTCATATGTAACAAATTGTATGCCCCCCGGAGATCAATCTTAGAGAACCACTTGGCCCCCACTAACTGGTCGAACAAGTCAGTAATTAATGGCAGTGGGTAGGAATTGCGTACTGTACTTTTATTAATTTCGCGAAAGTCCAGACATGGACGTAAACCGCCGTCCTTTTTTTTTACAAAAAAAAATCCAACAGTCACAGGTGACTTAGAAGGTCTAATGTGACCGGCGGCCAAGCTTGTCTGTATGTATTCCTCCAAGGCCTTTCTCTCAGGGATAGTAAGCTAAAATAAGCGACTCTTGGGAAGAGTTGCTCCAGGGACAAACTCAATAGTACAATCATAGTCCCTATGAGGAGGCAAAACTTGCGACTCCTCCTCAGAAAAAAGCTTCCAAAAATCCTGAATAGGAACAGGTAATTCCCCTCTTTCCACAGCAGCAATGCGACCGTTACAACATCTATCATAACATTTAAGACTCCAAGACTTAATTTCATTGGTAGACCAGTCCAGTAAAGGATTGTGCAATTTTACCCAAGGTAACCCCAAAACCACTGGAGTAGGCAAATTATTTAATACCGCGAAATCCAAATTCTCTTGGTGGATACCATTAATGGTGAGGGGAAATTCAAAAACCTTGCGAGTAATACCTTTCAAGGGAGAGCCATCAACAGCAACCACAGAAATAGGAGATGACAAAAGTTTGGATTCTAATTTAAATTTTTCCAAAAAACCCTCATCAATCACATTGAGTGTAGAACCACAATCCTCAAATACCCGAAATTCAATCAACTCCTCCTGGAATGAGGTGCTTCCAAAATGAAATACTCCTTTTGAGTTTAAACACGCTATGCGGGCGTAACTGACCTCTTTTTTTTTTCTTTGTTCAAACGAAGCACACAGTTCTTAATAAAGTGGTCAGATTTACCACCCTCTGAACAGACCCTCTGAAAACTAGGAGCTGCCATAGCAGTAGATTTCTCTTCATTACTCCTAGCATGCAGTCTCCTGTCCACACGTATGGCTAATTGCATTGCCCCCTGCAAGGTTCCAGGTTTTGGGAAGGCAATCAGCAGATCCTTATCCCTTTCACCTAGACCATCAAGAAACAAACATTTTAATGCTGAGTCATTCCATTCCACTTCAGCCGACCATCTTCTGAAGTATGTACAATAATTTTCCACATCACCTGATCCCTGCTTCAAACGTCTTAATTCAGTTTCAGCAGATGAGACTCGATCAGGATCATCATACGACAACCCCATAGCAGAAAAAAAATCTTCCACAGATCTAAAACACGGATCATTAGGTTGGAGAGAAAAGGCCCATCCCTGTGGTTCTTTGCGCAAAAGTGACATTATAAACCCAATGCGCTGTGATTCATTCCCCAAGGATCTGGGTCTTAAACGAAAATATAATAAACAAGCGTTTTTAAAGGAAAAAAAATCTTGCCGTTAACCATAAAAAAATCTGGAAGTCCTACCTTCGGTTCAACAAAATGCGCTCCAGGACAGCTACTCACGTGTTGCTGGAGCTCGGCCACCTCCAAAGACAGTCCCTGCAGACGTTGAGCCAACTCCTGAACCGACACCATGCTGAAATCAGGATTTCTTTCCTTAGAGTGTTTTATTTTTGGGCTGGACTTACTGTTATGAACTGCTACAAACACTAAGGAAAGATAAGAAAACTGTCCCTACAATAGGACTAAGCTGATTCCCAACGATGCAGCGGGGGACCTGTTCCTTGTGAACAGACCCGCCTAAGTCCTCGGCTAGTCTGAACGCAGACCTATAGATATAAGGGAGGGGTCCCTATATGAACTAAGGACTGGGATATAGTTGGACACCTCCTAGCAGAAATTGTAGCAGAGCAAAGACAAACAAACAAACAGAAGTACTAGTGGTCAAAAGACCAAGCAAACTACAGAGTAAGGTACAAAGCACCTGGCTAGCTTAAGAGTAAAAGTAACACTGAAGTCCAGCAAGGCCAGGAGGGCGGAGCTGGATTATATAGGCAAAAAATCACGTGACCAGCAAAATAGAAAAAACTAACAGGAGCGTTCTAGCAGAAAGGGAACCAGACTGAGTTGCGTGGACAAAGCCAGATCGCTAGGGAAATATCCCCATTGAAATCTGAAGTGTATGAGTTCCCATTGTGTTTCCTTGTCAGTGACGAGGTCAAGGCTGTGACTGAGGAGGCTGACCTCCCTGAGATAGTGGTGTCCAGGGAGAACTTTGGGTCTGCTTAAGTTTGGGACTTGACCTTGAAGGGGGCGTGGAACACTGTTACTGTTTGTAATGGGGTTGCTCAAAAGCCGGGGGCAGACACCAGGTACCCACACTTTGCAGTTCAGGGGGAGTTATTGTACCGGGTGACCAAACTAAAGCGTGAAGAGATAGTGGAACAGCTCCTAGCTCCAGGGCCATACCGACAGAGGGTATTAGATATATAACCTCCGTCAGTATGGCCCGTTCACTTGCTCTGGGGACACATGGGGGTTGAGAAAACCCAGGAGAGAATAATGAGGAGGTTCTATTGGTCAGGATGTTATCAGGAGATCCTAAACTATTGTTAGTCCTGCCCCACCTGACAGACAACCTTCTGTAGTTCCTTAGTTCCACTATCTGTGATAGAGGTTCCCTCTGAGAGGATTGCCATGGACCTCGTGGGTTCCTTAGTCAAATAAGCCAGGGGTAGTCATGGACTATGCAACTCAGTACCCTGAAGCGGTACCCCTAAGGAACTTGTCAAGTAAGAGTATAGCCCGGGAGCTGGTCCATATTTTTTCTTGGACAGGTCTGCCAAAAGAGATTTTGACAGACCACGGAACCCCTTTCATGAGCAAAGTGATGAAGGAGCTGCGTATCAGATTGCCCAGATACGGACCTCAGTTTACCATCCACAGATGGACGGCCTAGTGGAACGCTTTAATAAGACCTTAAAGGCGATGCTTAGGAAGGTCGTTGTAAGTGATGGAAGAGACTGGGACTACCTGCTTCCATTTCTACTCTTCTCCATCAGAGAAGTCTCCCAAGCCTCCACTGGCTTCTCTCCATTTGAGCTTATGTATGGTCGGCATCCAAGAGGTCTTCTAGACATCACCAAGGAAACCTGGGAGGCCAAGGAAATGCCCCACCAGAGAATCATCGAACATATTGCCAAGTTGCAGGAGCAAATTTTGAAAGTGATGCCCATCGTGAAGGAACATCTCTTTCTGGAGCAGGAAGCCCAGGCGAGGGCGTATAACCGGTCGGGGAGGCTGAGACAGTTCCAGCCTGGGGATCGTGTTCTGTTTTTTATTTCCACCATCGAAAGCAAGTTCCTGGCCAAGTGGCAAGGCCCGTATGAGGTGGTGGAGAAACTCGGTGAAGTGAACTACAAAGTCCACCAGCCTGGCCAAAGAAAGCAGCACCAATTGTACCATGTAAACCTGCTCAAGCAGTGGTGAGATCGGAAACCCGTGGGAGCTCCTTGCATGGGAGCTGCTCACAAAAGCAAGGTGGAAGATGTCACGATAGCGGCCTAGAATCAACAGTGTCGAGAATTGCTCTAGTGGAATCAGGACCTGTTCTCAGAGTTGCTGAGGCATACGCAGGTGGTAGAGCATAACATGTTAACAGAGCCGCATGTCAGAGTGAACCTAAATCCCGAAAGGATTCCTGAATCATGCCGGAAGGTGATCTCGTTCAAAGTAAAAAGGATGTTAGACCTTGGCATAATGGAGGAGTAAAAAAGTGGGTGGTCAAGTTCTATTTTTCTTGTACTGAAACCCAATGGGGAGTGGAGGTTTTGCAATGACTACCGCTGGCTGAATGAGGTATCCAAGTGTGATGCATACCCGATGCCCCACGTCGATGAACTCATCGAGAGGCTTGGACCTGCGAGGTATATTTACACCCTTGACTTGACGAAGGCCTACTGGCAGATCCCCATAGCCCAGAGGGCCAAGGAGAAGACGGCATTCTCAACACCTGATGGGTGTTTCCAATATACCCGAATGGCTTTCAGACTGCAGGGGGCCCCAGCCACCTTCCAAAGGGCCATGGATCGGATCCTAGCCCCACATAAGTATGCCGCAGCCTACCCACCTTAACGACATTGTGGTCTTTAGTAGTGTTGAGCCACCCCCGTAGTGTTCGAGTTCGGTTCGGTTCGTCGAACACTCGTGTGTTCGCCGAACTGTTCGTCGAACACCTTCGAACACCGTTAAAACCAATGGCAGGCAAACAAAAACACATAGAAACACATAGAAAACACCTTCAAAGGTGTCCAAAAGCTGACAAACTGCTCAGAAGACACAACTAACACATGGAAAAGTGACAAGTACATATAGTCATGCGAAAAGAAAAGAGGTGGAGGAGTAAAAGGAGGGGGAGACACAGATATAGGCATGTCATGCCCTTCTAAAATCCAAAAAGTGAGAAGCCGACACGGCCAGTCCGTTCCTGCCCGTGCCACCTCTGTGTCGCCGGGTTTGTGCCAGAGCCGCGGTGGACCCTGACGGCCAGCCCCCCTATCCCAATACTGGTGCCTGTCCGCCGGTGGGTCGAGGCCCCCCACGGTGGGGGGGGAGTAACATCTGCAGAAGAAAGACCATCTTCCAGCCAAACTAAGATGTCGACTTCTTTTCGTGGACAATGTGATACGATCCCATTCTTACGGACACGCCCATCGCTACAAATTCTAAATCAGGCACAAAAACAGCAGGTGCTTCAACGGATATCAAGTGCTCCTTCAAGTGTTCTCTCCATCACCTCAATTTCAACATCACAAATACTCCAGTCCTCAGAGGTGTCACCCCAATCGCACTTGCTTCCTCACAGCTCCCAAGTCTCCAGCTGCACCTCTGAGTATTGGGTAGCACAGATGGTTGAGTCTGCACAGCTGTTTACTCATACTATAGCCTGGGAAACGGAGGTCTGCTCCAGAGCTTCTGTTAATCCAGATGAGGAAATGATCTGATCTGATGCCCAGAATCTTTATAAGTCGGATCCAGGACCAGATGAAGAAGGTTCTGAGCATAATGTAGACCCTTGTTCCCAAACTGTAACTCCTGTTGGTGGAGACAATGATGAAGACGATGATGAGACTCAAATACCTGATTGGAGTGACAACTTGACTTTTCGGTCAGGGCAGGAAGAGGTTTGCTCTGAGGACGACGGGTGTGATAACACACAGGGTGATGATGACGAGGTTGGAGATCCCACTTACTGTCAACCCACAGTCAGCCAGTCAATGAGGTCAGCAGAGGAGGTGGAGGAGGATGTGACTAGCCCTGGGGATGGGGATGACTCGGTACCCGGGCATTTGCCTTGCCTTGGGGATGTCGCGGTGGTAGGCTCCCTGGCCCGTACCCTGGGGTCTCTCTTTAAAAGGGTGGATAATTGTTAATTTTATAAGAGTTCATGACGCCACCTGTGGTATCTGGTGACAAGCACCAGCGCTGCAGCAGTCCACTGAGGCCGGTGATAAGGCAGCTCGATGGTATAGCTCCCCACAGGTGGACCTAGGTCTCAGGGTAGCGTATGCAGGGGGAATGCAGGACAGGCGAGACCCAGCTGGGTCAGAGCAAGAACGGGAACGGACACGGTAGTCACTTCAGTACCTTTTACTGGTGGAAATTCAGGCACATCCTGGAGCACTGTAGGGTGAAGGGTGCATATCAGGATCCTCCCCAATGAGCGGGTGTAGGGCCTCCTGTTTCTTGCCTCTGCGTAGTAAGTTTCTGACCTGCCTGGAGCTAGGCCTAACTTTGTCTCTGTCCTGCGCTGGCTGACCTTGTGGTAGGGCCTTCTCTTGGAGTTCACGCTCCCAGTATGCGGGGCCTAAGCGTCTCCTGGCTCTGTTACATATCAGCACCTTAGCGATCCTGGGACTTGTAGTTCTCCAGGGATTCCGGTTATGCCTTACTGGGTCATAGAGATACCGGTAAGCTCGGATCCTGTGTCCGGTAAATGCTTCGGGGTGAGCTGGTTAAGCTCCTCTGCCCCTTATGTACTAACTCGCCACTCGCCTTCGGCCTACTCGGGCCCTCACTAGGCTATACACACTAACGGCATCTTGCCGTGCTTCACTGATCTTACGGCACCGGCACACCTTAAGCTCTATCTGGGCTCCCTGAATCTAGCAAGCAGGAGCCCCGTGCTCCACTGCTGAACTATTAACTGCGTTCTCTAGACTAGACTGAGCTGCAGACTGACCTCTCTTAGGCTTCTCTACTGCAGGAACTCTTCAGAGGAACTGAACTGCCTAGCTCCACCTTCCCTATTTATATCCCTAACGGGCTCCCTCTGCTGGTCTGAGGTGGAAGGTGGAGATGTGTGAATGTTTATGGGGGCCTCTTGTGGAGGATTCCATCAATGCACTCTTCTAGGATCTGTGATACCAAGCGCAGCGGGGCATCACAGATGCTATTGACGACGAGGTTAGGTTGCGCCTTCCTGAACAGAGACGGAGTACTGGAAGCACGTCAACAACTGCATCCTCAACCACAACTCTGCCTCTGACCACAAGTCGTAGTGGCTCTTCAGGTCACATGGGCTCTAAGCCTTGCATAGCCTGGGCATTTATTCAGATCGATAAGGATGACCCAACTCGTGTTATCTGTAATATTTGTCAGCAAAAGCTAAGTAGAGGCCAAAAAATCCATAGTTTGAGTACTTCATGCATGTACCGTCACATGGATATGAAGCATAAGTTGCAGTGGGAAGCTCACTGTGCTACAATGCGGCCTAGCCGGCTGGGCCAACCACCGTCTGCCCCATCTTGTGCATCCGCAGCCTCTTCATCCTCTGTGACTGGGGGGACAGCAGTCACACATGTTTTTGGACGCAGACCTGCCACCTCTTTACCCACAACAGCCAGTGTGATTGGCAGGTCATCAGTTCATTGGGAAGTGCTAGTGTTGAGCGCTCTCCGACATCGAGAGCACCACCTTTGGATCAAGGCAACCTAACATGTCCGCCTGCATCTTCCTCACAGACCGGCAGTTTGCCGGGGACACCCTACTCAACACCGTCTAAGCACAACAGCCAGCCCTCGGTCCCTCAGATGTGGAAAAGACCATTTCCTCCTAGCCATGAGAAAGCTAAGAGGTTGAATTTCACCATCTGCAAGCTGTTGGCTACAGAAATGCTGCCTTTCCACCTGGAGGACACAGAGGATTTTCAAGACCTTATGTCCGTCACAGTGCCCCAGTACCAGATGCCCAGTCGGCACTACTTCTCCAAGAAAGGTGTGCCTGTGCTCCACTAGCATGTCGCACACAACATCACCGCTTCTTTGAGAAACTCTGTGTGTGACAGGGTGCACTTCACCACAGACACTTGGACGAGAAGGCATGGACAGGGGCGTTACATGTCGCTGACTGGGCACTGGGTAACTATGGTGACAGCAGGACAAGGGGCTGCTGTCCAAGTCTTACCGTCCCCACAAGTTGTGCGTCAATCCTCTTTATCTCGAAGTTCCTCCACTGCTTCTGCCTCCTCAACCTCCTCTCGGTCCTCCACCTGCACCCAAAGCCTGTCTGGTAATGCCACCTGCTTTCTAACTGCGCAGAAGGAATCCTGCACACCTCCTTACTATGCTGGCAGCAGGGCTCAACGGCATCAGTGTTTACTTTGAAATGTCTGGGAAATGTGAGTCACACAGCTGAGGAGTTGTGGTCAGCTCTGGAGACCCAGTTTCATGAAAGGTTGTCTCCACTGGACCTGCAACCAGGGAAGGCCATGTGCGCCAATGCTGCAAACCTGGGTGCGGCACTTCGCCGGGGCAATGTCACACACGTGCCTTGTATGGCTCACGTGTTGAACCTGGTTGTCCAGCAATTTTTAGCCCACTATCCCGGACTAGATGGCCTTCTGCAGAGGGCATGGTCGCTGTGTGCTCACTTCCGCCGTTCGCATCCCGCAGTTCAACGACTTACATCTCTACAGAAGTCATTGGGCCTGCCAGTTCACCGGCTGAAATGCGATGTGCCGACACGGTGGAATTCAACTCTGCACATGTTGCAGCGACTGTGGCAGCACCGACAAGCCCTGGTGCAATACGTTCTGACGTATAGCCTGGGCCAACGAGATCCAGAGGTGGGGCAAATCACGCTGCAGGAGTGGTCTCAGATCAGGGACCTATGAAGTTGACGCGCCCCCTGGGCCATGGGGTACCCTGAGCCGGGCCGGTAGACGCTGGGGGTTGTAGTCACTGTGGCGGTGACCCAGTCCGTGACCCAGGGCGGTCAATCCAAGGGTAATTTGTATATATGGATTTTATAATGTCTGACTACGCCACCTGTGGAGTGCGGCCAAAGGGGCCGTCGCTGCGGAACAGTCCTCTGAAGCTGGTGGTTTTGCAGCAACGGTATTATTACTCACCACAGGAAGAGTGTAGCTTCAGGGCAGTGTGGGTGGATGATGGTGGTTGTAGTGCAGGGAGTCAGTAATGAACACAGAGTCCGTGTGATGCCGTCTCAAGATATTACTCACAGTTGTTGTAGTCCAGATTACAGGTACCAGAGCAATCTCCCCCGTCGTGCTGTGCATACTCAGTGAGGGGCTCAAACCACCCCCAGATAGCTCCGGAGTACTTTGCAGGACCCCCTTCTGTGTGTCCTTTCTCTGGCCTTCTCCCTGCACCTCACACCCAGTGACACTTCTATCCGGTATCCTCGGGCCTTGGCGGGTGACGTGTGTTCCGTCCCCTGGGTCCTATGTGGCTACCTTCTTAGTGAGACTGGTGTGGACTTTGGCCTGCAGTACATGAAATGCAGCAGCCTCCGGTTTCTAGTTGAGCCTTGCTGTTTCTCCGCTAGTTGAGGGACCGGTTCCCCTTATCTGGCCTGACCCCTCTACCTCCTGGTAGCAGCGGGAGTACGGGTGGCCTTCTGCACGGCCCGTAGCCGTAGGGTCCCTTCGGTTCCTGGAGCCTTCCAGCTCCCACTCCTCTCTTCTCTCCTTCAGTCCTGGGCCTCCCAGGCTAGGCCCGCCTCAGGAGCAGAGCTCATGCCTAGTCTCTGCTCCTGTCACTTTTCCTCCTCTGTCTGGCTTGCTCTTTCTAAGATGGCTTCCTATTTATACTCTCCTTGTCATGTGCTCCCCTAAGCTGCTCCCCTAAGCACCCACTACATAGGACCCTCAAACCAGCTAGGGACCTGGGACTGTGCTCTCCCTTAGGAGCAATCTCGCCCTACCCCCACTGCGGGTATGTGTTGGATGCAGGAGTCAGGGTCCCGAGCCATACGCCTTCCTTACCTGAGGGTGAGATACCACACCTTTGGGTGAGATGCAGTAACTCTGTGGCGACTGAACCCTCAGGGGCGCCACACACCCTTCTGCACAGTTTTTAAATGGCGACGAAGATGTTTAGTGCTGACGACGATGACATTATCAGCATGACTATTCCGGTGATTTACATGCTGGAGCACACATTAAACAGAATTCAGAGTCAGGTGGTGGGACAAGAGGAAGTGGAGGAAGTAGAGGAGGAGTCGTATGCGGAAGGGATAACATCTCCAAGGTCCAGACGGTTGGCAGCACCAAGGCGGCAGACATGGGAGGGTGGGGGAGAGGGATTAACCAGGGCGAATGGTAGCAGCCAAACTGTTGAGGAAGGTGCAGGAGCCGAGGAAGAAGTGGAGGACGAACTGGCGATGGGCATGGAAGACTCATCAGATGAGGGAGACCTTGATCACATTTCTGTTGTGCGAGGTTGGAGGGAGAGGGCAGAGGAAGGAAGCATGATTCTTACCTCGCTACCAACACAACAAGGACTTGGTACTTCTGGATGCGCAAGGCACATGAGTGCCTTCTTGCTGCACTACCTGCAACATGACCCCCGGATTGTCAGAATTCGAAGTAATCCCGACTACTGGGTTGCCACACTCTTAGATCCCCGGTACAAAAGTATATTTGCCGAAATAATTCCTGCCATAAAAAGGTATTGACGAATGCAGGAGTATCTGCAGACGCTGTTGCAGAATCTTACATGTGCTTTTCCACAAAACACCAGTGGTGCACGTAGTGAATCTCACAGTTCTAACTTGCCAACGGTGGGACTGTCGAGTCTTCATCACTCAAACAGTAACAGTAACACAGTATCTGCTGGTAACAGCAATTTTGTGGAATCGTTTCACCACTTTTTTAGACCATCCTTTGCAAGGCCACAGGAGACAAGAAGTCTGACACATAGTCAATGCCTAGAGAGGATGGTACAGGAGAATCTCCAAGTGAACATCGAAGCCATGACTGTGTCACTGGACCCTTGCTCACTTTGGTATTCCAATCTGGAATAATCGCCGGAGCTCGCCACTCACGCCTTGGAGATCTTGTCATGCCATGCAGCCAGCGTTCTCTCTGAACGTGTGTTCAGCGCTGCTGGTGGTGTGCTGACAGATAAGCGCACGCGGCTGTCCACTGAGAATGTAGACAGACTCACGTTCATAAAGATGAACAAATCATGGATTCGCAAGGACATTTCTACCCCTGTGTCATCCTTGGGAGACTAAAAGCTTGGGGATTTGGTAAAATCACCTCACCAACCGTTTTAAGCAACAGTGGGGCAATTGATGCCACTTAACCCTAGAACGCATGACCATAAAAATCTACACTTTCACATACCTGGGGCCCTTTAGGCCCGTGTGCAAATAACATGGAATAACTCAAACTCAAATGACAAACAACTATATACATGAAGAATACCTAGAGTTTCAAAATTCTAACTAAAGTAATCTTGCAGAAAATAGAAAACAATTAACTGGGCGGGCCTGCAAGGCCACAGGTATGCGTTCTAGGGTTAAGTGGTGTCTGTGCCACAATTTTGGGAGTCCCCTTGCTGTGTCTTACGTGACGTTGGCATCGTCAATTCCAGGTGGGTTGGGTCGCACCCCCCCCCTTTTAACTGTAAGAAACTACATACTCTATGGCTTGGGGTAACACAGATGGTTGAGTCTGAAGAGCTGTTTACTCAGAGGTCTGCTCCAAATCTTCAGTGTCTGCTAGTCAGCATAGAATTTTTAACTGCATCTAGCCTAGGCAATACTTTGGGCGTAGTAGCCCAGCTGCGAAGCAAGCTGCACCGCCTGTGTATCTAATAAGAATTTTTAAATGAATCTAGCCTAGGCAGACTGTGGGGACCCCCAACCAAACCCAGACGCTCAGCCCCCCTACCGCTCCCCTTTCATGGACAATACAATAATATAACTCTTACAACTGGATGGGTGAGGATCGGTCACAGCTTTATTAACTCTTTATACTCATTCCATTAGAAAGGCATGTTATTTCTAAAATAATTCAGCTTGTTGCAGCATGCCCTGGGTCCCCACTCCGGCAAGTTGGCCAACAAGTGTAACTCTCCAACATGTCCTTTCTATTTCCAGGCCATGGAGGATCCAGCGTACTCGTATGCAGGACTCTGACCCGCACCCATCACTCTTAACACTTGTTCCACTCCGTCCTGGAGTCCTGACAGGAATATGTCCAGTCCAATATCTATTAAGTGAACACCGTCGGGCCGTATGAGGCCTGCTTTATCTCCTTCCAGTTGTCGGTGTCGTATCACTACACCGCCTCTGTCTCTTCTAAATTTTGCCTTCCGAATATTTATTACCCGCCTTGTCCATTCGATGGCCGTGATGTCTCGCGCACCTTGCCATACCGCTATCGGCACAATCTCTGACCATACTATAGCTAATTTTGTGAAAAATTCTCTGAAGCGCTCAGTGTCTAGTTTCATTATTGCCATTAGTTATGCGCTCTTGTGATGACCTAGGTTGTTTCCCCCGGCCTGTATAACTAAGATGACCGGACCTCTTGCCTCTCTCCCTACCTTGATTACCTCCATTAGTACCTGTGGCCATAGCAGGCCTCTAATACCTCTCCAGTTGAAATATGTGTTATGAAACTCTAATTTCCTCCCACCTGGGCGGACTTTCGCCCTTTTTTGTGCCCAATATATATACGAGTGGCCTATCACTCACACTGTTGGCTTAGCGTCACCTGTAAAAGAAACAAATCACGTTAGGATAACAAGTCCGGTCTTATGTATCTCGCCAAACACGTGGATCGCCATCTCCCTATCCTCTGAACTTCCGTTTCTGACAGTCCTGCTCTTGCTGCTTCCGTGGCCGCACCTATGCGGAATGAGTGTGTCCCGTAATCTTTGGGGTGGTTCCCTGCCGATGTTATGCATTTATTAAATATAGCTTGGAACAGGTATCTTGATAATGGTGTTCCATCAATGTGTGATAGGAAGAAATTACTTTGTGATCTGATGGTTAGATATGTTTTTACTATTGTTACCCGACTCAGTGTACCGTTTGTGGGTTGTAGAAGTACCCAAGTACCCCTGCCGCTGGAACCGTTTTCGATTGGTGTATGCGTAGACGTATTGCATTATTGGCTATGACTACGTCCTGGTGTAATAAGCCTCCACTGGTGGTAATTTTGGATTGAGGGACTAATTCGCTTATACATAGCGCCCCGAAGAAGGCGATCACAAATGCAGTAGACATTAGTGTTGCTTCAAATTGTGAGTGTCATGTTAATGGTGTTAGGGATATGATGTGAGAAATCAGTTTTAGTGACACGGGACGGGACGTCTACATTCCTGACTTGGCTGACCCCTTTTCCACCCTTTTATGGATTGTCTGATGATGAATCTTTGTCACATCTCCCCAATTCAGTAGTTGGAAGTGAAATGCTACTCCGGTCAGACACCACTGCGCTGACGCTCCTGATATGCCCCTCATCATTAGCTGGTGGAGAAATTCTATGGTGACTTGTGAACTGGCTTGTTCACATTGGTCAACCCGTCTGCCTGCTACTAGTCGTGTCCACTCTTCCCATGCCTTACCGTATGCTTGCCACGTTGACGGGGCAACTGACGCTCTGATTAATGGCATCAACTATTCGCCACTAGATCCCATAGGGAGGGTGGGCAACTGTTGCCCGATGGGTGGGCGTTGTGGAAGAGCTCTGTGAATATCTGCCAATTGAATTGTTATAAAGCGTTAGCAGCAGCTTTATACCCCTCAGCATAGTGGCTAGCGCGGACCCATACATTGTGTTTTAGGCACAGGAATGCTAGCCTGCGTAGTAGGCCTAGCGCTGGGAGAGACGATGATGCCATCTTATTAATGCAGTGCGCTAGGCTGGTGTTTTGTGTTATGAAGCGTATATTTTTGTTAGCCAGGCGCGAGCCCCATATTTCTATTGCTACCACTATTAAGAAAAATTATTTTCAGGGCTAGATGCAGCTAAAAATTATTATTAATTTCAAAGCTGGTGGAGCTTGGTATAGATGGCCTAATACAATGAGTCCCACACACTGCCAGAAGCCCAAATATTTTTTCAGAGCTAGTTGCAGATAAAAATTATTTTTAATTTGCAACCTGATGGAGGTCAGAATAGATGAACTTATAGACCCAGTCCCACACACTGCTAGAAGCCCAAATATTTTTTCAGAGCTAGATGCAGAAAAAAATTATATTCAATTTGCAGCCTGATGGAGGTCAGTATAGATGGACTAATAGAACAAGCCCCACTCACTGCTAGAAGCCCAAATATTTTTTCAGAGCTAGATGCAGAAAAAAATGATATTGAATTTGCAACCTGATGGAGGTCAGTATAGATGGACTAATAGACCAAGTCCCACACACTGCTAGAAGCCCAAATACTTTTTCAGAGCTAGATGCAGATAAAAATTATTTTTAATTTGCAACCTGATGGAGATCAGTATAGATGGACTAATAGACCAAGTCCCACACACTGCTAGAAGCCCAAATATTTTTTCAGAGCTTGATGCAGATAAAAATTATTTTTAATTTACAACCTGATGGAGGTCAGTGTAGATGGACTAAAAGACCAAGTCCCACACACTGCTAGAAGCCCAAATATTTTTTCAGAAGTAGATGCAGAAAAAAATTATATTCAATTTGCAACCTGATGGAGGTCAGTATAGATGGACTAATAGAACAAGTCCCACACACTGCTAGAAGCCCAAATTTTTTTTCTGAGGTAGATGCAGAAAAAAATGATATTCAGTTTGCAACCTGATGGAGGTCAGTATAGATGGACTAATAGAACAAGTCCCACACACAGCTAGAAGCCCAAATATTTTTTCAGAGCTAGATGCAGATAAAAATTATTTTTAATTTGCAACCTGATGGAGATCAGTATAGATGGACTAATAGACCAAGTCCCACACACTGCTAGAAGCCCAAACATTTTTTCAGAGGTAGATGCAGAAAAAAATGATATTCAATTTGCAACCTGATGGAGGTCAGTATAGATGGACTAATAGAACAAGTCCCACACACAGCTAGAAGCCCAAATATTTTTTCAGAGGTAGATGCAGATAAAAATTATTTTTAATTTGCAGCCTGATGGAGGTCAGTATAGATGGACTAATAGAGAAAGTCCCACACACTGCTAGAAGGCCAAATATTTTTTCAGCGCTAGATGCAAACAAAAAATTATTTTTAATTTGCAACCTGATGGAGGTCAGTATAGATGGACTAATAGAGAAAGTCCCACACACTGCTAGAAGGCCAAATATTTTTTCAGAGCTAGATGCAGATATAAATTATTTTTAATTTGCAACCTGATGGAGGTCAGTATAGATGGACTAATAGAGAACGTCCCACACACTGCTAGAAGGCCAAATATTTTTTCAGAGCTAGATGCAGAAAAAAATTATATTCAGTTTGCAACCTGATGGAGGTCAGTATAGATGGACTAATAGAACAAGTCCCACACACAGCTAGAAGCCCAAATATTTTTTCAGAGCTAGATGCAGATAAAAATTATTTTTAATTTGCAACCTGATGGAGATCAGTATAGATGGACTAATAGACCAAGTCCCACACACTGCTAGAAGCCCAAACATTTTTTCAGAAGTAGATGCAGAAAAAAATGATATTCAATTTGCAACCTGATGGAGGTCAGTATAGATGGACTAATAGAACAAGTCCCACACACTGCTAGAAGGCCAAATATTTTTTCAGAGGTAGATGCAGATAAAAATTATTTTTAATTTGCAGCCTGATGGAGGTCAGTATAGATGGACTAATAGAGAAAGTCCCACACACTGCTAGAAGGCCAAATATTTTTTCAGAGCTAGATGCAGACAAAAAATTATTTTTAATTTGCAACCTGATGGAGGTCAGTATAGATGGACTAATAGAGAATGTCCCACTCACTGCTAGAAGGCCAAATATTTTTTCAGAGCTAGATGCAGATATAAATTATTTTTAATTTGCAACCTGATGGAGGTCAGTATAGATGGACTAATAGAGAATGTCCCACACATTGCTAGAAGGCCAAATATTTTTTCAGAGGTAGATGCAGATAAAAATTATTTTTAATTTGCAGCCTGATGGAGGTCAGTATAGATGGACTAATAGAGAAAGTCCCACACACTGCTAGAAGGCCAAATATTTTTTCAGAGCTAGATGCAGACAAAAAATTATTTTTAATTTGCAACCTGATGGAGGTCAGTATAGATGGACTAATAGAGAATGTCCCACTCACTGCTAGAAGGCCAAATATTTTTTCAGAGCTAGATGCAGATATAAATTATTTTTAATTTGCAACCTGATGGAGGTCAGTATAGATGGACTAATAGAGAATGTCCCACACATTGCTAGAAGGCCAAATATTTTTTCAGAGGTAGATGCAGATAAAAATTATTTTTAATTTGCAGCCTGATGGAGGTCAGTATAGATGGACTAATAGAGAAAGTCCCACACACTGCTAGAAGGCCAAATATTTTTTCAGAGCTAGATGCAGACAAAAAATTATTTTTAATTTGCAACCTGATGGAGGTCAGTATAGATGGACTAATAGAGAATGTCCCACTCACTGCTAGAAGGCCAAATATTTTTTCAGAGCTAGATGCAGATATAAATTATTTTTAATTTGCAACCTGATGGAGGTCAGTATAGATGGACTAATAGAGAATGTCCCACACATTGCTAGAAGGCCAAATATTTTTTCAGAGCTAGATGCAGAAAAAAATTATATTCAGTTTGCAACCTGATGGAGGTCAGTATAGATGGACTAATAGAATGATGCTATGCCCAAAAGATTTTACTTCACTAGGTGCAGTAAAAAAATTGGTATTCTATACACAGGTGGTATGTCTTGCAACACAGATAGGCTTCTCCACTGACTAACACACTCTGCAATAGGCCAAAAAGGATTAGCTTTGCTAGATTCAGCCAAATGTTGTGAAAAAAACTTGCACAGCACTGGCACAGACCTGCCTGGCAAAAACTGATAGGAACTGATGTAACCTAGTCCTGAAAAGGACTGCAATTACAATTAGTCTTTACTCCCACAATCTATCTATTTAAGAGCACAGACCTGCCTGATAAAAGTCGTAGGAAATGCTGTAACCTAGTCCTTAAAAGGACTGCAATCACAACTATTCCCTACTCCCAAGCAATCTGTAGATTTGTGCGAAAATTAGCTTGAAATTAACAAGGTATAGCGCACACAGCAACAGCGGTGCCGTCTAACACGCAGCTGCAGCAGTGAGAAAATGGTGGCGACAGGGAAAATGGCTGGGTCTTATAGGGCAAGGATATGTGACATACACTGCCAATGACACATGCCCTTGCTTGTGTGAAAAAAAGCACTTCGCTCCGTGTGTGCGCTGCTGATAGGCTGACAGATTGCACCTCCCCACTGTAAATGCGGGAAAGAGAAAAAAAAATGGAGTTCTTCATTATTCCTGCAGAGATTTATCCCCTGCCCCTCCCCCCACCCCGCTGTACAATCAAACTGCGTACAGTTTAAGTATAAATCCAAAAAAATGTGCCGTTGGAAAGGAGGAGGCCAAGTACTTGCGCTATGTCGTCGAGAGAGGCGAAATTAAGCCTAGGCAATCCAGAACTGGCTGCAACCGCTCTCCAAGAAGCACGTGAGAGCGCTTCTGGCAATTGTGGGGTATTATCGGCTGTTTATCCCAATCTTTGTCTTTATGGCCGCGCCACTTACGGATCTCCTAAAAGGCACTAGATCAATGATGTTGAAATGGACGGATGAAAAGGAGATAGCGTTCCAACAACTGAAGCCGACAGTGTGCAAACAGCCAGTCCTGGTCGCACCAGACTTTGAGAAGGAATTCGTGGTCCAGACAGACGCTTCAGAAGTTGGCTTAGGAGTAGTGATTAGCGAGCATGCTCGCTACTGCTCGGTGCTTGCCCAAGCATCTCACTGCTCAAGATGCTCGGTGCTCACCGAGTATTTCTGGGTTGCTCGGGCGGGAACTCGGGTCCCCTCCCTGCATGTTTGGTGCTCTTTAGAGAGCCAATGAACATGCAGGGATTGCTTGCCATGCACTGTAATGCCGTAGCCATGTTGGTTGTGGGCATTACAGTGATTGGATGGCCGCACAGCGTCATAAGGTCTATATCAGACCTGGCGCCGCCATGCTTGTCACAGTCACTCCACATCAGACAGTGTAGGGAGAGCTGCTGCTGTGTCAGGGACAGATTTGCTTGTGTATTAGGTAGTGTATGGAGAAAAACCATACATTACACATATCCATCTTAACAAACAGTCCTTCTGAGGACTAATCTATCTGCAGAGATATCAGGTAGGCAGGGTGTATAGGCAGGCAATGTATATAGAAGACTGCAGTGCATATAGCACAAGAGGCTCCATTCCAATTCTGCCTTCTGCTGCTGTTAGATATTTCTATACAAAGGCCCAGGTCTCAGGAGCCAGGAATATTTTTCTTTGGATCTTAATCCTCATTATTTGCTTAAAAAGCAATCCATAGAACACCATTTTTTCTGTGCCATTTGCTTGTTGGCACTGCAGAATACAGCCAGGTCCTTTCCATATTAGAGCGCTAGAAATCCAGCTATTTAAAACTGTGTTTTCTCCATCAAACGGATCACTTATACGTTGTCAGAAAATACTGCCATTTCTGGCCTCCATTAAAAATTTCCTTTAGTATGTCATTGAAGCAATTCACCGCAGTTTGCTGTTCAACAACTTACCTACAGGCCAGGTATTTAAAACAGTGTTTTCTCCGTCAAACGGATCTCATATACATTGCCAGAAAATACTGCCATTTCTGGCTTCCATTAAAAATTTCCTTTAGTGTGTCAGAGAAGCAATTCACACCAGTTTGCTGTTCAAACTACTTACATACAGGCCAGGGATTTAAAACTCTGTTTTCTCAGTCACACGGATCACATATACATTGTCAGAAAATACTGCCATTTCTGGCCTCCATTAAAAATTACCTTTAGTGTGTCATTGAAGCAATTCACCGCAGTTTGCTGTTCAAACTACGTACCTACAGGCCAGGTATTTGAAACTCTTGTTTTCTCCGTCAAACGGATCACATATACGTTGTCAGAAAATACTGCCATTTCTGGCCTCCATTAAAAATTTCCTTTAGTGTGTCATTGAAGCAATTCACACCAGTTTGCTGTTCAAACTACTTACCTACAGGCCAAGGTTTTAAAACTCTGTTTTCTCCGTCACACGGATCACATATACATTGTCAGAAAATACTGCCATTTCTGGCCTCCATTAAAAATTTCCTTTAGTGTATCATTGAAGCAATTCACCGCAGTTTGCTGCTCAAACTACGTACCTACAGGTCAGGTATTTAAAACTGTGCTTTCTCCGTCAAACGGATCACATATACGTTGTCAGAAAATACTGCCATTTCTGGCTTCCATTAAAAATTTTGTTTAGTGTGTCATTGAAGCAATTCACACCAGTTTGCTGTTCAAACTACTTACCTGCAGGCCAGGAATTTAAAACTCTGTTTTCTCCATCACACGGATCACATATACGTTGTCAGAAAATACAGCCATTTCTGGCCTCCATTAAAAATTTCCTTTAGTGTGTCATTGAAGCAATTCACCGCAGTTTGCTCTTAAAACTACTCACCTATAGGCCAGGTATTTAAAACTGTGTTTTCTCCATCAAACGGATCACATATACATGTCAGAAAATACATGGCAAGTAACGGGGAACTGGACGTGATGGTAATGGTGCATGCAGAGGCCGAGGACAAGGCCGTTGGCAAGCCGAAATTGTGCCACATCAAACACCCACATTTTCTCACCTGACCTTCCTGTCCCAATTTCTAGGGGACCGCAGCACACCACTATTGAACCCAGAGCAGTGTCAAAAGGTTGTTGGTTGGATAGCGGAAAATGCTTCCAGTCACTTAGCCACCACCACCACCCTGTCTTACACACGGTCAAGTCTCAGTAGCCATGAGTCTGGACCGCATATTCCTCACACTGATTCTCCTTCCTCCCACCATGCAGAGTACCCAGAGACAACAGATCCCACACTTGGACACTCTGAAAAGCTGTTCACTTTTCCATTTATAGATTCGGGCTTCTCGCCCTGTCCACTTGAAGCGGGGCAAGAGGAGATCGCGTGTAGCGATGCCCAAATATTTGAGCAGCCACGGTCACACGAAGGCGACGGTGGGAAAGTGTCACAAGAGGTGGACGATGGTGAGACACAATTGCCAGAAAGTCAGGAGGAGGACCAGGGTGCGGAAGTGGAAGACGAGGTGGTGGATGATATAGTAACTAACCCAATCTGGCAGGAGGACATGCAGAGCGAGGACAGCAGCACACAGGGGGAGGGAGGCAGAGCACCCCAACAGGCAGGAAGAAGCAGTGTGGTGGCTGCAGACAGAAGGCAGGTAACCATTCCCCGTAACACCAACACGAAGGAAGTTGCCATTACAACTGTTAGGTCTTCCCGAGTCTGGTTGTTTTTTAAAGACTCTGCTGATAACCCCAAAAAGGCCATTTGCACCACCTGCCAGGCCAGCATCAGCAGGGGTGGAAAAACGACCTGCCTGACCACCAGCATGTTCAGGCACATGGCAGCAAAGCACCTGACTTTGTGGGCCGAACCCCAGTGTCCAGATACAGTGTCTGCGGGTGGCACCACTGCTTCTTACGCTGTTGTGCATGCAAACCAATCCCCAGTCCATGGTGCATGCAAAGACGCCTCCTGCCCTGCTCCTGTCGTTGCACATTATCAAGTAGCAGCATCAGGAAGCACGTCCATGTCCTTGTCCCAGCGCAGCGTTCAGTTGTCCATACCCCAGTCCTTGGAACGCAAGCGCAAATATGCAGCCAAAGCCCCACAGGCCGCACTACTAAATTCTCACATTTCACGACTGCTTGCGCTTCCCTCGGTACTCGGTCCTCAGCCGCCACTATTTCTCCCGGTGTGCCGTCCCCTCATTACAAAAGCACGTGTCCCAAAACATTAGCCGTGCTCTCAACAACGCAGTTACCTGTAAAGTCCACCTAACCACGGACACGTGGACAAGTGGTTGTGACAGGGACGGTACATTTCGCTGATGGCACACTGGGTTAACATAGTGGAAGCCAGGACCCAGTCGGACCATGGGACGGAACAAGTTCTCCCGACGCCAAGGATTGCGGGCCCTAGGTAAATCAGGGTTGCCCCACGGTTTACAGTTCCTGCACCTCATCCTCTTCAGCCTCCTCCTCTTCAGCCTCCATCTCCGAAATGACCACATCAGTCACAAGCTGGAAGCACTGCAACACTGCCTCGGCCAAGCGGTAACAGGCTGTGCTGAAGCTACTATGCTTAGGTGAAAAACCGCACAATGCTGAATAGTTGTGGACTGCTCTGAAAGAGCAGGCAGATCTGTGGCTCACACTGCTGAACCTACAGCCTGGCTTGGTCATGTGTGACAATGGCCGGAACCTGGTGGCGGCTCTGAGGCGAGCTCACACACTTACCATGCCTGGCCCATGTGCTAAACCTCATGGTTCAGCGGTTTCTCAAATCCTACCCAGAGCTGCTGGATCTTCTTGTTAAAGTACGCCGCCTGTGTGCCCATTTTAGAAAGTCAGCTACAGCTTCCGCCTCCCTTGCAGTGTTTCAGCAGCGTTTGCAGCTTCCGGCTCACAGACTGTTGTGTGATGTCCCCACACGTTGGAACTTTACTCTGCAGATTTTGGGAAGGATTTGTGAGCAGAAGAGGGCAGTTGCTGAGTACCAGCATCAGCAAGGCCATCGGTATTCAGTTCAGACTCCACACATAAGACCTCAGGAGTGGACATGGCTGTCAGGCATATGTACCATCCTCCAAATCTTTGAGGACTCCACCAAGATGGTGAGCGGTGATGACGTCATAATTAGCGTCACCATCCTTTTTCTCTGTCTTCTGAAATGCTCTCTGCTCACAATCCAAGAGGATGCATTGCAGGCGGAGCACGATGAGATGGAGCAAGGAACCATACAGGGTGATTACACACAGCCAAGCCTCATCTCATTCCAAGGTGGATTGGGTGACAATGAGGAAGAGGAGGAGGAGGAGGAAGGACAGGAGCTAGTTTCATGCACCACAGACCGTGCTACCTGCACAGCTGTCATACCATCTGTTCAGCGCCGATGGCCAGAGGACAGAGAGGAGAAGGAGGAGGAGAGCATGGTCAGTCATCTTCTTGGTGAGGACACGGAAGTCTTGCCTGTTAATAGTCTGGCACACATGGCTGAGTTTATGTTACACTGCCTTTCCCATGACCCTCGCCTTCTCCAAATTTTGGGTGACAGTCATTACTGGTTGGTGACACTTCTAGACCCACGCTAAAAGGAGAACTTTATATCTCTTATTCCTGAGGCGGACAGGTCTACAAAAATGGGGCAGGACCAGAAGGCCCTCGTTGCTGAACTATTAAAAAAATTGCCATCTGTAAACCCTGGTGGAAGAGGGCACACTTCGTTGGACAATGAAGGAGTACAGGCGAGAGAGACACAACTTTAATCCAGCAGAAGCAGGGGAACACTGTCAAAGTTCTGGCAGAGTTTTCTCAGACCCTCCCATCGCACAGGCTCTGAGGCGCGGGGTACTTTCACAAGGAGTGCAAAGTTTGGGAAGATGCTGAGGGAGTACCTTGCTGACCGTAGGAAGGTCCTCCGTGATTCCTCTGTGCCTTATAATTATTTGGTATCCAAGCTGGATACGTTGAATGAACTGGCTCTCTATGCCTTGGAGGTCTTGGCCTGCTCTGCCACCAGCGTTTTATCAGAGCGGGATTTTAGTGCCGCTGGTGGAATTATAACTGATAAAATGAAAATGCTGACAGGCTGACTCCTCCTTCTCCTCATCCTCCACCACTATATCATTAGGGTGACCGTGGTCCATGATGCAACACCTACATAATTTTTTTTGAAGGGTGTTTATGATGCCCGTGAAAATTTTTTTTATACAGTATGTTCATGTATACCCCCCAGGGGTAAATGTTTGTCAGCCCATACACTTAGTGCATGGGCATTACAAGTTTAGGAGGCCAGCTCCTTTCTAATGGGCCCTCCTCCACATCTCTTCCAAGGGGCATTGAAGTGCCTCAAAATTTTGGCTGCCCTTGCATTCACTGCATAGGCCAACACTCTGGGAGACTCTCTCCTTTCTAATGGGAATTTGTCATTACTGTGGCCCTGCTCTGTGTGTCTTTAAATTCTTAGTGGGGTTTTTCCTAAAATTGGTCAGCCGTTGGACTCACTGCATACCCTATAACTGTATAGCAGACCCTCTCCTTTCTAATGGGAACATGTCGTACCTTGTTACTGTGGCCCTGCTCCGTGTGTCTTTAAATTCTTAGCGGGGATTTTCCTAAAATATGTCAGCCGTTGGACTCACTGCATACCCTATAACTGTATAGCAGACCCTCTCCTTTCTAATGGGAAAATGTCATACCTTGTTACTGTGGCCCTGCTCTATGTGTCTTTAAATTCTTAGTGGGGTTTTTCTTAAAATTGGTCAGCCGTTGGACTCACTGCATACCCTATAACTATATAGCAGACCCTCTCCTTTCTAATGGGAAAATGTCATACCTTGTTACTGTGGCCCTGCTCTATGTGTCTTTAAATTCTTAGTGGGGTTTTTCCCAAATTTTGGGAGCCCTTGTAGTCACAGCATGGGCATTACCACTATAGGAGACCCGCTACTTTATAATGGGAACATTTTTTTTTACTGAGACCCTCCTTTATGTCTCTTCAAAGGGATATTGGGTTGCGTCCAAATTTTTGGCAGCCCTTGCAGTCACTGGATACGCAATAACAGTATAGGAGACCCACTTGTTAATAATGGGAAAAACAAAGCATAGCCGGCTGATGGCTCTCTAACAATAGCTACGGCTGACTGCTGGCCTTTTAAGAATAGTAAGGGCCGTCTGATGTCCCTGTAAAAATAGGCTTTATGACTTTCAGAGTCCCTCCATCATAAATAAAAAAGTATGTGTCTGATGATGTGTCACACACCACATTGCCAGATAAGGTTGTAAAATGTTAAAATAACATTTCCTGGTGAATGCATTTGTCTTAAAAAATAACATAAAAAAAAACAAAACAATAGGATCTTTCTTTAGTATAAAAAACAGCATCACCAATTTAACCTCAATGTAATCACATTGTCCAGCTCATGCACCTGTTCCTCCATCTCCGAAATGATCACATCAGTCACAAGCTGACAGCACTGCAGCACTGCCTTGGCCAAGCGGCAACAGGCTGTGCTGAAGATAACATGCTTAATGCTTAATTGACAAACCACCCAGCACTGCAGAATTGTTGAAAGCTGTAACACAGCAGCCTGATCTGTGGCTCTCACTGCTGAACATACAGCCAGTCATGGTCGTGTGTGACAATGGCTGGAACCTGGTGACAGAGAAATGACAGCCGGGGTAGATATTGTTTCCCTCTATGCCAGCCCTTTCACTGAGCTAAAGAATATGGCTGTGGTGAAATACAACTCCCACTGAAAAGCTGTTTCAGATTGAAAAACATTGTGCCCACCAGAGGATTTGATTCTGAGGTCTAAGCTTTCTCACCCTCTCAAGAGCCCCATAGCAGCTGCAAAGTTAGCGCTATCATGAACTCTCCAGAGGTAGAAGCCAAGGCACACCAGAGGATTCTCTTGTGGGACCGTCCAACCCTGCTGAGATGCAGTCCTGGCTAAGAAAAGTGTGTGGGAAGGTTCCCGGACACTCTATGGCTGCTTTATTACTGAGGAGGAAACACATGCAAACACGGGGAAAACATACAAAGTCCTTGCAGTTGTTGTCCTTGCTGGGATTTGAACCCAGGATCCCAGTGCTGCAAGGCTTCAGTGCTAACTAGTGTTGAGCGAGCACTAAAATGCTCGGGTGCTCGAAGCTCGGGCCGAGCTCACTGTGATACTCGGGTGCTCGACCCGAGCAACGAGCCCAATGTTAGTCTATGGGAGACCCGAACATTTTGCGGTGGCTCCCCCGGCAGTCTGTAGAAAGCCTAAAAAGTGCCCAAAACGATAGTGACAGTGCTCAAATGACATGGGGACAGCATGGGGATCGCCCCTGGAAGAATTTCTGACCCCCTGGTCACTGCTGTCAACAACGTGGTCAGAGGTATTAAGCCACTTTTACAGGCTCACAATAAAACGTTCAAAAACGAAAGTAAAAGTGCTTTCCTGTGAAATATGTTAACCCCTTAACGACCATGGGTCTTTCTGTTTTTGTGTTTTCCTTTTTTGCTCCCCTTCTTCCCAGAGCCAGAACTTTTTTAATTTTCGTTCAATATGGCCATGTGAGGGCTTTTTTTTTGCGGGATGCGTTGTACTTTTAAACACCATCACTGGTTTTACCATATCGTGTGCTGGAAAATGGGAAAAAAATTCCAAGTGCAGTGAAACTGCAAAAAAAATGCAATTCCACAGTTGTTTTTTGGGTCCTTTTTTTACCACGTTCACAGATTGCTAAAACTGACCTGCCATCATTATTTTCCAGGTCGTTACGAGTTCATAGGCACCAAACATGTATAGGTTCTTTTTTATTTAAGTGGTGAAAAAAAATTCCAAAGCTTGCTAAAAAAAAACAAAAAAATTACTCCATTTTCCGAGACCCTTAGCGTCTCCATTTTTTGGGATCTGGGGCCAGATGAGGGCTTATTTTTTGCGTGCCGGGCTGACGTTTTTATTGATACCATTTTGGGGTAGATCCGATGTTTTGATCGCCCGTTATTGCATTTTATTGCAAAGTTGTAGCGACCAAAAAAACTTAATTCTGTCGTTTAAAATTTTTTTCTCGTTACGCCGTTTACTGATTGTATTAATTCTTCTTTTATATTGATAGATCGGGCGATTCTGAACGCGGCGATACCAAATATGTGTATGTGAGTTTTTTTTTTATATATATATATTTTATTTTGAATGGGGCGAAAGGGGGGTGACTTAAACTTTTATATATTTTTTATTTTTTTTATTTTTTTAAAAACTTTTTTTTTACACTTTCTGCTTGCTTCTATAGTCTCCAGAGGAGACTAGAAGCAGCAGTTGTCTGATTGCTTCTACTGCATACAAGCGATGAGCAGATCGCTTGTATGCAGGAGAAATGCTCACTTGCTATGAGCGCTGACCACTAGGTGGCGCTCATAGCAATTGAGACATGACAACCACAGGTGTCTGCTGCAGACCCTGAGTTGTCTTGCCCACCCATTGGTGACCCGCGATCACGTGACGGGGTCACTGATGGGCGGGACTTAGGACTCCCGGAAGCGCGAGTTAAATGCCACTGTCAGAGATTTAACATGTTAACAGCCGCGGGTGGATTGCGATTCCAATAATCAGCTGACATGTGCTCGCTTCAGTGCGGGCTCACCGCCGGAGCCCCCGCTGAACCGGCCTTCCCGACCTGGTGCGTACTATTACTGACCAGGTCGGAAAGGGGTTAAGGAACATGCTTTCCAGGGTAAAGACTTGTGTATAAGGTAAAATAAATAACCAAAAACAAAAATACTCCTCCACACCTTGGGCTATGTTCACAAGTAGCATTTTTTATGCGTTTTTGCACGTTTGTATTGCTTTCAACCGTGACAAATGCATTCACCGGGAAATGTCATTTTAACATTTTACAACCTTATCTGGCCATGTTCTGTGTGACACATGCATACAGTGCTAAAAAGACATGGGAACAGCATGGGGAAGACCCCTGGAAGCATCTCTGACACCCAGGTCACTGCCTAAAAGTGTGCCCATCAGAAGTGATCCTTGCCGCATCAGAAGATGCAGACTTGCAACTATCCCCGTGCAAGTCCTTGTCCCAGGGCAGTGTTCAATTGTACCTCCCGCATAACTTGCAATACAAGCGCAAGTATGCAGCCTGCCACCCACCCACCCCCAGGCTGCAATACCATACTGCTAGCTTGCTTGCACTTGAAATTGGGTCTTTTAGGCATGTGGAGGTGGAATCTGGCCACCACGTCATGGCTGCGTCGGTAGCCTGGTATTCATACTCAGTCCCCAGCCGCCCGGCGGCCGGGTGTCCACGCTTGGTCCCCAGCCGTGTGGGGGTGGCCGGGTGTCCATAAACGGTCCCCAGCCGCCCCTATTTGTCCCGGTGCACCTTATACACAAGCGCGCATACCAAAACATTACCTGTGCCTTCTCCAGTGCATTTAGTGGGAAGGACAGCCTAACCACAAACACGTGGACAAGTGAATGTGGCCAGGAATGGTCCATCTCACTGACGCCTTCACACTGGGTTAATATTGTGGAAGCCGGGACACAGTTGGACACTGAGATGCAACACGTCCTCCAGACATAGAGGATTGCGGGTCCTGGGTCAATCAGGCTTCAACACAAAATTCAGAAGGTAGACAGCAGCAGTGGTCGGCCTCCTACACAACGAGTAAATTATTCATGATCATGAGGCCATCCACCTCCTTAGCTTTCTGTTCCTTGGAATGCAAGCGCATGTATGTAGTAGCAGCTAGGCCTGAGGTGGTCAGCGTTTTGGCGCATATTCTACCTCCTTCGAGGATTGCTGGATGTTTTCCTGCTACTATCCCAGTTCTATGACTCCCGTTAAAACAAAGCTTCAGGTGATGAATGATGGATGAGGTGGTGGCAAAGGAGAAAGTGCAGGAGGAACAGGGACCATTCACATCAATATCAGGCCAGCCAACCACACATGTCTTGTAGGATATGTTTCTGTACCAAAAGGAGCTGTTCAGCTACACAATTATAGGGCATACAGTGAATGCAATGCCTACCAAAAATTTCGAGGCACTCCAATGCCCCTTGGAAGTGACATGGAGGTCAGAGGGCCTTAGCTAAACCGTTTTTTCCATTTATAGCAACTGAGTCTCCTGTACACTGTTGGCCTAAGCAGGGAATGGAAGGCTTTCCAAAAATTATTAGGCACTGCAATGCCCCTTGAAACAGACGTGGATTACAGCATATTAAAAACCTTCTACCCATTTTTGGGGAATGGGTCTCCCTTAGTGTTCGCCTATGCATTGAAAAGCAAAAGCTGACAAAAATTAGGAGGAAATGCAATGCCCGTTGCAAGAGTCGTGGAGGTTAGAGGTAATTAAAAACAACATGTCAATGCTCCTTGGAAGAGCTGTGGAGTTCAGAGTGGTTTAACAAGACAGTTTTAATGCCCCTTGGAAGAGATGTGGAGGTCACAGTAGCTTAACAAGATGGTTTTAATGCCCCTTGGAAGAGATGTGGAGTTCAGAGTGGTTTAACAAGACAGTTTTAATGCCCCTTGGAAGAGTGGTGGAGGTTACAGTGGAATAAAAAGACAATATCAATGCCCCGTGGAAGAGACGTGGAGGTCACAGTAGCTTAACAAAGACGGTTTTAATGCCCCTTGGAATAGTGATGGAGGTCGCAGTGGAATAAAAAGACAATATCAATGCCCCTTGGAAGAGTGGTGGAGGTTACAGTGGAATAAAAAGACAATATCAAAGCCCTGTGGAAGAGACGTGGAGGTCACAGTAGCTTAACAAGACGCTTTTAATGCCCCTTGGAAGAGTGGTGGAGGTCGCAGTGGAATAAAAAGACAATATTAATGACCCTTGGAAGAGACGTGGAGGTCACAGTAGCTTAACAAGAAGATTTTAATGCCCCTTACAAGAGCCATGCAGTACAGCATATTAAAAACATTATTCCCATTATTGGGGAGTGGGTCTCCCATAGTCTTTGCCTATGCCTTCCAAGCAAAAGCTGCCAAAAATTAGGAAGGGGGAACTTGCAATGTCCCTTACAAGAGCCATGCAGTACAGCATATTAAAAACATTATTCCCATTATTGGGGAGTGGGTCTCCCATAGTCTTTGCCTATGCCTTCCAAGCAAAAGCTGCCAAAAATGAGGAGAGAGGAACTTGCAATGGTGGCAACATGGACTACTGTCACCCTGGTGGTATAGTGGTCGTGGAGGCTGAGGATAAGGAGAAGAGCAAAAAACAGCTGAAATGAGGAAGCGTATACCCATGTGTGGGTGTGAAGCGATGCATGGGAATACACCTCCCGAAATAACACAGTGGATTTGACTTTATGTTACTCTGCTGTCATTTGGTGGTGATGAGAAGTCTGGCCCAATCCAGCCCTTGTCCATTTTGATAAGGGTAAGCTTGTCAGCATTGTCAGTTGACAGGCGAGTGCGCTTATCAGTTATAATTCGCCCAGCGGCACTAAAAACATGCTCCGATAACATGCTAGCGGCAGGGCAGGCCAGGACCTCCAAGGCGTACAGAGTGAGTTCATTCCAAGTGTCCAGCTTGGATACCCAATAATTAAAAGGCACAGAGGAATCACGGAGGACGCTGGTACTCCCTCACCATCTTTTGAAACTTTCCACTCCTTGTGAGAGTACCCTGCGCCTCAGGGCCTGTAAGCTGGGCACGTCTCAGAAAACTGTCCCAGAACGTTGACAGTGTTCCCCTGCCTCTGCTGGATTGGAGTTGCATCCCTCTCGCCTGTACGCCTTGGTTGGGCAACGAACTGTGACCTCTGCCGCTAGCGTGTTCAGATGGGAATTTTTTTAAGAGTTCTGCAGCAAGGGCCTTCTGGTATTGCCCCATTTTTGTAGACCTCTCCACCTCAGGAATAAGAGAGTGAAAGTTCTCCTTGTAGCGGGGGTCTACAAGTGTCACCAACCAGTATTGACTGTCACCCAACATTTTGACAACGCGAGGGTCACGGTTAAGACAGCGTAACATAAAGTCAGCCATGCGTGCCCGACTGGTAACGGGCAAGATTTCCGTGTCCTCACCAAGATGACGACTGACCATGCTCTCCTCCTCCTCCTCCTCTTCCTCCTCCCCCCTGTCCTCAGGCCACCCACGCTGAACCGACGGTATGACACTTGTACAGGTACTACCGTCTACAATGCATGATAGCAGCTCCTGTTCTTCCTCCTCCTCCTCCTCCTCCTCCTCTCCCTCATTGTCCCCCAATGCACGTTGGGATGAGATGAGGCTGGGCTGTGTGTAATCGCCCGCTATGGCTTCTTGATCCATCTCATCATACTCTGGCTGCAATGCCTCCTCTTTAATTCTCTGCAGAGAGCGTTGCAAAAGACAGACAAGTGGGATGATGACACTAATGATGGTGTCATCGCCACTCACCATCTTGGAGGCCTCCTCAAAGTTTGTCAGGATGGTACATATGTCAGACATCCAGGTCCACTCCTGAGGTCTTATGTGTGGAGTCTGACCTGAATATCGATGGCATTGTTGCAGCTGGTACTCCACAACTGCTCTCTTCTGCTCACAAATCCTTTGCAACATGTGGAGGGTAGAGTTCCAACTTGTGGGGACATCACACACCAGTCGGTGTGCCGGAAGCTGCAAACGCTGCTGCAACACAGCAAGGGCGGCGGAAGCTGTAGCCGACTTGCGAAAATGAGCTGACAGGCGGCGTACTTTCACGAGCAGATCTGGCAACTCGGGGTACGATTTAAGAAACCGCTGAACCACGATGTTAAGCACATGAGCCAGGCATGGTAAGTGTGTGATCTCACCTCGCCTCAGAGCCGCCACCAGGTTACGGCCATTGTCACACACGACCATACCGGGATGTAGGTTCAGCGGTCTCAGCCACAGATCTGCCTGCTATTTCACAGCTGTCCACAACTCACAAGCAGTGTGAGGTTTATCACCTAAGCTTATGAGTTTCAGCACAGCCTGTTGCCGCTTGACAGAGGCAGTACTGCAATGCTTCCAGCTTGTAACTGATGTGGTGATATCTGAGATGGAGGCTGAACATGAGGAGGAGGAGGAGGAGGAGGAGGATGCGCAGGAGCTGTACACTGTGGGGGCAACTCTGACTGACATAGGGTCCGCAATCCTCGGTGTGGGGAGGATGTGTTCCGTCCCAAGGTCCGACTGGGTCCCGGCTTCCACTATGTTTACCCAGTGTGCCGTCAGAGAGATGTACCATCCCAGGCCACAAGCACTTGTCCACGTGTCCGTTGTCAGGTGGACTCTCCCAGTAACTGCGTTGTTGAGGGCACGGCCGATGCTTTGGGACACGTGCTTGTGTAGTGCGGGGATGGCACACCGGGCAAAATAGTGTCGGCTGGGGACCAAGTACCGAGGGACGGCCACCGCCATAAGATTGCGGAAGGATTCCGTCTCCACCAGCCTAAAAGGCAGCATTTCCAATGCAAGCAGTCGTGAAATGTGCGAATTTAGGACTGTGGCCTGTGGGGCGTTAGCTGCGAATTTCCGCTTTCGTTCAAAGGTCTGGGATATGGACAATTGAAAGCTGCGGTGGGACGTGTACATGGACGTTGATGCTGTTTCTTGAGAAACTGCCATAACAAGTGAAGACTGAGAGGAGGGGGCATCTTTACATGCAGTATGGACAGGGGATTGCCTTGCACACACAACAGGGGGTTCTATTGCACGCACAACAGTGGAAGAAGCAGTGGTGACACCTGCTGACACTGGTCGTGGACCCTGGGTTTCGCCCCACAAAGTCGGGTGCTTTGCTGCCATGTGCCTGATCATGCTGGTGGTGGTCAGGCTGGTAGTTGTTTCACCCCTGCTGATGCTGGCATGGCAGGTGGAACATATGGCCTTTTTGAGGTTATCAGCAGAGTCTTTAAAAAAATTCCAGACTCTGGAAGACCTACCGCTTGTACTGGCAACGTCCCTCGTGTTGGTGTTACCGGGAACGGTTGCCTGCCTTCTGTCTGCGGCCACCACACTGCTTCTTCCTGCCTGTTGAGGTACTCTGCCTCCCTCCCCCTGTGTGCTGCTGGCCTCACTCTGCATGTCCTCCTTCCACGTTGGGTCAGTTACTAGATCATCCACCACCTCCTCCTCTTCCACTTGCGCACCACGATCCTCCTCCTCACTTCCTGGCAATTGTGTCTCGTCATCGTCCACCTCTTGTGACAGATTGCCAACGTCGACTTCCTGTGGCCGTGGCTGTTCAAATATTTGGGCATCGCAACAAGGGATCTCCCCTTCCACCACTTCAAGCGTATCAGGCGAGGGGCCCAAATATGGAAATGGACCAGTGAACAGCTCTTCAGAGTGTCCAAGTGTGGGATCACTTGCTGTCTGACGACACTCGGCATGGTGGGAGGAAGGAGCATCAGGGTGAGGAGGAGTATGCGGTCGAGGCTCACGGCTACTAAGAGTTGACCGTGTGGAAGACTGACCGGAGGTGGTGGTGCCCAGGTAACTGGAAGTATTGTCTGCTATCCAATTAATAACCTATTCACACTGATCAGTTCTCAATACTGGTGTTGTTCTGTGCTTCCCTAGTAATTCGGTCAAGAAGTGGGAGCGAGAAGATGTGGCTGTTGGTTGTGGCACATTTTCACCTTGGCCACGGCCCCGTCCTCTGCACGAACCATCACTAGAATGTCCACTTCCACGTCCCTTGCCACGCGCCTTGCCCATTGTAAATGAAGTAAAATGGCTTACACTTGCACTATCAATGGAAAAAGGGTAATAAAGAGTAGATTAGAACCGTGGAAGAGGAAAACTACAGTTATTGTTACTGGGGTATACCACACTTTTTTAAATAGAGATATTTGCGGCTGAACCGTGAGCGACACACTCAAACTGCTTTTTTTTTAGATACCAAAGGCCCAAAACTGGATAGTACAGCGATTTGACCCGTGGAACTGCGAAACCACACTGGGATGTCGGGCCTACACAAGACTATTTTCAACAGATATATTTTTGTGTCACAACAGTCAGGAGACACTACTGTTTTTCTTTACGGAAAAAACTACCAAAACCTGAATAATAGAGATATTTTACCGTGGGATGGCAAAACCACAGTTATTGTTTACTGGGGTATACCACACTTTTTTAAATAGAGATATTTGCGGCTGAACAGTGAGCGACACACTCAAACTGCTTTTTTTTTAGATACCAAAGGCCCAAAACTGGATAGTACAGCGATTTGACCCGTGGAACTGCGAAACCACACTGGGATGTCGGGCCTACACAAGACTATTTTCAACAGATATATCTTTGTGTCACAACAGTCAGGAGACACTACTGTTTTTCTTTACGGAAAAAACTACCAAAAGCTGAATAATAGAGATTTTTTACCGTGGGATGGCAAAACCACAGTTATAATTTACTGGTGTATACCAGGCTTTTTAAAATATATATATATTTGCGGCTGAACAGTGAGCGACACACTCAAACTGCTTTTTTTTTTAGATACCAAAGGCCCAAAACTGGATAGTACAGCGATTTGACCCGTGGAACTGCGAAACCACACTTCTGTCTCTCTGGCCTACACCAGACTATTTTCAACAGATATATTTGTGTCAGAAAAATCAGGGAGACACTATTATTATTTTTATACAGCAAAAAATGCCAAAAACAGGATAATAGAAATGTTTTACCGTGGAACATCAAAACCACAATAATAATTTACTGGTGTATACCAGACTTTTTTAAATATATATATATTTGCGGCTGAACAGTGAGCAACACACTCAAACTGTTTTTTTTAGATACAAATGGCCCATAGAACTGCAAAACCACACTTCTATTTCTCTGGCCTACACCAGACTATTTTCAACAGATATATTTGTGTTTGAAAAATCAGAGGCACACTTTTTTTTTTTGGGGGGGGGGGGGACACCAAAAGGTTAATAAGATGGGTATTTGTACATTGTGAAGGAGGAAAAAAAAAAGAGGATTTAGATTAAAAAAAAAGGATTTTTCCTGGCCCCCGGGACCTGGAGCTAAGTCCAGCAATTTCAGCAACATGAGCAGCACACAGGACTGTAATGCAGTGTTTGCTGGTAAAACCACTGCGTCTCCTATACAGCCTGCCTGCCTGCCTGATATACCTGGGATGGATATTAGTCCTGAGAAGGACTGTTTGTTTGTTCTGGCAGCCTTTACAGACCCTACACTAACTATTTTGCAGGATATATCTCTCCCTAAATCAGCAGCGCTGTCCCTACACTGTCTGATCCGGAGCGACTGTGTCCAAGATGGCGGCGCCTGGTTTTAAATACTCGAGGTGACGCTGTGCGGCCAGCCAATTACTGTAATGCCCACAAACAACATGGCTGCGGCATTACAGTGACTGGCTGGCAATCCCTGCATGTTCATTTGCTCTGTAAAGAGCGCCAAACATGCAGGGCGGAGACCCGAGCTCCCGCCCGAGTAACCCGGAAATGCTCGGTGCTCGCCGAACATCCCGAGTAGCGTGATGCTCGAGCGAGTACCGAGCAGTGTCGAGCATGTTCGCTCAACGCTAGTGCTAACCCATGATCCATTGTGCTGCCGTTCACCCTCTAATATCTAACAGGCTGGAGAAACATGCACCTACTGCCACACTATCTTCAGATCCTTTGTGAGAAAATGTATTTGGGCAGCCACTCTACTAAATAAAATGTGCTAATACCATGGCGTCGTACCATAGTTTGCTGGAAATATTCCAGGCTGGTAGGAGGCAAGCAAATTCCCACAAAAAAGTACCAACAGCAATGTTCAGGCCACATTTCTAGTGCAAGCAGCTTTAGAGGACTTCCTGGGAGAAATGACACACAGGGTAGATACGGTTTCCCTCTATGCCAGTCCTTTCACCGAGCTAAATACTACTCACAGCCAAAAAAGTTGTGGACTGGCTCTGTACCGTCCCTGACAAAATTCACCTGTCCACGTGTTTGTGGTTAGGCGGTCCTTCCCAGTATGTGCACTGGGGAGGGCACGGGTAACGTTGTGGGACCCATGCTTGTGGAAGGCGGAGGCGATACCGGGAAATATAGTGGCGGCTGGGGACCAAGTATGGACACCCGGCCGCCACTGGCATGAGGTTGTGAAAAGCTTCTGCCTCCATGAGCTTAAAAGGTCATATTTCAAGTGCAAAGAGCTGCCCAGAAATCTGGCAGTTTAATGTTGCAGCCTGTGGGTGGGTGGTGGCTGGCTGCATTCTTGCACTTGCATTCCAAGTAAAATAAAACTAAGCAGAAGGTGGCCTCTATCATAATCATGGCCTCACCTCGGCACTATGAACTCTCCTGAAGGAGAAGCCAGGGCCCGCAGGAGGAGTCTCTGGTTCTCTGGTGGGCCCGTCCAACCCTGACGAAAAGCAGCCCAGGCTAAGAAAAGTGTGGGGGAAGGTTCCCGGACACTCTATAGCTGCTTTTTTTAATGTGGATCGGCCATGCTTATGCATGTTATTTCTCAAAATGCATTGCAGATCAGGCCATTGTCCAACTCTGTATTCAAGAAATTAAATGCGCAAAGAAAGATATGTGTGTGTGTGTGTGTGTCAAAGCACCACCGACAAGTGCGAGTTGATGTTGGACGGGCTGCCATTGCTTCGTCAACAAGCTCAATCACAGGACTTCCTGGGAGAAATGACATGCAGGGTACATATGGTTTACCTATATGCCAGTCCTTTCACCGAGCTAAATACAACTCTTAGCAAAAAAAGTTGCGGACTGGCTCCGTACCGTCCCTGGCCACATTCACCTGTCCACATGTGTGTGGTTAGGTGGTCCTTCCCAGTAAATGCACTGGGGAGGGCACGGGTAATGTTGTGGGACCCGTTTTTGGGGAAGGCGGAGGCGATACCGGGAAATATAGTGGCTGCTGGGGACCGAGTATGGACTCCTGCCGCCGCCGGCATGAGGGTGTGAAAAGCTTCTACCTCCACGAGCTTAAAAGGACATATTTCAAGTGCAAAGAGCTGCCCAGAAATCTGGCAGCTTAGTGTTGCGGCCTGTGGGTGGGTGGTTGGCTGCATACTTGCACTTGCATTCCAAGTAACAGAAAACTAAGCAGATGGTGGCCTCTATCATCATCATGCCCTCACATCGGCACTATGAACTCTCCTGAAGGAGAAGCCAGGGTCCGCCAGAGGAGTCTCCGGTTCTCTGGTGAGCCCGTCCAACCCTGCCGAAAAGCAGCCCTGGCTAAGAAAAGTGTGGGGGGAAGGTTCCCGGACACTTTATGGCTGCTTTTTTAATGTGGATCGAACATGCTTATGCATGTTATTTCTCAAAACGCATCACAGATCGGGCCATTGTCCAACTCTGTATTAAAGAAATTAAATGCGCAAAGAAAGATGTATGTCAAAGCACCACCGACAAGTGCGAGTTGATGTTGGATGGGCTGCCATTGCTTCGGCAACAAGCTCAATTACAGGACTTCCTGGGAGAAATGACATGCAGGGTACATACGGTTTCCCTCTATGCCAGTTCTTTCACCGAGCTTAATGCAACTCTTAGCAAAAAAAGTTGTGGACTGGCTCCGCACCGTCCCGAGCCACATTTACCTGTCCACGTGTTTGTGGTTAGGCGGTCCTTCCCAGTAAGTGCACTGGGGAGGGCACGGGTAATGTTGTGGGACCCATGCTTGTGGAAGGTGGAGGCGATACCGGGAAATATAGTGGCCGCTGGGGATCGAGTATGGAAACTCGGCCGCCGCCGGCATGAGGTTTTGAAAAGCTTCCGCCTCCACAAGCCTAAAAGGCCACATTTCAAGTGCAAGCAGTCCAGAAATGTGGCAGTTTAGTATTGCGGCCTGTGGGTGGGTGGGTGCCTGGCTGCATACTTGCGCTTGCATTCCAAGAACTGTGGTAGGGAAAACTGAACGCTGCAAAGGGACAAGGACATGAACGGTGATGGTTGAAAGTCTGCAATGACAGGTGCAGGGTGGGAGGCATCTTCACATGTGCTATGGACAGGGGATTGTCGTGCATGCACAGCAGCGGAAGAGGCAGTAGTGTCACCTGCAGACACTGTTTCTGGACCTTAGTGTTTGGCCCAGCTTTTCAGGTGCTTTGCTTTCATTTTCCTAAGCATGCTGGTGGTGGTCAGGCTGGTAGTTTTGGGGCTATTGCTGATGCTGGCCTGGCAGATGTTGCAAATGGCCTTTTTGGGGTTATCTAAACAGTCTTTAAAAATTAACCAGACTTGGGAAGAACAGTTGTACTGGCAGCTTCCGTCTTGTTGGTGTTCAGGGGAACAGTTGCCCGCATTGTGTCTTCGGCCATCACAGTGCTTGTTCCTGCCTGTTGTGGTGCTACGCCTCCCTCCTCCTGTATGCTGCTGTCCTTGCTCTACATGTCCCCTTGCCAGGTTGGGTTAGTCCACTGCTTCATTTTCCACTTCGACACCCTGGTCCTCCTCCTGACTTTCTGTCCATTGTGTCTCCTCATTATCCACCTTTTGCGACAGTATTTGCACTTTCCCACCGTCACCTTCGGATGACCATGGCTCCTCAAATCGCTACATGTGATTTTCTGTTGCCCTGCTAGAAGCTGGCCAGTCAAGAGGCCCAAATTTATCGATGGAAAAGTGAACAGCTCTTGGGATAACCCTGGAATCTAATCTCTCCTTCAAACCACATATCCAAGCTCTTTCCACTTAAAAGCAGACTGAGCGAGAGGCCAGAATCTATAAATGGAAAGATGAACAAAACAGCTCTTTGAAGTGTCCAAGTGTGGGATCAGTTGTCTCAGGGCACTCAGAATGGTGGGAGGAAGGAGGATCAGGGTGAGGAAGATGCCGACTGCAAGTAAAAAAAATCTCCCGTATCCACACATTCCTCAACCATAAATCTACAAAAACACTAGTGCACGTGCTCATCATCTCCCTTCTCGACTGCAACCTCTTGCTCTGTGGCATCCCTTCTAACACTCTCTCATTCCTCCAATCTATCCTAAACTCTGTTGCCTGACTTACCCACCTGTCCCCTCGCTATTCCTCGACAGTCGGCGCATGTGCAGATTGAAATGCAGGGAGCCGAGATCTCCTCACAGCTCGGGGCCCTCCGCATTGCCCCACTCTTGCTGCTGCTAGCTTCTTGCAGCATCAACCCTGTCTCCTGTGATCCTGCTCCACCGCAGCCGCTCCCCATGTAAGCTACATTCAGATTACAAGACAAAACCCCATTTTCCTCCCAAATTTGGAGGAAAATAAGTGTGTCTTATAATCCAAAAAATATGGTATGTGTCTCCAATTTGACAAATTAAACAGGTGTGGCAAAATTGATCTGCACTGTTAAATATCTAAATTTTCTATAATAATTTGTTTACAAATTTTGTGTTAAAGTAAATTAAAAATGACCAAGCAAAAATAAATACCAGGATGTAGGAAGATCTTCTAAAAATCCTGCAACAGACCACAGTAGAGTGGAGTTCTTTTGCCAAACTGGAATATTAACATTTTTTATATATTTTGTACTGTGTATAGTTTTTTCATTTTTGGGGTGGTGGGGTGGGGGATAGATATATTTTGTTTTAAATTCTCCCCTGTTTAACAAAAATTGCTTTACCCTAAAAATCTTAGTGACTTCTTAGGTACACTGCCGCAAAGAAATTTGTGGCAACACCTACAAGTATTATGGTGGCATTGATAATTATTAAATGCAGCTAGCAAAACTATGGCAAAAACATTAGCTTTTTTTTCCTCCATTTTCTATATTTTTTTTATTTTCGCTGTACTGCCTGCAAGGAAATGCAAGATAAGTTATCTGATCCAAAAATGCTTAGTTGCGAAGTAGTTGATAAATTATACAATTAATGGGAAACTCAAACCTGTTTTGGCTACCCCATCTGACAGCAGCATAATATTTGGGCAGAGATCCTGATTCCAGCAATGTGTTACCTACTGCTTGCTAACATGTTGATGAAATAAGTGTTTTATCTTCTGCAGATCTGGCAGTTATCTGAATGTTGAGCTCTGTATAACACCACTGATTTGCAGATTTCTTCCCATGTACAGTGTACACATGATGCTACCAATCAGTGGAAGGGGTGGGGTTATACAGAGCTCATAAATAAAGTACAGACCAAAAGTTTGGACACACCTTCTCATTTAAAGATTTTTCTGTATTTTCATGACTATGAAAATTGTACATTCATACTGAAGGCATCAAAACTATGAATTAACACATGTGGAATTATATACTTAACAAAAAAGTGTGAAAAGAACTTTGATGCCTTCAGTGTGAATGTACAATTTTCATAGTCATGAAAATACAGAAAAATCTTTAAATGAGAAGGTGTGTCCAAACTTTTGGTCTGTACTGTATGCTTTATTACCTGACAGGTTTGCTAAACTTCAATGATAATCTACTGCTGATAAGACTGTGATTTTAGCAAAATTACACTAAGCAGCCTAGTGAGTGACATATTGCTGGAATTATGATCTCTGTTTCCACATTATGCTGCTCTCAGATTAGGTGGTATAACTCGGTGACAGATTCCCTTTAACCCTTTCACCACCTTTGGATTTTCAGTTTTTTTGTGTCTTCGTTTTTTTGCTCCCGTTCTTCCCAGAGATATAACTTTTTTATTTTTCAGTCAATATGGCCGTATGAGGGCTTGATTTTTGTGGGACGACTTGTAATTTTGAACAACAGCATTGATTTTGCCAAATAATGTACTGGAAAATCAGAAAAAAATGAAATTGCAAAAAAAGTGGAATTCCACAATTGTTACTAAAGATGACCTGCCATTATGATTCTCCTGGTCATTATAAGCTCGTAGATACCAAATACAGTTATATGAAAAAGTTTGGGCACCCCTATTAATCTTAAGCTTAATGTTTTATAAAAATTGGTGTTTTTGCAACAGCTATTTCAGTTTGATATATGTAATAACTGTTGGACACAGTAATGTTTCTGCCTTTAAATGAGGTTTATTGCACTAACAGAAAATGTGCAATCTGCATTCAAACAAAATTTGACAGGTGCATAAGTATGGGCACCTCACCAGAAAAGTTACATTAATATTTAGTAGATCCTCCATTTGCAAAAATAACAGCCTCTAGTCGCTTCCTGTAGCTTTTAATGATTTCCTGGATCCTGGATGAAGGTATTTTTGACCATTCCTCTTTACAATACAATTCCAGTTCAGTTAAGTTTGATGGTCGCCGAGCATGGACAGCCCTCTTCAAATGATCCCACAGATGTTCAATGATATTCAGGTCTGGGGACTGGGATGGCCATTCCAGAACATTGTAATTGTTCCTCTGCATGAATGCCTGAGTAGATTTGGAGCGGTGTTTTGGATCATTGTCTTGCTGAAAGATCCATCCCCTGCGTAACTTCAACTTTGTCACTGATTCTTGAACATTATTGTCAAGAATCTGCTGATATTGAGTGGAATCCATGCGTCCCTCAACTTTAACAAGATTCCCGGTGCCGGCATTGGCCACACAGCCCCAAAGCATGATGGAACCTCCACCAAATGTTACTGTGGGTAGCAAGTGTTTTTCTTGGAATGCTGTGTTTTTTTGCCGCCATGCATAACGCCTTTTTGTATGACCAAACAACTCAATCTTGGTTTCATCAGTCCACAGGACCTTCCTCCAAAAATATATTGGCTTCTCCAAATGTGCTTTTGCATACCTCAGCCGTCTCTGTTTGTGGCGTGCTTGCAGAAATAGTTTCTTTCGCATCACTCTCCCGTACAGCTTCTCCTTGTGCAAAGTGTGTTGTATAGTTGACCGATGCACAGTGACACCATCTGCAGCAAGTTGATGCTGCAGCTCTCTGGAGGTGGTCTGAGGATAGTCCTTGACTGATCTCACCATTCTTCTTCTCAGCCTTTCTCATGTTTTTCTTGGCCTGCCACTTCTGGCCTTAACAAGAACTGTCCCTGTGTTCTTCCATTTCCTTACTATGTTCCTCACAGTGGAAACTGACAGGTTAAATCTCTGAGACAGCTTTTTGTATCCTTCCCCTGAACAACTATGTTGAATAATCTTTGTTTTCAGATCATTTGACAGTTGTTTTGAGGAGCCCATGATGCCACTCTTCAGAGGAGATTCAAACAGGAGAACAACTTGCAAGTGGCCACTTTAAGTAGCTTTTCTCATGATTGCATACACCTGGCTATGAAGTTCAAAGCTCAATGAGGTTACAAAACCAAAAAAAGTGCTTTAGTAAGTCAGTAAAAAGTAGGTAGGAGTATTTAAAACAAGAAAATGATAAGGATACCCATATTTATGCACCTGTCAAATTTAGTTTGAATTCAGATTGCACATTTTCTGTTAGTACAACAAACCTCATTTCAAGGCAGAAACATTACTGTGTCCAACAGTTATAACATATATCAAACTGAAATCCAAAGTTTGTTAAAAAAAAAAAAAATGGCACCATATTCCGAGACCTGTAACGTCTCCATGTTTGGAATCTGGTGCTCGGTGAGGGCTTATTTTTTGAGCGCTGAGCTGACGGTGTCATTGATACCATTTTGGGCTAGATAAGAAGTTTTGATTGGCTGTTATTGCATTTTATTGCAATGTTGCGATGACCAAAAAAAATAAAAAATTCTGGAGCTTTTTTTATTTTCATCACGCCGTTTACTGATCGGATTAATTATATTTATATTTTGATCGATCTGGCTTTTCTGGACGCGGAGATACCAAATATGTGTGTTTTTTATTTTTCTATTTTTTCATTTTGAATGGGGCAAAAGAAGGGTGATTTGAACTTTTATTTTTAAAAACATTGTTTTATTATTTTTTACATGCTTTAATAGTCTCCATAGGAGATCTGAAGCTGCGATTTTCTGATTGCTTGTGCTGCACATAGCAGGGCTTCAGCCCTGCTATGTGTAACAGAAATGCTCATCTGCTATGAACGCTGGCCACTGGGTGGCGCTCATAGTAGATCGACCATGCCAGCCACAGAGGTCTCCTACAGACCCCGGGTAGTCATGCCAACCCTTCGGCGCCCTACGATCATGTGGCAGGGGAACCGATGGGCACGCCTTATGACGCACTACCATGTTACATGCCACTGTCAGAGTTTGACAGCGGCATTTATTATGTTAACAGCCACGAGTGGATCATGATTCCACCAACGGCTATTAGGAGCACATGACAGCTGATCGAAGCAGCTGTCATGCGCATGAAACAATGTAGGCCCAGCGCCAGAGCCCTGCATCAAAGAGGAGGAGGCGACCTATGGTATACGAATTTGTCATAGGTCGTAAAGGGCTTAAAACAGATAATCAAAAACTCAACTGTGACCTTTCTGAATAAGATAAAAAAACACGCCCATGTGTCTTTACAAAATAGAAGCAGAAAAGAAAAGCTAGGAAGATTAACATCCCAAATGCAATCACCCACCACTTGCCACTGTATTCAGGTGGCAAACAGTATACAGGAGTAAAATTATACTACACTGTGTTCCAAATTATTATGCAAATAATATTTCTCAGATTTTCCCAAATTACCTATATGAATTGCAGTCATTGAAATTTTCCAGTCAAATAACTATTAGAGTACAATTGAAAGGTTTTTGTACAAACTGCCTATGATAACAGTATATTTAAAAAAAAATAAAAAACTCAAACTGCACTCAAAATGCATGTTCTAAATTATTATGCACAGCAGAGTTTTCAACCTTTTCATTTTAATAAAGAACAAAAAAATGGTCATTTTTGAAATTATAAGCATTAACAGATTATTACAAACTGAAATCAAACAGTTTTCAACTCAAAACTTTATTCTAGGTGATGTTACATTTGCACATAGGACCGCTTGTTCGAAAGGAGCTTCTGAACTCTCTCGTCCATTTAATTTGTCAGGTTTTGGATGGCTTCTGCTTCAATTGTTTTGCATGAGGACAGAATACCCTCCCAAAGCTGTTGCTTAGATGTGAACTGCCCCCCCGCCATCATAGACACTCCTTTTGATGATGCTCCAGAGGTTCTCAATGGGGTTGAGGTCAGGGGAGCATGGGTGCCACACAATAAGTTAGTCCCCTTTTATGCCCATAGCAGCCAGAGATGCAGATGTGTTATGTGCAGCATGAGACGGGGCATTATCATGCATGAAAATGATCTTGCTGCGGAATGCACAGTTCTTCTTCTTGAACCATGGAAGGAAGTGCTGTTTGAGAAACTCAACATACATTATGGAGTTCATCTTTACCCGTTCAGGGATCCTAAAAGGGCCGACAATGTCTCTCCCCATGATTCCAGCCCAAAACATTAATCCACCTCCTCCTTGTTAGCGCCGTAGCCGTTTTTGCATGGGGTGTCCATCAACCAGCCATCCTCCACTCCATCCATCTGGACCATCGAGATCATTTCATGCATGATAATGCCCCGTCTCATGCTGCACATAACACATCTGCATCTCTGGCTGCTATGGGCATAAAAGGGGACAAACTTATGGTGTGGCACCCATGCTCCCCTGACTTCAACCCCATTGACAACCTCTGGAGCATCATCAAAAGGAGTGTCTATGATGGCGGGAGGCAGTTCACATCCAAGCAACAGCCCTGGGAGGGTATTCTGTCCTCATGCAAAACAATTGAAGCAGAAACCATCAAAAACCTGACAAATTCAATGGACGAGAGAGTTCAGAAGCTCATTTTGAACAAGGGGTCCTATGTACAAATGTAACATCACCTAGAATAAAGTTTTGAGTTGAAAACTGTTTGATTTCAGTTTGTAATAACCTGCTAATGCTTATAATTTCAAAAATGACCATTTTTTTGTTCTTTATTAAAATGAAAAGGTTGAAAACTCTGCTGTGCATAATTATTTGGAACATGCATTTTGAGTGCAGTTTGAGTTTTTTATTTTTTAAAAAATATACTGTTATCATAGGCAGTTTGTACAAAAACCTTTCAATTTAACTCTAATAGTTATTTGACTGGAAAATTACAATGACTACAATTCATATAGGTAATTTAGGAAAATCTGAGAAAATATTATTTGCATAATAATTTGGAACACAGTGTATTACAACAACAAAGTGTGCAAAACGATTTTTATTGACAATGTGCACACTTTGTGAGGTAGACAGTTGAGTTTAAATTTCTGGATGATGGGGATTTTTCCTTATAATATAAAAGGAAAAATAAAATCACTTGCTAGTCTTATGGTGCAAGAAGCACACTTCCTGTGACAAGGCCTTGGATTCAGAATTTGGTTTTAGTTGCAAAAATAGCACTAAGGTATTTAATACTGCCATGACTTACATTGCACATGTTTGTAAAGATAAACATATTCAGTACAATTAATTTGAAAGAAACCACTATAAATTCCATAATATGCACTTTTCTCATGATGTTCTTTGGCAAAGATCCATGGTTATAAGATTTTTGGAAGTACAAAAATACAATTTACAGTAAGGCCATGAAGCGTTCCATCCTGGAAAGCTAACAGCTGTGCATAATCTATAATATAATTAGGAATGTGTCCTTCTGTCTGAAGCCTCTATAGACTGCGCATGCGCACTGCGCCTGCACGTAGTGGCCGGAGACAGAAGAACACATGCAGGCAGATGAGGAGTGTGGCACCAGAGATAGAGGTATGCGTAGGCGCTGACCGCATACCGTGATCTCCAGCGCCATGAGGACACACTGGAGAGTATGGAGGATGAGTGTGGCACCTGAGTCAGCGCTTCTGCATATAGCACAATCTCCGGTGCCATTTAGTTGAAGACAAATTTGCAGAATCTTCAACAAAATGGCGTCAGATAGCGCAGTATACGTATGCGCTGATTCCAGCGCCATTTTAGTTAAATATTTACCTCAGACCAGACCTGGGCCGCACCATGCCATCCCACGCCTGCCTACCCACTATCTACATCCACCCGCTGTCTCCATTCGCTCTGAGTGTATTGATGGAGGAGGGCCCTTCCTCCACCAATCAGCGTGTGAAACAGCTGACGCGATGATGTCATTTCATCGCATCAGCTGTGTACTGCAAAGAGTCAGCACACCGGAAACAGGAGAAGAGGCACAGGCAGAGCGTCGGGGGAACAGGACCGAGGTAATCATGTGGTGTTCTTTTTTTCATGTGTATGGGATGCTATGGGGGTCTCGTGCTGGACATCAGGAGGCTATGGGGGTCTCATCTTGGACATGGGGAGGCTATGGGGGGTCTCATGCTGGACATTGGGACGCCATGGGGGTCTCATGCTGGACATGGGGAAGCCATGGGGGTCTCATGCTGGACATGGGTAGGCTATGGGGGTCTCATGCTGGACATGGGGGGGCTATAAGGCTTTCATACTGGACATGGTGAGGCTGTGGGGGGTCTCATCCTGGACATGGCGAGGCTATAAGGCTTTCATCATGAACATGAGTAGGCTGTTGGGCTCTCATCCTGGACATGGGGAGGCTATAAGGCTCTCATCCTTGATAGGGGAAGGCTGTGGGGGTCTCATCCTGGACATGGGAAGGCTATAAGGATCTCATCCTGGACATGGGGAGGCTATGGATATCTCATCCTGGACATGGGGGGCTATGGGACTCTCATCTTGAATATGGGAAGGCTATAAGGCTCTCATCCTAGACATGGCGAAGCTATGGAGGTCTCATCCCAGACATGAGTATGCTATAAGGCTCTCATCCTGGATAGGGGGAGGCTGTGGGGGTCTCATCCTGGAAATGGGGAGGCTATGAGGGTCTCATCCTGGATATGGGAAGGCTATGGGGGTCTCATCCTGGAAATGGGGAGGCTATGGTGCTCTAATGCTCGTCAAATCCTGGACATGGGAAGGCTGTCAGGCTCTCATGCTGGACATGGGGAGGCTGTGAGGCTCTCATTCTGGACATGGGGTGGCTATGGAGGTCTCATCCTGGACATGGGGAGCCTATAAGGTCTCATACTGGACATGGGGAGCCTATAAGGCTCTCATACTGGACATGGGGGGGGGCTATGGGACTCTCATCCTGAATAAGGAAAGGCTATAAGGCTCTCATCCTAGATATGGCAAAGTTATGGGGGTCTCATCCTAGACATGAGTAGGCTATAAGGCTCTCATCCTGGATAGGGGAAGGCTGTTGGGGTCTCATCCTGGACATGGGGGGCTATGGGACTCTCATCCTGAATATGGGAAGGTTATAAGGCTCTCATCCTAGACATGACGAAGCTATGGGGGTCTCATCCTAGACATGAGTAGGCTACAAGGCTCTCATGCTGGATAGGGATGGCTGTGGAGGTCTCATCCTGGACATGTAGAGGCTATAAGGATCTCATCCTGGACATGGGGAGGCTGGGTATCTCATCCTGGACATGGGGAGGCTATGGGGGTCTCATCCTGGACATGGGGAGGCTATGGGGGACTCATGCTGGCCATAGGGAGGCTATTGGGGTCTCATCCTGGACATGGGGAGGCTATGGGGGTCTAATCCTGGACATGGGAAGGCCATAAGGTTCTAATCCTGGACATGGGGAGGCTATGAGGGTCTCATCCTGGACATGGGGAGGCTATGGGGGTCTCATCCTGGAAATTGGGAGGCTATGGTGCTCTAATGCTGGATATGGGGAGGCTACGGAGGTCTCATCTTGGACATGGGGAGGCTTTCGGGCTCTCATGCTGGACATGGGGAGGCTGTGAGGCTCTCATTCTGGACATGGGGTGGCTATTTGGGTCTCATCCTGGACATGGCTCTCATGTGGCACCTGTGGAAAATGAATTGCTCACCCATGACTCAGACGATGCGCTGCAGGGGAGCGGGAAAAGGTGAGTATGAGTATTTGTGGATGGATGGATGGATGAGCAGAATGGATGGATGGATGAGCACTATGGATGAGCAGCATGGATGGATGGATAAGCAGCATGGATGAGCAGCATGGATGGATGGATGAGCAGCATGGATGAGCAGCATGGATGGATGAGCAGCATGGATGAGCAGCATGGATGGATGAGCAGCATGGATGAGCAGCATGGATGGATGGATGAGCAGCATGGATGGATGAGCAGCATGGATGGATGAGCAGCATGGATGAGCAGCATGGATGGATGAATGAGCAGCATGGATGAATGGATGAGCAGCATGGATGGATGGATGGAGCAGCAGAGCAGGCTTGATGGGGGGAGCATATACAAGGCTGGTGGTTCCATCCATCCATCCATCCATCCAGTCCTAATGCAGCGGAAGTGTCAGTCAGGGCTGGAAGTGCACTTACAGAGGAAAAATGCTTTTAACCTGCAGATTAACTGCATATCTGCAGGTTAACAGCATTAATTCTGGTGACAGGTTCCCTTTAATTTTGTAGTACATTACTTCAATAAAATGACGCCGGGCTCAGTGTGTGCGCATACCATGCTGTCTGGCACCATTTTTTTTTAAGACCCTGTGTCTATGAATATGCATATACAGTGTCCTAAATAAAATGACTCCGATAACTTGGTATGTGCACGCCCTGACTATGGCACCCTTTTATTGAAGTAATGTACTACAACATCAACATTGCAGTGCGCATGCACCACCAATTGCCATAATCAGTATGGCCGGTGAGTGCACACTGCTATATTGACGTTGTAGTTCTTTACTTCAATAAAATGATACTGAAGTCAGCGCATGCTGGCGCCATTTTATTGAAGACACAGTATATTCAATTTCGCAGACACAGTGTCTTAAGAAAAAAAAAAGGCTCACCACCCGGGCGTAGAATGGGTTCAATAGCTAGTACTAATATATAGTAACATAGTAACATAGTTTTTAAGGTTGAAGGGAGACTAACTCCATCTAGTTCAACCCATAGCCTAACTTGTTGATCCAGAGGGAGGCAAAAAAACCCATGTGGCAAACACTAAGCTCCACATTGGGGAAAAAAATTCCTTCCCGACTCCATACGACAATCAGACTAGTTCCCTGGATCAACGCCCTATCAAGGAATCTAGTATTTATAACCTGTAATATTATACTTTTCAAGAAAGGCATCCATGCCCTTCTTAAATTTTAACAGTGAATCACTCATTACAACATCATGCGGCAGAGAGTTCCATAGTCTCACTGCTCTTACAGTAAAGAATCCCCGTCTGTGATTATGATTAAACCTTCTTTCCTCCAGACATAGAAGATGCCCCCTTGTCCCTGTCTCAGGCCTCAGAGTAAAAAGATCAGTAGAAAGGTCTTTGTACTGTCCCCTCATATACTTGTACATAGTAATAATATCACCCCTAAGCCTTCTTTTTTCCACAGTAAATAACCCCAAGTGTAATAACCTGTCTTGTTATTGCAGACCCCCCAGTTCTCTAATAACCTTGGTCGCTCTTCTCTGCACCCGCTCTAGTTCAGCTATGTCTTTCTTATACACCGGAGACCAGAAATGTACACAGTATTCTAAGTGTGGTCGCACTAATGACTTGTATAGAGGTAAAATTATGTTCTCCTCATGAGCATCTATGCCTCTTTTAATGCATCCCATTAATTTATTTGCTTTTGCAGCAGCAGCCTGACACTGGCCAGTAAACGTGAACTTGTCGTCCACCAATACACCCAGGTCTTTTTCAGTTACAGTTTTGCCCAGTGTTTTACAATTAAGCATATAGTTATACATTTTGTTTCCTCTGCCCAAGTGCATTACCTTACATTTATCCCCATTAAAGCTCATTTGCCATTTATCAGCCAAAGCTTCTAGTTTACATAGATCCTCCTGTAATATAAAATTTTCCTCCTCTGTATTGATTACCCTGCAGAGTTTAGTGTCATCTGCAAATATTGAAATATTACTCTGTATGCCCCCTAACAAGGTCATTAATAAATATGTTAAAAAGAAGGGGGCCCAATACTGACCCCTGTGGGACCCCACTGTTCACTCAGACTGGGTCTCAGTTTTTTCCATTAATAACCACCCTTTGTTTCCTATCACTGAGCCAATTCTTAACCCACATACATATATTTTCCCCTATCCCCATTGTTCTCATTTTATGTATCAACCTTTTGTGTGGAACCATATCAAAAGCTTTTGAAAAGTCCATATACACATCATCCACTGCATTTCCTTGGTCCAGTCCAGAACTTGCCTCCTCATAAAAACTGATCAGATTAGTTTGACAGGAACGGTCCCTCGTAAACCCATGTTGATATTGGGTCATGAGGTTATTCTTCTTCAGATACTCTATCATAGCATCTCTTAGGAAACCCTCCAGGATTTTACCCACAGTAGAGGTTAAGCTTACTGGCCTATAATTTCCAAGTTCAGTTTTTGTCCCCTTTTTGAATATTGGCACCACATTTGCTATACGCCAGTCCTGTGGTACAGACCCTGTTATTATGGAATCTTTAAAGATTAAAAATATCTATGACGTTACTTAATTCCTGCAGTACTCGCGGGTTTATCCCATCCGGGCCCGGGGATTTGTCAACTTTAGTGATTTTTAGACGCCGCCGTACTTCCTGCTGGGTTAAGCAAGTGACATTTACTGGAGAATTTTTGTTATCACTAATCATGTTTTCTGTCATGCGATTTTCTCGTGTAAATACGGTTGAAAAAAAAATCATATGCATTTTTATTCAATATAGTTAACCCTATAAGTACTATTCAGAATATCTAGTGATCATCCGTTAAAGTAGTTATTCAGGACCTTTATTGTTTTTGTTTATGGGTCTAAGAATGAACAGGCAGATAGTTGCTAACTACAGTACCTGAATGTTCTGCATAGGGATTTTGTCTGTCAGCTCAGACAGCAATTCTTCTGTTTCATTTCACCCCTAGTCAACAGGACATCACCTTCTTTTCCAGTCTGCTCTGTTGATGGGGTATTGCTACTGATGTCTTGCTGATTGACAGCTGGCTCCGCACAGTTAGACAAAGGGGAGCAAGCTGTCAATCTGCATGACATTGGCACAAATCAACAGAGCAGAGCAGAAGAGAACACTCCGTTCTGTTGACATGATATCAGTTGAAGTCACAGAATCACTGGCAGGAGCATTCCATGACCGCTCTGAGCAGGCAAAAGCGGCGCTGGGCAGGACAGACAGGTATTGACCAACGAGAGGTGGTGAGTTCCCCTTCAATGGACGTCTTCAAACAGAGGCTGGACAGACATCTGTCTGAGATGATCTAGTGAATCCTGCTTTGAGCAGGGGGTTGGACCAGATGACCCAGGAGGTCCCTTCCAACTCTTCCATTCTATGATTCTATGATTCTATGATTCTATGAACTATCTGCCCGTTTGTTCTTAGACCCATATGCAAAAATATTAAAAGTCCTGAATAACTTTTTTAAATCTATAAGTTCAATATTCGAATACATTTTAATTTTTTAAATTCTTGTAATGGGAAAAATGCATGTCTTGAACTTACTTTATTTTATATATATCAAAAATGGGTTAACTATGTTTTACATTTTTCAATCACCCTAAATGACTCAATTCTCCAGTTGCTTAATCACTTCTACAATACACTGAAATATATGAATATTGCAGTATTTTGTCAAATTAAAATCTCCTAGAAAGCTCGTCCTTTGGCAATACTTCAAAGGAGTAATAACATAGCAGCAACTGGGGCCTTCAAGATGCCCCCAAAAGTCATGACAACACTCATTGAACGCTTCACCGTGAGTGGGACTATGGGAGACTGACTCACACCTTATAAACTACGGAGACATGTCTGATATTGATCTGAGTGTTGGATAAAAATCGGCAATACAAATCAACGCGTGCATGAAAAAATTGGACAGCACCCCATCTGAGTGCTGCCGAGTTTTCTGAGAAAAACTGATAAAACTTGGACCAAACTGATGAACGAGAACCGTTTTTCTTGCTATTGAAATAAAATAGACGTCTGAATGAGCCTCGTGCTGAGTTTCATAGTCTTATGTTGAAAAAGTGACTTTCTGTCCAGAACAAAACTCACATGAGGCAAAAGAGGGACCGGATCAGCTCTGGAAATTGCAGAAAACAGCTCCTGGAAAGCATATACTGAACATACCTCACTGATAGCTAAAGGAAGAGGAAAATATGCAAGAATGTGAACTATAATGTGATATTAAGTATATTTGCTGAGCATCAAGGCAAAATTATATTGTTTCTGTTGATTCCAAAAAAATATATAAATACTATATTTTAAGCTCATTTCAAATTCCTCTTATCACTTCCAGCTAACATCCATTTCTTTTTTACAAAATTGACTCATGGGAAATCGTGTATCACTGTTAATGTATCACTGTGTAAGGATGGTTTCACGCATATATAATATTAATATAAATTAATTTTGGAGATAGCTAAACTTGCTAATTCTGTTTTTTTTCTCTCACAGTCCAATGGGAATTACAGCTTTTCGGTAAACATTTATAGAGTGACATGAAAATTAGTCATTATGTAAGTTAAAAGAATATTGTTATACTGTAACATACCTGGCGGCGCCCTTGCATGGTGGTCCATCTCCCACTGTGCAAGAGCGCGCACTTGATCTCCAGTCCAGAATGTCTCTCTGGCTTCCCTCCATGCTGTCTGTTTGTGTCTGTTTCTGCTGCTTAAGGGCGGCGCCCGATCACTTCCTGCATTTTGTACCTGCTGTGGGTCACACCCCTTGTGCGTCCTCAGCCTATTGCTGTCTGTCACCTGGTATATAACCCAGCTGCTCCAATCAATCCCTGCCTGAGCATTGTGCTTCATTCAGTGTGTGCTTGCACTCTGAAGGTGCCAGGTCCCGTTCTGTGTTTCTCTTGTCTGCCTTTCCTGGAGGCTGTATTTCCAGGCCTGTCTGAACACGCTCCTAGCCTGTTCCTCCCGCCTTCTAGGGGCCGATAACCTAGACCCGCTCCTGTATCTTGTCTGTCCTGTCTGAAAACGCTCCTTGCCTGTTCCCCCCGCCTTCAAGGGGCCGATTACCTAGACCCGCTCCTGTATCTTGTCTGTCCTGTCTGAACACACTCCTAGCCTGTTCCCCCCGCCTTCTAGGGGCCGATTACCTAGACCCGCTCCTGTATCTTGTCTGTCCTGTCTGAACACGCTCCTAGCCTGTTCCTCCCGCCTTCTAGGGGCCGATTACCTAGACCCGCTCCTGTATCTTGTCTGTCCTGTCTGAACACGCTCCTAGCCTGTTCCCCCCGCCTTCTAGGGGCCGATTACCTAGACCCGCTCCTGTATCTTGTCTGTCCTGTCTGAACACGCTCCTAGCCTGTTCCTCCCGCCTTCTAGGGGCCGATTACCTAGACCCGCTCCTGTATCTTGTCTGTCCTGTCTGAACACGCTCCTAGCCTGTTCCCCCCGCCTTCTAGGGGTCGATTACCTAGACCCGCTCCTGTATCTTGTCTGTCCTGTCTGAACACACTCCTAGCCTGTTCCTCCCGCCTTCTAGGGGCCGATTACCTAGACCCGCTCCTGTATCTTGTCTGTCCTGTCTGAACACGCTCCTTGCCTGTTCGTTCCGCCTCTGGGGTCCGTATTCCCAGACCCGCTCCGGTATCCCGCTGCAGTGTCGGTCTCTTCTGTACACTCAGTTCCAGTCTGAACTCTCTCCTATCCTTTACCTGTTTTGCCTCTATGTCCGTTCCTTTCCTTTTTCTGCAGAGTCTGAACTCGTACCTAACTCCTGCTTGTTGTCTCTGTACTCCCGTTTGTGTGTTTGTGGTCCACTCGCTACTTCACTGCAAGTTCCTTGTGGGTATCTGGCTCTGCCTTTACCTTCCTGTCTGTTCCGTGTGAACAGAGCCCTGTCCGTCCTGCTCTGACTCCTTGCTCACTGCTCCGGCAGCCTTGCTCCGCTCTGACCCTTTTGCTCACTGCTCCGGCAGCCTTGCTCCGCTCTGACCCTTTTGCTCACTGCTCCGGCAGCCTTGCTCCGCTCTGACCTTTTTACTCACTGCTCCGGCAGTCTCGCTCCGCTCTTATCCTTTTGCTCACTGCTGCGGCAGTCTTGCTCTGACTCCTTGCTCACTGCTCCAGGCGGCCTCGTCCTGCTCTTACTCCTTGCTCACTGCTCCAGCAGTCTCGCTCAGCTCTGACCTTTTGCTCACCGCTTCTGGCGGTCTCATCCTGCTCTGCTCTTGCTCACCGCTCCAGGCGGCCTCGTCCTGCTCTGCTCTTGCTCACCGCTCCAGGCGGTCTCGTCCTGCTCTGCTCTTGCTCACCGCTCCAGGTGGTCTCATCCTGCTCTGCTCTTGCTCACCGCTGCAGGCGGTCTCGCTCACCGCTCCAGGCGGTCTCGTCCTGCCCTGCTCTTGCTCACCGCTCCGGGCGGTCTCGTCCTGCCCTGCTCTTGCTCACCGCTCCGGGCGGTCTCGTCCTGCCCTGCTCTCGCTCACCTCTCTGGGCGGCCTCACTCTGCTGTGTTTGTCCGCCACATCTGTGGTTCTGTTCCAGAGTCCCAGTGTGTACTGGGTCCTATCCCGCCTGTGTTCCTACCTGCTAGTGCCTTCCTGTCTGCACTCTAGCCGTGCTTGCCTGTACCCCCCTGCCTGCATACCCGCCTGCCTGCATACCAGTCGTGCCTGCCTATTCCCTCCAGTCTGTGTGCCAGCCTAACCAGTCTGTTCCTGTATTCCCCTGTGTGGGTCAACAGCCGTGTCCGGGGTCTGTCCTGGAGTAGCACCTGGTCCCTCTGCTCGGTTCCTCCTTGGTGCACTGGCGTCGTATGCCATCGTGCGACCCTGGTCGGATCGGGTGAATATCTAGTTACGCCCCTCCAGGCATTCACTCTCCGGCACGGTCCAGTGGAATCACACGCACACGCCGCTCAGCCCGGGCGTGTGCATTACAGCATGCTCAGGCCATGGTTCCCATTGAGCCTCACGGCCTTCGCTCTCTGAGACTTTTTCCAGCGAATGCATGCATTAAAAATAAATAAATCCAATTTTTTTTTCTCTAGCTGAGTTCCTGGCTAATTACGCACCCGTCCAGATGGATCTATCTGCTCTCGTTCCTGCGGATCCGCCACGTTACTATGGGGATCCAAGACAAAGTCATGCATTTGTGGAGCAATGCATGATACACTTCAAGTTCTACCCTCTATGTTTTCCCACCGATCGGGTTAAGGTGGCATTCATTATGTCTAACCTAGCGGGTGATGCCTTGGAATGGATCAACCCCCTATGGGAAACACAGGATCCTATCGTCCTGGACATAATGGCCTTCCTGGTGGCCTTTCTAATGGTCTTCAATGATCCTAACCCGGAGGCTCCTGCTGAAGCTTCTCTTCCCAATATCCCGGAGCAGCCCCGATGGGTAATGTGTGTGGGTAGCGCAATAGTCCTCCAGCCCAATGAGACTAATGCCCACCCAGAATCCTCACAGGGTGACTACACTCTCCGGAATACTTCTCCCAACCTCAAGAGGCAGTCCAGACGTGCTAGACGTAGAGGCAAGCCGTCACGCCAGGGTCTGTCCTCCCTGAGACCTCCTGACCCCAACCTTGAAGTCCCTACTGAAGCTTCATCTCCCTGTATCCCGGAGAAGCCCCAATGGGTAATGTGCGTGGGTAGTGCACCAGTTCTCCTGCCCGAAGAGACCACTGCCCATCCAGACTCCACACATGAGAACTTCCTGCACCAGGCATCAGATGCTTCACCCACTTTAACCGGTGTGCATGTCCAAGGATGCTTCGAAGCTGTGATTACCTCAGAGTCTGTGCACCGCTACTACCTGGCGGAGGACGCCCAGTTGCCTCCTGAATCCTCCGGGATACCATTCGATGACAAATGGAGAGAGACTTCTCTACACATGGTACTCGATACTTTGTCCGCTCCGTCCTGTGAGCCTGACAATGGGTACCCCAAAGTGGTAGATACCCCAGAGTCTCTACACCCCTCCGACCAGGCGGAGGACCTCCAGTTGTCTCCAGTACCCTTCGGGGTGCTACCTGGTAGCGAAAGGACAGAGACTCTCCTATACTCTGTACCTGATACCTCGCTCGCTTCGTCCAGTGAGTCCAACCTAGTGTACTCTGAAGCAGGGGTTACCCTTGAGTCTCTACACCCCTCCGACCAGGCGGAGGACCTCCAGTTGTCTCCGGAACCCTTCGGGGTGCTACCTGGTAGCGAAAGGACAGAGACTCTCCTATACTCTGTACCTGATACCTCGCTCGCTTCGTCCAGTGAGTCCAACCTAGTGTACTCCGAAGCAGAGGTTACTTCCGAGTCTCTACACCCCTCTGACCGGGCAGAGGACCTCCAGTTGTCTCCAGAACCCTTCGGGGTGCCACCTGGTGGTGAATGGACAGAGACTTTCCTATACTCGGTACCCGATACCTCGCCTGCTTCGTCCAGTAAGTCCGACCTAGTGTACTCTGAAGCAGATGCTTTCTCCGAGCCTCTGCACTCTTCTGACCCGGCGGAGGACCTCCAGTTGTTTCCTGAATCCCCCGGGGTACCACCAGATAACAAAGAGACAGTGATTTTTCCTCATCCTGTACCTGATAACCCATCTAATTCTTCCTGTGAGCTTGACAAGATGTACCTCGAAGCAGAGTTTACCCCCAAGTCTCTGCTCCCCTCCAACCCGGTGGAGGACTTCCAGTTGTCTCCTGTACCCTCTGGGGTGCCACCTGAAAATATGTGGAGAGAGACTTCCTTGTGTGCTGTTCCTGGTACTCCACCCGTTTCGTCTGTTGCTGAGGATGGCTGGATAGGAGGTAGCATCCTAGCTAACCAGATGAGACCAGTTTTTCCTGTGGACAGTGGGAGTGATCTCCTTAAAGTGAAGGATTGGCCCTCGAATTCCCTGCGGAAGATTCTGGCAGGCCTGAAGAAGAGTGGGCGTAAGGGAGGGGGTACTGTAACATACCTGGCGGCGCCCTTGCATGGTGGTCCATCTCCCACTGTGCAAGAGCGCGCACTTGATCTCCAGTCCAGAATGTCTCTCTGGCTTCCCTCCATGCTGTCTGTTTGTGTCTGTTTCTGCTGCTTAAGGGCGACGCCCGATCACTTCCTGCTTTTTGTACCTGCTGTGGGTCACACCCCTTGTGCGTCCTCAGCCTATTGCTATCTGTCACCTGGTATATAACCCAGCTGCTCCAATCAATCACTGCCTGAGCATTGTGCTTCATTCAGTGTGTGCTTGCACTCTGAAGGTGCCAGGTCCCGTTTTGTGTTTCTCTTGTCTGCCTTTCCTGGAGGCTGTATTTCCAGGCCTGTCTGAACACGCTCCTAGGGTGTTCCTCCCGCCTTCTAGGGGCCGATTACCTAGACCCGCTCCTGTATCTTATCTGTCCTGTCTGAACACGCTCCTAGCCTGTTCCTCCCGCCTTCTAGGGGCCGATTACCTAGACCCGCTCCTGTATCTTGTCTGTCCTGTCTGAACACGCTCCTAGCCTGTTCCCCCCGCCTTCTAGGGGCCGATTACCTAGACCCGCTCCTGTATCTTGTCTGTCCTGTCTGAACACGCTCCTAGCCTGTTCCCCCCGCCTTCTAGCGGCCGATTACCTAGACCCGCTCCTGTATCTTGTCTGTCCTGTCTGAACATGCTCCTAGCCTGTTCCTCCCGCCTTCTAGGGGCCGATTACCTAGACCCGCTCCTGTATCTTGTCTGTCCTGTCTGAACACGCTCCTAGCCTGTTCCCCCCGCCTTCTAGGGGCCGATTACCTAGACCCGCTCCTGTATCTTGTCTGTCCTCTCTGAACACGCTCCTAGCCTGTTCCTCCCGCCTTCTAGGGGCCGATTACCTAGACCCGCTCCTGTATCTTGTCTGTCCTGTCTGAACACGCTCCTAGCTTGTTCCTCCCGCCTTCTAGGGGCCGATTACCTAGACCCGCTCCTGTATCTTGTCTGTCCTGTCTGAACACGCTCCTTGCCTGTTCGTTCCGCCTCTGGGGTCCGTATTCCCAGACCCGCTCCGGTATCCCGCTGCAGTGTCGGTCTCTTCCGTACACTCAGTTCCAGTCTGAACTCTCTCCTATCCTTTACCTATTTTGCCTCTATGTCCATTCCTTTCCTTTTTCTGCAGAGTCTGAACTCGTACCTATCTCCTGCTTGTTGTCTTTGTACTCCCGTTTGTGTGTTTGTGGTCCACTCGCTACTTCACTGCAAGTTCCTTGTGGGTATCTGGCTCTGCCTTTCCCTTCCTGTCTGTTCCGTGTGAACAGAGCCCTGTCCGTCCTGCTCTGACTCCTTGCTCACTGCTCCGGCAGCCTTGCTCCGCTCTGACCCTTTTGCTCACTGCTCCGGCAGCCTTGCTCCGCTCTGACCCTTTTGCTCACTGCTCCGGCAGCCTTGCTCCGTTCTGACCCTTTTGCTCACTGCTCCGGCAGTCTCACTCCGCTCTTATCCTTTTGCTCACTGCTCCGGCAGTCTTGCTCTGACTCCTTGCTCACTGCTCCAGGCGGCCTCGTCCTGCTCTGACTCCTTGCTCACTGCTCCGGCAGTCTCGCTCAGCTCTGACCCTTTGCTCACCGCTCCGGGCGGTCTCGTCCTGCTCTGCTCTTGCTCACCGCTCCAGGTGGCCTTCGTCCTGCTCTGCTCTTGCTCACCGCTCCAGGCGGTCTCGTCCTGCTCTGCTCTTGCTCACCGCTCCAGGTGGTCTCGTCCTGCTCTGCTCTTGCTCACCGCTCCAGGCGGTCTCGTCCTGCTCTGCTCTTGCTCACCGCTCCAGGCGGTCTCGCTCACCGCTCCAGGCGGTCTCGTCCTGCCCTGCTCTTGCTCACCGCTCCAGGCGGTCTCGTCCTGCCCTGCTCTTGCTCACCGCTCCGGGCGGTCTCGTCCTGCCCTGCTCTCGCTCACCTCTCTGGGCGGCCTCACTCTGCTGTGTTTGTCCGCCACATCTGTGGTTCTGTTCCAGAGTCCCAGTGTGTACTGGGTCCTATCCCGCCTGTGTTCCTACCTGCTAGTGCCTTCCTGTCTGCACTCTAGCCGTGCTTGCCTGTACCCCCCTGCCTGCATACCCGCCTGCCTGCATACCAGTCGTGCCTGCCTATTCCCACCAGTCTGTGTGCCAGCCTAACCAGTCTGTTCCTGTATTCCCCTGTGTGGGTCAACAGCCGTGTCCGGGGTCTGTCCTGGAGTAGCACCTGGTCCCTCTGCTCGGTTCCTCCTTGGTGCACTGGCGTCGTATGCCGTCGTGCGACCCTGGTCGGATCGGGTGAATACCTAGTTACGCCCCTCCAGGCATTCACTCTCCGGCACGGTCCAGTGGAATCACACGCACACGCCGCTCAGCCCGGGCGTGTGCATTACATATACCATTAGTCAGGGAAAGTGAATCAAGCTCCCTATTTTCTAAAGGAAAGAAGGGAGGGAAATTAATAAGCACATTTGAGGAAAATAAACATACATTACTATTAATAACGGAAATAAGTGAGATTTGATGACAAATGTTTTTTCCTTCCATCTCATGGAAAACAGAAAAAAATTCAAAACCTAATGAACACATGCTTCAAAGTAAACCGGTATTTAGAAAATTAGTTTTTGTTTTTACTCTGATTTGATTCCAGCTAGTCACAATAAAAATGCCTTAAAACGTTCTCTCTCTCATTATTCCGGCATTTGGCAAATGTTTAAAAGTATGGCAATAATCCTAATTGACCTAAAACGGGAAAGGTTTATTCTGATTTCATGTCAGATATTGATAAAAACATGCATATGTGTCTTTTTATATAGTGCATGTAAACTTCTGGCTTCAATTTTATGTTGATTTAACCAGTAGGGAACTTCAACGAATGGCATGGGAAAAAATGTTGGAAAATTGTATAGCAAAAGAGGCCTTAGCCACATTAGGCTTGAAACTCATACCTGGGTAATTTTAGTTGACACATGGGTGTGATGAAAGTTATCTATGGTGTTTAACACAGTTTTGTTTAAAGTATATTCTATGCACCAGGAGATGGTGGATTCTGCAGCTGGTTGATTCTCTGATATTTAACAAACCCCAATAATCTTAAACCAGGTTGCAGAGTCCAAGTGGAGGGAGGAGGTTGAAGAGGAGGTGGAGATGGGCGTGGCATTGTAGGTGGAAGAGGTGGATGAAAAGGGAGTCAACACTGTTTTTTTGTTTCTTTGTGATTTTTTTGGAGAGGATGAAATGACTAAGAATAACATAGAGTAAAAAAAAATAAGTAACAATCTTAAACCAGGAAATAAATAACAATCTTGAACCAGGATGCGAAGGTCCAAGTAGAGTAGGAGGTTGAGGAGGAGGTGGAGATGGACGTGGCGTTGTAGGTGGAAGAGGCAGATAAGAAAGTAGCCAACACTGTTTTTGTGTTTTTTTTTGTTTTTTGCTTTGATTTTTTCTAAATTTGGGGAGGTCCCAAAACATTGGGATAGGCAAATAGAGCGAACAAACTGCGGTGGAGTATAACAATGGTTGGGTGCGGTCGGTCTACCTCTAGTCAGCCAAAGTTACAGACAAGTCCTGTGGAACCCACGCCTGGTTATTTTAATGAATCTGAGGTTGCCCTGTGGATGTGAAAAGGCAGATGCGCCTGTCTGTGATCACATTCCCTGCCAGTACACTTGTTGCAGTGCAGGTCAGCACCTCCAAGGCGTAAAGGGCAAGCTCAGGTCATGTGTCCAATTTTTAGATCGAGATGTTAAATGGGGCAGACTCATCACTCAGTACGTGGAGACTTATGGACACATACTCTTTCACCATGTTTTTGAAACACTGCCTCCTGCTAATACAGTACGTACCACTTCAGATGGTGGTGCTGATTGTTGTGGTGTGCCGAGGAAGGTTTTCCACATTTCAGCCATGCTAAACTTCCCTCCCTTTTGAAGTGGTGCCAGTGCCCCAGCTGATTTGGCGACTTCCTCCTCCTCATTTGCCTTGTTCATCCACTGAGCCCCCACTGTCAGGTGGGAATGCCATCAGTAGTGCATTTAGCAGCACACGCCTGTATTTCTGCATTTTCCGATCCCGCTCCAGTGTCAGAAGTAAGGATGATATGTTGTCCTTGTTGCAGGGATCCAGCAGAGAGGCCACCCCATAATCAGCACTGATAACAATCCGGGCAATCATTGTGCAAGCACAGTAGCATTAGCTTATGTGTGCCAGGATGCCCAGAGGTAACGACAAGCTGTCCTCGGTGGGAGATGTATTGTCTGGGTCCCCTGTATCCCCCCAGCCATGCTCTAGTGAAGCCCATGAGGTGCTTTGACGGCCACCCTGAAAACACGGTTTCTTCTCCTCCTCCCTATCCTCGAAAACTGTCCCCTTACTGGACAGTTGTGTAACTGGCTGCTGTTGGTACAGAAACCCACCCTTCAAGCTATGTGTGGATAACTGGCCTGATAATGGTGTGAATGGTCCCTGTTACACCTCCTCTTCCATCCATCATTGCCTAAAGCATTTTTTCAAGCAGGCATAAAAGTGGGATAGTAAAGGTGAAGATGGTGTCTTTAATGCTGGCCATGTTGGTGGAGTATTCGAAACAGCACAACGTGGCACACACGTCCCGCATTGAGGCCCTCTCATTGGTGGTCAAATGGTGTTGTTCTACAGAGTGACTCACCCGTGTGTGCTGCAGGTGAAGCTCCACTATTGCCTGCTGCTGCTCGCGCAATATCTCCAGCATATGCAATTTGGAAATCGACCTTTTGGGTACATCGCATATGAGGCGGTGAGCGGGAAGGCAGAAGTGATGCTGCAGCTCAGACATCCAAGCAGTATCAGGGTGTGAACACCGAAAGCGCCCACACATGGCCCACTATTTCAGCAGCAGCTCTGACATATTGGGGTAATTTTTAAGGAAGTTCTGCACCACAAAATTCAGCACATGCACCAGGCAAGGGATGTGCATCAAACCGGCTAGGCCCAGAGCTGCTACGAGATTTTGCCTATTATCGCACATCACCAAGCTGGACTTGAGGTTCAGTGGCACCAACCACTCATTGTTCTGTTGTTTGATCCCCGTCCACATTTCCTGCACGGTGTGGGATCTTTAACCCGTACAGATGTGTTTCAGAACAGCTTGCTGTCATTTCCCCCTGGCTGTGCTGAAGTTGGTGGTGCAGCTGTTACGCTGACCGGATGAGGAGGATGTGGAGGAAGCTGAGTAGGAGGAGGAGACACCCGGGACAGAGAAACATTCAGCAATCCTCGGTGGTCATAGCACATGCACCAGAACACCTTCTACCTAAAGCCCAGCTGCCACTACATTTACCCAGTGGGCAGTTAGGGAGATATAATGTCCCTGGCTGTGCTTACTGGTCCATGTATCAGTGGTTATGTAAACCTTGCCACTGATGGTGTTGTGCAGTGCATACCTGATTTTGTCCGCAACATGCGTGTGCAGGGCAGTGATGGCCCGCCTGAAAAGTAGTGGGGGCTGGGAAGCACATACTATGGGACAGCCACCGGCATCAGTTTTTCAAAAAAAATGTCCATCTCCACAAGTCAGAGTGGCAGCATTTCATAGGTCAGGAATTTTAAAATGCTGTCATTCAGGACCAGGGCTTGTGGGTGGGTAAGAGTTTACTTGCACTTTCTGTCCAGTGCTTGGGGGATGGACAGCTGAATGCTTCAATAGGACATTGTGGAGATGCTCAGTGACACTGCTGGTGATGGTGGTGCTGTTACATCCTGCCTTTGCAGGGAGCCAGGTGGCCCTATTTATTGGCAGCAAGAGGAGGTGGATGGGACTGCAGAAGAAGAGAGAGCAGAAGGAGTCTCAGATCTTCCCTGTTTTACCAGGTGTGTACTCCACTGCGGCTGTTATGACAATGTGCACCAGGCTGTCAAGACAAGCTCACCAGACTGTTATGTCACTCTACACAAAGCTGTTATGGCTCTGTGCATCAGGCTTTGGGCACGCTGCACCAGGCTGTGAGAGTGCGCTGCACCAGGCTGTTAGAACATGCTGCAGTAGGCTGTTATTGCACACTGCACCAAGCTGTTATGGCACTCTACACCAGTCTGTTATGGCAGTGTGCACCAGGTTGTTAGGACAGACTGCACCAGGCTGTTATAGCACTATACACAAGGCTGTTATGGCTCTGTGCATCAGGCTCTTAGGGCATGCTGCTCCAGGGTGTTAGAATTTGCTGCAGCAGACTGTTATGGCACGCTGCTTCAAGCTGTTATGGAACTCTACACCAGTCTGTTATGGCACTGTTCATCAGGCTGTTATGACACGCTGCACCCAGCTGTTATGGCACTCTACACCAGCCTGTTATGGCACTGTGCACAAAGCTGTTAGGGCACCCTGCACCAGGGTGTTATGGCATCTTGCACCAGGCTGTTAGTGTTATGATCTGAAACATGTACTAAGGAAAGATAGGGGAAAGCTGTCCCTACAGTAAGAGTAAGCTGAATCCCTACGATGTAGCGGGCTGCCTGTTCCTAGTGAACAGACCCGCCTTAGTCCTCGGCTAGTCTGAACAAAGACCTATAGAATTAAGGGAGGGGTCCCTAAAAGAACTAAGGACTGGAACAAAAATGGGACACCTCCTAAACAGAAGTTGTTGCAGAACACAAAAAGACAAACTGACAAAAAGTACTAGAGGTCCCAGAGGACCAAGCGAACTTGACAGAGAAAGGCAAAGAAGCACCAGGCTAGAGAGACAGTAAAGCACTGAAGTCCAGCACAACCAGAAGGGCGGAGCTGGAATAAAAAGGCAGATGGTCACGTGACCGCAAACCACAAGATAGAAAAAACAAACACGAGGGTTCTAACAGTACCGCCTCATTAATGAGGATCCTCCGGATACTACAGGCCCAGGCCTATCTGGAAACCTCCTGTGGAAATCTTTAACAAGCCTAGGAGCAGAGACATCATCCGTCCATACCCAGGAGTTGTTTTCGGGACCGAAACCCTTCCAGGAGACAAGATACTGTACTCTCCCTCTATGCTATCTAGAATTCAAGATACCAGAAATTTCATATTCGCCGTCTTCCACCACAGGAGGGACTGGGACAGTGGCGTCCCTATCAGATACGTCAGCCTTTTTCAACAAGGAAACATGAAACACAGGATTAATCTTCCAGGAAGTAGGGACATGCAACCTAACAGCAGACGGGTTAACAACCTGAAGCACTTTAAATGGACCCACAAACTTAGGACCCAGTTTTTTAGAGGGAATCCTCAACCGCAGGTTCTTCGAGGACAACCAAACCATGTCACCCACAGTAAACAAAACCTCTTTATGTTTCCTGTCAAAATACTTCTTGGACTTCTTGTTAGCCTCTTGAAGGTTACAACGTACATTAGTCCAAACTCTCTCCAAATCACCGGAAAAATTCTCCTCCTCCGGCACCGCCGACCCCAATTTGGAGAACGAACCAAAAGACGGATGTCTCCCAGTACAACAAAAAAAGAACACCCAGCAGAGAAGGATGTATGATTGTTAAGAGCAAATTCTGCGACAGGCAGAAACTCAGACCACGCCTCTTGATTGTCCGCCACAAAACAACGCAAAAACTCTTCAACATCCTGGTTCTTTCTTTCAGTCTGTCCATTTGACTCAGGATGATAACCAGATGAAAATGACAAATGGACTCCCAACCTGTCACTAAAAGCATGCCAAAAGCGAGCCACAAACTGAGGTCCTCTATCAGAAACAATATCCGTGGGAACGCGATGGAGCTTGACAATCTCCTTAACAAACGCCTTAGCGAGTGTCTTGGCGCAGGGCAGCTTAATGAATGGAACCAAATGACACATCTTACTAAAACGGTCCACGACCACCCAGATGACAGTAAAACCCTCGGACACAGGAAGATCAGTAATAAAATCCATAGTGAGATGCGTCCAATGCGCACTAGGAACCTCCAGAGGGCAAAGCAACCCCCCAGCAGGAGTATGTGAAGCCTTTGACCTTACACACACAGAAAACTGACGCACCCACTTGATGACTTCCTTCTGCCATCCAGGCCACCAAAAACTGCGATTGATAAGTCTCTTTGTCTCCGAAACTCCTGGATGACCTGCCAACCAAGACTCATGACACTCCACAAACAAATCTCTCCTAAAGGCTCTAGGCACGTACAACCTCCCATGGGGAGTGTTAGATGGAGCACCATCTTGAGCATTCAGAATCCCATTCTCCAAAACAGAGTCCAAGGCCGCCACCACAACTCCTTTCTGTAAAATGCTCTACTCCACCTCAGCACCGACCGTAGGAGAGGAGCTGCGAGATAAAGCATCGGCTTTAACATTCTTAGTACCAGGGATATACTGTAGGTAACAGAAAAATGAAACCGAGAAAAAAAAAGTGCCCACCTAGCTTGACGGACATTCAAGCGCTTGGCAGCATCCAGATAGATCAAATTCTTATGATCTGTGAAAACCTGAATAGGAAATCTAGCGACTTCCAAAAAATGACGCCAACGTTCAAGCGCAAGTTTAATAGCCAGCAACTCCCGATTTCCAACATCTTAATTCAGTTCGGTTTCCGAAAAATTTTTTGAAAAGAAGGCACAAGGATGTACTCCACTGTTGTTCTCCTGAGACAAAACTGCTCCGACACCCACCGATGAAGCATCGACCTCGACCAAAAAAGGCTTGGTCTCATCAGGCTGCATAAGGATAGGGGCAGAACTGAACCTCTCTTTGAGATACTCAAACGCTTTAATGGCCTCAGTAGTCCACTGGGCCGTATTCGCACCTTTTCTGGTGAGATCGGTTAGAGGTTTACCAATTACTGAAAAATTCTTAATGGATTTCCTGTAATAATTGGCAAAACCTCAAAATCTCTGTATATATGCAGATTTCAAACCAATAGGCCTAGGCCATTCCTGCACAGCCTAAACCTTCACAGGGTCCATCTCAAAGCCCTCGCTTTAGACAATGTAGCCCAAAAAACTAATTTTCTGCACAGCAAACTCACATTTCTCGAGCTTAACAAATAATGAATTATCACTCAATAACTGCAAAACTTCACATACACTCTGCCAATGGGACTCCAGATCTGGTGAATAAATCAAAATGTCATCCAAATACACAACCACGTTGTTACCAATCAAAGGTCTCAGGGTGTCATTAATAAGGATCTGAAAAAATGCAGGTGCATTGGTAAGACCAAAAGGCATCACCAGATTCTCCAAATGACCTACCGGAGTGTTAAGAGCAGTTTTCCATTCATCACCCTGCTTCACACGTAACAAATTGTATTTGTATGCCCCTTGGAGATCAATTTTGGAGAACCACTTGGCTCCCACTAACTGGTTAAACAAGTCAGGAATTAACGGCAATGGGTAGGAATTGCGTACGGTAATCTTATTAATTTCACGAAAATCCAGACATGGACGTAAACCGCCATTTTTTTTAACAAAGAAGAATCCAACTGCCACAGATCACTTAGAAGGTCTAATGTGACCAGCAGCCAGGCTAGTCTCTATGTACTCCTCCAAGGCCTTTCTTTCTGGGATAGTCAGATTAAACAAGCGACTTTTGGGAAGAGTAGCACCCGGAACAAACTCAATGGCGCAATCATAATCCCTATGAGGAGGTAAAACTTGCGACTCCTCCTCCGAAAAAACCCTCCAAAAATCTTGAATAGGTACCGGTAATTCCCCTTTTTCCACAGCCGCAATGCGACCATTACAACATTTATCATAGCACTTCGGACTCCAAGACTTAATCGCATTAGTAGACAAGTCCAATAAAGGATTGTGCAGTCTTAACAAAGGCAATCCTAGAACAATTGGAGAGGGCAAATTATCCAAAACAACCAAGCTCAAAATTTCTTGGTGAACTCCATTGGTAGTGAGGGGAAATGCAGCAGTCTTGTGAGTAATACATTTCAAAGGAGTGTTATCAATTGCAACCACAGAAATAGGTGATGACAAAGGTTTGGATTTCAATTTATGGTTTTCCAAAAACCCTTTTTCAATCACATTAAGTGTTGAACCACAATCCACAAATACCTGAAAATTCAATCAAATCTCCCTGCAGAGTAGTACTCCCAGAAAGAAACACTCCTGCAGAGCGTAAACAAGCTATACGGGCGTAACTGACCTTTTTTTTTTCTTTACTTAAACGAAGCTCACAATACTTAATCAAATGGTCAGCTTTACCACAATAAAGACACAATCCCTCAGCAAATCTCCTGTCTCTTCCCTGAGAGCGGAGTGACATCGCCCTAACCTCCATCGGTTCCCCGCCGTCAGAGCAGATTTTCTGGGGACTAGGAACTGACATTACAGGAGTCTTTACCTCATTGAGCCTGCACCTCAGTCTCCTGTCTATACGAACAGCTAACTGCATAGCTTCCTGCAGAGTCTCAGGTGCAGGGAATGCAATTAGCAAATCCTTAACCCTTTCACTCAGATCAGAAAGAAATGAACATCTCAGCGCTGGATCATTCCACTTAACTAATAGCCCCATAGCAGAAAAAAATTCTTCAACAGACCATAAACACGGATTATTAGGCTGGAGAGAAAAGGCCCACCCCTGTGGTTCATTGCACAAAAGTTACATAATAAAACCAATGCGCTGTGATTCATTCCCAGAGGATCTTGGTCTCAAACGAAAATATAACAAACAAGCATTTTTAAAGGAAAAAAAATCTTTCTGTTTACCATAAAAAAACATCAGGCAGTCCTACCTTGGGTTTGACAAAATGCGCTCCAGGACAGCTACTCACGTGTTGCTGAAGCTCGGCCACCTCCAGAGACAATCCCTGCAGGCGTTGAGCCAAATCCTGGACGGAAACCATACTGATCCCCGAATTTCTTTCCTTTTAGCTTTTTGGGCTGGACTTACTGTTATGATCTGCAACATGTACTAAGGAAAGATAGGGGAAAGCTGTCCCTACAGTAAGAGTAAGCTGAATCCCTACGATGTAGCGGGCTGCCTGTTCCTAGTGAACAGACCCGCCTTAGTCCTCGGCTAGTCTGAACGAAGACCTATAGAATTAAGGGAGGGGTCCCTAAAAGAACTAAGGACAGGAACAAAAATAGGACACCTCCTAAACAGAAGTTGTTGCAGAACACAAAAAGACAAAAACTGACAAAAAGTACAGAGGTCCCAGAGGACCAAGCGAACTTGACAGAGAAAGGCAAAGAAGCACCAGGCTAGAGAGACAGTAAAACACTGAAATCCAGCACAGCCAGAAGGGCGGAGCTGGAATATAAAGGCAGATGGTCATGTGACCGCAAACCACAAGATAGAAAAAACAAACAGGAGGGTTCTAACAGTTAGAGCACGCTGCACCAGGCTGTTAGACCACTCTGTACCAGGCTGTTATGGCACTGTGCACCAGGCAGTTATGTTACTCTACACCAGGCTGTTATGGCACTCTACACAAGGCTGTTATTACAATGTGCACCAGGCTGTCAGGACAGGCTGCACCAGACTGTTATGTCACTCTACACCAGGCTTTTAGGGCACGCTGCACCAGGGTGCTATGTCGTCGTGCACCAGGCTGTTAGACCACGCTGTATCAGGCTGTTATGGCACTCTACACCAGACTGTTATGACACTGTGCACCAGGCTGTTGGGGCATGCTGCAGGAGTCTGTTATTTCACTCTACGCCAGGCTGTGATGGTACTGTGCATCAGGCTGTTAGAGCATGCCACACCAAGCAGTTATGGCACGCTGCACCAGGCAGTTATGGCATGCTGCACCAGGCAGTTATGGCACGCTGCACCAGGCTGTTATAGCAATCTGCACCAGGCTGTCATGACAGGCTGCACCAGACTGTTATGTCCCTCTACACTCAGCTGTTATGGCATTGTGCACAAGGCTGTTAGGGCAAGCTGTACCAGGGTGTTATGGCATCGTGCACCAGGCTGTTAGAGCATGCTGCACCAAGCTGTTAGACCACGCTGTACCAGGCTGTTATAGAACTGTGCACCAGGCAGTTATGGCACTCTACACCAGGCTGTTACGGCACGCTGCACCAGTCTGTTATAGCACTCTACACCAGTCTGTTATGGCACTGTACACCAGACTGTTAGGGCATGCTGCACCAGGCTATTATGGCACTCTACACCAAGCTGTTATGGCATTATGCACCAGGCTGTTAGGGCAAACTGCACCAGGTTGTTAGAGCATGCTGCACCAGTCTCAGAGTGAAATGGCGACGCAACCTGTGATCCGGCGTTTATACAGGCTGGGTCACGTGTTGTGCCGGCCAATCACAGCCATGCCAATACTTGGCATGGCTATGATGACTCCGGAAGTGCCCACAGTTTAAAAGATTGTTGATTGGCTGCGCTGCACCCTTTCAACAAATTTTATTCTTCACCAAACCCCAACAGTAAAACGGACTTCTGGGGAAAAGTCTGTGTTTGGAGTTTGGCACAGGTGTGAACCCTGAACTTTATAGTTCAGGTTCGCTCATCCCTAGTGGTACACTCTATGCAATATATAATGTGATGCGAGTTGCAGTTGATAAAAGCATCAATAATGTGTCTCACTCCACATGGCAAAGTAGAGAAAGTTTTTTGCTGGCCATAAAAACACAGACATTACATTGGCTAGCTGCACATTTAAAGAAACCCTTTTGGGAAAGCCAACTACAGGGTGGGCCATTTATATGGATACACCTAAATGAAATGGGAATGGTTGGTGATATCAACTTCCTGTTTGTGGCACATTAGTATATGGGAGGGGGAAAACTTTTCCAGATGGGTGGTGACCATGGTGGCCATTTTGAAGTCGGCCATTTTGGATCCAACTTTATATTTTCCAATGGGAAGAGGGTCATGTGACACATTAAACTTATTGAGAATTTCTTAAGAAAACCAATGGTGTGCTTGGTTTTAATGTAACTTCATTCTTTCATAAGTTTTTTTACAAGTTTATGATCACTTATAAAATGTGTTCAAAATGCTGCCCATTGTGTTGGATTGTCAATTGTCTCCTCCCACTCTTGACACACTGATAGCAACACCGCAGAAGAAATTCTAGCACAGGCTTTAAGTATCTGTTGCTTCAGATGCTGCACATCTCATATCTTGATGGTATGGTGTGGTATATGGAGTACAAAGATAGTGGGGCCATTCTTCATCAATGGAAACCTCAATGCCACTGGATATCTGAAATTGCTACATGATGCACGGTGTACACTGGAATTATATATCTACTTTTTCTATGATACTTGTTAGTGTGTCATGTTACATTCCACCATATTATATGATATAATTGGTTACCCTCAGGAGTCCTAATGAATTTTCACAGGACTATGGGAAGATTGTTTCCACCAGGCGTGTCATTTTAGTACACTTTGTAGTTTTTGTGTTTGTTTACTCACCAACTTACCTGTTTGTATTTGGATAATAAAGTTTATATATTTTGATAAAAAAAAATTTTTGGATCATCATTTTTTGAGCCTTCTGGCTCTTTCCGCTTTATCTTTTTGTTCAAAATAGTTACCTACAGGCCAGGTGTTTATAACTGTGGTTTGTCCATCACACGGATCACATATACGTTTTCAGAAAATACTGCCATTTGTGACCTCCATTAAAAATTTGTTTCAGTGTGTCAGTGAAGCAATTGACACCAGTTTGCTGTTCAAAATAGTTACCTACAGGCCAGGTATTTAAAACTGTGGTTTGTCCGTCACACGGATCACATATCAGTTCGCCCAAATTCAGTCATTTGTAGTGAGCGTGGAAGATATTGTCCTCCATTTAAAATGGGCAAGGCACGTGACAATGGACGGGGAAGTGGACATGATGGTGATGGTGCATGCAGAGGCCAAGGCCGTGGGCAAGCTGAAATTGTGCCTCAACAAACACCCACATCTTCTCGCTCGACCTTCCTGTCCCAATTAATAGGGGACCGCAGAACACCACTATTGAACACAGAGCAGTGTGAAAAGGTTATTGGTTGGATAGCAGATAATGCTTCCAGTCACTTAGCCACCGCCACCTTGTCTTACACACGGTCAAGTCTCAGTAGCTGTGAGTTTGGACCGCATATTCCTGACCCTTAACCTCCTTCCTCCCACCATTCCGAGTGCCCAGAGACAGCTGATCCCACACTTGGACACTCTGAAGAGCTGTTCACTTTTCCATTTATAGATTCGGGCCTCTCGCCCGATCCACTTGAAGCGGGGCAAGAGGAGATAGCATGTAGCGATGCCCAAATATTTTAGCAGCCACGGTCACACTAAGGCGACAGTGGGAAAGTGCAATTACTGTCGCAAGAGGTGGATGATGATGATGATGAGACACAATTGCCAGAAAGTCAGGAGGAGGACCAGAGAGCGGAACTGGAAGATGAGGTGGTAGATGATATAGTAACTGACCCAACCTTGCAGGAGGACATGCAGAGAGAGGAGAGCAGCACACAAGGGGAGGGAGGCAGAGCACCCAAACAGGCAGGAAGAAGTAGTGTGGTGGCAGAAAGGCAACCATTTCCTGTAACATCAACACGAAGGAAGTTGCCAGTACAACTGTTATGTCTTCCCGAGTCTGGTTGCTTTTTAAAGGCTCTGCCGATAACCCCAAAAAGGCCATTTGCACCACCTGCCAGGCCAGCATCAGCAGGAGTGGCAAAACGACCAGCCTGACCACCAACAGCATGATCAGGCACATGGCAGCAAAGCATCCGACTTTGTGGGCCGAACCCCAGGGTCCAGGAACAGTGTCTGCGGGTGGCACCACTGCTTCTTCCGCTATTGTGCATGCAAGCCAATCCCTGTCCATGGTGCACGCGAAGATGCCTCCTGCCCTGCACCTGTCATTACACACTCTCAAGTAGCAGCATCAGGATGCACGTCCACGTCCTTGTCATAGCGCAGTTGTCCATATCCCAGTCCTTGAAATGCAAGCGCAAATATGCAGCCAAAGCCCCACAGGCCACACTGCTAAATTCCCAAATTTCGCGAATGCTTGCACTAGAAATGTTGCCTTTTAGGCTCGTGGAGGCGGAATCATTCCGCAACCTGATGGCGGCGGCCGTTCCTCGGTACTCGGTCCCCAACAAGCACTATCTCTCCCGGTGTGCCGTCCCCGCATTACACAAGCACGTGTCCCAAAACATTAGCCGTGCCCTCAACAACGCAGTTACCGGGAAAGTCCACCTAACCATGGACACGTGGAAAAGTTCTTGTGGGCAGGGGCGGTACATATCGCACACTGGGTTAGCATAGTGGAAACCGAGACCCAGTCGGACCATGGGACGGAAAACGTCCTCCCGACGCCAAGGATCGCAGGCCCTAGATCAATCAGTCTACAGCTCCTGAACCTCATCCTCCTCCTCCTCTTCAGCCTCCATCTCCGAAATGACCACATCAGTCACAAGCTGGAAGCACTGCAGCACTGCCTCGGCCAAGCGGCAACAGGCTGTGCTGAAGCTAATATGCCTAGTTGACAAACCGCATAATGCTGAAGAGTTGTGGACAGCTCTGAAAGAGCAGGCAGATCTGTGGCTCACACCGCTGAACCTACATCCAGGCTTGGTCGTGTGTGACAATGGCCAGAACCTGGTGGCAGCTCTGAGTCGCGCTCACACATTTACCATGCCTGGCCCATGTGCTTAACCTCGTGGTTTAGCCTTTTCTCAAATCCTTCCCGGAGCTGCCAGATCTGCTTGTCAAAGTACGCCGCCTGTGTGCCGATTTTAGAAAGTCAGCTACTGCTTCCGTCACGCTTGCCGTGTTTCAGCAGAGTTTGCAGCCTCCGGCTCACAGACTGGTGTATGATGTCCCCACGCATTGGAACTCTACACTGCAGATTTTTGGAAGGATATGTGAGCAGAAGAGGGCAGTTGTTGAGTACCAGCATCAGCAAGGCCATCGGTATTCAGTTCAGACTCCACACATAAGACCTCAGGAGTGGACATGGATGTCAGACAAACAGTATGTACCATCCTTTAAAACTTTGAGGACTCCACCAAGATGGTGAGCGGCGATGACGCCTCTCTGTCTTCTGAAATGCTCTCTGCTCACAATCAAAGAGGATGCATTGCAGGTGGAGCACGATGATATGGAGCAAGAAACAATACAGGGTAATTACACACAGCCCAGCCTCATCTCTTCCCAACGTGGATTGGGTGACAATGAGGAAGAGGAGGAGGAGGAAGAACAGGAGCTAGTTTCATGAGCTATAGATGGTACTACCTGCACAACTGTCATACCGTCTGTTCAGCGTGAATGGCCAGAGGACAGAGAGGAGGAGGAGGAGAGCATGATCATTCGTCATCTTGGTGAGGACACAGAAGTCTTGCCTGTTAGCAGTCTGGCACGCATGGTTGAGTTTATGTTACACTGCCTTTCCCATGAGCCTCGAGTTCTCAAAATTTTGGGTGACAGTCATTACTGGTTGGTGACACTTCTAGACCCACGCTACAAGGAGAACTTTATATCTCTTATTCCTGAGGCAGACTAGTCTACAAAAATGGGGCAGGACCAGAAGGCCCTTGTTGCAGAACTATTAAAAAAATTCCCATCTGAAAACCCTGGCGGCAAAGGTCATTGTTCATTGGACAACCAAGGACTACAGGCAAGAGAGACACAACTCCAATACAGCAGAGGCAGGGAAACACTGTCAAAGTCCTGGGAGAATTTTCTCAGTCCATCCCAACGCACAAGCCCTGAAGCGAGGGGTACTCTCACAAGGAGTGCAAAGTTTGGGAAGAGGCTGAGGGAGTACCTTGCCGACCATACCAACATCCTCCGTGATTCCTCTGTGCCTTATAATTATTGGTATCCAAGGTGGATACGTGTAATGAACTGGCTCTCTATGCCTTGGAGGTCCTGGCATGCCCTGCCGCTAGCGTTTTATCAGAGTGGGTTTTTAGTGTCGCTGGTGGAATTATAACTGATAAGCGCATCCACCTGTCGACTGAAAATGCTGACAGGATAATTCTTATAAAAATGAACAAGGGCTAGATTGGGCCAGACTTCTCAACACCACCGAATGATAGCAGCGTAACATAAACTCAAATCCAGTGTATTTTTTTGGGAGGTGTATTCCTATGCACTTTTTGACACCCCCACATGGGTATAGGCTTCCTGATTTTGGCTATTTGCTCTTGTCCTCCTCCTTCTCCTCATCCTCATCCTCCACCACCATATCACCAGGGTGACCGTGGTCAGTGATGCAACACCCACATAATTTTTTTAAAGGGTGTAAATGATGCCCGTAAAAAATTTTTTTTATACAGTATGTTCATGCATACCCCCCAGGGGTAAATGTTTGTCAGCCCATACACTTAGTGCATGGGCATTACAAGTGGGAACATTTTTTTATGAGGCCCTCTAAATCTCTTCCAAGGGGCATTTGAGTGGCTCACAATTTTTGGCAACCCTTGCATTCACTGTATAGGCCAACACTATGGGAGACCCACTTCCTAATAATGGGAACATTTTTTCATGAGGCCCTATATGTCTCTTACAAGGGGTATTGGAGTGCCTCCCAATTTTTGTCAGCCCTTGCATTCAGTGTATAGGCCAACACTATGCGAGACCTTCTTCTTTCTAATGGGAATTTGTCGCTACTGTGGACCTGCTCTATGTGTCTTTAAATTGTTAGTGGGCTTTTTCCTAAATTTGGTCAGCCGTTGAACTCACTGCATACCCTATATATGTATAGCAGACCCTCTCCTTTCTAATGGGAATATGTCGTACTCATTTCTGTGGCCCTGCTCTATGTGTCTTTAAATTGGTAGTGGGGTTTTCCTAAATTTGGTCAGCCGTTGAACTCACTGCATACCCTATATATGTATAGCAGACCCTCTCCTTTCTAATGGGAACATGTCGTACTCATTACTGTGGCCCTGCTCTATGTGTCTTTAAATTCTTAGTGAGGTTTTTCCTAAATTTGGTCAGCCGTTGGACTCACTGCATACCCTATAACTATATAGCAGACTCTCTCCTTTCTAATGGGAAAATGTTGTACTCGTTACTGTGCCCCTGCTCTATGTGTCTTTAAATTCTTAGTGGGTTTTTCCCAAATTTTGGCAGCCCTTGCAGTCACAGCATGGGCATTACCACTATAGGAGTCCCGCTCCTTTATAATGGAAATATTTTTTTTATTGAGACATTCCTATATGTTTCTTCAAAGGGGTATTGGGTTGCGTCCGAATTTTTGGCAGCCCTTGCAGTCACTGCATACGCAATAACAGTATAGGAGACCCACTCGTTAATAATGGAACAACAGAACATAGCCGGCTGATTTCTCTCTAACAATAGCTAGGGCCAACTGCTGGCCTTTTAAGAATAGTAAGGGCTGCCTGAAGGCCCTATAAAAATAGGCTTTGTGACTTTCAGAGTCCCTTCATCATAAATGAAACAGGACGTGTCTGATGATGTGTCACACACCACATTGCCAGATAAGGTTGTAAAATGTTAAAATGGCATTGAATGCATTTGTCTTAAAAAATAACGTAAAAAAAACAAAACAGTAGGATCTTTCTTTAGTATAAAAAACAGAGTCGCCAATGTAACCTCAATGTAATAACATTGTTCAGCTCCTGCCCCTCCTTCTCCATCCTGTGTGACAATGGACGGAACCTTGTGACGGAGAAATGACAGCCGGAGTAGATTACGGTTTCCCTCTATGCCAGTCCTTTCACAGAGCTAAAGAATATGGCTGTGGTGAAATACAACTCCCACTGAGAAGCAGTTTCAGATTGAAAAACATTGGGCCCACCAGAGGATTTGATTCTGTGGGCTCACCTTTCTCCCCCTCTCAAGAGCCCCTTAGTAGCTGCAAAGTTAGTACTATCATGAACTCTCCCAATGTAGAAGCCAGGGCACACCAGAGGATTCGGCTCCTTTGTGAGAAACTAATGTATTTGAGCAGCCACTCAGTCTACCAAATAAAATTCCTGAGAAGTAAATTAGGGATGGCTTCGCTACCTGTACTGGGGGCAGTGCTAATACCATGGCGTCCTACCATAGTTTACTGGAAATATTCCAGGCTGGTAGGAGGCAAGCACAATTCCACAGAAAAGTACCAGCAGTAATTTTCAGGGACCCGCGCTTGTAGAAGGCGGAGACAATGCGGGGAGAAATAGTGGCGACTGGGGACCGAGTATGGACACGAGGCATGATGCAGGAAGTTGTGAAAAGCTTCTACCTCCACGAGCATAAAAGGCCACATTTCAAATGCAAGCAGCTGCCCAGAAATATGGCAGTTTAGTATTGCAGCCTGTGGGTGGCTGGCTGCATGCTTGCGGATGGTGGCCTCTATCATCATCATGGCCTCACCTCGGCACTATGAACTCTCCTGAAGGAGAAGCCAGAGCCCACTGGAGGAGTCTCCGGTTCTCTGGCGGGCCTGTCCAACCCTGCTGAGAATCAGCCCTGGCTAAGAAAAGTGTGGGGGAAGGTTCCAAGGCACTCTATGGCTGCTTTTTTAATGTGCATCGGACGTGCTTATGCATGTTATTTCTCAAACCGCATTGCAGATCAGGCTATTGCCCAACTCTGTAGTCATGAAATTAAATGCTCAAAGAAAGATGTTAGTTTGTCAAAGCACCACCAACAAGTGCGAGCTGATGTTGGACGGGCTGCCATTGCTTCTGCAACAAGCTGCATTTAGAGGACTTCCTGGGAGAAATGACACCCAGAGTAGATACGGTTTCCCTCTATGCCAGTCCTTTCACCGAGCTAAATAATATTGCTGTGGTGAAATACAACTCTCAGCAAAAAAAGCAGTGGACTGGCTCCGTACCATCCCTGGCCACATTCACCTGTCCACGTGTATGTGGTTAGGCGGTCCTTCCCAGTAAGTGCACTGGGGAGGGCACGGGTAATGTTGTGAGACCCGTGCTTGTGAAAGGCGTGGATACCCAGTCGCCACCGCCATAAGATTGTGGACAGCTTTCGCCTCCATGAGCCTAAAAGGCCACATTTCAAGTGCAAGCAGCTGTCAAAAATTTGGCAGTATAGTATTGCTGCCTGTGGGTGGGTGGGTGGCTGGCTGCATACTTGCGCTTGCATTCCAAGGAATGGGGTAAGGACAACTGAATGCTGCACTGGAACAAGGACATGGACGGTGATTGTTGCAAGTGTGCAACGACAGGTGCATGGCGGGAGTCTTCTTTGCATGCACCAAGGATCACTTATGATGAGCACACTTTTTGGCAGTGACCTGGGAGTCAGAGATGCTTCCTTGGGTCTTCAACATGCTGTTCCCATGTCTTTTCAGCACTGTATGCATGTGTCTGATGATGTGGCACACATCACATGGCCAGATAAGGTTGTAAAATGTTAAAATGACATTTCCCAGTGAATGCAATTGTCTTGGCTGAAAGCAATGCAAAAGTGCAAAAACGCATCAAAAACGCTACGTATGAACATAGCCCAAGGTATGGAGGAGTATTTTTGGTTTTGGTTATTTATTTTGCATTATATACAAGTCAATACCCTGGAAAGGATGTTCCTTAACATATTTCCCAGGAACATCGATTTTAGTTTCGCTTTTGTATGTTTTATTGTGAGTCCGTAAAAGTGGCGTAATACCTTTGATAACAGCAGTGACCTGGAATTCATAAATGCTTCCAGGGGTCTTCTCCATGCTTTACCCATGTCATTTAAGCACTGTTCCCATCGATTTAGGCAATTTTGAGGCCCTCTGCAAACCGCCGGGGGGAGCCACCTGAAAAATGCTTGAGTTTCCCATAGACTTACATTGGGCTCGTTGCTCGGGTCGAGCACCCGAGTATTCCAATTTGCTCGACCAGAGCAACGAGTAGCCGAGCATTTTAGTGCTCGCTCATCACAGTTTGTTACTAAATTAAATAAAAGAAAAAAAATTCTATTGAAGACACTGATATTACCACCGCATCAGTGTCAAAAACTGTGCCAGATAGAGGGAGCCTATAAAAATAATAATGACCAATAAAAAGTAGTAAAGCCCCCATTGTGCTACCTAGCAAGTAATAATGCTAGATATGCTCTTTTGAAAGTTTTAATATCCAAAGTGTTTCCTTCAAGAAACAAATATCCTTTAGTTTTTTAGTATTTAGTGTTAGTAACAATGCCCCTCCCCAAAATTAATAATGTCCCTTCAAAGCCACAATCAAAACTAATAATTCACCCATTTAAAATAAATAATGTCCTGAGAGGCCCTTTAAATAATATATGATAGTCCCCACAGCTCCATATGTACTGTATGATGGCCCCCACACCTCCCTATGAACTGTATGATGGTCCCCACAGCTCACTATATCTGGTTTGATGGCCCCTTCAACTTCCTATATCCCGTATAATAGTCTCATAGCCCCATATATACTGTATGATAGTCCCTGCAGCCCAATATATACTGTATGATGGCCCCCACACACCCTTGTACACTATATTATTGCCCCCACAACTCCATATATTCTGTATGATGGCCCCCACAGCCCCTTATACACTATATTATGGCACCCACTTCCCTTTATATATAGTATGATGACACCCATAGCCCCTTTTATATTGTATGATGGCACCCACAGCACCTTATATATTTTATGAAGGGCACCCACAGCCCCTTATATATATTATGATTAGTGTTGAGCCACCCCCGTAGTGTTCGAGTTCGGTTCGGTTCGTCGAACACCCGTGTGTTCGTCGAACTGTTCGTCGAACTGTTCGTCGAACACCTTCGAACACCGTTAAAACCAATGGCAGGCAAACAAAAACACATAGAAACACATAGAAAACACCTTCAAAGGTGTCCAAAAGCTGACAAACTGCTCAGAAGACACAACTAACACATGGAAAAGTGACAAGTACATATAGTCATGCGAAAAGAAAAGAGGTGGAGGAGTAAAAGGAGGGGGAGACACAGATATAGGCATGTCATGCCCTTCTAAAATCCAAAAAGTGAGAAGCCGAGACGGCCAGTCCGCTCCTGCCCGTGCCACCTCCGTGTCGCCGGGTTTGTGCCAGAGCCGCGGTGAACCCTGACGGCCAGCCCCCCTCTCCCAATACTGGTGCCTGTCCGCTGGTGGGTCGAGAGAGCCCCCCTGTGGTGGAGGCAGCTCTAAGCTTTTTAATTTAAATTGTCCCTCTAATTTGAATGAATACACTTTAAATCCATTTACAAGGATCTATTGGAGGGCAAGTCTCATGCCAGCAGCCGCGTAATTCCAGCTCCAGTAGCGTCCACTAAAGCTGCTGCAGTTAAAAAGCTTTTATAAGGATCGAGCTCGGCTGTCCACCGCAAGGCATCCTAGTGCCAGTCCCAGCCCCTATGACTTGGGGTGCCTCCTGATGCTCTTCACTAAGTATCCCGTGGTCCCGAAGCATTTCCTTTGAAAAAATTAAGTGTCCAAACTACAGGTGGTGTAGCTTGCTTAACAGCCGGGATAATCCGCTGACTAGCAGACACTGCTACTAGGCACAAAGTATTTCCTGGGCTAGATGCAGTTAAAAATTTGTAAGTAGATACTCTCGTTGGATGCTGAGAAAGCATTCCATAGAGTCTCCTGGCACGCCATATATGATTCTCTTAAAAAGCTTGGGGTAGGGGTCTAGGGGACCCTTTTATAGCCAAAATCACGGCCCTGTATCACAATACGTCACCTAGGCTGAAGATAAATGGAACTGTAGCACCGAGGGCTCGGTTGCTACAGACGTATTGCACCTCACCCAGAGGTGTGATATCTCACTCTCAGATAAGGATGGAGTGTGGATCAGGACCCGACACCTGCATGCATTACACCACATTGCCGTGGGGCAGGGCGACCAATATGCCCCTGAGATGGGCACGACAGTCCCTGTCCCTGGCTGGAGTGGGGGGAGGGAACACTGAGGAAGGGGAACCCTGCAGTGCAGGAGCAGGGAGGAAGCAGTTCCTGGGTGCATTGAGAAGGGAGTATAAAAGGTGGGCACCATCTTAGTTCAGTGCAGAGAAGTCTGAGCAGAAGTGGCAGGGAGCAGGGGCTCTGCATGAGCTCTGCTCCGGAGGCGGGCCTAGTAACAGAGGCCCAGGCCTGCAAGAGGGAGAAGGAAGGAAGAGGAGCGGAGAAGGCTCCAGGAACGAGGAATGAAGGGATCCCAGGGGTGCGGACGGGCGAGTCGCCACCGCACGCCCGAATCCACCTGCGTGGAGGGGTCAGGCCAAAGGGGGAGACCGGTCCCCGAACTAGTGGAGGCAGGAAACGACCCTCAGCTAGAAACCGGAGGCTCTGACATTTTATGTGGCGCAGCCCCTTGCTCCACCCGCTAGGAAGGCACCACATAGGGTCAGGGAAACTGGCGCCAAGTTTACCAAGAGGAGGCCCGAGGCAGCCGGACAGAAGTGTTGGTAAGAAAGGCCAGACAAAGGACACACAAAGGGGGTCCTGTGAAGCGCTCCAAAGTTATCTGGGAGTTGTCTGAGCCCCTCACCTGGTGAGCACAGTACGACGTGGGCAGCCGTTACCTGCAGACGTGGTCTGGATAATAAGAACTGTGAGTAAAGGCCCTGAACTGCATCACTGACTCCGTGTCGTTACTGCTGCTGCCCTGCACCATCACCCCCATCCTCCGCATACACTGCCCTGAGGCTATACTCCTCCCGTGGGGAGTTATGCTACGCTCTGCTGCACCCACAACACCAGCCTTAGCGGTCTGCCCTGTAGCGGCGGTTCACTCTGACCGCAATCCACGGGTGGCGTAGTCGGACATTTAAACATCAAAACCACATAAATAGTTCCGCCACTGGTTTGACCACCCTGAGCCACGGAACCGGATCGCCGCCACGAAGACTACAACCACCAGCATCCACCAAAAAGGGTCCGGCTCCGGGTGTCCCAAGGCCCAGGGGGTGCGTCAGAACATTTTCATCACCTTTCACAATCACCAATGGGACAAGGCAGGGATGTCCTCTGTCCCCTCTCTTATACATCCTAGTGACGGAGCACCTGCTCTCATCAATTCGCCATAACCCCAATATTAGGTGGATTGAGGTGGGAGGCACCGAGTACAAGTGCTCTCTATTTGCTGATGATGTCCTAGTATATATCACTCAATCACATATATCCATCCCTGCTGTTATGGCTGAAATAGATCACTTTGTTACATGGTAAAATTTTAAAATCAATGCAGCGAAGTCTGAGGCCCTCGATGTCTCCCTCCCTAAATCCATATAGGATTCCATCCAGTCCAACTTTCCCTTTGCCTGGCCCTCACAGGGTATCAAATACTTAGGAATTCCTATTCATAGAGACCTCTCCCATCTATGTTATCTTAATTTTGGGCCCTTTATTGAACAATTCCATACAGACCACGGTTGGCAAGTTAGAACTGTAAGATTCACTACGTGAACCACTGGTGTTTTGTGGAAAAGCACATGTACACCGCGTTCCAAATTATTATGCAAAAAGTGTTTAGGAGTGATAAGGGAAGAATTTGTTTGTTTGTCAGTTAAACTCATTGATGGTGATGTGTGTCAGGGCTCTTTATATCACTGTAAGCAATTGCAGACACCTGTGCTAATTAGTTTGGCAGGTGTGTCCAATGAAAGGCAAGACTACTTAAGAAGGCTCTCTCACATTATTAAGCAGCCTACATTTTCTGCCAAAATGGGAAAGAAAAAGGATGTGTCGGCTGCTGAGAAGCAACAAATTGTGGAGTGTTTAGGTCAAGGCATGACTACAATCAACATTGTGCGATGATCAGGATGAAGTGTCTTGGCAATCAAGAAGTATGTAGCTGATTCACAGTACACACGTGTGCGTGCTGATAAGGGCAAATTGAGGACTCTTTCCTACAGGCAATTACGTCAGGTTGAAACAGCAGCGGCAAAAAAGCCTTGTCATAGCAGCAGACAAGTTTTTGAAGCTGCTTGTGCCTCCAACGTCCCCCGAACAACAAGATGCAGGGTCCTTCAGAGGTTTGCAGCTGTGCATATGCCATCCTGTCGACCTCCTCTATCCACTTCACACAAGCAGAAACGGCTCCAGTGGGCCAAACATTACATGAAGACTGATTTCAAAACTGTTTTGTTCACGGATGAGTGCCGTGCAGCGCTCGATGGTCCAGATGAATGGAGTGGAGGATGGTTGGTTGATGGACACCCCACGCAAACACGGCTACAGCGCCAACAAGGAGGAGGTGGAGTAATGTTTTGGGCTGGAATCATGGGGAGAGAGATTGTCGGCCCCTTTAGGATCCCTGAAGGCGCTAAAGATGAACTCCATAATGTATGTGGATTTTCTCAAACAGCACTTCCTGCCATGGTTCAAGAAGAAGAACCGTGTATTTCACAGCAAGATCATTTTTCTGCATGATAATGCACCATCTCATGCTGCACATAAAACATCTGCATCTCTGGCTGATATGGGCATAAAAGGGGACAAACTTATGGTGTGACCCCCATGCTCCCCTGACCTGTACCCCATTCAGAACCTTTGGAGCATCATTAAAAGGAGTGTCTATGATGGCGGGAGGCAGTTCACATCTAAGCAACAGCTCTGGGAGGGTATTCTGTCCTCATGCAAAACAATTGAAGCAGAAACCATCCAAAACCTGACAAATTCAATGGACGAGAGAGTTCAGAAGCTCCTTTCGAACAAGGGGTCCTATGTGAAAATGTAACATCACCTAGAATAAAGTTTTGAGTTGAAAACTGTTTGATTTCAGTTTCTAACAACCTGCTAATGCTTATAATTTCAAAAATGACCATTTTTTTGGTCTTTATTAAAATGAAAAGGTTGATCGAAAAGTTTGGGGGATCTAAGAGTGTGGCAACCCAGTAGTCATGATTACTTCGAATTCTGACAATATGAGGGTCATGCTGCAGGTAGTGCAGCAAGAAGGCACTTATGTGTCTTGCGCATCTCGGAGCCCCAAAATTATTTTCCGGGCTAGATGCAGCTAAAAATTATTTTTAATTATAAATCTGGTGAAGCTTATCATAGATGGCCTAATAGGATCAGTGCTGCACACTGCTACAAAGCCCAAATTATTTTCCAGTCAAGATACAGATAAACATGATTAGTAATTTGAAAGCTTAAAATGGTTGGTAGGGTGATTTTAACCAATCATCAAGCTTTTACTCTCCCCAGGATGACACAGGGGTAGAAAAGTCGTTTCGGATCCATGATTTGTTCATCTTTATGAACGTGAGTCTGTCTACATTATCAGTGGAGAGCCGCGTGCGCTTATCTGTCAGCACACCACCAGCAGCGCTGAACACACGTTCAGACAGAACGCTGGCTGCGGGGCATGACAAGATCTCCAAGGCGTAAGTGGCTAGCTCCGGCCATTTATCCAGATTGGAAGCCCAAAAAGAGCAAGGGTCCAGTGACACAGTCGTGGCTTCAATGTTTACTTGGAGATACTCCTGTACCATCGTCTCTAGGCGTTGACTATGTGTCAGACTTCTTGTCTCCTGTGGCCTTGCAAAGGATGGGCTAAAAAAGTGGTGAAATGATTCCGCAAAATTGATGTTACCAGCAGATACTGTGGTTCTGTTACGGTTTGAGTGCTGAACACTTGACGGTCCCACGGTTGGCAAGTTGGAACTGTGAGATTCACTACGTGCACCACTGGTATTTTGTGGAAAAGCACATGTAAGATTCTGCAACAGTCTCTGCTGATACTCCTGCATGCGTGCATCCCTTTCTATGGCAGGAATAATTTCTGCAAATTTACTTTTGTACCGGGGATCTAACAGTGTGGCAACCCAGTAGTCAGGATTATTTCTAATTCTCACAATTCGAGGGTCATGTTGCAGGTAGTGCAGCAAGAAGGCACTCATGTGTGTTGCGCATCCAGGAGCACCAAGTCCCTGTTGTGTTGGTGGCGAGGTAGCAATCATGCTTCCTTCCTCTGTCCTCTCCCCCCAACCTCGCACAACAGAAATGTGATCAAGGTCTCCCTCATCTGATGAGTCTTCCATCAGTTCGTCCTCCACTTCTTCCTGGGCTCCTGCACCTTCCTCACTAGTTTGGCTGCTACCATGCGCCCTGGTAAAATCATCTCCCCCACCCTCACATGCCTGCCGCCTTGGTGCTGCCGACCGTCTGGACCTTGCAGATGTTAGCCCTTCCGCATACAACTCCTCCTCCTCTACTTCCTCCACCTCCTCTTGTGCCACCACCTGACTCCAAATTCTGTTTAACATGTGCTCCAGCATGTAAATCACCGGAATAGTCATGCTGATAATGGCATCGTCAGCACTAAACATCTTCGTCGCCATTTCAAAACTGTGCAGAAGGGTGCATAGGTCCCTGATCTGAGACCACTCCTCCAGCGTGATTTGCCCCACCTCTGAATCTCGTTGGCCCAGGCTATACGTCAGAACGTATTGCACCAGGGCTTGTCGGTGCTGCCACAGTCGCTGCAACATGTGCAGAGTTGAATTCCACCGGGTAGGCACATCGCATTTTAGCCAGTGAAGTGGCAGGCCCAACGACTTCTGTAGAGATGTAAGTCGCTGAGCTGCGGGATGCGAACGGCGGAAGTGAGCACACAGCGACCGTGCCCTCTGCAGAAGGCCATCTAGTCTGGGATAGTGGGCTAAAAATTGCTGGACAACCAGGTTCAACACGTGAGCCATACAAGGCACGTGTGTGACATTGCCCCGGCGAAGGGCCGCACCCAGGTTTGCAGCATTGTCGCACACGGCCTTCCCTGGTTTCAGGTCCAGTGGAGACAACCATTCATGAAATTGGTTCTCCAGAGCTGACCACAACTCCTCAGCTGTGTGACTCACATTTCCCAGACATTTCAATGTAAAAACCGCCTGATGACGTTGAGCCCTACTGCCAGCATAGTAAGGAGGTGTGCAGGATCCCTTCTGCGCAGTTAGAAAGCTTGTGGCATGACCAGACAGCCTTTGGGTGCAGGTGGAAGACCGAGAGGAGGTTGAGGAGGCAGAAGCAGTGGAGGAACTTTGACATAAAGAGGATTGACGCACAACTCGTGGGGACGGCAAGACTTTGACAGCAGCCCCTTGTCCTGCTGTCACCATAGTTACCCAGTGCCCAGTCAGCGACATGTAACGCCCCTGTCCATGCCTACTCGTCCAAGTGTCTGTGGTGAAATGCACCCTGTCACACACAGAGTTTCTCAAAGAAGCGGTGATGTTGTGTGCGACATGCTGGTGGAGCGCAGGCACACCTTTCTTTGAGAAGTAGTGCCGACTGGGCATCTGGTACTGGGGCACTGCGACGGACATAAGGTCTCGAAAATCCTCTGTGTCCACCAGGCGGAAAGGCAGCATTTCTGTAGCCAAGAGCTTGCAGATGGTGAAATTCAACCTCTTAGCTTTCTCATGGCTAGGAGGAAATGGTCTTTTACTTGTCCACATCTGAGGGACCGAGGGCTGGCTATTGTGCTTAGACGGGGTTGATAAGGGTGTCCCCGGCAAACTGCCGGTCTGTGAGGAAGATGCAGGCGGACATGTTAGGTTGCCTTGATCCAAAGGTGGTGCTATCGATGTCGGACAGCGCTCAAGACCAGCTGGTGTTACCACCTCCAAAGAAAATGATGACCTGCCAATCACGCTGGCTGTTGCGGGTAAAGAGGTGGCAGGTCTGCGCCCCAAAACAGGTGTGACTGCTGTCCCCCCAGTCACAGAGGATGAAGAGGCCGCGGATGCACAAGATATGGCAGACGGTGGTTGGCCCGGCCGGCTAGGCCGCATTGTAGCACACTGAGCTTCCCACTGCAACTTATGCTTCATGTCCATGTGCCGGTTCATGCATGAAGTACTCAAACTATGTATTTTTTGGCCTCTACTTAGCTTTTGCTGACAAATGTTACAGATAACACGAGTTGGGTCATCTTTATCGATCTGAAAAAATGCCCAGGCTATGCAAGGCTTAGCACCCATGCGACCTGAAGAGCCACCACGACTTGTGGTGAGAGGCAGAGTTGTGTTTGAGGATGCAGTTGTTGACGTGCTTCCAGTACTACGTCTCTGTCCAGGAAGGCGCAACCTGACCTCGTCGTCACTAGCATCTTCCTCCACCTCCTCTGCTGACCTCATCTCTTGGCTGACTGTGGGTTGACAGTAAGTGGGATCTCCGACCTCATCATCATCACCCTGTGCGTTATCACACCCGTCGTCCTCAGAGCCAACCTGTTCCTGCCCTGACAAAAAACTAAAGTTGTCGCTCCAATCAGGTATTTGAGTCTTATCATCGTCTTCCTCATTGTCTCCACCAACAGGAGTTACAGTTTGGGAATGAGGGTCTACATTATGGTCAGAACCTTCTGCGTCTGGTCCTGGATCCGACTCATAAAGATTCTGGGCATCAGTGCAGATCATTTCCTCGTCTGGATTCACAGAAGCGCTGGAGTCGACCTCTGATTCCCAGGCTATAGTATGAGTAAACAGCTCTGCAGACTCAACCATCTGTTCTACCTCATACTCAGACGGGCAGCTGGAGATTTGGGAGCTGTGAGGAAGCAAGTGCGATTTGGGTGACACCTTTGAGGACTGGAGTATTTGTGATGTTGAAGTTGATGTGGAGGAGAGCCCACTTAAAGGAGCACTTGATATCCGTTGAAGCACCTGCTGTTTTTGTGCCTCATCTGGAATTTGTAGCGATTGGCGTGGCCGTAAGAAAGGGATCTTATCACATTGTCCGCTAAAAGAAGTAGACATTTTAGTTTGGCTGGAAGATGGTCTTTCTTCTGCACCTACCCCACGGACACAACCTTTTTTCCCCTTCCCAACACGCCTATTCCCCTTTCCACCAGCAGCAGGCCTTTTTCCACTCATATTGGTGGTTAACTAATTCACAACTCTGGAGTTGTTTGCACAAAAAAACAATGGATGGTAACCGAGCAGAGCTGAGTGGCCAAACTGTGGTATTAGGCCAAAACTATTGGCTGGGTTAGATGCAGAAAAAAATTATTTTTAATTTGCAACCTGATGGAGGTCAGTATAGATGGACTAATAGACCAAGTCCCACACACCGCTAGAAGCCCAAATATTTTTTCAGAGCTAGATGCAGAAAATTTTTTTATTCAATTTGCAACCTGATGGAGGTCAGTATAGATGGACTAATAGACCAAGTCCCACACACTGCTAGAAGCCCAAATATTTTTTCAGAGCTAGATGCAGAAAAAAATTATTTTTAATTTGCAACCTGATGGAGGTCAGTATAGATGGACTAATAGACCAAGTCCCACACACCGCTAGAAGCCCAAATATTTTTTCAGAGCTAGATGCAGAAAAAAATTATTTTTAATTTGCAACCTGATGGAGGTCAGTATAGATGGACTAATAGACCAAGTCCCACACACTGCTAGAAGCCCAAATATTTTTTCAGAGCTAGATGCAGAAAAAAATTATTTTTAATTTGCAACCTGATGGAGGTCAGTATAGATGGACTAATAGACCAAGTCCCACACACCGCTAGAAGCCCAAATATTTTTTCAGAGCTAGATGCAGAAAAAAATTATTTTTAATTTGCAACCTGATGGAGGTCAGTATAGATGGACTAATAGACCAAGTCCCACACACCGCTAGAAGCCCAAATATTTTTTCAGAGCTAGATGCAAAAAATTTTTTTATTCAATTTGCAACCTGATGGAGGTCAGTATAGATGGACTAATAGACCAAGTCCCACACACTGCTAGAAGCCCAAATATTTTTTCAGAGCTAGATGCAGAAAAAAATTATTTTTAATTTGCAACCTGATGGAGGTCAGTATAGATGGACTAATAGACCAAGTCCCACACACCGCTAGAAGACCAAATATTTTTTCAGAGCTAGATGCAGAAAAAAATTATTTTTAATTTGCAACCTGATGGAGGTCAGTATAGATGGACTAATAGACCAAGTCCCACACACCGCTAGAAGCCCAAATATTTTTTCAGAGCTAGATGCAGAAAAAAATTATATTCAATTTGCAACCTGCTGGAGGTCAGTATAGAAGGACTAATAGAACAAGTCCCACACACTGCTAGAAGCCCAAATATTTTTTCAGAGCTAAATGAAGAAAAAAATTATTTTTAATTTGCAACCTGATGGAGGTCAGTATAGATGGACTAATAGACCAAGTCCCACACACTGCTAGAAGCCCAAATATTTTTTCAGAGCTAGATGCAGAAAAAAATTATTTTTAATTTGCAACCTGATGGAGGTCAGTATAGATGGACTAATAGACCAAGTCCCACACACTGCTAGAAGCCCAAATATTTTTTCAGAGCTAGATGCAGAAAAAAATTATTTTTAATTTGCAACCTGATGGAGGTCAGTATAGATGGACTAATAGACCAAGTCCCACACACCGCTAGAAGCCCAAATATTTTTTCAGAGCTAGATGCAGAAAAAAATTATATTCAATTTGCAACCTGCTGGACGTCAGTATAGAAGGACTAATAGAACAAGTCCCACACACTGCTAGAAGCCCAAATATTTTTTCAGAGCTAAATGAAGAAAAAAATTATTTTTAATTTGCAACATGATGGAGGTCAGTATAGATGGGCTAATAGACCAAGTCCCACACACTGCTAGAAGCCCAAATATTTTTTCAGAGCTAGATGCAGAAAAAAATTATTTTTAATTTGCAACCTGATGGAGGTCAGTATAGATGGACTAATAGACCAAGTCCCACACACCGCTAGAAGCCCAAATATTTTTTCAGAGCTAGATGCAGAAAAAAATTATTTTTAATTTGCAACCTGATGGAGGTCAGTATAGATGGACTAATAGACCAAGTCCCACACACCGCTAGAAGCCCAAATATTTTTTCAGAGCTAGATGCAGAAAAAAATTATATTCAATTTGCAACCTGCTGGAGGTCAGTATAGAAGGACTAATAGAACAAGTCCCACACACTGCTAGAAGCCCAAATATTTTTTCAGAGCTAAATGCAGAAAAAAATTATTTTTAATTTGCAACCTGATGGAGGTCAGTATAGATGGACTAATAGACCAAGTCCCACACACTGCTAGAAGCCCAAATATTTTTTCAGAGCTAGATGCAGAAAAAAATTATTTTTAATTTGCAACCTGATGGAGGTCAGTATAGATGGACTAATAGAACAAGTCCCACACGCTGCTAGAAGCCCAAATATTTTTTCAGAGATAAATGAAGAAAAAAATTATTTTTAATTTGCAACCTGATGGAGGTCAGTATAGATGGACTAATAGACCAAGTCCCACACACTGCTAGAAGCCCAAATATTTTTTCAGAGCTAGATGCAGAAAAAAATTATTTTTAATTTGCAACCTGATGGAGGTCAGTATAGATGGACTAATAGACCAAGTCCCACACACTGCTAGAAGCCCAAATATTTTTTCAGAGCTAGATGCAGAAAAAAATTATATTCAGTTTGCAACCTGATGGAGGTCAGTATAGATGGACTAATAGAATGATGCTATGCCCAAAAGATTTTACTTCACTAGGTGCAGTAAAAAAATTGGTATTCTATACACAGGTGGTATATCTTGCAACACAGATAGGCTACTCCACTGACTAACACACTCTGCAATAGGCCAAAAAGGATTAGCTTTGCTAGATTCAGCCAAATGCTGTGAAAAAAACTTGCACAGCACTGGCACAGACCTGCCTGGCAAAAACTGATAGGAACTGATGTAACCTAGTCCTGAAAAGGACTCCAATTACAATTAGTCTTTACTCCCACAATCTATCTATTTAAGAGCACAGACCTGCCTGATAAAAGTCGTAGGAAATGCTGTAACCTAGTCCTTAAAAGGACTGCAATCACAACTATTCCCTACTCCCAAGCTATCTGTATATTTGTGCGAAAATTGGCTTGAAATTAACAAGGTATAGCGCACACAGCAACAGCGGTGCCGTCTAACACGCAGCTGCAGCAGTGAGAAAATGGTGGCGACGGGGAAAATGGCTTGGTCTTATAGGGCAAGGACATGTGACATACACTGCCAATGACACATGCCCTTGCTTGTGTGAAAAAAAGCACTTCGCTCCGTGTGTGCGCTGCTGATAGGCTGACAGATTGCACCTCCCCACTGCAAATGCGGGAAAGAGAAAAAAAAATGGAGATCTTCATTGTTCCTGCAGAGATCCATCCCCTGCCCCTCCCCCCGCCCCGCTGTACACTCAAACTGCGTATTAACATTAATTTTCATCATTACTGAGAAAAAATCCAGTTATGATTTTGGTGCACGAACAGTTATCGAACATAACCTCGAACAGCCGAATTTTTCTCAAATTGTTCGTGTTCGCCGACCGGCTCGAACACCGCCCAAAACAGCTCGAATTTGAGATTGGCGAACAGTTCGAGTAGAACAACGCTCATCTCTAATTATGATGGCACCAACAGCACCTTATATGTAGTATGATGGCCCCAAGGCCCCTTATTTATAGTAGGATGACCACACTGTTCCATATATATTTATACATATATACATACAGTGGTTATGGAAAGTATTTAGACCCCTTTAAATTTTTCACTCTTTGTTTCATTGGAGTCATTTGGTAAATTCTAAAAAGTTTATTTTTTTTTCTCATTAAAGTACACTCTGCACCCCATCTTGACTGAAAAAAAACAGAAATGAAGAAATTTTTGCAAATTTATTAAAAAAGAAAAACTGAAATATCACATGGTCATAAGTGTTCAGACCTTTTGCTCAGACACTCATATTTAAGTCACATGCTGTCCATTTCCTTGTGATCCTCATTGAGATGGTTCTACTCCTTCATTGGAGTCCAGCTGTGTTTAATTAAACTGATAGGACTTGATTTGGAAAGGCACACACCTGTCTATGTAAGACCACACAGCTCACAGTGCACGTCAGACCAAATGAGAATCATGAGCTCAAAGGAACTGCCCAAGGAGCTCACAGACAGAATTGTGGCAAGGCACAGATCTGGCCAAGGTTACAAAAGAATTTCTGCATTACTCAAAGTTCCTAAGAGCACAGTGGCCTCCATAATCCTTAAATGGAAGAAGTTTGGGATCACCAGAAGTCTTCCTAGACCTGGCCATCCAGCCAAACTGAGCAATCGTGGGAGAAGAGCCTTGGTGAGAGAGGTAAATAAGAATCCCCAAGATCACTGTGGCTGAGCTCCAGAGATGCAGAAGGGAGATGGGAGAAAGTTCCACAAAGTCAACTATCACTGCAGCCCTCCACCAGTCGGGTCTTTAGGGCAGAGTGGCCTGACGGAAGCCTCTCCTCAGTGTAAGACATATGAAAGCCTGCATATAGTTTGCTCAAAAACACATGAAGGACTCCCAGACTATGAGAAATAAGAATCTCTGTTCTGATGAGACAAAGATTCTCTGGTCTGATGAGACAAAGATAGAACTTTTTGGTGATAATTCTAAGCGGTATGTGTGACGAAAATCAGGCACTGCTCATTACCTGACCAATACAATCCCAACAGTAAAACATGGTGGTGGCAGTATCATGCTATGGGGTGTTTTTCAACTGCAGGGACAGGACGACTGGTTGCAATTGAATGAAACATGAATGCGGCCAAGTACAGAGATATCCTGGATGAAAACCTCTTCCAGAGTGCTCTGGACCTCAGATTTCGCCGAAGGTTCACCATCCATCAAAACAATGACCCTAAGCTCACAGCTAAAATAATAAAGGAGTGGCTTCAGTACAACTCTGTGCCAATTCTTGACTGGCCCAGCCAGAGGCCTGGCCTAAACCCAATTGAGCATGTCTGGAAAGACCTGAAAATGGCTGTCCACTAACTTTCACCATCCAAGCTGACGGAACTGGAGAGGATCTGAAAGCAAGAATGGCAGAGGATCCCCAAATCCAAGTGTGAAAAACTTGTTGCATCATTTCCAAGAAGACTCATGGCTGTACTAGCTCAAAGGGGTGCTTCTACTGAATACTGACTACTTATAACCATGTGATATTTCAGTTTTTCTTTTTTAATAAATTTGCAAAAATTTCTACATTTCTGTTTTTTTAGTCAAGATGGGGTGCAGAGTGTACTTTAATGAGAAAAAGAAATTAACATTTTAGAATTTACCAAATGCCAAAAAGAAACAAAGAGTGAAAAATTTAAAGGGGTCTGAATACTTTCCATACCCACTGTGTATATACACTGCTCAAAAAAATAAAGGGAACACTTAAACAACAGAATATAATTCCAAGTAAATCAAGCTTCTGTGAAATCAAACTGTCCACTTAGGAACAACACTGATTGACAATCAATTTCACATGCTGTTGTGCAAATGGAATAGACAATAGATGGAAATTATTGGCAATTATCAAGGCACCCTTAATAAAGGAGTGGTTCTGCAGATGGGGACCACAGACCACATCTCAGTACCAATGCTTTCTGGCTGATGTTTTGGTCACTTTTGAATGCTGGTTGTGCTTTCACACTCGTGGTAGCATGAGACGGACTCTTCAACCCACAGAAGTTTCTCAGGTAGTGCAGCTCATCCAAGATGGTACATCAATGTGAGCTGTGGCAAGAAGGTTTGCTGTGTCTGTCAGCGTAGTGTCCAGAGGCTGGAGGTGCTACCAGGAGACAGGCCAGTACACCAGGAGACGTGGAGGGGGCCGTAGGAGGGCAACAACCCAGCAGCAGGACCGTTACCTCCACCTTTGTGCAAGGAGGAACAAGAGGAGCACTGCCAGAGCCCTGCAAAATGACCCCCAGCAGGCCACAAATGTGCATGTGTCTGCACAAATGGTTAGAAGCCGACTCCATGAGGGTGGTATGAGGGCCCAACGTCCACAGAGGGGGTTGTGCTCACAGCCCAACACCATGCAGGACGCTTTGCATTTGCCACAGAACACCAGGATTGGCAAATTCTCCACTAACGCCCTGTGCTCTTCACAGTTGAAAGCAGGTTCACACTGAGCACATGTGACAGACGTGACAGAGCCTGGAGACGCCGTGGAGGGCGATCTGCTGCCTGCAACATCCTTCAGCATGACCGGTTTGGCAGTGGGTCAGTAATGGTGTGGGGTGGCATTTCTTTGGAGGGCCGCACAGCCCTCCATTTGCTCACCAGAGGTAGCCTGACTGCCATTAGGTACCGAGATGAGATCTTCAGATCCCTTGTGAGACCATATGCTGGTGTGGTTGGCCCTGGGTTCTTCCTAATGCAGGACAATGCCAGACCTCATGTGGCTGGAGTGTGTCAGCAGTTCCTGCAAGATGAAGGCATTGTAGCTATGGACTGGCCCGCCCATTCCCCAGACCTGAATCCGATTGTGCACATCTGGGACATCATGTCTCGCTCCATCTATCAACGTCACGTTGCACCACAGACTGTCCAGGAGTTGTGTATAGACATCAGTTGAATGCATATGGCCAGCAGACTATTATCACACTGCAGACTATGGTAAAAAATACAACACTGATCAGACAAAATGCGTTGTATCCACATTAAAGAGATTGTTCACTAGGAGACAACTCATTTTGAATGCTCCTAAAATGAAAAATGCATTCTTACTACCTGGACTGATGACACTCCTTCCCTCTGAGAGCTGTGTCCCCCAGCAAACTCATGACATTGTTTATGTGACATAAGTGCTGCAGACTATCAGAGAACATTGATAATCTGCAGTATTCATAGTTAGAGATGAGCTAATGTTTTAATATTTTCGATTCGGATTGCGATCGCCGAATTTGCGATATTCACTGATTTATTCATCGAATGTTCGACGAATGTTACCGCACGGAAGAGGATTCAATGGAGCGACAAAAAAAACGCATACGCAACACCTTAAAACAGGTCCAAAAGCTGCCAAAACACATCAAATTAGGGGTAGACCTGGAAAGTGCCATCAATTGACCCAGAGTACAAGTACTATAATTATTATTACTATTACAGTGACATTTATTCCGTGGCGCATTACATGTCAAAAGGGGTCACCGACTGGCACAAGAGGAGAGATGATACTGCCTGCCAGGGCGCACAAACAATCTACAAGGGATGGGTGAGGATACAGAGTAGGTCAGGGTACAGCTAGTCGTGCAGCGGTATGCTGGAGTGAGGCTTACCGCAGATTGTATGCTTGTCACAAGAAGTGGGTCTTCAGCTTTCTTTTCAAGGTTTGCACGGTAGGCGAGAGTCTGATGTGTTAGGGCACAGCAATACACAGTAGCGGAGATGCACGGGACAAATCTTGTATGCGATCGTGACAAGAAAAGATAAGAGGGAAGTAAAGAAGTAGATCTTGGAAGGATGGGAAGTTGCATAAAGGTAATTAGAACAGGGAGACTAGGTCACACATGTATGGAGGAGACAGGTTTTTGATGGCTTGGTATGCCAAAGTTAGGCTTTTCAACTGGATTCCCTGGCAACAGGGAGCCAGCACAGGGATTGACAGAGGGGAGAAGTCTGGGAATAGCAGGGTGTCAGGTGGATTAATCGGCCAGCACAGTTTAGGATAGATTTTGTGAGTGGTAGAAGGGAGGCCACAGAGCAGGAGCTTATAGTAGTCGAGGCGGGAGATGATGAGGGTGTGCCCTGGTGTTTTTCTACATTCATGGTGGAGGATTGTGCGGATCCCCGAGATACTTTGGAGTAAGAGTGAGCAGTAAGTGTAAAGGGCTTGGATCTGACATTTGAAGGACAGGTCAGAGTCAAGCTTGCGGGACTAGGGAGATTGGGCAGTCATTCACTTTGATAGATAGGTCAGTTGGGAGGGGGGTGAATGAGATGGTGGAAAGATGATGCATTCGGTTTTATTCATGTGAAGTTTTACAAATCTAGCACAGAAGAAAGATGAAATATAGGACACACATTGTGGGATTCTGGTTAGTAAGGAGGTGATATCAGGTCCAGAGAGGTAGATCTCTGTGTCATCAGCATAGAGGTGATACTGAAAGCCGTGAGACCATGAGCTGTCCCAGGCCAAAGTTGTAGATGAAGAACTGAACCTTACGGGACACAGACATATAGGGGGTGAGATGAAAAGGTGGTGTGTGAGTGAGAGACACTGAATGTCCTGTCGGTTAGATATGAAAAGATCCAAGACAGGGCCAAGTCTGTGATGCCAAGAGTAGTGTTGAGCCACCCCCGTAGTGTTCGAGTTCGGTTCGGTTCGTCGAACACCCGTGTGTTCGCCGAACTGTTCGTCGAACTGTTCGTCGAACACCTTCGAACACCGTTAAAACCAATGGCAGGCAAACAAAAACACATAGAAACACATAGAAAACACCTTCAAAGGTGTCCAAAAGCTGACAAACTGCTCAGAAGACACAACTAACACATGGAAAAGTGACAAGTATATATAGTCATGAGAAAAGAAAAGAAGTGGAGGAGTAAAAGGAGGGGGAGACACAGATATAGGCATGTCATGCCCTTCTAAAATCCAAAAAGTGAGAAGCCGACACGTTCAGTCCGCACCTGCCCGTGCCACCTCCGTGTCGCTGGGTTTGTGCCAGAGCCGCGGTGAACCCTGACGGCCAGCCCCCCTCTCCCAATACTGGTGCCTGTCCGCTGGTGGGTGGAGCGAGCCCCCCTGTGGTGGAGGCAGCACTAAGTTTTTTAATTTAAATTGTCTCTCTAATTTGAATGAATACACTTTAAATCCATTTACAAGGATCTATTGGAGGGCAAGTCTCATGCCAGCAGCCGCGTAATTCCAGCTCCAGTAGCGTCCACTAAAGCTGCTGCAGTTAAAAAGCTTTTATAAGGATCGAGCTCGGCTGTCCACCGCAAGGCATCCTACTGCCAGTCCCAGCCCCTATGCCTTGGGGTGCCTCCTGATGCTCTTCACTGAGTATCCCGTGGTCCCGAAGCATTTCCTTTGAAAAAATTAAGTGTCCAAACTACAGGTGGTGTAGCTTGCTTAACAGCCGGGATAATCCGCTGACTAGCAGACACTGCTTCTAGGCACAAAGTATTTCCTGGGCTAGATGCAGTTAAAAATTTGTAAGTAGATACTCTCGTTGGATGCTGAGAAAGCATTCCATAGAGTTTCCTGGCACGCCATATATGATTCTCTTAAAAAGCTTGGGGTAGGGGTCTAGGGGACCCTTTTATAGCCAAAATCACGGCCCTGTATAACAATACGTCACCTAGGCTGAAGATGAATGGAACTGTAGCACCCTGAGGGCTCGGTTGCTACAGACGTATTGCACCTCACCCAGAGGTGTGATATCTCACTCTCAGGTAAGGATGGAGTGTGGATCAGGACCCGACAACTGCATGCATTACACCACATTGCCGTGGGGCAGGGCGACCAATATGCCCCTGAGATGGGCACGACAGTCCCTGTCCCTGGCTGGAGTGGGGGGAGGGAACACTGAGGAAGGGGAACCCTGTAGTGCAGGAGCAGGGAGGAAGCAGTTCCTGTGTGCATTGAGAAGGGAGTATAAAAGATGGGCACCATCTTAGTTCAGTGCAGAGAAGTCTGAGCAGAAGTGGCAGGGAGCAGGGGCTCTGCATGAGCTCTGCTCCGGAGGCGGGCCTAGTAACAGAGGCCCAGGCCTGCAAGAGGGAGAAGGAAGGAAGAGGAGCGGAGAATGCTCCAGGAACGAGGAATGAAGGGACCCCAGGGGTGCGGACGGGCGAGTCGCCACCGCACGCCCGAATCCACCTGCGTGGAGGGGTCAGGCCAAAGGGGGAGACCGGTCCCCGAACTAGTGGAGGCAGGAAACGACCCTCAGCTAGAAACCGGAGGCTCTGACATTTTATGTGGCGCAGCCCCTCGCTACACCCGCTAGGAAGGCACCACATAGGGTCAGGGAAACTGGCGCCAAGTTTACCAAGAGGAGGCCCGAGGCAGCCGGACAGAAGTGTTGGTAAGAAAGGCCAGACAAAGGACACACAAAGGGGGTCCTGTGAAGCGCTCCAAAGTTATCTGGGAGTTGTCTGAGCCCCTCACCTGGTGAGCACAGTACGACGTGGGCAGCCGTTACCTGCAGACGTGGTCTGGATAATAAGAACTGTGAGTAAAGGCCCTGAACTGCATCACTGACTCCGTGTCGTTACTGCTGATGCTCTGCACCATCACCCCCATCCTCCACATACACTGCCCTGAGGCTATACTCCTCCCGTGGGGAGTTATGCTACGCTCTGCTGCACCCACAACACCAGCCTCAGCGGTCTGCCCTGTAGCGGCGGTTCACTCTGACCGCAATCCACGGGTGGCGTAGTCGGACATTTAAACATCAAAACCACATAAATAGTTCCGCCACTGGTTTGACCACCCTGAGCCACGGAACTGGGTCGCCGCCATGAAGACTACAACCACCAGCATCCACCAAAAAGGGTCCGGCTCCGGGTGTCCCAAGGCCCAGGGGGTGCGTCAGAACATTTTCATCACCTTTCACAATCACCAATGGGACAAGGCAGGGATGTCCTCTGTCCCCTCTCTTATACATCCTAGTGACGGAGCACCTGCTCTCATCAATTCGCCATAACCCCAATATTAGGTGGATTGAGGTAGGAGGCACCGAGTACAAGTGCTCTCTATTTGCTGATGATGTCCTAGTATATATCACTCAATCACATATATCCATCCATGCTGTTATGGCTGAAATAGATCACTTTGTTACATGGTCAAATTTTAAAATCAATGCAGCGAAGTCTGAGGCCCTCGATGTCTCCCTCCCCAAATTCATATAGGATTCCATCCAGTCCAACTTTCCCTTTGCCTGGCCCTCACAGGGTATCAAATACTTAGGAATTCCTATTCATAGAGACCTCTCCCATCTATGTTATCTTAATTTTGGGCCCTTTATTGAACAACTCCATACAGACCACGGTTGGCAAGTTAGAACTGTAAGATTCACTACGTGAACCACTGGTGTTTTGTGGAAAAGCACATGTACACTGCGTTCCAAATTATTATGCAAAAAGTGTTTAGGAGTGATAAGGGAAGAATTTGTTTGTTTGTCAGTTAAACTCATTGATGGTGATGTGTGTCAGGGCTCTTTATATCACTGTAAGCAATTGCAGACACCTGTGCTAATTAGTTTGGCAGGTGTGTCCAATGAAAGGCAAGACTACTTAAGAAGGCTCTCTCACATTATTAAGCAGCCTACATTTTTTGCCAAAATGGGAAAGAAAAAGGATGTGTCGGCTGCTGAGAAGCAACAAATTGTGGAGTGTTTAGGTCAAGGCATGACTACAATCAACATTGTGCGATGATCAGGATGAAGTGTCTTGGCAATCAAGAAGTATGTAGCTGATTCACAGTACACACGTGTGCGTGCTGATAAGGGCAAATTGAGGACTCTTTCCTACAGGCAATTACGTCAGGTTGAAAGAGCAGCGGCAAAAAAGCCTTGTCATAGCAGCAGACAAGTTTTTGAAGCTGCTTGTGCCTCCAACGTCCCCCGAACAACAAGATGCAGGGTCCTTCAGAGGTTTGCAGCTGTGCATACGCCATCCTGTCGACCTCCTCTATCCACTTCACACAAGCAGAAACGGCTCCAGTGGGCCAAACATTACATGAAGACTGATTTCAAAACTGTTTTGTTCACGGATGAGTGCCGTGCAGCGCTCGATGGTCCAGATGGATGGAGTGGAGGATGGCTGGTTGATGGACACCCCACGCAAACACGGCTACAGCGCCAACAAGGAGGAGGTGGAGTAATGTTTTGGGCTGGAATCATGGGGAGAGAGATTGTCGGCCCCTTTAGGATCCCTGAAGGCGCTAAAGATGAACTCCATAATGTATGTGGATTTTCTCAAACAGCACTTCCTGCCATGGTTCAAGAAGAAGAACCGTGTATTTCACAGCAAGATCATTTTTCTGCATGATAATGCACCATCTCAGGCTGCACATAAAACATCTGCATCTCTGGCTGATATGGGCATAAAAGGGGACAAACTTATGGTGTGACCCCCATGCTCCCCTGACCTCTACTCCATTCAGAACCTTTGGAGCATCATTAAAAGGAGTGTCTATGATGGCGGGAGGCAGTTCACATCTAAGCAACAGCTCTGGGAGGGTATTCTGTCCTCATGCAAAACAATTGAAGCAGAAACCATCCAAAACCTGACAAATTCAATGGACGAGAGAGTTCAGAAGCTCCTTTCGAACAAGGGGTCCTATGTGAAAATGTAACATCACCTAGAATAAAGTTTTGAGTTGAAAACTGTTTGATTTCAGTTTCTAACAACCTGCTAATGCTTATAATTTCAAAAATGACCATTTTTTTGGTCTTTATTAAAATGAAAAGGTTGATCGAAAAGTTTGGGGGATCTAAGAGTGGGGCAACCCAGTAGTCATGATTACTTCGAATTCTGACAATATGAGGGTCATGCTGCAGGTAGTGCAGCAAGAAGGCACTTATGTGTCTTGCGCATCTCGGAGCCCCAAAATTATTTTCCGGGCTAGATGCAGCTAAAAATTATTATTAATTTTAAATCTGGTGAAGCTTTAGTATAGATGGCCTAATAGGATCAGTGCTGCACACTGCTACAAAGCCCAAATTATTTTCCAGTCAAGATACAGATAAACATGATTAGTAATTTTAAATCTGGTGGAGCTTATTATAGATGGCCTAATAGGATCAGTGCTGCACACTGCTACAAAGCCCAAATTATTTTCCAGCCAAGATACAGATAAACATGATTAGTAATTTGAAAGCTTAAAACGGTTGGTAGGGTGATTTTAACCAATCATCAAGCTTTTACTCTCCCCAGGATGACACAGGGGTAGAAAAGTCGTTTCGGATCCATGATTTGTTCATCTTTATGAACGTGAGTCTGTCTACATTATCAGTGGAGAGCCGCGTGCGCTTATCTGTCAGCACACCACCAGCAGCGCTGAACACACGTTCAGACAGAACGCTGGCTGCGGGGCATGACAAGATCTCCAAGGCGTAAGTGGCTAGCTCCGGCCATTTATCCAGATTGGAAGCCCAAAAAGAGCAAGGGTCCAGTGACACAGTCGTGGCTTCAATGTTTACTTGGAGATACTCCTGTACCATCGTCTCTAGGCGTTGACTATGTGTCAGACTTCTTGTCTCCTGTGGCCTTGCAAAGGATGGGCTAAAAAAGTGGTGAAATGATTCCGCAAAATTGATGTTACCAGCAGATACTGTGGTTCTGTTACGGTTTGAGTGCTGAACACTTGACGGTCCCACGGTTGGCAAGTTGGAACTGTGAGATTCACTACGTGCACCACTGGTATTTTGTGGAAAAGCACATGTAAGATTCTGCAACAGTCTCTGCTGATACTCCTGCATGCGTGCATCCCTTTCTATGGCAGGAATAATTTCTGCAAATTTACTTTTGTACCGGGGATCTAACAGTGTGGCAACCCAGTAGTCAGGATTATTTCTAATTCTCACAATTCGAGGGTCATGTTGCAGGTAGTGCAGCAAGAAGGCACTCATGTGTGTTGCGCATCCAGGAGCACCAAGTCCCTGTTGTGTTGGTGGCGAGGTAACAATCATGCTTCCTTCCTCTGTCCTCTCCCCCCAACCTCGCACAACAGAAATGTGATCAAGGTCTCCCTCATCTGATGAGTCTTCCATCAGTTCATCCTCCACTTCTTCCTGGGCTCCTGCACCTTCCTCACTAGTTTGGCTGCTACCATGCGCCCTGGTAAAACCATCTCCCCCCACCCTCACATGCCTGCCGCCTTGGTGCTGCCGACCGTCTGGACCTTGCAGATGTTAGCCCTTCCGCATACAACTCCTCCTCCTCTACTTCCTCCACCTCCTCTTGTGCCACCACCTGACTCCGAATTCTGTTTAACATGTGCTCCAGCATGTAAATCACCGGAATAGTCATGCTGATAATGGCATCGTCAGCACTAAACATCTTCGTCGCCATTTCAAAACTGTGCAGAAGGGTGCATAGGTCCCTGATCTGAGACCACTCCTCCAGCGTGATTTGCCCCACCTCTGAATCTCGTTGGCCCAGGCTATACGTCAGAACGTATTGCACCAGGGCTTGTCGGTGCTGCCACAGTCGCTGCAACATGTGCAGAGTTGAATTCCACCGGGTAGGCACATCGCATTTTAGCCGGTGAAGTGGCAGGCCCAACGACTACTGTAGAGATGTAAGTCGCTGAGCTGCGGGATGCGAACGGCGGAAGTGAGCACACAGCGACCGTGCCCTCTGCAGAAGGCCATCTAGTCTGGGATAGTGGGCTAAATATTGCTGGACAACCAGGTTCAACACGTGAGCCATACAAGGCACGTGTGTGACATTGCCCCGGCGAAGGGCCACACCCAGGTTTGCAGCATTGTCGCACACGGCCTTCCCTGGTTTCAGGTCCAGTGGAGACAACCATTCATGAAATTGGTTCTCCAGAGCTGACCACAACTCCTCAGCTGTGTGACTCACATTTCCCAGACATTTCAATGTAAAAACCGCCTGATGACGTTGAGCCCTACTGCCAGCATAGTAAGGAGGTGTGCAGGATCCCTTCTGCACAGTTAGAAAGCTTGTGGCATGACCAGACAGGCTATGGGTGCAGGTGGAGGACCGAGAGGAGGTTGAGGAGGCAGAAGCAGTGGAGGAACTTTGACATAAAGAGGATTGACGCACAACTCGTGGGGACGGCAAGACTTTGACAGCAGCCCCTTGTCCTGCTGTCACCATAGTTACCCAGTGCCCAGTCAGCGACATGTAACGCCCCTGTCCATGCCTACTCGTCCAAGTGTCTGTGGTGAAATGCACCCTGTCACACACAGAGTTTCTCAAAGAAGCGGTGATGTTGTGTGCGACATGCTGGTGGAGCGCCGGCACACCTTTCTTTGAGAAGTAGTGCCGACTGGGCATCTGGTACTGGGGCACTGCGACGGACATAAGGTCTAGAAAATCCTCTGTGTCCACCAGGCGGAAAGGCAGCATTTCTGTAGCCAAGAGCTTGCAGATGGTGAAATTCAACCTCTTAGCTTTCTCATGGCTAGGAGGAAATGGTCTTTTACTTGTCCACATCTGAGGGACCGAGGGCTGGCTATTGTGCTTAGACGGGGTTGATAAGGGTGTCCCCGGCAAACTGCCGGTCTGTGAGGAAGATGCAGGCGGACATGTTAGGTTGCCTTGATCCAAAAGTGGTGCTATCGATGTCGGACAGCGCTCAACACCAGCTGGTGTTACCACCTCCAAAGAAAATGATGACCTGCCAATCACGCTGGCTGTTGCGGGTAAAGAGGTGGCAGGTCTGCGCCCCAAAACAGGTGTGACTGCTGTCCCCCCAGTCACAGAGGATGAAGAGGCCGCGGATGCACAAGATATGGCAGACGGTGGTTGGCCCGGCCGGCTAGGCCGCATTGTAGCACACTGAGCTTCCCACTGCAACTTATGCTTCATGTCCATGTGCCGGTTCATGCATGAAGTACTCAAACTATGTATTTTTTGGCCTCTACTTAGCTTTTGCTGACAAATGTTACAGATAACACGAGTTGGGTCATCTTTATCGATCTGAAAAAATGTCCAGGCTATGCAAGGCTTAGCACCCATGCGACCTGAAGAGCCACCACGACTTGTGGTGAGAGGCAGAGTTGTGTTTGAGGATGCTGTTGTTGACGTGCTTCCAGTACTACGTCTCTGTCTAGGAAGGCGCAACCTGACCTCGTCTTCACTAGCATCTTCCTCCACCTCCTCTGCTGACCTCATCTCTTGGCTGACTGTGGGTTGACAGTAAGTGGGATCTCCAACCTCATCATCATCACCCTGTGCGTTATCACACCCGTCGTCCTCAGAGCCAACCTGTTCCTGCCCTGACAAAAAACTAAAGTTGTCGCTCGAATCAGGTATTTGAGTCTTATCATCGTCTTCCTCATTGTCTCCACCAACAGGAGTTACAGTTTGGGAATGAGGGTCTACATTATGGTCAGAACCTTCTGCGTCTGGTCCTGGATCCGACTCATAAAGATTCTGGGCATCAGTGCAGATCATTTCCTCGTCTGGATTCACAGAAGCGCTGGAGTCGACCTCTGATTCCCAGGCTATAGTATGAGTAAACAGCTCTGCAGACTCAACCATCTGTTCTACCTCATACTCAGACGGGCAGCTGGAGATTTGGGAGCTGTGAGGAAGCAAGTGCGATTGGGGTGACACCTTTGAGGACTGGAGTATTTGTGATGTTGAAGTTGATGTGGAGGAGAGCCCACTTAAAGGAGCACTTGATATCCGTTGAAGCACCTGCTGTTTTTGTGCCTCATCTCGAATTTGTAGCGATTGGCGTGGCCGTAAGAAAGGGATCTTATCACATTGTCCGCTAAAAGAAGTAGACATTTTAGTTTGGCTGGAAGATGGTCTTTCTTCTGCAGATGTTACTGTTGCTTTAACACCTACCCCACGGACACAACCTTTTTTCCCCTTCCCAACACGCCTATTCCCCTTTCCACCAGCAGCAGGCCTTTTTCCACTCATTTTGGTGGTTAACTAATTCACAACTCTGGAGTTGTTTGCACAAAAAAACAATGGATGGGAACCGAGCAGAGCTGAGTGGCCAAACTGTGGTATTAGGCCAAAACTATTGGCTGGGTTAGATGCAGAAAAAAATGATATTCAATTTGCAACCTGATGGAGGTCTGTATAGATGGAAACACAAGCAGGTGTAGTGCTATAGAAATTTAAAACTTAACATTTATTACCACTGGATAAAATATATGCAATATACAAGGACCTAAAAAAACACAGATATACTGTCTGTGATATTAGATAGCCAAAATACTTCCAAGTATTGTTGCGTCCAAAGATATAAACATATGTCATATAAGCATATTGTATCTCCGACGCAACCAAGAAAGTGTGGCAAAAAGAAAATGATGGAGCCTACGGGACACTATAACAACTTATTGTGTCTCAATATATGAGAACGCAGAAACATTAACCCCATCAATGGTAACCATTTAACTTTGCTATATATAGAAATGGAACATCCTCACCAATTTTGATATCCGTTCCTGCTCTCAGACTTCAAAGATAGCTCCATATAATGGGGGCAGACCAAGTCTCATAGGGTCACCAGCCCATCACAAAATACCGCTACCGACGCGTTTCTTTGCCTTAGCTAGTCATCAGGGGAAAAAAGAGAAGACATGCGGTATGCACGCTGCCCACAATCGCGCAGCTCATTCACCAGACAGCGCCATTTGACACTCTGATAAGTCCTCTTTTAAATCCTAGTCGCGCTATACTCGCGCTCGTGTCACTTCCGGTTCCGGTCAGCTGACATCCGGTATGTGGAACGCAGGTGCCGGCCGTGACACGCAAGCGTCACATCTGGTGTGCGCATCACAAACAGGGAAAACCGCACACTACGGAGCGACGATTTAGGGGCACACAAGGTAACCAACTGACATCTTGTGTTGGATGGTGACATGAAGCCCTCCCATCCATAAGTACCCCAGGCCAGGGCAAATGTCCAAGTTATACAGTAACTGACACCCATCCAGGCACATACCGTATGTACCGCGGTATATACTAACCGCGTATATTCTGCCCCAATGGTTTATGAGCTGGAAATACCTCATAGGTCAAAACCGCACAGTGGTGCCACGGCCCAGGTCGAGAGCGCACTTAAAACCCAAACAATAAATTATTATGAAAATAAAATGGAAATCAAGGTGAAATTATGAAAAAAAGGGGGATATGAAGAAATATGGAGAAACATGAAGAGAAATGGGAGGGACCGCACCTCACAGAATTAGAGGGAGAGAAATGAAGGGGGCCAGGGGACCTATAAAAAGCCCTATTGAGCAACTAAAACAACATCACCCTACCTGGCAGTGGAGGTTGGCACCATAAAACCTGCGCAAATGGCGCCCCCACTCCTCGACGGCTGTCCCTACACTCCTTTCCCTAATTCACCCTACACTTATAGGAAGGACCTATAAGACAGCTGTTCATTGAGGCCGTGAGGAGCCATTGTCCGCAGCCTAAAGATCCACTTCGTCTCCCTTTGCAAAATCAGTTTGTCCCAGTCACCCCCTCTTGGCGGGACCATTACTTTGTCAATTCCCATGAATCGTATCATATCCCTACTATTCGGGTGTGCGTTATTCACATGTTTTGCCAGGGGGGTGTCTCTTTTCAGGATGATATCCCTTTGATGTTCCCCCACTCTTCTCCTCAATTCCCTCCTTGTTTTCCCCACATATTCCATTCCACAAACACATTTGGCCATATAAATGATTCCCCCACTTTTTCGGCTGCTTTTAGAGAATTAACTAAAATTTATAAACAACAGATTACATCTTGGTGGGAGGTACAAACACTTGATAACTACTTAAGGGCAGGCATCGTCCCGAGGAACCTTCGGATCACATTGTTTCCTTCATTTCGGTACAAGAGTCAGACCCTACTGGGCCTCTGGGAAAAGGAGGCGACCGCGAGTTCCCTGAGGTTTATGAAATTGCTTTTAGATGAGGAGAGAATTACATTAGCCGCTTTGAATGAATCATTGAGAACACAAGTGGAATTAACAAAAAAATTCTCTTTGGAACCTGAATTTAATGCTAAGGAAACGCTACTCCAGAATACAATAGAAAGATTTCAATATCACCTGAAGGAACGGAAGCATAAATTCTTTATTAAAGATTTACAAGATTTCAAGGAAAATAAGGCTTACAACTTTCTCTGTAGTAGGAGTCCAAGACACCCGGACACAGACATTTCGTCCACTGACACTGATCTATCTGAGTCAGAGGTCAGATCTAAATCACATCGTGGTAGACAGAGGGGAAGAGGAGGTGGAAGGATCCGTGGTAGAATTAATAGTAACAGGAGTTCCCCCCCTAGGACCCATTTTTTAGAGGAGGGTTATCCACTACGCAATCGCCTCAATCTGAGCAACCCCACACCGACATTATGAATCCTCAAATCATAAACCTATCCTCGAGGAGCCTCACTTCCTTGGAGTTGGAGGTCTTGGGTAGGGGTCTGACTTTTGTACCGGCAACAGATTATAACTCCTTTGAGGTCATAAAGGATGTAAATTTATTTGTGCACAAGTTGAAGTGGCGCAAGCACTTCATTAAGATTGATAAACAGGCATGTGCAGAACTGGGGGTTCGTGAAGAACTCCTACCCGATATTAGAACCCTTTTTCACCTTGGTGATGTCGATCCCAACCTTGAGGGTAATGGTCCATTCACCAATCTGAAACTGAAGAGCACTAAAATGCCACCCCCACAGAGTGATTTGAGTCCCATTGACGTATTCTTGAACATAGTAACTAAGGACTTGAGAGATCTGGAGAATGATCCCGGACGCTCTAGACATAATTTTACCCGTTGTGAGATGCAAGCACTGAGGTCACTGGAAAATGATCAACACATCACCATAAAACCATCGGACAAAGGGGGTAATGTGGTGATCATGGATACCAGTGGTTATCACTCGATGTGCAGTGTAATACTAAACGTCAAGGAGTGTTATAGCACTTTAAATGCGGACCCCACGAGGAGATTTTCTCAAGAGCTGGAGGAACTGGCGAATGGGGCTATGAGGGATGGCATCCTAAACAAACAGGAGAGAGACTTTGTTTGTCCATTCCATCCAGTTATGTCTACCTTCTATAGTTTACCAAAGGTACATAAGGGTCTGAATCCACTTAAGGGACGCCCCATTATATCGGGGGTAAACAATCTAACCCAAAATTTGGGAATATACTTGGAGAAGGTACTTAAACCCTTTGTCTTAAGCTTGAACTCATTTATCGGGGATACCAATGACCTGCTCCGTAAACTGGAAAGTATGACGGTCGATAAAGACGTGACTCTAGCGAGCATCGATGTCGAGTCATTATACTCCTCAATACCTCATGATAGGGGTTTGGAGGCGATACGCTTTTTCCTTATGGGGAGAGGCAAACAATTTGAGCGACACAATCGCTTTGCAATGGAGGCTCTTCAGTTTTGCTTGACAAAAAATGTGTTCCTCTTTGGTGGAAAATACTTCCACCAACTCAGGGGTACTGCGATGGGGAGCCCATGTGCCCCATCGTATGCCAATCTATACCTGGGTTGGTGGGAGGAAACCGTTGTGTTTGGAGACATCCCCATTGAGGGTGGTGAAAACATTTTGCTATGGGTTCGTTATATTGACGATGTCTTAGTACTGTGGCAGGGGGACAAAACATCCTTTGGAGACTTTGTGGAAAAGCTTAATCACAATGACCTCAACCTACATTTTACTTTTGAGTTTGGCCCCCATGAGTTGCCCTTCCTTGACATTCTGATACGGATAGGGAGGGATGGAGAGATAGGAACTAGCACCTATAGGAAAACGACTGCCTCGAATTCCTTCCTCAGATGGGAAAGCAACCATCCAGTCCCCCTCAAGAGGGGCATACCAAAGGGGCAATTCATGAGGGTCCGGAGGAACTGTTCGGACGATGCCATTTTTAAAGCCCAGGCTACCGACCTCTGTCAAAGATTTTATGAGAGGGGTTATCCAAAGAAGGTAGTAGTTGAGGCTTATGAAGAGATTTTGGTCAGGGACCGCTCCTCCTTGCAACATCCATCCCCGAATTTGGATAAGGACAATACTTTCTGCAGACTCATCACCACCTTCTCCAATCAGTCATATACAGTCCGTAGGATACTACAAAAACATTGGCCGATTTTACTAATGGATGAGGACATTGGTGACGTGGTCGATTCAAGACCCATGATTACCTACAAAAGGGGTAGATCCCTTAGGGACAGATTGGTCCATAGTCACTATATGGGCCATCTGGGGAACAACTGGTTGAGAAGTTCTATTAATGGCTGCTTTAAATGCAGCGGATGCGTATCATGTAAAGTTATCACACAAGGAAAAGACTTCACAAGTAATGTCACCGGGAAAACATTTGTTGTCAAACATTTTATCAACTGTAGATCCAAGGGAATCATTTATATGGCCAAATGTGTTTGTGGAATGGAATATGTGGGGAAAACAAGGAGGGAATTGAGGAGAAGAGTGGGGGAACATCAAAGGGATATCATCCTGAAAAGAGACACCCCCCTGGCAAAACATGTGAATAACGCACACCCGAATAGTAGGGATATGATACGATTCATGGGAATTGACAAAGTAATGGTCCCGCCAAGAGGGGGTGACTGGGACAAACTGATTCTGCAAAGGGAGACGAAGTGGATCTTTAGGCTGCGGACAATGGCTCCTCACGGCCTCAATGAACAGCTGTCTTATAGGTCCTTCCTATAAGTGTAGGGTGAATTAGGGAAAGGAGTGTAGGGACAGCCGTCTAGGAGTGGGGGCGCCATTTGCGCAGGTTTTAGGGTGCCAACCTCCACTGCCAGGTAGGGTGATGTTGTTTTAGTTGCTCAATAGGGCTTTTTATAGGTCCCCTGGCCCCCTTCATTTCTCTCCCTCTAATTCTGTGAGGTGTGGTCCCTCCCATTTCTCTTCATGTTTCTCCATATTTCTTCATATCCCCCTTTTTTTCATAATTTCACCTTGATTTCCATTTTATTTTCATAATAATTTATTGTTTGGGCTTTAAGTGCGCTCTCGACCTGGGCCGTGGCACCACTGTGCGGTTTTGACCTATGAGGTATTTCCAGCTCATAAACCATTGGGGCAGAATATACGCGGTTAGTATATACCGCGGTACATACGGTATGTGCCTGGATGGGTGTCAGTTACTGTATAACTTGGACATTTGTCCTGGCCTGGGGTACTTATGGATGGGAGGGCTTCATGTCACCATCCAACACATGATGTCAGTTGGTTACCTTGTGTGCCCCTTAATCGTCGCTCCGTAGTGTGCGGTTTTCCCTGTTTGTGATGCGCACACCAGATGTGACGCTTGCGTGTCACGGCCGGCACCTGCGTTCCACATACCGGATGTCAGCTGACCGGAACCGGAAGTGACACGATCGCGAGTATAGCGCGACTAGGATTTAAAAGAGGACTTATCAGAGTGTCAAATGGCGCTGTCTGGTGAATGAGCTGCGCGATTGTGGGCAGCGTGCATACCGCATGTCTTCTCTTTTTTCTCCTGATGACTAGCTAAGGCAAAGAAACGCGTCGGGAGCGGTATTTTGTGATGGGCTGGTGACCCTATGAGACTTGGTCTGCCCCCATTATATGGAGCTATCTTTGAAGTCTGAGAGCAGGAACGGATATCAAAATTGGTGAGGATGTTCCATTTCTATATATAGCAAAGTTAAATGGTTACCATTGATGGGGTTAATGTTTCTGCGTTCTCATATATTGAGACACAATAAGTTGTTATAGTGTCCCGTAGGCTCCATCATTTTCTTTTTGCCACACTTTCTTGGTTGCGTCGGAGATACAATATGCTTATATGACATATGTTTATATCTTTGGACGCAACAATACATGGAAGTATTTTGGCTATCTAATATCACAGACAGTATATCTGTGTTTTTTTAGGTCCTTGTATATTGCATATATTTTATCCAGTGGTAATAAATGTTAAGTTTTAAATTTCTATAGCACTACACCTGCTTGTGTTTACATTTATTTTTTTGTGTAGTTATTTCTAAAACCCCTGCTGCTGCATTCCGTATAGATGGACTAATAGAACAAGTCCCACACACAGCTAGAAGGCCAAATATTTTTTCAGAGGTAGATGCAGAAAAAAATTATATTCAGTTTGCAACCTTATGGAGGTCAGTATAGATGGACTAATAGAACAAGTCCCACACACAGCTAGAAGGCCAAATATTTTTTCAGAGGTAGATGCAGAAAAAAATTATATTCAGTTTGCAACCTTATGGAGGTCAGTATAGATGGACTAATAGAACAAGTCCCACACACAGCTAGAAGGCCAAATATTTTTTCAGAGGTAGATGCAGAAAAAAATTATATCCAGTTTGCAACCTTATGGAGGTCAGTATAGATGGACTAATACAACAAGTCCCACACACAGCTAGAAGGCCAAATATTTTTTCAGAGGTAGATGCAGAAAAAAATTATATTCAGTTTGCAACCTTATGGAGGTCAGTATAGATGGACTAATAGAACAAGTCCCACACACAGCTAGAAGGCCAAATATTTTTTCAGAGGTAGATGGAGAAAAAAATTATATTCAGTTTGCAACCTTATGGAGGTCAGTATAGATGGACTAATAGAACAAGTCCCACACACAGCTAGAAGGCCAAATATTTTGTTAGAGGTAGATGCAGAAAAAAATTATATTCAGTTTGCAACCTTATGGAGGTCAGTATAGATGGACTAATACAACAAGTCCCACACACAGCTAGAAGCCCAATATTTTTTCAGAGGTAGATGCAGAAAAAAATTATATTCAGTTTGCAACCTGATGGAGGTCTGTATAGATGGATTAATAGAACAAGTCCCACACACAGCTAGAAGCCCAATATTTTTTCAGAGGTAGATGCAGAAAAAAATATATTCAGTTTGCAACCTGATGGAGGTGTGTATAGATGGATTAATAGAACAAGTTCCACACACAGCTAGAAGCCCAATATTTTTTCAGAGGTAGATGAAGAAAAAAATATATGCAGTTTGCAACCTGATGGAGGTCAGTATAGATGGACTAGTACAACAAGTCCCACACACAGCTAGAAGCCCAATATTTTTTCAGAGCTAGATGCAGAAAAAAATTATATTCAATTTGCAACCTGATGGAGGTCAGTATAGATGGACTAATAGAACAAGTCCCACACACAGCTAGAAGGCCAAATATTTTTTCAGAGGTAGATGCAGAAAAAAATTATATTCAGTTTGCAACCTTATGGAGGTCAGTATAGATGGACTAATAGAACAAGTCCCACACACAGCTAGAAGGCCAAATATTTTTTCAGAGGTAGATGCAGAAAAAAATTATATTCAGTCTGCAACCTTATGGAGGTCAGTATAGATGGACTAATAGAACAAGTCCCACACACAGCTAGAAGGCCAAATATTTTTTCAGAGGTAGATGCAGAAAAAAATTATATTCAGTTTGCAACCTTATGGAGGTCAGTATAGATGGACTAATAGAACAAGTCCCACACACAGCTAGAAGGCCAAATATTTTTTCAGAGGTAGATGCAGAAATAAATATATTCAATTTGCAACCTGATGGAGGTCTGTATAGATGGATTAATAGAACAAGTCCCACACACAGCTAGAAGCCCAATATTTTTTCAGAGGTAGATGAATAAAAAAATATATGCAGTTTGCAACCTGATGGAGGTCAGTATAGATGGACTAGTACAACAAGTCCCACACACAGCTAGAAGCCCAATATTTTTTCAGAGCTAGATGCAGAAAAAAATTATATTCAATTTGCAACCTGATAGAGGTCAGTATAGATGGACTAATAGAATGATGCTATGCCCAAAAGATTTTACTTCACTAGGTGCAGTCAAAAAATTGGTATTCTATACACAGGTGGTATATCTTGCAACACAGATAGGCTGCTCCACTGACTAACACACTCTGCAATAGGCCAAAAAGGATTAGCTTTGCTAGATTCAGCCAAATGCTGTGAAAAAAACTTGCACAGCACTGGCACAGACCTGCCTGGCAAAAACTGATAGGAACTGATGTAACCTTGTCCTGAAAAGGACTCCAATTACAATTAGTCTTTACTCCCACAATCTATCTATTTAAGAGCACAGACCTGCCTGATAAAAGTCGTAGGAAATGCTGTAACCTAGTCCTTAAAAGGACTGCAATCACAACTATTCCCTACTCCCAAGCTATCTGTATATTTGTGCGAAAATTGGCTTGAAATTAACAAGGTATAGCGCACACAGCAACAGCGGTGCCGTCTAACACGCAGCTGCAGCAGTGAGAAAATGGTGGCGACGGGGAAAATGGCTTGGTCTTATAGGGCAAGGACATGTGACATACACTGCCAATGACACATGCCCTTGCTTGTGTGAAAAAAAGCACTTCGCTCCGTGTGTGCGCTGCTGATAGGCTGACAGATTGTACCTCCCCACTGCAAATGCGGGAAAGAGAAAAAAAAATGGAGATCTTCATTGTTCCTGCAGAGATCCATCCCCTGCCCCTCCCCCCACCCCGCTGTACACTCAAACTGCGTATTAACATTAATTTTCATCATTACTGAGAAAAAATCCAGTTATGATTTTGGTGCACGAACAGTTATCGAACATAACCTCGAACAGCCGAATTTTTCTCAAATTATTCGTGTTCGCCGAACGGCTCGAACACCGCCCAAAACAGCTCGAATTTGAGATTGGCGAACAGTTCAAGTAGAACAACGCTCATCTCTAGCCAAGAGATGAGAGTCAGTAGTAAGAGGGTATGGTCTACTGTGTCGAAGGCAGATTTCAGGTCTAGGAGGAAGAAGACAGAGTAGTCTGGCTTTGATTTGGCAGTTAGTAGGTCGTTGGTGACTTTAGTCTGGGCAGTTTCAGTGGAATGGTCGGAAGCCTGATTTTAAGCGGTCAAAGAGGGAGTGGGAGGAGAGGTTGGAGGACAGTTCAAAATAGACGTGTTGATCCAGTAGTTTGGAGTCATAGGGGAGAAGTGAGATGGGGCAATAGCTAAACATAGAATGGGTCAAGGGAGGGGTTTTGGAGGATGGGTGTGATCGAGGTATGTTTGAATGACGAGGGGAAGATGCCAGTCATTAGTGAGAGGTAGAAGAGGAGGGTTAAGCTTGGGATGAACACTGTGGTACGGTTTGGAATGAGGTGGGATGGTATTAGGTCAAGTTCACAGGTGGTGAAATGTGATTTGGAGAGTTAAGATGATCTTCCGTGATGGTGGAGAAGCTGGTTTTGGAGGAGGATAGTTGAGTCGTTATGAGAAGGGGCTGTGGGGGCTTTAAGCAAAAGCTTTGCCCTATGTTGTCAATCTTCTGCGTGAAGAATGAGGCTAAGTCTTCAGCTGAGATGAGAGGGAGGGGGAGCTGATGGACAGGAGACGGACTGGAAAGTACTGAATAACTGTTTAGGGTTGTGAGACGCTTATGCTATGAGAGATGAGAAGTAGGTTTGTTTTGCTGCAGTGAGCAATTGTGCAGCATTTTGAAAATGTCTGTTACTGGACTGCACTCCCTTTCTTTGGCAGTCGCACAGTGGTATGCCTTGTAGATGTGGGGCCGGAAGAACATGTACTCCAGTAGATGACAAGCACTGTATCAAGTGGCTTCTGCTCCTCTTCCTCCACATTAACATAACCCACAGAAGAGTCCTCAGAGGTGGCACCCCAATTACCCTTGTTTTCACCCACGTCACAACTCTCCAACCGGCCAACTGACTATGGGGAAGCACAGATGGGTGAGTCTGCAGAGCTGTTCACAAATTCTATTCCGTTGCATCAGAGGTCTGATCCAAAGCTTCACAGCCTCAAGAACGGGAAAGCATGTGTAGCAATGTCCAAATTTTTTTCAGTTGATCCGGGCCCGGACGAAGTAGGGTCCGAGAAGAATCCAAACCCTCGTCACAAGACATTAACCCCTGGGGGTGAGCATGGATGGGTTGGAGAAAGAAATAAATACACACCAGAACATGGGTAACTAAACTAATAGAAAATGGGGGTTGGAGAACTAAACTAATAAGACAACAGGGGTTGGAGTACTGAACTACTAAACAGCTAAGGTTGGAGAATGAAACAAATACACACCAGAACATGGAGAACTAAAGTAATAGAAAACAGGAGTTGGAGAACTAAACTAATAAGACAACAGGGGTTGGAAAACTAACCTACTAAACAGCTATGTTTGGAGAACTAAACCACTACACACCAGGGGATGGAGAACTAAACCACTAGACATCAAGGTGTCACTACACCGCAATTGTTGGAATCCCCAAGGCTTGCGGGACAACCCTCTGTATCTAACACTTCCTTCAGTGCTTCTGCATCCTCCACCTCCTCTAGGGCCTCCACCTGCACCCTCAACCTCTGTCTTACTGAGACACAAGTTCCAACAGTGCAGAGAGAATCCCCCTCACCTCCGTACTACGCAGACAGATCTCACCGCAATCAGGCAGTGTTAAAATTTATATGCCTTGGAGAAAGCAGTCATACAGCTGAAGAGTTGTGGACAGCTCTCCAGGCCGAGTTTGAGCAATGGCTATCTCCACTGAACCTGGGGCAAGGGAAGGTCGTGTGCGAAAACGGTGCAAACCCGGTGGCGGCCCTACGTTGGGGAAACCTCAGACATGTGCCTTGCATGGCTCGCATCATCAACCAGATGGTACAGCAATTTCTCCTCCACTATTCCGGCATGGGTGCGCTGCTGCAAAAACCACGGTCTCTGCGTGCTCACTTAAAACTATAAAAAGGAGCAGGATCTTTAGTATAAAAGCCAGACTACTAGACAACGCGCAAACACCTTCATGATGATAGAGGCCAACATCTCCTTAGCTTGCTGGTACTTTTCTGTGGGAATGCGCTTGTCTCAAACCAGCCAGGAATATTCAGTGAATGTCACGCCACGGTTTGGTATTAGCACCCAGTACCAGAAGCAAAGCCATCCACAATTTCCGTACCTCAGGAATTTTGTTTGGTAGACTGGCTGAGCAAACTTTAGTTTCTTACAAAGGAGCTGAAGACACTGAGTGGCAGTAGGTGCAAGTTTCTCCAGCATGACCTGTTTGTTATTGTTAGATGATATCAGAGGGAGAACATAACTGGGCTTTGCCAAGGTGCCATATTGCATCTTAAGTCTTATAGACCCTGCACTTGTGGCCTTACATTCTACAGGATGGTGGGGAAGGAGACAGTAGGTCATGGAGTTGAATTAGCTCCGGCGGTGTTGAGGTGAGGTGGCAGAGAGACAATGGCAGGCTGTAAGCTCTCTTGAAGATATGGGTTTTCAGGTTGTGTCTGAAGGATCCGAATGTGGTGGTTAATCGGACGTGTTGAGGCACAGGATTCCAGAGGATGGGGGATATTTGGTAGAAGTATTGGAGGTGATTGGATGAGGAACAAATAAGTGGGAAAGAAGGAGATCTTGGGAGGACCAGAAAATACGGAATGGAATATATCGGGAATTTAGTTCAGAGATGTATGAAGAAGAAAGGTTAGGGATGGCTTTGTATTTCAGTGTTAGTAGTTTGAACTGGATACGCTGGGCAATTGGGAGCCAGTGAAGGGATCTTATAGATCGCAATCTTATGGATTGATGGAGCCAGTCCACAGGAAAAAAAGCAGCCATAGAGTGTCCGGGAACTTTCCCACACACTTTTCTTAGCCAGGGATGCATTTTGACAGGGTTGGATTGGCCCACCATAGAACTGGAGACTCCTCTGCTGGGCCCTGGCTTCTCCATCAGGAGAGTTCATAGTTCAAACCTTGCAGGTTGTGATGATGATGAAGCCATCCATCTCTTTAGTTTTCTGTTACTTGGAATGCATGCGCAAGTATGCAGTCAGCCACCCACCCACAGGCCTCAATACTAAACTGCCACATTTCTGGACAGCTGCTTGCACTTGAAATGTTTCCTTTTAGGCTCATGGAGGTGGAAGCTTTTCAAAACCTCATGGCGGCGGCGGCCGGGTCTCCATACTCGGTCCCCAGCCACCACTATTTCTCTCGGTGTCGTCCCCGCCTCCCACAAGCACGGGTCCCAGAACATTACCAGTGCTCTCCCCAGTGCACTTAGTGGGAAGGACCGCTGTAAAGATCTGAGGTTGTGGGTTGTAAGTAATCACCTAGGCAGGTTAGCGATGCAACAATATTTTATTGATCACAGCCATGTTAATAAAGCAATTCCAGTTAAATGGCCAAAATACAGTTCTCTCAGTCCTCAAATTCCCAATCTGGGTTCAGTAGTTCCACTGGCTTTGTATAAGGCCATACTCACTGTCTCCCAACTTTTGGTTGGCCCACAGATTTCGTATCTCCAGCCAGAATATTCTGTAGCCACAGTCCATGATCCTCTAGACGACAGATAAAACAATGAAATCACAGGTATCCAGTAGCAGCAGTCCTTTTAAGAAAGTGTAAATCCAAGCGACATAATCCATAATGGTAGCATGTTTATCCATTCATCCTTCCAAGTCCACGGTCGTCATCCTCTTCCTTCAATCCTTCCACACAACTCTGACTAAAACATGACTTTCCTTTCTTTCCCTGGGATCAGTCCCCTCCCAGGTCAGAAGTGATCAGCCTCCCCCTAAAGCATTTACTGTTAGCTAAAAAGCAATGAAGAATTTTCTAGAAGCCTTCATCTGAGACTGCCTTTAAGACCCCCTGTGGTGATAGCTCCACTGTGTCTCAATCTACACTCATCTAATGAGATTATTGGCTGTTGAAACAATGGACTCCTGAGATTAAGATGAAATTAGTGGAATGCTGGACATTTTACAAGTGAATCTTACATACTGACAAGTAACCAGAACTATATAAAACATACCAAGTACCGTATTTTTCGGACTATAAGACGCACTTTTTTCCACCAAAATTTTGGAGGAGAGTAGGGGGGTGCGACTTATAGTCCCAACCTTCTATTCTATACTGTCTTGTTGCTGTGGGTGGTGGGGTTATGGGAGGGCAGCAGCGGCGAAGGAGCGGGGTACAGGAGGCAGCAGCGGCTACTGCAACCTATACTGTCCCTGCTGCTTTAGAAAATGAATATTCACTGGTCCCCATGACCATGGGCGTGGGGAGCAGTGAATATTCATTGTCCTTAATCACGGGCGTACAGTGTAGCTGCAGCGCGGCTCCTGCAGTGCTCGGCAGTCATTAGTGCCCGTTACTAAAGAGCATGAATATTCACCCCATCTGAACGCCCATGGGAGTGGAGAGGGGGTGAGTATTCATTAGTGTTGAGCCACCCCCGTAGTGTTCGAGTTCGGTTCGGTTCGTCGAACACCCGTGTGTTCGTCGAACTGTTCGTCGAACTGTTCGTCGAACACCTTCGAACACCGTTAAAACCAATGGCAGGCAAACAAAAACACATAGAAACACATAGAAAACACCTTCAAAGGTGTCCAAAAGCTGACAAACTGCTCAGAAGACACAACTAACACATGGAAAAGTGACAAGTACATATAGTCATGCGAAAAGAAAAGAGGTGGAGGAGTAAAAGGAGGGGGAGACACAGATATAGGCATGTCATGCCCTTCTAAAATCCAAAAAGTGAGAAGCAGAGACGGCCAGTCCGCTCCTGCCCGTGCCACCTCCGTGTCGCCGGGTTTGTGCCAGAGCCGCGGTGAACCCTGACGGCCAGCCCCCCTCTCCCAATACTGGTGCCTGTCCGCTGGTGGGTCGAGAGAGCCCCCCTGTGGTGGAGGCAGCTCTAAGCTTTTTAATTTAAATTGTCCCTCTAATTTGAATGAATACACTTTAAATCCATTTACAAGGATCTATTGGAGGGCAAGTCTCATGCCAGCAGCCGCGTAATTCCAGCTCCAGTAGCGTCCACTAAAGCTGCTGCAGTTAAAAAGCTTTTATAAGGATCGAGCTCGGCTGTCCACCGCAAGGCATCCTAGTGCCAGTCCCAGCCCCTATGCCTTGGGGTGCCTCCTGATGCTCTTCACTAAGTATCCCGTGGTCCCGAAGCATTTCCTTTGAAAAAATTAAGTGTCCAAACTACAGGTGGTGTAGCTTGCTTAACAGCCGGGATAATCCGCTGACTAGCAGACACTGCTACTAGGCACAAAGTATTTCCTGGGCTAGATGCAGTTAAAAATTTGTAAGTAGATACTCTCGTTGGATGCTGAGAAAGCATTCCATAGAGTCTCCTGGCACGCCATATATGATTCTCTTAAAAAGCTTGGGGTAGGGGTCTAGGGGACCCTTTTATAGCCAAAATCACGGCCCTGTATCACAATACGTCACCTAGGCTGAAGATAAATGGAACTGTAGCACCGAGGGCTCGGTTGCTACAGACGTATTGCACCTCACCCAGAGGTGTGATATCTCACTCTCAGATAAGGATGGAGTGTGGATCAGGACCCGACACCTGCATGCATTACACCACATTGCCGTGGGGCAGGGCGACCAATATGCCCCTGAGATGGGCACGACAGTCCCTGTCCCTGGCTGGAGTGGGGGGAGGGAACACTGAGGAAGGGGAACCCTGCAGTGCAGGAGCAGGGAGGAAGCAGTTCCTGGGTGCATTGAGAAGGGAGTATAAAAGGTGGGCACCATCTTAGTTCAGTGCAGAGAAGTCTGAGCAGAAGTGGCAGGGAGCAGGGGCTCTGCATGAGCTCTGCTCCGGAGGCGGGCCTAGTAACAGAGGCCCAGGCCTGCAAGAGGGAGAAGGAAGGAAGAGGAGCGGAGAAGGCTCCAGGAACGAGGAATGAAGGGATCCCAGGGGTGCGGACGGGCGAGTCGCCACCGCACGCCCGAATCCACCTGCGTGGAGGGGTCAGGCCAAAGGGGGAGACCGGTCCCCGAACTAGTGGAGGCAGGAAACGACCCTCAGCTAGAAACCGGAGGCTCTGACATTTTATGTGGCGCAGCCCCTTGCTCCACCCGCTAGGAAGGCACCACATAGGGTCAGGGAAACTGGCGCCAAGTTTACCAAGAGGAGGCCCGAGGCAGCCGGACAGAAGTGTTGGTAAGAAAGGCCAGACAAAGGACACACAAAGGGGGTCCTGTGAAGCGCTCCAAAGTTATCTGGGAGTTGTCTGAGCCCCTCACCTGGTGAGCACAGTACGACGTGGGCAGCCGTTACCTGCAGACGTGGTCTGGATAATAAGAACTGTGAGTAAAGGCCCTGAACTGCATCACTGACTCCGTGTCGTTACTGCTGCTGCCCTGCACCATCACCCCCATCCTCCGCATACACTGCCCTGAGGCTATACTCCTCCCGTGGGGAGTTATGCTACGCTCTGCTGCACCCACAACACCAGCCTTAGCGGTCTGCCCTGTAGCGGCGGTTCACTCTGACCGCAATCCACGGGTGGCGTAGTCGGACATTTAAACATCAAAACCACATAAATAGTTCCGCCACTGGTTTGACCGCCCTGAGCCACGGAACCGGATCGCCGCCACGAAGACTACAACCACCAGCATCCACCAAAAAGGGTCCGGCTCCGGGTGTCCCAAGGCCCAGGGGGTGCGTCAGAACATTTTCATCACCTTTCACAATCACCAATGGGACAAGGCAGGGATGTCCTCTGTCCCCTCTCTTATACATCCTAGTGACGGAGCACCTGCTCTCATCAATTCGCCATAACCCCAATATTAGGTGGATTGAGGTGGGAGGCACCGAGTACAAGTGCTCTCTATTTGCTGATGATGTCCTAGTATATATCACTCAATCACATATATCCATCCCTGCTGTTATGGCTGAAATAGATCACTTTGTTACATGGTAAAATTTTAAAATCAATGCAGCGAAGTCTGAGGCCCTCGATGTCTCCCTCCCTAAATCCATATAGGATTCCATCCAGTCCAACTTTCCCTTTGCCTGGCCCTCACAGGGTATCAAATACTTAGGAATTCCTATTCATAGAGACCTCTCCCATCTATGTTATCTTAATTTTGGGCCCTTTATTGAACAATTCCATACAGACCACGGTTGGCAAGTTAGAACTGTAAGATTCACTACGTGAACCACTGGTGTTTTGTGGAAAAGCACATGTACACCGCGTTCCAAATTATTATGCAAAAAGTGTTTAGGAGTGATAAGGGAAGAATTTGTTTGTTTGTCAGTTAAACTCATTGATGGTGATGTGTGTCAGGGCTCTTTATATCACTGTAAGCAATTGCAGACACCTGTGCTAATTAGTTTGGCAGGTGTGTCCAATGAAAGGCAAGACTACTTAAGAAGGCTCTCTCACATTATTAAGCAGCCTACATTTTCTGCCAAAATGGGAAAGAAAAAGGATGTGTCGGCTGCTGAGAAGCAACAAATTGTGGAGTGTTTAGGTCAAGGCATGACTACAATCAACATTGTGCGATGATCAGGATGAAGTGTCTTGGCAATCAAGAAGTATGTAGCTGATTCACAGTACACACGTGTGCGTGCTGATAAGGGCAAATTGAGGACTCTTTCCTACAGGCAATTACGTCAGGTTGAAACAGCAGCGGCAAAAAAGCCTTGTCATAGCAGCAGACAAGTTTTTGAAGCTGCTTGTGCCTCCAACGTCCCCCGAACAACAAGATGCAGGGTCCTTCAGAGGTTTGCAGCTGTGCATATGCCATCCTGTCGACCTCCTCTATCCACTTCACACAAGCAGAAACGGCTCCAGTGGGCCAAACATTACATGAAGACTGATTTCAAAACTGTTTTGTTCACGGATGAGTGCCGTGCAGCGCTCGATGGTCCAGATAAATGGAGTGGAGGATGGCTGGTTGATGGACACCCCACGCAAACACGGCTACAGCGCCAACAAGGAGGAGGTGGAGTAATGTTTTGGGCTGGAATCATGGGGAGAGAGATTGTCGGCCCCTTTAGGATCCCTGAAGGCGCTAAAGATGAACTCCATAATGTATGTGGATTTTCTCAAACAGCACTTCCTGCCATGGTTCAAGAAGAAGAACCGTGTATTTCACAGCAAGATCATTTTTCTGCATGATAATGCACCATCTCATGCTGCACATAAAACATCTGCATCTCTGGCTGATATGGGCATAAAAGGGGACAAACTTATGGTGTGACCCCCATGCTCCCCTGACCTCTACCCCATTCAGAACCTTTGGAGCATCATTAAAAGGAGTGTCTATGATGGCGGGAGGCAGTTCACATCTAAGCAACAGCTCTGGGAGGGTATTCTGTCCTCATGCAAAACAATTGAAGCAGAAACCATCCAAAACCTGACAAATTCAATGGACGAGAGAGTTCAGAAGCTCCTTTCGAACAAGGGGTCCTATGTGAAAATGTAACATCACCTAGAATAAAGTTTTGAGTTGAAAACTGTTTGATTTCAGTTTCTAACAACCTGCTAATGCTTATAATTTCAAAAATGACCATTTTTTTGGTCTTTATTAAAATGAAAAGGTTGATCGAAAAGTTTGGGGGATCTAAGAGTGTGGCAACCCAGTAGTCATGATTACTTCGAATTCTGACAATATGAGGGTCATGCTGCAGGTAGTGCAGCAAGAAGGCACTTATGTGTCTTGCGCATCTCGGAGCCCCAAAATTATTTTCCGGGCTAGATGCAGCTAAAAATTATTTTTAATTTTAAATCTGGCGAAGCTTATTATAGATGGCCTAATAGGATCAGTGCTGCACACTGCTACAAAGCCCAAATTATTTTCCAGTCAAGATACAGATAAACATGATTAGTAATTTGAAAGCTTAAAACGGTTGGTAGGGTGATTTTAACCAATCATCAAGCTTTTACTCTCCCCAGGATGACACAGGGGTAGAAAAGTCGTTTCGGATCCATGATTTGTTCATCTTTATGAACGTGAGTCTGTCTACATTATCAGTGGAGAGCCGCGTGCGCTTATCTGTCAGCACACCACCAGCAGCGCTGAACACACGTTCAGACAGAACGCTGGCTGCGGGGCATGACAAGATCTCCAAGGCGTAAGTGGCTAGCTCCGGCCATTTATCCAGATTGGAAGCCCAAAAAGAGCAAGGGTCCAGTGACACAGTCGTGGCTTCAATGTTTACTTGGAGATACTCCTGTACCATCGTCTCTAGGCGTTGACTATGTGTCAGACTTCTTGTCTCCTGTGGCCTTGCAAAGGATGGGCTAAAAAAGTGGTGAAATGATTCCGCAAAATTGATGTTACCAGCAGATACTGTGGTTCTGTTACGGTTTGAGTGCTGAACACTTGACGGTCCCACGGTTGGCAAGTTGGAACTGTGAGATTCACTACGTGCACCACTGGTATTTTGTGGAAAAGCACATGTAAGATTCTGCAACAGTCTCTGCTGATACTCCTGCATGCGTGCATCCCTTTCTATGGCAGGAATAATTTCTGCAAATTTACTTTTGTACCGGGGATCTAACAGTGTGGCAACCCAGTAGTCAGGATTATTTCTAATTCTCACAATTCGAGGGTCATGTTGCAGGTAGTGCAGCAAGAAGGCACTCATGTGTGTTGCGCATCCAGGAGCACCAAGTCCCTGTTGTGTTGGTGGCGAGGTAGCAATCATGCTTCCTTCCTCTGTCCTCTCCCCCCAACCTCGCACAACAGAAATGTGATCAAGGTCTCCCTCATCTGATGAGTCTTCCATCAGTTCGTCCTCCACTTCTTCCTGGGCTCCTGCACCTTCCTCACTAGTTTGGCTGCTACCATGCGCCCTGGTAAAATCATCTCCCCCACCCTCACATGCCTGCCGCCTTGGTGCTGCCGACCGTCTGGACCTTGCAGATGTTAGCCCTTCCGCATACAACTCCTCCTCCTCTACTTCCTCCACCTCCTCTTGTGCCACCACCTGACTCCGAATTCTGTTTAACATGTGCTCCAGCATGTAAATCACCGGAATAGTCATGCTGATAATGGCATCGTCAGCACTAAACATCTTCGTCGCCATTTCAAAACTGTGCAGAAGGGTGCATAGGTCCCTGATCTGAGACCACTCCTCCAGCGTGATTTGCCCCACCTCTGAATCTCGTTGGCCCAGGCTATACGTCAGAACGTATTGCACCAGGGCTTGTCGGTGCTGCCACAGTCGCTGCAACATGTGCAGAGTTGAATTCCACCGGGTAGGCACATCGCATTTTAGCCGGTGAAGTGGCAGGCCCAACGACTTCTGTAGAGATGTAAGACGCTGAGCTGCGGGATGCGAACGGCGGAAGTGAGCACACAGCGACCGTGCCCTCTGCAGAAGGCCATCTAGTCTGGGATAGTGGGCTAAAAATTGCTGGACAACCAGGATCAACACGTGAGCCATACAAGGCACGTGTGTGACATTGCCCCGGCGAAGGGCCGCACCCAGGTTTGCAGCATTGTCGCACACGGCCTTCCCTGGTTTCAGGTCCAGTGGAGACAACCATTCATGAAATTGGTTCTCCAGAGCTGACCACAACTCCTCAGCTGTGTGACTCACATTTCCCAGACATTTCAATGTAAAAACCGCCTGATGACGTTGAGCCCTACTGCCAGCATAGTAAGGAGGTGTGTAGGATCCCTTCTGCGCAGTTAGAAAGCTTGTGGCATGACCAGACAGCCTTTGGGTGCAGGTGGAAGACCGAGAGGAGGTTGAGGAGGCAGAAGCAGTGGAGGAAAAATGACATAAAGAGGATTGACGCACAACTCGTGGGGACGGCAAGACTTGGACAGCAGCCCCTTGTCCTGCTGTCACCATAGTTACCCAGTGCCCAGTCAGCGACATGTAACGCCCCTGTCCATGCCTACTCGTCCAAGTGTCTGTGGTGAAATGCACCCTGTCACACACAGAGTTTCTCAAAGAAGCGGTGATGTTGTGTGCGACATGCTGGTGGAGCGCAGGCACACCTTTCTTTGAGAAGTAGTGCCGACTGGGCATCTGGTACTGGGGCACTGCGACGGACATAAGGTCTCGAAAATCCTCTGTTTCCACCAGGCGGAAAGGCAGCATTTCTGTAGCCAAGAGCTTGCAGATGGTGAAATTCAACCTCTTAGCTTTCTCATGGCTAGGAGGAAATGGTCTTTTACTTGTCCACATCTGAGGGACCGAGGGCTGGCTATTGTGCTTAGACGGGGTTGATAAGGGTGTCCCCGGCAAACTGCCGGTCTGTGAGGAAGATGCAGGCGGACATGTTAGGTTGCCTTGATCCAAAGGTGGTGCTATCGATGTCGGACAGCGCTCAAGACCAGCTGGTGTTACCACCTCCAAAGAAAATGATGACCTGCCAATCACGCTGGCTGTTGCGGGTAAAGAGGTGGCAGGTCTGCGCCCCAAAACAGGTGTGACTGCTGTCCCCCCAGTCACAGAGGATGAAGAGGCCGCGGATGCACAAGATATGGCAGACGGTGGTTGGCCCGGCCGGCTAGGCCGCATTGTAGCACACTGAGCTTCCCACTGCAACTTATGCTTCATGTCCATGTGCCGGTTCATGCATGAAGTACTCAAACTATGTATTTTTTGGCCTCTACTTAGCTTTTGCTGACAAATGTTACAGATAACACGAGTTGGGTCATCTTTATCGATCTGAAAAAATGCCCAGGCTATGCAAGGCTTAGCACCCATGCGACCTGAAGAGCCACCACGACTTGTGGTGAGAGGCAGAGTTGTGTTTGAGGATGCAGTTGTTGAGGTGCTTCCAGTACTACGTCTCTGTCCAGGAAGGCGCAACCTGACCTCGTCGTCACTAGCATCTTCCTCCACCTCCTCTGCTGACCTCATCTCTTGGCTGACTGTGGGTTGACAGTAAGTGGGATCTCCGACCTCATCATCATCACCCTGTGCGTTATCACACCCGTCGTCCTCAGAGCCAACCTGTTCCTGCCCTGACAAAAAACTAAAGTTGTCGCTCCAATCAGGTATTTGAGTCTTATCATCGTCTTCCTCATTGTCTCCACCAACAGGAGTTACAGTTTGGGAATGAGGGTCTACATTATGGTCAGAACCTTCTGCGTCTGGTCCTGGATCCGACTCATAAAGATTCTGGGCATCAGTGCAGATCATTTCCTCGTCTGGATTCACAGAAGCGCTGGAGTCGACCTCTGATTCCCAGGCTATAGTATGAGTAAACAACTCTGCAGACTCAACCATCTGTTCTACCTCATACTCAGACGGGCAGCTGGAGATTTGGGAGCTGTGAGGAAGCAAGTGCGATTTGGGTGACACCTTTGAGGACTGGAGTATTTGTGATGTTGAAGTTGATGTGGAGGAGAGCCCACTTAAAGGAGCACTTGATATCCGTTGAAGCACCTGCTGTTTTTGTGCCTCATCTGGAATTTGTAGCGATTGGCGTGGCCGTAAGAAAGGGATCTTATCACATTGTCCGCTAAAAGAAGTAGACATTTTAGTTTGGCTGGAAGATGGTCTTTCTTCTGCACCTACCCCACGGACACAACCTTTTTTCCCCTTCCCAACACGCCTATTCCCCTTTCCACCAGCAGCAGGCCTTTTTCCACTCATTTTGGTGGTTAACTAATTCACAACTCTGGAGTTGTTTGCACAAAAAAACAATGGATGGTAACCGAGCAGAGCTGAGTGGCCAAACTGTGGTATTAGGCCAAAACTATTGGCTGGGTTAGATGCAGAAAAAAAATATTTTTAATTTGCAACCTGATGGAGGTCAGTATAGATGGACTAATAGACCAAGTCCCACACACCGCTAGAAGCCCAAATATTTTTTCAGAGCTAGATGCAGAAAATTTTTTTATTCAATTTGCAACCTGATTGAGGTCAGTATAGATGGACTAATAGACCAAGTCCCACACACTGCTAGAAGCCCAAATATTTTTTCAGAGCTAGATGCAGAAAAAAATTATTTTTAATTTGCAACCTGATGGAGGTCAGTATAGATGGACTAATAGACCAAGTCCCACACACCGCTAGAAGCCCAAATATTTTTTCAGAGCTAGATGCAGAAAAAAATTATTTTTAATTTGCAACCTGATGGAGGTCAGTATAGATGGACTAATAGACCAAGTCCCACACACCGCTAGAAGCCCAAATATTTTTTCAGAGCTAGATGCAGAAAAAAATTATATTCAATTTGCAACCTGCTGGAGGTCAGTATAGAAGGACTAATAGAACAAGTCCCACACACTGCTAGAAGCCCAAATATTTTTTCAGAGCTAAATGAAGAAAAAAATTATTTTTAATTTGCAACCTGATGGAGGTCAGTATAGATGGACTAATAGACCAAGTCCCACACACTGCTAGAAGCCCAAATATTTTTTCAGAGCTAGATGCAGAAAAAAATTATTTTTAATTTGCAACCTGATGGAGGTCAGTATAGATGGACTAATAGACCAAGTCCCACACACTGCTAGAAGCCCAAATATTTTTTCAGAGCTAGATGCAGAAAAAAATTATTTTTAATTTGCAACCTGATGGAGGTCAGTATAGATGGACTAATAGACCAAGTCCCACACACCGCTAGAAGCCCAAATATTTTTTCAGAGCTAGATGCAGAAATTTTTTTTATTCAATTTGCAACCTGATGGAGGTCAGTATAGATGGACTAATAGACCAAGTCCCACACACTGCTAGAAGCCCAAATATTTTTTCAGAGCTAGATGCAGAAAAAAATTATTTTTAATTTGCAACCTGATGGAGGTCAGTATAGATGGACTAATAGACCAAGTCCCACACACTGCTAGAAGCCCAAATATTTTTTCAGAGCTAGATGCAGAAAAAAATTATTTTTAATTTGCAACCTGATGGAGGTCAGTATAGATGGACTAATAGAACAAGTCCCACACGCTGCTAGAAGCCCAAATATTTTTTCAGAGATAAATGAAGAAAAAAATTATTTTTAATTTGCAACCTGATGGAGGTCAGTATAGATGGACTAATAGACCAAGTCCCACACACTGCTAGAAGCCCAAATATTTTTTCAGAGCTAGATGCATAAAAAAATTATTTTTAATTTGCAACCTGATGGAGGTCAGTATAGATGGACTAATAGACCAAGTCCCACACACTGCTAGAAGCCTAAATATTTTTTCAGAGCTAGATGCAGAAAAAAATTATTTTTAATTTGCAACCTGATGGAGGTCAGTATAGATGGACTAATAGAACAAGTCCCACACGCTGCTAGAAGCCCAAATATTTTTTCAGAGATAAATGAAGAAAAAAATTATTTTTAATTTGCAACCTGATGGAGGTCAGTATAGATGGACTAATAGACCAAGTCCCACACACTGCTAGAAGCCCAAATATTTTTTCAGAGCTAGATGCAGAAAAAAATTATTTTTAATTTGCAACCTGATGGAGGTCAGTATAGATGGACTAATAGACCAAGTCCCACACACTGCTAGAAGCCCAAATATTTTTTCAGAGCTAGATGCAGAAAAAAATTATATTCAGTTTGCAACCTGATGGAGGTCAGTATAGATGGACTAATAGAATGATGCTATGCCCAAAAGATTTTACTTCACTAGGTGCAGTAAAAAAATTGGTATTCTATACACAGGTGGTATATCTTGCAACACAGATAGGCTACTCCACTGACTAACACACTCTGCAATAGGCCAAAAAGGATTAGCTTTGCTAGATTCAGCCAAATGCTGTGAAAAAAACTTGCACAGCACTGGCACAGACCTGCCTGGCAAAAACTGATAGGAACTGATGTAACCTAGTCCTGAAAAGGACTCCAATTACAATTAGTCTTTACTCCCACAATCTATCTATTTAAGAGCACAGACCTGCCTGATAAAAGTCGTAGGAAATGCTGTAACCTAGTCCTTAAAAGGACTGCAATCACAACTATTCCCTACTCCCAAGCTATCTGTATATTTGTGCGAAAATTGGCTTGAAATTAACAAGGTATAGCGCACACAGCAACAGCGGTGCCGTCTAACACGCAGCTGCAGCAGTGAGAAAATGGTGGCGACGGGGAAAATGGCTTGGTCTTATAGGGCAAGGACATGTGACATACACTGCCAATGACACATGCCCTTGCTTGTGTGAAAAAAAGCACTTCGCTCCGTGTGTGCGCTGCTGATAGGCTGACAGATTGCACCTCCCCACTGCAAATGCGGGAAAGAGAAAAAAAAATGGAGATCTTCATTGTTCCTGCAGAGATCCATCCCCTGCCCCTCCCCCCGCCCCGCTGTACACTCAAACTGCGTATTAACATTAATTTTCATCATTACTGAGAAAAAATCCAGTTATGATTTTGGTGCACGAACAGTTATCGAACATAACCTCGAACAGCCGAATTTTTCTCAAATTGTTCGTGTTCGCCGACCGGCTCGAACACCGCCCAAAACAGCTCGAATTTGAGATTGGCGAACAGTTCGAGTAGAACAACGCTCATCTCTAGTATTCATGCTCTTTAATAGCGGGCACAAGCAACCGCCCGGCATCAGGAGCGTGCATACCAGGATGAGGGGTGCTAAGCATACCAGGATGATGGGGGCCCTGCATACCAGGATGAGGGGTGCCAAGCATACCAGGATGAGGGGTACCAAGCACACCAGGATGAGGGGGGGCATGCATACCAGAATGGGGGCTATTAGAAAAGAATAAGGGGATATTACCCCTATAACAGTGTAAGCAGCAGACCCTCTCCCCCTTAACAGGGCATCATGACCACATTTTTTGCTTACATTTTTTTTCCCCTATTTTCCTCCTCTAAAACCCAGGTGCGTCTTATGGTACGGTGAGTCTTATAGTCTGAAAAATACGGTAAATCACTAATAATACACAATAATATTATTGACAAAAATGGTGGTCCGTTGCTGGAAAAGTATCATAGTCTTTAGTAAGTGGGCAGCTCCTCACATACCGCCCCCACTTTTTCAGCAGGGACACGAATGTAAGAGGTCTCGCCTTTATGAGAACGAAACTTTGTATCATCCTGTTTCCTTAAAGCATATTCCATGTCGTCCTTGCAAATATACTCCACAGTCCCCATTCCACCCTGGTATATGTCAGTGTAATAGACATCTCCAGCTTCTCTCATATGGTCTTTCAGATCCTGCCAACTTCCTGATGGGGGAACACCTGAGACGAGGACTCTGTATTTAGTTCGCTGGATTAGGGGTCTGTCCCTTCCGTGGGGTTTTCCATATCCCCCTCTGATCCCTGGTTTGTCCTGGGAGACACCCCACATGCCCAATGAGAACCAAACTTGTATTCATTGCGACCAACCCCAGAGTGCTGACACCCAGTTAAGGGGATGGTCACTTGGCGGCCTGGTAAAGGGAGCTCTGGGGGGACAGAATCTGGGCTGACCAGGGTGATGGTAGAGCCAGTGTCCCGAAGTCCCTGGGCCTCCTCCCTGATTTAATTTACCTCCCCCAGATTACATTCCTTAATTGTGAGAGTCATTGCATTTTGTATATCACTCACCGCTGACATGTTGATATTGCTCCTATCCCTATCGGCTGATGCAGTGTGAACAGGTCATTGGCTTCTAGTTACGACATTGGCCCAGTGGCATACCAATCCTGCTCCCAGATTGTTTTCCAGCAACACATCTACTGGTAGGTGCCGCACTGCTCCTACATCCACCATTCCATGACTGTGACCCCAGTCTAAATGTAGTCGGGCCCTCCGAATGTTCAAAGATCGTCCTCCGGCTACATTGACTAACATACGGCTGCCGGGGACGATACATTGGTCCGGTACAAAATGATCTTTTATCAATGTGACTGAGGCTCTGGAGTCCCAAAGCCCCACAGCCTCCACACCCTCTACCCAGACCGGCTGCAGATGCTGGTTAATAGACTCTGAGGTGTCCCATCTAGTCCGGGACACTTCTCCTTGTACAACATATGCCTCTTCTTCTTCCGGTCGGGGTAGTGGGATCCTCTCTCCCTCAGCATTCCAGCCCCATTGCAGCACAGTGTTCACAGGTTGGGGGCGCGGATGATGTGGACTAGAAAGTTCCCGTCATTCCCTGGCAAAGTGTTCCATGCATCCACAGTTATGGCAGTTAAGCCTTCTTGCCCCAACACAGGCCGTACTTGGGGGCTTTGGCAACCTTCCCCTCTTTGTGAAGTCCGAACTCCCTGCCGTTCCTCCTTTGGCCAGTCCATGGGTTTCAATGGCCTCCTTGTAAGCTCCTGTTCCCGACTCACTGGGGCTGTACTTCCACGTTGCCCTGGTCGATTAGCAGAACAATCATCAGCCAATCTTGCATCCTTATCCAGGCTGAGTGGTTTTCTATCTGCCACCCATTCTTTTAAATTACCTGGGAGCTTTGACATAAATATTTCCAGCATGATTATATCCATTACATGTTCTGCTTCCCGAGCCCTCAGTCCTTCTATCCACCGAGTGCATGCCATACATAGTGTGTTGGCAAACTCCCGATGTGTGTGTGCAGCGGGCTTGTCAGTCTCCCGAAACTTCCTCCGGTAGGTTTCCGAGGTGACTGCATACCTCTCTGGTAATGCGCTGCGAATGGTATAGTAACATCTCTCATCCCCAGAAGACAAGTCATTAAAAGCTTCTCTTGCTTTTCCTGTCAGGCCAACACTCAAAAATCTGGGCCAGTCACTGACTGATACCTCATGCAGCATACAGAGGTTCTCAAATAACCGGTGATATTCATCAATATCCGAGGTGTCCTCATTGAACTGTGGTGTATCCGGGTACCTTAAAGATGCGGGCCCCTCTCTCCTGTTATCCACTGTCCTCTGCAATGGGGCGGGTTGGGGTACTGCTATATGCGCACCCAGATATTTGCTTAACATAGCCGCCCGCTCTATCTCCGTAGCCCGATCTCCTAGCGAGTCCAGCATCCGCCTCAACTCAGTCGGTCATTCCTCAACCATATGGATGACAGCCCTGGACTGTTGTCCATTATCCACGTCTGAACTGACCTCCTCATGTGGTTGTTCCTGGTCCCAATCGTCCAAGCATTGCATTAGGGTCGCCCGATTGTCCTCCGGCAACCACTCTAGTTCACTCTCAGAGCAAAGAGTTCTCAGCTCCTCCTTCTGAGCCTCTTGTAGATGGAGTCTGCCATCTCTTCTGCCAAGTCACCGCTCAGTAACTTTCCTTGGTATGCTGTCCAGAGATAAGTGATCCCACCGCTGCCACCACTTGTAAAGATCTGAGGTTCTGGGTTGTAAGTAATCACCTAGGCAGGTTAACGATGCAACAATATTTTATTGATCACAGCCATGGTAATAAAGAAATTCCAGGTAAATGGCCAAAATACAGTTCTCTCAGTCCTCAAATTTCCAATCTGGGTTCAGTAGTTCCACTGGCTTTGAATAAGGCCATACTCACTGTCTCCCAACTTTTGGTTGGCCCACAGATTTCGTATCTTCAGCCAGCATAGTCTGTAGCCACAGTCCATGATCCTCTAGATGGCAGATAAAACAATAAAAGCACAGGTATACAGTAGCAGCATTCCTTTTAAGAAAGTGTAAATCCAAACGACATAATCCATAATGGTAACATGTTTATCCATTCATCCTTCCAAGTCCACGGTCTCCATCATCTTCCTTCAATCCTTCCACACAACTCTGACTAAAACATGACTCTCCTTTCTTTCCCTGGGATCAGTCCCTTCCCAGGTCAGAAGTGATCACCCTCCCCCTTAAACATTTACTGTTAGCTAAAAAGCAATGAAGAATTTTCTAGAAGCTTTCATCTGAGAATGCCTGTAAGACCCCCTGTGGTAAAGGCTCCACTATATCTCAATCTACACTCAACTAATGAGATTATTGGCTGTTGAAACAATGGACTCCTGAGATAAAGATGAGATTAGTGGAATGCTGGACATTTTACAAGTGAATCTTACATACTGACAAGAAAGCAGAACTATATAAAACATACCAAGTAAATCACTAATAATACACAATAATAATATTGACAAAAATGATGGTCCATTGCTGGAAAAGTATCATAGTCTTTAGTAAGTGGGCAGCTCCTCAAAACCGCTTAACCACAGACACGTGGACAAGTGAATGTGGCCAGGAACGGGACATCTCACTGGAACCAGGCCACAGCAAAAAAGCAGCCATAGAACCTTCCCACACACTTTTCTTAGCCGGGGCTGCTTCTTGGCAGGGTTGGATGGGCCCACCAGAGAACCAGAGAATCTTCCGGTTTGTCCTGGCTTCTGTTAGAACCCTCCTGTTTGTTTTTTCCATCTTGTATTTTGCGGTCTCGTGACCACCTGCCATTATATTCCAGCTCTGCCCTTCAGGCTGTGCTGGACTTCAGTGTTTGACTGTTTCTCTAGCCAAGTGCTTCTGTGTCTATCTCTGTCAGTTCGCTTGGTCCTTCTGGGACCTCTAGTACCTTTTTGTCAGTTTGCTTTTTTGTGTTCTGCAACTACTTTCTCTGCTCAGGAGGTGTCCCATTTTTGCTTCAGTCCTTAGTTCTTTTAGGGACTCCTTCCTTTATTCTATAGGTCTTCGTTCAGACTCGCCATGGACTAAGGCGGGTCAGTTCGCTAGGAACAGGCATCCCGCTACATTGTAATGATTCAGCTTAGTCTTACTGTAGGGACAGCTTTCCTCTTCCTTTCCTTAGTACTTGTTGAATATCATAACAGTAAGTCCAGACCAAAAAACTAAAAGGAAAGAAATTCGAGGATCAGTATGGTTTCCATCCAGGATTTGGCTCAACGCTGGCAAGGATTGTCTCTGGAGGTGGCCGAGCTCCAGCAACACGTGAGTAGCTGTTCTGGAGCGCATTTTGTGGAACCCAAGGTTGGACTGCCTGATGTTTTTTATGGTAAACAGCATGATTTTTTTCCCTTTAAAAATGCTTGTTTGTTATATTTTCGTTTGAGACCAAGGTCCTCTGGGAATGAATCACAGCACATTGGTTTTATTATGTCACTTTTGCGCAATGAACCACAGGGGTGGGCCTTTTCTCTCCAACCTAATGATTCATGTTTAAGATCGGTAGAAGAATTTTTTTCTGCTATGGGGCTACTATATGATGATCCTGATCGAATCTCATCCGCTGAGGCAGAACTCAGGCGTTTGAATCCGGGGTCAGGTGATGTCGAAAATTATTGCACACACTTTAGAAGATGGGCTTCAGAAGTCTAATGGAATGATCCTGCGCTGAAATGTTTATTTCTTGCTGGTCTGAGTGAAAGGGTTAAGGATTTGCTAATTGCATTCCCTGCACCTGAGACTCTGCAGGATGCCATGCAGTTAGCTGTTCGTGTGGATAGGAGGCTGAGGTCCAGGGTGAATGAGGTAAAGACTCCTGTAATGCCAGGTCCTAGTCCCCAGAAAATCTGCTCTGATGGCGGAGAACCGATGGAGGTTGGGGCGATGTCACTCGGCTCTCAGGAAAGAGACCGGAGGTTCGCCGAGGGATTGTGTCTTTATTGTGGTAAAGCTGATCATTTGATTAAGTATTGTGAGCTTTATTTAAGTAAAGAAAAAAAAAAAGGTCAGGTACGCCCGTACCGCTTGTTTACGCTCTGCAGGAGTATTTCTTTCTGGGAGTACTACTTTACAGGAAGATTTGATTACATTTCATGCATTTGTGGATTGTGGTTCAACACTTAATGTGATTGATAAAGGGTTTTTGGGAAAACTTAAATTGAAATCCAAACCTTTGTCGTCACCTATTTCTGTGATTGCAATTGATAACACTCCCTTGAAATGTATTACTCACAAGGTTGCTGCATTTCCCCTCACTATCAATGGAGTTCACCAAGAAATTTTGGACTTGGTTGTATTAGATAATTTACCATCTCCGGTCGTTCTAGGTTTGCATTGGTTAAAACTACGCAATCCTTTAATGGACAGGTCTACTAATGTGATTACGTCTTGGAGTCAGAAGTGCTATGATAAATGTTGTAATGGTCGCATTGAGGCTGTGGAAAAAGGGGAATTACCGGTACCTATTCAAGATTTTTGGAGGGTTTTTTCGGAGGAAGAGTCACAAGTTTTACCTCCTCATAGGGATTATGATTGCGCCATTGAGTTTGTTCCGGGAGCTACTGTTCCCAAGAGTCGCTTGTTTAATCTGACTATCCCTGAAAGAAAGGCCTTGGAGGAGTACATACAGACTAGCCTGGCTGCTGGTCACATTAGACCTTCTAAGTCGCCTGTGGCAGTTGGATTCTTCTTTGTTAAAAAAAAGGACGGGGGTTTACGTCCATGTCTGGATTTTCGTGAAATTAATAAGATTACCGTACACGATTCCTACCCATTGCCGTTAATTCCTGACTTGTTTAACCCGTTAGTGGGGGCCAAGTGGTTCTCTAAAATTGATCTCCGAGGGGCATAAAATTTGTTACGAGTGAAGGAGGGTGATGAATGGAAAACTGCTTTTAACACTCCGGTAGGTCATTTTGAGAATCTACTGATGCCTTTGGGTCTTACCAATGCACCTGCATTTTTTCAGAACCTTATTAATGACATCCTGAGACCTTTGATTGGTAAGAATGTGGTTGTGTATTTAGATGAGATTTTGATTTATTCGCCAGATCTGGAGTCCCATTGGCAGAGTGTACGTGAAGTTTTGCAGTTATTGAGTGATAATTCACTCTTTGCTAAGCTGGAGAAATGTGAGTTTGCTGTGCAGAAAATTAGCTTTTTGGGCTACATTTTCTCCAGCGAGGGCTTTGAGATGGATCCGGTGAAGGTTCAGGCTGTGCAGGAATAACCTCGGCCTATTGGTTTGAAATCTATACAGAGATTTTTGGGTTTTGCCAATTATTAGAGGAAATTCATTAAGAATTTTTCTGTAATTGTTAAGCCTCTAACCGATCTCACCAGGAAAGGTGCGAATACGGTCCAGTGGACTACTGAGGCCATTGAAGCGTTTGAGTATCTCAAAGAGAGGTTCAGTTCTGCCCCTATCCTTATGCAGCCTGATGAGAACAAGCCTTTTTTGGTCGAGGTCGATGCTTCATCGGTGGGGGTCGGAGCAGTTTTGTCTCAGGAGAACAGGGATGGAGTACATCATGGTGCCTTCTTTTCGAAAAAATTTTCAGAAACCGAACTGAATTATGATGTTGGAAATCGGGAGTTGCTGGCTATTAAACTCGCGTTTGAACATTGGCGTCATTTTTTGGAAGGTGCTAGATTTCCTATTCAGGTTTTCACAGATCATAAGAATTTGATCTATCTGGATGCTGCCAAGCGCTTGAATGCCCGTCAAGCTAGGTGGGCACTTTTTTTTCTCAGTTTCATTAATCTGTTACCTATATCCCTGGTACTAAGAATGTTAAAGCCGATGCTTTATCTCGCAGTTTCTCTCCTACGGTCGGTGCCGAAGAGGAGGAGAGCATTTTACAGAAAGGAGTCCCTGTCCTACCCAAGAGGATGACTGTCCATATTCTCCTCCTCATCCTCCTCCTTCTCCTCATTATCACCCAATTCGCATTAAGATGAGATGAGACTGGGCTGCATAGTTCCTTGCTCCACCTGCAATGCCTCCTATTTAACTGTGAGCACCAAGAATTTCAGTAGGCAGAGAAGCGGGATGGTGACGCTAATTATGGTGTTATTGCCGCTCACCATCTTTGTGGAGTCCTCAAAGTTTTTGAGGATGTCACAGATGTCAGATATCCATGCCCACTCATCAGTTCTTATGTGTGGAGACTGACCTGAATGCCGATGGGCATGTTGAAGCTGGTACTCAACAACTGCCCTCTGCTGCTCACAAATTCTTCCCAACATCTGCAACGCTGATTTCGAACATGTGGTGACATTGCACACCAGTCAATGAAATGGAAGCTGTATATGCTACTGAAGCAATGTCAGGGTGGCGGAAGCTATAGCTGACTTTCTGAAATGGGCACACACGCGTTGTACTTTCACAAGCAGCTCTGGCAGATCTGCGTAGGTTTTGAGAAACCGCTGAACCACTAAGTTGAGCACATTTGATGCTCTCTCATTACTAATGTGTACCCCTGTATGGAAAACAATATAAGCACCGAAATATTAAAAGATGAAATATAACCTGATTTATATACCACGGAACTAATAAAATACAATTTCGATCATATCTTGTGTACCCCTGTGAGAAAAATATCTGCACCAAAGAATAAATTTCACTACAGTAGAACTAGTATAATGGTGACCAACAACTCTTCCACTACAGCCAACCCAAGAGATGGAGAGACCCAATCAGGATTCTCCACATTTCAAAAAATTAGGGCCTATACCCACCAATGTGGCATCAATTTCACCAGAGTAGAAGTTATTTAATAGAGACAGAAACCTCTTCCACTACAGCCAACCCAATAGATGGAGACCCAATCAGGATTCTCCACATTTCCAAAACTTAGTGGCAGACATCAGCAAAGTGGCATTAATTTCACTACAGTAGAAATTGTAGAATTAGGAGCCAAAACCTCTTTCACTACAGCCAACCCAGCAGATGGAGACTCAATCAGGAGTTAACCATCCTCTCCAGTCGTTCACCACGTGTCAGACTTGTACTCTGTTGTGCAGGTGTACAAGCTGGTCTAAAAAATGTGTGAAAGGTCTCACAGAAATTGCTTCTGCCACTTACAGTACTGCAGCTGCTAATATTTTGGCATTGACCAATTGATGTGCCGGAGGTTGGAAGTGTAGAGCTGCGATGAACTCTGTGTGCCTCACTGCTAGCTTGGGGAAAACCTATGTTAAGGTTGTGTAAAAGTGTGTTTTGATGCTCCAGCATTCGTGGGTCCCTCTCCAGGGTGGGAAGGATCTGGCAAAATTTACTCTTATAACGTGGATCTAACAGATTGGCAACCCAATCGTCAGTACTGTTTTGAATCATAACTATACGGAGATCATGCAGCAAGAGCACACTCATATGTCGGCCTCTTTCCTGATGTTCAAGCCCATGCTGTGTTGGTGGCAGGGTAATTCTGATGTTTGCTTCCTCCGTCCCCACCCGCCAAACATGAACAGAGAGGGGATGATTATCCTTTTCATGTTCTGACTGTTGCTCGCCAATCACCTCTTCCATTTGTTCCTCACTTTCACTAACACCCTTACTAACAGTTTTTCTGGTATTGCCAACCCCCCTCGATCGCAGTAAACCACCTTTCCTTGGCACCCTGTGATGTCCCCTAGTGTATGACGTTAGTAACAGAAGAAAGTATTTTTTTAGAGGGATGAGTCCTGTATAACATAGGAGATACGCTACGAACAATTTCAAACTGAGATGTCCCCTACTGTATCACATTAGTAATACGGTATCACATTAGTAACAGAAGAAAGTATTTTTTTATTGTGGATGAGGCCTGTATGACATATGAGATATTCTCCAAACTAATTCAAACTGAGATATCCCCAGCTATATATTGTTAGGAATCAAAGAAAGTATTTTTGACTGTGGATGAGGCATGTACAACATAGAATATACTGTATGCTCCAAGATATTTCAAACTCAAATCTAGCCTGTTGTATCACGTTAGTCACAGTAAATACAGATTTATTTACTCTGCATAAGCTTTGCAAACAGTTGAATTTCACCACCACTAAAATAGTATGTGGCTTTTAGCAAAATGTATCACGTTTGTGACACCAAAAAATTTTTGGTGGACTCTGACTAGCAACAGAAAAAATTTTTTTTTTGCTCTGAAAACAGTTGAATTTCACTGCCAATAAAATCACTAGGTGGCTTATAGCAGGATGTAACACGTCTGCAACACAAAAAAATCTTTGGTGGACAGTGGCTAGCAACAGCAAAAAATATTTGTTTTACTGTGCATAAAGCTGAAGTTCATCCACCAAAAAAATGACGAACTGGGCTAACACAGCTTGCACTATCATATTAGCAAATGAAAAAAAAAGGTTTTTGTGCTCTGCACTGACAAGCTCTGCAGATAGCTGAATTTCAACCCCACAAAGACAAAAAGTGGCCTCAAGGGATTGCTTGCTTTATCACATTAGCAAGAGCAAAAATAGATTGAAGGTCTGCATGGAGCACAGTACAACCGATGCACAGCACTGTTCTGAGTCATAGACCCTGCTCTTTCTGTGAGAATCTCAGTAAAAAACAAAAAAAAAGGCTGGAAGGTCAATTGAACAGATACACAGCACAGGACTTGTCTACACTATCTGACTTCCACAGAAGCGCCCATCTATCTAGCCAATATCTCACATTACACAGGACACAGCACATTCAGCAGCGTCTTTCTACTTCAGTGACAAGCATAAAATGGCACTGAGGGAACATGGCCAGTTTTTATATGGAGAGGACTTGTGATTTCAGCAGTCAATTGCAGAAGCCCGTGTGTCTGGGACACTGTGGATGCTTCCTGCGCTCTGATTGGCTAGCCGCGCTTTCCCGACTTAAAGTTACCGCCCACAGGAAGGAAAAAAAGAACAGCGCACCGCTGATCTGACCTGTTCTGAGCTTTCACCAGCCCCTGCACTCATCTGCAACATCCCCCGCTCATCATACGCAAGCACTGTGGTAGAAATGCAAAAAAGCAGTGAAAAATTACAGCTCTAAAAAGTTATATTAAAAAATTCTTGATAAAGAACGCTGGTTGGCATTGGAAACGCGTTGCTATGTGAATTTCCATGTACCTTGTGACCTCATCAGATTTTAAAATGATGTATTAAAAACTTGGAATTTTTTAATATAACTTTTTGGAGCTGGAATTTTTCACTTCTTTTTCGCATTGATTCCGCGTGTGACCACACTTTGTTCCAGGCTTCGACACGCTGAAATCCGTGGAGGGTGAGCTGACTTCCATTTGTTCTCTATTGTTAAACTATGGTAAAAAAACTGTAAAAAAGGCAGTAGTTGACCCGCAATCACGTAACATGTAAATTCGCCGAACGTTACCGATTTTCCCGAATTTAACAAATTTTGCTCACCTTTCCAATCACGAATCCGAATGTGCCACATTTGTGTCAAACTTGAATTTGAGATCGGATTTCGAACATATTCGCTCATCACTATTCATAGTACAGTTTGACAAAAATAGGCTGCTCTTGTGCCATAAAAAATGTCATGACATCTGTGCTGGTCTAGAAGTAAGTATGCTTGTATTTTATTCAACACACTGGGGGCACAATCTCTTTAAAGCGAACCTGTCGCATCCCAAAATGCTATTAACCCTATAGATATGGTGTTTGTTTGAACATTATTCGTCCCAGAGGACTCCAGTTTTTTATCATAGAGGAGCAGCCGGCGCGGCTTCAGTCACCACTCAGTACATAACCCTCGTCACTGACTGACAGTCGACTCAACAGTGCATCAGTACAGAGCCAGCTATCAGTCAGTCAGCTATGGTGCATGGTTACAGTCGCCGCTCACTATGTACTGAACGGTGACTGAAAATTAGAGAAATAAAGTTAATTTCCTCCTGGAGGTAAGGCACATTTAGAACGCTATTAACCTGCAGTTTAAACCTATATCTGCAGGTTAATTTAGTTTTTTGACATGACAAATTCCCTTTAAAGGGGTTGTCCATTACTCAGACAACCCCTTCGGAATCCGTATGTTTCGCCCAGTACAATAATATCACCTATAGTCACAGACAGTGCTGGCACTGTTCCAGCGGTGTCTGCACTGGATCTCCCAGGTATCAGGTGACATTGTTATGTCACGTAATCCCTGTGGACAATCAACGATCGCTTTGCTCTCCTCTCCTGCAGGAAAAGTAGACATCCAGAGGAGGTGAGAGCTGTGGCTGCCCTTTCACTTTCAACGGATGTCAGTTATGTCCATAGGAGAGGAGCGCAAAGTCAGCGCTGATTGTCCAGAGGGATCTCATGACAATGTCACATGATACCTGGGAGATCACGTGCAGACACCGTTGGAACGGCTCCAGCACTGGAGGTGACTATAGATGATATTATTGTACTGGGGAAATAGGAATTGAGATGAGGTTGTCCAAATATTAGACAACCCCTTTAAGTAAAGACAGCAGCTACAATGGCCCTGATTCATCAAGACCCAAGACCAATGCAGTTCATTCAGGGCTTAAGGACATGTGCAGGCATGAGAGGCGCTGGATTCATTACGCCTCTTATTGAATTCTGGTGCGTCTTTAAAGTGCTGTGCACCTCCACGGACAGGAGTAAGATTTCCGACATAACATACACAGCAGCTTGTCACAAATTAGATGAGCTGCAGTATCTTATCCCCATTCCACCTCAGCTCTGTCCACTTTGAAAATGCCAAAAGTCGCAATATTTTTGCACAACCTTGAGCTGTGCAAACATTTTGTGACTTATCAAAGCGTTTTAAGCCAGATTTCTGGCTAAAAACACTTCGATGAATTGGGGCCTATGTGTCTCCATAGCCTAACATCACCATATACTGCACCATTACATTACATACAAATTCAGAATACTGCATAATGTATAAACATAGAAACCTACATACTTAGACACACATTATATACAAATACACAGCACACGTGCTGGATAACACATGCTCAATACATACACCTCATATAGTCACACAGACATACACATATCATACATGTACTTAGTACACACATGCCGTATGACAAATGCTCAGCAGGTAAAAATCATATACACAGCACATGCACGGTGGACAAGTGTATACACACATTACAGATACTTCACACTCAAGTATCACACATACTCACTACAGATGCCTCACACATAAGTATCACACACACTACAGATACCTCACACACAAGTATCACATGCACATTACAGATGCCTCACACACAATTATCACACACACAGACTACAGATACCTCACACACACTCACTACAGATACCTCACACACAAGTATCACAAACGCACTACAAATACCTCCCATACAAGTATCACGCACACACTACAGATACCTCACACACACTATTATACCTCACACACACTACAGATACCTCACACACAAGTATCACACACTACAGATACCTCACACACAAATATCACATATACACACACACTACAGATACCTCACACACTATAGATACCTCACACACAAATATCACACACACACACTACAGATACCTCACACACAAGTATCACACACTACAGATACCTCATAAACACTACAGATACCTCACACACAAATATCTCCATATACACACACTACAGAAACCTCACAGACTATAAATACCTCGCACACAAATATCACACACACACACACACTGCAGATACCTCACACACAAATATTATACACAAGTATCACACACTACAGATACCTCACACACAAGTATCACACGCACTCTACAGATACCTCACACACAAATATCACACACACTCCTCTGTGCTGCAGGCGAGGCTGGTGTACATGAACAGGTACTCAGCTTCTCCTGCTTACAGCAGCACAGTCCTAGCACCTCCCCTGCTTTCTCCTTCTATGTGGGAGTTGCAGACCAGAACAGGAGAAGATGTCACCATGTGGACTGGAGTTGCTTCCCTATCTCTCCCTGGGAGCACACACAGGCAGTTATGACTGACCTTGCAGCTTGGTTGCTGGTTCTCTCCTTCCTCTCCCTCAGAGTCGCACCATGCAGGAGGATTGGAGTACTGGCCAATCAGCTCTCTATCAGTCTGTTGCTCATTGGCCAGTGTTCTTCCATGCACGGCACTCCACCTTTGAACAGAATTGGTGTCAATGTGATGCCGACACAGTTCAATGCGGTGGTTGCAGGACATTCGGGGCTCTGAGCAAAACGTTTGGGGCCTGAGCCCCTGATCTTTGATGCTAGCAACACCCCTGGACCCTGATCAAAACCTCTCTCCTAACCAAACCAGATCTCACACTTTGCATTGATCAGGGGCAGCACCCCAAAACATGGTGTCTGCAAATTGAGATTCTGGCTTGGCTTTTATTCTAAGTCATGTGGCAAGGCTTGTTAAAGGGTCAGTATTGATTTTTAGGGTCGCTTTGTCCAATAGGTGGCACTAGAGTTCTAGTCCTCTTCCTCTCTAAAGAGGCAATTTGCATACACGTAGCCTATGCATTGTCTCTGTTTTTACAGTCAACAAAAAAACTTCCTTTACTTTGCAGTGTGGAGTAAGCTGCAGTATTGATGCTTTTTCATCAACTCCGACTCGCACCACATAATATATTGTATAGAGTGCTCCACATGTCAATTACGTTATGTCAGTTGCACTATTACGAAATTAAAAAAGACGTATTGTTGAACATCTTATAAATATCAAGAATAAGAATGGTTCCTACTCCAGAGCAGCTAAACATTTTGCAACATGCTCAACCCGGATACTTCATTCTTTACATTTTATGGAATTGAAAAGGTTAAATGTTAAATGTCCAGGCAGAGGAGGGGGTTAACAGACACTTCCCTCTACATGTGAGGCATTATGGATTCTCACGCTAATTACTAAATAACCCCACGGTATGAATTTCAAGGATGATTTATCTTATAGTTATAGATTATTCACGTGCACATATTTTGTAATAAGTATATTGTTTTTTAAGTTCTTTTATACTTGCATGTATGATAGTTCATCATTGGTTGTTTCTTTGTTGTCTTGTGATTGGTTCGCTTTGACTTAAATATTATCTGGTGTTAATAACTATTTTATCCAATGAGTAAGGGCGGTTTCAATAGAAATGCATTGGTTTTTTCCAAGCCTTTAATGGATTTCCAATAAAATGAACATTTTTTAGATAATTACCGGATGGATGTGCTGAATTTTATTTTTTCTTTAGCCATTGCTGTGCTTCACCAGCAGGACATAGTACTGACCATTAATTATTCCTTTCACCCTATCTCATTTCCAGCAAAAGTGGTGAGCTCCTTTTCTTTTTTATAAATACGATCTACAATATTTTATACCGCTCATCCATTATGCGGCATAAGTTAACATCTTGTGAGTTAAATGAGAGGTGCAAAATGAATATCTCACTGTGGAACAAGCACTAACTGCTGAGCAAAGCATTTCTATGAAACTGCAAGGATTGATAAATTAGGTTTTTAATGAGGACATATTCATTGTATCCTTTATAGAATTCTAGCTCTCTATATCACACTCATTCCTCCTTTGCTTCCAAATATTGAAAGAATTAAAACAAATCCAAAGTGATCACTATTTGTGATGGTCCAAATGAACCATAATTTCATGAACAGCAGATTTAGTTGTATCGGAAGAAATAGCGAGGAAGAACAAATGGTGATAAAAGATCTCTGTTAGAATAAAGTGTGTGCTCATGCATGTTTACCTTAATTTAAGTGGATTGTTTTCTACTTTCTACTGCATTACCATACTTACTAACATTTTATTACATTTATATACAACATAGAGAAAAGGCTGGAGAGCTTTAAGCCAGCTTCTGTTTAAAGATACAAACCAATTTATTTTCATCAAAGTATCTGAATTTACAATTTGGACTCACTTGTAGATGCAATGGGTGTTCTTGTTCTTATGGAATATGCACATGATAGATTCAAACTGTTGGGAAAAATTCAAAAAATAATACACATGGAAATAAGGAGTAAAGAAGCACGCATGGAACAGACCAAAATATGTGTTAAACTTTAGATTTCTCCCCCTTTTGCATTTTGAAGGCCAGTGCTTAGACAAATAAACCTGTCTATTCCAGATGACTTCCTGATGAAGCTGCATGAGAGAATGCCAAGTGTATGAGAGAATGCTCACTGTCAGCAGATTAAAATGGGTTGGAGTGTTACTTTGAGCAATCTATGGCCGCAGTCAGATGCCAGAATAAATCGGACCAAGATGCATTTCTATGCAGCTGTCATGCTCGGGTTGGGAGAGGCTCTGGCCTGTCCGTGCAATGTGTTCTGATCTCGGTCGCTAAAAACTTAAGACTGGTTTAAAAAGGACTTATCACTTGTTTTTTTTTTCTATTAAAAGGGCAGCCATAGACAACAACAAAGAACAGTGGGTATTTGTAGACAGATGATTTTACTAAACAGCGCTTATTATAAAAATGCCCATATCAGTCCCTAATTATAATGTGAAAGCACTGAGCTTCTAGTAATAGTCGGATCTGAACTTCTGGGTTGTAGGAACCCAACATGATAAGCATAAAATCCTTCACGTCTGCGCTTACTGTTAAAACGCAAAAAATCTCATGTGTTATCACTGTTTTAGTTAAAAGCATGAGATCTTGTAATAACACATGAGGTACTACATTGTGACAGTAAGGGCAGCTATGGAGGGTTGTGTTATCCTGCTCAGCATGGCAGGATACCACGACCCAGAAGATCCGGCTCAATGTTTGTAACAAGTTTGGTCTTTTACACTGTAATTAGGGACATCTATTGGCATTTTCTTTAATATGTCATATTTAATTAAATTATCTCTCTGTGGCTACCCACAATTCATTAAAATTGGTACTAGTTATCCTCTTTCTGACATTGGACATTCTGATACATTCTGTTTTGCAGGGTGTTCCAACAAATAACCCAACTGTTATGTCTGGTGATTGTTTAGGCACAAGAGTTTGATCATCATGGGAACTCAGCTTACCTGAAAACCAAGCTCTTGCTATAACAGCCAGGACCGGTGTTAGTAGCTTTTCTGGCTATTTAACCTTCATACGTCACAATCACTGCACACCACTGCACACAATCATGGGGTGCCAATAGTGGTCATGGCAAAAGGAGGTCTAACAAGCATCCTATCAGTGTGACACTGACTGGTCTAAAACTCTGCAATACCTAAGTATTGCAAGGTATTAGAACATAGAGTGACTATAAAAAAGTAAAAAAAGACAAAATAGAGAAGGAAAAAAGTAATGAAAAAGTATTTCACCAATAAATACGCATTTTTATGTAAAAACAAAAATAAACAGAAAAAGTACACATTTTTGGTATCACCACATGACCTGATCTATAAAGCTGTAACGTTATTTAGTCTCTATAGTAAATACATGACACTATACAGAAATACTGTTTACTTTCATCATTCTGCCACATAAAAAGAACAATAAAATATGATGATCAAAAACAAACATGAAAATATAAATGTTATACCTGAAAATATAATTTCATCCTGAAAAGCAAGCTCGCGATTAGTGTTGAGCCACCCCCGTAGTGTTCGAGTTCGGTTCGGTTCGTCGAACACCCGTGTGTTCGCCGAACTGTTCGTCGAACACCTTCGAACACCGTTAAAACCAATGGCAGGCAAACAAAAACACATAGAAACACATAGAAAACACCTTCAAAGGTGTCCAAAAGCTGACAAACTGCTCAGAAGACACAACTAACACATGGAAAAGTGACAAGAACATATAGTCATGCGAAAAGAAAAGAGGTGGAGGAGTAAAAGGAGGGGGAGACACAAATATAGGCATGTCATGCCCTTCTAAAATCCAAAAAGTGAGAAGCCGACACGTTCAGTCCGCTCCTGCCCGTGCCACCTCCGTGTCGCCGGGTTTGTGCCAGAGCCGCGGTGAACCCTGACGGCCAGCCCCCCTCTCCCAATACTGGTGCCTGTCCGCTGGTGGGTCGAGCGAGCCCCCCTCTGGTGGAGGCAGCTCTAAGCTTTTTAATTTAAATTGTCTCTCTAATTTGAATGAATACACTTTAAATCCATTTAAAAGGATCTATTGGAGGGCAAGTCTCATGCCAGCAGCCGCGTAATTCCAGCTCCAGTAGCGTCCACTAAAGTTGCTGCAGTTAAAAAGCTTTTATAAGGATCGAGCTCGGCTGTCCACCGCAAGGCATCCTACTGCCAGTCCCAGCCCCTATGCCTTGGGGTGCCTCCTGATGCTCTTCACTGAGTATCCCGTGGTCCCGAAGCATTTCCTTTGAAAAAATTAAGTGTCCAAACTACAGGTGGTGTAGCTTGCTTAACAGCCGGGATAATCCGCTGACTAGCAGACACTGCTACTAGGCACAAAGTATTTCCTGGGCTAGATGCAGTTAAAAATTTGTAATTAGATACTCTCGTTGGATGCTGAGAAAGCATTCCATAGAGTCTCCTGCCACGCCATATATGATTCTCTTAAAAGCTTGGTGTAGGGGACCCTTTTATAGCCAAAATCACGGCCCTGTATCACAATACGTCACCTAGGCTGAAGATAAATGGAACTGTAGCACCCTGAGGGCTCGGTTGCTACAGAGGTATTGCACCTCACCCAGAGGTGTGATATCTCACTCTCAGGTAAGGATGGAGTGTGGATCAGGACCCGACACCTGCATGCATTATACCACATTGCCGTGGGGCAGGGGACCAATATGCCTCTGAGATGGGCACGACAGTCCCTGTCCCTGGCTGGAGTGGGGGTAGGGAACACTGAGGAAGGGGAACCCTGTAGTGCAGGAGCAGGGAGGAAGCAGTTCCTGGGTGTATTGAGAAGGGAGTATAAAAGGTGGGCACCATCTTAGTTCAGTGCAGAGAAGTCTGAGCAGAAGTGGCAGGGAGCAGGGGCTCTGCATGAGCTCTGCTCCAGAGGCGGGCCTAGTAACAGAGGCCCAGGCCTGGAAGAGGGAGAAGGAAGGAAGAGGAGCGGAGAAGACTCCAGGAACGAGGAATGAAGGGATCCCAGGGGTGCGGACGGGCGAGTCGCCACCGCATGCCCGAATCCACTTGCGTGGAGGGGTCAGGCCAAAGGGGGAGACCGGTCCCCGAAACTAGTGGAGGCAGGAAACGACCCTCAGCTAGAAACCGGAGGCTCTGACATTTTATGTGGCGCAGCCCCTCGCTACACCAGCTAGGAAGGCACCACATAGGGTCAGGGAAACTGGCGTCAAGTTTACCAAGAGGAGGCCCGAGGCAGCCGGACAGAAGGGTTTGTAAGAAAGGCCAGACAAAGGACACACAAAGGGGGTCCTGTGAAGCGCTCCAAAGTTATCTGGGAGTTGTCTGAGCCCCTCACCTGGTGAGCACAGTACGACGTGGGCAGCCGTTACCTGCAGACGTGGTCTGGATAATAAGAACTGTGAGTAAAGGCCCTGGACTGCATCACTGACTCCGTGTCGTTACTGCTGCTGCCCTGCACCATCACCCCCATCCTCCGCATACACTGCCCTGAGTCTATACTCCTCCCGTGGGGAGTTATGCTACGCTCTGCTGCACCCACAACACCAGCCTCAGCGGTCTGCCCTGCAGCGGCGGTTCACTCTGACCGCAATCCACGGGTGGCGTAGTCGGACATTTAAACATCAAAACCACATAAATAGTTCCGCCACTGGTTTGACCACCCTGAGCCACGGAACCGGGTCGCCGCCACGAAGACTACAACCACCAGCATCCACCAAAAAGGGTCCGGCTCCGGGTGTCCCAAGGCCCAGGGGGTGCATCAGAACATTTTCATCACCTTTCACAATCACCAATGGGACAAGGCAGGGATGTCCTCTGTCCCCTCTCTTATACATCCTAGTGATGGAGCACCTGCTCTCATCAATTCGCCATAACCCCAATATTAGGTGGATTGAGGTGGGAGTCACCGAGTACAAGTGCTCTCTATTTGCTGATGATGTCCTAGTATATATCACTCAATCACATATATCCATCCATGCTGTTATGGCTGAAATAGATCACTTTGTTACATGGTCAAATTTTAAAATCAATGCAGCGAAGTCTGAGGCCCTCGATGTCTCCCTCCCCAAATCCATATAGGATTCCATCCAGTCCAACTTTCCCTTTGCCTGGCCCTCACAGGGTATCAAATAATTAGGAATTCCTATTCATAGAGACCTCTCCCATCTATGTTATCTTAATTTTGGGCCCTTTATTGAACAACTCCATACAGACCACGGTTGGCAAGTTAGAACTGTAAGATTCACTACGTGAACCACTGGTGGTTTGTGGAAAAGCACATGTACACTGTGTTCCAAATTATTATGCAAAAAGTGTTTAGGAGTGATAAGGGAAGAATTTGTTTGTTTGTCAGTTAAACTCATTGATGGTGATGTGTGTCAGGGCTCTTTATATCACTGTAAGTAATTGCAGACACCTGTGCTAATTAGTTTGGCAGGTGTGTCCAATGAAAGGCAAGACTACTTAAGAAGGCTGTCTCACATTATTAAGCAGCCTACATTTTCTGCCAAAATGGGAAAGAAAAAGGATGTGTCGGCTGCTGAGAAGCAACAAATTGTGGAGTGTTTAGGTCAAGGCATGACTACAATCAACATTGTGCGATGATCAGGATGAAGTGTTTTGGCAATCAAGAAGTATGTAGCTGATTCACAGTACACACGTGTGCGTGCTGATAAGGGCAAATTGAGGACTCTTTCCTACAGGCAATTACGTCAGGTTAAAAGAGCAGCGGCAAAAAAGCCTTGTCATAACAGCAGACAAGTTTTTGAAGCTGCTGGTGCCTCCAACATCCCCCGAACAACAAGATGCAGGGTCCTTCAGAGGTTTGCAGCTGTGCATACGCCATCCTGTCGACCTCCTCTATCCACTTCACACAAGCAGAAACGGCTCCAGTGGGCTAAACATTACATGAAGACTGATTTCAAAACTGTTTTGTTCACGGATGAGTGCCGTGCAGCGCTCGATGGTCCAGATGGATGGAGTGGAGGATGGCTGGTTGATGGACACCCCACGCAAACACGGCTACAGCGCCAACAAGGAGGAGGTGGAGTAATGTTTTGGGCTGGAATCATGGGGAGAGAGATTGTCGGCCCCTTTAGGATCCCTGAAGGCGCTAAAGATGTACTCCATAATGTATGTGGATTTTCTCAAACAGCACTTCCTGCCATGGTTTAAGAAGAAGAAACGTGTATTTCACAGCAAGATCATTTTTTTGCATGATAATGCACCATCTCATGCTGCACATAAAACATCTGCATCTCTGGCTGATATGGGCATAAAAGGGGACAAACTTATGGTGTGACCCCCATGCTCCCCTGACCTCTACCCCATTCAGAACCTCTGGAGCATCATCAAAAGGAGTGTCTATGATGGCGGGAGGCAGTTCACATCTAAGCAACACCTCTGGGAGGGTATTCTGTCCTCATGCAAAACAATTGAAGCAGAAACCATCCAAAACCTGACAAATTCAATGGACGAGAGAGTTCAGAAGCTCCTTTCGAACAAGGGGTCCTATGTGAAAATGTAACATCACCTAGAATAAAGTTTTGAGTTGAAAACTGTTGGATTTCAGTTTCTAATAACCTGCTAATGCTTATAATTTCAAAAATGATCATTTTTTTGGTCTTTATTAAAATGAAAAGGTTGATCGAAAAGTTTGGGGGATCTAAGAGTGTGGCAACCCAGTAGTCATGATTACTTCAAATTCTGACAATATGAGGGTCATGTTGCAGGTAGTGCAGCAAGAAGGCACTTATGTGTCTTGCGCATCTCGGAGCCCCAAAATTATTTTCCGGGCTAGATGCAGCTAAAAATTATTATTAATTTTAAATCTGGTGGAGCTTAGTATAGATGGCCTAATAGGATCAGTGCTGCACACTGCTACAAAGCCCAAATTATTTTCCAGCCAAGATACAGATAAACATGATTAGTAATTTTAAATCTGGTGGAGCTTATTATAGATGGCCTAATAGAATCAGTGCTGCACACTGCTACAAAGCCCAAATTATTTTCCAGCCAAGATACAGATAAACATGATTAGTAATTTGAAAGCTTAAAACGGTTGGTAGGGTGATTTTAACCAATCATCAAGCTTTTACTCTCCCCAGGATGACACAGGGGTAGAAAAGTCGTTTCGGATCCATGATTTGTTCATCTTTATGAACGTGAGTCTGTCTACATTATCAGTGGAGAGCCGCGTGCGCTTATCTGTCAGCACACCACCAGCAGCGCTGAACACACGTTCAGACAGAACGCTGGCTGCGGGGCATGACAAGATCTCCAAGGCGTAAGTGGCTAGCTCCGGCCATTTATCCAGATTGGAAGCCCAAAAAGAGCAAGGGTCCAGTGACACAGTCATGGCTTCAATGTTTACTTGGAGATACTCCTGTACCATCGTCTCTAGGCGTTGACTATGTGTCAGACTTCTTGTCTCCTGTGGCCTTGCAAAGGATGGGCTAAAAAAGTGGTGAAATGATTCCGCAAAATTGATGTTACCAGCAGATACTGTGGTTCTGTTACGGTTTGAGTGCTGAACACTTGACGGTCCCACGGTTGGCAAGTTGGAACTGTGAGATTCACTACGTGCACCACTGGTGTTTTGTGGAAAAGCACATGTAAGATTCTGCAACAGTCTCTGCTGATACTCCTGCATGCGTGCATCCCTTTCTATGGCAGCAATAATTTCGGCAAATTTAATTTTGTACCGGGGATCTAACAGTGTGGCAACCCAGTAGTCAGGATTATTTCTAATTCTCACAATTCGAGGGTCATGTTGCAGGTAGTGCAGCAAGAAGGCACTCATGTGTGTTGCGCATCCAGGAGCACCAAGTTCCTGTTGTGTTGGTGGCAAGGTAACAATCATGCTTCCTTCCTCTGTCCTCTCCCCCCAACCTCGCACAACAGAAATGTGATCAAGGTCTCCCTCATCTGATGAGTCTTCCATCAGTTCGTCCTCCACTTCTTCCTGGGCTCCTGCACCTTCCTCACTAGTTTGGCTGCTACCATGCGCCCTGGTAAAACCATCTCCCCCACCCTCACATGCCTGCCGCCTTGGTGCTGCCGACCGTCTGGACCTTGCAGATATTAGCCCTTCCGCATACAACTCCTCCTCCTCTACTTCCTCCACCTCCTCTTGTGCCACCATCTGACTCCGAATTCTGTTTAACATGTGCTCCAGCATGTAAATCACCGGAATAGTCATGCTGATAATGGCATCGTCAGCACTAAACATCTTCGTCGCCATTTCAAAACTGTGCAGAAGGGTGCATAGGTCCCTGATCTGAGACCACTCCTCCAGCGTGATTTGCCCCACCTCTGGATCTCGTTGGCCCAGGGTATATGTCAGAACGTATTGCACCAGGGCTTGTCGGTGCTGCCACAGTCGCTGCAACATGTGCAGAGTTGAATTCCACCGGGTAGGCACATCGCATTTTAGCCGGTGAAGTGGCAGGCCCAACGACTTCTTTAGAGATGTAAGTCGATGGGCTGCGGGATGCGAACGGCGGAAGTGAGCACACAGCGACCGTGCCCTCTGCAGAAGGCCATCTAGTCTGGGATAGTGGGCTAAAAATTGCTGGACAACCAGGTTCAACACGTGAGCCATACAAGGCACGTGTGTGACATTGCCCCGGCGAAGGGCCGCACCCAGGTTTGCAGCATTGTCGCACACGGCCTTCCCTGGTTTCAGGTCCAGTGGAGACAACCATTCATGAAATTGGTTCTCCAGAGCTGACCACAACTCCTCAGCTGTGTGACTCACATTTCCCAGACATTTCAAAGTAAAAACCGCCTGATGACGTTGAGCCCTACTGCCAGCATAGTAAGGAGGTGTGCAGGATCCCTTCTGCGCAGTTAGAAAGCTTGTGGCATGACCAGACAGGATTTGGGTGCAGGTGGAAGACCGAGAGGAGGTTGAGGAGGCAGAAGCAGTGGAGGAACTTTGACATAAAGAGGATTGACGCACAACTCGTGGGGACGGCAAGACTTGGACAGCAGCCCCTTGTCCTGCTGTCACCATAGTTACCCAGTGCCCAGTCAGCGACATGTAACGCCCCTGTCCATGCCTACTCGTCCAAGTGTCTGTGGTGAAATGCACCCTGTCACACACAGAGTTTCTAAAAGAAGCGGTGATGTTGTGTGCGACATGCTGGTGGAGCGCCGGCACACCTTTCTTTGAGAAGTAGTGCCGACTGGGCATCTGGTACTGGGACACTGCGATGGACATAAGGTCTCGAAAATCCTCTGTGTCCACCAGGCGGAAAGGCAGCATTTCTGTAGCCAAGAGCTTGCAGATGGTGAAATTCAACCTCTTAGCTTTCTCATGGCTAGGAGGAAATGGTCTTTTACTTGTCCACATCTGAGGGACCGAGTGCTGGCTATTGTGCTTAGACGGGGTTGATAAGGGTGTCCCCGGCAAACTGCCGGTCTGTGAGGAAGATGCAGGCGGACATGTTAGGTTGCCTTGATCCAAAGGTGGTGCTATCGATGTCGGACAGCGCTCAACACCAGCTGGTGTTCCCACCTCCAAAGAAAATGATGACCTGCCAATCAAGCTGGCTGTTGCGGGTAAAGAGGTGGCAGGTCTGCGCCCCAAAACAGGTGTGACTGCTGTCCCCCCAGTCACAGAGGATGAAGAGGCCGCGGATGCACAAGATATGGCAGACGGTGGTTGGCCCGGCCGGCTAGGCCGCATTGTAGCACACTGAGCTTCCCACTGCAACTTATGCTTCATGTCCATGTGCCGGTTCATGCATGAAGTACTCAAACTATGTATTTTTTTGGCCTCTACTTAGCTTTTGCTGACAAATGTTACAGATAACACGAGTTGGGTCATCTTTATCGATCTGAAAAAATGCCCAGGCTATGCAAGGCTTAGCACCCATGCGACCTGAAGAGCCACCACGACTTGTGGTGAGAGGCAGAGTTGTGTTTGAGGATGCAGTTGTTGACGTGCTTCCAGTACTACGTCTCTGTCCAGGAAGGCGCAACCTGACCTCGTCGTCACTAGCATCTTCCTCCACCTCCTCTGCTGACCTCATCTCTTGGCTGACTGTGGGTTGACAGTAAGTGGGATCTCCAACCTCATCATCATCACCCTGTGCGTTATCACACCCGTCGTCCTCAGAGCCAACCTGTTCCTGCCCTGACAAAAAACTAAAGTTGTCGCTCCAATCAGGTATTTGAGTCTCATCATCGTCTTCCTCATTGTCTCCACCAACAGGAGTTACAGTTTGGGAATGAGGGTCTACATTATGGTCAGAACCGTCTGCATCTGGTCCTGGATCCGACTCATAAAGATTTTGGGCATCAGTGCAGATCATTTCCTCGTCTGGATTCACAGAAGCGCTGGAGTCGACCTCTGATTCCCAGGCTATAGTATGAGTAAACAGCTCTGCAGACTCAACCATCTGTTCTACCTCATACTCAGACGGGCAGCTGGAGATTTGGGAGCTGTGAGGAAGCAAGTGCGATTGGGGTGACACCTTTGAGGACTGGAGTATTTGTGATGTTGAAGTTGATGTGGAGGAGAGCCCACTTAAAGGAGCACTTGATATCCGTTGAAGCACCTGCTGTTTTTGTGCCTCATCTGGAATTTGTAGCGATTGGCGTGGCCGTAAGAAAGGGATCTTATCACATTGTCCGCTAAAAGAAGTAGACATTTTAGTTTAGCTGGAAAATGGTCTTTCTTCTGCAGATGTTACTGTTGCTTTAACACCTACCCCACGGACACAACCTTTTTTCCCCTTCCCAACATGCCTATTCCCCTTTCCACCAGCAGCAGGCCTTTTTCCACTCATTTTGGTGGTTAACTAATTAACAACTCTGGAGTTGTTTGCACAAAAAAACAATGGATGGGAACCGAGCAGAGCTGAGTGGCCAAACTGTGGTATTAGGCCAAAACTATTGGCTGGGTTAGATGGAGAAAAAAATTATATTCGATTTGCAACCTGATGGAGGTCAGTATAGATGGACTAATAGAACAAGTCCCACACACAGCTAGAAGCCCAAATATTTTTTCAGAGGTAGATGTAGAAAAAATAATATTCAGTTTGCAACCTGATGGAGGTCAGTATAGATGGACTAATAGAGAAAGTCCCACACACTGCTAGAAGGCCAAATATTTTTTCATAGCTAGATGCAGACAAAAAATTATTTTGAATTTGCAACCTGATGGAGGTCAGTATAGGTGGACTAATAGAACAAGTCCCACACACTGCTAGAAGGCCAAATATTTTTTCAGAGCTAGATGCAGAAAAAAATTATATTCAGTTTGCAACCTGATGGAGGTCAGTATAGATGGACTAATAGAACAAGTCCCACACACAGCTAGAAGCCCAAATATTTTTTCAGAGGTAGATGCAGAAAAAAATTATATTCAGTTTGCAACCTGATGGAGGTCTGTATAGATGGATTAATTTAACAAGTCCCACACACAGCTAGAAGCCCAATATTTTTTCAGAGCTAGATGCAGAAAAAAATTATATTCAGTTTGCAACCTGATGGAGGTGAGTGCCTAAAATGCAATTGACGTCCACCTGTTTGGCACCACTATAGCGGTGAAAACCCACTTAACAATTTACAGGGTGCTTGTCTTCAGAAGCACAAGATGGACACAATATTTAGTCTTTAAGCTGGCTTGTTTTCAATTTTCATTCTGCAACACCAACTGCATGTTTATTTTGGAAACACTGTGGAGTCAAAATAGTCCCTAGATGAATTCCTAGAGGGGTGTAATCTTCAAAATGTGATAACTTGAGAGGGGGGTCATCTTTTGTGGGACTAGTGGACTTGCAAATGAAGTCAGCAAACTATTCTAGGAAAATCTGCACTCAAAAAGTTAAGTAGTCCTTCTTCCCTCTTAAACCCTGCTATGTAGCCAAATGGTTCTGTACAACCACGCATCGGGTATTGTTGTATTTTGGGAGAAATTAAGTTACAAATTGGAGGTCCATTTTTACGTAGAAAATTCTGTGAAATATCTAAAGTGTCAATATGCTCACAACCCCCTAGTTGAATTCACTGAGGGGTACAGTTTTTAAAATGTGGTCACTTATGGGGGTTATGCTGTTCTAGCACCTCAGGAGCTCTGTTAATGTGAAATGTCTCCTGGAAACTATGCTATGGTGCTGCACTATAATATGGTGCTTCATCCTTTACTGTGCCCGAAAAGTAGTTTCTGGCCACATGTTGGGTATTAGCATACATTTTTTTTTTATTTGAGCATTAGAAAACAAAAAAATTGAGGATAAAGAAACATTTTAGAGGGAAAAAAATTACTTTTTCCTTTTCACAGCCCAATGTTATAAAATTCTGTTAATCACTTGAGGTTTTAAAATGCTAGATGAATTCTTCATATGGTGTAGTTTCCATTATCGCTTTTTGCTGTTTTGTCCTCTTAGTGGCAATCCTAATGTATAGCCTCCGCAAAGTATTCCAGCAAAATTTACACTCCAAAATTCAAATGGTGCTCTTATATTGCCAAGCTCTGCCATGTGCCCAAACAGTAGTTTAAGATCTCATATGGAGTATCCGGAGAAATTGCTGAACACATTGTCTAGTCTATTTTCTGTTGTTTCCCTTGTGAAAATGAGAAATTTGTAGTTAAAGCAACACTTTCATAAAAAAATCCCATAAGATTTCATTTTTTAAAGTCAAATATTGTACCTGTGGGTTCAAAATGCTCATTACAATTCCTTTAGGGGTGTAGTTTCCACAAATATTGTCAATTGTGTGCTGTTTTGGCACCAATATTGCTTCTGCAATGTATTCTAGCGAAATTTGCGCTCCAAAATTTAAATAGCTTGTCCCGAGCCCTGCCGTGTGCCTGAACAGTAATTGTTGACTGCTTGCAAAGTATCATTATACTCATGATAAATTACACAACCAATTTTTGGGTACATTTCCTCACTTTACCCTTGTGAAAATGAAAAAGTTGAGGCTGAAGCAACATTTTAGTAAATAAAGATATATCTTTTCATTTTTTCCTTCCACATAGCATTAGTTTCTGTGGAGCACCTAAAATGTTAAAAAAAAATCTGAGTGTGGCTTCGGATAGTATTTAAATTCTGGTCTTGTTTGGGGATTTTTTGATGCATAGGCCCCTCAAAGTAACTTTAAAAGTGAAGTGATCCCTTAAAAAAATGATTTTTTTTTAATTTCATTGAAATAATGAAAAATTACTGTTAAAATTGTAATCCTTATAACATAAAGTAGACATATGGTAAATCTTATTTAGTTAACTGATTTAAGAGTATAAATATTCAAAGATCAAAAATTGTGAATTTTTTTATATTTTTGTCAAATTTTAGGTATTTTCATAAATAAATGCAAACAACATAGACCTAATTTTACCACTAATATAAAGTAAGATGTGTTATGAAAAAATATTCTCAGAATCATGAGGACATCTAAAAGCATTTCATAATTATCAATACATTGATGGGAAACTGTCACCATGAAAATGCAATCCAATCTGCAGGCACCTTGTTTTAGAGTGGGGGGAGCTGAGCAGATTAAAATATAGTTTTGTGAGAAAAGATTCAGTATAACCTGTGTTTTAATCATTTAATCCTCTGTGTGTATAGAGAAAGCTATCAGTCACTGATAGGACCACCCACTGGACCCCACATCCCATAAAGAGCAAAGAATTAAATGTTTAAACCCCAGGTTATACTGAATCTTTTCCAAAAAAACTATATATCAATCTACTTTGCTCTCCCTGCTCTATGACATGCTGCCTGCAGATTAGAATGCATTTTCATGCAAACTTTCTTCGGTGGTAAGGGGTTAAGAGCATGAATAAATATGGTCATATTGTGTCTGTCAACAGCTCCTATATGCTTTATCTTTGAGACCATAATCTAAAGGGATCATAATATTACATTGCATTATCATTACATTGCAGTTTTACAGTGTTTTTTTGGGGCACAATTTGACTCAAAAGGAAAATGCTTCAATGTACAATTGTCTCATTGGCAAAAAGCTCATTTTCTGAATTTGCAAGACGTGTCATATAATTTCACAAACAAGACCATCATCAGGTCTGTAGAGGCACTACTTAATGCTTTTTTAAAAAGAAACAAGGTCCATTCATTTGACCTAAAGTCATATAATATAGACCTAAAACCTATTGACAAAGTTGCCTTAAATTCAATATCTAGGTAGCAACTTGACAAACAGATTAACAGAAGGGCGGAAGGAGAAAATTGATAAGGCACAGAGGTCTATGGTCGCATCATTCATTGCCATTCACAACTCTACCTATTGTGAAGTTTTTTATTTAGAGTTGAAACCAATATTTCTACTGTATATAGTAATATATGACAATTTATTTATTGAAGAAAAAAAAAGTGCTTTTAAAACATGTTAAAATAGGGATGTTTCATAGACTTCTAATATCCTGTGAGATTACTTGTTACCAGAAATATTTCCATGTAAAAAGGACCTGTTACTACAGTCATGGCCAAAAGTTTTGAGAATGACACCAAAATTATATTTTCACATGATCTACTGGCCTCTGGTTTTTATTAGTGTTTGTCTGATGTTTATATCACATACAGAAATATAATTGCAATCATATTATGAGTACCAATAGGTTATATTGACAGTTAGAATGAGTTAATGCAGCAAGTCAATATTTGCAGTGTTGCCCCTTCTTCTTCAAGACCTCTGTAATTCTCCCTGGCATGCTCTCAATCAACTTTTGGACCAAATCCTGACTTATAGCAGTCCATTCTTGCATAATCAATGCTTGCATTTTGCCAGAATTTGTTGGTTTTTGTTTGTCCACCGGTCTCTTGATGATTGACCACAAGTTCTCAATGGGATTAAGATCTGGGGAGTTTTCAGGCCATGGACCCAAAATCTCTATGTTTTGTTCCATGAGCCATTTAGTTATCACATTTGCTTTATGGCAAGGTGCTCCATCATGCTGGAAAAGGCATTGTTGGGCGCCAAACTGCTCATGGACGGTTGGGAGAAGTTGCTCTTGGAGGACATTCTGGTACCATTCTGATACCATTCTTCAAGACCTCTGTAATTCTCCCTGGCATGCTCTCAATCAACTTTTGGATCAAATCCTGACTGATAGCAGTCCATTCTTGCATAATCAATGCTTGCATTTTGCCAGAATTTGTTGGTTTTTGTTTGTCCACCGGTCTCTTGATGATTGACCACAAGTTCTCAATGGGATTAAGATCTGGGGAGTTTCCAGGCCATGGACCCAAAATCTCTATGTTTTGTTCCATGAGCCATTTAGTTATCACATTTGCTTTGTGGCAAGGTGCTCCATCATGCTGGAAAAGGCATTGTTGGGCGCCAAACTGCTCATGGACGGTTGGGAGAAGTTGCTCTTGGAGGACATTCTGGTACCATTCTTTATTCATGGCTGTGTATTTAGGCAAGACTGTGAGTGAGCCGATTCCCTTGGCTGAGAAGCAACCCCACACATGAATGGTTTCAGGATGCTTTACAGTTGGCATGAGACAAGACTGGTGGTAGCGCTCACCTCTTCTTCTCCGAATAAGCTGTTTTCCAGATGTCCCAAACAATCGAAAAGGGGATTCATCAGAGAAAATGACTTTGCCCCAGTCCTCAGCAGTCCACTCCCTGTACCTTTTGCAGAATATCAGTCGGTCCCTGATGTTTTTTCTGGAGAGAAGTGGCTTCTTTGCTGCCATCCTTGAAACCAGCCCTTGCTCAAAGAGTCTCCACCTCACAGTGCGTGCAGAAGCACTCACACCAGCCTGCTGCCATTCCTGAGCAATCTCGGCACTGCTGGTAGTCCGATCCCACAGCTGAAACAGTTTTAAGATACGGTCCTGGCGCTTGCTGGTCTTTCTTGGCGCCCTGGAGCCTTTTTGACAACAATGGAAGCTCTCTCCTTGAAGTTCTTGATGATGCGATAGATTGTTGACTGAGGTGCAATCTTTGTAGCTGCGATACTCTTCCCTGTTAGGCAATTTTTTTGCAGTGCAATGACGGCTGCACGTGTTTCTTTAGAGATAACCATGGTTAACTGAAGAGAAACAATGATACCAAGAACCAGCCTCCTTTTAAAGTGTCCAGTGATGTCATTCTTACTTAATCATGACTGATTGATTGCCAGCCCTGTCCTCATCAACACAGACACCTGTGTTAATGGATCAATCACTAAAACGATGTTAGCTGCTCCTTTTAAGGCAGGACTGCAATGATGTTGAAATGTGTTTTGGGGGTTAAAGTTCATTTTCTGGGCAAATATTGACTTTGCAAGTACAGTAATTGCTGTTAAGCTGATCACTCTTTGACATTCAGGAGTATATGCAAATTGCCATTACAAAAAATGAAGCAGTAAACTTTGGAAAAATTACTATTTGTCTCATTCTCAATACTTTTGGCCTTGACTGTACATCAAAAGTGGCCAGTTTTTGTTGTCATTTTATTTCCCATGAATATTCTATATTTTTTTTTTTCATTTGTCATGCAGTTCCAGAGATGTGGGCGCTTTTATTTAATGTTATATTTTATGGGTATTACCAAGGTGGCACAGGGTATACAGTGGGGAAAAAGTATTTAGTCAGCCACCAATTGTGCAAGTTCTCCCACTTAAAAAGATGAGAGGCCTGTAATTGACATCATAGGTAGACATCAACTATGAAAGACAAAATGAGAAAACAAATCCTGAAAATCACATTGTCTGCATTGGAAAGAATTTATTTTTCAAATTTTGGTGGAAAATAAGTATTTGGTCAATTACAAAAGTTCATCTCAATACTTTGTTATATATCCTTTGTTGGCAATGACAGAGGTCAACCGTTTTCTGTAATTCTTTACAAGGTTGGCAAACACTGTTGCTGGTATGTTGACCCATTCCTCCATGCATTCCTCCTCTAGAGCAGTGATGTTTTGGGGCTGTCGCTGGGCAACATGGACTTTCAACTTCCTCCAAAGGTTTTCTATAGAGTTTAGATCTGGAGACTGGCTAAGCCACTCCAGGACCTTGAAATGCTTCTTACCAACCCACTCCTTCGTTGCCCTGGCGGTGTGCTTGGGATCATTGTCCTGCTGAAATACCCAACCACATTTCATCTTCAATGCCCTTGCTGAAGGAAGGAGGATTGCACTCAACATTTCATGATGCATGGCCCCATTCATTCTTTCATGTACACGTATCAGTCATCCTGGTGCCTTGGCAGAGAAACAGCCCCAAAGCATGATGTTGCCACCCCCATGCTTGACAATAGGTATGGTGTTCTTTGGATGCATCTCAGCATTCTTTCTCCTCCAAACACGACGAGTTGTGTTTCTACCAAACAGTTCAACTTTGGTTTCATCTGACCATATGACATTCTCCCAATTCTCTTCTGGATCATCCAAATGCTCACTAGCAAACTTCAGACAGTCCCGGACATGTAATGGCTTAAGAAGGGGGACACGTCTGGCACTGCAGGATCTGAGTCCCTGGTAGCGTAGTGTGTTACTGATGGCAGCCTGTGTAACGTTGGTCACAGCTCTCTGCAGGTCATTCACTAGGTCCCCCTGTGTGGTTCTGGGATTTTTGCTCACCGTTCTTGAGATCATTTTGACCCCATGGGGTGAGATCTTGTGTGGAGCCCCAGATCAAGGGAGATTATCAGTGGTCTTGTATGTCTTCCATTTTCTAATTATTGCTCCCACAGTTGATTTCTTCACACTAAGCTACATGCCTACTGCAGATTCAGTCTTCCCATCCTGGTGCAGGACTACAATTTTGTTTCTGGTGTCCTTCAACATCTTAGACCTCAGTTCACATTGCTTGGTTTTTTGTCTTGTTTGCATTCTGTGCAATTTAAGGGGGTGGCATCCCCTTTGTTGAGCTGACTGGTATATATGTGGCTTACCACGGGCCTGGGTGGTCTGGAGTTGGGACCCGGTCCTATTTGTCTACCCTTTTATATGCATTACTTCAACTTTGATATACAGTAAGGTTTTTAATATAGGCAGTATAGGTACCGTCCCAATTTAGGGTCACCTTGCCGCTGGTGGGACGGCTTGTATACTTTTTTTGATCAAAAATAGTTCACTAAGTACCCTATATTTATTATGCAACTTTGCTTTACATTTATATATAATGATGGTAGGGTATGAGATATATTTTTGTCTTTTGTCTTTTGTAGGTTTTGTTTCTTTTTGCTAGTGTGAACATGCTCCTATTTCTTGCATGTCTACCATCTTAGACCTCAGTTCACATTGCTTGGTTTTTTGTCTTGTTTGCATTCTGTGCAATTTAAGGGGGTGGCATCCCCTTTGTTGAGCTGACTGGTATATATGTGGCTTACCACGGGCCTGGGTGGTCTGGAGTTGGGACCCGGTCCTATTTGTCTACCCTTTTATATGCATTACTTCAACTTTGATATACAGTAAGGTTTTTAATATAGGCAGTATAGGTACCGTCCCAATTTAGGGTCACCTTGCCGCTGGTGGGACGGCTTGTATACTTTTTTTGATCAAAAATAGTTCACTAAGTACCCTATATTTATTATGCAACTTTGCTTTACATTTATATATAATGATGGTAGGGTATGAGATATATTTTTGTCTTTTGTCTTTTGTAGGTTTTGTTTCTTTTTGCTAGTGTGAACATGCTCCTATTTCTTGCATGTCTACCATCTTAGACCTCAGTTCACATTGCTTGGTTTTTTGTCTTGTTTGCATTCTGTGCAATTTAAGGGGGTGGCATCCCCTTTGTTGAGCTGACTGGTATATATGTGGCTTACCACGGGCCTGGGTGGTCTGGAGTTGGGACCCGGTCCTATTTGTCTACCCTTTTATATGCATTACTTCAACTTTGATATACAGTAAGGTTTTTAATATAGGCAGTATAGGTACCGTCCCAATTTAGGGTCACCTTGCCGCTGGTGGGACGGCTTGTATACTTTTTTTGATCAAAAATAGTTCACTAAGTACCCTATATTTATTATGCAACTTTGCTTTACATTTATATATAATGATGGTAGGGTATGAGATATATTTTTGTCTTTTGTCTTTTGTAGGTTTTGTTTCTTTTTGCTAGTGTGAACATGCTCCTATTTCTTGCATGTCTACCATCTTAGACCTCAGTTCACATTGCTTGGTTTTTCACCATAGTGGAGTTTGGAGTGTGACTGTTTGAGGTTGCGGACAGGTGTCTTTTATACTGATAACAAGTTCAAACAGGTGCCAGTACTACAGGTATTGAGTGGAGGACAGAGGAGCCTCTTAAAGAAGAAGTTACAGGTCTGTGAGAGCCAGAAATCTTGCTTTTTTGTAGGTGACCAAATACTTATTTTCCACCAAAATTTGAAAAAAATTTCTTTCCAAATCAGTCAATGTTATTTTCAGGATTTGTTTTCTCATTTTGTGTCTCATAGTTGAGGTCTACCTATGATGTCAATTACAGACCTCTCTCATCTTTTTAAGTGGGAGAACTTGCACAATTGGTGGCTGACTAAATATTTTTTTTCCCGCTGTAAATGCTCCCAGAAAATCCTGTGAGCCTTGACCCCTTGTAAACACGAGAGAAATTGTCATTAAATAAAAAGTCCCACATTTCTTTAACCATGTGAATATTAAAAAAAAGAATTGCTTGAATATTCAGTCAAAAGAATCTGCTAACCCCTTGACTCCACAGTCCCTTTTGGCCTCTATGCCAGACGATTTTTGTTTCCCTTTTCTATTGTCATTGGAAAATAGTCAATTGAAGTTTTTTTTTGGGATGAGTTATATTTCTCAGTGGCATCATTTTGGGATTCACAGCAGTTATTAACAAAGTGACCCCTACACAGTATTCTGCACTCACAGTAACTCTGACACAGTATGATGGCCTCTACAGTTTTCCACACACAGTATCGTTGCCCTGACACAGCCCTCCTCACAATATGATGGCCTACATACAGGCCTCCATATAATATTATTGCCCTCCTACAGTGTAATGGTCCCCACAACCGTCCACACAATAATAGGTCCCCTACACAACCCTCCACACTGTATAATGGCTCCAACACAACACTTCACACAGTACACTGTGTGCAGAATTATTAGACAAATGAGTATTTTGATCACATGATACTTTTTATACATGTTGTCCTACTCCAAGCTGCATAGGCTTGAGAGCCAACTACCAATTAAGTAAATCTGGTGATGTGCACATCTCTGTAATGAGGGGTGTTGACTAATGACATTAACACCCTATATAAGGTGTGCTTAATTATTAGGCAACTTCCTTTCCTTTGGCAAAATGGGTCAGAAGAGAGATTAAACTGGCTCTGAAAAGTCAAAAATTGTGAGATGTTTGCAGAGGGATGCAGCAGTCTTGAAATTTTACAAACTTTTGAAGCTTGATCACCGAACAATCAAGCGTTTCATGGCAAATAGCCAACAGGGTCGCAAGAAGCGTGTTGGCCAAAAAAGGCGCAAAATAACTGCCCATGAATTGAGGAAAATCAAGCGTGAAGCTGCCAAGATGCCATTCACCACCAGTTTTGCCATATTTCAGAGCTGCAACATTACTGGAGTATGAAAAAGCACAAGGTGTGCGATACTCAGGGACATGGCCAAGGTAAGGAAAGGCTGAAAAACGAACACCTTTGAGCAAGAAACATAAGATAAAACGTCAAGAATGGGCCAAGAAATATCTTAAGACTGATTTTTCAAAGGTTTTATGGACTGATGAAATGAGAGTGACTCTTGATGGGCCAGATGGATGGGCCAGAGGCTGCATCAATAAAGGGCAGAGAGCTCAACTCCAATTCAGACACCAGCAAGGTGGAGGTGGGGTACTGGTATGGGCTGGTATCATCAAAGATGAACTTGTGGGACCTTTTCGGGTTGAGGATGGAGTGAAGCTCAACTCCCAGACCTACTGCCAGTTTCTGGAAGACAAATTCTTCAAGCAGTGGTACAGGAAGAAGTCGGTATCGTTCAAGAAAAAGATGATTTAAATGCAGGACAATGCTCCATCACATGCATCCAACTACTCCACAGCGTGGCTGGCCAGTAAAGGTCTAAAAGAAGAAAAAATAATGACATGGCCCCCTTGTTCACCTGATCTGAACCCCATAGAGAACCTGTGGTCCATCATAAAACGTGAGATCTACAGGGAGGGAAAACAGTACACCTCTCGGAACAGTGTCTGGAAGGCTGTGGTGGCTGCTGCATGCAATGTTGATCGAAAACAGATCAAGCAACTGACAGAATCTATGGATGGAAGGCTGTTGAGTGTCATTATAAAGAAAGGTGGCTATATTGATCACTAATTTTTTTTGCTTTTGTTTTTGCATGTCAGAAATGTTTATTTCTAAATTTTGTGCACTGATATTGGTTTACCTGGTGAAAATAAACAAGTGAGATAGGATTATATTTGGTTTTTATTAAGTTGCCTAATAATTCTGCACAGTAATAGTTACCTGCACAAACATATATACTCCTAAGATAGCCAAATCTAAAAAAAACCCACTCCAACTTCCAAAAATATTAAGCTTGGATATTTATGAGTCATTTGGGTTGATTGAGAACATAGTTGTTGATTAATAATAAAAATAATCCTCTAAAATACAACTTGCCTAATAATTCTGCACACAGTGTATAATGGCCCTCACTAGCCATCCAAACAGTATAATGTCTTCACATCAAGCCCTTCAGACAGTATAATGGCTCCCATATAGCCTCCTAAACAGTATGATAGACCCCACATAGTCCTTTAAATAGTACTATGGCCCCCACATAGTCTTCTAAATAGAATAATGGCTCTCACATAGCCCTCCCAAGTGGTATATTGGTACCCATATAGCTCTCTAAATAGTATAATGCTCTCACATTGCTCTTTATATAGTATAATAGCCCCCACATAGCACTCCAAATAGTATACGGGCCACCAACATATTTGTCCAAGCAGTAAAATGGCCCCCACAATGTACTCATTGATTTTCAAAATACTCACCTCTCCATGTAACCTCACTGCTCTGGTTTTTGCAGCGTGTGGTCTGAAGCTCTGCACAGCGAGCACGATGCAATGATGCCAATCCACCTGTTGCGCTGAGATGTCAGATGCATCGGGAGAATGATGGAGGAGGGAGCTGATAATGCTGTATTGTATCTGCATCTGGAGGAGGTGGTGCTGGCACTGGCATTGGGTCCCATCGACTCACAGGCAGCATAGTGTCTGTGTGGTCTGCTGCTATTTGCAGTACACCATTGTATGTACTTCAGTGTATTTTCTACCATGTCAGTTTTCGACTGACAGTTCGCCAAACAGTTTCCACCTCAGGAGAGATTTGATTGGCTGAGAGATATTGCAAACACTGAGGTGATATTCAGGCTTCCCTGTTTCTATAGCAGCCATCAATACCCTGATAGGATGCTGATGGGCTGACAAAGGGATCAATTGCCCTTTATCAGATTTCTCACATTCCTTTGTCACTAGTGACTGTTGCGGATCCGGGTGGTGGAACCTCTGTGCTGCAGTGCAAGGAGGGACCAGAGGGGCGTAACTAGGTATCAACTCGGACTAATCAAGGTCGCACGATGGCTCAATCGACTCCGTGACCTGGGAAGGACCGAGCAGAGGGACCAGTTGCTACTCTGGGCCAGACCTTGTATGAGAGCAGGTGACTCCCACGGGTCAAAAGGCAGGGACTTACCAGTACAGCAGATGAGCACGGCAGGCAGGCTGACGGGTGATCCGGGTAGACGGACTGGCAGACATGGCAGATAACAAGCAGGAGCCTCCAGGTAGGCTGGCTGGTAGGCACGGCAGGTAACAAGCAGGAGCCTCCAGGTAGGCTAGCTGGTAGGCACGGCAAGTAACAGGCAGGTGCTTCCAGGTAAGCAGACGGGCAGGGCCCATAGACAGACTGGCAGACTGGACTGTAGACAGACTGTCGGGCTGGAGAGTAGACAAGCTGGCGGACAGGACTGGTAGTCAGGCTGGCGGAGAGGACTGGTTGTCAGGCTGGTGGACTGGACTGGTATTCAGGCTGACGGACTGGACTGGTATTCAGGCTGGCGGACTGGACTGGTAGTCAGGCTAGCAGCGGGACCTGAGGGCTGAAGCAGAGTTTAACACACAAAGCTCCAACCATGCACGGGCACCTCCATTTTGGAGGAGGTGCCTTTTATATGAGAGGTCCTCCGGCCATTAGCTGGGGACTCCTTAGGACGTTGCACGTGGCCCCTTTAAGAGGCCCAGGAAGCTGCGCGCGTCGGCAGCAGCAGAAGCAGGAGCGCCGGAGGACGCCGGGCGGGGAGCGCGGCGGTAAGAGGGGCGGCGTCTCTGCCTGTCAGGGGGCAGAGACGCCGATACTACAGTGACAGTTGCATCTGAGGAGTTAAAGTATCTGAGATCGGCATTATTTTCAGTCTCAACACTTGGAGGAGAAGGCTGCTGTGTGTAACAGCCAGTGCAAGCTTCAGATGTCCATAGAAAGACTACTGTGTCCATTCCATTCATCACACGTAGTGGGAGTCAGGCTGGCGGACTGGACTGGTAGTCAGGCTGGCGGACTGGACTGGTAGTCAGGCTGGCGGACTGGACTGGTAGTCAGGCTGGCGGACTGGACTGGTAGTCAGGCTAGCAGCGGGACCTGAGGGCTGAAGCAGAGTTTATCACACAAAGCTCCAACCATGCACGGGCACCTCCATTTTGGAGGAGGTGCCTTTTATATGAGAGGTCCTCCTGCCATTGGCTGGGGACTCCTTAGGACAGCGCACGCAGCCCCTTTAAGAGGGAGGGAGCGCGTGCCCTAAGTACAGTGCCTGGGAAGCTGCGCACGCCGGCAGCAGCAGAAGCAGGAGCGCCGGAGGACGCCGGGTGGGGAGCTCGGCGGTAAGAGGGACGGCGTCTCTGCCTGTCAGGGGGAAGAGACGCCGATACTACAGTACCCCCCCCTTTACGCCCCCTCTTTTTTAGGCCTGAAAGAAATTTTTTAAGGAGAAGCGGGGCGTGGATGTTCTCCCTGGGTTCCCAAGTTCTCTCCTCTGGGCCAAACCCCTTCCAATCCACCAGAAAAAAGTTTTTTCCTCTTACCCGCTTGGTGGCAAGAATGTTCTCTACATCATAGACGTCCTCAGCAGATACCAGAGCTGGGGAGGTACCTGGTTTGTCGGAAAAAGAATTAAGCACAACTGGTTTGAGGAGAGATACGTGGAAGGAGTTGGGATTCCGTAAGGTGACCGGGAGTTGCTGGTTGGGAACTCGGTTTCTGGAAAACAGGAGCAAGACAAGGAAATCTTCTCTCCTGGGTGGTCTCCTTAGCACGTTCTAGGAAACGAATGTCAATCCAGGTAGCTAGTGACACCAGGTCATCCAGGGTGGTAGGAATGTCTCAGCCGGCTAACTCGTCCTTAATCCGACTGGAAGGACCCTCCCAGAAGGTGGACATCAGGGCCTTGTTGTCCCAGACAAGCTCAGAAGTGAGGGTACGGAACTGTATGGCATACTGGCCCATGGTGAGACTCCCTTGGCGGAGACGGAGCAATGAGGAGGCAGTAGAAATCCTTTGTCCGGGCTCATCGAAGACCCTCCGGAAGGCAGTGAGGAAAGCCGGAAGATCAGACACCAGGAAATTCCCTCTCTCCCATAGAGGGTTTAGCCATGCCAATGCTTCCCCGGTGAGGTGAGACATGATGAACGCCACCTTGGCCCGGTCGGAGGGAAACTGATGTGCAAGAAGTTCAAAGTGCAGCATGAACTGGTTCAGAAAGCCCCGATATAAGACGGGGTCACCTACAAAATGAGGAGGAGCAGAAAGCCGGGGTCCTAGGCTGGATGCCATGGTATTGGTAGGCAGCGGCGCTGCGGGATCGGGTGTCGCTCGACCCGAGGCGGGCACAGGTGGGACAGACAGCGTGTCCAGGCGAGAGTTGACAGACCGCAGGTAGGTCAGGATGGTTTCCTGTTGGGATCTCTGATGAGAAACCTCCTGGTACAGGTCAGTAAGCAAAGGGGCATGGGGGCAAGCAGGTTCGCGAAGTCCTGTGCAAACTGTTACGGATCTGGATGGTGGAACCTCTGTGCTGCTGTGCAAGAAGAGACCAGAGGGGCATTACTAGGTATCAACTCGGACTGACCAAGGTCGTACGGCGGCTCAATCGACTCCGTAACCAGGGAAGGACCGAGCAGAGTGACCAGGTGCTACTCTGGGCCAGACCTTGCATGAGAGCAGGTGACTCCCATGGGTCAGAAGGCAGGGACTGACCCGTACAGCTGATGAGCACGGCAGGCAGGCTGACGGGTGATCCAGGGAGACGGACTGGCAGACACGGCACGTAACAAGCAGGAGCCTCCAGGTAGGCTGGCTGGTAGGCACGGCAGGTAACAAGCAGGAGTCTCCAGGTAGGCTGGCTGGTAGGCACGGCAGGTAACAGGCAGTTGCTTGCAGGTAAGCAGACGGGCAGGGCCCATAGACAGCCTGGCGGACTGGACTGTAGACAGACTGTCAGGCTGGAGAGTAGACAAGCTGGCGGACAGGACTGGTAGTCAGGCTGGCGGACAGGACTGGTAGTAAGGCTGGGGGACTGGACTGGTAGTCAGGCTGGCGGACAGGACCGGACTGGTAGTCAGGCTGGCGGAATGGTAGTCAGGCTGGCGGACTGGACTGGTAGTCAGGCTAGCAGCGGGACCTGAGGGCTGAAGCAGAGTTTAACACACAAAGCTACAACCATGCACGGGCACCTCCATTTTGGAGGTGGTGCCTTTTATATGAGAGGTCCTCCGGCCATTGGCTGGGGACTCCTTAGGACGGTGCACACGGCCCCTTTAAGAGGCCCAGGAAGCTGAGCGCGTCGGCAGCAGCAGAAGCAGGAGCGCCGGAGGACGCCGGGCGGGGAGCGCGGCGGTAAGAGGGGCGACGTCTCTGCCTGTCAGGGGACAGAGACGCCGATACTACAGTGACAGTTGCATCTGAGGAGTTAAAGTATCTGAGATCGGCATTATTTTCAGTCTCAACACTTGGAGGAGAAGGCTGCTGTGTGTAACAGCCAGTGCAAGCTTCAGATGTCAATAGAAAGACTCCTGTGTCCATTCCATTCATCACACGTAACTGTATGTTATATTGTGGCAAATAACCTGCTATCTTGTTGTACAGTTCCAAACATGTCTGGTAAGGTGTTAACCAAGCCATTTGCTATAGCTATGGGAAGGTAAGTGATACATGTGCTGAAATTATGGTAGTATGGAAACTGCAGAACAAGCTCATAATTAGTGTTGAGCCACCCCCGTAGTGTTCGAGTTCGGTTCGGTTCGTCGAACACCCGTGTGTTCGCCGAACTGTTCGTCGAACTGTTCGTCGAACACCTTCGAACACCGTTAAAACCAATGGCAGGCAAACAAAAACACATAGAAACACATAGAAAACACCTTCAAAGGTGTCCAAAAGCTGACAAACTGCTCATAAGACATAACTAACACATGGAAAAGTGACAAGTACATATAGTCATGCAAAAAGAAAAGAGGTGGAGGAGTAAAAGGAGGGGGAGACACAGATATAGGCATGTCATGCCCTTCTAAAATCCAAAAAGTGAGAAGCCGAAACGGCCAGTCAGTTCCTGGCCGTGCCACCTCTGTGTCGCCGGGTTTGTGCCAGAGCTGCGGTGGACCCTGACGGCCAGCCCCCCTCTCCCAATACTGGTGCCTGTCCGCTGGTTGGTCGAGCGAGCCCCCCTGTGGTGGAGGCAGCTCTAAGCTTTTTAATTTAAATTGTCTTTCTAATTTGAATGAATACACTTTAAATCCTTTTGCAAGGATCTATTGGAGGGCAAGTCTCATGCCAGCAGCCGCGCAATTCCAGCTCCAGTAGCGTCCACTAAAGCTGCTGCAGTTAAAAAGCTTTTATAAGGATCGAGCTCGGCTGTCCACCGCAAGGCATCCTACCGCCATTCCCAGCCCCTATGCCTTGGGGTGCCTCCTGATGCTCTTCACTGAGTATCCCGTGGTCCCGAAGCATTTCCTTTGAAAAAATTAAGTGTCCAAACTACAGGTGGTGTAGCTTGCTTAACAGCCGGGATAATCCGCTGACTAGCAGACACTGCTACTAGGCACAAAGTATTTCCTGGGCTAGATGCAGTTAAAAATTTGTAATTAGATACTCTCGTTGGATGCTGAGAAAGCATTCCATAGAGTCTCCTGGCACGCCATATATTATTCTCTTAAAAAGCTTGGGGTAGGGGTCTAGGGGACCCTTGTATAGCCAAAATCATGGCCCTGTATCGCAATACATCACCTAGGCTCAAGATAAATGGAACTGTAGCACCCTGAGGGCTCGGTTGCTACAGAGGTCTTGCACCTCACCCAGAGGTGTGATATTTCACTCTCAGGTAAGGATGGAGTGTGGCTCAGGACCCGACACCTGCATGCATTACACCACATTGCCGTGGGGCAGGGCGACCAATATGCCCCTGAGATGGGCACGACAGTCTCTGTCCCTGGCTGGAGTGGGGGGAGGGAACACTGAGGAAGGGGAACCCTGTAGTGCAGGAGCAGGGAGGAAGCAGTTCCAGGGTGCATTGAGAAGGGAGTATAAAAGGTGGGCACCATCTTAGTTCAGTGCAGAGAAGTCTGAGCAGAAGTGACAGGGAGCAGGGGCTCTGCATGAGCTCTGCTCTGGAGGCGGGCCTAGTAACAGAGGCCAAGGCCTGGAAGAGGGAGAAGGAAGTAAGAGGAGCGGAGAAGTCTCCAGGAACGAGGAACGAAGGGATCCCAGGGGTGCGGACGGGCGAGTCGCCACCGCACGCCCGAATCCACCTGCGTGGAGGGGTCAGGCAAAAGGGAGAGACCGGTCTCCGAAACTAGTGGAGGCGGGAAACGACCCTCAGCTAGAAACCGGAGGCTGTGACATTTTATGTGGCGCAGACCCTCGCTACACCCGCTAGGAAGGCACCACATAGGGTCAGGGAAACTGGCGCCAAGTTTACCAAGAGGAGGCCCGAGGCAGCTGGACAGAAGGGTTGGTAAGAAAGGCCAGACAAAGGACACACAAAGGGGGTCCTGTGAAGCGCTCCAAAGTTATCTGGGAGTTGTCTGAGCCCCTCACCTGGTGAGCACAGTACGACGTGGGCAGCCGTTACCTGCAGAAGTGGTCTGGATAATAAGAACTGTCAGTAAAGGCCCTGGACTGCATCACTGACTTAGTGTCGTTACTGCTGCTGCCCTGCACCATCACCCCCATCTTCCGCATTCACTGCCCTGAGGCTATACTCCTCCAGTGGGGAGTTATGCTACGCTCTGCTGCACCCACAACACCAGCCTCAGAGGTCTGCCCTGCAGCGGCGGTTCACTCTGACCGCAATCCACGGGTGGCGTAGTCGGACGTTTAAACATCAAAACCACATAACTAGTTCCGCCACTGGTTTGACCGCCCTGAGCCACGGAACTGGGTCACCGCCACGGAGACTACAACCACCAGCATCCACCAAAAAAGCTCCGGCTCTGGGTGTCCCAAGGCCCAGGGGGCGTGTCAGAACATTTTCATCACCTTTCATAATCATCAATGGGACAAGGCAGGGATGTCCTCTGTCCCCTCTCTTATACATCCTAGTGACGGAGCACCTGCTCTCATCAATTTGCCATAACCCCAATATTAGGTGGATTGAGGTGGGAAGCACCGAGTACAAGTGCTCTCTATTTGCTGATGATGTCCTAGTATATATCACTCAATCACATATATCCATCCCTGCTGTTATGGCTGAAATAGATCACTTTGTTACATGGTCAAATTTTAAAATCAATGCAGCGAAGTCTGAGGCCCTCGATGTCTCCCTCCCCAAATCCATACAGGATTCCATCCAGTCCAACTTTCCCTTTGCCTGGCCCTCACAGGGTATCAAATACTTAGGAATTCCTATTCATAGAGAACTCTCCCGTCTATGTTATCTTAATTTTGGGCCCTTTATTGAACAACTCCATACAGACCACGGTTGGCAAGTTAGAACTGTAAGATTCACTGCGTGAACCACTGGTGTTTTGTGGAAAAGCACATGTACACTGTGTTCCAAATTATTATGCAAAAAGTGTTTAGGAGTGATAAGGGAAGAATTTGTTTGTTTGTCAGTTAAACTCATTGATGGTGATGTGTGTCAGGGCTCTTTATATTACTGTAAGCAAATGCAGACTCCTTTGCTAATTAGTTTGGCAGGTGTGTCCAATGAAAGGCAAGACTACTTAAGAAGGCTGTCCCACATTATTAAGCAGCCTACATTTTCTGCCAAAATGGGAAAGAAAAAGGATGTGTCGGCTGCTGAGAAGCAACAAATTGTGGAGTGTTTAGGTCAAGGCATGACTACAATCAACATTGTGCGATGATCAGGATGAAGTGTTTTGGCAATCAAGAAGTATGTAGCTGATTCACAGTACACACGTTTGCGTGCTGATAAGGGCAAATTGAGGACTCTTTCCTACAGGCAATTATGTCAGGTTAAAAGAGCAGGGGCAAAAAAGCCTTGTCATAGCAGCAGACAAGTTTTTGAAGCTGCTGGAGCCTCCAACGTCCCCCGAACAACAAGATGCAGGGTCCTTCAGAGGTTTGCAGTTGTGCGTACTCCATCCTGTCGACCTCCTCTATCCACTGCACACAAGCAGAAACGGCTCCAGTGGGCCAAACAATACATGAAGACTGATTTCAAAACTGTTTTGTTCACGGATGAGTGCCGTGCAACGCTCGATGGTCCAGATGGATGGAGTGGAGGATGGCTGGTTGATGGACACCCCACGCAAACACGGCTACAGCGCCAACAAGGAGGAGGTGGAGTAATGTTTTGGGCAGGAATCATGGGGAGAGAGATTGTCGGCCCCTTTAGGATCCCTGAAGGGGTAAAGATGAACGCCATAATGTATGTGGAGTTTCTCAATCAGCACTTCCTGCCATGGTGCAAGAAGAAGAACCGTGTATTCGACAGCAAGATCATTTTCATGCATGATAATGCACCGTCTCATGCTGCACATAACACATCTGCATCTCTGGCTGATATGGGCATAAAAGGGAACAAACTTATGGTGTGACCCCCATGCTCCCCTGACCTCTACCCCATTCAGAACCTCTGGAGCATCATCAAAAGGAGTGTCTATGATGGCGGGAGGCAGTTCACATCTAAGCAACAGCTCTGGGAGGGTATTCTGTCCTCATGCAAAACAATTGAAGCAGAAACCATCAGAAACCTGACAAATTCAATGGGGTCCTATGTGCAAATGTAACATCACCTAGAATAAAGTTTTGAGTTGAAAACTGTTTGATTTCAGTTTCTAATAACCTGCTAATGCTTATAATTTCAAAAATGACCATTTTTTTGGTCTTTATTAAAATGAAAAGGTTGATCGAAAAGTTTGGGGGATATAAGAGTGTGGCAACCCAGTAGTCATGATTACTTCGAATTCTGACAATATGAGGGTCATGTTGCAGGTAGTGCAGCAAGAAGGCACTTATGTGTCTTGCGCATCTCGGAGCCCCGGGCTAGATGCAGCTAAAAATTATTATTAATTTTTAATCTGGTGGAGCTTAGTATAGATGGCCTAATAGAATCAGTACTGCACACTGATACAAAGCCCAAATTATTTTCCAGCCAAGATACAGATAAACATGATTAGTAATTTTAAATCTGGTGGAGCTTAGTATAGATGGCCTAATAGAATCAGTGCTGCACACTGCTACAAAGCCCAAAATATTTTCCAGCCAAGATACAGATAAACATGATTAGTAATTTGAAAGCTTAAAATGGTTGGTGAGGTGATTTTAACCAATCATCAAGCTTTTACTCTCCCCAGGATGACACAGGGGTAGAAAAGTCATTTCGGATCCATGATTTGTTCATCTTTATGAACGTGAGTCTGTCTACATTATCAGTGGAGAGCCGCGTGCGCTTATCTGTCAGCACACCACCAGCAGCGCTGAACACACGTTCAGACAGAACGCTGGCTGCGGGGCATGACAAGATCTCCAAGGCGTAAGTGGCTAGCTCCAGCCATTTATCCAGATTGGAAGCCCAAAAACAGCAAGGGTCCAGTGACACAGTCATGGCATCAATGTTTACTTGGAGATACTCCTGTACCATCGTCTCTAGGCGTTGACTATGTGTCAGACTTCTTGTCTCCTGTGGCCTTGCAAAGGATGGGCTAAAAAAGTGGTGAAATGATTCCGCAAAATTGATGTTACCAGCAGATACTGTGGTTCTGTTACGGTTTGAGTGCTGAACACTTGACGGTCTCACGGTTGGCAAGTTGGAACTGTGAGATTCACTACGTGCACCACTGGTGTTTTGTGGAAAAGCACATGTAAGATTCTGCAACAGTCTCTGCTGATACTCCTGCATGCGTGCATCCCTTTCTATGGCAGGAATAATTTCTGCAAATTTACTTTTGTACCGGGGATCTAACAGTGTGGCAACCCAGTAGTCAGGATTATTTCTAATTCTCACAATTCGAGGGTCATGTTGCAGTTAGTGCAGCAAGAAGGCACTCATGTGTGTTGCGCATCCAGGAGCACCAAGTCCCTGTTGTGTTGGTGGTGAGGTAACAATCATGCTTCCTTCCTCTGTCCTCTCCCCCCAACCTCGCACAACAGAAATGTGATCAAGGTCTCCCTCATCTGATGAGTCTTCCATCAGTTCGTCCTCCACTTCTTCCTGGGCTCCTGCACCTTCCTCACTAGTTTGGCTGCTACCATGCGCCCTGGTAAAACCATCTCCCCCACCCTCACATGCCTGCCGCCTTGGTGCTGCCGACCGTCTGGACCTTGCAAATGTTAGCCCTTCTGCATACAACTCCTCCTCCTCTATTTCCTCCACCTCCTCTTGTGCCACCACCTGACTCCGAATTCTGTTTAACATGTGCTCCAGCATGTAAATCACCGGAATAGTCATGCTGATAATGGCATCGTCAGCACTAAACATCTTCGTCGCCATTTCAAAACTGTGCAGAAGGGTGCATAGGTCCCTGATCTGAGACCACTCCTCCAGCGTGATTTGCCCCACCTCTGGATCTCGCTGGCCCAGGCTATACGTCAGAACGTATTGCACCAGGGCTTGTCGGTGCTGCCACAGTCGCTGCAACATGTGCAGAGTTGAATTCCACTGGGTAGGCACATCGCATTTTAGCCGGTGAAGTGGCAGGCCCAACGACTTCTGTAGAGATGTAAGTCACTGAGCTGCGGGATGCGAACCGCGGAAGTGAGCACACAGCGACCGTGCCCTCTGAAGAAGGCCATCTAGTCTGGGATAGTGGGCTAAAAATTGCTGGACAACCAGGTTCAACACGTGAGCCATACAAGGCACGTGTGTGACATTGCCCCGGCGAAGGGCCGCACCCAGGTTTGCAGAATTGTCGCACACGGCCTTCCCTGGTTTCATGTCCAGTGGAGACAACCATTTATGAAATTGGTTCTCCAGAGCTGACCACAACTCCTCAGCTGTGTGACTCACATTTCCCAGACATTTCAAAGTAAAAACCACCTGATGACGTTGAGCCCTACTGCCAGCATAGTAAGGAGGTGTGCAGGATCCCTTCTGCGCAGTTAGAAAGCTTGTGGCATGACCAGACAGGCTTTGGGTGCAGGTGGAAGACCGAGAGGAGATTGAGGAGGCAGAAACAGTGGAGGAACTTTGACATAAAGAGGATTGACGCACAACTCGTGGGGACGGCAAGACTTGGACAGCAGCCCCTTGTCCTGCTGTCACCATAGTTACCCAGTGCCCAGTCAGCGACATGTAACGCCCCTGTCCATGCCTACTCGTCCAAGTGTCTGTGGTGAAATGCACCCTGTCACACACAGAGTTTCTCAAAGAAGCGGTGATTTTGTGTGCGACATGCTGTTGGAGCGCAGGCACACCTTTCTTTGAGAAGTAGTGCCGACTGGGCATCTGGTACTGGGGCACTGCGACGGACATAAAGTCTCGAAAATCCTCTGTTTCCACCAGGCGGAAAGGCAGCATTTCTGTAGCCAAGAGCTTGCAGATGGTGAAATTCAACCTCTTAGCTTTCTCATGGCTAGGAGGAAATGGTCTTTTACTTGTCCACATCGGAAGGACCGAGGGCTGGCTATTGTGCTTAGACGGAGTTGATAAGGGTGTGCCCGGCAAACTGCCGGTCTGTGAGGAAGATGCAGGCGGACATGTTAGGTTGCCTTGATCCAAAGGTGGTGCTATCGATGTCGGACAGCGCTCAACACCAGCTGGTGTTCCCACCTCCAAAGAAAATGATGACCTGCCAATCACGCTGGCTGTTGCGGGTAAAGAGGTGGCAGGTCTGCGCCCCAAAACAGGTGTGACTGCTGTCCCCCCAGTCACAGAGGATGAAGAGGCTGCGGATGCACAAGATATGGCAGACGGTGGTTGGCCCGGCCGGCTAGGCCGCACTGAAGCACACTGAGCTTCCCACTGCAACTTATGCTTCATGTCCATGTGCCCGTTCATGCATGAAGTACTCAAACTATGTATTTTTTGGCCTCTACTTAGCTTTTGCTGACAAATGTTACAGATAACAAGAGTTGGGTCATCTTTATCGATCTGGAAAAATGCCCAGGCTATGCAAGGCTTAGCACCCATGCGACCTGAAGAGCCACCACGACTTGTGGTGAGAGGCAGAGTTGTGTTTGAGGATGCAGTTGTTGACGTGCTTCCAGTACTACGTCTCTGTCCAGGACGGCGCAACCTGACCTCGTCGTCACTAGCATCTTCCTCCACCTCCTCTGCTGACCTCATCTCTTGGCTGACTGTGGGTTGACAGTAAGTGGGATCTCCAACCTCATCATCATCACCCTGTGCGTTATCACACCCGTCGTCCTCAGAGCCAACCTGTTCCTGCCCTGACAAAAAACTAAAGTTGTCGCTCCAATCAGGTATTTGAGTCTCATCATCGTCTTCCTCATTGTCTCCACCAACAGGAGTTACAGTTTGGGAATGAGGGTCTACATTATGGTCAGAACCTTCTGCGTCTGGTCCTGGATCCGACTCATAAAGATTCTGGGCATCAGTGCAGATCATTTCCTCGTCTGGATTCACAGAAGCGCTGGAGTCGACCTCTGATTCCCAGGCTATAGTATGAGTAAACAGCTCTGCAGACTCAACCATCTGTTCTACCTCATACTCAGACGGGCAGCTGGAGATTTGGGAGATGTGAGGAAGCAAGTAAGATTGGGGTGACACCTTTGAGGACTGGAGTATTTGTGATGTTGAAGTTGATGTGGAGGAGAGCCCACTTAAAGGTGCACTTGATATCCGTTGAAGCACCTGCTGTTTTTGTGCCTCATCTGGAATTTGTAGCGATTGGCGTGGCCGTAAGAAAGGGATCTTATCACATTGTCTGCTAAAAGAAGTAGACATTTTAGTTTGGCTGGAAGATGGTCTTTCTTCTGCAGATGTTACTGTTGCTTTAACACCTACCCCACGGACACAACCTTTTTTCCCCTTCCCAACACGCCTATTCCCCTTTCCACCAGCAGCAGGCCTTTTTCCACTCATTTTGGTGGTTAACTAATTCACAACTCTGGAGTTGTTTGCACAAAAAAACAATGGATGGGAACCGAGCAGAGCTGAGTGGCCAAACTGTGGTATTAGGCCAAAACTATTGGCTGGGTTAGATGCAGAAAAAAATTATATTCAATTTGCAACCTGATGGAGGTCAGTATAGATGGACTAATAGAACAAGTCCCACACACAGCTAGAAGCCCAAATATTTTTTCAGAGGTAGATGCAGAAAAAAATTGTATTCAGTTTGCAACCTGATGGAGGTCAGTATAGATGGACTAATAGAACAAGTCCTACACACAGCTAGAAGCCCAAATATTTTTTCAGAGGTAGATGCAGAAAAAAAATATATTCAGTTTGCAACCTGATGGAGGTCAGTATAGATGGACTAATAGAGAAAGTCCCACACACTGCTAGAAGGCCAAATAATTTTTCAGAGCTAGATGCAGACAAAAAATTATTTTTAATTTGCAGCCTGATGGAGGTCAGTATAGATGGACTAATAGAGAAAGTCCCACACACTGCTAGAAGGCCAAATATTTTTTCAGAGCTAGATGCAGAAAAAAATTATATTTAGTTTGCAACCTGATGGAGGTCAGTATAGATGGACTAATAGAACAAGTCCCACACACAGCTAGAAAGCCAAATATTTTTTCAGAGCTAGATGCAGATAAAAATTATTTTTAATTTGCAACCTGATGGAGGTCAGTATAGATGGACTAATAGAGAAAGTCCCACACACTGCTAGAAGGCCAAATATTTTTTCAGAGCTAGATGCAGAAAAAAAATATATTCAGTTTGCAACCTGATGGAGGTCAGTATAGATTGACTAATAGAACAAGCCCCACACACTGCGAGAAGCCCAAATATTTTTTCAGAGCTAGATGCAGAAAAAAATTATATTCAATTTGCAACCTGATGGAGGTCAGTATAGATGGACTAATAGAGAAAGTCCCACACACTGCTAGAAGGCCAAATATTTTTTCAGAGCTAGATGCAGAAAAAAATTATATTCAGTTTGCAACCTGATGGAGGTCAGTATAGATGGACCAATAGAACAAGTCCCACACACAGCTAGAAGCCCAAATATTTTTTCAGAGGTAGATGCAGATAAAAATTATTTTTAATTTGCAACCTGATGGAGGTCAGTATAGATGGACTAATAGAGAAAGTCCCGCACACTGCTAGAAGGCCAAATATTTTTTCAGAACTAAATGCAGACAAAAAATTATTTTGAATTTGCAGCGTGATGGAGGTCAGTATAGATGGACTAATAGAACAAGTCCCACACACTGCTAGAAGCCCAAATATTTTTTCAGAGCTAGATGCAGAAAAAAATTATATTCAATTTGCAACCTGATGGAGGTCAGTATAGATGGACTAATAGAATGATGCTATGCCCAAAAGATTTTACTTCACTAGGTGCAGTAAAAAAATTGGTATTCTATACACAGGTGGTATATCTTGCAACACAGATAGGCTACTCCACTGACTTACACACTCTGCAATAGGCCAAAAAGGATTAGCTTTGCTAGATTCAGCCAAATGCTGTGAAAAAAACTTGCACAGCACTGGCACAGACCTGCCTGGCAAAAACTGATAGGAACTGATGTAACCTAGTCCTGAAAAGGACTGCAATTACAATTAGTCTTTACTCCCACAATCTATCTATTTAAGAGCACAGACCTGCCTGATAAAAGTCGTAGGAAATGCTGTAACCTAGTCCTTAAAAGGACTGCAATCACAACTATTCCCTACTCCCAAGCTATCTGTAGATTTGTGCGAAAATTGGCTTGAAATTAACAAGGTATAGCGCACACAGCAACAGCGGTGCCGTCTAACACGCAGCTGCAGCAGTGAGAAAATTGTGGCGACGGGGAAAATGGCTTGGTCTTATAGGGCAAGGACATGTGACATACACTGCCAATGACACATGCCCTTGCTTGTGTGAAAAAAAGCACTTCGCTCCGTGTGTGCGCTGCTGATAGGCTGACAGATTGCACCTCCCCACTGTAAATGCGGGAAAGAGAAAAAAAAATGGAGATCTTCATTATTCCAGCAGAGATCCATCCCCTGCCCCTCCCCCCACCCCGCTGTACACTCAAACTGCGTATTAACAATAATTTTCATCATTACTGAGAAAAAATCCAGTTATGATTTTGGTGCACGAACAGTTATCGAACATAACCTCGAACAGCCGAATTTTTCTCAAATCGTTCGTGTTCGCCGAACGGCTCGAACACCGCCCAAAACAGCTCGAATTTGAGATTGGCGAACAGTTCGAGTCGAACAACGCTCATCTCTACTGAACACTCGACGGTTCCACGGTTGGCATGTTGGAACTGTGAGATTCACTACGTGCACCACTGGTGTTTTGTGGAAAAGCACATGTAAGATTCTGCAACAGTCTCTGCTGAAACTCCTGCATGCGTGCATCCCTTTCTATGGCAGGACTAATTTCTGCAAATTTACTTTTGTACCGGGGATGTAACAGTGTGGCAACCCAGTAGTCAGGATTATTTCTAATTCTCACAATTCGAGGGTCATGTTGCAGGTAGTGCAGCAAGAAGGCACTCATCTGTCTTGCGCATCTAGGAGCACCAAGTCCCTGTTGTGTTGGTGGCAAGGTAACAATCATGCTTCCTTCCTCTGTCCTCTCCCCCCAACCTCGCACAACAGAAATGTGATCAAGGTCTCCCTCATCTGATGAGTCTTCCATTAGTTCGTCCTCCACTTCTTCCTGGGCTCCTGCACCTTCCTCACTAGTTTGGCTGCTACCATGTGCCCTGGTAAAACCATCACCCCACCCTCACATGCCTGCCGCCTTGGTGCTGCCAACCGTCTGGACCTTGCAGATGTTAGCCCTTCCGCATACAACTCCTCCTCCTCTACTTCCTCCACCTCCTCTTGTGCCACCACCTGACTCCGAATTCTGTTTAACATGTGCTCCAGCATGTAAATCACCGGAATAGTCATGCTGATAATGGCATCGTCAGCACTAAACATCTTCATCGCCATTTCAAAACTGTGCAGAAGGGTGCATAGGTCCCTGATCTGAGACCACTCCTCCAGCGTTATTTGCCTCACCTCTGGATCTCATTGGCCCAGGCTATACGTCAGAACGTATTGCACCAGGGCTTGTCGGTGCTGCCACAGTCGCTGCCACATGTGCAGAGTTGAATTCCACCAGGTAGGCACATCGCATTTTAGCCGGTGAAGTGGCAGGCCCAACGACTTCTGTAGAGATGTAAGTCGCTGAGCTGCGGGATGCGAACGGCAGAAGTGAGCACACAGCGACCGTGCCCTCTGCAGAAGGCCATCTAGTCCGGGATAGTGGGCTAAAAACTGCTGGACAACCAGGTTCAACACGTGAGCCATGCAAGGCACATGTGTGACATTGCCCGGGCGAAGGGCCGCACCCAGGTTTGCAGCATTGTCGCACATGGCTTTCCCTGGTTTCAGGTCCAGTGGAGACAACCATTCATGAAATTGGTTCTCCAGAGATGACCACAACTCCTCAGCTGTGTGACTCACATTTCCCAGACATTTCAAAGTAAAAACCACCTGATGACGTTGAGCCCTACTGCCAGCATAGTAAGGAGGTGTGCAGGATCCCTTCTGCGCAGTTAGAGAGCTTGTGGCATGACCAGACAGGCTTTGGGTGCAGGTGGAGGACCGAGAGGAGGTTGAGGAGGCAGAAGCAGTGGAGGAACTTTGAGATAAAAAGGATTGACGCACAACTCGTGGGGACGGCAAGACTTGGACAGCAGCCCCTTGTCCTGCTGTCACCATAGTTACCCAGTGCCCAGTCAGCGACATGTAACGCCCCTGTCCATGCCTACTCGTCCAAGTGTCTGTGGTGAAATGCACCCTGTCACACACAGAGTTTCTCAAAGAAGCGGTGATGTTGTGTGCGACATGCTGGGGGAGCGCAGGCACACCTTTCTTTGAGAAGTAGTGCCGACTGGGCATCTTGTACTGGGGCACTGTGACGGACATAAGGTCTCGAAAATCCTCTGTGTCCACCAGGCGGAAAGGCAGCATTTCTGTAGCCAAGAGCTTGCAGATGGTGAAATTCAACCTCTTAGCTTTCTCATGGCTAGGAGGAAATGGTATTTTTCTTGTCCACATCTGAGGGACCGAGGGCTGGCTGTTGTGCTTAGACAGGGTTGATAAGGGTGTCCCCGGCAAACTGCCGGTCTGTGAGGAAGATGCAGGCGGACATGTTAGGTTGCCTTGATCCAAAGGTGGTGCTATCGATGTTGGACAGCGCTCAACACCAGCTGGTGTTACCACCTCCAAAGAAAATGATGACCTGCCAATCACGCTGGCTGTTGCGGGTAAAGAGGTGGCCGGTCTGCGTCCCAAAACAGGTGTGACTGCTGTGCCCCCAGTCACAGAGGATGAAGAGGCCGCGGATGCAGAAGATGTGGCGGACGGTGGTTGGCCCGGCCGGCTAGGCCGCATTGTAGCACAGTGAGCTTCCCACTGCAACTTATGCTTCATGTCCATGTGCCGGTTCATGCATGAAGTACTCAAACTATGTATTTTTTGGCCTCTATTTAGCTTTTGCTGACAAATGTTACAGATAACACGAGTTGGGTCATCTTTATCGATCTGAAAAAATGCCCAGGCTATGCAAAGCTTAGCACCCATGCGACCTGATGAGCCACCACGACTTGTGGTGAGAGGCAGAGTTGTGTTTGAGGATGCAGTTGTTGACGTGATTCCAGTACTACGTCTCTGTCCAGGAAGGCGCAACCTGACCTCGTCATCACTAGCATTCTCCTCCACCTCCTCTGCTGACCTCATCTCTTGGCTGACTGTGGGTTGACAGTAAGTGGGATCTCCAACCTCATCATCATCACCCTGTGTGTTATGACACCCGTCGTCCTCAGAGCCAACCTGTTCCTGCCCTGACAAAAAACTAAAGTTGTCGCTCCAATCAGGTATTTGAGTCTCATCATCGTCCTCCTCATTGTCTCCACCAACAGGAGTTACAGTTTGGGAATGAGGGTCTACATTATGGTCAGAACCTTCTGCGTCTGGTCCTGGATTCGACTCATAAAGATTCTGGGCATCAGTGCAGATCATTTCCTCGTCTGGATTCACAGAAGTGCTGGAGCCGACCTCTGATTACCAGGCTATAGTATGAGTAAACAGCTCTGCAGACTCAACCATCTGTTCTACCTCATACTCAGACGGGCAGCTGGAGATTTGGGAGCTGTGAGGAAGCAAGTGCGATTGGGGTGACACCTCTGAGGACTGGAGTATTTGTGATGTTGAAGTTGATGTGGAGGAGAGCCCACTTAAATGAGCACTTGATATCCGTTGAAGCACCTGCTGTTTTTGTGCCTCATCTGGAATTTGTAGCGATTTGCGTGGCCGTAAGAAAGGGATCTTATCACATTGTCCGCTAAAAGAAGTAGACATTTTAGTTTGGCTGGAAGATGGTCTTTCTTCTGCAGATGTTACTGTTGCTTTAACACCTACCCCACGGACACAACCTTTTTTCCCCTTCCCAACACGCCTATTCCCCTTTCCACCAGCAGCAGGCCTTTTTCCACTCATTTTGGTGGTTAACTAATTCACAACTCTGGAGTTGTTTGCACAAAAAAACAATGGATGGGAACCGAGCAGAGCTGAGTGGCCAAACTGTGGTATTAGGCCAAAACTATTGGCTGGGTTAGATGCAGAAAAAAATTATATTCAATTTGCAACCTGATGGAGGTCAGTATAGATGGACTAATAGAACAAGTCCCACACACAGCTAGAAGCCCAAATATTTTTTCAGAGGTAGATGCAGAAAAAAATTGTATTCAGTTTGCAACCTGATGGAGGTCAGTATAGATGGACTAATAGAACAAGTCCTACACACAGCTAGAAGCCCAAACATTTTTTCAGAGGTAGATGCAGAAAAAAAATATATTCAGTTTGCAACCTGATGGAGGTCAGTATAGATGGACTAATAGAGAAAGTCCCACACACTGCTAGAAGGCCAAATATTTTTTCAGAGCTAGATGCAGACAAAAAATTATTTTTAATTTGCAACCTGATGGAGGTCAGTATTGATGGACTAATAGACCAAGTCCCACACACTGCTAGAAGCCCAAATACTTTTTCAGAGCTAGATGCAGAAAAAAATTATATTCAATTTGCAACCTGATAGAGGTCAGTATAGATGGACTAATAGAACAAGTCCCACACACTGCTAGAAGCCCAAATATTTTTTCAGAGCTAGATGCAAATAAAATTATTTTTAATTTGCAACCTGATGGATGTCAGTATAAATATACTAATAGACCAAGTCCCACACACTGCTAGAAGCCCAAATATTTTTTCAGAGCTAGATGCAGATAAAAATTATTTTTAATTTGCAATCTGATGGAGGTCAGTATAGATGGACTAATAGACCAAGTCCCACACACTGCTAGAAGCCCAAAAATTTTTTCATAGCTAGATGCAGATAAAAATAATTTTAATTTGCAACCTGATGGAGGTCAGTATAGATGGACTAATAGACCAAGTCCCACACACTGCTAGAAGCCCAAATATTTTTTCAGAGCTAGATGCAGATAAAAATTATTTTTAATTTGCAACCTGATGGAGGTCAGTATATATGGACTAATAGACCAAGTCCCACACACTGCTAGAAGCCCAAATATTTTTTCAGAGCGAGATGCAGAAAAAAATTATATTGAATTTGCAACCAGATGGAGGTCAGTATAGATGGACTAATAGACCAAGTCCCACACACTGCTAGAAGCCCAAATATTTTTTCAGAGCTAGATGCAGAAAAAAATTATATTCAATTTGCAACCTGGTGGGGGTCAGTATAGATGGACTAATAGAACAAGTCCCACACACTGCTAGAAGCCTAAATACTTTTTCAGAGCTAGATGCAGAAAAAAATTATATTCAATTTGCAACCTGATGGAGGTCAGTATAAATGGACTAATAGAAAGATGCTATGCCCAAAAGGTTTTACTTCACTAGGTTCAGTAAAAAAATTGGTATTCTATACACAGGTGGTGTAGCTTGCAACACAGATAGGCTTCTCCACTGACTAACACACTCTGTAATAGGCCAAAAAGGATTAGCTTTGCTAGATTTAGCCAAATGCTGTGAAAAAAACTTGCACAGCACTGGCACAGACCTGCCTGGCAAAAACTGATAGGAACTGATGTAACTTAGTCCTGAAAAGGACTGCAATTACAATTAGTCTTTACTCCCAACCTATCTATTTAAGAGCACAGACCAGCCTGATAAAAGTCGTAGGAAATGCTGTAACCTAGTCCTTAAAAGGACTGCAATCACAACTATTCCCTACTCCCAAGCTATCTGTAGATTTGTGCGAAAATTGGCTGGAAATTAACAAGGTATAGCGCACACAGCAACAGCGGTGCCATCTAACACGCAGCTGCAGCAGTGAGAAAATGGTGGCGATGGGAAAAATGGCTGGGTCTTATAGAGCAAGGACATGTGACATACACTGCCAATGACACATGCCCTTGCTTGTGTGAAAAAAAGCACTTCGCTCCGTGTGTGCGCTGCTGATAGGCTGACAGATTGCACCTCCCCACTGTAAATGCGGGAAAGAGAAAAAAAAATGGAGATGTTCATTATTCCTGCAGAGATCCATCCCCTGTCCCTCCCCCCGCCCCGCTGTACACTCAAACTGCGTATTAACATTAATTTTCATCATTACTGAGAAAAAATCCAGTTATGATTTTGGTGCACGAACAGTTATCTAACATAACCTCGAACAGCCAAATTTTTTTCAAATCGTTCGTGTTCGCCGAACGGCTCGAACACCACCCAAAACAGCTCAAATTTGAGTTTGGCGAACAGTTCGAGTCGAACAACGCTCATCTCTACTCATAATCCTCTTTGAAAATACTTGACATCAGACACACTTTGTAAGTTAGAGGAAAACAAGATGAGAATGGGAATGGAGAAAGGTAAATCCTGTATTTTTTTTTATTTTTTTACAATATTTTCCATGTTATACTGTAAGTGATATGTTTTCTTTAGTCAACAGGTTGCTGAAATAAAAAAAAATATCTTGTATTTCTGTATTTATTGAATAAATTATTTTTAATCAAATTACTGAGGGAACACTGTGCCAAAGTCTTTAGTTTACTCTGGTCACTATTGACAGTGGTATCTAAGAGATTAAATGGCAAGGAACAGAGATATCTACCATTGCAGCCACTGTAATGTTACAATGTTGCTGCACCTACAATTGATAATTTTTATGGCAGTGCTAAGGTTTAGAGACAAGTTAAGAAAAGTCATATTTATTTATCTATTTTATAGCTATTTACACTATGTATCTATTACAAAAAAATATTTTCTATTTCAATAATTTCAGTATGTATAATATTTTAACATTACCTATTAATATCATTACTTTAGTTGTTTTTGGCAGAAATATGTGTAAACTAAGGTGCATTTTTGTTTCTGAATTTGCTTCCTATTTTCTTGGATAGAGAAGCAAGATTGAACAAAACATCATTTTTAATCTGGAAACAGTTTCATTTTGGGAACCCAGCCATTTATTTGACCAATCTTTTATTACAGATTGAAAGAATATTCCTGAACATTGGTTTAAATGAACAATCAGCTTTAAGATATAAAGTACAACAATGCTGTAAGCCTTGTCAAATAAAAGATTAGAATTTATCCTGCTGTTAAACCTTAACAAGGTTGAAAGCTATTGCTATGAGTTTATTGTGAGATTGTTGGATTTTTTATATGTTGCTTGAACAAAACTTTATCACATTGTTATAATCCCTCTTATATCCCATATTTTCCAAATAAAAGAAATATTTATTCTAAAGTTTTGAAACAAGAGATAGTACCCCTGCATTCAGTTTGCTAAGAGACTGTTACCAGTTCACATCACGTCTTCTACCCAGTCTACCAATTTTCACATTATTCAACTTTCATGTATGTGTCTCTCTGCATTAGTACAAAGAGTTATGGATAAATGGATGTCAAGGGAAGGCATGTCACATGCAGTAGGGTATAACGTCTGATTTAACCTTTTCTGGAACAGTGGTTAAAATCAACGAAAGAAGGAGTAACATTTGCAATATGGTCTACTTTTAAAGAGCAGTATTAAATATACTGTAATATGACAAGAGAAAAATAATAAATATCAGACCAGTTTGAATATACTAGTCCATTTACTATAGATTTACTGTGTGAACTCTGATTTACCTCAGTATATGTTAATTACCAGACTCTAGGGAGCTTTAAAAATGTCACAGCAATTTACACAACAAGATACCACAACAGATATAAAATGAGATCAGATATTGATAAATTCTAAACTGATGTAACAAATTGCATAAAGAAATTCATTTATATAGACTAAATGAAAAGAGATCTATATCCAATGTATTCTTCACTTACTCACAATTAATTTCTCTTAGATAGCTAGATAGATAACTAGATAGATAGCTAGATAGATAACTAGATAGACAGACAGACAGACAGACATATGTAAAAAGAACTGACCAGCACATCCTAAATGTGAACAGGTGCAAGCTGCAGAAACTGAATAAGATATATAAAAAGAAAGCGCAGCAGCACTCCATTATGGCCAAAGTACATAAAGACAATAAAAACGTTTGATTTAAACTGTGTTATTACTCAATGAACTTTACTTACAAAAAACGGAGGTTCTTAGCGCATAACTTGGCCAATTCATGTGTGCCCATCAACCGCTGAAAGGTGACCTCCCATCTGATGGGTACTACTCTGCCTACTTGCCTCTCTTGGGCTACAAGCCTATAACTCTGGACAGAACATGTCACTTCTGGGCTGAAGCACCTACAATTTAAATGGGCTGGTAGAGTAGAATATACATCACCTGCTGGTTAAATGGGGGGAGTGCAAGGTCAAACAGGAGGCAGTTACCACCTCCTATAGTAATATGTAAAAAGAACTGACCAGCACATCCTAAATGTGAACAGGTGCAAGCTGAAGAAACTGAATAAGATATATAAAAAGAGAGCGCAGCAGCACTCCATTATGGCCAAAATACATAAAGACAATAAAAATGTTTGATTTAAACTGTGTTGATTTAAACTGTGTTTTACCCCCTTCCCAGGCTTCAAACATCTGCCCCAGCCATCTGCTTAACCTCCGCTAGAGACTAAAATTATGGGGAACCCTACGCCAATTTTTTTTTTTATAAATCCTTTATTTTAACACTAAATGACTAGTACAGTAACCAACACTAGCACTGTACTTATTATATATGTGACTGACATGTTTCTCTCTATCTAATCTATGTGTGATGCTCTATTCTTTCTGTTCTAAACTGTCTGGTATCGGTGTATGCCGCTGATGAATTGCCGGCCGGCTTTTTTAAAGAGACAAAAACACTATTATTTTTTTTTTGATAAATCCTTTATTTTAACACTAAACGACAAGTACAGTAACCAACACTGTCACTGTACTTATTATATATGTGACTGACATGTTTCTTGCTATCAAATCTATGTGTGATGCTCTATTCCTTCTATTCTAAATTGTCGGGCACCGCTGCTGAATTGCCGGCCGGCTTTTTTAAAGAGACGGTGCATGAAAACACTATTATTTTTTTTGATAAATCCTTTACGCTAAATGACAAGTACAGTAAGCAGCACTTTCACTGTACTTCGTATATATGTGGCTGACATGTTTCTATCTATCTAATCTATGTGTGAAGCTCTATTCTTTCTGTTCTAATTTGTCGGGTACCAGTGTATGCTGCTGATCAATTGCCGGCTTTTTTAAAGAAACGGGTGTATGAAAATTGGAGGGCACTAGTGTGTTCCAATTGCCCTGCTATATTTTTCATGCACCCTCCTATATACCCTGCCTGCCTGTCTGCCTATATATTCTGCCTGCCTGATGTTTAATTGAGCACCGTTCCCATTGATTTGGGCAATTTTTGACCTTCTGCAGACCGCCGGGGGGGAACGCCAGAAAAATGCTCGAGTTTCCCATAGACTTACATTGGGCTCGTTGCTCGGGTCGAGCACCCGAGTATTCCAATGTGCTCGACCCGAGCTTCGAGCACCCGAGCATTTTAGTGCTCGCTCATCACTACTATTTAGCACACAAACTACAGGGGTGTTTTACTTTTAATATCTGACATTCTGATTGTCATCCTGACGTGTTAAGAATTTCAGACACTCTCTCTTTTTGCATGGTAAATTACATAGCCAAAGTAAATTGGGAGGCAATAATTTACTACATATCTATTTCCAAGTGACTTTATATTTGCATAATTTCTTAAAGGGGTCTAATGATAAAATGTCTTTATTGTAAATTTTTATTTCCCTCCACCCAAGTACAGGCTGCAAACTCCCAATTTAGTTTGGTTATGTAATATACCATGCAAATAGACAGCGTGTCTGAAACTCTTAACACATCAGGATGACAATCAGAATGTCAGATATTAAAAGTAAAACACTCCTGTAGTTTGTGTGCTAAAAAGGCATAATTAAAAAAAAAAAAACTTATGCCTATCAGGATTTGAACTCTAACACTGTAGTTTCAATGACTGATGCCTTACCATTAAGCTATCCAGTCAAGCAATACTAAGTTATACTAACTGATAGCTTTTCTTGTCTTATGATATCAACCATGAAACTACTCAGGATGACTAAAAGTCATTGTGATTCTGATGTTTGAAGAAAGTCACACATCAGACTCACACATCAAAATCAAACATCATTTGAATTTGGCTTGCTTGCAGTCTGTGCATAAGTCCCAATGAGTTTTAGACAAGTTTGCACTGAAAATCATATAACCAAATAGAACTCCTAGATTTTTACAACTGAGTTTATAGCTCAGTGCTAAGTGCACTGGCTTGGGACACAGAATTTTGGGTTCAAGTCCCATAAGCGAGCAATTACTTTTTTTTTTTATCATTACAGTTGTAAAAGTCACTTGTCAAAGTCACTTGTCAGAATCACTTGTCAGAATCACTCATCAAAATCACTCGTCAAAATCACTCATCAAAATCACTCGTCAAAATCACTTGTCAGAATCACTTGTCAGAATCACTCATCAAAATCACTCGTCAGAATCACTTATCAGAATCACTCATCAAAATCACTCATCAAAATCAATTCTCAGACAGGGTATTTAGCCTCAAACTGACATCATTCTGATGTTTGATTTTGATATCTGATCATGTCCTAAAATGGACACTGTACTGCTGCTCACAAAACGCAACACATGTAATGTGGAATTCCAGCACGTGGTCACATAACACACCAGTCAATGAGCTGGCACTTACAAGCGCTCCCACAGCACTGCCAGATGGGAGGCAGTTGTAACTGATTTGCAGAAATGTGTGCACATACAGCACACCTTCACAAGTAGCTCAGTCAAATCTGGGTAGGTTTTCAGAAACTGCTGAACCCCTGAGTTGAGCATGTGGGCCAGGCATGGTATGTGTTCGAGGTTGCCAAGCCTCAGTGCCACTACCAGGTTATGACCATTATCACACATGACCCTCCCTGGTTGTAGGTTCAGCCGTGAGAACCACAGAACTGTCTGGTCTGTTATACCTTTTCACAACTCTGCGGCAGTGTGATATTTGCCACCTAAACATATTCGTTTCAGCAGAGCCTGTTGCTGCTACACCAAGGCAGTGCAGCAGTACTTACAGCTTGCAACTGATATGGACGACGTGCTCCAAGATGACAATTCAGAGATGGTGGATGAGGTGGAGGTAGTGCAGTAACTTGTGTAGGAGGTAGAAGAAACTCTGATAGAACTAGGTTCTGCAATCCTCTACTTTAGTAGCAAGTGTGATGTCGAAGGTCTGACTCGGTCCTGGCCTCCACACTGTCCCAGTGTGCCATCAGGGAAATGTAGCTTCCTTGGCCACAAGCACTTGTCCAAGGTTCGGTCGTTAATTGGACCTTCCCAGTAAATGCGTTGGTCAGGGCATTAGTGATGTTATGGGACAATGTGCTGTTGTAAGGTGTGGATGGCACACTGGGACAAATAGTGGCCCCAGGGGACTGAGTACCAAGGGACAATTGCAGCTATGAGGTTGCAGAAAGCCTAAATGGTAGCATTTCCAGGTCAAGCAATCTGGAAAATGTGCCCATTTAGTGTTTGGGCCTGTGGGTGGGTGGCTGGGTATTTTCATTTGTGCTCGAAAGAACATTGTATAGACAGCTTAATGCTGCACTGGGACAAGGAATTGGATGTGGTTGTTGATGATGCTTGCAAATGTGCAACAACAGGTGCAGGGTGGGAGGCATCCACGCCTGCATCATGGGCAGGGGATTGGTAGGCATGTAGCAAAAGGAAAGAGGCAGTTGCGTCACCCACAGACACGAATTGTGTACCAAGGCGTTTGGCCCACTTATAAGGGTGCTTTGATGACATGTGCCTGAGCATACTGGTGGTGGTCAGGCTAGTAATGGTCAGGCCCCTGCTGATCTTGGTATGGCACAGGTTGCAAATGACCATTTTTTTATCGTCCACACTTTCCTTAAAAAAGCGCCAGACTGGGGAACATCTAACTCTTGGCCTGTGAACTGGCCATGTGTGGGCGCTCTGGGGAACAGTTACCTGCTTTCACCCTCTGGCTACCCCACTGCCTTTTCCTGTCTGTTGCAGTGCTGAGGATACCCCCCTCTGCATTGCTGGCCTTGTCCTGCATGGCACCGTCGCGGGTTTGGTCAGTAACTTCATCTTCCTTCATCTCATCTTCCACTTCCGCACTCTTGTCCTTCTGACTTGTAGACTTAACAACATCACTTGTTGGCAACTATGTTTCATCATCATCTACCTCCTGAGACACTAATTGCTGTTCCCCACTATCATCTTCTTCTGACCATGGCTGCTCAAATATTTTGGCATCACTACACACAATCTCCTCATGTCCCTCTTGAAAAGGGTGAGACAAGAAGCCACAATCAATAAATAGAAATGTAAAGAGCATCTCGGAGTGTCTGAATGTGGGATCACTTTTCTCCTGGGATTCGCCATTGTTGGAGGATGGAGGATCATGGTAAGGATTATGTGGTCCAGACTCTTGGTTAGTCAGATGGGGCCATGTGGATGACAAGGTGGTGCTGGGAAACATACTTTAAGCATTGTCTGCCATCCAACTGACCACCTGTTCACACTGTTCTGGCTTCAAGAGTGGTTTCCCGCACCCCCATGAAAAGTGGGACAGTAAATTAGATCTCATGGATTAGTGTATTTGTTGTGCTCCCGCAGCAGGCATAGTCTCACCTAGCCCATGGCCTTGACCTCTGCATGTACTATCAGCGGCATGTGCACTTTCTCGTCCCTTATCGCAAGCCTTGCACATTTTAAATTAGGTATATATTTTTATGCCTGCAATCTTTCCAGTATTAATAGGGAAGTAAAATATGTAGCCTTGAAAAGGACGTTTGTGTAGCATCGGCGTCTCTGCCCCCTTTCAGGCAGAGACGCCATCCCTCTCACCGCCGCGCTCCCTGCTCAACGTCCTCCAGCGCTCCTCTTCCTGCTTTTGCTGGCTCGCTCAGATTCCCGGGCACTGTGATTAGGGTGTGTGCTCCCTCGCTCTTAAAGGGGCTGTGCGCACCGCCATAAGGAGTCCCCTGCCAATTGCCAGAGGTCCTCCCATATTTAAAGCACCTCCTCCAATATGGAGATGCAAAAGCAATAGTTGATGCACTGTGTACTTACCTCTGCTTCAGCCCTCATGTCCCGCTGCTAGCCTGACTACTAGTCCTGCCCACCAGCCTGACTATCAGTCCAGCCCGCCAGCCTGACTACTCTTCAGCCCTACAGTCTGTCTTCCATTCAGTCCGCCAGTCTGTCTATGGGCTTTGCCTGCCTGCTTACCTTGAAGCACCTGCCTGTTACCTGCCGTGCATACCTTGAGGCCCTTGTAGCTACCTGCCCGTCACTTGCCATGACCACCTGTCTGCCTACCTAGAGGCTCCTTCCGTCACTTGCCGTGACCACCTGTCTGCCTACCTGGAGGCTCCAGCCCGTCACTTGCCGTGACCACCTCACAGCCTACCTAGAGGCTCCTTCCGTCACTTGCCGTGACCGCCTGACAGCCTACCTAGAGGCTCCTGCCTGTTACCTGCCGTGACCACCTGTCAGCCTACCTGGAGTCTCCTGCCCATCACTTGCCGTGACCACCTGTCAGCCTCCCTGGAGGCTTCTTCCCGTCACTTGCCGTGACCACCTGACAACCTACCTAGAGGCTCCCGCCTGTTGTCTGCTGTGCCCATCTGCTGTATCGGTCAGTCCCAGCCATCTGACCCGTGGGAGTCACCTGCTCTCTTACAAGGTCGTCCCCAGAGTAGCACCTGGTCCCTCTGCTCGGTCCCTCCCTGGTCACGGAGTCGTTAGCCGCTGTACGACCTAGGTTGGTCCGAGTTGATACTTAGTTACGCCCCTCTGGGTCCCTCCTTGCACCGCAGCACAGAGGTTCCACCTTCCGGATCCGTAACAGTTTGCTTGGGCCATTGAACCCGGTGGCCCCCAGACCCCTGCATTCTCCGACCTGCACCAAGAGGTCTTACGTCAGAGAGTTCAACATGAGTCGGTACTGTCCTTTCTGCGGTCTGTTAACTCTCGCCTAAGCGCATTGTCCGACCTGTCTGTGTCTGTCTCTGGTCAAGCAGCGCCTGCTTCCGCGGCACCACACCCCAGTCCTATTTTGGCGTCCGGCTATGGACCCCGGCTCTCGGCACCTCCACGTTTTGCTGGCAACCCCGCTTTAGCTCGAGGTTTCATAAACCAGTGCACCCTGCACTTTGAACTCTTGGCACACCAGTTCATCTCCGACCGGGCCAAGGTGGCATTCATCATGTCCCATCTCACTGGAGAAGTTCTGGCGTGGCTAAATCCACTGTGGGAGAGAGGGGATCCCCTGGTGTCCGATCTATCGTCTTTCCTCGCTGCTTTCCGGAAAGTCTTCGATGAACCAGGACGAAAATCCTCTTCTGCCTCCTCTCTGCTACGTCTCCGCCAAGGGAGTCTCACCGTGGGCCAATATGCCATACGGTTCCGTACCCTTGCTTCTGAGCTTGCCTGGGACAACGAGGCTCTGGTGTCCGTCTTCTGGGAGGGTCTTTCCGGTCGGATAAAGGACGAGTTAGCCGGTCGGGACATTCCTACCACACTGGATGACCTGGTGTCACTAGCTACCAGGCATGACATACGTTACCAAGGAGGTAGCCCGGGAGAGAAGATTTCCTCGTCTTGCTCCTGTTTTTCAGAAACCGGTTTCTCAACCAGCTATTCCCTGGGCATGCTCGCCCAAACCTATGCAGATTGACCAGACCAAAATGGTCAAGTCTCACCTAGAAACTCACAGAACCGAGGGAAGCTGTTTCTACTGTGGTAGTAAGGAGCACCTGATCCGTTCCTGCCCAGTGAAGCCGGGAAACTCCAGAGTCTAGGACCGCTCGGAGAGGTCATCCTAGGCAAAAGTAAATCCTCTCCGTCCTTGAATTTATCTGTCTCTATCTCCTGGGGAGAGAACCACTACTTTAAAATTGCACACCTGGATTCCGGAGCTGCTGGGAACCTCATTTCCCAGTTCCTGGTAGAGAAATATCACATTCCCACCAAACCTCAGGCTGAACCATTGGCAGTCGCCTCCGTGGATGGAAGACTCCTTCTGGTGACCATCCTGCTCGTCACAGAACCTATAACCCTACAGGTGGGATTGTTGCACTCTGAGAGGATCTCCTTCCATGTGATTTCCGGTCTCTCTCACTCCCTATTGCTAGGTCTACCCTGGCTTCAGAGACATGAACCCGTGCTGAACTGGCAATCCGATGAAGTTCTCCGTTGGGGGCAGGACTGCCATAAGACCTACCTGGTCCCGGTCCGCCCGGTTCGTCCGCCCCTCACCCCGGCTAATCTACCCGGTTTACCGGCACCTTACTGGTCCTATGCAGATGTCTTTGACAAAAAGGAAGCAGAGACACTGCCACCTCATAGGCCATATGATTGTCCGATCGACCTGGTACCCTGTGTCACTCCACCCCGTGGGCGTATTTACCCATTGTCGTCGGCCGAAACCCGGGCCATGTCGGAAAACATTAAGGAGAATCTGGCTATGGGATTCATCTGAAAATCTACCTCCCCGGCTGGAGCCAGATTCTTCTTCGTCAAGAAGAAGGATGGTTCCCTACGCCCCTGTATAGACTATAGAGGACTAAACCAAATCACGGTCAAAAACAAATACCCCTTGCCGCTCATCTCTGAGTTGTTTGACCGCCTTAAGGGCTCTAGGATCTTTTTCAAGCTGGATCTACGTGGGGCGTATAACCTGGTACGGATACGTCAAGGAGACGAGTGGAAGACGGCATTCAATACCCGGGACGGTCACTATGAATACCGTGTAATGCCCTTCGGTCTCTGCAATGCTCCCGCCGTCTTCCAAGAATTAGTCAATGACATCTTCCGTGATCTTCTATATTCCTGCGTGGTGGTGTACCTGGACGACATCTTGGTCTTCTCTCCGGACCTTCCCACACACCGGAGGGATGTTCGTCAGGTCCTGCTTAGGCTCAGACAGAATCACCTCTATGCCAAATTTGAGAAGTGCCTCTTCGAGCAGACCTCCTTTCCGTTCGTGGGCTATATTTTCTCCCAGACAGGACTACGAATGGACCCCGAGAAGCTCTCTGCTGTCTTAAAATGGCCCCATCCGGAGGGGTTGAAGGCGATTCAGCGATTCCTGGGCTTCGCCAACCACTACAATCTCTTCATCCCGCACTTATCTTCCAGGACTGCTTCCATCTCTGCGCTCACCCGAAGCTGAGGAGGCCTTCCTTTCCTTAAAGTAAGCCTTCTCCTCTGCCCCAGTGCTGCACCGTCCGGACAGCAACAAACAGTTCTTCCTGGAGGTTGATGCTTCCTCCTCCGGAGCTGGAGCAGTGCTCACCCAAAAATCTTCATCTGGGAGAATGGTAACCTGCGGTTTCTTCTCCAAACTCTTCTCCTCGTCTCAGCGCAACTACTCAATAGGAGACCGAGAACTGCTAGCCATCAAATTGGCGCTGGAGGAGTGGCGTTACCTGCTTGAAGGGGCTCTATACCCAGTGATCATCTATACTGATACTGATCACAAAAACCTTGCATATCTCCAGAATGCCCAAAGACTCAATCCGTGTCAGGCCCGGTGTTCTTTGTTCTTCTCTCGCTTCGACTTTATCCTACATTTCCGCCCAGCGGACAAGAATGTTAAAGCTGACGCCTTGTCCTGATCCTTCCTGTCTTCCGATCTAAAGGAGGAGCCTATGCACATCATCGACCCCTCCAAAGTGATGAGTATGGCCCCCTTAGATCTGACTCGTCTCCCACCAGGTAAGACATTTGTAGCGGTTCCAGATCGGGAGAAGATTCTTCACTGGGGTCATTCATCTAAACTAGCCGGCCATGCCGGTCAGAAGAAAGCTTTCCTGCTCATTACACGGCATTACTGGTGGCCCACCCTGCGCAAGGATGTGGTAGACTTCATCTTGGCCTGTTCGTCTTGTGCCCACAACAAAGTTCCCAGACATCTTCCAGCCGGTCACCTCCTGCCTCTTCCCGTACCTGCTGCCCCTTGGCAACACATTGCTATGGACTTTATTACAGATATCCCTTTTTCTGCCGGCTGTACAGTCATTTTTGTGGTCGCTGACCGCTTTTCTAAAATGGCCCACTTCATCCCTCTGCCTGGTCTCCTGTCTGCATCAGAGCTGGCTAAGGACTTCTTCCTTCACATTTTCCGTCTCCATGGCCTACCCCTTCACATTGTGTCGGATCGAGGGGTGCAGTTCACCTCACGCTTCTGGAGAGCTACGTGTAAGCTGCTGGATGTCACCCTGGATTTCTCCTCCGCTTACCATCCAGAGTCCAATGGCCAAGTGGAGCGTATCAACCAGATCCTTACCAGCTACCTCCGGCACTTTGTTAATGCTCACCAAACCAATAGGGTGGACCTCCTACCATGGGCCGAATTCTCCTACAACAACCATGAGAGCGAATCGACTTCCAAGTCCCCGTTCTTTGTAGTCTATGGTCAACATCCCCAGATTTCGTTTCCTGTCTCCGCTTCTGTGGACAACCCTGCCGGGGAGTCTCTGGTCAGCGAATTTTCCACCATTTGGGAAAATACTAGGTCCGCACTTCTTCAGTCCTCCGAGCGGATGATGACATATGCTGACAAGAGACGTCTGGATCCGCCTCAATTCCGTCCGGGAGACAAGGTTTGGCTCTCCTCCAAACATGTTCGGCTCAAAATACCCTCCTACAAGTTGGGTCCTCGGTTCATCAGTCCATTTGAAGTCCTCAAACAAATCAACCCAGTGGCCTCCAAGATAAAACTCCTGGCCATCTTACGAATTCCCAACTCCTTCCACGTATCTCTCCTCAAACCAGTTGTGTTTAATTCTTTTTTCAACAATCCAGGTACTCCCCCTTCTCCGGTTTTCGCTGAGGACGTTTTTGAAGTAGAGAACATTCTGGCCACCAAGAGGGTAAGAGGAAAAACCTTTTTTCTTGTGGATTGGAAGGGGTTTGGCCCAGAGAAGTGAACTTGGGAACCCAGGGAGAACATTCATGCCCCACTTCTCCTTGAAAAATTTCTTTCTGGCCTTAGAAAGAGGGGGCGTAAATCGGGGGGAGTACTGTAGCATCGGCGTCTCTGCCCCCTGCCAGGCAGAGACGCCGTCCCTCTCACCGCCGCGCTCCCTGCCCAGCATCCTCCAGCGCTCCTCTTCCTGCTTCTGCCGGCGTGCGCAGCTTCCCGGGCACTGTGCTTAGAGAGCGCGCGCACTCTCTCCCTCTTAAAGGGGCTGCGCGCGCCACCGTAAGGAGTCCCCGGCCAATTGCCGGAGGTCCTCCCATATTTAAAGCACCTCCTCCAATATGGAGGTGCCCGAGCAATAGTTGATGCACTGTGTACTTACCTCTGCTTCAGCCCTCAGGTCCCGCTGCTAGCCTGACTACTAGTCCTGCCCGCCAGCCAGACTATCAGTCCAGGCCGCCAGCCTGACTACTCTCCAGCCCGACAGTCTGGCTTCTGCTCAGTCCGCCAGTCTGTCTATGGGCTTTGCCCACTTGCTTACCTGGAAGCACCTGCCTGTTACCTGCCGTGCCTACCTGGAGGCCCCTGCTTGCTACCTGCCCATCACTTGCCGTGACCACCTGTCTGCCAACCTAGAGTCTCCTGCCCATCACTTCCCATGACCACCTGACAGCCTACCTAGAGGCTCCTTCCAACACTTGCCGTGACCACCTGACAGCCTATCTAGAGGCTCCTGCTTGTCACCTGCCGTGACCACCTGTCAGCCTACCTGGAGGCTCCTACCCATCACTTGCCGTGACCACCTGTCAGCCTACCTGGAGGCTCCTTCCCGTCACTTGCCGTGACCACCTGACAGCCTACCTAGAGGCTCCCGCCTGTTGCCTGCTGTGCCCCTAGGTCAGTCCGAGTTGATACTTAGTTACGCCCCTCTGGGTCCCTCCTTGCACCGCAGCACAGAGGTTCCACCTTCCGGTTCCATGACAGTTTGTTTTTAGGTTGCAGCAGCAGTCAACCTATAAAAGGTTCTGCAATAGCAATATTAAACCCTGCCTATATGCCTCTAATCCAAAACTATCTCTCTTCCACCTGAAGGTAACAGCGTTTTTTTCAGAGCAAGAAAAATATGTAGCCCTGAAAAGGACTTTTTTTTTAAAGCTGCAGCAGCGGTATGCAAGTGCTGCAATAGCAATATTAAACCCTGCCTATATGCCTGTAATCTAAAACTATTTCTCCACCGAATGCAGGTAACAGCAGTTTTACTATAGAAAGGAAAATATGTAGCCTTGAAAAAGACTTTTCCTTTAAAGGTGTAGCAGCGGTATACAAGTACTGCAATAGCAACATTAAACCTTCACTATATGCCTCTAATCCATAACTTTCCCTCCTCCACATGCTATGCTTAGGCTGAATGCAGATAGCAGAGGTTTTACTAGAGAAAGGACAGTATGTAGCCCTGAAAAGGACTTTTCTTTTAATGGTGCAGCAGCGGTATACAAGTACTGCATTAGCAATATTAAACACTGCCTATATGCCTGCTCTAAAATATGCTCTCACCCTATAACAACTCTCCCTGAACTGCTTCCTGAGGACAGTGTGCTAAGCATCAATAACGCGATGTGCCCGGCCAATCACAGTACTTCCAGTAGTTAACATGACTACGGCATTACCGTGTTTGTCAGGCAATCCATACATGTTTATTGTCTGTCTGACAGGCGTGAAACATACGGGGTGGGGAATCGAGCATGGTGCTCGAGCACCCGTGGTACTCAATGAAGTAACGAGAGCACCCGAGCCCCCCCGATGCTCGATCAAGTATCGAGCAGTGACGAGCACGCTCGCTCACCACTAATAGATAGATAATAAAACAGCATGTTCATGCAAAAATGGGTGCACTTCAAGGTTAGATGATGAGAAAATGGATTTTAATCAGCCCATGCAACATTTTGGCTCAAAATGCTTGAGAAAGGCTGTTGCTTGAAAAAGACTCTGCTATTTTCAGTGGAAACATTGCATGGATTGATTAAAATTCATTTTCTCTCCATCTGACCTTGGAGTGTTGCTCCCAATTTTTTAATATAGACAGATGATAGATAGATAGACAGGTGAAAGGGCAAATTATATGTATGAAAAATGCAGGATGTTATTAAAACATGCTCAAAAAATGCTGCACATAGTAGACAAAAAATGATGTAAAAAATATGTTACTAAAACATAAATAAAGTGATTCTGACATGTGATGCACAATATATGCAATTACCTAATATTAAACTAAATCATGATCTTACAGTAGCGTCAACATCATTAATTTTCAATTAATCAGTTTAACTACATTTAAAACAATTTATCAATTAATCTCAAAGTGCCTATCTGAGCCAGGAAGGTATGTAAAATGCCCCGATTACTAACGGCGGGGGAAAGATTCCGTTTTGATACAGTGATGCCACTGACAGGACAGATGAGATTCAATAGAAAAATGGTGGTAAAACAATAACAAGATTTATTGTAACAAAACTCGCCCCTGTTTGTATGGTGAAGAAAAGTGAATAAAATAAACAGTGAAATTTTTAATCCAACAACTCTTACAAAAGAATTGTGCTTTATTTTTCTTACCAGGAGAACAGCCACATATCCCTGGTCCCAGTAAGGGGGTGTTTTCCCTTGGGCCAATAATGCCACCACTCTCCCCTAAATGTGTCCGGACTTAAACAGGGCTAGTTCCTAAGGGGAAGCCGTAATATGTGTCTTTTCTCCTGGTACACAATCTTAATCCTATTCCCAATCAATAAACTTTCTGGCCAAACTCAGCTGTACAGCTAGGCATATTACAACTCAAGTTCACCTAACAAGAATAACATAAAAAATAAACAACCATATTCAATTCCGATTTACAAGAACACAGATGATAACAAATTCACTTAATTAGCATGCTCTGGGGAAATTCAATCCAGACAGGTCGGTGTCTTGGGAGCTTCACCATGGACTGTGGCCTTTCGGAACTTAGCACGGCGCTATCAACAGTGTTGACAAGATGAACACAGTTTGTGCCTCACTGACACCGTCCCTTAGAGACTAGTCATTTAGATTGGTCTCAACACCTAGCTGACCCTAACTAACTCGTTGGACCGGTCAGGGAGAATTTAAAATAAGAAGAAGAACATGAGGTACCTCATCCTTGTTTAAAACATAGGGTGCTTTATCCTCCGTGGGCGCCGTGTCACACTTCACAAGATGGCCTGCTCTTTTCAATGTTATCCCACTGTTGAACTTCCCTGCGCTCTTCACCAAACAGAAATAGAGGATTATTGTCCCAGACGTCACCAATCATAGGAGCACAAAACCGCTGCACTCCAAGGGGGAACCAGGTTCGCCTACTCCGGACCTTCCTTTTTTTCTTATCCACCAGGAGCTCCCAGACCACATGCGTCACGTCTCAGCTCCGTCTCCCTGGCAACCCAACCCCTCTCCACCAAACAAACTTTATCCATTATCAGCTTGAGTGGCAGAGCAATGATGCAATGAAAGTATTTTATAACTCAAGCAGCAAAATTGCATAAAATTATTATTTGCATCGCAGCATTCATAAAATTATTCAAGTATTGTTTTGTTAACACTAATTAAAATTTAGATCAACAGTGAGTGTCACTGACATCTAGTGGTCAGATGTCATCATTACAGGTGTGGCCTCCACTCACAGTCATCACCAACGCACCCTCTTACACTCCCTCTTACAGGTACATTTCAGTGTAACCATTCTAAAACAAATAATGAAAGCTCTAGAATGGACACCAACAAAGAAAGGACACAAGGATGAGGTGGTTTGCGTATGACAGATACTAAATCCACAATTGGTGAAATATGGGTTGATCCTAAAAAATAATAAGTTTCTCATGTTAAGGGATGAGAGAGTTTGTAACAGCAGAGAAGTCACCTCTGTCAAAGGCAGAGGGCTGGTCTAGTAAGAACACAGCACTGAGTAAAAATATGAGGAAACAATAGAAGATCATTTGAGACATTGGTTCAGATGGTTTCCATTGTGTAGTGGAGCCAGGAAATGAAATAAAGTAAGTCAAAAAATTAATTTATAAGAAGTGTTGGGTTAAAGTTCAGTTCAAGGTAGACATGTTGTTCAAGAAGTTTTGAGGCGTTTGGGAGTAGTGAGGTGGGTAAAAGCTCAACAAGGATATTAGGTCAAGGAGTGGATTTTAAAGAATGGATGTCATGGTTTTAAGTTGATATGCTGAAGCCAGGTGGGAAAAGCAGGATAGAATGGGATAAACACAGCTGCATAGTTGGAGTTGTGGTTAGATGAGACTGGATAAAATGCACGAGTGATAAAATTTGTCTTGCCAAATAGATCCATCAGGAATGCCTACTGAATAATAGAAAAGAGGCCACCACCAATAATATAGAACCATGGTGCAATACTGATGTTTTAAGAACAGAAAGCATACAAAAAAGAATATTCACACCATCCAATAATAAAATATACCAAACTATTAATTACTAATTAAGAAAAGGAACACTCACCATGATAAAAAAAATGTAAAAAAAAAACTCCCAACAAACCACATAATTTATGTGGTTTGTCCAGTTCTGATCCACAATTAGGAATTTCTCTTATATAGAAATGCAACAATCTCCCCTCAATTAATTGAATATATATCAAGTGTCAGCAAAAATATATTAACCCATTAAAAAGAAAGTGTCAAGTACTTGAAAAATAGAAACTATAAAGAAAGACGTGATAAAGTGAGCCAATTACACAATGTACTTGATTCCATGAATAGAAAAAAATAATGAGAAAAACTAAATAAAAATGGAAGTGCTGAGTGTAGCGAGCAGCTGATTAATAGGTACTAGCACACAAAATAGGACAAAAATAATATGATATCCAAGGTAAATAAAGACACCGAGTGGTAAAATAGATTCAGGTAAACTGCACTTAACACTGACAACTGTGAAGAAGTTGTGGAGGTAAGTAGTACTATCTGGATGGCACCATATCTATCACTGATTGCTTCTTTATCAGGAATATAAAGTGTATAAAACTGTAATTATTATATGCAATAATATGATGATCGAGTTGATCGAATCTTTTGAAATTCAATTTCATCAGTTTTGCAGATTTTTCAAACAAAATAATAAACAAACAGAAAAACATGATAACAATTGATAACAAAAAATTTTGCCACAAATCACAGGTTCTCCAATTGCCGTTAAAATATGTGTTTAATACACTGACGTCTACAAGGATGTAACCAACACATTTTTAAGCTCTTTAATGCAAACACAGCCTTAGTATTCTTAAAGTGACCTTCACATATGGCTACGGGTAAACTAATGATCACTTCACTGCTGCTTTGCCACACATACTACCTGTACAGTATATTCATAGTTTCTTTTGCTTTTTCTCCCTATTTCTATTGCTGAGCTATGACACCCACTCACTAAACAAAAGCAACCCCAAATTTCTGCTGCCCTGTATTTCTTGGCACGGTTTTTATACAGGCGTATGATGGCTGTGCTACACTATGTGATGTGATTACAGCAAGGCATTATGGGAAAGCCCACAATAATTATAGTGCATTGATAGAGTGGTACATGTATACCACATCTAGAAATTGTAGCACACTTGTAGGGATGCTCGGTCCCATGGAAGTTTAAGTTTTGGTTTGTGTACCTGAACTGTACCTTAACATGAACCAGAACCCGAACCCCATTGAAAAGAATGAGAACCCAAACTTTTGAGCTGGAATAAATTCTCTCTCTGTCTCTCACTGCTCCCGAACTTCCCCCGGAACTACAACATTGCAACGGACTTCCTGGAGAAGTGCGTTTTCGGCATTTAGCCACAGACACTAACTGTTAACCCTGAACTTTTAAATTCGGATTTGCTCATCTCTACACACTAGTTAGGAAGAGTGGTAAGCTATGTGTCTGTCTGATCACGCGGGGCTGTTATGTAAACACCATTGATTGCGTGTCAAGCTGTTGTTTTTAATGATAACATTTAAATGTACATTTTGATTGTTTTTCATTACATTTTTGGAAGTCAAGTGTGGCAACCAAAAAATGTAAATTTTGGCTTTTTTTCTAAATGACTTACATTATATGTTTTAATTCATTTCGATTTTTATATATTGGACTTTATTGATGCTACAATGTCGAATATACCCATTTTTTATTTCTTTATTTTTAAATGAGGAAAAAGGGGGGATTTTAATCATTTTTTAAATGTAATAGAACAAAAGAAACTATGTTTACTGTGATTTTCCATTTTATTGCTTTTTGTTTTACTTCCCCTCCTTGCAAGAGCCACTATTTTTTTTTATTTTTCAGCATAGGCATACACAAATTCCATGTGCACTAAAATTGCAAACAAACATAAAATTCTGCAATAGTTTTTTGGATTTTTTTTATTTCTTTAATTTTGTTGTAAAAAAAACTGAATAACTTGATTTTATACATTGGCATAATTATGGTAATACCAAACTTGTAACATTTTACGAAACCCTAAGAATTTCTGTTTCTACATTGCTCTAATTGTGTTATGGGTTGTTTTTTGCAATGCAAGCTGAGGTTTTTTATTAACTCCATTTTGGGATAAATGTGTTGGTTGCTTCTAATTACATTTTCTGGCATATGGGCAGTGATCAAAAAATCTTAATCCTAGTGTTTTGATATTTTTTCCATACAGCTTTTACTAAACATGTTACTTATTTCAGAATAGCTCAGTCGTTTATTGATGCAGCAATATCAAATGCTTATTTTTTATTTCAAATTTTATATAATTTTTATCTTGTAAACACTATTTTTTAAGTCATTTTTTAGTCCTTTCAGGAGATGTAGTGTATGATCATCCAATCGCTTGCACTACAAACTGCATTATCACAGTATTTCAGTATATAGCAAATATTACAGTCACCTATGAAGCTGAGTAACAGACTTTTCTTCACAGATCACTGTCATGTCAGGCTCAGGGGCTATTAGCAATTGCTGTGCAAAGGTGCTAATGGGTGCATGGAACAGCGTGCCCTGTGGACTGCATACTTTAAATGCTGCTGTGAGAGATTGGCAGTGGCATTTAAGAGGTTAACAGTAAAACAGCCAGCATCTGCCGGGTATTATGCAGGCATCAACTTCACATGATACACAAGGACCCAACATCTGATATACCAGTATGTCCAAAGTTGGGAAAGGATTATACATACATATAAAAATCATAAAAAGGTGGCACTGAGGAATAAGACCCATTAATGTCCACCGGTAAAACACATATTGGCGATTATTAAAGGATTGACATAAACAGTTCCCATTATCAGCCTTTGCAAACATGCAGAAGGACTGAGTTGTGCAACACAAGGCAATGGTTTTCCATCATAGATAAATCCTTTGGTCAACACAAGTTTGGGAAAAGATATTAAGTCCTATTGTGAGGAACTGTATGTATATATCTAGTAGATGCACAAGCAAAACAGATTCTGTAGAGTTAAGGCCCCGTCACATATAACGAGATCGCTAGCGAGATCGTTAGTGCGTCAGGGTTTTGGGATCGCTGGAGAGTCGTTTCGTGATCGCTGGGGAGCTGTCAAACATGCAGAACTTACCAACAATTTTGGCCGCCCCAGCGATCTAACTAACGGTCTCGGCGGTTGTTGGGACGCTTTCACACAGCAGCTATTTCAACGATCCACATCTTGATAGGGACTGTACTATGCCACAAAGGCGTGCATAAAATCACTTTTCTGCGCCCCCTCATCTCCGATTGGTGGACGCTACTGCGTTCTGATTGGGTGGCCTTGGTTTAATATTGCTACTGCGTCTCCGGTCAGACGGGAACACTGGTGTGTGCATTGTTCCTGTACAGATGTATGGATGTCCATATATTTATATGAATATATATATAGAGATGTAAATGGCCATTTATGTGTATGCATATTTGTATGTTTGAGAGTATGTATGTGTATATATAGTTATCTGTATACGTATGTGTATATGAGTGTGTGTGTATATATTTATGTACTTAAAAATATGTATGAATACATGGATGAATCTGTTTACATATGAGTACACGAATGTATATGTGTGTATGTATGTATGTATGTATCTGTATACGCATGTGTATACATATGTATATATATATGGACTGCTTACTGCGGTGACTACTGCTACCACTGAAAGAATGAGAAACAAAGCTTTTGCATAGTAGAACACACAGTTTATTATACACATCAGTACAGAAATGTCAGTAGTGTAGAAACATGAGTAGTTGCCCACTATAGGTTCTGATGCTGCCAAGGAACAGCACCAGGACCGTTAAAATACTGGCAGTAGTTGTCGCGGCAGGTCTTCGCATCATGGGTGTTTCTGCCATGTCCCACTGGTTGAAGGCCTGCAATTGCAGGATCGTTTGCACGCCATTCACCGAGCTCCACTTCCCCATTGGCTAGGTCCACAGAGTCAACGAAGCCAGGCGGACAGTACGTAATTGCATCACATCAACGAAGAAAGTTGTGAAGCGTGCAACAGGCCAAAACAACAGAGTCTATTGATTTATTCTTCATGTTAATTGGCATGTGAAAAACTCTGAAGCGGTTGGCCAGGACAGCGTGTCAAAAAACGTGCTGTGTGGGTGTGTGTGCACAAGACCCCTAAAATATCTGCCCATGCAAAAGCATATATACACAAATAGAAGCCAAGCCCTCCCTCCCTGAAGAGAAATGATAGCAGATAATTATTAGATGTCCTATAAATGAATTAAAAATGGAAACTCATTTGAGACCCCAAACAATACCTACCTCACTAAAGATGTCTGATTTCTTCAAAGTGAAGTCACAGCCGGAGAACGCTGGTGGGATCCGAAAAACAAGGACGCAGTAGTGACCACCAATCGGGGACGAGGAGCGCGGAAAACTCCAATTTATGCACGCCTGCGTGTCTCAGTTCTGAATCGCTAACGAGGTCGTTGATAAGGTGTCAAATACAGCGATGTACACTGCCCAACGGGAGCACAACGACCCAGGAATGGTCCAGGAAGCTTTGTAACGATCAGCGATCTCACAGCAGGGGCCTGATCGTTGCTACCTGTCAGACATAACGAGATCACTAGCGAGATCACTAGCGATCTCGTTATGTGTGATGGGGCCTTTAAGCAACAAGGGCGTGAAAAGAGGGGATATTTATGCATATATATTTTGCATGGTCAATTGTGAATAATGACAAAAGTACCCAAAAAACCTTTAGGTTTTGTGCCCACGATGCGTTTTTTAAGTATTTTCGCAGCGGCAAAAACGCTGCAGAAACGCTTAAAAACCGCATGGTAGAAGGCCTGTCATGTTCCCCAATGATAATCTGCATGTGCGGTGCACATGCTGCGGAAATTTCCGCTGCTGATTATTATTGCGGAAAAAAACGCAGCACTACCAATTATTTTGCGGAAGTGCTGCGTTTTCGCCGCCATTGACTTACATTAGAACTCGCGCATTCCGCTGCACTAGATAAGGACTTGCGGAATGCACGCGTTCCAATGTGCGGATGGTACCCAGGTCTAGCATTTCTGCATCGCGGGCACATAGCCTTACTTGTGCAAATCACATAAAGTTAGAAAAAAAATAAAAAGGTAAAAAACATGATAAATGATGAAAGCAGCCAATAAAACAAAAAAATGTGAATAAAAAGGGAAATATTATATAAAAGTACCTTACAAAGATGATGATAGGGGGAGATCGGTTCTGAAAATGTTAATCCAAGAAAGTAGGATCCCAGACAAAAAGGACAGATTAACTACTATTGATGAGACTAATATATTATTAACAAGACAAAAGTAATTTCAGGCACTAAACACAATCAATTTACAACTACAAATTGTCAACAACTCAACTTGTAAACTCTGAACTTATGAACCTTTGACTGAGAGGTCTGTCTTACAAGATCTTCCATTTTTTAATACATTAAACAGCTCATGACAAGGCCATTTAACCCTACTTTATGACCAGGAACATTATAGTGTTTTATGGTACATGTGCTTTTTGAGGGACAAGTTGACGTTTTTATTGGTACCATTTTCAGGCACGTGACATTTTTTGATCGCTTTCTATTCCGATTTGTGTGAGGCAGAATAAACAAAAAACAACAATTCAGGAATTGTTTTTTTCGTTTTTTTTTATGTCATTCTGCTCATGGTAAAATTGATAAGGCAGCTTTATGCTTCCGGTCAGTAAGTTAACAGTGATACTACATTTATATAGTTTTTTATGTACACAATAACACTATTTTATAGAAAAAAAAATTTTTTTTTGCATCGCTTTTAACTTTTTTATTTTTTGGCTGAGGGAGCTGTATGGTGGCTTGTTTTTTGTGGGACAAGATGACGTTTTCCGCAGTAACATTTTTATTGACATTCGTTTATTTGATCATGTTTTTGTTCGGCAGCATGATGATAAATCACCGTTTTTTGCTTTGTTTTTATTTTTTTTACAGTGTTCACTCAAGGGGTATATAAATGTACTTTTAATGTTTTTTTTTTATAATAATAAATATTTATTTATGGGTACAATATATATATATATTTTATTTTTTTTAAATATTTTTAAAACTTTTTTGTACTTTTTTTCACTTTTTTTCTTAGCCCCACTATGGGACTTTCACTTTTAGCAGTCTGATCACAGTTATAAGGTATAGCAGTGCAGGATCACTGCTATACCTTATGACCTGTCAATGTTGCAGACACAAGTTAGTTTGATCATGCTCTGCACATGATCAAACGAACTTGCTGGTGCCTGGTGACCCGAATGTTGTCATGATGACATTGGGTCACCATGGCAACGATCTGGACCCCATGCTGACAGCGCAGAGTCTCTGATCCAAGAGCAGAGTGGCTTTTGTCCCCCTGCTTGTTCGCTAAATGCTGCGTTTGCAGCGATCGCAGCATTTATGGGGTTAAAGTGCCGCGAGCAGTGCGGGCACTGCTCCTGGCACTGAGTTCGGGTGTCAGCTGTCAGAATCAGCTGACACCCACCGTCGGGCGCGATCGCCATGGCGTATTAATACATACCTGGTCTATAAGGCCCAGGGCACAGGGACATATTATTACTCACAATGTCAGAAAAGGCTTAAAAGGCTTGATGACAAGAAGCCATCAATTCTTTAAATTCAAAACAACAGTACTCCTGTTTTAAAAAAGGTATAATATTTGATTTGTTGCTTGATAAAAAACGTTTGCAATTGCATAATCATTTTGTGATTTGAAAACCAGTTGGCGACCCTCCCAAATCTTTTGACTCCTGTTTGGAAAGCCATAGCTTCTTTTTATTTATAACAATGCAAATGTTTTGTCTGCAGCCACAGGCTACTTTAAATCTGCAGCCAGCCATAGTTTGGTGTCAGACAGGGGGTGTCAGGTAGTAATATTACTATTTTGAGGCACCGCAGTGGCTTTCTTAACACTTATAAGCATAGAGAAAGCATTGTTAATGAAGCGCAAAAGAAGGAAAGTACTACTGGCTGGGGCACTACAACTGTCACAGGCATATGTATATGTATGGTATAAATATATAATATATATATATACAGTACAGACCAAAAGTTTGGACCCTCCTTCTCATTTAAAGATTTTTCTGTATTTTCATGACTTTGAAAATTGTACATTCACACTGAAGGCATCAAAACTATGAATTAACACATGTGGAATTATATACTTAACAAAAAAGTGTGAAACAACTGAAAAAATGTCTTATATTATAGGTTCTTCAAAGTGGCCACCTTTTGCTTTGATGACTGCTTTGCACACTCTTGGCATTCTCTTGATGAGCTTCAAGAGGTAGTCACCGGAAATGGTCTTCCAACAATCTTGAAGGAGTTCCCAAATATGCTTAGAACTTGTTGGCCCTTTTGATATTGAGATATCAAGAATGCCTGCGCTCTGCAGTGTCTATGAAGGATGGCATGCTGGATGTCAGCGCTCAGCTGCGATCCAGCCTGTCATCTCAATGCCATCCCAGCATGGGAGAATTCTCCTGCTGAAGCGCTGAGCGCAGGAGAATTCTCCCAAGCTGTCAGTGACGTGCATGAGGTGAGCTGAGTTTATTGGACATGACCTCGGCTCATCGGGATGCCGTCACAGCTGGACACTGCAGAGCGCAAGCATGCCTGCGCTTCTCAGTGTCTGCGGCATGGCAAGCTGGATGGCAGCTTTCGGCTGCGATCCAATCTGTCATGTCAATGTAGCTGAGCTGGAGCCATCCTGGGAACCATGGAAAGGTAAGGATGAGGCTGCTTTATTATTTTACTTTTATTGCTGAAGACATTGGCTTCAGCTGGAATGGGCGTGATGGTAAGTATGGTTTAATTTAGAACATTAAAAAATTGTGTGTTTATTTCAATAAAAGGACTTTATTCTGGGTGTTGTGTTTTTTCAAATACTTTACTAGAAATTCATGGCGGTCATGTCTAATATTGGCGTGACCCCATGAATTTCGGGCTTAGGGCCAGCTGATAATGCCAAGCTGGCCCTAACCCCTTTATTACCCAGTGAGCCACCGCACCAGGGCCCTGGATGAGTTGGGTACAGCGCCAGAAGATGGCGCTTCTATGAACACGCCATTTTCTGGGGTGGCTGCGGACTGCAATTTGCAGCGGGGGGGGGGCAGAAAGCTTGTGCCTCCCTGCGCTGGTGATTCCAGCCCCCAGCTGCCTAGTTGTACCTGGCTGCACACAAAAATAGGGCGAATCCCCACATATTTTTTTTTTTAATTATTTCATGAAATTCATGAAATAATTAAAAAAAAGTGCTTCCCTATATTGTTGTGTCCAGCCAAGTACAAATAGGCAGCTGGTGGTTGGGGGCAGCCCGTTCCTGCCTGCTCTACCTGGCTGGACACTAAAATAGGTGTAGCCCCAGGGATTTTATTTTTAACTATTTCATGAAATTCATGAAATAATTAAAAAAAAAGGGCTTTCCTATATTGTTGGGTCCGGCCAAGTACAAATAGGCAGCTGGTGGTTGGGGGCAGCCCGTTCCTGCCTGCTGTACCTGCCTGGACACAAAAAGAGGGTGAAGCCCCGCATATTTTTTTTTTAATAATTTCATTAAATTCATGAAATAATAAAAAAAAAAAAGGGTTACCTATATTGTTGTGTCCGGCCAGGTACAAATAGGCATCTGGTGGTTGGGGGCAGCCCGTTCCTGGATAATAAACCAACATCATCCTTACCTTTCCATGGTTCCCACGATGGCTCCAGCTCTGCTACATTCACATGACAGGCTGGATCGCAGCCGAAAGCTGCCATTCAGCTTGCCATGCCGCAGACACTGAGAAGCACAAGCATGCTTGCGCTTTGCAGTGTCCGGCTGTGACAGCATCCAGATGAGCGGAGGTCACGTCCAATGAACTCAGCTCACCTCATGCACGTCACTGACTGCGTGGGAAAATTCTCCTGTGCTCAGAGCTTCAGCAGGAGAATTCTCCCACGCTGGGATGGCATTGAGATGACAGGCTGGATCACAGCTGAGGGCTGCCATCCAGCATGCCATCCTTCATAGACACTGAAGAGTGCAGGCATGCTTGGGCTATGCAGAGTCTCTGAAGGATGACAAGCTGGATGGCAGCATTCAGCTGCGATCCAGCCTGTCATCTCAATGCCATCCCAGCGTGGGAGAATTCTCCTGCTGAAGCGTTGAGCACAGGAGAATTCTCCCACGCTGTCAGTGACGTGCATGAGGTGAGCTGAGTTCATTGGACATGAGCTCACCTCATGCAGGTCACTCACAGCGTGGGAAAATTCTCCTGCGCTCAGCGCTTCAGCAGGAGAATTCCCTCACACTCACTGCAAGTGCAGGAGAATTTTCCCACGCTGTCAGTGATGTGCATGAGGTGAGCCGAGTTCATTGGATATGACCTCGGCTCATCTTTATGCCGTCACAGCCAGACACTGAGGAGCGCAATCATGCCTGAGCTTCTCAGTGTCTGCGGCAAGGCAAGCTGGATGGCAGCTTTCGGCTGCGATCCAGCCTGTCATGTAAATGTAGCAGAGCTGGAGCCGTCGTGGGAACCATGGAAAGGTAAGGATGATGTTGGTTTATTATTTTACTTTTATTGCAGAAGACATTGGCTTCAGCTGGAATGGGCATGATGGTAAGTATGGTTTAATTTAGAACAACAAAGAATTGTGTGCTTATTTCAATTAAAGGACTTTATTCTGGGTGTTTGTGGGTTTTTTTTAACTTTGACTATGGGGTTAGTAATGGGGGTGTCTTTTAGACGCCTCTCCATTACTAACCTGGGCTTGATGTCAGCTGGCATTATAAGCTGACATCAACCCCAGCCCTATTACCCCACTGCAACCGCTACAGGGCAGTGGGAAGAGCGAGGCTAAGTGCTAGAATTGGCGCATCCTAGGGATGTGCCATTTCAGGGGCAGCTGCCAGCTGGTGTTTCTAGCCTGGGAGGGGGCCAATATTCATGCCACCCTTCCTGGGCTATTAATATCAGCCCCCAGTTCTCTGCCTAGCCTTTGCTAGCTATTAAAATAGGGGGACCTCATGTCATTTTTTTGGGGGTACCCCATTTTAATAGCTAGTAAAGGCTGGGTATTCAGCTGGGTGCTGATATTAGTAGCCTGGGAAGCTCCGTGGGTATTACCCCCTTCTGAGGCTGCCCCAGCCATCTGCTTAACCTCCGCTAGAGACTAAAATTATGGGGAACCCCACGCCAATTTTCTTTTAAATAAATCCTTTATTTTAACACTAAATGACAAGTACAGTAATCAACACTATCACTGTACTTCTTATATATGTGACTGACATGTTTCTATGTATCTAATCTATGTGTGATGCTCTATTCTTTCTATTCTAAATTGTCGGGTACCGATGCTGAATTGCCGGCCGGTTTTTTGAAAGAGACGGTGCATGAAAACACTATTATTTTTTTAAATAAATCCTTTAACACTAAATGACAAGTACAATAAGCAACACTGTCACTGTACTTCTTATATATGTGACTGACATGTTTCTGTCTATCTATTCTATGTGTGAAGCTCTATTCTTTCTGTTCTAAATTGTCGGGTACCGGTGTATGCCGCTGCTGAATTGTCTTCTGAGCAGTTTGTAAGCTTTTGGACACCTTTGAAGGTGTTTTCTATGTGTTTTCTATGTGTTTCTATGTGTTTTTGTTTGCCTGCCATTGGTTTTAACGGTGTTCGACGGTGTTCTAAGGTCTTCTACGAACAGTTCCATGAAACGAACCGTACCCGAACACTACGGGGGTGGCTCAACACTAATACTTAGTCCCAAGCCACCACTATTTGTCCCGGTAGCCTTCCCCACACTTTTCTTAGCCTGGCCTGCTTTTGGGCAGCATTGGACGAGCCCACCAGACAACCAGACTCCTCCGGTGGGTCCTGGCTTCTCCATCAGGGGAGTTGAGAGTGCTAAGGTGAGGAGCATGATGATGATGATAGAAGTTAGCATCTGCTTTGTTTTCTTGGAATGCAAGCCTAAGTGTGCAGCCTGCCACCCCCAGACTGCAATACCATACTGATAGCTTGCTTGCACTTGAAATGAGGCCTTTTAGGCATGTGGAGGCAGACGCCGGCCACCATGTCATGGCTGCGTCGGCGGCCTGGTATCCATACTCAGTCCCCAGTCGCCTAGCGGCCGGGTGTCCACACTCGGTTACCAGCCAGCAGGGGGCGCCCGGGTGTCCTTACTAAGTCCCCAGGCACCCCTATTTGTCCGGGTGCACCTTTTACACAAGCGCGCATACCAAAACATTACCTGTGCCCTCCCCAGTGCATTTAGTGGGAAGGACAGCCTATTCCGCTGTAGTGTGTGCACGCCAACCCCCTGTTCATGGCACATGCGAAGATGCCTCCCGCCCTGCACCTGTCGTTGCAGACTTGCAACTATCCCCATTCAATTCCTTGTCCCAGGGCAGTGTTCAATTGTACCTCCCCCATTCCTTGTAATGCAAGCGCAAGTATGCAGCCTGCCACCCACCAACCCCCAGTCTGCAATACCATACTGATTGCACTTGAAATTGGGCCTTTTAGGCATGTGGAGGTGGAATCTGGTCACCACATCATGGCTGCGTCGGCGGCCTGGTATCCATACTCAGTCCCCAGCCACCCGTCGGCCGGGTGTCCATACTCGGTCCCCAGCCGCCCCACACCCAGGTGCCCACACACAGTCACCAGCAGCCTTGGGGTGGCCGGGTGTCCATAAACTGTCCCCAGCCGCCCCTATTTGTCCCGGTGCGCCTTATGCACAAGTGCGCATACTAAAACATTACCTTTGCCCTCCCCAGTGCATTTAGTGGTAAGGACAGCCTAACCGCAAACAAGTGGACAAGTGAATGTGGCCAGGGATTGTCCATCTCACTGACGACTTCACACAGGGTTAATATTGTGGAAGCCGGGACACAGTTGGACACTGGGATGCAACACGTCCTCCAGACATAGAGGATTGCGGGTCCAGGATCAATCAGGCTTCAACACAAAGTTCAGAAGGTAGACAGCAGCAGTGGTCAGCCTCCTACTCAATGAGTAAATTATTCATGATCATGAGGCCATCCATCTCCTTAACTTTCTGTTCCTTGAAATGCAAGCGCATGTATGTAGTAGCGGCTAGGCCTGAGGTGGTCAGCATTTTGGCGCATATCCTACCTCCTCCGAGAATTGCTGGATGTTTTCCTGCTACTATCCCAGTTCTATGACTCCCGTTAAAACAAAGCTTCAGGTGATGAATGATGGATGAGGTGGTGGCAAAGGAGAAAGAGCAGGAGGAACAGGGACCATTCATATCAATATCAGGCCAGTCAACCACACATGTCTTGTAGGATAGGTTTCTGTAAAAAAAGGAGCGGTTTGTATACACAGTTATAGGGCATACAGTGAGTGAAATGCAAACCAAAAATCTCGAGGCACTCCAATGCCCCTTGAAAAGAGACATGGAGGTCAGAGGGCCTTAACTAAACCGTTTTTTCCATTTATAGCAACTGGGTCTCCTGTACACTGTTGGCCTAAGCAGTGAATGGAAGGCTTTCCAAAAATTATGAGGAACTGCAATGCCCCTTGAAACAGATGTGGATTACAGCGTACTAAAAACCTTCTACCCATTATTGGGGAGTGGGTCTCCCTTAGTGTTCGCCTATGCATTGAAAAGCAAAAGCTGACAAAAATTAAGAGGAAATGCAATGCACGTTGGAAGAGTCGTGGAGGTTAGAGGTAATTAAAAACAACATTTCAATGGCCTTGGAAGAGCTGTGAAGTTCAGAGTGGTTTAACAAGATGGTTTTAATGCCCCTTGGAAGAGACGTGGAGGTAACAGTAGCTTAACAAGACAGTTTTAATGCCCCTTGGAAGAGTGGTGGAGGTTACAGTGGAATAAAAAGACAATATCAATGCCCCGCGGAAGAGACATGGAGGTCACAGTAGCTTAACAAGATGGTTTTAATGCCCCTTGGAAGAGTGGTAGAGGTCGCAGTGGAATAAAAAGACAATATCAATGCCCCTTTGAAGAGTGGTTGAGGTTACAGTGGAATAAGAAGACAATATCAAAGACCCGTGGAAGAGTGGTGGAGGTCACAGTAGCTTAACAAGACAGTTTTAATGCCCCTTGGAAGAGTGGTGGAGGTCGCAGTGGAATAAAAAGACAATATCAATGCCCCTTGGAAGAGACGTGGTGGTCCCAGTGGAATAAAAAGACAATATAAATGACCCCAGGAAGAGACGTGGAGGTCACAGTAGCTTAACAAGATGATTTTAATGCCCCTTACAAGAGCCATGAAGTACAGCATATTCAAAACATTATTCCCATTATTGGGGAGTGGGTCTCCCATAGTCTTTGCTTATGCCTTCCAAGCAAAAGCTTCCAAAAATTAGGACGGAGGAACTTGCAATGCCCCTTACAAGAGCCAAGCAGTACAGCATATTAAAAACATTATTCCCATTATTGGGGAGTGGGTCTCCCATAGTCTTTGCGTATGCCTTCCAAGCAAAAGCTGCCAAAAATTAGGATGGAGGAACTTGCAATGCCCCTTCCAAGAGCCATGCAGTACAGCATATTAAAAACATTATTCCCATTATTGGGGAGTGTGTCTCCCATAGTCATTGCCTATGCCTTCCAAGCAAAAGCTGCCAAAAATTAGGACGGAGTAACTTGCAATGCTGTCAACATGGACCACGGTCACCCTGGTGGTATAGTGGTGGTGGAGGCTGAGGATAAGGAGAAGAGCAGAAAACTGCTGAAATGAGGAAGCGTATACCCATGTGTGGGTGTGAAGCGGTGCATGGGAATACACCTCCCAAAATAACACAGTGGATTTGACTTTATGTTACTCTGCTGTCATTTGGTGGTGAATTGATGAGAAGTCTGGCCCAATCCAGCCCTTCTTCATTTTGATAAGGGTCAGCTTGTCAGCATTGTCAGTTGACAGGCGAGAGCGCTTATCAATTATAATTCCCCCAGAGGCACTTTAAACACGCTCCGATAACACGCTAGCGGCAGTGCAGGCCAGGACCTCCAAGGCATACAGAGCGAGTTCATTCCAAGTGTCCTGCTTGGATACCCAATAATTAAAAGGCACAGAAGAATCATGGAGGATGCTGGTACGGTCGGCAAGGTACTCCCTCACCATCTTTTGAAATTTTCCACTCCTTGTGAGATTACCCCGCGCCTCAGGGCCTGTTAGCTGGGCAGGTCTCATAAAACTGTCCCAAAACATTGACAGTGTTCCCCTGCCCCTGCTGGATTGGAGTTGTGTCTCTCTCGCCTGTACACCTTGGTTGGGCAACGAACTGTGACCTCTGCTGCTAGAGTGTTCAGATGGCAATTTTTTTAACAGTTCTGCAGCAAGGGCATTCTGGTACTGCCCCATTTTTGTAGACCTCTCCACCTCTGGAATAAGAGTGAAAGTTCTCCTTGTAGCGGGGGTCTAAAAGTGTCACCAACCAGTAATGACTGTCACCCAACATTTTGACAATGCGAGCGTCACGGTTAAGGCAGTGTAACATAAAGTCAGCCATGCGTGCCAGACTGGTAACAGGCAAGACTTCCGTGTCCTCACCAAGATGATGACTGACCATGCTCTCCTCCTCCTCGCCCCTGTCCTCAGGCCACCCACGATGAACCGACGGTATGACAGTTGTACAGGTACTACCGTCTACATCACATGATACCAGCTCCTGTTCTTCCTCCTCCTCCTCTCCCTCAATGTCCCCCAATGCACGTTGGGATGAGATGAGGCTGGGCTGTGTGTAATCGCCCGCTATGGCTTCTTGATCCATCTCATCATACTCTGGCTGCAATGCGTCCTCTTTAATTCTCTGCAGAGAGCGTTGCAAAAGACAGACAAGTGGGATGCTGACGCTAATGATGGCATCATGGCCACTCACCATCTTGGTGGACTCCTCAAAGTTTGTCAGGATGGTACATATGTCAGATATCCAGGTCCACTCCTGAGGTCTTATGTGTGGAGTCTGACCTGAATATCGACGGCCTTGTTGCAGCTGGTTCTCCACAACTGCTCTCTTCTGCTCACAAAACCTTTGCAACATGTGGATGGTAGAGTTCCAACGTGTGGGGACATCACACACCAGTTGGTGTGCCGGAAGCTGCAAACGCTGCTGCAACACAGCAAGGGCGGCGGAAGCTGTAGCCGACTTCCGAAAATGAGCTGACAGGCGGCGTACTTTGATGAGCACATCTGGCAACTCGGGGTACGATTTAAGAAACCGCTGAACCACGAGGTTAAGCACATGAGCCAGACATGGTACGTGTGTGATCTCGCCTCGCCTCAGAGCCGCCACCAGGTTATGGCCATTGTCACACATGTGTCAGCCACAGATCTGCCTGCTCTTTCACAGCTGTCCACAACTCACAAGCAGTGTGAGGTTTATCACCTAAGCTTATGAGTTTCAGCACAGCCTGTTGCCGCTTGGCTGAGGCAGTACTGCAGTGCTTCCAGCTTGTAACTGATGTGGTGATATCTGAGATGGAGGCTGAACATGAGGAGGAGAATGATTCGCAGGAGCTGTACACTGTGGGGGCAACTCTGACTGACATAGGGCCTGCAATCCTCGGTGTGGGGAGGATGAGTTCCGTCCCAAGGTCCGACTGGGTCCCGGCTTCCACTATGTTTACCCAGTGTGCCGTCAGGGAGATGTACAGTCCCTGGCCACAAGCACTTGTCCATGTGTCCGTTGTCAGGTGGACTCTACCAGTAACTGCGTTGTTGAGGGCACGGCAGATGTTTTGGGACACGTGCTTGTGTTGTGCGGGGATGGCACACCGGGCAAAATAGTGTCGGCTGGGGACCGAGTACCGAGGGACCGTCACCGCCATAAGGTTGCGGAAGGATTCCGTCTCCATCACCCTAAAAGGCAGCATTTCCAACACAAGCAGTCGTGAAATGTGCCAATTTAGGACTGTGGCCTGTGGGGCGTTGGCTGCGAATTTGCACTTTTATTCAAAGGTCTGGGATATGGACAATTGAACGCTGCGGTGGGACGTGGACGTGGACGTTGATGCTGTTTCTTGAGAAACTGCCCTAACAAGTGAAGACTGAGAGGAGGGGGCATCTTTGCATGCAGTATGGACAGGGGATTGCCTTGCACGCACAGCAGGGGGTTCTCTTACATGCACAATAGCGGAAGAAGCAGTGGTGACACCTGCTGACACTGGTCGTGGACCCTGGGGTTCGCCCCACAAAGTCGGGTGCTTGCTGACATGTGCCTGATCATGCTGGTGGTTTTCAGGCTGGTAGTTTTGTCATCCCTGCTGATGCTGGCCTGGCAGGTGGTACAAATGGCCTTTTAGGGGTTATCAGCAGAGTCTTTAAAAAAATTCCCGACTCTTGAAAACCTACCGGTTGTACTGGCAACTTCCCTTGTGTTGGTGATACGGGGAACTGTTGCCCGCCTTCTGTCTGAGGCCACCACACTGCTTCTTCCTGCCTGTTGGGGTACTCTGCCTCCCCCTGTGTGCTGCTGGCCTTGCTCTGCGTGTCCTCCTGCCACGTTGGATCAGTTACTAGATCATCCACCACCTCCTCCTCTTCCACTTCCGCACCACGGTCCTCCTCCTCACTTCTTGGCAATTGTGTCTCGTCATCGTCCACCTCTTGTGACAAATTGCCATCGTCGCCTTCCTGTGGCTGTGGCTGTTCAAATATTTGGCCATCGCTACATGGGATCTCCTCTTCCACCACTTCAAGCGGAGCAGGCGAGGGGCCCAAATATGGAAATGGACCAGTGAACAGCTCTTCAGAGTGTCCAACTGTGGGATCAGTTGCTATCTGACGACACTCGGCATGGTGGGAGGAAGGAGCATCAGGGTGAGGAGGAGTATGCGGTCGAGACTCAAGGCTACAAAGACTTAACCGTGTGGAAGACAGACCGGAGGTTGTGGAGCCCAGGTGACTGGAAGTATTATCTGCTATCCAATTAATAACCTGTTCACACTGATCAGTTCGCAATATTGGTGTTGTTGTGTGCTTCCCTAGTAATTCAGTCAAGAACTGGGAGCGAGAAGATGTGGCTTTTGGTTGTGGCACATTTTCACCTTGGCTACGGCCCCATCCTCTGCTTGCATCATCACCAGAACGTCCAGTTCCTCATCCCTTGCCACACGCCTTGCCCATTGTAAATGAAGTAAAATAGCTTTCACTCGCACTATCACTGGCAAAAGGGTAATAAAAAGGAGATTAGAACCGTGGACGAGGAAAACCACAATTCTATTTCTCTGGCCTACACTAGAATCTTTTAAACAGATATATTTGTGTCTGAACAGTCAGCGAGACACTCAGACTGTTTTTTTTTATGTAAAAAAGGCAAAAAGGTGGATTACACCCAGATTTGAACAGTGGAAGAGGAAAACCACAGTTCTTATTTCCTGGGGTATACCAGACTTTTTTAAACAGATATATTTGTGTCTGAACAGTCAGCGAGAAACTCAAACTGTTTTTTTTTATGGAAAAAAGGCAAAATAGTGGATAATACAGAGATTTGAACCGTGGAACTGCAAAACCACAGTTCTAGTTTTCTGGCCGAAACCAGACTCTTTTAAACAGATATATTTGTGTCTGAACACTCACAGACACACTCAATTTTTTTCTTGGGGGGGGAATACCAAAAGGTTAATAAGACGGGTATTTGTACAGTCTGACTGAGGAAAAAAAAAAAAAAGAGCATTTAGATGAAGAAAAAATAATTTTCCTGGCCCCTGAGACCTGGGGCTAAGTCTAGCAATTTGAGCAGCAGCAGCAGCACACAGGACTGTAATGCAGTGTTTGTTGGCATAACCACTGCATCTCCAATACAGCCTGCCTGCCTGCCTGGTATCTGGGATGGATATTAGTCCTCAGAAGGACTGTTTGTTTTATTTTGCAGGCTTTAGAGACCCTACACTACCTATTTCATAGTATAAATCTCTCCCTAGCTCAGCAGCAGTCTCCCTACACTGTCTGATCCGGAGCGACTGTGTCCAAGATGGCGGCGCCCGGTTTTAAATACTCGAGGTGATGCTGTGCGGCCACAACCAACATGGCTGCAGCATAACAGTGACTGGCTGGCAATCCCTGCATGTTCATTGTCTCTGTAAAGAGCGCCAAACATGCAGGGCGGAGACCCGAGCTCCCGCCCGAGTAACGCGAAAATGCTCGGTGCTCTCCGAACATCCCGAGTAGTGAGATGCTAGGGCGAGTACCGAGCAGTGTCGAGCATGCTCGCTCAACACTAATAACCATGTTTGACAGTGGGATGGTGTTTTGAGGGTGATGAACTGTGTTGCTTTTACGCCGAACATATCGTTTTGCATTATGGCCAAAAAGTTCGATTTTGGTTTCATCTGACAAGAGCACCTTAGTCCACATGTTTCGTGTGTCTCCCAGGTGGCTTGTGGCAAACTTCAAACAAGACTTTTTATGGATATCTTTGAGAAATGGCTTTCTTCTTTCCACTCGTCCATAAAGGTCAGATTTGTGCAGTGTACGACTGATTGTTGTCCTATGGACAGACTCTTACACCTCAGGTGTAGATCTCTGCAGTTCATCAAGAGTGATCATGGGCCTTTTGGCTGCATCTCTAATCAGTCTTCTCCTTGTTCGAGATGAAAGTTTAGAGGGACAGCCGGGTCTTGGTAGATTTGCAGTGGTCTGATACTCTTCCATTTCAATATGATCGCTTGCACAGTGCTCCTTGAGATGTTTAAAACTTGGGAAATCTTTTTGTATCCAAATCCGGCTTTAAACTTTGCCACAACAATATCTCGGACCTGCCTGGTGTGTTCCTTGGTCTTCATGATGCTCTCTGCACTCAAAACAGAACCCTGAGACTATCACAGAGCAGGTGCATTTAAACGGAGACTTGATTACACACAGGTGGATTCTATTTATCATTACCAGTCATTTAGGACAACATAGGATCATTCAGAGATCCTCACTAGAGATGAGCGTTGTTCTACTCGAACTGTTCGCCAATCTCAAATTCGAGCTGTTTTGGGCGGTGTTCGAGCCGGACGGCGAACACGAACAATTTGAGAAAAATTCGGCTGTTCGAGGTTATGTTCGATAACTGTTCGTGCACCAAAATCATAACTGGATTTTTTCTCAGTAATGATGAAAATTAATGTTAATACGCAGTTTGAGTGTACAGCGGGGTGGGGGGAGGGGCAGGGGATGGATCTCTGCAGGAACAATGAAGATCTCCATTTTTTTTTCTCTTTCCCGCATTTGCAGTGGGGAGGTGCAATCTGTCAGCCTATCAGCAGCGCACACACGGAGCGAAGTGCTTTTTTTCACACAAGCAAGGGCATGTGTCATTGGCAGTGTATGTCACATGTCCTTGCCCTATAAGACCAAGCCATTTTCCCCGTCGCCACCATTTTCTCACTGCTGCAGCTGCGTGTTAGATGGCACCGCTGTTGCTGTGTGCGCTATACCTTGTTAATTTCAAGTCAATTTTCGCACAAATATACAGATAGCTTGGGAGTAGGGAATAGTTGTGATTGCAGTCCTTTTAAGGACTAGGTTACAGCATTTCCTACGACTTTTATCAGGGAGGTCTGTGCTCTTAAATAGATAGGTTGTGGGAGTAAAGACTAATTGTAATTGGAGTCCTTTTCAGGACTAGGTTACATGAGTTCCTATCAGTTTTTGCCAGGCAGGTCTGTGCCAGTGCTGTGCAAGTTTTTTTCACAGCATTTGGCTGAATCTAGCAAAGCTAATCCTTTTTGGCCTATTTCAGAGTGTGTTAGTCAGTGGAGTAGCCTATCTGTGTTGCAAGATATAACACCTGTGTATAGAATACCAATTTTTTTACTGCACCTAGTGAAGTAAAATCTTTTGGGCATAGCATCATTCTATTAGTCCATCTATACTGACCTCCATCAGGTTGCAAACTGAATATAATTTTTTTCTGCATCTAGCTCTGAAAAAATATTTGGGCTTCTAGCAGTGTGTGGGACTTGGTCTATTAGTCCATCTATACTGACCTCCATCAGGTTGCAAATTAAAAATAATTTTTTTCTTCATTTAGCTCTGAAAAAATATTTGGGCTTCTAGCAGTGTGTGGGACTTGTTCTATTAGTCCTTCTATACTGACCTCCAGCAGGTTGCAAATTGAATATAATTTTTTTCTGCATCTAGCTCTGAAAAAATAGTTGGGCTTCTAGCGGTGTGTGGGACTTGGTCTATTAGTCCATCTATACTGACCTCCATCAGGTTGCAAATTAAAAATAATTTTTTTCTGCATCTAGCTCTGAAAAAATATTTGGGCTTCTAACAGTGTGTGGGACTTGGTCTATTAGTCCATCTATACTGACCTCCATCAGGTTGCAAATTAAAAATAATTTTTTTCTGCATCTAGCTCTGAAAAAATATTTGGGCTTCTAGCGGTGTGTGGGACTTGGTCTATTAGTCCATCTATACTGACCTCCATCAGGTTGCAAATTAAAAATAATTTTTTTCTGCATCTAGCTCTGAAAAAATATTTGGGCTTCTAGCAGTGTGTGGGACTTGGTCTATTAGTCCATCTATACTGACCTCCATCAGGTTGCAAATTAAAAATAATTTTTTTCTGCATCTAGCTCTGAAAAAATATTTGGGCTTCTAGCAGTGTGTGGGACTTGGTCTATTAGTCCATCTATACTGACCTCTATCAGGTTGCAAATTAAAAATAATTTTTTCTGCATCTAGCTCTGAAAAAATATTTGGGCTTCTAGCAGTGTGTGGGACTTGGTCTATTAGTCCATCTATACTGACCTCCATCAGGTTGCAAATTAAAAATAATTTTTTTCTGCATCTAGCTCTGAAAAAATATTTGGGCTTCTAGCAGTGTGTGGGACTTGGTCTATTAGTCCATCTATACTGACCTCCATCAGGTTGCAAATTAAAAATAATTTTTATCTGCATCTACAGTACCTCTGAAAAAATATTTGGGCTTCTAGCTGTGTGTGGGACTATTTGTATTAGTCCATCTATACTGACCTCCATCAGGTTGCAAACTGAATATATTTTTTTCTGCATCTACCTCTGAAAAAATATTTGGCCTTCTAGTAGTGTGTCGGACTTTCTCTATTAGTCCATCTATACTGATCTCCATCAGGTTGCAAATTAAAACTAATTTTTATCTGCATCTACAGTACCTCTGAAAAAATATTTGGGCTTCTAGCTGTGTGTGGTACTATTTGTATTAGTCCATCTATACTGACCTCCATCAGGTTGCAAATTCAAAATAATTTTTTTCTGCATCTAGCTCTGAAAAAATATTTGGGCTTCTAGCAGTGTGTGGGACTTGGTCTATTAGTCCATCTATACTGACCTCCATCAGGTTGCAAATTAAAAATAATTTTTTTCTGCATCTAGCTCTGAAAAAATATTTGGGCTTCTAGCAGTGTGTGGGACTTGGTCTATTAGTCCATCTATACTGACCTCCATCAGGTTGCAAATTAAAAATAATTTTTTTCTGCATCTAGCTCTGAAAAAATATTTGGGCTTCTAGCAGTGTGTGGGACTTGGTCTATTAGTCCATCTATACTGACCTCCATCAGGTTGCAAATTAAAAATATTTTTTTTCTGCATCTAGCTCTGAAAAAATATTTGGGCTTCTAGCAGTGTGTGGGACTTGGTCTAATAGTCCATCTATACTGACCTCCATCAGGTTGCAAATTAAAAATAATTTTTTTCTGCATCTAGCTCTGAAAAAATATTTGGGCTTCTAGCAGTGTGTGGGACTTGGTCTATTAGTCCATCTATACTGACCTCCATCAGGTTGCAAATTAAAAATAATTTTTTTCTGCATCTAGCTCTGAAAAAATATTTGGGCTTCTAGCAGTGTGTGGGACTTGGTCTATTAGTCCATCTATACTGACCTCCATCAGGTTGCAAATTAAAAATAATTTTTATCTGCATCTACAGTACCTCTGAAAAAATATTTGGGCTTCTAGCTGTGTGTGGGACTATTTGTATTAGTCCATCTATACTGACCTCCATCAGGTTGCAAACTGAATATATTTTTTTCTGCATCTACCTCTGAAAAAATATTTGGCCTTCTAGTAGTGTGTCGGACTTTCTCTATTAGTCCATCTATACTGACCTCCATCAGGTTGCAAATTAAAACTAATTTTTATCTGCATCTACAGTACCTCTGAAAAAATATTTGGGCTTCTAGCTGTGTGTGGGACTATTTGTATTAGTCCATCTATACTGACCTCCATCAGGTTGCAAATTCAAAATAATTTTTTTCTGCATCTAACCCAGCCAATAGTTTTGGCCTAATACCACAGTTTGGCCACTCAGCTCTGCTCGGTTACCATCCATTGTTTTTTTGTGCAAACAACTCCAGAGTTGTGAATTAGTTAACCACCAAAATGAGTGGAAAAAGGCCTGCTGCTGGTGGAAAGGGGAATAGGCGTGTTGGGAAGGGGAAAAAAGGTTGTGTCCGTGGGGTAGGTGTTAAAGCAACAGTAACATCTGCAGAAGAAAGACCATCTTCCAGCCAAACTAAAATGTCTACTTCTTTTAGCGGACAATGTGATAAGATCCCTTTCTTACGGCCACGCCAATCGCTACAAATTCCAGATGAGGCACAAAAACAGCAGGTGCTTCAACGGATATCAAGTGCTCCTTTAAGTGGGCTCTCCTCCACATCAACTTCAACATCACAAATACTCCAGTCCTCAAAGGTGTCACCCAAATCGCACTTGCTTCCTCACAGCTCCCAAATCTCCAGCTGCCCGTCTGAGTATGAGGTAGAACAGATGGTTGAGTCTGCAGAGCTGTTTACTCATACTATAGCCTGGGAATCAGAGGTCGACTCCAGCGCTTCTGTGAATCCAGACGAGGAAATGATCTGCACTGATGCCCAGAATCTTTATGAGTCGGATCCAGGACCAGACACAGAAGGTTCTGACCATAATGTAGACCCTCATTCCCAAACTGTAACTCCTGTTGGTGGAGACAATGAGGAAGACGATGATAAGACTCAAATACCTGATTGGAGCGACAACTTTAGTTTTTTGTCAGGGCAGGAACAGGTTGGCTCTGAGGACGACGGGTGTGATAACGCACAGGGTGATGATGATGAGGTCGGAGATCCCACTTACTGTCAACCCACAGTCAGCCAAGAGATGAGGTCAGCAGAGGAGTTGGAGGAAGATGCTAGTGACGACGAGGTCAGGTTGCGCCTTCCTGGACAGAGACGTAGTACTGGAAGCACGTCAACAACTGCATCCTCAAACACAACTCTGCCTCTCACCACAAGTCGTGGTGGCTCTTCAGGTCGCATGGGTGCTAAGCCTTGCATAGCCTGGGCATTTTTTCAGATCGATAAAGATGACCCAACTCGTGTTATCTGTAACATTTGTCAGCAAAAGCTAAGTAGAGGCCAAAAAATACATAGTTTGAGTACTTCATGCATGAACCAGCACATGGACATGAAGCATAAGTTGCAGTGGGAAGCTCAGTGTGCTACAATGCGGCCTAGCCGGCCGGGCCAATCACCGTCTGCCATATCTTGTGCATCCGCGGCCTCTTCATCCTCTGTGACTGGGGGGACAGCAGTCACACCTGTTTTGGGGCGCAGACCTGCCACCTCTTTACCCGCAACAACCAGCGTGATTGGCAGGTCATCATTTTCTTTGGAGGTGGTAACACCAGCTGGTGTTGAGCGCTGTCCGACATCGATAGCACCACCTTTGGATCAAGGCAACCTAACATGTCCGCCTGCATCTTCCTCACAGACCGGCAGTTTGCCGGGGACACCCTTATCAACCCCGTCTAAGCACAATAGCCAGCCCTCGGTCCCTCAGATGTGGACAAGTAAAAGACCATTTCCTCCTAGCCATGAGAAAGCTAAGAGGTTGAATTTCACCATCTGCAAGCTCTTGGCTACAGAAATGCTGCCTTTCCGCCTGGTGGACACAGAGGATTTTCGAGACCTTATGTCCGTCGCAGTGCCCCAGTACCAGATGCCCAGTCGGCACTACTTCTCAAAGAAAGGTGTGCCTGCGCTCCACCAGCATGTCGCACACAACATCACCGCTTCTTTGAGAAACTCTTTGTGTGACAGGGTGCATTTCACCACAGACACTTGGACGAGTAGGCATGGACAGGGGCGTTACATGTCGCTGACTGGGCACTGGGTAACTATGGTGACAGCAGGACAAGGGGCTGCTGTCCAAGTCTTGCCGTCCCCACGAGTTGTGCGTCAATCCTCTCTATGTCAAAGTTCCTCCACTGCTTCTGCCTCCTCAACCTCCTCTCGGTCTTCCACCTGCACCCAAAGCCTGTCTGGTCATGCCACAAGCTTTCTAACTGCGCAGAAGGGATCCTGCACACCTCCTTACTATGCTGGCAGTAGGGCTCAACGTCATCAGGCGGTTTTTACATTGAAATGTCTGGGAAATGTGAGTCACACAGCTGAGGAGTTGTGGTCAGCTCTGGAGAACCAATTTCATGAATGGTTGTCTCCACTGGACCTGAAACCAGGGAAGGCCGTGTGCGACAATGCTGCAAACCTGGGTGCGGCCCTTCGCCGGGGCAATGTCACACACGTGCCTTGTATGGCTCACGTGTTGAACCTGGTTGTCCAGCAATTTTTAGCCCACTATCCCAGACTGGATGGCCTTCTGCAGAGGGCACGGTCGCTGTGTGCTCACTTCCGCCGTTCGCATCCCGCAGCTCAGCGACTTACATCTCTACAGAAGTCGTTGGGCCTGCCACTTCACCGGCTAAAATGCGATGTGCCTACCCGGTGGAATTCAACTCTGCACATGTTGCAGCGACTGTGGCAGCACCGACAAGCCCTGGTGCAATACGTTCTGACGTATAGCCTGGGCCAACGAGATTCAGAGGTGGGGCAAATCACGCTGGAGGAGTGGTCTCAGATCAGGAACCTATGCACCCTTCTGCACAGTTTTGAAATGGCGACGAAGATGTTTAGTGCTGACGATGCCATTATCAGCATGACTATTCCAGTGATTTACATGCTGGAGCACATGTTAAACAGAATTCGGAGTCAGGTGGTGGCACAAGAGGAGGTGGAGGAAGTAGAGGAGGAGGAGTTGTATGCGGAAGGGCTAACATCTGCAAGGTCCAGACGGTCGGCAGCACCAAGGCGGCAGGCATGTGAGGGTGGGGGAGATGATTTTACCAGGGCGCATGGTAGCAGCCAAACTAGTGAGGAAGGTGCAGGAGCCCAGGAAGAAGTGGAGGACGAACTGATGGAAGACTCATCAGATGAGGGAGACCTTGATCACATTTCTGTTGTGCGAGGTTGGGGGGAGAGGACAGAGGAAGGAAGCATGATTGTTACCTCGCCACCAACACAACAGGGACTTGGTGCTCCTGGATGCGCAACACACATGAGTGCCTTCTTGCTGCACTACCTGCAACATGACCCTCGAATTGTGAGAATTAGAAATAATCCTGACTACTGGGTTGCCACACTGTTAGATCCCCGGTACAAAAGTAAATTTGCAGAAATTATTCCTGCCATAGAAAGGGATGCACGCATGCAGGAGTATCAGCAGAGACTGTTGCAGAATCTTACATGTGCTTTTCCACAAAATACCAGTGGTGCACGTAGTGAATCTCACAGTTCCAACTTGCCAACCGTGGGACCGTCAAGTGTTCAGCACTCAAACCGTAACAGAACCACAGTATCTGCTGGCAACATCAATTTTGCGGAATCATTTCACCACTTTTTTAGCCCATCCTTTGCAAGGCCACAGGAGACAAGAAGTCTGACACATAGTCAACGCCTAGAGACGATGGTACAGGAGTATCTCCAAGTAAACATTGAAGCCACGACTGTGTCACTGGACCCTTGCTCTTTTTGGGCTTCCAATCTGGATAAATGGCCGGAGCTAGCCACTTACGCCTTGGAGATCTTGTCATGCCCCGCAGCCAGCGTTCTGTCTGAACGTGTGTTCAGCGCTGCTGGTGGTGTGCTGACAGATAAGCGCACGCGGCTCTCCACTGATAATGTCGACAGACTCACGTTCATAAAGATGAACAAATCATGGATCCGAAACGACTTTTCTACCCCTGTGTCATCCTGGGGAGAGTAAAAGCTTGATGATTGGTTAAAATCACCCTACCAACCGTTTTAAGCTTTCAAATTACTAATCATGTTTATCTGTATCTTGACTGGAAAATAATTTGGGCTTTGTAGCAGTGTGCAGCACTGATCCTATTAGGCCATCTATAATAAGCTTCACCAGATTTAAAATTAAAAATAATTTTTAGCTGCATCTAGCCCGGAAAATAATTTTGGGGCTCCGAGATGCGCAAGACACATAAGTGCCTTCTTGCTGCACTACCTGCAGCATGACCCTCATATTGTCAGAATTCGAAGTAATCATGACTACTGGGTTGCCACACTCTTAGATCCCCCAAACTTTTCGATCAACCTTTTCATTTTAATAAAGACCAAAAAAATGGTCATTTTTGAAATTATAAGCATTAGCAGGTTGTTAGAAACTGAAATCAAACAGTTTTCAACTCAAAACTTTATTCTAGGTGATGTTACATTTTCACATAGGACCCCTTGTTCGAAAGGAGCTTCTGAACTCTCTCGTCCATTGAATTTGTCAGGTTTTGGATGGTTTCTGCTTCAATTGTTTTGCATGAGGACAGAATACCCTCCCAGAGCTGTTGCTTAGATGTGAACTGCCTCCCGCCATCATAGACACTCCTTTTAATGATGCTCCAAAGGTTCTGAATGGGGTAGAGGTCAGGGGAGCATGGGGGTCACACCATAAGTTTGTCCCCTTTTATGCCCATATCAGACAGAGATGCAGATGTTTTATGTGCAGCATGAGATGGTGCATTATCATGCAGAAAAATGATCTTGCTGTGAAATACACGGTTCTTCTTCTTGAACCATGGCAGGAAGTGCTGTTTGAGAAAATCCACACACATTATGGAGTTCATCTTTAGCGCCTTCAGGGATCCTAAAGGGGCCGACAATCTCTCTCCCCATGATTCCAGCCCAAAACATTACTCCACCTCCTCCTTGTTGGCGCTGTAGCCGTGTTTGCGTGGGGTGTCCATCAACCAGCCATCCTCCACTCCATTCATCTGGACCATCGAGCGCTGCACGGCACTCATCCGTGAACAAAACAGTTTTGAAATCAGTCTTCATGTAATGTTTGGCCCACTGGAGCCGTTTCTGCTTGTGTGAAGTGGATAGAGGAGGTCGACAGGATGGCATATGCACAGCTGCAAACCTCTGAAGGACCCTGCATCTTGTTGTTCGGGGGACGTTGGAGGCACAAGCAGCTTCAAAAACTTGTCTGCTGCTATGACAAGGCTTTTTTGCCGCTGCTGTTTCAACCTGACGTAATTGCCTGTAGGAAAGAGTCCTCAATTTGCCCTTATCAGCACGCACACGTGTGTACTGTGAATCAGCTACATACTTCTTGATTGCCAAGACACTTCATCCTGATCATCGAACAATGTTGATTGTAGTCATGCCTTGACCTAAACACTCCACAATTTGTTGCTTCTCAGCAGCCGACACATCCTTTTTCTTTCCTATTTTGGCAGAAAATGTAGGCTGCTTAATAATGTGAGAGAGCCTTCTTAAGTAGTCTTGCCTTTCATTGGACACACCTGCCAAACTAATTAGCACAGGTGTCTGCAATTGCTTACAGTGATATAAAGAGCCCTGACACACATCACCATCAATGAGTTTAACTGACAAACAAACAAATTCTTCCCTTATCACTCCTAAACACTTTTTGCATAATAATTTGGAACGCGGTGTACATGTGCTTTTCCACAAAACACCAGTGGTTCACATAGTGAATCTTACAGTTCTAACTTGCCAACCGTGGTCTGTATGAAATTGTTCAATAAAGGGCCCAAAATTAAGATAACATAGATGGGAGAGGTCTCTATGAATAGGAATTCCTAAGTATTTGATACCCTGTGAGGGCCAGGCAAAGGGAAAGTTGGACTGGATGGAATCCTATATGGATTTAGGGAGGGAGACATCGAGGGCCTCAGACTTCGCTGCATTGATTTTAAAATTTTACCATGTAACAAAGTGATCTATTTCAGCCATAACAGCAGGGATGGATATATGTGATTGAGTGATATATACTAGGACATCATCAGCAAATAGAGAGCACTTGTACTCGGTGCCTCCCACCTCAATCCACCTAATATTGGGGTTATGGCGAATTGATGAGAGCAGGTGCTCCGTCACTAGGATGTATAAGAGAGGGGACAGAGGACATCCCTGCCTTGTCCCATTGGTGATTGTGAAAGGTGATGAAAATGTTCTGACGCACCCCCTGGGCCTTGGGACACCCGGAGCCGGACCCGTTTTGGTGGATGCTGGTGGTTGTAGTCTTCGTGGCGGCGATCCGGTTCCGTGGCTCAGGGCGGTCAAACCAGTGGCGGAACTATTTATGTGGTTTTGATGTTTAAATGTCCGACTACGCCACCCGTGGATTGCGGTCAGAGTGAACCGCCGCTACAGGGCAGACCGCTAAGGCTGGTGTTGTGGGTGCAGCAGAGCGTAGCATAACTCCCCACGGGAGGAGTATAGCCTCAGGGCAGTGTATGCGGAGGATGGGGGTGATGGTGCAGGGCAGCAGCAGTAACGACACGGAGTCAGTGATGCAGTTCAGGGCCTTTACTCACAGTTCTTATTATCCAGACCACGTCTGCAGGTAACGGCTGCCCACGTCGTACTGTGCTCACCAGGTGAGGGGCTCAGACAACTCCCAGATAACTTTGGAGCGCTTCACAGGACCCCCTTTGTGTGTCCTTTGTCTGGCCTTTCTTACCAACACTTCTGTCCGGCTGCCTCGGGCCTCCTCTTGGTAAACTTGGCGCCAGTTTCCCTGACCCTATGTGGTGCCTTCCTAGCGGGTGGAGCAAGGGGCTGCGCCACATAAAATGTCAGAGCCTCCGGTTTCTAGCTGAGGGTCGTTTCCTGCCTCCACTAGTTCGGGGACCGGTCTCCCCCTTTGGCCTGACCCCTCCACGCAGGTGGATTCGGGCGTGCGGTGGCGACTCGCCCGTCCGCACCCCTGAGATCCCTTCATTCCTCGTTCCTGGAGCCTTCTCCGCTCCTCTTCCTTCCTTCTCCCTCTTGCAGGCCTGGGCCTCTGTTACTAGGCCCGCCTCCGGAGCAGAACTCATGCAGAGCCCCTGCTCCCTGCCACTTCTGCTCAGACTTCTCTGCACTGAACTAAGATGGTGCCCACCTTTTATACTCCCTTCTCAATGCACCCAGGAACTGCTTCCTCCCTGCTCCTGCACTGCAGGGTTCCCCTTCCTCAGTGTTCCCTCCCCCCACTCCAGCCAGGGACAGGGACTGTCGTGCCCATCTCAGGGGCATATTGGTCGCCCTGCCCCACGGCAATGTGGTGTAATGCATGCAGGTGTCGGGTCCTGATCCACACTCCATCCTTATCTGAGAGTGAGATATCACACCTCTGGGTGAGGTGCAATACGTCTGTAGCAACCGAGCCCTCGGTGCTACAGTTCCATTTATCTTCAGCCTAGGTGACGTATTGTGATACAGGGCCGTGATTTTGGCTATAAAAGGGTCCCCTAGACCCCTACCCCAAGCTTTTTAAGAGAATCATATATGGCGTGCCAGGAGACTCTATGGAATGCTGTCTCAGCATCCAACGAGAGTATCTACTTACAAATTTTTAACTGCATCTAGCCCAGGAAATACTTTGTGCCTAGTAGCAGTGTCTGCTAGTCAGCGGATTATCCCGGCTGTTAAGCAAGCTACACCACCTGTAGTTTGGACACTTAATTTTTTCAAAGGAAATGCTTCGGGACCACGGGATACTTAGTGAAGAGCATCAGGAGGCACCCAAAGGCATAGGGGCTGGGACTGGCACTAGGATGCCTTGCGGTGGACAGCCGAGCTCGATCCTTATAAAAGCTTTTTAACTGCAGCAGCTTTAGTGGACGCTACTGGAGCTGGAATTACGCGGCTGCTGGCATGAGACTTGCCCTCCAATAGATCCTTGTAAATGGATTTAAAGTGTATTCATTCAAATTAGAGGGACAATTTAAATTAAAAAGCTTAGAGCTGCCTCCACCACAGGGGGGCTCTCTCGACCCACCAGCGGACAGGCACCAGTATTGGGAGAGGGGGGCTGGCCGTCAGGGTTCACCGCGGCTCTGGCACAAACCCGGCGACACGGAGGTGGCACGGGCAGGAGCGGACTGGCCGTCTCGGCTTCTCACTTTTTGGATTTTAGAAGGGCATGACATGCCTATATCTGTGTCTCCCCCTCCTTTTACTCCTCCACCTCTTTTCTTTTCGCATGACTATATGTACTTGTCACTTTTCCATGTGTTAGTTGTGTCTTCTGAGCAGTTTGTCAGCTTTTGGACACCTTTGAAGGTGTTTTCTATGTGTTTCTATGTGTTTTTGTTTGCCTGCCATTGGTTTTAACGGTGTTCGAAGGTGTTCGACGAACAGTTCGACGAACAGTTCGGCGAACACACGGGTGTTCGACGAACCGAACCGAACTCGAACACTACGGGGGTGGCTCAACACTAATCCTCACTGAACTTCTGGAGTGAGTTTGCTTAACTGAAAGTAAAGGGGCCGAATAATATTGCACGCCTCACTTTTCCGTTTTCAATTTGTTAAAAAAGTTTAAAATATCCAATAAATTTCGTTCCACTTCACAACTGGGTCCCACTTGTTGTTGATTTTTCCGAAAAAAAATCGAATTTTATATCTTTATGTTTGAAGCCAGAAATGTGGCAAAAGGTAGAAAAGTTCAAGGGGGTCAAATACTTTCACAATGCACTGTACATATTCTAATAAACAACTGATAAAATACTATTACCGTGCTTCTATTTTTTTTTTAAAGTAGATTATCTTGTTTCACTCATCTCTGGATATAAATAATCCAATTAGATATAGATGTATGGATGTATTTGATACTGTGTGCTGAATTATCACTGGAGGAGAGCTTACTCATCTCTTCTCCAAATCACACCTCACCACTTGTGCACTTGACCCCATCCCACCTCCTTCCCAACCTCACTACCACACTTATCCCAGCCCTAACCCACCTCTTCAACCTATCACTAACCTCTGGTACCTTCCCTTCTGCTTTCAAACGTGCCACAATCACGCCTATACTCAAAAAGCCATCCCTCAACCAGACCGCTATGTCAAGCTATCGCCCCATATTGCTGCTCCCATTTGCTTCCAAGCTCCTTGAGCAGCATGTCTATGCTAAACTTTCCTCCCATCTGTCATATAACTTGCTTTTCAACAATTTACAATCTGGTTTACATCCCCATAAGAGATGAGCGAATGTTTTGATGTTCGGGTTGGCAAATAAACCCGAACATCCAAAAAATGTTCGTGTTTGGGCTGCCGATCAGGAAACCGAACACGAGCATGGCCCCGAACATCCCTGGATTCTGCGCTGTCATCTATGTGACAGCGCGGGAATCAGTGGCTGTGACCGGTGGTAAGATCGTACAAAGCTTACTGCAGGTCACAGGCGCTGGCTGAAGGGACTATGAGCAGCCGGCGATAAACTGACAGGAGCTATGGCTCCCGCAGTGTATAGTGAGAAGCTGCCGGCTGAGGTCACTGGAGTTCAAACTGCTGATGATCAGCTGAGCTGTGCTGTGTGGGGATTTTTTCATGAATTTTCCCACCAGCACTGATGCCATAAATGAGAGCACTGTTTGAACTCCAGTGACCTCACCCCTGCAGCACAGCACTATACACTGACAGGAGTGATTCCCCTCCTGTCAGTGTACACTGCTGTCTTCAACAGCAGTGACATCAGTGATTGCTGACCTCACTGCTGTAGAAGCGACCCGGATCGCAGTGGGACACTCGGATTACGTCATGATGGCAGACAGGTAAGGGATATGGTTGTTTTTTATTTATTTATTTTTTTTACATGAGACGAGGGATTCGGGGACTAGCAGAATAATAAATAAATTATTAAAACCATGTGTAATTTTATTTAAATAAAAGACTTTATTCCGGCCGTGTCTTTATTGAAAAAGCGTAAACCTTTTAGTATGTGGTTAGTAATGGGGGCATCGTATAGACGCCTCTCCATTAATAACCTTGGCTTCATGTCAGCCGCCAATAAAAGGCTGACATGAACCCAAGCCCTATTACTCCACTTGCCACCACTACACGGCAGTGGGAAGAGCGAGGCTAAGCGCCAGAATTGGCGCATCTTATGGATGTGCCGTTTCTGGGTCTGCTGAGGGCTGATGTTATTAGCCTCAGTGGGGGCCAGGATCCATGGCCCTTTTCCTGGCTATTAACATCATCTCACAGCTGTCTATTTAGCCTTTGCTGGTTAGATTTGATAAGGGGATGCTACGTAAATTTTTTTCTGGGGTCCCCCTGTAATTTAGCCAGTAAATGGTGTAAGTCAGGTCCCGGAGCTCTCAGCTGATCATTAGCTGTTTGAACTCCGGTGACCTCAGCCGGCAGCTTCTTGCGATACACTGCAGGAGCCATAGCTTCTGTCAGTGTATTGCAGGCTGCAGGATAAGATGGTCACATCTCCGGATGTGGCCGTGCTATCACTGAGATCATTATGGGACACTCGTTATATGGACTACAGCGGACAGGTGAGGATGAGGTTGGTTTATTATTTTACCTTTATTGCAGGTGACCATGGGCTTCGGGGATTAGCTGTGAGTATATGGTGCTTTTTAATTTTTTATTTTTTACAGGGGATGAGAGCATTGGGGTCAAGGTGCAGGTAAGTGATAGGTGATTATGATGTGTTTATTATTTTGATTTAAATTTTGATTTTAACTTTTCTTTTTACTTTCACTTTTACTGCGCAAGCGCGCTGATGAGTGATTACTTCTTCCATCAGCGGTGCTTGTGTACAGTGACAGGAGGCTAGTAGTCCCATCAGCTGGCGCCTGTGACCTGCGGTAAGCTTTTTACAGCGGGTCACTGTCACAGCTGCAGGGATCACACTGACAGCTGACAGCATGATCTCCGCAGAGCTGTTACCGGCGGTAGCGATATTATCGCGGGTGACTGTCACAGCTGCGGGGATCATGCTGAAAGCTGACAGCATGATCTCCGCAGAGCAGTTACCAGTGGTAACGATCTTACCGCTGGTCACAGCCCCTATGTCCCACGCTGTCATGCAGATGACAGTGCGGAAACTAGGGATGTTGGGGGCCTTGTTCGTGCTCGGGGCCGACTTTTGCCGATTTTTGCGCAAAAGCTTGGTAACCGAACGCGAATCTGAATTTGCCATATTCATGCCGAATTTGAAAATGGCGATCGTTTATTGAACTTATTCGCTCATCTCTAGTTCCCATCATTCCACTGAAACTGCCCTGACCAGAATTACTAATGACCTACTTAAAGCCAAAGCTAACAGACAATTCTCTATATCCTCCTTCTAGACCTGTCTTCTGCCTTTGACACAGTTGACCAATGCCTTCTACTACAGATTCTCTCTTCCTTTGGTGTCAAAGACCTTGCCCTATCCGGGATAATCTCATACCTTTCTAACCCCACATTTAGCGTCTTACACTCCGACCCCAACTCCTCATCCCATCCTCTCTCTGAGTCCCTCAAGGCTCTGTCCTAGGGCCCCTACTCTTCTCCATCTACACCCGTGGCCTGGGACAACTCATAAAGTCTCATGGCTTCCAGTATCACCTATATACAGATGACACACAGATCTACCTCTCTGGTCAAGACATCACCTCTCTGCTGTCCAGAATCCCAGAGTGTCTATCAGCCATATCCTCCTTCTCTCGCTTCCTCAAGCACAATGTGGACAATACTGAACTGTTAGGAGGGCGGTTGCAGACAACTTTATTATAATGGAATGCAACCGACCCCGGGGTCCGCGATGCAGCCTGGAGAACTGCTGCCGAACACTTTCCGGGTGGAAAGTAAAGTAACCAACTTAAATGATAGACCCTTCCGTGTTACTGCACACAGGAACGAGTATAGCGGTTCGCTCTATCTCCATTAGCAGCACGAGAGATAGGTGGAGAAAAACTATCTGTAGTCCTGTTAACTACACAGGGACTACACTGGCGGTGCTAGGATGCGTGTGTGACTACGCCGACGGGTACACGTGCCTCCAGCCGGCGTGCTACTGGACTGCAGGGTATTACTCCATGTGTCTGACAGACGATAGCCGTGAACAGGATGTCTGTAGGCTGCTCGGGGTATTAGGCGACCCCTTTGGCTGAGCCAGACTGCTAGACGAAGCTACCTGCCTCTATGGAGCTAACCTGCCTAGCGGAAACTACACGTGGAACAGAGTCGTCCACACACCAGCATCACTGCTCAATGATCAGAGCGCGCCGCCATATTTGTGGGCGGGCCTTTTAAAGACTAAGCACTGCCCACCGATGCACCATTGGTGACGCTACCCGTGGACCTATCAGGCGGTGCCAGGTCACCGGGTCAGGTGAGTGCCAAACCACCAATCACGATCCGCCAGGTCACGGGCATGCTCAGTGCGGCGAATCCTGGACTTAGACTCCAAAAGCCCTGTCTCCCTCTGCAACCTATGCTTAACATTGCTAGGCGCAAATACCTGGGAGACAAACTGCACATCTCGTGGACCAGCTAGGCATTGGGGCTGATGATGATACTGAGTAGCATCAGCCCTGGCTGGACCAAAATGGAAGACCACAGAAAATTTTGGACCCATTTCAAATCCAGCACCAGACAGATGCCTAACACTGAACTCATCATCTTTCCTCCATCTCACATGTCTTTCCTACCTGATCTACCTATCACAATAAATGACATCATGCTTTCCCCTGTGCTGGACATCCATTATATTATCTCAGAGTAACCCTTGACTCCATCCTGTCTTCAAACTGCACATCCAAGCTCTTTCCACCTCCAGCTCAAAAATATCTCCAGAATCTGTCCTACCCTCAATCTACTAAACTGTGTGCATGCTCTCATCTCCTGCCTGGACTACTGCAACATCCTCCTCTGTAGCCTACCTGCTAACACTCTGAAACCTCTCCAGTCTGTTCTTAACTCTGCTGCCCAACTAATTAATCTCTCTCCTCGCTACTCCTATACTTCTCCCCTTTGCAAATCTCTTCACTGGCTCCCATTTTCCCAGTGTATCCAGTTCAAACTACTAATACTGACCTACAAAGCCATCTATAACCTGTGTCCTCTGTATATCTCTGAAGTAATCTCCCGATATTTTCCCTCACGTAATCTGCGATCCTCCCAAGACCTTTTTCTCTCCTCCACACTTATTTGTTCCTCACCCAATCGCCTCCAAGACTTCTCCCCATCCTCTGGAATTCTGTGCCCCAACGCGTCCGACTATCCTCCACATTCGGATCCTTCAGACCGAATTTAAAAATCCACTTCTTCTTGAAAGCTTACAGCCTGCCATGACCCTGCTACCTCCTCAACACCACTGGATCTGCTGCCTCACCAACACCGAAGCTCCTGCATCCCCCCCAACCTACTGTCTCTTTCCTCACCATCCTGTAGAATGTAAGCCCACAAGAGCAGGGTCCTGCAGAAGTCACATGTCCCTCTTTATATAAAGAGCGGACATGCTGTTTTTGGAACATCCATGTCATTTGAAAATTCAAATATTTGGCAGATTCACTCATCTCTAGAGCAACAGCAATATACTAATTACAGGTAAAACAAGCCAGATGACCTCTCCCTGTGTTAATTTTGACTAGAGATGAGCGAACCTGTTCAGAAAATGTTCGCTAATCCCAAAGTCGGCACAAACATTGCACATTCGGATTTGTGTTCGGACCCCCAAGCGTTTTTACTCAAAATCGGCAAAATTCAGCCAATGGTTCTTTTTAGAACTTTGGCTATGATAATGGTGCTGTATGATGATGGGGGGGGGGAGAGAGGGACGTGTTTTATGAGGGGAGGGGGGGAGAGGTTACAGGAGTGGAGAATTGTTATTCTTAATTATTTTTCACTACATAATGTGTGGAGATTCCGGCAGCCAATCAGGGCACAGAAACCATCCACAACATACAGACACAAGGACCTTTGTCCCTCTTCATATAAAGAGCGGACATGTTGTTTTGGTGCCATTTTGTTAGTGTAACAGCGCAGAGAGGCTGCTCCTGCTGCTGCTACTGGATAGTGAGATAGTTAGCTAGGTGGTTGATTGTCAGGCAGCTAGTTCAGATAGATAAGATCCTGTGTGGCTGGGAAATCTACCTTCCAACAGATCAATCCTTTTTGCTAATAGTTTGGTTCAGGGACACCAGGCCACATTTTAGCATATAACTCTTTTGTGCTGCTAATATTGTGCTCCAAGTGGTCCTGAAATAAAGCCACATTTGTGCATAATAATATTTTGTGCTGGTAATATTTTTGGCCAAGCAGAAGTTCTCATTTGAAAATCTAAATTCTTTTCGCTACGAGCATGGTCCTGAAACAAGGCCACATTTGTTCATAGAAATATTTTGTGCTGGTGATATTTTTGGTCAGGCAGGAGTTCTCATTTGAAAATCTAAATTCTTTCTGCTACTAGCATGCAACAGAACACAGTCCACATTCCTGAATGCAAATATTTTGTGCTACCAGTTTTGCTTCAGCCAGGAGTCCACATTCCAAAATCTAAATTTTTGTTGCTAATCGCGTGCTACAGACACACTATTTAAGTAAATAAATACTGACAACTTCTGTTACTGAATGGGCTACTCCACTCCCTTTCTTTGGCAGCCACACAGCGGTACGCATTGTAAATGAGGGCCAGAAAGAGCACGTGCACCAGTGGCTGGCAAGCGCTGCATCAAGTGGCCTCTCCTCTTCTTCCTCCACCTCTACATCACACACAGCACAGTCCTCAAATATGGCACCCTAATTACCCTTATTTCCCCCCCGCATTACAACTCTCCAACCACCCAGCTGAATATGGGAACCACAGATGGGCAAGTCTGCACCGATGCCCAAATTTTTTTTCTGTTGGATCCGGGGCCGGACGAAGTAGGGTCTGAGCAGAATCCTGACCCTCGTCACCAGATGTTAACCCCTGAGGGTGGAGGTGATCCTGATGAAAGTTATCTGCCAACTTTGCATAAAATGATTCTGTAGAGGCAAAATTGCAATGATCAGACTACTAAATGCATGAACCAGCACATGCGCAATTAACATGAGTTAGTCTGGGACCTCACTGCGATAAAATGCGGATTAGCGGCCCTCGCCAGCCATGGGCCGCCCCATCAACTGCATCTGCTGGACATGCCTACTGTTTTTTTTTTCACATCACCACCTGCACCTCTCTCACAGTCCAGCAAATTGTCATGTTCACCCTACTCCACCCTCTCTAAGCAAAGCAGCCAGCCCTCAGTCCCGCAGTTGTGGTCACGTAAAAGATTATTTCCTCCTACACATGCCAAACCTAAGAACTTGAACTCCACCATATCCAATCTGTTGGCCACAGAAATGCTCCCTTTCCGCCTGGTGGATACAGACAGTTTCCAAAAGCTGAAGGCTGTCGCAGTCCCCCGGTACCAGTTGCCCAGTAGCCATTACTTCCATTATTTCATTATGAAGAAAGCTGTGCCTGTGCTACACCAGCATGTCGCAGATAACTTCAACCATTCCTTGGAAAAATCTGTCTGCCATTGTGCATTTCACTACTGACTACTGGCTGGCCAATCATGGCCAGGGGCGTTACATCTAGCTGACTGGGCGCTGGGTGACTCTGGTGGCTATGGGGTGAGGTGGGGAAGGGGCTGCTCTACAAGTCTTGGAATCCCCAAGAATTGCGGGACAAACCTCTGTATCTAACACTTCCTCCACTGCTTCTGCCTCCTCTACCTCCATTTAGGTCCTCCACCTGTGCCCTCAACCTCTGCCTTAATGAGACAAGCATTCCAACAGTGCAGAGAGAATCCCCCACCTCTATACTGTGAAGCTAGGGCTCACTGCAATCAGGCAGTGTTAAAATGAATATGCCGTGGAGATCGCAGTCACATAGCTCAAGAGTTGTGGACAGCTATCCAGGCTGATTTTGAGCAATGGCTGTCTCCACTAAACTTGTTAAACTTGGAACCAGGGATAATGGTGCAAACCTGGTGGCGGCCCTGTGCCGGAGTAAGCTCACACATGTGCTTTGATTGACACACGTCCTCAACATGGTGGTATAGCTATTTATTCTCTACTATGCTGGCCTGGATGCACTGCTGCAGAAAGTACAGTCGTTTTGTGCTCTCTGCCACTGTTTCCACCCCGCGGGTCATTGACTTGCATCGCTGTAGAGGTCTTTGGGTCTACCAAATAACCAGTTGATTTGCAATGTACCAACACGGTGTAATTCCACTCTGCACATGTTACAGAGACTGTGGCAGAAGTGATGAGCCCTGGCACAGTATCTTCTTTTGCATAGCCTGGGCCAATGCAGTATGGACGAGGTGCAAATCACGATTACAGAGTGGGCACAGTTTAAGGACCTCTGCATCCTTCCGGTCATTTACATGCTGGAGTACACTTTGAATAGTCTGTGGAAGGGGGTGGTGGTTCCAGAGTAAGCGGAGGAAGCAGAGGAGGATGCAGAAGGGATAAAAATATCTCTAAGTTCCAGAATGTCGTCGCACAGGTGGATGCCAAGGGAGGGTGTATTGCAGTGATCGAAGAGGGCTCATAGTGCCAGATAAACTGTTAGTGAAGGTGCAGGAGCCAAGGAACAAATGGAAGAGGATGAGGAGGAAAAGGTGATGGGCACACAACAGTCAGGAGATGAAGAGGCTAATGATTATAATGATCCCCTTATAATGATCATTATCCTTTTCATCGCCTGTGCGACGACATTCTGCAACTTAAAGAACTTGTCCGTGGTTGGCGGGAAGGGATGGAAGAAGCAAGCTTCAGTGTTACCTCACCACCAAAACATTATGGACTTAGACCTCATGGAAGAGCCCGACACATGAGCACCTTCTTGCTGCACTAGCTGCAACGTGATCCTCATGTTGTTAGGATTCAAAATAGTGCTTATGACTGAGTTGCCACTCTGTTAGATCCTCAGTACAAGAGTAAATTTTACCAGATGCATGTTTTGTCATGCCCAGCTGCCAGCATTCTCTCAGACCATGTCTTCAGCGCTGCTGTTGGTGTCCTTTCAGATAATGCATCCAGCTGTCCCCTGAAAGTGTAGACCGCCTACATAAACAAGTCATGGATCTCCAATGACTTTTGCACCCCAATCTCAGACTGTGCAGACTAGGCGATGGTGTAGTTTTCAGTGTGCTTCATTGATCTTGCATTATTGCAGTCTGTCACATCTTTGTCGTGGCTTCTGTGCCTACTGTTGCTACTGCTGCTGATGTTATCAATAATTTTTGTAAATGTGGAGACTCCTGGTGGAGTCTCCATATGTTGTGTTGACTGTAGTGGAAGGGGTGTCAGTGCCCCATTATACTATTTTTACTCTGGTGAAATTGATGCCACTTTAGTGGTGTATGGCAATCGTTTTTTGAAATGTGGAGACGCCATGTTGGGCCTCCTTCATGTGTTTTGCCTGTAGCAGTAGGGTTCCCAGACTAGTAGGCCTGCACTTACTTTCAGTAAACTACCGGTGAGGAACTGTCCACATACTAAAGACTATGATACTTTTCCAGCAACGGACCACCATTTTTGTCAATATTATTATTGTGTTTTATTAGTGATTTACTTGTTATGTTTTATATAGTTCTGCTAACTTGTCAGTATGTGCACTAGATTCACTTGTAAAATGTCCAGCATTCCACTAATCTGTATCTCAGGATATCTGTATCTCAGGAGTATCTAACCATTGTTCCAAAAGCCAATAATCTCATTATGTGTGTGTAGATTGTAGACACAGTGGAGCCGTCAGCACAGTGGGTCTTACATGCAGTCTCAGATGAAGGCTTCTAGAATATTCTTCATTGATTTTAGCTAACAGTAAATGCTTAAGGGGGAGGGTGATCACTTCTGACCTGGAAGGAAACTGATCCCAGTGAAAGAAAGGAAAGTCATGTTTTAGGAAGAGTTGTGTGGAAGGATTGAAGGAAGATGATGTAGACCGTGGACTTGGAAGGATGGATGAATAGACATGTTACCCTTATGGATTATGTCATTTGGATTTAAACTTTCTTAAAAGGACTGCTGCTACTGGATACCTGTGCTTTCATTGTTTTATCTGCCGTCTACAGGATCATGGACTGTGGCTGCAGACTATACTGGCTGGAGATACGAAATCTGTGGGCCAACCAAAAGTTGGGAGACAGTGAGTATGGCCTTATACAAAGCCAGTGGAACTACCAAACCGAGATTGGGAACTTGAGGAAAGAGAGAACTGTATTTTGGCCATTTACCTGGAAATGCTTTATTACCATGGCTGTGATCAATAAAATATTGTTGCATCGTTAACCTGCCTAGGTGATTACTTACAACCCACAACCTCAGATCTTTACACTACCTGTGGTACTATCCTTAAATTTTGCAAGCAATAGTAGTCTACAAAACTGATATTTGTGTCACCTGAGTGTGGCTGAACAGAAAAGCAGCTTGAGCTGTTGCATGTGGTTTCAGGGCTCCCAGAACAGCAGGCCTACACCAATCCCTCACCCACCTAGTCTTACTTTGAACTTAAATTCAAAGCTATAAATGCAGGGCCAGACCCCGATACCTCATGCATGGTCCATGGCTGATTGCTGCTGTGCCATTACAAAATTTTGACTATGGATCAAATGATGCCACGTTTCCTGGTATCTGCCCCTAATTTGAGCTGTTTTGGCAGCTTTTAGGCCCCTTTGAAGGTTTTGTCTATGCATTTGATTTTGCCCCCATTGAAATCAATGGAGTTCAGGTATGTTTGACAAACTTTTCGGCAAACATCGGGAAATTTGTCGATCGGAACCGAACCAAACCTTCAAATGTTCGCTCATCTCTAATTGTGACCAATAGAGATTATCAAATCAAATTGTGTCATATTTAATGAAATTTGCAAGTCCTGCCATATTTTAACAATTTGTGATTTTGTTTGCTCGAATTGCCAAAAAATACAGCTACCAGTTTACACTTTACAGAAATTTGTAACTGTCACAAGTGGCTAACATGACGTTAGGCAAAGCTATCACATTACACAGCTAATCAGGAGGAACTATCAGAGCCTCCATATAATTTTAGGATGTGAATGTAGCAGCCATTTTAGGATGATTTAGAATAGTGAGAGGACTTCTGAGCTAGTAGGTCAACAAAAACTATAAATAGATAAAAGAATATAAATTCCTAAAACATTGGACAAATACTTCACATGGTAATATCTTGTAACGGCAGCGCTGACGAAGATGAGTGTAGTAGTCTGAATAATGCAGAAAACAGTGATAGGAGAGGTTCCAGCAACAGTGACAGACTCATTGTGATTGAACAGTAATTTGGTATAGCTCACATTTGTCCTGATACATTTGCATTACAATTCCACTTTTTTTCCTACTTCATTCTTAATGCATCAGAAAGTATCTAGCTAGGACAACATTTTTTACAGAAAAAGAAAATTGTGAAACTGCTGTCAGTCAGAAATAGAGTACTTGTTTGTCATAAGCGCTAGTACTGTGTTTTATATTTCTTGGGCAATTGAATACCGTATTTTGTGGACTATAAGAAGAACCGGACCATAAGACGCACCCAGGTTTTAGAGGTGGAAAATAGGGGGAAAAAAACTTTTGGAGCAAAAAATGTGGTAAAACATACTATAACTCCTAGAATGTCCTTAAGCACCTATGGCATGCTGGGAGTTGTAGTTCACCCTACATTTACTTTGTGTGGTTTCCCCGAGGAGAACTATAACTCCTAGCATGTCCTGCAGCTTCTATGGCATGCTGGGAGTTATAGTTCACCACAGTGGTAGTGTTTTGCTCTATGTGCTTTAACTAGGGTAATGCTTGACTCACTGTTGCTTCTTTTGAGGGAACGGGGTCACACTGCAGGGAGAGGATCATCAGGGATCAACGGCGCTGTTATGAATTCACTATGGCACGCTGTGCTGTTCTGTGTTGTCCCAGCCCTGCCTCTTTTCTATCGTCACTGCAGCATGTGATCTGGCCCAAGACCGCCCACTAACTTCTGTCTAACACTGCCATAGTGAATTCACAACAGCGTCGTTGAATTCACTATGACAGCTCCATCGGGCTAGGTAGGGAGAGGTATCACACACAGAAAAATCAGCACCGCCGCCATTAATGCACTACGATGCATTACACAGGAGTTAGTGGGCAGTCCCGGGCCAGATCACATGCTGCAGTGACGATAAAAAATAGTCAGGGACAGGACAACACAGAACAGAACAGTGTGCAGTCTCCCCGGTCTTGCCTCTTTTGTATCGTCACTGCAGCATGTGATCAGGACCGGGACCGGCCACTAACTCCTGTGTAATGCAGCGTAGTGCATTTATGGCGGCGCCGCTGATTTTGCTGCTTGTGATCCCTCTTCCTGCCCTGACACCCGCTACCTGCAGTACAACCACACTCAATCACCGCTGCCGCCATCACCGCCTCCGCCCCACACCAACTCGCCACAGTAAGCACCATAATTACTATTGTTTTGACTACATTCAGACCATAAGACGCACCCCCTTTTCCCCAAAAAAATTTTTGGGAAAAAAGTGCGTCTTATGGTCTGAAAAATACGGTAATTGATTTTTATATAAATTCAAAAGAAAATTCCTCAAAATCTGCATTACTAGTCAAATTTTACCTGCCCCACTAACAGAGCACCTTGATGCAAGTGCTAGCATTTTTGTCGTGCACCTACCTAACATTTATTACACAATTTTTGGGAAATATTTGAACTTTGTTAATGAGAAAGTAAATAAAAATGTTTTTTTGCAAATTTGTTTTACTAGTCTAATTTAACAACTATACACGTCACACATATACTGTGGCCTGCTAAACAATTTAATTTTTTTGGTACGTGAACCTACCTACTTAAAATTTCTTATTACCTCCTTTTTGGCAAGAGTTGAATATTTGAGGTTGTCAAGATTGTAAAAAGTTAATAATAGTGTTGTACAAAATGTATAATAAAAAAATAGTGGCCATGTCAATGGACGGGGAAGTAAAAAAGAAAAAAAATATTGTGACTAACAGTGCGGAACTTCAAACACCAACAGAGGCATCACCATCACTGCCAATCCAGGCAGTTTACCACCAAACTTTGTCCACAATTGGTCTCCTTTGCCTACGGCAAGCATATAATTGAAGAGGAGGCAGAGGGCATTATGGAATATATGACACATCACACTTCTCACAGCAGGATTATATTACCTCTGACAGTGACACAGTCAATTTGAGTCATTGTTCTGCACAAAAATAGTGTACCTGGTTGCAAATGACTAAGATAATGTTGACCTATATTTTAATTAAAAAATAAGCATAAGAAGCTTGTCAGTACATTATGTTAATAAATTGGCTATTGGTTACTGCCATGTTACCATACATTTATTTGATGAGGTCATGTAGACATTATTAATGGGGTATTCCCATATACAAATTCCAAACCCAATATGTAGTAGGTGTAATAATAGTAATATTAGCAAATATCTTCACTTAGAAATGTAGTATAGTATTTTTGATTCGCTATCTCTTTTACCTCATGTGCAGGCATTGCAGGGCCTTAGGTATCCATGGTTACGACAACTAGCAACTAGCTAACTAACTGTGACTTTATCAGTGGACGTAACCATGGATACCTAAGGTCCTGCGATGCCTGCACATGAGGAGAGATAGCGAATCAGAAAAAATATACTACATTTCTAATTGGAGGTATTTGCTAATATTACTATTAATACACCTACTACATATTGGGATAGGATCTTGGAGATGGGAATACCCCTTTAAGGCTATAAATGTGCTACAGAGCATGTAGGGGGTTGTATACACTCCATAGAGACCTCAGAGTGTTAATCACATTCAATCAGGGCAATTGGACACTTTGCAGTATTGCAATTTGCAGAGAATAGATTAGTCACAAATATCATTTTTAAAAAAGTAGCCGAATCTAATATATTTGAATTTCAAAAGTTTTGATTATTTCTACTTGACATCTCTATTGGCCAACTGTTTGAAACAAACTAAGCTGCTTTGGAGCTGGTTGGACAAAATGTAGCCTTTGGAGTGTCACAACAATTTCCAGCAAGATGGTGAAGGTGTTGCGATCAACAGTACCAGGATTACAAACTGGAGTATTTTGACAGCTTGTCTAATTTGTAAAGGGGCCCTGTAATTACTCACTGTCTACACTGCTATACAGTTTTTTGCTACATTATATGCTGACTAGCATGTGAAGCACAATTCCTCCAAGACAAGGAATAAGAGGAAACCAGGAAGTAGTTGAGATAAGAGGAAGATAATGTGTGGCAACCTGTGCTTCACAGAAAGGAAAATACCAACAATGTTCAGATTACACATGGTCACACAAGCTGGTAATAAATACCTAAATACGGTATGGTCATTGTGACTGAGATTGGTGGGCAGACATATCTCACCTACAGAGAGTATAATAGTAATTAACTAATATCTCTGCAGTTAACATATTTGAACACCGTTTTTAATCACCTGAAAACCCTTTAATATTGCAATTATTATGCATTTAACACTTTTGCTTCTAACATATTTTTAACATTTCTTATAATAGATGTCTATTAGAAAAGTAAAGTAAGATACTTTCTTCATAACATGAATTTAATACTGAGAACAAGACATGTGGAATACATTTTAAACAACCAAATCACTTACTTTTTCCGTACAGCTTAGTGTCAAGATGTCAACATGCTGTATCAGCTTATACTTTGTAAGCATAAAATATTGCTAATAGAAAGTGCCAATACAATTTCTGAATAAAAAATGCAGATGAAAGACATTACTGTAACACAAAAGGTGGCAGCATACTCCAGAAAATTTATGATGAAAATATTTTTACATAGTTGACTGCTAGAAAAGTTGATTTGTGGTTGCAGGATTGCATTTGTTATGCTCTTCTATTTGCAAACTTGATCAAATGTCTTTTTCTTACACTTCTATTTTTAGGTAATAAATTTAGCAACAAAAGAAGAATATAACTGACCCTGAGAAACTTAGATGTCTAAAAATATATTTGCTTTGTCTCATTTCCTTTGTAAACTATTTAACTCTTTAGGGTTAAAATCAATTTAGTTTTATTTTGTGTATACCTTCTGATATTTTGTCAACCAAACTTTTGATTTTCAGTGAGAGCAAGATAAAGATCACCATGTTGTTGTACATAACATTATATAGTAGATGTTGGGCTTTTTACACTCCCCTATTAACCACTTCGCGCGAGAGCCTGTTTTTGCCTTCTTGACCGGGCCAATTTTTTCAATTCTGACCACTGTCACTTTATGAAGTAATTACTCTGGAATGCTTGAACGGATCCCCCTGATTCTGAGACTATTTTTTCGTGACATATTGTACTTCATGATAGTGGTAAAATTTCTTCGATATCACTTGCATTTATTTGTGAAAAAATTGGAAATTTGGTGAAAATTTAGAAAATTTTGCAATTTTCTAATTTTTAATTGTCATGCCCTTAAATCAGAGAGATATGTCACACAAAATAGTTAATAAATAAAATTTTCCACATGTCTACTTTCCATCAGCACAATTTTGGAACCAACATTTTTTTTGTTAGGAAGCTATAAGGGTTAAAAGTTGACCAGCGATTTCTCATTTTTCCAACAAAATTTACAAAAACATTTTTTTAGGGACCACATCTTATTTGAAGTGACTTTGAGGGGCCTTTATGACAGAAAATACCACAAAGTGACACCATTCTAAAAACTGCACCCCTCAAGGTGCTTAAAACCACATTCAAGAAGTTTATTAACCCTTCAGGTGTTTCACAGGAATTTTTGGAATGTGGAAGAAAACAATGAACATTTAACTTTTTTTCACAAAAATGTTAATTTAGACCCAATATTTTTATTTTCACAAGGGTAACAGGAAAAAATGGAATACACAATTTGTAGTGCAATTTCTCTTGAGCGAGCTGATACCCCATATGTGAGGGAAAATCACTGTTTGGGCGCACTGCAGGGTTTGGAAGGGAAGGAGCACCATTAGACTTTTTGAATGTAAAATTAGTTTGAATAATTAGCAGACGCCATGTTGCGTTTGGAGAGCTCCTGATGTGCCTAAACAGTGGAAACCCCCCACAAGTGACATAATTTTGGAAACTATACCCCTAGGGAACTTATCTAGATGTGTGGTGAGCACCTTGAACCCCAAGGTGCTTAACAGAAGTTTATTGAGCTGTAAAAATAAAATTTTCACATTTTTCCCACAAAAACGTTTTTCATCCCTTAATTTTGCATTATCATAAGGGTAATAGGATAAATTGCACCATGAAATTAGCTGTGCAATTTCTCCTGAGTATGCCGATACCCCATATGTGGGGGAAAACCACTATTTGGGTACACTGCAGAGTTTGGAAGGGAAGGAGCGCCATTTGATTTTTTGAATGTAATATTTGTTTGAATAATTAGCGGACGCCATGTTGCATTTGGGGAGCCCCTAATGTGCCTAAACAGTGGAAACCCCCCACAAGTGACACAATTTTGGAAACGAGACCCCTTAGGGAACTTATCTAGATGTGTGGTGAGCACCTTGCTCCCCCAGGTGCTTCACAGAAGTTTATAATATTAAGCCGTAAAAATAAAATTTTCACATTTTTCCCACAAAAAAAGTTTTTCATTCCCTAATTTTGCATTATCATAAGGGTAACAGGATAAATTGCACCATGAAATTTGTTGTGCAATTTCTCCTGAGTACGCCGATGCCCCATATGAGGGGGAAAACCACTGCTTTGGTGTACGGCAGGGTTCGGAAGAGAAAGGAGCGCTATGTTGGCTGGGATAGGTTGCAGACACCATGTCACATCTGAAGAGTCGCTGACATGGCGAAACAGCAGAAACCCCCACAAGTGACCCCATTTTGTAAACTACACCTCTCAAGGAAATCATCTAGGGAAGTAGTGAGTATTTTTTAATTTTTTAATTTATACCATCGGGCAGTGAAAAAAACAATTATATTTTTACCACAAAAAAGTTTTACCCTCAGATTTTACATTTTCACACAGGGCAATGGGTAAAATTGGTGCCGAAATGTGTCACACAATTTCTTCTAAAAGTGGCAATACCCCATATGTGACTGTATCGTACCGCTTAGACATACGGCGAGATCTGGGAAGGAGCGCTATTTGACAATTGGAGAACAAATTATTGTAGAATAGGCATTTGGATTTGGGAGCACAAAATTTTCTGAATTTCTTTTGGGGGGCAAGGGCCATTTCGCTTTTCCAGAGCCTTTCTGCTACCAGTAACTTGGAATATTTTTAACAGATGATGGACCTGAGTGGGGACTAGCTTTTTTTGAGGACTGAGTGGAAGCTTTTATTGGGAACATTTTACGTAACATTTATCCGGCGCTCGAGGCTGAGCACTTACATTGGGGTTTCCATCTAAATTTCCAAGTGATGAAATTCAGATGAAACCCCTGCTGGATCCATTCACTGTAATGAGGCAGCAGAGTTACTCTGGACTCCGTCTGGCCTCTATTTAGCGGTGTCCTTTTTTTCAGAAGTGCACAAAACTGTGGCCAACCGCACTTTTATGCACGCCTGAAAAAACTGACACCGTGGGATCACAGTCCAGATGGCATCCACAGTGGCCTATATCTGCCTCATTACAGGGAATCTTCCGTCATGCGTTCCGTCAGAATCACGTATTTCAGAGATTTACACGGAAACTCTGGTGTAAGTGCTCAGTGCAGAGAGCAGGATAAATGTGAGCAGAGCCTTACTGCGATCTTTGGGAGACATAATAAACAAATCAGTAGCAGGTGAAGAATTGATTTTACTTATTTTTTACGCCGTTCCTCGTGCGGTATAAGTGATGAGATTACTTTATTCTTCAGGTCGGTGCGATTACAGAGATACCAGATTTATATTGGATTTTTATGAGTGACAGCTGTCACACACTAAGAGACAAATTTTTTTGCAAAATCTAGTTTTTGCATCGCCATATTTTGAGAGCTATAATTTTTCCATATTTCGGCCGACAGAGTCTTGTTTTTGCGGGATGAGGTGACATTTTTATTGGTACCATTTTTGGGTACGTGACATTTTTTGATCGCTTTCTATTCCGTTTTTTGGGAGGTAAAATTAACAAAAACTAACAATTCAGGAATTGTTTTTTGAGGTTTTTTTTATGCCGCTCTGCGTGTGGTAAAAGTGATAAGGCAGCATTATTCTTCGGGTCAGTACGTTTACAGCGATACTACACTTACTGTATATTTTTTTATGTTTTGGCGCTTTTACACAATAAAACAATTTTATAGAAAAAATATTTTTTTTGCATCGCTTTATTCTGAGAGCTATAACTTTTTTATTTTTTGGCTGATGGAGCTGTATGGCAGCTTTTTTTTTGCGGAACAAGATGACGTTTTCAGCGATACCATTTTTATTCCCATTTTGCTTTTTGATCGCATTTTTTTCCACTTTTTGTTTGGCGATATGATGAAAAAGCATAGTTTTTTGCTCCATTTTTTATTTATTTTTATTACGGTGTGCACAGAAGGAGTTAATTAGTGTGACAGTTTTATAGATCGGGTTGTTTCGGATGCGGCGATACCAAATATGTGTACTTTTTTTGTTTTTGCATAAATATACGGATTTATTGGTTTAATATTTTAATTATTTATTTTTATTTATTTTGTGATTTTTTTTAACAGTCTGGGAACATATTTTAGACTTTTTTTTACATTTTACTTAGTCCATGTATGGGACATTAATTTTTATTTTTCTAATCACTAATCTCATGCAATGTAACAGACATGTATTACATTGGATGAGATCTTTGCTGACTGTTTCACAGTCAGTGTCTCCTGTTGGACTCAGCTGCAGGCTGAGCTCAACAGGACACCATATATGGCAGATCTAGAGGCGGTCATGTGACCTGCAGCTGCCAAAACAACGGAAGGTCCTGGAAGATATCAGGGGGCCGTCGGAGAGGTAAGTGGATGACCCCCTCTCCTCTCACTATCTTCTATATGCCGCGATCACTATAGATTGCGGCATATAGAAGATAGCAAAGGGTTAACAACATTGGGACCTGATCCAATCAGGTCCCGATGATGTCCCCTGTCAGAGCTATTGCTCTGCATCGGAACCGCAGCACTTGCAGGACCCTGGGGGTCCTGAGCGCTGCGGGACCACCCACCGTTTTTAAACATCGGCGCTGCACAGAGCCCAGGCAGCGCCGACGTTTATGTACAGTGGACGGTCCTGAACCGGTTAAACTTATTTTAGGGATTACTCAAGAACATTTTAATTTCACCACAAATCAATGATACTCCAATTGCCCTGAAAAGATGTGCATGTTTGGTTGTGCATTGAGCTCTGGGTTGGATTGCTGCTACAGGGGAAAAAAAAAAAACCTCTTTAAATCTTTTTTCCTTAGCAAATGTGAACGAGCTGAGTGTGACCAGAGCGTAAGTGCAAATGGAAGTAAGTGTGTAACTTGTGATTCAGTGACTTGGATTCAGGGAGTTTGAAAGGGAGGAATTTGGACTGAATTGCTGTCTGTATTTTATTAATTCTTTACATTTTTTTTAACTTAACATTTCTGTCTAGTGCAATCCCCATTAGGAAATGAGCTCCATTATTGACAATGCTATCCAGTGTACATCTTGCCACATGTATGCAATCCTTGAACAGCCGGTCTTGGGTGCATACAGCTATGCGAGATGTGTGCACGTTGTGCGTTTGGAAGCCCAGGTACTGGATCTAAATGAGCAGCTGGCAACACTGAGATCCATAGACAATATGGAAAAGGAGTCTGCTGCTCACTGAGCAGCTGCTCACTGGGATAGGTGTGGGGGAGGGTGGTAATATGGAGCTGCAGGACAGTGAGGCAGCTAGCTGGGTGACAGTTAGAAGGGGGTTAGAGGGAAGAGTGCCAGGGAGGGTAGTCCTGATCTGGCACACCTCAATAAGTTTGCAAAGTTGGCAGATGAGGGCGGTGTCAGTACAGGAGTAGCACCGCTGCAGCAAGGCATGTCCTCTAAAAGCCGGAGGAGTGTCAGCTCCAGTAAGAGGGGAAATAGGAGAACAGGGCAGGCCAGGCAGGTGCTGGTAGTGGGGGACTCAATTATTAGGGGAACAGATAAGGCAATCTATCACAAAGACAGGGATCGTCGAACAGTGTGATGCCTACCTGGCACTCGAGTCCGGCACATCGCTGACAGAGATGAGCGTTGTTCTACTCGAACTGTTCGCCAATCTCAAATTCGAGCTGTTTTGGGCGGTGTTCGAGCCGTTCGGCGAACACGAACAATTTGAGAAAAATTCGGCTGTTCGAGGTTATGTTCGATAACTGTTCGTGCACCAAAATCATAACTGGATTTTTTCTCAGTAATGATGAAAATTAATGTTAATACGCAGTTTGAGTGTACAGCGGGGTGGGGGAGGGGCAGGGGATGGATCTCTGCAGGAACAATGAAGATCTCCATTTTTTTTTCTCTTTCCCGCATTTACAGTGGGGAGGTGCAATCTGTCAGCCTATCAGCAGCGCACACACGGAGCGAAGTGCTTTTTTTCACACAAGCAAGGGCATGTGTCATTGGCAGTGTATGTCACATGTCCTTGCCCTATAAGACCAAGCCATTTTCCCCGTCGCCACCATTTTCTCACTGCTGCAGCTGCGTGTTAGACGGCACCGCTGTTGCTGTGTGCGCTATACCTTGTTAATTTCAAGCCAATTTTCGCACAAATATACAGATAGCTTGGGAGTAGGGAATAGTTGTGATTGCAGTCCTTTTAAGGACTAGGTTACAGCATTTCCTACGACTTTTATCAGGCAGGTCTGTGCTCTTAAATAGATAGGTTGTGGGAGTAAAGACTAATTGTAATTGGAGTCCTTTTCAGGACTAGGTTACATCAGTTCCTATCAGTTTTTGCCAGGCAGGTCTGTGCCAGTGCTGTGCAAGTTTTTTTCACAGCATTTGGCTGAATCTAGCAAAGCTAATCCTTTTTGGCCTATTGCAGAGTGTGTTAGTCAGTGGAGTAGCCTATCTGTGTTGCAAGATATACCACCTGTGTATAGAATACCAATTTTTTTACTGCACCTAGTGAAGTAAAATCTTTTGGGCATAGCATCATTCTATTAGTCCATCTATACTGACCTCCATCAGGTTGCAAACTGAATCTAATTTTTTTCTGCATCTAGCTCTGAAAAAATATTTGGCCTTCTAGCAGTGTGTGGGACTTGTTCTATTAGTCCACCTATACTGACCTCCATCAGGTTGCAAACTGAATATATTTTTTTCTGCATCTACCTCTGAAAAAATATTGGGCTTCTAGCTGTGTGTGGGACTTGTTGTATTAGTCCATCTATACTGACCTCCATCAGGTTGCAAACTGAATATATTATTTTCTGCATCTACCTCTGAAAAAATATTGGGCTTCTAGCTGTGTGTGGGTCTTGTTCTATTAATCCATCTATACTGACCTCCATCAGGTTGCAAACTGAATATAATTTTTTTCTGCATCTAGCTCTGAAAAAATATTTGGCCTTCTAGTAGTGTGTCGGACTTTCTCTATTAGTCCATCTATACTGACCTCCATCAGGTTGCAAATTAAAAATAATTTTTATCTGCATCTACAGTACCTCTGAAAAAATATTTGGGCTTCTAGCTGTGTGTGGGACTTGTTGTATTAGTCCATCTATACTGACCTCCATCAGGTTGCAAACTGAATATAATTTTTTTCTGCATCTAGCTCTGAAAAAATATTTGGCCTTCTAGTAGTGTGTGGGACTTTCTCTGTTAGTCCATCTATACTGACCTCCATCAGGTTGCAAACTGAATATATTTTTTTCTGCATCTACCTCTGAAAAAATATTGGGCTTCTAGCTGTGTGTGGGTCTTGTTCTATTAATCCATCTATACTGACCTCCATCAGGTTGCAAACTGAATATAATTTTTTTCTGCATCTAGCTCTGAAAAAATATTTGGCCTTCTAGTAGTGTGTCGGACTTTCTCTATTAGTCCATCTATACTGACCTCCATCAGGTTGCAAATTAAAAATAATTTTTATCTGCATCTACAGTACCTCTGAAAAAATATTTGGGCTTCTAGCTGTGTGTGGGTCTTGTTCTATTAATCCATCTATACAGACCTCCATCAGGTTGCAAACTGAATATAATTTTTTTCTGCATCTACCTCTGAAAAAATATTGGGCTTCTAGCTGTGTGTGGGACTTGTTGTATTAGTCCATCTATACTGACCTCCATCAGGTTGCAAACTGAATATATTTTTTTCTGCATCTACCTCTGAAAAAATATTGAGCTTCTAGCTGTGTGTGGGACTTGTTCTATTAATCCATCTATACAGACCTCCATCAGGTTGCAAACTGAAAATATTTTTTTCTGCATCTACCTCTGAAAAAATATTGGGCTTCTAGCTGTGTGTGGGACTTGTTGTATTAGTCCATCTATACTGACCTCCATCAGGTTGCAAACTGAATATATTTTTTTCTGCATCTACCTCTGAAAAAATATTGGGCTTCTAGCTGTGTGTGGGACTTGTTGTATAAGTCCATCTATACTGATCTCCATCAGGTTGCAAATTGAATATAATTTTTTTCTGCATCTAACCCAGCCAATAGTTTTGGCCTAATACCACAGTTTGGCCACTCAGCTCTGCTCGGTTACCATCCATTGTTTTTTTGTGCAAACAACTCCAGAGTTGTGAATTAGTTAACCACCAAAATGAGTGGAAAAAGGCCTGCTGCTGGTGGAAAGGGGAATAGGCGTGTTGGGAAGGGGAAAAAAGGTTGTGTCCGTGGGGTAGGTGTTAAAGCAACAGTAACATCTGCAGAAGAAAGACCATCTTCCAGCCAAACTAAAATGTCTACTTCTTTTAGCAGACAATGTGATAAGATCCCTTTCTTACGGCCACGCCAATCGCTACAAATTCCAGATGAGGCACAAAAACAGCAGGTGCTTCAACGGATATCAAGTGCTCCTTTAAGTGGGCTCTCCTCCACATCAACTTCAACATCACAAATACTCCAGTCCTCAAAGGTGTCACCCAAATCGCACTTGCTTCCTCACAGCTCCCAAATCTCCAGCTGCCCGTCTGAGTATGAGGTAGAACAGATGGTTGAGTCTGCAGAGCTGTTTACTCATACTATAGCCTGGGAATCAGAGGTCGACTCCAGCGCTTCTGTGAATCCAGACGAGGAAATGATCTGCACTGATGCCCAGAATCTTTATGAGTCGGATCCAGGACCAGACGCAGAAGGTTCTGACCATAATGTAGACCCTCATTCCCAAACTGTAACTCCTGTTGGTGGAGACAATGAGGAAGACGATGATAAGACTCAAATACCTGATTGGAGCGACAACTTTAGTTTTTTGTCAGGGCAGGAACAGGTTGGCTCTGAGGACGACGGGTGTGATAACGCACAGGGTGATGATGATGAGGTCGGAGATCCCACTTACTGTCAACCCACAGTCAGCCAAGAGATGAGGTCAGCAGAGGAGGTGGAGAAAGATGCTAGTGACGACGAGGTCAGGTTGCGCCTTCCTGGACAGAGACGTAGTACTGGAAGCACGTCAACAACTGCATCCTCAAACACAACTCTGCCTCTCACCACAAGTCGTGGTGGCTCTTCAGGTCGCATGGGTGCTAAGCCTTGCATAGCCTGGGCATTTTTTCAGATCGATAAAGATGACCCAACTCGTGTTATCTGTAACATTTGTCAGCAAAAGCTAAGTAGAGGCCAAAAAATACATAGTTTGAGTACTTCATGCATGAACCGGCACATGGACATGAAGCATAAGTTGCAGTGGGAAGCTCAGTGTGCTACAATGCGGTCTAGCCGGCCGGGCCAACCACCGTCTGCCATATCTTGTGCATCCGCGGCCTCTTCATCCTCTGTGACTGGGGGGACAGCAGTCACACCTGTTTTGGGGCGCAGACCTGCCACCTCTTTACCCGCAACAGCCAGCGTGATTGGCAGGTCATCATTTTCTTTGGAGGTGGTAACACCAGCTGGTCTTGAGCGCTGTCCGACATCGATAGCACCACCTTTGGATCAAGGCAACCTAACATGTCCGCCTGCATCTTCCTCACAGACCGGCAGTTTGCCGGGGACACCCTTATCAACCCCGTCTAAGCACAATAGCCAGCCCTCGGTCCCTCAGATGTGGACAAGTAAAAGACCATTTCCTCCTAGCCATGAGAAAGCTAAGAGGTTGAATTTCACCATCTGCAAGCTCTTGGCTACAGAAATGCTGCCTTTCCGCCTGGTGGACACAGAGGATTTTCGAGACCTTATGTCCGTCACAGTGCCCCAGTACCAGATGCCCAGTCGGCACTACTTCTCAAAGAAAGGTGTGCCTGCGCTCCACCAGCATGTCGCACACAACATCACCGCTTCTTTGAGAAACTCTGTGTGTGACAGGGTGCATTTCACCACAGACACTTGGACGAGTAGGCATGGACAGGGGCGTTACATGTCGCTGACTGGGCACTGGGTAACTATGGTGACAGCAGGACAAGGGGCTGCTGTCCAAGTCTTGCCGTCCCCACGAGTTGTGCGACAATCCTCTTTATGTCATTTTTCCTCCACTGCTTCTGCCTCCTCAACCTCCTCTCGGTCTTCCACCTGCACCCAAAGCCTGTCTGGTCATGCCACAAGCTTTCTAACTGCGCAGAAGGGATCCTGCACACCTCCTTACTATGCTGGCAGTAGGACTCAACGTCATCAGGCGATTTTTACATTGAAATGTCTGGGAAATGTGAGTCACACAGCTGAGGAGTTGTGGTCAGCTCTGGAGAACCAATTTCATGAATGGTTGTCTCCACTGGACCTGAAACCAGGGAAGGCCGTGTGCGACAATGCTGCAAACCTGGGTGCGGCCCTTCGCCGGGGCAATGTCACACACGTGCCTTGTATGGCTCACGTGTTGAACCTGGTTGTCCAGCAATTTTTAGCCCACTATCGCAGACTAGATGGCCTTCTGCAGAGGGCACGGTCGCTGTGTGCTCACTTCCGCCGTTCGCATCCCGCAGCTCAGCGACTTACATCTCTACAGAAGTCGTTGGGCCTGCCACTTCACCGGCTAAAATGCGATGTGCCTACCCGGTGGAATTCAACTCTGCACATGTTGCAGCGACTGTGGCAGCACCGACAAGCCCTGGTGCAATACGTTCTGACGTATAGCCTGGGCCAACGAGATTCAGAGGTGGGGCAAATCACGCTGGAGGAGTGGTCTGAGATCAGGGACCTATGCACCCTTCTGCACAGTTTTGAAATGGCGACGAAGATGTTTAGTGCTGACGATGCCATTATCAGCATGACTATTCCGGTGATTTACATGCTGGAGCACATGTTAAACAGAATTCGGAGTCAGGTGGTGGCACAAGAGGAGGTGGAGGAAGTAGAGGAGGAGGAGTTGTATGCGGAAGGGCTAACATCTGCAAGGTCCAGACGGTCGGCAGCACCAGGGCGGCAGGCATGTGAGGGTGGGGGAGATGATTTTACCAGGGCGCATGGTAGCAGCCAAACTAGTGAGGAAGGTGCAGGAGCCCAGGAAGAAGTGGAGGACGAACTGATGGAAGACTCATCAGATGAGGGAGACCTTGATCACATTTCTGTTGTGCGAGGTTGGGGGGAGAGGACAGAGGAAGGAAGCATGATTGTTACCTCGCCACCAACACAACAGGGACTTGGTGCTCCTGGATGCGCAACACACATGAGTGCCTTCTTGCTGCACTACCTGCAACATGACCCTCGAATTGTGAGAATTAGAAATAATCCTGACTACTGGGTTGCCACACTGTTAGATCCCCGGTACAAAAGTAAATTTGCAGAAATTATTCCTGCCATAGAAAGGGATGCACGCATGCAGGAGTATCAGCAGAGACTGTTGCAGAATCTTACATGTGCTTTTCCACAAAATACCAGTGGTGCACGTAGTGAATCTCACAGTTCCAACTTGCCAACCGTGGTCTGTATGGAATTGTTCAATAAAGGGCCCAAAATTAAGATAACATAGATGGGAGAGGTCTCTATGAATAGGAATTCCTAAGTATTTGATACCCTGTGAGGGCCAGGCAAAGGGAAAGTTGGACTGGATGGAATCCTATATGGATTTAGGGAGGGAGACATCGAGGGCCTCAGACTTCGCTGCATTGATTTTAAAATTTTACCATGTAACAAAGTGATCTATTTCAGCCATAACAGCAGGGATGGATATATGTGATTGAGTGATATATACTAGGACATCATCAGCAAATAGAGAGCACTTGTACTCGGTGCCTCCCACCTCAATCCACCTAATATTGGGGTTATGGCGAATTGATGAGAGCAGGTGCTCCGTCACTAGGATGTATAAGAGAGGGGACAGAGGACATCCCTGCCTTGTCCCATTGGTGATTGTGAAAGGTGATGAAAATGTTCTGACGCACCCCCTGGGCCTTGGGACACCCGGAGCCGGACCCTTTTTGGTGGATGCAGGTGGTTGTATTCTTCGTGGCGGCGATCCGGTTCCGTGGCTCAGGGCGGTCAAACCAGTGGCGGAACTATTTATGTGGTTTTAATGTTTAAATGTCCGACTACGCCACCCGTGGATTGCGGTCAGAGTGAACCGCCGCTACAGGGCAGACCGCTAAGGCTGGTGTTGTGGGTGCAGCAGAGCGTAGCATAACTCCCCACGGGAGGAGTATAGCCTCAGGGCAGTGTATGCGGAGGATGGGGGTGATGGTGCAGGGCAGCAGCAGTAACGACACGGAGTCAGTGATGCAGTTCAGGGCCTTTACTCACAGTTCTTATTATCCAGACCACGTCTGCAGGTAACGGCTGCCCACGTCGTACTGTGCTCACCAGGTGAGGGGCTCAGACAACTCCCAGATAACTTTGGAGCGCTTCACAGGACCCCCTTTGTGTGTCCTTTGTCTGGCCTTTCTTACCAACACTTCTGTCCGGCTGCCTCGGGCCTCCTCTTGGTAAACTTGGCGCCAGTTTCCCTTACCCTATGTGGTGCCTTCCTAGCGGGTGGAGCAAGGGGCTGCGCCACATAAAATGTCAGAGCCTCCGGTTTCTAGCTGAGGGTCGTTTCCTGCCTCCACTAGTTCGGGGACCGGTCTCCCCCTTTGGCCTGACCCCTCCACGCAGGTGGATTCGGGCGTGCGGTGGCGACTCGCCCGTCCGCACCCCTGGGATCCCTTCATTCCTCGTTCCTGGAGCCTTCTCCGCTCCTCTTCCTTCCTTCTCCCTCTTGCAGGCCTGGGCCTCTGTTACTAGGCCCGCCTCCGGAGCAGAGCTCATGCAGAGCCCCTGCTCCCTGCCACTTCTGCTCAGACTTCTCTGCACTGAACTAAGATGGTGCCCACCTTTTATACTCCCTTCTCAATGCACCCAGGAACTGCTTCCTCCCTGCTCCTGCACTGCAGGGTTCCCCTTCCTCAGTGTTCCCTCCCCCCACTCCAGCCAGGGACAGGGACTGTCGTGCCCATCTCAGGGGCATATTGGTCGCCCTGCCCCACGGCAATGTGGTGTAATGCATGCAGGTGTCGGGTCCTGATCCACACTCCATCCTTATCTGAGAGTGAGATATCACACCTCTGGGTGAGGTGCAATACGTCTGTAGCAACCGAGCCCTCGGTGCTACAGTTCCATTTATCTTCAGCCTAGGTGACGTATTGTGATACAGGGCCGTGATTTTGGCTATAAAAGGGTCCCCTAGACCCCTACCCCAAGCTTTTTAAGAGAATCATATATGGCGTGCCAGGAGACTCTATGGAATGCTTTCTCATCATCCAACGAGAGTAACTACTTACAAATTTTTAACTGCATCTAGCCCAGGAAATACTTTGTGCCTAGTAGCAGTGTCTGCTAGTCAGCGGATTATCCCGGCTGTTAAGCAAGCTACACCACCTGTAGTTTGGACACTTAATTTTTTCAAAGGAAATGCTTCGGGACCACGGGATACTTAGTGAAGAGCATCAGGAGGCACCCCAAGGCATAGGGGCTGGGACTGGCACTAGGATGCCTTGCGGTGGACAGCCGAGCTCGATCCTTATAAAAGCTTTTTAACTGCAGCAGCTTTAGTGGACGCTACTGGAGCTGGAATTACGCGGCTGCTGGCATGAGACTTGCCCTCCAATAGATCCTTGTAAATGGATTTAAAGTGTATTCATTCAAATTAGAGGGACAATTTAAATTAAAAAACTTAGAGCTGCCTCCACCACAGGGGGGCTCTCTCGACCCACCAGCGGACACGCACCAGTATTGGGAGAGGGGGGCTGGCCGTCAGGGTTCACCGCAGCTCTGGCACAAACCCGGCGACACGGAGGTGGCACGGGCAGGAGCGGACTGGCCGTCTCGGCTTCTCACTTTTTGGATTTTAGAAGGGCATGACATGCCTATATCTGTGTCTCCCCCTCCTTTTACTCCTCCACCTCTTTTCTTTTCGCATGACTATATGTACTTGTCACTTTTCCATGTGTTAGTTGTGTCTTCTGAGCAGTTTGTCAGCTTTTGGACACCTTTGAAGGTGTTTTCTATGTGTTTCTATGTGTTTTTGTTTTCCTGCCATTGGTTTTAACGGTGTTCGAAGGTGTTCGACGAACAGTTCGACGAACAGTTCAGCGAACACACGGGTGTTCGACGAACCGAACCGAACTCGAACACTACGGGGGTGGCTCAACACTACTTATCACTCCTAAACACTTTTTGCATAATAATTTGGAACGCAGTGTACATGTGCTTTTCCACAAAACACCAGTGGTTCACGTAGTGAATCTTACAGTTCTAACTTGCCAACCGTGGTCTGTATGGAGTTGTTCAATAAAGGGCCCAAAATTAAGATAACATAGATGGGAGAGGTCTCTATGAATAGGAATTCCTAAGTATTTGATACCCTGTGAGGGCTAGGCAAAGGGAAAGTTGGACTGGATGGAATCCTATATGGATTTGGGGAGGGAGACATCGAGGGCCTCAGACTTCGTTGCATTGATTTTAAAATTTGACCATGTAACAAAGTGATCTATTTCAGCCATAACAGCATGGATGGATATATGTGAATGAGTGATATATACTAGGACATCATCAGCAAATAGAGAGCACTTGTACTCGGTGCCTCCCACCTCAATCCACCTAATATTGGGGTTATGGCGAATTGATGAGAGCAGGTGCTCGGTCACTAGGATGTATAAGAGAGGGGACAGAGGACATCCCTGCCTTGTCCCATTGGTGATTGTGAAAGGTGATGAAAATGTTCTGATGCACCCCCTGGGCCTTGGGACACCCGGAGCAGGACCCTTTTTGGTGGATGCTGGTGGTTGTAGTCTTCGTGGCGGCGACCCGGTTCCGTGGCTCAGGGTGGTCAAACCAGTGGCGGAACTATTTATGTGGTTTTGATGTTTAAATGTCCGACTACGCCACCCGTGGATTGCGGTCAGAGTGAACCGCCGCTGCAGGGCAGACCGCTGAGGCTGGTGTTGTGGGTGCAGCAGAGCATAGCATAACTCCCCACGGGAGGAGTATAGCCTCAGGGCAGTGTATGCGGAGGATGGGGGTGATGGTGCAGGGCAGCAACAGTAACGACACGGAGTCAGTGATGCAGTCCAGGGCCTTTACTCACAGTTCTTATTATCCAGACCACGTCTGCAGGTAACGGCTGCCCACGTCGTACTGTGCTCACCAGGTGAGGGGCTCAGACAACTCCCAGATAACTTTGGAGCGCTTCACAGGACCCCCTTTGTGTGTCCTTTGTCTGGCCTTTCTTACCAACCCTTCTGTCCGGCTGCCTCGGGCCTCCTCTTGGTAAACTTGGCACCAGTTTCCCTGACCCTATGTGGTGCCTTCCTAGCGGGTGTAGCGAGGGGCTGCGCCACATAAAATGTCACAGCCTCCGGTTTCTAGCTGAGGGTCGTTTCCTGCCTCCACTAGTTTCGGGGACCGGTCTCCTCCTTTGGCCTGACCCCTCCACGCAGGTGGATTCGGGCGTGCGGTGGCGACTCGCCCGTCCGCACCCCTGGGATCCCTTCATTCCTCGTTCCTGGAGCCTTCTCCGCTCCTCTTCCTTCCTTCTCCCTCTTCCAGGCCTGAGCCTCTGTTACTAGGCCCGCCTCCGGAGCAGAGCTCATGCAGAGCCCCTGCTCCCTGCCACTTCTGCTCAGACTTCTCTGCACTGAACTAAGATGGTGCCCACCTTTTATACTCCCTTCTCAATGCACCCAGGAACTGCTTCCTCCCTGCTCCTGCACTACAGGGTTCCCCTTCCTCAGTGTTCCCTCCCCCCACTCCAGCCAGGGACAGGGACTGTCGTGCCCATCTCAGAGGCATATTGGTCGCCCTGCCCCACGGCAATGTGGTGTAATGCATGCAGGTGTCGGGTCCTGATCCACACTCCATCCTTACCTGAGAGTGAGATATCACACCTCTGGGTGAGGTGCAATACCTCTGTAGCAACCGAGCCCTCAGGGTGCTACAGTTCCATTTATCTTCAGCCTAGGTGACGTATTGTGATACAGGGCCGTGATTTTGGCTATAAAAGGGTCCCCTAGACCCCTACCCCAAGCTTTTTAAGAGAATCATATATGGCGTGCCAGGAGACTCTATGGAATGCTTTCTCAGCATCCAACGAGAGTATCTAATTACAAATTTTTAACTGCATCTAGCCCAGGAAATACTTTGTGCCTAGTAGCAGTGTCTGCTAGTCAGCGGATTATCCCGGCTGTTAAGCAAGCTACACCACCTGTAGTTTAGACACTTAATTTTTTCAAAGGAAATGCTTCGGGACCATGGGATACTCAGTGAAGAGCATCAGGAGGCACCCCAAGGCATAGGGGCTGGGACTGGCAGTAGGATGCCTTGCGGTGGACAGCCGAGCTCGATCCTTATAAAAGCTTTTTAACTGCAGCAGCTTTAGTGGACGCTACTGGAGCTGGAATTACGCGGCTGCTGGCATGAGACTTGCCCTCCAATAGATCCTTGTAAATGGATTTAAAGTGTATTCATTCAAATTAGAGAGACAATTTAAATTAAAAAGCTTAGAGCTGCCTCCACCACAGGGGGGCTCTCTCGACCCACCAGCGGACAGGCACCAGTATTGGGAGAGGGGGGCTGGCCATCAGGGTTCACCGCGGCTCTGGCACAAACCCGGCGACACGGAGGTGGCACGGGCAGGAGCGGACTGGCCGTGTCAGCTTCTCACTTTTTGGATTTTAGAAGGGCATGACATGCCTATATCTGTGTCTCCCCCTCCTTTTACTCCTCCACCTCTTTTATTTTCGCATGACTATATGTACTTGTCACTTTTCCATGTGTTAGTTATGTCTTCTGAGCAGTTTGTCAGCTTTTGGACACCTTTGAAGGTGTTTTCTATGTGTTTCTATGTGTTTTTGTTTGCCTGCCATTGGTTTTAACGGTGTTCGAAGGTGTTCGTCGAACAGTTCGACGAACAGTTCGGCGAACACACGGGTGTTCGACGAACCGAACCGAACTCGAACACTACGGGGGTGGCTCAACACTAATCGCTGATGGGGTTGACAGATTACTGGGAGAGGCTGGTGAGGACCCAGCAGTCATGGTGCACATTGGCACAAATAACAAAGTTAGAGGTAAGTGGAAGGTCCTTAAAGATGATTTCAGGGAATTAGGCTGCAAGCTTAAAGCAAGGACCTCCATGGTGGTATTCTCTGAAATACTGCCTGTACCACGTGCCATGCCAGAGAGGCAACGGGAGATTAGGGAGATAAATAAGTGGCTCAGGAATTGGTGTAGGAAGGAGGGGTTTGGGTTCCTGGAGAACTGGGCCGACTTCTCAGTTGGCTACAGGTTATACGCTAGGGACAGGCTGCACCTCAATGGGGAGGGTGCAGCTGTGCTGGGGGAGAAAATGGCTAGAAGATTGGAGGAGTGTTTAAACTAGGGATTGGGGGGAGGGTATTCATTTTATAGGTGGGGAAGATAGTGAAGATAGTGACCTGGACACAAATAAAGAAATTGGGGGTGGGGTTAGAACAGTCAATATAGTAAGAAGGAATAGAGGTACACTAATGCTAGAAGCCTCACCAACAAAATATAGGAGGTAGAATTAATTTTGTTGGAAAATAATTATGACATGGTGGGGATATCTGAGACATGGCTGGACGAGAGCCATGACTGGGCAGTTAATTTACAGGGCTATAGTCTGTTTAGAAATGACCGCACAAACAAGCGAGGGGGGTGTGTGTTTATATGTAAAATCATCCTTAAAACCCATCTTGCATGAGAATATATGTGAATCTAATGAAAATGTAGAGTCCCTGTGGGTGGACATGAGGGGAGGGGGAAAAAATAATAAATTAATGATAGAGGTTTGTTATAAGTCTCCAAAAATAATGGAAGCAGCGGAGAATATCCTCATAAAGCAAATAGATGAAGCAGCTACTTAAGGAGAAGTCATTATTATGTGGGACTTTAACTATCATGAAATACATTGGGGAACAGAAACCTGTAGTTCAAGCAAAGGTAATAGGTTTTTGACAACTATGAGAGACAATTACCTTTCCCAATTGGTTCAGGACCCAACAAGAAGGGGGGCACTGCTAGACCTAATATTAACCAACAGGCCAGACCGCATATCAAATATACGAGTTGGGGGTAACTTGGGTAATAGTGATCACAAAATAATAAGTTTCATGTATCCTTTAATAAGATGTGTAGTAGAGGGGTTACAAGGACGCTAAACTTCAGGAAGGCAAATTTTGAACGATTGAGAGATGATCTTAGTGCAATAATCTGGGACGATATCCTGAGACATAAAACTACACAAAGCAAATGGGAGACATTTATTAGCATCCTGAATAGGACCAGCGCAAAATATATACCCTATGGGAATAAACATGTTAGACATAGGAGGAAACCACTATGGCTAAATAAGGGGCGCAATAAGTGACAAAAAGAAAGCATTTAGAGAACTAAAGCAAGTAGGTAGTGATGAGGCATTAAATAAATACAGAAAATTAAATAAATTCTGTAAGAACCCAATCAAGGCAGCAAAGATTGAGACAGAGAGACTCATTGCCAGAGAAAGTAAAAATAATTCCAAAATATTCTTTAACTACATAAATAGTAAAAAACTAAAAAATGATATTGTTGGCCCCCTTAAAAACAGTATGGGTGAAATGGTGGATGAGAATGAGGAAAAACCCAATATGCTAAATGATTTTTTTTCAACAGTATTTACACAAGAAAAACGCATGACAGAAAACATGATCAGTGATAACAAAAATTCTCCATTAAATGTCACTTGCTTAACCCAGCAGGAAGTACAGCGGCATCTAAAAATCACTAAACTTGACAAATCCCCGGGCCCGGATGGTATACACCCGCGAGTACTGCAGGAATTAAGTAACGTCATAGATAGACCATTATTTTTAATCCTTAAAGATTCCATAATAACAGGGTCTGTACCACAGGACTGGCATATAGCAAATGTGATGCCAATATTCAAAAAGGGGACAAAAACTGAACTTGGAAATTATAGGCCAGTAAGCTTAACCTCTACTGTGGGTAAAATCCTGAAGAAGAATAACCTCATGACCCAATATCAACATGGGTTTACGAGGGACCGTTCCTGTCAGACTTATCTGATCAGCTTTTATGAAGAGGTAAGTTCCGGACTGGACCAAGGAAATGCAGTGGATGTTGTATATACAGTGGTGGCCAAAAGTATTGGCACCCCTGCAATTCTGTCAGATAATACTCAGTTTCTTCCTGAAAATGATTGCAATCACAAATTCTTTGGTATTATTATTTTCATTTAATTTGCGTTCAACGAAAAAACACAAAAAGAATTGTCCTAAAGCCAAATTGGATATAATTCCACACCAAACCTAAAAAAGGGGTTGGACAAAAGTATTGGCACTGTTTGAAAAATCATGTGATGCTTCTCTAATTCGTGTAATTAACAGCACCTGTAACTTACCTGTGGCACCTAACAGGTGTTGGCAATGACTAAATCACACTTGCAGCCAGTTAACATGGATTAAAGTTGACTCAACCTCTGTCCTGTGTCCTTGTGTGTACCACATTGAGCATGGAGAAAAGAAAGAAGACCAAAGAACTGTCTGAGGACTTGAGAAACCAAATTGTGAGAAAGCATGAGCAATCTCAAGGCTACAAGTCCATCTCCAAAGACCTGAATGTTCCTGTGTCTTCAGTGAGCAGTGTCATCAAGAAATTTAAAGCCCATGGCACTGTGGCTAACCTCCCTAGATGTGGACGGAAAAGAAAAATTGACGAGAGATTTCAACGCAAGATTGTACGGATGGTGGATAAAGAAGCTTGACTAACATCCAAACAAGTTCAAGCTGCCCTGCAGTCCGAGGGTACAACAGTGTCAACCCGTATTATCCGTCGGCGTCTGAATGAAAAGGGACTGTATGGTAGGATACCCAGGAAGACCCCACTTCTTACCTCGAGACATAAAAAAGCCAAGCTAGAGTTTGCCAAAACTTACCTGAGAAAGCCTAAAACGTTTTGGAAGAATGTTCTCTGGTCAGATGAGACAAAAGTAGAGCTTATTGGGAAAAAGCATCAACATAGAGTGTACAGGAAAAAAAGAGGCATTCAAAGAAAAGAACACGGTCCCTACAGTTAAACATGGTGGAGGTTCCCTGATGTTTTGGGGTTGCTTTGCTGCCTCTGGCACTGGACTGCTTGACCGTGTGAATGGCATTATGAAGTCTGAAGACTACCAACAAATTTTGCAGCATAATGTAGGGCCCAGTGTGAGAAAGCTGGGTCTCCCTCAGAGGTCATGGGTCTTCCAGCAGGACAATGACCCAAAACACACTTCCAAAAGCACTATAAAATGGTTTGAGAGAAAGCACTGGAGACTTCTAAGGTGGCCAGCAATGAGTCCAGACCTGAATCCCATAGAACACCTGTGGAGAGATCTCAAAATGGCAGTTTGGAGAAGGCATCCTTCAAATAACAGGGACCTGGAGCAGTTTGCCAAAGAAGAATGGTCTACAATTCCAGCAGAGCATAGTAAGAAACTCATTGATGGTTACCGGAAGCGGTTGTTCGCAGTTATTTTGGTTAAAGGTTGTGCAACCAAGTATTAGGCTGAGGGTGCCAATACTTTTGTCTGGCTCATTTTTGGAGTTTTGTGTGAAATGATCAATGATTTGATTTTTGCTTCATTCTCTTTTGTGGTTTTTCCTTGCAAGCAAATTAAATGAAGATAATAATACCAAAGAATTTGTGATTGCAATCATTTTCAGGAAGAAACTGAGTATTGCAGGGGTGCCAATACTTTTGGCCACCACTGTATGGACTTTTCAAAAGCTTTTGATATGGTTCCACACAAAAGTTTGATACATAAGATGAGAACAATGGGGATATATGTAAGTGGGTTAAGAACTGGCTCAGTGATTGTCTGCGTGTGTTCCATTAATAACCGCCCTTTATTTCCTGGGTCACAGTTAACAGTGCGGTACCACAGGGGTCAGTATTGGGCCCGCTTCTTTTTAACATATTTATTAATGACCTTGTTGGGGGCATACAGAGTAGTATTTCAATATTTGCAGATGACACTAAACTCTGCAGGGTAATCAATACTGAGGAGGACAATTTTATGTTACAGGAGGATCTATGTAAACTAGAAGCTTGCTCTGATAAATGGCAAATGAGCTTTTATGGGGATAAAAGGTAATGCAAGGTAATGTAAGGTAATGCACTTGGGCAGAGGAAATAAAATGTATCATTATATGCTTAATTGTAAAACACTGGGCAAAATTGTCACTGAAAAAGACCTGGGTGTATTGGTAAATGACAAGCTTATGTTTGGTGGCCAGTGTCAGGCAGCTGCTGCAAAGGCAAATAAAATAATGGGATGCATTAAAAGAGGCATAGATGCTCATGAGGAGAACATAATTTTATCTCTATACAAGTCACTAGAGCGACCACACTTCGAATACTGTGTACAGTGCTGGTCTCCGGTGCATAAGAAAGACATAGCTGAACTAGAGCGGGTGCAGAGAAGAGCGACCAAGGTTATTAGAGGACTGGAGGGTCTGTAATACCAAGACAGATTATTACACTTGGGGTTATTTAGTTTGGAAAAACAAAGGCTTAGGGGTGATATTATTACTATGTACAAGTATATGAGGGGACAGTACAAAGACGGTTCTACTGATCTTTTTACTCTGAGGCCTGAGACGGGGACAAGGGGGCATCTTCTCCGTCTGGAGGGAAGAAGGTTTAATCATAATCACAGTAGCGGATTCTTTACTGTAAGAGCAGTGAGACTATGGAACTCGGCCGCATGATGTTGTAATGAGTGATTCACTACTAAAATTTAAGAAGGGCATGGATGCCTTTCTTGAAAAGTATAACATTACAGGTTATATATACTAGATTCCTTGATAGGGCGTTGATCCAGGGAACTAGTCTGATTGTCGTATGGAGTCAGGAAGGAATTTTTTTCCCCAATGTGGAGCTTAGTGTTTGCCACATGTTTTTTTTGCCTTCCTCTGGATCAACATGTTAGGCTATGGGTTGAACAAGATGGACTTAGTCTTCCTTAAACCTTAAAAAAAAAAAAAAACTATAACATTTTGAGGTCTCCTGGGACTTTAACCAACCCCTTTATTTTCTCTTATACACAACTATTATAAAGTCAAATTGACTGCACCATAGAAACATAGTAACCCAGTAGTATCCAGCAGGTCCATTTAATAACATAGTTTATTGATAGACATTTTTAAATGTTTTTTTTTTTATTAAAAATCAGTCCAAAAATTATACCTCTTAGTCATTTGTGAACAGGAAGATTGTTCTGTGTAGAACATTGACTCAAACGGACCGTGACACTGTTGGAGGTAACATTGTATTGCTATGATTGAGATGATTAATGAGTAGTGTTGAGCGAGCACTAAAATGCTCGGGTGCTCGAAGCTCGGGCCGAGCTCACCGTGATGCTCGGGTGCTTGACCCGAGCAACGAGCCCAATGTAAGTCTATGGGAGACCCGAGCATTTTTGCGGCGGCACCCCCGGCTGTCTGTAGAAAGCCTAAAAAGTGCTCAAAACAATAGTGACAGTGCTCAAATGACATGGGGACAGCATGGGGATCGCCCCAGGAAGCATTTCTGACCCCCTGGTCATTGCTGTCAACAACGTGGTCAGAGATATTAAGCCACTTTTACGGGCTCACAATAAAACGTTCAAAAACGAAACTGAAACTGCTTTCCTGTGAAATATGTTAAGAAACATCCTTTCCAGGGTAAAGACTTGTGTATAAGGTAAAATAAATAACCAAAGACAAAAATACTCCTCCACACCTTGGGCTATGTTCACAAGTAGAATTTTTTATGCGTTTTTGCACTTTTGTATTGCTTTCAACCGTGACAAATGCATTCACCGGGAAATGTCATTTTAACATTTTACAACCTTATCTGGCCATGTGCTGTGTGACACATGCATACAGTGCTGAAAAGACATGGGAACAGCATGGGGAAGACGCCTGGAAGCATCTCTGACACCCAGGTCACTTCCTAAAAGTGTGTCCATCAGAAGTGATCCTTGCCGCATCAGAAGATGCAGACTTGCAACTATCCCAGTGCAAGTCCTTGTCCCACGGCAGTGTTCAATTGTACCTCCCCCATTCCTTGCAATGCAAGCGCAAGTATGCAGCCTGACACCCACCCACCCCCAGGCTGCAATACCATACTGCTTGCTTGCACTTGAAATTGGGCCTTTTAGGCATGTGGAGGTGGAATTTGGCCACCACGTCATGGCTACGTTGGCGGCCTGGTTTACATACTCAGTCCCCAGCCGCCCGGAGGCTGGGTGTTCACGCTTAGTCCCCAGCCACCAGGGGGCAGCCGGGTGTCCATAATCGGTCCCCAGCCATCTGGGGAAGGCCGGGTGTCCATAAACTGTCCCCAGCCGCCCCTATTTGTCCTGCTGCACCTTACACACAAGCGCACATACCAAAATATTACCTGTGCCCTCCTCAGTGCATTTAGAGGGAAGGACAGCCTAACCACAAACACGTAGACAAGTGAATGTGGCCAGGGATGGTTCATCTCACTGATGCCTTCACACTGGGTTAATATTGTGGTAGCCGGGACACAGTTGGACACTGGGATGCAACACGTCCTCCAGACATAGAGGATTGTGGGTCCTGGGTCAATCAAGCTTCAACACAAAGTTCAGAAGGTAGACAGCAGCAGTGGTCGGCCTCCTACACAACGAGTAAATTATTCATGATCATGAGGCCATCCATCTCCTTAGCTTTCTGTTCCTTGGAATGCAAGCGCATGTATGTAGTAGCGGCTAGGCCTGAGGTGGTCAGAGTTTTGGTGCATATGCTACCTCCTTCGAGAAATGCTGGATGCTTTCCTGCTACTATCCCAGTTCTATGACTCCCGTTAAAACAAAGCTTCAGGTGATGAATGATGGATGAGGTGGTGGCAAAGGAGAAAGAGCAGGAGGAACAGGGACCATTCGCATCAATATCAGGCCAGTCAACCACACATGTCTTGTAGGATATGTTTCTGTACCAAAAGGAGCGGTTTGGCTACACAGTTATAGGGCATACAGTGAGTGTAATGCAAACTAAAAATTTCGAGGCACTCCAATGCCCCTTGGTAGTGACATGGAGGTCAGAGGGCCTTAACTAAACCGTTTATTCCATTTATAGCAACTGGGTCTCCTGTACACTGTTGGCCTAAGCAGTGAATGGAAGGCTTTCCAAAAATTATGAGGAACTGCAATGCCCCTTGAAACAGACGTGGATTACAGCGTGCTAAAATCTTTCTACCCATTATTGGGGAGTGGGTCTCCCTTAGTGTTCGCCTATGCATTGAAAAGCAAAAGCTGACTAAAATTTGGAGGAAATGCAATGCCCGTTATAAGAGTCGTCAAGGATAGAGTTAATTGAAAACAATATTTCAATGCCCCTTGGAAGAGCTGTGGAGTTCAGAGTGGTATAACAAGACGGTTTCAATGCCCCTTGGAAGAGCTGTGGAGTTCAGAGTGGTTTAACAAGACGGTTTTAATGCCCCTTGGAAGAGCTGTGGAGTTCAGAGTGGTTTAACAAGACAGTTTTAATACCCCTTGGAAGAGTGGTGGAGGTCGCAGTGGAATAAAAAGACAATATCAATGCCCCTCTCGAAGAGTGGTGGAGGTCACAGTAGCTTAACAATACGGTTTTAATGCCCCTTGGAAGAGACGTGGAGGTCACAGTAACTTAACAAGATAGTTTTAATGCCCCTTGGAAGAGTGGCGGAGGTCACAGTGGAATATAAAGACAATATCAATGCCCCTTGGAAGAGAGGTGGAAGTCACAGTAGCTTAACAAGATGGTTTTAATGCCCCTTGGAAGAGACGTGGAGGTCACAGTAGCTTAACAAGACAGTTTTAATGCCCCTTGGAAGAGTGGTGGAGGTCGCAGTGGAATAAAAAGACAATATCAATGCCCCTTGGAAGAGTGGTGGAGGTCACAATAGCTTAACAAGATGGTTTTAATGCCCCTTGGAAGAGACGTGGAGGTCACAGTAGCTTAACAAGACAGTTTTAATGCCCCTTGGAAGAGTGGTGGAGGTCACAGTAGCTTAACAAGATGGTTTTAATGCCCCTTAGAAGAGTGGTGGAGGTCACAATAGCTTAAAAAGACAGTTTTAATGCTCCTTGGAAAAGTGGTGGAGGTCGCAGTGGAATAAAAAGACAATATCAATGCCCCTTGGAAGAGTGGTGGAGGTCACAGCAGCTTAAAAAGACGGTTTTAATGCCCCTTGGAAGAGACGTGGATGTCACAGTAGCTTAACAAGACGGTTTTAATGCCCATTGGAAGAGGCGTGGAGGTCACAGTAACTTAACAAGACGGTTTTAATGCCCCTTGGAAGAGACATGGAGGTCAGAGTGGTTCAACAAGACGGTTTTAATGCCTCTTGGAAGAGACGTGTAGTTCAGAATAGCTTAACAAGACGGATTTCATGCCCCTTACCAGAGTCATGCAGTACAGCATATTAAAAACATTATTCCTATTATTGGGGAGTGGGTCTCCCATAGTCTTTGTCTATGCCTTCCAAGCAAAAGCTGCCAAAAATTAGGACGGAGGAACTTGCAATGCTGGCAAACAAGAGCCATGCAGTACAGCATATTTAAAACATTTTTCCCATTATTGGGGAGTGCGTCTTCCATAGTCTTTGCCTATGCCTTCCAAGCAAAAACTGCCAAAAATTAGGACGGAGGAACGTGCAATGCTGGCAAAGAAGAGCGATGCAGTACAGCATATTCAAAACATTTTTCCCATTATTGGGGAGTGGGTCTCCCATAGTCTTTGCCTATGCCTTCCAAGCAAAAGCTGCCAAAAATTAGGACGGAGGAACTTGCAATGCTGGCAAACAAGAGTCATGCAGTACAGCATATTCAAAACATTATTCCCATTATTGGGGAGTGCGTCTCCCATAGTCTTTGCCTATGCCTTCCAAGCAAAAGCTGCCAAAAATTAGGACAGAGGAACTTGCAATGCTGGCAAACAAGAGCCAGGAAGTACAGCATATTAAAAACATCATTCCCATTATTGGGGAGTGGGTCTCCCATAGTCTTTGCCTATGCTTTCCAAGCAGAAGCTGCCAAAAATTACAATGGAGGAGCTTGCAATGCTGGCAAACAAGAGCCATGCAGTACAGCATGTTCAAAACATTATTCCCATTATTGGGGAGTGGGTCTCCCATAGTCTTTGCCTATGCCTTCCAAGCAAAAGCTGCCAAAAATTAGGACAGAGGAATGTGCAATGCTGGCAAACAAGAGCCATGCAGTACAGCATATTCAAAACATTATTCTCATTATTGGGGAGTGGGTCTCCCATAGTCTTTGCCTATGCCTTCCAAGCAAAAGCTGCCAAAAATTAGGACGGAGGAACTTGAAATGCTGGCAAACAAGTGCCATGCAGTACAGCATATTCAAAACATTATTCCCATTATTGGGGAGTTGGTCTCCCATAGTCTTTGCCTATGCCTTCCAAGCAAAAGCTGCCAAAAATTAGGACTGATGAACTTGCAATTCTGGCAACATGGACCACGGTTACCCTGGTGGTATAGTGGTGGTGGAGGCTGAGGATAAGGAGAAGAGCAAAATACAGCCGAAATGAGGAAGCATATACCCATGTGTGGATGTGAAGCGGTACATGGGAATACACCTCCCGAAAGAACACAGTGGATTTGACTTTATGTTACTCTGCTGTCATTTGGTGGTGATGAGAAGTCTGGCCCAATCCAGCCTTTGTTCATTTTGATAAGGGTCAGCTTGTCAGCATTGTCAGTTGACAGGCGAGTGCGCTTATCAGTTATTATTCCCCCAGCGGCACTAAAAACACGCTCCGATAACATGCTAGCGGCAGTGCAGGCCAGGACCTCCAAGGCGTACAGAGTGAGTTCATTCCAAGTGTCCAGCTTGGATACCCAATAATTAAAAGGCACAGAGGAATCACGGAGGATGCTGGTACGGTAGCAAGGTACTCCCTCACGATCTTTTGAAACTTTCCAATCCTTGTGAGATTACCCCGCGCCTCAGGGCCTGTAAGCTGGGCGGGTTTCAGAAAACTGTCCCAGAATGTTGACAGTGTTCCCCTGCCTCTGCTGGATTGAAGTTGCGTCTCTCTTGCATGTACGCCTTGGTTGGGCAACGAACTATGACCTCTGCCGCTAGAGTGTTCAGATGGGAATTTTTTTAACAGTTCTGCAGCAAGGGCTTCTGGTACTGCCCCATTTTTGTAGACCTCTCCACCTCAGGAATAAGAGAGTGAAAGTTCTCCTTGTAGCGGGGGTCTAAAAGTGTCTCCAACCAGTAATGACTGTTCCCCAATATTTTGACAATGCGAGAGTCACGGTTAAGAAAGCGTAACATAAAGTTAGCCATGCGTGCCAGACTGGTAACCGGCAAGACTTCCGTGTCCTCACCAAGATGACGACTGACCATGCTCTCCTCCTCCTCCTCCTCCTCCTCCCCCCTGTTCTCAGGCCACCCACGCTGTACCGACAGTATGACAGTTGTACAGGTACTACCATCTACAGCGCATGATGCCAGCTCCTGTTCTTCCTCTTCCTACTCCTCCTCTCCCTCATTGTTCCCCAATGCAAGTTGTGATGAGATGAGGCTGGGCTGTGTGTCATCGCCCGTTACGGCTTCTTGATCCATCTCATCATACTCTGGCTGCAAAACCTCCTCTTTAATTCTCTGCAGAGAGCATTGAAAAACAGCAAGTGGGATGCTGATGCTAATGATGGCGTCATTGCCACTCACCATCTTGGTGAACTCGTCAAAGTTTGTCAGGATGGTACATATGTCAGACATCCAGGTCCACTCCTGAGGTCTTATGTGTGGAGTCTGACCTGAATATCGACGGCCTTGTTGCAGCTGGTACTCCACAACTGCTCTCTTCTGCTCACAAAATCTTTGCAACAAGTGGAGGGTAGAGTTCCAATGTGTGGGGACATCACACACCAGTTGGTGTGCCGGAAGCTGCAAACGCTGCTGCAACACAGCAAGGGCAGCGGAAGCTGTAGCCGACTTCCGAAAATGAGCTGACAGGTGGCAAACTTTGACGAGCAGATCTTGCAACTCGGGATACGATTTAAGAAACCACTGAACCACGAGGTTAAGCACATGAGCCAGGCATGGTACGTGCGTGATCTTGCCTCACCTCAGAGCCGCCACCAGGTTACGGCCATTGTCACACATGACCATGCCTTGATGTAGGTTCTGCGGTCTCAGCCACAGATCTAACTGCTCTTTCACAGCTGTCCACAACTCACAAGCAGTGTGAGGTTTATCACCTAAGCTTATGAGTTTCAGCACAGCCTGTTGCCGCTTGGCTGAAGCAGTACTGCAGTGCTTCCAGCTTGTAACTGATGTGGTGATATCTGAGATGGAGGCTGAACATGAGGAGGAGTAGGAGGAGGAGGAGGTTGATGCGCAGGAGCTGTACACTGTGGGGGAAACTCTGACTGACATAGGGCCCGCAATCCTCTGTGTGGGGAGGATATGTTCCGTCCAAAGGTCCGACTGGGTCCCGGCTTCCACTATGTTTACCCAGTGTGCCATCAGGGAGCTGTACGGTCCTTGCCACAAGCACTTGTCCACGTGTCCGTTGTCATGTGGACTCTCCCAGTAACTGCGTTGTTGAGGGAACGGCAGATGTTTTGGGACACGTGCTTGTGTAGTACGGGGATGGCACACTGGGCAAAATAGTGTCGGCTGGGGACCGAGTACCGAAGGATGGCCACCGCCATAAGGTTGTGGAAGGATTCCATCTCCACCAGCCTAAAAGGCTGCATTTCCAACAGAAGCAGTCGTGAAATGAGCGAATTTAGGACTGTGGCCTGTGGGGCATTGGCTGCGAATTTGCGCTTTCATTCAAAGGTCTGGGATGTGGACAATTGAACGCTACGGTGGGACATGGATGTGAACTTTGATGCTGTTTCTTGAGAAACTGCCATAACAAGTGAAGACTGAGAGGAGGGGGCATCTTAGCATGCGGTATGGGCAGGGGATTGCCTTGCACGCACAACAGTGGGTTCTCTTACACGCACAACAGTGGAAGAAGCAGTGGTGACACCCGCTGACACTGGTCGTGGACCCTGGGGTTTGCCCCACAAAGTCGGGTGCTTTGCTGACATGTGCCTGATTATGCTGGTGGTGGTCAGGCTGGTAGTTTTGTCACCCCTGCTGATGCTGGCCTGGCAGGTGGTACAAATGGCCTTTTTGGGGTTATCAGCAGAGTCTTTTAAAAAATTCCAGACTCTGGAAGACCTACAGGTTGTACTGGCAACGTCCCTCGTGTTGGTGTTACGGGGAACTGTTGCCTGCCTTCTGTGGTGTGCGGCCACCACACTGCTTCTTCCTGCCTGTTGGGGTACTCTGCCTCCCTCCCCCTGTGTGCTGCTGGCTTCACTCTGCATATCATCCTGCCATGTTGGGTCAGTTACTAGATCATCCACCACCTCCTCCTCTTCCACTTGTGCACCACGATCCTCCTCCTCACTTCATGGCAATTGTGTCTCGTCATCGTCCACCTCTTGTGACAAATTGCTAGTGTCGACTTCCTGTGGCCATGGCTGTTCAAATATTTGGGCATCGCTACATGGGATCTCCTCTTCCACCACTTCAAGCGGAGCAGGCGAGGTGCACAAATATGGAAATGGACCAGTGAACAGCTCTTCAGAGTGTCCAACTGAGGGATCAGTTGCTGTCTGACGACACTCAGCATGGTGGAAGGAAGGAGCATGAGGGTGAGGAGGAGTATGCGGTCGAGATTCACGGCTACTAAAACTTGACCGTGTGGAAGACAGACCGGAGGTGGTGGTGACCAGGTAGCTGGAAGTATTATCTGCTATCCAATTAATAACCTGTTCACACTGATCAGTTCGCAATACTGGTGTTGTAGTGTGCTTCCCTAGTAATTCGGTCAAGAAATGGAAGCGAGAAGATGTGGCTGTTGGTTGTGGCACATTTTCACCTTGGCCACGGCCCCGTCCTCTACACGAACCATCACCAGAACGTCCAGTTCCACGTCCCTTGCCACGCGCATTGCCCATTGTGAATGAAGTAAAATAGCTTACACTCGCACAATCAATGGAAAAAGGGTAATAATAAGGAGATTAGAACCGTGGAAGAGGAAAACCACTGTTCTATTTCTCTGGCCTACACTAGAATCTTTTAAACAGATATATTTGTGTCTGAACAGTCAGGGAGACACTATTACTGTTTTTTTTACAGAAAAAAGGCCAAAAGCAGGATAATACAGAGATTTGAACTGTGGAACTGCAAAACCACATTTATATTTCTCTGGCCTACACCAGAATATTTTAAACAGATATATTTTTGTCTGAACAGTCAGCGAGACACTATTACTGTTTTTTTTTTACGGAAAAAAGGCCAAAAGCAGGATAATACAGAGATTTGAACCGTGGAACTGCAAAAACACAGTTCTATTTCTCTGGCTTACACAAGAATCTTTTAAACAGATATATTTGTGTCTGAACAGTCAGGGAGACACTATTACTGTTTTTTTTTACGGAAAAAAGGCCAAAAGCAGGATAATACAGAGATTTGAACCGTGGAACTGCAAAACCACAGTTCTATTTCTCTGGCCTACACCAGAATCTTTTAAACAGATATATTTGAGTCTGAACAGTCAGGGAGACACTATTAGTGCTTTTTTTTATGGAAAAAAGGCCAAAAGCAGGATAATACAGAGATTTGAACCATGGAACTGCAAAACCACAGTTATAATTATGTGGCCTACACCAGAATCTTTTAAACAGATATATTTGTGTCTGAACAGTCAGCGAGACACTATTACTGTTTTTTTTTACGGAAAAAAGTCCAAAAGAAGGATAATACAGAGATTTGTACCGTGGAACTGGAAAACCACAGTTATATTTCTCTGGCCTACACCAGAATTTTTTAAACAGATATATTTGTGTCTGAACAGTAGAGTTGAGCCACCCCCGTAGTGTTCGAGTTCGGTTCGGTTCGTCGAACACCCGTATGTTCGTCGAACTGTTCGTCGAACTGTTCGTCGAACACCGTTAAAACCAGTGGCAGGCAAACAAAAACACATAGAAACACATAGAAAACACATGGAAAACACTTCTAAGGTGTCCAAAAGCTGACAAACTGCTCAGAAGACACAACTAACACATGGAAAAGTGACAAGTACATATAGTCATGCGAAAAGAAAAGAGGTGGAGGAGTAAAAGGAGGGGGAGACACAGATATAGGCATGTCATGCCCTTCTAAAATCAAGAAAGGCTGGAGTAAAAATCTAAAATCAGCCTACCAACACCCAGAAGTCATGTCAAGAAAATTAAAAAAAGAAATATCTTTAGGTAGAATGGCGGTAGCATTCAGAACACTTTCCTTACAAGACGTAGTGGTTTCCCTATTGTGAGTTGTGCCAAAAATGGAACCCAATACATTCGGACTAATCCACCATTTGTCATATCCAAGGGGCAGGTCAGTAAACGACAACATCGACGCGGAACCAAGTACAGTAGTATATACTGTACATCCTTTGACAAGGCAATCAGGCAGATCAAGAAGTAGGGAAGGGTCACCCTAATGGCCAAAACAGACATTGATGCGGCGTTCCCGTTACTTACTACCTGTGCCTCCGAATAGTGTCCACCTATTGGGCTGCTTCTGGGAAGGAGCATACTATAGAGATCGCTGTTTGCCCATGGGGTGGTCCCGATCCTGGTCACTATTTGAGGCATTTAACTGCTTCCTCGAATGGGTTGTAATGGACAATTCTAAGGGGGCACATATTATCCATTACCTCGACAACTTCTTATGCCTGGGCCCAAAAGATTTGCCACAGTGTGAATGCACGCGGTAGTCCACCTGTGAGAAGGAGAGAGCAGGAGGGAGAGCGGACACCACAGAGCCGAGGGGTTAGATGGAGAAATGAAGAAGGAAAGAGGGCGAGGGAGGTAAGGGAGTACAGTGGAAGGCCGACCTGAGCTCCCCCACATTCCTGCTGGGCGGGGAACAGCCCTGGGAAGAAAAGCCGCTTGCTCATGCCTTTGAGGTTACGGGTGCGAGCTGGCAGAGGGAATATGCTGGAGTGCGAAGCCGACACGGCCAGTCCATTCTTGCCCATGCGACCTCCGTGTCGCCGGGTTTGTGCCAGAGCCACGGTGGACCCTGACGGCCAGCCCCCCTCTCCCAATACTGGTGCCTGTCCGCTGTTGGGTCGAGCCCTCCCACGGTGGGGGGGGAGTAACATTTGCAGAAGAAAGACCATCTTCCAGCCAAACTAAGGTGTCTACTTCTTTTCGTGGACAATGTGATACTATCCCTTTCTTACGGACACGCCCATCGCTAAAAATTCCAGATGAGGCACAAAAACAGCAGGTGCTTCAACGGATATCAAGTGCTCCTTCAAGTGGGCTCTCCTCCACTTCAACTTCAACATCACAAATACTCCAGTCCTCAGAGGTGTCACCCCAATCGCACTTGCTTCCTCACAGCTCCCAAGTCTCCAGCTGCCCGTCTGAGTATGGGGTAACACAGATGGTTGAGTCTGCACAGCTGTTTACCCATACTATAGCCTGGGAAATGGAGGTCTGCTCCAGAGCTTCTGTTAATCCAGACGAGGAAATGATCTGCATTGATGCCCAGAATTTTTATGAGTCGGATCCAGGACCAGATGAAGAAAGTTCTGAGCATAATGTAGACCCTCGTTCCCAAACTGTAACTCCTGTTGGTGGAGACAATGATGAAGACGATGATGAGACTCAAATACCAGATTGGAGCGACAACTTGACTTTTCGGTCAGGGCAGGAAGAGGTTGGCTCTGAGGACGACGGGTGTGAGAACACACAGGGTGATGATGACGAGGTTGGAGATCCCACTTACTGTCAACCCAGTCAGCCAGTTGATGAGGTCTGCAGAGGAGGTGGAGGAGGATGTGACAAGCCAAGGGGATGAGGATGACTCGGTACCCAGGCCTTTGCCTGGCCTTGGGGATGTCGCGGTGGTCGGCTCCCGGGCCCGCACCCTGGGTCACTCTTTAAAAGGGTGGATAATTGTTAATTTTATAAGAGTTCATGACGCCACCTGTGGTATCTGGTGAGAAGCACCAGCGCTGCAGCAGTCCACTGAGGCCGGTGATAAGGCAGCTCGATGGTATAGCTCCCCACAAGTGGAGCTAGGTCTCAGAAAAGCATATGCAGGGGGAATGCAGGACAGGCGAGACCCAGCTGGGTCAGAGCAAGAATGGAAACGGACACGGTAGTCACTTCAGTACCTTTTACTGGTGGAAATTCAGGCACATCCCAGAGCATTGTAGGGTGAAGGGTGCATATCAGGATCCTCCCCAATGAGCGGGTGTAGGGCCTCCTGTTTCTTGCCTCTGCATAGTAAGTTTCTGACCTGACTGGAGCTAGGCCTAACTTTGTCTCTGTCCTGCGCTGGCTGACCTTGTGGTAGTGCCTTCTCTTGGAGTTCACGCTCCCAGTATGTGGGGCCTAAGCGTATCCTGGCTCTGTTACGTATCAGCACATTAGCGATCCTGGGACTTGTAGTTCTCCAGGGATTCCGGTTATGCCTTACTGGGTCATAGAGATCCCGGTAAGCTCGGATCCGGTGTCCGGTAATTGCTTCAGGGTGAGCTGGTTAAGCTCCTCTGCCCCCTATGTACTAACTCTCCACTTGCCTTTGGCCTACTCGGGCCCTCACTAGGCTATACACACTAACTGCAGCATGCCGCGCTTCACCGATCTTATGGCGCCGGCACACCTTAAGCTCTAACTGGGCTCCCTGAATCTAGCTAGCAGGAGCCTCATGCTCCACTGCTGAACTATTAACTGAGTTCTCTAGACTAGACTGAGCTCCACTGCAGACTGACCTCACTTAGGCTTCTCTACTGCAGGAACTCTTCAAAGAAACTGAACTGCCTAGCTCCACCTTCCCTATTTATATCCCTAACGGGCTCCCTCTGCTGGTCTGAGGTGGAAGGTGGAGATGTGTGAATGTTTATAGGGGCCTCCTGTGGAGGATTCCATCAATGCACTCTTCTAGGATCTGTGATACCAAGCGCAGCTGGGCGTCACAGATGCTATTGACGACGAGGTTAGGTTGCGCCTTCCTGGACAGAGATGGAGTACTGGAAGCATGTCAACAACTGCATCCTCAACCACAACTCTGCCTCTGACCACAAGTCGTAGTGGCCACTCAGGTCGTATGGGCTTTATGCCTTGCATAGCCTGGGCATTTTTTCAGATCGATAAGGATGACCCAACACGTGTTATCTGTTATATTTGTCACCCAAAGCTAAGTAGAGGCCAAAAAATCCATAGTTTGAGTACTTCATGCATGAACCGTCACATGGATATGAAGCATAAGTTGCAGTGGGAAGCTCACTGTGCTACAATGCGGCCTAGCGGGCCGGGCCAACCACCGTCTGCCCCATCTTGTGCATCCACGGCCTCTCCATCCTCTGTGACTGGGGGGGACAGCAGTCACACATGTTTTTGGACGCAGACCTGCCACCTCTTTACCCGCAACAGCCAGTGTGATTGGCAGGTCATCATTTCATTTGGAAGTGGAAACACCAGCTGGCGTTGAGCGTTCTCCGACATCGAGAGCACCACCTTTGGATCAAGGCAACCTAACTTTTCTGCCTGAATCTTCCTCACAGACCGGCAGTTTGCCAGGACACCCTACTCAACCCCGTCTAAGCACAACAACCTGCCCTCGGTCCCTCAGATGTGGACAAGTAAAAGACCATTTCCTCCTAGCCATGAGAAAGCTAAGAGGTTGAATTTCACCATCTGCAAGCTGTTGCCTACAGAAATGCTGCCTTTCCGCCTGGTGGACACAGAGGATTTTCGAGACCTTATGTCCGTCGCAGTGCCCCAGTACCAGATGCCCATTCAGCATTACTTCTCAAAGAAAGGTGTGCCTGCGCTACACCAGCATGTCGCACACAACATCACCGCTTCTTTGAGAAACCTCTACCCCTCTACCTCCTGGTAGCAGCAGGCGTACGGGTGGCCTTCTGCACGGCCCGTACCCCTAGGGTCCCTTTGGTTCCTGGAGCCTTCCTGCTCCCACTCCTCTCTTCTCTCCTTCAGTCCTGGTCCTCCCAGGCTAGGCCCGCCTCTGAAGCAGAGATCATGCAGAGCCTCTGCTCCTGTCACTTCTCCTCCTCTGACTGGCATGCTCTTTCTAAGATGGCTTCTTATTTATACTCTCCATGTCATGTGCTCCCCTAAGCTGCTTTCTCCACCCACACCCACTACATAGGACCCTCCCACCAGCTAGGGACCTGGGACTGTGCTCTCCCTTAGAAGAAATCTCGCCCTACCCCCACTGCGGGTATGTGTTGGATGCAGGTGTTAGGGTCCCGAGCCATACTCCTTCCTTACCTGAGGGTGAGATACCACACCTCTGGGTGAGATCAAGTACCTCTGTGGCGACTGTACCCTCAGGGGCGCCACACACCCTTCTGCACAGTTTTGAAATGGCGACGAAGATGTTTAGTGCTGACGATGCCATTATCAGCATGACTATTCCAGTGATTTACATGCAGGAGAACACGTTAAACAGAATTCAGAGTCAGGTGGTGGGACAAGAGGAGGTGGAGGAAGTAGAGGAGGAGTCGTATGCAGAAGGGAAAACATCTCCAAGGTCCAGACGGTCGGCAGCACCAAGGCAGCAGGCATGGCAGGGTGGGGGAGAGTGATTAACCAGGGTGCATGGTAGCAGCCAAACTGTTGAGGAAGATGCAGGAGCCGAGGAAGAAGTGGAGGATAAACTGGCGATGGGCATGTAAGACTCATCAGATGAGGGAGACCTTGATCACATTTCTGTTGAGTGAGGTTGGGGGGAGAGGGCAGAGGAAGGAAGCATGATTCTTACCTCGCTACCAACACAACAAGGACTTGGTCCTCTTGGTTGCGCAAGACACATGAGTGCCTTCTTGCTGCACTACCTGCAACATGACCCTTGGATTTTCAGAATCCGAAGTAATCCCGACTACTGGGTTGCCAGTGCCACACTCTTAGATCCACAGTACAAAAGTAAATTTGCCAAAATAATTCCTGCCGTAGAAAGGGATTCATGCATGCAGGAGTATCAGCAGAGGCTGTTGCAGAATCTTACATGTGCTTTTCCACAAAACACCAGTGGTGCACGTAGTGAATCTCACAGTTCTAACTTGCAAACCGTGGGACTGTCAAGTCTTCATCACTCAAACCGTAACAGTAACACAGTATCTGCTGGTAACAGCAATTTTGTGGAAGCGTTTCACAGCTTTTTTAGACCATCCTTTGCAAGGCCACAGGAGACAAGACATCTGACGCATAGTCAACGCCTAGAGAGGATGTTACAGGAGTATCTCCAAGTGAACATCGAAGCCATGACTGTGTCACTGGACCCTCGCTCATTTTGGGATTCCAATCTTGAAAATGTCTGGAGCTCGCCACTCACGTCTTGGAGATCTTGTCATGCCCTGCTGCCAGTGTTCTCTCTGAATGTGTGTTCAGCGATGCTGGTGGTGTGCTGACAGATAAACGCACGTGGCTGTCCACTGAGAAGGTAGACAGACTCACGTTCATAAAGATGAACAAATCATGGATCCGCAAGGACTTTTCTACCCCTGTGTCATCCTGGGGAGACTAAAAGCTTGAGGATTTGGTAAAATCACCTCACCAACCGTTTTAAGCAACTCTGGGGCAATTGATGCCACTTAAGTGGTGTCTGTGCCACAATTTATGGAAAAAATGGAGACTCTTTTTGGGGTCCCCTTGCTCTGTTTTACGTGACGTTGGCATCGTCAATTCCAGGTGGGTTGGGTCGCTCCCCCCTCCTGTTTACTATAAGAAACTACATACCCTATGGCTTGGGGTAACACAGATGGTTGAGTCTGAAGAGCTGTTTACTCAGAGGTCTGCTCCAAAGCTTCAGTGTCTGCTAGTCAGCGTAGAATTTTTTACTGCATCTAGCCTAGGCAATACTTTGGGCGTAGTAGCTCAGCTGCGAAGCAAGCTGCACTGCCTGTGTATCTAATAAGAATTTTTAAATGCATCTAGCCTAGGCAGACTGTGGGGACCCCCAACCAAACCCAGACGCTCAGCCCCCCTACCGCCCCCATTTCCTTTACAATACAATAATGTAACTCTTGCAACTGGATGGGTGAGGATCGGTCACAGCTTTATTAACTCTTTATACTCATTCCATTAGAAAGGAATTTTATTTCTAAAATAATTCAGCTTGTTGCAGCATGCCCTGGGTCTCCACACCGGCAAGTTGGCCAACAAGTGTAACTCTCCAACATGTCCTTTCTATTTCCAGGCCACGGAGGATCCTTCGTACTCGTATGCAGGACTCTGACCCCCATCCATCACACTTAACGCTTGTTCCACTCCGTCCTGGAGTCCTGACAGTGCCCCTCATCATTAGCTGGTGGAGAAATTCTATGGTGACTTGTAATCTGGCTTGTTCACATTGGTCAACCCGTCTGCCTGCTACTAGTCGTGTCTAGAGATGAGCGTTGTTCTACTCGAACTGTTCGCCAATCTCAAATTCGAGCTGTTTTGGGCGGTGTTCGAGCCGATCGGCGAACACGAACAATTTGAGAAAAATTCGGCTGTTCGAGGTTATGTTCGATAACTGTTCGTGCACCAAAATCATAACTGGATTTTTTCTCAGTAATGATGAAAATTAATGTTAATACGCAGTTTGAGTGTACAGCGGGGCGGGGGGAGGGGCAGGGGATGGATCTCTGCAGGAACAATGAAGATCTCCATTTTTTTTTCTCTTTCCCGCATTTGCAGTGGGGAGGTGCAATCTGTCAGCCTATCAGCAGCGCACACACGGAGCGAAGTGCTTTTTTTCACACAAGCAAGGGCATGTGTGATTGGCAGTGTATGTCACATGTCCTTGCCCTATAAGACCAAGCCATTTTCCCCGTCGCCACTATTTTCTCACTGCTGCAGCTGTGTGTTAGACGGCACCGCTGTTGCTGTGTGCGCTATACCTTGTTAATTTCAAGCCAATTTTCGCACAAATATACAGATAGCTTGGGAGTAGGGAATAGTTGTGATTGCAGTCCTTTTAAGGACTAGGTTACAGCATTTCCTACGACTTTTATCAGGCAGGTCTGTGCTCTTAAATAGATAGATTGTGGGAGTAAAGACTAATTGTAATTGGAGTCCTTTTCAGGACTAGGTTACATCAGTTCCTATCAGTTTTTGCCAGGCAGGTCTGTGCCAGTGCTGTGCAAGTTTTTTTCACAGCATTTGGCTGAATCTAGCAAAGCTAATCCTTTTTGGCCTATTGCAGAGTGTGTTAGTCAGTGGAGTAGCCTATCTGTGTTGCAAGATATACCACCTGTGTATAGAATACCAATTTTTTTACTGCACCTAGTGAAGTAAAATCTTTTGGGCATAGCATCATTCTATTAGTCCATCTATACTGACCTCCATCAGGTTGCAAACTGAATATAATTTTTTTCTGCATCTAGCTCTGAAAAAATATTTGGGCTTCTAGCAGTGTGTGGGACTTGGTCTATTAGTCCATCTATACTGACCTCCATCAGGTTGCAAATTAAAAATAATTTTTTTCTTCATTTAGCTCTGAAAAAATATTTGGGCTTCTAGCAGTGTGTGGGACTTGTTCTATTAGTCCTTCTATACTGACCTCCAGCAGGTTGCAAATTGAATATAATTTTTTTCTGCATCTAGCTCTGAAAAAATATTTGGGCTTCTAGCGGTGTGTGGGACTTGGTCTATTAGTCCATCTATACTGACCTCCATCAGGTTGCAAATTAAAAATAATTTTTTTCTGCATCTAGCTCTGAAAAAATATTTGGGCTTCTAGCAGTGTGTGGGACTTGGTCTATTAGTCCATCTATACTGACCTCCATCAGGTTGCAAATTAAAAATAATTTTTTTCTTCATTTATCTCTGAAAAAATATTTGGGCTTCTAGCAGCGTGTGGGACTTGTTCTATTAGTCCATCTATACTGACCTCCATCAGGTTGCAAATTAAAAATAATTTTTTTCTGCATCTAGCTCTGAAAAAATATTTGGGCTTCTAGCAGTGTGTGGGACTTGGTCTATTAGTCCATCTATACTGACCTCCATCAGGTTGCAAATTGAATAAAAAAAATTTCTGCATCTAGCTCTGAAAAAATATTTGGGCTTCTAGCGGTGTGTGGGACTTGGTCTATTAGTCCATCTATACTGACCTCCATCAGGTTGCAAATTAAAAATAATTTTTTTCTGCATCTAGCTCTGAAAAAATATTTGGGCTTCTAGCGGTGTGTGGGACTTGGTCTATTAGTCCATCTATACTGACCTCCATCAGGTTGCAAATTAAAAATAATTTTTTTCTGCATCTAGCTCTGAAAAAATATTTGGGCTTCTAGCAGTGTGTGGGACTTGGTCTATTAGTCCATCTATACTGACCTCCATCAGGTTGCAAATTAAAAATAATTTTTTTCTTCATTTATCTCTGAAAAAATATTTGGGCTTCTAGCAGCGTGTGGGACTTGTTCTATTAGTCCATCTATACTGACCTCCATCAGGTTGCAAATTAAAAATAATTTTTTTCTGCATCTAGCTCTGAAAAAATATTTGGGCTTCTAGCAGTGTGTGGGACTTGGTCTATTAGTCCATCTATACTGACCTCCATCAGGTTGCAAATTAAAAATAATTTTTTTCTGCATCTAGCTCTGAAAAAATATTTGGGCTTCTAGCAGTGTGTGGGACTTGGTCTATTAGTCCATCTATACTGACCTCCATCAGGTTGCAAATTGAATAAAAAAATTTTCTGCATCTAGCTCTGAAAAAATATTTGGGCTTCTAGCAGCGTGTGGGACTTGTTCTATTAGTCCATCTATACTGACCTCCATCAGGTTGCAAATTAAAAATAATTTTTTTCTGCATCTAGCTCTGAAAAAATATTTGGGCTTCTAGCAGTGTGTGGGACTTGGTCTATTAGTCCATCTATACTGACCTCCATCAGGTTGCAAATTAAAAATAATTTTTTTCTTCATTTATCTCTGAAAAAATATTTGGGCTTCTAGCAGCGTGTGGGACTTGTTCTATTAGTCCATCTATACTGACCTCCATCAGGTTGCAATTTAAAAATAATTTTTTTCTGCATCTAGCTCTGAAAAAATATTTGGGCTTCTAGCAGTGTGTGGGACTTGGTCTATTAGTCCATCTATACTGACCTCCATCAGGTTGCAAATTAAAAATAATTTTTTTCTGCATCTAGCTCTGAAAAAATATTTGGGCTTCTAGCAGTGTGTGGGACTTGGTCTATTAGTCCATCTATACTGACCTCCATCAGGTTGCAAATTAAAAATAATTTTTTTCTGCATCTAGCTCTGAAAAAATATTTGGGCTTCTAGCAGTGTGTGGGACTTGGTCTATTAGTCCATCTATACTGACCTCCATCAGGTTGCAAATTGAATAAAAAAATTTTCTGCATCTAGCTCTGAAAAAATATTTGGGCTTCTAGCGGTGTGTGGGACTTGGTCTATTAGTCCATCTATACTGACCTCCATCAGGTTGCAAATTAAAAATAATTTTTTTCTGCATCTAACCCAGCCAATAGTTTTGGCCTAATACCACAGTTTGGCCACTCAGCTCTGCTCGGTTACCATCCATTGTTTTTTTGTGCAAACAACTCCAGAGTTGTGAATTAGTTAACCACCAAAATGAGTGGAAAAAGGCCTGCTGCTGGTGGAAAGGGGAATAGGCGTGTTGGGAAGGGGAAAAAAGGTTGTGTCCGTGGGGTAGGTGCAGAAGAAAGACCATCTTCCAGCCAAACTAAAATGTCTACTTCTTTTAGCGGACAATGTGATAAGATCCCTTTCTTACGGCCATGCCAATCGCTACAAATTCCAGATGAGGCACAAAAACAGCAGGTGCTTCAACGGATATCAAGTGCTCCTTTAAGTGGGCTCTCCTCCACATCAACTTCAACATCACAAATACTCCAGTCCTCAAAGGTGTCACCCAAATCGCACTTGCTTCCTCACAGCTCCCAAATCTCCAGCTGCCCGTCTGAGTATGAGGTAGAACAGATGGTTGAGTCTGCAGAGCTGTTTACTCATACTACAGCCTGGGAATCAGAGGTCGACTCCAGCGCTTCTGTGAATCCAGACGAGGAAATGATCTGCACTGATGCCCAGAATCTTTATGAGTCGGATCCAGGACCAGTCGCAGAAGGTTCTGACCATAATGTAGACCCTCATTCCCAAACTGTAACTCCTGTTGGTGGAGACAATGAGGAAGACGATGATAAGACTCAAATACCTGATTGGAGCGACAACTTTAGTTTTTTGTCAGGGCAGGAACAGGTTGGCTCTGAGGACGACGGGTGTGATAACGCACAGGGTGATGATGATGAGGTCGGAGATCCCACTTACTGTCAACCCACAGTCAGCCAAGAGATGAGGTCAGCAGAGGAGGTGGAGGAAGATGCTAGTGACGACGAGGTCAGGTTGCGCCTTCCTGGACAGAGACGTAGTACTGGAAGCACGTCAACAACTGCATCCTCAAACACAACTCTGCCTCTCACCACAAGTCGTGGTGGCTCTTCAGGTCGCATGGGTGCTAAGCCTTGCATAGCCTGGGCATTTTTTCAGATCGATAAAGATGACCCAACTCCTGTTATCTGTAACATTTGTCAGCAAAAGCTAAGTAGAGGCCAAAAAATACATAGTTTGAGTACTTCATGCTTGAACCGGCACATGGACATGAAGCATAAGTTGCAGTGGGAAGCTCAGTGTGCTACAATGCGGTCTACCGGCCGGGCCAACCACCGTCTGCCATATCTTGTGCATCCGCGGCCTCTTCATCCTCTGTGACTGGGGGGACAGCAGTCACACCTGTTTTGGGGCGCAGACCTGCCACCTCTTTACCCGCAACAGCCAGCGTGATTGGCAGGTCATCATTTTCTTTGGAGGTGGTAACACCAGCTGGTCTTGAGCGCTGTCCGACATCGATAGCACCACCTTTGGATCAAGGCAACCTAACATGTCCGCCTGCATCTTCCTCACAGACCGTCAGTTTGCCGGGGACACCCTTATCAACCCCGTCTAAGCACAATAGCCAGCCCTCGGTCCCTCAGATGTGGACAAGTAAAAGACCATTTCCTCCTAGCCATGAGAAAGCTAAGAGGTTGAATTTCACCATCTGCAAGCTCTTGGCTACAGAAATGCTGCCTTTCCGCCTGGTGGACACAGAGGATTTTCGAGACCTTATGTCCGTCGCAGTGCCCCAGTACCAGATGCCCAGTCGGCACTACTTCTCAAAGAAAGGTGTGCCTGCGCTCCACCAGCATGTCGCACACAACATCACCGCTTCTTTGAGAAACTCTGTGTGTGACAGGGTGCATTTCACCACAGACACTTGGACGAGTAGGCATGGACAGGGGCGTTACATGTCGCTGACTGGGCACTGGGTAACTATGGTGACAGCAGGACAAGGGGCTGCTGTCCAAGTCTTGCCGTCCCCACGAGTTGTGCGTCAATCCTCTTTATGTCATTTTTCCTCCACTGCTTCTGCCTCCTCAACCTCCTCTCGGTCTTCCACCTGCACCCAAAGCCTGTCTGGTCATGCCACAAGCTTTCTAACTGCGCAGAAGGGATCCTGCACACCTCCTTACTATGCTGGCAGTAGGGCTCAACGTCATCAGGCGGTTTTTACATTGAAATGTCTGGGAAATGTGAGTCACACAGCTGAGGAGTTGTGGTCAGCTCTGGAGAACCAATTTCATGAATGGTTGTCTCCACTGGACCTGAAACCAGGGAAGGCCGTGTGCGACAATGCTGCAAACCTGGGTGCGGCCCTTCACCGGGGCAATGTCACACACGTGCCTTGTATGGCTCACGTGTTGAACCTGGTTGTCCAGCAATTTTTAGCCCACTATCCCAGACTAGATGGCCTTCTGCAGAGGGCACGGTCGCTGTGTGCTCACTTCCGCCGTTCGCATCCCGCAGCTCAGCGACTTACATCTCTACAGAAGTCGTTGGGCCTGCCACTTCACCGGCTAAAATGCGATGTGCCTACCCGGTGGAATTCAACTCTGCACATGTTGCAGCGACTGTGGCAGCACCGACAAGCCCTGGTGCAATACGTTCTGACGTATAGCCTGGGCCAACGAGATTCAGAGGTGGGGCAAATCACGCTGGAGGAGTGGTCTCAGATCAGGGACCTATGCACCCTTCTGCACAGTTTTGAAATGGCGACGAAGATGTTTAGTGCTGACGATGCCATTATCAGCATGACTATTCCGGTGATTTACATGCTGGAGCACATGTTAAACAGAATTCGGAGTCAGGTGGTGGCACAAGAGGAGGTGGAGGAAGTAGAGGAGGAGGAGTTGTATGCGGAAGGGCTAACATCTGCAAGGTCCAGACGGTCGGCAGCACCAAGGCGGCAGGCATGTGAGGGTGGGGGAGATGATTTTACCAGGGCGCATGGTAGCAGCCAAACTAGTGAGGAAGGTGCAGGAGCCCAGGAAGAAGTGGAGGACGAACTGATGGAAGACTCATCAGATGAGGGAGACCTTGATCACATTTCTGTTGTGCGAGGTTGGGGGGAGAGGACAGAGGAAGGAAGCATGATTGCTACCTCGCCACCAACACAACAGGGACTTGGTGCTCCTGGATGCGCAACACACATGAGTGCCTTCTTGCTGCACTACCTGCAACATGACCCTCGAATTGTGAGAATTAGAAATAATCCTGACTACTGGGTTGCCACACTGTTAGATCCCCGGTACAAAAGTAAATTTGCAGAAATTATTCCTGCCATAGAAAGGGATGCACGCATGCAGGAGTATCAGCAGAGACTGTTGCAGAAACTTACATGTGCTTTTCCACAAAATACCAGTGGTGCACGTAGTGAATCTCACAGTTCCAACTTGCCAACCGTGGGACCGTCAAGTGTTCAGCACTCAAACCGTAACAGAACCACAGTATCTGCTGGTAACATCAATTTTGCGGAATCATTTCACCACTTTTTTAGCCCATCCTTTGCAAGGCCACAGGAGACAAGAAGTCTGACACATAGTCAACGCCTAGAGACGATGGTACAGGAGTATCTCCAAGTAAACATTGAAGCCACGACTGTGTCACTGGACCCTTGCTCTTTTTGGGCTTCCAATCTGGATAAATGGCCGGAGCTAGCCACTTACGCCTTGGAGATCTTGTCATGCCCCGCAGCCAGCGTTCTGTCTGAACGTGTGTTCAGCGCTGCTGGTGGTATGCTGACAGATAAGCGCACGCGGCTCTCCACTGATAATGTAGACAGACTCACGTTCATAAAGATGAACAAATCATGGATCCGAAACGACTTTTCTACCCCTGTGTCATCCTGGGGAGAGTAAAAGCTTGATGATTGGTTAAAATCACCCTACCAACCGTTTTAAGCTTTCAAATTACTAATCATGTTTATCTGTATCTTGACTGGAAAATAATTTGGGCTTTGTAGCAGTGTGCAGCACTGATCCTATTAGGCCATCTATAATAAGCTTCACCAGATTTAAAATTAAAAATAATTTTTAGCTGCATCTAGCCCGGAAAATAATTTTGGGGCTCCGAGATGCGCAAGACACATAAGTGCCTTCTTGCTGCACTACCTGCAGCATGACCCTCATATTGTCAGAATTCGAAGTAATCATGACTACTGGGTTGCCACACTCTTAGATCCCCCAAACTTTTCGATCAACCTTTTCATTTTAATAAAGACCAAAAAAATGGTCATTTTTGAAATTATAAGCATTAGCAGGTTGTTAGAAACTGAAATCAAACAGTTTTCAACTCAAAACTTTATTCTAGGTGATGTTACATTTTCACATAGGACCCCTTGTTCGAAAGGAGCTTCTGAACTCTCTCGTCCATTGAATTTGTCAGGTTTTGGATGGTTTCTGCTTCAATTGTTTTGCATGAGGACAGAATACCCTCCCAGAGCTGTTGCTTAGATGTGAACTGCCTCCCGCCATCATAGACACTCCTTTTAATGATGCTCCAAAGGTTCTGAATGGGGTAGAGGTCAGGGGAGCATGGGGGTCACACCATAAGTTTGTCCCCTTTTATGCCCATATCAGCCAGAGATGCAGATGTTTTATGTGCAGCATGAGATGGTGCATTATCATGCAGAAAAATGATCTTGCTGTGAAATACACGGTTCTTCTTCTTGAACCATGGCAGGAAGTGCTGTTTGAGAAAATCCACATACATTATGGAGTTCATCTTTAGCGCCTTCAGGGATCCTAAAGGGGCCGACAATCTCTCTCCCCATGATTCCAGCCCAAAACATTACTCCACCTCCTCCTTGTTGGCGCTGTAGCTGTGTTTGCGTGGGGTGTCCATCAACCAGCCATCCTCCACTCCATTCATCTGGACCATCGAGCGCTGCACGGCACTCATCCGTGAACAAAACAGTTTTGAAATCAGTCTTCATGTAATGTTTGGCCCACTGGAGCCGTTTCTGCTTGTGTGAAGTGGATAGAGGAGGTCGACAGGATGGGATATGCACAGCTGCAAACCTCTGAAGGACCCTGCATCTTGTTGTTCGGGGGACGTTGGAGGCACAAGCAGCTTCAAAAACTTGTCTGCTGCTATGACAAGGCTTTTTTGCCGCTGCTGTTTCAACCTGACGTAATTGCCTGTAGGAAAGAGTCCTCAATTTGCCCTTATCAGCACGCACACGTGTGTACTGTGAATCAGCTACATACTTCTTGATTGCCAATACACTTCATCCTGATCATCGCACAATGTTGATTGTAGTCATGCCTTGACCTAAACACTCCACAATTTGTTGCTTCTCAGCAGCCGACACATCCTTTTTCTTTCCCATTTTGGCAGAAAATGTAGGCTGCTTAATAATGTGAGAGAGCCTTCTTAAGTAGTCTTGCCTTTCATTGGACACACCTGCCAAACTAATTAGCACAGGTGTCTGCAATTGCTTACAGTGATATAAAGAGCCCTGACACACATCACCATCAATGAGTTTAACTGACAAACAAACAAATTCTTCCCTTATCACTCCTAAACACTTTTTGCATAATAATTTGGAACGCGGTGTACATGTGCTTTTCCACAAAACACCAGTGGTTCACGTAGTGAATCTTACAGTTCTAACTTGCCAACCGTGGTCTGTATGGAATTGTTCAATAAAGGGCCCAAAATTAAGATAACATAGATGGGAGAGGTCTCTATGAATAGGAATTCCTAAGTATTTGATACCCTGTGAGGGCCAGGCAAAGGGAAAGTTGGACTGGATGGAATCCTATATGGATTTAGGGAGGGAGACATCGAGGGCCTCAGACTTCGCTGCATTGATTTTAAAATTTTACCATGTAACAAAGTGATCTATTTCAGCCATAACAGCAGGGATGGATATATGTGATTGAGTGATATATACTAGGACATCATCAGCAAATAGAGAGCACTTGTACTCGGTGCCTCCCACCTCAATCCACCTAATATTGGGGTTATGGCGAATTGATGAGAGCAGGTGCTCCGTCACTAGGATGTATAAGAGAGGGGACAGAGGACATCCCTGCCTTGTCCCATTGGTGATTGTGAAAGGTGATGAAAATGTTCTGACGCACCCCCTGGGCCTTGGGACACCCGGAGCCGGACCCTTTTTGGTGGATGCTGGTGGTTGTAGTCTTCGTGGCGGCGATCCGGTTCCGTGGCTCAGGGCGGTCAAACCAGTGGCGGAACTATTTATGTGGTTTTGATGTTTAAATGTCTGACTACGCCACCCGTGGATTGCGGTCAGAGTGAACCGCCGCTACAGGGCAGACCGCTAAGGCTGGTGTTGTGGGTGCAGCAGAGTGTAGCATAACTCCCCACGGGAGGAGTATAGCCTCAGGGCAGTGTATGCGGAGGATGGGGGTGATGGTGCAGGGCAGCAGCAGTAACGACACGGAGTCAGTGATGCAGTTCAGGGCCTTTACTCACAGTTCTTATTATCCAGACCACGTCTGCAGGTAACGGCTGCCCATGTCGTACTGTGCTCACCAGGTGAGGGGCTCAGACAACTCCCAGATAACTTTGGAGCGCTTCACAGGACCCCCTTTGTGTGTCCTTTGTCTGGCCTTTCTTACCAACACTTCTGTCCGGCTGCCTCGGGCCTCCTCTTGGTAAACTTGGCGCCAGTTTCCCTGACCCTATGTGGTGCCTTCCTAGCGGGTGGAGCAAGGGGCTGCGCCACATAAAATGTCAGAGCCTCCGGTTTCTAGCTGAGGGTCGTTTCCTGCCTCCACTAGTTCGGGGACCGGTCTCCCCCTTTGGCCTGACCCCTCCACGCAGGTGGATTCGGGCGTGCGGTGGCGACTCGCCCGTCCGCACCCCTGGGATCCCTTCATTCCTCGTTCCTGGAGCCTTCTCCGCTCCTCTTCCTTCCTTCTCCCTCTTGCAGGCCTGGGCCTCTGTTACTAGGCCCGCCTCCGGAGCAGAGCTCATGCAGAGCCCCTGCTCCCTGCCACTTCTGCTCAGACTTCTCTGCACTGAACTAAGATGGTGCCCACCTTTTATACTCCCTTCTCAATGCACCCAGGAACTGCTTCCTCCCTGCTCCTGCACTGCAGGGTTCCCCTTCCTCATTGTTCCCTCCCCCCACTACAGCCAGGGACAGGGACTGTCATGCCCATCTCAGGGGCATATTGGTCGCCCTGCCCCACGGCAATGTGGTGTAATGCATGCAGGTGTCGGGTCCAGATCCACTCTCCATCCTTATCTGAGAGTGAGATATCACACCTCTGGGTGAGGTGCAATACGTCTGTAGCAACTGAGCCCTCGGTGCTACAGTTCCATTTATCTTCAGCCTAGGTGACGTATTGTGATACAGGGCCGTGATTTTGGCTATAAAAGGGTCCCCTAGACCCCTACCCCAAGCTTTTTAAGAGAATCATATATGGCGTGCCAGGAGACTCTATGGAATGCTTTCTCAGCATCCAACGAGAGTATCTACTTACAAATTTTTAACTGCATCTAGCCCAGGAAATACTTTGTGCCTAGTAGCAGTGTCTGCTAGTCAGCGGATTATCCCGGCTGTTAAGCAAGCTACACCACCTGTAGTTTGGACACTTAATTTTTTCAAAGGAAATGCTTCGGGACCACGGGATACTTAGTGAAGAGCATCAGGAGGCACCCCAAGGCATAGGGGCTGGGACTGGCACTAGGATGCCTTGCGGTGGACAGTCGAGCTCGATCCTTATAAAAGCTTTTTAACTGCAGCAGCTTTAGTGGACGCTACTGGAGCTGGAATTACGCGGCTGCTGGCATGAGACTTGCCCTCCAATAGATCCTTGTAAATGGATTTAAAGTGAATTCATTTAAATTAGAGGGACAATTTAAATTAAAAAGCTTAGAGCTGCCTTCACCACAGGGGGGCTCTCTCGACCCACCAGCGGACAGGCACCAGTATTGGGAGAGGGGGGCTGGCCGTCAGGGTTCACCGCGGCTCTGGCACAAACCCGGCGACACGGAGGTGGCACGGGCAGGAGCGGACTGGCCGTCTCGGCTTCTCACTTTTTGGATTTTAGAAGGGCATGACATGCCTATATCTGTGTCTCCCCCTCCTTTTACTCCTCCACCTCTTTTCTTTTCGCATGACTATATGTACTTGTCACTTTTCCATGTGTTAGTTGTGTCTTCTGAGCAGTTTGTCAGCTTTTGGACACCTTTGAAGGTGTTTTCTATGTGTTTCTATGTGTTTTTGTTTGCCTGCCATTGGTTTTAACGGTGTTCGAAGGTGTTCGACGAACAGTTCGACGAACAGTTCGGCGAACACACGGGTGTTCGACGAACCGAACCGAACTCGAACACTACGGGGGTGGCTCAACACTAGTCGTGTCCACTCTTCCCATGCCTTACCGTATGCTTGCCACGTCGACGGGGCAACTGACGCTCTGATTATTGGCATCAACTATTCGCCACTAGATCCCATAGGGAGGGTGGGCAACTGTTGCCCGATGGGTGGGCGTTGGGGAGGAGCTCTGTGAAAATCTGCCAATTGAATTGTGATAAAGCGTTAGCAGCAGCTTTAGACCCCTCAGCATCGTGGCTAGCGTGGACCCATACATTGTATTTTAGGCACAGGAATGCTAGCCGGCGCAGTAGGCCTAGCACTGGGAGAGACAATGATGCCATCTTATAAATGCAGTGCGCTAGGCTGGTGTTTTTTTGTTTTGAAGCGTATATATTTGTAAGCCAGGCGCACGCCCCATATTTCTATTGCTACCGCTATTGGGAAGAAAAATTATTTTCAGGGCAAGATGCAGCTAAAAATTATTATTAAATTCAAAGCTGGTGGAACTTGGTATAGATGGCCTAATACAATGAGTACCACACACTGGTACTATGCCCAAAATTATTTTCCGAGCTAGATGCAGCTAAAAATTATTTGTAATTTGCAAGCTGGTGGAGCTTAGTATAGATGGACTAAGAATAAGTCCCACACACTGCTACAAGCCCAAAATTATTTTCCGAGCTAGATGCAGCTAAAAATTATTTGTAATTTGCAAGCTGGTGGAGCTTAGTATAGATGGACTAAGAATAAGTCCCACACACTGCTACAAGCCCAAAATTATTTTCTGAGCTAGATGCAGCTAAAAATTATTTGTAACTTGCAAGCTGGGGGAGCTTAGTTTAGATGGACTAAGAATAAGTCCCACACACTGCTACGAGCCCAAAATTATTTTCCGAGCTAACATGCAGCTAAAAATTATTTGTAATTTGCAAGCTGGTGGAGCTTAGTATTGATGGACTAAGAATAAGTCCCACACACTGCTACAAGCCCAAAATTATTTTCCGAGCTAGATGCAGCTAAAAATTATTTGTAATTTGCAAGCTGGTGGAGCTTAGTATAGATGGACTAAGAATAAGTCCCACACACTGCTACAAGCCCAAAATTATTTTCCGAGCTAGATGCAGCTAAAAATTATTTGTAATTTGCAAGCTGGTGGAGCTTAGTATAGATGGACTAAGAATAAGTCCCACACACTGCTACAAGCCCAAAATTATTTTACGAGCTAGATGCAGCTAAAAATTATTTGTAAATTGCAAGCTGGTGGAGCTTAGTTTAGATGGACTAAGAATAAGTCCCACACACTGCTACAAGCCCAAAATTATTTTCTGAGCTAGATGGAGATAAAAATTATTAGTAATTTGCAAGCTGGTGGAGCTTAGTATAGATGGCCTAATAGAATGATGCTATGCCCAAACGGTTTTACTTGGCTAGGTGCAGTAAGAAAAATGATATTCTATACACAGGTGGTGTAGCTTGCAACACAGATACGCTACTCCACTGACTAACACACTGCAAGAGGCCAAAAAGGATTTGCTTAGCTAGATTTAGCCAAATGCTGTGAAAAACACTTGCACAGCACTGGCACAGACATGCCTGGCAAAAAGTCCTAGGAAATGCTGTAAACTAGTCCTCAAAAGAACTGCAATTACAATTAGTCCCTACTCCCAACATATCTATTTAAGAGCACAGACCTGCCTGCTAAAAGTCATAGGAAATGCTGTAACCTAGTCCTCAAAAGGACTGTAATCACAACTATTCCCTACTCCCAAGCTATCTGTATATTTCTGAGAAAATTGGCTTGAAATTAACACTGAAAATATAGCGCACACAGGAACAGCGGTGCCGTCTAACACGCAGCTGCAGCAGTGAGAAAATGGTGGCGACGGGGAAAATGGCTGGGTCTCATAGGGAAAGGACAGATATATTTGTGTCTGAACAGTCAGGGAGACACTATTACTGTTTTTTTTTTACGGAAAAAAGGCCAAAAGCAGGATAATACAGAGATTTGAACCGTGGAACTGCAAAACCACAGTTCTAGTTATCTGGCCTACACCAGAATCTTTTAAACAGATATATTTGTGTCTGAACACTGATCGAGACACTCAAACTGTTTTTTTTTTACGGAAAAAAGGCCAAAATCTGGATAATACTGAGATTTGAACCGTGGAACTGCAAAACCAAACTTCTAGTTATCTGGGCTACACCCGAATATTTTAAACAGATATACAGTTAGGTCCATATATATTTGGACAGAGACAACATTTTTCTAATTTTGGTTCTAGACATTACCACAATGAATTTTAAACAAAACAATTCAGATGCAGTTGAAGTTCAGACTTTCATCTTTCATTTGAGGGTATCCACATTAAATTTGGATGAAGGGTTTAGGAGTTTCAGCTCCTTAACATGTGCCACCCTGCTTTTAAAAGGACCAAAAGTAATTGGACAGATTAAATAATTGTAAATAAAATGTTCATTTCTAGTACTTGGTTGAAAACCCTTTGTTGTCAATGACTGCCTGAAGTCTTGAACTCATGGACATCACCAGACGCTGTGTTTCCTCCTTTTTGATGCTCTGCCAGGCCTTCACTGCGGTGGTTTTCAGTAGCTGTTTGTTTGTGGGCCTTTCTGTCTGAAGTTTAGTCTTTAGCAATTGAAATGCATGCTCAATTGGGTTGAGATCAGGTGTCTGACTTGGCCATTCAAGAATATTCCACTTCTTTGCTTTAATAAACACCTGGGTTGCTTTGGCTTTATGTTTTGGGTCATTGTCCATCTGTAGTATGAAACGACGACCAATCTGTTTGGCTGCATTTGGCTGGATCTGAGCACACAGTATGGCTCTGAATACATCAGAATTCATTCTGCTGCTTCTGTCCTGTGTCACATCATCAATAAACACTAGTGACCCAGTGCCACTGGCAGCCATGCATGCCCAAGCCATCACACTACCTCCGCCGTGTTTTACATATGATGTGGTATGCTTTGGATCATTAGCTGTACCACGTCTTCGCCATACCTTTCTCTTTCCATCATTCTGGTAGAGGTTGATCTTGGTTTCATCTGTCCAAAGAATGTTCTTCCAGAACTGTGCTGGCTTTTTTAGATGTTTTTTTAGCAAAGTCCAGTCTAGCCTTTTTATTCTTGATGCTTATGAGTGACTTGCACCGTGCAGTGAACCCTCTTTATTTACTTTTATGCAGTCTTCTCTTTATGGTAGATTTGGATATTGATACGCCTACCTCCTGAAGAGTGTTGTTCACTTGGTTGGCTGTTGTGAAGGGGTTTCTCTTCACCATGGAGATTATTCTGCGATCATCCACCACTGTTATCTTCCGTGGGCGCCCAGGTCTTTTTGCATTGATGAGTTCACCAGTGCTTTCTTTCTTTCTCAGGATGTACCAAACTGTAGATTTTGCCACTCCTAATATTGTAGCAAGTTCTCGGATGTTTTTTTTCTGTTTTGCAGCTTAAGGATGGCTTGTTTCACCTGCATGGAGAGCTCCTTTGACCGCATGTTTACTTCACACCAAAACCTTCCAAATGCAAGCACCACACCTCAAATCAACTCCAGGCCTTTTATCTGCTTAATTGAGAAAGACATAACGAAGGGATTGCCCACACCTGTCCATGAAATAGCCTTGGAGTCAATTGTCCAATTACTTTTGGTCCCTTTAAAAACAGGGTGGCACATGTTAAGGAGCTGAAACTCCTAAACCCTTCATCCAATTTTCATGTGGATACCCTCAAATGAAAGCTGAAAGTCTGAACTTCAACTGCATCTGAATTGTTTTGTTTAAAATTCATTGTGGCAATGTCTAGAACCAAAATTAGAAAAATGTTGTCTCTGTCCAAATATATATGGACCTAACTGTATTTGTGTCTGAACAGTCAGGGAGACACTATTACTGTTTATTTATGGATAAAAGGCCAAAAGCTGGATAATAAAGAGATTTGAACCGTGGAACTGCAAAACTAAACTTCCAGTTATCTGGCCTACACCAGAATATTTTAAACAGATATATTTGTGTCTGAACACTGAGCGAGACACTAGAGATGAGCGTTGTTCGACTCGAACTGTTCGCCAATCTCAAATTCGAGCTGTTTTCGGCGGTGTTCGAGCCGTTCGGCGAACACGAACGATTTGAAAAAAATTTGGCTGTTCGAGGTTATGTTCGATAACTGTTCGTGCACCAAAATCATAACTGGATTTTTTCTCAGTAATGATGAAAATTAATGTTAATACGCAGTTTGAGTGTACAGCGGGCCGGGGGGAGGGGCAGGGGATGGATCTCTGCAGGAATAATGAAGATCTCCATTTTTTTTTCTCTTTCCCGCATTTACAGTGGGGAGGTGCAATCTGTCAGCCTATCAGCAGCGCACAGAAGTGCTTTTTTTCACACAAGCAGTGTATGTCACATGTCCTTGCCCTATAAGACCCAGCCATTTTCCCCGTCGCCATCATTTTCTCACTGCTGCATCTGCGTGTTAGACGGTACCGCTGTTGCTGTGTGCGCTATACCTTGTTAATTTCAAGCCAATTTTCGCACAAATCTACAGATAGCTTGGGAGTAGGGAATAGTTGTGATTGCAGTCCTTTTAAGGACTAGATTACAGCATTTCCTACGACTTTTATCAGGCAGGTCTGTGCTCTTAAATAGATAGATTGGGAGTAAAGGCTAATTGTAATTGCAGTCCTTTTCAGGACTAAGTTACATCAGTTCTTAACAGTTTTTGCCAGGCAGGTCTGTGCCAGTGCTGTGCAAGATTTTTTCACAGCATTTGGCTAAATCTAGCAAAGCTAATCCATTTTGGCCTATTGCAGAGTGTGTTAGTCAGTGGAGTAGCCTATCTGTGTTGCAAGCTACACCACCTGTGTATAGAATACCAATTTTTTTACTGCACCTAGTGAAGTAAAACCTTTTTGGCATAGCATCATTCTATTAGTCCATTTATACTGACCTCCATCAGGTTGCAAATTGAATATAATTTTTTTCTTCATCTAGCTCTGAAAAAATATTTGGGCTTCTAGCAGTGTGTGGGACTTGTTCTATTAGTCCATCTATACTGACCTCCACCAGGTTGCAAACTGAATATAATTTTTTTCTGCATCTAGCTCTGAAAAAAATATTTGGGCTTCTAGCAGTGTGTGGGACTTGGTCTATTAGTCCATCTATACTGACCTCCATCAGGTTGCAAATTGAATATAATTTTTTTCTGCATCTTGCTCTGAAAAAATATTTGGGCTTCTAGCAGTGTGTGGGACTTGGTCTATTAGTCCATCTATACTGACCTCCATCAGGTTACAAATTAAAAATAATTTTTATCTGCATCTAGCTCTGAAAAAATATTTGGGCTTCTAGCAGTGTGTGGGACTTGTTCTATTAGTCCATCTATACTGACCTTCACAAGGTTGCAAATTGAATATATTTTTTTTCTGCATCTAGCTCTGAAAAAATATTTGGGCTTCTAGCAGTGTGTGGGACTTGTTCTATTAGTCCATCTATACTGACCTCCACCAGGTTGCAAATTGAATATAATTTTTTTCTGCCTCTAGCTCTGAAAAAATATTTGGGCTTCTAGCAATGTGTGGGACTTTTTCTATTAGTCCATCTATACTGACCTCCATCAGGTTGCAAATTGAATGTAATTTTTTTCTGCATCTAGCTCTGAAAAAATATTTGGGCTTCTAGCAGTGTGTGGGACTTGTTCTATTAGTCCATCTATACTGACCTCCATCAGGTTGCAAATTGAATATAATTTTTTTCTGCATCTAGTTCTGAAAAAATATTTGGGCGACTAGCAGTGTGTGGGACTTGGTCTATTAGTCCATCTATACTGACCTCCACCAGGATGCAAATTGAATATAATTTTTTTCTGCATCTAGCTCTGAAAAAATATTTGGGCTTCTAGCAGTGTGTGAGACTTGGTCTATTAGTCCATCTATACTGACCTCCATCAGGTTGCAAATTAAAAATAATTTTTATCTGCATCTAGCTCTGAAAAAATATTTGGGCTTCTAGCAGTGTGTGGGACTTGTTCTATTAGTCCATCTATACGGACCTCCATCAGGTTGCAAATTGAATATAATTTTTTTCTGCATCTAACCCAGCCAATAGTTTTGGCCTAATACCACAGTTTGGCCACTCAGCTCTGCTCGGTTCCCATCCATTGTTTTTTTGTGCAAACAACTCCAGAGTTGTGAATTAGTTAACCACCAAAATGAGTGAAAAAAGGCCTGCTGCTGGTGGAAAGTGGAATAGGCGTGTTGGGAAGGGGAAAAGTGGTTGTGTCCGTGGGGTAGGTGTTAAAGCAACAGTAACATCTGCAGAAGAAAGACCATCTTCCAGCCAAACTAAAATGTCTACTTCTTTTAGCGGACAATGTGATAAGATTCCTTTCTTACGGCCATGCCAATCGCTACAAATTCCAGTTGAGGCACAAAAACAGCAGGTGCTTCAACGGATATCAAGTGCTCCTTTAAGTGGGCTCTCCTCCACATCAACTTCAACATCACAAATACTCCAGTCCTCAGAGGTGTCACCCCAATCGCACTTGCTTCCTCACAGCTCCCAAATCTCCAGCTGCCCGTCTGATTATGAGGTAGAACAGATGGTTGAGTCTGCAGAGCTGTTTACTCATACTATAGCCTGGGAATCAGAGGTCGGCTCCAGCGCTACTGTGAATCCAGACGAGGAAATGATCTGCACTGATGCCCAGAATCTTTATGAGTCGGATCCAGGACCTGATGTAGAAGGTTCTGACCATAATGTAGACCCTCATTCCCAAACTGTAACTCCTGTTGGTGGAGACAATGAGGAAGACGATGATGAGACTCAAATACCTGATTGGAGCGACAACTTTAGTTTTTTGTCAGGGCAGGAACAGGTTGGCTCTGAGGACGACGGGTGTGATAACACACAGGGTGATGATGATGAGGTTGCAGATCCCACTTACTGTCAACCCACAGTCAGCCAAAAGATGAGGTCAGCAGAGGAGGTGGAGGAGAATGCTAGTGACGACGAGGTCAGGTTGCACCTTCCTGGACAGAGACGTTGTACTGGAAGCACGTCAACAACTGCAACCTCAAACACAACTCTGCCTCTCACCACAAGTCGTGGTGGCTCTTCAGGTTGCATGGGTGATATGCCTTGCATAGCCTGGGCATTTTTTCAGATCGATAAAGATGACCCAACTCGTGTTATCTGTAACATTTGTCAGCAAAAGCTAAGTAGAGGCCAAAAAATTCATAGTTTGAGTACTTCATGCATGACCCGGCACATGGACATGAAGCATATGTTGCAGTGGGAAGCTCACTGTGCTACAATGCGGCCTAGCCGGCCGGGCCAACCACCGTCTGCCACATCTTGTACATCCGCGGCCTCTTCATCCTCTGTGACTGGGGTGACAGCAGTCACACCTGTTTTGGGACGCAGACCTGCCACCTCTTTACCCGCAACAGCCAGCGTGATGGGCAGGTCATCATTTTCTTTGGAGGTGGTAACACCAGCTGGTGTTGAGCGCTGTCCGACATCGATAGCACCACCTTTGGATCAAGGCAACCTAACATGTCCGCCTGCTTCTTCCTCACAGACCGGCAGTTTGCCGGGGACACCCTTATCAACCCCGTCTAAGCACAACAGCCAGCCCTCGGTCCCTCAGATGTGAACAAGTAAAAGACCATTTCCTCTTAGCCATGAGAAAGCTAAGAGGTTGAATTTCACCATCTGCAAGCTCTTGGCTACAGAAATGCTGCCTTTCCTCCTGGTGGACACAGAGGATTTTCGAGACCTTATGTCCTTCGCAGTGCCCCAGTACCAGATGCCCAGTCGGCACTACTTCTCAAAGAAAGGTGTGCCTGCACTCCACCAGCATGTCGCACACAACATCACCGCTTCTTTGAGAAACTCTGTGTGTGACAGGGTGCATTTCACTACAGACACTTGGACGAGTAGGCATGGACAGGGGCGTTACATGTCGCTGACTGGGCACTGGGTAACTATGGTGACAGCAGGACAAGGTGCTGCTGTCCAAGTCTTGCCGTCCCCACGAGTTGTGCGTCAATCCTCTTTATCTCAAAGTTCCTCCACTGCTTCTGCTTCCTCAACCTCCTCTCGGTCCTCCACCTGCACCCAAAGCCTGTCTGGTCATGCCACAAGCTTTCTAACTGCGCAGAAGGGATCCTGCCCACCTCTTTACTATGCTGGCAGTAGGGCTCAACGTCATCAGGCGGTTTTTACTTTGAAATGTCTGGGAAATGTGAGTCACACAGCTGAGGAGTTGTGGTCAGCTCTGGAGAACCAATTTCATGAATGGTTGTCTCCACTGGACCTGAAACCAGGGAAGACCGTGTGCGACAATGCTGCAAACCTGGGTGCGGCCCTTTGCCGGGGCAATGTCACACACGTGCCTTGTATGGCTCACGTGTTGAACCTGATTGTCCAGCAATTTTTAGACCACTATCCCGGACTAGATGGCCTTCTGCAGAGGGCACGGTCGCTGTGTGCTCACTTCCGCCGTTCGCATCCCGCAGCTCAGCGACTTACATCTCTACAGAAGTCGTTGGGCCTGCCACTTCACCGGCTAAAATGCGATGTGCCTACCCGATGGAATTCAACTCTGCACATGTTGCAGCGACTGTGGCAGCACCGACAAGCCCTCGTGTAATACGTTCTGACGTATAGCCTGGGCCAACGAGATCCAGAGGTGGGGCAAATCACGCTGGAGGAGTGGTCTCAGATCAGGGACCTATGCACCCTTCTGCACAGTTTTGAAATGCCGACGAAGATGTTTAGTGCTGACGATGCCATTATCAGCATGACTATTCCGGTGATTTACATGCTGGAGCACATGTTAAACAGAATTCGGAGTCAGGTGGTGGCACAAGAGGAGGTGGAGGAAGTAGAGGAGGAGGAGTTGTATGCGGAAGGGCTAACATCTGCAAGGTCCAGACGGTCGGCAGCACAAAGGCGGCAGGCATGTGAGGGTGGGGGAGATGGTTTTACCAGGGCGCATGGTAGCAGCCAAACTAGTGAGGAAGGTGCAGGAGCCCATGAAGAAGTGGAGGACGAACTGATGGAAGACTCATCAGATGAGGGAGACCTTGATCACATTTCTGTTGTGCGAGGTTGGGGGGAGAGGACAGAGGAAGGACGCATGATTGTTACCTCGCCACCAACACAACAGGGACTTGGTGCTCCTGGATGCGCAAGACACATGAGTGCCTTCTTGCTGCACTACCTGCAACATGACACTCGAATTGTGAGATTTAGAAATAATCCTGACTACTGGGTTGCCACACTGTTAGATCCCCGGTACAAAACTAAATTTGCAGAAATTATTCCTGCCATAGAAAGGGATGCACGCATGCAGGAGTATCAGCAGAGAATGTTGCAGAATCTTACATGTGCTTTTCCACAAAACACCAGTGGTGCACGTAGTGAATCTCACAGTTCCAACTTGCCAACCGTGGGACCGTTGAGTGTTCAGCACTCAAACCGTAACAGAAACACAGTATCTGCTGGTAACATCAAATTTTGCGAAATCATTTCACCACTTTTTTAGCCCATCCTTTGCAAGGCCACAGGAGACAAGAAGTCTGACACATAGTCAACGCCTAGAGACGATGGTACAGGAGTATCTCCAAGTAAACATTGATGCCATGACTGTGTCACTGGACCCTTGCTCTTTTTGGGCTTCCAATCTGGATAAATGGCCGGAGCTAGCCACTTACGCCTTGGAGATCTTGTCATGCCCCGCAGCCAGCGTTCTGTCTGAACGTGTGTTCAGCGCTGCTGGTGGTGTGCTGACAGATAAGCGCACGCGGCTCTCCACTGATAATGTAGACAGACTCACGTTCATAAAGATGAACAAATCATGGATCCGAAACGACTTTTCTACCCCTGAGTCATCCTGGGGAGGGTAACAGCTTGACGATTGGTTAAAATCACCTCACCAACCGTTTTAAGCTTTCAAATTACTAATTTGTAGCAGTGTGCAGCACTGATTATATTAGGCCATCTATACTAAGCTCCACCAGATTTAAAATTACTAATCATGTTTATCTGTATCTTGGCTGGAAAATAATTTGGGCTTTGCAGCAGTGTGCAGTACTGATTCTATTAGACCATCTATACTAAGCTCCACCAGATTTAAAATTAATAATAATTTTTAGCTGCATCTAGCCCGGAAAATAATTTTGGGGCTCCGAGATGCGCAAGACACATAAGTGCCTTCTTGCTGCACTACCTGCAACATGACCCTCAGATTGTCAGAATTCGAAGTAATCCTGACTACTGGGTTGCCACACTCTTAGAACCCCCACACTCTTCGATCAACCTTTTCATTTTAATAAAGAACAAAAAAATGGTCATTTTTGAAATTATAAGCATTAGCAGGTTTTTAGAAACTGAAATCAAACAGTTTTCAACTCAAAACTTTATTCTAGGTGATGTTACATTTGCACATAGTACCCCTTGTTCGAAAGGAGCTTCTGAACTCTCTCGTCCATTGTATTTGTCAGGTTTTGGATGGTTTCTGCTTCAATTGTTTTGCATGAGGACAGAATACCCTCCCAGAGCAGTTGCTTAGATGTGAACTGCCTCCCGCCATCATAGTGTAACATACCTGGCGGCGTCCTTGCATGGTGGTCCATCTCCCACTGTGCAAGAGGGCGCACTTGATCTCCTGTCCAGAATGTCTCTCTGGCTTCCCTCCATGCTGTCTGTTTGTGTCTGTTTCTGCTGCTTAAGGGCGGCGCCCGATCACTTCCTGCCTTTTGTACCTGCTGTGGGTCACACCCCTTGTGCGTCCTCAGCCTATTGCTGTCTGTCACTTGGTATATAGCTCAGCAGCTCCCTTCTATCCCTGCCTGAGCATAGTGTTTCCTTCAGTGTGTGCTTGCACTCTGAAGGTGCCAGGTCCCGTCTCTTGTCTCCTGTTTTTTGTATCAGTTCCCGTGTCTGAACTGAGTCCTGTATGTCTCCTGCTTTGCGGTATCAGCTCCCGTGTCTGAACTGAGTCCTGTATGTCTCCTGCTTTGCGGTATCAGCTCCCGTGTCTGAACTGACTCCTTTCTGTGTTCTCTTGTCTGTCCTGTCTGAACACGCTCCTAGCCTGTTCCTCTCGCCTTCTTGTGGCCGATTTCCTAGACCCGCTCCTGTGTCTGGTCTGTCCTGTCTGAACACGCTCCTTGCCTGTTCGTTCCGCCTCTCTGGGGGCCGTATTCCCAGACCCGCTCCTGTATCCCTCTGCAGTGTCGGTCTCCTCCGTACACTCAGTTCCAGTCTGAACTCTCTCCTGTCCTTTACCTGTTTTGCCTCTATGTCCGTTCCCTTCCTTTTTCTGCAGAGTCTGAACTCGTACCTAACTCCTGCTTGTTGTCTCTGCAAGTACTGTGTGAGTATCTGGCTCTGTCTTTCCCTTCCTGTCTGTTCCGTGTGAACAGAGCCCTGTCCTCCCTGCTCAGCCTTGTCTGCACTCTAGCTGTGCTTGCCTGTAACCCTCTGCCTGTATTGTTCCTGAGTCCCGGTGTGTACTGGGTCCTATCCCGCCTGTGTTCCTACCTGCTAGTGCCTCCCTGTCTGCACTCTAGCTGTGCTTGCCTTTACCCCCCTGCCTGCATACCCGCCTGCCTGCATACCAGTCGTGCTTGCCTATACCCACCAGTCTGTGTGCCAGCCTACCAGCCTGTTCCTGTATTCCCCTGTGTGGGTCAACAGCCGTGTCCGGGGTCTGTCCTGGAGTGGCACCTGGTCCCTCTGCTCGGTTCCTCCTTGGTGCACTGGCGTCGTATGCCGTCGTGCGACCCTGGTCGGATCAGGTGAATACTTAGTCACGCCCCTCCAGGCATTCACTCTCCGGCACGGTCCAGTGGAATCACTACCAATCACACGCACACGCCGCTTAGCCCGGGCATGTGCATAACAGCATGCTCAGGCCATGGTTCCCGTTGAGCCCCACGGCCTTCGCTCTTTGAGAAGTTTTTCCAGCGAATACATGCATTAAAATAAATAAATAAATTTTTTTCCCCCTTTAGCTGAGTTCCAGGCGAATTACGCACCCGTCCAGATGGATCTATCAGCCCTCGTTCCTGCGGATCCGCCACGTTACTATGGGGATCCAAGACAGTGTCGTGCATTTGTGGAGCAATGCATGCTACACTTTAAGGCCTACCCTCTCTATTTTCCTTCCGATTGGGCTAAAGTGGCCTTTATGATTGACTACCTAGCGGGTGATGCCTTGAAATGGGTCACCCCCCTATGGGAAGCATGGGATCCTGTCATCCTTGACCTGCAGGCCTTCCTGGTGGCCTTTCGTATGGTCTTCGAGGACCCTAACTCTGAAGCCCCTGCTGAAGCTTCACTTCCCAATATCCCGGAGCAGCCCCGACGGGTAATGTGTGTGGGTAGCGCAATAGTCCTCCAGCCCAATGAGACTACTGCCCACCCAGAATCCTCACAGGGTGACTACGCTTTCCGGAATACTTCTCTCAACCTCAAGAGGCAGTCCAGACGTGCTAGACTTAGAGGCAAGCCGTCACGCCAGGGTCTGTCCTCCCTGAGACCTCCTGACCCCAACCTTGAAGTCCCTACTGAAGCTTCATCTCCCTGTATCCCGGAGAAACCCCAATGGGTAATGTGCGTGGGTAGTGCACCAGTTCTCCTGGCCGAAGAGACTTCTGCCCATCCAGACTCCACACAGGAGAACTTCCTGCACCCGGCATCAGATGCTTCTTTCTCTTTAACCGGTGTGCATGTCCAAGGATGCTCCAAAGCTGTGGTTACCTCAGAGTCTGTGCACCTCTACTACCTGGCGGAGGATCCCCTGTTGCCTCCTGAACCCTCCGGGATACCACTCGATGACAAATGGAGAGAGACTTCTCTACACCCGGTACTCAATACTTTGTCCGCTTCGTCCTGTGAGCCTGACAATGGGTACCCCAAAGTGGTAGTTACCTCCGAGTCTCTACACCCCTCCGACCAGGCGGAGGATCTCCAGTTGTCTCCTGAACCCTTCGGGGTGCTACCTGGTAGCGAAAGGACAGAGACTCTCCTATACTCTGTACCTGATACCTCGCTCGCTTCGTCCAGTGAGTCCAACCTAGTGTACTCCGAAGCAGAGGTTACTCCTGAGTCTCTACACCCCTCCGACCAGGCGGAGGACCTCCAGTTGTGTTCAGAATCCTTCGGGGTGCCACCTGGTGGTGAATGGACAGAGACTTTCCTATATCCTGGATCTGATACCTCGCTTGCTTCGTCCAGTGAGTCCGACCTAGTGTACTCTGAAGCAGAGGTTACCCGTGAGTCTCTACACCCCTCTGACCAGGCGGAGGACCGCCAGCTGTCTCCAGAACCCTTCGGGGTGCCACCTGGTGGTGAATGGACAGAGACTTTCCTATACTCGGTACCCGATACCTCGCCTGCTTCCTCCAGTGAGTCCGACCTAGTGTACTCTGAAGCAGAGGTTACCCGTGAGTCTCTACACCCCTCTGACCAGGCGGAGGACCGCCAGCTGTCTCCAGAACCCTTCGGGGTGCCACCTGGTGGTGAATGGACAGAGACTTTCCTATACTCGGTACCCGATACCTCGCCTGCTTCCTCCAGTGAGTCCGACCTAGTGTACTCTGAAGCAGTTGTTTTCTCTGAGCCTCTGCACTCTTCTGACCCGGCGGAGGACCTCCAGTTGTTTCCTGAATCCTCCGGGATACCACCAGATAACAAAGAGACAGTGACTTTTCCTCATTATGTACGTGATAACCCGTCTATTTCTTCCTGTGAGCTTGACAAGATGTACCTCGAAGCAGAGATTACCCTTAAGTCTCTGTCCCCCTCCAACCCAGTGAACGACTGGCCCTCGAATTCCCTGCGGAAGATTCTGGCAGGCCTGAAGAAGAGGGGGCGTAAGGGGGGAGGTACTGTAACATACCTGGCGGCGTCCTTGCATGGTGGTCCATCTCCCACTGTGCAAGAGGGCGCACTTGATCTCCTGTCCAGAATGTCTCTCTGGCTTCCCTCCATGCTGTCTGTTTGTGTCTGTTTCTGCTGCTTAAGGGCGGCGCCCGATCACTTCCTGCCTTTTGTACCTGCTGTGGGTCACACCCCTTGTGCGTCCTCAGCCTATTGCTGTCTGTCACTTGGTATATAGCTCAGCAGCTCCCTTCTATCCCTGCCTGAGCATAGTGTTTCCTTCAGTGTGTGCTTGCACTCTGAAGGTGCCAGGTCCCGTCTCTTGTCTCCTGTTTTTTGTATCAGTTCCCGTGTCTGAACTGAGTCCTGTATGTCTCCTGCTTTGCGGTATCAGCTCCCGTGTCTGAACTGAGTCCTGTATGTCTCCTGCTTTGCGGTATCAGCTCCCGTGTCTGAACTGACTCCTTTCTGTGTTCTCTTGTCTGTCCTGTCTGAACACGCTCCTAGCCTGTTCCTCTCGCCTTCTTGTGGCCGATTTCCTAGACCCGCTCCTGTGTCTGGTCTGTCCTGTCTGAACACGCTCCTTGCCTGTTCGTTCCGCCTCTCTGGGGGCCGTATTCCCAGACCCGCTCCTGTATCCCTCTGCAGTGTCGGTCTCCTCCGTACACTCAGTTCCAGTCTGAACTCTCTCCTGTCCTTTACCTGTTTTGCCTCTATGTCCGTTCCCTTCCTTTTTCTGCAGAGTCTGAACTCGTACCTAACTCCTGCTTGTTGTCTCTGCAAGTACTGTGTGAGTATCTGGCTCTGTCTTTCCCTTCCTGTCTGTTCCGTGTGAACAGAGCCCTGTCCTCCCTGCTCAGCCTTGTCTGCACTCTAGCTGTGCTTGCCTGTAACCCTCTGCCTGTATTGTTCCTGAGTCCCGGTGTGTACTGGGTCCTATCCCGCCTGTGTTCCTACCTGCTAGTGCCTCCCTGTCTGCACTCTAGCTGTGCTTGCCTTTACCCCCCTGCCTGCATACCCGCCTGCCTGCATACCAGTCGTGCTTGCCTATACCCACCAGTCTGTGTGCCAGCCTACCAGCCTGTTCCTGTATTCCCCTGTGTGGGTCAACAGCCGTGTCCGGGGTCTGTCCTGGAGTGGCACCTGGTCCCTCTGCTCGGTTCCTCCTTGGTGCACTGGCGTCGTATGCCGTCGTGCGACCCTGGTCGGATCGGGTGAATACTTAGTCACGCCCCTCCAGGCATTCACTCTCCGGCACGGTCCAGTGGAATCACTACCAATCACACGCACACGCCGCTTAGCCCGGGCGTGTGCATAACACATAGACACTCCTTTTGATGATGCTCCAGAGGTTCTGAATGGGGTAGAGGTCAGGGGAGCATGGGGGTCACACCATAAGTTTGTCCCCTTTTATGCCCATATCAGCCAGAGATGCAGATGTGTTATGTGCAGCATGAGACGGTGCATTATCATGCATGAAAATGATCTTGCTGTGGAATACACGGTTCTTCTTCTTGAACCATGGCAGGAAGTGCTGTTTGAGAAACTCCACATACATTATGGAGTTCATCTTTACCCCTTCAGGGATCCTAAAGGGGCCGACAATCTCTCTCCCCATGATTCCAGCCCAAAACATTACTCCACCTTCTCCTTGTTGGCGCTGTAGCCGTGTTTGCATGGGGTGTCCATCAACCAGCCATCCTCCACTCCATCCATCTGGACCATCGAGCGTTGCACGGCACTCATCCGTGATCAAAACAGTTTTGAAATCAGTCTTCATGTATTGTTTGGCCCACTGTAGCCGTTTCTGCTTGTGTACAGTGGATAGAGGAGGTCAACAGGATGGCATACGCACAGCTGCAAACCTCTGAAGGACCCTGCATTTTGTTGTTCGGGGGACGTTGGAGGCACCAGCAGCTTCAAAAACTTGTCTGCTGCTATGTCAAGGCTTTTTTGCCGCTGCTCTTTTAACCTGACGTAATTGCCTGTAGGAAAGAGTCCTCAATTTGCCCTTATCAGCACTCACACGTGTGTACTGTGAATCTGCTACATACTTCTTGATTGCAAAGACACTTCATCCTGATCATCGCACAATGTTGATTGTAGTCATGCCTTGACCTAAACACTCCACAATTTGTTGCTTCTCAGCAGCCGACACATAATTTTTCTTGCCCATTTTGGCAGAAAATGTAGGCTGCTTAATAATGTGGGACAGCCTTCTTAAGTAGTCTTGCCTTTTATTGGACACACCTGCCAAACTAATTAGCACAAGTGTCTGCAATTGGTTACAGTGATATAAAGAGCCCTGACACACATCACCATCAATGAGTTTAACTGACAAACAAACAAGTTCTTCCCTTATCACTCCTAAACACTTTTTGCATAATAATTTGGAACACAGTGTACATGTGCTTTTCCACAAAACACCAGTGGTTCACGTAGTGAATCTTACAGTTCTAACTGGCCAACCGTGGTCTGTATGAAGTTGTTCAATAAAGGGCCCAAAATTAAGATAACATAGACGGGAGAGGTCTCTATGAATAGGAATTCCTAAGTATTTGATACCCTGCGAGGGCCAGGCAAAGGGAAAGTTGGACTGGATGGAATCCTGTATGGATTTGGGGAGGGAGACATCGAGGGCCTCAGACTTCGCTGCATTGATTTTAAAATTTGACCATGTAACAAAGTGATCTATTTCAGCCATAACAGCAGGGATAGAAATATGTGATTGAGTAATATATACTAGGACATCATCAGCAAATAGAGAGCACTTGTACTCGGTGCCTCCCACCTCAATCCACCTAATATTGGGGTTATGGCGAATTGATGAGAGCAGGTGCTCCGTCACTAGGATGTATAAGAGAGGGGACAGAGGACATCCCTGCCTTGTCCCATTGGTGATTATGAAAGTTGATGAAAATGTTCTGACGCGCCCCCTGGGCCTTGGGACACCCGGAGCCGGACCCTTTTTGGTGGATGCTGGTGGTTGTAGTCTCCGTGGTGGCGACCCGGTTCCGTGGCTCAGGGCGGTCAAACCAGTGGCGGAACTATTTATGTGGTTTTGATGTTTAAACGTCCGACTACGCCACCCGTGGATTGCGGTCAGAGTGAATGGCCACTGCAGGGCAGACCGCTGAGGCTGGTGTTGTGGGTGCAGCAGAGCGTAGCATAACTCCTCACGGGAGGAGTATAGCCTCAGCGCAGTGTATGCGGAGGATGGGGGTGATGGTGCAGCGCAGCAGCAGTAACGACATGGAGTCAGTGATGCAGTACAGGGCCTTTACTCACAGTTCTTATTATCCAGACCACTTCTGCAGGTAACAGCTGCCCACGTCGTACTGTGCTCACCAGGTGAGGGGCTCAGACAACTCCCAGATTACTTTGGAGCGCTTCACAGGACCCCCTTTGTGTGTACTTTGTCTGGCCTTTCTTACCAACCCTTCTGTCCGGCTACCTCGGGCCTCCTCTTGGTAAACTTGGCACCAGTTTCCCTGACCCTATGTGGTGCCTTCCTAGCGGGTGTAGTGAGGGGCTGCGCCACATAAAATGTCACAGCCTCCGGTTTCTAGCTGAGGGTTGTTTCCCGCCTCCACTAGTTTCGGGGACCGGTCTCCCCCTTTGGCCTGACCTCTCCACGCAGGTGGATTCGGGCGTGCGGTGGCGACTCGCCCGTCCGCACCCCTGGGATCCCTTTGTTCCTCATTCCTGGAGCCTTCTCCGCTCTTCTTCCTTCCTTCTCCCTCTTCCAGGCCTGGGCCTCTGTTACTAGGCCCGCCTCCGGAGCAGAGCTCATGCAGAGCCCCTGCTCCCTGTCACTTCTGCTCAGACTTCTCTGCACTGAACTAAGATGGTGCCCACCTTTTATACTCCCTTCTCAATGCACCCAGGAACTGCTTCCTCCCTGCTCCTGCACTACAGGGTACCCCTTCATCAGTGTTCCCTTCCCCCACTCCAGCCAGGGACCGGGACTGACGTGCCCATCTCAGGGGCATATTGGTCGCCCTGCCCCACGGCAATGTGGTGTAATGCATGCAGGTGTCGGGTCCTGATCCACACTCCATCCTTACCTGAGAGTGAGATATCACACCTCTGGGTGAGGTGCAATACCTCTGTAGCAACCGAGCCCTCAGGGTGCTACAGTTCCATTTATCTTCAGCCTAGGTGACGTATTGTGATACAGGGCCGTGATTTTGGCTATAAAAGGGTCCCCTAGACCCCTACCCCAAGCTTTTTAAGAGAATAATATATGACGTGCCAGGAGACTCTATGGAATGCTTTCTCAGCATCCAACGAGAGTATCAAATTACAAATTTTTAACTGCATCTAGCCCAGGAAATACTTTGTGCCTAGTAGCAGTGTCTGCTAGTCAGCGGATTATCCCGGCTGTTAAGCAAGCTACACCACCTGTAGTTTGGACACTTAATTTTTTCAAAGGAAATGCTTCGGGACCACGGGATACTCAGTGAAGAGATTCAGGAGGCACCCCAAGGCATGGGAGCTGGGACTGGCGGTAGGATGCCTTGCAGTGGACAGCCGAGCTCGATCCTTATAAAAGCTTTTTAACTGCAGCAGCTTTAGTGGACGCTACTGGAGCTGGAATTACGCGGCTGCTGGCATGAGACTTGCCCTCCAATAGATCCTTGTAAATGGATTTAAAGTGTATTCATTCAAATTAGAGAGACAATTTAAATTAAAAAGCTTAGAGCTGCCTCCACCACAGGGGGGCTCTCTCGACCCACCAGCGGACAGGCACCAGTATTGGGAGAGGGGGGCTGGCTGTCAGGGTCCACCGCGGCTCTGGCACAAACTCGGCGACACGGAGGTGGCACGGGCAGGAACGGACTGGCCGTGTCGGCTTCTCACATTTTGGATTTTAGAAGGGCATGACATGCTTATATCTGTGTCTCCCCCTCCTTTTACTCCTCCACCTCTTTTCTTTTCGCATGACTATATGTACTTGTCACTTTTCCATGTGTTAGTTATGTCTTCTGAGCAGTTTGTCAGCTTTTGGACACCTTTGAAGGTGTTTTCTATGTGTTTCTATGTGTTTTTGTTTGCCTGCCATTTGTTTTAACGGTGTTCGAAGGTGTTCGACGAACAGTTCGACGATCAGTTCGGCGAACACACGGGTGTTCGCCGAACCGAACCGAACTCGAACACTACGGGGGTGGCTCAACACTACTGACAAGTTTTAGGAAAAACCCCACTAAGAATTTAAAGACACATAGAGCAGGGTCACAGTAACGACAATTTCCCATAAGAAAGGAGAGAGTCTGCTATACAGTTATAGGGTATACAGTGAGTCCAAAGGCTGACCAATTTAAGGAAAAACCTCACTAAGAATTTAAATACACATAGAGCAGGGCCACAGAAACAAGTGCGACATGTTCCCACTAGAAAGGAGAGGCTCTGCTATACAGTTATAGGGTATGCAGTGAGTCCAATGGCTGACCAATTTTACGAAAAACCCCACTAAGAATTTAAAGGCACAGATCAGGGCCACAGTAACGACAAATTCCCGTTAGAAAGGAGAGAGTCTGCTATACAGTTATAGGGTATGCAGTGAGTCCAACGGCTGACCAATTTCAGGAAAACCCCACTAAGAATTTAAAGACACATAGAGCAGGGCCACAGTTACCACAAATTTCCATAAGATAGGAGAGTCTGCTATACAGTTATAGGGTATGCAGTGAATCCAACTGCTGACCAATTTTATTAAAACCCCACTAAGAATTTAAAGACACATAGAGCAGGGCAACAGAAACGACAAATTCCCATAAGAAAGGAGAGAGTCTTCTATACAGTTATTGGGTATGCAGTGAGTCCAACGGCTGACCAATTTTAGGAAAAACCCACTAAGAATTTAAAGACACACAGAGCAGGGCCACAGAAACAAATACGACATATTCCCATTAGAAAGGAGATTTTCTGCTATACAGTTATAGGGTGTGCAGTGAGTCCAATGGCTGACCAATTTTAGGAAAAACTCCACTAAGAATTTAAAGACACATAAAGCAGGGCCACAGTAACGACAAATTCCCATTAGAAAGGAGAGAGTCTGCTATACAGTTATAGGGTATGCAGTGAGTCTAATGACTGACCAATTTTTGGAAAAACCCCACTAAGAGTTTAAAGGCACACAGAGCAGGGCCACAGTAACAAATTCGACATATTCCCATTAGAAAGGAGAGGGTCTGTTATACAGTTATAGGGTATGTAGTTGCGGCGCCCCTGAGGGTCAGTCGCCACAGGGGTACTGCAAGGATGGAGTACAACACTACACCACTCCTGTCCTGTAGGGGGTCTAAATGCACCAGGGTGCTGCCCCGGCCCGGGATAGAGGAGATGAGGGGAACTAAAGATAGGGGGAACCAAGTAGTGGGTGAGGGTGGAGGAAACACTTACACGAAGCACATACAGTATCATATATAATATATGGCCATCTTTAGTTCAAGGTCTTTGATTGTGGGTCTTCTGTCAGGGTCCAGCAAGAGTCTGCAGCTGGCTGAAGATTTGCGGTCCTCGTACTCTGGCCTTGAGACGAGGAGCGGGTCAGAGTTAACCAGTGTCTCTGCCCGGTCAGGGTCCTGGAGGGGAGCAGAGGAGATAGGCTGCACAGGCAAAAGGATCCCTGGGGGATACAGACGGAGCGGAGTCGCCACCTGTATTCTTCACTCTGGCTTAGCCAGAGGGATTCCTGTTGCAAGAGGGGTAACCGGCCCCCGATATCTGACTTTGTCACTTCACGTCTCAGTCAGAAAATCCCGGAAGCTTAGTGGATCCCAGGGGGATACGGACGGAGCGGAGTCGCGACCTGTATCTCTCAACCTGCGTTTATCCAGTGGGACCTGGCCTTACACCGCGTTCATACCACACACAGTCAGGAGAAGACTCAGTGGGAGAACTTACAAAGGAGAGGAACACACTAACGGGGTGTTGACAGGTGCTCCTGATCTACCTGGGAAGTGCCGAACCCCCTTCCTGGTGGCCACAGTACGCCGTGTGTATCAGAGAGAAACTTTGCGGCTGAAAGTGGATCTAAAGTGAGTAAAGACCCGGATGACTTCATTCACTGCCTCCGCTTGTTTATTCCTGCACGGCACTGCACCCACCATTCCTCCACACAGTTCATCAATCACTGCCCTGAGGCCTACTCCGCCTGTGGGGAGTGGTACCAACCGAGCTGCCAGAACATCAGCCTCAGGGGACTGTCGCAGCACTGGCGGCCTTCACCAGAAAGCACAGGTGGCGTAGTCGAAAAACCACTCATCCAAAAAGCCCATTTTTCATGTGACAGCCATGGGCACGGAACGGGTCAAGGCCATGACTGCTTTCCCTTAACAACATCTGCAAGGCCCAGCTCCGAGTATCCCCCATAGCTCAGGGAGACAGTCACACAGTGAGTCCAACGGCTGACCAATTTTAGGAAAAACCCCACTAAGAATTAAAAAACAGACAGAGCAGGGCCACAGTAACAAATACGACAAATACCCATTAGAAAGGAGAGAGTCTGTTATACAGTTATAGGGTATGCAGTGAGTCCAACGGCTGATCAATTTTAGGAAAACCCCCCTAAATATTTAAGACACACAGAGCAGGGTCACAGTAAAAAATATGACATATTCCCAATAGAAAGGAGAGAGTCTGTTATACAGTTATAGGGTGTGCAGTGAGTCCAACGGCTGACCAATTTTAGGAAAATCCCAATTAAGACTTTAAAGACACACAGAGCAGGGCCAGAGTAATGACAAATTCCCATAAGATAGGAGAGTCTGCTATAAAGCTATACGGTATGCAGTGAGTCCAACGGCTGACAAATTTTAATAAAAACTCCACTAAGAATTTAAAGACACATAGAGCAGGGCCACAGTAATGACAAATTCCCATTAGTACGACATGTTCCATTAGAAAGCAGAGAGTCTGCTATACAGTTATAGCGTATGCAGTGAGTCCAACGGCTGACTAGATTTAGGAAAAACCCCACTAAGTATTTAATGACACACAGAGCAGGGCCACAGTAACGAGTACAACATATTTCCATTAGAAAGGAGAGAGTCTCTTATACAGTTTTAGGGTATGCAGTCAGTCCAACGGCTGACCAAATTTAGGAAAAACCCCACTAATAACTTAAAGACACTTAGAGCAGGGCCACAGAAAAGAGTACGACATGTTCACATTAGAAAGGAGAGGGTCTGCTTTACAGTTATAGGGTATGCAGTGAATCCAATGGCTGACCAATTTTAGGGAAAACCCCACTAAGAATTTAAAGACACATAGAGAAGGGACACAGTAATGACAAAGTCACGTTAGAAAGGAGAGTCTGCTATACAGTTATAGGGTATTCAGTGAGTCCAACAGCTGAAAAATTGTAGGAAAAACCCCACTAAGAATTTAAAGACACACAGAGCAGGGCCACAGTAACAAGTACGACATGTTCCGATTAGAAAGGAGAGGGTCTGCTATACAGTTGTAGGGTGTGCAGTGAGTCCAACGGCTGACCAGTTTTAGGAAAAACCCCACTTAGAGTTAAAGACACATAGAACAGGGCCACAGTAACGACAAATTCCCATTAGAAAGGAGAGAGTCTGCTATACAGTTATAGGGTATGCAGTGAGTCCAACGGCTGACCAACTTTAGGAAAAACCCCACAAAGTATTTAAAGACACACAGAGCAGGGCCACAGTAACAAATATGACATATTCCCATTAGAAAGGAGAGAGTCTTTTATACAGTTATAGGGTATGCAGTGTGTCCAACGGCTGACCAATTTTAGGAAAATCCCCACTAAGAATTTAAAGACACACAGAGCAGGGCCAGAGTAACGACAAATTCCCATAAGATAGGAAAGTCTGCTATACATTTATACGGTATGCAGTGAGTCCAACGGCTGACCAATTTTAATAAAAACCCCACTAAGAATTTAAAGACACATAGAGCAGGGCCACAGTAACGACAAATTCCCATTAGTACGACGTGTTCCATTAGAAAGGAGAGATCCTGCCATACAGTTATAGCGTATGCAGTGAGTCCAGCGACTAGCTAATTTTAGGAAAAAAAACACTAAGTATTTAAAGACACACAGAGCAGGGCCACAGTAACGAGTACAATATGTTCCCATTAGATAGGAGAGAGTCTCTTATACAGTTATAGGGTATGCAGTCAGTCCAACGTCTGACCAAATTTAGGAAAAACCCCACTAAGAATTTAAAGACACATAGAGCAGGGCCACAGAAAAGAGTACGACATGTTCCCATTAGAAAAGAGAGGGTTTGCTTTACAGTTATAGGATATTCAGTGAGTCCAATGGCTGACCAATTTTAGAAAAAACCCCACTAAGAATTTAAAGACTCATAGAGCAGGGCCACAGTAATGACAAAGTCCCGTTAGAAAGGAGAGAGTCTACTATACAGTTATAGGGTATGCAGTGAGTCCAACAGCTGACCAATTTTAGAAAAAAACCCACTAAGAATTTAAAGACACATAGAGCAGGGCCACAGTAATGACAAAGTCCAGTTAGAAAGGAGAGAGTCTGCTATGCAGTTCTAGAGTATGCAGTGAGTCCAAAGCCTGACCAATTTTAGGAAAAACCCAAATAAGAATTTAAAGACACACAGAGCAGGGCCACAGTAACAAGAACGACATGTTTCAATTGGAAAAGAGAGGGTCTGCTATACAGTTGTAGGGTGTGCAGTGAGTCCAACGGCTGAACAATTTTAGGAAAACCCCCTCTAAAAGTTAAAGACACATAGAACAGGGCCACAGTAACGAAAATTCCCATTAGAAAGGAGAGAGTCTGCTATAGAGTTATAGCGTTTGCAGTGAGTCCAATGGCTGACCAATTTTAGGAAAAACCCCACAAAATATTTAAAGACACACAGAGCAGGGCCACAGTAACAAATATGACATATTACCATTAGAAAGGAGAGAGTCTGTTATACAGTTATAGGGTATGCAGTGTGTTCAACGGCTGACAAATTTTAGGAAAATCCTCACTAAGAATTTAAAGGCACACAGAGCAGGGCCAGAGAAACGAGTACAACATGTTTCCATTAGAAAGGATAAAGTCTCTTATACAGTTTAAGGGTATGCAGTCAGTCCAACGGCTGACCAATTTTAGGAAAAACCCCACTAAGAATTTAAAGACACATAGAGCAGGGCCACAGAAAAGAGTATGACACGTTCACATTAGAAAGAAGAGGGTCTGCTTTAAAGTTATAGGGTATGCAGTGAATCCAATGGCTGACCAATTTTATGAAAAACCCCACTAAGAATTTAATGACACATAGAGCAGGGACACAGCAATGACAAAGTCACGTTAGAATGGAGAGAGTCTGCTATACAGTTATAGTGTATGCAGTGAGTCCAACAGCTGACCAATTTTAATAAAAACCCCACTAAGAATTTAAAGACACATAGAGCAGGGCCACAGTAGCGACAAATTTCCATTAGAAAGAAGAGAGTCTGCTATACAGTTATAGGGTATGCAGTGAGTCCAACGGCTGATCAAAATTTTAGGAAAAACCCCACTATAAATTTAAAGACACACAGAGCAGAGCCACAGTAACAAGTACGGCATGTTCACATTAGAAAGGAGAGAGTCTGCTATGCCTTTATAGGGTATGCAGTTAGTCCAACGGCTGACCAATTTTAGGAAAAACCCGACAAAGAATTTAAAGACACATAGAGCAGGGCCACAGTTACGACAAATTCCCATAAGAAAGGCAAGAGTTTGCTATACAGTTATTGAGTATGCAGTGAGTCCAACGGCTGACCAATTTTAGGAAAAAGCCCACTAAGAATTTAAAGACAAAAAGAGCAGGGCAAAAGTATCGACAAATTCCCATAGGAAAGGAGAGAGTCTGCTATACAGTTATAGGCTATGCAGTGAGTCCAAAGGCTGACCAATTTTAGGAAAAACGCCACTAAGAATTTAAAGACACACAGAGAAGGGCCACAGTAACAAGTACGACATGTTCCGATTAGAAAGGAGAGGGTCTGCTATACAGTTATAGGGTGTGCAGTGAGTCCAACGGCTGACCAATTTTAGGAAAAACTCCACTAAGAGTTAAAGACACATAGAGCAGGGCCCCAGTAATGAGAAATTCCCATTAGAAAGGAGAGAGTCTGCTATACATTTATAGGGTATGCAGTGAGTCCAACGGCTGACCAACTTTAGGTAAAACCCCACAAAGTATTTAAAGACACACAGAGCAGGGCCACAGTAACAAATATGACATATTCCCATTAAAAATGAGAGAGTCTATTATACAGTTATAGGGTATGCAGTGTGTCCAACTGCTGACCAATTTTAGGAAAAACCCCACTAAGAATTTAAAGACACACAGAGCAGGGCCAGAGCAACGACAAATTCCCATAAGATAGGAAAGTCTGCTGTACTGTTATATGGCATGCAGTGAGTCCAACGGCTGACCAATTTTAATAAAAACCCCACTAAGAATTTAAAGACACATAGAGCAGGGCCACAGTAGCGACAAGTTTCCATTAGTTAGACATGTTCCATTAGAAAGGAGAGAGTCTGCTATACAGTTATAGCGTATGCAGTGAGTCCAACGGCTAACTAATTTTAGGAAAAACCCCACTTAGTATTTAAAGACACACAGAGCAGGGCCAGAGTAACGAGTACAACATGTTCCCATTAGATAGGAGAGAGTCTCTTATACAGTTATAGGGTATGCATTCAGTCCAACGTCTGACCAAATTTAGGAAAAACCCCACTAAGAGTTTAAAGACACATAGAGCAGGGCCACAGAAAAGAGTATGACATGTTCCCATTAGAAAGGAGAGGGTCTGATTTACAGTTATAGGGTGTAGCGTCGGCGTCCCTGCCTCCTGCTAGGCAGGGACGCTGTTCCCCTCACCTCTCTGCTCCGTGCCCAGCGGCTTCCTCCCACTCTGCTTGCAGCGACAGCTCTCCCCCGGTCACTGCGCTTAGGGCACGCGCGCGCGCTCCCCCTCTCTTAAAGGGGCCACGCGCGTCGCCCTAAGGAGTCCCCGGCCAATGGCCGAAGTATCCCTCCATATATAAGGCACCTCCTCCAAAATGGAGGTGCCCGAGCAATGTTGTTGCACTGTTCACTGCTCTGCTTCAGCCCTCAGGTCCCGTTGCCAGTTACCTGCCAGTTACCTGCCAGTTACCTGCCAGTCTCCTGCCAGTTTGCTGCCTGATTCCTGCCCGTCATCCGCTTTCCTGCTTGCTAGCCTGAGGTCCGAAGGTCTGCCTTCCGACACCTGTCAGTCTGTCTATGTACCAGCTTGCCCGCTCACCTGGGAGCGCTCACCTGCTACCTGCCTGATAGCCTACCTGGAGGCTCCGCCGTCACGTGCTGTGACCACCTGCCAGTCCAGAGACTCTTGCCCGCTCACCTGGGAGCGCTCACCTGCTACCTGCCTGATAGCCTACCTGGAGGCTCTGCCGTCACGTGCTGTGACCACCTGCCAGTCCAGAGACTCTTGCCCGCTCACCTGGGAGCGCTCACCTGCTACCTGCCTGTTAGCCTACCTAGACGCTCCGCCGTCACATGCTGTGACCACCTGCTTATCCTGAGACTCTCGCCTGCTCACCTGGGAGCACTCATCTGCCATCTGCCTGCTAGCCTACCTGGAGGCTCAGCCGTCACAGGTCGTACCTGCCTGTTTACCCAGAGACTGCCCCGGTCACTTGCCGTGACCTCCTGCCCGTTTACCCAGAGACTGTCCCGGTCACTTGCTGTGACCTCCTGCCCGTTTACCCAGAGACTGTCCCGGTCACTTGCTGTGACCTCCTGCCCGTTTACCCAGAGACTGTCCCGGTCACTTGTCGTGACCTCCTGCCCGTTTGCCCAGAGACTGTCCCGGTCACCTGCTGTGACCGTCTGCCTGTCTTCCCTGGTCGCCACCCGCTTCCTTACAAGGACTGCCCCCTTGTATAAGTTGCTCAGAGGTTCCGCCTCCCAGACCCATTACAGTATGCTCGGGCCATGGAACCCGGTGGCACCCAAGCTCCCTCGCTCTCGGACCTTTGTCATGAACTGTCCCGACAGAGGTCCCAACAGGAGTCCATCCTGGGTCACCTGCGGAAAGTCAATACTCGCCTGGACACTTTGACTGCCCCACCAGCAACCACCAATACCATAGTATCCTGCTCTGGAATCCGGCTTTCTGCACCTCCTCGCTTCGGAGGCGACTCCGCTCAAGCTCGGGGCTTCATTAACCAGTGCATCCTGCACTTTGAACACCAGTCCCACCAGTTTAATTCCGAACGGGCCAAAGTAGCCTTCATCATGTCCCATCTCACGGGAGAGGCACTGGCTTGGCTAAATCCTCTATGGGAGAGAGGAGACCCTCTGGTGTCCGACCTGCCAGCCTTTCTCACGGCTTTCCGGAGGTCTTCGACGAACCCGGACGGAGGACCTCATCCGCCTCATCTCTGCTACGCCTCCGTCAAGGGAGTCTCACCGTGGGCCAATATGCCATACGGTTCCATACCCTTGCTTCGGAGCTGGCCTGGGATAACGACGCCCTGGTGTCCGTCTTCTGGGAGGGTCTGTCCGGCCGTATTAAAGATGAACTCGCCAGTCGGGACATTCCTACCACTCTCGACGACTTGATTACACTTGCCACCCGGATTGACATCCGGTTCCAGGAGCACGCTAGGGAGGTCACCCGTGAGAGGAGGATTCCACGTCTAGTCCCTACCTCTCAGAGATCCGTCACTCTCCAGGCACACTCACCTGAGCCTATACAGGTCGACCAGATCAAGATGGTCAAGACCCGTCAAGACTTACGTCGTGCCGAGGGGAGCTGTTTCTACTGTGGCAGTAAGGAGCACCGGATCCGTTCCTGCCCTGAGAGGTCGGGAAAAGCCTGTGTCTAGGATCGCTCGGAGAGGTCGCCTTAGACAAAAGTAAACCCTCTCCATCCCTGATGCTGTCTGTTTCTATCTTCTGCGGAGAGAACCGCTATTTTGAACTGGCTCAACTTGACTCTGGAGCTGCTGGAAATCTCATCTCTCAATCCTTGGTAGAAAAATACCACATTCCCACCAAACCTCTGGCCGTACCTTTATCTGTCGCCGCCGTGGATGGGGGCCTCTTACCCCATCCCATCCAACTCATCACCGAATCTCTGACTCTACAGGTGGGAGTGCTGCATTCTGAGAGCATCTCTTTTCATGTTCTGCCTGGACTCTCTCACGCACTATTGCTTGGCCTGCCTTGGCTCCAGAAACATGCACCCGTGCTTGATTGGCAGACCGGAGAGGTCCTTCGCTGGGGACAGGACTGCCATAAGACTTGTCTAGTTCCCGTTCGTCCTGCCCATCCTTCTCCTACCCCAGCCAATCTGCCCGGTCTTCCGGTTCCCTATTGGTCTTATGCGGATGTCTTCAATAAAAAAGAGGCAGAGACTTTACCTCCTCATAGACCATACGACTGCCCAATCAACCTGATGCCCGGCTCTACTCCTCCCCGTGGGCGAATCTACTCTTTGTCCGCTGCTGAAACCCGGTCCATGTCTGAATATATTGAGGAGAACCTGGCCCGGGGATTTATCCGGAAATCTACCTCCCCGGCGGGAGCAGGCTTCTTCTTTGTCAAAAAGAAGGACGGCTCACTCCATCCATGTATAGACTATAGAGGCCTAAACCAGATTACTGTGAAGAATAAATACCCCCTTCCGCTTATTCCTGAATTATTTGACCGTCTGAGGGGGGCTAGAATCTTCACCAAACTGGATCTCCGTGGGGCGTATAACCTGGTCCGTATCCGTCAGGGGGATGAGTGGAAGACGGCATTCAATACCCGGGACGGCCACTATGAGTACCTTGTGATGCCCTTCGGTCTCTGTAACGCTCCTGCCGTCTTTCAAGAGTTGGTCAATGACATTTTCCGTGATCTTCTCTACTCCTGCGTGGTGGTGTACCTGGACGATATCTTGGTCTTCTCTCCGGATCTTCCTACTCACCGGAGGGACGTTCGTCAGGTCCTGCTCAGGCTCAGGCAGAACCACCTCTACGCTAAATATGAGAAGTGCATCTTTGAGCAGACCTCTCTTCCATTTCTGGGCTACATAATCTCTCAGACAGGTCTACAAATGGATCCTGAGAAACTGTCTGCCATCCAGAAGTGGCCCCGACCAGAGGGGTTGAAGGCTATTCAGCGGTTCCTGGGCTTCGCCAACTATTACCGCCTGTTCATACCGCACTTCTCTTCCCGGACCGCCCCTATCTCTGCTCTCACCCGTAAAGGTACGAACCCCAGAGAATGGCCGCCCGAAGCAGAGGAGGCATTTCTTTCCTTAAAACAGGCCTTCCTCTCCGCCTCGGTGCTGCATCTTCTGGACGGCAACAAACAATTCTTCCTAGAAGTTGACGCTTCCTCCTCTGGAGCTGGGGCGGTACTTACCCAAAAATCTTCTTCCGGAAGAAAGGTAACCTGCGGCTTTTTCTCCAAACTTTTCTCCTCTTCTGAGCGCAATTATTCTATAGGAGACCGACAATTGTTGGCCATTAAGATGGCACTGGAGGAGTGGCGTTACCTGCTCGAGGGGGCTCTCCACCCGGTAATAATTTACACTGACCACAAGAACTTGGCATATCTCCAGAGCGCCCAGAGACTTAACCTGCGCCAAGCCCGGTGGTCTTTGTTTTTTGCCCGCTTTGATTTCATTCTTCATTTTCGTCCGGCTGACAAGAACATCAAAGCTGACGCCCTGTCCCGATCCTTTCTGGTGTCTGATCTTGAGGAGGAGCCTAAACACATCATCGATCCCGCCAGAGTAATGCAGGTAGCCCCCGTGGGCCTAAATCATCTCCCTCCCGGTAAGACGTTCGTAACGGAGTCCGATCGGGAGAAGATTCTACACTGGGGTCACTCGTCTAAGCTAGCTGGGCACGCCGGTCAGAAAAAGACCCTCCAGCTTATTACCCGGCACTACTGGTGGCCTACCCTGCACAAGGATGTAATTGACTTTGTTTCTGCCTGTGTGTCCTGCGCCCGCAACAAAGTTCCGAGACGCCTGCCCACCGGCCGCCTTCTTCCTCTGCCTGTGCCTGCTGCCCCGTGGCAACATATAGCTATGGACTTCATAACAGATCTCCCCGTTTCTGCCGGTTGTACGGTCATTTGGGTGGTCGCTGACCGCTTTTCTAAAATGGCTCATTTTATTCCCCTGCCAGGCCTCCCGTCTGCTCCAGAGCTAGCTAAAGACTTTATCCGCCACATCTTCCGTCTCCATGGTCTGCCTCTCCACATCGTGTCGGATCGTGGGGTTCAGTTCACCTCACGCTTCTGGAGAGCCACATGTAAACTGCTCGACGTCACCTTGGACTTCTCCTCCGCTTACCACCCACAGTCCAATGGTCAAGTGGAGCGGATCAATCAGAATTTGACCAGTTACCTCCGGCACTTCGTTAATGCCCACCATTCAGACTGGGTGGATCTCCTACCATGGGCCGAGTTCTCTTACAACAATCACGAGAGCGAATCTTCTTCTAAATCCCCGTTTTTTGTAGTCTTCGGTCAGCATCCTCAGATCCCTTTTCCTGTCTCCACCTCTGTGGACAACCCGGCTGCGGAATCTCTCGTTAGCAAATTTTCCTCCATTTGGTAGAGTACCCGATCCGCACTGCTTCAGTCGTCCGAGCGGATGAAGAGACACGCCGACAAAAAACGCCTGGATTCCCCACAATTTCGTCCCGGAGATAAAGTCTGGCTCTCATCCAAATATGTCCGGCTCAAGATTCCTTCCTATAAGTTAGGGCCTCGGTTCATCGGCCCACTGGAGGTTATCAAACAGATCAACCCGGTGGCCTATAAATTGAAACTCCCGGCCAACTTACGGATCCCTAACTCCTTCCATGTATCTCTTCTCAAACCCGTGGTACTTAACTCCTTTTCCAAGTCTACAGGTACGCCTACTGCTCCGGTTTCTGCTGAAGACGAGTTTGAGGTAGAGAACATTCTGGCCACCAAAAGGGTAAGAGGAAAGACCTTTTTTCTAGTGGATTGGAAGGGGTTTGGTCCTGAGGAGAGAACATGGGAGCACCGGGAGAACATCCATGCCCCTCTCATCCTTGCTAAATTTTTGTCTGGCCTAAAAAAGGGGGGGCCTAAAGGGGGGGGCACTGTAGCGTCGGCGTCCCTGCCTAGCTGTTCCCCTCACCTCTCTGCTCCGTGCCCAGCGGCTTCCTCCCACTCAGCTTGCAGCGCCCGCTCTCCCCCGGTCACTGTGCTTAGGGCGCGCGCGCGCGCGCTCCCCCTCTCTTAAAGGGGCCGCGCGCGTCGCCCTAAGGAGTCCCCGGCCAATGGCCAGAGGATCCCTCCATATATAAGGCACCTCCTCCAAAATGGAGGTGCCCGAGCAATGTTGTTGCACTGTTCACTGCTCTGCTTCAGCCCTCAGGTCCCGTTGCCAGTTACCTGCCAGTTACCTGCCAGTTACCTGCCAGTCTCCTGCCGGTTTGCTGCCAGATTCCTGTCCGTCATCCGCTTTCCTGCTTGCTAGCCTGAGGTCCGACGGTCTGCCTTCCGACACCTGTCAGTCTGTCTATGGACCAGCTTGCCCGCTCACCTGGGAGCGCTCACCTGCAACCTGCCTGATAGCCTACCAGGAGGCTCCGCCGTCACGTGCTGTGACCACCTGCCAGTCCAGAGACTCTTGCCCGCTCACTTGGGAGCGCTCACCTGCTACCTGCCTGTTAGCCTACCTAGAGGCTCCACAGTCACGTGCTGTGACCACCTGCCAGTCCAGAGACTCTTGCCCGCTCACCTGGGAGCGCTCATCTGCTACCTGCCTGTTAGCCTACCTAGAGGCTCCGCCGTCACGTGCTGTGACCATCTGCTAGTCCAGAGACTCTTGCCCCCTCACCTGGGAGCGCTCATCTGCTACCTGCCTGTTAGCCTACCTGGAGGCTCCGCCGTCACATGCTGTGACCACCTGCTTATCCTGAGACTCTCGCCTGCTCACCTGGGAGCACTCATCTGCCATCTGCCTGCTAGCCTACCTGGAGGCTCAGCCGTCACAGGTCGTACCTGCCTGTTTACCCAGAGACTGCCCCGGTCACTTGCCGTGACCTCCTGCCCGTTTACCCAGAGACTGTCCCGGTCACTTGCTGTGACCTCCTGCCCGTTTACCCAGAGACTGTCCCGGTCACTTGCTGTGACCTCCTGCCCGTTTACCCAGAGACTGTCCCGGTCACTTGCCGTGACCTCCTGCCCGTTTGCCCAGAGACTGTCCCGGTCACCTGCTGTGACCGCCTGCCTGTCTTCCCTGGTCGCCACCCGCTTCCTTACAAGGACTGCCCCCTTGTATAAGTTGCTCAGAGGTTCCGCCTCCCAGACCCATTACATAGGGTATGCAGTGAGTCCAATGGTTGACCAATTTTAGAAAAAACCCCACAAAGAATTTAAAGACACATAGAGCAGGGCCACAGTAATGACAAACTCCCATAAGATAGGAGAGTCTGCTATACAGTTATAGAGTATGCAGTGAGTCCAAAGGCTGACCAATTTTAGGAAAAACCCCACTAAGAATTTAAATACACATAGAGCAGGGCCACAGTAGCGACAAATTCCCATTAGAAAGGAGAGAGTCTGCTATACAGTTATAGGGTGTGCAGTGATTCCAAAGGCTGACCAATTTTAGGAAAAACCCCACTAAGAATTTTAAGACACACAGAGCAGGGCCACAGTAACAAGTACGACATGTTCCAATTAGAAAGGAGAGGGTCTGCTATACAGTTACAGGGTGTGCAGTTAGTCCAACAGCTGACCAATTTTAGGAAAAACCCCACTAAGAGTTAAAGACACAAAGATCAGGGCCACAGTAACGACAAATTCCCATTAGAAAGGAGAGAGTCTGCTATAGAGTTATAGGGTATGCAGTGAGTCCAACGGCTGACCAATTTTAGGAAAAACCCCACAAAGTATTTAAAGACACACAGAGCAGGGTCACAGTAACAAATATGACATATTCCCATTAGAAAGGAGAGAGTCTGTTATACAGTTGTAGGGTATGCAGTGTGTCCAACGGCTGACCAATTTTAGGAAAATCCCCACTAAGAATTTAAAGACACACAGAGCAGGGCCAGAGTAACGAGTACAACATGTTTCCATTAGAAAGGAGAGAGTCTCTTATACAGTTTTAGGGTATGCAGTCAGTCCAACGGCTGACCAATTTTAGGAAAAACCCCACTAAAAATTTAAAGACACACAGAGCAGAGCCACAGTAACAAGTACAGCATGTTCACATTAGAAAGGAGAGAGTCTGCTATACAGTTATAGCGTATGCAGTGAGACCAACGGCTGACTAATTTTAATAAAACCCCACTAAGAATTTAAAGACACGTAGAGCAGGGCCACAGTAACGACAAATTTCCATTAGAAAGAAGAGAGTCTGCTATACAGTTATATGGTATGCAGTGAGTCCAAAGACTGACCAATTTTAGGAAAAACCCCACTAGGAATTTAATGACACACAGAGCAGAACCACAGTAACAAGTAAGGCATGTTTGCATTAGAAAAGAGAGAGTCTGCTATGCCTTTATAGAATATGCAGTTAGTTCAACGGCTGACCAATTTTAGGAAAAACCCAACTAAGAATTTAAAGACACATAGAGCAGGGTAACAGTATCGACAAATTCCCATAAGAAAGGAGGGAGTCTGCTATACAGTTATAGGGTGTGCAGTGAGTCCAAAGGCTGACCAATTTTAGGAAAATCCCCAGTAAGAATTTAAAGACACACAGAGCAGGGCCACAGTAACAACTACGACATGTTACAATTAGAAAGGAGAGGGTCTGCTATACAGTTATAGGGTGTGCAGTGAGTCCAACGGCTGACCAATTTTAGGAAACACCCCACTAAGAGTTAAAGACATATAGAGCAGGGCCGCAGAAAATAGTATGACATATTCCAGTTAGAAAGGAGAGGGTCTGCTTTACTGTTATAGGGTATGCATTGAGTCCAATGGCTGACCAATTTTAGGAAAAACCCCACTAAGAATTTAAAGACACATACAGCAGGGACCCAGTAATCACAAAGTCCCGTTAGAAAGGAGAGAGTCTGCTATACATTTATAGGGTATGCAGGGAGTCCAACAGCTGACCAATTTTAGGAAAAACCCCACTAAGAATTGAAAGACTCATAGACAGGGCCACAGTAACGACAAATTCCCATAAGATGCTAGAGTCTGATATACAGTTATAGGGTATGAAATGAGTCCAACGGCTGAGCAATTTTAGGAAAAACCCCACTAAGAATTTAAAGACACATAGAGCAGGGCCACAGTAACGAAAAATGCCATTTAGAAAGGAGAGAGTCTGATATACAGTTACAGGTTATGCAGTGAGTCCAACGGCTGACCAATTTCAGGAAAACCCCACTAAGAATTTAAAGACACATAGAGCTGGGCCACAGTAACGACAAATTCCCATTAGAAAGGAGAGAGAGTCTGCTATACAGTTTTAGGGTATGCAGTGAGTACAACGGCTGACCAATTTTAATAAAAACCCCACTAAGAATTTAAAGATACATAGAGCAGGGCCACAGTAACGAGTACGACATGTTCCCATTAGAAAGGAGAGGGTCTGCTATACAGTTATAGGCTATGCAGTGAGTCCAACAGCTGACCAATTTTAGGAAAAACCTCACTAAGAATTTAAAGATACACAGAGCAGGGCCACACTAACGAGTACGACATGTTCCCATTAGGAAGTAGAGAGTCTGCTATATAGTCAAAGGGTATGCAGTGAGTTCAACGGCTGACCAATTTTAGGAAAAACTCCACTAAGAGCTAAAGACACATAGAGCAGGTCCCCAGTAACGAGAAATTCCCATTAGAAAGGAGAGAGTCTGCTATACAGTTATAGGGTATGCAGTGAGTCCAACGGCTGACCAACTTTAGGTAAAACCCCACAAAGTATTTAAAGACACACAGAGCAGGGCCACAGTATCAAATATGACATATTCCCATTAAAAATGGGAGAGTCTATTATACAGTTATAGGGTATGCAGTGTGTCCAACTGCTGACCAATTTTAGGAAAAACCCTACTAAGAATTTAAAGACACACAGAGCAGGGCCAGAGTAACGACAAATTCCCATAAGATAGTAGAGTCTGCTGTACAGTTATATGGTATGCAGTGAGTCCAACGGCTGACCAATTTTAATAAAAACCCCACTAAGAATTTAAAGACACATAGAGCAGGGCCACAGTAACGACAATTTTCCAATAGTTCGACATGTTCCATTAGAATGGAGAGAGTCTGCTATACAGTTATAGCGTATGCAGTGAGTCCAACGGCTGACTAATTTTAGGAAAAATCCCACTTAGTATTTAAAGACACACAGAGCAGGGCCACAGTAAAGAGTACAACATGTTCCCATTAGATAGGAGAGAGTCTCTTATACAGTTATAGGGTATGCAGTCAGTCCAACGTCTGACCAAATTTAGGAAAAACCCCACTAAGAGTTTAAAGACACATAGAGCAGGGCCACAGAAATGAGTACGACATGTTCCCATTAGAAAGGAGAGGGTCTGATTTACAGTTATAGGGTATGCAGTGATTCCAATGGCTGACCAATATTAGGAAAAACCCCACTAAGAATTTAAAGATACATAGAGCAGGGCCACAGTAACGACAAATTCCCATTAGAAAGGAGAGAGTCTGCTATACAGCTATAGGGTTTTCAGTGAGTCCAACGGCTGGCCAATTTTAGGAAAAACCCCTCTAAGAATTTAAAGACACATAGAGCAAAGCCACAGTAATGACAAATTCCCATTAGAAAGGAGAGAGTCTGCTATACAGTTATAGGGTATGCAGTGAGTTCAACGGCTTACTAATTTTAGGAAAAACCCCACTAAGAATTTAAAGACACAAAGAGCAGGGCCCCAGTAACGAGTAAGACATGTTCCCATTAGAAAGGAGAGGGTCTGCTATACAGTTATAGGATATGCAGTGAGTCCAACAGCTGATCAATTTTAGGAAAAAACTCACTAAGAATTTAAAAACACACAGAGCAGGGCCACTGTAACGAGTACGGCATGTTCCCATTAGGAAGGAGAGAGTCTGCTATACGGTTATAGGGTATGCAGTGACTCCAACAGCTGACCAATTTTAGTAAAAACCCCACTAAGAATTTAAAGACATATAGAGCAAGGCCACAGTAACGACAAATTCCCATAGGAAAGGAGAGAGTCTGCTATACAATTATAGGGTATGCAGTGAGTCCAACGGCTGACAATTTTAGGAAAAACCCCACTAAGAAATTAAAGAAACACAGAGCAGGGCCACAGTAATGAGTACGACTTGTTCCCATTAGAAAGAAGGTAGTCTGCTATACAGTTATAGGGTATGCAGTGAGTCCAACGGCTGACAATTTTAGGAAAAACCCCACTAATAATGTAAAGACACACAGCGCAGGGCCACAGTAACAAGGTATGACATGTTCCCAATAGAAAGGAGAGAGTATGCTAGATAGTTATAGGATATGCAGTGAGTCCAGCGGCTAACCAATTTTAATAAAAACCCCACTAAGAATTTAAAGACACACAGAGTAGGGCCACAGTTTTGACAAATTCCCATTACAAAGGAGAGAGTCTCCCATAGTGTTGGCCTATGCAGCGAATGCAAGGGCTGCCAAAAATTTGGAGGCTCTTCAATGACCCTTGGAAGAGACGTGGAGGAGGGCTTCATAAAAAAAATGTTCCCATTAGAAAGGAGCGGGCCTCCTATACATGTAATGCCCATGCACTAAGTGTATGGGCTGACAAACCTTTACCCCTGGGGGGTATACATGAACATGCTGCATAAATTTTTTTTTTTACGGGCATCATAAACACCCTTTAAAAAAACTAGGTTGGTGTTGCATCACGGACCACGGTCTCCCTGGTGATATGGTGATGGAGGATGAGGAGAAGGAGGAGGACAAGAGCAAATAGCCAAAATCAGGAAGCGTATTCCCATGTGTGGGTATGAAAAGGTGCATGGGAATACACCTCCCAAGAAAAGACACTGCATTGGAGTTTATGTTAGGTGGCTATCATTCGGTGGTGTTGAGAAGTCTGGCCCAATCCAGCCCTTGTTCATTTTTATAAGAGTCAGCCTGTCAGCATTTTCAGTTGACAGGCGGATGCTCTTATCAGTTATAATTCCACCAGCGGCACTAAAATCCCGCCCTGATAAAATGCTGGCGACAGGGCAGGCCAGAACCTCCAGGCATAGAGAGCCAGTTCATTCCACATATCCAGCTTTGATACCCAATAATTATAAGGCACAGCGGAATCACTGAGGACATTGGTATGGTCGGCAAGGTACTCCCTCAGCATCTTCCCAAACTTTGCACTCCTTGTGAGGGGAGGGCCTGTCCAATGGGAGGGTCTGAGAAAACTCTCCCAGAACTTTGACAGTGTTCCCCTGCCTCTGCTGGATTGAAGTTGTGTTTCTCTTGCTTATACTCCTTGGTTGTCCAACGAAGTGTGCCCTCTGCCGCCAGTGTTTTCAGATGGGAATTTTTTTAATAGTTCTGCAACAAGGGCCTTCTGTTACAGCTCCATTTTTGCAGACCTGTCCGCCTCAGTAATAAGAGATATAAAGTTCTCCTTAAAGTTTGGGTCTAGAAATGTCAACAACCAGTAATGACTGTCACCCAAAATTTTGAGAACGTGAGGGTCATGGGAAAGGCAGCGTAACATAAACTCGGCCTTGCGTGCCAAACTACTAACAGGCAAGACTTCCGTGTCCTCACCAAGAAAATGACTGACCATGCTCTCCCCCTCCTCCTCCTCTCTGTCCTCTGGCCATCCATGCTGAACAGACAGCGTGACAGCTGTCCAGGTAGTACCATCTATAGTGCATGATACTAGCTACTGTCCTTCCTCCTCCTCCCCCTCTTCATCATTGTCACCCAATCCACGTTGGGATGAGATGAGGCTTGGCTGTGTGTAATCACCCTGCATGGTTCCTTTCTCCATCTCATCGTGCTCCACCTGCAATGCATCCTCTTTGATTGTGAGCAGAGAGCATTTCAGAAGACAGAGAAGTGGGATGGTGACGCTAATCATGACATCATCGCTGCTCACCATCTTGGTGGAGTCCTCAAAGTTTTGGAGGATGGTACATATGTCTGACATCCATGTCCACTCCTGAGGTCTTATGTGTGGAGTCTGAACTGAATACCGATGGCCTTGTTGATCCTAGTTCCAATGCGTGGTGACATCACACACCAGTCTGTGAGCCGGAAGCTGCAAACGCTGCTGAAACAGTGCAAGGGCGGCGGACGCTGTAGCTAACTTTCTAAAATGGGTACACAGGCGGCGTACTTTAAAAAGCAGATCCGGCAGCTCCGGGTAGGATTTGAGAAACCACTGAACCACAAGGTTAAGCACATGGGACAGGCATGGTACGTGTGTGAGCTTGCCTCGCCTCAGAGCTGCCACCAGGTTCCAGCCATTGTCACACACGACCATGCCTGGCTGTAGGTTCAGCGGTGTGAGCCACAGATCTGCCTGCTCTTTCAGAGCTGTCCTCAACTCTTCAGCATTGGGCGTTTTTTCACCTAAGCATATTAGCTTCAGCACAGCCTGTTGCAGCTTGGCTGAGGCAGTGCTGCAGTGCTTCCAGCTTGTGACTAATGTGGTCATTTTGGAGATGGAGGCTGAAGAGGAGGAGGGGGCTGAGGAGGATGAGGTGCAGGAGCTGTAGACTGTGGGGGCAACCCTGATTGACCTAGAGCCCGCCAACCTTGGTATCGGGAGGACGTGTTCCGTCCCAAGGTCCAACTGGGTCCCGGCTTCCACTATGTTAACCCAGTGTGCCATCAGCGAGATGTACCATCCCTGCCCACCAGCACTTGTCCATGTGTCCGTGGTTAGATGGACTTTACCGGTAACTGCGTTGTGGAGAGCACGGCTAATGTTTTAGGACACGTGCTTGTGTAATGCGGGGACGGCACACCCGGAGAAATAGTGGTGGCTGGGGACCGAGTACCGAGGGACGGCCGCCGCCATCAGGTTGCAGAATGCTTCCATCTCCATGAGCCTAAAAGGCAACATTTCGAGCGCAAGCAGTCGTGAAATGTGAGAATTTAGTAGTGTGGCCAGTGGGGCTTTGGCTGCGTATTTGCGCTTGTGTTCCCAGGACTGGGGTATGGACAACTGAACGCTGCACTGGAACAAGGACGTGCTTGCTGATGGTTCTAGCTGACAGTGTGCAAAGACAGGTGCAGGACAGGAGGCATCTTCGCATGCACTATGGACAGGGGTTTGGCTTGCATGCACAACAGCGGAAGAAGCAGTGGTGTCACCCGCATACACTGTTCCTGGTCCCTGGGGTTTGGCCCACAAAGTCGGGTGCTTTGCTGCCATGTGCCTGATCATGCTGGTGGTGGTCAGGCTGGTTATTTTGCTACCCCTGCTGATGTTGGCCTGGCAGGTGGTGCAAATGGCCTTTTTGGGGTTATAGGCAGAGTCTTTAGAAAACAACCAAAAAAGGGGGTGGGGTGGAAAAGCGCAGTGCTTGTGTGAACCTGTATGGAAGTAGAATATACGTGCAGATACAGTGGTCTGCTCACAATTGTAATTGTCTTTTTTAATGGTGATTAAGGGGTTAAGTACCAAATTCTCCCTTGGCACCTCCCATTGAGTTCCTTTGCTTTTTGTATAAAAGTGCCTGTTTCTGCCATTTTCCCATCACTCCACCTGATGAAGGCAGCAGACCGCTGCAGAAACGCGTTGTGGGCATTAGAACTTCAATAAAGAGGTTTGTTTTATCTTTTTCTAGCGCCTTATCCAGTTCCTAGCGACCCACTGACCACTTCAATTTGCACACTTTAGAAAACAACCAGACTCGTGAAGACCTAACAGTTGTACTGGTAACTTCCTTCATGTTGGTGTTACGGGGAACGATTGCCTGCCTTCTGTCTGTGGCCAACACACTGCTTCTTCCTTCCTGTTGGGGTGCTCTGCCTCCCTCCCCCTGTGTGCTGCTGTCCTCGCTCTGCATGTCCTCCTGCCAGGTTGGGTCAGTTACTATATCATCCACCACCTCGTCTTCCACTTTGGCACCCCGGACCTCCTCCTGACTTTCTGGCAATTGTGTCTCATCATCGTCCACCTCTTGTGACACTTTCCCATCGTCGCCTTCGTGTGACCGTGGCTGCTCAAATATTTCTGCATCGCTACACGCGATCTCCTCTTGCCCCGCTTCAAGTAGACTGGGCGACAGGCCCGAATCTATAAATGGAATAGTGAACAGCTCTTCAGAGTGTCCAAGTGTGTTATCAGTTGTCTCTGGGTACTCGGCATGGTGGGAGGAAGGAAGATCAGGGGGAGGAATATGCGGTCCAGACTCAAGGCTACTGAGACTTGACCGTATGGAAAACAGGGTGGTGGTAGTGGCTAAGTGACTGGAAGCATTATCCGCTATCCAAAAAACAACCTTTTGACACTGCTCTGGGTTCAATAGTGGTGTGCTGCAGTCCCCTAGAAATTGGGACAGGAAGGTCAGGCGAGAAGATGTGGGTGTTTGTTGTGGCACAATTTCGGTTTGCCCACGGCCTTGTCCTCGGCCTCTGCATGCACCATTACCATCACGTCCAGTTCTCCATCCCTTGCCACGTGCCTTGCCCATTTTAAATGGAGGACAGTATATTCCACGCTCACTACAAATGAGTGAGTTTAGAGCGAATTTATGTGTGATCTGTGTGATGGAGAAAACAGAGTTTTAAATACCTGGCCTGTAGGTAAGTAGTTTGACCAGCAAACTGCTGTGAATTGCTTCACTGACACACAGAAAGAAATTTTTAATGGAGGCCAGAAATGGCAGTATTTACTGACAACGTATATGTGATCTGTGTGACGGAGAAAACAGAGTTTTAAATACCTGGCCTGTAGGTAACTGTTTTGAACAGCAATCTGGTGTCAATTGCTTCACTGACACACTGAAATTTTTTTTTAATGGATGCCAGAAATGGCAGTATTTTCTGAAAACGTATATGTAATCTGTGTGATGGAGAAAACACAGTTTTAAATAGATGAATTCTTAGTGCTGTAATATGGAAAGGACCTGGCTGTATTCTGCAGTGCCAACAAGCAAATGGCGCAGAAAAAACGTGTTCTCTGGATTGATTTTTGAGCAAATAATGAGGATTAAGATGCAAAAAAATTATTCCTGGCCCCTGAGACCTGGGCCTATTTCCAGAAATATCTAACAGCAGCAGCCGACAGAACTGGAATGGAGCCTTTTGTGCTATATGTACTGCAGTCTGCTATATACACCGCCTGCCTATACACCCTGCCTGCCTGATATCTCTGCAGATGGATTAGTCCTCAGAAGGACAGCTTGTTAAGATGGATATGTGTAATGTACAGTTTTTCTCCCTACACTACCTAATACACGATCAAATCTCTCCCTGACACAGCAGCCGCTCTCCCTACACTGTCTGATCCAGAGTGACTGTGACGAGCATGGTGGCGCTGTAGTGCCGGCGTCCCTGCCCTCTGCTAGGCAGGGACGCTGTTCCCCTCACCTCTCTGCTCCGTGCCCGGCGTCCCTCTCCCGCTCTGCTGGCAGCGCGCGCTCCTTCCCGGCCACTGTGCTTAGGGCGCGCGCACGCGCCCTCCCTCCCTCTTAAAGGGGCCGCGCGCGCCGTCCTAAGGAGTCCCCGGCCAATGGCCGGAGGACTTTACCATATATAAGGCACCTCCTCCAAAATGGAGGTGCCCGAGCAATGTTGTTGCACCGTTCTACTCTGCTTCAGCCCTCAGGTCCCTTGCCAGTTACCTGCCAGATTCCTGCCAGCTTGCTGTCCTAATCCTGCCTGATTTCCTGTTACCTGCCTGCTTGCCTGAGGTCCGACGGTCTGCCTTACAACTCCGGTCAGTCTGTCTATGGACCAGCTTGCCCGCTCACCTGGGAGCGCTTCTCCGCTACCTGCCTGCTTGCCTGCCCGGAGGCTCCGCTGTCACGTGCTGTGACCACCAGCTATTCCAGACTCTTGCCCGCTCACCTGGGAGCGCTTCTCCGCTACCTGCCTGCTTGCCAGCCCGGAGGCTCCGCTGTCACGTGCTGTGACCACCAGCTATTCCAGACTCTTGCCCGCTCACCTGGGAGCGCTTCTCCGCTACCTGCCTGCTTGCCAGCCCGGAGGCCCCGCTGTCACGTGCTGTGACCACCAGCTATTCCAGACTCTTGCCCGCTCACCTGGGAGCGCTTCTCCGCTACCTGCCTGCTTGCCTACCTGGAGGCTCCGCCGTCACGTGCTGTGACCACCTGCTATTCCAGAGACTCTCGCTTGCTCACCTGGGAGCACACATCCTCCATCTGCCTTGCTAGCCTACCTGGAGGTTCAGCCATCACAGGTCGTACCTACCCTTTACCTAGAGACTGCCCCGGTCACTTGCCGTGACCTCCAGCCCGTTCTTCCAGAGACTGCCCCGGTCACTTGCCGTGACCTCCAGCCCGTTCTTCCAGAGACTGCCCTGATCACTTGCCGTGACCTCCTGCCCGTACACCCAGAGACTGTCCCGGTCACCTGCTGTGACTGCTGCCTGGTCGCCACCCGCTCCCTTACAAGGACCGCTCCCTTGTATAGTAGCCCAGAGGTTCCGCCTCCCAGACCCGTTACAGTTTGCTCGGGCCATGGAACCCGGTGGCACCCAAGCTCCCTCGCTCTCGGACCTGTGTCATGAACTGTCCCGTCAGAGGTTCCAACAGGAGTCCATTCTCGGTCACCTGCGGAATGTCAATACTCGCCTGGACACTCTGACTGCTCCACCAACAACCTCCGCCAGTGCCATGTCTCGCAATCCGGCAGCTCCGCTGTCCACTAACACCATGATATCCTACCCCAGACCTCGGCTTTCTGCACCTCCTCGCTTCGGAGGCGACTCAGCCCAGGCTCGGGGCTTCATAAATCAGTGCACCCTGCACTTTGAACTATTGTCCCACCAGTTTAACTCCGACCGAGCCAAAATTGCATTCGTCATGTCCCATCTCACCGGGGAGGCCCTGGCCTGGCTAAATCCTCTATGGGAGAGAGGAGACCCCCTGGTGTCCAACTTGCCTGCTTTTCTCACGGCTTTCCGGAAAGTCTTCGACGAACCCGGACGGAGGACCTCATCCGCATCATCGTTGCTACGCCTCCGTCAGGAAAGTCTCACCGTGGGCCAATATGCCATACGGTTCCGTACCCTTGCCTCGGAGCTGGCCTGGGATAACGACGCTCTGGTTTCCGTCTTCTGGGAGGGTCTGTCCGGCCGTATTAAAGATGAACTTGCCGGTCGGGACATTCCTACCACTCTCGATGACTTAATAACTCTTGCCACCCGGATTGACCTACGGTTCCAGGAGCGTGCCAGAGAGGTCACCCGTGAGAGGAGGTTACCACGTCTAGCTCCTACTTTTCAGAAACCCGTCACTCCTTCTGTCTCTAACCAGGTACACCCTCTTGAGCCTATGCAGGTCGACCAGACCAAGATGGTCAAGACCCGTCAGGACTTACGCCGTGCCGAGGGGACCTGCTTCTACTGTGGCAGTAAGGAGCACCGGATCCGTGCCTGCCCGGAGAGGTCGGGAAACGCCTGTGTCTAGGTTCGCTCAGAGAGGTCCACCTAGACAAGAATAAATCCTCTCCATCCCTGCTGTTGTCAGTTTCAATCGTCTACGGGGAGAACCGTTATTTCGAACTAGCCCAACTGGACTCTGGAGCAGCCGGGAATCTTATTTCACAGTCCCTGGTAGAGAAATACCGCATCCCCACCAAACCTCTGGCTGTACCCTTGTCTGTTGCTGCCGTGGATGGGGGGCTCTTACCACGCCCCATCCAACTCATCACCGAATCCATTACTCTGCAGGTGGGAATGCTGCATTCTGAAAGTATCTCCTTCCATGTTCTGCCTGGACTCTCTCACGCCCTCTTGCTAGGCCTACCTTGGCTCCAGAAACATGCACCCGTTCTTGACTGGCAGACCGGAGAAGTCCTTCGGTGGGGACAGGGCTGCCATAAGACCTGTCTGGTTCCCGTTCATCCCGTCCGTCCTTCTCCTACCCCAGCTAATCTACCTGGACTTCCGATTCCTTATTGGTCTTATGCTGATGTCTTTAATAAAAAGGAGGCAGAGACACTACACCCTCATAGACCATACGACTGTCCTATCGACCTGTTACCTGGTACTTCTCCTCCCCGTGGGCGTATTTATCCATTATCCGCTGCTGAGACCCGGTCGATGTCCAAATATATTGAGGAGAATCTGGCCAGGGGATTCATCCGGAAATCTACCTCCCCGGCGGGAGCAGGCTTCTTTTTCGTCAAAAAGAAGGACGGCTCTCTCCGTCCCTGTATAGACTATAGAGGCCTTAACCAGATCACGGTGAAGAATAAGTACCCCCTTCCGCTCATTCCGGAGTTATTTGATCGTCTGAGGGGGGCTAGAATCTTCACCAAACTGGACCTCCGTGGGGCGTACAACCTGGTTCGTATCCGTCAGGGGGATGAATGGAAGACGGCATTCAACACCCGGGACGGCCACTATGAATATCTGGTAATATCCTTTGGCCTCTGTAACGCTCCTGCCGTCTTTCAAGAGTTGGTCAATGACATCTTCCGGGACCTTCTCTACTCCTGCGTAGTGGTGTACCTGGACGACATCTTGGTCTTCTCTCCGGATCTCCAGACTCACCGGAGGGATGTTCGTCAGGTCCTGCTCAGGCTCAGGCAGAACCATCTCTACGCTAAATATGAGAAGTGCCTCTTTGAGCAGACCTCGCTTCCGTTTCTGGGCTACATTATCTCTCAGACCGGCCTACAAATGGATCCTGAGAAACTGTCTGCCATCGAGAAATGGCCCCGACCAGAGGGGTTGAAGGCTATTCAACGGTTCCTGGGCTTCGCCAACTATTACCGCCTCTTCATCCCGCACTTCTCTTCCCGGACTGCCCCAATTTCCGCGCTCACCCGTAAGGGTACTAATCCCAAAGAGTGGCCGCCCGAAGCAGAGGAGGCCTTTCTTTCCCTAAAACAGGCCTTCTCTTCCGCCCCGGTTCTGCATCGCCCGGACGGCAACAAGCAGTTCTTCCTGGAAGTTGACGCCTCCTCCTCTGGAGCCGGAGCGGTACTTACTCAAAAATCATCTTCCGGGAGAATGGTAACTTGTGGCTTCTTCTCCAAACTCTTCTCCTCTTCTGAGCGCAACTATTCCATAGGAGACCGAGAGTTATTGGCCATCAAGCTGGCGTTGGAGGAGTGGCGTTACCTACTCGAGGGGGCTCTTCATCCGGTAATAATTTACACTGACCACAAGAACTTGGCTTACCTCCAGCATGCCCAGAGACTTAACCCGCGCCAAGCCTGGTGGTCCTTGTTTTTTGCTCGCTTTGATTTTGTTCTTCATTTTCGCCCGGCTGACAAAAACGTCAAAGCAGACGCCTTGTCCCGATCCTTTCTGGTGTCCGATCTCGAGGAAGAACCTAAACATATCATCGATCCCGCCAGAGTAATGCAGGTGGCTCCTGTGAGTCTAAATCGTCTCCCTCCCGGTAAGACGTTTGTTTCAGTACCTGATCAGGAGAAGATCCTACACTGGGGCCATTCGTCTAAACTAGCTGGCCACGCCGGTCAGAAAAAGACCCTCCAGCTTATTGCCCGGCACTATTGGTGGCCTACCCTGCACAAGGACATAATAGACTTTGTTTCTGCCTGTGTGTCCTGCGCCCGCAACAAAGTCCCGAGACATCTGCCAGCCGGACGCCTCCTTCCGCTTCCTGTACCTGCTGCCCCCTGGCAGCATATAGCAATGGACTTTATAACTGATCTCCCCGTCTCTGCCGGTTGTACGGTCATCTGGGTGGTCGCTGACCGCTTTTCCAAGATGGCTCACTTTATTCCCCTGCCAGGCCTTCCGTCTGCACCCGAGCTGGCTAAAGACTTTATCCGCCACATCTTCCGTCTTCATGGCCTGCCCCTCCACATCGTGTCGGATCGTGGGGTACAGTTCACCTCACGTTTCTGGAGAGCCACTTGTAAACGACTAGACGTCACCCTGGACTTCTCTTCCACTTACCACCCACAGTCCAATGGTCAAGTGGAGCGGATCAATCAGAACCTGACCAGTTACCTCCGGCACTTCGTTAATGCCCACCATTCTGATTGGGTGGATCTCCTACCATGGGCCGAGTTCTCTTATAATAATCACGAGAGCGAATCCTCTTCCAAATCCCCGTTTTTTGTAGTCTTTGGTCAGCATCCTCGGATTCCTTTTCCTGTCTCCACCTCTGTGGACAACCCGGCTGCGGAATCTCTCGTTAGCAAATTTTCCTCCATATGGGAGAGTACCCGGTCCGCACTCCTTCTGTCATCCGAGCGTATGAAAAGACACGCTGACAAAAAACGCCTGGATCCTCCACAATTTCGTCCAGGAGATAAAGTCTGGCTCTCATCTAAATATGTTCGACTCAAGATACCTTCTTACAAGTTAGGACCTCGGTTCATCGGTCCTCTGGAGGTCATCAGTCAGATCAACCCGGTGGCCTATAAATTGAAACTCCCGGCCAACTTACGGATCCCTAACTCCTTCCATGTATCTCTCCTCAAACCCGTGGTGCTTAACTCTTTTTCCAAGTCTACAGGTACGCCTCCTGCTCCGGTTTCTGCTGAGGACGAGTTTGAGGTAGAGAACATTCTTGCCACCAAAAGGGTAAGAGGAAAGACCTTTTTTCTGGTAGATTGGAAGGGGTTTGGTCCTGAGGAGAGAACGTGGGAGCCCCGGGAGAACATCCATGCCCCTCTCATCCTAGCTAAATTTCTATCTGGCCTAAAAAAGGGGGGGCCTAAAGGGGGGGGTACTGTAGTGCCGGCGTCCCTGCCCTCTGCTAGGCAGGGACGCTGTTCCCCTCACCGCTCTGCTCCGTGCCCGGCGTCCCTCTCCCGCTCTGCTGGCAGCGCGCGCTCCTTCCCGGCCACTGTGCTTAGGGCGCGCGCGCGCGCCCTCCCTCCCTCTTAAAGGGGCCGCGCGCGCCGTCCTAAGGAGTCCCCGGCCAATGGCTGGAGAACTTTACCATATATAAGGCACCTCCTCCAAAATGGAGGTGCCCGAGCCATGTTGTTGCACCGTTCTACTCTGCTTCAGCCCTCAGGTCCCTTGCCAGTTACCTGCCAGATTCCTGCCAGCTTGCTGTCCTAATCCTGCCTGATTTCCTGTTACCTGCCTGCTTGCCTGAGGTCCGACGGTCTGCCTTACAACTCCGGTCAGTCTGTCTATGGACCAGCTTGCCCGCTCACCTGGGAGCGCTTCTCCGCTACCTGCCTGCTTGCCTGCCCGGAGGCTCCGCTGTCACGTGCTGTGACCACCAGCTATTCCAGACTCTTGCCCGCTCACCTGGGAGCGCTTCTCCGCTACCTGCCTGCTTGCCAGCCCGGAGGCTCCGCTGTCACGTGCTGTGACCACCAGCTATTCCAGACTCTTGCCCGCTCACCTGGGAGCGCTTCTCCGCTACCTGCCTGCTTGCCAGCCCGGAGGCCCCGCTGTCACGTGCTGTGACCACCAGCTATTCCAGACTCTTGCCCGCTCACCTGGGAGCGCTTCTCCGCTACCTGCCTGCTTGCCTACCTGGAGGCTCCGCCGTCACGTGCTGTGACCACCTGCTATTCCAGAGACTCTCGCTTGCTCACCTGGGAGCACACATCCTCCATCTGCCTTGCTAGCCTACCTGGAGGTTCAGCCATCACAGGTCGTACCTACCCTTTACCTAGAGACTGCCCCGGTCACTTGCCGTGACCTCCAGCCCGTTCTTCCAGAGACTGCCCCGGTCACTTGCCGTGACCTCCAGCCCGTTCTTCCAGAGACTGCCCTGATCACTTGCCGTGACCTCCTGCCCGTACACCCAGAGACTGTCCCGGTCACCTGCTGTGACTGCCTGCCTGGTCGCCACCCACTCCCTTACAAGGACCGCTCCCTTGTATAGTAGCCCAGAGGTTCCGCCTCCCAGACCCGTTACAGGCGCCAGGTCTAATATAGACCTGACGATCCTGTGCGGCCAGCCAATCACTGTAATGCCCACAACCAACATGGCTGCGGCATTACAGTGCATGACAGGCAATCCCTGCATATTCATTGGCTCTCTAAAGAGCGCCAAACATGCAGGGAGGGGACCCGAGTTTCCGCCCGAGCAACCCGAAAATACTCGCCGAGCTTGTGGAGCACCATGATGCTCGGGCGAGTACCAAGTAGTGGCGAGCACGTTCGCTCATCACTACATATAATATAACATGAGTTAAAATGTGATTGGCTAATTCTAAACACAACTGCATTCACTATTATAAGAGGGTACTCAGACTCATGCTGCCACATTATTTTAGTTTTGTTATTCATCCCACCCTCTCAAAATGATTTGTTTATTTGTCAATTTGTGCAGTTTATAGGTGACATTTAAACATTGAAAATGTGGAAAACATTCTGAAACTATTGTACCTGATATAATATATTTACATGATAAAAAGCTGGCACTATAGCAGGGTTGTGGAGACTTTTTATATCCAAAATAGATATTAACTTATTCATGACAATTTTTCATGACTTTTTCTCATTTTACAAGTTTTGTCATTTTTTGCTGCATGCACACTGCAACATTACATTATTAAACAAATCTCCAAACCAAAAGGATGAGAATTAGATACAGGTCTAAACTGATTTAACTTTGTAAATTACATGCTTAGGCAAACAGTTTAAGAATTCTGCCCATTTACAAAGAAAGTCTATTTTAACAAATTCTCAAATTCAATTACATTTTATTTATCTCTGGAGAAAGCTTCATTGATGAACAATCCAGTAAAATCACATTGTAGCAATAAAATAAAAAGCTGTAAAATGTTTTTTTTTTACTGCATAACTGCTGTATTCTAGGTATGAATGGGGAATATTCTACAACCTAAATGAAAATAGTCAGGTAATATATTTACTTTTTAGTTAATAATTTGCATTCAAAAAAAGATTTATCTACCTCCACCTTACCTTGTTGATTGCAAATGTTCATAACATAACCTTCTCTCTTTCTGAATTAGTAGTTCATATAACAAGCTTATATTTATTGCATTTATTTTTATTGTTTAAATGCATTGCTAACATATTGCATTACCATGCAGAAACTCTTGTGGTGCATTTACACTGCTGATTTCAGACCATTGAATGAGTGACTATTTTCTACGTACAAGTTGGTCATAGCTAGTTTACTAGACTGTTCACACTAGCTAAAGAACAATGATGGGAATTGAATTATTTCTAATTTTGTCCCCATATAATGTCATCTTATAAATTGAGAGATATTTCAAACCAATGCATCTGGCCCTGTATGTTAGCAAAATGCTTGCTTGTCTGGAGATAAATTTTTTATGCCTGCATAAAAGTGTTTTTTTTTTTATTGCACAACATCCCAAGTAAACAGAGAATTTGCTGCCAATTTTGTGCAGCACAATACTCTTGCTCCTCTCTCTAGTCAGCCAGCAACAGTATCACAATCTTCTGTGTAAGCAGCACAAACTTTCTGCAGCAAGAGGATAGTACTGTCCCTTGAGAGATCCCACTTTGAATTAAATTTTCCTGCCAAATTCGAGCCATCCATTGAGATCAAACTTCAGCAGATTTGTTTATCTCTTTCTATAATATATACACACACAGTCTTAACCAGTGCTTCCCAAACTCCAGTGTTTTCAGGATTTCTTTTATATTGCTCAGGTGATAGAACATGTTGCAATTTCTGCTGCTTTGATAATAGTTCCATCATATGTGCAATACTAAGGAAGTCCTGAAAACATGATCTGTTGGGGCCGTGAGGACTGGAGTTTGGGAAACACCGGTTAAAACTATATACACAGGGATATTACAAAGAATTTACCAGCCTGTCTTCTCCTTCGTATGTTTCTCCATATTGCTTCTTGGTGAAGGACCTTTCTACAACCCCTGGCAAAAATTATGGAATCACCGAGCTCGGAGGATGTTCATTTAGTTGTTTAATGTTGTTTAAAAAAAGCAGATCACAGAAATGGCACAAAACTAAAGTCATTTCAAATGGCAACTTTAGTGCTTGAAGAAACACTAAAAGAAATCAAGATTAAAATTGTGGTACTTAGTAAGGGTAATTTTTTTCAGACCAAGCAGAGGGAAACAATTATGGAATCACTCAATTCGGAGGAAAAAATTATGGAATCATGAAAAACAAACACACAAAAGAACACTCCAATACATCACTAGTAGTTTGTTGCACCACCTCTGGCTTTAATAACAGCTTGCAGGCATGGAATTAATGAGTGACAAACAGTACTCTTCATCAATCTGGCTCCAACTTTCTCTGATTGCTGTTGCCAGATCAGCTTTGCAGGTTGGAGCCTTGTCATGGACCATTTTCTTCAACTTCCACCAAAATTTTCAATTGGATTGAGATTCGGACTATTTGCAGGCCATGACTTTGACCTTATGTGTATTCTTTCAAGGAATGTTTTCACAGTTTTTGCTCTATGGCAGGATGCATTATCATCTTGAAAAATGATGTCATCATCCCCAAACATCCTTTCAATTGATGGGATAAGAAAACTGTCCAAAATATCAATGTAAACTTGGGCATTTATTGAAGATGTAATGACAGCCATCTCCCCAGTGCCTTTACATGACATGCAGCTCCATATCATCAGTGACTGTGGCAATTTGCATGTTCTCTTCATGCAGTCATCTTTATAAATTTCATTGGAACGGCACCAAACAAAAGTTCCAGAATCATCACCTTGCCCAATGCTGATTCGCAATTCATCACTGAATATGACTTTCAGCCAGTCATCCACAGGCCATGAATGCTTTTCCTTTTCCTTAGCCCATTACTTTACCAAATGGCTGCAATGAAACAAAGAGTGAAAAATTATAAGGGGTCTGAATACTTTCCGTACCCACTGTATATAAAAATCTATCACTAGCAAATGTCATCTCCTATATCAGTAATGCAAAAGAGAGAGAGAAGAGATTTTACCTTTCAATTGAGACTTTTGAAAATGAAAGACCTGTCTAGGAGGAGAAAGAATCTGATTTCTCTTATAAGAAATATTATACATTTGCATCTACTACTGAGTTAAGCAATACAAATTAAAATGAAAGTTACGTTTTAAGAATTGTACTGTAACAATTCAGATTAATTTTAAACTAGGAAAATATAAAGTCAATAGTTGTAACTGTTTAAATGATAAAATGCGCACATAGGCTAAGACTTCTTAATGCCATTTTATAATATAAGAGCAGCGGCTTTTGTCTTTGTAATTTACAACCATTCAGATTTTGCTTGTGCTAACTATCAAGTTTCAGATCCACTTACTGATTGAAAAGCAGACCAGTCATATTTTATATTTATGTTAATAACACGGTAATCTCATTATATTTTATAGGTTTCTAAATAAAACGTACTTCTTAACAGCTTAGTATGAGGGTTTTACTACCTCAAGAAAATTGCAGTATGAAAATAAAGCTACAGTTCAAAAAAAGCATTCCCAACTAAATGAGATATCTATGCACCTTCAGCAAATACTCGGAGTAAATAATTTATTTCCAATAAATGGTAAGTAGTAAAAAAGGGCAAAATGCCATTGCATTATTTACTTTTAAAATATATTTTTATCAATAAAATTGCTACTATACTTCTAAGAAAACTTTGTTTAATGCTTTCAAAAATATTAAAGCTATAGTGTTTTCATAAGCATTTATACAGATATATGCAATGGTCACCTTTCTATATATAGTGCATCTTGCAGGTTCATATCCGAATACCTTTTTCTCACTTTGATGAAAACACGAGGGCTAAAGAAATTTTCAAAACATGATGCCACAGGAACAAAAAGTTTAGGTATAGAGTTTTAATTCATTTATTTTTTTTAAATGGACATTAATGGCAGATCTTTCTAAACCTAAGAATATACAGTTGTGCTCAAAAGTTTTCATACCCCGGCAGAATTTTTTCTTTCTTGGCCTTGTTTCAGAGAATATGAATGATAACAAAAAAATGTTTTCTCCACTCATGGTTATTGGTTGGGTGAATCTATTTATTGTCAAACTACTGTGTTTTCTCTTTTTAAATCTTAATGACAGCCAAAAACATCCAAATGACCGTGATCAAAAGTTAACATACCCCAGTTCTTAATACCATGTATTGCCCCCTCTAACATCAATGACAGCTTGAAGTCTTTTGTGGTAGTTGTGAATGAGGTTATTTATTTTCTCAGATGGTAAAGCTACCCATTCTTCTTGGCAAAAAGCCTCTAGTTCCTGTAAATTCCTGGGCTGTCTAGCATGAACTGCTTGCTTGAGATCTCCCCAGACTGGCTCAATGATATTGAGGTCAGGAGAATGAGATGGCCACTCCAGAACCTTCACTTTGTTTTGGTGTAGCCAATGGCAGGTCGACTTGGCTTTGTGTTTTGGATAGTTGTCATGTTGAAAAGTCAAAGTACGTCCCATGCGCATCTTCCGGGCTGATGAGTGCAAATTTGCCTCCAGTATTTGCTGATAATGTGCTACATTAATCTTTCCTTCAACTTTTACCTAGTTTCCTGTGCCTTTGTACCTCACACATCCCCAAAGCACCAGCGATCCACCTCCGAGCTTTACAGTAGGAATGGTGTTCCTTTCATTATAGGCCTTGTTGACCGCTCTCCAAATTTTGGTTGTGGCCAAAAAGTTCAATTTTGGTCTCATCATTCCAAATTACGTTGTTTTCAGGCTTGTCTCTGTACTGTTGGCATATAGTAGGTAAGATGCTTTGTGGCATTTGAGCAGTAATGGCTTTCTTCTGGCGACTCAACCATGCAGCCCATTTTTCTTCAAGTGTCTCCTTATTGTGCACCTTGAAACAGCCACATCGCTAGTTTTCAGAGAGTCCTGAATGTCAGTTGATGTTATTTGTAGGTTTTTCTTTGCATCCTGAACAATTTTCCTGACAGTTGTGGCCGAAATTTTTGTTGCTCTACCTGACCGTGGTTTGGTTTTTACAGAGCCCCTGATTTACCATTTGTTAATCACAGTTTGAACGCTGCTGACTTGCATTTTCAATTCCTTGGATATCTTTTTGTATTCCTTTCCTGTGTTATACAGTTCAACTACCTTTTCCGTAGATCCGTTGACAATTCTTTTGCTTTCCTATGAATCACAATGCAGAAACAAAAAAAAACTAAATAAAATTCCCTAAAATTCACAGATTTTACTGACTATCTTCCCCACAAAGTGTGCATGTCACAAACATTTTTTCTATTATTATATATATGATACAAATCAAATTTTACATTTGTTCACAACACGCCAATAAAGCTGTCTATTGCTGGTATTGGCCTTATAGACATGTACCTTGTATTTAGCATTTCCTATTTGACCATTTTTGGGAAGGAGGTTGTACTGTACTTAACCTCTTTACCCTCGAGGGTGGTTTGCACGTTAATGACCGGGCCAATTTTTACAAATCTGATCACTGTCACTTTATGAGGTAATACCTCTGGAACAGTTCAACGGATCACGCTGATTCTGAGATTATTTTTTCATGACATATTGTACTTCATGATAGTGATAAAATTTCTTCGATATCACTTGCGTTTATTTGTGAAAAAATAAGAATTTTTGCAATTTTCAAAATTTGAATTTTTATGCCCTTAAATCAGAGAGATATATCACACAGAATAGTTAATAAATAACATTTCCCACATGTCTACTTTACATCAGAACAATTTTGGAACCAAATTTTTTTTTTATCAGGGAGCTATAAGGGTCTAAATTGACCAGCGGTTTCTCATTTTTACAACAAAATTTACAAAACCATTTTTTTTAGGGACCACATCACATTTTAAGTGACTTTGAGGGGCCTTTATGACACAAAATACCCCAAAATTACACTATTCTAAAAACTGCACCCCTCAAGGTGCTCAAACCACATTCAAGAAGTTTATTAACCCGTCAGGTGCTTCACAGGAATTTTTGGAATGGGGAAGAAAAAAATGAACATTTAACTTTTTTCACAAAAATGTTACTTTAGACCCAATTTTTTTTATTTTTGCAGGGGTAACAGGAAAAAGTGGACCTCAAAATTTGTTGTGCAATTTCCCCTGAGCATGCAGATACCCCATAAGTGGGGAAAAAACACTGTTTGGATGCACGGCAGTGTTCAGAAAGGAAGGAGCACCATTTGACTTTTTGAATGTAAAATTTGCTTGAATATTTAGCGGACGCCGTGTTGCGTTTATATAGCCCGTAAACAGTGGAAACCTCCCGTAAGTGACACCATTTTGGAAGCTAGACCCCTCAGGGAACTTATCTAGATGTGTGGTGAGCACCTTGAATCCCCGGGTGCTTCACAGAAGTTTATAACATAAAAATAAAATTTTCACATTTTACCCACAAAAATGTTTTTCAGCCCCCAGTTTTCCATTTTCATAAGGGTAACAGGAGAAATTGCACCATGCAACTTGTTGTGCAATCTCTCTTGAGTAAGCCAATACCCCATATGTGGGGGAAAAACATTGCTTGGGTGCATGACAGGGTTTGGAATGGAAGGAGCGCCATTTGACTTTTTGAATGTAAAATTTGCTTGAATAATTAGTGGACGCCATGTTGCGTTTGGAGAGCCCCTGATGTGTCTAAAGAGTGGAAACCCCCCACAAGTGACACAATTTTGGAATCTAGATTCCTCAGGGAACTTATCTAGATGTGTGGTGAGCACCATTAGCCCCAAGGTGCTTCCCAGAAGTTTATACCATGGAGCCGTGAAAATAAAAAAAATCTAACTTTTTCCACAAAAATGATCTTTTAGCCACAATTTTTTTATTTTCGCAAGGGTAAGAGGAGAAAATGGAACCTAAAAACTTTTGTGCAATTTCTCCTGAGTACGCCAATACCCCATGTGTGCAGAAAATACAGTGTTTGGGCGCACGTCAGGGTTCAGAAGGGAAGGAGCACTGTATGACCTTTTTGAACGCAAAATTGTCTGGAATGAAGAGCGTACGCCATGTCTCATTTTGGGAGCCCCTGATGTGCCTAAATAGTAGAACCCCCCCCCACAATTGACTCCATTTTGGAAACTAGACCCCTCATGGATTTTATTAAGGGGTATAGTGTACATTTAAACCCAGAGGTAGGACAGAATTTATAACATTAGGTCATCATATTGAATAATTTGTCACTAGTCTTGAGCGCAAGTGCTCGCTTCTTGAGTTTGCGTCGGCTACTAGGGTATGCACCATGTATCACGGGTGCTCGAGTGACATCTTCGAGTCCCCGCTCCGCATGTTTCATGGTTGTTAGACACCCAAAAAAAACAAACATGCAGGGATCGTTCGTGCATGGCAGGCGATCCCAGGAACGTTTTTTCTTGCAGCGAAGCATATGGTGCAGAGACTCGAGCATGTCACACGAAACACCATAGATACTCAGTGCATACCCGAGCACCCAATGCAAACTCAGGTAGAGAGCACTTTTGCTCAACACTGGGCGCCATATCGTCATCATTTTTATTTCTTTACTTTTGAAAAAATTCCAACCCTAACCCCGACCCTAACCCAACTTAACCCTAGCACAACCCTAACCCCAAGCCTAGTATAACCCCAACCCTAACTCTAGCCCAAACCTAACCCTAGCCCAACCCTAACCCTAGCCCAACCCTAACTTTAGCACAACCCTAACCCTAGCACAACCCTTACCCCAATCCTAATACAACCCTAACCCCAGCACAACCCTAACCGTAGAGTTTATGTTTTTACGCCGCTCCTCGTGTGGTATAAGTGATTAGACGACTTTATTGTTCGGGTTGGTGCAATTGTAGCGATACCAGATTCATATCGGGTTTTTATGATTGAGAGCTGTCACACACTAAAAACGCTTTATTTTGCAAAGACTAGTTTTTGCATCGCCATATTTTGAGAGCTATAAATTTTCCATATTTTGGCCGACAGAGTCCTGTGATGGCTTGCTTTTTGCAAGACAAATTGACGTTTTTATTGGTACCAGTTTTGGGCATTTGACATTTTTTGATCGCTTTCTATTACGATTTTTGGGAGGCAGAATAAACAAAAAACAGCAATTACGGAATTGTTTTTTGGGGTTTTTTTTATGCCGTTCCAAGTGTAGTAAAATTGATAAGGAAGCTTTATTCTTCGGGTCAGTACGTTTACAGCGGTACCGCGTTTATATAGTTTATTTATGTTTTAGCTCTTTTACACAATAAAAACTATTTTCTAGAAAAAATAATTTTTTGTATTGCTTTATTCTGAGAGCTATAACTTTTTTATTTTTCGGATGAAGGAGCTGTATGGCGTATTGTTTTTTGCGGGACAAAATGACGTTTTCCGAGGTACCATTTTAATTTACATTCGTCTTTTTGATCGCCTGTTATTCCATTTTTTGTCTGGCAATATGATGATGAAGCATTGTTTTTTGCTTCGTTTTTTATTTATTTATTCTTTTTACCGTGTTCACTAAAGGGGTTCACTAGTGGGATAGTTTTATAGGTCAAGTTGTTACGGATGCGGCAATATCAAATATGTGTACTTTTAGTGTTTTTTTTTTCTTTTTCATAGTAAATAAATGTTATGGGTACAATATATATTTATTTTTTGTGGATTATTTTTTTCATTTTTTTTATATATTTTTAAAAAAAAATTTTTTTCTTTTCATTTTCCTACCCTTTTTTTACTTTTACACATTGTCCCACTATGGGACTTACTCTTTTTGCAGCCTGATCAGCTCCAAAGCATAGAGAGCAGCAGCTCCCTATGCCATGCAGCCTGTCAGCGCTGCACACTGGGAGACATTACTTTGGTCATGCCCTGCGCATGACGAAAGTAACTTCCTGCCTCCTGGTGACCAGAATGTTATCATGACGACATCGGGTCATCATGACAACATCCATGAGCCGCCGCAGACATCTCTGGAGGCCGGAGAGGAGGTGAGTACTGGCGCTTACCTCACCCCTTGCCACTGCAATGCTGTGGTCAACTTCGCAGCATTGCGCGATTGCAATATGCGTAATAGTACGTAGCTGGTCCATAAGTCCCAGGGCACAGCTAAGTACTATTACTGACTTGGTCGGAAAGGGGTTAAAAACAAAACAAAAGAAACCTGATTCCTGTGCAGTTTTGAAAACTGAGCATTTTTGTTTCTGGACACCGCTTTTACAATTCCAATTTTGCAACCTTAAATGTCACACCTATACTGCAGCTTGTTGTCATATTATACTATCTGTATGTATTCGTACCTACCTAAAATTTCTTATTATATCTTTTAAATGTTTTAAGTATGTGAGGTGAAAAATATTACTTTTTCAAAGTTACTTACAGTATAGACCAAAAGTTTAGACACACCTTCTCATTTAAAGATTTTTCTATATTTTCATGACTATGAAAATTGTACATTCACACTGGAGGCATCAAAACTATGAAATAACACATGTGGAATTATTTACTTAACAAAAAAGTGTGAAACTACTGAAAATATGTCTTATATTCTAGGTTCTTCAAAGTAGCCACCTTTTGCTTTGATGACTGCTTTGCACACTCTTGGCATTCTCTTGATGAGCTTCAAGAGGTAGTCACCGGAAATGATCTTCCAACAATCTTGAAGAAGTTCCCAGAGATGCTTAGCACTTGTTGGCCCTTTTGCCTTCACTCTGCGGTCCAGCTCACCCCAAACCATCTCGATTGGGTTCAGGTCTGGTGACGGTAGAGGCCAGGTCATCTGGCGTAGCACCCCATCACTCTCCCTCTTGGTCAAATAGCCCTTACACAGCCTGGAGGTGTGTTTGGGGTCATTGTCCTGTTGAAAAATAAAGGATGGTCCAACTAAACGCAAACCGGATGGAATAGCATGCCGCTGCAAGATGCTGTGGTAGCCATGCTGGTTCAGTATGCCTTCAATTTTGAATAAATCCCCAACAGTGTCACCAGCAAAGCACCCCCACACCATCACACCTCCTCCTCCTTGCTTCACGGTGAGAACCAGGCATGTAGAGTCCATTCGTTCACCTTTTCTGCTTCGCACAAAGACACGGTGGTTGGAACCAAAGATCTCAAATTTGGACTCATCAGACCAAAGCACAGATTTCCACTGGTCTAATGTCCATTCCTTGTGTTCTTTAGCCCAAACAAGTCTCTTCTGCTTGTTGCCTGTCCTTAGCAGTGATTTCCTAGCAGCTATTTTACAATGAAGGCCTGCTGCACAAAGTCTCCTCTTAAAAGTTGTTGTAGAGATGATTCTGCTGCTAGAACTCTGTGTGGCATTGACCTTGTCTCTAATCTGAGCTGCTGTTAACCTGCGATTTCTGAGGCTGGTGACTTGGATAAACTTATCCTCAGAAGCAGAGGTGACTCTTGGTCTTCCTTTACTGGGGCAGTGTTCATGTGAGCCAGTTTCTTTGTAGCGCTTGATGGTTTTTGCAACTGCACTTGGGGACACTTTCAAAGTTTGCCCAGTTTTTCGCACTGACTGACCTTCATTTCTTAAAGTAATGATGGCCACTCGATTTTCTTTACTTGGCTGCTTTTTTCTTACCATAATACAAATTCTAACAGTCTATTCAGTAGGACTATCACCTGTGTATCCACCGGACTTCAGCACAACACAACTGATGGTCCCAACCCCATTTATAAGGCAAGAAATCCCACTTATTAAACCTGACAGGGCACACCTGTGAAGTGAAAACCATTTCCGGTGACTACCTCTTGAAGATCATCAAGAGAATGCCAAGAGTGTGCAAAGCAATCATGAAAGCAAAAGGTGGCTACTTTGAAGAACCTAGAATATAAGACATATTTTCAGTTGTTTCACACTTTTTTGTTAAGTATATAATGCCACATGTGTTAATTCATAGTTTTGATGCCTTCAGTGTCAATGTACAATTTTCAAAGTCATTAAAATACAGAAAAATCTTTAAATGAGAAGGTGTGTCCAAACTTTTGGTCTGTACTGTATATTGTTCTATAAAATGTGTGGTAAAAGAAAGTGTCAATGGCAGTGGACGGGATAGCATAAATGGAAACAAAAACATACCACAGCTAAGAATGGGAGAGCCCCTATCAGCAGCAGAAACACCACTACCAATGCCACCAACAATTGTCTGGGCAATATTACTACCAAATCTAGGCCACAATTGGCCTCTTTTGCCTCTGGCAAGTGTATTACTCTGGAGGAAGCAGAGGGCTTTTTAGAACATATGGCTCATTACTAGTGTTGAGTGAGCATGCTCGACACTGCTCGGTACTCGCCCGAGCATCTCACTACTCGGGATGTTCGGCGACCCCCGAGCATTTCCGGGTTACTCGGGCGGTATCTCGGGTCTCCACCCTGCACGTTTGGCGCTCTTTACAGAGCCAATGAACATGCAGGGATTGCCAGCCAGTCACTGTAAAGCCACAGCCATGTTGTTTGATGGCATTACAGTGATTGGCTGGCCGCACAGCATCACCTTGAGTATTTAAAACCGGGTGCCGCCATCTTGGACACCGTCGCCCCAGATCAGACAGTGTAGAGAGAGTGCTGCTGAGTTAGGGAGAGATATATTGTGCGAAATAGTTAGTGTAGGGTCTCTAAAGGCTGCCAAATCAAACAAACAGTCCTTCTCAGGACTAATATCCATTCCAGATATCAGGCAGGCAGGCAGGCTGTATAGGAGATGCAGTGGTTATACCAACAAACAGTGCATTACAGTCCTGTGTGCTCCTGCTTGTCAAATTGCTAGACTTATCCACCGGTCTCAGGGGCCAGGAAAAATCCTTTTTTTTTTCATCTAAATCCTGTATTTTTTTTTTCCTCAGTCAGATTGTACATATACTCGTCTTATTAACCTTTTGGTATTCCCCCTCCCCCCAAAAAAATAAATTGAGTGAGTCTGTGACTGTTCAGACACCAATATATCTGGTTAAAATATCCTGGTGTAGGCCAGATAACTAGAAGTTTGGTTTTGCAGTTCCGCGGTTCAAATCTCTGTATTATCCTGCTTTTGGCCTTTTTTCCGTAAAAACAAAACAGTTTGAGTGTCTCGTAGTGTTGAGCCATGCCCGTAGTGTTCGAGTTCGGTTCGGTTCGTCGAACACATATGTGTTCGTCGAACTGTTCGTTGAACACCTTCGAACACCGTTAAAACCAATGGCAGGCAAACAAAAACACATAGAAACACATAGAAAACACCTTCAAAGGTGTCCAAAAGCTGACAAACTGCTCAGAAGACATAACTAACACATGGAAAAGTGACAAGTACATATAGTCATACGAAAAGAAAAGAGGTGGAGGAGTAAAAGGAGGGGGAGACACAGATATAGCATGTCATGCCCTTCTAAAATAAAAAAAGTGAGAAGCCGACACGGCCAGTCCGATCCTGCCCGTGCCCCCTCCATGTCGCTGGGTTTGTGCCAGAGCCGCGGTGGACCCTGACGGCCAGCCCCCCTCTCCCAATACTGGTGCCTGTCCGCTGGTGGGTCGAGCGAGCCCCCCTGTGGTGGAGGCAGCTCTAAGCTTTTTAATTTAAATTGTCTCTCTAATTTGAATGAATACACTTTAAATCCTTTTACAAGGATCTATTGGAGGGCAAGTCTCATGCCAGCAGCAGCGAAATTCCAGCTCCAGTAGCGTCCACTAAAGCTGCTGCAGTTAAAAAGCTTTTATAAGGATCAAGCTCGGCTGTCCACCGCAAGGCATCCTACCGCCATTCCCAGCCCCTATGCCTTGGGGTGCCTCCTGATGCTCTTCATTGAGTATCCCGTGGTCCCGAAGCATTTCCTTTGAAAAAATTAAGTGTCCAAACTACAGGTGGTGCAGTTTGCTTAACTGCAGGGATAATCCGCTGACTAGCAGACACTGCTACTAGGCACAAAGTATTTCCTGGGCTAGATGCAGTTAAAAATTTGTAATTAGATACTCTCGTTTGATGCTGAGAAAGCATTCCATAGAGTCACCTGGCACGCCATATATATTTCTCTTAAAAAGCTTGAGGTAGGGGTCTAGGGGACGCTTTTATAGCCAAAATCACGGCCCTGTATCGCAATACGTCACCTAGGATGAAGGTAAATGGAACTGTAGCACCCTGAGGGCTCGGTTGCTACAGAGGTATTGCACCTCACCCAGAGGTATGATATCTCACTCTCAGGTAAGGATGGAGTGTGAATCAGGACCCGACACCTGCATGCATTGCACCACATTGCCATGGGGCAGGGCGACTAATATGCCCCTGAGATGGGCACGACATTCCCTGTCCCTGGCTGGAGTGGGGGGAGGGAACACTGAGGAAGGGGAACCCTGCAGTGCAGGAGCAGGGAGGAAGCAGTTCCTGGGTGCATTGAGAAGGGAGTATAAAAGGTGGGCACCATCTTTGTTCAGTGCAGAGAAGTCTGAGCAGAAGTGACAGGGAGCAGGGGCTCTGCATGAGCTCTGCTCCGGAGGCGAGCCTAGTAACAGAGGCCCAGGCCTGGAAGAGGGAGAAGGAAGGAAGAGGAGCGGAGAAGGCTCCAGGAACGAGGAATGAAGGGATCCCAGGGGTGCGGACGGGTGAATCGCCACCGCACGCCCGAATCCACCTGCGTGGAGGGGTCAGGCCAAAGGGGGAGACCCGTCCCCGAAACTAGTGGAGGTGGGAAACGACCCTCAGCTAGAAACCGGAGGCTGTGACATTTTATGTGGCGCAGCCACTCGCTACACCCGCTAGGAAGGCACCACATGGGGTCAGGGAAACTGGCGCCAAGTTTACCAAGAGGAGGCCCGAGGCAGCTGGACAGAAGGGTTGGTAAGAAAGGCCAGACAAAGGACAAACAAAGGGGGTCCTGTGAAGCGCTCCAAAGTTATCTGGGAGATGTCTGAGCCCCTCACCTGGTGCGCACAGTACGACGTGGGCAGCCGTTACCTGCAGAAGTGGTCTGGATAATAAGAACTGTGAGTAAAGGCCCTGGACTACATCACTGACTCCGTGTCGTTACTGCTGCTGCCCTGCACCATCACCCCCTTCCTCCGCATACACTGCCCTGAGGCTATACTCCTCCCGTGGGTAGTTATGCTACACTCTGCTGCACCCACAACACCAGCCTCAGCGGTCTGCCCTGCAGCGGCGGTTCACTCTGACCGCAATCCGCGGGTGGCGTAGTCGGACGTTTAAACATCAAAACCACATAAATAGTTCCGCCACTGGTTTGACCGCCCTGAGCCACGGAACCGGGTCGCCGCCACAGAGACTACAACCACCAGCATTCATCAAAAAGGGTCCAGCTCCGGGTGTCCCAAGGCCCAGGGTGCGCGTCAGAACGTTTTCATCACCTTTCATAATCACCAATGGGACAAGGCAGGGATGTCCTCTGTCCCCTCTCTTATACATCCTAGTGACGGTGCACCTGCTCTCATCAATTCGCCATAACCCCAATATTAGGTGGATTGAGGTGGGAGGCACCGAGTACAAGTGCTCTCTATTTGCTGATGATGTCCTAGTATATATCACTCAATCACATATATCCATCACTGCTGTTATGGCTGAAATAGATCACTTTGTTACATGGTCAAATTTTAAAATCAATGCAGCGAAGTCTGAGGCCCTCGATGTCTCCCTCCCCAAATCCATACAGGATTCCACCCAGTCCAACTTTCCCTTTGCCTGGCACTCACAGGGTATCAAATACTTAGGAATTCCTATTCATAGAGACCTCTCCAGTCTATGTTATCTTAATTTTGGGCCATTTATTGAACAACTCCATACAGACCACGGTTGGCAAGTTAGAAATGTAAGATTCACTACGTGAACCACTGGTGTTTTGTAAAAAAGCACATGTACACTGTGTTCCAAATTATTATGCAAAAAGTGTTTAGGAGTGATAAGGGAAGAATTTGTTTGTTTGTCAGTTAAACTCATTGATGGTGATGTGTGTCAGGGCTCTTTATATCACTGTAAGCAATTGCAGACACCTGTGCTAATTAGTTTGGCAGGTGTGTCCAATGAAATGCAAGACTACTTTAGAAGGCTGTCCCACATTATTAAGCAGCCTACATTTTCTGCCAAAATGGGAAAGAAAAAGGATGTGTCGGCTGCTGAGAAGCAACAAATTGTGGGGTGTTTAGTTCAAGGCATGACTACAATCAACATTGTGCGATGATCAGGATGAAGTGTCTTGGCAATCAAGAAGTATGTAGCTGATTCACAGTACACAGGTGTGCGTGCTGATAAGGGCAAATTGAGGACTCTTTCCTACCGGCAATTACGTCAGGTTAAAAGAGCAGCGGCAAAAAAGCCTTGTCATAGCAGCAGACAAGTTTTTGAAGCTGCTGGTGCCTCCAACGTCCCCCGAACAACAAGATGCAGGGTCTTTCAGAGGTTTGCAGCTGTGCGTACGTCATCCTGTCGACCTCCTCTATCCACTGCACACAAGCAGAAACGGCTCCAGTGGGCCAAACATTACATGAAGACTGATTTCCAAACTGTTTTGTTCACGGATGAGTGCCGTGCAACGCTCGATGGTCCAGATGGATGGAGTGGAGGATGGCTGGTTGATGGACACCCCACGCAAACACGGCTACAGCGCCAACATGGAGGAGGTGGAGTAATGTTTTGGGCTGGAATCATGGGGAGAGAGATTGTCGGCCCCTTTAGGATCCCTGAAGGGGTAAAGATGAACTCCATAATGTATGTGGAGTTTCTCAAACAGCACTTCCTGCCATGGTTCAAGAAGAAGAACCGTGAATTCCACAGCAAGATCATTTTCATGCATGATAATGCACCGTCTCATGCTGCACATAACACATCTGCATCTCTGGCTGATATGGGCATAAAAGGGGACAAACTTATGGTGTGACCCCCATGCTCCCCTGACCTCTACCCCATTTAGAACCTCTGGAGCATCATCAAAAGGAGTATCTATGATGGCGGAAGGCAGTTCACATCTAAGCAACAGCTCTGGGAGGGTATTCTGTCCTCATGCAAAACAATTGAAGCAGAAACCATCCAAAACCTGACAAATTCAATGGACGAGAGAGTTCAGAAGCTCCTTTCGAACAAGGGGTCCTATGTGCAAATGTGACATCACCTAGAATAAAGTTTTGAGTTGAAAACTGTTTGATTTCAGCTTCTAATAACCGGCTAATGCTTATAATTTCAAAAATGACCATTTTTTTGGTCTTTATTAAAATGAAAAGGTTGATCGAAGAGTGTGGGGGATCTAAGAGTGTGGCAACCCAGTAGTCAGGATTACTTCGAATTCTGACAATCTGAGGGTCATGTTGCAGGTAGTGCAGCAAGAAGGCATTTATGTGTCTTGCGCATCTCGGAGCCCCAAAATTATTTTCCGGGCTAGATGCAGCTAAAAATTATTATTAATTTTAAATCTGGTGGAGCTTAGTATAGATGGCCTAATAGAATCAGTACTGCACACTGCTACAAAGCCCAAATTATTTTCCAGCCAAGATACAGATAAACATGATTAGTAATTTTAAATCTGGTGGAGCTTAGTATAGATGGCCTAATAGAATTGGTGCTGCACACTGCTACAAAGCCCAAATTATTTTCCAGCCAAGATACAGATAAACATGATGAGTAATTTTAAATCTGGTGGAGCTTAGTATAGATGGCCTAATAGAATCAGTACTGCACAGTGCTACAAAGCCCAAATTATTTTCAAGCCAAGATACAGATAAACATGATTAGTAATTTTAAATCTGGTGGAGCTTAGTATAGATTGCCTAATAGAATCAGTACTGCACACTGCTACAAAGCCCAAATTATTTTCCAGCCAAGATACAGATAAACATGATTAGTAATTTGAAAGCTTAAAACAATTGGTGAGGTGATTTTAACCAATCGTCAAGCTTTTACTCTCCCCAGGATGACTCAGGGGTAGAAAAGTCGTTTCGGATCCATGATTTGTTCATCTTTATGAACGTGAGTCTGTCTACATTATCAGTGGACAGCCGCGTGCGCTTATCTGTCAGCACACCACCAGCAGCGCTGAACACACGTTCAGACAGAACGCTGGCTGCGGGGCATGACAAGATCTCCAAGGCGTAAGTGACTAGCTCCGGCCATTTATCCAGATTGGAAGCCCAAAAAGATCAAGGGTCCAGTGAAACAGTCATGGCTTCAATGTTTACTTGGATTACTTGGAGATACTCCTGTACCATCGTCTCTAGGCGTTGACTATGTGTCAGACTTCATGTCTCCTGTGGCCTTGCAAAGGATGGGCTAAAAAAGTGGTGAAATGATTCCGCAAAATTGATGTTACCAGCAGATACTGTGTTTCTGTTACGGTTTGAGTGCTGAGCACTCGACGGTCCCACGGTTGGGAAGTTGGAACTGTGAGATTCAGTACGTGCACCACTGGTGTTTTGTGGAAAAGCACATGTAAGATTCTGCAACAGTCTCTGCTGATACTCCTGCATGCGTGCATCCCTTTCTATGGCAGGAATAATTTCTGCAAATTTACTTTTGTACCGGGGATCTAACAGTGTGGCAACCCAGTAGACAGGATTATTTCTAATTCTTACAATTCGAGGGTCATGTTGCAGGTAGTGCAGCAAGAAGGCACTCATGTGTCTTGCGCATCCAGGAGCACCAAGTCCCTGTTGTATTGGTGGCGAGGTAACAATCATGCTTCCTTCCTCTGTCCTCTCCCCCCCAACCTCGCACAACAGAAATGTGATCAAGGTCTCCCTCATCTGTTGAGTCTTCCATCAGTTCGTCCTCCACTTCTTCCTGGGCTCCTGCACCTTTCTCACTAGTTTGGCTGCTACCATGCGCCCTGGTAAAACCATCTCCTCCACCCTCACATGCCTGCTGCCTTGGTGCTGCCGACCGTCTGGACCTTGCAGATGTTAGCCCTTCCGCATACAACTCCTCCTCCTCTACTTCCTCCACCTCCTCTTGTGCCACCACCTGACTCCAAATTCTGTTTAACATGTGCTCCAGCATGTAAATCACCGGAATAGTCATGCTGATAATGGCATCCTCAGCACTAAACATCTTCGTCGCCATTTTAAAACTGTGCAGAAGGGTTCATAGGTCCCTGATCTGAGACCACTACTCCAGCGTGATTTGCCCCACCTCTGGATCTCGTTGGCCCAGGCTATACATCAGAACTTATTGCACCAGGGCTTGTCGGTGCTGCCACAGTCGCTGCAACATGTGCAGAGTTGAATTCCACCGGGTAGGCACATCGCATTTTTGCCGGTGAAGTGGCAGGCCCAACGACTTCTGTAGAGATGTAAGTCGCTGAGCTGCGGGATGCGAATGGCGGAAGTGAGCACACAGCGACTGTGCCCTCTGCAGAAGGCCATCTAGTCCGGGATAGTGGGCTAAAAATTGCAGGACAACCAGGTTCAACACGTGAGCCATACAAGGCACGTGTGTGACAATGCCCCGGCGAAGTTCCGCACCCAGGTTTGCAGCATTGTCGCACACGGCCTTCCCTGGTTTCAGGTCCAGTGGAGACAACCATTCATGAAATTGGTTCTCCAGAGCTGACCACAACTCCTCAGCTGTGTGACTCACATTTCCCAGACAATTCAAAGTAAAAACCGCCTGATGACATTGAGCCCTACTGCCAGCATAGTAAGGAGGTGTGCAGGATCCCTTCTGCGCAGTTAGAAAGCTTGTGGCATGACCAGACATGCTTTGGGTGCAGGTGGAGGACTGAGAGGAGGTTGAGGAGGCAGAAGCAGTGGAGGAACTTTGAGATAAAGAGGATTGACGCACAACTCATGGGGACTGCAAGACTTGGACAGCAGCCCCTTGTCCTGCTGTCACCATAGTTACCCTGTGCCCAGTCAGCGACATGTAATGTCCCTGTCCATGCCTACTTGTCCAAGTGTCTGTGGTGAAATGCACCCTGTCACACACAGAGATTCTCAAAGAAGCGGTGATGTTGTGTGCGACATGCTGGTGGAGCACAGGCACACCTTTCTTTGAGAAGTAGTGCCGACTGGGCATCTGGTACTGGGGCACTGCGACGGACATAAGGTTTCAAAAATCCTCTGTGTCCACCAGGCGGAAAGGCAGCATTTCTGTAGCCAAGAGCTTGCAGATGGTGAAATTCAACCTCTTAGCTTTCTCATGGCTAGGAGGAAATGGTCTTTTACTTGTCCACATCTGAGGAACCGAGGGCTGGCTGTTGTGCTTAGACGGGGTGGATAAGGGAGTCCCCGGCAAACTGCCGGTCTGTGAGGAAGATGCAGGCGGACATGTTAGGTTGCCTTGATCCAAAGGTGGTGCTATCGATGTCGGACAGCGCTCAACACCAGCTGGTGTTACCACCTCCAAAGAAAATGATGACCTGCCAATCACGCTGGCTGTTGCGGGTAAAGAGGTGGCAGGTCTGCGTCCCAAAACAGGTGTGACTGCTGTCCCCCCAGTCACAGAGGATGAAGAGGCCGCGGATGCACAAGGTGTGGCAGACAGTGGTTGGCCCGGCCGGCTAGGCCGCATTGTAGCACAGTGAGCTTCCCACTGCAACTTATGCTTCATGTCCATGTGCCGGTTCATGCATGAAGTACTCAAACTATGTATTTTTTGGCCTCTACTTAGCTTTTGCTGACAAATGTTACAGATAACACGAGTTGGGTCATCTTTATCGATCAGAAAAAATGCCCAGGCTATGCAAGGCTCAGCACCCATGAGACCTGAAGAGCCACCACGACTTGTGGTGAGAGGCAGAGTTGTGTTTGAGGATGCAGTTGTTGACGTGCTTCCAGTACTACGTCTCTGTCCAGGAAAGCGCAACCTGACCTCGTCGTCACTAGCATTCTCCTCCACCTCCTCTGCTGACCTCATCTCTTGGCTGACTGTGGGTTGACAGTAAGTGGGATCTCCAACCTCATCATCATCACCCTGTGTGTTATCACACCCGTCGTCCTCAGAGCCAACCTGTTCCTGCCCTGACAAAAAACTAAAGTTGTCACTCCAATCAGGTATTTGAGTCTCATCATCGTCTTCCTCATTGTCTCCACCAACAGGAGTTACAGTTTGGGAATGAGGGTCTACATTATGGTCAGAGCCTTCTGCGTCTGGTCCTGGATCCGACTCATAAAGATTCTGGGCATCAGTGCAGATAATTTCCTCGTCTGGATTCACAGAAGCGCTGGAGCTGACCTCTGATTCCCAGGCTATAGTATGAGTAAACAGCTCTGCAGACTCAACCATCTGTTCTACCTCATACTCAGACGGGCAGCTGGAGATTTGGGAGCTGTGAGGAAGCAAGTGCGATTGGGGTGACACCTCTGAGGACTGGAGTATTTGTGATGTTGAAGTTGATGTGGAGGAGAGCCCACTTAAAGGAGCACTTGATATCCGTTGAAGCACCTGCTGATTTTGTGCCTCATCTGGAATTTGTAGCGATTGGCGTGGCCGTAAGAAAGGGATCTTATCACATTGTCCGCTAAATGAAGTAGACATTTTAGTTTGGCTGGAAGATGGTCTTTCTTCTGCAGATGTTACTGTTGCTTTAACACCTACCCCACGGACACAACCTTTTTTCCCCTTCCCAACACGCCTATTCCCCTTTCCTCCAGCAGCAGGCCTTTTTCCACTCATTTTGGTGGTTAACTAATTCACAACTCTGGAGTTGTTTGCACAAAAAAAACAATGGATGGGAACCGAGCAGAGCTGAGTGGCCAAACTGTGGTATAAGGGTATGTGCACACGATGCAGAAATGCTCAGGATTTTTTCCTGAGCGTTTCTGCATCTCTCTGGCAGGAAAAACGCATGCAGATTGTACATGCGGTTTCCTGCCAAGGACATGCGGAAATGAAGCGGTCTTCACTTTCATTTCCGCATGCGGGTTGACAAGCACTACCCAAGCGATTTTAGCATCACTTGGAAAGTGCTTGTCAACTTCACACTATATAAATCCATGCAACCGGCATGGATTTATATAGTTTGTTAATGTCAAAAAATAAAAAATAAATATATACTTTACCCTCTGATGGCCCCCGGTGTCCTGCTTCGCTCGGTCCCGGCTGCCGGCAGTGAAGACTTTAGGACCTTCCGACGTCAGCGTCACGTGACCCGTCACATGACTCTGACGTCAACGAAGGTCCTTCTTCATTCAACCGCGAAGTGCGGGGAACCAAGCAGGAGCGCTGAGCGGGCCGTCAGAAGGTGAGAATATATATATTTTCTATTTTATTCTTTTTTTTTTTAATGGTACCTGGTTCTGGATTAGAGTCCTCTCATCCACACCCCGGTACCATCCGCACATTAGACTGCATGAAAAGCGCATCAACATATACAGTGATGCGGATTCCATGCAGTCTAATGCAAGTCAATGGCGGCAAAAGAGCAGCGTTTCCGCAAAATTAATTGACATGCTGCGGATTTTTGACCGCAGCGTTTACGCTGCGGAAAAATCCGCATCATGGGCACAGCACATGCGGATTTCAATTAGGGAACATTGCTGTGCTTCTACCATGTGTTTTTCATGCGTTTCCGCGGCGTTTACGCAACTGCAAAAACGCCGCGGAAACACCATGAAAAACGCATCGTGTGAACTCAGCCTAAGGCCAAAACTATTGGCTGGGATAGATGCAGAAAAAAATTATATTCAATTTGCAACCTGATGCAGGTCATTATAGATGGACTAATAGAACAAGTCCCACACACTGCTAGAACCCAAATATTTTTTCAGAGCTAGAGGCAGAAAAAAATTATATTCAATTAGCAACCTGGTGGATGTCAGTATAGATGGACTAATAGAATGATGCTATGCCCAAAAGGTTTTACTTCACTAGGTGCAGTAAAAAAATTGGTATTCTATACACAGGTGGTGTAGCTTGCAACACAGATAGGCTACTCCACTGACTAACACACTCTGCATTAGGCCAAAAAGGATTAGCTTTGCTAGATTTAGCCAAATGCTGTGAAAAAAAACTTGCACAGCACTGGCACAGACCTGCCTGGCAAAAACTGATTGGAACTGATGTAACTTAGTCCTGAAAAGGACTGCAATTACAATTAGTCTTTACTCCCAACCAATCTATTTAAGAGCACAGACCTGCCTGATAAAAGTCGTGGGAAATGCTGTAACCTAGTCCTTAAAAGGACTGCAATCACAAATCTTCCCTACTCCCAAGCTATCTGTAGATTTGTGCGAAAATTGGCTTGAAATTAACAAGGTATAGCACACACAGCAACAGCGGTGCCGTCTAACAAGCAGCTGCAGCAGTGAGAAAATGGTGGCGACGGGGAAAATGGCTGGGTCTTATAGGGCAAGGACATGTGACATACACTGCCAATGACGCATGCCCTTGCTTGTGTGAAAAAAAGCACTTCGCTCCGTGTGTGCGCTGCTGATAGGCTGACAGATTGCACCTCCCCACTGTAAATGCGGGAAAGAGAAAAAAAAATGGAGATCTTCATTATTCCTGCAGAGATCCATCCCCTGCCCCTCCCCCCGCCCCGCTGTACACTCAAACTGCATATTAACATTAATTTTCATCATTACTGAGAAAAAATCCAATTATGATTTTGGTGCACGAATAGTTATCGAACATAACCTAGAACAGCCGAATTTTTTTCAAATCGTTCGTGTTCGCCGAACAGCTCAAACACCGCCCAAAACAGCTCGAATTTGAGATTGACGAACAGTTCGAGTCGAACAACGCCCATCTCTACTGCTTAGCCGTTGGAATCACTGAATACCCTATAACTGTATAGCATACTCTCTCCTTTCTAATGGGAATTTGTCGTTACCATGGCCCTGCTCTATGTGTCTTTAAATTCTTAGTGTGGTTTTTCCTAATATTGGTCAGCCGTTGGACTCACTGCATACCCTATAACTGTATGGCAGACTCTCTCCTTTCTATCAGGAATTTGTCGTTACTGTGGACCTGCTCTGTGTCTTTAAATTCTTAGTGGGGTTTTTCGTAAATTTGGTCAGCCGTTGGACTCACTGCATACGCTGTAACTGTATAGCAGACTCTCTCCTTTCTTATGGGAATTTCTCGTTACTGTGGCTCTGCTCTATGTGTCTTTAAATTCTTAGTGAAGTTTTTCCTAAAATTGGTCAGTCATTGGAATCACTGCATACCCTATAACTATATAGCAGACTCTCTCCTTTCTAATGGGAATATGTCGTACTTGTTAATGTGGCCCTACTCTGTGTGTCTTTAAATTCTTAGTACGGTTTTTCCTAAAATTGGTCAGCCTTTGTACTCACTGGATATCCTATCACTGTACAGCACACTCTCTCCTTTCTTATGGAAATTTGTCGTTACTGTTGCCCTGCTCTATGTGTCTTTAAATTCTTAGTGGGGTTTTTCCTAAAATTGGTCATCCGTTGGACTCACTGCATACCCTATAACTGTATAGCAGACTGTCTCCTTTGTAATGGGAACATGCCGTTCTTGTTACTGTGGCCCTGCTCTATGTGTCTTTAAATTCTTAGTTGGGTTTTGCCTATAATTGGTCAGCCGTTGGACTCACTGCATACCCTATAACTGTATAGCAGACCCTCTCCTTTCTTATGGGAATTAGTCGTTACTGTTGCCCTGCTCTATGTGTCTTTAAATTCTTAGTGTGGTTGTTCCTAAAATTGGTCAGCCGTTGGACTCACTGCATACCCTATAACTGTATAGCAGACTCTCTCCTTTCTAATGGGAACATGCCGTTCTTGTTACTGTGGCTCTGCTCTGTTTGTCTTTAAATTCTTAGTGGGGTTTTTCCTAAAATTGTTCAGCCATTGAACACACTGCACACCCTATAACTGTATAGCAGACTCTCTCCTTTCTTATGAAAATTTGTCGTTACTGTGGACCTGCTCTGTGTCTTAAAAATTGTTAGTGGGGTTTTTCATAAAATTGGTCAGCCGTTGGACTCACTGCATACCCTATTACTGTATAAAAGACCGTCTCCTTTCTAATGGGAATATGTCTTATTTGTTACTGTGGCCCTGCTCTATCTGTCTTTAAATTCTTAGTGGGGTATTTCCTAAAATTGATCAGCCGTTGGACTTACTGCATACGCTGTAACTGTATAGCAGTCTCTATCCTTTCTTTTTTGAATTTGTCATTACTGTGGCTCTGCTCTATGTGTCTTTAAATTCTTAGTGAGGTTTTTCCTAAAATTGGTCAGCCGTTGGACTCACTGCATACCCTATAACTGTATAGCAGACTCTCTCCTTTCTAATGGGAATTTGTCGTTACTGTGGCTCTGCTTTATGTGTCTTTAAATTCTTAGTGGGGTTTTTCCTAAAATTGGTCAGCCGTTGGACTCACTGCACACCCTATAACTATATAGCAGACCCTCTCCTTTCTAATGGGAACATGTCGTACTTGTTACTGTGGCCCTATTCTGTGTGTCTTTAAATTCTTAGTGGGGTTTTTCCTAAAATTGGTCAGCCTTTGGACTCACTGCATATCCTATAACTGTACAGCAGACTCTCTCCTTTCTTATGGAAAATTGTCGTTACTGTTGCCCTGCTCTATGTGTCTTTAAATTCTTAGTGGGGTTTTTCCTAAAATTGGTCATCCGTTGGACTCACTGCATACCCTATAACTGTATAGCAGACTCTCTCCTTTTTTATGGTAATTTGTCGTTACTGTTGCCCTGCTCTATGTGTCTTTAAATTCATAGTGGGGTTTTTCCTAAAATTGGTCATCCGTTGGACTCACTGCATACCCTATATCTGTATAGCAGACTCTCTCCTTTCTAATGGGAACATGCCGTTCTTGTTACTGTGGCTCTGCTCTGTTTGTCTTTAAATTCTTAGTGGGTTTTTTCCTAAAATTGTTCAGCAATTGGACACACTGCACACCCTATAACTGTATAGCAGACCCTCTCCTTTCTTATGGCAATTAGTCGTTACTGTTGCCCTGCTCTATGTGTCTTTAAATTCTTAGTGTGGTTGTTCCTAAAATTGGTCAGCCGTTGGACTCACTGCATACCCTATAACTGTATAGCAGACTCTCTCCTTTCTAATGGGAACATGCCGTTCTTGTTACTGTGGCTCTGATCTGTTTGTCTTTAAATTCTTAGTGGGGATTTTCCTAAAATTGTTCAGCCATTGAACACACTGCACACCCTATAACTGTATAGCAGACTCTCTCCTTTCATATGAAAATTTGTCGTTACTGTGGACCTGCTCTGTGTCTTAAAAATTGTTAGTGGGGTTTTTCATAAAATTGGTCAGCCGTTGGACTCACTGCATACCCTATTACTGTATAAAAGACCGTCTCCTTTCTAATGGGAATATGTCTTATTTGTTACTGTAGCCCTGCTCTATCTGTCTTTAAATTCTTAGTGGGGTTTTTCCTAAAATTGATCAGCCGTTGGACTTACTGCATACGCTGTAACTGTATAGCAGTCTCTCTCCTTTCTTATGGGAATTTGTCATAACTGTGGCTCTGCTCTATGTGTCTTTAAATTCTTAGTGAGGTTTTTCCTAAAATTGGTCAGCCGTTGGACTCACTGCATACCCTATATCTGTATATCAGACTCTCTCCTTTCTAATGGGAATTTGTCGTTACTGTGGCTCTGCTCTATGTGTCTTTAAATTCTTAGTGGGGTTTTTCCTAAAATTGGTCAGCCGTTGGACTCACTGCACACCCTATAACTATATAGCAGACCCTCTCCTTTCTAATGGGAACATGTCGTACTTGTTACTGTGGCCCTATTCTGTGTGTCTTTAAATTCTTACTGGGGTTTTTCCTAAAATTGGTCAGCCTTTGGACTCACTGCATATCCTATAACTGTACAGCAGACTCTCTCCTTTCTTATGGAAATTTGTCGTTACTGTTGCCCTGCTCTATGTGTCTTTAAATTCTTAGTGGGGTTTTTCCTAAAATTGGTCATCCGTTGGACTCACTGCATACCCTATAACTGTATAGCAGACTCTCTCCTTTCTAATGGGAACATGACGTTCCTGTTACTATGGCCCTGCTCTATGTGTCTTTAAATTCTTAGTTGGGTTTTGCCTTTAATTTTTCAGATGTTGGACTCACTGCATACCCTATAACTGTATAGCAGACCCTCTCCTTTTTTATGGGAATTTGTCGTTACTGTTGCCCTGCTCTATGTGTCTTTAAATTCATAGTGGGGTTTTTCCTAAAATTGGTCATCCGTTGGACTCACTGCATACCCTATATCTGTATAGCAGACTCTCTCCTTTCTAATGGGAACATGCCGTTCTTGTTACTGTGGCTCTGCTCTGTTTGTCTTTAAATTCTTAGTGGGTTTTTTCCTAAAATTGTTCAGCAATTGGACACACTGCACACCCTATAACTGTATAGCAGACTCTCTCCTTTCTTATGAAAATTTGTTGTTACTATGGCCCTGCTCTATGTGTCTTTTTATTCTTATTGGCGTTTTTCCTAAAGTTGGTCAGCCATTGGACTCACTGCATACCCTATAACTGTATAGCAGACTCTCCTTTCTTATTGGAATTTGTCGTTACTGTCTCCCTGCTCTATCTGTCTTTAAATTCTTAGTGGGGTTTTATCTAAAATTGGCCAGCCGTTGGACTTACTGCATCTAATATATATAATTGTCTTATCCCGTCTGTCTGTCTGTCTGTCCTTCTGTCCAGGAAATCCCGCGTCGCTGATTGGCCGTGGCCGGACCAATCAGCGACGCGGGATTTCAGAACAAGATGGCGGCCGTTAGCGGCTCATCTGCCGCACGGAGGTCAGCGGCGATGCAGCCGGGAAGTCACCCTCACACTCTCACCCTCACACGCTCAACCTCAGCCTCACACGCTCACCCTCACATGCTCACCCTCACACTCTCACCCTCACACGCTCCCACGTTCACCCTCACACGCACACCCGCACCCGCTCACTCTCACACGCACACCCTCACACGCACACCCTCACACGCACACCCTCACATGCACACCCTCACACCAGCACACGCTCACCCTCAGACCATCACCCTCACATGCTCACACGCTCACCCTCACACGCTCACACGTACACATCCACACGCTCACCCTCACACGCACACCCTCACCCGCTCACCCTCACACACTCACCCTCACACACTCACCCTCACACGTTCATCCGCTCACCCTCACATGCTGACACTCACACGCTCACGCCCTCACACGCTCACCCTTACACGCACACCCTCAACCTCAGACGCTCACCCTCAGACGCTCACCCTCAGACGCTTACAAGCTCACCCTCAGACTCTGACCCTCAGATGCCCACCCTCACACGCTCAGACGCCCACCCTCAGATGCTCACCCTCACACGCTCACCCTCACACGCTCCCACGCTCACCCTCACACGCACACTCGCACACGCTCACACTCACACCCGCACCCGCTCACCCTCACACGCACACCCTCACACGCACACCCTCACCCGCTCACCCTCAGACACTCACCCTCACACGCCCACCCTCACACGATCACCCTCACACGCTCAACCTCACCCTCACACGCTCACCCTCACACGCACACCCTCAACCTCAGACGCTCACCCTCAGACGCTCACACGCTCACCCTGAGACGCTCACCCTCAGACGCTCACCCTCAGACGCTCAGACGCTCACCCTCAGACGTTCACCCTCAGACGCTCACCCTCAGATGCTCCCACCCTCACACGCTCCCACGCTCACTCTCACATGCTCCTGCGCTCACCCTCACATGCTTACCCGCACGCGCTCACACTCAGACGCTCACACTCACATGCTCCCACGCTCACCCTCACACGCTCCCATTCTCACACGCTCATCCTCACACCCTCACACGCTCACCCTCACACGTACACCTGCACACGCTCACCCTCACAAGCTCACCGTCACACGTTCACACCTTCACACGCTCACACCCTCACACGCTCACCCTCACATGCACACCCTTAACCGCAGACCCTCACCCTCAGACCATCACCCTCAGATGCTCACCCTCAGACGCTCAACCTCAGACGCACACCCTCACACGCACACCCTCACACGCTCACCCTCACATGCTCATTCTCACACGCTCACCCTCACATGCTGACCCTCACACGCTCACACCCTCACACGCTCACCCTCACATGCTCACTCTCACACGCGCACCCTCAACCTCAGACGCTCACCCTCAGACGCTCAAACGCCCACCCTCAGATGCTTACCCTCACACGCTCACCCTCAGACGCTCACACTCAGATGCTCCCACCCTCACACGCTCACCCTCACATGCTCCTGCGCTCACCCTCACACGCTCACCCGCACACGCTCACCCTCAGACGCTCACCCTCACACCCAACCACGCTCACCCTCAGATGCTCACCCTCACACCCAACCACGCTCACCCTCACACGCTCCCACGCACATCCTCACAAGCTCACCCTCACACGCTCACCCTCACACGCTCACCCTCATATGCTCACCCTCACACACTCACACCCTCACACGCACACCCTCATACGCACACCCTCAGCCGCACACCCTCACCCTCACCTTCAGACGCTCACCCTCAGACGCTCACCCTCACATGCTCCCACGCTCACCCTCACACGCTCCTACGTTCACCCTCACACGCTCATCCTCACACTCTCACCCTCACACGCACACCCTCACATGCTCACCCTCACACGCTCACCCTCACACGCTCACCCTCACACACTCACCCTCACACACTCACCCTCACACCCTCACACGCTCAACCTCACACGCTCACCCTTACACGCTCACCCTCACACATACAACCTCAACCGCACACCCTCACCCTCAGACACTCACCCTCAGACGCTCACCCTCAGATGCTTACACGCTCAACCTCAGACGCTCACCCTCAGACGCTCACCCTCACATGCTCCCACGCTCACCCTCACACGCTCCTACGCTCACCCTCACACGCATACCCGCACGCGCTCACACCCGCACCCGCTCACCCTCACACACACACCCTCACACGCACACCCTCACACGCACACCCTCAACCGTACACCCTCACCTTCAAACGCTCATCCTCAGATGCTCACCCTCAGACGCTCACATGCTCACCCTCAGATGCTCACCCTCAGACGCTCACCCTCACATGCTCCCACTCTCACCCTCACACGCTCACCATCACACGGTCACCCTCATACGCACACCCTCACACGCACATCCTCACACGCTCCCATGCTCACCATCACATGCACACCGGCACACGCTCACACTCACACCCGCACCCGCTCACCCTCACACGCACACCCTCAACCGCACACCCTCACCCTCACCTTCAGACGCTCACCCTCAGACGCTCACCCTCAGACGCTCACTTGCTCACCCTCAGATGCTCACCCTCAGACGCTCACATGCTCACATGCTCACACTCACACGCTCCTACGCTCACCCTCACACGCTCATCCTCACACGCTGACTCTAACACGCATACCCTCACGCGCTCACCCTCACACGCTCACGCTCACACGCTAAGCCTCACACGCTCATCCGCTCACACTCACACTCTCACCCTCACACGCTCACCCTCACACGCTCACCCTCACACGCTTACCCTCACACCCTCACTTGCTCACCTTCACCCTCACACGCTCACCCTCACACGCACAACCTCAACCGCACACCCTCACCCTCAGACGCTCACCCTCAAACGCTCAACCTCAGATGCTTACACGCTCACCCTCACACGCTCCTACGCTCACCCTCACACGCTCACCCTCACGCTATCACACTCACACGCACACCCGAACACGCTCACACTCACACCCACACCCGCTCACACTCACACGCACACCCTGACACGCACACCCTCACACGCTCACTTTCACACGCTCACCCTCACACGCTCACACCGTCACCCTCACATGCTCACACGCTCACACGTACACCTCCACGTGCACACGCTCACCCTCACACCCTCACACGCTCAACCTCACATGCACAACCTCAACCACACACCCTCACCCTCAGACGCTCACCCTCAGACGCTCACCTTCCCATGCCCCCACGCTCACCCTCACACGTTCCTACGCTCACCTTCACACTATCACCCTCACACTATCACCCTCACACGCACACCCTCACACGCTCCCACGCGCACCCTCACACGCTCCCACGCTCACCCTCACACGCACACCCGCACACACTCACACTCACCACTCACACCCGCACACACTCACACTCACCACTCACACCCGCACCCGCTCACCCTCACACGCACACCCTGACACGCAGACCCTCACACGCTCATTCTCACACGCTCACCCTCACACGCTCACCCTCACACCGTCACCCTCACATGCTCACCCGCACACCTCCACGCGCACACGCTCACCCTCACACGCACACCCTCACCCTCACACACTCACCCTCAAATGCTCACCCTCACAAACTCACCCTCACACGCTCACCCACACACCCTCACACGCTCACACTCACATGCTGACCCTCACACGCACACCCACCCTCACATGCTCACCCTCACACGCTCACCATCACACCGTTACCCTCACATGCTCACACACTCACACGTACACCTCCACAAGCACACGCTCACCCTCACACGCACACTCTCACCCGCTCACCCTCACACGCTCACCCTCACACGCTCAGCCTCACACTCTCATCCGCTCACGCTCTCACTCTCACACGCTCACCCTCACACGCTCACCCTCACACCCTCACATGCTCACCCTCACACGCTCACCCTCACACGCTCATCCTCACACGCTCACCCTCACACGCTCACCGTCACACCCTCACATGCTCACCCTCACACGCTCACCCTCACACGCTCACCCTCACACGCACAACCTCAACCGCACACCCTCACCCTCAGACGCTCGTCCTCAGACGCTCACCCTCAGATGCTTACACGCTCACCCTCACACGCTCCTAAGCTCACCCTCACACGCCCACCCTCACACTATCACCCTCACACGCACACCCTCACACGCTCCCACGCGCAACCTCACATGCTCCCACGCTCACCCTCACATGCTCACCCTCACACGCACAACTGCACACGCTCACCCTCATACGCTCACCCTCACACGCTCACAAACTCACACACTCACCCTCACACGCTCACCCTCACACGAACACCCTCAACCGCACACCCTCACCCTCAGACGCTCACCCTCAGACGCTCAACCTCAGACGCTCACACGCTCACCCTCACCCTCACATGCTTACCCTCAAACGCTCATTCTCACATGCTCACCCTCACATGCTGACCCTCACACGCTCACACCCTCACACGCTCACCCTCACACGCTCACCCTCACATGCACACCCTCAACCTAAGACGCTCACCCTCAGGCCCTCACACTCAGACGCTCACCCTCAGACGCTCACCCTCACACGCTCACCCTCAGACGCTCCCCCTCAGTTGCTCCCACCCTCACACGCTCCTACGCTCACCCTCACACGCTCCTACGCTCTAGCTCACACGCACACGATCACCCTCAGACGCTCACCCTCACATGCAACCACGCTCACCCACACATGCTCCCAGGCTCACCCTCACACACTTCCACGCTCACCCTCACACCCTCACACCCTCACACCCTCACACGCTCACCCTCGCACGCTCCCCCTCAAACACACACCCTCAACCTCACACGCTCACCCTCACCTTCAGACGCTCACCCTCAGACGCTCACCTTCAGACGCTCACCCTCAGACACTCACCCTCAGACGCTCACCCTCACATGCTCCCACGCTCAACCTTACACGCTCCTACGCTCACCCTCACATGCTCACCCTCACACGCTCACACTCACACGCTCAGCCTCACATGCTCATCTGCTCACGCTCACACGCTCACCCTCACATGCTCTCCCTCACACCCTCACACGCTCACCCTCATACGCTCAGCCTTACACGCACAACCTCAACTGCACATTCTCACCCTCAGACGCTCCCCCTCAAACTCTCACCCTCAGATGCTTACACGCTCACCCTCAGACGCTCACCCTCACATGCTCCCACGCTCACCCTCACACGCTCCTACGCTCACCCTCACACGCTCCTATGCTCACCCTCACACGCTCACCCTCACACGCTCACCCTCACACGCACACCCTCACATGCTCACCCTCACACGCTCACCCTCACACGCTCACGCTCACACGCTCAACTTCACACGCTCACCCTCACACCCTCACAGGCACACCCTCACACGCTCACCCTCACACGCGCACACACTCACACTCACACCCTCACACGTTCACACCCTCACACACACTCACCCTCACCCGCTCACCCTCACACGCTCACCCTCATACGCTCACACCCTCACACGCTCGCACCCTCACACACTCACCCTCACATGCTCAACTTCACACGCACACCCTCATCCGCACGCCCTCACCCTCAGACGCTCACCCTCAGACACTCAACCTCAGACGCTCACACGCTCACCCTCACGATCTCACACTCAAATGCTCATTCTCACATGCTCACCCTCACATGCTGACCCTCACACGCTCACACCCTCACACGCTCACCCTCACACGCTCACCCACACATGCACACCCTCAACCTCAGACGCTCACCCTCAGATGCTCACCCTCAGACGCTCACACGCTCACCCTCAGATGCTCACCCTCAGACGCTCACCCTCAGTTGCTCCCACCCTCACATGCTCCCACGCTCACCCTCACACGTTCCTATGCTCACCCTCACATGCTCACACGCACACGCTAACCCTCAGACGCTCACCCTCAGACGCTCACCCTCACATGCAACCACGCTCACCCTCACATGCTCCCAGGCTCACCCTCACACACTCCCACGCTCACCCTCACACCCTCACAACATCACATACTCACCCTCACACGCTCACCCTCACACGCTCACCGTCACATGCTCACACCCTCACATGCTCACCCTCACACACTCACCCTCACACGCACACCCTCACATGCACACCCTCACACGCTCCCACGCTCACCCTCACACGCACACCCGCACACGCTCACGCTCAAACCCGCTCCCGCTCACCCTCACACGCACACCCTGACACGCACTAGAGATGAGCGTTGTTCTACTAGAACTGTTCGCCAATCTCAAATTCGAGCTGTTTTGGGCGGTGTTCGAGCCATTCGGCGAACACGAACGATTTGAGAAAAATTCGGCTGTTCGAGGTTATGTTCGATAACTGTTCGTGCACCAAAATCATAACTGGATTTTTTCTCAGTAATGATGAAAATTAATTGTTTGAGTTTGTTTGAGTGTACAGCGGGGTGGGGGGAGGGGCAGGGGATGGATCTTTGCAGGGAATAATGAAGATCTCCATTTTTTTTTCTCTTTCCCGCATTTACAGTGGGGAGGTGCAATCTGTCAGCCTATCAGCAGCGCACACACGGAGCGAAGTGCTTTTTTCACACAAGCAAGGGCATGTGTCATTGGCAGTGTATGTCACATGTCCTTGCCCTATAAGACCAAGCCATTTTCCCCGTCACCACCATTTTCTCACTGCTGCAGCTGCGTGTTAGACGGCACCGCTGTTGCTGTGTGCGCTATACCTTGTTAATTTCAAGCCAATTTTCGCACAAATCTACAGATAGCTTGGGAGTAGGGAATAGTTGTGATTGCAGTCCTTTTAAGGACTAGGTTACAGCATTTCCTACGACTTTTATCAGGCAGGTCTGTGCTCTTAAATAGATAGATTGTGGGAGTAAAGACTAATTGTAATTGCAGTCCTTTTCAGGACTAGGTTACATCAGTTCCTATCAGTTTTTGCCAGGCAGGTCTGTGCCAGTGCTATGCAAGTTTTTTTCACAGCATTTGGCTGAATCTAGCAAAGCTAATCCTTTTTGGCCTATTGCAGAGTGTGTTAGTCAGTGGAGTAGCCTATCTGTGTTGCAAGATATACCACCTGCGTATAGAATACCAATTTTTTTACTGCACCTAGTGAAGTAAAATCTTTTGGGCATAGCATCATTCTATTAGTCCATCTATAATGACCTCCATCAGGTTGCAAATTGAATATTATTTTTTTCTGCATCTAGCTCTGAAAAAATATTTGGGCTTCTAGCAGTGTGTGGGACTTGTTCTATTAGTCCATCTATACTGACCTCCATCAGGTTGCAAACTGAATATAATTTTTTTCTGCATCTAGCTCTGAAAAAATATTTGGCCTTCTAGCAGTGTGTGGAACTTTCTCTATTAGTCCATCTATACTGACCTCTATCAGGTTGCAAACTGAATATATTTTTTTTCTGCATCTACCTCTGAAAAAATATTGGCCTTCTAGCAGTGTGTGGGACTCTCTCTATTAGTCCATCTATACTGACCTTCATCAGGTTGCAAATTAAAAATAATTTTTTTCTGCATCTACCTCTGAAAAAATATTTGGGCTTCTAGCTGTGTGTGGGACTTTCTCTATTAGTCCATCTATACTGACCTCCATCAGGTTGCAAATTGAATATAATTTTTTTCTGCATCTAACCCAGCCAATAGTTTTGGCCTAATACCACAGTTTGGCCACTCAGCTCTGCTCGGTTCCCATCCATTGTTTTTTTGTGCAAACAACTCCAGAGTTGTGAATTAGTTAACCACCAAAATGAGTGGAAAAAGGCCTGCTGCTGGTGGAAAGGGGAATAGGCGTGTTGGGAAGGGGAAAAAAGGTTGTGTCCGTGGGGTAGGTGTTAAAGCAACAGTAACATCTGCAGAAGAAAGACCATCTTCCAGCCAAACTAAAATGTCTACTTCTTTTAGCGGACAATGTGATAAGATCCCTTTCTTACGGCCACGCCAATCGCTACAAATTCCAGATGAGGCACAAAAACAGCAGGTGCTTCAACGGATATCAAGTGCTCCTTTAAGTGGGCTCTCCTCCACATCAACTTCAACATCACAAATACTCCAGTCCTCAAAGGTGTCACCCCAATCGCACTTGCTTCCTCACAGCTCCCAAATCTCCAGCTGCCCGTCTGAGTATGAGGTAGAACAGATTGTTGAGTCTGCAGAGCTGTTTACTCATACTATAGCCTGGGAATCAGAGGTCGACTCCAGCGCTTCTGTGAATCCAGACGAGGAAATGATCTGCACTGATGCCCAGAATCTTTATGAATCGGATCCAGGACCAGACGCAGAAGGTTCTGACCATAATGTAGACCCTCATTCCCAAACTGTAACTCCTGTTGGTGGAGACAATGAGGAAGACGATGATGAGACTCAAATACCTGATTGGAGCGACAACTTTAGTTTTTTGTCAGGGCAGGAACAGGTTGGCTCTGAGGACGACGGGTGTGATAACGCACAGGGTGATGATGATGAGGTCGGAGATCCCACTTACTGTCAACCCACAGTCAGCCAAGAGATGAGGTCAGCAGAGGAGGTGGAGGAAGATGCTAGTGACAACGAGGTAAGGTTGCGCCTTCCTGGACAGAGACGTAGTACTGGAAGCACGTCAACAACTGCATCCTCAAACACAACTCTGCCTCTCACCACAAGTCGTGGTGGCTCTTCAGGTCGCATGGGTGCTAAGCCTTGCATAGCCTGGGCATTTTTTCAGATCGATAAAGATGACCCAACTCGTGTTATCTGTAACATTTGTCAGCAAAAGCTAAGTAGAGGCCAAAAAATACATAGTTTGAGTACTTCATGCATGAACCGGCACATGGACATGAAGCATAAGTTGCAGTGGGAAGCTCAGTGTGCTACAATGCGGCCTAGCCGGCCGGGCCACCCACCGTCTGCCATATCTTGTGCATCCGCGGCCTCTTCATCCTCTGTGACTGGGGGGACAGCAGTCACACCTGTTTTGGGGCGCAGACCTGCCACCTCTTTACCCGCAACAGCCAGCGTGATTGGCAGGTCATCATTTTCTTTGGAGGTGGTAACATCAGCTGGTGTTGAGCGCTGTCCGACATCGATAGCACCACCTTTGGATCAAGGCAACCTAACATGTCCGCCTGCATCTTCCTCACAGACCGGCAGTTTGCCGGGGACACCCTTATCAACCCCGTCTAAGCACAATAGCCAGCCCTCGGTCCCTCAGATGTGGACAAGTAAAAGACCATTTCCTCCTAGCCATGAGAAAGCTAAGAGGTTGAATTTCACCATCTGCAAGCTCTTGGCTACAGAAATGCTGCCTTTCCGCCTGGTGGACACAGAGGATTTTCGAGACCTTATGTCCGTCGCAGTGCCCCAGTACCAGATGCCCAGTCGGCACTACTTCTCAAAGAAAGGTGTGCCTGCGCTCCACCAGCATGTCGCACACAACATCACCGCTTCTTTGAGAAACTCTGTGTGTGACAGGGTGCATTTCACCACAGACACTTGGACGAGTAGGCATGGACAGGGGCGTTACATGTCGCTGACTGGGCACTGGGTAACTATGGTGACAGCAGGACAAGGGGCTGCTGTCCAAGTCTTGCCGTCCCCACGAGTTGTGCGTCAATCCTCTTTATGTCAAAGTTCCTCCACTGCTTCTGCCTCCTCAACCTCCTCTCGGTCTTCCACCTGCACCCAAAGCCTGTCTGGTCATGCCACAAGCTTTCTAACTGCGCAGAAGGGATCCTGCACACCTCCTTACTATGCTGGCAGTAGGGCTCAACGTCATCAGGCGGTTTTTACTTTGAAATGTCTGGGAAATGTGAGTCACACAGCTGAGGAGTTGTGGTCAGCTCTGGAGAACCAATTTCATGAATGGTTGTCTCCACTGGACCTGAAACCAGGGAAGGCCGTGTGCGACAATCCTGCAAACCTGGGTGCGGCCCTTCGCCGGGGCAATGTCACACACGTGCCTTGTATGGCTCACGTGTTGAACCTGGTTGTCCAGCAATTTTTAGCCCACTATCCCAGACTAGATGGCCTTCTGCAGAGGGCACGGTCGCTGTGTGCTCACTTCCGCCGTTCGCATCCCGCAGCTCAGCGACTTACATCTCTACAGAAGTCGTTGGGCCTGCCACTTCACCGGCTAAAATGCGATGTGCCTACCCGGTGGAATTCAACTCTGCACATGTTGCAGCGACTGTGGCAGCACCGACAAGCCCTGGTGCAATACGTTCTGACGTATAGCCTGGGCCAACGAGATCCAGAGGTGGGGCAAATCACGCTGGAGGAGTGATCTCAGATCAGGGACCTATGCACCCTTCTGCACAGTTTTGAAATGGCGACGAAGATGTTTAGTGCTGACGATGCCATTATCAGCATGACTATTCCGGTGATTTACATGCTGGAGCACATGTTAAACAGAATTCGGAGTCAGGTGGTGGCACAAGAGGAGGTGGAGGAAGTAGAGGAGGAGGAGTTGTATGCGGAAGGGCTAACATCTGCAAGGTCCAGACGGTCGGCAGCACCAAAGCGGCAGGCATGTGAGGGTGGGGGAGATGGATTTACCAGGGAGCATGGTAGCAGCCAAACTAGTGAGGAAGGTGCAGGAGCCCAGGAAGAAGTGGAGGACGAACTGATGGAAGACTCATCAGATGAGGGAGACCTTGATCACATTTCTGTTGAGCGAGGTTGGGGGGAGAGGACAGAGGAAGGAATCATGATTGTTACCTCGCCACCAACACAACAGGGACTTGGTGCTCCTGGATGCGCAACACACATGAGTGCCTTCTTGCTGCACTACCTGCAACATGACCCTCGAATTGTGAGAATTAGAAATAATCCTGACTACTGGGTTGCCACACTGTTAGATCCCCGGTACAAAAGTAAATTTGCAGAAATTATTCCTGCCTTAGAAAGGGATGCACGCATGCAGGAGTATCAGCAGAGACTGTTGCAGAACCTTACATGCGCTTTTCCACAAAACACCAGTGGTGCACGTAGTGAATCTCACAGTTCCAACTTGCCAACCGTGGGACCATCAAGTGTTCAGCACTCAAACCGTAACAGAACCACAGTATCTGCTGGTAACATCAATTTTGCGGAATCATTTCACCACTTTTTTAGCCCATCCTTTGCAAGGCCACAGGAGACAAGAAGTCTGACACATAGTCAACGCCTAGAGACGATGGTACAGGAGTATCTCCAAGTAAACATTGAAGCCATGACTGTGTCACTGGACCCTTGCTCTTTTCGGGCTTCCAATCTGGATAAATGGCCGGAGCTAGCCACTTACGCCTTGGAGATCTTGTCATGCCCCGCAGCCAGCGTTCTGTCTGAACGTGTGTTCAGCGCTGCTGGTGGTGTGCTGACAGATAAGCGCACGCGGCTCTCCACTGATAATGTAGACAGACTCACGTTCATAAAGATGAACAAATCATGGATCCGAAACAACTTTTCTACCCCTGTGTCATCCTGGGGAGAGTAAAAGCTTGATGATTGGTTAAAATCACCCTACCAACCGTTTTAAGCTTTCAAATTACTAATCATGTTTATCTGTATCTTGACTGGAAAATAATTTGGGCTTTGTAGCAGTGTGCAGCACTGATCCTATTAGCCCATCTATACTAAGCTCCACCAGATTTAAAATTAATAATAATTTTTAGCTGCATCTAGCCCGGAAAATAATTTTGCGGCTCCGAGATGCGCAAGACACATAAGTGCCTTCTTGCTGCACTACCTGCAACATGACCCTCATATTGTCAGAATTCGAAGTAATCATGACTACTGGGTTGCCACACTCTTAGATCCCCCAAACTTTTCGATCAACCTTTTCATTTTAATAAAGACCAAAAAAATGGTCATTTTTGAAATTATAAGCATTAGCAGGTTATTAGAAACTGAAATCAAACAGTTTTCAACTCAAAACTTTATTCTAGGTGATGCTACATTTTCACATAGGACCCCTTGTTCGAAAGGAGCTTCTGAACTCTCTCGTCCATTGAATTTGTCAGGTTTTGGATGGTTTCTGCTTCAATTGTTTTGCATGAGGACAGAATACCCTCCCAGAGCTGTTGTTTAGATGTGAACTGCCTCCCGTCATCATAGACACTCCTTTTGATGATGCTCCAGAGGTTCTGAATGGGGTAGAGGTCAGGGGAGCATGGGGGTCACACCATAAGTTTGTCCCCTTTTATGCCCATATCAGCCAGAGATGCAGATGTTTTATGTGCAGCATGAGATGGTGCATTATCATGCAAAAAAATGATTTTGCTGTGAAATACATGGTTCTTCTTCTTGAACCATGGCAGGAAGTGCTGTTTGAGAAAATCCACATACATTATGGAGTTCATCTTTAGCGCCTTCAGGGATCCAAAGGGGCCAACAATCTCTCTCCCCATGATTCCAGCCCAAAACATTACTCCACCTCCTCCTTGTTGGCGCTGTAGCCGTGTTGGCGTGGGGTGTCCATCAACCAGCCATCCTCCACTCCATCCATCTGGACCATCGAGCGCTGCACGGCACTCATCCGTGAACATAACAGTTTTGAAATCAGTCTTCATGTAATGTTTGGCCCACTGGAGCCGTGTCTGCTTGTGTGAAGTGGATAGAGGAGGTCGACAGGATGGCATATGCACAGCTGCAAACCTCTGAAGGACCCTGCATCTTGTTGTTCGGGGGACGTTGGAGGCACCAGCAGCTTCAAAAACTTGTCTGCTGCTATGACAAGGCTTTTTTGCCGCTGCTCTTTTAACCTGACGTAATTGCCTGTAGGAAAGAGTCCTCAATTTGCCCTTATCAGCACGCACACGTGTGTACTGTGAATCAGCTACATACTTCTTGAATGCCAAGACACTTCATCCTGATCATCGCACAATGTTGATTGTAGTCATGCCTTGACCTAAACACTCCACAATTTGTTGCTTCTCAGCAGCCGACACATCCTTTTTCTTTCCCATTTTGGCAGAAAATGTAGGCTGCTTAAAAATGTGAGACAGCCTTCTTAAGTAGTCTTGCCCTTCATTGGACACACCTGCCAAACTAATTAACACAGGTGTCTGCAATTGCTTACAGTGATATAAAGAGCCCTGACACACATCACCATCAATGAGTTTAACTGACAAACAAACAAATTCTTCCCTTATCACTCCTAAACACTTTTTGCATAATAATTTGGAACACAGTGTACATGTGCTTTTCCACAAAACACCAGTGGTTCACGTAGTGAATCTTACAGTTCTAACTTGCCAACCGTGGTCTGTATGGAGTTGTTCAATAAAGGGCCCAAAATTAAGATAACATAGATGGGAGAGGTCTCTATGAATAGGAATTCCTAAGTATTTGATACCCTGTGAGGGCCAGGCAAAGGGAAAGTTGGACTGGATGGAATCCTATATGGATTTGGGGAGGGAGACATCGAGGGCCTCAGACTTCGCTGCATTGATTTTAAAATTTGACCATGTAACAAAGTGATCTATTTCAGCCATAACAGCATGGATGGATATATGTGATTGAGTGATATATACTAGTACATCATCAGCAAATAGAGAGCACTTGTACTCGGTGCCTCCCACCTCAATCCACCTAATATTGGGGTTATGGCGAATTGATGAGAGCAGGTGCTCCGTCACTAGGATGTATAAGAGAGGGGACAGAGGACATCTCTGCCTTGTCCCATTGGTGATTGTGAAAGGTGATGAAAATGTTCTGATGCACCCCCTGGGCCTTGGGACACCCGGAGCCTGGCCCTTTTTGGTGGATGCTGGTGGTTGTAGTCTTCGTGGCGGCGACCCGGTTCCGTGGCTCAGGGTGGTCAAACCAGTGGCGGAACTATTTATGTGGTTTTGATGTTTAAATGTCCGACTACGCCACCTGTGGATTGCGGTCAGAGTGAACCGCCGCTGCAGGGCAGACCGCTGATTCTGTTGTTGTGGGTGCAGCAGAGCGTAGCATAACTCCCCACGGGAGGAGTATAGCCTCAGGGCAGTGTATGCGGAGGATGGGGGTGATGGTGCAGGGCAGTAACGACACGGAGTCAGTGATGCAGTCCAGGGCCTTTACTCACAGTTCTTATTATCCAGACCACGTCTGCAGGTAACGGCTGCCCACGTCGTACTGTGCTCACCAGGTGAGGGGCTCAGACAACTCCCAGATAACTTTGGAGCGCTTCACAGGAACCCCTTTGTGTGTCCATTGTCTGGCCTTTCTTACCAACCCTTCTGTCCGGCTGCCTCGGGCCTCCTCTTGGTAAACTTGGCGCCAGTTTACCTGACCCTATGTGCTGCCCTCCTAGCGGGTGTAGCGAGGGGCTGCGCCACATAAAATGTCACAGCCTCCGGTTTCTAGCTGAGGGTCGTTTCCTGCCTCCACTAGTTTCGGGGACCGGTCTCCCCCTTTGGCCTGACCCCTCCATGCAGGTGGATTCGGGCGTGCGGTGGCGACTCGCCCGTCCGCACCCCTGGGATCCCTTCGTTCCTCGTTCCTGGAGCCTTCTCCGCTCCTCTTTCTTCCTTCTCCCTCTTCCAGGCCTGGGCCTCTGTTACTAGGCCCGCCTCCGGAGCAGAGCTCATGCAGAGCCCCTGCTCCCTGCCACTTCTGCTCAGACTTCTCTGCACTGAACTAAGATGGTGCCCACCTTGTATACTCCCTTCTCAATGCACCCAGGAACTGCTTCCTCCCTGCTCCTGCACTACAGAGTTCCCCTTCCTCAGTGTTCCCTCCCCCCACTCCAGCCAGGGACAGGGACTGTCGTGCCCATCTCAGGGGCATATTGGTCGCCCTGCCCCACGGCAATGTGGTGTAATGCATGCAGGTGTCGGGTCCTGATCCACACTCCATCCTTACCTGAGAGTGAGATATCACACCTCTGGGTGAGGTGCAATACCTCTGTAGCAACCGAGCCCTCAGGGTGCTACAGTTCCATTTATCTTCAGCCTAGGTGACGTATTGCGATACAGGGCCGTGATTTTGGCTATAAAATGGTCCCCTAGACCCCTAACCCAAGCTTTTTAAGAGAATCATATATGGCGTGCCAGGAGACTCTATGGAATGCTTTCTCAGCATCCAACGAGAGTATCTAATTACAAATTTTTAACTGCATCTAGCCCAGGAAATACTTTGTGCCTAGTAGCAGTGTCTGCTAGTCAGCGGATTATCCCGGCTGTTAAGCAAGCTACACCACCTGTAGTTTGGACACTTAATTTTTTCAAAGGAAATGCTTCGGGACCACGGGATACTCAGTGAAGAGCATCTGGAGGCACCCCAAGGCATAGGGGCTGGGACTGGCAGTAGGATGCCTTGCGGTGGACAGCCGAGCTCGATCCTTATAAAAGCTTTTTAACTGCAGCAGCTTTAGTGGACGCTACTGGAGCTGGAATTACGCGGCTGCTGGCATGAGACTTGCCCTCCAATAGATCCTTGTAAATGGATTTAAAGTGTATTCATTCAAATTAGAGAGACAATTTAAATTAAAAAGCTTAGAGCTGCCTCCACCACAGGGGGGCTCGCTCGACCCACCAGCGGACAGGCAACAGTATTGAGAGAGGGGGGCTGGCCGTCAGGGTTCACCGCGGCTCTGGCACAAACCCGGTGACACGGAGGTGGCACGGGCAGGAGCGGACTGAACGTGTCGGCTTCTCACATTTTAGAAGGGCATGACATGCCTATATCTGTGTCTCCCCCTCCTTTTACTCCTCCACCTCTTTTCTTTTCTCATGACTATATGTACTTGTCACTTTTCCATGTGTTAGTTGTGTCTTCTGAGCAGTTTGTCAGCTTTTGGACACCTTTGAAGGTGTTTTCTATGTGTTTCTATGTGTTTTTGTTTGCCTGCCATTGGTTTTAACGGTGTTCGAAGGTGTTCGACGAACAGTTCGACGAACAGTTCGGTGAACACACGAGTGTTCGACGAACCGAACCGAACTCGAACACTACGGGGGTGGCTCAACACTAACACGCACACCCTCACACGCTCATTCTCACACGCTCATCCTCACACCGTCACCCTCACATGCTCACACGCGCACACGCACACCTCCACGCGCACACGCTCACCCTCACACGCAGACCCTCACCCTCACACACTCACCCTCACACGCTCACCCTAACAAACTCATCCTCACACGCTCACCCACACACCCTCACACACTCACCCTCACATGCTGACCCTCACACGCACACCCTCACACACACACACGCACACGCACCCTCACATGCTCACACGCCCACACGTACACCTCCACACGCACACACTCACCCTCACACGCTCAACCTCACATGCTCACCCTCACACGTTCACCCTCACACACTCCCACGCTCACCCTCACATGCTCCCACGCTCACCCTCACATGCTCACCCTCAAACGCACACGTGCACACGCTCACCCTCACACGCTCACCCTCATATGCTCATACAATCACACACTCACCCTCACACGCTCACCCTCACAAGTACACCCTCAACCGCACACCCTCACCCTCAGACGCTCACCCTCAGACACTCAACCTCAGACGCTCACACGCTCACCCTCACCCTCACACTCAAATGCTCGTTCTCACACGCTCACCTTCACATGCTGACCCTCACACGCTCACACCCTCACACGCTCACCCTCATACGCTCACCTTCACATGCACACCCTCAACCTCAGACGCTCACCCTCAGACCCTCACACTCAGATGCTAACACTCTCACCCTCAGACGCTCACCCTCACACGCTCCCACTCTCACCCTCACAAGCTCCTACGCTCTCGCTCACACGCACACGCTCACCCTCACATGCAACCACGCTCACCCTCACATGCTCCCAGGCTCACCCTCACACACTCCCACGTTTACCCTCACACCCTCACATGCTCACCCTCACACGCTCACCCTCACACGCACACCCTCAACCTCACTTGCTCACCCTCACCTTCAGACGCTCACCCTCAGACGCTCACCCTCAGACGCTCACCCTCACATGCTCCCAGGCTCACCCTCACACACTCGCACTCTCACCCTCACACCCTCACACCCTCACACGCTCACCCTCACACGCTCACCCTCACACGCACACCCTCAACCTCACATGCTCATCCTCACCTTCAGACGCTCACCCTCACACGCTCACCCTCACACACTCACACGCTCACCCTCACAAGCTCACCCCCACACGCACAACCTCAACTGAACACTCTCACCCTCAGACGCTCACCCTCAGATGCTTACACGCTCACCCTCAGACGCTCACCCTCACATGCTCCCACGCTCACCCTCACACGCTCCTACGCTCACCCTCACACGCTCCTAGGCTCACCCTCACACGCTCACCCTCACACGCTCACATGCACACCCTCACACGCTCACCCTCACACGCTCACCCTCACACGCTCACGCTCACATGCTCCCACGCTCACCCTCACATGGTCCTACGCTCACCCTCCCACGCACACCCTCACACGCTCACCCTCACACGCTCACCCTCACACGCTCAACATCACACGCTCATGCTCACACGCTCACCCTCACATGCTCACGCTCACCCTCACACGCTAAAACTCACACCCTCACACGCTCACCCTCATACGCTCACCCCAAACGCACAACCTCAACTGCACACTCTCACCCTTACATGCTCACCCTCAGTTGCTCCCACCCTCACACGCTCCCACGCTCACCCTCACATGCTCATACGCTCACCCTCAAACGCTCATACGCACACGCTAATGACTCGCCACCTGGGCCGTGGGGCACTCGGATCCGGGCAGTAGGGGAACGATGGGAGTAGTAGTGGCAACCCGATTCCGTGGCTCAGGGTGGTCAGGCCAGTGGTAGTCCATTATGCGCTGATGATTATGTCCGACTACGCCACCCGTGGATTGCGGTTATTAGGAACCGCCGCTGCATGCAGACCGCTGGGGCTGATGAGGTGTGCAGCTAGGGTAGTGTGACTCCCCACGGGAAGAGTGCGGCCCCAGGGCAGTATAATGGATGGTGGGAGTGATGGTGGTGAGAGTCCCAGTACCGGTAGTGCTGGAGGCGCGAAGGAGCACACAGACAACAGGTTGCAGTCCAGGGCCTTTACTTAAACAGGTAAACTGACCCATAAACAGTCCTGGCTAGGAGGAGGACCTGGATGTCTGAGAGCAATGGGGAAATTGGCCCTGGTCAGGGTGAGGGTGTAGGCCTACCGTTCTTTCTGTGCTCCTTCTGGCTATCTCCTCCTTATAGGTTAACAGCCCACGTTTCCGAGCTTTCCGTGTACTCTCGCCTGTATGGCCTGCGACGTGGGTTCCTTTCTGCTCCCGGCCTGGTACGGCTTTCCTGGTCCCTTCTGTTGTGGCAGGGCCTTCAGGCTTCTTAGGCCAAGGAATATACAGTCCCCTGCGGACTGGTTATCTGCTGTGGGATGTGGAATCCTCCCAGCCTCAGACACCAAAGTCTGGTAAATTAAGTCCTTTATCTGCCAAGACAGGCTCACTTCGCCTCTTGTCTCTGGATTGTGTCTCTCCTCCTGCCACACTTCCTCTTACGTGCAATACAACTTTCTGTCCCTGCTCTGCTCCGGGACACGTCTCAGTACTGAGACAGGTCATCCAGTTCTCACTAACTCTGCCCCCAGTACCAGCATTTATAGGGGCAGCCAGCTCCCCCTACTGGCCTGAGACAGGAGGCATTGCATGCTAATGTTCCCCTGACTAGTGAACCTCCCCCTTGCTCTCAGACACAGCTTTAATATATTTGTGGCATCCAGGCCAGGGTGACACATTCCCCCCTAGTAAAATTTAGTACTCCGGGACTAAACAATAAACAAAGAATAACATGCATAACCATAAAACATTATCAGGAAAGTGACGCACAAATTGAGTTCTTAAGGTCACAGTGTGGTCTGTGACCGGGTGTCCATATCACCAACACAAAGGGGAGCCTTAACCTGGTGGGGGTCTGTCCTACCCCAAGTCCTTTACAGTCTTAGTTCCTTCCTTGGTTAGGCTCCGAACGCAGTCCATACAAGGTCCCGGTTATAAAAAGTCCATAAACTTTGAGTCCTTATGGTAACTGCAAGAAACTGAAACACAGAATTACCAAACATGCATGTAACTTGGCAAACATTTCAACATTTGGCAACAGGGTTGTTTACAATTTTGGTACACTCTATATTTTCCAGCGAGCGGGTATCTGTCCCTTTGTGCTCCTGGTTGACCTCCTTAACCCACTGTCTGGTGGTGGACTGACTTGGCTTTCCCCACTAGCGTTAGGGGTGCAGCTACCAGCTGGGTGTACAGGTAGGGCAGGCAGCTGTCTGCGGGTCCTTTGGCTTACTGCAGGCATGGCAGGCTCACTGTCAGCAGAGGGTTGACTCTCCTGGGCTGCTGGTACAGGCTCTTCTGCCTCTGGAACCGCTTGCTCCTCTTCACCTTCCGGCTCTGGTGTTGGCTGTTGCTGTGCCGGTTGCAGGAAATGCAGGACAGGTACCACTATGGCATCGTTTATCCGAGTCCAGGACTGAGGGAACTCTCCGAGAACGGTGCTGATCATTTCTTCCTTGTCCTCTGCGGGTTCAAGGTCACTCTGATCCTTTTCTACACTACGGAGTTGCTCGGGGCACCTTTTTAGGTGGTCTCTGGAGACGGTACTAGTGGTTTCTCCTCCGTCCTTGGTGATCACGCACACCTTTGGGTTGTCGTGGTCAGACTGCAGTACGGTGTAGGGTTCCCTTTCCCACTGGTCGTCCAACTTATGTAGCCTTCTCTTCCGCTTCAGGACCTGCTCACCAGGTTCCAGGGGACCAGCAGGGGCGTGTTGGTTGAAGAGTTTTTCTTGCCTCTCTCTCACCTGGGCCAGGCTCTTCTCCACACTCTCCTGTACCTTCTTGTACTGCAGTTGCCTTTCCGTATCCCAGTCCGCATCCGGGGAGGTGTCCTCAGGTATTAGGACTCCCATCTCCAGGTCTACGGGCAGCTTACCTGGTCTGGCTCGCATCAGGTAAGCTGGGGTGCAGTTGGTAGCATTCACCGGGATATGATTACATAAGTCTATCAGGTCTGGCAGTTTTTCTGGCCACAGGCTGCGTTCCTCCAGGGGCAACGTCTTCAGGAGGTCAATGACTAAATTGTTCATTTTCTCACACATCCCGTTGGTTTGTGGGTGGTAAGGCGTTTTCCCGAATCTTCTTACAGCCATAGAGTTTGCAGAACTCTTGGAAGATTTCAGCCTCGAATGCTGGACCCTGGTCTGTCAGGACCTCTTCCGGATACCCGTGTGGACGGCAGAAGTACTGCTGGAAGGCTCTGGCCACTGTTTGGGCTGTCAAGGCCTTTACCGGGACCACCACTAGAAAACGGGAATAGTGGTCCACGATTGTCAGGGCATAGATGTATCCTGACCGTCTGGGAGCCAATTTGACATGGTCCAGAGCTACCAGCTCAAGAGGCTGCATGGTGACGATGGGCCTCAAGGGTGTCTTCTGGCTGGCACGGTCCTTCCTCTTTAGGTGACAAGGGCCTCAGTCTCTGCACCATTTTTCTACAGCTCCTCTCATGCCGACCCAAAAGAACCTTCCTCTTAGCAGGAACTCCAGTTTCTTCCAACCGAAGTGCCCCGCTCTGTCATGGTAAGCCCCCAGGACCATAGCTGCATCCCGCCTTGGGACCACGACTTGCCAGGTCAGCTGGTGCGTCCGGTGGTTGACAATCCTTCTGCACAACTTGCCTTCATAGAGGAACAGCTTGCTCTTCTCTTTCCATAGCTGCTTGGCTTCCTCTGGAGCGTCCGGATCCATGCGGGCATCTTCCTGGGTCAGCAGATCTTTCACCAGGCAGATGGCAGGGTCACTATCTTGGGTCTCGGCCCAGCTGTGGTGAGGTAGGGGATTGATCATCACGGCTGTTAGATCCTCCTCCTTCACGCGGTGGGAGTATTGAGCTGCTCCATACCGGTGAAACGCGGGGAGTTCTACCTCCTCCAGCTCTTCTGGGTCTTCGTCACCTTCAGGTAAGTGAGGCATCCTCGATAGGGCGTCAGCGTTGGCATTGGTTTTGCCGGCCTGGTACTTGATCACGAAGTCATAGTTGGAGAGACGGGCCATCCACCGCTGTTCTAGGTCACCAAGTCTTGCATTGTCCAGGTGTGTTAACGGGTTGTTGTCCATGTACACCGTGAACTTTGCGGAGGCCAGGTAATGCTTGAAGCGTTCCGTCACGGCCCACACCACCGCCAAGAATTCTAGCTTGAAGGAGCTGTAATTATCCGGGTTCCTCTCGGTGGGTCTCAGCTTCCAGCTGGCGTACGCGATCACCCTTTCTCTGCCCTGTTGGTTTTGGGACAGTACGGCTCCCAGTCCCACATTATTGGCGTCTGTGTGGAGAATGAAAGGCTGGCCATAATCAGGGTAGGCCAGGATCTCGTCCCCTGTGAGGGCCATCTTTAGCTGGCGGAAAGACTCCTCTTCGGTTTATCCCACTTGAAGGGTGGCTTTTGACTTCTGGACTTAGACTGTCCAATCAGGAGGTCCTGCATAGGAGCTGCCATCTTAGTGAACCCGGGGATGAACCTTCGGTAGTAGCCTACCAACCCGAGAAACTGTCTCACCTCTTTGATGTTCGAGGGGCTTGGCCAACTCTTGATTGCCGTGACCTTGTCAGGGTTGGGGGCCACTCCTTCCGCGCTTACTATTTGCCCTAGGTACTGGACCTTTGGTTTCAACAGGTGACACTTTGATGGTTTCACCTTCAGGCCATAGCCTGCCAGGGCTTCGAACACCTCGGCCAGGTGCTTTAGATGGTCCTCGTAGGTCTTCGAATAGACGATCACGTCGTCCAGGTAGAGGAGGACCGTCTCGAAGTTTCGGTGCCCTAGACAGCATTCCATCAGCCGCTGGAAGGTCCCTGGTGCGTTGCAGAGCCCGAAAGGCATACAGTTGAATTTGCTCAGTCCCATCGGGGTGGTGAAGGCGGTCTTCTCCTTGTCAGCCTCTGCCACAGGAACCTGCCAGTACCCGCTAGTAAGGTCCAAAGTAGAAAAGAAGTTAGCTGATTTTAGTGCGGCTAAAGACTCCTCTATTCTAGGCAGCGGATATGCATCTTTGTGGGTGATACAGTTGATTTGTCTATAGTCCACACACATTCTCATGGCGCCGTCCTTCTTTTTCACCAGAACCAAGGGGGCTGCCCAGGGGCTACAGCTATTTCTAATGACCCCAGCTTCTTTCATTTCTCTTAGCATACCCTTGGCGTTCTGATAATGTGCAGGGGGTACAGGCCTGTGTCTCTCTGTTATTGGTGGGTGGCTCCCTGTGGGGATGTGGTGTTCTATCCCTTTTACTCTGCCGAAGTCCAGCGGGTGCTTACTAAAAACTCTCTCGTACTCCTGTACCACCCGGTAGACTCCTTGTTTTTGGTGCAGGGGGGTGGAGTCAGCACCCACAGGGAGTTTCTGGCACCAGTCCTCCTTTTGTTTCTGGGAGCCATTACCCTCTGCCTGTGGAGATGGGGGCAAGGGTTCCACGGCCCTGATAGCTTTGTGTTCGACAACAAACAGTTTGGCAAGTGTAGCGTACCTGGGCAAGTGTACCTCTCTCTCCCCAATGTTGAGAATGCGAACCCTCCCATGACGGATATCAACCACCCCCCGGGCTGTCAAAATGGTGGGCTTGCTGTCTGAGTACACGGGTTCTACCATGGCTTGATAGTCTCTACCTCTCAACCCGATTGCAGTCCGACACCAGATCATCATTTCACTTTTGGGAGGCATGGAAATGGGGAATGGGTCACTCAGTCTTACGCTACATATCTCACCACCAGACAGTTCTACCTGCTGCCGTCTCATCGGGGCTTTTATCTCTTTGTTGAGGACTCTCTGTTGGCTGGAACTAGCATTCACCGCCACCTGTTGTAGAATTACAATTACCTCTGAAAGACAATTTTCAATCACGTTAGTACCCACAGTTATTTTAGGGTGACTTTCACGACGGTCAATGTCCACAACAATTACTCCCTGTGCCGGCAGTTCAACTTTACCAATCTTAATGGTCATCTCCTTGAACCCCATCTGCGGCACGGGTAAGCCATTACTGGCGATGATGCTCAAGTTACTGTCTGGATACCGTGTGATATCAGCATCAGTCCAATACTGCTTAAAAAGTACATAAGGGATAGTGGTTACTTGCGACCCAGTATCCAGCAAGGCGCTCATGGGGATACCGTCCAGCACCACGGGTAAAACCGGGCGCCCCCCAACGTACTTATTACGCCAATTGTAAGGGCCTGGTGATCTTATGCCTGGGGGTTGGCCCTCTGCCCCAGGTTGGACCCGTTTAAATTACAGTACCTGGAAATGTGCCCGGGCTGGTTGCATCGGCAGCAAATGGGCTGTCCATCCTCTGCGTAGCGGTCTGTGGACCTCTCTCGGAACGATGGGATCATCCTCTGTCGACGCCACGGGACATCCTCCGGACTTGAAGCCAGCTCGATGGGTCTTGACGGGTCCACTTGTAACACCTGGACAGTCCTGGTCAACGCCGCGACGCTCCTAGTCAGCTCCTGGACTTGGTGGTGCAGATCTTTCGACGGGGCTTGGTTCAGGGCCTGTGCATCAGCCCCCACGGAGTCCATAGAGGAGGGCGCCGCCTCCTGGTGGTAGGTGAGAGCAGGGCGCCGGGGGTTTATAGCGCCACTTGTTGCGGATTCACGGAGAACCCTTATGGCCCTGTCCTTGAATTGGGCAAAGGTCAGATCAGGGTTCTGAAAGAACATGAGGCGCAGCTGGGTCCTGTGGGCGCTAGACAGCAGACCTTCTATAAACTGTTCTGTTAGTAGCTTATACGTTTCCTGCAAGCTGCCAGGGTCAGCTTGTTGGATGGCCCTCAAGGCTTCCTGCAAATTTAGGGCATAGTCTCTGATGCTGTCCTGTGCCCGCTGCTTACACCCATAGAACCTCATTTTAATTTCAGCGGAGGTACGTGTGTCAAAGGTACCCCGCAGCCGGGCCAGAATACCCTTCACGGTCATTTTCTCCTCAGTGGGCCATGATTTTACCTCCCTCTGGGCTGCGCCAGTTAACTGCTGTAACGGGTCTGGGAGGCGGAACCTCTGAGCAACTATACAAGGGGGCGGTCCTTGTAAGGTGGCTCCCAGGGAAGATGGGCTGGTAATCACGGCAAGTGACAGGGACAGTCTCTGGGTAGAAGGGCAGGTAGTCACGGCAAGAGACAGGGACAGTCTCTGGGTAGAAGGGCAGGTAGTCACGGCAAGTGACAGGGACAGTCTCTGGGTAGAAGGACGGGTACTCACGGCAAGTGACAGGGACAGTCTCTGGGTAGAAGGACAGCAGGCAGGTGGCTGGTGAGCGCTCCCAGGTGAGCGGGCGAGAGTCTCTGGACAGGCAGGTGGTCACGGCTAGTGACGGCAGAGCCTCCACGTAGGCTAGCAGGCAGGTAGCAGATGAGCGCTCCCAGGTGAGCAGACAAGAGTCTCTGAACAGGCAGGTGGTCACGGCAAGTGACGGCGGAGCCTTCAGGTAGGCTAGCAGGCAGGTAGCAGGTGAGCGCTCCCAGGTGAGCGGGCAGGCTGGTCCATAGACAGACTGACAGGTGTCGGAAGGCAGACCGTCGGACCGCATGGCTTGCAAGCAGGTAAACGGATATCTGGCAGGTATCAAGCAGGAATCTGGCAGGTGACTGGCAGGTAACAGGCAGGATTCTGCCAGGTGACAGGCAGGTAACAGGCAGGAATCTGGCAGGTGACTGGCAGGTAACTGGAAACGGGACCTGAGGGCTGAAGCAGAGTGAAGGCTTTGCAACAACATTGCTCGGGCACCTCCATTTTGGAGGAGGTGCCTTATATATGGTGAAGTCCTCCGGCCATTGGCCGGGGACTCCTTAGGACGGCGCGCGCGGCCCCTTTAAGAGAGGGGGAGCGCGCGCGCCCTAAGCACGGTGGCCGGGAAGCAGCGCGCGCTGCCAGCAGAGCGGGAGGAAGACGCCGGGCACAGAGCGGAGAGGTGAGGGGAACAGCGTCCCTGCCTAGCAGGAGGCAGGGACGCCGACGCTACAGTACCCCCCCTTTAGGCCCCCCCTTTTTTAGGCCAGAGAGAAATTTATCAAGGATGAGAGGGGCATGGATGTTCTCCGGGGCTCCCACGTTCTCTCCTCAGGACCAAACCCCTTCCAATCTACCAGAAAAAAGGTTTTTCCTCTTACCCTTTTGGTGGCCAGAAAGTTCTCTACCTCAAACTCGTTCTCAGCGGAAACCGGAGCAGGAGGCGTACCTGTAGACTTGAAAAAAGAGTTAAGTACCACGGGTTTAAGGAGAGATACATGACAGAAGTTAGGGATCCGTAAGTTGGCCGGGAGTTTTAATTTATAGGCCACCGGGTTGATCTGTTTGATAACTTCCAGGGGGCCGATGAACCGAGGCCCTAACTTGTAGGAGGGAATCTTGAGCCGGACATATTTGAACGAGAGCCAGACTTTATCTCCAGGACGGAATTGTGGAGGATCCAGGCATTTCTTGTCAGCATGTTTTTTCATCCGTTCGGACGACTGAAGGAGTGCGGATCGGGTACTCTCCCAAATGGAGGAGAATTCGCGAACGAGAGATTCCGCAGCCGGATTGTCCACCGAGGTGGAGACGGGAAATGGGATCCGAGGATGCTGACCGAAGACTACAAAAAACGGGGATTTGGAGGAAGATTCGCTCTCGTGATTATTGTAAGAGAACTCGGCCCATGGTAGGAGATCCACCCAGTCCGAAAGGTGGGCATTAACGAAGTGCCGGAGGTAACTGGTCAGGTTCTGATTGATGCGCTTCACTTGACCATTGGACTGTGGATGGTAAGCGGAGGAGAAGTCCAGAGTGACGTCAAGCAACTTACATGTGGCTCTCCAGAAGCGTGAGGTGAACTGAACCCCACGATCTGACACGATGTGGAGGGGCAGGCCATGGAGACGGAAGATGTGGCGGATAAAGTCTTTAGCCAGTTCGGGTGCAGACGGGAGACCCGGCAGGGGAATGAAGTGCGCCATCTTGGAGAAGCGATCAGCGACCACCCAAATGACCGTACAACCGGCAGAGACAGGAAGATCCGTTATAAAGTCCATAGCAATATGCTGCCACGGGGCAGCAGGTACTGGAAGAGGAAGAAGGCGACCAGCTGGCAGGTGTCTCGGAACTTTGTTGCGGGCGCAGGACACACAGGCAGAAACAAAGTCTATTACATCCTTGTGCAGGGTAGGCCACCAGTAATGCCGGGTAATGAGCTGGAGGGTCTTTTTCTGACCGGCGTGGCCAGCTAGCTTAGACGAGTGACCCCAGTGTAGGACCTTCTTCCGATCAGGTACAGTTACAAACGTCTTACCGGGAGGGAGACGATTTCGATTCACGGGAGCCACTTGCATTACTTTGGCGGGATCAATGATGTGCTTAGGTTCCTCCTCTAGATCAGATACCAGGAAAGATCGGGACAAGGCGTCAGCTTTGATGTTTTTGTCTGCTGGGCAAAAATGAAGAACAAAATCAAAGCGGGCAAAAAACAATGACCACCGGGCTTGGCGCGGGTTAAGTCTCTGGGCGCTCTGAAGGTAAGCCAAGTTCTTGTGGTCCGTGTAAATTATTATCGGGTGAAGAGCCCCCTCGAGCAGGTAACGCCACTCCTCCAGTGCCAGATTAATGGCTAACAATTCACGGTCTCCAATAGAATAGTTGCGCTCAGAAGAGGAGAATAGTTTGGAGAAAAAAACGCAGGTTACCATTCTTCCGGAAGATGACTTTTGGGTAAGTAATGCCCCGGCTCCGGAGGAGGTAGCGTCAACTTCTAGGAAGAATTGTTTGTTGCCGTCCGGACGATGCAGCATCGGGGCGGAGGAGAAGGCCTGTTTTAAGGAAAGAAAGGCCTCCTCAGCTTCGGGCGGCCATCTTCTGGGATTAGTCCCCTTACGGGTGAGCGCAGAGATAGGGGCAGTCCGGAAAGAGAAGTGCGGTATGAAAAGGCGGCAATAGTTGGCGAAGCCCAGGAACCGCTGAATAGCCTTCAACCCCTCTGGTCGGGGCCACTTCTGGATGGCAGACAGTTTCTCAGGATCCATTTGTAGGCCGGTCTGAGAGATTATGTAGCCCAGAAATGTAAGAGAGGTCTGCTCAAAGATGCACTTCTCATATTTAGCGTAGAGGTGGTTCTGCCTGAGCCTGAGCAGGACCTGACGAACATCCCTCCGGTGAGTAGGAAGGTCCGGAGAGAAGACCAAGATGTCGTCCAGGTACACCACCACGCAGGAGTAGAGAAGGTCACAGAAGATGTCATTGACCAACTCTTGAAAGACGGCAGGAGCGTTACAGAGACCGAAGGGCATTACAAGGTACTCATACTGGCCGTCCCGGGTGTTGAATGCCGTCTTCCACTCATCCCCCTGACGGATACGGACCAGGTTATACGCCCCACGTTGGGCGGCCCGAGCAAACTGTAACGGGTCAGGGAGGCGGAACCTCTGAGCAACTATACAAGGGGACGGTCCTTGTAAGGAAGCGAGTGGCTCCCAGGGAAGACGGGCTGGTAATCACGGCAAATGACAGGGACAGTCTCTGGGTAGAAGGGCAGGTAGTCACGGCAAGTGACAGGGACAGTCTCTGGGTAGAAGGGCAGGTAGTCACGGCAAGTGACAGGGACAGTCTCTGGGTAGAAGGACGGGTACTCACGGCAAGTGACAGGGACAGTCTCTGGGTAGAAGGACAGCAGGCAGGTGGCTGGTGAGCGGTCCCAGGTGAGCGGGCGAGAGTCTCTGGACAGGCAGGTGGTCACGGCTAGTGACGGCAGAGCCTCCAGGTAGGCTAGCAGGCAGGTAGCAGATAAGCGCTCCCAGGTGAGCAGACAAGAGTCTCTGAACAGGCAGGTGGTCACGGCAAGTGACGGCGGAGCCTCCAGGTAGGCTAGCAGGCAGGTAGCAGGTGAGCGCTCCCAGGTGAGCAGACAAGAGTCTCTGGACAGGCAGGTGGTCACGGCAAGTGACGGCGGAGCCTCCAGGTAGGCTAGCAGGCAGGTAGCAGGTGAGCGCTCCCAGGTGAGCAGGCAGGCTGGTCCATAGACAGACTGACAGGTGTCGGAAGGCAGACCGTCGGACCGCAGGCTTGCAAGCAGGTAAATGGATATCTGGCAGGTATCAAGCAGGAATCTGGCAGGTGACTGGCATTTAACAGGCAGGATTCTGGCAGGTGACAGGCAGGTAACAGGCAGGAATCTGGTAGGTGACTGGCAGGTAACTGGAAACGGGACCTGAGGGCTGAAGCAGAGTGAAGGCTTTGCAACAACATTGCTCGGGCACCTCCATTTTGGAGGAGGTGCCTTATATATGGTGAAGTCCTCCGGCCATTGGCCGGGGACTCCTTAGGACGGCGTGCGCGGCCCCTTTAAGAGAGGGGGAGCGCGCGCACGCGCCCTAAGCACCTTGGCCGGGAAGCAGCGCGCGCTGCCAGCAGAGCGGGATGAAGACGCCGGGCACAGAGCGGAGAGGTGAGGGGAGCAGCGTCCATGCCTAGCAGGAGGCAGGGACGCCGACGCTACAACTGCCCTGTTAATATGCTGACCTTCTGTTCCTCTGTCAGGGGGTAGACTTGGAACAAACTGTACAGCCTTTCCTTAAAGTCAGTTAGGGCATGGGGCTCTCCTGAGTACTTGGGCAGCCAGGCCGCACCAGGGATGTAGGGCAGGGAAAATGGCATCACCGCTGCTGCAGCTGCGTTGGTGGTAGTGGGCGCCTCTGTATCCGACATCTTCCTCCCCCCAAGTTAAGCGTGGCCTACCTTCCGACGATCCTCTTCTGTAGGCCGCGGCTCCGCTGCTGCTGCTCTGGACGAGGACCTTGCGTCGCGTCCTGGTGGCGTCAGTGTCGCTCTCTCTCCCTTCCAGGACCTTGCGCAGCGTCGGTGCGTGGGGTGGAGCTTCAGGTCTCGCGCGGTTTGGACGTCCACGCCCCTCTTCTTCCCGCGCGGCGTCCTGAAGATGGCGTCCGATGGCGGGAAAACGGCTGAAGATGGCGGGAACCGATGGAAGGTGGCGGGAGACGGCTGGAAATGGCGGGAAACCTCTTTTCAGGTAAGTGCAAAGTCTTTTTCAGGCACGCAATACCCGTTTGTGGCGGGTTGGTTGCAATCCTGCCGACTATGCCAAAGCTGACTCGCCCCCTGGGCCGTGGGGCACTCGGATCTGGGCAGTAGGGGAACGATGGGAGTAGTAGTGGCAACCCGGATCCGTGGCTCAGGGTGGTTAGGCCAGTGGTAGTCCGTTATGCGCTGATGATTATGTCCGACTACACCACCCGTGGATTGCGGTTATTAGGAACCGCCGCTGCATGCAGACCGCTGGGGCTGATGAGGTGTGCAGCTAGGGTAGTGTGACTCCCCACGGGAAGAGTGCGGCCCCAGGGCAGTATAATGGATGGTGGGAGTGATGGTGGTGAGAGTCCCAGTACCGGTAGTGCTGGAGGCGCGAAGGAGCACACAGACAACAGGTTGCAGTCCAGGGCCTTTACTTAAACAGGTAAACTGACCCATAAACAGTCCCGGCTAGGAGGGGGACCTGGATGTCTGAGAGCAATGGGGAAATTGGCCCTGGTCAGGGTGAGGGTGTAGGCCTACCGTGCTTTCTGTGCTCCTTCTGGCTATCTCCTCCTTATAGGGTAACAGCCGACGTTTCCGAGCTTTCCGTGTACTCTCGCCTGTATGGCCTGCGACGTGGGTTCCTTTCTGCTCCCGGCCTGGTACGGCTTTCCTGGTCCCTTCTGTTGTGGCAGGGCCTTCAGGCTTCTTAGGCCAAGGAATATGCAGTCCCCTGCGGACTGGTTATCTGCTGTGGGATGTGGAATCCTCCAAGCCTCAGACACCAAAGTCTGGTAAATTAAGTCCTTTATCTGCCAAGACAGGCTCACTTCGCCTCTTGTCTCTGGCTTGTGGCTCTCCTCCTGCCACACTTCCTCTTAGGTGCAATACAACTTTTAGTCCCTGCTCTGCTCCGGGACACGTCTCAGTACTGAGACAGGTCATCCAGTTCTCACTAACCCTGCCCCCAGTACCAGCTTTTATAGGGGCAGCCAGCTCCCCCTACTGGCCTGAGACAGGAGGCATTGCATGCTAATGTTCCCCTGACTAGAGAACCTCCCCCTTGCTCTCAGACACAGCTTTAATATATTTGTGGCATCCAGGCCAGGGTGACACACTAACCCTTAGACGCTCACCCTCAGACGCTCACCATCACATGGAACCACGCTCACCCTCACATGCTCCCAGGCTCACACTCACACACTCCAACGCTCACCCTCACACCCTTACACCATCACATGCTCACCCTCACACGCTCTCCCTCACACGCTCACCGTCACATGCTCACACCCTCACATGCTCACCCTCACACGCTCATCCTCACACACACAACCTCAACCCCACATGCTCACCCTCACCTTCAGGTGCTCACCCTCAGACGCTCAACCTCAGACGCTCACACGCTCACCCTCAGACGCTCACCCTCAGACGCTCACCCTCACATGCTCCCACGCTCACCCTCACACCGTCCTACGCTCACCCTCCCACGCACACCCTCACACGCTCACCCTCACACGCTCACCCTCACACGCTCAGCATCACACGCTCATCCGCTCATGCTCACACACTCACCCTCCCATGCTCACGCTCACCCTCACACTCTCACCCTCACACACTCACACGCTCACCCTCATACATTCACCCCCACACGCACAACCTCAACTGAACACTCTCACCATCAGACGCTCACCCTCTGATGCTTACACGCTCACCCTCAGACGCTCACCCTCACATGCTCCCACTCTCACCCTCACACGCTCCTACGTTCACCCTCACATGCTCACCCTCACATGCTCACCCTCACATGCACACCCTCACACGCTCACCCTCACACACTCACCCTCACACGCTCACGCTCACATGCTCCCACGCTCACCCTCACACGGTCCTATGCTCACCCTCCCACGCACACCATCACACGCTCACTCTCACACGCTCACCCTCACACGCTCAGCATCACACGCTCATCCGCTCATGCTCACACACTCACCCTCACATGCTCACGCTCACCCTCACACTCTCACCCTCACACACTCACACGCTCACCCTCATACGCTCACCCCCACACGCACAACCTCAACTGAACACTCTCACCATCAGACGCTCACCCTCTGATGCTTACACGCTCACCCTCAGACGCTCACCCTCACATGCTCCCACGCTCACCCTCACACGGTCCTACGCTCACCCTCACACGCTCACCCTCACACGCTCACCCTCACATGCACACCCTCACACGCTCACCCTCACACACTCACCCTCACACGCTCACGCTCACATGCTCCCACGCTCACCCTCACACGGTCCTACGCTCACCCTCCCACGCACACCCTCACACGCTCACCCTCACACGCTCACCCTCACACGCTCAACATCACACGCTCATCCGCTCATGCTCACATGCTCACCCTCACATGCTCACGCTCACCCTCACCTTCAGGTGCTCACCCTCAGACGATTAGAGATGAGCGTTGTTCTACTCGAACTGTTCGCCAATCTCAAATTCGAGCTGTTTTGGGCGGTGTTCGAGCCGGTCGGCGAACACGAACAATTTGAGAAAAATTCGGCTGTTCGAGGTTATGTTCGATAACTGTTCGTGCACCAAAATCATAACTGGATTTTTTCTCAGTAATGATGAAAATTAATGTTAATACGCAGTTTGAGTGTACAGCGGGGCGGGGGGAGGGGCAGGGGATGGATCTCTGCAGGAACAATGAAGATCTCCATTTTTTTTTCTCTTTCCCGCATTTGCAGTGGGGAGGTGCAATCTGTCAGCCTATCAGCAGCGCACACACGGAGCGAAATGCTTTTTTTCACACAAGCAAGGGCATGTGTGATTGGCAGTGTATGTCACATGTCCTTGCCCTATAAGACCAAGCCATTTTCCCCGTCGCCACCATTTTCTCACTGCTGCAGCTGCGTGTTAGACGGCACCGCTGTTGCTGTGTGCGATATACCTTGTTAATTTCAAGCCAATTTTCGCACAAATATACAGATAGCTTGGGAGTAGGGAATAGTTGTGATTGCAGTCCTTTTAAGGACTAGGTTACAGCATTTCCTACGACTTTTATCAGGCAGGTCTGTGCTCTTAAATAGATAGATTGTGGGAGTAAAGACTAATTGTAATTGGAGTCCTTTTCAGGACTAGGTTACATCAGTTCCTATCAGTTTTTGCCAGGCAGGTCTGTGCCAGTGCTGTGCAAGTTTCTTTCACAGCATTTGGCTGAATCTAGCAAAGCTAATCCTTTTTGGCCTATTGCAGAGTGTGTTAGTCAGTGGAGTAGCCTATCTGTGTTGCAAGATATACCACCTGTGTATAGAATACCAATTTTTTTACTGCACCTAGTGAAGTAAAATCTTTTGGGCATAGCATCATTCTATTAGTCCATCTATACTGACCTCCATCAGGTTGCAAACTGAATATAATTTTTTTCTGCATCTAGCTCTGAAAAAATATTTGGGCTTCTAGCGGTGTGTGGGACTTGGTCTATTAGTCCATCTATACTGACCTCCATCAGGTTGCAAATTAAAAATAATTTTTTTCTGCATCTAGCTCTGAAAAAATATTTGGGCTTCTAGCAGTGTGTGGGACTTGGTCTATTAGTCCATCTATACTGACCTCCATCAGGTTGCAAATTAAAAATAATTTTTTTCTGCATCTAGCTCTGAAAAAATATTTGGGCTTCTAGCAGTGTGTGGGACTTGGTCTATTAGTCCATCTATACTGACCTCCATCAGGTTGCAAATTGAATAAAAAAATTTTCTGCATCTAGCTTTGAAAAAATATTTGGGCTTCTAGCGGTGTGTGGGACTTGGTCTATTAGTCCATCTATACTGACCTCCATCAGGTTGCAAATTAAAAATAATTTTTTTCTGCATCTAGCTCTGAAAAAATATTTGGGCTTCTAGCAGTGTGTGGGACTTGGTCTATTAGTCCATCTATACTGACCTCCATCAGGTTGCAAATTAAAAATAATTTTTTTCTTCATTTAGCTCTGAAAAAATATTTGGGCTTCTAGCAGTGTGTGGGACTTGTTCTATTAGTCCTTCTATACTGACGTCCAGCAGGTTGCAAATTGAATATAATTTTTTTCTGCATCTAGCTCTGAAAAAATATTTGGGCTTCTAGCGGTGTGTGGGACTTGGTCTATTAGTCCATCTATACTGACCTCCATCAGGTTGCAAATTAAAAATAATTTTTTTCTGCATCTAGCTCTGAAAAAATATTTGGGCTTCTAGCAGTGTGTGGGACTTGGTCTATTAGTCCATCTATACTGACCTCCATCAGGTTGCAAATTAAAAATAATTTTTTTCTGCATCTAGCTCTGAAAAAATATTTGGGCTTCTAGCAGTGTGTGGGACTTGGTCTATTAGTCCATCTATACTGACCTCCATCAGGTTGCAAATTAAAAATAATTTTTTTCTGCATCTAGCTCTGAAAAAATATTTGGGCTTCTAGCAGTGTGTGGGACTTGGTCTATTAGTCCATCTATACTGACCTCCATCAGGTTGCAAATTGAATAAAAAAATTTTCTGCATCTAGCTCTGAAAAAATATTTGGGCTTCTAGCGGTGTGTGGGACTTGGTCTATTAGTCCATCTATACTGACCTCCATCAGGTTGCAAATTAAAAATAATTTTTTTCTGCATCTAACCCAGCCAATAGTTTTGGCCTAATACCACAGTTTGGCCACTCAGCTCTGCTCGGTTACCATCCATTGTTTTTTTGTGCAAACAACTCCAGAGTTGTGAATTAGTTAACCACCAAAATGAGTGGAAAAAGGCCTGCTGCTGGTGGAAAGGGGAATAGGCGTGTTGGGAAGGGGAAAAAAGGTTGTGTCCGTGGGGTAGGTGCAGAAGAAAGACCATCTTCCAGCCAAACTAAAATGTCTACTTCTTTTAGCGGACAATGTGATAAGATCCCTTTCTTACGGCCACGCCAATCGCTACAAATTCCAGATGAGGCACAAGAACAGCAGGTGCTTCAACGGATATCAAGTGCTCCTTTAAGTGGGCTCTCCTCCACATCAACTTCAACATCACAAATACTCCAGTCCTCAAAGGTGTCACCCAAATCGCACTTGCTTCCTCACAGCTCCCAAATCTCCAGCTGCCCGTCTGAGTATGAGGTAGAACAGATGGTTGAGTCTGCAGAGCTGTTTACTCATACTATAGCCTGGGAATCAGAGGTCGACTCCAGCGCTTCTGTGAATCCAGACGAGGAAATGATCTGCACTGATGCCCAGAATCTTTATGAGTCGGATCCAGGACCAGACGCAGAAGGTTCTGACCATAATGTAGACCCTCATTCCCAAACTGTAACTCCTGTTGGTGGAGACAATGAGGAAGACGATGATAAGACTCAAATACCTGATTGGAGCGACAACTTTAGTTTTTTGTCAGGGCAGGAACAGGTTGGCTCTGAGGACGACGGGTGTGATAACGCACAGGGTGATGATGATGAGGTCGGAGATCCCACTTACTGTCAACCCACAGTCAGCCAAGAGATGAGGTCAGCAGAGGAGGTGGAGGAAGATGCTAGTGACGACGAGGTCAGGTTGCGCCTTCCTGGACAGAGACATAGTACTGGAAGCACGTCAACAACTGCATCCTCAAACACAACTCTGCCTCTCACCACAAGTCGTGGTGGCTCTTCAGGTCGCATGGGTGCTAAGCCTTGCATAGCCTGGGCATTTTTTCAGATCGATAAAGATGACCCAACTCGTGTTATCTGTAACATTTGTCAGCAAAAGCTAAGTAGAGGCCAAAAAATACATAGTTTGAGTACTTCATGCATGAACCGGCACATGGACATGAAGCATAAGTTGCAGTGGGAAGCTCAGTGTGCTACAATGCGGTCTATCCGGCCGGGCCAACCACCGTCTGCCATATCTTGTGCATCCGCGGCCTCTTCATCCTCTGTGACTGGGGGGACAGCAGTCACACCTGTTTTGGGGCGCAGACCTGCCACCTCTTTACCCGCAACAGCCAGCGTGATTGGCAGGTCATCATTTTCTTTGGAGGTGGTAACACCAGCTGGTCTTGAGCGCTGTCCGACATCGATAGCACCACCTTTGGATCAAGGCAACCTAACATGTCCGCCTGCATCTTCCTCACAGACCGGCAGTTTGCCGGGGACACCCTTATCAACCCCGTCTAAGCACAATAGCCAGCCCTCGGTCCCTCAGATGTGGACAAGTAATAGACCATTTCCTCCTAGCCATGAGAAAGCTAAGAGGTTGAATTTCACCATCTGCAAGCTCTTGGCTACAGAAATGCTGCCTTTCCGCCTGGTGGACACAGAGGATTTTCGAGACCTTATGTCCGTCGCAGTGCCCCAGTACCAGATGCCCAGTCGGCACTACTTCTCAAAGAAAGGTGTGCCTGCGCTCCACCAGCATGTCGCACACAACATCACCGCTTCTTTGAGAAACTCTGTGTGTGACAGGGTGCATTTCACCACAGACACTTGGACGAGTAGGCATGGACAGGGGCGTTACATGTCGTTGACTGGGCACTGGGTAAGTATGGTGACAGCAGGACAAGGGGCTGCTGTCCAAGTCTTGCCGTCCCCACGAGTTGTGCGTCAATCCTCTTTATGTCATTTTTCCTCCACTGCTTCTGCCTCCTCAACCTCCTCTCGGTCTTCCACCTGCACCCAAAGCCTGTCTGGTCATGCCACAAGCTTTCTAACTGCGCAGAAGGGATCCTGCACACCTCCTTACTATGCTGGCAGTAGGGCTCAACGTCATCAGGCGGTTTTTACATTGAAATGTCTGGGAAATGTGAGTCACACAGCTGAGGAGTTGTGGTCAGCTCTGGAGAACCAATTTCATGAATGGTTGTCTCCACTGGACCTGAAACCAGGGAAGGCCGTGTGCGACAATGCTGCAAACCTGGGTGCGGCCCTTCGCCGGGGCAATGTCACACACGTGCCTTGTATGGCTCACGTGTTGAACCTGGTTGTCCAGCAATTTTTAGCCCACTATCCCAGACTAGATGGCCTTCTGCAGAGGGCACGGTCGCTGTGTGCTCACTTCCGCCGTTCGCATCCCGCAGCTCAGCGACTTACATCTCTACAGAAGTCGTTGGGCCTGCCACTTCACCGGCTAAAATGCGATGTGCCTACCCGGTGGAATTCAACTCTGCACATGTTGCAGCGACTGTGGCAGCACCGACAAGCCCTGGTGCAATACGTTCTGACGTATAGCCTGGGCCAACGAGATTCAGAGGTGGGGCAAATCACGCTGGAGGAGTGGTCTCAGATCAGGGACCTATGCACCCTTCTGCACAGTTTTGAAATGGCGATGAAGATGTTTAGTGCTGACGATGCCATTATCAGCATGACTATTCCGGTGATTTACATGCTGGAGCACATGTTAAACAGAATTCGGAGTCAGGTGGTGGCACAAGAGGAGGTGGAGGAAGTAGAGGAGGAGGAGTTGTATGCGGAAGGGCTAACATCTGCAAGGTCCAGACGGTCGGCAGCACCAAGGCGGCAGGCATGTGAGGGTGGGGGAGATGGTTTAACCAGGGCGCATGGTAGCAGCCAAACTAGTGAGGAAGGTGCAGGAGCCCAGGAAGAAGTGGAGGACGAACTGATGGAAGACTCATCAGATGAGGGAGACCTTGATCACATTTCTGTTGTGCGAGGTTGGGGGGAGAGGACAGAGGAAGGAAGCATGATTGTTACCTCGCCACCAACACAACAGGGACTTGGTGCTCCTGGATGCGCAACACACATGAGTGCCTTCTTGCTGCACTACCTGCAACATGACCCTCGAATTGTGAGAATTAGAAATAATCCTGACTACTGGGTTGCCACACTGTTAGATCCCCGGTACAAAAGTAAATTTGCAGAAATTATTCCTGCCATAGAAAGGGATGCACGCATGCAGGAGTATCAGCAGAGACTGTTGCAGAATCTTACATGTGCTTTTCCACAAAATACCAGTGGTGCACGTAGTGAATCTCACAGTTCCAACTTGCCAACCGTGGGACCGTCAAGTGTTCAGCACTCAAACCGTAACAGAACCACAGTATCTGCTGGTAACATCAATTTTGCAGAATCATTTCACCACTTTTTTAGCCCATCCTTTGCAAGGCCACAGGAGACAAGAAGTCTGACACATAGTCAACGCCTAGAGACGATGGTACAGGAGTATCTCCAAGTAAACATTGAAGCCACGACTGTGTCACTGGACCCTTGCTCTTTTTGGGCTTCCAATCTGGATAAATGGCCGGAGCTAGCCACTTACGCCTTGGAGATCTTGTCATGCCCCGCAGCCAGCGTTCTGTCTGAACGTGTGTTCAGCGCTGCTGGTGGTGTGCTGACAGATAAGCGCACGCGGCTCTCCACTGATAATGTAGACAGACTCACGTTCATAAAGATGAACAAATCATGGATCCGAAACGACTTTTCTACCCCTGTGTCATCCTGGGGAGAGTAAAAGCTTGATGATTGGTTAAAATCACCCTACCAACCGTTTTAAGCTTTCAAATTACTAATCATGTTTATCTGTATCTTGACTGGAAAATAATTTGGGCTTTGTAGCAGTGTGCAGCACTGATCCTATTAGGCCATCTATAATAAGCTTCACCAGATTTAAAATTAAAAATAATTTTTAGCTGCATCTAGCCCGGAAAATAATTTTGGGGCTCCGAGATGCGCAAGACACATAAGTGCCTTCTTGCTGCACTACCTGCAGCATGACCCTCATATTGTCAGAATTCGAAGTAATCATGACTACTGGGTTGCCACACTCTTAGATCCCCCAAACTTTTCGATCAACCTTTTCATTTTAATAAAGACCAAAAAAATTGTCATTTTTGAAATTATAAGCATTAGCAGGTAGTTAGAAACTGAAATCAAACAGTTTTCAACTCAAAACTTTATTCTAGGTGATGTTACATTTTCACATAGGACCCCTTGTTCGAAAGGAGCTTCTGAACTCTCTCGTCCATTGAATTTGTCAGGTTTTGGATGGTTTCTGCTTCAATTGTTTTGCATGAGGACAGAATACCCTCCCAGAGCTGTTGCTTAGATGTGAACTGCCTCCCGCCATCATAGACACTCCTTTTAATGATGCTCCAAAGGTTCTGAATGGGGTAGAGGTCAGGGGAGCATGGGGGTCACACCATAAGTTTGTCCCCTTTTATGCCCATATCAGCCAGAGATGCAGATGTTTTATGTGCAGCATGAGATGGTGCATTATCATGCAGAAAAATGATCTTGCTGTGAAATACACGGTTCTTCTTCTTGAACCATGGCAGGAAGTGCTGTTTGAGAAAATCCACATACATTATGGAGTTCATCTTTAGCGCCTTCAGGGATCCTAAAGGGGCCGACAATCTCTCTCCCCATGATTCCAGCCCAAAACATTACTCCACCTCCTCCTTGTTGGCGCTGTAGCCGTGTTTGCGTGGGGTGTCCATCAACCAGCCATCCTCCACTCCATTCATCTGGACCATCGAGCGCTGCACGGCACTCATCCGTGAACAAAACAGTTTTGAAATCAGTCTTCATGTAATGTTTGGCCCACTGGAGCCGTTTCTGCTTGTGTGAAGTGGATAGAGGAGGTCGACAGGATGGCGTATGCACAGCTGCAAACCTCTGAAGGACCCTGCATCTTGTTGTTCGGGGGACGTTGGAGGCACAAGCAGCTTCGAAAACTTGTCTGCTGCTATGACAAGGCTTTTTTGCCGCTGCTCTTTCAACCTGACGTAATTGCCTGTAGGAAAGAGTCCTCAATTTGCCCTTATCAGCACGCACACGTGTGTACTGTGAATCAGCTACATACTTCTTGATTGCCAAGACACTTCATCCTGATCATCGCACAATGTTGATTGTAGTCATGCCTTGACCTAAACACTCCACAATTTGTTGCTTCTCAGCAGCCGACACATCCTTTTTCTTTCCCATTTTGGCAGAAAATGTAGGCTGCTTAATAATGTGAGAGAGCCTTCTTAAGTAGTCTTGCCTTTCATTGGACACACCTGCCAAACTAATTAGCACAGGTGTCTGCAATTGCTTACAGTGATATAAAGAGCCCTGACACACATCACCATCAATGAGTTTAACTGACAAACAAACAAATTCTTCCCTTATCACTCCTAAACACTTTTTGCATAATAATTTGGAACGCGGTGTACATGTGCTTTTCCACAAAACACCAGTGGTTCACGTAGTGAATCTTACAGTTCTAACTTGCCAACCGTGGTCTGTATGGAATTGTTCAATAAAGGGCCCAAAATTAAGATAACATAGATGGGAGAGGTCTCTATGAATAGGAATTCCTAAGTATTTGATACCCTGTGAGGGCCAGGCAAAGGGAAAGTTGGACTGGATGGAATCCTATATGGATTTAGGGAGGGAGACATCGAGGGCCTCAGACTTCGCTGCATTGATTTTAAAATTTTACCATGTAACAAAGTGATCTATTTCAGCCATAACAGCAGGGATGGATATATGTGATTGAGTGATATATACTAGGACATCATCAGCAAATAGAGAGCACTTGTACTCGGTGCCTCCCACCTCAATCCACCTAATATTGGGGTTATGGCGAATTGATGAGAGCAGGTGCTCCGTCACTAGGATGTATAAGAGAGGGGACAGAGGACATCCCTGCCTTGTCCCATTGGTGATTGTGAAAGGTGATGAAAATGTTCTGACGCACCCCCTGGGCCTTGGGACACCCGGAGCCGGACCCTTTTTGGTGGATGCTGGTGGTTGTAGTCTTCGTGGCGGCGATCCGGTTCCGTGGCTCAGGGCGGTCAAACCAGTGGCGGAACTATTTATGTGGTTTTGATGTTTAAATGTCCGACTACGCCACCCGTGGATTGCGGTCAGAGTGAACCGCCGCTACAGGGCAGACCGCTAAGGCTGGTGTTGTGGGTGCAGCAGAGCGTAGCATAACTCCCCACGGGAGGAGTATAGCCTCAGGGCAGTGTATGCGGAGGATGGGGGTGATGGTGCAGGGCAGCAGCAGTAACGACACGGAGTCAGTGATGCAGTTCAGGGCCTTTACTCACAGTTCTTATTATCCAGACCACGTCTGCAGGTAACGGCTGCCCACGTCGTACTGTGCTCACCAGGTGAGGGGCTCAGACAACTCCCAGATAACTTTGGAGCGCTTCACAGGACCCCCTTTGTGTGTCCTTTGTCTGGCCTTTCTTACCAACACTTCTGTCCGGCTGCCTCGGGCCTCCTCTTGGTAAACTTGGCGCCAGTTTCCCTGACCCTATGTGGTGCCTTCCTAGCGGGTGGAGCAAGGGGCTGCGCCACATAAAATGTCAGAGCCTCCGGTTTCTAGCTGAGGGTCGTTTCCTGCCTCCACTAGTTCGGGGACCGGTCTCGCCCTTTGGCCTGACCCCTCCACGCAGGTGGATTCGGGCGTGCGGTGGCGACTCGCCCGTCCGCACCCCTGGGATCCCTTCATTCCTCGTTCCTGGAGCCTTCTCCGCTCCTCTTCCTTCCTTCTCCCTCTTGCAGGCCTGGGCCTCTGTTACTAGGCCCGCCTCCGGAGCAGAGCTCATGCAGAGCCCCTGCTCCCTGCCACTTCTGCTCAGACTTCTCTGCACTGAACTAAGATGGTGCCCACCTTTTATACTCCCTTCTCAATGCACCCAGGAACTGCTTCCTCCCTGCTCCTGCACTGCAGGGTTCCCCTTCCTCAGTGTTCCCTCCCCCCACTCCAGCCAGGGACAGGGACTGTCGTGCCCATCTCAGGGGCATATTGGTCGCCCTGCCCCCGGCAATGTGGTGTAATGCATGCAGGTGTCGGGTCCTGATCCACACTCCATCCTTATCTGAGAGTGAGATATCACACCTCTGGGTGAGGTGCAATACGTCTGTAGCAACCGAGCCCTCGGTGCTACAGTTCCATTTATCTTCAGCCTAAGTGACGTATTGTGATACAGGGCCGTGATTTTGGCTATAAAAGGGTCCCCTAGACCCCTACCCCAAGCTTTTTAAGAGAATCATATATGGCATGCCAGGAGACTCTATGGAATGCTTTCTCAGCATCCAACGAGAGTATCTACTTACAAATTTATAACTGCATCTAGCCCAGGAAATACTTTGTGCCTAGTAGCAGTGTCTGCTAGTCAGCGGATTATCCCGGCTGTTAAGCAAGCTACACCACCTGTAGTTTGGACACTTAATTTTTTCAAAGGAAATGCTTCGGGACCACGGGATACTTAGTGAAGAGCATCAGGAGGCACCCCAAGGCATAGGGGCTGGGACTGGCACTAGGATGCCTTGCGGTGGACAGCCGAGCTCGATCCTTATAAAAGCTTTTTAACTGCAGCAGCTTTAGTGGACGCTACTGGAGCTGGAATTACGCGGCTGCTGGCATGAGACTTGCCCTCCAATAGATCCTTGTAAATGGATTTAAAGTGTATTCATTCAAATTAGAGGGACAATTTAAATTAAAAAGCTTAGAGCTGCCTCCACCACAGGGGGGCTCTCTCGACCCACCAGCGGACAGGCACCAGTATTGGGAGAGGGGGGCTGGCCGTCAGGGTTCACCGCGGCTCTGGCACAAACCCGGCGACACGGAGGTGGCACGGGCAGGAGCGGACTGGCCGTCTCGGCTTCTCACTTTTTGGATTTTAGAAGGGCATGACATGCCTATATCTGTGTCTCCCCCTCCTTTTACTCCTCCACCTCTTTTCTTTTCGCATGACTATATGTACTTGTCACTTTTCCATGTGTTAGCTGTGTCTTCTGAGCAGTTTGTCAGCTTTTGGACACCTTTGAAGGTGTTTTCTATGTGTTTCTATGTGTTTTTGTTTGCCTGCCATTGGTTTTAACGGTGTTCGAAGGTGTTCGACGAACAGTTCGACGAACAGTTCGGCGAACACACGGGTGTTCGACGAACCGAACCGAACTCGAACACTACGGGGGTGGCTCAACACTACAGACGATCACCCTCAGATGCTCACACGCTCACCCTCAGACGCTCACCCTCAGACGCTCACCCTCACATGCTCACACGCTCACCCTCACACCCTCCCACGCTCAACCTCCAACGCACACCCTAACACGCTCACCCTCACATGCTCACCCTCAGATGCTCACCCTCAGAAGCTCACCCTCACATGCTCCCACGCTCACCCTCACACCATCCTACGCTCACCCTCCCACGCTCACCCTCCCACGCTCACCCTCACACGCTCACCCTCACACGCTCAGCATCACACGCTCATCCGCTCATGCTCACACACTCACCCTCACATGCTCACGCTCACCCTCACACTCTCACCCTCACACACTCACACGCTCACCCTCATACGCTCACCCCCACACGCACAACCTCAACTGAACACTCTCACCCTCAGACGCTCACCCTTAGTTGCTCCCACCCTCACACGCTCCCACGCTCACCCTCACACGCTCCTACGCTCACCCTCACACGCTCACACGCACACGCTAACCCTCAGACGCTCACCCTCCGACGCTCACCCTCACATGCAACCACGCTCACACAAACATGCTCCCAGGCTCACCCTCACACACTCCCACGCTCACCCTCACACCCTCACACCATCACATGCTCACCCTCACACGCTCACCCTCACACTCTCACCGTCACATGCTCACACGCTCACATGCTCACCCTCACACGCTCACCCTCACACACACCCTCAACCCCACACGCTCACCCTCAGCTTCAGGTGCTCACCCTCAGACGCTCACCCTCAGACGCTCACACGCTCACCCTCAGATGCTCACCCTCAGACGCTCACCCTCACATGCTCCCACGCTCACCCTCACATGCTCCCACACTCATCCTCACACGCTCCTACGCTCACCCTCACACGCTCAGCATCACACGCTCATCCGCTCCTGCTCACACGCTCACCCTCACATGCTCACGCTCACCCTCACACGCTCACCCTCACACGCTCACCCTCATACGCTCACCTCCACACGCACAACATCAACTGCACACTCTCACCCTCTGACGCTCACCCTCAGACGCTCACCCTCAGATGCTTACACGCTCTCCCTCAGACGCTCACCCTCACATGCTCCCACGCTCACACACTCACCCTCACACGCTCACCCTCACACGTACACCCTCAACCGAACACCCTCACCCTCAGACTCTCACCCTCAGACAATCAACCTCAGATGCTCACACGCTCACCCTCACCCTCACACGCTTACCCTCAAATGCTCATTCTCACACGCTCACCCTCACATGCTGATCCTCACACCCTCACACGCTCACACGCTCACCCTCACACGCTCACCCCCACATGCACACCATCAACCTCAGACGCTCACCCTCAGACCCTCACACTCTCACCCTCAAACGCTCACCCTCACACGCTCACCCTCAGACGCTCACCCTCAGTTGTTCTCACCCTCACACGCTCCTATGCTCTCGCTCACACGCACACGCTCACCCTCACAGGCTCACCCTCACACGCTCACCCTCACAAGCGCACCCTTTCACACTCACACCCTCACACGCTCACACCCTCACACACGCTCACCCTCACACGCTCACCCTCACACGCTCACCCTCATACGCTCACACCCTTACATGCTCACACCCTCACACCCTCACACGCTCACCTTCACACCCACACCCTCAACCGCACACCCTCACCCTCAGACGCTCACCCTCAGACACTCAACCTCAGACGCTCACACGCTCACAATCACACTCACGCGCTCACCCTCAAACGCTCATTCTCACACGCTCACCCTCACATGCTGACCCTCACACGCTCACACCCTCACACACTCACCCTCACACGCTCACCCTCACAAACACACCCTCAACCTCAGACGCTCATACGCTCACCCTCAGATACTCACCCTCAGACGCTCACCCTCAGTTGCTCCCTCCCTCACACACTCCCACGCTCACCCTCACATGCTCCCACGCTCAACCTCACACGCTCCTACGCTCACCCTCACACGCTCACCCTCACACGCTCACCCTCACATGTTCAGCCTCACACGCTCATCCGCTCACGCTCACACGCTCACACTCACATGCTCACGCTCACCCTCACACGCTCACCCTCACACGCTCACCCTCATACGCTCAGCCTTACACGCACAACCTCAACTGCACCCTCTCACCCTCAGATGCTCACCCTCAGACGCTCACCCTCAGATGCTTACATGCTCACCCTCAGACGCTCACCCTCACATGCTCCCACGCTCACCCTCACAAGCTCCTACGCTCACCCTCACATGCTCCTAAGCTCACTCTCACACGCTCACCCTCACACGCTCACCCTCACACGCACACCCTCACACGCTCACCCTCACACGCTCACCTCACACGCTCACGCTTACACGCTCACCTTCACACGCTCATCCTCACACGCTCACAGGCTCACCCTCACACGCTCACCCTCACACGCGCACCCTTTCACAATCACACCCTCACACCCTCACACCCTCACACACGCTCACCCTCACACGCTCACCCTCACACGCTCACCCTCACACGCTCACCCTCATACGCTCACACCCTTACACGCTCACACCCTCACACCCTCACCCTCACACGCTCACCTTCACACCCACACCCTCAACCGCACACCCTCACCCTCAGACGCTCACCCTCAGACACTCAACCTCAGACGCTCACACGCTCACAATCACACTCACGCGCTCACCGTCAAACGCTCATTCTCACACGCTCACCCTCACATGCTGACCCTCACACGCTCACACCCTCACACACTCACCCTCACACGCTCACCCTCACATACACACCCTCAACCTCAGACGCTCACACGCTCACCCTCAGATACTCACCCTCAGACGCTCACCCTCAGTTGCTCCCACCCTCACACACTCCCACGCTCACCCTCACTTGCTCCAACGCTCACGCTCACATGCACACGCGAACCCTCAGACGCTCACCCTCACATGCAACCACGTTCACCCTCACATGCTCCCAGGCTCACCCTCACATACTGACACGCTCACCCTCACACCCTCACACCATCACATGCTCACCCTCACGCGCTCACGGTCACATGCTCACACCCTCACATGCTCACCCTCACACGCTCACCCTCACACGCACACCCTCAACCCCACACACTCACCCTCACCTTCAGGTGATCACCCTCAGACGCTCACCCTCAGACGCTCACACGCTCACCCTCAGACGCTCACCCTCAGACGCTCACCCTCACATGTTCCCACGCTCACCCTCACACGGTCCTACGCTCACCCACCCACGCACACCCTCACACGCTCACCTTCACACGCTCACCCTCACACGCTCACCCTCACATACTCACACGCTCACCCTCATACGCTCACCCCCACACGCACAACCTCAACTGCACACTCTCACCCTCAGACGCTCACCCTCAGTTGCTCCCACCCTCACACTCTCCCACGCTCACACTTACACGCTCCTACGCTCACCCTCACACGCTCACACGCACACGCTAACCCTCAGACGCTCACCCTCCGACGCTCACCCTCACATGCAACCACGCTCACCCTCACATGCTCCCAGGCTCACCCTCACACTCTCCCACGTTCACCCTCACACCCTCACACCAACACATGCTCACCCTCACATGCTCACCCTCACACGCTCACCGTCACACACACACCCTCAACCCCACACGCTCACCCTCAGCTTCAGGTGCTCACCCTCAGAGGCTCACCCTCAGACGCTCACACGCTCACCCTCAGACCCTCACCCTCAGACGCTCACCCTCACATGCTGCCACGCTCACCCTCACATGCTCCCACGCTCACCCTCACAGGCTCCTATGCTCACCCTTACACTCTCAGCATCACACGCTCATCCGCTCATGCTCACACGCTCACGCTCACATGCTCACGCTGATCCTCACACACTCACCCTCACACCCTCACACGCTCACCCTCACACCCTCACACGCTCACCCTCATACGCTCACCCCCACACGCACAACCTCAACTGCACACTCTCACTCTCACACGCTCACCCTCAGACGCTCACCCTCAGATGCTTATACGCTGACCCTCAAACGCTCACCCTCACATGCTCCCATGCTCACACACTCACCCTCACACGCTCACCCTCACACGTACACCCTCAACCGCACACCTCACCCTCACACGCTCACCCTCAGACACTCAACCTCAGACGCTCACACGCTCACCCTTACCCTCACACGCTTACCTTCAAATGCTCATTCTCACACGCTCACCCTCACATGCTGACCCTCACATGCTCACACCCTCGCACGCTCACCCTCACACGCTCACCCTCACATGCACACCCTCAACCTCAGACGCTCACCCTCAGACCCTCACACTCAGATGCTAACACTCTCACCCTCAGACGCTCACCATCACATGCTCACCCTCAGACGCTCGCCCTCAGTTGCTCCCACCCTCACACGCTCTCACGCTCACCCTCACACACTCCTACGCTCTTGCTCACACGCACACGCTCACCCTCATACTCTCACCCTCAGACGCTCACCCTCACATGCAACCACGCTCACCCTCACATGCTCCCCCCCTCACCATCACACCCTCACACCCTCACATGCTAACCCTCACGCGCTCACCCTCACACGCACACCCTCAACCTCACATGCTCACCCTTACCTTCAGACGCTCACCCTCAGATGCTCACCCTCACATGCTCCCACGCTCAACCTCACACGCTCCTACGCTCACCCTCACACGCTCACCCTCACACGATCACCCTCACATGCTCAGCCTTACACGCACAACCTCAACTGCACACTCTCACCCTCAGACGCTCACCATCAGACGCTCAACCTCCGATGCTTTCATGCTCACCCTCAGACGCTCACCATCACATGCTCCCAGGCTCACCCTCACACGCTCCAACGCTCAACCTCACATGCTCCTACGCTCACACACTCACCCTCACACGCTCACCCACACACACACACCCTCACACGCTCACCCTCAGACGCTCACCCTCACACACTCACGCTCACACGCTCACCTTCACACGCTCACCCTCACACCCTAACACGCTCACCCTCACTGGCAAACCTTCACACGCTCACCCTCACACGCGCACCCTCTCACACTCACACCCTCACACGCTCACACCCTCACACACGCTCACCCTCACATGCTCACCCTCACACGTTCACCCTCATACGCTCACACCCTTACACTCTCACACCCTCCCACCCTCACCCTCACACGCTCACCTTCACACGCACACCCTCAACCGCACACCCTCACCCTCAGACACTCACCCTCAGACACTCAAACACAGACGCTCAGACGCTCACCCTCACACTCACGAGCTCACCCTCAAACGCTCATTCTCACACACTCACCCTCACATGCTGACCCTCACACGCTCACACCCTCACACGCTCACCCTCACACGCTCACCCTCACATGCACACCCTCAACCTCAGACGCTCACCCTCAGACCCTCATACTCAGATGCTCACACGCTCACCCTCAGATGCTCACACTCAGACGCTCACCCCCAGTTGCTCCCACCCTCACACGCTCCCAAGCTCACCCTCACACGCTCCTACGCTCACCCTCACACGCTCACATGCACACGCTAACCCTCAGACGCTCAACCTCACATGCAACCACGCTCACCCTCACATGCTCCCAGGCTCACCCTCACACACTCCCACGCTCACCCTCACACCCTCACACCATCACATGCTCACCCTCACACGCTCACCCTCACACGCTCACCGTGACATGCTCACACCCTCACATGCTCACCCTCACACGCTCACCCTCACACACACACCCTCAACCCCACACGCTCATCCTCACCTTCAGGTGATCACCCTCAGACGCTCACCCTCAGACGCTCACACGCTCACACTCAGACGCTCACCCTCAGACGCTCACCCTCACATGCTCCCATGCTCACCCTCACACGGTCCTACGCTCACTCTCCCACGCACACCCTCACACGCTCACCCTCACACGCTCGCACTCACACGCTCCCCCTCACACGCTCACCCTCATACGCTCACCCCAACACGCACAACCTCAACTGCACAGTCTCACCCTCAGACGCTCACCATCAGATGCTTACACGCTCACCCTCAGACGCTCACCCTCACATGTTCCCACGCTCACCCTCACTCGCTCCTAAGCTCACCCTTACACGCTCCTAGGCTTACCCTCACACGCTCACCCTCACACGCACACGCACACCCTCAACCCCACCCGCTCAACTTCACCTTCAGGTGCTCACCCTCAGACGCTCACCCTTAGACGCTCACACGCTCACCCTCAGACGCTCACCCTCAGACGCTCACCTTCACATGCTCCCACGCTCACCCTCACACGCTCCTACGCTCACCCTCCCACGCACACCCTCACACGCTCACCCTCACACGCTCACCCCCACGCGCTCAGCATCACACGCTCATGCGCTCATGCTCACACGCTCACCCTCACATGCTCACCCTCACATGCTCACCCTCACACGCTCACCGTCACATGCTCACACCCTCACATGCTCACCCTCACACGCTCACCCTCACACACACACCCTCAACCCCACACGCTCACCCTCACCTTCATGTGATCACCCTCAGACGCTCACCCTCAGACGCTCACCCTCAGGCGCTCACCCTCACATGCTCCCATGCTCACCCTCACACGGTCCTACACTCACCCTCCCACGCACACCCTCACACGCTCACCCTCACACGCTCACCCTCACACGCTCACCCTCACACGCTCATCCGCTCATGCTCACACGCTCACCCTCACATGCTCACACTCACCCTCACACGCTCCCCCTCACACCCTCACACGCTCACCCTCATACGCTCACCCCAACACGCACAACCTCAACTGCACACTCTCTCCCTCAGACGCTCACCCTCAGACGCTCACCATCAGATGCTTACACGCTCACCCTCAGACGCTCACCCTCACATGTTCCCACGCTCACCCTCAGACGCTCACCCTCACATGCAACCACGTTCACCCTCACATGCTCCCAGGCTCACCCTCACATACTGACACGCTCACCCTCACACCCTCACACCATCACATGCTCACCCTCACGCGCTCACGGTCACATGCTCACACCCTCACATGCTCACCCTCACACGCTCACCCTCACACGCACACCCTCAACCCCACACACTCACCCTCACCTTCAGGTGATCACCCTCAGACGCTCACCCTCAGACGCTCACACGCTCACCCTCAGATGCTCACCCTCAGACGCTCACCCTCACATGTTCCCACGCTCACCCTCACACGGTCCTACGCTCACCCACCCACGCACACCCTCACACGCTCACCTTCACACGCTCACCCTCACACGCTCACCCTCACATACTCACACGCTCACCCTCATACGCTCACCCCCACACGCACAACCTCAACTGCACACTCTCACCCTCAGACGCTCACCCTCAGTTGCTCCCACCCTCACACTCTCCCACGCTCACACTTACACGCTCCTACGCTCACCCTCACACGCTCACACGCACACGCTAACCCTCAGACGCTCACCCTCCGACGCTCACCCTCACATGCAACCACGCTCACCCTCACATGCTCCCAGGCTCACCCTCACACTCTCCCACGTTCACCCTCACACCCTCACACCAACACATGCTCACCCTCACATGCTCACCCTCACACGCTCACCGTCACACACACACCCTCAACCCCACACGCTCACCCTCAGCTTCAGGTGCTCACCCTCAGAGGCTCACCCTCAGACGCTCACACGCTCACCCTCAGACCCTCACCCTCAGACGCTCACCCTCACATGCTGCCACGCTCACCCTCACATGCTCCCACGCTCACCCTCACAGGCTCCTATGCTCACCCTTACACTCTCAGCATCACACGCTCATCCGCTCATGCTCACACGCTCACGCTCACATGCTCACGCTGATCCTCACACACTCACCCTCACACCCTCACACGCTCACCCTCACACCCTCACACGCTCACCCTCATACGCTCACCCCCACACGCACAACCTCAACTGCACACTCTCACTCTCACACGCTCACCCTCAGACGCTCACCCTCAGATGCTTATACGCTGACCCTCAAACGCTCACCCTCACATGCTCCCATGCTCACACACTCACCCTCACACGCTCACCCTCACACGTACACCCTCAACCGCACACCTCACCCTCACACGCTCACCCTCAGACACTCAACCTCAGACGCTCACACGCTCACCCTTACCCTCACACGCTTACCTTCAAATGCTCATTCTCACACGCTCACCCTCACATGCTGACCCTCACATGCTCACACCCTCGCACGCTCACCCTCACACGCTCACCCTCACATGCACACCCTCAACCTCAGACGCTCACCCTCAGACCCTCACACTCAGATGCTAACACTCTCACCCTCAGACGCTCACCATCACATGCTCACCCTCAGACGCTCGCCCTCAGTTGCTCCCACCCTCACACGCTCTCACGCTCACCCTCACACACTCCTACGCTCTTGCTCACACGCACACGCTCACCCTCATACTCTCACCCTCAGACGCTCACCCTCACATGCAACCACGCTCACCCTCACATGCTCCCCCCCTCACCATCACACCCTCACACCCTCACATGCTAACCCTCACGCGCTCACCCTCACACGCACACCCTCAACCTCACATGCTCACCCTTACCTTCAGACGCTCACCCTCAGATGCTCACCCTCACATGCTCCCACGCTCAACCTCACACGCTCCTACGCTCACCCTCACACGCTCACCCTCACACGATCACCCTCACATGCTCAGCCTTACACGCACAACCTCAACTGCACACTCTCACCCTCAGACGCTCACCATCAGACGCTCAACCTCCGATGCTTTCATGCTCACCCTCAGACGCTCACCATCACATGCTCCCAGGCTCACCCTCACACGCTCCAACGCTCAACCTCACATGCTCCTACGCTCACACACTCACCCTCACACGCTCACCCACACACACACACCCTCACACGCTCACCCTCAGACGCTCACCCTCACACACTCACGCTCACACGCTCACCTTCACACGCTCACCCTCACACCCTAACACGCTCACCCTCACTGGCAAACCTTCACACGCTCACCCTCACACGCGCACCCTCTCACACTCACACCCTCACACGCTCACACCCTCACACACGCTCACCCTCACATGCTCACCCTCACACGTTCACCCTCATACGCTCACACCCTTACACTCTCACACCCTCCCACCCTCACCCTCACACGCTCACCTTCACACGCACACCCTCAACCGCACACCCTCACCCTCAGACACTCACCCTCAGACACTCAAACACAGACGCTCAGACGCTCACCCTCACACTCACGAGCTCACCCTCAAACGCTCATTCTCACACACTCACCCTCACATGCTGACCCTCACACGCTCACACCCTCACACGCTCACCCTCACACGCTCACCCTCACATGCACACCCTCAACCTCAGACGCTCACCCTCAGACCCTCATACTCAGATGCTCACACGCTCACCCTCAGATGCTCACACTCAGACGCTCACCCCCAGTTGCTCCCACCCTCACACGCTCCCAAGCTCACCCTCACACGCTCCTACGCTCACCCTCACACGCTCACATGCACACGCTAACCCTCAGACGCTCAACCTCACATGCAACCACGCTCACCCTCACATGCTCCCAGGCTCACCCTCACACACTCCCACGCTCACCCTCACACCCTCACACCATCACATGCTCACCCTCACACGCTCACCCTCACACGCTCACCGTGACATGCTCACACCCTCACATGCTCACCCTCACACGCTCACCCTCACACACACACCCTCAACCCCACACGCTCACCCTCACCTTCAGGTGATCACCCTCAGACGCTCACCCTCAGACGCTCACACGCTCACACTCAGACGCTCACCCTCAGACGCTCACCCTCACATGCTCCCATGCTCACCCTCACACGGTCCTACGCTCACTCTCCCACGCACACCCTCACACGCTCACCCTCACACGCTCGCACTCACACGCTCCCCCTCACACGCTCACCCTCATACGCTCACCCCAACACGCACAACCTCAACTGCACAGTCTCACCCTCAGACGCTCACCATCAGATGCTTACACGCTCACCCTCAGACGCTCACCCTCACATGTTCCCACGCTCACCCTCACTCGCTCCTAAGCTCACCCTTACACGCTCCTAGGCTTACCCTCACACGCTCACCCTCACAAGCACACGCACACCCTCAACCCCACCCGCTCAACTTCACCTTCAGGTGCTCACCCTCAGACGCTCACCCTTAGACGCTCACACGCTCACCCTCAGACGCTCACCCTCAGACGCTCACCTTCACATGCTCCCACGCTCACCCTCACACGCTCCTACGCTCACCCTCCCACGCACACCCTCACACGCTCACCCTCACACGCTCACCCCCACGCGCTCAGCATCACACGCTCATGCGCTCATGCTCACACGCTCACCCTCACATGCTCACCCTCACATGCTCACCCTCACACGCTCACCGTCACATGCTCACACCCTCACATGCTCACCCTCACACGCTCACCCTCACACACACACCCTCAACCCCACACGCTCACCCTCACCTTCATGTGATCACCCTCAGACGCTCACCCTCAGACGCTCACCCTCAGGCGCTCACCCTCACATGCTCCCATGCTCACCCTCACACGGTCCTACACTCACCCTCCCACGCACACCCTCACACGCTCACCCTCACACGCTCACCCTCACACGCTCACCCTCACACGCTCATCCGCTCATGCTCACACGCTCACCCTCACATGCTCACACTCACCCTCACACGCTCCCCCTCACACCCTCACACGCTCACCCTCATACGCTCACCCCAACACGCACAACCTCAACTGCACACTCTCTCCCTCAGACGCTCACCCTCAGACGCTCACCATCAGATGCTTACACGCTCACCCTCAGACGCTCACCCTCACATGTTCCCACGCTCACCCTCACTTGCTCCTACGTTCACCCTTACACGCTCCTAGGCTCACCATCACACGCTCACCCTCACCCGCTCACCCTCACACCCTCACATGCTCACCCTCACACGCTCACCCTCACATGCACAACCTCAACCGCACAACCTCAACCGCACACCCTCACCCTTAGACGCTCACCCTCAGATGCTCACCTTCACATGCTCCTACACTCACCCTCTGACGCTCACCCTCACATGCTGCTACGATCACCCTCACATGCTCCTAGGCTCACCCTCACACGCTCACTCTCATACGCTCACCCTCACATGCACACCCTCACACGCTCACCCACACACGCTCACCCTCACACGCTCACGCTCACATGCTCACCTTCACACGCTCACCCTCACATGCTCACCCTCACAGGCTCACCCTCACACGCTCACCCTCACATGCGCACCCTCTCACACTCACACCCTCACACGCTCACACCCTCACACGCTCACCCTCACACGCTCACCCTCACACCCTCACCCGCTCACCCTCACACGCTCACCTTCACATGATCACCCTCACACGATCATGCTCACCCTCACACGCTCACCCTCACACGCTCACCCTCACATTCACACCCTCACACGCACACCCTCACCCTCACACTCTCACCCTCACTCTTACCCTCACACACTCACCCTCACACAATCACCCTCAAACGCTCACCCACACTCGCTCACCCTCATATGCTCACCCCCCCGCACTCACCCTCACTCTCACAAGATCACCCTCACATGCTCACCTTCACCCGCTCACCCTCACACGCTCACCCTCACATGCACACCCTCACACGCACACGATCACCGTCACACGCTCACGCTCACCCCCACACGCTCACCCCCACACGCTCACCCTAACACGCTCACCCTCACATGCACACGCTCACCCTCACACGCTCACCCCCACACGCTCACCCGCACACCTTCACACGCACACCCTCACATGCACACCCTCAAACGCACACCCTCACATGCTCACCCTCACACACTCACCCTCACACGCTCACCCTCACGCGCTCACCCTCTCACGCTCACCCTCACTCTCTCCCTCTCACCCTCACCAGCTCACCCTCACCCGCTCACACGCACACCCTCAGACGCTCACACGCTCACCCTCACACGCCCACCCTCACCCGCTCACAAGCACACCCACAGACGCTCACACTCTCACACGCTCACCCTCACAACCTCACCCGCACACCCTGAGACGATCACACCGTCACCCTCACATGCTCATGATCACATACTCTCCCTCACACGCTCACCCTCACACGCTCACGACCACATGCTAACCCACACACGCTCCCACGCTCACCCTCATACTCTCACACCCTCACACGCTCACACCCTCACCCTCACATGCTCACCCTCACACGCACACCCTCAACCGCACACCCTCACCCTCAGACGCTCACCCTCAGACGCTCACACGCTCACCCTCACACGCACACCCTCACACGCTCACCCTCACACGCTCATTCTCATACGCTCACCCTCACATGCACACCCTCACACGCTCACCCACACACGCTCACCCTCACACGCTCACGCTCACATGCTCACCTTCACACGCTCACCCTCACAGGCTCACCCTCACACGCTCACTCTCATACGCTCACCCTCACATGCACACCCTCACACGCTCACCCACACACGCTCACCCTCACACGCTCACGCTCACATGCTCACCTTCACACGCTCACCCTCACATGCTCACCCTCACAGGCTCACCCTCACACGCTCACCCTCACATGCGCACCCTCTCACACTAACACCCTCACACGCTCACACCCTCACACGCTCACCCTCACACGCTCACCCTCACACCCTCACCCGCTCACCCTCACACGCTCACCTTCACATGATCACCCTCACACGATCATGCTCACCCTCACACGCTCACCCTCACACGCTCACCCTCACATTCACACCCTCACACGCACACCCTCACCCTCACACTCTCACCCTCACTCTTACCCTCACACACTCACCCTCACACAATCACCCTCAAACGCTCACCCACACTCGCTCACCCTCATATGCTCACCCCCCCGCACTCACCCTCACTCTCACAAGATCACCCTCACATGCTCACCTTCACCCGCTCACCCTCACACGCTCACCCTCACATGCACACCCTCACACGCACACGATCACCGTCACACGCTCACGCTCACCCCCACACGCTCACCCCCACACGCTCACCCTAACATGCTCACCCTCACATGCACACGCTCACCCTCACACGCTCACCCCCACATGCTCACCCGCACACCTTCACACGCACACCCTCACATGCACACCCTCAAACGCACACCCTCACATGCTCACCCTCACACACTCACCCTCACACGCTCACCCTCACGCGCTCACCCTCTCACGCTCACCCTCACTCTCTCCCTCTCACCCTCACCAGCTCACCCTCACCCGCTCACACGCACACCCTCAGACGCTCACACGCTCACCCTCACACGCCCACCCTCACCCGCTCACAAGCACACCCACAGACGCTCACACTCTCACACGCTCACCCTCACAACCTCACCCGCACACCCTGAGACGATCACACCGTCACCCTCACATGCTCATGATCACATACTCTCCCTCACACGCTCACCCTCACATGCTCACGACCACATGCTAACCCACACACGCTCCCACGCTCACCCTCATACTCTCACACCCTCACACGCTCACACCCTCACCCTCACATGCTCACCCTCACACGCACACCCTCAACCGCACACCCTCACCCTCAGACGCTCACCCTCAGACGCTCACACGCTCACCCTCACACGCACACCCTCACACGCTCACCCTCACACGCTCATTCTCACACGCTCACCCTCACATGCTGACTCTCACACGCTCACCCTCATACGCACACCCTCACACGCTCACCCTCACATGCACACCTTTAACCTCGGACGCTTACCCTCAGACCCTCACACTCAGACGCTCACACACTCACCCTCAGACGCTCATCCTCACACGCTCACCCTCACACGCTCAAACGCTCACCCTCAGATGCTCACCCTCACACGCTCACCCTCAGATATTTCCACCCTCACACGATCCCACGTTCACCCTCACACGCTCCTACGCTCACCCTCACACGCTCACCCGCAAACGCTCACCCTCAGACTATCACCCTCAGACGCTCACGCTCACATGCAACCACGCTCACCCTCACACGCTCCCAGGCTCACCCTCACACGCTCCCAAGCTTACCCTCACAACCTCACATGCTCACCCTCACACGCTCACCCCCTCACGCTCACCCTCACACGCTCACCCTCACATGCTCACACCCTCACACAATCACCCTCACCTTCAGTCGCTCAACCTCAGATGCTTACCCTCAGATGCTCACCCTCACATGCTCCCACGCTAACCCTCACACGCTCCTACGCTCACCCTCACACGCTCATCCTCACACGCTCACCCTCACATGCACACCCTCACACGCTCACCCTCACACGCACACCCTCACTCTCACCCTCAGACGCTCACCCTCAGATGCTTACACACTCACCCTCACACGCTCCTACGCACACCCTCACATGCTCCTACGCTCACCCTCACACGCTCACCCTCACATGCTCACCCTCACATGCACACCCTCACACGCTCACCCTCACATGCTCACCCCCACACGCTCACCCGCACACCCTCACACGCCCACCCTCACATGCTCACCCTCACACACTCACCCTTACACGCTCACCCTCACATAATCCCACTCACCCTCACCAGCTCACTCTCACACGCTCACCCTCACACCCTCACCCGCACACCCTCAGATGCTCACACCGTCACCCTCACATGATCATGATCACATGCTCACCCTCACACGCACACCCTCACACGCTCAGACTCTCACACGGTCACCCTCACACGCTCACCCTCACACGCACACCCTCAACCGCACACCTTCACTCTCAGACGCTCACCCTCAGACGCTCACATGCTCACCCTCACACGCACACCCTCACACGCTCACCTCCACATGCACACCTTTAACCTCAGACGTTTACCCTCACACCCTCACACTCAGACGCTCACACGCTCACCCTCAGACGCTCATCCTCACATGCTCACCCTCACACGCTCAGACGCTCACCCTCAGACGCTCATCGTCAGACGCTCACCCTCAGATATTCCCACCCTCACACGATCCCACGCTCACCCTCACACGCTCCTACGCTCACCCTCACATGCTTACCCGCACACGCTCACCCTCAGACGATCACCCTCAGACGCTCACCCTCACATGCAACCACGTTCACCCTCACACGCTCCCAGGCTCACCCTCACACGCTCCCACGCTCACCCTCACATGCTCCCACGCTCACCCTCACACGCTCCTATGCTTACCCTCACACGCTCATCCTCACACGCTCACCCTCACACGCTGACCCTCACACGCTCACCCTCACATGCTCACACCCTCACACACTCACCCTCTCATTCAGACGCTCACCCTCAGATGCTCACCCTCAGACGCTCACACGCTCACCCTCAGAAGCTCACTCTCACATGCTCCCACGCTCACCCTCACACGCTCCTACGCTCACCCTCACCCTCACACGCTGACCCTCACATGCACAACCTCACACGCTCACCCTCACACGCTCATCCTCACACGCTCAGCCTCACACGCTCATCCACTCACGCTCACACGCTCACCCTCACACGCTCACGGTCACCCTCACACGCTCACCCTCACACCCTCACATGCTCACCCTTATATGCTCACCCTCACACGCACAACCTCAACTGCACACCCTCACCCTCAGACGCTCACCCTCAGATGCTCACCCTCAGATGCTTACACGCTCACCCTCAGACGCTCACCCTCACATGCTCCCACGCTCACCCTCACACGCTCCTACGCTCATCCTCACACACTCCTACGCTCACCCTCACAGGCTCCTACACCCACCCTCACTCACACACCCTCACACGCTCACCCTCACACGCTCACCCTCACACGCTCACCCTCACATGCTGACCCTCACACGCTCACCCTCACACGCACACCCTCACACGCTCACCCTCACATGCACACCTTTAACCTCAGACGCTTACCCTCAGACCCTCACACTCAGACGCTCACAGGCTCACCCTCAGACGCTCACCCTCACGCGCTCACCCTCACACGCTCAGACGCTCACCCTCAGACGCTCACCCTCAGACGCTCACCCTAAGACGCTCACCCTCACATGCTCCCATGCTCACCCTCACACGCTCCTACGCTCAACCTCACACGCTCATCCTCACACCCTCACCCTCACATGCACACCCTCACATGCTCACCCTCACACGCTCATCTTCGCACGCTCAGCCTCACATGCTCATCCGCTCACGCTCACACGCTCACCCTCACACGCTCACGGTCACCCTCAGACGCTCACCCTCAGATGCTTACGCCCTCACCCTCAGACGCTCACCCTCACATGCTCCCATGCTCACCCTCACACGCTCCTACGCTCACCCTCACACGCTTCTATGCTCACCCTCACAGGCTCCTACACTCACCCTCACACGCACACCCTCACAAGCTCCCCCTCACACGCTCACACTCACACGCTCACCCTCACAAGCGCACCCTCTCACACTCAAACTCACACCCTCACACGCTCACACACTCACCCTCACACACTCACCCTCACATGCTCACCCATACACCCTCACCTGCTCAGCCTCACACGCTCACCCTCACACGCTCACCCTCACACGATCACCCTCACACGATCGCGCTCACCATCACACGCTCACCCTCACACGCTCACCCTCATACGCTCACCGTCACACGCAAACCCTCACACGCACACCCTCACACGCACACCCTCGCCCTCACACTCTCACCCTCACACGCTCACCCTCACAAGATCACCCTCAAACGCTCAACCTCACCCTCACATGCTCACCCTCACACGCTCACCCTCACCATCACCCGCTCACCCTCACTCTCACACGATCATCCTCACATGCTCACCCTCACCCGCTCACCCTCACACGCACACCCTCACATGCACATGATCACCCTCACACGCTCACGCTCACCCTCACACGCTCACCCTCACATGCTCACCCTCACACGCTCACACGCACACCCACAGACGCTCACACTCTCACACGCTCACCCTCACACTCTCACCCGCACAACCTCAGATGCTCACACCATCACCCTCACACGCTCATGATCACATGCTCACCCTCACACGCTCACCTGCTCACCCTCACACACTCAGGACCACACGCTCACCCTCACACGCTCACCCCCACACACTCACCCTCTCACGCTCACCCTCATCCTCACATGCTCACCCTCACACACTCACCCTCACATGCTCACCCTCACAATCTCACCTCACATGCTAACCCGCTCACCCTCACCCTCACAAGCACTCCCTCACATGCTCACCCTCACACGCTCACCCTAACACGCTCACCATCACATGCTCAAGACCACACGCTCACCCTCACCCGCTCAACCCTCACATGCTCACACTCTCACCCGCTCACCCTCACACGCTCCCACGATCACCCTCACACGCAAACCCGCACACGCTCACACTCACACCCTCACACGCTCACCCTTGAAACCCTCACCTGCTCAGCCTCACACGCTCACCCTCACATGATCACACTCACACGATCATGCTCACCCTCACACGCAAACCCTCACTCGCACACCCTCACACGCACACCTTCACCCTCACACTCTCACCCTCACACGCTCACCCTCACAAGATCACCCTCAAATGCTGAACCTCACCCTCACACGCTCACCCTCACATGCTCACAATCACCATCACCCGCTCACCCTCACTCTCACACGATCACCCTCACATGCTCACCCTCACCCGCTCACCCTCACACGCACACCCTCACATGCACATGATCACCCTCACATGCTCACCCGCACACCCTCACACCCTCACACACATACCCTCACACGCACACCCTCACATGCTCACCCTCACAAGCTCACCCTCACACGCTCACCCTGTCATGCTCACCCTCACACTCTCCCGCTCATCCTCACCAGCTCAACCTCACCCGCTCACAAACACACCCTCAGACGCTCACCCGCTCACCCTCACATGCTCACACTCTCACCCGCTCACCCTCACACGCTCCCACGATCACCCTCACACGCACACCCGCACACGCTCACACCCTCACACGCTCACCCTTACACCCTCACCTGCTCAGCCTTACACGCTCACCCTCACACGATCACCCTCACACGAGCACGCTCACCCTCAAACGCTCACCCTCACACGCTCACCCTCACACGCAAACCCTCACACGCACACCCGCACACGCACACCCTCACCCTCACACCCTCACACGCTCACCCTCACAAGATCATCCTCAAATGCTGAACCTCACCCTCACACGCTCACCCTCACACGCTCACCCTCACCATCATCCGCTCACCCTCACTCTCACACGATCACCCTCACATGCTCACCCTCACCCACTCACCCTCACATGCACACCCTCACATGCACATGATCACCCTCACATGCTCACCCGCACACCCTCACACCCTCACACACATACCCTCACACGCACACCCTCACATGTTCACCCTCACAAGCTCACTCTCACACGCTCACCCTGTCATGCTCACCCTCACACTCTCCCGCTCATCCTCACCAGCTCAACCTCACCCGCTCACACACACACCCTCAGATGCTCACACGCTCACCCTCACACGCTCATGATCACATGCTCACCCTCACACGCTCACCTGCTCACCCTCACACACTCACGACCACACGCTCAGCCTCACACGCTCACCCCCACACACTCACCCTCTCACGCTCACCCTCATCCTCACACGCTCACCCTCACACACTCACCCTCACATGCTCACCCGCTCACCCTCACCCTCACAAGCTCTCCATCACATGCTCACCCTCACACGCTCACCCTAATACGCTCACCATCACATGCTCAAGACCACACGCTCACCCTCACCCGCTCACCCTCACATGCTCACACTCTCACCTGCTCACCCTCACACGCTCCCACGATCACCCTCGCACGCACACCCGCTCACGCTCACACTCACACCCTCACACGCTCACCCTCACACGCTCACCCTCACACCGTCACATGCTCACGCTCACTATCACATGCTCACCCTCACACGCTCAGCCTCACACCCTCACACGGTCACGCTCACACGCACACCTCCACCCCCTTACCCTAACACGCACACCCTCACCCGCTCATCCTCACACGCTTATCCTCACACGCTCATCCTCACAAGCTCACCCTCACATGCTCACCCGCTCACCCTGTGCTGGCCAAGCATCTCCCTCACATGCTCACCCGCTCACCCTGTTCTAGCCGGTCATCTCCCGGCTGCTCCCTGCAGAAGTATCCCGACCGGCAGCCTCGCTCCCCGGTCCTCCAAAATTCATTAGGGGCCCCGGGGGATACATTGGGGGTTTTAATTTAAAGTAGTGCACAAACCATTTAAATACTGCTTCGCTGACTAGTCGCGCCCGGTCGGCCGCATAAATATTCTAGAATACCCGATGCGTTAGAATCGGGCCACCATGTAGTACCCTATAACTGTATAGCAGACTCTCTCCTTTCTAACGGGAATTTGTCGTTACTGTGGCCCTGCTCTTTGAGTCTTTAAATTCTTAGTGGATTTTTTATTAAAATTGGTCAGCCGTTGGACTCACTGCATATCCTATAACTGTATAGCAGACTCTCCTATCTTATGGAAATTTATCGTTACTGTGGCCCTGCTCTTTGTGTCTTTAAATTCTTAGTGGGGTTTTTCCTAAAATTGGTCAGCCGTTGGACTCACTGCATACCCTATAACTGAATAGCAGACTCTCTCCTTTCTAACGGGAATTTGTCGTTACTGTGGCCCTGCTCTTTGTGTCTTTAAATACTGAGTAGGGTTTTTCCTAAAATTGGTCAGCCATTGGACTGACTGCATACCCTATAACTGTATAAGAGTCTCTCTCCTATCTAATGGGAACATGTTGTACTCATTACTGTGGCCCTGCTCTTTGTGTCTTTAAATACTTAGTGGGGTTTTTCCTAAAATTAGTCAGCTGTTGGACTCACTGAAAACCCTATAACTGTATAGCTGACTGACTCCTTTCTAATGGGAACATGTCGTACTTGTTACTGTGGCCCTGCTCTATGAGTCTTTAAATTCTTAGTGGGGTTTTTCCTTAAATTGGTCAGCCTTTGGACTCACTGCATACCCTATAACTGAATAGCAAACTCTCTCCTTTCTTATGTGAAATTGTCGTTACTGAGGCCCTGCTCTAAGGGTCTTTAAATTCTTAGTGGGGTTTTTCCTTAAATTGGTCAGCCTTTGGACTCACTGCAAACCCTATAACTGAATAGCAGACTCTCTCCTTTCTTATGGGAAATTGTCATTACTGTGGCCCTGCTCGTTGTGTCTTTAAATTCTTAGTGGGCTTTTTCCTAAAACTGGTCAGCCGTTGTACTCACTGCACACCCTATAACTGTATAGCAGAAACTCTCCTTTCTAATGGGAATTTGTCGTTACTGTGGCCTTGCTCTATCTGTCTTTAAATACATAGTTGGGTTTTTCCTGAAATTGGTCAGCCGTTGGACTCACTGCATACCCTATAACTGTATAGCAAACTTTCTCCTTTCTAATGGGAATTTGCCGTTATTGTGTCTTTGCTCTATGTGTCTTGAAAATCTTAGTGGGGTTTTTCCTAAAATTGGTCAGCCGTTGGACTGACTGCATACCCTATAACAGTATAACAGACTCTCTCCTTTCTAATGGGAACATGTTGTACTCGTTACTGTGGCCCTGCTCTGTGTGTCTTTAAATTCTTAGTGGGGATTTTCCTAAAATTGGTCAGCCGTTGGACTCACTGAAAACCCTATAACTGTATAGCTGACTGACTCCTTTCTAATGGAAACATGTCGTACTTGTTACTGTGGCCCTGCTCTATGTGTCTTTAAATTCTTAGTGGGGTTTTTCCTTAAATTGGTCAGCCTTTGGACTCACTGCATACCCTATAACTGAATAGCAAACTCTCTCCTTTCTTATGTGAAATTGTCGTTACTGAGGCCCTGCTCTAAGGGTCTTTAAATTCTTAGTGGGGTTTTTCCTTAAATTGGTCAGCCTTTGGACTCACTGCAAACCCTATAACTGAATAGCAGACTCTCTCCTTTCTTATGGGAAATTGTCGTTACTGTGGCCCTGCTCGTTGTGTCTTCAAATTCTTAGTGGGCTTTTTCCTAAAACTGGTCAGCCGTTGTACTCATTGCACACACTATAACTGTATAGCAGAAACTCTCCTTTCTAATGGGAATTTGTCGTTACTGTGGCCTTGCTCTATCTGTCTTTAAATTCTTAGTTGGGTTTTTCCTGAAATTGGTCAGCCGTTGGACTCACTGCATACCCTATAACTGTATAGCAAACTTTCTCCTTTCTAATGGGAATTTGCCGTTATTGTGTCTTTGCTCTATGTGTCTTGAAAATCTTAGTGGGGTTTTTCCTAAAATTTGTCAGCCGTTGGACTGACTGCATACCCTATAACAGTATAACAGACTCTCTCCTTTCTAATGGGAACATGTTGTACTCGTTACTGTGGCCCTGCTCTGTGTGTCTTTAAATTCTTAGTGGGGATTTTCCTAAAATTGGTCAGCCGTTGGACTCACTGCATACCCTATAACTGTTTAGCAGACTCTCTCCTGTCTAATGGGAATTTATCGTTACTGTGGCCCTGCTCTATATGTCTTTAAATTCTTAGTGGGGTTTTTATTAAAATTGTTCAGCCGTTGGACTCACTGCATACCATATAACTGAATAGCAAACTCTCTCCTTTCTAATGGGAATTTGTCGTTACTGTGACTCTGCTCTATGTGTCTTTAAATTCTTAGTGGGGTTTTTCCTAAAATTGGTCAGCCGTTGGACTCACTGCATACCCTATAACTGTATAGCAGACTTTCTCCTTTCTAATGGAACATGTCGTAGTCGTTACTGTGGCTCTGCTCTGTGAGTCTTTAAATTCTTAGTGGAGATTTTCCTAAAATTGGTCAACCGTTGGACTCACTGCATGCCCTATAACTGTATAACAGAACCTCTGCTTTCTAATGGGAATATGTCGTATTTGTTATTGTGGTCCTGCTCTGTGTGTCTTTAAATTCTTAGTGGGGTTTTTCCTAAAATTGGTCTGCCTTTGGACTCACTGCATACCCTATAACTGTATAACAAACCCTCTCCTTTCTAATGGGAATATGTCGTATCCCACGATCACCCTCACACGCACACCCGCACACGCTCACACTCACACCCTCACACGCTCACCCTTACACCCTCACCTGCTCAGCCTCACACGCTCACCCTCACACGCTCACGCTCACACGATCACCCTCACACGTTCACGCTCACCATCACACGCTCACCCTCACACGCTCACCCTCACACGCTCACCCTCACACGCAAACCCTCACACGCACACACTCACACGCACACCCTCACCCTCACACTCTCCCTCACACGCTCACCCTCACAAGATCACCCTCAAACGCTGAACCTCACCCTCACACGCTCACCCTCACCATCACCCGCTCACCCTCACTCTCACACGATTACCCTCACATGCTCACCCTCACCCGCTCACCCTCACACGCACACCCTCACATGCACATGATCACCCTCACACCCTCACCCTCACATGCTCACCCGCACACCCTCACACACATACCCTCACACGCACACCCTCACATGCTCACCCTCACAAGCTCACCCTCACACGCTCACCCATTCATGCTCACCCTCACACTCTCCCGCTCATCCTCACCAGCTCAACCTCACTCGCTCACACACACACCCTCAGACGCTCACACGCTCACCCTCACCCGCTCACCCTCACCCGCTCACATGCACACCCACAGACGCTCACACTCTCACACGCTCACCCTCACACCCTCACCCGCACACCCTCAGATGCTCACACCGTCACCCTCACACGCTCATGATCACATGCTCACCCTCACACGCTCACCTGCTCACCCTCACACACTCACGACCACACGCTCAGCCTCACACGATCACCCCCACACACTCACCCTCATCCTCACACGCTCACACACTCACCCTCACATACTCACCCTCACAATCTCACCTCACATGCTCACCCACTCACCCTCACCCTCTCAAGCTCTCCCTCACATGCTCACCCTCACACACTCACGACCACACGCTCAGCCTCACACGATCACCCCCACACACTCACCCTCTCACGCTCACCCTCATCCTCACACACTCACCCTCACATACTCACCCTCACAATCTCACCTCACATGCTCACCCGCTCACCCTCACCCTTTCAAGCTCTCCCTCACATGCTCACCCTCACACACTCACCCTAACACGCTCACTATCACATGCTCAAGACCACACGCTCACCCTCACCCGCTCACCCTCACATGCTCACACTCTCACCCGCTCACCCTCACACGCTCCCACGATCACCCTCATACGCACACCCGCACACTTTCACACTCACACCCTCACACGCTCACCCTCACACGCTCACCCTCACGCCGTCACATGCTCACGCTCACTATCACATGCTCACCCTCACACGCTCACCCTCACAGCCTCACACGGTCACCCTCACACGCTCACACGCACACCTCCACCCCCTTACCCTAACACGCACACCCTCACCCGCTCATCCTCACACGCTCATCCTCACACGCTCACCCTCACACGCTCACCTGCTCACCCTGTGCTGGCCAGGCATCTCCCTCACATGCTCACCCGCTCACCCTGTTCTAGCCGGTCATCTCCCGGCTGCTCCCTGCAGAAGTACACCGACCGGCAGCCTCGCTCCCCGGTCCTCCAAAATTCATTAGGGGCCCCGGGGGATACATTGGGGGTGTTAATTTAAAGTAGTGCACAAACCATTTAAATACTGCTTCGCTGACTAGTCGCGCCCGGTCGGCCGCATAAATATTCTAGAATACCCGATGCGTTAGAATCGGGCCACCATCTAGTACCCCATAACTGTATAGCAGACTCTCTCCTTTCTAACGGGAATTTGTCGTTACTGTGGCCCTGCTCTTTGAGTCTTTAAATTCTTAGTGGATTTTTTATTAAAATTGGTCAGCCGTTGGACTCACTGCATATCCTATAACTGTATAGCAGACTCTCCTATCTTATGGAAATTTGTCGTTACTGTGGCCCTGCTCTTTGTGTCTTTAAATACTGAGTAGGGTTTTTCCTAAAATTGGTCAGCCATTGGACTCACTGTATACCCTAAAACTGTATAGCAGACCCTCTGCTTTCTAATGGGAACATGTCATACTTGTTTCTGTGGCCCTGCTTTATGTGTCGTTAAATTCTTAGTGGGGTTTTTCCTTAAATTGGTCAGCCTTTGGACTCACTGAATACCCTATAACTGAATAGCAAACTCTCTCCTTTCTAATGGGAATTTGTCGTTACTGTGGCCCTGCTCTATGTGTCTTTAAATTCTTAGTTGGGTTTTTCCTAAAATTGGTAAGCCGTTGGACTCAATGCATACCCTATAACTGAATAGCAAACTCTCTTCTATCTAATGGGAATTTGTCATTACTGTGGCCTTGCTCTATGTGTCTTTAAATTGTTAGTGGGGTTTTTCCTAAAATTGGTCAGCCGTTGGACTGACTGCATACCTATAACTGTATAAGAGACTCTCTCCTATCTAATGGGAACATGTTGTACTCGTTACTGTGGCCCTGCTCTTTGTGTCTTTAAATACTTAGTGGGGGTTTTCCTAAAATTAGTCAGCTGTTGGACTCACTGCATACCCTATAACTGTATAGCTGACTGACTCCTTTCTAATGGGAACATGTCGTACTTGTTACTGTGGCCCTGCTCAATGTGTCTTTAAATTCTTAGTGGGGTTTTTCCTTAAATTGGTCAGCCTTTGGACTCACTGCATACCCTATAACTGAATAGCAAACTCTCTCCTTTCTTATGTGAAATTGTCGTTACTGTGGCCCTGCTCTAAGTGTCTTTAAATTCTTAGTGGGGTTTTGCCTTAAATTGGTCAGCCTTTGGACTCACTGCAAACCCTATAACTGAATAGCAGACTCTCTCCTTTCTTATGGGAAATTGTCGTTACTGTGGCCCTGCTCTATATGTCTTTAAATTCTTAGTGGGCTTTTTCATAAAACTGGTCAGCCGTTGTACTCATTGCACACACTATAACTGTATAGCAGAAACTCTCCTTTCTAATGGGAATTTGTCATTACTGTGGCCTTGCTCTAACTGTCTTTAAATTCTTAGTTGGGTTTTTCCTAAAATTGGTCAGCCGTTGGACTCACTGCATACCCTATAACTGTATAGCAAACTTTCTCCTTTCTAATGGGAATTTGCCGTTATTGTGTCTTTGCTCTATGTGTCTTTAAATTCTTAGTGGGTTTTTTCCTAAAATTGGTCAGCCGTTGGACTGACTGCATACCCTATAACAGTATAACAGACTCTCTCCTTTCTAATGGGAACATGTTGTACTCGTTACTGTGGCCCTGCTCTGTGTGTCTTTAAATTCTTAGTGGGGATTTTCCTAAAATTGGTCAGCCGTTGGACTCACTGCATACCCTATAACTGTATAGCAGACTCTCTCCTGTCTAATGGGAATTTGTCGTTACTGTGGCCCAGCTCTATGTGTCTTTAAATTCTTAGTGTGGTTTTTATTAAAATTGTTCAGCCGTTGGACTCACTGCATACCATATAACTGTTTAGCAAACTCTCTCCTTTCAAATGGGAATTTGTCGTTAATGTGGCTCTGCTCTATGTCTCTTTAAATTCTTAGTGGGGTTTTTCCTAAAATTGGACAGCCGTTGGACTCACTGCATACCCTTTAACTGTATAGCAGACTTTCTCCTTTCTAAACGAACATGTCGTAGTCGTTACTGTGGCTCTGCTCTGTGAGTCTTTAAATTCTTAGTGTAGATTTTCCTAAAATTGGTCAAACGTTGGACTCACTGCATACCCTATAACTGTATAACAGACCCTCTCCTTTCTAATGGGAATATGTCATATTTGTTATTGTGGCCCTGCTCTGTGTGTCTTTAAATTCTTAGTGGGGCTTTTCCTAAAATTGGTCTGCCTTTGGACTCACTGCATACCCTATAGCTGTATAACAAACCCTCTCCTTTCTAATGGGAATATGTCCTATTTTTTTCTGTGTCCCTGCTCTGTGTGTCTTTAAATCCTTAGTGGGGTTTTTCCTTAAATTGGTCAGCCTTTGGACTCACTGCATACCCTATAACTGAATAGCAGACTCTCTCCTTTCTTATGGGAGTTTATCGTGACTGTGGCCCTGCTCTATGTGTCTTTAAATTCTTAGTGGGGTTTTTCCTTAAATTGGTCAGCCTTTGGACTCACTGTATACCCTATAACTGAATAGCAAGCTCTCTCCTTTCTAATGGGAATTTGTCGTTACTGTGGCCTTGCTCTATGTGTCTTTAAATTGTTAGTGGGGTTTTTCCTAAAATTGGTCAGCCGTTGGACTGACTGCATACAATATAACTGTATAAGAGACTCTCTCCTATCTAATGGGAACATGTTGTACTCGTTACTGTGGCCCTGATCTTTGTGTCTTTAAATACTTAGTGGGGTTTTTCCTAAAATTAGTCAGCCGTTGGACTCACTGCATACCCTATAACTGTACAGCAGACTTACTCCTTTCTAATGGGAACATGTCGTACTTGTTACTGTGGCCCTGGTCTATGTGTCTTTAAATTCTTAGTGGGGTTTTTCATTAAACTGGTCAGCCTTTGGACTCACTGCATACCCTATAACTGAATAGCAAACTCTCTCCTTTCTTATGTGAAATTGTTGTTACTGTGGCCCTGCTCTAGGTGTCTTTTTATTCTTAGTGGGGTTTTTCCTTTAATTGGTCAGCCTTTGGACTCACTGCATATCCTATAACTGTATAACAAACCCTGTCCTTTCTAATCGGAATATGTCGTATTTTTTTCTGTGTCCCTGCTCTGTGTGTCTTTAAATTCTTAGTGGGGTTTTTCCTTAAATTGGTCAGCCTCTAGACTCACTGCATACCCTATAACTGAATAGCAGACTCTCTCCTTTCTTATGGGAAATTGTCGTTACTGTGTCCCTGCTCTATGTGTCTTTAAATACTTAGTGGGGTTTTTCCTTAAATTGGTCAGCCTTTGGACTCACTGCATACCCTATAACTGAATAGCAAACTCTCTCCTTTCTAATGGGAATTTGTCGTTACTGTGGCCCTGCTCTATGTGTCTTTAAATTCTTAGTTGGGTTTTTCCTAGAATTGGTCAGCCGTTGGACTCAATGCATACCCTATAACTGTATAGCAAACTCTCTCCTATCTAATGGGAATTTGTCGTTACTGTGGCCTTGCTCTATGTGTCTTTAAATTGTTAGTGGGGTTTTTCCTAAAATTTGTCAGCCGTTGGACTGACTGCATACAATATAACTGTATAAGTGACTCTCTCCTATCTAATGGGAACATGTTGTACTCGTTACTGTGGCCCTGCTCTATGTGTCTTTAAATTCTTAGTGGGTTTTTTATTTAAATTGTTCAGCCTTTGGACTCACTGCAAACCCTATAACTGAATAGCAGACTCTCTCCTTTCGTATGGGAATTTGTCGTTACTGTGGCCCTGCTCTTTGTGTCTTTAAATTCTTAGTGGGGTTTTTCCTAAAACTGGTCAGCCGTTGTACTCATTGCACACCCTATAACTGTATAGCAGACCCTCTCCTTTCTAATGGTAATTTGTCGTTACTGTTGCCCTGCTCTTTGTGTCTTTAAATTCTTAATTGGGTTTTTCCTAAAATTGGTCAGCCGTTGGACTCACTGCATACCATATAACTGTATAGCAAGCTCTCTCCTTTCTAATGTGAATTTGTCGTTACTGTGGCCTTGCTCTATCTGTCTTTAAATTCTTAGTGGGGTTTTTCCTAAAATTGGTCAACCGTTGGACTGACTGAATACCCTATAACTGTATAGCAAACTCTCTCAATTCTAATGGGAATTTGTCGTTATTGTGTCTTTGCTCTATATGTCTTTAAATTATTAGTGGGGTTTTTCCTAAAATTGGTCAGCCGTTGGACTGACTGCATACCCTATAACTGTGTAACAGACTCTCTCCTTTCTAATGGGAACATGTTGTACTCATTACTGTGGCACTGCTCTGTTTGTCTATAAATTCTTTGTGGGGATTTCCTAAAATTGGTCAGCAGTTGGACTCACTGCAAACCCTCTAACTGTATAGTAGACTCTCTCCTGTCTAATGGGAATTTGTCGTGACTGTGGCCCTGCTCTATGTGTCTTTAAATTCTTAGTGGGGTTTTTATTAAGATTGGTCAGCCGTTGGAATCACTGCACACCATATAACTGTATAGCAAACTCTCTCCTTTCTAATTGGAATTTGTCATTACTGTGGCTCTGCTCTATGTGTCTTTAAATTCTTAGTGGGGTTTTTCCAAAAATTGGTCAGCCGTTGGACTCACTGCGTACCCTATAACTGAAGAGCAAACTTTCTCCTTTCTTATGTGAAAATGTCGTTACTGTTGCCCTGCTCTATGTGTCTTTAAATTCTTAGTGGGGTTTTTCCTAAAACTGGTCAGCCATTGGACTCACTGCATACCCTATAACTGTATAGCAGACCCTCTCCTTTCTAATGGGAATTTGTCATTACTGTGGCCCTGCTCTATGTGTCTTTAAATTCTTAGTTGGGTTTTTCCTAAAATTGACCAGTCGTTGGACTCACTGCATACCCTATAACTGTATACCAGACTCTCTCCTTTCTAATGGGAATTTGTCATTACTGTGGCCATGCTCTATGTGTCTTTAAATTCCTAGTGGGGTTTTTATTAAAATTGGTCAGCCGTTGGACTCACTGCATACCCTATAACTGTATAGCAGACTCTCCTATCTTATGGGAATTTGTTGTTACTGTGGCCCTGCTCTATGTGTCTTTAAATTCTTAGTGGGGTGTTTCATAAATTTGGTCAGCCTTTGGACTCACTGCATGCCCTATAACTGTATAGCAGACTCTCTCATTTCTAACAGGAATTTGTCATTACTGTGGCCATGCTCTATGTATCTTTAAATTCTTATTGGGGTTTTTCCTAAAATTGGTCAGCCGTTGGACTCACTGCATACCCTATAACTGTATAGCAGACTCTCTCCTTTCTAACGGGAATTTGTCATTACTGTGGCCCTGCCCTATGTGTCTTTAAATTCTTAGTGGGGTTTTTCCTAAAATTGGTCAGCCTTTTACTCACTGCATACCCTATAACTGTATAACAAACCCTCTACATTCTAATGGGAATATGTCGTATTTTTTTCTGTGTCCCTGCTCTGTGTGTCTTTAAATTCTTATTGTGTTTATTCCTTAAATTGGTCAGCCTTTGAACTCACTGCATACCCTATAACTGAATAGCTGACTCTCTCCTTTCTTATGGGAAATTGTCGTTACTGTGGCCCTGCTCTATGTGTCTTTAAATTCTTAGTGTGTTTTTTCCTAAAACTGGTCAGCCGTTGGACTCAATGCATACCCTATAACTGTATACCAGACTCTCTCCTTTCTAATGGGAATTTGTCGTTACTGTGGCCATGCTTTATGTGTCTTTAAATTCTTAGTGGGGTTTTTATTAAAATTGGTCAGCCGTTGGACTCACTGCATACCCTATAACTGTATAGCAGACTCTCCTATCTTATGGGAATTTGTTGTTACCGTGGCCTTCTCTATGTGTCTTTAAATTCTTAGTGGGGTTTTTATTAAAATTGGTCTGCCGTTGTACTCACGGCATACATTATAACTCTATAGCAGACCCCCATCTTTTCTAATGGGAATTTTTCGTTACTATGGCCCTGCTCTATGTGTCTTTAAATTCTTAGTTGTTTTTTTTTCTAAAATTGGTCAGCCGCTGGACTCACTGCATGCCATATAACTGTATAGCAAACTGTATAGCAAACTGTATAGCAAATTTGTCATTACTGTGGCCTTGCTCTATGTGTCTTTAAATTCTTAGTGGGTTTTTCCTAAAATTGGGCAGCCGTTGGACTCACTGTATACCCTATAACTGTATAGCAGACTTTCTCCTTTCTAATGGAACATGTCGTACTCGTTACTGTGGCCCTGCTCTGTGTGTCCTTAAATTCTTAGTGGGGATTTTCCTAAAATTGGCCAGCCGTTGGACTCACTGCATACCCTATAAATGTATAACAGACCCTCTCCTTTCTAATGGGAATATGTTGTATTTGTTACTGTGGCCCTGCTCTGTGTGTCCTTAAATTCTTAGTGGGGAATTTCCTAAAATTGGTCAGCCGTTGGACTCACTGCATACCCTATAACTGTATAGCAAACCGTCTCCTTTCTAATGGGAATATGTCGTATTTTTTCTGTGGCCCTGCTCTGTGTGTCTTTAAATTCTTAGTGGGGTGTTTCCTAAATTTGGTCAGCCGTTGGACTCTCTGCATACCCTATAACTGTAGAGCAAACTCACTCCTTTCTTATGGGAAATTGTCATTACTGTGGCTCTGCTCTATGTGTCTTTAAATTCTTAGTGGGATTTTTCCTAAAATTGGTCAGCCCATGGACTCACTGCATATCCTATAACTGTACAGCAGACTTTCTCCTTTCTAATGGGAATTTGTCATTACTGTGGCTCTGCTCTATGTGTCCTGTGTGGTAGATGGTGTGCAGCCGTGGCCCGGACCCGTCCCGTGCCCAGGGCCGTCACAAAAAAATAATGGGCTTTCAGGGTTGAGTGGTTGCTATCGACTACGCCACCTGTGGTACCTGGTGAAGGCCACCAGCGCTGCTGCAGTCCTTTGAGGCATGATGTTGTAGCAGCCGTCGTTGTTTCCACTCCCCACAGGCGGAGCAGGGCCTCAGGGCAGAGGGACAGGATGGAGGGGGTTGTAGTCTAGGATGTCTAGTGCTGCGTAGTGCGGTGTAATGCAGAATAAAAGTCCGAAGGCCATAGGGGTTAACTTCCAGGGATTTTACTCATGATGTAGAGTACAGCTGCAAGGCTTCTCCCTGCTCCTCGCGGAGTTCTGCGGTCACCAGGAATGGGGGTCCGACAACCTCCGAGTAAGTCAAGTGTTACATCACGACCCAGCACCAGAGTGTTCCTAAACTTCAGACAGGGTCCTTTCCTGTCTGTGTGTGTAAATAGGCCGGGTCTCCCTCTGATCTTCACTCAGAACAAGGGTACGGGTGGCAGCTCCTCTCCTTCCATCACCCGGTGGGATCCTCAGGGCCTACCGGGCTTTCCTGACCAGGACGTAGTGTAGCAAGGTCGGGTGTCGGGGGCCGGTACCTCTCTTGCAGCTGGAATCCCTCTGAATAGATCAGCATAGCGAGGACAGGTGGCATACACCGCTCCGTCTGCATCCTCCCCGGGATCCATTTGCGGTGGATCTACACTCCTTAGCTCCGGGCCTTCTTGGTCTTGGTCCTTGACCGGGCTGAGACAATCATTATCTGCAACCTGCCTCTCGTCCCAAGGCCAAGGTACGAGGGCTGTGCCTCCATCCTCTGCAGGTCCACACAGGATCCATGCTCAGGGAGGGAGGTCACGATCAAGAACAGTCAAAGAGCCATCAAAAAGGACTCATGACTAAAAAGAGACCAAAGACAAAGATGGCTGTGTATTAAATGTGAATAATTAAGTGTCACTAAAATGTGAGTCCTCCACTCTCACCCACTAATTGGTTCCCCTATCTCTTGGTTCCCCAATCTCCCAAGTGCCAGGAGGAGCAGTACCTAGTGCATTCTAGCCCCCTCTGGTGGGAGAAGTGTGGTGTTGGATGTGGAGGTTGGGTCCTGACTAGTGTTGAGCGATACCTTCCGATATCAGGAAATATCGGATCGGATTGGATCGGGCCGATACCCAAAAAGTATCGGATATCGCCGATTCCGATACCGGAAACCAATGCAAGTCAATGGGACACAAATATCGGAATGAAAATAAACCCTTTCTTTCCTTGTAGGTTAATTCTACATGAAGGAAAACAACTAACAATAATGTAGAATGTATTGGGGGAGGTGGTTGCCCAAATCGATGGGAACAGTGCTCACAGTGAAACATGAAAAGCCGGCAATTCAGCAGCGGCATACACCGGTACCCGACAATTTATAACAGAAAGAATAGAGCTTCACACATAGATTAGATAGATAGAAACATGTCAGTCACATATATATGAAGTACAGTGACAGTGTTGATTACTGTACTTGTCATTTAGTGTAAAGGATTTATTTAAAAAAATATTAGTGTTTTCATGCACCGTCTCTTTAAAAAAGCCGGCCGGCAATTCAGCATCTGTACCCGACAATTTAGAATAGAAAGAATAGAGAATCACACATAGATTAGATAGATAGAAACATGTCAGTCACAAATATAAGAAGTACAGTGATAGTGTTGATTACTGTACTTGTCATTTAGTGTTAAAATAAAGGATTTATTAAAAAAAAAATTGGCGTGGGGTTCCCCCATAATTTTAGTCTCTAGCGGAGGTTAAGCAGACAGCTGGGGCAGATGTTTGAAGCCTGGGAAGGGGTAATACTCACGGAGCTTCCCAGGCTACTAATATCAGCCCCCAGCTGAATACCTAGCCTTTACTAGCTATTAAAATGGGGGACCCCCAAAAAAATGATGTGCCCCCCTATTTTAATAGCTAGCAAAGGCTAGGCAGACAGCTGGGGGCTGATATTATTAGCCCAGGAAGGGTGCCATGAATATTGGCCCCCTCCCAGGCTAGAAACACCAGCCGTCAGCCACCCCAGAAATGACGCATCCATAGGATGCGCTAATTCTGGCACTTAGCCTCGCTCTTCCCACTGCCCTGTAGCGGTGGCAGTGGGGTAATGGGGTTGGGTTTGATGTCAGCTTATAATGCCAGCTGACATCAAGCCCAGGTTAGTAATGGAGAGGCGTCTATAAGACACCCCCATTACTAACCCCATAGTCAAAGTTAAAATAAAACACAAACACCCAGAATAAAATCCTTTAATTGAAATAAACACACAATTCTTTATTGTTCTAAATTAAACCATACTTCTTGTCACACCCATTCCAGCTGAAGCCAATGATCTCCTGCAATAAAAATAAAATAATATAGCAACATCATCCTTACCTTCCCATGGTTCCCAGGATGGCTCCAGCTCTGCTACATCGAGATAACAGGCTGGACCGCAGCAGAACGCTGCCATCCAGCCTGTCATCCCGCGGACACTGAGAAGCGCAGGCATACTTGCGCTCCTCAGTGTCTGGCTGTGACGGCATCCAGATGAGCCGTCAATGAACTCAGCTCACCTCATGCACGTCACTGACAGCGTGGGAGCATTCTCCTGCGCATGCGGTGACCGTGAGAGACTCGGCTCATCTGGATGCCGTCACAGCCTGACACTGAGGAGTGCAAGCATGCCAGCGCTTCTCAGTGTCCGTGGGATGACAGGCTGGATGGCAGCGTTCTGCAGGTCCAGCCTGTCATCTCGATGTAGCTGAGCTGAAGCTGTCCTGGGAACCATGGAAAGGTAAGAATGAGGTTGGTTTATTATTTTTCTTTTATTGCAGGAGATCGTTGGCTTCAGCTGGAATGGGCGTGATGGTAAGTATGGTTTAATTTAGAACAATAAAGAATTGTGTGTTTATTTCAATTAAAGGACTTTATTCTGGGTGTTTTTTTTTTTTTTAAATACTTTACTAGAAATTCATGGTGTTCATGTCTAATATTGGTGTGACCCCATGAATTTCGGGCTTAGGGCCAGCTGATACTGCCAAGCTGGCCCTAACCCCTTTATTACCCAGTGAGCCACCGCACCAGGGCCCTGGATGAGTTGGGTACAGCACCAGAAGATGGCGCTTCTATGAACGCGCCATTTTCCGGGGTGGCTGAGGACTGCAATTTGCAGCAAGAGGGGGGGCCCAGAAAGCTTCGGCCTCCCTGCGCTGCAGATTCCAGCTGCCTAATTGTACCTGGCTGGACACAAAAATAGGGCGAAGCTCTACGTATTTTTTTTTTTTATTATTTCATGAAATTCATGAAATAATTAAGAAAAAAAGGGCTTCCCTATATTTTTGTGTCCGGCCAGGTACAAATAGGCAGCTGGTGGTTGGGGGCAGCCCGTTCCTGCCTGCTGTATCTGGCTGGACACAAATATAGTGCGAAGCCCCACGTCAATTTTTTTTTAATTATTTCATGAAATAATTTTTTAAAAAAAGGGCTTCCCTATATTGTTGTGTCCGGCCAGGTACAAATAGGCAGCTGGTAGTTGGGGGCAGCCCGTTCCTGCCTGCTGTACCTGGCTGGACACAAATATAGGGCGAAGCCCCACATCAATTTTTTTTTAATTATTTCATGAATTTCCTGAAATAATTAAAAAAAAATTGACGTGGGGCTTCGCCCTATATTTGTGTCCAGCCAGGCACAGCAGGCAGGAACGGGCTGCCCCCAACCACCAGCTGCCTATTTGTACCTGGTTGGACACAACAATATAGGGAAGCCCTTTTTTTCTTTATTATTTCATGAATTTCATGAAATAATTTAAAAAAAAAATACGTGGGGCTTCTCCCTATTTTTGTGTCCAGCCAGGTACAACTAGGCAGCTGGGGGATGGAATCTGCAGCGCTGGGGGATGGAATCTGCAGCGCTGGGAGGCCCAAGCTTTCTGCCCCCCCCCCGCTGCAAATTGCAGTCTGCAGCCACCCTGGAAAATAGCGCGTTCATAGAAGCTGGATGTTGTACCTGGCTGGCATACAAAAATATGGCAAAGCCCACGTCAAAATTTTTGGGAAAAATTAATTAAAAAATGAATAATAATTTAGGGATTGCATCTTTATTAACTCCTCAAATGTCATTTAGTGTTAAAATAAAGGATTTATTTAAAAAAAAATTTGCGTGGGATCCCCCATAATTTTAGTCTCTAGCGGAGGTTAAGCCGACTGCTGGGGCAGATGTTTGAAGCCTGGGAAGGGGGTAATACCCACGGAGCTTCCCAGACTACTAATATCAGCCCCCAGCTGAATACCTAGCCTTTATAGCTATTAAAATGGGGGACACCCCCAAAAAAATGACGTGGGGTCCCCCCTATTTTAATAGCTAGCAAAGGCTAGGCAGACAGCTGGGGGCTGATATTAATAGCCCAGGAAGGGTGCCATGAATATTGGCCCCCTACCAGGCTAGAAACACCAGCCGTCAGCTGCCCCAGAAATGGCGCATCCATAGGATGCGCCAATTCTGGCACTTAGCCTCGCTCTTCCACGCTTCCCTGGTGCGGTGGCAGGGGGTAATAGGGTTGGGGTTCATGTCAGCGCCAGCTGCCATGAAGCCCAAGTTAGTAATGATGGGCGTCTATAAGACACCCCCATTACTAATCTACAAAGTTTTAAAAAGAAAAAAACACACTACACCCAGAAAAAAATAATTTTTTTTGATATAAAACACACCATTTTATTTAATTCTTAGTTTACTAAAAAAAAAATAGTTACCTGTCCACGTTCCTGCGCTGATCTCCCATGCACAGCTGTCACATCTGGAGATGGTGACAGCTGTGCATGGCTGCTGTAAGCTCACGCTGCCGGGAACACATCCGCTCCCGGCAGCGGGAGCCCCTGACTGAGGTCACCGGAGTGCATTCAGGCAGCCATCTCCGGAGACCTCCTTTACGGCACTGCTGTACCGTGGGAATTTCTCACGATACAGCAGGGCCGTAAAGGAGCTAACCGGAGCAGCGCTGCCTGAACTCCAGCGAACCCGCTTATGCAGTGACGGGGCTGCTTTACGGCCCCGTCATTCTAGCGGCTGCAGCGGTTCAGAGCGGTCACATTCTATGTGGCTGCTCTAAACTGGAGATCATCGTGGGACACTCGTGGACTACTACGGAGGGGTAAGGATAAGGTTGTGGTTTATTATTTTATATTTTATTACAGGAGATCGATGGCTTCGGGGAATTAGGTGTCTAGGTGAGTATAGGCGTATTTTTTTATTTTTTACTTTATTTTAGGTGGCGATCGGCGGGGACAGGTAATGTATAAATTAATTTATTGTAGGTAACCACTGGCCACCAATGAAATGTATTTAAAATTTATTGGGGACACAGTAGGGCTATTTAAATAGCAGGATCAGGCTGATGGGAACTACTGCTCCCATCGAGCTGATCCTGCTGGCACGAGTGGACGGGGGACAGACATAGGCCGATGGGAGTAGTAGTGTCACATCGGCCTATGTCTGCCTGCATGCACACACCCCCAGACATCGCACAGACACCGCGCACACCCGCACACACTCGCAGACATTGCACAGACATCGCACAGACACCGCACACACTCGCAGACATCGCACAGACACCGCGCACACCCGCAGACCTCGCACAGACATCGCACACACTCGCAGACATCGCACAGACACTGCACACACACCGCACACACCCGCAGACATCGCGCACACACTAATCATGACGGGCTGTGTGGGAGGTGAGGCTGACCTGTGCGGCCGTGGGAAAGTTCATGTGAGTACAAGCAATGCAGTCAAGCATGAACTCACATGAACCCAATGAGAGCACCACGGCTACTTCAAATGAACAGCTGATCGGCATCACCTGATACCTCAGCTGTTCATTTGAACTAACCGGCGGGAAAGCGCAGCACAGAACGGGAAAGCCGGCGGTGAAGTCTTTTCACTGCCGGCTTCCCCGCCCGGGTCCTTCGCTCCTTCGCTCCTTGGTGCTGTGCTCCCCGCCCAGTCATAATTTACGATCAGGATGGGGGGAGCGGAGGATCGGGGTGGGAGGCTGCGGGGAAGCAGTATGGGGCTGTGTGATTGTTTAAAAGCCGGCGGCTTTTTACCGCCGGCCGGGTTTTAAACAATCAGGAGAATTCTCTCACGCTGGGATGGCATTCTGATGACAGGCTGGATCGTAGCTGAGCGCTGCCATCCAGCTTGTCATTCTTCAGAGACACTGCAGAGCGCAGGCATTATGGGAACTTCCGATTCCGGTATTCGATATTGTAAAAGTATCGGAATTAAGTATCGGAATTCCGATACCGTGAATATCGGCCGATACCCGATATTTCAGTATCGGAATGCTCAATACTAGTCCTGACCATCACACTGTTCTTACCTCAAAGGAGGAACACTACACTCCATTAAAGAAGTGCAGCATCCCTGTGGTGGTCAAACCCTCAGGGTCGCCACACATACCCTATAACTGTATAGCAGACTCTCCTATCTTATGGGAATTTGATGTTACTGCGGCTGTTAGAACTCTCCTGTTAGTTTTTTTTTAGTTTGCTGGTCACATGACCATTTTTGCCTATTTAATCCGACTCCGCCCTCCAGGTCTTGCTGGACTTCATTGTATTTACTACTCTTGAGCTAGCTTGGTGCTCTCTTGCCGTTCTCTGTTAGTTTTGCTAGGTCTTCTGACCTCTATGCTTTTTGTTGTGTGTTTGTCTTTGACTGCTACTATTTCTGCTAGGAGGTGTCCAACTTATCCCAGTCCCTAGTTCTTGTAGGGATCCCTCCCTCACATCTATAGGTCTTCGTTCAGACTAGCCGAGGACTTTAGCGGGTCTGATCGCAGGATCAGGTTCCCCGTTACATCGTAGGGATCTAGTTTAGTTCTATTGTAGGGACAGTTCTCCTGTCTTTCCTTAGTCCCTGTAGCAGATCATAATAGTAAGTCCAGCCCTAAAAGAAAAAAAAAAAAAAAAAAATTTCTCTAAGGAAAGACCTCCAGTTTTCCATCATGGTCTCGGTTCAAGATTTGGCTCAACGCTTGCAGGGACTCTCTCTGGATGTGGCCAAGCTCCAACAACACGTGAGTAGCTGTTCTAGGGCACATTTTGTGGAACCAAAGGTACGTCTGCCTGATTTATTTTTTGGCGAACAACAAGATTTTTTTTCTTTTAAAATTGCTTGTTTATTGTATTTTCGTTTGAGACCCGGATCCTCTGGTGATGAATCACAGTGCATAGAGTTCATAATGTCACTTTTACGCAAAGATCCTCAGGGATGGGCCTTCTCTCTCCAACCTAGTGATCCGTGCTTTAGATCAGTGGATAGTTTTTTTTCTGCTTTGGGTTTATTGTATGATGATCCTGATCGTGTCTCATCTGCTGAGTCTGAATTGAGACGTTTGAGGCAGGGATTAGGTAATGTGGAAAAATATTGTTCTCACTTCCGTCGGTGGTCATCCCAGGTGGGGTGGAACGATTCAGCTTTGAAAAGCTTGTTTCTTGCAGGGCTAGGTGAAAGGGTTAAGGATTTACTGATTGCTTATCCCACACCTGGAAACTTGCAGGAGGCAATGCAATTAGCTATACGGGTGGACAGGAGACTCCGTGCAAGGGTTAATGAGAGCAAATCCTCTGCTATGTCAGCTCCGAGTCTTGAGAGGGTCTGTGCTGACAATGGAGAGCCGAGATTGGGGCGATGGCACCCCGCTCTCAGGAAAAAAATCGCAGGCTTTCTGAAGGCTTGTGCTTCTATTGCGGAAATTCTGGTCATTTTATTAAGAACTGTGTGCTTCGTTTGAAGAAAGAAAAAAAAATGGTCAGTTATGCCCGTATTGCCTGTTTAAATTCTAAGGGAGTATTCCTATCTGCCACTACTGCTGCTCAGGATGAATTAATTGAATTTCGGGTATTTGTGGATTGTGGTTCTACTCTGAATGTGATTGATGGGGGATTCTTGGAAAAACTTAGATTAGAACCTAAAACTTTGTCATCCCCTATTGCTGTGGTTTCTGTTGATGGCTCTCCCTTGAAGAGTGTTACTCATAAGGTCTGTGAATTTCCCCTCACTATTAATGGTATCCACCAAGAAAATTTGGATTTGGTGGTATTGGATAATTTGCCTTCTCCAGTAATATTGGGGTTACCCTGGTTAAAATTGCACAATCCTGTACTTGATTGGTCTACCAATGAAATTAAGTCCTGGAGCCCTAAGTGTTATGACAAGTGTTGTAACGGACGTATTGCTGCTGTGGATAAAGGGGAATTGCCTGTACCTATTCAGGATTTTTGGAGAGTTTTTTCTGAGGAGGAGTCACAAATTTTGCCTCCCCATAGAGACTATGATTGTACCATTGAATTTGTCCCTGGAGCGACTCTTCCTAAAAGTCGTTTATTTAATCTTACTATTCCTGAGAGAAAGGCTTTGGAGGAATACATACAGACAAGCTTGGCCGCCGGTCACATTAGGCCTTCCAAGTCTCCTGTGTCTGTTGGATTTTTTTTTGTAAAAAAAAAAGATGGCGGTTTACGTCCTTGTCTGGACTTTCGTGAGAGTAATAAAATTACTGTACGCAATCCTTACCCACTGCCATTGATTCCTGATTTATTTAACCAGTTAGTGGGGGCCAAGTGGTTCTCTAAAATTGATCTCCGGGGGGCATACAATTTGTTGCGCATGAAGGAGGGTGATGAATGGAAGACTGCTTTTAACACTCCTGTGGGTCATTTTGAGAATCTGGTTATGCCTTTTGGTCTTACCAATGCTCCAGCATTTTTTCAGAATCTTATTAATGACATCCTTAGACCTTTAATCGGCAAAAATGTGGTTGTGTATTTGGATGACATTCTGATTTATTCGCCTGATCTGGAGTCTCATTGGCGGAGCATACGTGAGGTATTACAGTTATTAATGAACAATTCGCTTTTTGCTAAGCTGGAGAAATGTGAGTTCGCAGTACAGAGAATTAGTTTTTTGGGCTACATTATCTCCAGTGAAGGTTTTGAGATGGACCCGGTTAAAGTTCAAGCTGTGCAGGAATGGCCTAGGCCTATTGGTTTGAAATCGATACAGAGGTTTTTGGGTTTCGCCAATTATTACAGAAAATTCATAAAAAAATTTTCTATTATTGTCAAACCGCTGACCGATCTCACCAGGAAAGGTGCTAATGCTGTTCAGTGGACTTCTGAGGCCATTGAAGCTTTTGTGTTTCTAAAGGAGAGGTTCACCTCTGCTCCCATCCTTATGCAGCCTGATGTGACTAAGCCGTTTTTGGTTGAGGTTGATGCTTCTTCGGTGGGGGTCGGTGCGGTGTTGTCTCAAGAAAACAAGGATGGAGTACATCCCTGTGCCTTTTTTTCAAAAAAATTTTCTGAGACTGAACTTAATTACGATATTGGTAATCGGGAATTGCTGGCGATTAAACTCGCATTTGAACACTGGCGTCACCTCTTGGAAGGTGCTGAATTTCCCATTCAGGTTTTCACTGATCATAAAAATCTGATCTATCTTGATGCTGCCAAGCGCTTGAATGCCCGTCAGGCTAGGTAGGCACTTTTTTTCTCGCCGTTTAATTTTTCCGTTACTTACATCCCGGGTACCAAGAATGTTAAAGCGGATGCTTTGTCTCGCAGCTTTTCTCCCATGGTCGGTGTTGAGGAGGAAGAGGAGAGCATTTTACAAGAAGGTGTTGTGATTGCTGCTTTGGACTCCGTTTTGGAGGATGAGATTCTTAAAGCTCAGGAGAATGCCCCATCTAACACTCCCCATGGGAGGTTGTTTGTGCCTAGGACCTTTAGGAGAGATTTGTTTGTTGAGTGTCATCAGTCTCGGTTGGCAGGTCATCCAGGAATTTCTGAGACCAAGAGACTTGTGGGTCGCAGTTTTTGGTGGCCTGGATGGCAGAAGGAAGTCATTAAGTGGTGCGCCAATGTACTGTGTGTGCTAGATCCAAGTCTTCGCATGCTCCTGCTGCGGGGTTGCTTTGCCCTCTGGAGGTTCCTAGTGCACCTTGGACACATCTGGCTATGGACTTTATTACTGACCTTCCCCCCTCTGAAGGTTTCACGGTCATCTGGGTGGTCGTGGACCGTTTTAGCAAGATGTGTCACTTGGTTCCCTTCATCAAACTGCCTTGCGCTAAGACACTCGCCAAGGCCTTTGTCAAGGAAATTGTCAGACTACATGGTGTTCCTACTGACATTGTTTCTGATAGGGGACCTCAGTTCGTGGCTCATTTTTGGCGTGCCTTTTGTGACAGGTTGGGAGTTCATTTGTCGTTTTCATCTGGATATCATCCTGAGTCGAATGGCCAGACAGAAAGGAAGAACCAGGATGTTGAGCAGTTCTTGCGTTGTTTTGTGGCAGACAATCAAGAGGGGTGGTCTGAGTTTCTGCCACTTGCAGAATTTGCTCTTAACAACCATACATCCTCTTCTGCTGGGTGTTCGCCTTTTTTTTGTTGTTCTGGGAGACATCCGTCTTTTGGGTCATTCTCCAAATTGGTTTCGGCTGTGCCTGAGGAGGAGAGTTTTTCCGGTGATTTGGAGAGAGTTTGGACGGATGTGCGTGGTAATCTTCAGGAGGCTAACAAAAAATCTAAGAGGTACTTTGATAGGAAACGGCAAGAGGTTTTGTTTGCTGTTGGTGACATGGTTTGGTTGTCCTCTAAGTATCTGCGATTGAGGATTCCTTCTAAAAAATTGGGTCCCAAGTTCGTAGGGCCCTTTAAGGTGCTTCAGATAGTTAACCAATCTGCTGTTAGGTTGGAGGTTCCTACGTCCTGGAAGATTAACCCGGTGTTTCATGTTTCTCTGTTGAAAAAAGCTGATGTGTCTGATGGTGACGCCTCTGCCACTGTTCCTCCGGTGGTGGAGGACAGGGAATATGAAATTTCCCGCATCCTAAATTCTAGACTGTATAGAGGGAGTTTGCAGTATCTCGTCGCTTGGAAGGGTTTCGGACCTGAGGATAACTCATGGGTGAGGGCGGATGATGTTTCTGCTTCCAGACTTGTCAGAGCGTTTCACAGGAGGTTTCCTGGTAAGCCTGGGCCTAGGGGATCCGGAGGATCCACTTAGAAGAGGGGGTACTGTTAGAACTCTCCTGTTAGGTTTTTTTTAGTTTGCTGGTCACATGACCATTTTTGCCTATTTAATCCGGCTCCGCCCTCCTGGTCTTGCTGGAATTCATTGTATTTACTACTCTTGAGCTAGCTTGGTGCTCTGTTGCCGTTCTCTGTTAGTTTTGCTAGGTCTTCTGACCTCTATGCTTTTTGTTGTGTGTTTGTCTTTGACTGCTACTATTTCTGCTAGGAGGTGTCCAACTTATCCCAGTCCCTAGTTCTTGTAGGGATCCCTCCCTCACATCTATAGGTCTTCGTTCAGACTAGCCGAGGACTTTAGCGGGTCTGATCGCAGGATCAGGTTCCCCGTTACATCGTAGGGATCTAGTTTAGTTCCATTGTAGGGACAGTTCTCCTGTCTTTCCTTAGTCCCTGTAGCAGATCATAACAGCGGCCCTGCTCTATGTGTCTTTCAATTCTTAGTGGGGTTTTTCCTAAAATTGGTCAGCCGTTGGCCTCACTGCATACCCTATAACTGAATAGCAGACTCTCTCCTGTCTATGGGAATTTGTCGTTACTGTGGCCCTGCTCTATGTGTCTTTAAATTCTTAGCGGGGTTTTTATTAAAAGTGGTCAGCCATTGGACTCACTGCATACCCTATAACTGTATAGCAAACTTTCTCCTTTCTAATGGAACATGTCGTACTCGTTACTGTGGCCCTGCTCTGTGTGTCTTTAAATTCTTAGTGGGGTTTTTCCTAAAATTGGTCAGCCTTTGGACTCACTGCATACCCTATAACTGTATAACAAACCCTCTCCTTTCTAATGGAACATGTCGTACTTGTTACTGTGGCCCTGCTCTGTGTGACTTTAAATTCTTAGTGGGGTTTTTCCTAAAATTGGTCAGCCTTTGGACTCACTGCATACCCTATAACTTTATAGCAGACTCTCTCCTTTCTTATGGGAAATTGTCGTTATTGTTGCCCTGCTCTATGTGTCTTTAAATTCTTAGTGGATTTTTTCCTAAAATTGGTCAGCCGTTGGACTCACTGCATACCCTATAACTGTACGGCAGACTCTCTCCTTTCTTATGGGAATTTATCGTTACTGTGGCCCTGCTCTATGTGTCTTTAAATTCTTTGTGGGGTTTTTCCTAAAATTGGTCAGCCGTTGGACTCACTGCATACCCTATAACTGTACAGAAGACTCTCTCCTTTCTAATGGAATTTTGTCGCTACTGAGGCCCTGCTCTATGTGTCTTTAAATTCTTAGTGGGGTTTTTACTAAAATTGGTCAGCTGTTGGACTTACTGCATACCGTATAACTGTATAGCACACTCTCTCGTTTCTAATGGGAATTTGTCGTTACTGTGGCCCTGCTCTATGTGTCTTTAAATTCTTAATGGTGCTTTTCCTAAAACTGGTCAGCCTTTGGACTCACTGCATACCCTATAGCTGTATAATAGACCCTCTCGTTTCTAATGGGAATATGTCGAGTTTGTTTCTGTGGCCCTGCTCTGTGTGTCTTTAAATTCTTAGTGGGGTTTTTCCTAAAATTGGTCAGCAGATAACTCAATGCATACCCTATAACTGTATAGCAGACTCTCTCCTTTCTAATGGGAATTTGTTGTTACTGTGGCCCTGCTCTATGTGTCATTAAATTCTTAGTGGGGTTTTTCCCAATATGGTCATCCGTTGGACTCACTGCACACCCTATAACTGTATAGCAGACCCTCTACTTTCTAATAGGAACATGTCGTACTTGTTTCTGTGGCCCTGCTCTGTGTCTTTAAATTCTTAGTGGGGTTCTTCCTAAAATTGGTCAGCCTTTGGACTCACTGCATACCCTATAACTTTATAGCAGACTCTCTCCTTTCTTATGGGAATTTGTCGTTATTGTTGCCCTGCTGTATGTGTCTTTAAATTCTTAGTGGGGCTTTTCCTAAAATTGGTCAGCCGTTGGACTCACTGCCTCCCCTATAACTGTATAGCAGACTCTCTCCTTTCTATTGGGAACTTGTCTATACTGTGGCCCTGTTCTATGTGTCTTTAAATTCTTAGTGGAGTTTTTCCTAAAATTGGTCAGCCATTGGACTCACTGCATACCCTATAACTGTATAGCAGACTCTCTCCTTTCTTATGGGAATTTATTGTTACTGTGGCCCTGCTCTATGTGTCTTTAAATTCTTAGTGGGTTTTTCCTAAAAACAGTCAGCCGTTGGACTCACTGCATACCCTATAACTGTACAGCAGGCTCTCTCCTTTCTAATGGAAATTTGTCGTTACTGTGACCCTGCTCTTTGTGTCTTTAAATTCTTAGTGGGGTTTTTACTAAGATTGGTCAGCTATTGGAATTGCTGCATACCCTATAACTGTATAGCAGACTCTCTCCTTTCTAATGGGAATTTGTCATTACTGTGGCCCTGCTCTATGTGTCTTTAAATTCTTAGTGGGGTTTTTCCTAAAATTGGTCAGCCATTGGACTCACTGCATACCCTATAACTGTATAACAGACCCTCTCCTTTCTAATGGGAATATGTCGTATTTGTTACTGTGGCCCTGCTCTGTGTATCTTTAAATTCTTATTGGGGTTTTTCCTAAAATTGGTCAGCCTTTGGACTCACTGCATACCCTATAACTGTATAACAAAGCCTCTCCTTTCTAATGGGAATATGTCGTATTTGTTACTGTGGCCCTGCTCTGTGTATCTTTAAATTCTTATTGGGGTTTTTCCTAAAATTGGTCAGCCTTTGGACTCACTGCATACCCTATAACTGTATAACAAAGCCTCTCCTTTCTAATGGGAATATGTCGTATTTAGTGTTGAGCATTCCGATACTGAAATATCGGGAATCGGCCAATATTCGCGGTATCGGAATTCCGATACTTAATTCCGATACTTTGAGAATATCGTATACCGGAATCGGAAGTTCCCATAATGCAATAAGCCAGTTTCATTTTATTCAGCCAATGAGGATCCTAAGAAGTGTGGGCACATCCTGTTAGGCATGTAATCATGTTAACTAATTGCATGGCCTCCGCCGCCATTTTGAGCTCACTCTGCTGTGAATTCAGTTAGGGATAGGGCGCTGTTGTTCTGAGGGACAGTTTTAGCTACCTATTTGCTCTATTCTGCCTTACCCAAGCTACTTTATAAATCGCTGTGCCTTGCAGCGCTAGTGCACAGTTCTCTGTGCTGTTCACCGCTGTCTGCAAGGTCTCTGTGTGTGAGTACAGCTCACGCTGTAGTGTGTGCTTCAGCCAAGTCTGGTTGTAGTGCGCTCAGCGTGCATCACTGCCTCATACATTGTCCTTTTTTGCTAATTGATAATTTTTCCTGATTGCTCCTATACGTGTGGTGGTTCCATCCGTATTCAGCTAAATTGGTTCCAAACACACTATATAGGAGTAGCTAGAGAATTTTTTTTTTTGTCTTGCAGCGCTAGTGCACAGTGCTCTGCATCTGCACTGTTCACGCCTGTCTGCAAGGTCTCTGTGTGTGAGTGCAGCTCACGCTGTACTGTGTGCTTCAGCCACGTCTGGTTGTAGTGCGCTCAGCGTGCGTCACTGCCTCATACATTGTCCTTTTTTGATAATTGATCATTTTTCCTGATTTCTCCTATTAGTGTGGTGGTTCCATTCGTATTCAGCTACATTGGTTCCAAACACACTATATAGGAGTAGATAGAGGAGCCTTTCTGCAGCATTGTGCCCTGTAGCTCCAGCCAGATAAGTATTAGCCTATTTTTTGCAGCCTCATCTATTGCATTGTAGGTTACCTTCCTGCCTTGTAATAGCTACAAAAAGTTTATGATACTATCGGTATTACATCTTTGGGCACATCCAGTGTCTTTTTTTGACAAAAAAAAACTAAATAAAGTTCACCAAACACTCCACTTTACAGTTGTGTAGGCCACATTAGCTCATATTAAAGTCTAGTCCACACTTTATAAAATTAGTGTTTCTTATATCTGTTAGCAGCTGTTCAGGAATAAGCACACTAAGCCCTTAGTACTTTTCTGCCTATCTTTATCAGTCTACCAAGATGAAGAAGGCAGGGAGTAAGGCATGTGGTCGTGGTCATGGGCGTGGGCATGGAGTTTCTGCAGGGAGAGGACATGAGGATTCTATGCCTGCAGGGAGAGGACGTGGGGATTCTGTGCCTGCTGCGGGCATCAGTGACTCAGCATCCCCCAGTTTTACCAGGGAACAGTCCTTTATGCGCAGCTTTGTAGGAGCTAGCCGTACCCCACTGCTGCGGGAGGACCAAATTGAAGCCGTTGTCGGATGGATGGCAGCTAACGCATCGACTTCAATTAGTTCCAGATCCTCTCAGGTCCTGAGCACTGAAGAGCACCCATCTGTCTCTTCACCACCTGCCAAATTGCCCAGGCAGTCAGAGAGCCCTGGACAGGAGCCATCTCTACTTCTGTTCTCTGAATCTCTTGGCTTGGAAAGAGGGGGCAAGCCAAGCAGAATTCGAGAATTTGAAGAAGAGGTAATATGCAGTGACGCACAACCTTTTTGTCTCTCTGAATTTGAAGAGGCGGGTGGGCCAGTGCCTATGGTCAGCAGCACACCTCAGTAAACATCTGATGATGAGACTCAGTTGCCACTTTCTGGTGCGTACTGTGTGGTCGAGACTACCCAGGAGTAGCAGTTGTTTGAAGAGGGTGGTGTAGATGATGAGGTCCTTGACCCATCATGGCGTGAGGGACAGGAAGGTGGTGGGAGCAGCTCTGAGGTAGAGATTAACCGAACGTCCCAAAAAGGAGGGAGAGGGAGGGGGCAGACTTGGTTGCCTGTAGCCTCCACTTCGGCACCCATTAGGAGCATGGCTCTTCCAAAATCCAAAGCGGGCGCTCCCAAGACTTGCAGTGCCTGGTCCTTTTTTGACACAGTTGCAGATGACATTTGCTTTGTCAAATGCAAGCTGTGTAATCAGAAGCTGAAAAGAGGGAAAAGTGTCCGCAACCTCAATACCACAAATATGTGGAAACATGTGCGGACCAAGCACGTGGTGGAGTTACAAAAACACACTGAAGACCTAGGCCAACCTACAGCGCCACCTACCACCTCTTCAGCTCGTGTTGTAGCCTCTTCCTCCAGCTCACACACAGCTGGTTCAACTTCCTCACAGGATCGCCATGGAAGAACCTCTGGCACTGTTGTACAGAGACACAGTGTAATTCCACCCACAGCACCACTTTCCCTGTCATCCTCACATTCCCTGGCCAGTCTGCAGCCATCGTTAGCACAGGCATGGGAGAAAAGGCGCCCATACTCGGCAAACCACCCCGGAGCACAGGCTCTGAATGCTGGCATTGCTAAACTACTGGCCCTTGAAATGCTATCATTCAGGCTGGTGGAGACTGACACCTTCCATAACTTTATGGCATTGGCAGTCCCACAATACAACGTGCCCAGCCGCTTTTATTTCAGCAGGCAAGCCGTCCCTGCCCTGCAACAGCATGTGGAGGGAAAAATTAAACGTGCGCTACAAAACGCCATAAGTAGCAAGGTCTACCTGACCACCGATGTGTGGACCAGTAAGCGTGGACAGGGACGATACCTTTCCCTCACTGCCCATTGGGTAAATGTTGTGGAGTACAGATCTTGAGAGTGGTGCTGTACGTGTTCTGCCAACTCCAAGGATTGCAGGAATCCAGTCTGTACACATTGACTCCTCCTCATACTCCAGTTCCTCTGAATCAGTGCTACAGGAGCCGTCACGGTCTACCTCCACATCGACCCGTGAACGGTTACCTGTTATGATGACCGATATGAGCACAGCTGTGGCCAAACGTCAACAGGCCATATTAAAATGAATTTCTTTGGGGAATTGAAGCCACACAGCGCAGGAGCTCTGGAATGCCATCAAGCAGCAGTGCGACGTGTGGTTTGTGCCAGCGAATCTCCAGCCAGGCATGGTAGTGTGTGACAATGGCCGAAATCTGGTGGCAGCTCTGGCAACCTCACTCACATCCCATGTCTGGCACATGTGCTCAACTTGGTCATGCAGAGTTTTTTGAGGGACTATCCGGATCTTGATGCACTGCCTCACAAGGTCCGCATAGAGTGTGCTCACTTGCGGCGTTCCAGCAATGCAAGATCACGCATTGCAGCTCTGCAGTGCCGATTACATCTTCCGGAACATCGCATCATATGTGACCTACCCACCAGGTGGAATTCAACGTTACATATGTTGGAGGGGTTGTGTGAGCAGCAGGCAGCAGTAATGGAGTACCAGCTGCAGCAGGCGCAAACAAGTCGCAGTGCGCGCCATTTACACTTCACCACCACTGAGTTGGCCTCTATGAAGGACATTTGCCACGTTTTGCATGCCTTCGATTATTCTATGCGGATGGCGAGTGCAGATGATGCACTAGTCAGCATGACTATCCCCCTTATCGCCCACATTCTCAACACGGCTGATTATTGGGTGTCCACCCTCCTAGATCCTCGCTACAGAGACAACTTACAAAGCCTCATAACACCGTTGAACCGGGAGCGTAAAATGCGGGAGTACCTAGACGCACTGGTGCATTCCATCATGTTCTCCATTCCAACTGAGAGCAGTGCTGCTAGTGCTTTACAAAGCAGCTCTGTGCGTCGAGGCAGTGGAGGAAGCTCTGCACAAAGAGGGAGCAGAAGCAGTGCCTCAGCACAAGGCAAGACCAGTATGGCCCAAATGTGGCAAAGTTTTGTGTTCCCGCCGCCACAAATGTTTACACCATCACAGACGGCTCCAGTCAGCAGGAGGCAACGTTTCCATCAGATGGTGACAGACTACATGTCTTGCCCTCTCAGTGTACTCCCAGATAGCTCTTCCCCCTTCAAGTTTTGGGTCTCTAAGCTTGATACATGGCCAGAGCTTAGCCAGTACGCATTGGAGGTGCTGGCTTGCCCTGCTGCTAGTGTATTATCGGAACGCGTCTTTAGTAGCGTTGAGCCACCCCCGTAGTGTTCGGGTGCGGTTCGGTTCGTCGAACACCAGGATGTTCGAGGAACTGTTCGTCGAACACCTTAGAACACCGTCGAACACCGTTAAAACCAATGGCAGGCAAACAAAAACACATAGAAACACAAAGAAAACACCTTCAAAGGTGTCCAAAAGCTGACAAACTGCTCTGAAGACGCTCTCTTTAAAAACGCCGGCCGGCAATTCAGCAGCGGCATACACCGGTACCCGACAATTTAGACAAGAAGTAATAGAGTATCACACATAGATTAGATAGATAGAAACATGTCAGTCACATATATAAGAAGTACAGTGACAGTGTTGGTTACTGTACTTGTCATTTAGCGTAAAGTATTTATTAAAAAAAATAATAGTGTTTTCATGCACCGTCTCTTTAAAGAAGCCGGCCGGCAATTCAGCAGCGGTACCCGACAATTTATAACAGAAAGATAGAGCATCACACATAGATTAGATAGATAGAAACATGTCAGTCACATATATAAGAAGTACAGTGACAGTGTTGGTTACTGTACTTGTCATTTAGTGTTAAAATTAAGGATTTATTAAAAAAAAAATTGGCGTGGGGTTCCCCGTAATTTTAGTCTCTAGCGGAGGTTAAGCTGACAGCTGGGGCAGATGTTTGAAGCCTGGGAAGGGGGCAATACCCATGGAGCTTCCCAGGCTACTAATATCAGCCCCCAGCTGAATACCTAGCCTTTACTAGCTATTAAAATGGGGGACCCCCCCAAAAAAATGACGGTTAGTTCCCCCCTATTTTAATAGCTAGCAAAGGCTAGGCAGACAGCTGGGGGCTGATATTAATAGCCCAGGAAGGGTGCCATGAATATTGGCCCCTTCCCAGGCTAGAAACACCAGCCGTCAGGAACCCCAGAAATGGCGCATCCATAGGATGCGCCAATTCTGGCACTTAGCCTCGCTCTTCCCACTGCCCTGTAGCGGTGGCAGTGGGGTAATAGGGTTTGGGTTGATGTCAGCTTATAATGCCAGCTGACATCAAGCCCAGGTTAGTAATGGAGAGGCATCTATAAGACACCCCCATTACTAACCCCATAGTCAAAGTTAAAAAAAAAAAAAAAAAAACACCCAGAATAAAGTCCTTTTAGTGTTGAGCGAGCACTAAAATGCTCGGGTGCTCGAAGCTCGGGCCGAGCTCACTGTGATACTCGGGTGCTCGACCCGAGCAACGAGCCCAATGTTAGTCTATGGGAGACCCGAACATTTTTGCGGCGGCTCCCCTGGCAGTCTGTAGAAAGCCTAAAAAGTGCCCAAAACGATAGTGACAGTGCTCAAATGACATGGGGACAGCATGGGGATCGCCCCTGGAACCATTTCTAACCCCCAGGTCACTGTAGTCAACAACGTGGTCAGACAACAACGTGGTTAGAGGTATTAAGCCACTTTTACAGGCTCACAATAAAACGTTCAAAAACGAAAGTGAAAGTGCTTTCCTGTGAAATATGTTAACCCCTTAACGACCATGGGTCTTTCTGTTTTTGTGTTTTCCTTTTTTGCTCCCCTTCTTCCCAGAGCCAGAACTTTTTTAATTTTCGTTCAATATGGCCATGTGAGGGCTTATTTTTTGCGGGACGAGTTGTATTTTTAAACACCATCACTGGTTTTACCATATCTTGTGCTGGAAAATGGGAAAAAAATTCCAAGTGCAGGGAAACTGCAAAAAAAATGCAATTCCACAGTTGTTTTTTGGGTCCTTTTTTTACCACGTTCACAGATTGCTAAAACTGACCTGCCATCATTATTTTCCAGGTCGTTACGAGTTCATAGACACCAAACATGTATAGGCTCTTTTTTATTTAAGTGGTGAAAAAAAAATCCAAAGCTTGCTAAAAAAAACAAAAAAAATGACGCCATTTTCCGAGACCCTTAGCTTCTCCATTTTTCGGGATCTGGGGCCAGGTGAGGGCTTATTTTTTGCATGCCGGGCTGACGTTTTTATTGATACCATTTTGGGGTAGATCCGATGTTTTGATCGCCCATTATTGCATTTTATTGCAAAGTTGTAGCGACCAAAAAAACTTAATTCTGGCGTTTAAATTTTTTTTCTCGTTACGCCGTTTACTGAGTGCATTAATTCTTCTTTTATATTGATAGATCGGGCGATTCTGAACGCGGCGATACCAAATATGTGTATGTGTTTTTTTTTTTTTTATATATATATATTTTATTTTGAATGGGGCGAAAGGGGGGTGACTTAAACTTTTATATATATATATTTTATTTTTTTTAACTTTTTTTTTACACTTTCTGCTTGCTTCTATAGTCTCCAGTGGAGATTAGAAGCAGAAGTTGTCTGATTGCTTCTACTGCATACAAGCGATGAGCAGATCGCGTGTATGCAGGAGAAATGCTCACTTGCTATGAGCGCTGACCACTAGGTGGCGCTCATAGCAATTGAGACATGACAACCACAGGCGTCTGCTGCAGACCCTGAGTTGTCATGCCCACCCATTGGTGACCCGCGATCACGTGACGGGGTCACTAATGGGCGGGGCTTACGACTCTCGGAAGCGCGAGTTAAATGCCACTGTCAGAGATTTAACATGTTAACAGCCGCGGGTGGATTGCGATTCCAATAATCAGCTGACATGTGCTCGCTTCAGTGAGGGCTCACCGCTGGAGCCCCCGCTAAACCGGCATGCCCGACCTGGTGCGTACTATTACTGACCACGTCGGAAAGGGGTTAAGGAACATCCTTTCCAGGTTAAAGACTTGTGTATAAGGTAAAATAAATAACCAAAAACAAAAATACTCCTCCACACCTTGGGCTATGTTCACAAGTAGCATTTTTTATGCGTTTTTGCACGTTTGTATTGCTTTCACCCGTGACAAATGCATTCACCGGGAAATGTCATTTTAACATTTTACAACCTTATCTGGCCATGTGCTGTGTGACACATGCATACAGTGCTAAAAAGACATGGGAACAGCATGGGGAAGACCCTTGGAAGCAACTCTGACACCCAGGTCACTGCCTAAAAGTGTGCCCATCAGAAGTGATCCTTGCCGCATCAGAAGATGCAGACTTGCAACTATCCCCGTGCAAGTCCTTGTCCCAGGGCAGTGTTCAATTGTACCTCCCCCATAACTTGCAATACAAGCGCAAGTATGCAGCCTGCCACCCACCCACCCCCAGGCTGCAATACCATACTGCTAGCTTGCTTGCACTTGAAATTGGGCCTTTTAGGCATGTGGAGGTGGAATCTGGCCACCACGTCATGGCTGCGTCGGTAGCCTGGTATTCATACTCAGTCCCCAGCCGCCCGGCGGCCGGGAGTCCACGCTTGGTCCCCAGCCGCCAGGGGGCGGCCGGGTGTCCATATTCAGTCTCCAGCCGCCCCGCGGCCGGGTGCCCACACACAGTCCCCAGCCGCGTGGTGGTGGCCGGGTGTCCAAAACAGTCCCCAGCCGCCCCTATTTGTCCCGGTGCGCCTTATACACAAGCGCGCATACCAAAACATTACCTGTGCCCTCCCCAGTGCATTTAGTGGGAAGGACAGCCTAACCACAAACACGTGGACAAGTGAATGTGGCCAGGAATGGTCCATCTCACTGACGCCTTCACACTGGGTTAATATTGTGGAAGCCGGGACACAGTTGGACACTGGGATGCAACACGTCCTCCAGACATAGAGGATTGCGGGTCCTGGGTCAATCAGGCTTCAACACAAAGTTCAGAAGGTAGACAGCAGCAGTGGTCGACCTCCTACACAACGAGTAAATTATTCATGATCATGAGGCCATCCACCTCCTTAGCTTTCTGTTCCTTGGAATGCAAGCGCATGTATGTAGTAGCAGCTAGGCCTGAGGTGGTCAGCGTTTTGGCGCATATTCTACCTCCTTCGAGGATTCCTGGATGTTTTCCTGCTACTATCCCAGTTCTATGACTCCCGATAAAACAAAGCTTCAGGTGATGAATGATGGATGAGGTGGTGGCAAAGGAGAAAGAGCAGGAGGAACAGGGACCATTCACATTAATATCAGGCCAGCCAACCACACATGTCTTGTAGGATATGTTTCTGTACCAAAAGGAGCGGTTCAGCTGCACAGTTATAAGGCATACAGTGAATGCAATGCCTACCAAAAATTTTGAGGCACTCCAATGCCCCTTGGAAGTGACATGGAGGTCAGAGGGCCTTAATTAAACCGTTTTTTCCATTTATAGCAACTGGGTCTCCTGTACACTGTTGACCTAAGCAGGGAATGTAAGGCTTTCCAAAAATTATTAGGCACTGCAATGCCCCTTGAAACAGATGTGGATTACAGCGTATTAAAAACCTTCTACCCATTATTGGGGAGTGGGTCTCCCTTAGTGTTCGCCTATGCATTGAAAAGCAAAAGCTGACAAAAATTAGGAGGAAATGCAATGTCGTTGCAAGAGTCATGGAGGTTAGAGGTAATTAAAAACAACATGTCAATGCCCCTTGGAAGAGCTGTGGAGTTCAGAGTGGTTTAACAAGACGGTTTTAATGCCCCTTAGAAGAGACGTTGAGTTCAGAGTGGTTTAACAAGACAGTTTTAATGCCCCTTGGAAGAGTGGTGGAGGTCACAGTAGCTTAACAAGACAGTTTTAATGCCCCTTGGAAGAGTGGTGGAGGTCGCAGTGGAATAAAAAGACAATATCAATGCCCCGTGGAAGAGTGGTGGAGGTTACAGTGGAATAAAAAGACAATATCAACGCCCTGTGGAAGAGACGTGGAGGTCACAGTAGCCTTACAAGACGCTTTTAATGCCCCTTGGAAGAGTGGTGGAGGTCGCAGTGGAATAAAAAGACAATATTAACGACCCTTGGAAGAGACGTGGAGGTCACAGTAGCTTAACAAGACGATTTTAATGCCCCTTACAAGAGCCATGCAGTACAGCATATTAAAAACATTATTCCCATTATTGGGGAGTGGGTCTCCCATAGTCTTTGCCTATGCCTTCCAAGCAAAAGCTGCCAAAAATTAGGACAGAGGAACTTGCAATGCTGGCAATATGGACCATGGTCACCCTGGTGGTATAGTGGTCGTGGAGTCTGAGGATAAGGAGAAGAGCAAAAAACAGCCGAAATGAGGAAGCGTATACCCATGTGTGGGTGTGAAGCGATGCATGGGAATACACCTCCCGAAATAACAGAGTGGATTTGACTTTATGTTACTCTGCTGTCATTTGGTGGTGATGAGAAGTCTGGCCCAATCCAGCCCTTGTTCATTTTGATAAGGGTCAGCTTGTCAGCATTGTCAGTTGACAGGCGAGTGCGCTTATCAGTTATAATTCCCCCAGCGGCACTAAAAACATGCTCCGATAACACGCTAGTGGCAGGGCAGGCCAGGACCTCCAAGGCATACAGAGTGAGTTCATTACAAGTGTCCAGCTTGGATACCCAATAATTAAAAGGCACAGAGGAATCACGGAGGACGCTGGTACTCCCTCACCATCTTTTGAAACTTTCCACTCCTTGTGAGAGTACCCTGCGCCTCAGGGCCTGTAAGCTGGGCAGGTCTCAGAAAACTGTCCTAGAACATTGACAGTGTTCCCCTGCCTCTGCTGGATTGGAGTTGCGTCTCTCTCGCCTGTATGCCTTAGTTGGGCAGCGAACTGTGACCTCTGCCGCTACCGTGTTCAGATGGGAATTTTTTTAATAGTTCTGCAGCAAGGGCCTTCTGGTATTGCCCCATTTTTGTAGACCTCTCCACCTCAGGAATAAGAGAGTGAAAGTTCTCCTTGAAGCGGGGGTCCACAAGTGTCACCAACCAGTAATGACTGTCACCCAACATTTTGACAACGCGAGTGTTACGGTTAAGGCAGCGTAACATAAAGTCAGCCATGCGTGCCAGACTGGTAACGGGCAAGATTTCCGTGTCCTCACCAAGATGATGACTGAACATGCTCTCCTCCTCCTCCTCCTCCTCTTCCTCCTCCCCCCTGTCCTCAGGCCACCCACGCTGAACCGACGGTATGACACTTGTACAGTTACTACCGTCTACAACGCATGATAGCAGCTCCTGTTCTTCCTCCTCCTCCTCCTCCTCCTCTCCCTCATTGTCCCCCAATGCACGTTGGGATGAGATGAGCCTGGGCTGTGTGTAATCGCCCGCTACGGCTTCTTGATCCATCTCATCTTACTCTGGCTGCAATGCCTCCTCTTTAATTCTCTGCAGAGAGCGTTGCAAAAGACAGACAAGTGGGATGCTGACACTAATGATGGCGTCATCGCCACTCACCATCTTGGTGGCCTCCTCAAAGTTTGTCAGGATGGTACATATGTCAGACATCCAGGTCCACTCCTGAGGTCTTATGTGTGGAGTCTGACCTGAATATCGATGGCCTTGTTGCAGCTGGTACTCCACAACTGCTCTCTTCTGCTCACAAATCCTTTGCAACATGTGGAGGGTAGAGCTCCAACGTGTGGGGACATGACACACCAGTCGGTGTGCCAGAAGCTGCAAACGCTGCTGCAACACAGCAAGGGCGGCGGAAGCTGTAGCCGACTTGCGAAAATGAGCTGACAGGCGGCGTACTTTCACGAGCAGATCTGGCATCTCGGGGTACGATTTAAGAAACCGCTGAACCACGAGGTTAAGCACATGAGCCAGGCATGGTACGTGTGTGATCTCACCTCGCCTCAGAGTCGCCACCAGGTTACGGCCATTGTCACACACGACCATGCCGGGATGTAGGTTCAGCGGTCTCAGCCACAGATCTGCCTGCTCTTTCACAGTTGTCCACAAGTCACAAGTAGTGTTGAGCCACTCCCGTAGTGTTCGAGTTCGGTTCGGTTCGTCAAACACCCGTGTGTTCGCCGAACTGTTCGTCGAACTGTTCGTCGAACACCTTCGAACACCATTAAAACCAATGGCAGGCAAACAAAAACACATAGAAACACAAAGAAAACACCTTCAAAGGTGTCCAAAAGCTGACAAACTGCTCAGAAGACACAACTAACACATGGAAAAGTGACAAGTACATATAGTCATGCGAAAAGAAAAGAGGTGGAGGAGTAAAAGGAGGGGGAGACACAGATATAGGCATGTCATGCCCTTCTGAAATCCAAAAAGTGAGAAGCCGACACGTTCAGTCCGCTCCTGCCCGTGCCACCTCCGCGTCGCCGGGTTTGTGCCAGAGCCGCGGTGAACCCTGACGGCCAGCCCCCCTCTCCCAATACTGGTGCCTGTCCGCTGGTGGGTCGAGCGAGCCCCCCTGTGGTGGAGGCAGCTCTAAGCTTTTTAATTTAAATTGTCTCTCTAATTTGAATGAATACACTTTAAATCCATTTACAAGGATCTATTGGAGGGCAAGTCTCATGCCAGCAGCCATGTAATTCCAGCTCCAGTAGCGTCCACTAAAGCTGCTGCAGTTAAAAAGCTTTTATAAGGATCGAGCTCGGCTGTCCACCGCAAGGCATCCTACTGCCAGTCCCAGCCCCTATGCCTTGGGGTGCCTCCTGATGCTCTTCACTGAGTATCCCGTGGTCCCGAAGCATTTCCTTTGAAAAAATTAAGTGTCCAAACTACAGGTGGTGTAGCTTGCTTAACAGCCGGGATAATCCGCTGACTATCAGACACTGCTACTAGGCACAAAGTATTTCCTGGGCTAGATGCAGTTAAAAATTTGTAATTAGATACTCTCGTTGGATGCTGAGAAAGCATTCCATAGAGTCTCCTGGCACGCCATATATGATTCTCTTAAAAAGCTTGGGGTAGGGGTCTAGGGGACCCTTTTATAGCCAAAATCACGGCCCTGTATCGCAATACGTCACCTAGGCTGAAGATAAATGGAACTGTAGCACCCTGAGGGCTCGGTTGCTACAGAGGTATTGCACCTCACCCAGAGGTGTGATATCTCACTCTCAGGTAAGGATGTAGTGTGGATCAGGACCCGACACCTGCATTCATTACACCACATTGCCGTGGGGCAGGGCGACCAATATGCCCCTGAGATGGGCACGACAGTCCCTGTCCCTGGCTGGAGTGGGGGGAGGGAACACTGAGGAAGGGGAACCCTGTAGTGCAGGAGCAGGGAGGAAGCAGTTCCTGGGTGCATTGAGAAGGGAGTATAAAAGGTGGGCACCATCTTAGTTCAGTGCAGAGAAGTCTGAGCAGAAGTGGCAGGGAGCAGGGCCTCTGCATGAGCTCTGCTCCGGAGGCGGGCCTAGTAACAGAGGCCCAGGCCTGGAAGAGGGAGAAGGAAGGAAGAGGAGCGGAGAAGACTCGAGGAACGAAGGGATCCCAGGGGTGCGGACGGGCGAGTCGCCACCGCACGCCCGAATCCACCTGCGTGGAGGGGTTAGGCCAAAGGGGGAGACCGGTCCCCGAAACTAGTGGAGGCAGGAAACGACCCTCAGCTAGAAACAGTAGGCTGTGACATTTTATGTGGCGCAGCCCCTCGCTACACCCGCTAGGAAGGCACCACATAGGGTCAGGGAAACTGGCGCCAAGTTTACCAAGAGGAGGCCCGAGGCAGCCGGACAGAAGGGTTGGTAAGAAAGGCCAGACAAAGGACACACAAAGGGGGTCCTGTGAAGCGCTCCAAAGTTATCTGGGAGTTGTCTGAGCCCCTCACCTGGTGAGCACAGTACGACGTGGGCAGCCGTTACCTGCAGACGTGCTCTGGATAATAAGAACTGTGAGTAAAGGCCCTGGACTGCATCACTGACTCCGTGTCATTACTGCTGCTGCCCTGTACCATCACCCCCATCCTCCGCATACACTGCCCTGAGGCTATACTCCTCCCGTGGGGAGTTATGCTACGCTCTGCTGCACCCACAACACCAGCCTCAGCGGTCTGCCCTGGAGCGGCGGTTCACTCTGACCGCAATCCACGGGTGGCGTAGTCGGACATTTAAACATCAAAACCACATAAATAGTTCCGCCACTGGTTTGACCGCCCTGAGCCACGGAACCGGGTCGCCGCCACGGAGACTACAACCACCAGCATCCACCAAAAAGGGTCCGGCTCCGGGTGTCCCAAGGCCCAGGGGGCGCGTCAGAACATTTTCATCACCTTTCACAATCACCAATGGGACAAGGCAGGGATGTTCTCTGTCCCCTCTCTTATACATCCTAGTGACGGAGCACCTGCTCTCATCAATTCGCCATAACCCCAATATTAGGTGGATTGAGGTGGGAGGCACCGAGTACAAGTGCTCTGTATTTGCTGATGATGTCCTAGTATATATCACTCAATCACATATATCCATCCATGCTGTTATGGCTGAAATAGATCACTTTGTTACATGGTCAAATTTTAAAATCAATGCAGCGAAGTCTGAGGCCCTCGATGTCTCCCTCCCCAAATCCATATAGGATTCCATCCAGTCCAACTTTCCCTTTGCCTGGCCCTCACAGGGTATCAAATACTTAGGAATTCCTATTCATAGAGACCTCTCCCATCTATGTTATCTTAATTTTGGGCCCTTTATTGAACAACTCCATACAGACCACGGTTGGCAAGTTAGAACTGTAAGATTCACTACGTGAACCACTGGTGTTTTGTGGAAAAGCACATGTACACTGTGTTCCAAATTATTATGTAAAAAGTGTTTAGGAGTGATAAGGGAAGAATTTGTTTGTTTGTCAGTTAAACTCATTGATGGTGATGTGTGTCAGGGCTCTTTATATCACTGTAAGCAATTGCAGACACGTGTGCTAATTAGTTTGTCAGGTGTGTCCAATGAAAGGCAAGACTACTTAAGAAGGCTGTCTCACATTATTAAGCAGCCTACATTTTCTGCCAAAATGGGAAAGAAAAAGGATGTGTCGGCTGCTGAGAAGCAACAAATTGTGGAGTGTTTAGGTCAAGGCATGACAACAATCAACATTGTGCGATGATCAGGATGAAGTGTCTTGGCAATCAAGAAGTATGTAGCTGATTCACAGTACACACGTGTGCGTGCTGATAAGGGCAAATTGAGGACTCTTTCCTACAGGCAATTACGTCAGGTTGAAAGAGCAGCGGCAAAAAAGCCTTGTCATAGCAGCAGACAAGTTTTTGAAGCTGCTGGTACCTCCAACGTCCCCCGAACAACAAGATGCAGGGTCCTTCAGAGGTTTGCAGCTGTGCATACGCCATCCTGTCGACCTCCTCTATCCACTTCACACAAGCAGAAACGGCTCCAGTGGGCCAAACATTACATGAAGACTGATTTCAAAACTGTTTTGTTCACGGATGAGTGCCGTGCAGCACTCGATGGTCCAGATGGATGGAGTGGAGGATGGCTGGTTGATGGACACCCCACGCAAACACGGCTACAGCGCCAACAAGGAGGAGGTGGAGTAATGTTTTGGGCTGGAATCATGGGGAGAGAGATTGTCGGCCCCTTTAGGATCCCTGAAGGCGCTAAAGATGAACTCCATAATGTATGTGGATTTTCTCAAACAGCACTTCCTGCCATGGTTCAAGAAGAAGAACCGTGTATTTCACAGCAAGATCATTTTTTTGCATGATAATGCACCATCTCATGCTGCACATAAAACATCTGCATCTCTGGCTGATATGGGCATAAAAGGGGACAAACTTATGGTGTGACCCCCATGCTCCCCTGACCTCTACCCCATTCAGAACCTTTGGAGCATCATTAAAAGGAGTGTCTATGATGGCGGGAGGCAGTTCACATCTAAGCAACAGCTCTGGGAGGGTATTCTGTCCTCATGCAAAACAATTGAAGCAGAAACCATCCAAAACCTGACAAATTCAATGGACGAGAGAGTTCAGAAGCTCCTTTCGAACAAGGGGTCCTATGTGAAAATGTAACATCACCTAGAATAAAGTTTTGAGTTGAAAACTGTTTGATTTCAGTTTCTAACAACCTGCTAATGCTTATAATTTCAAAAATGACCATTTTTTTGGTCTTTATTAAAATGAAAAGGATGATCGAAAAGTTTGGGGGATCTAAGAGTGTGGCAGCCCAGTAGTCATGATTACTTCGAATTCTGACAATATGAGGGTCATGCTGCAGGTAGTGCAGCAAGAAGGCACTTATGTGTCTTGCGCATCTCGGAGCCCCAAAATTATTTTCCGGGCTAGAAGCAGCTAAAAATGATTATTAATTTTAAATCTGGTGAAGCTTTAGTATAGATGGCCTAATAGGATCAGTGCTGCACACTGCTACAAAGCCCAAATTATTTTCCAGTCAAGATACAGATAAACATGATTAGTAATTTTAAATCTGGTGAAGCTTATTATAGATGGCCTAATAGAATCAGTGCTGCACACTGCTACAAAGCCCAAATTATTTTCCAGCCAAGATACAGATAAACATGATTAGTAATTTGAAAGCTTAAAATGGTTGGTAGGGTGATTTTAACCAATCATCAAGCTTTTACTCTCCCCAGGATGACACAGGGGTAGAAAAGTCATTTCGGATCCATGATTTGTTCATCTTTATGAACGTGAGTCTGTCTACATTATCAGTGGAGAGCCGCGTGCGCTTATCTGTCAGCACACCACCAGCAGCGCTGAACACACGTTCAGACAGAACGCTGGCTGCGGGGCATGACAAGATCTCCAAGGCGTAAGTGACTAGCTCCGGCCATTTATCCAGATTGGAAGCCCAAAAAGAGCAAGGGTCCAGTGACACAGTCATGGCTTCAATGTTTACTTGGAGATACTCCTGTACCATCGTCTCTAGGCGTTGACTATGTGTCAGACTTCTTGTCTCCTGTGGCCTTGCAAAGGATGGGCTAAAAAAGTGGTGAAATGATTCCGCAAAATTGATGTTACCAGCAGATACTGTGGTTCTGTTACGGTTTGAGTGCTGAACACTTGACGGTCCCACGGTTGGCAAATTGGAACTGTGAGATTCACTACGTGCACCACTGGTATTTTGTGGAAAAGCACATGTAAGATTCTGCAACAGTCTCTGCTGATACTCCTGCATGCGTGCATCCCTTTCTATGGCAGGAATAATTTCTGCAAATTTACTTTTGTACCGGGGATCTAACAGTGTGGCAACCCAGTAGTCAGGATTATTTCTAATTCTCACAATTCGAGGGTCATGTTGCAGGTAGTGCAGCAAGAAGGCACTCATGTGTGTTGCGCATCCAGGAGCACCAAGTCCCTGTTGTGTTGGTGGCGAGGTAACAATCATGCTTCTTTCCTCTGTCCTCTCCCCCCAACCTCGCACAACAGAAATGTGATCAAGGTCTCCCTCATCTGATGAGTCTTCCATCAGTTCGTCCTCCACTTCTTCCTGGGCTCCTGCACCTTCCTCACTAGTTTGGCTGCTACCATGCGCCCTGGTAAAACCATCTCCCCCACCCTCACATGCCTGCCGCCTTGGTGCTGCCGACCGTCTGGACCTTGCAGATGTTAGCCCTTCCGCATACAACTCCTCCTCCTCTTCTTCCTCCACCTCCTCTTGTGCCACCACCTGACTCCGAATTCTGTTTAACATGTGCTCCAGCATGTAAATCACCGGAATAGTCATGCTGATAATGGCATCGTCAGCACTAAACATCTTTGTCGCCATTTCAAAACTGTGCAGAAGGGTGCATAGGTCCCTGATCTGAGACCACTCCTCCAGCGTGATTTGCCCCACCTCTGGATCTCGTTGGCCCAGGCTATACGTCAGAACGTATTGCACCAGGGCTTGTCGGTGCTGCCACAGTCGCTGCAACATGTGCAGAGTTGAATTCCACCGGGTAGGCACATCGCATTTTAGCCGGTGAAGTGGCAGGCCCAAAGACTTCTGTAGAGATGTAAGTCGCTGAGCTGCGGGATGCGAACGGCGGAAGTGAGCACACAGCGACCGTGCCCTCTGCAGTAGGCCATCTAGTCTGGGATAGTGGGCTAAAAATTGCTGGACAACCAGGTTCAACACGTGAGCCATACAAGGCACGTGTGTGACATTGCCCCGGCGAAGGGCCCCACCCAGGTTTGCAGCATTGTCGCACACGGCCTTCCCTGGTTTCAGGTCCAGTGGAGACAACCATTCATGAAATTGGTTCTCCAGAGCTGACCACAACTCCTCAACTGTGTGACTCACATTTCCCAGACATTTCAATGTAAAAACCGCCTGATGACATTGAGCCCTACTGCCAGCATAGTAAGGAGGTGTGCAGGATCCCTTCTGCGCAGTTAGAAAGCTTGTGGCATGACCAGACAGGCTTTGGGTGCAGGTGGAAGACCGAGAGGAGGTTGAGGAGGCAGAAGCAGTGCAGGAACTTTGACATAAAGAGGATTGACGCACAACTCGTGGGGACGGCAAGACTTGGACAGCAGCCCCTTGTCCTGCTGTCACCATAGTTACCCAGTGCCCAGTCAGCGACATGTAACGCCCCTGTCCATGCCTACTCGTCCAAGTGTCTGTGGTGAAATGCACCCTGTCACACACAGAGTTTCTCAAAGAATCAGTGATGTTGTGTGCGACATGCTGGTGGAGCGCAGGCACACCTTTCTTTGAGAAGTAGTGCCGACTGGGCATCTGGTACTGGGGCACTGCGACGGACATAAGGTCTCGAAAATCCTCTGTGTCCACCAGGCGGAAAGGCAGCATTTCTGTAGCCAAGAGCTTGCAGATGGTGAAATTCAACCTCTTAGCTTTCTCATAGCTAGGAGGAAATGGTCTTTTACTTGTCCACATCTGAGGGACCGAGGGCTGGCTATTGTGCTTAGACGGGGTTGATAAGGGTGTCCCCGGCAAACTGCCGGTCTGTGAGGAAGATGCAGGCGGACATGTTAGGTTGCCTTGATCCAAAGGTGGTGCTATCGATGTCGGACAGCGCTCAACACCAGCTGGTGTTACCACCTCCAAAGAAAATGATGACCTGCCAATCACGCTGGCTGTTGCGGGTAAAGAGGTGGCAGGTCTGCGCCCCAAAACAGGTGTGACTGCTGTCCCCCCAGTCACAGAGGATGAAGAGGCCGCGGATGCACAAGATATGGCAGACGGTGGTTGGCCCGGCCGGCTAGGCCGCATTGTAGCACACTGAGCTTCCCACTGCAACTTATGCTTCATGTCCATGTGCCGGTTCATGCATGAAGTACTCAAACTATGTATTTTTTGGCCTCTACTTAGCTTTTGCTGACAAATGTTACAGATAACACGAGTTGGGTCATCTTTATTGATCTGAAAAAATGCCTAGGCTATGCAAGGCTTAGCACCCATGCGACCTGAAGAGCCACCACGACTTGTGGTGAGAGGCAGAGTTGTGTTTGAGGATGCAGTTGTTGACGTGCTTCCAGTACTACATCTCTGTCCAAGAAGGCGCAACCTGACCTCGTCGTCACTAGCATCTTCCTCCACCTCCTCTGCTGACCTCATCTCTTGGCTGACTGTGGGTTGACAGTAAGTGGGATCTCCAACCTCATCATCATCACCCTGTGCGTTATCACACCCGTCGTCCTCAGAGCCAACCTGTTCCTGCCCTGACAAAAAACTAAAGTTGTCGCTCCAATCAGGTATTTGAGTCTTATCATCGTCTTCCTCATTGTCTCCACCAACAGGAGTTACAGTTTGGGAATGAGGGTCTACATTATGGTCAGAACCTTCTGTGTCTGGTCCTGGATCCGACTCATAAAGATTCTGGGCATCAGTGCAGATCATTTCCTCGTCTGGATTCACAGAAGCGCTGGAGTCGACCTCTGATTCCCAGGCTATAGTATGAGTAAACAGCTCTGCAGACTCAACCATCTGTTCTACCTCATACTCAGACGGGCAGCTGGAGATTTGGGAGCTGTGAGGAAGCAAGTGCGATTGGGGTGACACCTTTGAGGACTGGAGTATTTGTGATGTTGAAGTTGATGTGGAGGAGAGCCCACTTAAAGGAGCACTTGATATCCGTTGAAGAACCTGCTGTTTTTGTGCCTCATCTGGAATTTGTAGCGATTGGCGTGGCCGTAAGAAAGGGATCTTATCACATTGTCCGCTAAAAGAAGTAGACATTTTAGTTTGGCTGGAAGATGGTCTTTCTTCTGCAGATGTTACCGTTGCTTTAACACCTACCCCACGGACACAACCTTTTTTCCCCTTCCCAACACGCCTATTCCCCTTTCCACCAGCAGCAGGCCTTTTTCCACTCATTTTGGTGGTTAACTAATTCACAACTCTGGAGTTGTTTGCTCAAAAAAACAATGGATGGGAACCGAGCAGAGCTGAGTGGCCAAACTGTGGTATTAGGCCAAAACTATTGGCTGGGTTAGATGCAGAAAAAAATTATATTCAATTTGCAACCTGATGGAGGTCAGTATAGATGGATTAATAGAGAAAGTCCCACACACTGCTAGAAGGCCAAATATTTTTTCAGAGCTAGATGCAGATAAAAATTATTTTTAATTTGCAACCTGATGGAGGTCAGTATAGATGGACTAATAGAGAAAGTCCCACACACTGCTAGAAGGCCAAATATTTTTTCAGAGCTAGATGCAGATAAAAATTATATTCAATTTGCAACCTGATGGAGGTCAGTATAGATGGATTAATAGAGAAAGTCCCACACACTGCTAGAAGGCCAAATATTTTTTCAGAGCTAGATGCAGATAAAAATTATTTTTAATTTGCAACCTGATGGAGGTCAGTATAGATGGACTAATAGAGAAAGTCCCACACACTGCTAGAAGGCCAAATATTTTTTCAGAGCTAGATGCAGATAAAAATTATATTCAATTTGCAACCTGATGGAGGTCAGTATAGATGGACTAATAGAACAAATCCCACACACAGCTAGAAGCCCAAATATTTTTTCAGAGGTACTGTAGATGCAGATAAAAATTATTTTTAATTTGCAACCTGATGGAGGTCAGTATAAATGGACTAATAGAGAAAGTCCCACAAACTGCTAGAAGGCCAAATATTTTTTCAGAGCTAGATGCAGAAAAAAATTATATTCATTTTGCAACCTGATGGAGGTCAGTATAGATGGACTAATAGAGAAAGTCCCACACACAGCTAGAAGCCCAAATATTTTTTCAGAGGTACTGTAGATGCAGATAAAAATTATTTTTAATTTGCAACCTGATGGAGGTCAGTATAGATGGACTAATAGAGAAAGTCCCACACACTGCTAGAAGGCCAAATATTTTTTCAGAGCTAGATGCAGAAAAAAATTATATTCAGTTTGCAACCTGATGGAGGTCAGTATAGATGGACTAATAGAGAAAGTCCCACACACTGCTAGAAGGCCACATATTTTTTCAGAGGTAGATGCAGAAAAAAATATATTCAGTTTGCAACCTGATGGAAGTCTGTATAGATGGACTAATACAACAAGTCCCACACACAGCTAGAAGCCCAATATTTTTTCAGAGGTAGATGCAGAAAAAAATATATTCAGTTTGCAACCTGATGGAGGTCTGTATAGATGGATTAATAGAACAAGTCCCACACACAGCTAGAAGCCCAATATTTTTTCAGAGGTAGATGCAGAAAAAAATATATTCAGTTTGCAACCTGATGGAGGTCTGTATAGATGGATTAATAGAACAAGTCCCACACACAGCTAGAAGCCCAATATTTTTTCAGAGGTAGATGCAGAAAAAAATATATTCAGTTTGCAACCTGATGGAGGTCAGTATAGATGGACTAATACAACAAGTCCCACACACAGCTAGAAGCCCAATATTTTTTCAGAGGTAGATGCAGAAAAAAATATATTCAGTTTGCAACCTGATGGAGGTCTGTATAGATGGATTAATAGAACAAGTCCCACACACAGCTAGAAGCCCAATATTTTTTCAGAGGTAGATGCAGAAAAAAATATATTCAGTTTGCAACCTGATGGAGGTCAGTATAGATGGACTAATACAACAAGTCCCACACACAGCTAGAAGCCCAATATTTTTTCAGAGGTAGATGCAGAAAAAAATATATTCAGTTTGCAACCTGATGGAGGTCTGTATAGATGGATTAATAGAACAAGTCCCACACACAGCTAGAAGCCCAATATTTTTTCAGAGGTAGATGCAGAAAAAAATATATTCAGTTTGCAACCTGATGGAGGTCAGTATAGATGGACTAATACAACAAGTCCCACACACAGCTAGAAGCCCAATATTTTTTCAGAGGTAGATGCAGAAAAAAATATATTCAGTTTGCAACCTGATGGAGGTCTGTATAGATGGATTAATAGAACAAGTCCCACACACAGCTAGAAGCCCAATATTTTTTCAGAGGTAGATGCAGAAAAAAATATATTCAGTTTGCAACCTGATGGAGGTCAGTATAGATGGACTAATACAACAAGTCCCACACACAGCTAGAAGCCCAATATTTTTTCAGAGGTAGATGCAGAAAAAAATATATTCAGTTTGCAACCTGATGGAGGTCTGTATAGATGGATTAATAGAACAAGTCCCACACACAGCTAGAAGCCCAATATTTTTTCAGAGGTAGATGCAGAAAAAAATATATTCGGTTTGCAACCTGATGGAGGTCAGTATAGATGGACTAATAGAATGATGCTATGCCCAAAATATTTTACTTCACTAGGTGCAGTAAAAAAATTGGTATTCTATACACAGGTGGTATATCTTGCAACACAGATAGGCTACTCCACTGACTAACACACTCTGCAATAGGCCAAAAAGGATTAGCTTTGCTAGATTCAGCCAAATGCTGTGAAAAAAACTTGCACAGCACTGGCACAGACCTGCCTGGCAAAAACTGATAGGAACTGATGTAACCTAGTCCTGAAAAGGACTCCAATTACAATTAGTCTTTACTCCCACAATCTATCTATTTAAGAGCACAGACCTGCCTGATAAAAGTTGTAGGAAATGCTGTAACCTAGTCCTTAAAAGGACTGCAATCACAACTATTCCTTACTCCCAAGCTATCTGTAGATTTGTGCGAAAATTGGCTTGAAATTAACAAGGTATAGCCACACAGCAACAGCGGTGCCGTCTAACACGCAGCTGCAGCAGTGAGAAAATGGTGGCGACGGGGAAAATGGCTTGGTCTTATAGGGCAAGGACATGTGACATACACTGCCAATGACACATGCCCTTGCTTGTGTGAAAAAAAGCACTTCGCTCCGTGTGTGCGCTGCTGATAGGCTGACAGATTGCACCTCCCCACTGTAAATGCGGTAAAGAGAAAAAAAAAATGGAGATCTTCATTGCTCCTGCAGAGATCCATCCCCTGCCCCTCCCCCCACCCCGCTGTACACTCAAACTGCGTATTAACATTAATTTTCATCATTACTAAGAAAAAATCCAGTTATGATTTTGGTGCACGAACAGTTATTGAACATAACCTCGAACAGCCGAATTTTTCTCAAATTGTTCGTGTTCGCCGAACGGCTCGAACACCTCCCAAAACAGCTCGAATTTGAGATTGGCGAACAGTTCGAGTAGAACAACGCTCATCTCTAGTCACAAGCAGTGTGAGGTTTATCACCTAAGCTTATGAGTTTCAGCACAGCCTGTTGCCGCTTGGCGGAGGCAGCACTGCAATGCTTCCAGCTTGTAACTGATGTGGTGATATCTGAGATGGAGGCTGAACATGAGGAGGAGGAGGAGGATGCGCAGGAGCTGTACACTGTGGGGACAACTCTGACTGACATAGGGCCCGCAATCCTCGGTGTGGGGAGGATGTGTTCTGTCCCAAGGTCCGACTGGGTCCCGGCTTCCACTATGTTTACCCAGTGTGCTGTCAGAGACATGTACCGTCCCTGGCCACAAGCACTTCTCCACGTGTCCGTTGTCAGGTGGACTCTCCCAGTAACTGCGTTGTTGAGGGCACGGCAGATGCTTTGGGACACGTGCTCGTGTAGTGCGGGGATGGCACACCGGGCAAAATAGTGTCGGCTGGGGACCGAGTACCGAGGGACGGCCACCGCCATAAGATTGCGGAAGGATTCCGTCTCCACCAGCCTAAAAGGCAGCATTTCCAATGCAAGCAGTCGTGAAATGTGTCAATTTAGGACTGTGGCCTGTGGGGCGTTAGCTGCGAATTTCCGCTTTCGTTCAAAGGTCTGGGATATGGACAATTGAACGCTGCGGTGGGACGTGGACGTGGACGTTGATGCTGTTTCTTGAGAAACTGCCATAACAAGTGAAGACTGAGAGGAGGGGGCATCTTTACATGCAGTATGGACAGGGGGTTGCCTTGCACACACAACAGGGGGTTCTATTGCACGCACAACAGTGGAAGGAGCAGTGGTGACACCCGCTGACACTGGTCGTGGACCCTGGGTTTGGCCCTCAAAGTCGGGTGCTTTGCTGCCATGTGCCTGATCATGCTGGTGGTGGTCAGGCTGGTAGTTTTGTCACCCCTGCTGATGCTGGCATGGCAGGTGGAACATATGGCCTTTTTGGGGTTATCAGCAGAGTCTTTAAAAAAATTCCAGACTCTGGAAGACCTACCGCTTGTACTGGCAACGTCCCTCGTGTTGGTGTTACGGGGAACGGTTGCCTGCCTTCTGTCTACGGCCACCACACTGCTTCTTCCTGCCTGTTGGGGTACTCTGCCTCCCTCCCCCTGTGTGCTGCTGGCCTCACTCTGCATGTCCTCCTTCCACGTTGGGTCAGTTACTAGATCATCCACCACCTCCTCCTCTTCCACTTGCGCACCACGATCCTCCTCCTCACTTCCTGGCAATTGTGTCTCGTCATCGTCCACCTCTTGTGACAGATTGCCAATGTCGACTTCCTGTGGCCGTGGCTGTTCAAATATTTGGGCATCGCAACATGGGATCTCCTCTTCCACCACTTCAAGCGTATCAGGCGAGGGGCCCAAATATGGAAATGGACCAGTGAACAGCTCTTCAGAGTGTCCAAGTGTGGGATCACTTGCTGTCTGACGACACTCGGCATGGTGGGAGGAAGGAGCAGCAGGGTGAGGAGGAGTATGCTGTCGAGACTCACGGCTACTAAGAGTTGACCGTGTGGAAGACAGACCGGAGGTGGTGGTGCCCAGGTAACTGGAAGTATTATCTGCTAACCAATTAATAACCTGTTCACACTGATCAGTTCTCAATACTGGTGTTGTTCTGTGCTTTCCTAGTAATTCGGTCAAGAAGTGGGAGCGAGAAGATGTGGCTGTTGGTTGTGGCACATTTTCACCTTGGCCACGGCCCCATCCTCTGCACGAACCATCACCAAAACGTCCACTTCCACGTCCCTTGCCACGCGCCTTGCCCATTGTAAATGAAGTAAAATGGCTTACACTTGCACTATCAATGGAAAAAGGGTAATAAAGAGTAGATTAGAACCGTGGAAGAGGAAAACCACAGTTATTGTTTATTGGGGTATACCACACTTTTTTAAATAGAGATATTTGCGGCTGAACAGTGAGCGACACACTCAAACTGCTTTTTTTTTAGATACCAAAGGCCCAAAACTGGATAGTACAGCGATTTGACCTGTGGAACTGCAAAACCGCACTGGGATGTCGGGCCTACACAAGACTATTTTCAACAGATATATTTTTGTGTCACAACAGTCAGGAGACACTACTGTTTTTCTTTACGGAAAAAACTACCAAAACCTGAATAATAGAGATTTTTTACCGTGGGATGGCAAAACCACAGTTATTGTTTACTGGGGTATACCACACTTTCTTAAATAGAGATATTTGCGGCTGAACAGTGAGCGATACACTCAAACTGTTTTTTTTAGATACAAATAGCCCAAATGTGGATAATACAGAGGTTTGAACCGTGAAACTGCAAAGCCACACTTGTATTTCTCGGGCCTACACCAGACTATTTTCAACAGATATATTTGTGTCTGAACAATCAGGAGACACTATTTATTTTTTACGGCAAAAATGCCAAAAGCAGGATAATAGAGATTTTTTACTGTGGAACAGCAAAACCACAGTTATAATTTACTGGTGTATACCAGGCTTTTTAAAATATATATATATTTGCGGCTGAACAGTGAGGGACACACTCAAACTGTTTTTTTTAGATACAAATGGCCCAAAAGTGGATAATACAGAGGTTTGTACCGTGGAACTGCAAAACCACACTTGTATTTCTCGGGCCTACAACAGACTATTTTCAACAGATATATTTGTGTCTGAAAAATCATTGAGACACTATTACTTTTTTTTTTACAGCAAAAAATGCAAAAAGCAGGATCATAGAGATTTTTTACCGTGGAACAGCAAAAGCACACTTCTGTCTCTCTGGCCTACACCAGACTATTTTCAACAGATATATTTGTGTCTGAAAAATCAGGGAGACACTATTATTATTTTTATACAGCAAAAAATGCCAAAAACAGGATAATAGAGATGTTTTACCGTGGAACAGCAAAACCACAGTAATAATTTACTGGTGTATACCAGACTTTTTTAAATATATATATTTGCGGCTGAACAGTGAGCGACACACTCAAACTGTTTTTTTATAGATACAAATGGCCCATAGAACTGCAAAACCACACTTCTATTTCTCTGGCCTACACCAGACTATTTTCAACAGATATATTTGTGTCTGAAAAATCAGAGGCACACTTTTTTTTTTTGGGGGGGGGGGACACCAAAAGGTTAATAAGATGGGTATTTGTACATTGTGAAGGAGGAAAAAAAAAAGAGGATTTAGATAAAAAAAAAGTATTTTTCCTGGCCCCCGGGACCTTGAGCTAAGTCCAGCAATTTTAGCAACAGGAGCAGCACACAGGACTGTAATGCAGCGTTTTCTGGTATTACCACTGCGTCTCCTATACAGCCTACCTGCCTGCCTGATATACCTGGGATGGATATTAGTCCTGAGAAGGACTGTTTGTTTGATCTGGCAGCCTTTAAAGACCCTACACTAACTATTTTGCAGGATATATCTCTCCCTAAATCAGCAGCGCTGTCCCTACACTGTCTGATCCGGAGCGACTGTGTCCAAGATGGCGGCGCCTGGTTTTAAATACTCGAGGTGACGCTGTGTGGCCAGCCAATCACTGTAATGCCCACAAACAACATGGCTGCGGCATTACAGTGACTGGCTGGCAATCTCTGCATGTTCATTGGCTCTGTAAAGAGCGCCAAACATGCAGGGCGGAGACCCGAGCTCCCGCCCGAGTAAGCCGGAAATGCTCGGTGCTCGCCGAACATCCCGAGTAGCGTGATGCTCGGGCGAGTACCGAGCAGTGTCGAGCATGTTCGCTCAACACTAAGTCCTTTAATTGAAATAAACACACAATTCTTTATTGTTCTAAATTAAACCATACTTACCATCACGCCCATTCCAGCTGAAGCCAACGATCTCCTGCAATAAAAGAAAAATAATAAAGCAACATCATCCTTACCTTTCGATGGTTCCCAGGACAGTGCCAGCTCTGCTACATCGAAATGACAGGCTTGACCACAGCAGAAAGCTGCCATCCAGCCTGTCATCCCGCAGACACTGAGAAGCGCAGGCATGCTTGCGCTCCTCAGTGTCTGGCTGTGACGGCATCCAGATGAGCCAAGGTCATGTCCAATGAACTCAGCTCACCTCATGCAAAAAAAATTGATGTGGGGCTTCGCACTATATTTGTGTCCAGCCAGGTACAGCAAGCAGGAACGGGCTGCCCCCAACCACCAGTTGCCTATTTGTACCTGGCCGGACACAACAATATAGGGAAGCCCTTTTTTTCTTAATTATTTCATGAATTTCATGAAATAATTAAAAAAAAAAAAATACGTGGGGCTTCACCCTATTTTTGTGTCCAGCCAGGTACAACTAGGCAGCTGGGGGCTGGAATCCACAGCGGAGGGAGGCCCAAGCTTTCTGGTCCCCACCCGCTGCAAATTGCAGTCCGCAGCCACCCCGGAAAATGGCGCTGCACCCAACTCATCCAGGGCCCTGGTGCGGTGGCTCACTGGGTAATAAAGGGGTTAGGGCGAGCTTGGCATTATCAGCTGGCCCTAAGCCCGAAATTCATGGGGTCACACCAATATTAGACATGAACACCATGAATTTCTAGTAAAGTATTTACCATAACTTTGACTATGGGGTTAGTAATGGGGGTGTCTTATAGCCTTCCCAGGCTTCAAACATCTGCCCCAGCCGTCTGCTTAACCTCCGCTAGAGCCTAAAATTATGGGGAACCCCACGCCAATTTTTTTTAAAATAAATCCTTTATTTTAACATTAAATGACAAGTACAGTAATCAACACTATCACTGTACTTCTTATATATGTGACTGACATGTTTCTATCTATCTAATCTCTGTGTGATTCTCTATTCTTTCTGCTCTAAATTGTCGGGTACTGGTGTATGCCGCTGATGAATTGCCGGCTTTTCATGTTTCACTGTGAGCACTGTTCCCATCGATTTGGGCAATCACTGTAATGCCACAACCACCATGGCAGTGGCATTACAGTGAGTGGCAGACAATCCCTGCATGATTGGTGCTCTAAATAGCGCCAGACATGCAGGACATGCTTTTGGTGCACGAACAGTTATCGAACATAACCTCGAACAGCCGAATTTCTTTCAAATTCAGGTTCGTCGAACAACTCGAACACCGCCCAAAACAGCTCGAATTTGAGATTGGAGAGCAGTTCTAGTCGAACACCGCTCATCTCTAGTCTTTAGTGCCACAGGTGGTGTACTAACAGACCGTTGCATGCGCCTATCCTCCGATAACGTTGACTGGCTTACTTTTCTGAAAATGAACAAGGACTGTATCTCGCATGAATTTGCCAGTCCTCTTTCAGAATAAATAATTGGTTGGCAACAGTATCCAGGTCACCTGTTGTGTTCATGTTTCTACCACCTGAACTGTAATCCCTGAGCTCCAACACCGCTAGTTGCTGCTCAGAAGTGCCGTCTGCACAGTCAACGCTTGCTTCACTGTTACTGGGGTTCAGTAACGTCAGCTGTTCCCCTGCTGTTGGTCTGGCAATTTCTCCTGCTCTGTCCACATTCACACTACTACAGATTTTAAAGTTGCTCCAATTACACCTCTGGCTCCTCTGTTTTTAGTATTATCCCTGAGCTCCAATACCGCCAGTTGGCGCTCAAAAGTGCCGTCTGCACAGTAAACACTTGCTGCCGTGTTATTGGGGTTCAGTAACGTCAGTTGTTCCCCTGCTGTGTGTCCGGCAATTTCTCCTGCTCTGTCCACATCCACTGTACTACTAATTTAAAACTTACTCCAATTATACCTCTGGCTCCTCTGTTTTTAGTATTTACCCTGGGCTCCAACACCGCTAGTTGCTGCTCAGAAGTGCCGTCTGCACAGTCAACGCTTGCTCCAGTGTTATTGGGGTTCAGTAACGTCAGCTGTTCCCCTGCTGTGTGTCCGGCAATTTCTCCTGCTCTGTCCACATTCACACTACTACAGATTTGAAAGTTGCTCCAATTACACCTCTGGCTCCTCTGTTTTCAGTATTATCCCTGAGCTCCAACACCGCCAGTTGGCGCTCAGAAGTGCCGTCTGCACAGTCAACACTTGCTTCCTTGTTATTGGGGTTCAGTAACGTCAGTTGTTCCCCTGCTGTGTGTACGGCAATTTCTCCTGCTCTGTCCACATTCACACTACAACTGATTTTAAACTTGCTCCAATTAGGCCTCTGGCTCCACTCTGTTTTTAGTATTTACCCTGGGTTCCAGCACCACCAGCTGTTTCCCAGCAGTGTCTGTGGCACGGGTACTCCCTCCTGCCCAGCTTGGTTCCAGCACGCAGAGCTGTTTCCGGGTAGTGTCAACATCACTTTGCCTCCAATGCGCTGTCCTGTCGTGTTGTGGTTGGGTTAGCCGACTCTATGGTGCCTGCAGTTTTGGTGACTCCTATGTGGGATGTGGGATCTGGCAATGAAGGCTGGTTCCATAGTGCCAATAATGCAAGCACCCCCTGTAGGACTGTGTGTTTTGGTAACTGCGGCCGGCTCGCGGCCTTGCAACTTTTTTTTTCATGGGTACCTTCTGCTACCCATCCGGGTTCCAGTACCATCAGCTGGTTCTCGGCAGTGCCTTTGGCTTAGGTGCCTCCTTCTCGGTACCCAAATTCCACCAACGTCTGCTGGTCCTTGGTAGTGCTTTCTGGCACAGGTACCTCCTGCTTAGTAACTGAGTTCCAGTACCGTCAGCTGGTCCTCGGTAGTTCCATTGGCTCTTGTACCTTCTGCTACCCATCCTGGTTCCAGTACCATCAGCTGGTTTTCGGCAGGTCCTCAGCCTTCTTGTACCTTCTGCTACATTTCCAAGTTCAAGCTTTTTGAAATGGTTCTTGGTAATCACTCTGGATCTCCCTGATGAGGACCCTGAAGACGAGGACCCTGAAGACCACCCCGAAGAAGACGAGGACCCCGAAGACGAGGACCCTGAAGACGAGGACCCTGAAGACCACCCCAAAGTAGATGAGGACCCCGAAGACGAGGACCCTGAAGACCTCCCCGAAGAAGACGAGGACCCCGAAGACGAGGACCCTGTAGACGACGACCCTGAAGACCACCCCGAAGAAGATGAGGACCCCGAAAACGACGACCCTGAAGACGATGACCCTGAAGATCACCCCGAAGAAGACGCGGACCCCGAAGACGAGGACCCTGAAGACAACAACCCTGAAGACCACCCCGAAGAAGACCAAGATGATGACCCTGAAGAAGATGACCAAGAGGACAAAGAACAAGAAGACAACCACCAAGATACAGAAGAACTAGAGACAGAAAACCAAGTAGCAGAAGTACAAGAAGCTGCAGAACAAAAAGCAGAAGAACATTAAGCATAAGACTAAAAATCAGAGCAAAAGATATTATCTAAATTATAAGCAGAAGATGACTAAGCAGTGTATGGAGGTGAGTCCGTTCCTCCTCGTGGTGCCCCTGGAAAAGACCTGCTGCTGCAGGCCAAACTGAACGCAGACAAATCCTGTTGTAAATCTTTTGTGACGGGCAGAACGAAAGGTGTAATGTTTAAACTTTTATAGATAACAACTACAGGAATGCCAGTCACAAATAAGAATATGATGAAGAAGAAGAATATGAAGAAAATGAAGAAGTAGAATATGAAGAAGAATAATAGTTGAATAAGAAGAATATGAAGAATGTAAAAAAAAAGAATAATACGAAGAAGGTGAAGAAGAAGAAGATGAAGAAGGTGAAGAAGAAGTTGATGAAAAAGATGCTGATGCTGAGGATGATGAAGGAGAAAGTGTGGGAGAAGTAAAAAAGAAGGTGAAGAGCATGGAAGTAGTGAAACATAAATATCTGACAAAATATAAAAAAACTTAACATAGTCAATATTTCCGTAACTCAGAACGTCTTAAAAAAAATATTAATTCCTGCTATTCCATTTGATTGGGCTAAACCTCTATGCCGTTATTGTCTCCATCATCTCCCCCAATACATTCTACATTATTCTTAGTTGTTTTCCTTCATGTAGAATTAACCTACAAGGAAAGAAAGGGTTAGTTTTCTGTTACTTGGAATGCAAGTGCAAGTATGCAGCCAGCCACCCACCCACCCACCTACAGGCTGCAACACTAAACTGCCTGATTTCTGGGCAGCTTTTTGCACTTGAAATATGGCCTTTTAAGCTCGTGGAGGCGGAAGCTTTTCACAACCTCATGCCGACGGCGGCCGGGTGTCCATACTTGTTCCACAGCCGCCACTATATTTCCCGGTATCGCCTCCGCCTTCCACAAGCACGGGTCCCACAACATTACCCGTGCCCTCCCCAGTGCACTTACTGGGAAGGACCGCCTAACCACAAACACGTGGACAAGTGAATGTGGCCAGGGACGGTACGGAGCCAGTCTACAACTTTTTTTGCTGACATTTGTAATTAGCTCGGAAAAAGGACTGGCATAGTGGGAAACCCTATCTACCCTGCATGTCATTTCTCACAGGAAGTCCTGTAATGCAGCTTGTTGCAGAAGCAATGGCAGCCCGTCCAACATCAACTCGCCCTTGTCGGTGGTGCTTTGACACACACACATCTTTCTTTGCGCATTTAATTTCTTGAGTACAAAGTCTGACAATGGCCTGATCTGTAATGCGGTTTGAGAAATAACATGCATAAGCATGGCCTATTCACATTAAAAAAGCAGCCATAAAATGTCCGGGAACCTTCCTCCATGTTACGCTCACGCCCGGACTGACTGGCGTGAAAGTGGTTAGTGATCACACTGGACTATAAACCGAGGAGTGCCTGGAGGGGCGCAACTAAGTATCAACTCGGTTTGACCAAGGTCACACGGCGGCTCAGTCGACTCCATGAACCAGGGAGGGACAGAACAGAGGGACCTGGTGCTACTCCATGTCAGACCCCGGTCACAGCTGTTGACCTACACCATGGAATGCAGGAACAGGCAGGTTAGGCTGGCGTACAGATAGGTGGGTACTGGCAGGCCCGGCTGGTATGAAGACAGGTGGTTATTGGCAGGCACGGCTAGTATGCAGACAGGTGGGCACTGGCAGGCACGGCTGGCCTGCAGACAGGTGGGCACTGGCAGGCACAGCGGGCATGCAGACAGAAGGGTACTGGCAGGTAGGAACGCAGGCAGGATAGGGACCAGTACAGACTGGGACACAGGAACGGAGCCACAGGTGCGGTGGACAGCAGAGCAGAGCGAAACCGCAGATGTGGTGAACAAGCAGAGCAGAGCGAAACCGCCAATGCGGTGAACAAGCAGGGCGAAGCAAAACCGCAGTTGCGGCGAACAAGCAGAGCAGAGCAAAACTGCAGGTGCGGTGAACAAGCAGAGCAGAGCGGAACAGCAGGTGCGGTGAACAAGCAGAGCAGAGCGGAAAAGCAGGTGCGGTGAACAAGCAGAGCAGAGCGGAACCGCAGGTGCAGTGAACAAGCAGAGAAGAGCGGAACCACAGGTGTAGTGAGCAAGCAGAGCAGAGCGGAACCGCAGGTGCGGTGAACAAGCAGAGCAGAGCGGAACCGCAGATGCGGTGAACAAGCAGAGCAGAACGGAATCGCAGGTGCGGTGAACAAACAGCACAGAGCGGAACCGCAGGTGCGGTGAACAAGTAGGGCAGAACGGAACAGCAGGTGCGGTGAGCAAGTAGAGCAGAGCTGAACCGCAGGTGCGGTGAACAAGCAGAGCAGAGCAGAAACGCAGGTGCGGTGAACAAGCAGAGCAGAGCGGAACCGCAGGTGCGGTGAACAAGCAGGGCAGAGCGGAACCGCAGGTGCGGTGAACAAGCAGAGCAGAGCGGAATCGCAAGTGTGGTGAACAAGCAGAGAAGAGCGGAACCGCAGGTGCAGTGAACAAGCAGAGCAGAGCAGAACCGCAGTTGCAGTGAACAAGCAGAGCAGAAGTTGCAGGCAGACAGGACAGGGCTCTGTTCACATGGAACAGACTGGAAAATACAGGAAGATAGTTAGAACACAGGAGGTAGATACAGATGAAGGGAAAAGGGACAAATAGAACCAGATACATACAATGTACTTACAATGAAGTAGCGAGTGGACACAAAACTCACAAACAGAAGTACAGAGACAACGAGTTGGAGTTAGGTGCAGGTTCAGACACTGCAGGAAAAGGGAAGGTTCAGACATAGAGACAAACAGGTAACAGGCTAGGACACTGTTCAGACAGGAACTGAACCAGGAACAAGATACAGGAACGAGCCTGGGAACTCAGCCCCCAGGGTGGCGGAAACAGACTAGAAGTCACAGATACAGGCAATAGGCCTGGGTATACAGCCCCCAGGGTGGCGGAACAGACAAGATACAGGACAGGACCTGGCAACTCAGTAATAGGCTGGGGATGCATTACGACTGTGCACACTGTAGCTTTAAGAATCAGGAAGTAACAGCGCCGTCGCCCTAAGCCAGCAGACAAGAGACATACAAACAGCAGGTACTGAAGCAAAGTGTGCAGCCTGGCCTGATAGGTAAGATTGTGGTCTTGCATGGTGGGAGGTGGTAAGTCATGCAAGCATGCCACCAGGGATGTTACACCCCACACTTTTCTTAGCCAGGGCTGCTTTTCGGCAGGGTTGGATGGGCCCAACAGAGAACTGGAGACTCCTCCGGCAGGCCGTGGCTTCTCCTTCAGGAGAGTTCATAGTGCCAAGGTGAGGCCATGATGATGATACAGGCCACCATCTGCTTAGTTTTCTGTTACTTGGAATGCAAGTGCAAGTATGCAACCAGCCACTCACCCACCCACAGGCCGCAACACTAAACTGCCAGATTTCTGAGTAGCTTTTTGCACTTGAAATATGGCCTTTTAAGCTCGTGGAGGTGGAAGCTATTCATAACCTCATGGCGGCGGCGGCTGGGTTTCCATACTCGTTCCCCAGCCGCTACTATATTTCCCGGTATCGCCTCCGCCTTCCACAAGAACGGGTAACACAACATTACCTGTGCCCTCCCCAGTGTACTTACTGGAAGGACCGCCTAACCACAAATACTTGGACAGGTGAATGTGGCCAGGGACAGTACAGAGCCAGTCCACAATTTTTTTTGCTGACAGTTTTATTTAGCTCTGTGAAAGGACTGGCATAGAGGGAAACCCTATCTACCCTGCGTGTCATTTCTCACAGGAAAATCTGTAAATCTGCTTTCACTTGAAATGTGGCCTTTTAGGCTCATGGAGATGGAAGCTTTTCACAACCACATTCCTCATTCCTCGCGTCCATATTCGGTCCCCAGCTATCACTATTTCTCCCTGTGTTGTCTCCGTCTTCTACAAGAGCGGGTCCCTGAACATTACTGCTGGTACTTTTCTGAGTGAATTTGCTTGCCTCCTACAAGCCTGGAATATTTCCAGCAAACTATGATACGACGCCTTGGTATTAGCACTGTCCCCAGTACCAGTAGCGAAGCCATCCGCAATTTCCTTCTCAGGAATTTTATTTGGTAGACTGAGTGGCTGCACAAATACATTTTCTCACAAAGGAGCTGAAGATAGAGTGGCAGTAGGTGCAAGTTTCTCCAGCCTGTTAGATATTAGAGGGTGAACGGCTGCACATTGGATCAGTGGTTTCAGCACTGGGATCCTGGGTTCAAGTCCCAGCAAGGACAACATCTGCAAGGACTTTGTATGTTCTCCCCGTGTTTGTGTGTGTTTCCTCCTCAGTAAAAGAGCAGCCATAGAGTGTCCGGGAACCTTTCCACACACTTTTCTTAGCCAGGACTGCTTCTTTGCAGGGTTGGACGGTCCCACCAGAGAATCCTCTGGTGTGCCTTGGCTTCTACCTCAGGAGAGTTCATGATAGCGCTAACTTTGCAGCTGCTATGGGGCTCTTGAGCGGGGGGAGAAAGTTTAGCCCTCAGAATCAAATCCTCTTGTGGGCACAATGTTTTTCAATCTGAAATAGCTTCTCAGTGGGAGTTGTATTTCACCACAGCCATATTCTTTAGCTCAGTGAAAGGACTGGCATAGAGGGAAACCATATCTACCCCGGCTGTCATTTCTCTGTCACCAGGTTCCTCCCATTGCCACACATTACCATGCCTGGCTGTATGTTCAGCGTAGAGAGCCACAGATCAGGCTGCTGTGTTACAGCTTTCAACAACTCTGCAGCGCTGGGCGGTTTGTCAATTAAGCATTAAGCATGTTATCTTCAGCACAGCCTGTTGCCGCTTGGCCAAGGCAGTGCTGCAGTGCTGTCAGCTTGTGACTGATGTGGTCATTTCGGAGATGGAGGAGGAGGTGCATGAGCTGAACAATTTGATTACATTGTTGTTAAATTGGTGACGCTGTTTTTTATACTAAAGAAAGATCCTATTGTTGTGGTTTTTTTACGTTTTTTTTTTAAAGACAAATGCATTCACCGGGAAATGTCATTTTAACATTTTACAAACTTATCTGGCAATGTGGTGTGTGACACATCATCAGACACATCCTGTTTTATTTATGATGGAGGGACTCTGAAAGTAAAGTCATAAAGCCTATTTTTATAGGGACATCAGACGGCCCTTACTATTCTTAAAAGACCAGCAGTCGGCCCTAGCTATTGTTAGAGAACCATCACCGACTATGCTTTGTTGTTCCCATTAATAACAAGTGGGTCTACTAGACTGTTATTGCATATCCAGTGACTGCAAGGGCTGACAAAAATTTGGACGCAACCCAATACCCCTTTGAAGAGACATAGAGGAGGGTCTCAGTAAAAAAAATGTTCCCATTATAAAGGAACGGGTCTCATATAGTGGTAATGCCCATGCTGTGACTGCAAGGGCTGCCAAAATTTGGGAAAAACCCCACTAAGAATTTAAAAACGTATAGAGCAGGGCCACAGTAACAAGGTGCGACATGTTCCCATTAGAAAGGAGAGGGTCTGCTATACTGTTATAAGGTATGCAGTGAGTCCAATGGCTGACAATTTTAGGAAAAACCACACTAAGAATTTAAAGACACACAGAGCAGGGCCACAGTAACGAGTACAACATCTTCCCATTAGGAAGGAGAGAGTCTGCTATACAGTTATAGGGTATGCAGTGAGTCCAACGGCTGACCAATTTTAGTAGAAACACCACTAAAAATTTAAAGACACATAGAGCAGGGCCACAGTAACAAGGTGCGACATGTTCCCATTAGAAAGGAGAGGGTCTGCTATACAGTTATAGGTTATGCAGTGAGTCCAACGGCTGACAATTTTAGGAAAAACCCCACTAAGAATATAAAGACACACAGTACAGGGCCACAGTAACAAGGTACGACAAGTTCCCATTAGAAAGGAGAGGGTCTGCTATACAGTTATAGGGTATGCAGTTAGCCCAACGGCTGACAATTTTAGGAAAAACCCCACTAAGAATTTAAACACACATGGAGCAGGGCCACAGTAACAAGTCCGACATGTTCCCATTAGAAAGGAGACAGTCTGCCATACAGTTATAGGGTATGCAGTGAGTCCAACGGCTGACAATTTTAGGAAAAACCCCACTAAGAATTTAAAGACAAACAAAGCAGGGCCACAATAACAAGGTACAACATGTTCCCATTAGAAAGGAGAGGTTCTGCTATACAGTTATAGGGTTTGCAGTGAGTCCAACGGCTGACAATTTTAGGAAAAACCCCACTAAGAATTTAAAGACACACGGAGCAGGGCCACAGTAACAAGGTACGACATGTTCACATTAGAAAAGAGAAGGTCTGCTATACAGTTATAGGGTATGCAGTGAGTCCAACGGCTGACAATTTTAGGAAAAACACCACTAAGAATTTAAAGATACACAGAGCAGGGCCACAGTAACAAGGTACGACTTGTTCCCATTAGAAAGAGAGAGTTTGCTATACAGTTATAGGGCATGCAGTGAGTCCAACGGGTGACAATTTTAGGTGAAAACCCCACTAAGAATTTAAAGAAACATAGAGCAGGGCCACAGTAATGACAAATTCCCATTAGAAAGGAGAGAGTCTACCATAGTGTTGACCTATGCAGTGAATGCACGGGCTGCCAAAAATTTGAAGGCACTTTAATGCCCCTTGGAAGAGACGTGGAGGAGGGCCTCATAAATAAATGTTCCCATTAGAAAGGAGTGGACCCCCTATACTTGTAATGCCCATGCACTAAGTGTATGGGCTGACAAACATTTACCCCAGGGGGGTATACATGAACATACTGTCTAAAAAAAAATTTTTATGGGCATCATAAACACCCTTTAAAAAAATTAGGTGGGTGTTGCATCACGGACCACGGTCACCCTGGTGATATGGTAGTGAAGGATGAGGAGAGGGAGGAGGAGAAGGAGGAGGGCAAGAGCAAATAGCCAAAATCAGGAAGCGTATACCCATGTGTGGTTGCGAAAAGGTGCATGGGAATACACCTCCCAAGAAAAGACACTGGATTGGAGTTTATGTTACGCTGCTATCATTCGGTGGTGTTGAGAAGTCTGGCCCAATCCAGCCCTTGTTCATTTTTATAAGAGTCAGCCTGTTAGCATTTTCAGTTGACAGGCGGATGCGCTTATCAGTTATAATTCCACCAGCGGCACTAAAAACCCGCTCTGATAAAACGCTGGCGGCAGGGCAAGTGAGGACATCCAAGGCATAGAGAACCAGTTCATTCCACGTATCCAGCTTGGATACCCAATAATTATAAGGCACAGCGGAATCAAGGAGGACGTTGGTACGGTCGGCAAGGTACTCCCTCAGCATCATCCCAAACCTTTCGAGAGTACCCCGCGCCTCAGGGCCTGTCCGATGGAAGGGTCTGAGAAAACTCTCCCAGAACTTTCACAGTGTTCCCTTGCCTCTGCTGGATTGAAATTGTGTCTCTCTCGCCTGTACTCCTTGGTTGTTGAACGAAGTGTGCCCTCTGCTGCCAGCGTTTATAGATGGGAATTTTTTAATAGTTTCGCAACAAGGGCCTTCTGCTACAGCCCCATTTTTGTAGACTTGTCTGCCTCAGGAATAAGAAATATAAAGTTCTCCTTGTAGCGTGGGTCTAGAAGTGTCACCAACCAGTAATGACTGTCACCCAAAATTTTGAGAACGCGAGGGTTATAGGAAAGGCAGCGTAACATAAACTCGGCCATGCGTGCCAGACTACTAACAGGCAAGACTTCTGTGTCCTCACCAAGAGAATGACTGACCATGCTCTCCTCCTCCTCCTCCTTTCTGTACTCTGGCCATCCACGCTGAACAGACGGTATGACAGCTCTGCAGGTAGTACCGTCTATAGTGCATGAAACTAGCTCCTGTCCTTCCTCATCCTCCTCTTCCTCATTGTCACCCAAACCACGTTGGGATGAGATGAGGATTAGCTGTGTGTAATCACCTTGTATGGTTCCTTGCTCCATCTCATCGTGCTCCGCCTGCAATGCATCCTCTTTTATTGTGAGCAGAAAGCGTTTCAGAAGACAGAGAAGCGGGATGGTGACGCTAATTATGTCGTCATCGCCACTCACCATCTTGGTGGAGTCCTCAAAGTTTTGGAGGATGGTACATACAGTACAGACCAAAAGTTTGGACACACCTTCTCATTTATTGATTTTTTTGTATTTTCATGACTATGAGAATTGTACATTCACACTGAAGGCATCAAAACTATGAATTAACACATGTGGAATTATATACTTAACAAGAAAGTGTGAAACAACTGAAAATATGTCTTATATTCTAGGCTCTTAAAAAGTAGCCACCTTTTGCTTTGATGACTGCTTTGCACACTCTTGGCATTCTCTTGATGAGCTTCAAGAGGTAGTCACAGGAAAAGGTCTTCCAACAATCTTGAAGGAGTTCCCAGAGATGCTTAGCACTTGTTGGCCCTTTTGCCTTCACTCTGCGGTCCAGCTCACCCCAAACCATCTCGATTGGGTTCAAGTCTGGTGACTGTGGAGGCCAGGTCATCTGGTGTAGCACCCCATCACTCTCATTCTTGGTCAAATAGCCCTTACACAGCCTGGAGGTGTGTTTGGGGTCAATGTCCTGCTAAAAAAGAAATGATGGTCCAACTAAACACAAACCGGATGGAATAGCATGCCGCTGCAAGATGCTGTGGTAGCCATGCTGGTTCAGTATGTCTTAAATTTTGACTAAATCCCCAACAGTGTCACCAGCAAAGCAACCCACACCATCACACCTCCTCCTCCATGCATCACGGTGGGAACCAGGCATGTAGAGTCCATCCGTTCACCTTTTCTGTATCGCACAAAGACACGGTGGTTGGAACCAAAGATTTCAAATTTGGACTCATCAGACCAAAGCACAGATTTCCACTGGTCTAATGTCCATTCCTTGTGTTCTTTAGCCCAAACAAGTCTCTTCTGCTTGTTGCCTGTCCTTAGCAGTGTTTCCCAGCAGCTATTTTACCATGAAGGCCTGCTGCACAAAGTCTCCTCTTAACAGTTGTTGAAGAGATGTGTCTGCTGCTAGAACTCTATGTGGCATTGACCTGGTCTCTAATCTGAGCTGCTGTTAACCTGCGATTTCTGAGGCTGGTGAATCGGATAAACTTATCCTCAGAAGCACACGTGACTCTTGGTCTTCCTTACCTGGGGCGGTCCTCATGTGAGCCAGTTTCTTTGTAGCGCTTGATGATTTTTGCAACTGCACTTGGGGACACTTTCAAAGTTTTCCCAATTTTTCGCACTGACCGACCTTCATTTCTTAAAGTAATTATGGCCACTTGTTTTTCTTTACTTAGCTGCTTTTTTCTTGCCATAATACAAATTCTAACAGTCTATTCAGTAGGACTATCAGCTCTGTATCCACCAGACTTCTGCACAACACAACTGATGGTCCCAAACCCATTTATAAGGCAAGAAGTCCCACTTATTAAACCTGACAGGGCACACCTGTGAAGTGAAAACCATTTCCGGTGACTACCTCTTGAAGCTCATCAAGAGAATGCCAAGAGTGTACAAAGCAGTCATCAAAGCAAAAGGTGGCTACTTTGAATAACCTAGAATATAAGACATATTTTCAGTTGTTTCACACTTTTTTGTTAAGTATATAATTTCACGTGTGTTAATTCATAGTTTTGATGCCTTCAGTGTGAATGTACAATTTACATAGTCAAGAAAATACAGAAAAATCTTTAAATGAGAAGGTGTGTCCAAACTTTTGGTCTGTACTGTATATGTGATCTGTGTGACAGAGAAAACAGAGTTTTAAATACCTTGCCTGTAGGTAAGTAGTTTGACCAGCAAACTGCTGTGAATTGCTTCACTGACACACTGAAAGAAATTTTTAATGGAGGCCAGAAATGGCAGTATTTTCTGACAACGTATATGTGAGCCGTGTGACAGAGAAAACACAGTTTTAAATATCTGGCCTGTAGGTAACTGTTTTGAACAGCAAACCAGTGTCAAAAACTTTGCTGACACACTGAAAATTTTTTTTAATGGAGGCCAGAAATGGCAGTATTTTCTGACAACGTATATGTGATCTATGTGACGGAGAAAACACAGTTTTGATTAGATGGATTTTTAGTGCTGTAATATGGAAAGGACCTGGTTGTATTCTGCAGTGCCAACAAGCAAATGGCGCAGAAAAACCGTGTTCTCTGGATTGCTTTTTAAGCAAATAATGAGGATTAAGATACAAAAAAAATTATTCCTGGCTCCTGAGACATGGGCCTATTTCCAGAAATATCTAACAGCAGCAGCCGACAGAACTGGAATGGAGCTTCTTGTGCTATGTGCACTGCAGTCTGCTATATACACTGCCTGCCTGCCTATATACACTGCCTGCCTGATATCTCTACAGATGGATTAGTTAGTCCTTAAAAGGACTGTTTGTTAAGATGGATATGTGTAATGTATGGTTTTTCTCCCTACACTACCTAATAAACAAGCAAATCTCTCCCTAGCTCAGCAGCAGCACTCCCTACACTGTCTGATTCAGAGTGACTGTGAAGAGCATGGCGGCGCCAGGTCTGATATACACCTGATGACGCTGTGTGGCCAGCCAATCACTTTAATGCCACAACGAACATGGCTACGGCATTACAGTGCATGGTAGGCAATCCCTGCATGTTCATTGGCTCTCTAAAGAGCGCCAAACATGCAGGGAGGGGACGCGAGTTCCCGCCCGAGCAACCCAGAAATGCTCCCCGAGCTTGTCGAGCACCATGATGCTCGGGCGAGTACCGAGTAGTGGCAAGCACGTTCGCTCATCACTATTTAGTTTAAAAAATAGCGCCACCAATTTAACCTCAATGTAATCACATTGTTCAGCTCATGCACCTCCTCCTCCATGTCCGAAATGACCACATCAGTCACAAGCTGACAGCACTGCAGCACTGCCTTGGCCAAGCGGCAACAGGCTGTGCTGAAGATAACATGCTTAATGCTTAATTGACAAACTGCCCAGCGCTGCAGAGTTGTTGAAGGCTGAAACACAGCAGCCTGATCTGTGGCTCTCACCGCTGAACATACAGCCAGGCAAGGTTGTGTGTAACAATGGGTGGAAACTGATGACAGAGAAATGACAGCCGGAGAAGATACGGTTTCCCTCTATGCCAGTACTTTCACCAAGCTAAATACAACTCTCAGCAAAAAAAAGTTGTGGACTGGCTCCGTACCGTCCCTGGCCACATTCACCTGTCCACGTGTTTGTGGTTAGGCGGTCCTTCCAAGTAAGTGCACTGGGGAGGGCACGGGTAATGTTGTGGGACCCGTGTTTGTGGAAGGTGGAGGCGATACCGGGAAATATAGTGGCGGCTGAGGAACAAGTATGGACACCCAGCCGCCGCTGGCATGAGGTTGTGAAAAGCTTCCGCCTCCACGAGCTTAAAAAGCCATATTTCAAGTTCAAGCAGCTGCCCAGAAATCTGGCAGTTTAGTGTTGCGGCCTGTGGGTGGGTGAGTGACTGGCTGCATACTTGCACTTGCATTCCAAGTAGCAGAAAACTAAGCAGATGGTGGCCTCTATCATCATCATGGCCTCACCTCAGCACTATGTACTCTCCCAAAGGAGAAACCGGAGCCCGCCGGAGGACTCTCCAGTTCTCTGTTGGGTCCGTCCAACCCTGCCGAGAAGCAGCGTTGGCTAAGAAAAGTATGGCGGAAGCTTCCCGGGCACTCTTTGGCTGCTTTTTTAATGTGGATCGGCCATGCTTATGCATGTTATTTCTTAAACCGCATTGTCCAACTCTGTATTCAAGAAATTAAATGCGCAAAGAAAGATGTGTGTGTGCCCAAGCACCACCGACAAGTGCGAGTTGATGTTGTCGCAGTTTAGTATTGCAGACTGTGGTTGGGTCGGTGGCTGGCTGAATACTTGCACTTGCATTCCAAGGAATGGGGTAGGGACAACTGAACTCTGCACTGGGACAAGGACGTGGACGGTGATTGTTACAACGATAGGTGCATGGCGGGAGGCAACTTTGCATGCGCCAAGGATCACTTATGATCGGCACACTTTTAGGCAGTGACCTGCGAGTCAGAAATGCTTCCAGAGGTCTTCCCCATGCTGTTCCCATGTCTTTTCAGCACTGTATGCATGTGTCAGATGATGTGTCACACACCACATGGCAAGATAAGGTTGTAAAATGTTAAAATGACATTTCCCAGTGAATGCATTTGTCTTTGCTGAAAGCAATGCAAAAGTGCAAAAACGCATCAAAAATGCTACGTGTGAACACAGCCCAAGGTGTGGAGGAGTATTTTTGTTTTTGGTTATTTATTTTGCTTTATATACATTGTACATATCATGGAAAGGATGTTCCTTAACATATTTCCCAGGAAAATGCATTTTGGTTTAGTTTTGGTATGCTTTATTGTGAGTCCGTAAAAGTGGCGTAATACCTCTGACAACGTTGTTGACAGCAGTGACCTGAGAGTCAGAAATGCTTCCAGGGGCCTTCCCCATGCTGTTCCCATGTCATTTGAGCACTGTTCCCATTGATTTGGGCAATTTTTAGGCCCTCTGCAGACCGCCGGGGGGAGCCGCCTGAAAAATGCTCGAGCTTCCCATAGACTTACATTGGGCTCGTTGCTCGGGTCGAGCACCCGAGTGTTCCAATTTGCTTGACCCGAGCAACGAGCACCCGAGCATTTTAGTGCTCGCTCATCACTATATATAAACCAATATCAGATTTAGCAATCTCAAGTAACTTTTGATGCTAAGGATTACTAAATATTGAGTTGGAGCAGGTTGAGCAAACGGACAATAATTCTTAATTCTCATTACAATCCCTGATATGCTTTTTTAAATCTGCCATTGACCAGTCTTATTCTAAAGTGCCATTTTTAGAGCAGTGCTGTAATATAAGATGGTGCTGAAAGAAACACTATCACTCTCAATGCCCCTGCTTTTACCTTCCAGTTGTGGCATGGTGAGAAGCTGGTCTCATTCAGGCTAACAGGAAACTGTTCTACTGCAACTTCCTGCTTCTCCTCTCACTTGACATGTTGTGTGAGGTGAGATGGAAAGCTACTGACAGGTCTCTGCAAAATTTTAAAAAATGAGGTCTGTAGAAAAACAAAGAAACATAATGTAACCTACATTTCTAGGTTCGAGGATTAGGTTTAGTGTTTAATGACTATCAGACCTAAGACCTGACGATTGAGCCATGTCCTAACATAACAAAAAATAATTAAAAAAATAGAAGGCAAAGGGTGATATATTGTTATAGTTATCTCATAGTTTAGAATAACATTAACTTAAGTATATTTACAATGGGTGAAATAAGCATTGAACACATCACAAATTTTCTAAGTAAATATATATGTAAAGTTGCTATTGATATGAAATTCTCACCAGATGTCGGTAACAACCCATCCAATCCACACAGCAAAGAAATCAAACCACAAATGTCCATAAATTAAGTTATGTGTAATAACTAGTGTTGAGCGAACATGCTCGACACTGCTCGGTACTTGCCCGAGCATCAGGCTACTCGGGATGTTCGGCGAGCACCGAGCATTTCCGGGTTACTCGGGCGGGAGCTCGGGTTTCCGCCCTGCATGTTTGGCACTCTTTACAGAGCCAATGAACATGCAGGGATTGCCAGCCAGTCACTGTAATGCTGCAGCCATGTTGGTTGTGGGCGTTACAGTGATTGGCTGGCCGCACAGCGTCACCTCGAGTATTTAAAACCGGGCGTCGCCATCTTGGACACAGTCGCTCCGGATTTGACAGTGTAGGGACAGCGCTGCTGATTTAGGGAGAGATATAAACTGCGAAATAGTTAGTGTAGGGTCTGTAAAGGCTGCCAGAACAAACAAACAGTCCTTTTCAGGACTAATATTCATCCCAGATACCAGGCAGGCAGGCTGTATAGGAGACACAGTGGTTATACCAGCAAACGCTGCATTACAGTCCTGTGTGCTCCTGTTGCTGAAATTGCTGGACTTAGCACCAGGTGTCGGGGGCCAGGAAAAATCCTTTTTTTTTTCATCTAAATCCGCCTTTTTTTCCTCCTTCACACTGTACAAATACCCATCTTATTAACCTTTTGGTGTGTAACCCCCCCCCCAAAAAAAAAGCGTGTCTCTGATTTTTCAGACACAAATATAACTGTTGAAAATAGTCTGGTGTAGGCTAGAGAAACAGAAGTGTTGTTTTGCACTTCCACGGTTCAAACCTCCGTATTATCCATTTTGGGCCATTTGGTATATAAAAAAAAAACAGTTTGAGTGTGTCGCTCACTGTTCAGCCGCAAATATCTCTATTTAAAAAAGTGTGGTATACCCCAGTAAACAATAACTGTGGTTTTGCCATCCCACGTTAAAAAATCTCTATTATTCAGCTTTTGGTAGTTTTTTCCGTAAAGAAAAACAGTAGTGTCTCCTGACTGTTGTGAAACAAAAATATATCTTTTGAAAATAGTCTTGTGTAGGCCTGACATCCCAGTGTGGTTTCGCAGTTCCACGGGTCAAATCGCTGTACTATCCAGTTTTGGGCCTTTGGTATCTAAAAAAAAGCAGTTTGAGTGTGTCGCTCACTGTTCAGCCGTAAATATCTCTATTTAAAAAAGTGTGGTATACCCCAGTAAACAATAACTGTGGTTTTGCCATCCCACGGTAAAAAATCTCTATTATTCAGCTTTGGTAGTTTTTTCCGTAAAGAAAAACAGTAGTGTCTCCTGACTGTTGTGACACAAAAATATATCTGTTGAAAATAGTCTTGTGAAGGCCCGACATCCCAGTGTGGTTTCGCAGTTCCACGGGTCAAATCGCTGTACTATCCAGTTTTGGGCCTTTAGTATCTAAAAAAAAAGCAGTTTGAGTGTGTCGCTCACTGTTCAGCCGCAAATATCTCTATTTAAAAAAGTGTGGTATAACCCAGTAAACAATAACTGTGGTTTTCCTCTTCCACGGTTCTAATCTACTCTTTATTACCCTTTTTCCATTGATTGTGCAAGTGTAAGCTATTTTACTTCATTTACAATGGGCAAGGCGCGTGGCAAGGGACGTGGAAGTGGACGTTCTGGTGATGGTTCGTGCAGAGGACCGGGCCGTGGCCAAGGTGAAAATGTGCCACAACCAACAGCCACATCTTCTCGCTCCCAATTCTTGACCGAATTACTAGGGAAGCAAAGAACAACACCAGTATTGAGAACTGATCAGTGTGAACAGGTTATTAATTGGATAGCAGATACTACTTCCAGTTACCTGGGCACCACCACCTCCGGTCTGTCTTCCACACGGTCAACTCTTAGTAGCCGTGAGTCTCGACCGCATACTCCTCCTCACCCTGATGCTCCTTCCTCCCACCATGCCGAGTGTCGTCAGACAGCAAGTGATCCCACACTTGGACACTCTGAAGAGCTGTTCACTGGTCCATTTCCATATTTGGGCCCCTCACCTGATATGCTTGAAGTGGTGGAAGAGGAGATCCCATGTTGCGATGCCCAAATATTTGAACAGCCACGGCCACAGGAAGTCGACATTGGCAATCTGTCGCAAGAGGTGGACAATGACGAGACACAATTGCCAGGAAGTGAGGAGGAGGATCATGGTGCGCAAGTGGAAGAGGAGGAGGTGGTGGATGATCTAGTAACTGACCCAACGTGGAAGGAGGACATGCAGAGTGAGGCCAGTAGCACACAGGGGGAGGGAGGCAGAGTACCCTAACAGGCAGGAAGAAGCAGTGTGGTGGCTGAAGACAGAAGGCAGGCAACCGTTCCCCATAACACCAACACGAGGGACATTGCCAGTACAAGCGGTAGGTCTTCCAGAGTCTGGAATTTTTTTAAAGACTCTGCTGATAAACCCAAAAAGGCCATATGTTCCACCTGCCATACCAGCATCAGCAGGGGTGACAAAACTACCAGCCTGACCACCACCAGCATGATCAGGCACATGGCAGCAAAGCACCCGACTTTTTGGGGCGAAACCCAGGGTCCACGACCAGTGTCAGCGGGTGTCACCACTGCTTCTTCCACTGTTGTGCATGCAATAGAACCCCCTGTTGTGTGTGCAAAGCGATCCCCTGTCCATACTGCATGTAAAGATGCCCCCTCCTCTCAGTCTTCACTTGTTATGGCAGTTTATCAAGAAACAGCATCAACGTCCACGTCCACGTCCCACCGCAGCGTTCAATTGTCCATATCCCAGACCTTTGAAGGAAAGCGGAAATTCGCAGCTAAAGCCCCACAGGCCACAGTCCTAAATTCGCACATTTCACGACTGCTTGCGTTGGAAATGCTGCCTTTTAGGCTGGTGGAGACGGAATCCTTCCGCAATCTTATGACGGTGGCCGTCCCTCGGTACTAGGTCCCCAGCCGACACTATTTTGCCCGGTGTGCCATCCCCGCACTACACAAGCACGTGTCCCAGAGCATCTGCCGTGCCCTCAACAGCGCAGTTACTGGGAGAGTCCACCTGACAACGGACACATGGACAAGTGCTTGTGGCCAGGGATGGTACATCTCTCTGACGGCACACTGAGTAAACGTAGTGGAAGCCGGGACCCAGTCGGACCTTGGGACGGAACACATCCTCCCCATACCGAGGATTGCGGGCCCTATGTCAGTCAGAGTTGCCCCCACTGTGTACAGCTCCTGCGCATCCTCCTCCTCCTCCTCAAGTTCAGCCTCCATCTCAGATATCACCACATAAGTTACAAGCTGGGAGCATTGCAGTACTGCCTCCGCCAAGCGGCAACAGGCTGTGCTGAAACTCAAAAGCTTAGGTGATAAACCTCACACTGCTTGTGACTTGTGGACAGCTGTGAAAGAGCAGGCAGATCTGTGGCTGAGACCGCTGAACCTACATCCCGGCATGGTCGTGTGTGACACTGGCCGTAACCTGGTGGCGGCTCTGGGGCGAGGTGAGATCACACACGTACCATGCCTGGCTCATGTGCTTAACCACGTGGTTCAGCGGTTTCTTAAATCGTACCCCGAGTTGCCAGATCTGTTCGTGAAAGTACGCCGCCTGTCAGCTCATTTTCGCAAGTCTGCTACAGCTTCCGCCGCCCTTGCTGTGTTGCAGCAGCGTTTGCAGCTTCCGGCACACCGACTGGTGTGTGATGTCCCCACACGTTGGAACTCTACCCTCCACATGTTGCAAAGGATTTGTGAGCAGAAGAGAGCAGTTGTGGAGTACCAGCTGCAACAAGGCCGTCGATATTCAGGTCAGACTCCACACATAAGACCTCAGGAGTTTACCTGGATGTCTGACGTATGTACCATCCTGACAAACTTTGAGGAGGCCACCAAGATATTGAGTGGCGATGACGCCATCATTAGTGTCAGCATCCCACTTGTCTGTCTTTTGCAACGCTCTCTGCAGAGAATTAAAGAGGAGGCTTTGCAGCCAGAGTATGATGAGATGAATCAAGAAGACGTAGCGGGCGATTACACACAGCCCAGCCTCATCTCATCCCAACATGCATTGGGGGACAATGAGGGAGTGGAGGAGGAGGATGAGGAGGAGGATGAACTGGAGCTGCTATCATGCGTTGTAGACGGTAGTACCTGTACAAGTGTCATACCGTCGGTTCAGCGTGGGTGGACTGATGAGAGGGGGGAGGAGGAGGAGAGCATGGTCAGTCATCATCTTGGTGAGGACACGGAAATCTTGCCCGTTACCAGTCTGGCACGCATGGCTGACTTTATGTTACGCTGCCTTAACCGTGACCCTCGCGTTGTCAAAATGTTGGGTGACAGTCATTACTGGTTGGTGACACTTGTAGACCCCCGCTACAAGGAGAACTTTCACTGTCTTATTCCTGAGGTGCAGAGGTCTACAAAAATGGGGCAGTACCAGAAGGCCCTTGCTGCAGAATTCTTAAAAAAATTCCCATCTGAGCACGCTAGCGGCAAAGGTCACAGTTCTTTGCCCAACCAAGGCGTACAGGCGAGAGAGATGCAGCTCCAATCCAGCAGAGGCAGGGGAACACTGTCAACGTTCTGGGACAGTTTTCTGACACCCGCCCAGCTTACAGGCCCCGAGGCGCGGGATACTCTCACAAGGAGTGGAAAGTTTCAAAAGATGGTGAGGGAGTACCTTGCCGACCGTACCAACGTCCTCCGTGATTCCTCTGTGCCTTTTAATTATTAGGTATCCAAGCTGGACACTTGGAATGAACTCGCTCTGTATGCCTTGGAGGTCCTGGCCTGCCCTGCCACTAGCGTGTTATCGGAGCGTGTTTTTAGTGCCACTGGGGGAATTATAACTGATAAGCGCACTCGCCTGTCAACTGACAATGCTGACAAGCTGACCCTTATCAAAAAGAACAAGGGCTGGATTGGACCAGACTTCTCATCACCACCAAATGACAGCAGAGTAACATAAAGTCAAATCCACTGTGTTATTTCGGGAGGTGTATTCACATGCACCACTTCACACCCACACATGGGTATACGCTTCCTCATTTCGGCTGTTTTATCTTCTTCTCCTTATCTTCAGCCTCCACCACCACTATAACACCAGTGTGCCAGCATTGCAAGTTCCTCCATACTTATTTTTGGCAGCTTTGCTTGCAAGACATAAGCAAATACTATGGGACACCCACTCCCCAATAATGGGACTTATGTTTGTAATATGCTGTACTGCATGGCTCTTGTAAGGGGCATTGCAAGTTGCTCCGTCCTAATTTTTTGCAGCTTTTGCTTGGAAAGCATAAGCAAATTCTACAGGACACCCACTCCCCAATAATGGGACTTATGTTTGTAATATGCTGTATTGCATGGCTCTTGTAAGGAGCATTGCAAGTTGCTACATCCTAATTTTTGGCAGCTTTTGCTTGGAAAGCATAAGCAAATACCATGAGACACCCACTCCCCAATAATGGGACTTATGTTTGTAATATGCTGTACTGCATGGCTCTTTTAAGGGGCATTGCAAGTTGCTCCGTCCTAATTTTTGGCAGCTTTTGCTTGGAAAGCATAAGCAAATACTATGGGACACCCACTCCCCAATAATGGGACTTATGTTTGTAATATGCTGTACTGCATGGCTCTTGTAAGGGGCATTGCAAGTTGCTCCATCCTAATTTTTGGCAGCATTTGCTTGGAAAGCATAAGCAAATACTATGGGACACCCACTCCCCAATAATGGGACTTATGTTTGTAATATGCTGTACTGCATGGCTCTTGTAAGGGGCATTGCAAGTTGCTCTGTCCTAATTTTTGGCAGCTTTTGCTTGCAAGGCATAAGCAAATACTATGGGACACCCACTCCCCAATAATGGGACTTATGTTTGTAATATGCTGTACTGCATGGCTCTTGTAAGGGGCATTGCAAGTTGCTCCGTCCTAATTTTTGGCAGCTTTTGCTTGGAAGGCATAAGCAAATACTATGGGACACCCACTCCCCAATAATGGGACTTATGTTTGTAATATGCTGTACTGCATGGCTCTTGTAAGCGGCATTGCAAGTTGCTCCATCCTAATTTTTGGCAGCTTTTGCTAGGAAAGCATAAGCAAATACCATGGGACACCCACTCCCCAATAATGGGACTTATGTTTGTAATATGCTGTACTGCATGGCTCTTGTAAGCGGCATTGCAAGTTGCTCCATCCTAATTTTTGGCAGCTTTTGCTAGGAAAGCATAAGCAAATACCATGGGACACCCACTCCCCAATAATGGGACTTATGTTTGTAATATGCTGTACTGCATGGCTCTTGTAAGGGGCATTGCAAGTTGCTCCGTCCTAATTTTTGGCAGCTTTTGCTTGGAAGGCATAAGCAAATACTATGGGACACCCACTCCCCAATAATGGGACTTATGTTTGTAATATGCTGTACTGCATGGCTCTTGTAAGCGGCATTGCAAGTTGCTCCATCCTAATTTTTGGCAGCTTTTGCTAGGAAAGCATAAGCAAATACCATGGGACACCCACTCCCCAATAATGGGACTTATGTTTGTAATATGCTGTACTGCATGGCTCTTGTAAGGGGCATTGCAAGTTGCTCCGTCCTAATTTTTGGCAGCTTTTGCTTGGAAGGCATAAGCAAATACTATGGGACACCCACTCCCCAATAATGGGACTTATGTTTGTAATATGCTGTACTGCATGGCTCTTGTAAGCGGCATTGCAAGTTGCTCCATCCTAATTTTTGGCAGCTTTTGCTAGGAAAGCATAAGCAAATACCATGGGACACCCACTCCCCAATAATGGGACTTATGTTTGTAATATGCTGTACTGCATGGCTCTTGTAAGGGGCATTGCAAGTTGCTCCATCCTAATTTTTGGCAGCATTTGCTTGGAAAGCATAAGCAAATACTATGGGACACCCACTCCCCAATAATGGGACTTATGTTTGTAATATGCTGTACTGCATGGCTCTTGTAAGGGGCATTGCAAGTTGGTCTGTCCTAATTTTTGGCAGCTTTTGCTTGCAAGGCATAAGCAAATAGTATGGGACACCCACTCCCCAATAATGGGACTTATGTTTGTAATATGCTGTACTGCATGGCTCTTGTAAGGGGCATTGCAAGATGCTCCGTCCTAATTTTTGGCAGCTTTTGCTTGCAAGGCATAAGCAAATACTATGGGACACCCACTCCCCAATAATGGGACTTATGTTTGTAATATGCTGTACTGCATGGCTCTTGTAAGCGGCATTGCAAGTTGCTCCATCCTAATTTTTGGCAGCTTTTGCTTGCAAGGCATAAGCAAATACTATGGGACACCCACTCCCCAATAATGGGACTTATGTTTGTAATATGCTGTACTGCATGGCTCTTGTAAGGGGCATTGCAAGTTGATCCATACTAATTTTTGGCAGCATTTGCTTGGAAAGCATAAGCAAATACTTTGGGACTTCCACTCCCCAATAATGGGACTCATGTTTGTAATATGCTGTACTGCATGGCTCTTGTAAGGGGCATTGCAAGTTGCTCCATCCTAATTTTTGGCAGCTTTTGCTTGGAAAGCATAATCAATTACTATGGGAGACCCACTCCCCAATAATGGGACTTATGTTTGTAATATGCTGTGCTGCATGGCTCTTGTAAGGGGCATTGCAAGTTGCTCCGTCCTAATTTTTGGCAGCTTTTGCTTGCAAGGCATAAGCAAATACAATGGGACACCCACTCCCCAATAATGGGACTTATGTTTGTAATATGCTGTACTGCATGGCTCTTGTAAGGGGCATTGCAAGTTGCTCCATCCTAATTTTTGGCAGCTTTTGCTTGGAAAGCATAAGCAAATACCATGGGACACCCACTCCCCAATAATGGGACTTATGTTTGTAATATGCTGTACTGCATGGCTCTTGTAAGGGGCATTGCAAGTTGCTCCGTCCTAATTTTTGGCAGCTTTTGCTTGCAAGGCATAAGCAAATACTATGGGACACCCACTCCCCAATAATGGGACTTATGTTTGTAATATGCTGTACTGCATGGCTCTTGTAAGCGGCATTGCAAGTTGCTCCATCCTAATTTTTGGCAGCTTTTGCTTGCAAGGCATAAGCAAATACTATGGGACACCCACTCCCCAATAATGGGACTTATGTTTGTAATATGCTGTACTGCATGGCTCTTGTAAGGGGCATTGCAAGTTGCTCCATCCTAATTTTTGGCAGCATTTGCTTGGAAAGCATAAGCAAATACATTGGGACTTCCACTCCCCAATAATGGGACTCATGTTTGTAATATGCTGTACTGCATGGCTCTTGTAAGGGGCATTGCAAGTTACTCCATCCTAATTTTTGGCAGCTTTTGCTTGGAAAGCATAATCAATTACTATGGGAGACCCACTCCCCAATAATGGGACTTATGTTTGTAATATGCTGTATTGCATTGCTCTTGTAAGGGGCATTGCAAGTTGCTCCGTCCTAATTTTTGTCAGCTTTTGCTTGGAAAGCATAAGCAAATACTATGGGACACCCACTCCCCAATAATGGGACTTATGTTTGTAATATGCTGTACTGCATGGCTCTTGTAAGGGACATTGCAAGTTGCTCCGTCCTAATTTTTGGCAGCTTTTGCTTGCAAGGCATAAGCAAATACTATGGGACACCACTCCCCAATAATGGGACTTATGTTTGTAATATGCTGTACTGCATGGCTCTTGTAAGGGGCATTGCTATTTGCTCCGGCCTAATCTTTGGCAGCTTTTCCTTGCAAGTCATAAGCAAATACAATGGGATACCCACTCCGCAATGATGGGACTTATGTTTGTAATATGCTGTACTGCATGGCTCTTGTAAGGGGCATTGCAAGTTGCTCCATCCTAATTTTTGGCAGCTTTTGCTTGTAAAGCATAAGCAAATACCATTGGACACCCACTCCCCAATAATGAGACTTAAGTTTGTAATATGCTGTACTGCATGGCTCTTGTAAGGGGCATTGCGAGTTGCTCCGTCCTAATTTTTGGCAGCTTTTGCTTGGAAAGCATAAGCAAATACTATGGGAGACCCACTCCCCAATAATGGGACTTATGTTTGTAATATGCTGTACTGCATGGCTCTTGTAAGGGGCATTGCAAGTTGATCCATCCTAATTTTTGGCAGCTTTTGCTTGGAAAGCATAAGCAAATATTATGGGAGACCCACTCCCCAATAATGGGACTTATGTTTGTAATATGCTGTACTGCATGGCTCTTGTAAGGGGCATTGCAAGTTGCTCCGTCCTAATTTTTGGCAGCTTTTGCTTGGAAAGCATAAGCAAATACTATGGGACACCCACTCCCCAATAATGGGACTTATGTTTGTAATAAGCTGTACTGCATGGCTCTTGTAAGGGGCATTGCAAGTTTCTCCGTCCTAATTTTTGGCAGCTTTTGCTTGCAAGGCATAAGCAAATACTATGGGACACCCACTACCCAATAATGGGACTTATGTTTGTAATATGCTGTACTGCATGGCTCTTGTAAGGGGCATTGCAAGTTGCTCCGTCCTAATTTTTGGCAGCTTTTGCTTGGAAAGCATAAGCAAATACCATGGGACACCCACTCCCCAATAATGGGACTTATGTATGTAATATGCTGTACTGCATGGCTCTTGTAAGGGGCATTGCAAGTTGCTCCGTCCTAATTTTTGGCAGCTTTTGCTTGGAAAGCTTAAGCAAATACTATGGGACACCCACTCCCCAATAGTGGGACTTATGTTTGTAATATGCTGTACTGCATGGCTCTTGTAAGGGGCATTGCAAGTTGCTCCATCCTAATTTTTGGCAGCATTTGCTTGGAAAGCATAAGCAAATACTATGGGACACCCACTCCCCAATAATGGGACTTATGTTTGTAATATGCTGTACTGCATGGCTCTTGTAAGGGGCATTGCAAGTTCCTCCATCCTAATTTTTGGCAGCATTTGCTTGGAAAGCATAAGCAAATACTATGCGACACCCACTCCCCAATAATGGGACTTATGTTTGTAATATGCTGTACTGCATGGCTCTTGTAAGGGGCATTGCAAGTTGCTCCCTCCTAATTTTTGGCAGCTTTTGCTTGCAAGGCATAAGCAAATACTATGGGACACCCACTCCCCAACAATGGAACTTATGTTTGTAATATGCTGTACTGCATGGCTCTTGTAAGCGGCATTGCAAGTTGCTCCATCCTAATTTTTGGCAGCTTTTGCTAGGAAAGCATAAGCAAATACCATGGGACACCCACGCCCCAATAATGGGACTTATGTTTGTAATATGCTGTACTGCATGGCTCTTGTAAGGGGCATTGCAAGTTGCTCCATCCTAATTTTTGGCAGCATTTGCTTGGAAAGCATAAGCAAATACTATGGGACACCCACTCCCCAATAATGGGACTTATGTTTGTAATATGCTGTACTGCATGGCTCTTGTAAGGGGCCTTGCAAGTTGGTCTGTCCTAATTTTTGGCAGCTTTTGCTTGCAAGGCATAAGCAAATACTATGGGACACCCACTCCCCAATAATGGGACTTATGTTTGTAATATGCTGTACTGCATGGCTTTTGTAAGGGGCATTGCAAGTTGCTCCATCCTAATTTTTGGCAACTTTTGCTTGGAAAGCCTAAGCAAATACTATGGGAGACCCACTCCCCAATAATGGGACTTATGTTTGTAATATGCTGTACTGCATGGCTCTTGTAAGGGGCATTGCAAGTTGCTCCGTCCTAATTTTTGGCAGCTTTTGCTTGGAAAGCATAAGCAAATACTATGGGACACCCACTCCCCAATAATGGGACTTATCTTTGTAATATGCTGTACTGCATGGCTCTTGTAAGGGGCATTGCAAGTTGCTCCGTCCTAATTTTTGTCAGCTTTTGCTTGGAAAGCATAAGCAAATACTATGGGACACCCACTCCCCAATAATGGGACTTATGTTTGTAATATGCTGTACTGCATGGCTCTTGTAAGGGGCATTGCAAGTTGCTCCATCCTAATTTTTGGCAGCATTTGCTTGGAAAGCATAAGCAAATACTATGGGACACCCACTCCCCAATAATGGGACTTATGTTTGTAATATGCTGTACTGCATGGCTCTTGTAAGGGGCATTGCAAGTTGCTCCATCCTAATTTTTGGCAGCTTTTGCTTGCAAGGCATAAACAAATACTATGGGACAACCACTCTCCAATAATGGGACTTATTTTTGTAATATGCTGTACTGCATGGGTCTTGTAAGGGGCATTGCAAGTTGCTCCGTCCTAATTTTTGGCAGCTTTTGCTTGCAAGGCATAAGCAAATACAATGGGACACCCACTCCCCAATAATGGGACTTATGTTTGTAATATGCTGTACTGCATGGCTCTTGTAAGGGGCATTGCAAGTTGCTCCGTCCTAATTTTTGGCAGCTTTTGCTTGGAAAGCATAAGCAAATACCATGGGACACCCACTCCCCAATAATGGGACTTATGTATGTAATATGCTGTACTGCATGGCTCTTGTAAGGGGCATTGCAAGTTGCTCCGTCCTAATTTTTGGCAGCTTTTGCTTGGAAAGCTTAAGCAAATACTATGGGACACCCACTCCCCAATAGTGGGACTTATGTTTGTAATATGCTGTACTGCATGGCTCTTGTAAGGGGCATTGCAAGTTGCTCCATCCTAATTTTTGGCAGCATTTGCTTGGAAAGCATAAGCAAATACTATGGGACACCCACTCCCCAATAATGGGACTTATGTTTGTAATATGCTGTACTGCATGGCTCTTGTAAGGGGCATTGTAAGTTCCTCCATCCTAATTTTTGGCAGCATTTGCTTGGAAAGCATAAGCAAATACTATGCGACACCCACTCCCAATAATGGGACTTATGTTTGTAATATGCTGTACTGCATGGCTCTTGTAAGGGGCATTGCAAGTTGCTCCATGCTAATTTTTGGCAGCTTTTGCTTGCAAGGCATAAGCAAATACTATGGGACACCCACTCCCCAATAATGGGACTTATGTTTGTAATATGCTCTACTGCATGGCTCTTGTAAGGGGCATTGCAAGTTGCTCCGTCCTAATTTTTGGCAGCTTTTGCTTGCAAGGCATAAGCAAATACTATGGGACACCCACTCCCCAATAATGGGACTTATGTTTTTAATATGCTGTTCTGCATGGCTCTTGTAAGGGGCATTGCAAGTTGCTCCATCCTAATTTTTGGCAGCTTTTGCTTGGAAAGCATAAGCAAATACCATGGGACACCCACTCCCAATAATGGGACTTATGTTTGTAATATGCTATACTGCATGGCTCTTGTAAGGGGCATTGCAAGTTGCTCCATCCTAATGTTTGGCAACTTTTGCTTGGAAAGCCTAAGCAAATACTATGGGAGACCCACTCCCCAATAATGGGACTTATGTTTGTAATATGCTGTACTGCATGGCTCTTGTAAGGGGCATTGCAAGTTGATCCATCCTAATTTTTGGCAGCTTTTGCTTGGAAAGCATAATCAAATACTATGGGACACCCACTCCCCAATAATGGGACTTATGTTTGTAATATGCTGTACTGCATGGCTCTTGTAAGGGGCATTGCAAGTTGCTCCGTCCTAATTTTTGGCAGCTTTTGCTTGGAAAGCATAAGCAAATAATATGGGACACCCACTCCCCAATAATGGGATTTATCTTTGTAATATGCTGTACTGCATGGCTCTTGTAAGGGGCATTGCAAGTTGCTCCGTCCTAATTTTTGCAGCTTTTGCTTGGAAAGCATAAGCAAATACTAGGGGACACCCACTCCCCAATAATGGGACTTATGTTTGTAATATGCTGTACTGCATGGCTCTTGTAAGGGGCATTGCAAGTTGCTCCATCCTAATTTTTGGCAGCATTTGCTTGGAAAGCATAAGCAAATACTATGGGACACCCTCTCCCCAATAATGGGACTTATGTTTGTAATATGCTGTACTGCATGGCTCTTGTAAGGGGCATTGCAAGTTGCTCCATCCTAATTTTTGGCAGCTTTTGCTTGCAAGGCATAAACAAATACTATGGGACACCCACTCTCCAATAATGGGACTTATTTTTGTAATATGCTGTACTGCATGGCTCTTGTAAGGGGCATTGCAAGTTGCTCCGTCCTAATTTTTGGCAGCTTTTGCTTGCAAGGCATAAGCAAATACAATGGGACACCCACTCCCCAATAATGGGACTTATGTTTGTAATATGCTGTACTGCATGGCTCTTGTAAGGGGCTTTGCAAGTTGCTCCATCCTAATTTTTGGCAGCTTTTGCTTGGAAAGCATAAGCAAATACATTGGGACACCCACTCCCCAATAATGGGACTTATGTTTGTAATATGCTGTACTGCATGGCTCTTGTAAGGGGCATTGCAAGTTGCTCCATCCTAATTTTTGGCAGCATTTGCTTGGAAAGCATAAGCAAATACTTTGGGACTCCCACTCCCCAATAATGGGACTTATGTTTGTAATATGCTGTACTGCATGGCTCTTGTAAGGGGCATTGCAAGTTGCTCCATCCTAATTTTTGGCAGCTTTTGCTTGGAAAGCATAATCAATTACTATGGGAGACCCACTCCCCAATAATGGGACTTATGTTTGTAATATGCTGTACTGCATGGCTCTTGTAAGGGGCATTGCAAGTTGCACAGTCCTAATTTTTGTCAGCTTTTGCTTGGAAAGCATAAGCAAATACTATGGGACACCCACTCCCCAATAATGGGACTTATGTTTGTAATATGCTGTACTGCATGGCTCTTGTAAGGGGCATTAAAAGTTGCTCCGTCCTAATTTTTGGCAGCTTTTGCTTGCAAGGCATAAGCAAATACTATGGGACACCCACTCCCCAATAATGGGACTTATGTTTGTAATATGCTGTACTGCATGGCTCTTGTAAGGGGCATTGCAAGTTGCTCCGTCCTAATTTTTGGCAGCTTTTGCTTGGAAAGCATAAGCAAATACTATGGGACACCCAGTCCCCAATAATGGGACTTATGTTTGTAATAAGCTGTACTGCATGGCTCTTGTAAGGGGCATTGCAAGTTGCTCCGTCCTAATTTTTGGCAGCTTTTGCTTGCAAGGCATAAGCAAATACTATGGGACACCCACTCCCCAATAATGGGACTTATGTTTGTAATATGCTGTACTGCATGGCTCTTGTAAGGGGCATTGTTATTTGCTCTGGCCTAATTTTTGGCAGCTTTTGCTTGCAAGTCATAAGCAAATACAATGGGACACCCACTCCCCAATGATGGGACTTATGTCTGTAATATGCTGTACTGCATGGCTCTTGTAAGGGGCATTGCAAGTTGCTCCGTAGTAATTTTTGGCAGCTTTTGCTTGGAAAGTATAAGCAAATATAATGGGCCACCCACTCCCCAATAATGGGACTTATGTTTGTAATATGCTGTACTGCATGGCTCTTGTAAGGGGCATTGCAAGTTGCTCCATCCTAATTTTTGGCAGCTTTTGCTTGGAAAGCATAAGCAAATACTATGGGAGACCCACTCCCCAATAATGGGACTTATGTTTGTAATATGCTGTACTGCATGGCTCTTGTAAGGGGCATTGCAAGTTGCTCCGTCCTAATTTTTGGTAGCTTTTGCTTGCAAGGCATAAGCAAATACTATGGGACACCCACTCCCCAATAGTGGGACTTATGTTTGTAATTTGCTGTACTGCATGGCTCTTGTAAGGGGCATTGCTATTTGCTCCGGCCTAATTTTTGGCAGCTTTTGCTTGCAAGTCATAAGCAAATACAATGGGACACCCACTCCCCAATGATGGGACTTATGTTTGTAATATGCTGTACTGCATGGCTCTTGTAAGGGTCATTGCAAGTTGCTCCGTCCTAATTTTTGGCAGCTTTTGCTTGCAAGGCATAAGCAAATACTATGGGACACCCACTCCCCAATAATGGGACTTATGTTTGTAATATGCTGCACTGCATGGCTCTTGTAAGGGGCATTGTTATTTGCTCCGGCCTAATTTTTGGCAGCTTTTGCTTGCAAGTCATAAGCAAATACAATGGGACACCCACTCCGCAATGATGGGACTTATGTTTGTAATATGCTGTACTGCATGGCTCTTGTAAGGGGCATTGCAAGTTGCTCCGTCCTAATTTTTGGCAGCTTTTGCTTGGAAAGTATAAGCAAATACTATGGGACACCCACTCCCCAATAATCGGACTTATGTTTGTAATATGCTGTACTGCATGGCTCTTGTAAGGGGCATTGCAAGTTGCTCCATCCTAATTTTTGGCAGCTTTTGCTTGTAAAGCATAAGCAAATACCATGGGACACCCACTCCCCAATAATGAGACTTAAGTTTGTAATATGCTGTACTGCATGGCTCTTGTAAGGGGCATTGCGAGTTGCTCCGTCCTAATTTTTGGCAGCTTTTGCTTGGAAAGCATAAGCAAATACTATGGGAGACCCACTCCCCAATAATGGGACTTATGTTTGTAATATGCTGTACTGCATGGCTCTTGTAAGGGGCATTGCAAGTTGATCCATCCTAATTTTTGGCAGCTTTTGCCTGGAAAGCATAAGCAAATATTATGGGAGACCCACTCCCCAATAATGGGACTTATGTTTGTAATATCCTGTACTGCATGGCTCTTGTAAGGGGCATTGCAAGTTGCTCCGTCCTAATTTTTGGCAGCTTTTGCTTGGAAAGCATAAGCAAATACTATGGGACACCCACTCCCCAATAATGGGACTTATGTTTGTAATAAGCTGTACTGCATGGCTCTTGTAAGGGGCATTGCAAGTTGCTCCGTCCTAATTTTTGGCAGCTTTTGCTTGCAAGGCATAAGCAAATACTATGGGACACCCACTCCCCAATAATGGGACTTATGTTTGTAATATGCTGTACTGCATGGCTCTTGTAAGGGGCATTGATATTTGCTCCGCCTAATTTTTGGCAGCTTTTGCTTGCAAGTCATAAGCAAATACTATGGGACACCCACTCCCCAATGATGGGACTTATGTCTGTAATATGCTGTACTGCATGGCTCTTGTAAGGGGCATTGCAAGTTGCTCCGTCCTAATTTTTGGCAGCTTTTGCTTGGAAAGTATAAGCAAATATTATGGGCCACCCACTCCCTAATAATCGGACTTATGTTTGTAATATGCTGTACTGCATGGCTCTTGTAAGGGGCAATGCAAGTTGCTTCATCCTAATTTTTGGCAGCATTTGCTTGGAAAGCATAAGCAAATACTTTGGGACTCCCACTCCCCAATAATGGGACTTGTGTTTGTAATATGCTGTACTGCATGGCTCTTGTAAGGGGCATTGCAAGTTGCTCCATCCTAATTTTTGGCAGCTTTTGCTTGGAAAGCATAACAAAATACTATGGGAGACCCACTCCCCAATAATGGGACTTATGTTTGTAATATGCTGTTCTGCATGGCTCTTGTAAGGGGCATTGCAAGTTGCTCCGTCCTAATTTTTGGCAGCTTTTGCTTGGAAAGCATAAGCAAATACTATGGGACACCCACTCCCCAATAATGGGACTTATGTTTGTAATATGCTGTACTGCATGGCTCTTGTAAGGGGCATTGCAAGTTGCTCCGTCCTAATTTTCGGTAGCTTTTGCTTGCAAGGCATAAGCAAATACTATGGGACACCCACTCCCCAATAATGGGACTTATGTTTGTAATTTGCTGAACTGCATGGCTCTTGTAAGGGGCATTGCTATTTGCTCCGGCCTAATTTTTGGCAGCTTTTGCTTGCAAGTCATAAGCAAATACAATGGGACACCCACTCCCCAATGATGGGACTTATGTTTGTAATATGCTGTACTGCATGGCTCTTGTAAGGGGCATTGCAAGTTGCTTCGTCGTAATTTTTGACAGCTTTTGCTTGAAAAGCATAAGCAAATACTATGAGACACCCACTCCCCAATAATGGGACTTATGTTTGTAATATGCTGTACTGCATGGCTCTTGTAAGGGGCATTGCAAGTTGCTCCATCCTAATTTTTGGCAGCTTTCGCTTGCAAGTCATAAGCAAATACAATGGTACACCCACTCCGCAATGATGGGACTTATGTTTGTAATATGCTGTACTGCATGGCTCTTGTAAGGGGCATTGCAAGTTGCTCCGTCCTAATTTTTGGCAGCTTTTGCTTGGAAAGTATAAGCAAATACTATGGGCCACCCACTCCCCAATAATCGGACTTATGTTTGTAATATGCTGTACTGCATGGCTCTTGTAAGGGGCATTGCGAGTTGCTCCATCCTAATTTTTGACAGCATTTGCTTGGAAAGCATAAGCAAATACTTTGGGACTCCCACTCCCCAATAATGGGACTTGTGTTTGTAATATGCTGTACTGCATGGCTCTTGTAAGGGGCATTGCAAGTTGCTCCATCCTAATTTTTGGCAGCTTTTGCTTGGAAAGCATAAGCAAATACTATGGGAGACCCACTCCCCAATAATGGGACTTATGTTTGTAATATGCTGTTCTGCAAGACTCTTGTAAGGGGCATTGCAAGTTGCTCCGTCCTAATTTTTGGCAGCTTTTGCTTGGAAAGCATAAGCAAATACTATGGGACACCCACTCCCCAATAATGGGACTTATGTTCGTAATATGCTGTACTGCATGGCTCTTGTAAGGGGCATTGCAAGTTGCTCCGTCCTAATTTTTGGTAGCTTTTGCTTGCAAGGCATAAGCAAATACTATGGGACACCCACTCCCCAATAATGGGACTTATGTTTGTAATATGCTGTACTGCATGGCTCTTGTAAGGGGCATTGCTATTTGCTCCGGCCTAATTTTTGGCAGCTTTTGCTTGCAAGTCATAAGCAAATACAATGGGACACCCACTCCCCAATGATGGGACTTATGTTTGTAATATGCTGTACTGCATCGCTCTTGTAAGGGGCATTGCAAGTTGCTCCGTCGTAATTTTTGACAGCTTTTGCTTGGAAAGCATAAGCAAATACTATGGGAGACCCACTCCCCAATAATGGGACTTATGTTTGTAATATTCTGTACTGCATGGCTCTTGTAAGGGGCATTGCAAGTTGCTCCGTCCTAATTTTTGGCAGCTTTTGCTTGGAAAGCATAAGCAAATACTATGGGACACCCACTCCCCAATAATGGGACTTATGTTTGTAATATGCTGTACTGCATGGCTCTTGTAAGGGGCATTGCAAGTTGCTCCGTCCTAATTTTTGGCAGCTTTTGCTTGCAAGGCATAAGCAAATACTATGGGACACCCACTCCCCAATAATGGGACTTATGTTTGTAATATGCTGTACTGCATGGCTCTTGTAAGGGGCATTGCAAGTTGCTCCGTCCTAATTTTTGGCAGCTTTTGCTTGCAATGCTTAAGCAAATGCTATGGGACACCCACTCCCCAATGATGGGACTTATGTTTGTAATATTCTGTACTGCATGGCTCTTGTAAGGGGCATTGCAAGTTGCTCCGTCCTAATTTTTGGCAGCTTTTGCTTGCAAGGCATAAGCAAATACTTCGGGACACCCACTCCCCAATAATGGGACTTATGTTTGTAATATGCTGTACTGCATGGCTCTTGTAAGGGGCATTGCAAGTTGCTCCGTCCTAATTTTTGGCAGCTTTTGCTTGCAAGGCATAAGCAAATACTATGGGACTCCCACTCCCCTATAATGGGACTTATGTTTGTAATATGCTGTACTGCATGGCTCTTGTAAGGGGCATTGCAAGTTGCTCCATCCTAATTTTTGGCAGCTTTTGCTTGCAAGGCATAAGCAAATACTATGGGACACCCACTCCCCAATAATGGGACTTATGTTTGTAATATGCTGTACTGCATGTGACGCGCCCCCTGGGCCGTGTGTACACGTGTGTGGGATACCCGGTGCCGGGTCTCTAGGGTCTGTAGTCTCTGTGGCGGTGACCCGGTCCCGTGGCTCAGTCTGGTCAAACCAGTGGCAGTCTCTCTTAGGTTTTGAGGTTAATTGTCCGACTTCGCCACCCGTGGATTGCGGTTAGGGAGTAACACCGCTGCGAGGCAGACTGCTGAGGCTGGTGTTGTGTGCGCAGCAGAGAATGGGATAACTCCCCACGGGAGCAATATAGCCTCTGGGCAGTGAGTGTGGATGATGGGGGTGATGGTGCACGAGCGCAGCAGGAATGACTCAGAGTCTTTGCAGTGCAGTTCAGGGTCTTTACTGATGATCCTAGCCAGTGATTGAAGCTTGAAGAGGACAATTTGCATATTCCAGGTGCCTTCTGGGAAAAGCGAAGAGTCTCCTTCAGCTGCTTGGAAAGGATCGCCAAACCGCGCTCCGGACGGCTCGCGAATTTGTTTACTTTGTTTATCCTAGGGTATCACAAGAAAGAAGACAGACATCAAGTCAGCAGGGACAAGGAGCAGCATGGCAGATGTGACAACCTACATGGTGAACTGCAACATGTGCTTCATGTTCACAGATCGACCAGAAGCTGAAACCAACTTCACCTGCCAGAAGTGTAGACTACTGGCTCTTTTAGAAGAAAAGGTGCGGGGACTGGAAGAAAGAATTGCGACATTAAAACTCATCAAGGAAAATGAAGACTTCCTGGACAGAACAGAAGCGTCACTACTGGTCACGGAAAGTCAAGGAAGCATCAGAGAACCTCCAGAGGCAGACAAGTGGAGGCAAGTGACCAAAAGAAGCAAGAAGACCATGAAGACACCACCAACCACACAACTGAGAAACAGATTCCAAGGACTTGTGGTGGATGAAGATGGCACACCTAAGGATGAGGAACTACCAGCAAGCAAAAAAGAAAAGAGCACCCAGAAACACTTAGAAGCGACAAGAAAAAGGACAGCCAAGAAGGGAAGAAGAGTGGTGGTGGTGGGAGACTCACTACTGAGAGGAACAGAAGCAGCTATCTGCAGACCGGACATAACCGCAAGAGAAGTATGCTGCCTCCCAGGGGCGAAGATCAAGGATGTTACCGATAGGATACCAAAGCTCATCAGTTCCAAGGATGTCCACCCATTTCTTCTGATACATGTTGGCACCAATGACACGGCAAAGAAGGACCTACCGACAATCTGCAAGGACTTTGAAGCATTGGGGAAGAAAGTAAAAGAACTGGATGCGCAGGTAGTTTTTTCTTCTATCCTTCCAGTAGACGGGCATGGCGTCAGGAGATGGAACAGGATCCTTGATGTGAACAACTGGCTGAGACGATGGTGCAGACAACAAGGATTTGGATTACTGGACCACGGTGTGAATTACCTCTATGACGGACTCCTTGCCAGAGACGGACTACACCTCAACAAACCTGGGAAACACACATTCGCCAGGAGACTCGTAACACTCATCAGGAGGGCGTTAAACTAGAAGAAGAGGGGATGGGAAGAAAAACGCCGGACACGAACATGCAACCAAAGAGCATACTAATGAAAGATATGAAGTGCGACAAAGAAGGTCCAAGACAAGATACTTGGAAGGGAGGTAAGAAAATTTCCAATACAATCCACAGGGAGAAGATTGGAACAAAACAAAATCGTGTAAACTGCGTGCTAGCAAATGCCAGGAGCCTGACAAACAAGATGGATGAACTGGAAGCAGAAATATCTACAGGTAACTATGACATAGTGGGAATAACCGAGACATGGTTAGATGAAAGCTATGACTGGGCAGTTAACTTACAGGGTTACAGTCTGTTTAGAAGGGATCGAAGAAGTCGGAAAGGGGGTGTAGTCTGTCTATATGTAAAGACGTGTCTAAAGCCTACAATACGGGAGGATGTATGGGAGGGAAATGAGGAGGTCGAGTCCTTATGGGTGGAGATACATGGGGAAAAAAACAATAATAAAATTATCATAGGAGTCTGTTATAAACCTCCAAATATAGCAGAAGCCACGGAAAGTCTATTAATGAGACAAATAGACGAAGTAGCAAAAAATAACGAGGTGATTATTATGGGGGACTTCAACTACCCCGATATAGACTGGGAAACCGAAAGCTGTAGATCTCAGAAAGGAAACAGGTTTCTGTCAATTATCAAAGACAATTATTTGTCACAACTTGTGCAGGAACCAACTAGAGGGACGGCCCTTTTAGACTTAATATTAACTAACAGGCCAGACAGAATAACTGAGGTGCAGGTCGGGGGGCACCTGGGAAATAGTGACCACAGCATTATACAATTCCACATGTGCTTCAGTAGGGTGCCCAGCAAGGGAGTCACAAAAACACTGAACTTCAGGAGGGCAAAGTTTGATCAGCTAAGAGATGCCCTTCACCTTATAGACTGGGATAGTATCTTTAGTAATATGAGAAAGGATAGAAAATGGGAAATTTTCAAAACAGTCCTACATAGTCACTGTAGAAGGTACATACCTTATGGGAATAAAAGGGCTAGGAATAGGAGGAAGCCAATGTGGCTAAATAAGGAAGTCAAGAGGACAATGAAAAACAAAAAAAGGGCTTTCGGTAAACTTAAACAAGAAGGCAGCGAGGAAGCGCTAATATCTTATAGGGAAAAAAACAAAATCTGTAAGAAACAAATAAGAATAGCAAAAGAGGAGACAGAGAGACTAATTGCCAAGGAAAGTAAAACGAATCCCAAACTGTTCTTTAACTATATAAACAGTAAAAGGATTAAAACTGATGGAGTTGGCCCATTGAAAAATAACCTGGGTAAAATCATAGAGGGCGATGAGGGTAAAGCAAACCTACTCAATAGCTTCTTCTCCACTGTTTTCACAAAAGAAAACAATTTATCAGAGGAAATGCAGAGTGATAAAGTAAACCCTCCGCTAAATATCACCCACCTAACCCAGGAGGAAGTTCAGAAATGCTTAAATAATACCAAAATAGACAAGTCACCAGGCCCAGATGGCATACACCCCTGGGTACTAAAAGAATTAAGTAATGTGATAGACAGGCCACTGTATCTTATATTCAAGCACTCTTTATGGACAGGGAGTGTCCCACTAGACTGGCGCCAAGCAAATGTGGTACCAATATTCAAAAAGGGGTCTAAAAGTGACCCTGGGAACTATAGACCAGTAAGATTAACGTCTGTAGTGGGTAAATTGTTTGAAGGATTTCTTAGAGATGCTATTGTAGAATATCTTAATGATAATAACTGTCTAACTCCATATCAACATGGATTCATGAGGGATCGCTCCTGCCAAACAAATCTGATCGCCTTCTACGAGGAGGTGAGCTCACAGCTGGACCGGGGAGAGTCAGTGGATGTTGTATACCTTTACTTCTCCAAAGCGTTTGATACTGTGCCACACAAAAGGTTGGTATATAAAATGAGAATGCTTGGTCTGGGGGATAATGTGTGCAAGTGGGTAAATAGCTGGCTGAGTGATAGAAAGCAGAGGGTGGTTATCAACGGAGTAAGCTCAGGGTGTGTCAGGGTTACTAGCGGGGTGCCTCAAGGGTCTGTCTTGGGCCCTATATTATTTAATATATAATGATCTAGTGGAAGGGTTGCATAGTAAAATAGCAATATTTGCAGATGATACTAAACTTTGTAAAGTAGTTAATACAGATGAGGATAGGGCACAGCTACAGGAGGATTTAGATAAATTGGGGAGTTGGGCCAAAAAATGGCAAATGGGATTCAATGCCGATAAATGTAAGGTCATGCACATGGGAAAGAAAAACAGCAGTCACCCATACATATTAAATGGGAAACCGTTGGGGAAATCTGACATGGAGAAGGACCTGGGCGTCTTGGTTAATAGCAAATTAAATTGGAGTGCCCAGTGTCAGGTTGCAGCTGCGAAGGCAAATAGAGTCATGGCATGCATCAGAAGAGGAATAGGGGCATATGATGAGAACATTGTTCTTCCTCTGTATAAAGCGCTGGTAAGGCCGCACTTAGAATATTGTGCACAGTTCTGGGCTCCGGTGCTCAGGAAAGACATATTGGAGCTAGAGAGGGTACAAAGGAGGGCGACTAAGGTAATAAAGGGAATGGAGGGACTAGAATACCCAGAGAGGTTGTCAAAATTAGGCCTATTTACATTGGAAAAGAGAAGGCTTAGGGGAGACCTCATAAACATGTATAAATACATCAGGGGGCAGTACAGAGATCTCTCCCAAGACCTGTTTATACCAAGGATGGTGACAAAGACGAGGGGGCACACTATGCGTCTGGAGGAAAGGAGGTTCCTGCACCAGCATAGAAGGGGATTCTTTACGGTCAGAGCCGTGAGACTCTGGAACTCCGGGGAGAGGAAGTGGTGATGTCCAACTCACTTAAAGAGTTCAAGAGAGGCCTGGATGCCTTTCTTGAGAACAATAAAATTACATCTTATGCTTAGTTAATTAATCCAGGGATTTAATCTGACTGCCAGATTGGTGTCGGGAAGTGAATTTTTCCTCAATGATGTAAATTGGCCTATACCGCATGGTTTTTTGTTGCCTTCCCCTGGTTCAACGCTGCGGAATAGCTGCAGTGCACAAGAAATAGGCTGAACTGGATGGACGCTTGTCTTTTTTCGGCCTTATAAACTATGTAACTATGTAACTATATTATAAGGTATACCTTCCCGGGAGTACTGGCTAGCATAAGAGGCCTGGTCAGTCTGTGAGCAAGCAGGAGTTCCCCTGGCCAGGTGGAGTTGTAGGCCTCCCTGTCTGTCTGCACTCTTCCTGGCTACCTTGCTGTAAGGGGGTAGAAGTAGCCCACGTCCCTGAGTGTACCGTGTAGTGCTCACCCGTATGGCTGGTGACTTGGGGCCTTCTGTTAGCCTCCGCTCCACGACGGCGGTGCTGGTCCCTTGCTTGTGACTGAGCCTCCAGGCTTCTATGGCCAGAGGACCTGAAATCCCCTGCCGGCTGGTTTCTGCTGCTGGATATATAAGTCCTCACAGCCTCGGACTCCTGTGTCGGGTTCCTATTGTCTTCTGCCAGGGCGAGCTCTGCTCAGCTTCCAGCCCCTGGTCTTTAGCTTCTAGCTCCTACAGAGCTCCTTGCTGTTACTTTCCCTTGCTCTCACTCTGACTCTGACTGTTCTCTGACTCACTCAACCCTGCCCCAGATCAAGTTTATAAGGGCAGAATTCTCCCCTCCCACGACTGGGGCAAGAGGATGTTGCATGTTTAAGGGATCCTGACCAGGAAACCTCCCACTTGCTCTCCAACGTAATATCTCTATTACTTTGGTGACCAGACCCCTGGGGTGCCACACATGGCTCTTGTAAAGGGCATTGCAGTTCCTCATAATTTTTGGAAAGCCTTCCATTCACTGCTTAGGCCAACAGTGCACAGGAGACCCAGTTGCTATAAATGGAAAAAAAGGTTTAGTTAAGGCCCTCTGACCTCCATGTCATTTCCAAGGGGCATTGGAGTGCCTCGAAATATTTGGTAGGCATTGCACTCTCTGTATGCCCTATAACTGTGTAGCCGAACCGCTCCTTTTGTTACAGAAACATATCCTACAAGACATATCTGGTTGACTGGCCTGATATTGATGTGAATGGTCCCTGTTCCTCCTGCTCTTTCTCCTTTGCTACTACCTCATCCATCATTTATCACCTGAAGCTTTGTTTTAACGGGAGTCATAGAACTTGGATAGTAGCAGGAAAACATCCAGCAATCCTCGGAGGAGGTAGGATATGCGCCAAAACGCTGACCACCTCAGGCCTAGCCGCTACTACATACATGCGTTTGCATTACAACAAAACAAAGCAGATGCTAACTTCTATCTTCCTCATCATGCTCCTCACCTTGGCACTCTCAACTCCCCTGATGGAGAAGCCAGGGCCCACCGGAGGAATCTGATAGTCCGGTGGGCTCGGCCAATGCTGCCCTAAAGCAGGCCAGGCTAAGAAAAGTGTGGGAAAGGTTACCGGGACAAATAGGTGGTGGCTGGAGACCGAATATGGACACCCGGCCACCCCCTGGAGGCTGGGGAGCAAGCGGGGACACCCGGCCACCAGGCGGCTGGGGACTGAGTATGGATACCAGGCCGCCGACACAGCCATGGCGTGGTGGCCAGATTCCACCTCCACATGCCTAAAAGGCCCTATTTAAAGTGCAAGCAAGCAAGCAGTATGGTTTTGCAGCCTGGGGGTGGGTGGGTGGCAGGCTGCATACTTGCGCTTGCATTGCAAGGAATGGGAGAGGTACAATTGAACACTGCCCTGGGACAAGGACTTGAATGGGGATAGTTGCAAGTCTGCAATGACAGGTGCAAGGTGGGAGGCATCTTCGCATGTACCATGAACACGGGTTTGGCATGCACACACTACAGCGGAATAGGCTCTCCTTCCCACTAAATGCCCTGGGGAGGGCACAGGTAATGTTTTGGTATACACGCTTAATCTTATGTATAAGGCACACAAATAGGGGCGGCTGGGGACTGAGTATGGATACCTCGCTGCCGAAGCAGCCATGAGGTAGTGGCCTGCTTCGGCCTCCTCCAAACTAAAAGGCCCCATTTCAAGTTTAAGCTAGCAGTTTGGAATTGCAGTCTGGGGGTGGGTGGGTGGCAGGCTGCACACTTACACTTGCATTAAAAGAAAACATAGCAGATGCTAACTTCTGTCATCATCATCATGCTCCTCACCTTGGCACTCTCAACTCCACCGATGGAGAAGTCAGGGCCCACCGGAGGAGTCTGGTTCTCTGGTGGGCTCGTCCAATGCTGCCTAAAGCTGGCCGGGCTAAGAAAAGTGTGTGGGGGGATGTTCCAAGGAGAAATAGGGGCGGCTGGGGACCGTTTATGGACACCCGGCTGCCCCCAGGCGGCTGGGACCGTGTGTGGACACCCGGCCGCGGGGAGGCTGGGGACCGAGTATGGACACCCGGCCGCCGGGCAGCTGGGAACTGATTATGGATTCCAGGCCGCCAACACAGCCATGATGTGGTGGCCAGATTCCGCCTCCACATGCCTAAAAGGCCCAATTTCAAGTTCATGCAAGCAAGCAGTATGGTATTGCAGCCTGGGGGTGGGTGGGTGGCAGGCTGCATACTTGCGCTTGCATTGCAAGGAATGGGGGAGGTACAATTGAACACTGCCCTGGGACTAGAACTTGCATGGGGATAGTTGCAAGTCTGCATCTTCTGATGCGGCAAGGATCACTTATGATGGGCACACTTTTAGACAGTGACCTGGGAGTCAGAGATGCTTTCAGGGGTCTTCCCCATGCTGTTCCCATGTCTTTTCAGCACTTTATGCATGTGTCACACAGCACATGGCCAGATAAGGTTGTAAAATGTTAAAATTACATTTCCCGGTGAATGCATTTGTCATAGTTGAAAGCAATACAAAAGTGCAAAAACGCATAAAAAATGCTACTTGTGAACATAGCCGAAGGTGTGGAGGAGTATTTTTGTTTTTGGTCATTTATTTTAACTTATACACAAGTCTTTTCCCTGGAAAGGATGTTCCTTAACATATTTGACAGGAAAAAAGTTTCAGTTTCGTTTTTGAACGTTTTATTGTGAGCCCGTAAAAGTGGCTTAATACCTCTGACCATGTTGTTGACAGCAGAGACCTGGGGGTCAGAAATGCTTCCTGGGGCGATCCCCATGCTGTCCCCATGTCATTTGAGCACTGTCACTATCGTTTTGGGCACTTGTTAGGCTTTTAAAAGACTGCCGGGGGTGCCACCGCAAAAATGCTCGAGTCTACCATAGACTAACATTGGGCTCGTTGGTCGGGTCGAGCACCCGAGTATCACGGCGAGCTCGGCCGGAGCTTCGAGCACCCGTGAATTTTAGTGCTCGCTCAACACTAGTAATAACGAGAAATGACACAGGAAAAAATATTGCATATGCTTACTGAAATGTAATTAATATTTTGTACAAAAGCCTTTGTTAGTGATGACAGCTTCAAGACGCCTCATTTATGGAGAAACTAAACGCATGCATTGCTCAAGTGTGATTTTGGCTCATTCTTCCACTCAAACACTCTTCAAATTCCAAAGGTTGGGCTCCTTCTATGAACTCTTAGATTAGTTCCTTAAATAAATTTTCTATTGGATTCAGGTCAGGTGTTTGGCTGGCAATTCTAGCAGCTATACTTTCTTTCTCTGCAAACAATTGACAGTTTCTTTGGCATTGTGTTTGGGATCATTGTCTTTTGGAAATTTCAACCCTCGCTTCATCTTCATCATCATTGTAGATGGCAGCAGATTTTTATCAAGAATGTCTTGGTGCATTTGTCCTCTCATACTTCCTTCAATTATGTGATGTTTGTTCAGCAATGGAGTCTTGCGTGGTGAGCGTACATACAGGCCATGGAGGTTGAGTTCATTATCTATAGTTTTCTTTGAAACAATTGTACCTTCTGATCCCAAGTCTTTCTGTAGTTAGGTGGGCTCTTGGACAACTCTTTAATTAATTATTTTCACTCTGTCTGAAATCTTGCGAGGAGCATCTAGTCATGACCGGTTTATGCTGAAATCATGTTCTTTCCACTTCGGATTTTTGGCCCCAACAGAATTCACTGAAACCTTCAGTTTTTTTAGAAATTCTTCTGTCAACAATGTCATCAGTATGATTTGCAACAATAAGGCTACAAAGGTCTGAGACAGCTCACTGATTTTACCCATCATGAGATGTTTCTTGTATGGCACCTTGGTAATGAGACACCTTCTTATAGGCCATCAGTTGAACTAGCTGATATCATTTTTCACTAAGTTGCAGGATTGCTTTATAATAATAATAATCTCTATTTTTATATAGCACCAACATATTCCGCAGCGCTTTACATACATTATCACTGCTGTCCCTATTGGGGCAAACAGCCTAGATTCCCTATCAGTATGTCTTTGGAGTGTGGGGGGAAACCAGAAAACCTGGAGAAAACCCACACAAACACGGGGAAAACATACAAACTCTTTGCAGATGTTGTCCTTGGTGGGATTTGAACCCAGGACCCCAGCGCTGCAAGGCTGTAGTGCTAACCACTGAGCTTTCTTATTACTGCTAGATTTCTTAATTTATGGACATCTATGGTTTGCTTTATTTGCCTGTGTGGATTGGATACTTTGTTACTGACATCTGGTAAGAATTTCATGTCAATAGCACCAACCTTTAGAAATATGTTTACTTAGAAAATTTGTGATGAGTTTAATACTTATTTCACCAACTGTATTAGTCTCGTCATTTTTGCCCCATTCAATTTCTTAACTCTCTTTTTTACAAATATATTGAGTCTAGGCAATTTTATTTCTATAGCAATTTTTGACAAAGAAGCCTTCTTCCTATTAAGTAAAAAAAATAAAATCATTATGAGGTTGTCTTATTTTTCGGGGTTAAGTGGTTTCCTAAAGAGTGCTCTTTTACAATAACTCATTACAATGTGTCTGTCCGTTTTAAGCTCATTTTGACCAACCACCAATAATTTATGCAATATATCATTGCATAAAATCACAAGTTTAAATATATTTTAACATTTTATGTTGTATTTCAACAAAGAAAAGCATGAGAAGACTACTGGGCCTGGAGCAAGCTACAGTACTTCCACATGCTATGTAGTTTTATAAATAAAGTGCTTTAGAAAGATTTATTCACCTAAATTAATGGTATGGTCTACAAAAGAATTGAGAGAACATCTCCATTTACATAGTAACATAGTAACATAGTTTTTAAGGTTGAAGGAAGACTAAGTCCATCTAGTTCAACCCATAGCCTAACATGTTGATCCAGAGGAAGGCAAAAAAAAACCCATGTGGCAAACACTAAGCTCCACATTGGGGGGAAAAATTCCTTCCCGACTCCATACGACAATCACACTAGTTCCCTGGATCAACGCCCTATCAAGGAATCTAGTATTTATAACCTGTAATATTATACTTTTCAAGAAAGGCATCCATGCCCTTTTTAAATTTTAACAGTGAATCACTCATTACAACATCATGCGGCAGAGAGTTCCATAGTCTCACTGCTCTTACAGTAAAGAATCCCCGTCTGTGATTATGATTAAACCTTCTTTCCTCCAGACATAGAAGATGCCCCCTTGTCCCCATCTCAGGCCTCAGAATAAAAAGATCAGTAGAAAAGTCTTTGTACTGTCCCCTCATATACTTGTACATAGTAATAAGATCACCCCTAAGCCTTCGTTTTTCCAAACTAAATAACCCCAAGTGTAATAACCTGTCTTGGTATTGCAGACCCCCCAGTCCTCTAATAACCTTGGTCGCTCTTCTCTGCACCCGCTCTAGTTCAGCTATGTCTTTATTATACACCGGAGACCAGAACTGTACACAGTATTCTAAGTGTGGTCGCACTAGTGACTTGTATAGAGATAAAATTATGTTCTCCTCATGAGCATCTATGCCTCTTTTAATGCATCCCATTATTTTATTTGCCTTTGCAGCAGCTGCCTGACACTGGCCACTAAACGTGAGCTTGTCGTCCACCAATACACCCAGGTCTTTTTCAGTTACAGTTTTGCCCAGTGTTTTACAATTAAGCATATAATTATACATTTTAATTCCTCTGCCCAAGTGATTTACCTTACATTTATCCCCATTAAAGCTCATTTGCCATTTATCAGCCCAAGCTTCTAGTTTACATAGATCCTCTTGTAATATAAAATTGTCCTCCTCTGTATTGATTACCCTGCAGAGTTTAGTGTCATCTGCAAATATTGAAATATTACTCTGCATGACCCCTACAAGGTCATTAATAAATATGTTAAAAAGAAGGGGGCCCAATACTGACCCCTGTGGTACCCCACTGTTAACTGAAACCCAGACTGAGTGTTTTCCATTAATAACCACCCTTTATTTCATATCACTGAGCCAATTCTTAACCCACATACATATATTTTCCCCTATCCCCATTGTTCTCATTTTATGTATCAACCTTTTAAGTGGAACCGTATCAAAAGCTTTTGAAAAGTCCATATACACAACATCCACTGCATTTCCTTGGTCCAGTCCAGGACCAGTCCAGTTGCCTCCTCATAAAAACTGATCAGATTAGTTTGACAGTAACGGTCCCTCGTAAACCCATGTTGATATTTGGTCATGAGGTTATTCTTCTTTAGATACTCTATTATAGCATCTCTTAGGAAACCCTCCAGGATTTTACCCACAGTAGAGGTTAAGCTTACCGGCCTATAATTTCCAAGTTCAGTTTTTGTCCCCTTTTTGAATATTGGCACCACATTTGCTATATTCCAATCCTGTGGTACAGACCCTGTTATTATGGAACCTTTAAAGATTAAAAATAATGGTCTATCTATGACGTTACTTAATTCCTGCAGTACTCGCGGGTGTATCCCATCCGGGCCCGGGGATTTGTCAACTTTAGTGATTTTTAGACCCCGCCGTACTTCCTGCTGGGTTAAGCAAGTGACATTTAATGGAGAATTTTTGTTATCACTAATCATGTTTTCTGTCATGCGATTTTCTTGTGTAAATACGGTTGAAAAAAAATCATTTAGCATATAGACTTTTTCCTCATCCTCATCCACCATTTCACCCAGACCATTTTTAAGGGGGCCAACACTATCATTTTTTAGTTTTTTACTACTTTTAATTTAATTTCCTTCTTAAATTTAAAATACATAGTTGTATTTTGATTATATACTTGTTTAAAAGATATTATCTTTAAAAATTCCTTTAAATAAAATTGCAGAAAATTGTATTTTTTCCACATTTGTTTTTTCCTTATTGCTACATTTACAGAAAAAAAGAATACTTATAATATGTATCACCAAAAGAAAGACCTGTTTCTGCTGAAACAAAAATCTAATTCATGGAAATACTAACAGTTTCTAAATTCAAATAAAAGTATAACAAAATTGCTGAAGTAGCTTGGGTCATTAAAGTTCAGGATCAGTACGCATGCATGATAAACAATTGAAACAGTGACCAACTGTTTTATGGGTATTGATTTTATTGTTTGCTTTTAGGTCATTTGATTTCCTATATTTTAGTTAACAATATGTAATAATACTCTTTCCGGACTGAAAAAAACAATATATGGGACGAAAATGTGCTTAAAATTTTATTTGAGAATATACTGTATATTCCTCAAAATTTCTTTTTATTTATTTAGTGAGGGGATCACATCAGGACTGTAGTTTTTGATTGTTTTTGTCAACTGTAATTCACTGAAAAAAGGGCATAAATTCAAAAAACATCACAGAAAAAAGGCAGCCATACTTACCAATACCATGTCACAACACAAAATCACAATAGTTGGATTGCTTTTGAATTTAGTATAGGGACTCACAAGATAATGAGAACCCTTGATGTGGGTTGCGAGCTTGTGTATTTTGGCCAAAATATTGACCAATACCTATGCAAGCCTGTGTGCATTTGGAATACTAGGTAACCACCTCCCTGATGTGTTGTGGGTTTGCAAGTGGTTATTTAGTCAGCATTTAGCACATGTGCTGCTCACGCTTTTATCATGGAAGCCTGATGCATCTGGCTGTGCATTTTTATTATAACATGGCATTGGTAAGTATAGAAAACTCTTTTCTGTGATGTTTTTTATAAACAATAACAAAGATTGTTTTCATTGATTTTTGACTGAAATGTGCTGATCAACAACTAAGTGGCAAGAACCAGGTGTTCTTTTAGCTGTACTGCATACATCACATATTCTAAGTATGTGGGAGCCACTGGCACCTACCATCCAGGCAAAAGGAAACTGGCACTGGTAATGGATGGAGAGCGTGATGGAAAAAAACAAACTATGGCAAAGTATGTGGGAGCTGCTAGCAGAGGTAGAAACATCATCAACACTGCTACCAGCTGTCTGGGCACTATTAGTACCAAAGTAGAAAAATCATAGATGGCAGTCCGATGTGGGTTGCCTGAGTATGGTTCCAATCTGCATGTACAACAGCTGTAAAACTCGACACTCAATAGGATACGTGGCTAAAAATGTGAGTTTACTTACAATAGACCAGTCTGAAGAAACAACTAGTTAATGACTTTTCGCTCCTGCATGGACCTTCATCAGATAAATGCTGTGATGTCGTAATGAAGAGTGTGTATGTGATATTCATGGTTGCCAGAGAGAAATGCACGGACTGTGTCAGCTGATTAGGTATAGAATATCTGCAACATAATACTGTGACAAAGTCATTATTAGCGCCTTCACAGTACTATAGCGCAGATATATAATGACCATCAGTTCTTTGACCTTCTCCACTGGTGTAACAGATAATCTTTTACATTGCAGACTTTCAATCCCTTCAATTGCATCTGTGTCTGTTCTGCTCTTTAATATAAGAAGACATTTCACTTTTTGAATGAGATGAATAGCCATTGTATTCGGATGAGATGGAGCCAGAGAATATGGAAAACATGATTCAAATACCTAGCTTTGTTGCATGCTTTGTCAACCATAGTAAGAGGGGCAGTGGTAGTGGTATTTTGAGTCAGGGCAAATTTAGAGGTAGGAATCAGGCTGGTAGACAAGGAGGTGAGGAAATTTCCCACACTGAGACAACTGTCTACCAAGTCAGAAATGATGATAATGATTATTATGATTGTGATGATAACTGTGTGGTGGACAAGACCTGGTAACCAGATCAAGTTGTCATCAAGGTGATGTCATCACTGTCGATAATCAGTGGAGGTGATGTGTGGCCAAAAAATCTGATAAGGTAAAGTCTTCTTCTTTTTCATTATTGATACCACAAGTAGTGTTGAGCCACCCCCATAGTGTTCGAGTTCGGTTCGGTTCGTCGAACACCCTTGTGTTCGCCGAACTCTTCGTCGAACTGTTCGTCGAACACCTTCGAACACCGTTAAAATCAATGGCAGGCAAACAAAAAAACATAGAAACACATAGAAAACACCTTCAAAGATGTCCAAAAGCTGACAAACTGCTCAGAAGACATAACTAACACATGGAAAAGTGACAAGTACATAAAGTCATGCGAAAAGAAAAGAGGCGGAGGAGTAAAAGGAGCGGGAGACACAGATATAGGCATGTCATGCCCTTCTAAAATCCAAAAAGTGAGAAGCCGACATGGCCAGTCCGTTCCTGCCCGTGCCACCTCCGTTTGTGCCAGAGCCGCGGTGGACCCTGACGGCCTGTCCCCCTCTCCCAATACTGGTGCCTGTCCGCTGGTGAGTCGAGCGAGCCCCCCTGTGGTGGAGGCAGCTCTAAACTTTTTAATTTAAATTGTCTCTCTAATTTGAATGAATACACTTTAAATCCATTTACAAGGATCTATTGAAGGGCAAGTCTCTTGCCAGCAGCCGCGTAATTCCAGCTCCAGTAGCGTCCACTAAAGCTGCTGCAGTTAAAATGCTTTTATAAGGATCGAGCTCGGCTGTCCACCGCAAGGCGTCCTACCGCCAGTCCTAGCCCCTATGCCTTGGGGTGCCTCCTGATGCTCTTCACTGAGTATCCCGAAGCATTTCCTTTGAAAAAATTAAGTGTCCAAACTACAGGTGGTGTAGCTTGCTTAACAGCCGGGATAATCCGCTGACTAGCAGACACTGCTACTAGGCACAAAGTATTTCCTGGGCTAGATGCAGTTAAAAATTTGTAATTAGATACTCTCCTTGGATGCTGAGAAAGCATTCCATAGAGTCTCCTGGCACGCCATATATTATTCTCTTAAAAAGCTTGGGGTAGGGGTCTAGGGGACCATTTTATAACCAAAATCACGGCCCTGTATCGCAATGCGTCACCTAGGCTGAAGATAAATGGAACTGTAGCACGCCAAGGGCTCGGTTGCTGCAGAGGTATTGCACCTCACCCAGAGGTGTGATATCTCACTCTCAGGTAAGGATGGAGTGTGGATCAGGACCCGACACCTGCATTCATTACACCACATTGCCGTGGGGCAGGGCGACCAATATGCCCCTGAGATGGGCACGACAGTCCCTGTCCCTGGCTGGAGTGAGGGGAGGGAACACTGAGGAAGGGGAACCCTGTAGTGCAGGAGCAGGGAGGAAGCAGTTCCTGAGTGCATTGAGAAGGGAGTATAAAATGTGGGCACCATCTTAGTTCAGTGCAGAGAAGTCTGAGCAGAAGTGACAGGGAGCAGGGGCTCTGCATTAGCTCTGCTCCGGAGGCGGGTCTAGTAACAAAGGCCCAGGCCTGGTAGAGGGAGAAGGAAGGAAGAGGAGCAGAGAAGGCTCCAGGAACGAGGAATGAAGGGATCCCAGGGGTGTGGACGGGCAAGTCGCCACCGCACGCCCGAATACACCTGCGTGGAGGGGTCAGGCCAAAGGGGGAGACCGGTCCCCGAAACTAGTGGAGGCGTGAAACGACCCTCAGCTAGAAACCGGAGGCTGTGACATTTTATGTGGCGCAGCCCCTCGCTACACCCGCTAGGAGGGCAGCACATAGTTTCAGGGAAACTGGCGCCAAGTTTACCAAGATAGAAGGGTTGGTAAGAAAGGCCAGACAAAGGACACACAAAGGGGGTTCTGTGAAGCGCTCCAAAGTTATCTGGGAGTTGTCTGAGCCCCTCACCTGGTGAGCACAGTACGACGTGGGCAGCCTTTACCTGCAGAAGTGGTCTGGATAATAAGAACTGTGAGTAAAGGCCCTGGACTGCATCACTGACTCCGTGTCGTTACTGCTGCTGCCCTGCACCATCACCCCCATCCTCCGCATACACTGCCCTGAGGCTATACTCCTTCCGTGGGGAGTTATGCTGCGCTCTGCTGCACCCACAACACCAGCATCAGCGGTCTGCCCTGCAGCTGCGGTTCACTCTGACCGCAATCCACGGGTGGCATAGTCGGACATTTAAACATCAAAACCACATAAATAGTTCCGCCACTGGTTTGACCGCCCTGAGCCACGGAACCGGGTCGCCGCCACGGAGACTACAACCACCAGCATCCACCAAAAAGGGTCCGGCTCCGGATGTCCCAAGGCCCAGGGGGCGCGTCAGAACATTTTCATCACCTTTCATAATCACCAATGGGACAAGGCAGGGATGTCCTCTGTCCCCTCTCTTATACATCCTAGTGACGGAGCACCTGCTCTCATCAATTCGCCATAACCCCAATATTAGTTGGATTGAGGTGGGAGGCACCGAGTACAAGTGCTCTCTATTTGCTGATGATGTCCTAGTATATATCACTCAATCACATATATCCACCCCTGCTGTTATGGCTGAAATAGATCACTTTGTTACATCGTCAAATTTTAAAATCAATACAGCGAAGTCTGAGGCCCTCGATGTCTCCCTCACCAAATCCATACAGGATTCCATCCAGTCCAACTTTCCCTTTGCCTGGCCCTCACAGGGTATCAAATTCTTAGGAATTCCTAGCCATCGAGACCTCTCCCGTCTATGTTATCTTAATTTTGGGCCCTTTATTGAACAACTCCATACAGACCACGGTTGGCAAGTTAGAACTGTAAGATTCACTACGTGAACCACTGGTGTTTTGTGGAAAAGCACATGTGCACTGTGTTCCAAATTATTATGCAAAAAGTGTTTAGGAGTGATAAGGGAAGAATTTGTTTGTTTGTCAGTTAAACTCATTGATGGTGATGTGTGTCAGGGCTCTTTATATCACTGTAAGCAATTGCAGACACCTGTGCTAATTAGTTTGGCAGGTGTGTCCAATGAACGGCAAGACTACTTAAGAAGGCTGTCCCACATTATTAAGCAGCCTACATTTTCTGCCAAAATGGGAAAGAAAAAGGATGTGTCGGCTGCTGAGAAGCAACAAATTGTGGAGTGTTTAGGTCATGGCATGACTACAATCAACATTGTGAGATGATCAGGATGAAGTGTCTTGGCAATCAAGAAGTATGTAGCTGATTCACAGTACACACGTGTGCATGCCGATAAGGGCAAATTGAGGACTCTTTCCTACAGGCAATTACATCAGATTAAAAGAGCAGCGGCAAAAAAGCCTTGTCATAGCAGCAGACAAGTTTTTGAAGCTGCTGGTGCCTCCAACGTCCCCCAAACAACAAGATGCAGGGTCCTTCAGAGGTTTGCAGCTGTACGTACGCCATCCTGTCGACCTCCTCTATCCACTGCACACAAGCAGAAACGGCTCCAGTGGGCCAAACATTACATGAAGGCTGATTTCAAAACTGTTTTGTTCACGGATGAGTGCTGTGCAATGCTCGATGATCCAGATGGATGGAGTGGAGGATGGCTGGTTGATGGACACCCCACGCAAACACGGCTACAGCGCCAACAAGGAGGAGGTGGAGTAATGTTTTGGGCTGGAATCATGGGGAGAGAGATTGTCGGCCCCTTTAGGATCCCTGAAGGGGTAAAGATGAACTCCATAATGTATGTGGAGTTTCTCAAACAACACTTCCTGCCATGGTTCAAGAAGAAGAACCGTGTATTCCACAGCAAGATCATTTTTATGCATGATAATGCACCATCTCCTGCTGCACATAAAACATCTGCATCTCTGGCTGATATGGGCATAATAGGGGACAAACTTATGGTGTGACCCCCATGCTCCCCTGACCTCTACCCCATTCAGAACCTCTGGAGCATCATCAAAAGGAGTGTCTATGATGGCGGGAGGCAGTTCACATCTAAGCAACAGCTCTGGGAGGGTATTCTGTCCTCATGCAAAACAATTGAAGCAGAAACCATCCAAAACCTGACAAATTCAATGGACGAGAGAGTTCAGAAGCTCCTTTCGAACAAAGGGTCCTATGTGCAAATGTGACATCACCTAGAATAAAGTTTTGAGTTGAAAACTGTTTGATTTCAGTTTCTAATAACTTGCTAATGCTTATAATTTCAAAAATGACCATGTTTTTGTTCTTTATTAAAATGAAAAGGTTGATCAAAGAGTGTGGGGGATCTAAGAGTGTGGCAACCCAGTAGTCAGGATTACTTCGAATTCTGACAATCTGAGGGTCATGTTGCAGGTAGGGCAGCAAGAAGGCACTTATGTGTCTTGCGCATCTCGGAGCCCCAAAATTATTTTCCAGGCTAGATGCAGCTAAAAATTATTATTAATTTTAAATCTGGTGGAGCTTAGTATAGATGGCCTAATAGAATCAGTACTGCACACTGCTACAAAGCCCAAATTATTTTCCAGCCAAGATACAGATAAACATGATTAGTAATTTGAAAGCTTAAAACGGTTGGTGAGGTGATTTTAACCAATCATCAAGCTTTTACTCTCCCCAGGATGACACAGGGGTGGAAAAGTCATTTCGGATCCATGATTTGTTCATCTTTATGAGCGTGAGTCTGTCTACATTATCAGTGGAGAGCCGCGTGCTCTTATCTGTCAGCACACCACCAGCAGCGCTGAACACACGTTCAGACAGTACACTGGCTGCGGGGCATGACAAGATCTCCAAGGCGTAAGTGGCGAGCTCCGGCCATTTATCCAGATTGGAATCCCAAAAAGAGCAAGGGTCCAGTGACACAGTCATGGCTTCAATGTTTACTTGGAGATACTCCTGTACCATCGTCTCTAGGCGTTGACTATGTGTCAGACTTCTTGTCTCCTGAGGCCTTGCAAAGGATGAGCTAAAAAAGTGGTGAAATGATTCCGCAAAATTGATGTTACCAGCAGATACTGTGTTTCTGTTACGGTTTGAATGCTGAACACTCGATGTTCCCACGGTTGGCAAGTTGGAACTGTGAGATTCACTACGTGAACCACTGGTGTTTTGTGGAAGAGCACATGTAAGATTCTGCAATAGTCTCTGCTGATACTCCTGCATGCGTGCATCCCTTTCTATGGCAGGAATAATTTCTGCAAATTTACTTTTGTACCGGGGATCTAACAGTGTGGTAACCCTGTAGTAAGGATTATTTCTAATTCTCCCAATTCGAGGGTCATGTTGCAGGTAGTGCAGCAAGAAGGCACTCATGTGTCTTGCGCATCCAGGAGCACCAAGTCCCTGTTGTGTTGGTGGCGAGGTAACAATCATGCGTCCTTCCTCTGTCCTTTCCCCTCAACCTCGCAAAACAGAAATGTGATCAAGGTCTCCCTCATCTGATGAGTATTCCATCAGTTCGTCCTCCACTTCTTCCTGGGCTCCTGCACCTTCCTCACTAGTTTGGCTGCTAACATGCGCCCTGGTAAAACCATCTCCCCCACCCTCACATGCCTGCTGCCTTGGTGCTGCAGACCGTCTGGACCTTGCAGATGTTAGCCCATCCGCATACAACTCCTCCTCCTCTACTTCCTCCACCTCCTCTTGTGCCACCACCTGACTCCGAATTCTGTTTATCATGTGCTCCAGCATTTAAATCACCGGAATAGTCATGCTGATAATGGCATCGTCAGCACTAAACATCTTCGTCGCCATTTCAAAACTGTGCAGAATGGTGCATAGGTCCCTGATCTGAGACCACTCCTCCAGCGTGATTTGCCCCACCTCTGGATCCCTTTGGCCCAGGCTGTACGTCAGAACGTATTGCACCAGGGCTTGTCGGTGCTGCCACAGTCGCTGCAACATGTGCAGAGTTGAATTCCACCGGGTAGGCACATCGCATTTTAGCCGGTGAAGTGGCAGGCCCAACGACTTCTGTAGAGATGTAAGTCGCTGAGCTGCGGGATGCGAATGGCGGAAGTGAGCACACAGCTACCGTGCCCTCTGCAGAAGGCCATCTAGTCCGGGATAGTGGGCTAAAAATTGCTGGACAACCAGGTTCAACATGTGAGCCATACAAGGCACGTGTGTGACATTGCCCCGGCGAAGGGCCGCACCCAGGTTTGCAGCATTGTCGCACACGGCCTTCCCTGGTTTCAGGTCCAGTGGAGACAACCATTCATGAAATTGGTTCTCCAGAGCTGACCACAACTCCTCAGCTGTGTGACTCACATTTCCCAGACATTTCAAAGTAAAAACCGCCTGATGACGCTGAGCCCTACTGCCAGCATAGTAAGGAGGTGTGCAGGATCCCTTCTGTGCAGTTAGAAAGCTTGTGGCATGACCAGACAGGCTTTGGGTGCAGGTGGAGGACCGAGGGGATGTTGAGGAGGCAGAAGCAGTGGAGGAACTTTGACATAAAGAGGATTGACGCACAACTCGTGGGGACGGCAAGACTTGGACAGCAGCCCCTTGCCCTGCTGTCACCATAGTTACCCAGTGCCCAGTCAGCGACATGTAACGCCCCTGTCCATGCCTACTTGTCCAAGTGTCTGTGGTGAAATGCACCCTGTCACACACAGAGTTTCTCAAAGAAGCGGTGATGTTGTGTGCGACATGCTGGTGGAGCCCAGGCACACCTTTCTTTGAGAGGTAGTGCCGACTGGGCATCTGGTACTGGGGCACTGCGACGGAGATAAGGTCTCGAAAATCCTCTGTGTCCACCAGGCGGAAAGACAGCATTTCTGTAGCCAAGAGCTTGCAGATGGTGAAATTCAACTTCTTAGCTTTCTCATGGCTAGGAGGAAATGGTCTTTTACTTGTCCACATCTGAGGGACTGAGGGCTGGCTGTTGTGCTTAGACGGGGTTGATAAAGGTGTCCCCGGCAAACTGCCGGTCTGTGAGGAAGATGCAGGAGGACATGTTAGGTTGCCTTGATCCAAAGGTGGTGCTTTCGATGTCGGACAGCGCTCAACACCAGCTGGTGTTACCACCTCCAAAGAAAATGATGACCTGCCAATCACGCTGGCTGTTGCGGGTAAAGAGGTGGCAGGTCTGCGTCCCAAAACAGGTGTGACTGCTGTCCCCCCAGTCACAGAGGATGAAGAGGCCGCAGATGCACAAGATGGTGCAGACGGTGGTTGGCCCGGCCGGCAAGGCCGCATTGTAGCACAGTGAGCTTCCCACTGCAACTTATGCTTCATGTCCATGTGCCGGTTCATGCATGAAGTACTCAAACTATGTATTTTTTGGCCTCTACTTAGCTTTTGTTGACAAATGTTACAGATAACACGAGTTGGGTCATCTTTATTGATCTGAAAAAATGCCCAGGCTATGCAAGGCTTAGCACCCATGCGACCTGAAGAGCCACCACGACTTGTGGTCAGAGGCAGAGTTGTGTTTGAGGATGCAGTTGTTGAATTGCTTCCAGTACTACGTCTCTGTCCAGGAAGGCGCAACCTGACCTCGTCGTCACTCCTCCACCTCCTCTGCTGACCTCATCGCTTGGCTGACTGTGGGTTGACAGTAAGTGGGATCTCCAACCTCATCATCATCACCCTGTGTGTTATCACACCCGTCGTCCTCAGAGCCAACCTGTTCCTGCCCTGACAAAAAACTAAAGTTGTCGCTCCAATCAGGTATTTGAGTCTCATCATCGTCTTCCTCATTGTCTCCACAAACAGGAATTACAGTTTGGGAATGAGGGTCTACATTATGGTCAGAACCTTCTGCGTCTGGTCCTGGATCCGACTCATAAAGATTCTGGGCATCAGTGCAGATCATTTCCTCGTCTGGATTCAGAGAAGCGCTGGAGCCGACCTCTGATTCCCAGGCTATAGTATGAGTAAACCGCTCTGCAGACTCAACCATCTGTTCTACCTCATACTTAGACGGGCAGCTGGAGATTTGGGACCTGTGAAGAAGCAACTGCGATTGGGGTGACACCTCTGAGGACTGGAGTATTTGTGATGTTGAAGTTGATGTGGAGGAGAGCCCACTTAAAGGAGCACTTGATATCCGTTGAAGCACCTGCTGTTTTTGTGCCTCAACTGGAATTTGTAGTGATTGGCGTGGCCGTAAGAAAGGGATCTTGTTACATTGTCCGCTAAAAGAAGTAGACATTTTAGTTTTGCTGGAAGATGGTCTTTCTTCTGCAGATGTTACTGTTGCTTTATCACCTACTCCACGGACACAACCTTTTTTCCCCATCCCAACACGCCTATTCCCCTTTCCACCAGCAGCAGTCCTTTTTCCACTCATTTTGGTGGTTAACTAATTCATAACTCTGGAGTTGCTTGCACAAAAAAAACAATGGATGGGAACCGAGCAGTGCTGAGTGGCCAAACTATGGTATTAGGCCAAAACTATTGGCTGGGTTAGATGCAGAAAAAAATTATATTCAGTTTGCAGCTTGATGGAGGTCAGTATAGATGGACTAATAGAACAAGTCCCACACACTGCTAGAAGGCCAAATATTTTTTCAGAGCTAGATGCAGAAAAAAATGATATTCAATTTGCAACCTGATGGAGGTCAGTATAGATGGACTAATAGAACAAGTCCCACACACTGCTTGGAGGCCAAATATTTTTTCAGAGCTAGATGCAGAAAAAAATTATATTCAATTTGCAACCTGATGGAGGTCAGTATAGATGGACTAATAGAACAAGTCCCACACACTGCTAGAAGGCCAAATATTTTTTCAGAGCTAGATGCAGAAAAATATTATATTCAATTTGCAACCTGATGGAGGTCAGTATAGATGGACTAATAGAACAAGTCCCACACACTGCTAGAAGGCCAAATATTTTTTCAGAGCTAGATGCAGAAAAATATTATATTCAATTTGCAACCTGATGGAGGTCAGTATAGATGGACTAATAGAACAAGTCCCACACACTGCTAGAAGGCCAAATATTTTTTCAGAGCTAGATGCAGAAAAATATTATATTCAATTTGCAACCTGATGGGGGTCAGTATAGATGGACTAATAGAACAAGTCCCACACACTGCTAGAAGGCCAAATATTTTTTCAGAGCTAGATGCAGAAAATATTATATTCAATTTGCAACCTGATGGAGGTCAGTATAGATGGACTAATAGAACAAGTCCCACACACTTCTAGTAGGCCAAATATTTTTTCAGAGCTAGATGCAGAAAAATATTATATTCAATTTGCAACCTGATGGAGGTCAGTATAGATGGACTAATAGAACAAGTCCCACACACAGCTAGAAGCCCAAATATTTTTTCAGAGGTAGATGCAGAAAAAAATTATATTCAATTTGCAACCTGATGGAGGTCAGTATAGATGGTCTAATAGAACAAGTCCCACACACTGCTAGAAGGTCAAATATTTTTTCAGAGCTAGATGCAGAAAAAAATTATATTCAATTTGCAACCTGATGGAGGTCAGTAAAGATGGACTAATAGAACAAGTACCACACACAGCTAGAAGATCAAATATTTTTTCAGAGGTAGATGCAGAAAAAAATTATATTCAATTTGCAACCTGATGGAGGTCAGTATAGATGGACTAATAGAACAAGTCCCACACACTGCTATAAGGCCAAATATTTTTTCAGAGCTAGATGCAGAAAAATATTATATTCAATTTGCAACCTGATGGAGGTCAGTATAGATGGACTAATTGAACAAGTCCCACACACTGCTAGAAGCCCAAATATTTTTTCAGAGCTAGATGCAGAAAAATATTATATTCAATTTGCAACCTGATGGAGGTCAGTATAGATGGACTAATAGAACAAGTCCCACACACTGCTAGAAGGCCAAATATTTTATCAGAGCTAGATGCAGAAAAATATTATATTCAATTTGCAACCTGATTGAGGTCAGTATAGATGGACTAATAGAACAAGTCCCACACACAGCTAGAAGCCCAAATATTTTTTCAGAGGTAGATGCAGAAAAAAATTATATTCAATTTGCAACCTGATGGAGGTCAGTATAGATGGACTAATAGAACAAGTCCCACACACTGCTAGAAGGCCAAATATTTTTTCAGAGCTAGATGCATAAAAATATTATATTCAATTTGCAACCTTATGGAGGTCAGTATAGATGGACTAATAGAACAAGTCCCACACACTACTAAAAGGCCAAATATTTTTTCAGAGCTAGATGCAGAAAATATTATATTCAATTTACAACCTGATGGAGGTCAGTATAGATGGACTAATAGAACAAGTCCCAAACACAGTTAGAAGCCCAAATATTTTTTCAGAGGTAGATGCAGAAAAAAATTATATTCAGTTTGCAACCTGATGGAGGTCAGTATAGATGGACTAATAGAACAAGTCCCACACACAGCTAGATGCCCAAAAAATTTTTCAGAGCTAGATGCAGAAAAAAATTATATTCAATTTGCAACGTGATGGAGGTCAGTATAGATGGACTAATAGAACAAGTCCCACACACTGCTATAAGGCCAAATATTTTTTCAGAGGTGGATGCAGAAAAAAATTATATTCAATTTGCAACCTGATGGAGGTCAGTATAGATGGACTAATAGAACAAGTCCCACACACTGCTAGAAGCCTAAATATTTTTTCAGAGCTAGATGCAGAATTATATTATATTCAATTTGCAACCTGATGGAGGTCAGTATAGATGGACTAATAGAACAAGTCCCACACAATGCTAGAAGGCCAAATATTTTTTCAGAGCTAGATGCAGAAAAAAATTATGTTCAATTTGCAACCTGATGGAGGTCAGTATAGATGGACTAATAGAACAAGTCCCACACACTGCTATAAGCCCAAATATTTTTTCAGAGCTAGATGCAGAAATATATTATATTCAATTTGCAACCTGATGGAGGTCAGTATAGATGGACTAATAGAACAAGTCCCACACACAGCTAGAAGCCCAAATATTTTTTTAGAGGTAGATGCAGAAAAAAATTATATTCAATTTACAACCTGATGGAGGTCAGTATAGATGGACTAATAGAACAAGTCCCACACACTGCTAGAAGGCTAAATATTTTTTCAGAGCTAGATGCAGAATTATATTATATTCAATTTGCAACCTGATGGAGGTCAGTATAGATGGACTAATAGAACAAGTCCCACACACTGCTAGAAGGCCAAATATTTTTTCAGAGCTAGATGCAGAAAAATATTATATTCAATTTGCAACTTGTTGGAGGTCAGTATAGATGGACTAATAGAACAAGTCCCGCACACTGCTAGAAGGCCAAATATTTTTTCAGAGCTAGATGCAGAAAAAAATTATATTCAATTTGCAACCTGATGGAGGTCAGTATAGATGAACTAATAGAACAAGTCCCACACACAGCTAGAAGCCCAAATATTTTTACAAAGGTAGATGCAGAAAAAAATTATATTCAATTTGCAACCTTATGTTGGTCAGTATAGATGGACTAATAGAATGATGCTATGCCCAAAAGGTTTTACTTCACTAGGTGCAGTAAAAAAATTGTTATTCTATTCACAAGTGGTATAGCTTGCAACACAGATAGGCTACTCCACTGACTAACACACTCTGCAATAGGCCAAAAAGGATTAGCTTTGCTAGATTTAGCCAAATGCTGTGAAAAAAACTTGCACAGCACTGGCACAGACCTGCCTGTCAAAAACTGATAGGAACTGATCTAACTTAGTCCTGAAAAGGACTGCAATTACAATTAGTCTTTACTCCGAACCTATCTATTTAAGAGCACAGACCTGCCTGATAAAAGTATTAGGAAATGCTGTAATCTAGTCCTTAAAAGGACTGCAATCACAACTATTCCCTACTCCCAAGCTATCTGTAGATTTGTGCGAAAATTGTCTTGAAATTAACAAGGTACAGCGCACACAGCAACAGCGGTGCCGTCTAACACGCAGCTGCAGCAGTGAGAAAATGGTGGTGACGTGGAAAATGGCTGGGTCTTATATGGCAAGGACATGTGACATACACTGCCAATGACACATGCCCTTGCTTGTGTGAAAAAAAGCACTTCGCTCCGTGTGTGCGCTGCTGATAGGCTGACAGATTGCACCTCCCCACTGTAAATGTGGGAAAGAGAAAAAAAAATGGAGATCTTCATTATTCCTGCAGAGATCCATCCCTGCCCCTCCCCCCGCCCCGCTGTACACTCAAACTGCGTATTAACATTAATTTTCATCATTACTGAGAAAAAATCCAGTTACGATTTTGGTGCACGAACAGTTATCGAACATAACCTCGAACAGCTGAATTTTTTTCAAATCATTCGTGTTCGCCGAACGGCTCGAACACCGCCCAAAACAGCTCGAATTTGAGATTGGCGAACAGTTCAAGTCGAACACCGCTCATCTCTAACCACAAGTATTATTGATGGAGGAAACTTAACAGCACCTGAAAGGTTTGCTTATGGTGGTGGTAAGTCCTACATGCGGGCATCTCAGGTGTTGGAGTTAATTTCCACATTGAATGCATAAAAAGCAAGCTTGTCAGCAATCGAAGCAATACTCAATCTGTATTGCTTATCCCATCTCATCATGCTTATCACTCTGGTAGCTATGCTGCATCTTCAAATAGTACCAAGTTTGTGTCATACAATGGTTATCTTTCTCCTCCTACAGCTCCTCCACATCCACATATATAGACATGATCCTATCAACAGTATGAGGTCACAGTGTTGCATCCAAGATCCCATCCTCTTTTTTTCGTTCATAGGGTAAGGTAAAAGCATTATTACAGCTTCTAAGCATAAACTAAAAACATACAGTGGACAAGTTGCTATTGTGCATCAAGCAGCAAGTCTCACTCTGAATGGCTTCCTGTCAACTGCTACTGGGAATTGCCATGAATGACAATGCCTACAATATTGTGGTTGCAAGTAACTTGTGCTCCCTGTATGGTGCATATCCTACATGAAAAATTTCTTAATAAGATATACCCATTTAGGGTGGTGAAGGCCATAGCCCCAAAATTTTCTGTGCATTTCACCGATTCTTACATAGCGAAGCATGCCCTCCAGGCTTTGCAAAAAGCAAAACAGTATGCAGGAGCACCACCTGATTTGTGATGTTGCAATCTACTGGAATTCAAGGCTGCTGTCTTGAAGCATCTATACAAGAAGTGTAAGGCTGTGTGCCCACGATGCGTTTTTAATGCGTTTCCGCAGCGTTTTTGCAGCTGCGGAAACGCATTAAAAACGCATTAAAAATGCATGGTAGAAGGGCAGCAATGTTCCCCAATGATAATCCGCATGTGCTGTGCATATGCTGCGGAAATTTCCACTGCGGATTATCATTGCAGAAAAAAACGCAGCACTACCAATTTTTTGCCGAAGTGCTGCGTCTTCGCCGCCGTTGACTTGCATTAGACCACATGGATTACGCATCACTGTATATGTAGATGTGTAATCCAAGCATTCTAATGTGCGGATGGTACCCGGGTGTAGATGAGAGGAGAGTCTCCTCCACACCCAGGTACCATTAAAAAATCTGTGAAAAAAAGAATAAAATAAAAAATAAATGTATACTTACCTTCTGTCGGCCCACGCTGCGCTCCTACTTGCTTCCCGGCACTTTGCAGTGAATTGAAGGACCTGCGCTGACGTCAGAGTCATGTGACGGGTCACGCGACGCTGACGTCGGCAGGTTTTTCAATTCACTGTTGCCGGCGAGGGAGAACGGAGTGAGCGGGACACGGGGGGCCATCGGAGGGTAAGTATATATTTATTTTTTGATTTTTACCACTCTCTCGGGTCACACTATATTAATCCATGCTGTTTGCATGGATTTATACAGTGTGACCTAGTTGTCACAAGCACTTTCCAAGTGATGGTAATCGCTTGGAAAGCGCTTGTCAATCCGCATGCGGAAATGAACGCTCCATTTCCGCATGTCCCTGGCAGGAAAACGCATGTACAATCCGCATGCGTTTTTTTCTGCCAGGGAGATGCAGAAACGCTCAGGAAAAAATCCTGAGCATTTCTGCATCGTGGGCACATAGCCTTAAGCCATGGCTGATTACATTATGCAGCAGGCAAACTGGAGTTGGGTTTACTTTGAAATCTGCCATTGGCAGCTGATGAGAGAGATGTATCACCTACTGGAGCTATCACAAAATCTATATTTTTGTGAATGTGGTGAATTCTTGTAAAATTCTATTAGAATTGAATTCTACTCTATTCAACTCTATGCCACACACATCTCCTGTGTCCATGTTCAATTCCTGCCTGTCCATGGTATTTTATTGTTATACCATTTTACTGTTCAGGGTAAATAAATCTGAAACTGTTCCCTCAAAAGCGATGCTGTTTGCATGGCTAATTAAAGAGGACCTTTCATCAATTTTTTCATGCTGATCTTGACACATGATGTTATAGTGGCTGCAGAGCAGAATAAAACTTTTTTTTTTATTATGCTTCTGTGGTGCATGGATAATAGCAATCAAGGTTTTATTTATCACCCAATATTTTAATTTTAGTTAAGTCCAAGTGGGTGTTATTAGAAACACTTTCTCCCTGTTTGTTTTGCTATCTGTCTGATAACACCCACTTGGACATAATAATAGTTAACTCATTAGATGCCAATGCTTTGATTGCTACTATCTCCACAACAGAGAGGCAATTGATAAATGTATTATTTGTTAAGGTATAATATACCTGGAGAAGTAGATTTGTTCTTCACTGCTAGAAAATCTAAGACAGGATCTGAGGACCGAGGATGAATAAAAATGGTTTATTGTCAATGCGTTTCAAAGTCAATCTGAATTTTTCTACAGGACAACCACATGTAAAGTGACCAGCGAAATTGCATGCAGTTAAATACAATAAATAGTTGCATTTAACTGCATGCAATTTCACTGTTCACTTTACAAGTGGTTGTCCTGAAGAAGGAGTCAGATTAATGTTGAGACGCATTGACAATAAATAATTTTCATCCATTCTTGGTCCTTGGATCCTGTCTTTCATATTTCAGCAGCTCAGAACAAATCCCCATCTCCTGTATTATTATGTGTTGAATTTTCGTGGACGCTGCAGTGGCAGTTATCTTCACATTACTAGTACTTGTGTCACTCACAACCCCACCAGGTGAGCATACTGTATGTTTACCCACTCTATAAAACCTGGATAAGACCATATTGCACTTTATGTTTTCTCTCCAGCTTTATTTGTTATGGTGACATTTTGTGGGTCACGTGTTTGTATTAAAAAGACACCTTACATTTATTTTATAATGCTGGTATAGTATGTCATCATATCAGCTACATAATCACTTACTAATTAGGGGCAAGTGGATAGGTGGATAGGCAGTACTGGAATGATGGATGGGTTTAAAAGGTTATAATGGGCTAAATCATTATCATATTTTCACGTGGCTTTTTCTAAAGCCCAGAAAAACACTTTAAAAATTTATTTTAATATTGAATTTCAAAACAATCATTATTGGCAGGAAAAAAACTTTTCAAGTGAAGTTGCTTTAGGCTATTAATTGATCAAATAATACAACAGTCTTAGTAGGTTTAAGATTTGGAGAATCAAAACAGAGGATCATTTTTAAAGATTGCCTCATTTATCATTATTTAATGAGAAAATATAAGTTAGAGAACAATTCTCTTTTAATTACTCTTACTCATGCCCATTTTTAGGGAAAAGTATAACATCAGTAAAGTAACATCAGTTTAAGTCTGTAATTCACAGAATTGTCATTTCCAAAGCATAACTTCTATTTATTCTTATTACAGAAGCTCAAAACTCTAGGGAGCTTCCCTGAGACTACAGAGGGTGAGTCTAAGGTTCAAAGATTGGGGAGATGGTCATTGTAGCCAGGACGTAACAAAGAGATATAGTCGGCACTCTGCTGTTGTAAAGTGGTGCACGTGGAGGGATAGTATTACAGAGAAAGCAAATCCCGACACTCACAAATTGAAGATCAATTCATTTATTCCACATATTCTTGGATATGTGGAATAAATGAATAGATCTTCAACGCGTGAGTACCGGGATTTGCTTTCTTTGTAATTGTAGCCAGGATGGACATTTCCTATTTATCATAGAGAGGGAGTGATAGAAAGAAACAAGGTATTTAAAATGCAAGGTGCTCACCCCTTAATTAGCCCACAATCCAGTTGCAGACCTGCAATTTTAATATTACAATCTAGGCCATCCTGGAAACTTGAGCCCAGGACCAGGCATATAAAAGATGGGTTATACAATGGAAAGGTGCTCGCATGTGGAGGTCAGCCTGAGCTTTGAATGTGATCCAAACCATTTCTCCTTCCTTCAAGGAAACAGAAGAATAACTTTAGACAGAAATGTTTAGGTATTTCTGTTGTTTCTCCATTTTTATTTTATAACTGTTTTTCATATTTGTGTGTTGTTTTATTTTTATCCCTTTTCATGCAAGCACTGTATTTTTTATATTAACCCCTTAAGGACCGAGCTACTTTGTAGGTTAATGACCAGGCCAAATTTTTTAAATCTGACCACTGTCATGTTATGAGTAGTGTTGAGCCACCCCCGTAGTGTTCGAGTTCGGTTCGGTTCATCGAACACCCGTGTGTTCGCCGAAATGTTCGTCGAACTGTTCGTCGAACACCTTCGAACACCGTTAAAACCAATGGCAGGCAAACAAAAACACATAGAAACACATAGAAAACACCTTCAAAGGTGTCCAAAAGCTGACAAACTGCTCAGAAGACACAACTAACACATGGAAAAGTGACAAGTACATATAGTCATGCGAAAAGAAAAGAGGTGGAGGAGTAAAAGGAGGGGGAGACACAGATATAGGCATGTCATGCCCTTCTAAAATCCAAAAAGTGAGAAGCCGACACGGCCAGTCCGCTCCTGCCATGCCACCTCCGTGTCACCGGGTTTGTGCCTGAGCCGCGGTGAACCCTGACGGCCAGCCCCCCTCTCCCAATACTGGTGCCTGTCCGCTGGTGGGTCGAGAAAGCCCCCCTGTGGTGGAGGCAGCTCTAAGCTTTTTAATTTAAATTGTCTCTCTAATTTGAATGAATACACTTTAAATCCATTTACAAGGATCTATTGGAGGGCAAGTCTCATGCCAGCAGCCGCGTAATTCCAGCTCCAGTAGCGTCCACTAAAGCTGCTGCAGTTAAAAAGCTTTTATAAGGATCGAGCTCAGCTGTCCACCGCAAGGCATCCTACTGCCAGTCCCAGCCCCTATGCCTTGGGGTGCCTCCTGATGCTCTTCACTGAGTATCCCGTGGTCCCGAAGCATTTCCTTTGAAAAAATTAAGTGTCCAAACTACAGGTGGTGTAGCTTGCTTAACAGCCGGGATAATCCGCTGACTAGCAGACAATGTTACTAGGCACAAATTATTTCCTGGGCTAGATGCAGTTAAAAATTTGTAATTAGATACTCTCGTTGGATGCTGAGAAAGCATTCCATAGAGTCTCCTTGCACGCCATATATGATACTCTTAAAAAGCTTGGGGTAGGGGTCTAGGGGACCCTTTTATAGCCAAAATCACGGCCCTGTATCGCAATACGTCACCTAGGCTGAAGATAAATGGAACTGTAGCACCCTGAGGGCTCGGTTGCTACAGAGGTATTGCACCTCACCCAGAGGTGTGATATCTCACTCTCAGGTAAGGATGGAGTGTGGATCAGGACCCGACACCTGCATGCATTACACCACATTGCCGTGGGGGAGGGCGACCAATATGCTCCTGAGATGGGCACGACAGTCCCTGTCCCTGGCTGGAGTGGGGGGAGGGAACACTGAGGAAGGGGAACCCTGTAGTGCAGGAGCAGGGAGGAAGCAGTTCCTGGGTGCATTGAGAAGGGAGTATAAAAGGTGGGCACCATCTTAGTTCAGTGCAGAGAAGTCTGAGCAGAAGTGACAGGGAGCAGGGGCTCTGCATGAGCTCTGCTCCGGAGGCGGGCCTAGTAACAGAGGCCCAGGCCTGGAAGAGGGAGAAGGAAGGAAAAGGAGCAGAGAAGGCTCCAGGAACGAGGAACGAAGGGATCCCAGGGGTGCGGATGGGCGAGTCGCCACGGCACGCCCGAATCCACCTGCGTGGAGGGGTTAGGCCAAAGGGGGAGACCGGTCCCCGAAACTAGTGGAGGCAGGAAACGACCCTCATCTAGAAACCGGAGGCTGTGACATTTTATGTGGCGCAGCCCTTCGCTACACCCGCTAGGAAGGCACCACATAGGGTCAGGGAAACTGGCGCCAAGTTTACCAAGAGGAGGCCCGAGGCAGCCGGACAGAAGGGTTGGTAAGAAAGGCCAGATAAAGGACACACAAAGCGCTCCAAAGTTATCTGGGAGTTGTCTGAGCCCCTCACCTGGTGAGCACAGTACGACGTGGGCAGCCGTTACCTGCAGACGTGGTCTGGATAATAAGAGCTGTGAGTAAAGGCCCTGGACTGCATCACTGACTCCGTGTCGTTACTGCTGCTGCCTGCACCATCACCCCCATCCTCTGCATACACTGCCCTGAGGCTATACTCCTCCCGTGGGGAGTTATGCTCTGCTGCACCCACAAAACCAGCCTCAGTGGTCTGCCCTGCAGCGGCGGTTCACTCTGACCGCAATCCACGGGTGGCGTAGTCGGACATTTAAACATCAAAACCACATAAATAGTTCCGCCACTGGTTTGCCCGCCCTGAGCCACGGAAACGGGTCACCGCCACGGAGACTACAACCACCAGCATCCACCAAAAAGGGTCCGACTCCGGGTGTCCCAAGACCCAGGGGGTGCATCAGAACATTTTCATAACCTTTCACAATCACCAATGGGACAAGGCAGGGATGTCCTCTGTCCCCTCTCTTATACATCCTAGTGATGGAGAACCTGCTCTCATCAATTCGCCATAACCCCAATATTAGGTGGATTGAGGTGGGAGGCACCGAGTACAAGTGCTCTCTATTTGCTGATGATGTCCTAGTATATATCAGTCAATCACATATATCCATCCATGCTGTTATGGCTGAAATAGATCACTTTGTTACATGGTCAAATTTTGAAATCAATGCAGCGAAGTCTGAGGCCCTCGATGTCTCCCTCCCCAAATCCATACAGGATTCCATCCAGTCCAACTTTCCCTTTGCCTGGCCCTCACAGGGTATCAAATACTTAGGAATTCCTATTCATAGAGACCTCTCCCATCTATGTTATCTTAATTTTGGGCCCTTTATTGAACAACTCCATACAGACCACGGTTGGCAAGTTAGAACTGTAAGATTCACTACGTGAACCACTGGTGTTTTGTGGAAAAGCACATGTACACTGTGTTCCAAATTATTATGCAAAAAGTGTTTAGGAGAGATAAGGGAAGAATTTGTTTGTTTGTCAGTTAAACTCATTTATGGTGATGTGTGTCAGGGCTCTTTATATCACTGTAAGCAATTGCAGACACCTGTGCTAATTAGTTTGGCAGGTGTGTCCAATGAAAGGCAAGACTACTTAAGAAGGCTGTCCCACGTTATTAAGCAGCCTACATTTTCTGCCAAAATGAGAAAGAAAAAGGATGTGTCGGCTGCTGAGAAGCAACAAATTGTGGAGTGTTTAGGTCATGGCATGACTACAATCAACATTGTGCGATGATCAGGATGAAGTGTCTTGGCAATCAAGAAGTATGTAGCTGATTCACAGTACACACGTGTGCGTGCTGATAAGGGCAAATTGAGGACTCTTTCATACAGGCAATTACGTCAGGTTAAAAGAGCAGCTGCAAAAAAGCCTTGTCATAGCAGCAGACAAGTTTTTGAAGCTTCTGGTGCCTCCAACGTCCCCCGAACAACAAGATGCAGGGTCCTTCAGAGGTTTGCAGCTGTGCATACGCCATCCTGTCGACCTCCTCTATCCACTTCACACAAGCAGAAACGGCTCCAGTGGGCCAAACATTACATGAAGACTGATTTCCAAACTGTTTTGTTCACGGATGAGTGCCGTGCAACGCTCGATGGTCCAGATGGATGGAGTGGAGGATGGCTGGTTGATGGACACCCCACGCAAACACGGCTACAGCGCCAACAAGGAGGAGGTGGAGTAATGTTTTGGGCTGGAATCATGCGGAGAGAGATTGTCGGCCCCTTTAGAATCCCTGAAGGGGTAAAGATGAACTCCATAATGTATGTGGAGTTTCTCAAACAGCACTTCCTGCCATGGTTCAAGAAGAAGAACCGTGTATTCCACAGCAAGATCATTTTTATGCATGATAATGCACCATCTCATGCTGCACATAAAACATCTGCATCTCTGGCTGATATGGGCATAAAAGGGGACAAACTTATGGTGTGACCCCCATGGTCCCCTGACCTCTACCCCATTCAGAACCTATGGAGCATCATCAAAAGGAGTGTCTATGATGGCGGGAGGCAGTTCACATCTAAGCAACAGCTCTGGGAGGGTATTCTGTCCTCATGCAAAACAATTGAAGCAGAAACCATCCAAAACCTGACAAATTCAATGGACGAGAGTGTTCAGATGCTCCTTTCGAACAAGGGGTCCTATGTGAAAATGTAACATCACCTAGAATAAAGTTTTGAGTTGAAAACTGTTTGATTTCAGTTTCTAATAACCTACTAATGCTTATAATTTCAAAAATGACCATTTTTTTGGTCTTTATTAAAATGAAAAGGTTGATCGAAAAGTTTGGGGGATCTAAGAGTGTGGCAACCCAGTAGTCAGGATTACTTCGAATTCTGACAATATGAGGGTCATGTTGCAGGTAGTGCAGCAAGAAGGCACTTATGTGTCTTGCGCATCTCGGAGCCCCAAAATTATTTTCCGGGTTAGATGCAGCTAAAAATTATTATTAATTTTAAATCTGGTGGAGCTTAGTATAGATGGCATAATAGAATCAGTGCTCCACACTGCTACAAAGCCCAAATTATTTTCCAGCCAAGGTACAGATAATCATGATTAGTAATTTTAAATCTGGTGGAGCTTAGTATAGATGGCCTAATAGAATCAGTACTGCACACTGCTACAAAGCCCAAATTATTTTCCAACCAAGATACAGATAAACATGATTAGTAATTTTAAATCTGGTGGAGCTTATTATAGATGGCCTAATAGAATCAGTGCTGCACACTGCTACAAAGCCCAAATTATTTTCCAGCCAAGATACAGATAAACATGATTAGTAATTTGAAAGCTTAAAACGGTTGGTGAGGTGATTTTAACCAACCATCAAGCTTTTACTCTCCCCAGGATGACACAGGGGTAGAAAAGTCGTTTCGGATCCATGATTTGTTCATCTTTATGAACGTGAGTCTGTCTACATTATCAGTGGAGAGCCACGTGCGCTTATCTGTCAGCACACCACCAGCAGCGCTGAACACACGTTCAGACAGAACGCTGGCTGCGGGGCATGACAAGATCTCCAAGGCGTAAGTGGCTAGCTCCGGCCATTTAGCCTGATTGGAAGCCCAAAAAGAGCAAGGGTCCAGTGACACAGTCATGGCTTCAATGTTTACCTGGAGATACTCCTGTACCATCGTCTCTAGGCGTTGACTATGTGTCAGACTTCTTGTCTCCTGTTGCCTTGCAAAGGATGGGCTTAAAAAAGTGGTGAAATGATTCTGCAAAATTGATGTTACCAGCAGATACTGTGGTTCTGTTACGGTTTGAGTGCTGAACACTCGACGGTCCCACGGTTGGCAAGTTGGAACTGTGAGATTCACTACGTGCACCACTGGTGTTTTGTGGAAAAGCACATGTAAGATTCTGCAACAGTCTCTGCTGATACTCCTGCATGCGTGCATCCCTTTCTATGGCAGGAATAATTTCTGCAAATTTACTTTTGTACCGGGGATCTAACAGTGTGGCAGCCCAGTAGTCAGGATTATTTCTAATTCTCACAATTCGAGGGTCATGTTGCAGGTAGTGCAGCAAGAAGGCACTCATGTGTGTTGCGCATCCAGGAGCACCAAGTCCCTGTTGTGTTGTTGGCGAGGTAACAATCATGCTTCCTTCCTCTGTCCTCTCCCCCCAACCTCGCACAACAGAAATGTGATCAAGGTCTTCCTCATCTGATGAGTCTTCCATCAGTTCGTCCTCCACTTCATCCTGGGCTCCTGCACCTTCCTCACTAGTTTGGCTGCTACCATGCGCCCTGGTAAAACCTTCTCCCCCACCCTCACATGCCTGCTGCCTTGGTGCTGCCGACCGTCTGGACCTTGCAGATGTTAGCCCTTCCGCATACAACTCCTCCTCCTCTACTTCCTCCACCTCCTCTTGTGCCACCACCTGACTCCGAATTCTGTTTAACATGTGCTCCAGCATGTAAATCACCGGAATAGTCATGCTGATAATGGCATCGTCAGCACTAAACATCTTCGTCGCCATTTCAAAACTGTGCAGAAGGGTGCATAGGTCCCTGATCTGAGACCACTCCTCCAGCGTGATTTGCCCCACCTCTGGATCTCGTTGGCCCAGGCTATACGTCAGAACGTATTGCACCAGGGCTTGTCGGTGCTGCCACAGTCGCTGCAACATGTGCAGAGTTGAATACCACCGGGTAGGCACATCGCATTTTAGCCGGTGAAGTGGCAGGCCCAACGACTTCTGTAGAGATGTAAGTCGCTGAGCTGCGGGATGCGAACGGCGGAAGTGAGCACACAGCGACCGTGCCCTCTGCAGAAGGCCATCTAGTCCGGGATAGTGGGCTAAAAATTGCTGGACAAACAGGTTCAACACGTGAGCCATACAAGGCACGTGTGTGACATTGCCCCGGCGAAGGGCCGCACCCAGGTTTGCAGCATTGTCACACAGGGCCTTCCCTGGTTTCAGGTCCAGTGGAGACAACCATTCATGAAATTGGTTCTCCAGAGCTGACCACAACTCCTCAGCTGTGTGACTCACATTTCCCAGACATTTCAAAGTAAAAACCGCCTGATGATGTTGAGCCCTACTGCCAGCATAGTAAGGAGGTGTGCAGGATCCCTTCTGCGCAGTTAGAAAGCTTGTGGCATGACCAGACAGGCTTTGGGTGCAGGTGGAGGACCGAGAGGAGGTTGAGGAGGCAGAAGCAGTGGAGGAACTTTGACATAAAGAGGATTGACGCACAACTCGTGGGGACGGCAAGACTTGGACAGCAGCCCCTTGTCCTGCTGTCACCATATTTACCCAGTGCCCAGTCAGCGACATGTAACGCCCCTGTCCATGCCTACTCGTTCAAGTGTCTGTGGTGAAATGCACCCTGTCACACACAGAGTTTCTCAAAGAAGCGGTGATGTTGTGTGCGACATGCTGGTGGAGCGCAGGCACACCTTTCTTTGAGAAGTAGTGCCGACTGGGCATCTGGTACTGGGGCACTGCGATGGACATAAGGTCTCGAAAATCCTCTGTGTCCACCAGGCGTAAAGGCAGCATTTCTGTAGCCAAGAGCTTGCAGATGGTGAAATTCAACTTCTTAGCTTTCTCATGGCTAGGAGGAAATGGTCTTTTACTTGACCACATCTGAGGGACCGAGGGCTGGCTATTGTGCTTAGACGGGGTTGATAAGGGAGTCCCCGGCAAACTGCCGGTCTGTGAGGAAGATGCAGGCGGACATGTTAGGTTGCCTTGATCCAAAGGTGGTGCTATCGATGTCGGACAGCGCTCAACACCAGCTGGTGTTACCACCTCCAAAGAAAATGATGACCTGCCAATCACGCTGGCTGTTGCGGGTAAAGAGGTGCCAGGTCTGTGCCCCAAAACAGGTGTGACTGCTGTACCCTCAGTCACAGAGGATGAAGAGGCCACAGATGCACAAGATATGGCAGACGGTGGTTGGCCCGGCCGGCTAGGCCGCATTGTAGCACAGTGAGCTTCCCACTGCAACTTATGCTTCATGTCCATGTGCCGGTTCATGCATGAAGTACTCAAACTATGTATTTTTTGGCCTCTAGTTAGCTTTTGCTGCCAAATGTTACAGATGACACGAGTTGGGTCATCTTTATTGATCTGAAAAAATGCCCAGGCTATGCAAGGCTTAGCACCCATGCGACCTGAAGAGCCACCACGACTTGTGGTGAGAGGCAGAGTTGTGTTTGAGGATGCAGTTGTTGACGTGCTTCCAGTACTACGTCTCTGTCCAGGAAGACGCAACCTGACCTCATCGTCACTAGCATCCTCCTCCACCTCCTCTGCTGACCTCATCTCTTGGCTGACTGTGGGTTGACAGTAAGTGGGATCTCCAACCTCATCATCATCACCCTGTGCGTTATCACACCCGTCGTCCTCAGAGCCAACCTGTTCTTGCCCTGACAAAAAACTAAAGTTGTCGCTCCAATCAGGTATTTGAGTCTCATCATCGTCTTCCTCATTGTCTCCACCAACAGGAGTTACAGTTTGGGAATGAAGGTCTACATTATGGTCAGAACCTTCTGCATCTGGTCCTGGATCCGACTCATAAAGATTCTGGGCATCAGTGCAGATCATTTCCTCGTCTCTATTCACAGAAGCGCTAGAGTGGACCTCTGATTTCCAGGCTATAGTATGAGTAAACAGCTCTGCAGACTCAACCATCTGTTCTACCTCATACTCAGACGGGCAGCTGGAGATTTGGGACCTGTGAGGAAGCAAGTGCGATTGGGGTGACACCTTTGAGGACTGGAGTATTTGTGATGTTGAAGTTGATGTGGAGGAGAGCCCACTTAAAGGAACACTTGATATCCGTTGAAGCACCTGCTGTTTTTGTGCCTCATCTTGAAATTGTAGCGATTGGCGTGGCCGTAAGAAAGGGATCTTGTCACATTGTCCGCTAAAAGAAGTAGACATTTTAGTTTGGCTGGAAGATTGTCTTTCTTCTGCAGATGTTACTGTTGCTTTAACACCTACCCCACGGACAAAACCTTTTTTCCCCTTCCCAACACGCCTATTCCCCTTTCCACCAGCAGCAGGCCTTTTTCCACTCATTTTGGTGGTTAACTAATTCACAACTCTGGAGTTGTTTGCACAAAAAAACAATGGATGGGAACCGAGCAGAGCTGAGTGGCCAAACTGTGTTATTAGGCCAAAACTATAGGCTGGGTTAGATGCAGAAAAAAATTATATTCAATTTGCAACCTGATGGAGGTCAGTATAGATGGACTAATAGAACAAGTCCCACACACAGCTAGAAGCCCAAATATTTGTTCAGAGGTAGATGCAGAAAAAAATTGTATTCAGTTTGCAACCTGATGGAGGTCAGTATAGATGGACTAATAGAGAAAGTCCCACACACTGCTAGAAGGCCAAATATTTTTTCAGAGCTAGATGCAGATAAAAAATAGTTTTAATTTGCAACCTGATGGAGGTCAGTATAGATGGACTAATAGAGAAAGTCCCACACACTGCTAGAAGGCCAAATATTTTTTCAGAGCTAGATGCAGATGAAAATTATTTTTAATTTGCAATCTGATGGAGGTCAGTATAGATGGACTAATAGAGAAAGTCCCACACACTGCTAGAAGGCCAAATATTTTTTCAGATCTAGATGCAGACAAAAAATTATTTTTAATTTGCAACCTGATGGAGGTCAGTATAGATGGACTAATAGAGAAAGTCCCACACACTGCTACAAGGCCAAATATTTTTTCAGAGCTCGATGCAGGTAAAAATTATTTTTAATTTGCAACCTGATGGAGGTCAGTATAGATGGACTAATAGAGAAAGTCCCACACACTGCTAGAAGGCCAAATATTTTTTCAGAGCTAGATGCAGATAAAAATTATTTTTAATTTGCAACCTGATGGAGGTCGGTATAGATGAACTAATAGAGAAAGTCCCACACACTGCTAGAAGGCCAAATATTTTTTCAGAGCTAGATGCAGAAAAAAATTATATTCAGTTTGCAACCTGATGAAGGTCAGTATAGATGGACTAATAGAACAAGTCCCACACACAGCTAGAAGCCCAAATATTTTTTCAGAGGTAGATGCAGATAAAAATTATTTTTAATTTGCAACCTGATGAAGGTCAGTATAGATGGACTAATAGAGAAAGTCCCACACACTGCTAGAAGGCCAAATATTTTTTCAGAGCTAGATGCAGACAAAAAATTATTTTGAATTTGCAACGTGATGGAGGTCAGTATAGATGGACTAATAGAACAAGTCCCACACACTGCTAGAAGGCCAAATATTTTTTCAGAGCTAGATGCAGAAAAAAATTATATTCAGTTTGCAACCTGATGGAGGTCAGTATAGATGGACTAATAGAACAAGTCCCACACACAGCTAGAAGCCCAAATATTTTTTCAGAGGTAGATGCAGATAAAAATTATTTTTAATTTGCAACCTGATGGAGGTCAGTATAGATGGACTAATAGAGAAAGTCCCACAGACTGCTAGAAGGCCAAATATTTTTTCAGAGCTAGATGCAGACAAAAAATTATTTTGAATTTGCAACAGAATGGAGGTCAGTATAGGTGGACTAATAGAACAAGTACCACACACTGCTAGAAGCCCAAATATTTTTTCAGAGCTAGATGCAGAAAAAAATTATATTCAATTTGCAACCTGATGGAGGTCAGTATAGATGGACTAATAGGAAAGTCCCACACACTGCTAGAAGGCCAAATATTTTTTCAGAGCTAGATGTAGACAAAAAATTATTTTGAATTTGCAACCTGATGGAGGTCAGTATAGGTGGACTAATAGAACAAGTCCCACACACTGCTAGAAGGCCAAATATTTTTTGAGAGCTAGATGCAGAAAAAAATTATATTCAGTTTGCAACCTGATGGAGGTCAGTATAGATGGACTAATAGAACACGTCCCACACACAGCTAGAAGCCCACATATTTTTTCAGAGGTAGATGCAGAAAAAAATTATATTCAGTTTGCAACCTGATGGAGGTCAGTATAGATGGACTAATAGAACAAGTCTCACACACAGCAAGAAGCCCAAATATTTTTTCAGAGGTAGATGCAGAAAAAAAATATATTCAGTTTGCAACCTGATGGAGGTCAGTATAGATGGACTAATAGAGAAAGTCCCACACACTGCTAGAATGCCAAATATTTTTTCAGAGCTAGATGCAGTCAAAAAATTATTTTTAATTTGCAACCTGATGGTGGTCAGTATAGATGGACTAATAGAGAAAGTCCCACACACTGCTAGAAGGCCAAATATTTTTTCAGAGCTAGATGCAGACAAAAAATTATTTTGAATTTGCAACGTGATGGAGGTCAGTATAGATGGACTAATAGAACAAGTCCCACACACTGCTAGAAGGCCAAATATTTTTTCAGAGCTAGATGCAGAAAAAAATTATATTCAGTTTGCAACCTGATGGAGGTCAGTATAGATGGACTAATAGAACAAGTCCCACACACTGCTAGAAGCCCAAATATTTTTTCAGAGCTAGATGCAGAAAAAAATTATATTCAATTTGCAACCTGATGGAGGTCAGTATAGATGGACTAATAGAATGATGCTATGCCCAAAAGATTTTACTTCACTAGGTGCAGTAAAAAAATTGGTATTCTATACACAGGTGGTATATCTTGCAATACAGATAGGCTACTCCACTGACTAACACACTCTGCAATAGGCCAAAAAGGATTAGCTTTGCTAGATTCAGCCAAATGCTGTGAAAAAAACTTGCACAGCACTGGCACAGACCTGCCTGGCAAAAACTGATAGAAACTGATGTAACCTAGTCCTGAAAAGGACTGCAATTACAATTAGTCTTTACTCCCACAAACTATCTATTTAAGAGCACATACCTGCCTGATAAAAGTCGCAGAAAATGCTGTAACCTAGTCCTTAAAAGGACTGCAATCACAACTATTCCCTACTCCCAAGCTATCTGTAGATTTGTGCGAAAATTGGCTTGAAATTAACAAGGTATAGCACACACAGCAACAGCGGTGCCGTCTAACACGCAGCTGCAGCAGTGAGAAAATGGTGGCGACGGGGAAAATGGCTTGGTCTTATAGGGCAAGGACATGTGACATACACTGCCAATGACACATGCCCTTGCTTGTGTGAAAAAAAGCACTTCGCTCCGTGTGTGCGCTGCTGATTGGCTGACAGATTGCACCTCCCCACTGTAAATGCGGGAAAGAGAAAAAAATGGAGATCTTCATTATTCCTGCAGAGATCCATCCCCTGCCCCTCCCCCCGCCCCGCTGTACACTCAAACTGCGTATTAACATTAATTTTCATCATTACTGAGAAAAAATCCAGTTATGATTTTGGTGCACGAACAGTTATCGAACATAACCTGGAACAGCCGAATTTTTTTCAAATCGTTCGTGTTCGCCGAACGGCTCGAACACCGCCCAAAACAGCTCGAATTTGAGATTGGCGAACAGTTCGAGTCGAACAACGCTCATCTCTAGTTATGAGGCAATAACTCTGGAATGCTTCCACTGTTTCTGAAACTGTTTTTGTGACATATTGTACTTCATGATAGTGCTAAAATTAATTCAATATGACTTGCGTTTATTTGTGAAAAAAAAGGAAATTTGGCGAAAAAATTGAAAATTTTGCAATTTTCAAACTTAGAATTATTATGCCTAATCAGAGAGATATGTCATACAAAATAGTTAATAAATAATATTTCCCACATGTCTACTTTACATCAGCACAATTTTAGAAACAATTTTTTTTTTTGTTAGGAAGTTATAAATGTTAAAATATTGACCAGCAATTTTTCATTTTTCCAACAAAATTTACAAAACCATTTTTCTTAGGTACCACATCATAATTGAATTGACTTTGAGGGGCCTTTATGACAGAAAATATCCAAAATTGACACCATTCTAAAAACTGCACCCCTCAAGGAGCTCAAAACCACATTCAAGAAGTTTATTAACCATTTAGATGCTTCCCAGGAATTGAAGCAATGAGGAAGAAAAAATTAACATTTAACTTTTTTTCACAAAAAATTTCATTTAGACACAATTTTTTTTAATTTCACAAGGGTAACAGATAAAAATGGACCCCGAAATGTATTGTACAAATTCTTTTGAGCATTCCATACCCAATATGTTGTGGAAAATCACTGTTTGGGCACAAGGCTCTGTTTCGGGTGGAAGGGAAGGAGCGCCATTTGACTTTTTGAAATCAAAATTTGCTGGAATAATTAGCGGATGCCATGTTGCATTTGGAGAGCTACTGATGTTCCTAAACAGTGGAAACCCCCCACAATTGATGCCATTTTGGAAACTAGACCCCTCAATAAAATTATCTAGATGTGTGGTGAGCACCCTGAACCCCCACGTGCTTCACAGAAGTTTATAACGTAGAGCCATGAAAATAAAAAAATCAAATTATTTCTACAAAAATTTACTTCCAGACCCAGTTTTTTTTAATATTTTCATAAGGGTAACAGGAGAAAATGCACCCCAAAAGTTGTGCAATTTCTCTTGAGCTCACTGATACCCCGTATGTGGGCGAAAACCACTGTTTGAGTGCACTGTAGGGTTTGGAAGGGAAGGAGCACCATTTGACTTTTTGAACGCAAAATTGGCTGGAATTGAAAGCGGAAGCCATGTCGCATTTAGAGAGCCCCTAATGTGCCTAAAAAGTGGAAACCCCCACAAGTGACCCCATTTGGAAACTAGACCCCTGAATGAACATATCTACATGTGTGGTGAGCACTTTGAACCCCCAGGTGCTTCACAGAAATTTATAACGTAGAGCCGTGAAAATAAAAAATCACATTTTTTCCACAAAAATTAACTTTTAGCTCCAATTTTTTATTTTCACAAAGATAACAGGAGAAAATTGACTGAAAAAGTAATGCAATTTCTCGAGAGTACGCTGATACACCATATGTGGAGGAAAAACACTGTTTGGGCACATGACAAGGCTCGGAATGGAAGGAGCACCGTTTGACTTTTTGAACGCAAAATTAGCTGGAATTGAGAGCTGATGCCATGTCACATTTGGAGAGCCCCTGATGTGCCTAAACTGTGGAAACCCCCCGACAAGTGACCACATTTTGGAGACTAGAACCCTCAATGAACTTATCTAGATGTAAGGTGAGCACTTTGAACCCCCAGGTGCTTCACAGAGGTTTATAACGTAGAGCCATGAAAATAAAAAAAAAAAAATTTCCACAACAAATTTATTTTAGCCCCAAATGTTTTATTTTCACAAGAGTAACAGGAGAAAATTGATCTCTCGTTTTGTTGTGCAGTTTTCTTCTGAGTACGCCAATACCCTACATGTAATTGGGAACTACTTTTGAGGCATAGTGCAAAGGTCAGAAGGGAAGGAGCACTATATTATAATGCAGATTTTACTGTTATGGTTTGAGGGTGCCATGACCCACTAGGAGATCCCCTGAGGTGCCATAACAGCAGAATTACCCATAAGTGACCCCATTCTATAAACTACACCTCTCAATGAACTCATTTATGGGTGCAGTGATCATAGTGACACCACAGGTGTGTCATAGAATTTTATACCATTGGGCAGTGAAGAAAAAATAATTACATTTTCCCCGCAAAAAGTTTGTTTTAGCCCCAGATTTTACATTTTCAAATGTAATGCATAAAACTGCTACCAAAATTTGTCCCACTATTTCTGTTGAATGTGGCAGTACCTCATATGTGGTTGTACAGTACTGCTTAGCCACACTGCGAGACTCTAGAGGGATGGAGCGCTATTTGCCTCCTGGAATGCAGATTTTCCTAGAATAGTTTGTGGACTCCATAAACAGAGACCCTAAATGCTAGAAAAAGAGAATTCGCCCTCAAGTGACCCAATTTTGGAAATTATACCCCTGCCAAACATGTGGATGCTAAATGTGGTTTAGGCACACAATGAAGCTCAGAAGGGCACGGGAGCATTAGAATTTCAGAGCTCAGAAATTGCTGAATTTCTTTTGGGGGTGAGGAGCAATTTTACTTTTCCAGAGCCTTTGTGCTACCAGTAACGTGGAAGCCCCCTATATTTACATTGACAGATGACGAACCTAAGTGGGTTTTTTTATGGATTGAGTTGAAGATTTTATTGGAAACACTTTACATAACATTTGGGATCACATTTATCGAGCGCTCTACGCTGAGCAATTGCTTTGGGGTTTCCATCTAAATCTCTGAGTGACATGATTCTGGTGACACTCCTCAGGGGATCCATTCACTATAATGAGGCAGCAGAGTTACTCTGGACTTTGTCTGGCCTCTGTTCAGTGTTGTCCTTCTTTTCAGAGGTGCACAAAACTGCGACCAACCGTGCTTTTATGCATGCAGAAAAGGACAGACACTGCCGGATCACAGGTCAGACTGCGTCTACAGTGCCTCCATCTGCCTCATTATAGGGAATCTACCTCCGGGACAGTCATGTAAGGGCTTGTTTTTTGAGGAACAAGTTGACCTTTTTATTTGTACCATTTTTCGGGACATGACATTTTTTGATCGCTTTTAGTGATGAGCGAGCATGCTCGAGTATCTCATTGCTCGAGATGCTCGGCGCTCGCCGAGTATTTCCGGGGTTGCTGGGCGGGAGCTCGGTTCCCCTCCCTGCATGTTTGGTTCTCTTTATAGCGCCAATCAACATGCAGGGATTTTCTGCCACACACTGTAATACCGCAGCCATGTTGGTTGTGGCATTACAGTGATTGGCTGCCCACACAGCATTATCAGGTCTATATCAGGGGTATTGGGGTGCGTCCAAATTTTCAAAGGGGTATTGAGGTCCAAATTTTGGGCAGACCTGCCACTCACTGCATATGCAATAACAGTATAGGAGACCCACTCTTTAGTAATGGGAACAGCAAAGCACAGCCTGCTGATGGCTCTCTAAGAATAGCGAGGTCCGACTGCTGGCCCTTAAAGAATAATAAAGGCCGCCTGATGGCCCTATAAAAATAGGCTTTGTGACATAGAGAGTCCCTTCTTCATAAATGAAACAGGATGTGTCTGATCATGTCTCACACACCACATGGCCAGATAAGGTTGTAAAATGTTAAAATGACATTTCCCGGAGAATGCATTTGTCACGGTTAAAAGCAATGCAAAAGTGCATCAAAAACGCTAAGTGTGAACATAGCCCAAGGTGTGGAGGAATATTTTTGTTTTTGTTTTTTTATTTTGCCTTCTATACAAGTCATTATTCTGGAAAGGATGTTCCTTAACATATTTCCCAGGAAAATCCATTTTGGTCTCGTTTTTGTATGTTTTATTATGAGTCCATAAAAGTGGCGTAATACATCTGACAACATTGTTGATAGCAGTGACTTGGGAGTCAGAAATGCTTCCAGGGGTCTTCCCCATGCTGTTCCCATGTAATTTGAGCATTGTTCCCATCGATTTGGGCAATTTTTAGGCCCTCTTCTGACTGCCGGGGGGAGCCACCTGAAAAATGCTCGAGTTTCCCATAAACTTACACTGGGGTCATTGCTCGGGTCGAGCACCCGAGCATTCCAATTTGCTCTACTTGAGCATCGAGCACCCGATCTCGCCCATCACTAATCGCTTTCTATTCCAATTTTTTGGGAGAGAGAATAAACAATAAACAGCAATTCAGGAATTTATTTTTATTTTTTTTTTTATTCCGTTCTGCGTCTGGTAAAATTGATAAGGCAGCTTTATTCTTTATGTTGGTGCGATTACAGTGATACTACATTTATAGCTTTTTTATGTTTTGGCGCTTTTACACAATAAAAACTTTTATAGAAAAAGGGGTTTTTTTGCATCGCTGTATTCTGAAAGCTATAACTTTTTTATTTTTCTACTGATTGAGCTGTATGGCTGCTTGTTTTTTGCGGGACAAGATGACATATTTAGCGGTACCAATTTTATTTATATTAGGTTTTTTTATTGCATTTTACTTCACTTTTTTCCAGCGGTATGATGATAAAGCATCGTTTGCCCTGTTTTTTTGTTTTTTTTTACGGCGTTTACTGAAGGGGTTAACTAGTGTGACACTTTTATAGGTCAGGCCGTTCCAGACGCGGCGATATCAAATACATATACTTTTTTATTTATTTATTTATTTTTTTACATAAAAGTGTGTATTTATTACTGTAATATTCTTCTTCTTCTTATTATTATTTTTAGAAATTTTTTTTACCATGTTTTTTCCTTTTTTTCCCTTTGATCACAGGTATAATGCATTGCAATTAGTGATGAGAAAGTGTATTCGTTACTATTCGCTATTCGCATGAATAGTACGGTATTTGGGTTACTTGCTATTCCGTGAGTATTGGTGTACTCGCCTCGCTATATTCAGATGTCCCGCCCTGCTGTTTTGGCGCCTCCTTTGCAGCCACTAAACATGCTGGGCTTCTTAACCAATCACAGACATTTTGATTGTGGTATTACTGTGATTGGCTGGCCGCCCAGCATCATAGGGTCTATTTAAGCCCTGCTGCCGCCATTTTGTGCACATTGCATCTGGAGCCTGCATTGTAATAGCCTAGGGAGAGATCGCTGAGCTGCTAGGGAGAGTGCTTAAGCCTCTTGATCAAACAAAAGCCCTTGTAACGGCTACCTGCAGTGTGGACTAGTTATGTGATTAAAGGAGCCTCTCACTAGCTCCATAATACCAACAAAAAATAGCTCTTTTCAGAGCAGAAGACTCACAACATAGTCAGAGTACAAGGGAGAGATTGTGTATTAGGTAGGGAGAGGATAAAGTATTCTTCCAGTGTCCATCTTAAAACAGCTCTTGTCAGAGGCTGTTTAGGAGTCAGAGCCTGCCTTCTGTCCTTATTAGTGTACGTAAAAAATATTTGATTGCCCTGCACAAAGCAGTCGTCCAAACATTTCCCACTGCCTGCTACAAACAAGCACCAGGCCATTTTAACCACTATTTTGGGGTGTCAGCCTATCTTCTGTCCATATTAGTCTTCGTAAAAAAATGTTTGATTGCCCTGCACAAAGCAGTAGTCCAAACATTTCCTACTGCCTGCTACAAACAAGCACCAGGTCATTTTAACCACTATTTTGGAAGCCACCATCCCGAGGGCCACCAATCACAAATAGTAGAAAGGCTGGAGAAGGAATACTGTCCTGGTTTGTCCACTGCACAATCTGCATAGGGTTTGTAAAAATTAGCCCTATGGGCTAAGTCATGGTTGACGCAGGAAGCCACCATCCCAAGGGCCTCCAATCACAAATAGTAGTTAGGCTGGAGTAAGAACACTTTCCTGGTTTGTCCACTGCACAATGTGCGCAGGGTTTCTTAAAATTAGCCCTATGGGCTGAGTCATTGTTGACGCAGGAAGAAAACGGGTTCTTATGGGAAGGGGTGACGTTAACAGCAGTAGCATGAATCTGCATTTTTGGTGAATTTAGGTTGGCTTGCTCTCATCTGGAGGGATTACAAACTGTGGAGATATCCAGTCTTTGTTGAATTTAATGAGAGTAAGTCTGTCTGCATTTTCCATGGAGAGACGTGTGCGCCTATCAGTGATGATTGCCCCAGAGGAACTGAAAACATGCTCAGACGCCACACTAGCAGCTGGGCAGGCCAGCACCTCCAAGGCATATAAGGAGAGGTCAGGCCAAGTGTTCAGCTTAGACACCCAATAATTAAACGGAACTGAGGCGTCAGAAAGGACGCATGTATGGTCAATTAAGTACCCCTTGACCATGTTCTGCAACTTATCCCTCCTTGACATTGTTACAGGCACAGATAGCCTTTACTGTTGTGCTGATCTATTGAAAATTGCCCAATTTGTGCACATTTTCCCCCCACCTCTGTTAGAGCTGGTGTTCTTGTCTCTCCCCATTATCCCTTGGTGCTGAAAAGAGCCGGTACCTCTGCCACCAGCATTGTCTGAGGGTGATGTTTTCAGCAACTGATCTACAATGGCCCTCTTGAACAATTCAATTGTAAAACTCTTTGTTGACTCCAAAAGGAGAGAAGGAAATTTCTCCTTGTACCGTGGATCGAGACAGGTGGCTAACCAGTACAGGTCACTCTTGTCACCTGCACCTTAAAAACATCTCCAGAATCTGACCTTTTCTCACCTTTGAAACTGCTAAAACTCTTACTGTCGGTCTTATTCACTCTCATCTGGACTACTGCAACTCTCTTCTGATCGGTCTTCCTCTTACCAAACTTTCTTCACTTCAATCCATCGTGAATGAGGCAGCCAAGGTCGTATTTCTGTCCAGCTGCTTCACCGATGCCTCCATCTTGTGCCAATCATTACACTGGTTCCCCATTTGCTACAGGATCCAATATTAACTTATCACTCTCACCCACAAAGCTCTCCACAGTTCTGCACCGCCTTATACCTCCTCTCTCAACTCTGTCTATCGCCCTACACGTGTCCTCCATTCTAAAAGTGACCTAAGACTAACATCCCCCATAATGCGAACCTCGCACCTCTGTCTCTAAGACTTCTCTCTTGCTGCATCAATTCTCTGGATTGCTCTACCCCAGACGATCTGACTGATGCCTAGCCACCACATCTTCAAGCGCGCTTTAAAAATCGGTCTCTTTAAACTACTCAGTAAACTAACTTTCCCCTGTTCCCTCCTTCTAAATATTATTCTGAATCTGCACTATACTATTCATCTGTCTCCACACCCTCCATGCACACGATAACTACACTCGATACTTGATTATTGCACTTAAACATACTGGCTTATGACCGGATCATGCAGTCTTATATGAAAATCCTTACTTATTATAATTGCCTGACCTGAAATAACAAGCACTTTTCACCTATTGTGTCCACCCTTTGCTTTGTTGAATGTAAGCTTGTGAGCAGGGACCTCACTCCTAATGTAACTGTTTAAACTAAATTTATTGTATGTACATGTCTCCGCTTAATTGTAAAGTGCTGCGGAATATGTTGGCACTATATAAATAAAAATTATTTTTATTATTACTGTTGGATAAAATGTGTATCACACGAAGGTCTTGCCACAGACACTTACACATGAATGGTGCCATGTGGGCTAAGCTGCAAAAAGGCAAATGTTCTGTGTCCCCAACAGTAGAAACAGTACCCATCCTCTCCTCACACTGACTTGCCTCCTCCTTCTCCTCCACCTCCTCCTCTCCAGCCCATCCAGGCTGGACAGACATGAAGCTTGGGTTGGGTGTCCCCTCTGTAGCATTATGAGTCCCCTCGATAGCACAGAAAAACAAGTCCTCTCCCTCCTCATCTTCCTCCTCATCACCCAATGTTGCCTCAGAATATTGGCTAGGCTGGGTAGTATCACCCATTGGGAAATCTGGCTCCATACCAACATGCTGGGCACTCAAAGCTTCCTCTTTGAGATTATGCAGTGATTGTTTCAAGAGACACAGCAGCAGGATGGTTACGCTGATAATAGCCTGATCACCGCTCACAAGGTTGGTGCAGTACTCTCAGTTCTCAAGAACCTCACAAATGTCAGCGATCCCCCCCACTCGACATTTGTTATGTGTGGTTGCTGACTCTCAGTCTGACCGGCATGCTAAAGCTGGTATTCAGCTACTGACCTCTGCTGTTTCCTAATCCTCACCAACATATGATAGGTGGAGTTCCACTGCGTGGGCAGGTCACAAATGAGTCGGTGACTTGGCAAATTCAAGCACTTTTGCAGCGCTGTAAAAGCAGCAAAAGCAGTAGAGGAATGGTGGAAATGGGCGTTAATACGGCGCACATTCTCAAGTACGTACGGCAAGTCACGGAAAGTTTTCAGAAATTTCTAAACAACTAGGTTCAGCACGTGAGCCATGCGTGGCACTTGTACCAGCTTGCCGATCTTTAAAGTCGCCACCAGGTTACGCCCATTATCGCAGACGACCAAACCGGGTTGGAGGTGTAGCGGGGAGATCCACTGATTTGTCTGTTGTTTTAAAGCTTGCCACAGCTCTGTTGCACTGTGTGCTTTCTGACATAAACAGATCAGCTTCAGCAGAGCATCTTGCCACTTTGCCAATGCGCTGCTGCACAGGTCTCAGCTTGGAAGTGATGGGGAGGGTAATTCAGCTGAGGATGAGAAGCAGGAGAAGGGGAGAGAGAAAGTGGAATATGAAGAGGTGGAATCCCTGACAGAAGTTGGGCCCGCAATTCAGGGCCGGCGTCAGCACCCGGCAGGCAAGTGCCGGGGCCCTGATCAGGCAGAGGGGCCCACTCACCGCTGGGCACCCCTGCGTGCTATGGGACCTGTGAGCGATGTGGTGCTAGCGCACCCCCCCCCCGCTTGCTGAGGGCCCCAGCAGCTGGCACAATACTTACCTTTCCCTGTGCCTCCACAGCAGCTCCTGTCTCTTCCGCGGCTGCTGCATTGTGACATCTCAGATCAGAGAGTGTGGTGACGTCTTTACACCGCGCTCTCTCCTGACCCGTCACAGCGCAGAGCGGGAAGACCGCTGCGACGCTGCGGAGTCCGGAACAGCGGCTGCAGGTGAGAAGAAGTGAGGAGAGTATTTGATTTTTTTTAATATATGGAGGCATGGGGCATTATAAGGGGGGGGTGACATCCTGCATGGGACATTATATGGGGGGAGAGGTGACATCCTGCATGGGGCATTATAATAGGGGGTGACATCCTGCATGGGGAATTATAAAGGGGTGTGGGTGACATTCTGCATGGGACATTATAAGGGGGGTGACATCCTGCATGGGGCATTATGTGGGGGAAACAGCCTGCATGGGGCAATATGTGGGGGGAACAGCCTGCATGGGGCATTATGAGTGGGGAACAGCCTGCATGGGGCATTATGTGGGGGAAAACAGCTTACATGGGGCATTATGTGGGGGAAATAGCCTACATGGGGCATCATGTAGGGCACAGCCTGCATGGAGAATTATATGGGGGCACATCCTGCATGGAGCATTATTTAGGGGCCAGTATTCTGTATGGAGCATTATAAGGGGGCCAGTATCCTGTACAGAGCGTAATATGGGCGCCAATATCCTGTATGGAGCATTATTTGGGGGCCAGTATTCTGTATGGAGCATTATAAAGTGACCAGTATTCTGTACAGAGCGTAATATGTGGGTCAATATCCGGTATGGAGCATTATTTGGGGGTCAGTATTCTGTATGGAACATTATAATGGGGCCAGTATCCTGTACAGAGCGTAATATGGTGGCCAGTATCCTGCATGGAGCATTTTTGGGGTGCCAGTATTCTGTATGGAGCATTATAAGGGGGCCAGTATCCTGTACAAAGCGTAATATGGGGGCCAGTATCCTGTATCCACTCTTTCTCCCGGGGCCAACAAACACCTGGAGCCGGCCCTGCCGCTATTCTTAGCGTAGGTGGGATGTGTGATGGTCCAGTTTGCGCCTTTGTCCCACCCTCCACCAGGTTCCCCCAGTGTGCCATGACAGAAATGTATCGTGCCTGTACACAACAATTTGTCCAGGTGTCTGTTGTTAGGTGGATCTTCCGAGTTATGGCGTTGGTGAGAGCACAGTTCAGATTGTTTAACACGTGCTTGTTTAACACAGGGGCGGCACACCGGGCAAAATAGTGGCGGCTGGTAACACTGTATCGTATGGCAGCCACAGCCAAGAGATCACGTAAGACTGTGCTCCCACAAGCCTAAACGGCAACATCTCCACAGCTAGCAATTTGGCAATGTGCGAGTTTAGTATTTGTGCCTGTGGGTGCATGGCTGGGTATTTATGCTTTCTTTCCAAGCTCTCAGGCACGGACAATTGGACGGTTTGCTGGCACAAGGAAGTGGATGTGGTTGATGTTTGTTGTGTGTGAGCAACCGCAGCTTGTGGGCTTGAGCGCCTGCTTCTTGAACAGCAGATTCTGAAGGACACAGCCCAGGCGACATAACATAAGTCTCCTCCGAACCCAAAAGCACTTCAGATACTGGCTGGTAATGAGCTCATGCAGCCTTTATCTATCCCTCATCCCTTCAAAATGGCTGGACCATCATTGTAAATAAGCCCCTGTCCTTTGTGTCACCCCCACCTCATTGTAGATAGTAAGCTCTTAAGAGCAGAGTCGTCATTATTTTTGCTTTAATTATTGTATTATCTTTAGCGATGTTACTTATGACTGTTGAATATGAATCTCTGAATTGTAAAGCGCTGCGGAATAGGTTGGCGCTATATAAATAAAGAGTATTATTATTATAATTATTATTATTATTGGTTTGACCCGCAGACGCAGATTTGGTACCCTGGTGTTCCGTCAACCTGCTGGGGTGTTGGCTGTCATGTGGTTTCTCATACTGGTGGTGCTCAGGTTGCCTTTGCCCTGGCCTCTGCTCAACTTGGTATGGCAGATGCTACAGACAACAATGTTTTTCTCTGAAGGACTTTCAGAAAAAAAAATTCCACACAGCAGCTGAACGCCCCCTAGCCCTATCTTGGCGCACAGCGGAGGTGCTCTTGGGAACAGTTGACCCAGTTCTCACTCTGGGCAAACCACGACCCCTTGGTGCCTGTGTTGGTGCTACATATCCATCTTACTCTGTGTTGCTGTCATGGCTATGCGTGCCAACGGTCCAGGTCGGATCAGTCTACTCATCATCGACCACCTCGTCTTCTATCTCATCCTCCTTCCCAGTTGACATTGTAGGCTGACCTGATGGCAACTGTGTCTCATCATCATCAGCCTCCACCTCTGGAGACAGTAAATGACGTTCCTCCAAGTGGCTTTCTTCTGGCCGTAAGTCCTCAAATACTTGAGCATCAATGCACGCCACCTCCTCTTGTCCCTCTTCAATGCTGCACGGTGATAGGCCAGAGCCAACCAAAGGATACGTACCAAACAGATCCTCGGAGTGGCCAAGCTTGGGGTCATATGTCTCCTGTGACTGATAATGGCGGGAGGAAGGAGAACCAGCTTCAGGATTGGAAGGGCCGGCCTTCGGTGAATCTACAGTAGACTGTGTGGTTGTGGAAGATTTGTTGCAGCTTGAAAAATACATAGAGGCCTTGTCTGCTATCCAAGACAGAATCTGCTTTCACTCTTCTGGCTTCCACACACGTTTATGTTACAGATCGGGAACTTTTTCCAGGAACATAGTGGATGGATCAAGCTTCTACTGACCTGACACAGACTGAGTGCCTTCTCGCGCACCACTGACAACACCACATCCCTTAACAACAGGCTTTTTTGGCATTTTGGGTTTTGTTGACAGATTTTCAGATGTTGATGGCACAAGCCAAGCTAGCTGTCACAGGCACAGCCAAAATAGTGAGTCAACCATGACATAGCCCATAGGGCTAATTTTTACAAATCCTAAACACATTGTGCAGTGGACAAACCAGGACAGTATTCCTACTCCAGACTAACTACTATTTGTGATTGGAGGCCCTTTGGATGGTGGCTTCCTGCATCAACCATGACACAGCCCATAGGGTGGATTTTCACAAACCCTATGCACATTGTGCAGTGGACAAATCTGGAATGCACAGTATTCCTACCAAACAAATATTTGTCATTGGAGGCCTTGGTCACAGGTTGTCCCACATTGTTACTGAGATAGGGGATACATATTCAATAGAAATCTACACTGACTGTTGATGACCGACTGATGGCCCTCTGAAAACTTGAATTGAGGGCCGCAACTACTACAGTACTCCATCGTAGATAATGTTTGTCAAGGGAGGCCCTTGTCATGGAATCTTCCTCCATCTATGACACAGTCCCCAGTCCCAGGAGTAATTTTTGGAAATACTATGCACATTCTGCACTGGACCAAGTAGAACAGTATCAAGAAGTCTTCTCTTGCTATATAATCTGGGGAATATTGAATATCAAAATCTCTAAGCCATTTGGAGAATCTTCTCCAGCCCATCCTGGAGGGGGGCACCATATATTGTCCATTGAGTTGCACAAGTGATATATTTGATCTCATCATCCAGTTGACTAGTGCAGCTGTATTTTTCCGGTTCACAGAGTTTAGCCATACCTGAGAATCGTAGGCCGCACTCACTGCTACCTTCTAGTACTCCATGTCTCTTGGCCATTTTCTCTGTAGTCTCTTCCCTTAAATTAGTTAAATAATAGTGAGGGCCCTACAATATGAATAAGTGAGGGCACTCTCAAATGTACACAAGAGGCACCTCCAAAATTTCTAGAGGAGGGCACTTCAAAATGTACTGTAAGTTACAGGGCCACACGAGGGCTCTCACAAAACTCAGATTCCTGCCTACTGCAGGCCCTCTGAACATTTGAATTTAGGGCCGCAGTATCACATGGTGGTGGAGGAGGAGGGTCAAGCACAACTCTACAATGGGTACATTGTAAACTGCTATGGAATATGTACTCCACTGTCTGAGTGTCAATGATGGAGGGACCGCCCAAAAGTAACAGCTGTCCCTCCAAAACGCATGTTACAGAGCCACTTGAGGACTCTCAGGTCAAAGATCAACATACCTACTGGTGCGTTCTAGCTGTTCTTGTAAAGTGCTGGGGAATAGCGAACTAAAAATGATGTATGACAGAGGGACCTACAAAATGTATAAGTCACGGCCCTCCCAATTGTGAAAGGCGATTGTAAAAAAGCCACAACAGAATGTGTGAACAAAGGCTAAAAGGGATATTTTTTTGGTTTCTCTGGTTTATTTAGCCTTATATACAAGTGATTATGCAGGAAAAATATTTTCTTAACCTTTTAGGCATGTTGCAATGCAATTTAGGTAAGATTTGGTAGTTGTTCATGTGTGTCTGTAAATGTGGCATAATACTGCGACAAACTTATTCCCAGAAACCATATGTGAGTCAGCAATGCATGCAGGCACATTCTACAGGCTCTTTTCATTCTGTTTCATCACTTTCCCATCCATTTCAGCCTTTTTCTCAGGCCCCAGACCTCTTTGTAGGGTCCAGCAGAAAAATACTCGCATTTCACATTGACTTAAATTGTATTCGGAATGAATGCATGATTATTGCAAAGTACTCATTACGATTATAGCAATTCTGAATATTACGGTACTCACTTATCACTAATTGCAATGCACTAGATTGCAGTAAATTATACCTATAGTGAAAACTCCCAAGACCATGCTGTGAGCATGGTCTCAGCAGCTTTCCATAGCTTGGTGTCCCGGGGGTCGTCATGATGACCCGTGGTCCCCATGTCATTGATTAGGCCCCACGATTACAATGCGGGGCGCCGATCTGAAGGCAGAGGGAGCTCCCGTCCCTCTGTCTGCCTCCTGAACGCTCGCGCTCGATCGCAGCTTTCAGGGGATTAACAACCAAGGGCGGTGATGACACCGCTCCTGGATGTTTAGTGCCGGAGTTCAGCCACCAGCAGACCTCCTGCACTGATCGGACAGGAGGTGCTGATATTACAGCATCTTCTTCGCGATCATGCTGAGATCGGTCAGTCAGAATGACTGATCGATCGCAGTGATCTGTGTGCAGGGACCGACGGCATGGGTCCCTGCACCGCTTCCCGTGCTGATCAGCTGTCAGCACGAAACTGTCATTGCGTGTTTACACGCAGTGACAGTTTAAATGAATGATGGGGATAACCGGTCATGGTGCGCGAACTAGCATCTGGCCATGACGGGTTATCCCCGTCATTGGGCGTTATGGGGTTAAAGCTTAACCCCTTTACCCCCGAGGGTGGTTTGCACGTTAATGACCAGGCCAATTTTTACAATTCTGACCACTGTCACTTTATGAGATAATTACTCTGGAATGCTTCAACGGATCCCCCTGATTCTGAGAAGGTTTTTTCGTGACATATTGTACTTCATGATTGTGGTAAAATTTCTTCGATATCACTTGCATTTATTTGTGAAAAAAATGGAAATTTGGCGAAAAGTTTGCAATTTTCAAAATCTGATTTTTTATGCCCTTAAATCAGAGAGATATGTCACACAAAATAGTTAATAAATAACATTTCCCACATGTCTACTTTACATCGGCACAATTTTGGAACCAAAATTTTTTTTTGTTAGGGAGCTATAAGGGTTAAAAGTTGACCAGCGATTTCTCATTTTTCCAACAAAATTTACAAAACCATTTTTTTAGGGACCACATGGCATTTGAAGTCACTTTGAGAGGTCTTTATGACAGAAAATACCCAAAAGTGACACCATTCTAAAAACTGCACTCCTCAAGGTGCTCAAAACCACATTCAAGAACTTTATTAACCCTTCAGGTGCTTCACAGGAATTTTTGGAATGTGGAAGAAAAAAATGAACATTTAACTTTTTTCACAAAAATGTTACTTTAGACCCAATTTTTTTTATTTTCACAGGGGTATCAAGAAAAAATGGACCACAAAATTTGTTGTGCAATTTCCCCTGGGCATGCAGATACCCCATATGTGGGGAAAAACCACTGTTTGGGCGCACGGCAGGGCTCGGAAGGGAAGGAGTGCCATTTGACTTTTTGATTGTAAAATTTGCTTGAATAATTAGCGGACGCCATGTTGCGTTTGGAGAGCCCCTGATGTGCCTAAACAGTGTAAACCCCACACAAGTGACCCCATTTTGGAAACTAGACCCCCAAGGCACCTATCTAGATGCATAGTGAGCACTTGGAACCCTCAGTTGCTTCTCAAATTGATTCGTAAAAATGAAAAATTGGAAAAAAAAAAGTTTTCATTTTTATGAATCAATTTGTGAAGCACCTAGGGGTTCCAAGTACTCACTATGCATCTAGATAGGTGCCTTGGGGGGTCTAGTTTCCAAAATGGGGTCACTTGTGGGGGAGCTCAAATGTTTAGGCACACAGGGGCTCTCCAAACGCAACATGGTGTCCGCTAACAAATTGAATGGAAAATTGGCTCAAATTGCTAGCGGACACCATGTTGCGTTTGGATAGCCCCTGTGTGCCTAAATATTGGAGCTCCCCCACAAGTGACCCCATTTTGGAAACGAGACCCCACAAAGCACCTATCTAGCTGCATAGTGAGCACTTGGAACCCCGAGGTGCTTCACAAATTGATTCGTAAAAATGAAAAAGTATAAAAAGAAACACTTTTTCATTTTTACAAATCAATTTGTGAAGCACCAAGGGGTTCCAAGTGCTCACTATGCATCTAGATAGGTGCCTTGGGTGGTCTAGTTTCCAAAATGGGGTCACTTGTGGGGGAGCTCCAATGTTTAGGCACACAGGGGCACTCCAAACGCAACATGGTGTCCGCTAACAATTTGAGCCGATTTTCCATTCAATTTATTAGCGGACACCATGTCGCGTTTGGAGAGCCCCTGATGTGCCTAAACAGTGGAGCTCCCCCACAAGTGACCCCATTTTGGAAACTATACCCCTCAAGGATTTTATTAAGGGGTATAGTGAACATTTTGAACCCAGAGGTACGACACAGAATTTGATAACATTAGGTCATCATATTGAATAAGTTGTCATTACTCTTGAGCGCAAGTGCTCGCTACTTGAGTTTTCATGCACCATGTATCATGGGTGCTCAAGTGAAATGCTCGAGTCCCCGCCCACATGTTTCACGGTTATTAGACACCCCAAAAAAACCATGCGGGGATCGCTCGTGCATGGCAGGCAATCCCTGCGAGGTTTTTTTGGCCGCGAAGCATATGGGGCGGTGACTCGAGCACCCGCGATACTCAGTGCATACCCGAGCACCCAATGCAAACTCAAGTAGCGAGCACTTGCGTTCAACACTAGTTGCCATATCGTCATCTATTTTTTTTTTTCTTTTTACTTTTGAAAAAAAAAAACAACTCCCAACCCTAACATTAGCACAACCCAAACCCCAGCCGTAGCGTTTATTTTTTACACCGTTCCTCGTGCGGTATAAGTGATGAGATTACTGTATTCTTCGGGTCGGTGCGATTACAGCGATACCAGAATCATATCGGGTTTTTATGATTGACAGCTGTCACACACTAAAAGACACATATTTTGTAAAATCTAGTTTTTACATCGCCATATGTCATGTGATAGCTTGTTTTTTGCGGGATGAGTTGACGTTTTTATTGGTGCCATTTTCAGGCATGTGACATTTTTTGATCGCTTTCTATTGCAGCTTTTGGGAGCAAAATAAACAAAAAACAACAATTCAGGAATTGTGTTTTTTACATTTTTTTATCCTGCTGCGGGTGTGGTAAAATTGATAAGGTAACTTTATTCTTCGGGTCAGTATGTTTACAGCGGTACCACATTTATATAGTTTTTTATGTTTTGGCGCTTTTACACAATAAAAGCGATTTTATAGAAAAAATTTTTTTTTTGCATTTCTTTATTCTGAGAGCTGTAACTTTTTGATTTTTCGGATGATGGAGCTGTATGGCAGCTTGTTTTTTGCGGGACGAGATGATGTTTTCAGCGATACCATTTTTATTTATATTCGTCTTTTTGATCGCGTGTTATTCCATTTTTTGTTTGGCGGTATGATGATAAAGCATTGTTCTTTGCTTTTTTTTTATTTATTTTTTTTACCGTGTTCACTGAAGGGTTAACTAGTGGAACAGTTTTATAGGCCAGGTCGTTACGGACACGGTGATACCAAATATGTGTACTTTTATTGTTTGTTTGTTTTTTTTTCATAATATTATAATGTACCCATCAATAAATATTTTTATTTTCAGTGGATTATTTTTTTTATTTTTTTCTTTATATTTTTACAATTTTTTTTTTTTTTCACTTTCTGGAAGTTTTTGTACTTTTTTACTATGTCTCACTATGGGACTTTCACTTTTTTTATTCTGATCGCCTTCATGGCACAGGAATGCAGCACCATCCCTGTGCCATGCAGGCAGTCAGCGCTGGAAAGGGAGAAGATAGTTTGGAGATGCACTGCGCATGTCCAAACAATGTTACTGCTGTCTGGTGACCCGGATGTTGTCATGACGACATCGGGTCGTCATGGCAACATCCGGGATGCCGCGGCAGACAGCGCTGGAGGCCGGAAGAGGAGGTGAGTATCTGCGATCACCTCCCCTTGCCACCGCAATGCTGCGATCGACTTCGATTGCAGCATTGCGATGGTTAATGTGCTGGGAGCGGTGCGGGACCGCTCCCTGCACATAGTACCGGGTGTCAGCTGTGACAATCAGCTGACACCCGGTGGCGATCACGCCCGCACAGCCTGTGTGCGCGCGCGATCGCGATGACGTACTAATACGGGTCAGGCTCTTAAAGCCAAGGGCACAGACGCGTATTAGTACATCATGGGCTTTAATGGGGTTAAAACTTTAATAATTTGGTAATTGTATGCTCTAAAAAATCCATAGCCTTTCAGAGAGTGTGTGATCTTTTGACTGTCGGATGGTAGTATAAATTTCGGGGTCTCATCACCCCGTTTGTTTGATTATTGGTGGCAGCGTGATGTGTATTCGCCGTGTGATTGAAGACCACTTTGCAGTCTATAACAGAGATTGAGTGTAAGATTGAGTGAGAGGAGACAAATTAACACGTGTAGGCACACCTTATGTCGCGTGCTGAGAAGTGTGTACGTGACAACCCATACACAGTTTTTAGTGCTGGAAAAAAATTCAGTTTTTCTATTCAAAATTATATGTAAATGTCAACATATTTGCAAAAAAGAGCTTAAATTTAAAGGAGAGATATACAGAGATAATACCATAGAGATGAAATTGTGGTAAGATGGACTCGTTTTAGTCAATGGGTGCAATACTTCTACAACATTGTCTGTATGAAGAAAGAAAATACATAAAAATAACAGATCAAAATTCCCATATATTTTCTTTCCAGTTGATACTATTAATCATTAGCAATGTATTAGATCATGTTTCAAATGTATTTTATTTAAGCATTATCTCTATTAAACTGGATCATGTAAATGAAGTGATTGTGACACATGAAGTGCCAGGAGTATTTGAATCTGACGTACTTTATTTAGTTACCAGAGAAGTGCTATGCTTTCAGTGACAGATCATGCTCAAATTCCCCCAACATGGCCTGTCATAGAACCCTTACAAAGCTTCCGAAAGACAAGCTCTTGGGATAATACAATGATTCTGCTTAAGCTCCTTAAATGCAAGACTTAAAATGACTGTTACTACGCCAAGTTTAAAAAATATATAATGCATAATGTAATGGAGAAGGTTATGAACCCTATGTGGTAATGAAAATATTTCAATACCAAAGCAGTATTGCCAATTATCTATCAAAGGTCCACAAGTGTTGTCTAATGTGCCATTACTGACAGCAGTTACTGATGCCTTTGCTTATTAGGATGCTCACTCACAATATGCTGGTATACAGGAGTATATATGCTTAATTTAGGTTGTCGTAAAACATTTTTATTTTCCTTTCTTTACTCCACATTATCTAATAATGACTCAATAGTTATCGCAAAATACATACCTAACACATTTTTGTATACACAAAAATGCTAATTTAGTAGAATGCTAATTTAGGGGGTCCTTAAGGGGTAAAATAGTACTTTCTATTGATCAGTATCAGGGTCCTAAATAATATGATCTAATGCTGTTATATAATAAAAGGATAGATATTAAAAACAAAAAAGAGCCATATTGATTTTTTTCCATCCACTGGTAAATAATTGAGCAAGCTGATGTCAGTCACTTTCTCATATCCTACTGATAGCCAAGCTGGTTACAACCATTCCTGATGGCCCTTATAGGCATAAAGTTTCAGTAGGTAGAATGTGGTATTGCTGCCACAAAAATAATAGAAATTTTTAATATGGACAGAATTTAAGCTGTTAAATTATCACTATTAATTTCTAATTTATGAGCTGTCGGGGTTTTCTCCTATGCCTTTATGATGTATTGCTTTGCAGCAGGAGAGTTATTTCTAATCTGGTTGTTTGTTAAATGTTTTATTTGTCCTAATTGTACCAATCCCTCAAATTGCCTTTATTTTTCCCAAAGTTAGATGAGCATTAAAGCATGACATTCAATCATTCACGGATGAATTGTGTAGTAATGTATTATCAAATATTTGTCCATTTATAACTAATTCCATTGAACACATTATATGTTATAATATTGATGTGTTACTGCATCTCTATCGCCGTTAAAAATGTAAAAAGCCTCTTTTTTTTTACTGATCAGGCATCACATTAAAATCACTGAGACTTGAATTGAATAACATTATCTCATGATAATGGTGCATGTCAAGGGGTGCTATTTCTTAAGCAGCAATTGATCAGTAAGTTCATGACGTTGATGAGCTGTGGTCAGGGGAAAGGGAGCAAACATAAGCATCTTAGGATTTTGGAACCAAATTTTTTTTTTTATTAGTGATCTATAAGGGTTAAAAGTTGACCACATCACATTTGAAGTGACATTGAGGGGCCTTTATGACAGAAAATACCCAAAAGTGACACCATTCTAAAAACTACACCCCTCAAGGTGCTCAAAACCACATGCAAGAACTTTATTAACCCTTCAGGTGCTTCACAGGAATTTAGGAATTTTTGGAATGTGGAAGAAAAAAATTAACATTTAACTTTTTTTCACAAAAATGTTAATTTAGACCCAAATTTTATATTTTCCCAGGGGAAACAGGAAAAGATTGGACCCCAAAATTTGTTGTGCAATTTCCCTTGAGCACGCAGATACCCCATATGTGGGGAAAAAACACTGTTTGGGCGTACGGCAGTGTTTGGAAGGGAAGGAGCGCCATTTGACTTTTTGAATGTAAAATTTGCTTGAATAAGTAGCGGACGCCATGTTGCATTTGGAGAGCCCCTGATGTGCCTAAACAGTGGAAACCCCCACAAGTGACACCATTTTGGAAACTAGACCCCTCAGGGAACTTATTTAGATGTGTGGTGAGCACCCTGAAAAAAAATGTTTATAACATGGAGCCGTGAAAATAAAAAAAATCTAACTTTTTCCACAAAAATTATGTTTTATCCCCAAATGTTTTATTTTCACAAGGGTAAGAGGAGAAAATGGACCCCAAAAACCATTGTGCAATTTCTCCTGAGTATGGTGATACCGCATATGTGGGGAAAATTGAGTGTTTGGGCACATGGCAGGGTTCAGAAGGGAACGAGCACTGTGTGACTCTTTGAACTCAAAATTGGCTGGAATTGAGAACGGACGCCATGTCGCGTTTGGAGAGTCCCTGATGTGCCTAAATAGTGGAAACCCCCCACAAGTGACCTCATTTTGGAAACTACACCCCTGAAGGATTTTATCAAGGGGAATAGTGAACATTTTGAACCAAGAGGTACGACACAGAAATTGATTACATTAGGTCATCATATTGAATAACTTGTCATTAGTCTTGAGTAGTGTTGAGCCACCCCCGTAGTGTTCGAGTTCGGTTCGGTTCGTCGAACACCCGTGTGTTCGCCGAACTGTTCGTCGAACTGTTCGTCGAACACCTTCGAACACCGTTAAAACCAATGGCAGGCAAACAAAAACACATAGAAACACATAGAAAACACCTTCAAAGGTGTCCAAAAGCTGACAAACTGCTCAGAAGACACAACTAACACATGGAAAAGTGACAAGTACATATAGTCATGCGAAAAGAAAAGAGGTGGAGGAGTAAAAGGAGGGGGAGACACAGATATAGGCATGTCATGCCCTTCTAAAATCCAAAAAGTGAGAAGCCGAGACGACCAGTCCGCTCCTGCCCGTGCCACCTCCGTGTCGCCGGGTTTGTGCCAGAGCCGCGGTGAACCCTGACGGCCAGCCCCCCTCTCCCAATACTGGTGCCTGTCCGCTGGTGGGTCGAGAGAGCCCCCCTGTGGTGGAGGCAGCTCTAAGCTTTTTAATTTAAATTGTCCCTCTAATTTGAATGAATACACTTTAAATCCATTTACAAGGATCTATTGGAGGGCAAGTCTCATGCCAGCAGCCGCGTAATTCCAGCTCCAGTAGCGTCCACTAAAGCTGCTGCAGTTAAAAAGCTTTTATAAGGATCGAGCTCGGCTGTCCACCGCAAGGCATCCTAGTGCCAGTCCCAGCCCCTATGCCTTGGGGTGCCTCCTGATGCTCTTCACTGAGTATCCCGTGGTCCCGAAGCATTTCCTTTGAAAAAATTAAGTGTCCAAACTACAGGTGGTGTAGCTTGCTTAACAGCCGGGATAATCCGCTGACTAGCAGACACTGCTACTTGGCACAAAGTATTTCCTGGGCTAGATGCAGTTAAAAATTTGTAAGTAGATACTCTCGTTGGATGCTGAGAAAGCATTCCATAGAGTCTCCTGGCACGCCATATATGATTCTCGTAAAAAGCTTGGGGTAGGGGTCTAGGGGACCCTTTTATAGCCAAAATCACGGCCCTGTATCACAATACGTCACCTAGGCTGAAGATAAATGGAACTGTAGCACCGAGGGCTCGGTTGCTACAGACGTATTGCACCTCACCCAGAGGTGTGATATCTCACTCTCAGATAAGGATGGAGTGTGGATCAGGACCCGACACCTGCATGCATTACACCACATTGCCGTGGGGCAGGGCGACCAATATGCCCCTGAGATGGGCACGACAGTCCCTGTCCCTGGCTGGAGTGGGGGGAGGGAACACTGAGGAAGGGGAACCCTGCAGTGCAGGAGCAGGGAGGAAGCAGTTCCTGGGTGCATTGAGAAGGGAGTATAAAAGGTGGGCACCATCTTAGTTCAGTGCAGAGAAGTCTGAGCAGAAGTGGCAGGGAGCAGGGGCTCTGCATGAGCTCTGCTCCGGAGGCGGGCCTAGTAACAGAGGCCCAGGCCTGCAAGAGGGAGAAGGAAGGAAGAGGAGCGGAGAAGGCTCCAGGAACGAGGAATGAAGGGATCCCAGGGGTGCGGACGGGCGAGTCGCCACCGCACGCCCGAATCCACCTGCGTGGAGGGGTCAGGCCAAAGGGGGAGACCGGTCCCCGAACTAGTGGAGGCAGGAAACGACCCTCAGCTAGAAAACGGAGGCTCTGACATTTTATGTGGCGCAGCCCCTTGCTCCACCCGCTAGGAAGGCACCACATAGGGTCAGGGAAACTGGCGCCAAGTTTACCAAGAGGAGGCCCGAGGCAGCCGGACAGAAGTGTTGGAAAGAAAGGCCAGACAAAGGACACACAAAGGGGGTCCTGTGAAGCGCTCCAAAGTTATCTGGGAGTTGTCTGAGCCCCTCACCTGGTGAGCACAGTGCGACGTGGGCAGCCGTTACCTGCAGACGTGGTCTGGATAATAAGAACTGTGAGTAAAGGCCCTGAACTGCATCACTGACTCCGTGTCGTTACTGCTGCTGCCCTGCACCATCACCCCCATCCTCCGCATACACTGCCCTGAGGCTGTACTCCTCCCGTGGGGAGTTATGCTACGCTCTGCTGCACCCACAACACCAGCCTTAGCGGTCTGCCCTGTAGCGGCGGTTCACTCTGACCGCAATCCACGGGTGGCGTAGTCGGACATTTAAACATCAAAACCACATAAATAGTTCCGCCACTGGTTTGACCGCCCTGAGCCACGGAACCGGATCGCCGCCACGAAGACTACAACCACCAGCATCCACCAAAAAGGGTCCGGCTCCGGGTGTCCCAAGGCCCAGGGGGTGCGTCAGAACATTTTCATCACCTTTCACAATCACCAATGGGACAAGGCAGGGATGTCCTCTGTCCCCTCTCTTATACATCCTAGTGACGGAGCACCTGCTCTCATCAATTCGCCATAACCCCAATATTAGGTGGATTGAGGTGGGAGGCACCGAGTACAAGTGCTCTCTATTTGCTGATGATGTCCTAGTATATATCACTCAATCACATATATCCATCCCTGCTGTTATGGCTGAAATAGATCACTTTGTTACATGGTAAAATTTTAAAATCAATGCAGCGAAGTCTGAGGCCCTCGATGTCTCCCTCCCTAAATCCATATAGGATTCCATCCAGTCCAACTTTCCCTTTGCCTGGCCCTCACAGGGTATCAAATACTTAGGAATTCCTATTCATAGAGACCTCTCCCATCTATGTTATCTTAATTTTGGGCCCTTTATTGAACAATTCCATACAGACCACGGTTGGCAAGTTAGAACTGTAAGATTCACTACGTGAACCACTGGTGTTTTGTGGAAAAGCACATGTACACCGCGTTCCAAATTATTATGCAAAAAGTGTTTAGGAGTGATAAGGGAAGAATTTGTTTGTTTGTCAGTTAAACTCATTGATGGTGATGTGTGTCAGGGATCTTTATATCACTGTAAGCAATTGCAGACACCTGTGCTAATTAGTTTGGCAGGTGTGTCCAATGAAAGGCAAGACTACTTAAGAAGGCTCTCTCACATTATTAAGCAGCCTACATTTTCTGCCAAAATGGGAAAGAAAAAGGATGTGTCGGCTGCTGAGAAGCAACAAATTGTGGAGTGTTTAGGTCAAGGCATGACTAAAATCAACATTGTGCGATGATCAGGATGAAGTGTCTTGGCAATCAAGAAGTATGTAGCTGATTCACAGTACACACGTGTGCGTGCTGATAAGGGCAAATTGAGGACTCTTTCCTACAGGCAATTACGTCAGGTTGAAAGAGCAGCGGCAAAAAAGCCTTGTCATAGCAGCAGACAAGTTTTTGAAGCTGCTTGTGCCTCCAACGTCCCCCGAACAACAAGATGCAGGGTCCTTCAGAGGTTTGCAGCTGTGCATACGCCATCCTGTCGACCTCCTCTATCCACTTCACACAAGCAGAAACGGCTCCAGTGGGCCAAACATTACATGAAGACTGGTTTCAAAACTGTTTTGTTCACGGATGAGTACCGTGCAGCGCTCGATGGTCCAGATGAATGGAGTGGAGGATGGCTGGTTGATGGACACCCCACGCAAACACGGCTACAGCGCCAACAAGGAGGAGGTGGAGTAATGTTTTGGGCTGGAATCATGGGGAGAGAGATTGTCGGCCCCTTTAGGATCCCTGAAGGCGCTAAAGATGAACTCCATAATGTATGTGGATTTTCTCAAACAGCACTTCCTGCCATGGTTCAAGAAGAAGAACCGTGTATTTCACAGCAAGATCATTTTTCTGCATGATAATGCACCATCTCATGCTGCACATAAAACATCTGCATCTCTGGCTGATATGGGCATAAAAGGGGACAAACTTATGGTGTGACCCCCATGCTCCCCTGACCTCTACCCCATTCAGAACCTTTGGAGCATCATTAAAAGGAGTGTCTATGATGACGGGAGGCATTTCACATCTAAGCAACAGCTCTGGGAGGGTATTCTGTCCTCATGCAAAACAATTGAAGCAGAAACCATCCAAAACCTGACAAATTCAATGGACGAGAGAGTTCAGAAGCTCCTTTCGAACAAGGGGTCCTATGTGAAAATGTAACATCACCTAGAATAAAGTTTTGAGTTGAAAACTGTTTGATTTCAGTTTCTAACAACCTGATAATGCTTATAATTTCAAAAATGACCATTTTTTTGGTCTTTATTAAAATGAAAAGGTTGATCGAAAAGTTTGGGGGATCTAAGAGTGTGGCAACCCAGTAGTCATGATTACTTCGAATTCTGACAATATGAGGGTCATGCTGCAGGTAGTGCAGCAAGAAGGCACTTATGTGTCTTGCGCATCTCGGAGCCCCAAAATTATTTTCCGGGCTAGATGCAGCTAAAAATTATTTTTAATTTTAAATCTGGTGAAGCTTATTATAGACGGCCTAATAGGATCAGTGCTGCACACTGCTACCATGCCCAAATTATTTTCCAGTCAAGATACAGATAAACATGATTAGTAATTTGAAAGCTTAAAACGGTTGGTAGGGTGATTTTAACCAATCATCAAGCTTTTACTCTCCCCAGGATGACACAGGGGTAGAAAAGTAGTTTCGGATCCATGATTTGTTCATCTTTATGAACGTGAGTCTGTCTACATTATCAGTGGAGAGCCGCGTGCGCTTATCTGTCAGCACACCACCAGCAGCGCTGAACACACGTTCAGACAGAACGCTGGCTGCGGGGCATGACAAGATCTCCAAGGCGCAAGTGGCTAGCTCCGGCCATTTATCCAGATTGGAAGCCCAAAAAGAGCAAGGGTCCAGTGACACAGTCGTGGCTTCAATGTTTACTTGGAGATACTCCTTTACCATCGTCTCTAAGCGTTGACTATGTGTCAGACTTCTTGTCTCCTGTGGCCTTGCAAAGGATGGGCTAAAAAAGTGGTGAAATGATTCTGCAAAATTGATGTTACCAGCAGATACTGTGGTTCTGTTACGGTTTGAGTGCTGAACACTTGACGGTCCCACGGTTGGCAAGTTGGAACTGTGAGATTCACTACGTGCACCACTGGTATTTTGTGGAAAAGCACATGTAAGATTCTGCAACAGTCTCTGCTGATACTCCTGCATGCGTGCATCCCTTTCTATGGCAGGAATAATTTCTGCAAATTTACTTTTGTACCGGGGATCTAACAGTGTGGCAACCCAGTAGTCAGGATTATTTCTAATTCTCACAATTCGAGGGTCATGTTGCAGGTAGTGCAGCAAGAAGGCACTCATGTGTGTTGCGCATCCAGGAGCACCAAGTCCCTGTTGTGTTGGTGGCGAGGTAACAATCATGCTTCCTTCCTCTGTCCTCTCCCCCCAACCTCGCACAACAGAAATGTGATCAAGGTCTCCCTCATCTGATGAGTCTTCCATCAGTTCGTCCTCCACTTCTTCCTGGGCTCCTGCACCTTCCTCACTAGTTTGGCTGCTACCATGCGCCCTGGTAAAATCATCTCCCCCACCCTCACATGCCTGCCGCCTTGGTGCTGCCGACCGTCTGGACCTTGCAGATGTTAGCCCTTCCGCATACAACTCCTCCTCCTCTACTTCCTCCACCTCCTCTTGTGCCACCACCTGACTCCGAATTCTGTTTAACATGTGCTCCAGCATGTAAATCACCGGAATAGTCATGCTGATAATGGCATCGTCAGCACTAAACATCTTCGTCGCCATTTCAAAACTGTGCAGAAGGGTGCATAGGTCCCTGATCTGAGACCACTCCTCCAGCGTGATTTGCCCCACCTCTGAATCTCGTTGGCCCAGGCTATACGTCAGAACGTATTGCACCAGGGCTTGTCGGTGCTGCCACAGTCGCTGCAACATGTGCAGAGTTGAATTCCACCGGGTAGGCACATCGCATTTTAGCCGGTGAAGTGGCAGGCCCAACGACTTCTGTAGAGATGTAAGTCGCTGAGCTGCGGGATGCGAACGGCGGAAGTGAGCACACAGCGACCGTGCCCTCTGCAGAAGGCCATCTAGTCTGGGATAGTGGGCTAAAAATTGCTGGACAACCAGGTTCAACACGTGAGCCATACAAGGCACGTGTGTGACATTGCCCCGGCGAAGGGCCGCACCCAGGTTTGCAGCATTGTCGCACACGGCCTTCCCTGGTTTCAGGTCCAGTGGAGACAACCATTCATGAAATTGGTTCTCCAGAGCTGACCACAACTCCTCAGCTGTGTGACTCACATTTCCCAGACATTTCAATGTAAAAACCGCCTGATGACGTTGAGCCCTACTGCCAGCATAGTAAGGAGGTGTGCAGGATCCCTTCTGCGCAGTTAGAAAGCTTGTGGCATGACCAGACAGGCTTTGGGTGCAGGTGGAAGACCGAGAGGAGGTTGAGGAGGCAGAAGCAGTGGATGAACTTTGACATAAAGAGGATTGACGCACAACTCGTGGGGACGGCAAGACTTGGACAGCAGCCCCTTGTCCTGCTGTCACCATAGTTACCCAGTGCCCAGTCAGCGACATGTAACGCCCCTGTCCATGCCTACTCGTCCAAGTGTCTGTGGTGAAATGCACCCTGTCACACACAGAGTTTCTCAAAGAAGCGGTGATGTTGTGTGCGACATGCTGGTGGAGCGCAGGCACACCTTTCTTTGAGAAGTAGTGCCGACTGGGCATCTGGTACTGGGGCACTGCGACGGACATAAGGTCTCGAAAATCCTCTGTGTCCACTAGGCGGAAAGGCAGCATTTCTGTAGCCAAGAGCTTGCAGATGGTGAAATTCAACCTCTTAGCTTTCTCATGGCTAGGAGGAAATGGTCTTTTACTTGTCCACATCTGAGGGACCGAGGGCTGGCTATTGTGCTTAGACGGGGTTGATAAGGGTGTCCCCGGCAAACTGCCGGTCTGTGAGGAAGATGCAGGCGGACATGTTAGGTTGCCTTGATCCAAAGGTGGTGCTATCGATGTCGGACAGCGCTCAAGACCAGCTGGTGTTACCACCTCCAAAGAAAATGATGACCTGCCAATCATGCTGGCTGTTGCGGGTAAAGAGGTGGCAGGTCTGCGCCCCAAAACAGGTGTGACTGCTGTCCCTCCAGTCACAGAGGATGAAGAGGCCGCGGATGCACAAGATATGGCAGACGGCGGTTGGCCCGGCCGGCTAGGCCGCATTGTAGCACACTGAGCTTCCCACTGCAACTTATGCTTCATGTCCATGTGCCGGTTCATGCATGAAGTACTCAAACTATGTATTTTTTGGCCTCTACTTAGCTTTTGCTGACAAATGTTACAGATAACACGAGTTGGGTCATCTTTATCGATCTGAAAAAATGCCCAGGCTATGCAAGGCTTAGCACCCATGCGACCTGAAGAGCCACCACGACTTGTGGTGAGAGGCAGAGTTGTGTTTGAGGATGCAGTTATTGACGTGCTTCCAGTACTACGTCTCTGTCCAGGAAGGCGCAACCTGACCTCGTCGTCACTAGCATCTTCCTCCACCTCCTCTGCTGACCTCATCTCTTGGCTGACTGTGGGTTGACAGTAAGTGGGATCTCCGACCTCATCATCATCACCCTGTGCGTTATCACACCCGTCGTCCTCAGAGCCAACCTGTTCCTGCCCTGACAAAAAACTAAAGTTGTCGCTCCAATCAGGTATTTGAGTCTTATCATCGTCTTCCTCATTGTCTCCACCAACAGGAGTTACAGTTTGGGAATGAGGGTCTACATTATGGTCAGAACCTTTTGCGTCTGGTCCTGGATCCGACTCATAAAGATTCTGGGCATCAGTGCAGATCATTTCCTCGTCTGGATTCACAGAAGCGCTGGAGTCGACCTCTGATTCCCAGGCTATAGTATGAGTAAACAGCTCTGCAGACTCAACCATCTGTTCTACCTCATACTCAGACGGGCAGCTGGAGATTTGGGAGCTGTGAGGAAGCAAGTGCGATTTGGGTGACACCTTTGAGGACTGGAGTATTTGTGATGTTGAAGTTGATGTGGAGGAGAGCCCACTTAAAGGAGCACTTGATATCCGTTGAAGCACCTGCTGTTTTTGTGCCTCATCTGGAATTTGTAGCGATTGGCGTGGCCGTAAGAAAGGGATCTTATCACATTGTCCGCTAAAAGAAGTAGACATTTTAGTTTGGCTGGAAGATGGTCTTTCTTCTGCACCTACCCCACGGACACAACCTTTTTTCCCCTTCCCAACACGCCTATTCCCCTTTCCACCAGCAGCAGGCCTTTTTCCACTCATTTTGGTGGTTAACTAATTCACAACTCTGGAGTTGTTTGCACAAAAAAACAATGGATGGTAACCGAGCAGAGCTGAGTGGCCAAACTGTGGTATTAGGCCAAAACTATTGGCTGGGTTAGAGGCAGAAAAAAATTATTTTTAATTTGCAACCTGATGGAGGTCAGTATAGATGGACTAATAGACCAAGTCCCACACACCGCTAGAAGCCCAAATATTTTTTCAGAGCTAGATGCTCTGCAGAAATTTTTTTTATTCAATTTGCAACCTGATGGAGGTCAGTATAGATGGACTAATAGACCAAGTCCCACACACTGCTAGAAGCCCAAATATTTTTTCAGAGCTAGATGCAGAAAAAAATTATTTTTAATTTGCAACCTGATGGAGGTCAGTATAGATGGACTAATAGACCAAGTCCCACACACTGCTAGAAGCCCAAATATTTTTTCAGAGCTAGATGCAGAAAAAAATTATTTTTAATTTGCAACCTGATGGAGGTCAGTATAGATGGACTAATAGACCAAGTCCCACACACCGCTAGAAGCCCAAATATTTTTTCAGAGCTAGATGCAGAAAAAAATTATATTCAATTTGCAACCTGCTGGAGGTCAGTATAGAAGGACTAATAGAACAAGTCCCACACACTGCTAGAAGCCCAAATATTTTTTCAGAGCTAAATGAAGAAAAAAAATATTTTTAATTTGCAACCTGATGGAGGTCAGTATAGATGGACTAATAGACCAAGTCCCACACACTGCTAGAAGCCCAAATATTTTTTCAGAGCTAGATGCAGAAAAAAATTATTTTTAATTTGCAACCTGATGGAGGTCAGTATAGATGGACTAATAGAACAAGTCCCACACGCTGCTAGAAGCCCAAATATTTTTTCAGAGATAAATGAAGAAAAAAATTATTTTTAATTTGCAACCTGATGGAGGTCAGTATAGATGGACTAATAGACCAAGTCCCACACACTGCTAGAAGCCCAAATATTTTTTCAGAGCTAGATGCAGAATAAAATTATTTTTAATTTGCAACCTGATGGAGGTCAGTATAGATGGACTAATAGACCAAGTCCCACACACTGCTAGAAGCCCAAATATTTTTTCAGAGCTAGATGCAGAAAAAAATTATTTTTAATTTGCAACCTGATGGAGGTCAGTATAGATGGACTAATAGACCAAGTCCCACACACCGCTAGAAGCCCAAATATTTTTTCAGAGCTAGATGCAGAAAAAAATTATATTCAATTTGCAACCTGCTGGAGGTCAGTATAGAAGGACTAATAGAACAAGTCCCACACACTGCTAGAAGCCCAAATATTTTTTCAGAGCTAAATGAAGAAAAAAATTATTTTTAATTTGCAACCTGATGGAGGTCAGTATAGATGGACTAATAGACCAAGTCCCACACACTGCTAGAAGCCCAAATATTTTTTCAGAGCTAGATGCAGAAAAAAATTATTTTTAATTTGCAACCTGATGGAGGTCAGTATAGATGGACTAATAGACCAAGTCCCACACACCGCTAGAAGCCCAAATATTTTTTCAGAGCTAGATGCAGAAATTTTTTTTATTCAATTTGCAACCTGATGGAGGTCAGTATAGATGGACTAATAGAACAAGTCCCACACACTGCTAGAAGCCCAAATATTTTTTCAGAGCTAAATGAAGAAAAAAATTATTTTTAATTTGCAACCTGATGGAGGTCAGTATAGATGGACTAATAGACCAAGTCCCACACACTGCTAGAAGCCCAAATATTTTTTCAGAGCTAGATGCAGAAAAAAATTATTTTTAATTTGCAACCTGATGGAGGTCAGTATAGATGGACTAATAGAACAAGTCCCACACGCTGCTAGAAGCCCAAATATTTTTTCAGAGATAAATGAAGAAAAAAATTATTTTTAATTTGCAACCTGATGGAGGTCAGTATAGATGGACTAATAGACCAAGTCCCACACACTGCTAGAAGCCCAAATATTTTTTCAGAGCTAGATGCAGAAAAAAATTATTTTTAATTTGCAACCTGATGGAGGTCAGTATAGATGGACTAATAGACCAAGTCCCACACACCGCTAGAAGCCCAAATATTTTTTCAGAGCTAGATGCAGAAAAAAATTATTTTTAATTTGCAACCTGATGGAGGTCAGTATAGATGGACTAATAGACCAAGTCCCACACACCGCTAGAAGCCCAAATATTTTTTCAGAGCTAGATGCAGAAAAAAATTATATTCAATTTGCAACCTGCTGGAGGTCAGTATAGAAGGACTAATAGAACAAGTCCCACACACTGCTAGAAGCCCAAATATTTTTTCAGAGCTAAATGAAGAAAAAAATTATTTTTAATTTGCAACCTGATGGAGGTCAGTATAGATGGACTAATAGACCAAGTCCCACACACTGCTAGAAGCCCAAATATTTTTTCAGAGCTAGATGCAGAAAAAAAATATTTTTAATTTGCAACCTGATGGAGGTCAGTATAGATGGACTAATAGACCAAGTCCCACACACCGCTAGAAGCCCAAATATTTTTTCAGAGCTAGATGCAGAAAATTTTTTTATTCAATTTGCAACCTGATGGAGGTCAGTATAGATGGACTAATAGACCAAGTCCCACACACTGCTAGAAGCCCAAATATTTTTTCAGAGCTAGATGCAGAAAAAAATTATTTTTAATTTGCAACCTGATGGAGGTCAGTATAGATGGACTAATAGACCAAGTCCCACACACTGCTAGAAGCCCAAATATTTTTTCAGAGCTAAATGAAGAAAAAAATTATTTTTAATTTGCAACCTGATGGAGGTCAGTATAGATGGACTAATAGACCAAGTCCCACACACTGCTAGAAGCCCAAATATTTTTTCAGAGCTAGATGCAGAAAAAAATTATTTTTAATTTGCAACCTGATGGAGGTCAGTATAGATGGACTAATAGACCAAGTCCCACACACCGCTAGAAGCCCAAATATTTTTTCAGAGCTAGATGCAGAAAATTTTTTTATTCAATTTGCAACCTGATGGAGGTCAGTATAGATGGACTAATAGACCAAGTCCCACACACTGCTAGAAGCCCAAATATTTTTTCAGAGCTAGATGCAGAAAAAAATTATTTTTAATTTGCAACCTGATGGAGGTCAGTATAGATGGACTAATAGACCAAGTCCCACACACTGCTAGAAGCCCAAATATTTTTTCAGAGCTAGATGCAGAAAAAAATTATTTTTAATTTGCAACCTGATGGAGGTCAGTATAGATGGACTAATAGAACAAGTCCCACACGCTGCTAGAAGCCCAAATATTTTTTCAGAGATAAATGAAGAAAAAAATTATTTTTAATTTGCAACCTGATGGAGGTCAGTATAGATGGACTAATAGACCAAGTCCCACACACTGCTAGAAGCCCAAATATTTTTTCAGAGCTAGATGCAGAAAAAAAATATTTTTAATTTGCAACCTGATGGAGGTCAGTATAGATGGACTAATAGACCAAGTCCCACACACCGCTAGAAGCCCAAATATTTTTTCAGAGCTAGATGCAGAAAATTTTTTTATTCAATTTGCAACCTGATGGAGGTCAGTATAGATGGACTAATAGACCAAGTCCCACACACTGCTAGAAGCCCAAATATTTTTTCAGAGCTAGATGCAGAAAAAAATTATTTTTAATTTGCAACCTGATGGAGGTCAGTATAGATGGACTAATAGACCAAGTCCCACACACTGCTAGAAGCCCAAATATTTTTTCAGAGCTAGATGCAGAAATTTTTTTTATTCAATTTGCAACCTGATGGAGGTCAGTATAGATGGACTAATAGACCAAGTCCCACACACTGCTAGAAGCCCAAATATTTTTTCAGAGCTAGATGCAGAAAAAAATTATTTTTAATTTGCAACCTGATGGAGGTCAGTATAGATGGACTAATAGAACAAGTCCCACACGCTGCTAGAAGCCCAAATATTTTTTCAGAGATAAATGAAGAAAAAAATTATTTTTAATTTGCAACCTGATGGAGGTCAGTATAGATGGACTAATAGACCAAGTCCCACACACTGCTAGAAGCCCAAATATTTTTTCAGAGCTAGATGCAGAAAAAAATTATTTTTAATTTGCAACCTGATGGAGGTCAGTATAGATGGACTAATAGACCAAGTCCCACACACCGCTAGAAGCCCAAATATTTTTTCAGAGCTAGATGCAGAAAAAAATTATATTCAATTTGCAACCTGCTGGAGGTCAGTATAGAAGGACTAATAGAACAAGTCCCACACACTGCTAGAAGCCCAAATATTTTTTCAGAGCTAAATGAAGAAAAAAATTATTTTTAATTTGCAACCTGATGGAGGTCAGTATAGATGGACTAATAGACCAAGTCCCACACACTGCTAGAAGCCCAAATATTTTTTCAGAGCTAGATGCAGAAAAAAATTATATTCAGTTTGCAACCTGATGGAGGTCAGTATAGATGGACTAATAGAATGATGCTATGCCCAAAAGATTTTACTTCACTAGGTGCAGTAAAAAAATTGGTATTCTATACACAGGTGGTATATCTTGCAACACAGATAGGCTACTCCACTGACTAACACACTCTGCAATAGGCCAAAAAGGATTAGCTTTGCTAGATTCAGCCAAATGCTGTGAAAAAAACTTGCACAGCACTGGCACAGACCTGCCTGGCAAAAACTGATAGGAACTGATGTAACCTAGTCCTGAAAAGGACTCCAATTACAATTAGTCTTTACTCCCACAATCTATCTATTTAAGAGCACAGACCTGCTTGATAAAAGTCGTAGGAAATGCTGTAACCTAGTCCTTAAAAGGACTGCAATCACAACTATTCCCTACTCCCAAGCTATCTGTATATTTGTGCGAAAATTGGCTTGAAATTAACAAGGTATAGCGCACACAGCAACAGCGGTGCCGTCTAACATGCAGCTGCAGCAGTGAGAAAATGGTGGCGACGGGGAAAATGGCTTGGTCTTATAGGGCAAGGACATGTGACATACACTGCCAATCACACATGCCCTTGCTTGTGTGAAAAAAAGCACTTCGCTCCGTGTGTGCGCTGCTGATAGGCTGACAGATTGCACCTCCCCACTGCAAATGCGGGAAAGAGAAAAAAAAATGGAGATCTTCATTGTTCCTGCAGAGATCCATCCCCTGCCCCTCCCCCCACCCCACTGTACACTCAAACTGCGTATTAACATTAATTTTCATCATTACTGAGAAAAAATCCAGTTATGATTTTGGTGCACGAACAGTTATCGAACATAACCTCGAACAGCCGAATTTTTCTCAAATTGTTCGTGTTCGCCGACCGGCTCGAACACCGCCCAAAACAGCTCGAATTTGAGATTGGCGAACAGTTCGAGTAGAACAACGCTCATCTCTAGTCTTGAGCTCAAGTGCTCGCTATTTGAGTTTGCATCGGGTACTCAGGTATGCACCATTTATCGTGGCTGCTCTAGTGACATGCTCGAGTCCCCGCCCCTCATGTTTCACGGTTATTAGACACCAAAATAAACATGTGGGGATCGCTCGTGCATGGCAGGTAATCCCTGTGAGTTTTTTTGGCCATAAAGCATATGGGGCGGAGACTCGAGTATGTAATTCGGGCACCCGCGATACTCGGTGCATGCCCGAGCACCCGATGCAAACTCAAGTAGCGAGCACTTGTGCTCAACAATAGTCGCCATATCATCATCATTTTTTTTTACTTTTTAAAAAATCCCAACCCTAGCACAACCCTAACCCTAACACATTCCCAACCATAGCACAACCCTAAATCTAGCACAACCCTAACCCTAACATTAGCACAACCCTAACCCTAACACAACCCTGACCCTAGCACAACCCTAACCCTAACCGTAGCACAACCCTAACCCTAGCACAACCCTAACCCTAACCTTAGCACAACTCTAACCCTAGCACAACCCTAACCCTAGCACAACCCTAACTGTTGCACATCCCTAACCGTAACCCTAGCACAACCCTAACCTTAGCACAACTCTAACCCTAGCACAACCCTAACCCTAGCACAACCCTAACCGTTGCACATCCCTAACCGTTCCTCGTGCGGCATAAGTGATTAGACGACTTTATTCTTCGGGTCTGTGCGATTACAGCGATACCAGATTCATATCGGATTTTTATGATTGACAGCTGTCACACTAAAAGATGCATTTTTTTGCAAAGACTAGTTTTTGCATCGCCATATTTTGAGAGCTATCATTTTTCCATATTTCGGCCGACAAAGTCTTGTGATGGCTTGTTTTTTGCGGGACAAGTTGACGTTTTTACAGGTACCATTTTCAGGCACATGACATATTTTGATCGCTTTCTATTACGATTTTTGGGAGGCAGAATAAACCAAAACCAACAATTCTGGAATTTTTTGGTTTTTTTTTTTATGCCGTTCTGTTTGTGGTGAAATTGATAAAGCAGTGTTATTCTTCGGGTCAGTGTGTTTACAGCGGTACCACATTTATATAATTTTTTTATGTTTTGGCGCTTTTATACGATAAAAACTATTTTATTGAAAAAAAAATTATTTTTGTATCGCTTTATTCTGAGAGTTATAACTTTTTTATTTTTTGGCTGATGGAGCTGTATAGTAGCTTGTTTTTTTGTGGAAGAAGATGACATTTTAAGCGGTACCATTTTTATTTACATTTGTTTTTTGATCGCATTTTATTCCTTTTATTGTTTGGCGGTATGATGATAAAGCATCGTTTTTTGCTTCGTTTTTTATTTAGTTTTTTTACGTGTTCACTAAAGGGGTTAGCTAGTGGGACAGTTTTATAGGTCAGGTCGTTCCGGACGCGGCAATACCAAATATGTGTACTTTTATTTTTTTTTTCATAATAATATTTATTGATGATTATATTATATTTTTATTTTTGGGGGATTATTTTTCATTTTTTTTATATTTTTACAATTTTTTTCATCTTTTTTTTCATTTTCTGTTTCTTTTTTAACTTTTACACTATGTCCCACTATGGGACTTTCAGTTTTAACTTTCATATCACCTGTATAGCACAGGAAGGCAGCACCATCCATGTGCTATACAGGCTGTCACAGCTGCAAAGGGAGAAGTTACTTTGGTTATGCACTGCGCATGACTAAAGTAACTTCCTGCCTCCTGGTGACCCGGGCGTTATCATGACGACATCGGGTCATCATGACAACACCCGGGATCTGACTTGCCGCGGGACGCAGGGGGAGGAGGTGAGTATCGCTCTTACGTCCACAATGCTGCGATTGACTTAGATCGCAGCATTGTGGGAGTTAATGTGCCGGGAGCGATGCGGGACTGCTCCTGGCACATAGCTCCGGGTGTCTGCTGTAACAATCAGCTGACACCGGGCGGCGATCTCCCCACACCGCTTGTGTGCGGGCGCCATCGCCGCTCGCGTAATAGTACGTAGGTGGCCCTATAGGCCCAGGGCGCAGCTACGTACTATTACTGATGAGATCGTAAAGGGGTTAAAAGGGTTGGTTAAAGGCAGAGTAATTTTCTCTCTAAATCTATTTAATGCCATAACCTAAACTATTTCCTAATATACTTACATTAAAAATTCTCTTTCCTTCTCTAACTACAGTATCTACCTGCTATTAGACAGAGATTTAGAATGAAAATTACTTTGTCTTTGGACCACTCTTTTAATTATCTTAATGGACAAAACAATGCCTCCAGCCAAGTCATTAGTAAGAGATAAATAAAAGATTTATTGTGGCATAAAATTATGAGCGATAAGGTAAAAGTTTACAACAAAAGTGTAAAATTGATGTTGCAATAACAAAATACTTGGCATAGCTGCTTCAATTTCAGAAGAGCAATCAGAGAGAGAGAAGAATAAACGACATTAAAGGTAAACCAGTAGAAGATAATTTAGTCCTGCTGTGACCCACGTCAAAGACTTACAGACTTACAGATAATATAATAATGCGTTTCAGAAACAATCATTCCTCTGAACAAACCCCATTCTAATAAATATTTAGATATTTCTCTAAAAAGAGTGTAACTAAATCTAATCCAAACAGCAAGAAAGTGCCTGAGTTACTTGACCTTTCAGTTATTGAATATGTGTCAAATAGTTATGAAATGCATCATCACATGACATAAGAAATATATTGGCCAGGAATTGAACCTGTGTCCGCTGCTTGGGAAATGGCTGTTCACACTATTATATTACCAAAACCTAAGCATTAGCACAGACATTAGTGTTACAGCTATGAGCATAGCTGCTTCACAAACCGTTAACATTACATTGAATATCAGGCAATGTATTGTTTCTCCCAAATTGGTGGTGGTAGCGTTATTGGTTTAATAGAGGACATTGCAGCTTCCCAAGCAGTTGATTCATATTTTATTCTTGGTTAATGCATAACTACTGCCCCAACAAGTTGACCCATATTAGATTCCTCTGTAATTAATTTCTTCTCTGGATAAAACAAAATAATTTGCTACACTCTAAAGGTGAAGAGTTACAACATTAATATAATTCCCTGTATTACAATGTATTTCATTCAACTGGAGAAGTGATCACTCAAGAACATAGTGTGAATAAAATGCAAAAAAATTGCATCCTGGCAATAATGTGAAACAACATGAAAAATAGTGTATAGTAACAAACATAGTTAATAAACAAATGCCAAATCGAACTCTAAAGTTAAAATACATATATGAAACATGGGACAATCAATACTGATAAAAAGAGTAGAGACATTAATGACTTTTCTTGATGTGACTGGTGAATCTGCACTGAAGTTACCCAAATTATAAAACCTTGATGTCTTTTAAACCTCATTTACAGTATATATCCTAGGCTGCATAAGAGTGACATACATAATGTAAATATTTTTTCCAATTATTATCCCTTATTGGATGTCAACCTGACAGATCCTAGAATTATAGGTCCTATTTTCAGAAGAGTGGTATTTTCATATGTCAGCGTTTTTGTCAAGTATATGTCAGGTATTTGCAAGATTTTCCACCCTAGACCCTCAGATTGCCAAAATTCACTTTCTCTCTATTTAACAGATTTTAACTTTAAAAACCAAGCTAATTGGTAGGATTTGCGGTAACATTAAACATGGGAACATACATATTCTATAATGCAGTAAATTCATAGAACATTCATAATATATTAATTAAATAATGGAGAATCAACTAAAATAAATAATAATAATTAAGAATAAGAATAAAAAATAGCAATGTTTCCAACCATATAAACGGATCTAATTGCTTTCACGGTTAACAAACAATTACAGTACAGACCAAAGGTTTGGACACACCTTCTCATTTAAAGATTTTTCGGTATTTTCATGACTTTGAAAATTGTACATTCTCACTGAAGGCATCAAAACTATGAATTAACACATGTGGAATTATATACTTAACAAAAAAGTGTGAAACAACTGAAAACATGTCTTATATTCAAGGTTCTTCAAAGTACCCACCTTCTGCTTTGATGACTGCTTTGCACACTCTTGGCATTCTCTTAATGAGCTTCAAGAGGTAGTCACCGGAAATGGATTTCACTTCACAGGTGTGCCCTGTCAGATTTAATAAGTGGGATTTCTTGCCTTATAAATGGGTTTGGGACCATCAGTTGTGTTGTGCAGAAGTCCGGTGGATACACAGCTGATAGTCCTACTGAATAGACTGTTAGAATTTGTATTATGGCATGAAAAAAGCAGCTAAGTAAAGAAAAAAGAGTGGCCATCATTACTTTAAGAAATAAAGGTCAGTCAGTCCGAAAAATTGGGCAAACTTTGAATGTGTCCCCAAGTGCAGTTGCAAAAACCATCAAGCGCTACAAAGAAACTGGCTCACATGAGGACCGCCCCAGGAAAAAAAGACCAAGAGTCACCACTGCTTCTGAGGATAAGTTTATCCGAGTCACCAGCCTCCGAAATCGCAGGTTAACAGCAGCTCAGATTAGAGACCAGGTCAATGCCACACAGAGTTCTAGCAGCAGACACATCTCTTCAACAGCTGATAAGAGGAGACTTTGTGCAGCAGGCCTTCATGGTAAAATAGCTGCTAGGAAACCACTGCTAAGGACAGGCAACAAGCAGAAGAGACTTGTTTGGGCTAAATAACACAAGAAATGGACATTAGACCAGTGGAAATCTGTGCTTTGGTCTGATGAGTCCAAATTTGAGATCTTTGGTTCCAACCACTGTGTCTTTGTGCGACGCAAAAGAGGTGAACGGATGGACTCTACATGCCTGGTTCCCACCGTGAAGCATGGAGGAGGAGGTGTGATGGTGTGGGAGTGCTTTGCTGGTGACACTGTTGGGGATTTATTCAAAATTGAAGGCATACTGAAACAGCATGGCTGCCACAGCATCTTGCAGCGGCATGCTATTCCATCCAGTTTGCGTTTAGTTGGACCATCATTTATTTTTCAATAGGACAATGACCCCAAACACACCTCCAGGCTGTGTAAGGGCTATTTGACCAAGAAGGAGAATGATGGGGTGCTACGCCATATGATCTGGCCTCCACAGTCACCAGACCTGAACCCAATCGAGATGGTTTGGGTTGAGCTGGACAGCAGAGTGAAAGCAAAAGGGCCAACAAGTGCTAAGCATCTCTGGGAACTCCTTCAAGATTGTTGGAAGACCATTTCCTGTGACTACCTCTTGAAGCTCATCAAGAGAATGCCAAGACTGTGCAAAGCAGTCATCAAAGCAAAAGGTGGCTACTTTGAAGAACCTAGAATATAAGACATATTTTCAGTTGTTTCACACTTTTTTGTTAAGCATATAATTCCACATATGTTAATTCATTGTTTTGATGCCTTCAGTGTGAATATACAATTTTAATAGTCATGAAAATACAGAAAAATCTTTAAATGAGAAGACACTGCAGAGCGCAGGCATGCTTGCACTCTGCAGTGACTCTGAAGGATAACAAGCTGGATGGCAGCGCTCAGCTGTGATCCAGCTTGTCATCTCAATGCCATCGTGGGAGAATTCTCCTGCTGAAGCGCTGAGCACTGAGAATTTTCCCACGCTGTCAGTGACGTGCATAAGGTGAGTTGAGTTCATTGGACATGACCTCGGCTCATCTTTATGCCGTCACAGCGAGACACTGAGGAGCGCAAGCATGCCTGCGATTCTCAGTGTCTGCGTTATGGCTAGCTGGATGGCAGCTTTCTGCTGAGATCCAGCCTGTCATCTCGATGTAGGAGAGCTGGAGCCGTCCTGGGAACCATGGAAAGGTAAGGATGATGTTGCTTTATAATTTTACTTTTATTGCAGGAGATCATTGGCTTCAGCTGGAATGGGCGTGATCGTAAGTATGGTTTAATTTAGAACAATAAAGAATTGTGTCTTTATTTCAATTTAAGGACTTTATTCTGGGTGTTTGTGTTTTTTTTATTAACTTTGACTATGGGGTTAGTAATGGGGGTGTCTTATAGACGCCTCTCCATTACTAACCTGGGCTTGATGTCAGTTGGCATTATAAGCTGACATCAACCCCAGCCCTATTACCCCACTGCCACCACTACAGGGCAGTGGGAAGAGCGAGGCTAAGTGCCAGAATTAGCGCATCCTATGGATGCGTCATTTCTGGGGCGGCTGACGGCTGGTGTTTCTAGCCTGGGAGGGGGCCAATATTCATGGCACCCTTCCTGGGCTAATAATATCAGCCCCCAGCTGTCTGCCTAGCCTTTGCTAGCTATTAAAATAGGGGGGCACATCATTTTTTTGGGGGTCCCCCATTTTAATAGCTAGTAAAGGCTAGGTATTCAGCTGGGGGCTGATATTAGTAGCCTGGGAAGCTCCGTGGGTATTACCCCCTTCCCAGGCTTCAAACATCTGCCCCAGCAGTCTGCTTAACCTCCGCTAGAGACTAAAATTACGGGGAACCCCACGCCAATTTTTTTTTAATAAATCCTTTATTTTAACACTAAATGACAAGTACAGTAATCAACACTATCACTGTACTTCTTATATATGTGACTGACATGTTTCTATCTATCTAATCTATGTGTGATGCTCGATTCTTTCTGTTATAAATTGTCGTGTACCGATGCTGAATTGCCGGCCGGCTTTTTTAAAGAGACGGTGCATGAAAACACTATTATATTTTTTAATAAATCCTTTAACACTAAATGACAAGTACAGTAAGCAACACTGTCACAGTACTTCTTATATATGTGACTGACATGTTTCTATCTATCTAATCTATGTGTGATGCTCTATTCCTTCTTGTCTAAATTGTCGGGTACCGGTGTATGCCGCTGCTGAATTGCCGGCCTGCTTTTTTAAAGAGAGTGTCTTCTGAGCAGTTTGTCAGCTTTTGAACACCTTTGAAGGTGTTTTCTATGTGTTTGTATGTGTTTTTGTTTGCCTGCCATTGGTTTTTAACGGTGTTCGACGGTGTTCTAAGGTGTTCGACGAACAGTTCCACGAACATCCCGGTGTTCGACGAACCGAACCGAACCCGAACACTACCAGGGTGGCTCAACACTAGTGCTGAATTCATTAAATAGTATGAGTATTTTAATAAATTTGGTGTATCGTACTACAGTGATCTCTTCAATAACACTGGCATATGCAATATCAGTCTATATTAAGACAAAAAAAACAACTAGTCATCGGAAGGTTTTTAAAATGTGGTAACTATAACTTTAGTTGAACAAAAGTACATGACAAATTATACTGTGTCACTATTTATGTAAAAAAATCTCGGCCAGAATGCTAGAGCAGCGCATGAAAAATTAAGCACACAATTACTGCGTCCATAAGTATTAAGTAAGTAAGTAGAAGCCAGATGCTTAATCAAATGTACTTGATTAATTCCTCATCAGCAATCATGGTTCTATAAAAGCAGATTTTTTAGGGCAGTTTGATAGTATATAGCATTCAGGCATGTTTTATACAATGCCATGGAGGAAAGACATCAGTAATGACCTAAGAGAAGCATCTCTTTCTGCCCATTAATCTAAGTAAGGCCATTTTCAAACAATTTTTGAGTCCATCATTCTACAGTAAGAAAAATTAATTACAAGTGGAAAACATTCAAAACTGTTTAAAATCTTCTCAGATGTGAATGTCTCAGCAAACTCTCTCCAAGGTCAGACACTGCTATACTCTGAGAAATTACAAAAAAAAAACAAGAGTTACAGTTCGGACACTGAAGGCCTCTGTTAGCATGCAAAATGTTTATGTCCATGACCATACAATTATAAAAAAATTGAATAAGAATGACTTGTTTGGAAAAGCTTGCAAGGAGAAACCCTCTTCATTATAAAAAGATAATGGCAGCATGGTTAAGTTTATGAAGTAAGTTGCACCTGAATAAGCTACAAGACATATGGAATAAAGTCATTTGGACAGATGAGACCAATGTGAACATATTTGTTCATAATGCCCTGTTTGCCAAAAACCAAAAACAACATATTGACACAAAAATCCCATAGCCACTGTCATGTATGGTGGTGAAGGTGTGATGATATGGGCTTGTTCTTTAGCCACAGAATCCTAGCAGCTTGTAGTCATTGAATTGAGCATGAACTCCTTTGTATACCAAAGTATTACCGTATTTTTAAAACTATAAGACGCACCGGATCATAAGACGCACCTAGGTTTTAGAGGAGGAAAATATAAAAAATAAATTAAAGCGAAAACTGTGGTCATGATGCACTGTTATGGGGGAGGGGGTCTGCTGCTGACACTGATATAGGAATGATGTCTCCCAATTCTATATCTATATGCCCCATACTGGTATATACACTGCTCAAAAAAATAAAGGGAACACTTAAACAACAGAATATAACTCCAAGTAAATCAAACTTCTGTGAAATCAAACTGTCCACTTAGGAAGCAACACTGATTGACAATCAATTTCACATGCTGTTGTGCAAATGGAATAGACAATAGATGGAAATTATTGGCAATTATTAAGACACCCTCAATTAAGGAGTGTTTCTGCAGGTGGGGACCACAGACCACAACTCAGTACCAATGCTTTCTGGCTGCTTTGGTTACTTTTGAACGTTGGTTGTGCTTTCACACTCGTGGTAGCATGAGACGGACTCTACAACCCACATAAGTTGCTCAGATAGTGCAGCTCATCCAGGATGGCACATCAATGCGAGCTGTGGCAAGAAGGTTTGCTATGTCTGTCAGCGTAGTGTCCAGAGACTAGAGGCGCTACCAGGAGACAGGCAAGGAGGAACAGGAGGAGCACTGCCAGAGCCCTGCAAAATGACCTCAAGCAGGCCACAAATGTGCATGTGTCTGCACAAACGGTTAGAAACCGACTCCATGAGGGTGGTATGAGGGCCGACGTCCACAGATTGGGGTTGTGCTCACAGCCCAACACCATGCAGGACGCTTGGCATTTGCCACACAACACCAGGATTGGCAAATTCACCACTGGCACCCTGTGCTCTTCACAGATGAAAGCAGGTTCACACTGAGCACATGTGACAGACGTGACAGAGTCTGGAGACGCCGTGAAGAGCGATCTGCTGCCTTCAACATCCTTCAGCATGACCGGTTTGGCAGTGGGTCAGTAATGGTGTGAGGTGGCATTACTTTAGAGGGCCACACAGCCCTCCATGTGCTTGCCAGAGTAAGCCTGACTGCCATTAGGTACCAAGATGAGATCCTCAGACCCCTTGTGAGACCATATACTGGTGTGGTTGGCCCTGGGTTCCTCCTAATGCAGAACAATGCCAGACCTCATGTGGCTGGAGTGTGTCAGCAGTTCCTGCAAGATGAAGGCATTGAAGCTATGGACTGGCCCGCCCGTTCCCCAGACCTGAATCCGATTGAGCACATCTGGGACATCATGTCTCGCTCCATCTACCAACGTCAGGTTGCACCACAAACTGTCCAGGAGTTGGCGGATACTTTAGTCCATGTCTGGGAGGAGATCCTACAGGAGACAATCCTCAACCTCATCAGGAGCATGCCCAGGCATTGTAGGGAGGTCATACAGGCACATGGAGGCCACACACAATACTGAGCCTCATTTTGACTTGTTTTAAGGACATTACATCAAAGTTGGATCAGCCTGTAGTGTGTTTTTCCACTTTGATTTTGGGGTTGACTACAAATTCAGGCATCCATTGGTTAATAAATTTGATTTCCATTGATGATTTTTGTGTGTTTTTGTTATCAGCACATTCAACTTTGTATAGAACAAAGTATTCAATGAGAATATTTCATTCATTCAGATCTAGGATGTGTTATTTGAGTGTTCCCTTTATTTTTTTGAGCAGTGTATATGCCCCCTTCTTGGTATATTTGGCCTCTTCCTGTTATACGTGGCCCCCATTCCCATTTTGGTATACATGGTCCCCCATCCCTATCTTGGTATGCATGAAACCCTCATCCCCATCCTGGTATACATGGCAACCCGTCCATATCCTGGTATGCATGGCTCCCTCATCCCCATCTGGGTATGCATGGCACCCCCATCACCATTCTGGTATGCATAGCACCCCCAGCCTGGCATGCATGGCACCCGCATCCTGGTATGCATGGCACCCCATCCTGGTATGCATGGCATCCCCAGCCTGGTATGCATGGCATTGCCAGCTTGGTATGCATGCCACCCCCAGCCTGGTATGCATAGCACCCCTCATCCTGGTATGAATAGCACCCCCATTCCCATCACCGTGCACACAAAAAAATTAAAAGGATTCTACTCACCTTCCTTCCCTCTCCTCCAGCGCTGCGTCCTGTTCTGCCAGCTGCTGATCTCAGCATGTGAGCCACGCACGATGTCACTGCCATGCGCCCTCACACGCCAAGATCAGCTGCCGGGATAGTCACTGTTCTCCATACCGGGACTATTGGTGTGGGGAGCAGTGACTATTCACTCTCCTTAATAGCACTTACAATGTCAGCCCAGCTGCGGCTCCAGCTGCGGCTCGGCGGTCACTTATGCCAGCTACTAAAGTGCTTGAATAATCACTCCTCTCCATGCCCATGGGCGTGGGGAGCAGTGAATATTCATTTTCTTTAGCAGCGGGCACAGTGCTGGCTTAAGCAGGAGGCTTCTGCCTCCTGTGCCCTGCTCCCCCCTATCCACAGCAACAAGTATATATTCAGACTATAAAATGCACCCCCCACTTTCCTCCAAAATTTTGCAGGAAAAAAGTTTGTCTTATAGTCCTAAAAAATGGCTATTATACAAGTTTTATGACATTAAGTCCTCACTTTTGGATGTTTTAACATACATTCTCATACACAGCACTGTTAAATACTGCATGCAATGTACAATAAATCTTCCTGTGAAATATACAGTAAAGACTGTGTCCTCGACATGAATTCATTGTGAAATCAAGAGGAAATATCAATAGTGTCCACTAGATGTCACCAAAGAGAACATCTTAAAATACAACTATATGTAACAATTTAAACACACAAAGTGTGTGTGTGTGTGTGTATAAAGTGCTTGCACAACTGAAAATGAAATGGAAGGAAATGCCTTTCCAGATTAAACTGAGACAAAATTTCTTGACACTAATCAATAAAAATGTTGCTAATGTATTTTATAATGCTTAATTTAGAAAACAATACTGAACGTTATTAGGATATTGACCCTCTTAGCATTGAATTAATAATGTCTCATACCATGCATCCAAGAATCCAATGCAAAAATTTTATGTCACATTCTTATAGTTTTATTAAAGCACCACTCCAGCATTTTGTTTTTTATTTCAGCTCTGGAGTGATGGCATTAATATAAGTCCCCTGTCCCTAGTGTTATACTTACCAGCCGACATCTTCTTCTGTTCTCGCCAAAACCCTGGTTGTTTTCTGCAGATAACTGCAGTGTTTAATGGGCGAACCGGAGGTCACTTCTCAATGTAAGTCTAAGAGAGCCCAAATGAGGCCAGAACAAGGCTGTCATAGACTTATATTGAGCTGTGACCATTACCTCTCACTTCCGGTCAGTGAGAACCTGCGGGCACAAGATAACAGCGCGAGACCAGAGCAGCACTGGGAAGAGTTGATAAGTGTAATACTAGGGTCAGGAACCTTACGTTAATAGCACCACTCCTGCACCACTCCAGCAAGCAGTGCGGGGAGATTGCTGCCAGATGTCAGCTGATTGTCACAGCTGACACCAGGTGCTATATGCTGGGAGCGGTCCCGCAACGCTCCCGGCACATTAACCTGCGCAATGCTGTGATCGAAGTCGATCGCAGCATTGCCATGGCAAGGGGAGGTGATCGCAATATTCTCCTCTCCTTCCGGCCTCCAGCGCTGTCTGCCGCGGCTTCCCGGATGTTGGCATAACGACCCGATGTCGTCATGACAACATCCGGGTCACCAGACAGCAGGAAGATATTTTGGTCATGCACAGTGCATGACCAATGTATCTTCTGCATCTCCAGCACTGACAGCCTGTATAGGACAGGGATGGTGCTCCATCTCTGTGCTATACAGGCGATCAGAATAAAAAAAGTGAAAGTCCCATAGTGGGACACAGAATAAAAGTCCAAAAAGTGTTTAAAAAGGAAAAAAAATTGTAAAAAAAATTGTAAAAATATATAAAAAAAAATAACCACCAAAAATAAAAATATAATGTACCCATCAAAAAATATTATTATGAAAAAAAAAAGAAAGCAATAAAAGTACACATATTAGGTATTGCCGCGTCCGGAACGACCTGACCTATAAAACTGTGCCACTAGTTTACCACTTTAGTGAAAACGGTAAGAAAACAAGCCACCATACAGCTCCATCAGTCGAAGAATAAAAAAGATATAGCTCTCAGAATAAAGCGAGGCAAAAATTATTTTTTTCTATAAAATAGCTTTTATTGTGTAAAAGCACCAAAACGTAGAGAAATAATATAAATGTTGTACTGCTGTAAACGTACTGACCCGAAGAATAAAGCTACCTCAATTTTACCACACGCGGAACAGCATAAAAAAAAACCCATAAAAACAATTCCAGATTTGCTGGTTTTTGTTTATTCTGCCTCCCAAATATCGGAATAGAAAGCGATCAAAAAATGTCAAGTGCCTGAAAATGGTACCAATAAAAACGTCAACACATCCAGCAAAAAAAAGCCGTCATATGACTCTGTCGGCAAAAATATGGCGATGCAAAAACTAGATTTTACAAAAAATTGTGTCTTTTAGTGTGTGACATCTGTCAATCATAAAAACCCGATATGATTCTGGCATCGCTGTAATCTCACCGACCCGAAGAATTAAGTCGTTTAATCACTTATACCGCCTGAGGAACGACGTAAAAAATGAACTCTAGGGTTAGGCTTGTGTTAAGGTTGGGGTTAGGGTTGGGCTAGGGTTAGGGTTGTGCTAGGGTTGGGCTAAGGTTAGGTTTAGGGTTGGACTACGGTTAGGGTTGGGGATGGGATTAGGGTTGGGCTAGGGTTAGGATTGGGGTTAGTGTTGGGCTAGGGTTTGGGTTAGGGTTGGAGTTAGGGTTGGGCTAGGGTTGGGGTTGGGGTTAAGGCTACAGTTAGGGTTGGGGTTAGGGTTGGGCTAGGGTTGGGCTAGGGTTAAGGTTGGGGTTAGGGTTGGGCTAGGGTTAGGGTTGTGCTAGGGTTAAGGTTGGGCAAGGGTTAGGCTAGTGTTGGGGTTAGGGTTAGGGTTGGGCTAGGGTTAGGGTTGGGATTGTATTAGGGTTGGGATTTTTTTCAAAAGTAACAGAAAAAAAGATGACGATATGGTGACTAGTGTTGAGCGCAAGTGCTTGCTACTTGAGTTTGCATCGAGTGCTCGAGTGACATGCTCGAGTCTCTGCCCCATATGCTTCGTGGCCAAAAAAACTCACGGGGATTGCCTGCCATGCACGAGCGATCCCCGCATGGTTTTTTGGGGTGTCTAATGACCATGAAACATGCGAGCAGGGACTCGAGCATGTCAATGAAGCACAAGCGTTACATGGTGCATACCCGAGCACCGGATGCAAACGCAAGTAGCGAGCACTTGCGCTCAAGACTAATGACAACTTATTCAATATGATGACCTAATGTTATCAAATTCTGTGTCGTACCTCTGGATTCAAAATGTTCACTGTACCCCTTGATAAAATCCTTAAGGTGTGTAGTTTCCAAAATGGGGTCACTTGTGGGGGGTTTCCACTATTTAGGCACATCAGGGGCTCTTCAAACGCGACATGGCATCCGCTCTCAATTCCAGCCAATTCTGTGTTCAAAAAGTCACACAGTGCTCCTTCCCTTCTGGACTCAGCCGTGCGCCCAAACACTGTATTTTCACGACATATGGGGTATTGGCATACTCGGGAGAAATTGCACAACAGTTTTTGGGGTCCATTTTCTCCTCTTACCCTTGTGAAAATAAAAAAATGGAGCTAAAGCATAATTTTTGTGGAAAAAGTTAGATTTTTTTATTTTCACGGCTCCATGTAATAAACTTTTATTTTTCAGGGTGCTCACCACACATCTAAAAAAAACATTTTTGTGGGAAAAATGTGAAAATTTGATTTTTACGGCTCAATGTTCTAAACTTCTGTGAAGCACCTGTGGGTTCAAGGTGCTCACCACACATCTAGATAAGTTCCCTGAGGGGTCTAGTTTTCAAAATGGTGTCACTTGTGGGGCGTTTCCACTCTTTAGACAAATCAGGAGCTCTCCAAACGCAACATGGCGCCCGCTAATTATTCAAGTAAATTTTACATTCAAAATGTCAAATGGCGCTCTTTCTCTTCTGAGCCCTGCCGTGCGCCCAGACAGTGGTTTTCCCCCACATATGGGGTATCGGTGTGCTCAGGAGGAATTGCACAACAAATTCCATGGTGCAATTTCTCCTGTTACTCTCATAAAAATGCAAAATTGGAGGCTGAAAAACATTTTTGTTGCAAAAATGTGAACATTTCATTTTTGCGGCTCAAAGTTCTAAACTTCTGTGAAGCACCTGGGGGATCAAGTTGCTTACCCATTCATCTAGATAAGTTCCCTGAGGGGTCTAGTTTCCAAAATGGTGTCACTTGTGGGGGGGTTCCACTGTTTAAGCACATCAGGGGCTCTCCAAACGCAACATGGCGTCCGCTAATTATTCAAGCAAATTTTACAATCAAAAAGTCAAATGGCGCTCCTTCCCTTCCGAACCCCCCTTACCGAACAGTGGTTTTCCCCCACATGTGGGGTATCTGCGTGCTCAGGGGAAATTGCACAACAAATTTTGGAGTCCATTTTTTCCTGTTACCCCTGCGAAAATAAAATAAATTGGGTCTAAAGTAACATTTTTGTGAAAAAAGTTAATTTTTGTCTTCCACAAATTGATACTAATCAATGGAGGATTGAGGCTGTGATTATATTTGTGTTTTACAAAAAAAAAACAATTGCCTGACCTCATTTTCCATACTGCTAAAGAAACAGTGAATTGGTTAATGTCATTTTGTGTGACCGCGTTAGCTTCTCCATGGTGCCGTGTAGCTGTGACATCTAGTGGATTATTATACCTTGGTGGCCAGTCAGAGGGGAGCATTCCCGGTTGAGAACGGTTGGACACAGGACTGGAAGTTCCTACTGCAAAGCCGGTTTCCATCATATATTCCACTGGGTAAGATGGACAGACACATACATATTGAAAATAATCTAGCTCTTTCTCATTCCCAGTACTGATAATCAGGTGAATTTATTTGCCGCAAATTGAAAACTTGACTGAAATTTAGTGAAGTCGAATTTCAAACAATAAAGGTATAGGCTTAAGGGTGCTAATAGGTACACACAGTGTGCCTGCAGCGAGTGGTCAGGGGCACCATATCAATATTGGGTAATCACCACACTGGCACACTGAGTAAAGGAATGGTAGAGCAATATGGTACCTTAAAATAGTGTTTATTGGATATTTTAAAAAATTTAAAAAAAAATTATTTTAAAAAATTCAAGAATAGGTAAAGGATTAGGAAAAAATATACTATGATATAAAATATAACATATAATACATAAATATGTACAGCGTTGGTCCACTTGATATTACAATAATTAGAGCGAAAAAGGAGATGATGCTGTTAATTCATATATTATGATTGGAACCATATATGCGCAGATGGTATGGTGTTGGGAACACTGTGGAGGTAAGAGACTTGTAAGGGATCCAGAGCCAGTAAATGTCTATAAAAATTATATGGACCTGTTAGCAACCTAATTAAAAATAAAATGAAAAGAAATTATTTAGAAAAAATGAGAAGAGTATATCTGTACCTTATATAAGGATTAGGTTGATTTAATAGTCAGGGAGTCTTCTCCTCAAGGGGCTGTGCCAGGGTGGCTAGAAGAAAATTAGCGAGTAAGGGGATTTGTCCACTAGCATGGTATAGCCTAAATAGTATCCATATTTACCTCGTTGGTTGGTTTGGGTTTTACCATGTCTGTCTTCTGGACGTTCCAGATGTGCCAGAAGTGGTTGGGGACTCGAGAATTGGCCAGTAGGGCCTGCAGTTGATGGTGACTGATAAGTGGGCTAGATGGGTAGATGGGTGAAGAGGTAGATATTGATAAATATGGGGAATACCTTTTGCTTCACTGGTATAGAGTACATTTCTGGGTAATTACCTGGTTCAATGATTGGAAATTTTCTGGTTGAGGTCCAGTTGTCCCAGATGTAGCAATAGCAGTGGGTTTTTTTGAGTATTAAGGAATTGAGGATGGTATACTTTAGTGATAAATTTCATTGTAAGTAAATCGGCTTCCTTATTAAAATCTTGTAGTTTAGAACAGTTCCTATGAAGTCTCAGGTATTGACTTCTTGGGACATTTAGGAGCCATCTCGGTAGGTGGCAGCTGTCCAAATGGATGTAGCTATTTGTATCAGTCGGTTTAAAGAAAGTGCTTGTACAAAGTTGACCTTGATGGATAAAGATATTCAAGTCTAAAAAATTAACCTTTTGTTGGCTAATAGGTGAGGTGAAATTGAGGAAAAATTAATTTGTATTAATCTCGTTTAAAAATTCATTCAAGGACTGGCCATCTCCTGACCAGATAAATAGGATATCATCAATGAAACGCTGCCAGAGGACCAGGTTTGGCCGCAGCACGCCCCCAATTTTTTTTAGAAAAAAGGGGGCTGCTTGGCATCCTTTGTGGTGTTCGATCACTGTATACAGTGAGATGATATTCAACATGCCAAGAATGTAGTGATTTTGCCATTGGACCTGATTAAGCAGTTGCAACGTGTGTCTTGTGTCCTTCAAGTTAGCAGGTAGTTGTGGTACTAAATGTTTAATGTGACGGTCCACCGAATGTGACGGTCCACCGTAAGCTCTAGATCTCAGAAAGGAAACAGGTTTCTGTCAATTATCAAAGACAATTATTTGTCACAACTTGTGCAGGAACCAACTAGAGGGACGGCCCTTTTAGACTTAATATTAACTAACAGGCCAGACAGAATAACTGAGGTGCAGGTCGGGGGGCACCTGGGAAATAGTGACCACAACATTATACAATTCCACATGTGCTTCAGTAGGGTGCCCAGCAAGGGAGTCACAAAAACACTGAACTTCAGGAGGGCAAAGTTTGATCAGCTAAGAGATGCCCTTCACCTTATAGACTGGGATACAATCTTTAGTAATAGGAGCACGGATAGAAAATGTGAAATTTTCAAAACTGTCCTACATAGTCACTGTAGAAGGTACATACCTTATGGGAATAAAAGGGCTAGGAATAGGAGGAAGCCAATGTGGCTAAATAAGGAAGTCAAGAGGGCAGTGAAAAACAAAGAAAGGGCTTTCGGTAAACTTAAACAAGAAGGCAGCGAGGAAGCGCTAATATCTTATAGGGAAAAAAACAAAATCTGTAAGAAACAAATAAGAATAGCAAAAGAGGAGACAGAGAGACTAATTGCCAAGGAAAGTAAAACGAATCCCAAACTGTTCTTTAACTATATAAACAGTAAAAGGATTAAAACTGATGGAGTTGTCCCATTGAAAAATAACCTGGGTAAAATCATCGAGGGCGATGAGGGTAAAGCAAACCTACTCAATAGCTTCTTCTCCACTGTTTTCACAAAAGAAAACAATTTATCGGAGGAAATGCAGAGTGATAAAGTAAACCCTCCGCTAAATATCACCCACCTAACCCAGGAGGAAGTTCAGAAACGCCTAAATAATATCAAAATAGACAAGTCACCAGGCCCAGATGACATACACCCCCGGGTACTAAAAGAATTAAGTAATGTGATAGACAGGCCGCTGTATCTTATTTTCAAGCACTCTTTATGGACAGGGACTGTCCCACTAGACTGGCGCCAAGCAAATGTGGTACCAATATTCAAAAAGGGGTCTAAAAGTGACCCTGGGAACTATAGACCAGTCAGCTTAACGTCCGTTGTGGGTAAATTGTTTGAAGGATTTCTTAGAGGTGCTATTGTAGAATATCTTAATGATAATAACTGTCTAACTCCATATCAACATGGATTCATGAGGGATCGCTCCTTCCAAACAAACCTGATCGCCTTCTACGAGGAGGTGAGCTCACAGCTGGACCGGGGAGAGTCAGTGGATGTTGTATACCTTGACTTCTCCAAAGCGTTTGATACCGTGCCACACAAAAGGTTGGTATATAAAATGAGAATGCTTGGTCTGGGGGATAATGTGTGCAAGTGGGTAAATAGCTGACTTAGTGATAGAAAGCAGAGGGTGGATATCAATGGAGTAAGCTCAGGGTGTGTCAGGGTTACTAGCAGGGTGCCTCAAGGGTCTGTCTTGGGCCCTATATTATTTAATATATTTATTAATGATCCAGTGGAAGTGTTGCATAGTAAAATAGCAATATTTGCAGATGATACTAAACTTTGTAAAGTAGTTAATACAGATGAGGATAGGGCATAGCTACAGGAGGATTTAGATAAATTGGGGAGTTGGGCCAAAAAATGGCAAATGGGGTTCAATGCTGATAAATGTAAGGTCATGCACATGGGAAAGAAAAACAGCAGTCACCCATACATATTAAATGGGAAACCGTTGGGGAAATCTGACATGGAGAAGGACCTGGGCGTCTTGGTTAATAGCAAATTAAATTGGAGTGCCCAGTGTCAGGCAGCAGCAGCGAAGGCAAATAGAGTCATGGCATGCATCAGAAGAGGAATAGGGGAATATGATGAGAATATTGTTCTTCCTCTGTATAAAGCGCTGGTAAGGCCGCACTAAGAATATTGTGCACAGTTCTGGGCTCCGGTGCTCAGGAAAGACATATTGGAGCTAGAGAGGGTACAAAGGAGGGCGACTAAGGTAATAAAGGGAATGGAGGGACTAGAATACCCAGAGAGGTTGTCAAAATTAGGCCTATTTACATTGGAAAAGAGAAGGCTTAAGGGAGACCTCATAAACATATATAAATACATCAGGGGGCAGTACAGAGATCTCTCCCATGACCTGTTTATACCAAGGATGGTGACAAAGACGAGGGGGCACACTATGCGTCTGGAGGAAAGGAGGTTCCTGCACCAGCATAGAAGGGGATTCTTTACGGTCAGAGCCGTGAGACTCTGGAACTCTCTGGGAGAGGAAGTGGTGATGTCCAACTCACTTAAAGAGTTCAAGAGAGGCCTAGACGCCTTTCTTGAGAACAATAAAATTACATCTTATGCTTAGTTAATTAATCCAGGGATTTAATCTGACTGCCAGATTGGTGTCGGGAAGTGAATTTTTCCTCAATGATGTAAATTGGCCTATACCGCATGATTTTTTGTTGCCTTCCCCTTGATCAACGCTGCGGAATAGCTGCAGTGCATAAGAAATAGGCTGAACTGGATGGACGCTTGTCTTTTTTCGGCCTTATAAACTATGTAACTATGTAACTATGTAACATATCTAGATAAATTTAATTTAAGGCTCTGGATCCCAGAAATAATAGGTCTACCTGGGGGATTGGTAAGATTTGTATGTTTTTTTGGTAGATGGTGAAAAATAGCAGTTCGAGGGTAGGGTGTATGGATATATTCATATTCCTGTCTATCCAGAAAACCTGCATTTAGGCCCTTGTCTATTAGAAGTTTCATCTCCCTGAGGTGGTCTTTAGTTGGGTCACAGGTTAGTAATTCGTATGTACGCTTATCGCTCAGTAGTCTCATAGATTCGGCGTGGTACTGGCTATCGTCTAAAATCACAATCCCGCCCCCTTTATCAGCTGGGTGTATGACTATTTTGTTGTTGGTGTTACGGGTCCGGGTGGTGGAACCTCTGTGCCGAGGTGCAAGGAGGGAGCCAGAGGGGTGTGACTTAGTATCCACCCAAACCGACCCTGGTCGTACGGCAGCAACGACACCGTGACCAGGGAGAATCCGTGCTGAGGGCCCAGGTGCTACTCTGGGGACAACCTTGTTAGAGAGCAGGTGGCTCCCACGGGTCAGATGGCTGGGACTGACCTGTATGGCGGATGGACACGGCAAGCAGGCGGAAGTCTCTGGTAGCAGACAGGTGGTCACAGTTCGAGATGAGGTTCCCAGACGCTCCAGAGTCCAGGTGAGCGATTTCAAAGTGCCGATCCTCTCCCCAGGAAAGAGAGACAGACAAAGTCAGGGAGGGAGAGGACTTACTTTTGTCTAGGACGACCTCTCCGAGCGATCCTAGACACCGGCGTTTCCCGGCCTCCCCGGGCAGGAATGGATCAGGTGCTCCTTGCTGCCACAATAGAAACAGCTCCCCTCGGCCCGGCGTGACTCCTGGCGGGGTTTGACCAACTTGGTCTGGTCGACCTGCATGGGCTCGGGTGAGTGCGCCCGGGGAGTGACTGAAGATGAGACAGGTCTCTGGAAGGTAGGAGCAAGGTGGGGAAACCTTCTCTCACGGGTGGTTTCCTAGGTACGTTCCTGGAACCGGATGTCAATCCGGGTAGCAAGTGACACCAGGTTGTCCAGGGTGGTAGGGATGTCCTGGCAAGTTCATCTTTAATCCGACCGGAAAGACCCTCCCAGAAGACGGATAGCAGGGCCTCGTTATCCCAGGCAAGCTCAGAAGCGAGGGTACGGAACCGTATGGCATATTGGCCTACGGTGATACTCCCTTGGCGGAGACGTAGCAGAGAGGAGGCTGACGAGGTCTTTCGTCCCGGTTCATCGAAGACTTTCCGGAAAGCAGTGATGAAAGCTGACAAGTTGGATACTAGGGGATCCCCTCTCTCCCACAGGGGATTTAGCCAAGCCAGTGCTTCCCCAGTGAGATGGGACATGATGAAAGCCACTTTGGCCCGGTCGTTGGTAAAGTGATGTGCCAAGAGTTCAAAGTGCAGGGTGCACTGGTTTATGAAGCCCCGAGCTTGAGCGGGGTCACCTCCGAAACGAGGAGGTGCAGAAAGCCGGGGTCCGGAGCAGGATGCCATGGTATTGATGGGCAGCGGCGCTGCCGGGGTGCGAGTCGTGAAACTAGCGGTGGTTGCTGGTGAAGCAGTCAGTGGGTCCAGGCAGGAGTTGACATTCCGCAGGTGGTTCAGGATGGACTCCTGCTGGGATCTCTGATGGGAGACTTCCTGGTATAGGTCAGAGAGCGAGGGAGCTTGGGTGCCACCAGGTTCCATGGCCAGTGCAAACTGTTATGAGTTCGGGTGGTGGAACCTCTGTGCCGAGGTGCAAGGAGGGACCCAGAGGGGCGTGACTAAGTATCCACCCGAACCGACCCTGGTCGTACGGCAGCAACGACTCCGTGACCAGGGAAGATCCGGGCTGAGGGACCAGGTGCTACTCTGGGGATGACCTTGTAAGAGAGCAGGTGGCTCCCACGGGTCAGATGGCTGGGACTGACCGGTATGGTGGATGGACACGGCAAGCAGGCGGAAGTCTCTGGTAGCAGACAGGTGGTCACAGTTCGAGGAAGCAGGGCAAGTAGCAGTCTTTAGGTTTACCAGGAAGGTGGTCACAGCAAGTGACGGCAGGGTCTCCAGGCAGGCTGGCAGGAAACAGGTGGGTGCTCCCTGGTGAGCGGGCAGACAGACGAGGCAGGTAACTGGCAGGTAACTGGTGGGCGCTCCCAGGTGAGCGGTCTGACAGACGAGGCAGGCAGATGCTCCCAGGTGAGCGGACAGATAGCCAAGGCAGGTAACAGGCAGGTAACAGGTGAGCGCTCCAGGTGAGCAGGCTGGCAGGCTCGGCAGGTAACGGGCAGATAACAGGCTGGCAGGCAGGACGAGAAGTCAGGCTAGCAGCGGGACCTGAGGGCTGAAGCACAGATCAAACACAGTGCAAACAACTTTGCTCGGGCACCTCCATTTTGGAGGAGGTGCCTTATATATCGGAAGTCCTCCGGCTATTGGCCAGGGACTCCTTAGGACGACGCGCGCGGCCCCTTTAAGAGAGGGGGTGAGAGGGACGGGTCTCTGCCTATCAGGAGGCAGAGATGCCGATGCAACAGTTGGTTAATAGTTGTTGAATAGCTTTACGTTCCCCACTGGTAAGGTTATATTTGAATCTAGAACATCTTTTTTCGCTCAATTTCCTAATACCGTCGATAACGTTTTACTGGAAGGTTTCAAAAGATTCGGAATATTCATGAGTGGGGTGGAAGTTTGATTTCTTTTTTACATCTGTGTGAATGAAGTTCGAGTCTTCTGAGCTGGGGAATGTTTATGGGATACTTGTACCTTTCTTTAGAAAATGTTTTTTAATGGCCAATGTGCACATAAACTGTTTAGCTCCTATAATAGCTGAAGTTCATTAGGTTGCAGGGTATATTTGCTAAGGTTAAAAATGGAGGGAGGGTCCTTTGTAATTAGTTCCTGAGATCGTACCTTTTTCTTCTGGGAGAATCCCCCCCCCCAGCCCCTTTTACTTTTTTGCGGGTGGCCATATGAAAAAAATCAGTCTTAACCTGTCTCTCTCGGACCAGAGGATGATGAGTGGTTTTATCCCGAGATCAGTTGTCTTTATTCCTGCTGGGTGCTAGGTGAGCACTGTTGTCATTTTGGGATGGGAGGGGAAGAAGGGGAGGAGGAGTGATGTTTACTTCTGGAATATCTTCTAGATTTTCTAGGACTCCATATCTGATTTGGGTGGAAATGGGGGTCCCTGAGAAAGTTGGTTCTTGTGTTGGGTTCATTGGCGTTTCAAGAGGTCTTTGTGGGATAGAGAGAGGATGATTTTGTAGTGTTTCATCATCTGATGTAGGATGTATGGTGAAAGCCACTTCAGTGGTAGCTAGACTTGCTGGGCTCCCTTCGATTTGGTCAATAATTTCATAGTCATTATCAGAAAATTTGTTTATTGGGGTAGAGTCTGGGATGGATTCTCTCCCAAGTTTCATGCGTTTTTTTTGCATGATTTCTTTTTCTTTAGTGTCTATTCTAATTTTGATGCTACTAGAATTGTGTTCATATGACCCCCCTTTTTTCCTTTGCACCCTTACTTATCTAACAATTACTAATAATTATTAATCTTAGTCCTTACAGGACATTATTACGCAAATCCCCACTGCTATTGCTACTTGGGACAACTGTACCTCAACCAGAAAACTTCCAATCATTGAACCAGGTAATTACCCATAAACGTACGCTATACCAGTGAAGCAAAAGGTATTCCCCATATTTATCCCCATCCACCTCTTCACCCTTCTACCCATCAAGCCCACCTATCACCATCAACTGCAGGCCCTACTGGCCAATTCTCGAGTCCCCAACCACTTCTGGCACATCTGGCATGTCCTGAAGACAGACATAGTAAGACCCAAACCAACCAACAAGGTAAATACGGATACTATTTTGGCTATACCATACTTGTGTACAAATCCCCTTACTCGTTAATTTTCGTCTAGCCACCCTGGTACAGCCTCTTGAGGAGAAGACTCCGTAACTATTAAATCAACTTAATCCTTATTTCAGGTACAGATATACTTTTCTCATTTTTTCTAAATAATTCCTTCTAGTTTTATTTTTAATTAGGTTATTAACAGGTCCATATAATTTTTATAGGCATTCACTGGCTCTGGATCCCTTACAAGTCTCGTACCTCCACCGTGTTCCCAACACCATACCATCTGCGCATATATGGTTCAAATCTTAATATATGAATTAACAGCATTATCTCATCTTTCGCTCTAATTATTTTAATCTCAAGTGGACCAAAGCTGTGGATATTTATGTATTATATGTTATATTTTACATCATACTATATTTTATTCTAATCCTTTACCTATTCTTGTATTTTTTAAAATAATTGTTTTTAAATTAAATTTTTTAATATATCCAATAAACACTATTTATAGGTACTATATTGCTCTACCATTCCTGAACTCAGTGTGCCAGCGCGGTGATTACCCAATATGGATATGAATTTCAAACAATCAGCTCATTTCCACATCTCTGGTAAAAGCATTATGTTCACAGATAATGAAAGAAAAAAGTTGTGCATATATTGTGACTCATATGGGCAAAACATTTAAATGTGTGACTTATTTTTTTTAACATAACATTTCAAAGAAAAAAGACATACAGGACAAGTTTTGGTGCTATATTTTTTTTATTTTTTTTTTATTTGGGGTGTTGTATGTGTTTCGTGTTTATGGTACTTTTATATATCAGAGCCTAAATTGGTGTCACTGTTTAATATAGTTCACTCCTTAGTGACTGAACCAATTGGACCTTAATGACCAGGCCAAATTTTTGAAATCTGACCAGTTTCACTTTATATGGTAATAACTCTGGAATGCTTCAGCATACTACAATATTACAATGATTCTGAGGTGATTTTTCGCGACTAATTATACTTTATGTTAGTGGTAAAATTAGGTTGATGTGTTTTGTGTTTATTTGTGAAAATATCACACAAAAAATTGGAAAAATTAGCAATTTTTAAACTTTTAATTTTTAAATCCTTAAACCAGTTAGTCATGCTGTGCAAAATAATTAATAAATGCCATTTTCTTTGTTTACTTTACATCTGCATCATTTTGCAAACATCATTTTATTTTGTTAGGATTTTAGATGGGTTAAAAGTTTCATAGCAATTTTTCATTTTTTTCAAGAAATTTCCAAAATATGTTTCTTTAGAAACCTATTAAAATTTAAATGGACTTTGAGGGGTTTATATATTGGAAACTCCCCAAAAGTCATACCATTTTAAAAAATTAAATACTTCAAAACTGCTGTCAGGATTTTTTTTAACTCTTCAGGTGATGACAGGTATTAATACAAAGTGGAATGAAAAACAAAAATACATTGTAATTTTTCCTCCAGAATGTTGTTTTAGTCCTAATTTTTTCACTTTTATAAAAAATTAGCATGGCAAAATGGACAGAAAAATTTGTTACCTAGTTTCTTCTCAGCATGCTAATACCCCACATGTGATCATAAACCTCTGTTTGGACAAACGGCAGGGCTCAGAAGGGAAGAAGTACCATTTGAATTTTAGAATGCAAATTTTGGTGAAATAGAGTGTGGGCACAATGTCGCATTGGCGAAAAGTAATAAATTACATTTACCACATGTCTAATTTACATCTGCACAATTTTTGAAAGATTATTTTTTTTTTGTTAGGAAGTTAGAAGGATTAAAATTGATCAACAATTTCTAATTTTTCCAGCAAAATTTACAAACCCATTTTTTAAAGGGACCACATCACGTTTGAAGTTATTTGGGGAGGCCTATATGATAGAAAATACCAAAAAGTGACACCATTCGAAAAACTGCACCCATCAAGGTCCTTAAAACCACATTCAATAAGTTTATTAACCCTTTAAGTGCTTCACGGGAATTAATGCAATGTGGAAAGAAAAAATTAACATTTTACTTTTTTCACAAAAAATTTATTTTAGCACCAAATTTTTTATTTTCACAAGGGTAACAGGAGAAATTGGCCTCAAAATTTGTTGTGCAATTTCTCATGAGAACGCCAATACCCCATATGTGGGGGTGCATGGCTGGACTCCAAAGGAAATGAGCACTGTTTGACTTTTTCAACGCAGAAATGGCTTGAATCGAGAGCGGATGCCATGTCGTGTTTGGAGAGCCCCTGATTTACTTTACCAGTAGAAACCCCCCACAAGTGACCCCGATTGGGAAACTAGACACCTCAAGGAATGTATCTAGATGTGTGGTGAGCACCTTGGACCCCCAGGTGCTTCATAAAAGTTTATAATGTAGAGCAGTGAAAATCAAAAATCAAAATTTTTCCACAAAAATGTTCTCTTAGACCCAATTTTTTATTTTCACAGGAGAAAATGTAAAATACAATTTGCCGTGCAATTTCTCCTGAAAACACCTGATATATGTTCAAAAACTACTTTTGAGGCACAATGTAAAGCTCAGAAGTGAAGAAGCACCATATTGGAGTTCAGATTTTGCTTCAATGGTTTGAGGTTGCCATGTCACATTGACAGAGCCCCTGAGGAGCCAGAACATTAGAAAATTCCCATAAGTGACATCATTTTACAAACTACACCCCTCAATTAGTGATGAGCGAGCGTGCTCACCACTACTCGGTACTCACCTTAGCATCACAGTGCTCGACAAGCTCGAGGAGTTTTTCCTGGTTGCTTGGGCGGGAGCTTGGGTCCCGCCCTGCATGTTTGGCACTCTTTAGAGAGCCAATGAACATGCAGGGATTGCCTGCCACTCACTGTAATGCCATAGCCATGTTGGATGTGGCATTAGAGTCACTGGCTGGCCGCATAGCGTCATCGGGTCTATATAAGACCTGGTGCCCCTATGCTCGTCACAGTCTAACCCGGAAAGTGGCAGAGTAGGAGAGCTGTTGCTGAGTGATGGAGAGATGTGCTTGTTTATTAATAAGTATAGGTATTCCACAACATATATATATATATTATTATTATTATTTATTATTATAGCGCCATTTATTCCATGGCACTTTACATATATCCATCTGAACTAACATTCCTTCTGAGGACTAATCCTGCTGCATATATTCAGTGGTGATAGCAGGAGTTAGGCAGGCAGAGTTTGTGGCAGTGTATACAGCATAACAGGGTCCATTGCACATTCTGTCTGCTGCTGTTACAGATATCCATAGACAAAGCCCTAGATATTAGGCGCCAATTCTAATTTTTTTCAATCTTAATCCTGACTATTTGCTTAAAAAGCCATATAGAGTGTACAATTTTAGTGCTCCATTTGCTTGGTAGCACTGCAGAATACAGCCAGATCTTTTCTATCATCAGACATGATCCCATATTACAGCGATAAAAATCCAGAAATTTGCAGTAAACATGGAAAATATTGTCCTCCATTTGGAGTTTTGCATCAGTGTGTCAGTGAAGCTATAAACATGTAGTCGCTGTGAAGAATAGTAAACTACAGGGCCGCTATTTAAAAACGTGGGTGTCCGTCAGACGTATCACATATAACTGCGGTACAAATCCAGCCATTTGTAGTGAACATGGAAAATTTTGTCCTCCATTTAGAGTTTGTAGCAGTGTGTCAGTGAAGTTATTCACACGAGGTCGCTGCCAAGAATAATAAACTACAGGGTCGCTATTAAAATGAGAGATGGACCAAGGAACCATACAGAGTGATTCCATACAGCCCAGCCTCATCTCATCCCAACGTGAATTCGGTAACAATGAGGAAGAGGGGGAGGAGAAGGAGGAAGAACAGGAGCTAGTTTCATGCGCTATAGACAGCACTAACCGCACAACTGTCATATCGTCTGTTTAGCGTGGATGGCCTGAGGAGAGGGAGGAGTAGGATTCTAATTTACTGAGATAATGATGTTTGCGTTTTCATTGGTTGTAAGCCATAATCATCAACATTAACAGAAATAAACACTTGAAATAGATCACTCTGTTTGTAATGACTCCATATAATATATGAGTTTCACTTTTTGTATTGAAGAACTGAAATAAATTTACTTTTTGATAATATTATAATTTAGTGAGATGCATCTGTACAGTTTTTAAGATTTGTTACGCTGTTTTCTCCATGTGCAGGGCATTGCCGTAGCTTAAGTATCCATGTTTATGACAATTAAGAGCTAACTAACTAACTGTCATTATATGAGTGGTCGTAACCATGGACACCTAAGCTACTGCAATGTCCAGTGTGGAGACATGAGGGTCAGTGGTTGATCTCGTATGCTGGCCTGGCTGTCTTTAATAGACTGCATGGACCAGGGCTCAACTCACTAAATGCCCATACGCCTTCCCAGTGGGCAGAACATTACTCAGATAACAAAGGGTGAGGGTACCACACTCCGGCAAGACTTTTTTGGGTCAACAGCAGTCAATAGCATATAGTATATTCCCAGCAAGGAGACAAGATGGTACATGTGACAGGGTCTCACCATTCCACTAGCTCGCCAGGGATTATTTTGTGACTTTGGGGCATCCGTGGCCAACTATCCCAGCCATCATCACCCTGCTTTTGGTGGACACTCAGTAAGAGGAGAAAGTGTAGTGCTAAGATGTTAATGGCCATCAGGAATCCATATTGGTAGCCTGTTTTTAAAGAACTCTTTAAGATATTTCACAGTAACAGTTCATCTTGTTAGCCTTGTACTTTCTGTAATTTTCCCAACATCTGGACCACATAGCTCTATTATCAATGTTTAGTTTATAGTATCACCCAGTACAACATAGCTCTTTATCAATGTTTAGCGAGAACGATGCATGTTTATATTCATTAGCAATATTTGGTGAGACTATCCTGTGTTCATAGAATGGTAAAACATCTGGTACGAGCAGCCTTTGGCATGTTTCATCTCAGGTGATACATTTGATATATTTGTTTGGTGTTAATTTACATCAGAAGAGCTGGCCACTCAGAAGAAAGATACTACAACCCCTGGCAAAAATTATGGAATCACCTTGCTTGGAGGATGCTCATTCAGTTGATTAATATTGTTTAAAATAAGCAGATCACAGACATGGCACAAAACTAAACTTTAGGGCTTTGAGAAACACTAAAAGAAATCAAGATTAAAAATGTGGTACTCAGTAAAGGGTAATTTTTTTCAGTCCAAGCAGAGGGAAAAAAATATGGAATCACTCAATTCTGAGGAAAAAATTATGGAATCATGAAAAGCAAACACACAAAAGAACACTGCACTACATCACTAGTATTTTGTTGCACCATCTCTGGCTTTAATAACAGCTTGCAGTCTCTGAGGCATGGACTTAATGAGTGACAAACAGTACTCTTCTTCAATCTGGCTCCAACTTTCTCTGATTGCTGTTGCCAGATCAGCTTTGCAGGTTGGAGTCTTGTTATGGACCATTTTCTTCAACTTCCACCAAAATTTTCAATTGGATTGAGATCCGGAGTATTTGCAGGCCATGACATTGACCTTATGTGTCTTCTTTCAAGGATGTTTTCACAGTTTTTTCTCTATGGCAGGATGCATTATCATCTTGAAAAATGATGTCATTATCCCCACACATCCTTTCAATTGATGGGATAAGAAAACTGTCTAAAATATCAATGTAAACTTGGGCATTTATAGAAGATGTAATGACAGCCATCTCCCCAGTGCCTTTACCTGACATGCAGCCCATTATCATCAATGACTGTGGAAATTTGCATGTTCTCTTCATGCAGTCATCTTTATAAATATCATTGGAACGGCACCAAACAAATGTTCAAGCATCATCACCTTGCCCAAAGCAGATTCGCGATTCATCACTGACTATGACTTTCATCCAATCATCCACAGTCCATGAATGCTTTTCCTCAGCCCATTGTAACCTTGTTTTTTTCTGTTTAGGTGTTAATGATGGCTTATGCTTAACTTTTCTGTATGTAAATCCCATTTCCTTTAGGCGGTTTCTTACAGTTTGGTCACAGACATTGACTCCTGTTTCCTCCCATTCATTCCTCATTTGTTTTGTTGTGCATTTCCTGTTTTGGAGACGTATTGCTTTAAGTTTCCGGTCTTGACGCTTTGATGTCTTCCTTGGTCTACCAGTATGTTTGCCTTTAACAACCAACCCATGTTGTTTGTATTTGGTCCAGATTTTAGACACAGCTGACTGTGAATAACCAACATGTTTTGCAACATTGCGTGATGATTTACCTTCTTTTAAGAGTTTGATAATCCTCTCCTTTGTTTCAATTGACATCTCTCGTGTTGGAGCCATGATTCATGTCAGTCCACTTGGTGCAACAGCTCTCCAAGGTGTGATCACTCCTTTTTAGATGCAGACTATTGAGCAGATCTAATTTGACGCAGGTGTTAGTTTTGTAAATTAAAATTTACAGGGTGATTCCATAATTTTTTCTTCAGAATTGAGTGATTCCATAATTTTTCCATCTGCTTGGTCTGGAAAAAATTACCCTTACTGAGTAACACATTTTTAATCTTGATTTATTTCAATGTTTCTTAAAGCTCTAAAGTTGCCATTTGAAATAACTTTAGTTTTGTGCCATGTCTGTGGTCTGCTTTTTTTCAACAACATTAAACAATTGAATGAACATCCCCCGAGCACGGTGATTCCATAATTTTTGCCAGGGTTTGTATATCAAACAAATAGAACCTGTCAGATTTTGTGTAACATTTGGTTACTCAATCATTAGTTTTCAAACAAGATATAAGCGAGTGAAGTTTTCAGCTAAGACAGAAGCCTGCTGACCTGTGGACTAAAAGGGGACGCCCTGACATCACAGTGTGGATTCATCCCAGAACTTTTATCTGTCTTCACTGTTTTGCTTCTCACGGCTGATGTTTCCCGGACAGATGTATGTTGCTCCTGGTGAAGTTTTTCCTATATAGTGTGCGCTGTAAGTACTTTACCTTTGTGATTTATATTATGCAAAAGTGTACGCTATATCACACTATTTCCTATTTTCTGTAATCATTTAATTATAATAAGAATTAATCGCCTTCTTTAAAGCCGTATCCGAGCCCTTTAAATACTTGGCAAAACAGAAAGCGACAAGCTTAGGAAGCTGACCGAGCATAGCGAGGTATGTGGCCAGATAACCAGATTGTCCCTACCTGGGTTCTCTAAAAAAATTTGTTCCCTTAGTGTTGGGCAGTGGAGCAGTTCTGTAATCCACCAGCTGAAACATTGATACCCAGGCTGAAGTACTGTAGAATCACACCAGTGACAGGGGCAGGAAGCTTTCATATCTCCCAGCTCCAATTTCAGGGCATTGTTTACCCCAGGATTGGGGGGGAGATAGTCATGACTATTCACTCATTGTTCGCTAGTTCAATTAGACTGCAAAATTGTCCTCCAAATTATGTACACTAGTACACCGCAGGGTTCTGATGCAATCTGTAATTAGCATACAAAAAGGGGCATCCATAGACTCACATGAAACAATAGCTTATATCCCTTGACTTACTGAATAGTTCACCCTCACATAAGTGGCCATATTGACCAAGTCATCACATCCTGCACATACGGAAAGCAACATAGCGAATCTGAAGAACTATGCTAATCTTGGAAATGGGAATACCCCTTTAACCATTCTTTTTGGAGTGCAGTGGCTTTCTTCTTGCAATCCTGCTTTGCACACTATTTCTGTTCAGTTTCCTATTGATGGTGGACTTATAAATATTAAAATGATTTAATGTGAGATAGGCTTTTAGTTGCTTAGAGGTTACTTTGGGTTCCTTTGTGACATCAAAGACCATGCCATGTTCATTGAGTGATCTTTTTTGGTCAACCCATTTTGGGGAGGGTAATAATGGTATTGAATTTCCTCCATTTATACACAATCTGTCTGACTGTGGATTGATGGAGTCCAAACAATGGTTTTTTAACTTTTTACAGCCTGATGAGCATCAACAACTCATTTTCTGTAGACCTCAAAAATCTCTGTTTTTAGTGCCATGATACAAATCCAAAACCATGTTAGGAAGATCAAGCCTTGATAGATCCCTGTTAAAATAAAACAGGGTGCCCACTCACACAATATTGTCATCTAATTGATTGAAGATATCAGACTGTAATAGCATTTCAAATAATTTTCTAAATAATACTAAATGTTCACATACTTTTGGCATGAACAGATGTGATATTGAATCATTTTAAAAAATTTGAAAAGATAAAGTATAATATTTTTTACACATTTGTTATTTGCTTGATTGGATTCTCTTTATCTACTTTGATGACTTGTGTAACAATTTGATGAAGATTTAAAGGGGTATTCCCTTCTCCATTATCCTATACCAATATATAGTAGGTGTAATAATAATAATATTAGCAAATACCACCAATTAGACATTTAGTATAGTTTTTCTGGTTTGCTATGTCGCTTACTCCATGTGCATGCATTGCATAGTTATTTGTTAGTAGTTGTACCCATGGATATCTAAGCTACTGCAATGCCCTGCACATGTGGTAAGCAACATAGATTATCAAAAGAACTATAATAAATTTCTAATTGGAGACATTTGCTAATATTATTACATTTACTACATATTAGTATCTTGGAGGTGAGAATACCCTTTTAATTTAAATTTATGCAAAAATATGGAGAATTCTGAAGTGTTCATGAACCTTCAAGTATCACGGTATACTTTATGTATCTATAGTGTGTGTAGTGCATCTGCATGAGCGTGTTTTCCTTGATTAGGTGGGCATAATCAATTAAAACTATACTTTCTTTACTCAGAATATTTTTAGTATCAAAGTAACTTTGAATACACTATTGCTTTAGTACAGTTTTGCATATGTGCTATTGTAAAATTACTTTTTGTCATGTCAAATTTATTTGTTTGGTTAGTTTTTTTTAATTACCACTCTAATATTATGTTGTATTTTATATTGATATTGGAGTCACTCCAGCTGTTTTAGCTTGATGACATTGATTAAAGGACAAATAACTGATATATTACTATAATGGGAAGATGAAATATGCTTTTGTTTTAGAATATGTGAATGTAACCACTTTTGCTGTATTTGTATTGTTAGTTAATACAATTAGGTTCCCCTAGAGAGTGCTGACTTGGTTGACAGGGATTCACAAGAGGATAGTAGGAAATAATGTTTTAGAAAGTGTTTTGCATATGTTTTAACTGTAAAAACTGCTTTGTCAAAAATAACATTCTAAAACCACATTCATTATATGGTAAAAAACGCATGTGGTTATTTATATGCATTTTTAGGTATTTAAAAATCACTGTTGAAATTACAATAAAACTGCACTTTGAAAAGCAATATGTGAGCAAGTTAAACGCTCATGTGTATGAGGGAGTTCAGCTGCCAGGCATCTAAGTAGTAAAGTTCTTTTTATTAATTGAGATCAAATACTTACCGTACATTCCACACCTGATCATAAGAAGCATCAAGTTTTAGATAGAAAAAAAGTAAAAAAAATATATATACCGCATATACTGGGGGATCTGTGGATGATATACAGTGTTGGGTTGATCTCTGGGTGGAAAACTTAGGCTGTGTGCCCACGATGTGTTTTTTAAGCATTTCCGCAGCAGCAATAACGCTGCAGAAACACTTAAAAATCGCTTGGTAGAAGGCCTGCCATGTTTCTCAATGATAATCCGCATGTGCTGTGCACATGCTGCAGAAATTTCTGCTGCGGATTATCATTGTGGAAAAAAATGCAGCACTGCCAATTATTTTGCGGAAGCGCTGCGTTTTCACCGCCATTGACTTGCATTGGAACGTATGGAATCAACATCACTGCATCTGTAGATGCGCACTCCATGTGTTTCAATGTGCGGATGGTGCCCGGGTCTGGAGGAGAGGAGACTCTCCTCCAGACCAGGGTACCATAGAACATGTTAAAAAAAGAATAAAATAAAAAACAAATATTATACTTACCTTCTGATGGCTCCCGGTTGTCTTCGCTTAACGGCAGATCGTGGTGGACTGAAGGACCTGTGCTGACGTCATTCAGTCATGTGACGGCAGGTCCTTCAGTGTACCGCGAGCTACTGGCACGCCAGGACGGATTGAATAAAGACTCCGGAGGCCATCAGAAGGTAAGTATATATTTATTTTTTAATTTTTTACCATTCTTTGCGGTCACACTATATAAATCCATGCCGTTTGCATGGATTTATATAGTGTGACCAAGTAGTCAAGCACTTTCCAAGTGAGGCTAAAATTGCTTGGAAAGTGCTTGTCAACCCGCATGCGGAAATGCAAGTGAAGAACGCTTCATTTCCGCATATCCCTGGCAGGAAAACGCATGTACAATCCGCATGTGTTTTTTCTGCCAGTGAGATGCAGAAACGCTCAGGAAAAAATCCGGAGCATATCTGCATCGTGGGCACATAGCCTTATGTGGGGCTCTACTACTGATGTTTATGGGGATATCTATGTTTCATGCACTGTAATCTGGATATCCATGGCTGATGCACTAATACGAACATATGGTGATTGTTTGTACTGTATAATGCATATTAAACAGTTGAGTCATAAGGATGTACTGTATTTTTAGCTTGATGATAATCGATACCAATAATAATCCTTTTCTCTCCTGGTATTTAGCTTGTGTATATATTAATTTTAAGGAGCACACCCCTATTTTTAAATATACAGAAAAACTTGATAAAAAAGAGAGCTGTGGGGCAGTGAAATATGTGTCTGACTGACAGAGAACAGAGCCTCTCTCTACCTTCAGCATTCCAATCACCTGGAACCAAAATGTCCTAAAGATGATAGGACAGCAGTGAAGACTTCTGTCAGAGAATGTTGAAGAGTGTAGGATATATAAACTTATGCTGCTGCATAAAGCCCTTCTCCTGCCCATCCCTCCACCAGCCATTACACTTAAAGGGGAAACTTGACGTGACATCAGTGACGGGTCACGTGATGCCTCTGAGCGGCCAACGATAGCACTGCTCAGAGGCAGAAAAGGCTCTGCAAGGTATTTACAAAAACACTTCTGAGCCCCGGGGTGATACATTGGGGGTTCATATAAATTAGTGGACAACTTCTTTAAGAGAGCAAGTCAGTGAAAGAGCTTAGAACTAACTGTCTGATAAATCTCAATTTGCTGTAACTGCAATGCATGCAGAAAGCTTGTTCCTGTGATTTTTGTTTTGGCATATGAAAACAGAAGCAGTCTACTAGGCAGTCCAGACACAAAGGCATATAAATAAGAACTCTCCCTCATAAATACCATTTACTGCACCGAATTCTCATTCCATAACTAATTTGCAAGTGTAGGGTGCTTGAGCCACAGTTTCTTGGCTGTCTCTATGTACCAGTACTCACACTAAGAGATATCCTCAGATAGCTTGACTCGACTGCAGAAGAAAGTATATTTTCAAGCTGAATTCTTGTACTTATGCACAATTACATTAACAGTAGCTGCAACAGCTATAGTAGGTAAAAAGAATATTCTGAACCAGAGCTGCAGCACATGAGGTTCTTTAGATGTCAGACATACAGTAAATACGGAAGAAGATGGGAGGGTTTACTGATATCAGAGCTAGAAAGACAGACATAGAGAGAAGGAGGACAAACTTATAGGCAAACCTTATAGCATAGCAATGAAACAGCAATAATACCATACAATACAATACCATAGACTATGATTACCAAGTCATGGAATATGACATTCCCCATCTGAAATCTTTGGATTTCATGATAATCCAATCTTGACAAGGTGTCCTCAGATGATGTCCGCCGCCGTTCTTGGAACCTGAAAGACAAAAAAGAAACATGGAAACATGCAATTAACACTAAAAACAATTGTAAAGTCTAAGTACACTGCTCAAAAAATAAAGGGAACACTTAAACAACAGAATATAACTCCAAGTAAATAAAACTTCTGTGAAATCAAACTGTCCACTTAGGAAGCAACACTGATTGACAATCAATTTCACATGCTGTTGTGCAAATGGAATAGACAATAGATGAAATTATTGGCACTTATCAAGACACACTCAAAAAAGGAGTGGTTCTGCAGGTGGGGACCATAGACCACATCTCAGTACCAATGCTTTCTGGCTGATGTTTTGGTCACTTTTGAATGTTGGTTATGCTTTCACACTTGTGGTAGCATGAGACGGACTCTACAACCCACAGAAGTTGCTCAGGTAGAACAGCTCATCCAGGATGGCACATCAATGCGAGCTGTGGCAAGAAGGTTTGCTGTGTCTGTCAGCGTAGTGTCCAGAGGCTGGAGGCGCTACCAGGAGACAGGCAAGTACACCAGGAGACATGGAGGGGGCCGTAAGAGGGAAACAACCAAGCAGCAGGACCGCTACCACCACCTTTGTGCAAGAAGGAACAGGAGGAGCACTGCCAGAGCCCTGCAAAATGACCTCCAGCAGGCCAAAAATGTGCATGTATCTGCACAAACGGTTAGAAACCGACTCCATGAGCGTGATATGAGGGCGTGACGTCCACAGATGGGGGTTGTGCTCACAGCCCAACACCGTGCAGGATGCTTGCCATTTGCCACAGAACACCAGGATTGGCAAAGTCGCCACTGGTGCCATGTGCTCTTCACAGATGAAAGCAGGTTCACACTGAGCACATGTGACAGACATGACAGAGTCTGGAGACGCCGTGGAGAGCTATCTGCTGCCTGCAACATCCTTCAGCATGACCGGTTTGGCAGTGGGTCAGTAATGGTGTGGGGTGGCATTTCTTTGGAGGGCCGCACAGCCCTCCATGTGCTCGCCATGCCAGAGGTAGCCTGACTGCCATTAGGTACCGAGATGAAATCCTCAGACCCCTTGTGAGACCATATACTGGTGCGGATGGCCCTGGGTTCCTCCTAATGCTGGACAATACCTGACTTCATGTGGCTGGAGTGTGTCAGCAGTTTCTGAAAGATGAAGGCATTGAAGCTATGAACTTGCCCGCCCGTTCCCCAGACCTGAACTGATTGAGCACATCTGAGGCATCATGTCTCGCTCCATCCACCAACATCACGTTTCACCACAGACTGTCCAGGAGTTGGTGGATGCTTTAGTCCAGGTCTGGGAGGAGATCCCACAGGAGACCAATCGCAACCTCATCAAGAGCATGCCCAGGCATTGTAGGGAGGTCATACAGGCACGTGGAGGCCACACACAATACTGAGCCCCATTTTGACTTGTTCTAAGGACATTACATCAAAGTTGGATCAGCCTGTAGTGTGTTTTTCCACTTTAATTTTGCGGGTGGCTCCAAATCCAAGCCTCCATTGGTTAATAAATTTGATTTCCATTGATGATTTTTGTGTGATTTTGTTGTCAGCACATTCAACTCCCTTTATTTTTTTGAGCAGTGTATATAGTTTGTGTCCTGTAGTCCACAGCAATAGGATAATCCAAATTCAAATTGGAAACCCATCTTTGGATTGAGGAAGTCGCAGCTTGCAAACACTTCCACCAACCCATTGATCCAAATGGTGAATGTTCGAAGTTCTAACACAGGTGGAGGTATTTTCCCTGCCGTGAACTGGGACCAGTAGTAATATCTTTCATATGCTGCCTTCTGTCGTGAAATACTGAGTGATTTGAATCATACGAGCAACATCCTGCACGACAGATGACCAGCTCGAGAAGTGTCCAAAACGATGAGGCCTCAGCTTCAACCTTGGTACCAAATATGTTCAGCATGTCGAAACAGCTTCCTCTCAGGTATCTGAATCCTCAAGCTCATATGCTCTGCTGGCATCAAAAGAACAAGGATTCACATGTAGGAAGTTTGAAGGCGACAGCAATGTGTTGTCACAAAGGCTATATGCAGCCAAGAGTCCTATTCCATGATCAGCTGGGCTCAGTCCAGTGGAGATGTGATGCCATTGCTCAAAAGTAACTTTGACAATTCCGCTGCCAGTACAGTAGCGCAAAGTTCGAGTTTTGGAACAGAATGTGCAGATATTTTAATTAGTTTGACTTTACCATGGACAAATCTACAATGTACCTTGTTGTTGATTTCTGAGGTCTTCAAATAGGCTACTGCAGCTATGGTCTCTGTTGATGCATTAGAAAAGATGTAGACTTCCTTCCTGATGGCAGTTGAAATGGACCTTAAGACATAACAATGCAGGACTTGGAGATGTTCTACAATCTTCAGACACTTCTTCCATATCTCCCCCCTTTGTTGTTTCTGTGATGGAAGCGGAGTCCCAATCCGTGTTCTCAGCAGTAAACTGTCTCAGCAATATCTTGCCTTGAATGGGGATGGGTGCAATAAACTCAAGATGATCATAAATGTTGTTCATGACAGATAAGACTCCTCATTTGGTGAAGGGCTTATCGCCTGTGGACACATGGAATGTGAATGAGTCCTGTTTAATGTCCCACAGCAGACCAAGGCTGCATTGCATTGAGGGGACCTCAGAATCCAGATTAAGGTCCTTTAAAGTGCACCTGTCAGCATGATTGTGCTTAACAAACTACATACACTATCAGGGCGACATTACACTGATTAAAATGATACCTTTGTTGGTGAAATCCATCCTATGGTTCTTGTGTAATCTTTACTTTCAGTTTGGAGATAATGATATGCTTGTGCTTTTGGGCTGCCTGTGGGGTGGGCTTTATCTGCTTACATATTCAGCTATATGCTCTTATGACAGCTCATTGTGCCTCACTGTACCTCTGCATAGTGCAAAGCCAGAAAGAAATTACAAACAGGGTCATACATACACCCTTGAAGGCATCAACTGTAGTGCCTCATTCAAATATTAAGAAAGTGTGTGGTTGATGTACTTCTACACTTAAAAAGGCTCTGCACGCAGTGCAAAGCCAGAAAGAAATTACAAGCAAGCTCATCCATACACTCTTGAAGGCAACAAATGGAGGGCCTCATTCAAATATTAAGAAAGTGTAGTTGATGTACTCCTACATTCATAAAGGCTCTGCACACAGTGCAAAGCCAGAAAAAAAATTATAAGCAGGGTCATCCATACACCGTTGAAGGCACAATCTGTAGTGCCTCATTAAAATATTAAGAAAGTGTAGCTGATGCACTCCTACACTCATGAAGGCTCTTCACATAGTGCAAAGACAGAAAAAAATATAAGAAGGGTCTTCCAAACACCCCTAAAGTCACCTACTGTAGTGCCCCACTGAAATATTAAGAAAGTGTAGTTGATGTACTCCTTGTCTCATAAAGGCTCTGCACACATAGGAAAGTCAGAGAAAAATTATAAGCAGGGTCATCCAAACATCAAAAAGTCACCCAACTGTAGTGCCTCAATGAAATATTAAGAAAGTGTAGTTGATGGACTGCTACTCTCATAAAGGCTCTGCACACAGTGCAAAGCCAGAGCTTGATTATAAGCAAGATCAACCAAACACCCTTAAAATCACCAACTGTAGAGCTTCATTGAAATATTGAGAAAGTGTAGTTGATGTACTCCTACACCTATAAAGGCTCTGCACACAGTGCAAAGCCAGAAAAAGTTATACGCAGGGTCATCCATACACCATTGAAGGCATCAACTGTAGTGCCTCATTGAAATATTAAGATAGTGTAATTTATGTACTCCAACACTCATGAAGGTTCTGCACACAGTGCAATACCAGAAAAAAATAAAAGTATGGTCATCCATACACTCTTGAAGGCACCAACTGTAGTGCCTCATTGAAATATTTGGAAAGTGTAGATGATGTACTCCTACACTCATAAAGGCTCTTCACACAGTGCAAAGCCAGGAAAAAAATATAAGCAGGCTCATCCATAGATCCTTAAAGGCAACAACTGGAGGGCCTCATTCAAATATTGAAGATTAAAACAATTTATGTGCTGCTGTGAACTGGCGGTGTGGAAAAAGTCGAAGCCAATCCAGGCTTTGTTCAATTTTAGCAGTGTGGGCCTGTCAGCATTTTCTGTTGACAGGCAAAAGCACCTGTCTGTTATGACAACCCCCTGGTGGCACTAAAAACCTGCTCAGACAAGATGCTAGTAGCAGGGCAGCACAACATCTCCAAGGCATAAAGAGACAGCTCATGCCAGGTGTCCAGCTTTGAGATTCAGTAGTTGAAGATCGCAGAGGAATTAGACAGTACGCTTGTTTGGTCGGCCAATTATTGCTTGATAACCATCTTTAAAAATGTTTCCCTCCTTGTCAAAAATACCTGGTCATCAGGGCCTGGATGCTGGGAGGGTGTCATGAAATTGGCCCAGGCCTTTGACAGTGCACCCAGGTTTCTGCTGTATCTGGTGTGTGTCTCCCTTGCCTTTCCTCCTCGGTTCAGCAAGTAAGCTTGCTCGCAGCCTCTAGCATTGTCTGAAGGGATTTTTTTCAACATATTTTCCTCAATGGCCTTCTGGTATAGCACCATTTTAGTAGACCACTTTACCTCAGGAAGGAGAGATACATGGTTCTCCTTGTAGCAGAACAACCAGTACCCTTTTTTTGGCCAAGATGTATTTAACGCGTGGGTCATGGGAAAGGTAGCGGTACACAAAGTCAGCTATATGTGCCAAGCTTCCTACAGCCAACACTTCCCTGTCTCCACAATGATGGTGACTCTCCATCTTCTCCTCCTCCCTCTCTTCCTCCTCATTCCCCTCCTCAGCACATCCACGTAGGAGAGACTGGACGAAGCTTGTGTGGGTACTGGCCTCTGTTGCGTTAGCAATCAGCTCATGTTCCTCCTCCTCCGCAGCCTCCACCTCTTCATTGTTACCTAATTAGAGATGAGCGGTGTTCAACTAGAACTGTTCGCCAATCTCAAATTAGAGCTGTTTTGGGCGGTGTTTGACGATTTAAAAAAATTTGGCTGTTCGAGGTTATGTTCGATAACTGTTCGTGCACCAAAAGCATAACTGGATTTTTTCACATCATGCAGGGATTGTCTGCCACTCACTGTAATGCCCCAGCCATGGTGGTTGTGGCATCACAGTGGTTGCCCAAATCAATGGGAACAGTGCTCACAGTGAAACATGAAAAGCCGGCAATTCAGCAGCGGCATACACCAGTACCCGACAATTTAGAACAGAAAGAATAGAGCATCACACATAGATTGGATATATATGTGACTGACATGTTTCTATCCAAGAAGTACAGTGACAGTGTTGGTTACTGTGCTTGTCATTTAGTGTTAAAAGATTTATTAAAAAAAATAATAGTGTTTTCATGCACCGTCTCTTTAAAAAAGCTGACATGTCAGTCACATATATAATAAGTACAGTGATAGTGTTGATTACTGTACTTGTCATTTAGTGTTAAAATAAAGGATATATTAAAAAAAAAAAAATTGGCATGGGGTTCCCTGTATTTTTAGTCTCTAGCAGAGGTTAAGCAGACGGCTGTGGCAGATGTTTGAAGCCTGGGAAGGGGGTAATACCCACGGGGCTTCCCAGACTACTAATATCAGCCCCCAGCTGAATACCTAGCCTTTACTAGCTATTAAAATGGGGGACCCCAAAAAAAAAATGACGTGGGGTCCCCCCTATTTTAATAGCTAGCAAAGGCTAGGCAGACAGCTGAAGGCTGATATTAATAGCCCAGGAAGGGTGCCATGAATATTGGCCCCCTCCCAGGCTAGAAACACCAGCCGATAGCCGCCCCAGAAATGGCGCATCCATAGGGCACAGCGCCAGAAGATGGCGCTTCTATGAACGCGCTATTTTCTGGGCTGGCTGTGGAATGCAATTTGCAGTGGGGGGACCAGAAAGCTTGGGACTCCCTGCACTGCGGATTCCAGCCCCCAGCTGCCTAGTTGTACCTGGCTGGACACAAAAATAGGGAGAAGCCCCACGTTTTTTTTTTTTTAATTATTTCATGAAATTCATGAAATAAAAAAAAGGGCTTCCCTATATTGTTGTGTACGGCCAGGTACAAATAGGCAGCTGGTGGTTGGGCTCAGCCCATTCCTGGATGCTGTACTTGGCTGGCATACAAAAATATGGCGAAGCCCATGTCAACATTTTTGGTAAAAATTAATTTAAAAATAATAAAAAAATATAATAATTAAAGGACTGCATCTTTATTAACCCCTCAAGTGGAGGGGTTAATAAAGATGCAGTACCTAAATGTGTCTTTTTTTTAATTTTTTAATGAATTTTTCATCAAAAATTTGATGTGGCATTCGCCATACTTTTGTGTCCAGCCAGGTGCAGCAGGAAGGAATGTGCTGCCCCCAACCCCAGATGCCTGTTTGTACCTGACTAGAATCAAAAATACAGGGAAGCCCTTTTTTAAATTATTTCATGAATTTCATGAAATAATTTTAAAAAAATTGACGTGGGGCTTCGCCCTATTTTTGTGTCCAGCCAGGTACAACTAAGCAGCTGGGGGCTGGAATCCGCAGCGCAGGGAGGCCCAAGCTTTCTGCCCTCCCCCTCTGCAAATTTCAGTCCGCAGCCACCCCAGAAAATGGCGCGTTCATAGAAGCGCCATCTTCTGGCGCTGTATCCAACTCATCCAGGGCCCTGGTGCGGTGGCTTTCTGGGTAATAAAGGGGTTAGGGCCAGCTTGATATTATTAGCTGGCCCTAAGCCCGAAATTCATGGGGTCACACCAATATTAGACATGACTGCCATGAATTTCTAGTAAAGTATTTAAAAAAACACAACACCCAGAATAAAGTCCTTTAATTGAAATAAACACACAATTCTTTAATGTTCTAAATTAAACCATACTTACCATCACGCCCATTCCAGCTGAAGCCAATGTCTTCAGCAATAAAAGTAAAATAATAAACCAACCTCATCCTTACCTTTCCATGGTTCCCAGGACAGCTTCTCCTCTGCTACATTGACATGACAGGCTGGATAGCAGCAGAAAGCTGCCATCCAGCTTGCCATGCCGCAGACACTGAGAAGCGCAGGCATGCTTGCGCTCCTCAGTGTCTCTCTGTGACAGCATCCAGATGAGCCGAGTTAATGTCCAATAAACTCAGCTCACTTCATGCACATCACTGACAGCGTGGGAAAATTCTCCTGCACTTGCGGTGAGCGTGAGAGAATTTTCCCACGCTGTCAGTGACGTGCATGAGGTGAGCTGAGTTCATTTTTTTATTTCAAAGTACTGTAATTTCACACAAAACAGGTTAAACTGTATGGATAACAAGAGTCAACTTTTGAAACAAAAAATGTGGTCAATTGTAGCAGGCCAAGCATATTTTATAAATTTTAAACCACCATCGTTTCACACAAGGTCAGGAGAAAATGAAAGGATTCATCCAGTCTATTCAGCGCTCCCAGGAGACAGGCACCAGGCGGAGGTATTAAAAGTCTTCAGAAATTTACTTAGATAAAAATCATCAAAAAAATGATACATAGAACAACGCGTTTCAGCTATATATTTGTACAAAATAGCCTTCCTCAGGTAAGACCTTTTCCCCCCTGCATGGGGCATTATATGGCAGAGGGAGTGACATCATGCATGGGGTATTATATGGGGGGATGACGTCCTGCATGGGGCATTATAAAGAGGGGGGGTTACATTATGTATGGGGCATTTGAAAGAGATGGGGGTGATATCCTGTATGGAGCATTATAAAAAGGGGGGGTGACATCCTGCATGGGGCATTTAAAAGAGAGGGGGGTGATATCATGCATGGGGCATTATATGGGGGTGACATCCTGCATTGGGTATTATATGGTGGGGGAAAGGGACATCCTGCATAGTGCATTATATGGGGGGGTAAGTGACATCCTGCATGGGGCATTATATGGGGGGTGACATCCTGCATGGGGCATTATATAGGGGGTGACATCCTGCATGGGGCTTTATATGGGAGGGAGAGAAGTGATATCCTGCATGGGGCATTATATGGGGGGAGTGACATCCTATATGGGGCATTATATGGGGGGTGACATCCTGCATGGGGCATTATAAGGGGGTAACAGCTTGCATAGGGCATTATGAGGGGGAAACAGCCTGCATGGAGCATTATATGGGGCCAATATCCTGTACGGAGCGTTATAAGGGGACCAGTATCCTGTACAGAGCGTTATATGGGGGCCAGTATCCTGTACGGAGCATATTATGCAGGCCAGTATTCAGTATGGAGCGTTATATGAGGGCCAGTATTCTGTATGGAGCGTTATATGGGGGCCATTATTCTGTATGGAGCGTTATATGGGGGCCAGTATTCCGTATGGAGCACTAAATGGGGGCCAGTATTCTGTATGGAGCATTTTATGGGGGCCAGTATACTGTGTGGAGCGATTCACCGGTTTCTGAGCTATTGTGGAATTTACAATAGATATATTTCATGTAATGTAAGAAGTTAAATCTTTGTATTGTACTATATATATATACAGTACAGACAAAAAGTTTGGACACACCTTCTCATTTAAAGATTTTTCTGTATTTTCATGACTATGAAAATTGTACATTCACACTGAAGGCATCAAAACTATGAATTAACACATGTGGAATTATGTACTTAACAAAAAAGTGTGAAACAGCTGAAAATATGTCTTATATTCTAGGGTCTTCAAAGTAGCCACCTTTTGCTTTGATGACTGCTTTGCACACTCTTGGCATTCTCTTGATGAGCTTCAAGAGGTAGTTACTGGAAATGGTTTTCACTTCACAGGTGTGCCCTGTCAGGTTTAATAAGTGGTATTTCTTGCCTTATAAATGGGGTTGGGACCATCAGTTGTGTTGTTCAGAAGTCTGGTGGATACACAGCTAATAGTCATACTGAATAGACTGTTAGAATTTGTATTATGGCAAGAAAAAAGCAGCTAAGTAAAGAAAAACGAGTGACCATCATTACTTTAAGAAATGAAGGTCAGTCAGTCCGAAAAATTGGGAAAACTTTGAAAGTGTCCCCAAATGCAGTTGCAAAAACCATCAAGCGCTACAAAGAAACTGGCTCACATGAGGACCACCACAGAAAAGGAAGACCAAGAGTCACCTCTGCTTCTGAGGATAAGTTTATCCGAGTCACCAGCCTCAGAAATCTCAGGTTAACTGCAGCTCAGATTAGAGACCAGGTCAATGCCACACAGAGTTCTAGCAGCAGACACATCTCTACAACAACTGTTAAGAATAGACTTTGTGCAGCAGGCCTTCATAGTAAAATAGCTGCTAGGAAACCACTGCTAAGGACAGGCAACAAGCAGAAGAGACTTGTTTGTACTAAAGAACACAAGGAATGGACATTAGACCAGTGGAAATCTGTGCTTTGGTCTGATGAGTCCAAATTTGAGATCTTTGGTTCCAACCACCGTGTCTTTGTGCGACTACATGCCTGGTTCCCACCGTGAAGCATGGAGGAGGAGGAGGTGTGATGGTGTGGAGGTGCTTTGCTGGTGACACTGTCGGGGATTTATTCAAAATTGAAGGCATACTGAACCTGCATGGCTACCACAGCATCTTGCAGCGGCATGCTATTCCATCCGGTTTGCGTTTAGTTGGACCATCATTTATTTTTCAACAGGACAATGACCCCAAAGACACCTACAGGCTGTGTAAGGGCTATTTGACCAAGAATGAGAGTGATGGGGTGCTATGCCAGGTGACCTGGCCTCCACAGTAACCAGACCTGAACCCAATCGAGATGGTTTGGGGTGAGCTGGACCGCAGAGTGAAGGCAAAAGGACCAACAAGTGCTAAGAACCTCTGGGAACTCCTTCAAGATTGTTGGAAAACCATTTCCAGTGACTATCTCTTGAAGCTCATCAAGAGAATGCCAAGAGAGTGCAATGCAGTCATCAAAGCAAAAGGTGGCTCCTTTGAAGAACCTAAAATATAAGACATATTTTCAGTTATTTCACACTTTTTTGTTAAGTATATAATTCCACATGTGTTAATTCATAGTTTTGATGCCTTCAGTGTGAATGTACAATTTTAATAGTCATGAAAATACAGAAAAATCTTTTAATGAGAAGGTGTGTCCAAACTTTTGGTCTGTACTGTATATATATATATATATATATATATATATATATATATATATATACATATTTCTCTGCGGTATCTGTGCTTCATGAATTGTGGTATGTGTTAAAAGGGTCCACTGAGACTCTTACGCCCGGGGCCCAGAAAAACCTGGAGCCGGCCCTGATTCAGTCACTCTCTTTGCTCTAGCAGCTGTCCCTAGGCTAAATGCAGTATTCTGTATGGAGCATTTTATGGCAGCCAGTATACTGTGTGGAGCGATTCACCGGTCTCTGAGCTATTGTGGAATTTACAATAGATATATCTCATGTAATGCAAGAAGTTAAATCTTTGCATTGTACTATATATATATATATATATATATATATATACATATATATATATATATATAAATATTTCTCTGCGGTATCTGTGCTTCATGAATTGTGGTATGTGTTAAAGGGGTCCACTGAGACTCTTACGCCCGGGGCCCAGAAAAACCTGGAGCCGGCCCTGATTCAGCCACTCTCTTTGCTCTAGCAGCTGTCCCTAGGCTAAATGCAGAATGTATCGCATAGAAACTGCAAATCACAAGATTAGCCCTTAGAAGGCTCAGCATCAGCAACAGTATCACCACAACTTGAGGACTCTGATTCCTGAAACTGTGCAAACACAGGCCTGTACAACTACTCTTTCCTTTTAATCACAACTGTCCCTAGCTGTGAATTGGCGTCAGTGTGCTTAGCGTGGTGCTTTTACAACGTCTGATGAGGTAATGCGGCCAGCCAATCACAGTAATTCCACTACCAAGATGGCAACGGCATTACATTCACAGGTAGGCAATCCCCGTATGTTTATTGGCTGTGTAACAGGCACAAAACATGCGGGGTGGGGATTCCAGAATTAAATTGAGAGCACCGGCCAATGCTCGGCGAGTGCCAAACACATCCGAGCACCCAGATACTTGTATGAGATCCGAGTATCACCGAGCACGTTTGCTCAACACTACTCCCGATAAAACAATTAAACATTTGCTGGATGTCTGCTACTATTGCAACAGGTTCTTGTCTGAAGCAAATCAGTACTCCTATAAAGCTGTTGTTTAAGTTAGGCGCAGTGAGCAACAGGCTATGGAGAGAGATGACTTCATATTTGCAACTGGAGTCAAAAAACACTCTGATTTGGTTAGAGTTGCGAGGGTGATAGAAAAAAAAGGACGGAAAGGACCAGCATTCTTCTCCTTCCTTTAGTAGTGGTGCAGGCTCTGCATGAATGAACTCTGTAAAAGATATTCTGCATGAAATCGATGAAATATTTTTCCATCTCTAGTTTCCTTTTTAGAGTGCATTTTTTGCCCCTTTCTGACATTGTGTGTAATAATGCGTCCCTGTGCCCTGGGACTCATTGAACAGGTACATATTATTATTCATAGACGATCGCGCCCGCACGCAGGTGCTGATTATGACAGCTGGCACCTGGTACTTAGTGTCAGGGGAGGTGCCTGAACTACTCCCGACTCTTTTACTCCCTCCTGCACTGCTATACATTATAACATCAGACTGCAGAAAGTGAAAGTCCCATAGTGGGACTAAATAAAAAAGTGAAAAAAAGGTAAAAAAAAAAGTTGTAAATATATATACATATTTTTAAAAAAATAATAATAAAAAAAATAAATATACTGTATATATACCCATAAATAAATATTATTATGAAAAAAATAAACAGTAAAAGTACACATATTTGGTATTGCCTCATCCAGAACGACCTGACCTATAAAACTATCCCAATAATTTGCCCCCTTTAGTGAACACTGTAAAAAAAAAAAAAAACGAAGCAAAAAACGATGCTTTATCATCATACCACCGAACAAAAAGTGGAATAAAGCACGATTAAAAAGACTAAAGTAAATAAAAATGATACCGCTGAAAACGTCATCTTGTCCCACAGAAACCAAGCCACCGTACACCTCCATTAGCTGAAAAATAAGAATAAAGCAACGCAAAAAAATATACATTTTTTATAAAATAGTTTTTATTGTGTAAAGCGCCAAAACATAAAAAAAGATAAAATTGTTGTATCGCTGTGAATATAATGGCCCCAAGAATAAAGTTGCCTTATGAATTTTACCACACGCAGAACGGCATAAAAAAAAGCAAAAAACAATTCCTGAATTGTTGTTTTTTGTTTATTCTGCCTCTCAAAAATCGGAATAGAAAGCGATCAAAAAATGTCACATGCCAGAAAATGGTACCAATAAAAACGTCAACTAGAAAGAAGCTCTTACATGACTTTGTTGGCTGAAATGTGGAAAAATTATAGATCTCAAAATATGGCAATTCAAGAACTAGTCTTTGCTAAAAAAGTGTTTTTTAGTGTGTGACAGCTGCCAAACATAAAACCTATATATACATTACAGACCAAAAGTTTGGACACACCATCTCATTTAAAGATTTTTCTGCATTTTTATGTTTATGAAAATTGTACATTCACACTGAAGGCATCAAAACTATGAATTAACACATGTGAAATTATATACTTAACAAAAAAGTGTGAAACAACTGAAAATGGCCATCATTACTTTAAGAAATGAAGGTCAGTCAGTGTGAAAAATTGGGAAAACTTTGAAAGTGTCCCCAAGTGCAGTTGCAAAAACAATCAAGCGCTGCAAAGAAACTGACTCACATGAGGACCGCCCCTGGAAAGGAAGACCAAGAGTCACCTCTGCTTCTGAGGATAAGTTTATCTGAGTCACCAGCCTCAGAAATCGCAGGTTAACAGCAGCTCAGATTAGAGACCAGTTCAATGCCACACAGAGTTCTAGCAGCAGACACATCTCTTCAACAACTGCTAAGAGGAGACTTTGTGCAGCAGGCCTTCATGGTAAAATAGCTGCTAGGAAACCACTGCTAAGGACAGGCAACAAGCAGAAGAGACTTGTTTGGGCTAAAGACCACAAGGAATGGACATTAGACCAGTGGAAATCTGTGCTTCGGTCTGATGAGTCCAAATTTGAGATCTTTAGTTCCAACCACCGTGTCTTTGTGCGACTCAGAAAAGGTGAACGGATGGACTCTACATGCCTGGTTCCCACTGTGAAGCATGGAGGAGGAGGTGTGATGGTGTGGGGGTGCTTTGCTGATGACACTGTTGGGGATTAATTCAAAATTGAAGGCATACTGAACCAGCATGGCTACCACAGCATCTTGCAGCGGCATGCTATTCCATCCGGTTTGCAATTAGATGGACCATCATTAATTTTTCTACAGGACAATGACCCCAAACACACCTCCAGGCTGTGTAAGGGCTATTTGACCAAGAAGGAGAGTGATGGGGTGCTACGCCAGATGACCTGGCCTCCACAGTCACCAGACCTGAACCCAATCGAGATGGTTTGGGGTGAGCTGGACTGCAGAGTGAAGGCAAAAGGGCCAACAAGTGCTTAGCATCTCTGGGAACTCCTTCAAGATTGTTGTAAGACCATTTGTGGTGACTACCTCTTGAAGCTCATCAAGAGAATGCCAAGAGTGTGCAAAGCAGTCATCAAAGCAAAAGGTGGCTACTTTGAAGAAACTAGAATATAAGACATATTTTCAGTTGTTTCACACTTTTTTGTTAAGTATATAATTCCACATGTGTTAATTCATAGTTTTGATGCCTTCAGTGTGAATGTACAATTTTCATAGTCATGAAAATACAGAAAAATCTTTAAATGAGAAGGTGTGTCCAAACTTTTGGTCTGTGCTGTATATATATATATATATATATATATATGTCTGGTATCGCTGTAATCGCACCGACCCAAATAATAAAGTAGTTTAATCACTTACACCGCATGAGGAACAGCATAAAAAATAAATAAAACCAATTCTTCTACCTGCTGTTGATTTGTTCATTCTGCCTCCCAAAAATCGCTGTAAGGCTCGGCTCAGATTTATCTTGTGCTTTGCACTGAGCACTATACACTGTGGTTTCCGTGTAAATCTCTGAAATACGTGATTCAGACAAACCCTCCAGTGGAAGATTCGCTGTAATGAGGCAGATGGAGGCAACGTGGATGACGTATGGCCTGTGATTGGTGTTGAGCCACCCCATAGTGTTCGGGTTCGGTTCGGTTCGTTGAACACCGGTATGTTAGCCGAACTGTTCGTCGAACACCATTGAACACTGTTTAAACCAATGGCAGGCAAATAAAAACACATAGAAACACATAGAAAACACATAGAAAACACCTTCAAAGGTGTCCAAAAGCTGTCAAACTGCTCAAGACACAACTAACACATGGAAAAGTGACAAGTACATATAGTCATGCAAAAAGAAAAGAGGTGGAGGAGTAAAAGGAGGAGGAGACACAGATATACTGTAGGCATGTCATGCCCTTCTAAAATCAAGAAAGGCTGGAGTAAAAATCTAAAATCAGCCTACCAATACCCAGACGTCGTGACAAGAAAATTAAAAAAATAAATATCTTTAGGTAGAATGGCGGTTCCATTCAGAACACTTTCCTTACAAGACATAGTGGTATCCCCGCTGGGAGTCATGCCAAAAGCGGAACCCAATACATTTGGACTAATCCACTATTTGTCATATCCAAGGGGCAGGTCAGTAAACGACAACATCGACGCGGAGCCAAGTACACTAGCATATACTGTACAATCTTTGACAAGGCAATCAGGCGGGTGAAGAAGTTGGGAAGGGGCACCCTAATGGCCAAAACAGACATTGAGGGGGCGCACCGGTTACTTACTACCTGTGCCTCCGAATAGTGTCCGCCTATTGAGCTGCTTCTGGGAAGGAGCATACTATATAGATCGCTGTTTGCCCATGGGGTGCTCCAGATCCTGCTCACTATTTGAGGCGTTTAGCTGCTTCCTCGAATGGGTCGTCATGGATGTTTCTAAGGGGGCACAAATTATCCATTATCGTGATGACTTCTTATGCCTGGGCCCAAAAGATTCGCCACAGTGTGAATACATGCGGTAGTCCACCTGTGAGAAGGAGAGAGCTGGAGGGAGAGCGGACACCACAGAGCCGAGGGGTTAGATGGAGAGCGGAAGAAGGAAAGAGGGCGATGGAGATAAGGGAGTACGGTGGAAGGCCGACCAGAGCTCCCCCACGTTCCTGTTGGGCGGGGAACAGCCCTGGGAAGAAAAGCCGCTTGCGCATCCCTTTGAGGTTACGGGCGCGAGCGGGCAGAAGGACTATGCTGGAGTGCGAAGCTGACACGGCCAGGCCGTTCCTGCCTGTGCGACCTCCGTGTCGCCGGGTTTGTGCCAGAGCCGTGGTGGACCCTGACGGCCAGCCCCCCTCTCGCAACACTGGTGCCTGTCCGCTGGTGGATCGAGAACCCCCGCGGTGGAGGCAGGTCTAAGCTCTGTAATTTGAATGAGTACACTTTAAATCCTTTTACAAGGATCTATTGGAGGGCATGTCTGGTGCCAGCAGCCGCGGTAATTCCAGCTCCAGTAGCGTCCACTAGAGCTGCTGCAGTTAAAAAGCTTTCATAAGGATCGAGCTTGGCGGTCCGGCACAAGGTGTGTTACCGCCAGTCCAAGCCCCCTTGCCTTGGGGCGCCTCCCCGATGCTCTTCACTGAGTGTTCCGGGGGCCCGAAGCATTTCCTTTGAAAAAATTAAGTGTCCAAACCTCAGGTGGTGTAGCTTGCTTAACAGCTGGGCTACTCCGCTGACTAGCAGACACTGCTACTAAGCCCAAAATATTGCCTGGGCTAGATGCAGTTAAAAATTTGTAATTAGATCTACAAGCGGTGTAGCTTGCTTAATAGCTGGGCTACTCCGCTGACTAGCAGACACTGCTACTAGGCCCATAGTATTGCCTGGGCTAGATGCAGTTAAAAATTTGTAATTAGATCTACAGGCGGTGTAGCTTGCAAAACAGCTGGGCTACTCAGCTGGCTAGCAGACACTGCTACTAGGCCCAAAGTATTGCCTGGGCTAGATGCAGTTAAAAATTTGTAATTAGATCTACAGGCGGTGTAGCTTGCAACACAGCTGGGCTACTCAGCTGACTAGCAGACACTGCTACTAGGCCCAAAGTATTGCCTGGGCTAGATGCAGTTAAAAATTTGTAATTAGATCTACAGGCGGTGTAGCTTGCAAAACAGCTGGGCTACTCCGCTGACTAGCAGACACTATTACTAGGCCCAAAGTATTGCCTGGGCTAGATGCAGTCAAAAATTGTTATTAGAAACAAAGGCGGTGTAGCTTGCTTCAGATGGGCTACTCCGCTGACTACAAGACACTGCTACTAGCCAAAAATGATTGGCTGGGTTTAGATGGAGTAAAACATTATTAGATACAAAGGCGGTGTAGCTTGCTTCAGATGGGCTACTCCACTGACTATGAGACACTGCTACTAGCCAAAAATGATTGGCTGGGTTAGATGGAGTAAAACATTTTTAGATATAAAGGCGGTGTAGCTTGCTTCACAGCAGGGCTACTACGCTGACTAGCAGACACTGAAGCTTTGGAGCAGACCTCTGATTCCCAGGCTATAGTATGAGTAAACAGCTTTTCAGACTCAAGCATCTGTGTTACCCCGAGCCATAGTGTATGTAGTTTCTTACGGTTAAAAGAGGGGGGAGCGACCCGACCCACCTGGACTTGACGATGCCAACGTCATGTAAAACACAGCAAGGGGACTCCAAAAAGAGTATCCATTTTTTCCAAAAATTGTGGCACAGACACCACTTAAGTGGCATCAATTGCCCGAGAGTTGCTTAAAATGGTTGGTGAGGTGATTTTCCAAAATCCGCAAGCTTTTAGTCTCCCCAGGAAGACACAGGGGTAGAAAAGTCCTTGCGGATACATGATTTGTTCATCTTTATGAAGGTGAGTCTGTCTACATTGTCAGTGGACAGCCTCATGCGCTTTTCTGTCAGCACACCACCAGCAGCGCTGAACACACGTTCAGAGAGAACACTGGCTGTGGGGCACGACAAGATCTCCAAGGCGTGAGTGGCGAGCTCAGGCCATTTTTCCAGATTGGAAGCCCAAAATGAGCAAGGGTCCAGTGACACAGTCATGGCTTCGATGTTCACTTGGAGATACTCCTGTACCATCCTATCTAGGCGTTGACTATGTGTCAGACATCTTGCCTCCTGTGGCCTTGCAAAGGATGGTCTAAAAAATTGGTGAAACGATTCCATAAAATTGCTGTTACCAGCTAATACGGTGTTACTGTTATGGTTTGGGTGATGAAGACTCGACAGTCCCACGGTTGGCAAGTTAGAACTGTGAGATTCACTACATGCACCACTGGTGTTTTGTGGAAAAGCACATGTAAGATTTTGTAACAGCCTCTGCTGATACTCCTGCATGCGTGAATCCCTTTCTATGGCAGGAATTATTTCGGCAAATTTACATTTGTACCGGGGATCTAAGAGTGTGGCAACCCAGTAGTCGGGATTACTTCGAATTCTGACAATCCGAGGGTCATGTTGCAGCTAGTGCAGTAAGAAGGCACTCATGTGTCTTGCGCATCCAGGAGGACCAAGTCCTTGTTGTGTTGGTGGCTAGGTAAGAATCATGCTTCCTTCCTCTGCCCTTTCCCCCCAACCTCGCACAACAGAAATGGGCTTCACAGGTGGACTACTCCGCTGACTACCAGACATGATTACTATGCCCAAAAGGATTTACTGGGCTAGATGCAGTAAAAAAATGTTATTAGATACACAGGTGGTGTAGCTTGGTTCAGATGGGCTACTCCACTGACTACCAGACATTGCTACAGGCCCAAAAGGATTTACTGGGCTTGGTGCAGTAAAAAATTGTTATTAGATACACAGGTGGTGTAGCTTGGTTCAGATGGGCTACTCCGCTGACTACCAGACACTGCTACAGGCCCAAAAGGATTTACTGTACTAGATGCAGTAAAAAATTGTTATTAGATACACAGGTGGTGTAGCTTGCTTCAGATGGGCTACTCCACTGACTATCAGACACTGCTACTGTCCCCAAAAGGATTTACTGGGCTAGATGCAGTAAAAAATTGTTATTAGATACTCAGGTGGTGTAGCTTGGTTCAGATGGGCTACTCCGCTGACTAACAGACACTGCTACAGGCCCAAAAGGATTTACTGGGCTAGATGCAGTAAAAAATTCTTAGATACACCGGTGGTGTAGCTTGGTTCAGATGGGCTGCTCCGCTGACTACCAGACACTGCTACAGGCCCAAAAGGATCTACTGGGCTAGATACAGTAAAAAATTGTTATTAGATACACAGGTGGTGTAGCTTGGTTCAGGTGGGCTACTCCACTGACTACCAGACACTGCTACAGCCCCAAAAGGATTTACTGGGCTAGATGCAGTGAAAAATTGTTATTAGATTCACAGGTGGTGTAGCTTGGTTCAGATGGGCTACTCCAATGACTAACAGGCACTGCTACAGGCCCAAAAGGATTGGCTTAGCTACATTTAGCCAAATGCTGTGAAAAACACTTGCACAGCCCTGGCACAGACCTGCCTGGCAAAAAGTGCTGGGAACTGCTGTAACCTAGCCCTCAAAAGGGATGCAATTACAACTAGTCCCTACTCCCTAAACCTATCTCTCTATTTAACTGCAAATTCGCTCACAATTCACACAGTTATACCGTATAGCGCCCACAGCAGCAGCGGTGCCGTCTAACAATCAGCTGTAGCAGTGAGAAAATGGTGGCGACGGGGAAAATGGCTGTGTCTTATAGGGCAAGGACATGTGACATACACAGCCAATGACACATACCCTTGCTTGTGTGAAAAAAAAGCACTTCGCTGCATGTGTGCGCTGCTGATAGGCTGACAGACTGCACTGCCCCACTGTAAATGTGGGAAAGAAAAAAAATGGAGATCGGCATTATTTCTGCAGAGATCCATCCCCTGCCCCTCCCCCCGCCCACTCTTCACTGAAACTGTCTATTAACATTGATTAACAGTATTACTGTGAAAAAATTCAGCTACGCTTTTGGTGCATGAACAGTTATCGAACATTAGTTCGAACAGTCAAATTTTTTGCAAATCGTTCGGGTTCGTCGAACGGCTCGAACACCGCCCAAAACAGCTCGAATTTGAGACTGGCGAACAGTTCGAGTTGAACACCGCTCATCTCTACCTGTGATCCCACGGTGTCCATCCTTTTTTAAGCGTACTTAAAAGTGCCATCGGCCACAGTTTTGTGAACCTCTGAAAAAAAGGACACTAGTAAACAGAGGCCAGACAGAGTCCAAAGTAATTCGGCTGCCTTATTATAGTGAATGGATCTCTTGGGATAGGGTTAGGGTTGTGTTAGGGTTAGGGATGTGTTAGGGTTAGGGTTGTGTTAGGGTTAAGGTTGTGTTAGGATTAGGGTTGTGTTATGGTTAGGGTTGTGTTATGGTTAGGGTTGTATTATGGTTAGGGTTGTGTTGGGGTAAGGGTGTTTTTTTTTCCAAAAGTAAAGAAAAAAAATTATGACAATATGGCGACTAGTGGTGAGCGCAAATGCTCGCTACTTGAGTTTGCATTGGGTGCTCGGGTGACCGAATATCGCGGGTGCTCGAGTGACATGTTAGAGTCCCCGCCCCGCATGTTTTGCTGCTGTTATACTGCCAAAAAAAGCACGCTTGGATTACCTGCCTTACATGAGCAATCCTCGCATGATTTTTTTGAGTTCTAACAATCGTGAAACATGTGTGACGGGAACTCAAGCTTGTCACTCAAGCACCCGCGATACTTGGTGCATACCCGAGTACTCGATGCAAACTCAAGTAGAGAGCACTTGCGCTCAAGACTGATGACATTATATTCAATATGATGACCTAATGTTATCAAATTCTGTGTCCTACCTCTGGGTTCAAAATGTTCACTATATCCATTGATAAAATTCTTGAGGGGTGTAGCTTCCAAAATGGTGTCACTTTTGGGGAGTTTCCACTATTTAGGCACATCAGAGTCTCTCCAAACGCGAAATGGTGTCCGCTCTCGATTCCAGCCAATTTTACATTGAAAAAGTCACACAGTGATCCTTCCCTTCTGAACCCTGACGTGCGCCCAAACAGTGGTTTTTCCCAACATATGGGGTATCTGTGTACTCAGGAGAAATTGCACAATTTTTGGGGTCCATTTTCTCCTCTTACCCTTGTGAAAATAAAAAAATTGGGGCTAAAAGATCATTTTTGTGGAAAAAGTTAGATTTTTTTATTTTCATGTCTCTACCTTATAAACTTCTGTGAAGCACCTGGGGGTTCAAGGTGCTCACCACACATCTAGATATGTTCTTTGAGGGGTCTAGTTTCCAAAATGGTGTCACTTGTGGGGGCTTCCACTGTTTAGGCACATCAAGGGACATGGTGTCCACTAATTATTCAAGCAAATTTCCCTTCCGAACCCTGCCGTGCGCCCAAACAGTGGTTTTCCCACACATATAGGGTATCGGCGTGCTCAGAAGAAATTGCACAACAAATTTTGGTGTCCATTTTTCCTGTTAAAATTAAAAAAAGATAGCAGCAAAAACAATTTGCGTCTAAATAAAAAAAAATGTGAAGAAAATTAAATGTTCATTGTTTTATTCCACATTCCAAAAAATCCTGTGATTCATCTAAAGTGTTAATAAATTTCTTGAATGTGGTATTGAGCACCTTGAGGGGTGCAGTTTTTAGAATGGTGTCTCTTTTGGGTATTTTTTTGTCATAAAGGTCCCTCAATGTCCCTTAAAATGTGATGTGGTCCCTAAAAAAAATGATTTTGTTGGAAAAATGAGAACAAAAAAAAATGTTGGTTCCAAAATTGTGCTGATGTAAAGTAGACATGTGGGAAATCTTATTTATCAACTATTTTGTGTGACATATCTCTCTGATTTAAGGACATTAAAATTCAAAGCTTGAAAATTGTGAAATATTCAAAATTTTTGCCAAAATTCCAAGTTTTTCACAGATAAACGCAAGTCTTATCAAATAAATTGTCCCCATCATGAAGTACAATATGTCATGAACAACCAATCTCATAATTAGTGGGATCCATTGAAGTGTTCCAGAGTTATGACCTCATAAATTGACACTGGTCAGAATTGTAAAAATTGGCCTGGTTATTAATGAGCAAACAACCTTCTGTGGTAAAGGGGTAAAAAGCTTGCAGATTGTTTGACGTCTTTGTTTTTGGAGAACAAAAATGTAATGTTGCTACCCAGCTGTTGGAATCATCCTGAGAGAATTCCATTTCCATAACCGTTATGAATTATTTGTCCTCTCTTGTAGGTGCCTACTTGCCTTCACTTGAAGAATTGAACTATGTTCAAACTAGTGTCTCATCACAGGACAGGAATGCATTCATGTTGTCAGGGGTAGAGATGAGCAAACATGTTTGGAAAACGTTTGCCAATCTCAAATTCGACAGGAACATTGTTCATTCAGATTTGTGTTTATATTCCTGAGCCTTTCGTGCAAAAATTAGCAAAAGTCAGCCGACAGGGGCTTTGATCAGCGGTAACATAGTTACTGCCGGTTACAGTGCTGTGGAATCACGTTGTCAGATATCAGCGTCATCCCGCAGGTGTGACAGTGATCAGCAGTAAAAAGCTGACTACTTCTCCCATAAGCCAGCACCTGCTCTCACTGTTAACAGCAAGTACAAGCGCCGCTGATGAGATGAGTAGTCTCTCATCAGCCGACGCTTGTGCAGTGAAAGTAAAAAAAAAGTTTAAAGTAACAAATAAATATTTAAATAAAATAAACACATTATACTCACCTACATCTCATCGCCGATGGCTTTGTCCCCGGTAAAAAATAAAAAAACACAATATACTCACATTAACGCAGAATCCCCAATGCCCATGTCACCTGTAATAAAGAAAAAATAATAAACCACCATAATCCTCACCTTTCCGCCATCATCCCTGTAATCCAGATTGTCCCACAGTGATCTGATCATTAATTGAACAGCCACATCCCGAGATTTAACAGCTCTCTCCTGCAGCCGGCAATACACTGACAGGAGCTTTATCACTCCCACAGTGTATCGCGATGAGCTGCCATGAGAGGGGTCACACGAGTTCATCAGTTATACACTGTGGGAATGATGACGCTCCTGCCAGTGTATAGCCGGCTGCTGGATAGAGAAGTCACATCTCCGGATGTAGCTGCTCTATAAATGATCAGATCGCTGTAGGACAAGTGGGTCATTATTTCAAATAAAGTACTTTATTCTGGGTGTTTGGTTTTTTTCTTACAATTTTACTATGGGGTTAGTAATGAGGGTGTCTTATAGATGCCTCTCCATTACTAACCTGGGCTTCATGTCAGCTGACAATACAAGGCTGATATAAGCCTAAACCCTATTTCTCCACTTGCCAACGCTACAGGGCAAGTGGGAAGAGCAAGGCTAAGTGCCAGATTTGGCACATTTTATTGATGTGCCATTTCTGGGGCCACTGAGGGCTGATATTATTTGCCCCTTCCCTAGCTATTAATATCAGCTCACTGCTGTCTATTTAACCTTTTGATGGTTAGATTTTATTGGGGGACCTCCCAGCAATTTTTTTCTGGGGTTCCCCAGGAATCTAGCCAGTAAATGCTAAGAAAATAGCTGTGGGCTATTATTAATAGCCAGGGAACATCTTTGGCTAATGGCCCCTTCCCTGGCTAGTAATATCAGCCCCCAGTGGTTGACTTTCTCTTTGATGGTTATAAAAATTATGCAGGAATCAAATTGTTTTTTTCATTTATTTTTATTCATTAACAAGTACAGAATAATACACAAAGAAGGTAACCACAAGAGGAGGTGGTGCGTTGATGCTCAAGTATTTGAGGACCTACGGCCAGAAGAAAACCACTTGGAGGAACATCATTTACTGTCTCCAGAGGTGGAGTCTGATGATGATGAGACACAGTTGCCATCAGGTTAGCCTACAATGTCAACTGGGAAGGAGGATGAGATAGAAGATGAGGTGGATGATGATGAGTCAACTGATCGGACCTGGACCATTGGCACGCATAGCCATGACAGCAACACAGAGGAAGATGGATATGTGGCACCAACACAGGCACCAAGGGGTCGTGGTTTGCCCAGAGTGAGAACTGGGTCAACTGTTCCCAAGAGTATCCCCGCTGTGCGCCAAGACAGGGCTAGAGGGCGTTCAGCTGCTGAGTGGAATTTTTTTTTCTGAAAGTCCTTCAGAGAAAAACATTGTTGTCTGTAGCATCTGCCATACCAAGCTGAGCAGAGGCCAGGGCAAAGGCAACCTGAGCACCACCAGTATGAGAAACCACATGGCTGCCAAGCAGCCCAATAGGTGGGCGGAACACCAGGGTATCAAATCTGCATCTGCGGGACAAACCAATAATAATATTAATAATAATACTCTTTTTTTATATAGCGCCAACCTATTCTGCAGCGCTTTTCAATTCAGAGGTTCATATTCAACAATCATAAGTAACTTAGCTAAAGATAATACAATAATTAAAGCAAAAATAATGACGACCCTGCTCGTAAGAGCTTACAATCTACAATGAGGTGGGGGTGACACAAGGTACAGAGGCTTATTTACAATGATGGTTCAGCCATCTTGAGGGGATGAGGGATACATAAAGGCTGCATGAGCTCATCACCAGCCAGTATCTGTAGTGCTTTTGGGTTTCGGCGGAGACTTATGCCATGTCACCTGGGCTATGTCCTTCAGAATCTGCTGTTCAAGAAGCAGGCGCTTATACTTCCTACCCACAAGCTGCAGTTGCTCACACACAACAAACATAAACCACATCCACTTACTTGTGCCAGTAAAGTGTCCAATTGTCCATGCCTGAGAGCTTGGAAAGAATGCGTAAATACCCAGCCACGCACCCACAGGTACAAATACTAAACTCGCACATTGCCAAATTGCTAGCTGTGGAGATGTTGCCGTTTAGGCTTGTGGGAACACAGTCTTCCGTGATCTCTTGGCTGTGGCTGCCCCATGATACAGTGTTCCCAGCTGCCATTATTTTGCCCACTGTGCCATCCCGGCGTTACATAAGCACGTGTTAAACAATCTGAACCGTGCTCTCACCAACGCCATAACTGAGAAGGTTCACCTAACAACAGACACCAGGACAAATTGTTGTGTACAGGGACGATACATTTCTGTTATGGCACACTGGGGGAACCTATTGGAGAGTGGGACTAAGGCGCAAACTGGAACATCACACATCCCACCACGCTAATAATAGCGGGCCCAACTTCTGTTAGGGTTTCCACCTCTTCATATTCCACTTCCTCTCTCCCCTTCTCCTTCTCCTCATCCTCCTCTGAATTACCCTCCCCGTCACTGACTAGAAAGCTGGGACCAGTGCATTAGCGCATTGGCAAAGTGGCAAGACGCTCTGCTGAAGCTGATCTGTTTAGGTCAGAAAACACACACTGCAACAAAGCTGTGGCAAGCTTTAAAACAACAGACCGATCAGTGGCTCTCCCCGCTGCACCTCCAACCTGGTCTGGTCATCTGCAATAATGGGCATAACCTGGTGGCAGCTTTAAAGATCGGCAAGCTGATTCACGTGCCATGCATGGCTCACGTGCTGTACCGAGTTGTTCAGAAAGAATACCAGCTTAAGCAAGCTAGTCAGACTGAGAGTCAGCCACAACACATAACAACTGTCGAGTGGGTGTGGATCGCTGACATTTTTGAGGTTCTTGAGAACTTTGAGTACTGCACCAACCTTGTGAGCGGTGATCAGGCTATTATCAGCGTAACCATCCCGCTGCTGTGTGAAACAACTGAAAATATGTCCTATATTCTAGGTTCTTCAAAGTAGCCACCTTTTGCTTTGATGACTGCTTTGCACACTCTTGGCATTCTCTTGATGAACTTCAAGAGGTAGTCACTGGAAATGGTTTTCACTTCACAGGTGTGCCCTGTCAGGTTAAAAAGTGGGATTTCTTGACTTATAAATGGGGTTGGGACCATCAGTTGTGTTGCGCAGAAGTCTGGTGGATACACAGCTGAAAGTCCTCCTGAATAGACTGTTAGAATTTGTATTATGGCAAGAAAAAAGCAGCTAAGTAAAGAAAAACGAGTGGCCATCATTACTTTAAGAAATGAAGGTCAGTCAGTGTGAAAAATTGGGAAAACTTTGAAAGTGTCCCGAAGTGAAGTTGCAAAAACCATCAAGCGCTACAAAGAAACTGGCTCACATGAGGACCGCCCCAGGAAAGGAAGACCAAGAGTCACCTCTGCTTGTGAGGATAAGTTTATCTGAGTCACCAGCCTCAGAAATTGCAGGTTAACAGCAGCTCAGATTAGAGACCAGGTCAATGCCACACAGAGTTCTAGCAGCAGACACATCTCTTCAACAACTGTTAAGAGGAGACTTTGTGCAGCAGGCCTTCATAGTAAAATAGCTGCTAGGAAACCACTGCTAAGGACAGGCAACAAGCAGAAGAGACTTGTTTGGGCTAAAGAGCACAAGGAATGGACATTAGACCAGTGGAAATCTGTGCTTTGGTCTGATGAGTCCAAATTTGAGATCTTTGGTTCCAACCACCGTGTCTTTGTGCGACGCAGAAAAGGTGAACAGATGGACTCTACATGCCTGGTTCCCACCGTGAAGCATGGAGGAGGAGGTGAGATGGTATGGGGGTGCTTTGCTGGTGACACTGTTGGGGATTTATTCAAAATTGAAGGCATACTGAACCAGCATCGCTACCACAGCATCTTGCAGCGGCATGCTATTCCATCCGGTTTGTGTTTAGCTGGACCATCATTTATTTTTCAACAGGACAATGACCCCAAACACACCTCCAGGCTGTGTAAGGGCTATTTGACCAAGAAGGAGAGTGATGGGGTGCTGCGCCAGATGACCTAGCCTCCACAGTCACCAGACCTGAACCCAATCGAGATGGTTTGGGGTGAGCTGGACAGCAGAGTGAAGGCAAAAGGGCCAACAAGTGCTAAGTATCTCTGGGAACTCCTTCAAGATTGTTGGAAAACCATTTCCGGTGACTACCTCTTGAAGCTCATCAAGAGAATGCCAAGAGTGTGCAAAGCAGTCATCAAAGCAAAAGGTGGCTACTTTGAAGAACCTAGAATATAAGACATATTTTCAGTTGTTTCACACTTTTTTGTTAAGTATATAATTCCACATGTGTTAATTCATAGTTTTGATGCCTTCAGAGCGAATGTACAATTTTCATAGTTATGAAAATACAGAAAAATCTTTAAATGAGGAGGTGTGTCCAAACTTTTGGTCTGTACTGTATATATATATATATATATATATATATATATATATATATATATATATACACTGCTCAAAAAAAAACAAAGGGAACACTCAAATAACACATCCTAGATCTGAATGAATGAAATATTCTCATTGAATACTTTGCTCTGTACAGAGTTGAATGTGCTGACAACAAAATCACACAAAAATCATCAATGGAAATCAAATTTATTAACCAATGGAGGCCTGGATTTGGAGTCACCCCCAAAATTAAAGTGGAAAAACACACTACAGGCTAATCCAACTTTGATGTAATGTCCTTAAAACAAGTCAAAAGGGGGCTCAGTTTTGTGTGTGGCCTCCACATGCCTGTATGACCTCCCTAAAACGCCTGGGCATGCTCCTGATGAGGTTTCGGATGCTTTCCTGTGGGATCTCCTCCCAGACCTGGACTAAAGCATCCGCCAACTCCTGGACAGTCTGTGGTGCAACATGACATGGTGGATGGAGCGAGACATGATGTCCCAGATGTGCTCAATCAGATTCAGGTCTGGGGAACGGGCGGGCCAGTCCATAACTTTAATTCCTTCATCTTGCAGGAACTGCTGACACACTCTAGCCACATGAGGTCTGGCATTGTCCTGCATTAGGAGGAACCCAGGGCCAACCGCACCAGCATATGGTCTCACAAGGGGTCTGAGGTTCTCATCTTGGTACCTAAGGGCAGTCAGGCTACCTCTGGCAATCACGTGGAGGGCTGTGCGGCCCTCCAAAGAAATGCCACCCCACAACATTACTGACCCACTGCCAAACAGGTCATGCTGAAGGATGTTGCAGGCAGCAGATCGCTCTCCACAGCGTCTTCAGACTCTGTCACGTCTGTCACATGTGCTCAGTGTGAACCTGCTTTCATCTGTGAAGAGCACATGGCGCCAGTGGCGACTTTGCCAATCCTGGTGTTCTGTGGAAAATGCCAAGCATCTTGCATGGTGTTAGGCTGTGAGAACAACCCCCATCTGTGGACATCGGGCCCTCATACCACCCTCATGGAGTCGGTTTCTAACCGTTTGTGCAGACACATGCACATTTGTGGCCTGCTGGAGGTCATTTTGCAGGGCTCTGGCAGTGCTCCTCCTGTTTCTCCTTGCACAAAGGTGGAGGTAGCGGTCCTTCTGCTGGGTTGTTGCCCTCCTACAGCCCCCTCCACATCTCCTGGTGTACTGGCCTGTCTCCTGGTGGCGCCTCTTGCCTCTGGACACTACGCTGACAGACACAGCAAACCTTCTTGCCACAGCTCGCATTGATGTGCCATCCTGGATGAGCTGCACTACCTGAGGAACTGCTGTGGGTTGTAGAGTCCGTCTCATGCTACCACGAGTGTGAAAGCACAACCAACATTCAGGCCTCTGGCAGTGCTCCTCTTGTTCCTCCTTGCACAAAGGCGGAGGTAGCGGTCCTGCTGCTGGGTTGTTGCCCTCCTATGGCCCCCTCTATATCTCCTGATATCTTCTCCATGCTCTGGACACTGTGCTGACAGACGCAGCTACCCTTCTTGCCACAGCTCGCACTGATGTGCCATCCTGGATGAACTGCACTACCTGAGCAACTTCTGTGGGTTGTACTGTAGACACCGCCTCATGCTACTGTACACCTAGGGGTGAGAGCAATGGCAAAATGAAAAAGTGACCAAAACAACAGCCAAAAAGGATGAGAACAGAGAAATGGTCTGTGGTCACCACCTGCAGAACCACTCCTTTATAGGGGGTATCTTGCTAATTGCCTATCATTTCTACCGGTTATCTGTTCCATTTGCACAACAGCAGGAGAAATTGATTCACAATCAGTGTTGCTTCATAACTGGACAGGTAGATTTCACAGAAGTGTTATTGACTAGGTGTTACATTGTGTTGTGTAAGTGTTCCCTTTATTTTTTTGGGCAGTATATATATATATATATATATATATATATATATATATATATATAAATAAATAAAATGTGTGAACCATAGTTCTGTGTTTTCTGTTTGGTAAGTAATTTTATCAAATTAATAATAAAATTGTGATTTTATGGGATTTTTCTCTAATGTCCCTCATAATCTGTACACTTTGATTGAAGAAAAAAAAAAGAATATGTTTGCACACATATGCACACCCTTAAACTAATATTTTATTGAAGTACCCATATTTTATTGAAGATAGTATTCAGTCTTTTTGGGGCGGAGTCTGTCTTAAAGGAAAATTAAAATCCATAAGACTTCTCCAGGGAGGGGACATGTCCCCCTCACATTGAACATATGGGGAAGAGAGAAATTATAACTGGAGGAGTGTGGACATTTCAGCCTCCTTTGAAAGGGAGGGCCTCTGCCATGAACAGGTGATTACAACAGGATATCTGCTGGGGAAAAAGAAAGCAAGTTTAAAGATCTGTTTAAGTTGAGGAGGGCAATTAGACTTCCCAGGCCAAATATTCTTCTCTTCAAAGGAAAACTGGACAATGGAAGTAGACTTTTTGTCTCCGATTTCAGAAATGAATATTGGGGTTTTGCATTGATTCGATTTTTATGGAAGATAGACTTTGAGCGTTGTAGTGAAGAGACGAACAGAACACATTCACTCATATCACTGTAAGGCCATTGGAATCCCTCCAACTTAATAACATGCCAATGGATGAGGCTATCCATGTCATGTTTGATCTTCATGTAAAGATAAAATCATGATAAGAAATATGACAACAATATCTATCATCTGGGACCTTAAGGGTCAGAGATATCCTGTAAGTTGGGGATCTCATAAAATTCGGCTGAGCATATCCCACAACCAGCCTTTACATGAGCTCATCAAAGGGAGGTATGTGGGCGTAACTTACATCTAATAAAAAGTCAAAATTGGGATTGGGTAATCGGTCATTCTGAAAGACACAAGTTCACTGTGAGTGTCGCATTTTCCCAATCAGAGTGCTTCCCTCCACTAAGCTCTGAGCCATTTCCTATCAGGATTAGTAATTTTCTTTCATTATTTCTTTTAATTTTATATATCATATTGTTTTGTTCCCATTTAGTAAATTTTTTTATATTTTTATAAGCACTGCCTAGCTTTCTGGATTAAATATAAAAAATGTAATAGCTTTGTTCCTCTTGCTCTATTAACTGCACCCCTGAAGCAATATACTAGCTGTAACGGATGTCCAATCAGCTAGTATAAACAATTGGTGGTGACAGTTAGTAGATCTTTCATTATTGTGGAGCCGGCAATTACCGTACCAGAGTTTATACATATATTCCATGCATTGGAATCAGACGTATATATACCATAAGCTCACTGTGAGTTCTCCCTAGTAGTGGAAGCATCCGCTGCATCGTCCATCACTCGTCACTCAATTGCGTCAGGAGTTACGTTTTCCTGACATATTACTGGCAGCAGTGGGATCTGTGTGATCTTTCCGGTGTCATCTGTGAAAAAGTGGTAACAGTTGTGAGAGTCTATCATGGCACATATAGAATTAACAATCTTTGCCCACTCTTCCTTACAATAACCTTACTAATCTATCAGATTGCAAGGACATCTCTGCTGTTCAGCCCTCTTTAGATCAACCCACAGATTTTCATTTGGATCCTGGTTTGAGCTGCAAAACTTTGTTCTTCTGGCAATATTATTATTTCATTAATTTGGAGGTATGCTTAGGGTCATTGTTGTGCTGAAGGTTGACATTTCTTTTCATCATTAGCTTTTAAGTAGATGCCAGGAGATTTTGGTGCACAATTAACTAATATTTGGAACTGATCATAATTCCTTCCACTTTGATTAAATCCCCAGTTCCAATAGCCGAAAAACAGCCCCAAGGCATAATGCTGTCATCACCATGCTTTGCTGTGGGTATGCTGGCATTTTGATGATGTTGGCTTTGTGCCAAACATATATTTTGCAATGATGTCCAAAAAAGTTCTACCTCAGTCCCATCAGACCATAACTCATTTTCCTACAGTTTTGACAAACATGATGCAGATTTTGGTAAAACATAGCCAGGCTTGGATGTTTTTCTTTGCAATAAAAGACTTCCATCTTGCTATCCCACCTGTCAGACAATAAATTTGAAGACATCAGGAGATTGCTGTCACATACAGTACACAACCAGTATGTCAAAAATTCCTGCAGCCACTTTAATGTCGAGATCCTTTTGTGTTGTAAGTAGTTTATGACCATGACAATTGCTGTAAAGTGCAACTAAGAAAATATCAGTAAAATCTGTTATCTTTTCATGAGACTATTAAGTATTTACTATATAATACTTTAGAATTATTGATTTTGTTATTTTACAACACTGTTAACTGTTTCTAAACCAAATTTATGGGCTGAGAAGCTCCTTCTACTTATACACCTTTGATGAATCTGTGTTCCCCAGGTGTATAAACACCAGATTTTAACAAAGGGTGCAGCCTTGAGATACATGCTTTTAAGTTTTCTTGTAGTGCACCCAATGTTTTACCAATGGTAAGTATGACATTGTGTAATATAAACCACCCACGTACTATTGCAATTGATATATGAATAAGAATGAGAAAATCAAATATAAACAAATCACATTTTTTTTTAGAATCTGGCAAATTTCGAGGATTCTAGTGATTCCAATGTTTTGTTAATTCGATGCATGTGGTGAATCTAACAAAATAGCAGCCAGTTATCTGTCAATTAGCTGAATTCATATAGAAAAATAGAAAGGTGGGGTTAAAGACAACAAAATATCATAGTCACCAAGTCTGTTACCTGTCCCTGTCCCAACAGCTCCGATGCTGTTCTCTTCTTCACTCTTTATCAACACTTTGGTACCAGCTAGGCCTCATTGTGCATTATAGCAACATGGCATCATAACATGCATTGCCTCAAGCAGTCACGTGAGGCTTTGCATGTCATTATGTCATAACATGTTTAAGACCTAGCCTGGACAAGAAAGGGTGAAGATTAGTGTTGAGCGAGCACTAAAATGCTCGGGTGCTCGAAGCTCGGGCCGAGCTCGCCGTGATACTCGGGTGCTCGACCCGAGCAACGAGCCCAATGTTAGTCTATGGGAGACTCGAGCATTTTTGCGGTGGCACCCCCGGCAGTCTGTTAAAAGCCTAACAAGTGCCCAAAACGATAGTGACAGTGCTCAAATTACATGGGGACAGCATGGGGATCGCCCCAGGAAGCATTTCTGACCCCCAGGTCACTGCTGTCAACAACGTGGTCAGAGGTATTAAGCCACTTTTACGGGCTCACAATAAAACATTCAAAAACGAAAGTGAAACTTTTTTCATGTGAAATATGTTAAGGAACATCCTTTCCAGGGAAAAGACTTGTGTATAAGTTTAAATAAATGACCAAAAACAAAAATACTCCTCCACACCTTCGGCTATGTTCACAAGTAGCATTTTAACATTTTACAACCTTATCTGGCCATGTGCTGTGTGACACATGCATAAAGTGCTGAAAAGACATGGGAACAGCATGGGGAAGACCCCTGGAAGCATCTCTGACTCCCAGGTTACTGTCTAAAAGTGTGCCCATCATAAGTGATCCTTGCCGCATCAGAAGATGCAGACTTGCAACTATCCCCATGCAAGTTCTAGTCCCAGGGCAGTGTTCAATTGTACCTCCTCCATTCCTTGCAATACAAGCGCAAGTATGCAGCCTGCCACCCACCCACCCCCAGGCTGCAGTAAAATACTGCTTGCTTGCTTGAACTTGAAATTGGGCCTTTAAGGCATGTGGAGGCGGAATCTGGCCACCACGTCATGGCTGTGTTGGCGGCCTGGAATCCATACTCAGTCCCCAGCCGCCCAGAGGCCGGGTGTCCATACTCGGTCCCCAGCCGCCCCACGGCCAGGTGTCCACACACGGTCCCCAGCCGCCCCTATTTCTCCTTGGAACATCCCCCCACACACTTTTCTTAGCCCGGCCTGCTTTAGGCAGCATTGGACGAGCCCACCAGAGAACCAGACTCCTCCGGTGGGCCCTGACTTCTCCATCGGTGGAGTTGAGAGTGCCAAGGTGAGGAGCATGATGATGATGACAGAAGTTAGCATCTGATATGTTTTCTTTTAATGCAAGTGTAAGTGTGCAGCCTGCCACCTACCCACCCCCAGACTGCAATTCCATACTGCTAGCTTGCACTTGAAATGGGGCCTTTTAGTTTGGAGGAGGCCAAAGCTGGCCACTACCTCATGGCTGCTTCGGCAGCGAGGTATCCATACTCAGTCCCCAGCCACCCCTATTTGTCCTGGTGTGCCTTATACATAAAATTAGGCGCGTATACCAAAACATTACCTGTGCCCTCCCCAGTGCATTAAGTGGGAAGGAGAGCCTATTCCGCTGTATTGTGTGCATGCCAAACCCCTGTTCATGGTACATACGAAGATGCCTCCCACCTTGCACCTGTCATTGAAGACTTGCAACTATCCCCATTCAAGTCCTTGTCCCTGGGCAGTGTTCAATTGTACCTCTCCCATTCCTTGCAATGCAAGCGCAAGTAAGCAGCCTTCCACCCACCCACCCACAGGCTGCAATACCATACTGCTTGCTTGCTTGCACTTTAAATTGTCCTTTTAGGCATGTGGAGGCGGAATCTGGCCACCACGCCATGGCTGTGTCGGCGACCTGGTATCCATACTCAGTCCCCAGCCGCCTGGTGGCCGGGTGTCCCCTCTTGCTCCCCAGCCTCCAGGGGGTGGCCGGGTGTCCATACTCGGTCCCCAGCCACCCCTATTTGTCCCGGTAACCTTTCCCACACTTTTATTAGCCTTGCCTGCTTTAGTGCAGCATTGGCCAAGCCCACCGGACTATCAGACTCCTCCGGTGGGCCCTGGCTTCTCCATCAGGGGAGGAGCATGATGTGGATGATAAAAGTTAGCATCTGCTTTGTTTTGTTGTAATGCAAGCGCATGTATGTAGTAGCGGCTAGGCCTGAGGTGGTCAGCGTTTTGGCGCATATCCTGCCTCCTCCGTTAAAACAAAGCTTCTGGTGATAAATGATGGATGAGGTAGTGGCAAAGGAGAAAGAGCAGGAGGAACAGGGACCATTCACATCAATATCAGGCCAGTCAACCAGATATGTCTTGTAGGATATGTTTCTGTAACAAAAGGAGCGGTTCGGCTACACATTTATAGGGCATACAGTGAGTGCTATGCCTACCAAAAATTTCAAGCCACTCCAATGCCCCTTGGAAATCACATGGAGGTCAGAGGGCGTTAACTAAACCTTTTTTTCGATTTATAGCAACTGGGTCTCCCGTGCACTGTTGGCCTAAGCAGTGAATGGAAGGCTTTCCAAAAATTATGAAGAACTGCAATGCCCCTTACAAGAGCCATGTGTGGCACCCCAGGGGTCTGGTCACCACAGTAATAGGGATATTACGTCAGAGAGCAAGAGGAAGGTTTCCTGGTCAGGATCCCTTAAACATGCAACATCCTCCTGCCCCAGTCCTGGGAGGGGAGAATTCTGCCCTTATAAACTGGATCTGGGGCGGGGTTGAGTGAGTCAGAGAACAGTCAGAGTCAGAGTGAGAGCAAGGGAAAGTAACAGCAAGGAGCTCTGTAGGAGCTAGGAGCTAAAGACCAGGGGCTGGAAGCTGAGCAGAGCTCGCCCTGGCAGAAGACAATAGGAACCGGATACAGGAGTCCGAGGCTGTGAGGACTTATATATCCAGCAGCAGAAACCAGCCGGCAGGGGATTTCAGGTCCTCTGGCCATAGAAGCCTGGAGGCTCAGTCACAAGCAAGGGACCAGCACCGCCGTCGAGGAGCGGAGGCTAACAGAAGGCCCCAAGTCACCAGCCATACGGGTGAGCACTACACAGTACACTCAGGGACGTGGACTACTTATACCCGCTTACAGCAAGGTAGCCAGGAAGAGTGCAGACAGACGGGGAGGCCTACAACTCCACCTGGCCAGGGGAACTCCTGCTTGCTCACAGACTGACCAGGCCTCTTATGCTAGCCAGTACTCCCGGGAGGGTCTACCTTATAATCATCAGTAAAGACCCTGAACTGCACTGCAAAGACTCTGAGTCGTTCCTGCTGCGCTCGTGCACCATCACCCCCATCATCCACACTCACTGCCCTGAGGCTATACTCCTCCCGTGATGAGTTATCCCATTCTCTGCTGCGCACACAACACCAGCCTCAGCGGTCTGCCTTGCAGCGGTGGTACTCCCTGACCGCAATCCACGGGTGGCGCAGTCGGACAATTAACCTCAAAACCTAAGAAAGACTGCCAGTGGTTTGACCAGACTGAGCCACGGGACCGGGTCACCGCCACGGAGACTACAGACCCCAGAGACCCGGCACCGGGTATCCCACACACGTGTACACACGGCCCAGGGGGCGCGTCACATGCAGTACAGCATATTAAAAACATAAGTCCCATTATTGGGGAGTGGGTCTCCCATAGTATTTGCTTATGCCTTGCAGGCAAAAGCTGCCAAAAATTAGGACGGAGCAACTTGCAATGCCCCTTAAAAGAGCCATGCAGTACAGCATATTACAAACATATGTCCCGTTATTGGGGAGTGGGTGTCCCATAGTATTTGCTTATGCCTTGCAAGCAAAAGCTGCCAAAAATTAGGACAGAGCAACTTGCAATGCCCCTTACAAGAGCCCTGCATTACAGCATATTACAAACATAAGTCCCATTATTGGGGAGTGGGTGTCCCATAGTATTTGCTTATGCCTTGCAAGCAAAAGCTGCCAAAAATTAGGACGGAGCAACTTGCAATGCCCCTTACAAGAGCCATGCAGTACAGCATATTACAAACATAAGTCCCATTATTGGGGAGTGGGTGTCCCATAGTATTTGCTTATGCCGGGCAAGCAAAAGCTGCCAAAAATAAGGACGGAGGAACTTGCAATTCTGGCACCCTGGTGGTATAGTGGTGGTGGAGGCTGAGGATAAGGAGAAGAAGATAAAACAGCCAAAACAAGGAAGCATATACCCATGTGTGGGTGTGAAGCGGTGCATGTGAATACACCTCCCGAAATAACACAGTGGATTTGACTTTATGTTACTCTGCTGTCATTTGGTGGTGATGAGAAGTCTGGCCCAATCCAGCCCTTGTTCATTTTGATAAGGGTCAGTTTGTCAGCAGTGTCAGTTGACAGGCGAGTGCGCTTATCAGTTATAATTCCCCCAGCGGCAATAAAAACACGCTCCGATATCACGCTAGAGGCAGGGCAGGACAGGACCTCCAAGGCGTACAGAGCGAGTTCATTCCAAGTGTCTAGCTTGGATACCCAATAATTAAAAGGCACAGAGGAATCACGGAGGACGCTGGTACGATCGGCAAGGTACTCCCTCACCATCTTTTGAAACTTTCCACTCCTTGTGAGAGTACCCCGCGCCTCAGGGCCTGTAAGCTGGGCGGGTGTCAGAAAACTGTCCCAGAACATTGACAGTGTTCCCCTGCCTCTGCTGGATTATAGTTGCATCTCTCTCGCCTGTACGCCTTGGTTGGGCAACGAACTGTGACCTCTGCTGCTAGCGTGTTCAGATGGGAATTTTTTTAAGAGTTCTGCAGCAAGAGCCTTCTGGTATTGCCCCATTTTTGTAGACCTCTCCACCTCAGGAATAAGAGAGTGAAAGTTCTCCTTGTAGCGGGGGCCTACAAGTGTCACCAAGCAGTAATGACTGTCACCCAACATTTTGACAACGCGAGGGTCACGGTTAAGGCAGTGTAACATAAAGTCAGCCATGCGTGCCAGACTGGTAATGGCAAGATTTCCGTGTCCACACCAAGATGACAACTGACCATGCTCTCCTCCTCCTCCTCCTCTTCCTCCTCCCCCCTGTCCTCAGGCCACCCACGCTGAACCGACGGTATGACACTTGTACAGGTACTACGGTCTACAAAGCATGATAGCAGCTCCTGTTCTTCCTCCTCCTCCTCCTCCTCTCCCTCATTGTCCCCCAATGCACGTTGGGATGAGATGAGGCTGGGCTGTGTGTAATCTCCCGCTACTGCTTCTTGATCCATCTCATCATACTCTGGCTGCAATGCCTCCTCTTTAATTCCCTGCAGAGAGCGTTGCAAAAGACAGACCAGTGGGATGCTGACACTAATGATGGCGTCATCGCCACTCACCATCTTGGAGGCCTCCTCAAAGTTTGGCAGGATGGTACATAAGTCAGACATCCAGGTCCACTCCTGAGGTCTTATGTGTAGAGTCTGACCTGAATATCGACGGCCTTGTTGCAGCTGGTACTCCACAACTGCTCTCTTCTGCTCACAAATCCTTTGCAACATGTGGAGAGTAGAGTTCCAACGTGTGGGGACATCACACACCAGTCGGTGTGCCGGAAGCTGCAAACGCTGCTGCAACACAGCAAGGGAGGCGGAAGCTGTAGCCGACTTGCGAAAATGATCTGACAGGTGGCGTACTTTCACTAGCAGATCTGGCAACTCGGGGTACGATTTAAGAAACCGCTGAACCACAAGGTTAAGCACATGAGCCAGGCATGGTACGTGTGAGATCTCACCTCACCTCAGAGCTGCCACCAGGTTACGGCCATTGTCACACACGACCATGCCGGGATGTAGGTTCAGCTTTCTCAGCCACAGATCTGCCTGCTCTTTCACAGCTGTCCACAACTCACAAGCAGTGTGAGGTTTATCACCTAAGCTTATGAGTTTCAGCACAGCCTGTTGCCGCTTGGCGGAGGCAGTACTGCAATGCTTCCAGCTTGTAACTGATGTGGTGATATCTGAGATGGAGGCTGAACATGAGGAGGAGGAGGAGGAGGATGCGCAGGAGCTGTACACTGTGGGGGCAACTCTGACTGACATAGGGCCCGCAATCCTCGGTGTGGGGAGTATGTGTTCCGTCCCAAGGTCTGACTGGGTCCCGACTTCCACTATGTTTACCCAGTGTGCCGTCAGAGAGATGTACCATCCCTGGCCACAAGCCCTTGTCCACGTGTCCATTGTCAGGTGGACTCTCCCAGTAACTGCATTGTTGTGGGCACGGCAGATGCTTTGGGACACGTGCTTGTGTAGTGCGGGGATGGCACACCCGGCAAAATAGTGTCGGCTGGGGAACGAGTACCTAGGGACGGCCACCGCCATAAGATTGCGAAGGATTCCGTCTCCACCAGCCTAAAAGGCAGCATTTCCAACGCAAGCAGTTGTGAAATGTGCTAATTTAGTACTGTCACGCTGTCTCTGTATACTGGAGGTAGGGGGCCTAAGCTGACCCTAAGCTGGGGCCCTGACTAGTCCCTCAACCTGGAGGTACTGTTAAAGGTACAGAGGTCCAGGCCGCCAGCGTAACCCCTACCTCCTGAGGATCCCTGCACCTAAGTAATCTAGTCCTGAGAAGGACCCCGATCACAACAAAAGGGGACAAGTAATAATATGCCCACACACAGTACTTAGACGAACGAGACAGTACAAGGGAAAAACCAAAACCACCTTGCATACAACAACTACACAACTACAACAGAGGGAACACCAACGGGAAAGGAGATAAATGATAAAGCGAGGAAGGGAAAAAACACTCCAAATACACTTATCTCAGAAACTCCAAACACCACGATCCGCTCTGTTAGTCTGAATGAAATGCTTTCACCGACACTTCCCAAACAGACCAGCAGGCATTTGAAGGAGTCTCACTACAGCAGTATTGATTGCAGCTGGGCGAGGCTGGACCTCGTCTAGCACAGAGAGAGAGAGAATTAACTCCCTCACTGCCGAAAAACACAAAGCACCAACAAGTCAGCTGCGAGAAGTCAGGCTGTGTACTCGTGACGATCTTCGTGGCGACACACCCGTGACAAGTACTGTGACCTGTGGGGCATTAGCTGCGAATTTACGCTTTCGTTCAAAGGTCTGGGATATGGACAATTGAACGCTGCAGTGGGACGTGTACGTGGACGTTGATGCTGTTTCTTGAGAAACTGCCATAACAAGTAAAGACTGAGAGGAGGGGGCATCTTTACATGCAGTATGGACAGGGGATTGCCTTGCACACACAACAGGGGGTTCTGTTGCACACACAACAGTGGAAGAAGCAGTGGTGACACCCGCTAACACTGGTCGTGGACCCTGGGTTTCGCCCCACAAAGTCGGGTGCTTTGCTGCCATGAGCCTGATCAAGCTGGTGGTGGTCAGGCTGGTAGTTTTGTCACCCCTGCTGATGCTGGCATTGCAGGTGGAACATATGGCCTTTTTGGGGTTATCAGCAGAGTCTTTAAAAAAATTCCAGACTCTGGAAGACCTACCGCTTGTACTGGCAACGTCCCTCGTGTTGGTGTTACGGGGAACGGTTACATGCCTTCTGTCTGCGGCCACCAGACTGCTTCTTCCTGCCTGTTGGGGTACTCTGCCTCCCTCCCCCTGTGTGCTGCTGGCCTCACTCTGCATGTGCACCTTCCACGTTGGGTCAGTTACTAGATCATCCACCACCTCCTCCTCTTCCACTTGCGCACCACGATCCTCATCCTCACTTCCTGGCAATTGTGTCTCGTCATCGTCCACCTCTTGTGACAGATTGCCAACGTCGACTTCCTGTGGCCGTGGCTGTTCAAATATTTGGGCATCGCTACATGGGATCTCCTCTTCCACCACTTCAAGCGTATCAGGCGAGGGACCCAAATATGGAAATGGACCAGTGAACAGCTCTTCAGAGTGTCCAAGTGTGGGATCACTTGCCGTCTGACGACACTCGGCATGGTGGGAGGAAGGTGCATCAGGGTGAGGAGGAGTATGCGGTCGAGACTCACGGCTACTAAGAGTTGACCGTGTGGAAGACAGACCGGAGGTGGTGGTGCCCAGGTAACTGGAAGTATTATCTGCTATCCAATTAATAACCTGTTCACACTGATCAGTTCTCAAAACTGGTGTTGTTCTGTGCTTCCCTAGTAATTCGGTCAAGAAGTGGGAGCGAGAAGATGTGGCTGTTGGTTGTGGCACATTTTCACCTTGGCCACGGCCCCGTCCTCTGCACGAACCATCTCTAGAACGTCCACTTCCGCGTCCCTTGCCACGCGCCTTGCCCGTTGTAAATGAAGTAAAATAGCTTACACTTGCACTATCAATGGAAAAAGGGTAATAAAGAGTCGATTAGAACCGTGGAAGAGGAAAACCACAGTTATTGTTTACTGGGGTATACCACACTTTTTTAAATAGAGATATTTGCGGCTGAACAGTGAGCGACACACTCAAAGTGCTTTTTTTTAAGATACCAAAGGCCCAAAACTGGATAGTACAGCGATTTGACCCGTGGAAATGCGAAACGACACTGGGATGTAGGGCCTACAGTACACAAGACTATTTTCAACAGATATATTTTTGCGTCACAACAGTCAGGAGACACTACTGTTTTTCTTTACGGAAAATATACCAAAACCTGGATAATAGAGATTTTTTACCGTGGGATGGCAAAACCACAGTTATTGTTTATTGGGGTATACCATACTTTTTTAAATAGAGATATTTGCGGCTGAACAGTGAGCGACACACTCAAACTGCATTTTTTTTAGATACCAAAGGCCCAAAACTGGATAGTACAGCGATTTGACCCGTGGAACTGCGAAACCACACTGGGATGTCGGGCCTACACAAGACTATTTTCAACAGATATATTTTTGTGTCACAACAGTCAGGAGACACTACTGTTTTTCTTTACGGAAAAAACTACCAAAAGCTGAATAATAGAGATTTTTTACCGTGGGATGGCAAAACCATAGTTATTGTTTACTGGGGTATACCACACTTTTTTAAATACAGATATTGGCGGCTGAACAGTGAGCGACACACTTAAACTGCTTTTTTTTTAGATACCAAAGGCCCAAAACTGGATAGTACAGCGATTTGACCCGTGGAACTGCGAAACCACACTAGGATGTCGGGCCTACACAAGACTATTTTCAACAGATATATTTTTCTGTCACAACAGTCAGGAAACACTACTGTTTTTCTTTACGGAAATAACTACCAAAAGCTGAATAATAGAGATTTTTTACCATGGGATGGCAAAACCACAGTTATTGTTTACTGGGGTATACCACACTTTTTTAAATAGAGATATTTGCAGCTCAACAGTGAGCGACACACTTAAACTGCTTTTTTTTTTAGATACCAAAGGACCAAAACTGGATAGTACAGCGATTTGACCCGTGGAACTGCGAAACCACTCTGGGATGTCGAGCCTATACAAGACTATTTTCAACAGATATATTTTTGCGTCACAACAGTCAGGAGTCACTACTGTTTTTCTTTATGGAAAATATACCAAAACCTGAATAATAGAGATTTTTTACCGTGGGATGGCAAAACCACAGTTATTGTTTACTGGGGTATACCACACTTTTTTAAATAGAGATATTTGCGGCTGAACAGTGAGCGACACACTCAAACTGCTTTTTTTTTAGATACCAAAGTCCCAAAACTGGATAGTACAGCGATTTGACCCATGGAACTGCGAAACCACACTGGGATGTCGGGCCTACACAAGACTATTTTCAACAGATATATTTTTGTGTCACAACAGTCAGGAGACACTACTGTTTTTCTTTACGGAAAATATACCAAAACCTGAATAATAGAGATTTTTTACTGTGGGATGGCAAAACCACAGTTATTGTTTACTGGGGTATACCAGACTTTTTTAAATATATAAATTTGCAGCTGAACAGTGAGCGACACATTCAAACAGTTTTTTTTTTAGATACAAATGGCCCAAAATGGATAATACAGAGGTTTGAACACTTCTGTTTCTCTAGCCTACACCAGACTATTTTCAACAGTTATATTTGTGTCTGAAAAATCAGAGACACGCTTTTTTTTTGGGGGGGGGGGACACGCCAAATGGTTAATAAGACGGGTATTTGTACAGTGTGAAGGAGGAAGAAAAAAGGACGATTTAGATAAAAATAAAGGATTTTTCCTGGCCCCCGACACCTGGTGCTAAGTCCAGCAATTTCAGCAACAGTAGCACACAGGACTGTATTGCAGCGTTTGCTGGTATAACCACTGTGTCTCCTATACAGCCTGCCTTCCTGGTATCTGGGATGGATATTAGCCCTGAAAAGGACTGTTTGTTTGTTCTGGCAGCCTTTACAGACCCTACACTAACTATTTTGCAGTTTATATCTCTCCCTAAATCAGCAGCGCTGTCCCTACACTGTCTAACCTGGAGCGACTGTGTCCAAGATGGCGGCGCCTGGTTTTAAATACTCGAGGTGACGCTGTGCGGCCAGCCAATCACTGTAATGCCCACAACCAACATGGCTTCAGCATTACATTGACTGGCTGGCAATCCCTGCATGTTCATTGGCTCTGTAAAGAGCGCCAAACATGCAGGGCGGAGACCCGAGCTCCCGCCCGAGTAACCCGGAAATGCTCGGTGCTCGCTGAACATCCCGAGTAGCGTGATGCTCGGGCGAGTACCGAGCAGTGTCGAGCATGTTCGCTCAACACTAGTGAAGATGTGTCTGATACAGGAGCGGGTTCCTTAAAAAATGGAAGAGGACCAGAAGGGAGCTGTAGTGGTAGGAACATGTGAGAGCTGAGTATGATGTTTTATTTTTTTTTTACCCCTTCATCGCACATCCATTTATTATGTTTAGAATTTCCAAACCAAATGCAAGTGAATCTACCAAATTTAAATTCTGCAGAGTCACTCATCTCTTTACATGATGTTTTTGCATATGTTCTAGCTCATGGCACAAATAAAAACAGGACAAGTTTATTGAAGTATTAATATACAGTAGAGTGTACCTATTTATGCCACATTTGGTGCATCCTTAAAACTAAACAATTTTTGTTATGGGTTTTATTTCTTCAATATGCTGGCAGTAAATTTTCCAGTGTCAGCTTTCTGGCTAAAAATTAAATATTTAAAGTTTAAATATATTGCAAAAATACTGTAATGCATAAATATTTGACAATCCTTGTTCAGGATTAAAGTGTTATTATCGTTTTACTTTTTATTTTCTAAATCAATATTACACATGAAAATAAGAAACTTTGTAATATATCTTATCAGAGAAATCTGCTTTTTTGCCCATCATGACAGATCATTCATTTTCAAAATTCTCAATTCTCGGATAAAATATGTATTCAGAGATGACAGATTTTTACATTACTATGATATGAAATAGCAGTTGGTGCTGATAAGATTGTATCTAGAAGGCAGGACATGAGGGGGGAGGAGGATAGAGAAGAAGAACTCTTAAGGCCCCATCACACTTAGCGACGCTACAGCGATCCCGACAACGATGCGACCTGTCACAGATCGTTGCTGCATCGCTATTTGGTCGCTGGTGAGATGTCAAACAGTCAGATCTTCCCAACGACGCAGCAGCGATGCAGCGACCCGTAATGATCTGTATAACGATACACGCCTATGTGTTTCTGTGTCTGAGTCGTCAACAAGGTCGTTGGTAAAGTGTCAAACACAGCGATACATGCTACCCAGCGGGGCCTCAACGATCAAAGAAATGTCCAGACTATTACGACACGACCAGCGATCTCACAGCAGGGGCCTGGTCGCTGCTAAGTGTCAAACATAGCGAGATCGCTACTGAGGTCGCTGTTGCGTCACAAAACAGCAGCGATCTCGCTAGCGATCTCGCTTAGTGTGATGGGGGCTTTACCTGATCTCATCTCCATAGAATCTTATCAGTGGCCACTGTCATCTCCTATCTTAGTAATGTAATAATTAGTGTTGAGCAAGCACTAAAATGCTCGGGTTCTCGAAGCTCGGGCTGAGCTCACTGTGATACTCGGGTGCTCGACCCGAGCAACGAGCCCAATGTTAGTCTATGGGAGACCCGAGCATTTTTGCGGCGGCACCCCCGGCAGTCTGTAGAAAGCCTAAAAATTGCCCAAAACGATAGTGACAGTCCTCAAATGACATGGGGACAACATGAGGATCGCCCCAGGAAGCATTTCCGACCCCCAGGTCAATGCTGTCAACAACGTGGTCAGAGGTATTAAGCCACTTTTACGGGCTCACAATAAAACGTTCAAAAACGAAGAGATGTGGAGGTCACAGTAGCCTAACAAGACAGTTTTAATGCCCCCTTGGAAGAGACGTGGAGGTCACAGTGGAATAAAAAGACAATATCAATGCCCCTTGGAAGAGTGGTGGAGGTCGCAGTAGCTTAACAAGACAGTCTTAATGCCCCTTGGAAGAGTGGTGGAGGTCGCAGTAGCATAACAAGACGGTTTTAATGCCCCTTGGAAGAGTGGTGGAGGTCGCCGTAGCTTAACAAGACGGTTTTAATGCCCCTTGAAAGAGACGTGGAGGTCACAGTGGAATAAAATGACATGATCAATGTCCCTGGGAAGAGTGGTGGAGGTCGCAGTAGCTTAACAAGACGGTTTTAATGCCCCTTGGAAGAGTGGTGGAGGTCGCAGTAGCTTAACAAGACGGTTTTAATGCCCCTTGGAAGAGTGGTGGAGGTCGCAGTAGCTTAACAAAACGGTTTTAATGCCCCTTGGAAGAGTGGTGGAGGTCGCAGTAGCTTAACAATACAGTTTTAATGCCCCTTGGAAGAGTGGTGGAGGTCACAGTAGCTAAACAAAATGGTTTTAATGCCCCTTGGAAGAGTGGTGAAGGTTGCAGTAGCTTAACGAGACGGTTTTACTGCCCCTTGGAAGAGTGGTGGAGGTCGCAGTAGCTTAACAAGACGGTTTTAATGCCCCTTGAAGAGACGTGGAGGTCACAGTGGAATAAAAAGACAATATCAATGCCCCTTGGAAGAGTGTTGGAGGTCGCAGTAGCTTAACAAGTCGGTTTTAATGCCCCTTGGAAGAGACGTGGAGGTCACAGTGGAATAAAAAGACCCAGATAAACTGGAGCAGTGGGCATTAACTAACAGAATGACTTTTAATAGGGAAAAATGCAAAGTACTACATCTGGGCAATAAAAATGAAAAAAGCATAAACAAAATTGGAGGAATAGAGCTAAGCAACAGTACATGTGAAAAAGACTTACGTATACTAATAGGTCATAGACTGAACATGAGTCAACAGTGTGATGCAGCAGCAAAAAAGGCAAATACAATTCTGGGATGTATTAACAGAAGTATACAGTCTAGATCACGTGAAGTCATTATCGCACTTTTCTCCTCTTTGGTCAGACCTCATCTGGAATACTGCGTCCAGTTTTTGGCACCACATTTTAAAAAAGACATTGACAAACTGGAGCAAGTTCAGAGAAGAGCGAACAGAATGGTGACCAGTCTGCAAACCATGTCCTATGAGGAATGGTTACAGGATTTGGGAATGTTTAGCTTGCAAAAAAGAAGACTCAGAGGAAACTTAATAGCTGTCTACAAATATCTCAAGGGCTGTCACATTGAAGAAGGATCATCTTTATTCTAATTTGCACAAGAAAAGACTAGAAGCAATGGGATGAAACTGAATGGGAGGAGACACAGATTAGATATTAGAAAAAACTTTTTGACAGTTAGGGTGATCAATGAGTGGAACAGGCTGCCACGAGATGTGGTGAGTTCCCCTTCAATGGACGTCTTCAAACAGAGGCTGGACAGACATCTGTCTGAGATGATATAGTGAATCCTGCTTTGAGCAGGGGTTTGGACCAGATGACACAGGAGGTCCCCTCCAACTCTACCATTCTATGATTCTATGATTCTATGATTCTATGACAATATTAATGGCCCTTGGAAGAGTGGTGGAGGTCGCAGTAGCTTAACAAGACAGTTTTAATGCCCCTTGGAAGAGTGGTGGAGGTCGCAGTAGCTTAACAAGACGGTTTTAATGTCCCTTGGAAGAGATGTGGAGGTCACAGTGGAATAAAAAGACAATATCAATGCCCCTTCGAAGAGTGGTGGAGGTCGAAGTAGCTTAGCAAGACGGTTTTAATGCCCTTTGGAAGAGTGGTGGAGGTCGCAGTAGCTTAACAAGATGGTTTTAATGCCCCTTGGAAGAGACGTGGAGGTCACAGTGGAATAAAAAGACTATATCAATGCCCCTTGGAAGAGTGGTGGAGGTCGCCGTAGCTTAACAAGACGGTTTTAATGCCCCTTGGAAGAGTGGTGGAGGTCGCAGTAGCTTAACAAGATGGTTTTAATGCCCCTTGGAAGAGACATGAAGGTCACAGTGGAATAAAAAGACAATATCAATGCACCTTGGAAGAGTGTTGGAGGTCGCAGTAGCTTAGCAATACAGTTTTAATGCCCCTTGGAAGAGTGGTGGAGGTCGCAGTAGCTTAACAAGACGGTTTTAATGTCCCTTGGAAGAGATGTGGAGGTCACAGTGGAATAAAAAGACAATATCAATGCCCCTTGGAGGACTGGTGGAGGTCGAAGTAGCTTAACAAGACGGTTTTAATGCCCTTTGGAAGAGTGGTGGAGGTCGCAGTAGCTTAACAAGACGGTTTTAATGCCCCTTGGAAGAGACGTGGAGGTCACAGTGGAATAAAAAGACTATATCAATGCCCCTTGGAAGAGTGGTGGAGGTCGCCGTAGCTTAACAAGACGGTTTTAATGCCCCTTGGAAGAGTGGTGGGGGTCGCAGTAGCTTAACAAGACGGTTTTAATGCCCCTTGGAAGAGTGCTGGAGGTCGCAGTAGCTTAACAAGACGGTTTTAATGCCCCTTGGAAGAGAGGTGGAGGTCACAGTGGAAAAAAAAGACAATATCAATGCCCCTTGGAAGAGTGGTGGTGGTCGCAGTAGCTTAACAAGATGGTTTTAATGCTCCTTAGAAGAGAAGTGTTGGTCACAGTGGAATAAAAAGACATTATCAATGCCCCTTGGAAGAGTGGTGGAGGTTGCAGTAACTTAACAAGACTATTTTAATGCCCCTTACAAGAGCCATGCAGTACAGTATATTCAAAACATTATTCCCATTATTGGGGAGTGGGTCTCCCATAATCTTTGCCTATGCCTTCCAAGCAAAAGCTGCCAAAAATTAGGACGGAGGAACTTGCAATGCTTGTAAACAAGAGCCATGTAGTAAAGCATGTTCAAAACATTATTCCCATTATTGGGGAGTGGGTCTCCCATAGTCTTTGCCTATGCCTTCAAAGCAAAAGCTGCCAAAAATTAAAACGGAGGAACTTGCAATGCTGGCAAACAAGAGCCATGCAGTACAGCATATTCAAAACATTATTCCCATTATTGGGGAGTGGGTCTCCCATAGTCTTTGCCTATACCTTTCAAGAAAAAGCTGCCAAAAATTAGGACGGAGGAATTTGCAATGCTGGCAAACAAGAGCCATGCAGTACAGCATATTCAAAACATTATTCCCATTATTGGGGAGTGGGTCTCCCATAGTCTTTGCCTATACCTTCCAAGAAAAAGCTGCCAAAAATTAGGACGGAGGAACTTGCAATGCTGGCAAACAAAAGCCATGCAGTACAGCATATTCAAAACATTATTCCCATTATTGGGAGTGGGTCTCCCATAGTCTTTGCCTATGCCTTCCAAGCAAAAGCTGCCAAAAATTAGGACGGAGGAACTTGCAATGCTGGCAACACAGACCACGGTCACACTGGTAGTATAGTGGTGGTGGAGGCTGAGGATAAGGAGAAGAGCAAAATACAGCCGAAATGAGGAAGCGTATACCCATGTGTGGGTTTGAAGCGGTGCATGGGAATACACCACCCGAAATAACACAGTGGATTTGACTTTATGTTACTCTGCTGTCATTTGGTGGTGATGAGAAGTCTGGCTCAATCCAGCCCTTGTTCATTTTGATAAGGATCAGCTTGTCAGCATTGTCAGTTAACAGGCGAGTGCGCTTATCAGTTATAATTCCCCCAGCGGCACTAAAAACACGCTCCGATAACACGCTAGCAGCAGGGCAGGCCAGGACCTCCAAGGCGTACAGAGCGAGTTCATTCCAAGTGTCCAGCTTGGATACCCAATAATTAAAAGGCATAGAGGAATCACGGAGGACGCTGGTACGGTCGGCAAGGTACTCCCTCACCATCTTTTGAAACTTTCCACTCCTTGTGAGAGTACCCCACACCTCAGGGCCTGCAAGCTGTGCGGGTCTCAGAAAACTGTCCCAGAATGGTGACAGTGTTCCCCTGCCTCTGTTGGATCGGAGTTGCGTCTTTCTCGCCTGTACGCTTTGGTTGGTCAACGAACTGTGACCTCTGCCGCTAGCGTGTTCAGATGGGAATTTTTTTAACAGTTCTGCAGCAAGGGCCTTCTGGTACTGCCACATTTTGCAGACCTCTCCACCTCAGGAATAAGAGAGTGAAAGTTCTCCTTGTAGCGGGGGTCTAAAAGTGTCACCAACCAGTAATGACTGTCACCCAACATTTTGACAACGCCAGGGTCACGGTAAAGGCAGCGTAACATAAAGTCAGCCATGCGTGCCAGACTGGTAACGGACAAGACTTTCGTGTCCTCACCAAGATGACGACTGACCATGCTCTCCTCCTCCTCCTCCTCCTCCCCCCTGTCCTCAGGCCACCCACGCTGAACCGACGGTATGACAGTTGTTCAGGTACTAATGTCTACAGCGCATGATACCAGCTCCTGTTCTTCCTCATCCTCCTCCTTCTCCTCTCCCTCATTGTTCTCCAATGCACGTTGGGATGAGATGAGGCTGGGCTGTGTGTAATCGCCCGTTACGGCATCTTGATCCATCTCATCATACTATGGCTGCAATGCCACCTGGTTACGGCCATTGTCACACACGACCATGCCTGGATGTAGGTTCAGTGATCTCAGCCACAGATTTGCCTGCTCTTTCACAGCTGTCCACAACTCACAGGCAGTGTGAGGTTTCTCACCTAAGCTTATGAGTTTCAGCACAGCCTGTTGCAGCTTGGCTGAGGCAGTACTGCCGTGCTTCCAGCTTGTAACTGATGTGGTGATATCTGAGATGGAGGCTGAACATGAGGAGGAGGAGGAGGAGGAGGATGCGCAGGAGCTGTACACTGTGGGGGCAACTCTGACTGACATAGGGCCCGCAATCCTCTGTGTGGGGAGGATGTGTTCCGTCCCAAGGTCCGACTGGGTCCCGGCTTCCATTATGTTTACCCAGTGTTCCGTCAGGGAGATGTACCGTCCCTGGCCACAAGCACTTGTCCACGTGTCCGTTGTCAGGTGGACTCTCCCAGTAATTGCGTTGTTGAGGGCACAGCAGATGTTTTGGGACATGTGCTTGTGTATTGCGGGGATGGCACACCGGGCAAAATAGTGCCGGCTGGGGACCGAGTACCAAGGGACGGCCACCGCCATAAGGTTGCAGAAGGATTCCGTATCCACAAGCCTAAAAGGCAGAATTTCCAATGCAAGCAGTCGTGAAATGTGCGAATTTTGAACTGTGGCCTGTGGGGCGTTTGCTGCGAATTTGCGCTTTTGTTCAAAGGTCTGGGATATGGACAATTGAACGCTGCCGTGGGACGTGGACGTGGATGTTGATGCTGTTTCTTGAGAAACTGCCACAACAAGTGAAGACTGAGAGGAAGGGGCATCTTTGCATGCAGTATGGACAGGGGATTGCCTTGCACGCACAACAGGGGGTTCTCTTACATGCACAACAGCGGAAGAAGCAGTGGTGACACCCGCTGACACTGGTCGTGGACCCTGCGGTTCGCCAAACAAAGTCGGGTGCTTTGCTGACATGTGCCTGATCATGTTGGTGGTGGTCAGGTTGGTAGCTTTGTCACCCCTGCTAATGCTGGCATGGCAGGTGGTACAAATGGCCTTTATGGGGTTATCAGCAGAGTCTTTAAAACAATTCCAGACTCTGGAAGACCTACCGGTTGTACTGGCAACGTCCCTCGAGTTGGTGTTACGGGGAACTGTTGCCCGCTTTCTGTGTGCAGCCACCACACTGCTTCTTCCTGCCTGTTGGGGTTCTCTGCCTCCCTCCCCCTGTGTGCTGCTGGCCTCGCTCTGCGTGTCCTCCTGCCACCTTGGGTTAGTTACTAGATCATCCACCACCTCCTCCTCTTCCACTTGCGCACCACGATCCTCCTCCTCATTTCATGGCAATTGTGTCTCGTCATCGTCCACCTCTTGTGACAAATTGCCAGCGTCGCCTTCCTGTGGCCGTGGCTGTTCAAATATTTGGGCATCGCTACATGGAATCTCCTCTTCCACCACTTCAGCTGGAGCAGGCGAGGGGCACAAATCTGGAAATGGACCAGTGAACAGTTCTTCAGAATGTCCAACTGTGGGATCAGTTGCTGTCTGACGACACTCGGCATGGTGGGAGTAAGGAGCATCAGGGTGAGGAGAAGTATGTGGTCGAGACTCACGGCTACTAAAACTTGACCGTGTGGAAGACAGACCGGAGGTGGTGGTGCCCAGGTAACTGGAAGTATTATCTGCTATCCAATTAATAACCTGTTCACACTGATCAGTTCGCAATACTGGTGTTGTAGTGTGCTTCCCTAGTAATTCGGTCAAGAAGTGGGAGCGAGACGATGTGGCTGTTGGTTGTGGCACATTTTCACCTTGGCCACGGCCCCGTCCTCTACTGGCACCATCACCAGAATGTCCAGTTCCACGTCCCTTGCCACGCGCCTTGCCCATTGTAAATGAAGTAAAATAGCTTACACTCGCACTATCAATGGCAAAAGGGTAATAAAAAGGAGATTAGAACTGTGGAAGAGGAAAACCACAGTGCTATTTCTCTGGCCTACACCAGAATCTTTTAAAAGATGTATTTGTGTCTGAACAGTCAGGGAGACACTATTACTGTTTTTTATATGTAAAAAAGGCCAAGAGCTAGATAATACTGAGATTTGAACCGTGGAACTGCAAAACCAAACTTCTAGTTATCTGGCATACACCAGAATATTTTAAACAGATATATTTGTGTCTGAACAGTCAGGGAGACACTATTAATGTTTTTTTATGTAAAAAAGGTGAAAAGCTGGATAATACAGAGATTTGAACCGTGGAACTGCAAAACCAAGCTTCTAGTTATCTGGCCTACACCAGAATATTTTAAACAGATATATTTGTGTCTGAACAGTCAGGGAGACACTATTACTGTTTTTTTTATGTAAAAAAGGCCAAAATCTGGATAATACAGAGATTTGAAACATGGAACTGCAAAACCAAACTTCTAGTTATCTGGCCTACACCAGAATAATTTAAACAGATATATTTGTGTCTGAACAGTCAGGGAGACATTATTACTGTTTTTTTATGTAAAAAAGGCCAAAAGCTGGATGATACAGAGATTTGAACCGTGGAACTGCAGAACCAAACTTCTAGTTATCTGGCCTACACCAGAATATTTTAAACAGATATGTTTGTGTCTGAACAGTCAGGGAGACACTATTACTGTTTTTTTTTATGTAAAAAAGGCCAAAACCTGAATAATGCAGAGATTTGAACCGTGGAACTGCAAAACCAAACTTCTAGTTATCTGGCCTACACCAGAATATTTTAAATAGATATATTTGTGTCTGAGCAGTCAGGGAGACACTATTACTGTTTTTTTATGTAAAAAAGGCCAAAAGCTGGATAATACAGAGATTTGAACCATGGAACTGCAAAACCAAACTTCTAGTTATCTGGCCTACACCAGAATATTTTAAACAGATATATTTGTGTCTGAACAGTCAGGGAGACACTATTACTGTTTTTTTTAATGTAAAAAAGGCTGAAAGCTGGATAATACAGAGATTTGAACCGTGGAACTGCAAACCAAACTTCTAGTTATCTGGCCTATACCAAAATCTTTTAAACAGATATATTTGTGTCTGAACAGTCAGGGAGACACTATTACTGTTTTTTTATGTAAAAAAGGCCAAAAGCTGGATAATACTGAGATTTTAACCATGGAACTGCAAAGCCACAATTATAGTTATGTGGCCTACACTAGAATATTTTAAACAGATATATTGGTGTCTGAACAGTCACAGACACACTCTATTTTTTTTTTTTGGGGGGGGGGTATACCAAAATATTAATAAGACGCGTATTTGTACAGTCTGACTGAGGAAAAAAAAATACAGGATTTAGATGAACTAAAAAGGATTTTTCCAGGCCCCTGAGACCGGGGGATAAGTCTAGCAATTTGACTAGCAGGAGCACACAGGACTATAATGCACTGTTTGTTGGTATAACCACTGCATCTCCTGTACAGCCTGCCTGCCTTCCTGCCTGATAACTGGGATGGATATTAGTCCTGAGAAGGACTGTTTGTTTGATTTGGCAGCCTTTAGAGACCCTACACTAACTATTTCGCACTATATATCTCTCCCTAACTCAGCAGCACTCTCCCTACACTGTCTGATCCCGGGCGACTGTGTCCAAGATGGTGGTGCCTGGTTTTAAATACTCGAGGTGACACTGTGCGGCCAGTCAATCACTGTAATGCCCACAAACAAAATGACTGCGTCATTACAATGACTGGCTGGCAATCCCTGCATGTTCATTGGCTCTGTAAAGACCGCCAAACGTGCAGGGCGGACCCCCGAGATACCGCCCGACTAACCCGGAAATGCTCGGTACTCGCAGAACATCCCGAGTAGCGAGATGCTCGGGTGAGTACCGAGCAGTGTCGAGCATGCTCGCTCAACACTAGTAATAATTAGTGTTGAGCGAGTATGTTCTGTTCCGAGTATGCTCGGGCCGAGCTCCGAGTATTTACAGCTGCTCAGTGATATGTTTGAATCGCTCCCGTGTGCATGATTTGCAACTGTTTGACAGCTTTATTACATGTGAGGAATGTGTAAGAAATAGACATTCTTCACATGTAATAAAGCTGTCAAACAGTCACAAATCATGCACACGGGAGCGATTCAAACACATCACCGAGCAGCTGTAAATACTCGGAGCTCGGCCCGAGCAAACCCGAAAGGGTTAACAGAACATACTCGCTCAACACTAGTAATAATCTGTATTCACTGAATGAATGTTTTACCCCAGAATTGAGAATTTTGATAATGAATGATCAGTTCAGGAGGAGAAAGAAGCAGATTTCTCTGATCAGATATAATACAAAGTTGCTTAATTTCATATGTACTATTGATTTATAAAATAAAAAATAAAATGAGTTACTAATTAATCCTGAACCAGGATTGTCAAATATGTATGCATTGCTGTATTTTTGCAACGTATTTAAAATTCCTATTACGGTATATACTGAATTCTGAAGTGAAAGTCATATTGCTTTTGTTATTATCCCCAAGAGTGTCATCAAGTTTGTTCTGTTTGGAGAACAAGTAATCAAATATTGTTCTAGAGTTAGCAACATTTTCACTGTACTAAGGCATTTCCTACTGTAACCTCTTTGATATAGTCTTTAATCAATGTTTTTACATTCATGTTTAAAATCTTTTTACAGCCTGCTTTCTTAGCTATAATATATTCCTGATAGGAAGTTTTTTTTTAAGTGTCAGAGAGAGGAGCAGCAGCAAGAGGCCTTATTTTTTTTCGTATGCATAAACAAAATGGATATAACTAGTGATGAGTGAGTATGTTCGGTTAACCCTTTCGGCAAGTATGCTCGGGTGAGTACCGAGTATCTTCAGTGTACTCGGTGATATGTTAGAATCAGTCCCGTGTGCATGATTTGCGACTGTTTGACAGCTTTAGTACATGTGAGGAATGCTTAAAAAACAAGCATTCCTCACATGAATTAAAGCTGTCAAACAGTCGCAAATCATACACATGGGAGTGATTCAAATATATCACCGAGTACGCTGAAGATACTCGGTACTCGCCCGAGCATACTCGTCGAAAGGGTTAACCGAACATACTCGCTCATCACTAGATATAACATCAAAGTGATATTTTAAAATGAGCATTATCTTTTGGGTAATTAACCCATTCCGGGAGCAGCTGTTTTGAGGCCTCAAAGGCACATCAATTCTTTTTAAATGCTGCAGAGCAATAGTTGCTTGATTATTCTGTCCACATAGCCATATAAGGTCTTGTTTATCTTGGAGTTCAGCGGCAGAGGAGTGCTCTTCTGCCGACCTCAACGTAAAGCATTTTGATGAGGTCACCTAATTACATTGCTGACATCACTTCTGTGCCGAAGAGGAGGCAAAGACAGGAAGAAGGTAAGTGCTCCATAAAGCCAAAGAAATAGGGTACTTTTATTATAGACCATGGGGGGAAGAGGTGAGTTATTATGAGGAATCCACTTTTAGAGGACAGTATGCAGAGGGGGCAGTATGAGGTGGGGGCACATTGTGAAGAAGATGCCTAATATGGCTTTAGGAGGGGATACAGTAGAGAAATAGAGCAGCATGAGGGTAGAGTGTGGAGATTGGGACAACTTGAGGGAGAACGGCATGAAGAGTGAGCTCAGTATGTAGAGGGATCACAATGTAACATAAGTAGGGCACAAAGGGGGTCAAGTTTTGTGCCTACTGGACAGTAACACACAATTTTATTCTGCTCTCAAGTATAGAATTTCAAGGTGATTAAATTGAGAATTGCAATCCACAGTGAGAACATAATGTTTCGGTTTGTGCATAGACCTTCCTCAGATACCTGGATTGCACTCAAAGAACAAGTACAAAAGGTTGCTTATGGAAGGCTTTAGTAGCATAAAGGGCATTATGGTCGTGAAGGAACTCTGGTCTTAACAAAGAAGAATTTGCGAAAGGACCAACAGACACTGGTCTAGTAGCAAGGTCAGCAGGGTTAAGATGGGATGGAATATACTGCCATTGCTCAGTTTTAGAATATTTATTGATCCTTTCAATGCAGTTACTGACATAGACATACAGTAGAAGCATTTTGTCTGGTTGTATATGTAACCCAGAACAACCTTGCTGTCTGTGTAGAATCTTGTGTCATCCATGTGAATAGCTAGTTCGCTCTGTATGAAGTCTGCAATCTCTATGGTTAGTACAGTACACTCAAGTCTGGGTATGGTGTGCTCAGGTTTAGCCAAATAGAAATCCAACATGGGCTTCATTGTTAGAGTCTATAACTACCAAATAGGCAACAGCTGCAATAGCTTCAGTAGAAGCGTCAGAGAATATATGGATCACTTTCTTTTGACTCGTACCAAGGGATGCTAGAGTGTAACAACATGGTATGTGGATCTCATCCAAGGTATAAAGAGATTCCATCCATGACTTCAACTTTAGTTCTTTGTCAGCAGGCAGTGGTGCATCCCAGTCCTTAATGGACTCTGAGAGTTGTCTTAGCAAAAGCTTGCCTTGCATAGTCAAGATTAAAACAAATCCGAGTGGACCATATAGACTTTTCACCACTGACAGAACCGTATGTCTAGTAAATGGTTTTTCTGGGCCACTAATCTGAAAGCTGAAGGAGTCTTTTAACATGTTCCACCTTAAGCACAGACATCTCTGTACTGGTGGATTGTCTGAGCTTAGATTCAAGTCCCTGAATTCTGCAGCATGTTAATTAGGATGAAAGGCCTTCATGGCAACAGCACTGTTGGAGGCAATTTTATGCAATCTCAGATGAGCTTTAGAAAGCATACCTTGCGTCCGTTTGAGCAGATCTATGGCTTCTTCCAATGTGGGCAGGGATTTAAGACTGTGTTCCACGCAGAAGTCCTTTTCAACGAACAGTTGGGCATCTTTCCTGAACTCTGATTCTCCATCTGAGGCAGTCCAACGTAGCCCGTATGCAGCAACTTCAGAAGAAGGATTGTTTCCGAACACATGCACCTTCATGCGGTATTCAACCATTCCCTTGTTGGCGCCGTTGTCTCAGTGAGATAATTTCTGTGATCTTGTCTCTTGATGAAACAATGGAACATTTGTTCAATGTCAGCAGTAATAGCGACTGTCTCTTTTCTGAATATCATGAGCACTCCCAACAGGTTATTAGTTATTTTTGGGCCAGCGAGAAGAACGTCATTCAGAGTTACACCATGATGCTTGGTGCTTGAATAAAACATCACTCAGATTTGTTTAGGCTTTCTTGGATGATATACTCCAAAGGAAGGTAAATGCCAGCATTCTTCCTTCTCTTGCAAGGGTGGAGCTGGCTCTGCATGGTCATTGTGAAATATCTTGTCCATAAAGGCTACAAAATGGTCCTTAATTTTAGACTGGTTTCTTAATGTTCTCTGCAGTGAGATGAATCTGGATAAGGCCTATTCTCGGTTGTTAAGAAGCTTAGCCCTTGTAGTCTTGAAGGGTAAGGGATCAACCCACCAGTCAGATTCATTCTTGATGAACCACTGTCCATTATTTTAATAAACTCCTTGTCTTTTATGGATAAGGCAATTTTGATGTCATCATCTTGTGTTGTGCAAAACACTATTTTCCCTAAGTCATCACCATAGGGAGTAGGAATGGTGTCAGGTTCTTGGATGAGGTCGAAGAACCTTTCTTTCACTTTGTAGTGATGAGAGCATGGTTTAAAGTGAGTTGTGTGACCATTTTGGAGTACATAAGTTTTAAAGAAGTCAACTTCAGATGCCTTGTGACTCTTATCCAGACATACATCACCCACGATTACCCAGCCTAGATCGAGTCTTTTCGCATATGGAGCATCATCTGGACCTTTGCATTGTTGACGCACCTTGTGGACCTTCATAATGTCCCTGCCAAGTAGGATTCGAATATCAGCATTCGTGTCGAGAGGAAAAATTTTGTAAGTTAGGTGCCTCTAGTGAGGATGATGAAGCACAGCTTCAGGAGTGGAAATTTCTTCTCTGCTATTAGATATCTGGTCACATTCAATTAAAGTTGGCAAAAGTATATGCATGTTCCCTTAGATTGAAGATACAATGTACCCAGAGGCTCTCCTACCAGAAATTTCAATACAACAAGAGCAGGTGTTGAGGGTGTAGGGAGCATTTTGTCCCTTTATATTGAAAATCTCAAAGAGATGCTTTGCTCATCTATTATAGCATTCTTTCTGGAGACCTTGTCGGGTTTTTCTTCCGCATAGACTTTCAACAGACATACTTTGACACAGCATTTAGGACCAGTCCCTTCTTCACATATTTCAACATACGAGGAGGAAAAAGTGGTTGCAGCTGGATCAGGAGCTTGTGGCTCCCCTCCATGATTTTGAGCAAGGTTGGATGCTACAGAAGGTTGTGAGTTGCGCGGAGCTGGCATGGGATGCATAGATGTAACATGTTTGTCACTACTGCATTCGATGCACTTAATGACAACCATACAGTCCTTAGCAAATTGGTCTGAGGAGGCACAACACTTATAACATATGCCAAGTTCTTTGAGAGTATCTCTACTCTCCTGCAAATTCTTTGACCTGAGTTCACTGCATTCCTTAAGTGGGTGAGGCCTTTTGTGGATAGGGCACATATGGTTGCTGTTCATAACTTTAGGAGCAACATCATTTGTTTTAGTGAAGGAGGGTGCAGTAAGTGGAATGTCAGTCTTTCTAATGGATACTGTGCTCCTTAACTCTACACCTTTGGTGATAATGTTATCATTCCTTGTAGATGATGATGATGATGATGATGATGAAGGTGGTGGAATAGTTTCAGTGATGTTGGAGCTGGAATCATTCTTCTTCCAAGCTTGATCACTGACAAACCTTGTAGATGATGATGATGAAGCTGGAGGAGTAGGTTCAGTGAAGTTGAATCTGGGATCATTGTTCTTCCAAGATTGATCACTGACGAAAATGGAAAAATGTGAAAAGGGAGGAAAGAACACATTATGCTCTTTTTTCATACCGTGAGCTGTGGTTTCTCTTGCATGCTGTAAGGCAACTTGGGCACTACTGGATTCACACCATGAGCAGTATGAAGGTAACTCAGTCCTAAAAGACGTGAGTCTAATTTTGCCAATTCTATTTCTGTTAGCAGGTCTCTCAGGTCTTGACATTTCAAGTTGCCTTTGTTAGATATCTTTGAGAAGGTTCGCAGTCTCTTAAATAAGGCACATTCTATGGCTTCTGAGCTGCATTAGGTTTGTTCCAGTCTCTCCCATGCTGTAATAAGTAATAAGTAATGTGCATTTGAATGGTCCACATGAACTGCCCTTATTGTCTTGATGCGCTCCGCTGATTCAGGGCCTAAACAGTTAACAGCAAATGCAGCCTTAAGGATTCTCTTAAAACTTAATTTTGACTCCTTTTAATAAAAGCATTATGGTCTCCAATGCATAACTCGATAAACATATCAAAATATATTCCTATTAAAATCAGGACATCAACTAATATACATATCAGTAATATTGAGACCTTTCTAAAGGTCCTGATAGTTAAATAACATTCATATTTATAAACTGTGATCAAAAACATTAAAGAAGGAAAATGTGTGGATCTCACCCATTTTGATTGCAGACACCATCAGGGATTATCATCCATATTCATAGATTGTCTTCCTTGGACTAATTCTACCCTGTCGGGCTTAACAAGGGCAGTATCCAAGTGTACCTTATACTTGGTCCCATAAAAACCCTTCCGACGCATTTCTTTCATCCTTCAGAGAAGTCATAAGGGGAGTATGTTTGGTATTTGGGAAGGCACAGATGTTATGAAGAATATAAGTGACTCTGTGCTTATAAAGTGCCAAAGTGCATAAAAATGCAAAAGTCTTCCAAAAAACTCACAGTGGTGAGTGCTTATTCCTGGTGGTCCGGAATGCTGCTACCACTCCTTCCAGCAAAAAGATATATGGGGAGATAACCCCCACACACCCCCTCATTAATGAAATAGGTTTGTATTCGCTCTTTTTTTGGCGTCCTACCTCATTTTCTGGGTGGAGCCTAAATCTCCGTACTAGGTTAACGTGCTTTAAAAACACCATTGCGTTTTCTCTCAGCGCTCGGTCCATTTGACCGCATTCCAAAAAGCACATATTACCGCTGTTTTTTCCCCCCTTGAAGCAATCCCCCACCGCTCACACGCAAAACCCACCCACATGTTCTCTCTCGATCACATGACTCGGCTGGATCACGTGGCCATCCTACGCCACGAGATCCTCAGTGTAGTTCTTGGCAGCACACAATTTCCGGTCATGTGCCGCCTCTCACCATGTGAATCGACTCCATCGCATGACCGCATCTCTCCGGTCATCTGATCCATCCTATCCTAATCTACTCCCCAAGCATTGCTGTCACCATAGTGATGGCATCGTGTATCTTTAATGTTCTTTTTTTATAACATTTCATTTCATGATTCTCATGCTATAGGGGAGGAATCTGGAGAGACAGTAAAGGAAAGAGACAATCAGGGAGAATATGTATCAGGGAAGACAGGCAGTTCTTCCAAATTAAATCCCATGATTCTCCCATTATACAATGATTGGAGGAGGAACTTGCAAAAATGATAAAGAGGAAAAAGAGGAAAAGTGGCCGGGGGAATTGTGGATCGGGGGAGGCAGGCAGTTCTTTTAATAAGAACATATGCTTTTTCTAAACTTGTGTCCAGCAGTAACCTCAGAACATACATCTATATATTTTTTTATGCATATTGGATAGTCTCCCTTTTTAGTAGGGAAAATTGGAAATATAATAATAAATACTAGCTCCAAAGGGCGTTAAGGGGACCTGATTTTAGTACAGTGAATTTTATGGGACTTTCTTCACAAACATGATTTTTTGGGGAGAAGAAAGGGATTTATTTTCTTTATTTTAGATAAAGATGGCTATATTTAAATTATTTGCTCCAAAAATCAATATATCCAGCAATTTAAGTATTAGAACAAAACTCCAGACCTAACAATATATTTTGAACCCACCATGAAGAAGGAAGGGATTTTTTTTAGGAAGGGGGATCCTTCTCCGTTCTAAATAAAACAACTATAATTAAGCTGTTCATTAAGCCCCATTGAGGCCATAGTGTTTAGGCGGAGATCAATCTCGCCTCCTTTTACTGCAAAATTTTACCCATACCCCCTCCAGTATTTGTCTTCATACAATCAATTCCAATAAATAATATTACCTTCAGAATTCCTCCATGCATAAGATTTGGCAATGGGCATCTCCCTCTTATTTGCAATGTCATTTAAATGCTTTCCTGTTCTCCTCCTCATTTCCCGTATGGTTTTTCCTATGTACTCCCTTTTGCAGATACATGTAGCTTTATATACGACTAACTTAGTCCTGCAATTGATATAGTTTCTTATGTTAAAAACCTCGCCAGTCACATTGCTCACAAATGTCTTCGTAGTTTTGACGTTGGGACAAGCCCCACATCCACTGCAATTATAGCAGCAATTGGTAAGAAAGGAAGAAAAAAGATATGCAAAATATGAGGATCTCACAATGAATATAGTAAAATACCAATCTTTAATTGCAACAAGATAAGTACAGACATGGACAATTTAAAAACAATTAAAAAAAAAAAAATTACTGAACCTAACCAATAATAAGGCACAGGTTCAATCCATACCAAACATCAAGTGTAATATGAAACATTTACGGCCTGTATACTAAGCCCAAACATATAACGCATGAAAAGTCCAGACAAATAATGACCCAAGTAATTTAGTTAAAAAAATAGTCAACATAGACCCTCACAGCATTATAATGTGTACCATGTACAAAGTGCAAATACATAACAAACACAGGTGAAAAGGCACCCAGAATGGTATACCATCCCACGGTCCCAAGGGGCACAACCCTAGTAAACGTATCCATAACACACTAACAATGTGCAAAGAAAAAAATAAATCAGACAATCAAACTGTACCCAAGAATAGATGGCAAAATCCCCTGGTGGTATAAAGGATATTCTATTAGCTGTATGATGCCAAAATGTAGTTGTAGATGACACCTAAAAATTAAAAGTAAGGAAGGGTAATGGAAACCCCATGCGTATCGCTACCAAAGGTGTAGTTTCCTCATGGGTAAGAGAATGCATGCCATTGGGTCCCATAGGCAACCATGTTTTATCTTTCGCTGGTTGCACAAAGTGGCTCTTCACTACCTTTTCTCCTATTGTTCTACTTTTGCGAAATGTTCAGGTGCATCTCACTAAATTAGAATATCATCAAAATGTTTATTTCAGTTCTTCAATACAAAAAGTGAAACTCATATATTATATAGAGTCATTACAAACAGAGTGATCTATTTCAAGTGTTTATTTCTGTTAATGTTGATGATTATGGCTAACAGCCAATGAAAACACAAAAAACATTATCTCAGTAAATTAGAATAATTAACAAAAAACACCTGCAAAGGTCCCTTAGTCTGTTTCTGTTGGATCCGCAGTCATGGGGAAGACTGCTGACTTGACAGATGTCCAGAAGGCAGTCATTGACGCTAAGTAAGTGCAAAGTAAATTTTTTCATTTCATTTGGAAATGAAATGAAGGACCCAGAGTCTGGAGGAAAAGTGGAGATGTACGCAATCTTGTGAAGTTTCCACCATCAGTGATGGTTTGGAGAGCCATGTCATCTGCTGGTATAGGTCCACTGTGTTTTATCAAGACCAAAGTCAGCGCAGCCGTCTACCAGGAAATTTTAGAGCACTTCATGCTTTCCTCTGCCAACAAGCTCTTTGGAGAGGGAAATGTCATTCTCCAGCAGGACTTGGCACCTGTCCACACAACCAAAAGTACCAATACCTTGTTTAAAAACAACACTATCACTGTGCTTGATTGGCCAGCAAACTCGCCTGACCTTAACCCCATAGAGAATCTGTGGGTATTGTCAAGAGGAAGATGAGAGGCATCAGACCCAACAATGCAGATGAGCTGAAGGCTGTTATCAAAGCAACCAGGGCTTCCATAACACCTCAGCAGTGTCACAGGCTGATCGCCTCCACGCCATGCCGCATTGATGCAGTAATTGATGCAAAAGGAGCCCCAACCAAGTATTGAGTGCATTTCCTGAACATACATTTCAGTAGGCCAACATTTAGGATTTTAAAAACATTTTTCAAGCTGTTGTTATAAAGTATTCTAATTTACTGAGATAATAACTTTTGCATTTTCATTGGCTGCAAGCCATAATCATCAACATTAACAGAAATAAATGCTTGAAATAGATCACTCTGTTTGTAATGACTCTATATAATATCTGAGTTTCACTTTTTGTATTGAAGAACTTAAATAAATTAACTTTTTGATGATATTCTAATTTAGTGAGAGGCACCTGTAATTTGTGGCCTTATCCAACAACATTTTTCAAGTCCTCGTCCATGGCCCAAATACCCCAATATTTTTCTATGATCTCCCTAGCTTGTATGGCACCATTATCATACGTAGTTACCAATCTAATGGGTTCTTTCTTTCTCTCAAAATTCTCCTTAATTTTTGGGGTTAGTAAACTTTCCCTATTTTGTTTCAAGACGAACTGATACGCCCGTCTTAAAATCCAGTCTTGGTATCCCCTTCTCCTAAACCTTTCTTTCATTTCTTTAGCTTGCTGTACAAACTCATTTTCAGTAGAGAAATTTCTTCTCAACCTAATGTATTGTCCTTTTGGTATTCCCTTCTTCAGAGGGAGAGGATGGTGGCTCTCCCACCGAAGAAGGGAATTTGTTGCTGTGGGCATACGAAAAATTGTAGTACATATTGCACCATCATCCTGCTTGGCAATCAATATGTCTAAAGAAGGCAAATGTGTCCGACTGATCTCATATGTAAGCTTGAGACCTAGTAAGTTTATGTTGAGCTCATCGACAAACTTCACAAATTTCTACTTGGGTCCCTTCCAGAATATCAGTATATCATAAATATACCTAGTCCATAATTCGATGTTACTCGGATAATTTTATCTCTCTTTTGTAAAGACCTCGGTTTCCTCCCACCAGCCCCGGAACAAGTTGGCGTATATTGGTGCACAAGAATTGCCCATGGCTATGCCCCTGAGCTGGTGGAAGGTTTTACCGTTAAATAGAAAAATTTTATTTGTCAATACAAATTCTAGAAAAGTAAGTATAAAGTTGTTATGTGACTGGAATTGATTACCCCTGGACCCAGGGAAAAATTGGTGATAGAGGATGGCCACGTGAGCGGCTGGGTCATGTGATCGTGAGAGAGCATGTGGGCGGGTTTTGCGTGTGAGATTGCCTCAAAGGGGGTGGGAAACAGAGGTAATATGTGCTTTTTGTAATGAAGAAACACAACAGTAGTAGACAATATGATATTAAAAAAAATAAATGTAGCACTAATTATTATGAATGTGCACTGTGAAAATTAAATTTGTATCATATATGGATAAATTTAGTCATGACATTTAAATCTTCTTTTAAATCAAATGTACTTTAGGATAAAGTGAAAATGTTAAAAACTGATTTGACTGCTCCAAATCCAGCACAAGCATCTAGTAGTTTAATTGGATGATAATTAGTGTTGAGCGAGCATGCTCGACACTGCTCGGTACTCGCCCGAGCATCTCACTACTCGGGATGTTCAGAGAGCACCGAGAATTTTCGGGTTACTCGGGCGGGAGCTTGGGTCTCCGACCTGCATGTTTGGCGCTCTTTACAGAGCCAATGAACATGCAGGGATTGCCAGCCAGTCACTGTAATGCCGCAGCCATGTTGGTTGTTGGCATTACAGTGATTGACTGGCCGCACAGCGTCACCTCGAGTATTTAAAACCGGGCGCCGCCATCTTGGACACAGTTGCTCCGGATCAGACAGTGTAGGGAGAGTGCTGCTGAGCTAGGGAGAGATTTATACTGCGAAATAGGTAGTGTAGGGTCTCTAAAGCCTGCAAAATCAAACAAACAGTCCTTCTGAGGACTAATATCCATCCCAGATATCAGGCAGGCAGGCAGGCTGTAAAGGAGATGCAGTGGTTATACCAGCAAACACTGCATTACAGTCCTGTTTGCTGCTGCTGCTCAAATTGCTAGACTTAGCCCCAGGTCTCAGGGGCCAGGAAAAATCCTTTTTTTTTTCATCTAAATCCTCTTTTTTTTTTTTTCCTCAGTCAGACTGTACATATACCCATCTTATTAACCTTTTGGTATTTCCCCCCCCCAAAAAAAAAAAATTGAGTGTGTCTATGAGTGTGCAGACACAAATATATCTGTTTAAAAAAGTCTGGTTTCGTCCAGATTACTAGAACTGTGGTTTTGCAGTTCCACGGCTCTGTATTATCCACTTTTTTGCCTTTTTTCCATAAAAAAAACAGTTTGAGTGTCTCGCTGACTGCTCAGACACAAATATATCTATTTAAAAAAGTCTGGTATACGCCAGGAAATTAGAACTGTGGTTTTCCTCTTCCACAGTTCAAATCTGGGTGTTATGCACCTTTTTGCCTGTTTTCCATAAAAAAAAGTAGTTTGAGAGTCTCGCTGACTGTTCAGACACAAATATATCTGTTTAAGAAATTGTGGCGTAGGCCAGAGAAATAGAACTGTGGTTTTCCTCTTCCACGGTTCAAATCTGGGAGTAATCCACCTTTTTGCCTTTTTTCCATAAAAAAAAACAGTTTGAGTGTCTCGCTGACTGTTCAGACACAAATATATCTGTTTAAAAGATGCTGGTGTAGGCCAGAGAAATAGAACTGTGGTTTTCCTCTTCCACGGCTCAAATCTGGGTGTAATCCACCTTTTTGCCTGTTTTCCATTAAAAAAAAACAGTTTGAGTTTCTCGCTGACTGTCCAGACACAAATATATCTATTTAAAAGATTCTGGTGTAGGCCAGAGGACTAGAACTGTGGTTTTCCTCCTCCACGGTTCAAATCTGGGTGTAATTCACCTTTTTGCCTTGTTTCCATAAAAAAAAACAGTTTGAGTGTCTCGCTGACTGTTCAGACACAAATATATCTGTTTAAAAGATTCTGGTGTAGGCCAGAGAAATAGAACTGTGGTTTTCCTCTTCCACGGTTCAAATCTGGGTGTAATCCACCTTTTTGCCTTTTTTCGATAAAAAAAAACAGTTTGAGTGTCTCGCTGATTGTTCAGACACAAATATATCTGTTTAAAAGATTTTGTGTAGGCCAGAGAAATAGAACTGTGGTTTTCCTCTTCCACGGTTCAAATCTGGGTGTAATCCACCTTTTTGCCTTGTTTCCATAAAAACAACAGTTTGAGTGTCTCGCTGACTGTTCAGACACAAATATATCTGTTTAAAAGATTCTGATGTAGGCCAGAGAACTAGAACTGTGGTTTTCCTCTTCCACGGTTCAAATCTGGGTGTAATTCACCTTTTTGCCTTTTTTCCTTAAAAAAAAACAGTTTGAGTCTCTCGCTGACTGTTCAGACACAATTATATCTGTTTAAGAGATTCTGGTGTAGGCCAGAGAAATAGAACTGTGGTTTTCCTCTTCCACGTTCAAATATCCTTTTTATTACTATTTTGCCATTGATAGTGCGAGTGTAAGCTATTTTACTTCATTTACAATGGGCAAGGCGCGTGGCAAGGAATGTGGAACTGGACGTTCTGGTGATGGTGCGTGCAGAGGACGGGGCCGTGGCCAAGGTGAAAATGTGCCACAACCAACAGCCACATCTTCTCGCTCCCAGTTCTTGACCGAATTACTATGGAAGCACACAACAACACCACTATTGCAAACTGATCAGTGTGAACAGGTTATTAATTGGATAGCAGATAATACTTCCAGTCACCTGGGCACCACCACCTCCGGTCTTTCTTCCACACGGTCAAGTCTTAGTAGCCGTGAGTCTCGACCGCATACTCCTCCTCACCCTGATGCTCCTCACTCCCACCATGCCAAGTGTAGTGAGACAGCAACTAATCCCACAGCTGGACACTCTGAAGAGCTGTTCACAGGTCCATTTCCATATTTGGGCCCCTCGCCTGCTCAACTTGAAGTGGTCATAGAGGAGATCCCATGTAGCGATGGCCAAATATTTGAACAGACACGGCCACAGGAAGGCAACGCTGGCAATTTGTCACAAGAGGTGGACGATGACGAGACACAATTGCCATGAAGAGAGGAGGAGGACCATGGTGCGGTAGTGGAAGAGGAGGAGGTGGTGGATGATCTAGTAACTGACCCAATGTGGCAGGAGGACACGCAGAGTGGGGCCAGCAGAACACAGGAGGAGGGAGGCAGAGTACCCCAACATGCAGGAAGAAGCAGTGTGGAGGCCGCAGACAGAAGGCAGGCAACCGTTCCCCGTAACACCAACACGAGGGACGTTGCCAGTACAACCGGTAGGTCTTCCAGAGTCTGGAATTTTTTTAAAGACTCTGCTGATAACCCCAAAAAGGCCATTTTTACCACCTGCCAGGCCAGCATCAGCAGGGGTGACAAAGCTACCAGCCTGACCACCACCAGCATGATCAGGCACATGTCAGCAAAGCACCCGACTTTGTGGGGCAAACCCCAGGGTCCTCGACCAGTGTCAACGGGGGTCACCACTGCTTCTTCTGCTGTTGTGCGTGTAAGAGAATCCCCTGTTGCGCGTGCAAGGCAATCCCCTGTCCATATTGCATGCAAAGATGCCCCTCCTCTCAGTCTTCATTTGTTATGGCAGTTTCTCAAGAAACAGCATCAATGTCCATGTCCTCGTCCCACCGCAGCGTTCAATTGTCCATATCCCAGACCTTTGAATGAAAGTGCAAATTCGCAGCCAACGCCCCACAGGCCTCAGTCCTAAATTCGCACATTTCACGACTGCTTGCGTTGGAAATGCTGCCTTTTAGGCTGGTGGAGACCGATTCCTTCTGCAACCTTATGGCGTTGGCCATCCCTCGGTACTCGGTTCCCAGCCAACACTATTTTGCCCGGTGTGCCATCCCCGCACTACACAAGCACGTGTCCCAAAACATCTGCCATGCCCTCAACAATGCAGTTACTGGGAGAGTCCACCTGACAACGAACACGTGGACAAGTGCTTGTGGCCAGGGATGGTACATCTCCCTGATGGCACACTGGGTAGACATAGTGGAAGCTGGGACCCAGTCGGACCTTGGGACTGAACACATCCTCCCCACACCGAGGATTGCGGGCCATATGTCAGTCAGAGTTGCCCCCACAGTGTACAGCTCCTGAGCATCATCCTCCTCCTCCTCCTCATGTTCAGCCTCCATCTCAGGTATCACCACATCAGTTACAAGCTGGAAGTACTGCTGTACTGCCTCAGCCAAGCGAAAACAGGCTGTGCTGAAACTCATAAGCTTAGGTGATAAACCTCACTCTGCTTGTGAGTTGTGGACAGCTGTGAAAGAGCAGGCATATCTGTGGCGGAGACCGCTATACATACATCCAGGCATGGTCGTGTGTGACAATGGCCGTAACCTGGTGGCGGCTCTGAGGCGAGGCGAGATCACACACGTACCATGCCTGGCTCATGTGCTTAACCTCGTGGTTCAGCGGTTTCTTAAATCGTACCCCGAGTTGCCAGATCTGCTTGTCAAAGTACGCTGCCTGTCATCTCATTTTCGGAAGTCGGCTACAGCTTCCGCCGCCCTTGCTGTGTTGCAGCATTTGCAGCATCCGGCACACCAATTGGTGTGTGATGTCCCCACATGTTGGAACTCTACCCTCCACATGTTGCAAAGGATTTGTGAGCAGAAGAGAACAGTTGTTGAGTACCAGCTGCAACAAGGCTGTCGATATTCAGGTCAGACTCCACACATAAGACCTCAGGAGTGGACTTGAATATCTGACATATGTAGCATCTTGACAAACTTTGTCTGTCTTTTGCAATGCTCTCTGCAGAGAATTAAAGAGGAGGCATTGCAGCCAGAGTATTATGAGATGGATCAAGAAGCCGTAACGGGTGATTACACACAGCCCATCCACATCTCATCCCAATGTGCATTGGGGGACAATGAGGGAGAGGAGGAGGAGGAGGAGGAAGAACAGGAGCTGGTATCATGCGCTGTCAACGGTAGTACCTGTACAACTGTCATACCGTCGGTTCAGCGTGGGTGGCCTGAGGACAGGGGGGAGGAGGAGAAGGAGGAGGAGAGCATAGCCAGTCGTCATCTTGGTGAGGACACGGAAGTCTTGACCGTTTCCAGTCTGGCACGCATGGCAGACTTTATGTTACGCTGCCTTAACCGTGACCCTCGCGTTGTCAAAATGTTGGGTGACAGTCATTACTGGTTGGTGACACTTTTAGACCCCCGCTACAAGGAGATCTTTCACTCTCTTATTCCTGAGGTGGAGAAGTCTACAAAAATGTGGCAGTACCAGAAGGCCCTTGCTGCAGAACTGTTAAAAAAATTCCCATCTGAACACGCTAGCGGCAGAGGTCACAGTTCGTTGCCCAACCAAGGCGTACAGGCGAGAGAGACGCAACTCCAATCCAGCAGTGGCAGGGCATCATTGTCAATGCTTTGGGACAGTTTTCAGAGACCCGCCCAGCTTACAGGCCCTGAGGCGCGGGGTACTCTCACAAGGAGTGGAAAGTTTCAAAAGATGGTGAGGGAGTACATTGCCCACCATACCAGCATCCTCCGTGATTCCTCTGTGCCTTTTAATTATTGGGTATCCAAGCTGGACACTTGGAATGAACTCGCTCTGTACGCCTTGGAGGTCCTGGCCTGCCCTGCCGCTAGCGTGTTATCGGAGCGTGTTTTTAGTGCCACTGGGGGAATTATAACTGATAAGCACACTCGCCTGTCAACTGACAATGCTGACAAGTTGACCCTTATCAAAATGAACAAGGGCTGGATTGGGCCAGACTTCTCATCACCACCACATGACATCAGAGTAACATAAAGTCAAATCCAATGTGTTATTTCGGGAGGTGTATTCCCATGCACTGTTTCACACCAAAACATGGGTATACGCTTCCTCATTTCGACTGTTTTTTGCTCTTCTTCTTATCCTCAGCCTTCACCACCACTATACCACCAGGGTGACCGAGGTCCGTGTTGCCAGCATTGCAAGTTCCTCCGTCCTAATTTTTGGCAGCTTTTGCATGGAAGACATAGGCAAAGACTATGGGAGACCCACTCCCCATTAATGGGAATAATGTTTTAAATATGCTGTACTGCCTAGCTCTTGTAAGGGGCATTGCAAGTTCCTCCATCCTAGTTTTTGGCAGCTTTTGCTTGGAAGGCATAGGCAAAGACAATGGGGGACCCACTCGCCAATTATGGGAATAATTTTTTTAATATGCTGTACTGCATGGCTCTTGTAAGGGGCATTGCAAGTAGAGATGAGCGGTATTCAACTTGAACTGTTCGCCAATCTCAAATTCGAGCTGTTTTGGGGGTGTTCGAGCCATTCGGCGAACACGAACAATTTGAAAAAAATTTGGCTTTTCGAGGTTATGTTCGATAACTGTTCGTGCACCAAAATCATAACTGGATTTTTTCTCAGTAAGGCTGAAAATTAATGTTAATACGCAGTTTGAGTGTACAGCAGGGCAGGGGGAGGAGCAGGGGATGGATCTCTGCAGAAATAATGAAGATCTCCATTTTTTTTTCTCTTTCCCGCATTTACAGTGGGGAGGTGCAATCTGTCAGCCTATCAGCAGCGCACACATAGAGCGAACTGCTTTTTTTCACACAAGCAAGGGCATCTGTCATTGGCAGTGTATGTCACATGTCCTTGCCCTATAAGACCCAGCCATTTTCCCCGTCACCATCATTTTCTCACTGCTGCAGCTGCGTGTTAATTTCAAGCCAATTTTCGCACAAATCTACAGATAGCTTGGGAGTAGGGAATAGTTGTGATTGCAGTCCTTTTAAGGACTAGGTTACATTATTTCCTATGACTTTTATCAGGCAGGTCTGTGCTCTTAAATAGATAGGTTGGGAGTAAAGACTAATTGTAATTGCAGTTCTTTTCAGGGCTAGGTTACATCAGTTCCTATCACTTTTATCAGGCAGGTCTGTGCTCTTAAATAGATATGTTGTGAGTAAATACTAATTGTAATTGCAGTCCTTTTCAGGGCTAGGTTACATCAGTTCCTATCACTTTTTGCCAGGTAGGTCTGTGCCAGTGCTGTGCAAGTTTTTTTCACAGCATTTGGCTAAATCTAGCAAAGCAAATCCTTTTCGTCCTCTTGCAGTGTGTGTTAGTCAGTGGAGAAGCCTATCTGTGTTGCAAGCTACACCACCTGTGTATAGAATACAAATATTTTTACTGCACCTAGTGAAGTAAAATCTTTTGGGGATAGCATCATTATATGTGTCCATCTATACTAACCTCCACCAGGTGGCAAATTCAATATAATTTTTATCTGCATCTAGCTCTGAAAAAATATTTGGGCATGTAGCAGTGTGTGGGACTTGTTCTATTAGTCCATCTATACTAACCTCCACCAGGTTGCAAATTCAATATAATTTTTATCTGCATCTAGCTCTGAAAAAATATTTCGGCTTGTAGCAGTGTGTGTGACTTGTTCTATTAGTCCATCTATAATAACCTCCACCAGGTTGCAAATTCAATATAATTTTTATCTGCATCTAGCTCTGAAAAAATATTTCGGCTTGTAGCAGTGTGTGTGACTTGTTCTATTAGTCCATCTATACGAACCTCCACCAGGTTGCAAATTCAATATAATTTTTATCTGCATCTAGCTCTGAAAAAATATTTCGGCATGTAGCAGTGTGTGGGACTTGTTCTATTAGTCCATCTATACTAACCTCCACCAGGTTGCAAATTCAATATAATTTTTATCTGCATCTAGCTCTGAAAAAATATTTCGGCTTGTAGCAGTGTGTGTGACTTGTTCTATTAGTCCATCTATTCTAACCTCCACCAGGTTGAAAATTCAATACAATTTTTATCTGCATCTAGCTCTGAAAAAATATTTCGGCTTGTAGCAATGTGTGGGACTTGTTCTATTAGTCCATCTATACTAACCTCCACCAGGATGCAAATTCAATATAATTTTTATCTGCATCTAGCTCTGAAAAAATATTTCGGCTTGTAGCAGTGTGTGGGACTTGTTCTATTAGTAAATCTATACTAACCTCCACCAGGTTGCAAATTCAAAATAATATTTTTCTGCATCTAGCTCTGAAAAAATATTTCGGCTTGTAGCAGTGTGTGGGACTTGTTCAATTAGTCCATCTATACTAACCTCCTCCAGGTTCCAAATACAATATAATTTTTATCTGCATCTAGCTCTGAAAAAATATTTCGGTTTGTAGCAGTGCGTGTGACTTGTTCTTTTAGTCCATCTATACTAACCTCCACCAGGTTGCAAATTCAATATAATTTTTATCTGCATCTAGCTCTGAAAAAATATTTCGGCTTGTAGCAGTGTGTGGGACTTGTTCTATTAGTCCATCTATACTAACCTCCACCAGGTTGCAAATTCAATATAATTTTTATCTGCATCTAGCTCTGAAAAAATATTTCGGCTTGTAGCAGTGTGTGTGACTAGTTCTATTAGTCCATCTATACTAACCTCCACCAGGTTGCAAATTCAATATAATTTTTATCTGCATCTAGCTCTGAAAAAAAATTTCGGCTTGTAGCAGTGTGTGGGACTTGTTCTATTAGTCCATCTATACGAACCTCCACCAGGTTGCAAATTCAATATAATTCTTATCTGCATCTAGCTCTGAAAAAATATTTCGGCATGTAGCAGTGTGTGGGACTTGTTCTATTAGTGCATCTATACTAACCTCCAACAGGTTGCAAATTCAATTTAATTTTTATCTGCATCTAGCTCTGAAAAAACATTTCAGCTTGTAGTAGTGTGTGGGACTTGTTCTATTAGTCCATCTATTCTAACCTCCACCAGGTTGCAAATTCAATATAATTTTTATCTGCATCTAGCTCTGAAAAAATATTTCGGCTTGTAGCAGTGTGTGGAACTTGTTCTATTAGTTCATCTATACTAACCTCCACCAGGTTGCAAATTCAATACAATTTTTATCTGCATCTAGCTCTGAAAAAATATTTCGGCTTGTAGCAGTGTGTGGGACTTGTTCTATTAGTCCATCTTTTCTAACCTGCACCAGGTTGCAAATTCAATATAATTTTTATCTGCATCTAGCTCTGAAAAAATATTTCGGCTTGTAGCAGTGTGTGGGACTTGTTCTATTAGTCCATCTATTCTAACCTCCACCAGGTTGCAAATTCAATATAATTATTATCTGCATCTAGCTCTGAAAAAATATTTCGGCTTGTAGCAGTGTGTGGAACTTGTTCTATTAGTTCATCTATACTAACCTCCACCAGGTTGCAAATTCAATACAATTTTTATCTGCATCTAGCTCTGAAAAAATATTTCGGCTTGTAGCAGTGTGTGGGACTTGTTCTATTAGTCCATCTATTCTAACCTGCACCAGGTTGCAAATTCAATATAATTTTTATCTGCATCTAGCTCTGAAAAAATATTTCAGCTTGTAGCAGTGTGTGGGACTTGTTCTATTAGTTCATCTATACAAACCTCCATCAGTTTGCAAATTCAATACAATTTTTATCTACATATAGCTCTGAAAAAAAGATTTTGGCTTGTAGCAGTGTGTGGGACTTGTTCTATTAGTCCATCTATACTAACCTCCACCAGGTTGCAAATTCAATATAATTTTTTTCTGCATCTAGCTCTGAAACAATATTTCAGCTTGTAGCAGTGTGTGGTACTTGTTCTATTAGTCCATCTATACTAACCTCCACCAGGTTGCAAATTCAATATAATTTTTATCTGCATCTAGCTCTGAAAAAATATTTCGGCTTGTAGCAGTGTGTGGGACTTGTTCTATTAGTTCATCTATACTAACCTTCACCAGGTTCGAAATTCAATACAATTTTTATCTGCATCTAGCTCTGAAAAAATATTTCGGCTTGTAGCAGTGTGTGTGACTTGTTCTTTTAGTCCATCTATACTAACCTCCACCAGGTTGCAAATTCAATATAATTTTTATCTGCATCTAGCTCTGAAAAAATATTTTGGCTTGTAGCAGTGTGTGGGACTTGTTCAATTAGTCCATCTATACTAACCTCAACTAGGTTGCAAATTCAATATAATTTTTATCTGCATCTAGCTCTGAAAAAATATTTCGGCTTGTAGCAGTGTGTGGGACTTGTTCTATTAGTCCATCTATACTAACCTCCACCAGGTTGCAAATTCAATATAATTTTTATCTGCATCTAGCTTTGAAAAAATATTTCGGCTTGTAGCAGTGTGTGGGACTTTTTCTATTAGTCCATCTATTTTAATCTCCACCAGGTTGCAAATTCAATATAATTTTTATCTGCATCTAGCTCTGAAAAAATATTTCGGCTTGTAGCAGTGTGTGGAACTTGTTCTATTAGTTCATCTATACTAACCTCCACCAGGTTGCAAATTCAATACAATTTTTATCTGCATCTAGCTCTGAAAAAATATTTCGGCTTGTAGCAGTGTGTGGGACTTGTTCTATTAGGCCATCTATTCTAACCTGCACCAGGTTGCAAATTCAATATAATTTTTATCTGCATCTAGCTCTGAAAAAATATTTTGGCTTGTAGCAGTGTGTGGGACTTGTTCTATTAGTTCATCTATACTAACTTCCACCAGGTTGCAAATTCAATACAATTTTTATCTGCATCTAGCTCTGAAAAAATATTTCGGCTTGTAGCAGTGTGTGGGACTTGTTCTATTAGTCCATCTATACTAACCTCCACCAGGTTGCAAATTCAATATAATTTTTTTCTGCATTTAGCTCTGAAAAAATATTTCGGCTTGTAGCAGTGTGTGGGACTTCTTCTATTAGTCCATCTATACTAACCTCCACCAGGTTGCAAATTCAATATAATTTTTATCTGCATCTAGCTCTGAAAAAATATTTCGGCTTGTAGCAGTGTGTGAGACTTGTTCTATTAGTCCATCTATACTAACCTCCATCAGGTTGCAAATTCAATATAATTTTTATCTGCATCTAGCTCTGAAAAAATATTTCGGCTTGTAGCAGTGTGTGGGACTTGTTCAATTAGTCCATCTATACTAACCTCCTCCAGGTTCCAAATTCAATATAATTTTTATCTGCATCTAGCTCTGAAAAAATATTTCTGCTTGTAGCAGTTTGTGTGACTTGTTCTTTTAGTTCATCTATACTAACCTCCACTAGGTTGCAAATTCAATATAATTTTTATCTGCATCTAGCTCTGAAAAAATATTTCGGCTTGTAGCAGTGTGTGGGACTTGTTCTATTAGTCTATCTATACTAACCTCCACCAGGATGCAAATTCAATATAATTTTTATCTGCATCTAGCTCTGAAAAAATATTTCGGCTTGTAGCAGTGTGTGGGACTTGTTCTATTAGTCCTTCTATACTAACCTCCACCAGGTTGCAAATTCAATATAATTTTTTTCTGCATCTAGCTCTGAAAAAATATTTTGGCTTGTAGCAGTGTGTGGGACTTGTTCTATTAGTTCATCTATACTAACCTCCACCAGGTTCCAAATTCAAAATAATTTTTATCTGCATCTAGCTCTGAAAAAAAATTTTGGCTTGTAGCAGTGTGTGGGACTTGTTCTATTAGTCCATCTATACTAACCTCCACCAGGATGCAAATTCAATATAATTTTTATCTGCATCTAGCTCTGAAAAAATATTTCGGCTTGTAGCAGTGTGTGGGACTTGTTCTATTAGGCCATCTATTCTAACCTGCACCAGGTTGCAAATTCAATGTAATTTTTATCTGCATCTAGCTCTGAAAAAATATTTTGGCTTGTAGCAGTGTGTGGAACTTGTTCTATTAATTCATCTATACTAACCTTCACCAGGTTGCAAATTCAATATAATTTTTATCTGCATCTAGCTCTGAAAAAATATTTTGGCTTGTAGCAGTGTGTGGGACTTGTTCTATTAGTCCATCTATACTAACCTCCACCAGGTTGCAAATTCAATATAATTTTTTTCTGCATCTAGCTCTGAAAAAATATTTTGGCTTGTAGCAGTGTGTGGAACTTGTTCTATTAGTCCATCTATACTAACCTCCACCAGGTTGCAAATTCAATATAATTTTTATCTGCATCTAGCTCTGAAAAAATATTTCGGCTTGTAGCAGTGTGTGGGACTTGTTCTATTAGTCCATCTATTCTAACCTCCACCAGGCTGCAAATTCAATATAATCTTTATCTGCATCTAGCTCTGAAAAAATATTTCGGCTTGTAGCAGTGTGTGGAACTTGTTCTATTAGTTCATCTATACTAACCTCCACCAGGTTGCAAATTCAATACAATTTTTATCTGCATCTAGCTCTGAAAAAATATTTCGGTTTGTAGCAGTGTGTGGGACTTGTTCTATTAGTCCATCTATTCTAACCTGCACCAGGTTGCAAATTCAATATAATTTTTATCTGCATCTAGCTCTGAAAAAATATTTCGGCTTGTAGCAGTGTGTGGGACTTGTTCTATTAGTTCATCTATACTAACTTCCACCAGGTTGCAAATTCAATACAATTTTTATCTGCATCTAGCTCTGAAAAAATATTTCGGCTTGTAGCAGTGTGTGGGACTTGTTCTATTAGTCCATCTATACTAACCTCCACCAGGTTGCAAATTCAATATAATTTTTTTCTGCATCTAGCTCTGAAAAAATATTTCGGCTTGTAGCAGTGTGTGAGACTTGTTCTATTAGTCCATCTATACTAACCTCCACCAGGTTGCAAATTCAATATAATTTTTATCTGCATCTAGCTCTGAAAAAATATTTTGGCTTGTAGCAGTGTGTGGGACTTGTTCAATTAGTCCATCTATACTAACCTCCTCCAGGTTCCAAATTCAATATAATTTTTATCTGCATCTAGCTCTGAAAAAATACTTCTGCTTGTAGCAGTGTGTGTGACTTGTTCTTTTAGTCCATCTATACTAACCTCCACCAGGTTGCAAATTCAATATAATTTTTATCTGCATCTAGCTCTGAAAAAATATTTCGGCTTGTAGCAGTGTGTGGGACTTGTTCTATTAGTCCATCTATACTAACCTCCACTAGGTTGCAAATTCAATATAATTTTTATCTGCATCTAGCTCTGAAAAAATATTTTGGCTTGTAGCAGTGTGTGGGACTTGTTCTATTAGTCCATCTATACTAACCTCCACCAGGATGCAAATTCAATATAATTTTTATCTGCATCTAGCTCTGAAAAAATATTTCGGCTTGTAGCAGTGTGTGGGACTTGTTCTATTAGTCCATCTATACTAACCTCCACCAGGTTGCAAATTCAATATAATTTTTTTCTGCATCTAGCTCTGAAAAAATATTTTGGCTTGTAGCAGTGTGTGGGACTTGTTCTATTAGTTCATCTATACTAACCTCCACCAGGTTCCAAATTCAAAATAATTTTTATCTGCATCTAGCTCTGAAAAAAAATTTTGGCTTGTAGCAGTGTGTGGGACTTGTTCTATTAGTCCATCTATACTAACCTCCACCAGGATGCAAATTCAATATAATTTTTATCTGCATGTAGCTCTGAAAAAATATTTCGGCTTGTAGCAGTGTGTGGGACTTGTTCTATTAGGCCATCTATTCTAACCTGCACCAGGTTGCAAATTCAATATAATTTTTATCTGCATCTAGCTCTGAAAAAATATTTTGGCTTGTAGCAGTGTGTGGAACTTGTTCTATTAATTCATCTATACTAACCTCCTCCAGGTTGCAAATTCAATATAATTTTTATCTGCATCTAGCTCTGAAAAAATATTTCTGCTTGTAGCAGTGTGTGTGACTTGTTCTTTTAGTCCATCTATACTAACCTCCACCAGGTTGCAAATTCAATATAATTTTTATCTGCATCTAGCTCTGAAAAAATATTTCGGCTTGTAGCAGTGTGTGGGACTTGTTCTATTAGTCCATCTATACTAACCTCCACTAGGTTGCAAATTCAATATAATTTTTATCTGCATCTAGCTCTGAAAAAATATTTTGGCTTGTAGCAGTGTGTGGGACTTGTTCTATTAGTCCATCTATACTAACCTCCACCAGGATGCAAATTCAATATAATTTTTATCTGCATCTAGCTCTGAAAAAATATTTCGGCTTGTAGCAGTGTGTGGGACTTGTTCTATTAGTCCATCTATACTAACCTCCACCAGGTTGCAAATTCAATATAATTTTTTTCTGCATCTAGCTCTGAAAAAATATTTTGGCTTGTAGCAGTGTGTGGGACTTGTTCTATTAGTTCATCTATACTAACCTCCACCAGGTTCCAAATTCAAAATAATTTTTATCTGCATCTAGCTCTGAAAAAAAATTTTGGCTTGTAGCAGTGTGTGGGACTTGTTCGATTAGTCCATCTATACTAACCTCCACCAGGATGCAAATTCAATATAATTTTTATCTGCATCTAGCTCTGAAAAAATATTTCGGCTTGTAGCAGTGTGTGGGACTTGTTCTATTAGGCCATCTATTCTAACCTGCACCAGGTTGCAAATTCAATATAATTTTTATCTGCATCTAGCTCTGAAAAAATATTTTGGCTTGTAGCAGTGTGTGGAACTTGTTCTATTAATTCATCTATACTAACCTTAACCAGGTTGCAAATTCAATATAATTTTTATCTGCATCTAGCTCTGAAAAAATATTTCGGCTTGTAGCAGTGTGTGGGACTTGTTCTATTAGTCCATCTATACTAACCTCCACCAGGTTGCAAATTCAATATAATTTTTTTCTGCATCTAGCTCTGAAAAAATATTTCGGCTTGTAGCAGTGTGTGGGACTTGTTCTATTAGTCCATCTATACTAACCTCCACCAGGTTGCAAATTCAATATAATTTTTATCTGCATCTAGCTCTGAAAAAATATTTCGGCTTGTAGCAGTGTGTGGGACTTGTTCTATTAGTCCATCTATTCTAACCTCCACCAGGCTGCAAATTCAATATAATTTTTATCTGCATCTAGCTCTGAAAAAATATTTCGGCTTGTAGCAGTGTGTGGAACTTGTTCTATTAGTTCATCTATACTAACCTCCACCAGGTTGCAAATTCAATACAATTTTTATCTGCATCTAGCTCTGAAAAAATATTTCGGTTTGTAGCAGTGTGTGGGACTTGTTCTATTAGTCCATCTATTCTAACCTGCACCAGGTTGCAAATTCAATATAATTTTTATCTGCATCTAGCTCTGAAAAAATATTTCGGCTTGTAGCAGTGTGTGGGACTTGTTCTATTAGTTCATCTATACTAACCTCCACCAGGTTGCAAATTCAATACAATATTTATCTGCATCTAGCTCTGAAAAAATATTTTGGCTTGTAGCAGTGTGTGGGACTTGTTCTATTAGTCAATCTATACTAACCTCCACCAGGTTGGAAATTCAAAATATTTTTTTTCTGCATCTAGCTCTGAAAAAATATTTCAGCTTGTAGCAGTGTGTGGGACTTGTTCTATTAGTCCATCTATACTAACCTCCACCAGGATGCAAATTCAATATAATTTTTATCTGCATCTAGCTCTGAAAAAATATTTCGGCTTGTAGCAGTGTGTGGGACTTGTTCTATTAGTCCATCTATACTAACCTCCACCAGGTTGCAAATTCAATATAATTTTTTTCTGCATCTAGCTCTGAAAAAATATTTTGGCTTGTAGCAGTGTGTGGGACTTGTTCTATTAGTTCATCTATACTAACCTCCACCAGGTTCCAAATTCAAAATAATTTTTATCTGCATCTAGCTCTGAAAAAAATTTTTGGCTTGTAGCAGTGTGTGGGACTTGTTCTATTAGTCCATCTATACTAACCTCCACCAGGATGCAAATTCAATATAATTTTTATCTGCATCTAGCTCTGAAAAAATATTTTGGCTTGTAGCAGTGTGTGGGACTTGTTCTATTAGGCCATCTATTCTAACCTGCACCAGGTTGCAAATTCAATATAATTTTTATCTGCATCTAGCTCTGAAAAAATATTTTGGCTTGTAGCAGTGTGTGGAACTTGTTCTATTAATTCATCTATACTAACCTCCACCAGGTTGCAAATTCAATACAATTTTTATCTGCATCTAGCTCTGAAAAAATATTTCGGTTTGTAGCAGTGTGTGGGACTTGTTCTATTAGTCCATCTATTCTAACCTGCACCAGGTTGCAAATTCAATATAATTTTTATCTGCATCTAGCTCTGAAAAAATATTTCGGCTTGTAGCAGTGTGTGGGACTTGTTCTATTAGTTCATCTATACTAACCTCCACCAGGTTGCAAATTCAATACAATATTTATCTGCATCTAGCTCTGAAAAAATATTTCGGCTTGTAGCAGTGTGTGGGACTTGTTCTATTAGTCAATCTATACTAACCTCCACCAGGTTGGAAATTCAAAATATTTTTTTTCTGCATCTAGCTCTGAAAAAATATTTCAGCTTGTAGCAGTGTGTGGGACTTGTTCTATTAGTCCATCTATACAAACCTGCACCAGGTTGCAAATTCAATATAATTTTAATCTGCATCTAGCTCTGAAAAAATATTTCGGCTTGTAGCAGTGTGTGGGACTTTTTCTATTAGTCCATCTATTCTAACCTCCACCAGGTTGCAAATTCAATATAATTTTTATCTGCATCTAGCTCTGAAAAAATATTTCGGCTTGTAGCAGTGTGTGGAACTTGTTCTATTAGTTCATCTATACTAACCTCCACCAGGTTGCAAATTCAACATAATTTTTATCTGCATCTAGCTCTGAAAAAATATTTCGGCTTGTAGCAGTGTGTGGGACTTGTTCTATTAGGCCATCTATTCTAACCTGCACTAGGTTGCAAATTCAATATAATTTTTATCTGCATCTAGCTCTGAAAAAATATTTTGGCTTGTAACAGTGTGTGGGACTTGTTCTATTAGTTCATCTATACTAACCTCCACCAGGTTGCAAATTCAATACAATTTTTATCTGCATCTAGCTCTGAAAAAATATTTCGGCTTGTAGCAGTGTGTGGGACTTGTTCTATTAGTCCATCTATACTAACCTCCACCAGGTTGCAAATTCAATATAATTTTTTTCTGCATCTAGCTCTGAAAAAATATTTCGGCTTGTAGCAGTGTGTGGGACTTGTTCTATTAGTCCATCTATACTAACCTCCACCAGGTTGCAAATTCAATATAATTTTTATCTGCATCTAGCTCTGAAAAAATATTTTGGCTTGTAGCAGTGTGTGGGACTTGTTCTGTTAGTCCATCTATTCTAACCTCCACCAGGATGCAAATTCAATATAATTTTTATCTGCATCTAGCTCTGAAAAAATATTTCGGCTTGTAGCAGTGTGTGGAACTTGTTCTATTAGTTCATCTATACTAAACTCCACCAGGTTGCAAATTCAATACAATTTTTATCTGCATCTAGCTCTGAAAAAATATTTCGGTTTGTAGCAGTGTGTGGGACTTGTTCTATTAGTCCATCTAATCTAACCTGCACCAGGTTGCAAATTCAATATAATTTTAATCTGCATCTAGCTCTGAAAAAATATTTTGGCTTGTAGCAGTGTGTGGGACTTGTTCTATTAGTTCATCTATACTAACCTCCACCAGGTTGCAAATTCAATACAATATTTATCTGCATCTAGCTCTGAAAAAATATTTCGGCTTGTAGCAGTGTGTGGGACTTGTTCTATTAGTCAATCTATACTAACCTCCACCAGGTTGCAAATTCCATATAATTTTTTTCTGCATCTAGCTCTGAAAAAATATTTCAGCTTGTAGCAGTTTGTGGGACTTGTTCTATTAGTCCATCTATACTAACCTCCACCAGGTTGCAAATTCAATATAATTTTAATCTGCATCTAGCTCTGAAAAAATATTTCGGCTTGTAGCAGTGTGTGGGACTTGTTCTATTAGGCCATCTATTCTAACCTGCACTAGGTTGCAAATTCAATATAATTTTTATCTGCATCTAGCTCTGAAAAAATATTTCGGCTTGTAGCAGTGTGTGGGACTTGTTCTATTAGGCCATCTATTCTAACCTGCACTAGGTTGCAAATTCAATATAATTTTTATCTGCATCTAGCTCTGAAAAAATATTTTGGCTTGTAACAGTGTGTGGGACTTGTTCTATTAGTTCATCTATACTAACCTCCACCAGGTTGCAAATTCAATACAATTTTTATCTGCATCTAGCTCTGAAAAAATATTTCGGCTTGTAGCAGTGTGTGGGACTTGTTCTATTAGTCCATCTATACTAACCTCCACCAGGTTGCAAATTCAATATAATTTTTTTCTGCATCTAGCTCTGAAAAAATATTTCGGCTTGTAGCAGTGTGTGGGACTTGTTCTATTAGTCCATCTATACTAACCTCCACCAGGTTGCAAATTCAATATAATTTTTATCTGCATCTAGCTCTGAAAAAATATTTTGGCTTGTAGCAGTGTGTGGGACTTGTTCTGTTAGTCCATCTATTCTAACCTCCACCAGGATGCAAATTCAATATAATTTTTATCTGCATCTAGCTCTGAAAAAATATTTCGGCTTGTAGCAGTGTGTGGAACTTGTTCTATTAGTTCATCTATACTAAACTCCACCAGGTTGCAAATTCAATACAATTTTTATCTGCATCTAGCTCTGAAAAAATATTTCGGTTTGTAGCAGTGTGTGGGACTTGTTCTATTAGTCCATCTAATCTAACCTGCACCAGGTTGCAAATTCAATATAATTTTAATCTGCATCTAGCTCTGAAAAAATATTTTGGCTTGTAGCAGTGTGTGGGACTTGTTCTATTAGTTCATCTATACTAACCTCCACCAGGTTGCAAATTCAATACAATATTTATCTGCATCTAGCTCTGAAAAAATATTTCGGCTTGTAGCAGTGTGTGGGACTTGTTCTATTAGTCAATCTATACTAACCTCCACCAGGTTGCAAATTCCATATAATTTTTTTCTGCATCTAGCTCTGAAAAAATATTTCAGCTTGTAGCAGTTTGTGGGACTTGTTCTATTAGTCCATCTATACTAACCTCCACCAGGTTGCAAATTCAATATAATTTTAATCTGCATCTAGCTCTGAAAAAATATTTCGGCTTGTAGCAGTGTGTGGGACTTGTTCTATTAGTTCATCTATACTAACCTTCACCAGGTTGCAGATTCAATACAATTTTTATCTGCATGTAGCTCTGAAAAAATATTTCGGCTTGTAGCAGTGTGTGGGACTTGTTCTATTAGTCCATCTATACTAACCTCCACCAGGTTGCTAATTCAATATAATTTTTTTCTGCATCTAGCTCTGAAAAAATATTTCGGCTTCTAGCAGTGTGTGGGACTTGTTCTATTAGTCCATCTATACTAACATCCACCAGGTTCCAAATTCAATATAATTTTTATCTGCATCTAGCTCTGAAAAAATATTTCGGCTTTTAGCAGTGTGTGTGACTTTTTTTATTATTCCATCAATACTAACCTCCACCAGGTTGCAAATTCAATATAATTTTTTTCTGCATCTAGCTCTGAAAAAATATTTCGGCTTCTAGCAGTGTGTGGGACTTGTTCTATTAGTACATCTATACTAACCTCCACCAGGTTGCAAATTCAATATAATATTTTTCTGCATCTAGCTCTGAAAAAATATTTCGGCTTGTAGCAGTGTGTGGGACTTGTTCTATTAGTCGATCTATACTAACCTCCACCAGGTTCCAAATTCAATATAATTTTTATCTGCATCTAGCTCTGAAAAAATATTTCAGCTTTTAGCAGTGTGTGGGACTTGTTCTATTAGTCCATCTATTCTAACCTCCACCAGGTTGCAAATTCAATATAATTTTTATCTGCATCTATCTCTGAAAAAATATTTCGGCTTGTAGCAGTGTGTGGGACTTGTTCTATTAGTCCATCTATACTAACCTCCACCAGGTTGCAAATTCAATATAATTTTTTTCTGCATCTAGCTCTGAAAAAATATTTCGGCTTGTAGCAGTGTGTGGGACTTGTTCTATTAGTCCATCTATACTAACCTCCACCAGGTTGCAAATTCAATATAATTTTTATCTGCATCTAGCTCTGAAAAAATATTTCGGCTTGTAGCAGTGTGTGGGACTTGTTCTATTAGTCCATCTATTCTAACCTGCACCAGGTTGCAAATTCAATATAATTTTTATCTGCATCTAGCTCTGAAAAAATATTTCGGCTTGTAGCAGTGTGTGGGACTTGTTCTATTAGTTCATCTATACTAACCTCCACCAGGTTGCAAATTCAATACAATATTTATCTGCATCTAGCTCTGAAAAAATATTTCGGCTTGTAGCAGTGTGTGGGACTTGTTCTATAAATCAATCTATACTAACCTCCACCAGGTTGGAAATTAAAAATATTTTTTTTCTGCATCTAGCTCTGAAAAAATATTTCAGCTTGTAGCAGTGTGTGGGACTTGTTCTATTAGTCCATCTATACAAACCTCCACCAGGTTGCAAATTCAATATTATTTTTATCTGCATCTAGCTCTGAAAAAATATTTCGGCTTGTAGCAGTGTGTGGGACTTTTTCTATTAGTCCATCTATTCTAACCTCCACCAGGTTGCAAATTCAATATAATTTTTATCTGCATCTAGCTCTGAAAAAATATTTCGGCTTGTAGCAGTGTGTGGAACTTGTTCTATTAGTTCATCTATACTAACCTCCACCAGGTTGCAAATTCAACATAATTTTTATCTGCATCTAGCTCTGAAAAAATATTTCGGCTTGTAGCAGTGTGTGGGACTTGTTCTATTAGGCCATCTATTCTAACCTGCGCTAGGTTGCAAATTCAATATAATTTTTATCTGCATCTAGCGCTGAAAAAATATTTTGGCTTGTAACAGTGTGTGGGACTTGTTCTATTAGTTCATCTATACTAACCTCCACCAGGTTGCAAATTCAATACAATTTTTATCTGCATCTAGCTCTGAAAAAATATTTCGGCTTGTAGCAGTGTGTGGGACTTGTTCTATTAGTCCATCTATACTAACCTCCACCAGGTTGCAAATTCAATATAATTTTTTTCTGCATCTAGCTCTGAAAAAATATTTCGGCTTGTAGCAGTGTGTGGGACTTGTTCTATTAGTCCATCTATACTAACCTCCACCAGGTTGCAAATTCAGTATAATTTTTATCTGCATCTAGCTCTGAAAAAATATTTTGGCTTGTAGCAGTGTGTGGGACTTGTTCTGTTAGTCCATCTATTCTAACCTCCACCAGGATGCAAATTCAATATAATTTTTATCTGCATCTAGCTCTGAAAAAATATTTCGGCTTGTAGCAGTGTGTGGAACTTGTTCTATTAGTTCATCTATACTAACCTCCACCAGGTTGCAAATTCAATACAATTTTTATCTGCATCTAGCTCTGAAAAAATATTTCGGTTTGTAGCAGTGTGTGGGACTTGTTCTATTAGTCCATCTATTCTAACCTGCACCAGGTTGCAAATTCAATATAATTTTAATCTGCATCTAGCTCTGAAAAAATATTTTGGCTTGTAGCAGTGTGTGGGACTTGTTATATTAGTTCATCTATACTAACCTCCACCAGGTTGCAAATTCAATACAATATTTATCTGCATCTAGCTCTGAAAAAATATTTCGGCTTGTAGCAGTGTGTGGGACTTGTTCTATTAGTCAATCTATACTAACCTCCACCAGGTTGCAAATTCAATATAATTTTTTTCTGCATCTAGCTCTGAAAAAGTATTTCAGCTTGTAGCAGTTTGTGGGACTTGTTCTATTAGTCCATCTATACTAACCTCCACCAGGTTTCAAATTCAATATAATTTTAATCTGCATCTAGCTCTGAAAAAATATTTCGGCTTGTAGCAGTGTGTGGGACTTGTTCTATTAGTTCATCTATACTAACCTTCACCAGGTTGCAGATTCAATACAATTTTTATCTGCATGTAGCTCTGAAAAAATATTTCGGCTTGTAGCAGTGTGTGGGACTTGTTCTATTAGTCCATCTATACTAACCTCCACCAGGTTGCTAATTCAATATAATTTTTTTCTGCATCTAGCTCTGAAAAAATATTTCGGCTTGTAGCAGTGTGTGGGACTTGTTCTATTACTCCATCTATACTAACCTCCACCAGGAAGCAAATTCAATATAATTTTTATCTGCATCTAGCTCTGAAAAAATATTTCGGCTTGTAGCAGTGTGTGGGACTTGTTCTATTAGTCCATCTATACTAACATCCACCAGGTTCCAAATTCAATATAATTTTTATCTGCATCTAGCTCTGAAAAAATATTTCGGCTTTTAGCAGTGTGTGTGACTTTTTTTATTATTCCATCTATACTAACCTCCACCAGGTTGCAAATTCAATATAATTTTTTTCTGCATCTAGCTCTGAAAAAATATTTCGGCTTGTACCAGTGTATGGGACTTGTTCTATTAGTTCATCTATACTAACCTCCACCAGGTTGCAAATTCAATCCAATTTTTATCTGCATCTAGCTCTGAAAAAATATTTCGGCTTGTAGCAGTGTGTGGGACTTGTTCTATTAGTCCATCTATTCTAACCTCCACCAGGTTGCAAATTCAATATAATTTTTATCTGCATCTAGCTCTGAAAAAATATTTCGGCTTGTTGCAGTGTGTGGGACTTGTTCTATTAGTTCATCTATGCTAACCTCCACCAGGTTGCAAATTCAATTCAATTTTTATCTGCATCTAGCTTTGAAAAAATATTTCGGCTTGTAGCAGTGTGTGGGACTTGTTCTATTAGTCCATCTATACTAACCTCCACCAGGTTGCAAATTCAATATAATTTTTTTCTGCATCTAGCTCTGAAAAAATATTTTGGCTTGTAGCAGTGTGTGGGACTTGTTCTATTAGTCCATCTATACTAACCTCCACCAGGTTGCAAATTCAATATAATTTTTATCTGCATCTAGCTCTGAAAAAATATTTCGGCTTGTAGCAGTGTGTGGGACTTGTTCTATTAGTCCATCTATACTAACCTCCACCAGGTTGCAAATTCAATATAATTTTTTTCTGCATCTAGCTCTGAAAAAATATTTCGGCTTGTAGCAGTGTGTGGGACTTGTTCTATTAGTCCATCTATACTAACCTCCACCAGGTTGCAAATTCAATATAATTTTTTTCTGCATCTAGCTCTGAAAAAGTATTTCGGCTTTTAGCAGTGTGTGGGACTTGTTCTATTAGTCCATCTATACTAACCTCCACCAGGTTGCAAATTCAATATAATTTTTATCTGCATATAACCCAGCCAATACTTTTGTGCTAATACCACAGTTTGGCCACTCAGCTGTGCTCGGTTCCCATCCATTGCTTTTTGTGCAAACAACTCCAGAGTTGTGAATTAGTTAACCACCAAAATGAGTGGAAAAAGGCCTGCTGCTGGTGAAAAGGGAAATAGGCATGTTGGGAAGGGAAAAAAAGGTTGTGTCCTTTGGGTAGGTGTTAAATCAACCGTAACATCTTCAGAAGAAAGACCATCTTCCAGACAACTAAGATGTCTACTTCTTTTAGCGGACAATGTGATAAGATCCCTTTCTTATGGCCACGCCAATCGCTACAAATTCAAGATGAGGCACAAAAACAGCAGGTGCTTCAACGGATATTAAGTGCTCCTTTAAGTGGGCTCTCCTCCACCTCAACTTTAACATCACAAATACTCCAGTCCTCAGATGTGTCACCCCAATCGCACTTGCTTCCTCACAGGTTCCAAGTCTCCAGCTGCCCGTCTGAGTATGGGGTAGAACAGATGGTTGAGTCTGCAGAGCTGTTTACTCATACTATATCCTGGGATTCAGAGGTCGGCTCCAGAGCTTCTGTGAATCCAGACGAGGAAATGATCTGCACTGAAGCCCAGAATCTTTATGAGTCGGATCCAGGACCAGACGCAGAAGGTTCTGACCATAATGTAGACCCTCGTTCCCAAACTGTAACTCCTGTTGGTGGAGACAATGAGGAAGATGATGATGAGACTCAAATACCTGATTGGAGCGACAACTTTAGTTTTTTGTCAGGGCAGGAAGAGGTTGGCTCTGAGGACGACGGGTGTGATAACACACAGGGTGATGATGACGAGGTTGGAGATCCCACTTACTGTCAACCCACAGTCAGCGAAGAGATGAGGTCAGCAGAGGTGGTGGAGGAGGATGCTAGTAATGACGAGGTCAGGTTGCGCCTTCCTGGACAGAGACGGAGTACTGGAAGCACGTCAACAACTGCATCCTCAAACACAACTCTGCCTCTCACCACAAGTCGTGGTGGCTCTTCAGGTCGCATGGGTGCTAAGTAGTGTTGAGCGAACATGCTCGACACTGCTCGGTACTCGCCCGAGCATCACGCTACTCAGGATGTTCGGCGAGCACCGAGCATTTCCGGGTTACTCGGGAGGGAGCTCGGGTCTCCGCCCTGCATGTTTGGCGCTCTTTACAGAGCCAATGATCATGCAGGGATTGCCAGCCAGTCACTGTAATGCCGCAGCCATGCTGTTTGTGGGCATTACAGTGATTGGCTGGCCGCACAGCGTCACCCCGAGTATTTAAAACCGGGCGCCGCCATCTTGGACACAGTCGCTCCGGATCAGACAGTGTATGGACAGCGCTGCTGATTTAGGGAGAGATATATCCTGCAAAATAGTTAGTGTAGGGTCTGTAAAGGCTGCCAGAACAAACAAACAGTCCTTCTCAGGACTAATATCCATCCCAGGTATATCAGGCAGGCAGGCAGGCTGTATAGGAGATGCAGTGGTTATACCAGCAAACGCTGCATTACAGTCCTGTGTGCTGCTCCTGTTGCTGAAATTGCTGGACTTAGCTCCAGATCCCGGGGGCCAGGATAAATCCTTTTTTTTATCTAAATCCTCTTTTTTTTTTCCTCCTTCACAATGTACAAATACCCATCTTGTTAACCTTTTGATGTCCCCCCCCCCAAAAAAAAAAAGTGTGGCTTTGATTTTTCAGACACAAATATATCTGTTGAAAATAGTCTGGTGTAGGCCAGAGAAATAGAAGTGTGGTTTTGCAGTTCTATGGGCCATTTGTATCTAAAAAAAACAGTTTGCGTGTGTCGCTCACTGTTCAGCCGCAAATATATATATTTAAAAAAGTCTGGTATACACCAGTAAATTATTACTGTGGTTTTGATGTTCCACGGTAAAACATCTCTATTATCCTGTTTTTGGCATTTTTTGCTGTATAAAAATAATAATAGTGTCTCCCTGATTTTTCAGACACAAATATATCTGTTGAAAATAGTCTGGGGTAGGCCAGAGAGACAGAAGTGTGCTTTTGCTGTTCCACGGTAAAAAATCTCTATTATCCTGCTTTTTGCATTTTTTGCTGTAAAAAAAAAAAATAATTGTGTCTCCCTGATTTTTCAGACACAAATATATCTGTTGAAAATAGTCTGGTGTAGGCCCGAGAAATACAAGTGTGGTTTTGCAGTTCCACGGTACAAACCTCTGTATTATCCACTTTTGGGACATTTGTATCTAAAAAAAACAGTATGAGTGTGTCACTCACTGTTCAGCCGCAAATATATATATATTTTAAAAAGCCTGGTATACACCAGTAAATTATAACTGTGGTTTTGCTGTTCCACTGTAAAAAATCTCTATTATCCTGCTTTTGGCATTTTTTGCCGTAAAATATAAATAGTGTCTCCTGATTGTTCAGACACAAATATATCTGTTGAAAATAGTCTGGTGTAGGCCTGAGAAATACAAGTGTGGTTTTGCAGTTCCACGGTTCAAACCTCTGTATTATCCACTTTTGGGCCATTTGTATAAAAAAAAAACAGTTTGAGTGTGTCGCTCACTGTTCAGCCGCAAATATCTCTATTTAAAAAAGTGCGGTATAGCCCAGTAAACAATAACTGTGGTTTTGCCATCCCACGGTAAAAAATCTCTATTATTCAGGCTTTGGTAGTTTTTTCCGTAAAGAAAAACAGTAGTGTCTCCTGACTGTTGTGACACAAAAATATATCTGTTGAAAATAGTCTTGTGTAGGCCCGACATCCCAGTGTGGTTTCGCAGTTCCACGGGTCAAATCGCTGTACTATCCAGTTTTGGGCCTTTGGTATCTAAAAAAAAAGCAGTTTGAGTGTGTCGCTCACTGTTCAGCCACAAATATCTCTATTTAAAAAAGTGTGGTATACCCCAGTAAACAATAACTGTGGTTTTGCCATCCCACGGTAAAAAATCTCTATTATTCAGGTTTTGGTATTTTTTTCCGTAATGAAAAACAGTAGTGTCTCCTGACTGTTGTGACACAAAAATATATCTGTTGAAAATAGTCTTGTGTAGGCCCGACATCCCAGTGTGGTTTCGCAGTTCCACGGGTCAAATCGCTGTACTATCCAGTTTTGGGCCTTTGGTATCTAAAAAAAAAGCAGTTTGAGTGTGTCGCTCACTGTTCAGCCGCAAATATCTCTATTTAAAAAAGTGTGGTATAACCTAGTAAACAATAACTGTGGTTTTCCTCTTCCACGGTTCTAATCTACTCTTTATTACCCTTTTTCCATTGATAGTGCAAGTGTAAGCTATTTTACTTCATTTACAATGGGCAAGGCGTGTGGCAAGGGACGTGGAAGTGGACGTTCTGGTCATGGTTCGTGCAGAGGACGGGGCCGTGGCCAAGGTGAAAATGTGCCACAACCAACAGCCACATCTTCTCGCTCCCACTTCTTGACCGAATTACTAGGGAAGCACAGAACAACACCAGTATTAAGAACTGATCAGTGTGAACAGGTTATTAATTGGATAGCAGACAATACTTCCAGTTACCTGGGCACCACCACCTCCGGTCTGTCTTCCACACGGTCAACTCTTAGTAGTCGTGAGTCTCGATCGCATACTCCTCCTCACCCTGATGCTCCTTCCTCCCACCATGCCAAGTGTCGTCAGACAGCAAGTGATCCCACACTTGGGCACTCTGAAGAGCTGTTCACTGGTCCATTTCCTTATTTGGGCCCCTCGCCTGATACGCTTGAAGTGGTGGAAGAGGAGATCCCATGTTGCGATGCTCAAATATTTGAACAGCCACGGCCACAGGAAGTCGACGTTGGCAATCTGTCACAAGCGGTGGACGATGACGAGACACAATTGCCAGGAAGTGAGGAGGAGGATCGTGGTGCGCAAGTGGAAGAGGAGGAGGTGGTGGATGATCTAGTAACTGACCCAACGTGGAAGGAGGACATGCAGAGTGAGGCCAGCAGCACACAGGGGGAGGGAGGCAGAGTACCCCAACAGGCAGGAAGAAGCAGTCTGGTGGCCGCAGACAGAAGGCAGGCAATCGTTCCCCGTAACACCAACACGAGGGACATTGCCAGTACAAGCGGTAGGTCTTCCAGAGTCTGGAATTTTTTTAAAGACTCTGCTGATAACCCCAAAAAGGCCATATGTTCCACCTGCCATGCCAGCATCAGCAGGGGTGACAAAACTACCAGCCTGACCACCACCAGCATGATCAGGCACATGGCAGCAAAGCACCCGACTTTGTGGGGCGAAACCCAGGGTCCACGACCAGTGTCAGCGGGTGTCACCACTGCTTCTTCCACTGTTGTGCCTGCAATAGAACCCCCTGTTGTGTGTGCAAGGCAATCCCCTGTCCATACTGCATGTAAAGATGCCCCCTCCTCTCAGTCTTCACTTGTTATGGCAGTTTCTCAAGAAACAGCATCAACGTCCACGTCCACGTCCCACCGCAGCGTTCAATTGTCCATATCCCAGACCTTTGAACGAAAGCGGAAATTTGCAGCTAAAGCCCCACAGGCCACAGTCCTAAATTCGCACATTTCACGACTGCTTGCATTGGAAATGCTGCCTTTTAGGCTGGTGGAGACGGAATCCTTCCGCAATCTTATGGCGGTGGCCGTCCCTCGGTACTCGGTCCCCAGCCGACACTATTTTGCCCGGTGTGCCATCCCCGTACTACACAAGCACGTGTCCCAAAGCATCTGCCGTGCCCTCAACAACGCAGTTACGTGGAGAGTTCACCTGACAACGGACACGTGGACAGTTGCTTGTGGCCAGGGACAGTACATCTCTCTGACGGCACACTGGGTAAACACAGTGGAAGCCGCGACCCAGTCGGACCTTGGGACTGGAACACATCCTCCCCACACCGAGGATTGCGGGCCCTATGTCAGTCAGAGTTGCCCCCACAGTGTACAGCTCCTGCGCATCCTCCTCCTCCTCCTCATGTTCAGCCTCCATCTCCGATATCACCACATCAGTTACAAGCTGGAAGCATTGCAGTACTGCCTCCGCCAAGCGGCAACAGGCTGTGCTGAAACTCATAAGGTTAGGTGATAAACCTCACACTGCTTGTGAGTTGTGGACAGCTGTGAAAGAGCAGGCAGATCTGTGGCTGAGACCGCTGAACCTACATCCCGGCATGGTCGTGTGTGACAATGGCCGTAACCTGGTGGCGGCTCTGAGGCGAGGTGAGATCACACACGTACCATGCCTGGCTCATGTGCTTAACCTCTTGGTTCAGCGGTTTCTTAAATCGTACCCCGAGTTGACAGATCTGCTTGTGAAAGTACGCCGCCTGTCAGCTCATTTTCGCAAGTCGGCTACAGCTTCCGCAGCCCTTGCTGTGTTGCAGCAGCGTTTGCTGCTTCCGGCACACCGACTGGTGTGTGATGTCCCCACACGTTGGAACTCTACCCTCCACATGTTGCAAAGGATTTGTGAGCAGAAGAGAGCAGTTGTGGAGTACCAGCTGCAACAAGGCCGTCGATATTCAGGTCAGACTCCATACATAAGACCTCAGTAGTGGACCTGGATGTCTGACATATGTACCATCCTGACAAACTTTGAGGAGGCCACCAAGATGGTGAGTGGCGATGACGCCATCATTAGTGTCAGCATCCCACTTGTCTGTCTTTTGCAATGCTCTCTGCAGAGAATTAAAGAGGAGGCATTGCAGCCAGAGTATGATGAGATGGATCAAGAAGCCGTAGCGGGCGATTACACACAGCCCAGCCTCATCTCATCCCAACGTGCATTGGGGGACAATGAATGAGAGGAGGAGGATGAGGAGGAGGAGGAAGAACAGGAGCTGCTATCATGCGTTGTAGACGGTAGTACCTGTACAAGTGTCATACCGTTGGTTCAGCGTGGGTGGCCTGAGGACAGGGGGGAGGAGGAAGAGGAGGAGGAGGAGGAGGAGAGCATGGTCAGTCGTCATCTTGGTGAGGACACGGAAATCTTGCCCGTTACCAGTCTGGCACGCATGGCTGACTTTATGTTACACTGCCTTAACCGTGACCCTCGCGTTGTCAAAATGTTGGGTGACAGTCATTACTGGTTGGTGACACTTGTAGACCCCCGCTACAAGGAGAACTTTCACTCTCTTATTCCTGAGTTGGAGAGGTCTACAAAAATCGGGCAATACCGGAAGGCCCCTGATGCAGAACTCTTAAAAAAATTCTGAACACGCTAGCGGCAGAGGTCACAGTTCGTTGCCCAACCAAGGCGTACAGGCGAGAGAGATGCAACTCCAATCCAGCAGAGGCAGGGGAACACTGTCAACGATCTGGGACAGTTTTCTGACACCCGCCCAGCTTACTGGCCCTGAGGCGCGGGGTACTCTCACAAGGAGTGGAAAGTTTCAAAAGATGGTGAGGGAGTACCTTGCCGATCGTACCAGCGTCCTCCGTGATTCCTCTGTACCTTTTAATTATTGGGTATCCAAGCTGGACACTTGGAATGAACTCGATCTGTACGCCTTGGAGGTCCTGGCCTGCCCTGCCGCTAGCGTGTTATCGGAGCGTGTTTTTAGTGCCGTTGGGGGAATTATAACTGATAAGCGCACTCGCCTGTCAACTGACAATGCTGACAAGCTGACCCTTATCAAAATGAACAAGGGCTGGATTGGGCCAGACTTCTCATCACCACCAAATGACATCAGAGTAACATAAAGTCAAATCCACTGTGTTATTTCGGGAGGTGTATTCACATGAACCGCTTCACACCCACACATGGGTATACGCTTCCTCGTTTCGGCTGTTTAATCTTCTTCTCCTTATCCTCAGCCTCCACCACCACTATACCACCAGGGTGCCAGCATTGCAAGTTCCTCCGTCCTAATTTTTGGCAGCTTTTGCTGGGAAAGCATAAGCAAATACCATGGGACACCCACTCCCCAATAATGGGACTTATTTTTGTAATATGCTGCACTGCATGGCTCTTGTAAGGGGCATTGCAAGTTGCTCCATCCTAATTTTTGGCAGCTTTTGCTGGGAAAGCATAAGCAAATACTATGGGAGACCCACTCCCCAATAATGGGACTTATGTTTGTAATATGATGAACTGCATGACTCTTGTAAGGGGCATTGCAAGTTGCTCCGTCCTAGTTTTTGGCAGCTTTTGCTTGCAAGGCATAAGCAAATACTATGGGAGACCCACTCCCCAATAATGGGACTTATGTTTGTAATATGCTGTACTGGATGGCTCTTGTAAGGGGCATTGCAAGTTGCTCCGTCCTAATTTTTGGCAGCTTTTGCTAGCAAGGCATAAGCAAATACTATGGGACGCCCACTCCCCAATAATGGGACTTATGTTTGTAATATGCTGTACTGCATGGCTCTTGTAAGGGGCATTGCAAGTTGCTCCGTCCTAATTTTTGGCAGCTTTTGCTGGGAAAGCATAAGCAAATACTATGGGAGACCCACTCCCCAATAATGGGACTTATGTTTGTATTATGCTGTACTGCATGGCTCTTGTAAGGGGCATTGCAAGTTGCTCCGTCCTAATTTTTGGCCGCTTTTACTGGGAAAGCAAAAGCAAATACTATGGGAGACCCACTCCCCAATAATGGGACTTATGTTTGTAATATGCTGTACTGCATGGCTCTTGTAAGGGGCATTGCAAGTTGCTCCGTCCTAATTTTTGGCAGCTTTTGCTTGCAAGGCATAAGCAAATACTATGGGACACCCACTCCCCAATAATGGGACTTATGTTTGTAATATGCTGTACTGCATGGCTCTTGTAAGGGGCATTGCAAGTTGCTCCGTCCTAATTTTTGGCAGCTTTTGCTTGCAAGGCATAAGCAAATACTATGGGACACCCACTCCCCAATAATGGGACTTATGTTTGTAATATGCTGTACTGCATGGCTCTTGCAAGGGGCATTGCAAGTTGCTCCGTCCTAATTTTTGGCAGCTTTTGCTGGGAAAGCATAAGCAAATACTATGGGAGACCCACTCCCCAATAATGGGACTTATGTTTGTAATATGCTGTACTGCATGGCTCTTGTAAGGGGCATTGCAAGTTGCTCCGTCCTAATTTTTGGCAGCTTTTGCCTGCAAGGCATAAGCAAATACTATGGGACACCCACTCCCCAATAATGGGACTTATGTTTGTAATATGCTGTACTGCATGTGACGCGCCCCCTGGGCCGTGTGTACACGTGTGTGGGATACCCGGTGCTGGGTCTCTGGGGTCTGTAGTCTCCGTGGCGGTGACCCGGTCCCGTGGCTCAGGCTGGTCAAACCAGTGGCAGTCTTTCTTAGATTTTGAGGTTAATTGTCCGACTGCGCCACCCGTGGATTGCGGTCATGGAGTACCACTGCCGCGAGGCAGACCGCTGAGGCTGGTTTTGTGTGCGCAGCATAGAATGGGATAACTCCCCTCGGGAGGAGTATAGCCACAGGGCAGTGAGTGTGGATGATGCGGGTGATGGTGCACGAGCGCAGCAGGAACGACTCAGAGTCTTTGCAGTGCAGTTCAGGGTCTTTACTGATGATCATAAGGTAGACCCTCCCGGGAGTACTGTCTAGCATAAGAGGCCTGGTCAGTCTGTGAGCAAGCAGGAGTTCCCCTGGCCAGGTGGAGTTGTAGGCCTCCCCGACTGTCTGCACTCTTCCTGGCTACCTTGCTGTAAGCGGGTAGAAGTAGCCCACGTCCCTGAGTGTACCGTGTAGTGCTCACCCGTATGGCTGGTGACTTGGGGCCTTCTGTTAGCCTCCGCTCCACGACGGCGGTGCTGGTCCCTTGCTTGTGACTGAGCCTCTGGGCTTCTATGGCCAGAGGACCTGAAATCCCCTGCCGGCTGGTTTCTGCTGCTGGATATATAAGTCCTCACAGCTTCGGACTCCTGTGTCCGGTTATTACTGTTTTCTGCCAGGGCGAGCTCTGCTCAGCTTCCAGCCCCTGGTCTTTAGCTCCTAGCTCCTACAGAGCTCCTTGCTGTTAGTTTCCCTTGCTCTCACTCTGACTCTGACTGTTCTCTGACTCCCTCAACCCAGCTCCAGATCCAGTTTATAAGGGCAGAATTCTCCCCTCCCAGGACTGGGGCAGTAGGATGTTGCATGTTTAAGGGATCCTGACCAGGAAACCTCCCACTTGCTCTCCGACGTAATATCTTTATTAATGTGGTGACCAGACCCCTGGGGTGCCACACATGGCTCTTGTAAGGGGCTTTGCAGTTCCTCATAATTTTTGGAAAGCCTTCCATTCACTGCTTAGGCCAACAGTGCACGGGAGACCCAGTTGCTATAAATCGAAAAAAAGGTTTAGTTAACGCTCTCTGACCTCCATGTCATTTCCAAGGGGCATTGGAGTGGCTCAAAATTTTTGGAAGGCATTGCACTCACTGTATGACCTATATCTGTGTAGCCAAACCGCTCCTTTTGTTACAGAAACATATCCTACAAGACATATCAGGTTGACTGGCCTGATATTGATGTGAATGGTCCCTGTTCCTCCTGCTCTTTCTCCTTTGCCACCACCTCATCCATCATTTATCACCTGAAGCTTTGTTTTAACGGGAGTCATAGAACTGGGATAGTAGCAGGAAAACATCCAGCAATCCTCGGAGGAGGTAGGATATGCGCCAAAACGCGGACCACCTCAGGCCTAGCCGCTACTACATACATGCGCTTGCATTCCAAGAAAACAAAGCAGATGCTAACTTCTATCATCATCATCATGCTCCTCACCTAGGCGCTCTCAACTCCCCTGATGGAGAAGCCTGGGCCCACCGGAGGAGTCTGGTTCTCTGGTGGGCTCGTCCAATGCTGCCCTAAAGCAGGCCAGGCTAAGAAAAGTGTGGGGGAAGGTGACAGGAGAAATCAGGGCGGCTGGGGACCGAGTATGGACACCTGGCCGCCACCTGGCGGCTGGGGACCGAGCGTGGACACCCGGCCGCCGGGCGGCTGGGGACAGAGTATGGATACCTCGCTGCCGAAGCGGCCATGAGGTAGTGGCCAGCTTCGGCCTCCTCCAAACTAAAAGGCCCCATTTCAAGTGAAAGCTAGCAGTATGGTATGCAGCCTGTGGGTGGGTGTGTGGTTGGCTGCATATTTTCGCTTGCATTGCAAGGAAAGAGGGAGGTACACTGCCCTGGGACAAGGACTTGCACGGGGATAATTGCAAGTCTGCATCTTCTGATGCGGCAAGGATCACTTCTGATGGGCACACTTTTAGACAGTGACCTGGGGGTCAGAGATGCTTCCAGGGGTCTTCCCCATGCTGATCCCTTGTCTTTTCAGCACTGTATGCATGTTTCACACAGCACATGGCCAGATAAGGTTGTAAAATGTTAAAATGACATTTCCCGGTGAACGCATTTGTCACGGTTGAAAGCAATACAAAAGTGCAAAAACGCATGAAAAATGCTACTTGTGAACATAGCCCAAGGTGTGGAGGAGTATTTTTGTTTTTGGTTATGTATTTTACCTTATACACAAGTTTTTACTCTGGAAAGGAAATTCCTTAGCATATTTCACAGGAAAACCGTTTCAGTTTCGTTTTTGAACGTTTTATTGTGAGCCCGCAAAAGTGGCTTAATACCTCTGACCACGTTGTTGACAGCAGTGACCTGGGGGTCAGAAATGCTTCCAGGGGCGATCCCCATGCTGCCCCCATGTCTTTTGAGCACTGTCACTATCGTTTTGGGCACTTTTTAGGCTTTCTACAGACTGCCGGTTGTGCTGCCGCAAAAATGTTCGGGTCTCCCATAGACTAACATTGGGCTCGTTGCTCGGGTCGAGCACCCGAGTATCACAGTGAGCTCGGAACGAGCTTCGAGCACCCAAGCATTTTAGTGCTCGCTCAACACTAGTGCTAAGCCTTGCATAGCCTGGGCATTTTTTCAGATCGATAAAGATGACCCAACTCGTGTTATCGGTAACATTTGTCAGCAAAAGCTAAGTAGAGGCCAAAAAATACACAGTTTGAGTACTTCATGCATGAATCGGCACATGGATATGAAGCATAAGTTGCAGTTGGAAGCTCACTGTGCTACAATGCGGCCTAGCCGGCCGGGCCAATCACCGTCTGCCACATCTTGTGCATCCATGGCCTCTTCATCCTCTGTGACTGGGGGGCTAGCAGTCACACCTGTTTTTGGACGCAGACCTGCCACCTTTTTACCCGCAACAGCCAGCGTGATTGGCAGGTCATCATTTTCTTTGGAGGTTGAAACACCAGCTGGTGTTGAGCGCTGTCTGACATCGATAGCACCACCTTTGGATCAAGGCAACCTAACATGTCCACCTGCATCTTCTTCACAGACCGGCAGTTTGCCGGGGACACCCTTCTCAACCCCGTCTAAGCACAACAGCCAGCCCTCGGTCCCTCAGATGTGTACAAGTAAAAGACCATTTCCTCCTAGCCATGAGAAAGTTAAGAGGTTGAATTTCACCATCTGCAAGCTCTTGGCTACAGAAATGCTGCCTTTCCGCCTGATGGACACAGAGGATTTTCGAGAATTTATGTCCGTCGCAGTGCCCCAGTACCAGATGCCCAGTCGGCACTACTTCTCAAAGAAAGGTGTGCCTGCGCTCTACCAGCATGTCGCACACAACATCACCGCTTCTTTGAGAAACTCTGTGTGTGACAGGGTGCATTTCACCACAGACACTTGGACGAGTAGGCATGGACAGGGGCGTTACATGTCGCTGACTGGGCACTGGGTAACTATGGTGACAGCAGGACAAGGGGCTGCTGTCCATGTCTTGCCGTCCCCACGAGTTGTGCGTCAATCCTCTTTATCTCAAAGTTCCTCCACTGCTTCTGCCTCCTCAACCTCCTCTCGGACCTCCACCTGCACCCAAAGCCTGTCTGTTCATGCCACAAGCTTTCTAACTGCGCAGAAGGGATCCTGCACACCTCCTTACTATGCTGGCAGCAGGGCTCAACGTCATCAGGCGGTTTTTACTTTGAAATGTCTGGGAAATGTGAGTCACACAGCTGAGGAGTTGTGGTCAGCTCTGGAGAACCAATTTCATGAATGGTTGTCTCCACTGGACCTGAAACCAGGCAAGGCTGTGTGCGACAAAGCTGCAAACCTCGGTGCGGCCCTTCGCCGGGGCAATGGCACACACATGCCTTGTATGGCTCACGTGTTGAACCTGGTTGTCCAGCAATTTTTAGTCCACTGTCCCATACTAGATGGCCTTCTGCAGATGGCACGGTCGCTGTGTGCTCACTTCCGCCATTCTCATCCCGCAGCTCAGCAACTTACATCTCTACTGAAGTCGTTGGGCCTGCCACTTCACCGGCTAAAATGCGATGTGCCTACCCGGTGGAATTCAACTATGCACATGTTGCAGCAACTGTGGCAGCACCGACACGCCCTGCTGCAATGCGTTGTGACGTATAGCCTGGGCCAACGAGATCCAGAGGTGGGCCAAATCACGCTGGAGGAGTGGTCTCAGATCAGGGACCTATGCACCCTTCTGCACAGTTTTGAAATGGCGATGAAGATGTTTAGTGCTGACGATGCCATTATCAGCATGACTATTCCGGTGATTTACATGCTGGAGCACATATTAAACAGAATTCGGAGTCAGGTGGTGGCACAAGAGGAGGTGGAGGAAGTAGAGGAGGAGGAGTTGTATGCGGAAGGGCTAACATCTGCAAGGTCCAGACGGTCTGCAGCACCAAGGCGGCAGGCATGTGAGGGTGGGGGAGATGGTTTTACCAGGGCGCATGGTAGCAGCCAAACTAGTGAGGAAGGTGCAGGTGCCCAGGAAGAAGTGGAGGATGAACTGATGGAAGACTCATCAGATGAGGGAGACCTTGATCACATTTCTGTTGTGCGAAGTTGGGGGGAGAGGGCAGAGGAAGGATGCATGAATGTTAACTCGCCATCAACACAACAGGGACTTGGTGCTCCTGAATGCACAAGACACATGAGTGCCTTCTTGCTGCACTACCTGCAACATGACCCTCGAATTGTGAGAATTAGAAATAATCCTGACTACTGGGTTGCCACACTGTTAGATCCCCGGTACAAACGTAAATTTTCAGAAATTATTCCTGCCATAGAAAGAGATGCACACATGCAGGAGTATCAGCAGAGACTGTTGCAGAATCTTATATGTGCTTTTCCCCAAAACACTAGTGGTGCACGTGGTGAATCTCACAGTTCCAGCTTGCCAACCGTGGGACCATCGAGTGTTCAGCACTCAAAATGTAACAGAAACACAGTATCTGCTGGTAACATCAATTTTGCGGAATCATTTCACCACTTTTTTAGCCCATCCTTTGCAAGGCCACAGGAGACAAGAAGTCTGACACATAGTCAACGCCTAGAGACGATGGTACAGGAGTATCTCCAAGTAAACATTGAAGCCATGACTGTGTCACTGGACCCTTGATCTTTTTGGGCTTCCAATCTGGATAAATGGCCGGAGCTCGCCACTTACGCCTTGGAGATCTTGTCATGCCACGCAGCCAGCGTTCTGTCTGAACGTGTGTTCAGCGCTGCTGGTGGTGTGCTGACAGATAAGCGCATGCGGCTGTCCACTGATAATGTAGACAGACTCACGTTCATAAAGATGAACAAATCATGGATCCGAAATTACTTTTCTACCCCTGTGTCATCATGGGGAGAGTAAAAGCTTGATGATTTGTTAAAATCACCTCACCAACCGTTTTAAGCTTTCAAATTACTAATCATGTTTATCTGTATCTTTGCTGGAAAATAATTTGGGCCTTGTAGCAGTGTGCAGTACTGATTCTATTAGGCCATCTATACAAAACTCCACCAAATTTAAAATTACTAATCATGTTTATCTGTATCTTGGCTGAAAAATAATTTGGGCCTTGTAGCAGTGCGCAGTACGGATTTTATTAGGCCATCTATACTAAACTCCACCAGATTTAAAATTACTAATCATGTTTATCTGTATCTTGGCTGGAAAATAATTTGGGCTTTGCAGCAGTTTGCAGTACTGATTCTATTAGGCCATCTATACTAAGCTCCACCAGCTTTCAAATTAATACTAATTTTTAGCTGCATCTAGCCCGGAAAATAATTTTGGGGCTCCTAGATGCGCAAGACACATGAGTGCCTTCTTGCTGCACTACCTGCAACATGACCCTCAGATTGTCAGAATTCGAAATAATCCTGACTACTGGGTTGCCACACTCTTAAATCCCCCACACTCTTCGATCAACCTTTTCATTTTAATAAAGAACAAAAAAATGGTCATTTTTGAAATTATAAGCATTAGCAGGTTATTACAAACTGAAATCAAACAGTTTTCAACTCAAAACTTTATTCTAGGTGATGTTACATTTGCACATAGGACCACTTGTTCGAAAGGAGCTTCTGAACTCTCTCGTCCATTGAATTTGTCAGGTTTTGGATGGTTTCTGCTTCAATTGTTTGGCATGAGGACAGAATTAGTGTTGAGCCACCCCCGTAGTGTTCGAGTTCGGTTCGGTTCGTCGAACACCCGTGTGTTCGCCGAACTGTTCGTCGAACTGTTCGTCGAACACCTTCGAACACCGTTAAAACCAATGGCAGGCAAACAAAAACACATAGAAACACATAGAAAACACCTTCAAAGATGTCCAAAAGCTGACAAACTGCTCAGAAGACACAACTAACACATGGAAAAGTGACAAGTACATATAGTCATGCGAAAATAAAAGAGGTGGAGGAGTAAAAGGAGGGGGAGACACAGATATAGGCATGTCATGCCCTTCTAAAATCCAAAAAGTGATAAGCCGACACGGCCAGTCCGCTCCTGCCCGTGCCACCTCCGTGTCGCCGGGTTTGTGCCAGAGCCGCGGTGAACCCTGATGGCCAGCCCCCCTCTCCCAATACTGGTGCCTGTCCGCTGGTGGGTCGAGCGAGCCCCCCTGTGGTGGAGGCAGCTCTAAGCTTTTTAATTTAAATTGTTTCTCTTATTTGAATGAATACACTTTAAATCCATTTACAAGGATCTATTGGAGGGCAAGTCTCATGCCAGCAGCCGCGTAATTCCAGCTCCAGTAGCGTCCACTAAAGCTGCTGCAGTTATAAAGCTTTTATAAGGATCGAGCTCGGCTGTCCACCGCAAGGCATCCTACTGCCAGTTCCAGCCCCTATGCCTTGGGGTGCCTCCTGATGCTCTTCACTGAGTATCCCATGGTCCCGAAGCATTTCCTTTGAAAAAATTAAGTGTCTAAACTACAGGTGGTGTAGCTTGCTTAACAGCCGGGATAATCCGCTGACTAGCAGACACTGCTACTAGGCACAAAGTATTTCCTGGGCTAGATGCAGTTAAAAATTTGTAATTAGATACTCTCGTTGGATGCTGAGAAAGCATTCCATAGAGTCTCCTGGCACGCCATATATGATTCTCTTAAAAAGCTTGGGGTAGGGGTCTAGGGGACCCTTTTATAGCCAAAATCACGGCCCTGTATCGCAATACATCACCTAGGCTGAAGATAAATGGAACTGTAGCACCCTGAGGGCTCGGTTGCTACAGACGTATTGCACCTCACCCAGAGGTGTGATATCTCACTCTCAGGTAAGGATGGAGTGTGGATCAGGACCCGACACCTGCATGCATTACACCACATTGCCGTGGGGCAGGGCGACCAATATGCCCCTGAGATGGGCACGACAGTCCCTGTCCCTGGCTGGAGTGGGGGGAGGGAACACTGAGGAAGGGGAACCCTGTAGTGCAGGAGCAGGGAGGAAGCAGTTCCTGGGTGCATTGAGAAGGGAGTGTAAAAGGTGGGCACCATCTTAGTTCAGTGCAGATAAGTCTGAGCAGAAGTGGCAGGGAGCAGGGGCTCTGCATGAGCTCTGCTCCGGAGGCGGGCCTAGTAACAGAGGCCCAGGCCTGGAAGAGGGAGAAGGAAGGAAGAGGAGCGGAGAAGGCTCCAGTAACGAGGAATGAAGGGATCCCAGGGGTGCGGACGGGCGAGTCGCCACCGCACGCCCGAATCCACCTGCGTGGAGGGGTCAGGCCAAAGGGGGAGACCGGTCCCCGAACTAGTGGAGGCAGGAAACGACCCTCAGCTAGAAACCAGAGGCTCTGACATTTTATGTGGCGCAGCCCCTCGCTACACTCGCTAGGAAGGCACCACATAGTGTCAGGGAAACTGGCGCCAAGTTTACTAAGAGGAGGCCCGAGGCAGCCGGACAGAAGTGTTGGTAAGAAAGGCCAGACAAAGGACACACAAAGGGGGTCCTGTGAAGTGCTCCAAAGTTATCTGGGAGTTGTCTGAGCCCCTCACCTGGTGAGCACAGTACGACGTGGGCAGCCGTTACCTGGAAACGTGGTCTGGATAATAAGAACTGTGAGTAAAGGCCCTGGACTGCATCACTGACTCCGTGTCGTTACTGCTGCTGCCCTGCGCCATCACCCCCATCCTCCGCATACACTGCCCTGAGGCTATACTCCTCCCGTGGGGAGTTATGCTACGCTCTGCTGCACCCACAACACCAGCCTCAGCGGTCTGCCCTGTAGCGGCGGTTCACTCTGACCGCAATCCACGGGTGGCGTAGTCGGACATTTAAACATCAAAACCACATAAATAGTTCCGCCACTGGTTTGACCGCCCTGAGCCACGGAACCGGGTCGCCGCCACGAAGACTACAACCACCAGCATCCACCAAAAAGGGTCCGGCTCCGGGTGTCCCAAGGCCCAGGGGGTGCGTCAGAACATTTTCATCACCTTTCACAATCACCAATGGGACAAGGCAGGGATGTCCTCTGTCCCCTCTCTTATACATCCTAGTGACGGAGCACCTACTCTCATCAATTCGCCATAACCCCAATATTAGGTGGATTGAGGTGGGAGGCACCGAGTACAAGTGCTCTCTATTTGCTGATGATGTCCTAGTATATATCACTCAATCACATATATCCATCCATGCTGTTATGGCTGAAATAGATCACTTTGTTACATGGTAAAATTTTAAAATCAATGCAGCGAAGTCTGAGGCCCTCGATGTCTCCCTTCCCAAATCCATATAGGATTCCATCCAGTCCAACTTTCCCTTTGCCTGGCCCTCACAGGGTATCAAATACTTAGGAATTCCTATTCATAGAGACCTCTCCCATCTATGTTATCTTAATTTTGGGCCCTTTATTGAACAATTCCATACAGACCACGGTTGGCAAGTTAGAACTGTAAGATTCACTACGTGAACCGCTGGTGTTTTGTGGAAAAGCACATGTACACCGCGTTCCAAATTATTATGCAAAAAGTGTTTAGGAGTGATAAGGGAAGAATTTGTTTGTTTGTCAGTTAAACTCATTGATGGTGATGTGTGTCAGGGCTCTTTATATCACTGTAAGCAATTGCAGACACCTGTGCTAATTAGTTTGGCAGGTGTGTCCAATGAAAGGCAAGACTACTTAAGAAGGCTCTCTCACATTATTAAGCAGCCTACATTTTCTGCCAAAATGGGAAAGAAAAAGGATGTGTCGGCTGCTGAGAAGCAACAAATTGTGGAGTGTTTAGGTCAAGGCATGACTACAATCAACATTGTGCGATGATCAGGATGAAGTGTCTTGGCAATCAAGAAGTATGTAGCTGATTCACAGTACACACGTGTGCGTGCTGATAAGGGCAAATTGAGGACTCTTTCCTACAGGCAATTATGTCAGGTTGAAAGAGCAGCGGCAAAAAAGCCTTGTCATAGCAGCAGACAAGTTTTTGAAGCTGCTTGTGCCTCCAACGTCCCCCGAACAACAAGATGCAGGGTCCTTCAGAGGTTTGCAGCTGTGCATACGCCATCCTGTCGACCTCCTCTATCCACTTCACACAAGCAGAAACGGCTCCAGTGGGCCAAACATTACATGAAGACTGATTTCAAAACTGTTTTGTTCACGGATGAGTGCCGTGCAGCGCTCGATGGTCCAGATGGATGGAGTGGAGGATGGCTGGTTGATGGACACCCCACGCAAACACGGCTACAGCGCCAACAAGGAGGAGGTGGAGTAATGTTTTGGGCTGGAATCATGGGGAGAGAGATTGTCGGCCCCTTGTCGGCCCCTTAGGCGCTAAAGATGAACTCCATAATGTATGTGGATTTTCTCAAACAGCACTTCCTGCCATGGTTCAAGAAGAAGAACCGTGTATTTCACAGCAAGATCATTTTTCTGCATGATAATGCACCATCTCATGCTGCACATAAAACATCTGCATCTCTGGCTGATATGGGCATAAAAGGGGACAAACTTATGGTGTGACCCCCATGCTCCCCTGACCTCTACCCCATTCAGAACCTTTGGAGCATCATTAAAAGGAGTGTCTATGATGGCGGGAGGCAGTTCACATCTAAGCAACAGCTCTGGGAGGGTATTCTGTCCTCATGCAAAACAATTGAAGCAGAAACCATCCAAAACCTGACAAATTCAATGGACGAGAGAGTTCAGAAGCTCCTTTCGAACAAGGGGTCCTATGTGAAAATGTAACATCACCTAGAATAAAGTTTTGAGTTGAAAACTGTTTGATTTCAGTTTCTAACAACCTGCTAATGCTTATAATTTCAAAAATGACCATTTTTTTGGTCTTTATTAAAATGAAAAGTTTGATCGAAAAGTTTGGGGGATCTAAGAGTGTGGCAAACCAGTAGTCATGATTACTTCGAATTCTGACAATATGAGGGTCATGCTGCAGGTAGTGCAGCAAGAAGGCACTTATGTGTCTTGCGCATCTCGGAGCCCCAAAATTATTTTCCGGGCTAGATGCAGCTAAAAATTATTTTTAATTTTAAATCTGGTGGAGCTTATTATAGATGGCCTAATAGGATCAGTGCTGCACACTGCTACAAAGCCCAAATTATTTTCCAGTCAAGATACAGATAAACATGATTAGTAATTTGAAAGCTTAAAATGTTTGGTATGGTGATTTTAACCAATCATCAAGCTTTTACTCTCCCCAGGATGACACAGGGGTAGAAAAGTCGTTTCGGATCCATGATGTGTTCATCTTTATGAACGTGAGTCTGTCTACATTATCAGTGGAGAGCCGCGTGCGCTTATCTGTCAGCACACCACCAGCAGCGCTGAACACACGTTCAGACAGAACGCTGGCTGCGGGGCATGACAAGATCTCCAAGGCGTAAGTGGCTAGCTCCGGCCATTTATCCAGATTGGAAGCCCAAAAAGAGCAAGGGTCCAGTGACACAGTCGTGGCTTCAATGTTTACTTGGAGATACTCCTGTACCATCGTCTCTAGGCGTTGACTATGTGTCAGACTTCTTGTCTCCTGTGGCCTTGCAAAGGATGGGCTAAAAAAGTGGTGAAATGATTCCGCAAAATTGATGCTACCAGCAGATACTGTGGTTCTGTTACGGTTTGAGTGCTGAGCACTTGACGGTCCCACGGTTGGCAAGTTGGAACTGTGAGATTCACTACGTGCACCACTGGTATTTTGTGGAAAAGCACATGTAAGATTCTGCAACAGTCTCTGCTGATACTCCTGCATGCGTGCATCCCTTTCTATGGCAGGAATAATTTCTGCAAATTTACTTTTGTACCGGGGATCTAACAGTGTGGCAACCCAGTAGTCAGGATTATTTCTAATTCTCACAATTCGAGGGTCATGTTGCAGGTAGTGCAGCAAGAAGGCACTCATGTGTGTTGCGCATCCAGGAGCACCAAGTCCCTGTTGTGTTGGTGGCGAGGTAACAATCATGCTTCCTTCCTCTGTCCTCTCCCCCCAACCTCGCACAACAGAAATGTGATCAAGGTTTCCCTCATCTGATGAGTCTTCCATCAGTTCGTCCTCCACTTCTTCCTGGGCTCCTGCACCTTCCTCACTAGTTTGGCTGCTACCATGCGCCCTGGTAAAACCATCTCCCCCACCCTCACATGCCTGCCGCCTTGGTGCTGCCGACCTTCTGGACCTTGCAGATGTTAGCCCTTCCGCATACAACTCCTCCTCCTCTACTTCCTCCACCTCCTCTTGAGCCACCACCTGACTTCGAATTCTGTTTAACATGTGCTCCAGCATGTAAATCACTGGAATAGTCATGCTGATAATGGCATCGTCAGCACTAAACATCTTCGTCGCCATTTCAAAACTGTGCAGAAGGGTGCATAGGTCCCTGATCTGAGACCACACCTCCAGCGTGATTTGCCCCACCTCTGAATCTCGTTGGCCCAGGCTATACGTCAGAACGTATTGCACCAGGGCTTGTCGGTGCTGCCACAGTCGCTGCAACATGTGCAGAGTTGAATTCCACCGGGTAGGCACATCGCATTTTAGCCGGTGAAGTGGCAGGCCCAACGACTTCTGTAGAGATGTAAGTCGCTGAGCTGCGGGATGCGAACGGCGGAAGTGAGCACACAGCGACCGTGCCCTCTGCAGAAGGCCATCTAGTCTGGGATAGTGGGCTAAAAATTGCTGGACAACCAGGTTCAACACGTGAGCCATACAAGGCACGTGTGTGACATTGCCCCGGCGAAGGGCCGCACCCAGGTTTGCAGCATTGTCGCACACGGCCTTCCCTGGTTTCAGGTCCAGTGGAGACAACCATTCATGAAATTGGTTCTCCAGAGCTGACCACAACTCCTCAGCTGTGTGACTCACATTTCCCAGACATTTCAATGTAAAAACCGCCTGATGACGTTGAGCCCTACTGCCAGCATAGTAAGGAGGTGTGCAGGATCCCTTCTGCGCAGTTAGAAAGCTTGTGGCATGACCAGACAGGCTTTGGGTGCAGGTGGAAGACCGAGAGGAGGTTGAGGAGGCAGAAGCAATGGAGGAACTTTGACATAAAGAGGATTGACGCACAACTCGTGGGGACGGCAAGACTTGGACAGCAGCCCCTTGTCCTGCTGTCACCATAGTTACCCAGTGCCCAGTCAGCGACATGTAACGCCCCTGTCCATGCCTACTCGTCCAAGTGTCTGTGGTGAAATGCACCCTGTCACACACAGAGTTTCTCAAAGAAGCGGTGATGTTGTGTGCGACATGCTGGTGGAGCTCAGGCACACCTTTCTTTGAGAAGTAGTGCCGACTGGGCATCTGGTACTGGGGCACTGCGACGGACATAAGGTCTCGAAAATCCTCTGTGTCCACCAGGCGGAAAGGCAGCATTTCTGTAGCCAAGAGCTTGCAGATGGTGAAATTCAACCTCTTAGCTTTCTCATGGCTAGGAGGAAATGGTCTTTTACTTGTCCACATCTGAGGGACCGAGGGCTGGCTATTGTGCTTAGACGGGGTTGATAAGGGTGTCCCCGGCAAACTGCCGGTCTGTGAGGAAGATGCAGGCGGACATGTTAGGTTGCCTTCATCCAAAGGTGGTGCTATCGATGTCGGACAACGCTCAACACCAGCTGGTGTTACCACCTCCAAAGAAAATGATGACCTGCCAATCACGCTGGCTGTTGCGGGTAAAGAGGTGGCAGGTCTGCGCCCCAAAACAGGTGTGACTGCTGTCCCCCCAGTCACAGAGGATGAAGAGGCCGCGGATGCACAAGATATGGCAGACGGTGGTTGGCCCGGCCGGCTAGGCCGCATTGTAGCACACTGAGCTTCCCACTGCAACTTATGCTTCATGTCCATGTGCCGGTTCATGCATGAAGTACTCAAACTATGTATTTTTTGGCCTCTACTTAGCTTTTGCTGACAAATGTTACAGATAACACGAGTTGGGTCATCTTTATCGATCTGAAAAAATGCCCAGGCTATGCAAGGCTTAGCACCCATGCGACCTGAAGAGCCACCACGACTTGTGGTGAGAGGCAGAGTTGTGTTTGAGGATGCAGTTGTTGACGTGCTTCCAGTACTACGTCTCTGTCCAGGAAGGCGCAACCTGACCTCGTCGTCACTAGCATCTTCCTCCACCTCCTCTGCTGACCTCATCTCTTGGCTGACTGTGGGTTGACAGTAAGTGGGATCTCCGACCTCATCATCATCACCCTGTGCGTTATCACACCCGTCGTCCTCAGAGCCAACCTGTTCCTGCCCTGACAAAAAACTAAAGTTGTCGCTCCAATCAGGTATTTGAGTCTTATCATCGTCTTCCTCATTGTCTCCACCAACAGGAGTTACAGTTTGGGAATGAGGGTCTACATTATGGTCAGAACCTTCTGCGTCTGGTCCTGGATCCGACTCATAAAGATTCTGGGCATCAGTGCAGATCATTTCCTCGTCTGGATTCACAGAAGCGCTGGAGTCGACCTCTGATTCCCAGGCTATAGTATGAGTAAACAGCTCTGCAGACTCAACCATCTGTTCTACCTCATACTCAGACGGGCAGCTGGAGATTTGGGAGCTGTGAGGAAGCAAGTGCGATTTGGGTGACACCTTTGAGGACTGGAGTATTTGTGATGTTGAAGTTGATGTGGAGGAGAGCCCACTTAAAGGAGCACTTGATATCCGTTGAAGCACCTGCTGTTTTTGTGCCTCATCTGGAATTTGTAGCGATTGGCGTGGCCGTAAGAAAGGGATCTTATCACATTGTCCGCTAAAAGAAGTAGACATTTTAGTTTGGCTGGAAGATGGTCTTTCTTCTGCAGATGTTACTGTTGCTTTAACACCTACCCCACGGACACAACCTTTTTTCCCCTTCCCAACATGCCTATTCCCCTTTCCACCAGCAGCAGGCCTTTTTCCACTCATTTTGGTGGTTAACTAATTCACAACTCTGGAGTTGTTTGCACAAAAAAACAATGGATGGTAACCGAGCAGAGCTGAGTGGCCAAACTGTGGTATTAGGCCAAAACTATTGGCTGGGTTAGATGCAGAAAAAAATTATTTTGAATTTGCAACCTGATGGAGGTCAGTATAGATGGACTAATAGAGAAAGTCCGACACACTACTAGAAGGCCAAATATTTTTTCAGAGGTAGATGCAGAAAAAAATATATTCAGTTTGCAACCTGATGGAGGTCAGTATAGATGGACTAATACAACAAGTCCCGCACACAGCTAGAAGCCCAAATATTTTTTCAGAGGTACTGTAGATGCAGATAAAAATTATTTTTAATTTGCAACCTGATGGAGGTCAGTATAGATGGACTAATAGAGAAAGTACGACACACTACTAGAAGGCCAAATATTTTTTCAGAGGTAGATGCAGAAAAAAATATATTCAGTTTGCAACCTGATGGAGGTCAGTATAGATGGACTAATACAACAAGTCCCACACACAGCTAGAAGCCCAAATATTTTTTCAGAGGTACTGTAGATGCAGATAAAAATTATTTTTAATTTGCAACCTGATAGAGGTCAGTATAGATGGACTAATAGAGAAAGTCCGACACACTACTAGAAGGCCAAATATTTTTTCAGAGGTAGATGCAGAAAAAAATATATTCAGTTTGCAACCTGATGGAGGTCAGTATAGATGGATTAATAGAACAAGACCCACACACAGCTAGAAGCCCAATATTTTTTCAGAGGTAGATGCAGAAAAAACTATATTCAGTTTGCAACCTGATGGAGGTCAGTATAGATGGACTAATAGAACAAGTCCCACACACTGCTAGAAGCCCAAATATTTTTTCAGAGGTACTGTAGATGCAGATAAAAATTAGTTTTAATTTGCAACCTGATGGAGGTCAGTATAGATGGACTAATAGAGAAAGTCCGACACACTACTAGAAGGCCAAATATTTTTTCAGAGGTAGATGCAGAAAAAAATATATTCAGTTTGCAACCTGATGGAGGTCAGTATAGATGGATTAATAGAACAAGACCCACACACAGCTAGAAGCCCAATATTTTTTCAGAGGTAGATGCAGAAAAAAATATATTCAGTTTGCAACCTGATGGAGGTCAGTATAGATGGACTAATAGAACAAGTCCCACACACTGCTAGAAGCCCAAATATTTTTTCAGAGGTACTGTAGATGCAGATAAAAATTAGTTTTAATTTGCAACCTGATGGAGGTCAGTATAGATGGACTAATAGAGAAAGTCCGACACACTACTAGAAGGCCAAATATTTTTTCAGAGCTAGATGCAGAAAAAAATTATATTCAGTTTGCAACCTGATGGAGGTCAGTATAGATGGACTAATAGAGAAAGTCCGACACACTACTAGAAGCCCAAATATTTTTTCAGAGGTACTGTAGATGCAGATAAAAATTAGTTTTAATTTGCAACCTGATGGAGGTCAGTATAGATGGACTAATAGAGAAAGTCCGACACACTACTAGAAGGCCAAATATTTTTTCAGAGGTAGATGCAGAAAAAAATATATTCAGTTTGCAACCTGATGGAGGTCAGTATAGATGGACTAATAGAACAAGTCCCACACACTGCTAGAAGCCCAAATATTTTTTCAGAGGTACTGTAGATGCAGATAAAAATTAGTTTTAATTTGCAACCTGATGGAGGTCAGTATAGATGGACTAATAGAGAAAGTCCGACACACTACTAGAAGGCCAAATATTTTTTCAGAGGTAGATGCAGAAAAAAATATATTCAGTTTGCAACCTGATGGAGTTCAGTATAGATGGACTAATACAACAAGTCCCGCACACAGCTAGAAGCCCAAATATTTTTTCAGAGGTACTGTAGATGCAGATAAAAATTATTTTTAATTTGCAACCTGATGGAGGTCAGTATAGATGGACTAATAGAGAAAGTCCGACACACTACTAGAAGGCCAAATATTTTTTCAGAGCTAGATGCAGAAAAAAATTGTATTCAGTTTGCAACCTGATGGAGGTCAGTATAGATGAATTAATAGAACAAGACCCACACACAGCTAGAAGCCCAATATTTTTTCAGAGGTAGATGCAGAAAAAAATATATTCAGGTCAGTATAGATGGACTAATAGAATGATGCTATGCCCAAAAGATTTTACTTCACTAGGTGCAGTAAAAAAATTGGTATTCTATACACAGGTGGTATATCTTGCAACACAGATAGGCTACTCCACTGACTAACACACTCTGCAATAGGCCAAAAAGGATTAGCTTTGCTAGATTCAGCCAAATGCTGTGAAAAAAACTTGCACAGCACTGGCACAGACCTGCCTGGCAAAAACTGATAGGAACTCATGTAACCTAGTCCTGAAAAGGACTCCAATTACAATTAGTCTTTACTCCCACAACCTATCTATTTAAGAGCACAGACCTCCCTGATAAAAGTCGTAGGAAATGCTGTAACCTAGTCCTTAAAAGGACTGCAATCACAACTATTCCCTACTCCCAAGCTATCTGTATATTTGTGCGAAAATTGGCTTGAAATTAACAAGGTATAGCGCACACAGCAACAGCGGTGCCGTCTAACACGCAGCTGCAGCAGTGAGAAAATGGTGGCGACGGGGAAAATGGCTTGGTCTTATAGGGCAAGGATATGTGACATACACTGCCAATGACACATGCCCTTGCTTGTGTGAAAAAAAGCACTTCGCTCCGTGTGTGCGCTGCTGATAGGCTGACAGATTGCACCTCCCCACTGTAAATGCGGGAAAGAGAAAAAAAAATGGAGATCTTCATTGTTCCTGCAGAGATCCATCCCCTGCCCCTCCCCCCACCCCGCTGTACACTCAAACTGCGTATTAACATTAATTTTCATCATTACTGAGAAAAAATCCAGTTATGATTTTGGTGCACGAACAGTTATCGAACATAACCTCGAACAGCCGAATTTTTCTCAAATTGTTCGTGTTCGCCGAACGGCTCGAACACCGCCCAAAACAGCTCGAATTTGAGATTGGCGAACAGTTCGAGTAGAACAACGCTCATCTCTAGACAGAATACCCTCCTAGAGCTGTTGCTTAGATGTGAACTGCCTCCCGCCATCATAGACACTCCTTTTGATGATGCTCCAGAGGTTCTCAATGGGGAGGATTGGGGTCACACCATAAGTTTGTCCCCTTTTATGTCCATATCAGCCAGAGATGCAGATGTGTTATGTGCAGCATGAGACGGTGCATTATCATGCATGAAAATGATCTTGCTGCGGAATACACGGTACTTCTTCTTGAACCATGGCAGGAAGTGCTGTTTGAGAAACTCCACATACATTATGGAGTTTATCTTTACCCCTTCAGGGATCCTAAAGGGGCCGACAATCTCTCTCCCCATGATTCCAGCCCAAAACATTACTCCACCTCCTCCTTGTTGGCGCCATAGCTGTGTTTACTTGGGGTGTCCATCAACCAGCAATCCTCCACTCCATCCATCTGGACCATCGAGCGTTGCACGGCACTCATCGGTGAACAAAACAGTTTTGAAGTCAGTCTTCATGTATTGTTTGGCCCACTGGAGCCATTTCTGCTTGTGTACAGTGGATAGAGGAGGTCGACAGGATGGCTTGCGCACAGCTCAAATCTCTGAAGGACCCTGCATCTTGTTGTTTGGGGGACGTTGGAGGCACCAGCGGCTTCAAAAACTTGTCTGCCGCTATGACAAGGCTTTTTTTCCGCTGCTCTTTTAACCTGACGTAATTGCCTGTAGGAAAGAGTCCTCAATTTTCCATGTGAATCAGCTACATACTTCTTGATTGTGTGATGATCAGGATGAAGTGTCTTGGCAATATTGATTGTGGTCAAGCCTTGACCTAAACACTCCACAATTTGTTGCTTCTCAGCAGCCGACACATCCTTTTTCTTTCCCATTTTGGTAGAAAATGTTGGCTGCTTAATATTGTGGGACAGCCTTCTTAAGTAGTCTTGCCTTTCATTGGACACACCTGCCAAACTAATTAGCACAGGTGTCTGCAATTGCTTACAGTGATATAAAGAGCCCTGACACACATCACCATCAATGAGTTTAACTGACAAACAAAAAAATTCTTACCTTATCACTCCTAAACACTTTTTGCATAATAATTTGGAACACAGTGTACATGTGCTTTTCCACAAAACACCAGTGGTTCATGTAGTGAATCTTACAGTTCTAACTTGCCAACCATGGTCTGTATGGAGTTGTTCAATAAAGGGCCCAAAATTAAGATAACATAGACGGGAGAGGTCTCTATGAATACGAATTCCTAAGTATTTGATACCCTGTGAGGGCCTGGCAAAGGGAAAGTTGGACTGGATGGAATCCTGTATGGATTTGTGGAGGGAGACATCGAGGGCCTCAGACTTCGCTGCATTGATTTTAAAATTTGACCATGTAACAAAGTGATCTATTTCAGCCATAACAGCAGGGATGGCTATATGTGATTGAGTGATATATACTAGGACATCATCAGCAAATACAGAGCACTTGCACTCGGTGCCTCCCACCTCAATCCACCTAATATTGGGGTTATGGTGAATTGATGAGAGCAGGTGCTCCGTCACTAGGATGTGTAAGAGAGGGGACAGAGGACATCCCTGCCTTGTCCCATTGGTGATTATGAAAGGTGATGAAAATGTTCCATTTATCTTCAGCCTAGGTGACGTATTGCGATACAGGGCCGTGATTTTGGCTATAAAAGGGTCCCCTAGACCGGTACCCCAAGCTTTTTAAGAGAATAATATATGGCGTGCTAGGAGACTCTATGGAATGCTTTCTCAGCATCCAACGAGAGTATCTAATTACAAATTTTTAACTGCATCTAGCCTAGGAAATACTTTGTGCCTAGTAGCAGTGTCTGCTAATCAGCGGATTATCCCAGCTGTTAAGCAAGCTACACCACCTGTAGATTGGATGCTTAATTTTTTCAAAGGAAATGGTTCGGGCCCCCGGGACACTCAGTGAAGAGCATCGGAAGGCACCCCAATGCACAGGAGCTGGGACTGGCGGTAGGACGCCTTGCGGTGTACTGCCATGCTTGATCCTTATAAAAGCTTTTTAACTGCAGCAGCTTTAGTGGACGTTACTGGAGCTGGAATTCCCGCAGCTGCTGGCATGAGACTTGCACTCCAATAGATCCTTGTAAAAGGATTTAAAGTGTACTCATTCAAATTAGAGAGACAATTTAAATTAAAAAGCTTAGACCTGCCTCCACCGCAGGGGGGCCCGCTCGAGACACCAGCAAACAGGCACCAGTATTGGGAGAGGGGGGCTGGCCGTCAGGGTCCACCGCAGCTCTGACACGGAGGTCGCACGGGCAGGAACGGACTGGCCGTGTCGGCTTCGCACTTTTTCGGTTTTAGAAGGGCATGACATGCCTATATCTGTGTCTCCCCTTCCTTTTACTCCTCCTCCTCTTTTCTTTTCGCATGACTATATGTACTTGTCACTTTTCCATGTGTTAGTTGTGTCTTCTGATCAGTTTGTCAGCTTTTGGACACCTTTGAAGGTGTTTTCTATGTGTTTCTATGTGTTTTTGTGTGCCTGCCATTGGTTTTAACGGTGTTTGAAGGTGTTCGACGAACAGTTCGACGAACAGTTCGGCGAACATACAGGTGTTCGACGAACCGAACCGAACTCGAACACTACGGGGGTGGCTCAACAATAATTGCAAGTTCCTCCATCCTAATTATTGTCAGCTTTTGCTTGGAAGGCATAGGCAAAGACTATGGGAGACCCACTCCCCAATAATGGGAATAATGTTTTTAATATGCTGTACTGCATGGCTCTTGTAAGGGGCATTAAAATCGTCTTTTTAAGCTACTGTGACCTCCACGTCTCTTCCAAGGGTCATTGATATTGTATTTTTATTCCACTGGGACCTCCACGTCTCTTCAAAGGGGCATTGATATTGTCTTTTTATTCCACTGCGACCTCCACTACTCTTCCAAGTGGCATTAAAACCGTCTTGTTAAGCTACTGTGACCTCCACATCTCTTCCACGGGGCATTGATATTGTCTTTTTATTCCACTGTAACCTCCACCTCTCTTACAAGGGGCATTAAAACAGTCTTGTTAAGCTACTGTGACCTCCTAGTCTCTTCCAAGGGGCATTAAAACCACCATTGAAATGTTGTTTTTAATTACCTCTAACCTTCACGACTCTTGCAACGGGCATTGCATTTCCTCCTAATTTTAGTCTGCTTTTGCTTTTCAATGCATAGGCGAACACTAAGGGAGACCCACTCCCCAATATTGGGTAGAAGGTTTTTAGTATGCTGTAATCCACTTCTGTTTCAAGGGGCATTGCAGTTCCTCATAATTTTTGGAAAGCCTTCCATTCACTGCTTAGTCCAACAGTGTGCAGGAGACCCAGATGCTTTAAATGAAAAAAATGGTTTAGTTAAGGCCCTCTGACCTCCATGTCACTTCCAAGGGGCATTGGAGTGCCTCGAAATTTTTGGTAGGCATTGCACTCACTGTATGCCCTATAAATGGGAAGCTGAACCACTCCTTTTGGTACAGAAACATATCCTACAAGACATGTGTGGTTGACTGGCCTGATATTGATGTGAATGGTCCCTGTTCCTCCTGCTCTTTCTCCTTTGCCACCACCTCATCCATCATTCATCACCTGAAGCTTTGTTTTAATGGGAGTCATAGAACTGGGATAGTAGCAGGAAAACATCCAGCAATCCTCGGAGGAGGTAGGATATGCGCCAAAACGCTGACCACCTCAGGCCTAGCCGCTACTACATACAGGCGCTTGCATTCCAAGGAACAGAAAGTTAAGGAGATGGATGGCCTCATGATCATGAATAATTTACTCGTTGTGTAGGAGGCCGAACACTGCTGCTGTCTACCTTCTGAACTTTGTGCTGAAGGCTGATTGACGCAGAACCCGCAATCCTCTATGTCTGGAGGACGTGTTGCATCCCAGTGTCCAACTGTGTCCCGGCTTCCTCAATATTAACCCAGTGTGAAGGCATCAGTGAGATGGACCATCCCTGGCCACATTCACTTGTCCACGTGTTTGTGGTTAGGCTGTCCTTCCCACTAAATCCACTGGGGAGGGCACAGGTAATGTTTTGGTATGCGCGCTTGTGTACAAGGTGCACCGGGACAAATAGGGGCGGCTGGGGACCGTTTATGGACACCTGGCCGCCCCCAGGCGGCTGGGGACCATGTATGGGCACCCAGCCGCGGGGCGGCTGGGGACCGTGTATGGACACCCGGCCGCCCCCTCGCGGCTGGGGACTGAGTATGGATACCAGGCCGCCGACACAGCCATGACGTGTTGGCCAGATTCCGCCTCCACATGCCTAAAAGGCCCAATTTCAAGTGCAAGCAAGCAAGCAGTATGGTATTGTCGCCTGGGGGTGGGTGGCAGACTGCATACTTGCACTTGCATTGCAAGGAATGGGGGAGGTACAATTGAACACTGCCCTTGGACAAGGACTTGAACGGGGATAGTTGCAAGTCAGCAATGACAGGTGCAGGGTGGAAGACATCTTCGCATGTGCCATGAACAGGGGGTTGGCGTGCACACACTACAGCGGAATAGGCTGTCCTTCCCACTAAATGCACTGGGGAGGGCACAGGTAATGTTTTGGTATGCGCGCTTGTGTATAAGGTGCACCGGGACAAATAGGGGCGGCTGGGGACCGAGTATGGAAACCCGGCCGCCGGGCGGCTGGGGACTGAGTATGGATACCAGGCTGCCGACCCAGCCATGACATGGTGGCCGGCGTCTGCATCCACAAGCCTAAAAGGCCTCATTTCAAGTGCAAGCAAGCTAGCAGTATGGTATTGCAGCCTGGGGGTGAGTGGGTGGGTGGCAGGCTGCACACTTATGCTTCCATTCCAAGGAAACAAAGCAGATGCTGACTTCAATCATCATCATCATGCTCCTCACCTTGGCACTCACACCTCCCCTGATGGAGAAGCCAGGGCCAACCGGAGACTGCCTGGGGTGCCGCCGCAAAAATGCTCGGGTCTCCCATAGACTAACATTGGGCTCATTGCTCGGGTCGAGCACCCGAGTATTACGGTGAGCTCAGCCCGAGCTTCGAGCATCCGAGCATTTTAGTGCTCACTCAACACTAATGATAATATGTAGCTTTTATAGATGTAAAATGTCAGCAACAATTTCAACATTTTGCAATTAAGCTAACATACTGTATCTGTATGTTAAGTAGAGCATCGATGGACATTTTCTAATGGAGCTAAAATATGTAAGCTCAATCATAACAGCTACGCTAGATAATGGTGAGTGACAAAAAAAAATTAAAATAAAGAATGATTTCCTTAATCTGGTAGTGGTAAACAATCATAAAAAATAATAAACAAAGTCTCTTACCAGGGTAAAGAAACTTCAGCAAAAAATACCAAAATAAACACAGAAAGATTTTGGCTCCCATATGCATTTATATAAAATACAGCTTAATCCACTTTTTAGTTTGACCATCTAATGTGTTTGTAGCTCTCTTGACTCTTCCATGACAGGTAAAAGAAGGAACAGATATGTTAACCCTTTCTCGCCAGAGCCTGTTTTTGCCTTCGTGACCGGGCCAATTTTTTCAATTCTGACCACTGTCAATTTATGAGATAATTACTCTGGAACGCTTCAACGAATCCCCCTGATTCTGAGACTGTTTTTTTGTGACATATTGTACTTCATGATAGTGGTAAAATTTCTTCGATATCACTTGCGTTTATTTGTGAAAAAATCGGAAATTTGGCAAAAATTTAGAAAATTTTGCAATTTTCAAACTTTGAATTTTCATGCTCTTTAATCAGAGGGATATGTCACACAAAATAGTTAATAAATAACATTTCCCACGTGTCTACTTCACATCAGCACAATTGTGGAACCAAATTTTTTTTTTGTTAGGAAGCTATAAGGGTTAAAATTTGACCAGTGATTTCTCATTTTTTCAACAAAATTTACAAAAACATTTTTTTAGGGACCACATCTTATTTGAAGTGACTTTGAGGAGCCTTTATGACAGAAAATACCCAAAAGTGATAACATTCTAAAAACTGCACCCCTCAAGGTGCTCAAAACCACATTCAAGAAGTTTATTAACCCTTCAGGTGCTTCACAGGAATTTTTGGAATGTGGAAGAAAACAATGAACATTTAACTTTTTTTCACAAAACTGCTACTTTAACCTCAAATTTTTAATTTTCACAAGGGCTGCCAGAAAAAATGGACCACAGAATGTGTTGCGCAATTTCTCCTGAGCACGCTGATACCCCATATGTTGTGCAAAACTACTGTTTGGGCGCACGGCATGGCTCGGAAGGTAAGGAGCGCCATTTGACTTTTGGAATGGAAATTTGACTGGAATCGATAGCGGACGCCATGTTGCATTTGGAGAGCCCCTGAGGTGCCTAAACAGAGGAAACCCCCAACAAGTCACATCCATTTTGGAAACTAGACCCCACAAGGAACTTATCTAGATGTGTGGTGAGCACCTTGAACCCCCAGGGGCTTCACAGAATTTTATAATGCTGAAGTGTGAAAATAAAAAAACACATTTTTAACACAAAACTGCTATTTTAGCCTCAAATTTTTAATTTTCACAAGGGCAGCCAGAAAAAATGGACAACAAAATGTGTTGTGCAATTTCTCCTGAGCACGCTGATACCCCATATGTGGTGCAAAACCACTGTTTGGGCGCACGGTATGGCTCGGAAGGTAAGGAGCGCCATTTGACTTTTGGAATGGAAATTTGACTGGAATCGATAGCGGACGCCATGTTGCATTTGGAGAGCCCCTGAGGTGCCTAAACAGAGGAAATCCCCAACAAGTCACCCCATTTTGGAAACTAGACCCCTCAAGCAACTTATCTAGATGTGTGGTGAGTAGAGATGAGCGTTGTTCTACTCGAACTGTTCGCCAATCTCAAATTCGAGCTGTTTTGGGCGGTGTTCGAGCCGGTCGGCGAACACGAACAATTTGAGAAAAATTCGGCTGTTCGAGGTTATGTTCGATAACTGTTCGTGCACCAAAATCATAACTGGATTTTTTCTCAGTAATGATGAAAATTAATGTTAATACGCAGTTTGAGTGTAGAGCGGGGCGGGGGGAGGGGCAGGGGATGGATCTCTGCAGGAACAATGAAGATCTCCATTTTTTTTTCTCTTTCCCGCATTTGCAGTGGGGAGGTGCAATCTGTCAGCCTATCAGCAACGCACACACTTTTTTTCACACAAGCAAGGGCATGTGTGATTGGCAGTGTATGTCACATGTCCTTGCCCTATAAGACCAAGCCATTTTCCCCGTCGCCACCATTTTCTCACTGCTGCAGCTGCGTGTTAGACGGCACCGCTGTTGCTGTGTGCGCTATACCTTGTTAATTTCAAGCCAATTTTCGCACAAATATACAGATAGCTTGGGAGTAGGGAATAGTTGTGATTGCAGTCCTTTTAAGGACTAGGTTACAGCATTTCTTACGACTTTTATCAAGCAGGTCTGTGCTCTTAAATAGATAGATTGTGGGAGTAAAGACTAATTGTAATTGGAGTCCTTTTCAGGACTAGGTTTCATCAGTTCCTATCAGTTTTTGCCAGGCAGGTCTGTGCCAGTGCTGTGCAAGTTTTTTTCACAGCATTTGGCTGAATCTAGCAAAGCTAATCCTTTTTGGCCTATTGCAGAGTGTGTTAGTCAGTGGAGTAGCCTATCTGTGTTGCAAGATATACCACCTGTGTATAGAATACCAATTTTTTTACTGCACCTAGTGAAGTAAAATCTTTTGGGCATAGCATCATTCTATTAGTCCATCTATAGTGACCTCCATCAGGTTGCAAACTAAATATAATTTTTTTCTGCATCTAGCTCTGAAAAAATATTTGGGCTTCTAGCAGTGTGTGGGACTTGGTCTATTAGTCCATCTATACTGACCTCCATCAGGTTGCAAATTAAAAATAATTTTTTTCTTCATTTAGCTCTGAAAAAATATTTGGGCTTCTAGCAGTGTGTGGGACTTGTTCTATTAGTCCTTCTATACTGACCTCCAGCAGGTTGCAAATTGAATATAATTTTTTTCTGCATCTAGCTCTGAAAAAATATTTGGGCTTCTAGCGGTGTGTGGGACTTGGTCTATTAGTCCATCTATACTGACCTCCATCAGGTTGCAAATTAAAAATAATTTTTTTCTGCATCTAGCTCTGAAAAAATATTTGGGCTTCTAGCAGTGTGTGGGACTTGGTCTATTAGTCCATCTATACTGACCTCCATCAGGTTGCAAATTAAAAATAATTTTTTTCTTCATTTATCTCTGAAAAAATATTTGGGCTTCTAGCAGCGTGTGGGACTTGTTCTATTAGTCCATCTATACTGACCTCCATCAGGTTGCAAATTAAAAATATTTTTTTTCTGCATCTAGCTCTGAAAAAATATTTGGGCTTCTAGCAGTGTGTGGGACTTGGTCTATTAGTCCATCTATACTGACCTCCATCAGGTTGCAAATTAAAAATAATTTTTTTCTTCATTTAGCTCTGAAAAAATATTTGGGCTTCTAACAGTGTGTGGGACTTGTTCTATTAGTCCTTCTATACTGACCTCCAGCAGGTTGCAAATTGAATATAATTTTTTTCTGCATCCAGCTCTGAAAAAATATTTGGGCTTCTAGCGGTGTGTGGGACTTGGTCTAATAGTCCATCTATACTGACCTCCATCAGGTTGCAAATTAAAAATAATTTTTTTCTGCATCTAGCTCTGAAAAAATATTTGGGCTTCTAGCAGTGTGTGGGACTTGGTCTATTAGTCCATCTATACTGACCTCCATCAGGTTGCAAATTAAAAATAATTTTTTTCTTCATTTATCTCTGAAAAAATATTTGGGCTTCTAGCAGCGTGTGGGACTTGTTCTATTAGTCCATCTATACTGACCTCCATCAGGTTGCAAATTAAAAATAATTTTTTTCTTTATTTAGCTCTGAAAAAATATTTGGGCTTCTAGCAGTGTGTGGGACTTGTTCTATTAGTCCTTCTATACTGACCTCCAGCAGGTTGCAAATTGAATATAATTTTTTTCTGCATCTAGCTCTGAAAAAATATTTGGGCTTCTAGCAGTGTGTGGGACTTGGTCTATTAGTCCATCTATACTGACCTCCATCAGGTTGCAAATTAAAAATAATTTTTTTCTGCATCTAGCTCTGAAAAAATATTTGGGCTTCTAGCAGTGTGTGGGACTTGGTCTATTAGTCCATCTATACTGACCTCCATCAGGTTGCAAATTGAATAAAAAAAATTTCTGCATCTAGCTCTGAAAAAATATTTGGGCTTCTAGCGGTGTGTGGGACTTGGTCTATTAGTCCATCTATACTGACCTCCATCAGGTTGCAAATTAAAAATAATTTTTTTCTGCATCTAGCTCTGAAAAAATATTTGGGCTTCTAGCAGTGTGTGGGACTTGGTCTATTAGTCCATCTATACTGACCTCCATCAGGTTGCAAATTAAAAATAATTTTTTTCTTCATTTAGCTCTGAAAAAATATTTGGGCTTCTAGCAGTGTGTGGGACTTGTTCTATTAGTCCTTCTATACTGACCTCCAGCAGGTTGCAAATTGAATATAATTTTTTTCTGCATCTAGCTCTGAAAAAATATTTGGGCTTCTAGCAGTGTGTGGGACTTGGTCTATTAGTCCATCTATACTGACCTCCATCAGGTTGCAAATTAAAAATAATTTTTTTCTGCATCTAGCTCTGAAAAAATATTTGGGCTTCTAGCAGTGTGTGGGACTTGGTCTATTAGTCCATCTATACTGACCTCCATCAGGTTGCAAATTGAATAAAAAAAATTTCTGCATCTAGCTCTGAAAAAATATTTGGGCTTCTAGCGGTGTGTGGGACTTGGTCTATTAGTCCATCTATACTGACCTCCATCAGGTTGCAAATTAAAAATAATTTTTTTCTGCATCTAGCTCTGAAAAAATATTTGGGCTTCTAGCAGTGTGTGGGACTTGGTCTATTAGTCCATCTATACTGACCTCCATCAGGTTGCAAATTAAAAATAATTTTTTTCTTCATTTAGCTCTGAAAAAATATTTGGGCTTCTAACAGTGTGTGGGACTTGTTCTATTAGTCCTTCTATACTGACCTCCAGCAGGTTGCAAATTGAATATAATTTTTTTCTGCATCCAGCTCTGAAAAAATATTTGGGCTTCTAGCGGTGTGTGGGACTTGGTCTATTAGTCCATCTATACTGACCTCCATCAGGTTGCAAATTAAAAATAATTTTTTTCTGCATCTAGCTCTGAAAAAATATTTGGGCTTCTAGCAGTGTGTGGGACTTGGTCTATTAGTCCATCTATACTGACTTCCATCAGGTTGCAAATTAAAAATAATTTTTTTCTTCATTTATCTCTGAAAAAATATTTGGGCTTCTAGCAGCGTGTGGGACTTGTTCTATTAGTCCATCTATACTGACCTCCATCAGGTTGCAAATTAAAAATAATTTTTTTCTTCATTTAGCTCTGAAAAAATATTTGGGCTTCTAGCAGTGTGTGGGACTTGTTCTATTAGTCCTTCTATACTGACCTCCAGCAGGTTGCAAATTGAATATAATTTTTTTCTGCATCTAGCTCTGAAAAAATATTTGGGCTTCTAGCAGTGTGTGGGACTTGGTCTATTAGTCCATCTATACTGACCTCCATCAGGTTGCAAATTAAAAATAATTTTTTTCTGCATCTAGCTCTGAAAAAATATTTGGGCTTCTAGCAGTGTGTGGGACTTGGTCTATTAGTCCATCTATACTGACCTCCATCAGGTTGCAAATTGAATAAAAAAATTTTCTGCATCTAGCTCTGAAAAAATATTTGGGCTTCTAGCGGTGTGTGGGACTTGGTCTATTAGTCCATCTATACTGACCTCCATCAGGTTGCAAATTAAAAATAATTTTTTTCTGCATCTAACCCAGCCAATAGTTTTGGCCTAATACCACAGTTTGGCCACTCAGCTCTGCTCGGTTACCATCCATTGTTTTTTTGTGCAAACAACTCCAGAGTTGTGAATTAGTTAACCACCAAAATGAGTGGAAAAAGGCCTGCTGCTGGTGGAAAGGGGAATAGGCGTGTTTGGAAGGGGAAAAAAACTTGTGTCCGTGGGGTAGGTGCAGAAGAAAGACCATCTTCCAGCCAAACTAAAATGTCTACTTCTTTTAGCGGACAATGTGATAAGATCCCTTTCTTACGGCCACGCCAATCGCTACAAATTCCAGATGAGGCACAAAAACAGCAGGTGCTTCAACGGATATCAAGTGCTCCTTTAAGTGGGCTCTCCTCCACATCAACTTCAACATCACAAATACTCCAGTCCTCAAAGGTGTCACCCAAATCGCACTTGCTTCCTCACAGCTCCCAAATCTCCAGCTGCCCGTCTGAGTATGAGGTAGAACAGATGGTTGAGTCTGCAGAGCTGTTTACTCATACTATAGCCTGGGAATCAGAGGTCGACTCCAGCGCTTCTGTGAATCTAGACGAGGAAATGATCTGCACTGATGCCCAGAATCTTTATGAGTCGGATCCAGGACCAGACGCAGAAGGTTCTGACCATAATGTAGACCCTCATTCCCAAACTGTAACTCCTGTTGGTGGAGACAATGAGGAAGACGATGATAAGACTCAAATACCTGATTGGAGCGACAACTTTAGTTTTTTGTCAGGGCAGGAACAGGTTGGCTCTGAGGACGACGGGTGTGATAACGCACAGGGTGATGATGATGAGGTCGGAGATCCCACTTACTGTCAACCCACAGTCAGCCAAGAGATGAGGTCAGCAGAGGAGGTGGAGGAAGATGCTAGTGACGACGAGGTCAGGTTGCGCCTTCCTGGACAGAAACGTAGTACTGGAAGCACGTCAACAACTGCATCCTCAAACACAACTCTGCCTCTCACCACAAGTCGTGGTGGCTCTTCAGGTCGCATGGGTGCTAAGCCTTGCATAGCCTGGGCATTTTTTCAGATCGATAAAGATGACCCAACTCGTGTTATCTGTAACATTTGTCAGCAAAAGCTAAGTAGAGGCCAAAAAATACATAGTTTGAGTACTTCATGCATGAACCGGCACATGGACATGAAGCATAAGTTGCAGTGGGAAGCTCAGTGTGCTACAATGCGGCCTAGCCGGCCGGGCCAACCACCGTCTGCCATATCTTGTGCATCCGCGGCCTCTTCATCCTCTGTGACTGGGGGGACAGCAGTCACACCTGTTTTGGGGCGCAGACCTGCCACCTCTTTACCCGCAACAGCCAGCGTGATTAGCAGGTCATCATTTTCTTTGGAGGTGGTAACACCAGCTGGTCTTGAGCGCTGTCCGACATCGATAGCACCACCTTTGGATCAAGGCAACCTAACATGTCCGCCTGCATCTTCCTCACAGACCGGCAGTTTGCCGGGGACACCCTTATCAACCCCGTCTAAGCACAATAGCCAGCCCTCGGTCCCTCAGATGTGGACAAGTAAAAGACCATTTCCTCCTAGCCATGAGAAAGCTAAGAGGTTGAATTTCACCATCTGCAAGCTCTTGGCTACAGAAATGCTGCCTTTCCGCCTGGTGGACACAGACGATTTTCGAGACCTTATGTCCGTCGCAGTGCCCCAGTACCAGATGCCCAGTCGGCACTACTTCTCAAAGAAAGGTGTGCCTGCGCTCCACCAGCATGTCGCACACAACATCACCGCTTCTTTGAGAAACTCTGTGTGTGACAGGGTGCATTTCACCACAGACACTTGGACGAGTAGGCATGGACAGGGGCGTTACATGTCGCTGACTGGGCACTGGGTAACTATGGTGACAGCAGGACAAGGGGCTGCTGTCCAAGTCTTGCCGTCCCCACGAGTTGTGCATCAATCCTATTTATGTCAAAGTTCCTCCACTGCTTCTGCCTCCTCAACCTCCTCTCGGTCTTCCACCTGCACCCAAAGCCTGTCTGGTCATGCCACAAGCTTTCTAACTGCGCAGAAGGGATCCTGCACACCTCCTTACTATGCTGGCAGTAGGGCTCAACGTCATCAGGCGGTTTTTACATTGAAATGTCTGGGAAATGTGAGTCACACAGCTGAGGAGTTGTGGTCAGCTCTGGAGAACCAATTTCATGAATGGTTGTCTCCACTGGACCTGAAACCAGGGAAGGCCGTGTGCGACAATGCTGCAAACCTGGGTGCGGCCCTTCGCCGGGGCAATGTCACACACGTGCCTTGTATGGCTCACGTGTTGAACCTGGTTGTCCAGCAATTTTTAGCCCACTATCCCAGACTAGATGGCCTTCTGCAGAGGGCACGGTCGCTGTGTGCTCACTTCCGCCGTTCGCATCCCGCAGCTCAGCGACTTACATCTCTACAGAAGTCGTTGGGCCTGCCACTTCACCGGCTAAAATGCGATGTGCCTACCCGGTGGAATTCAACTCTGCACATGTTGCAGCGACTGTGGCAGCACCGACAAGCCCTGGTGCAATACGTTCTGACGTATAGCCTGGGCCAACGAGATTCAGAGGTGGGGCAAATCACGCTGGAGGAGTGGTCTCAGATCAGGGACCTATGCACCCTTCTGCACAGTTTTGAAATGGCGACGAAGATGTTTAGTGCTGACGATGCCATTATCAGCATGACTATTCCGGTGATTTACATGCTGGAGCACGTGTTAAACAGAATTCTGAGTCAGGTGGTGGCACAAGAGGAGGTGGAGGAAGTAGAGGAGGAGGATTTGTATGCGGAAGGGCTAACATCTGCAAGGTCCAGACGGTCGGCAGAACCAAGGCGGCAGGCATGTGAGGGTGGGGGAGATGATTTTACCAGGGCGCATGGTAGCAGCCAAACTAGTGAGGAAGGTGCAGGAGCCCAGGAAGAAGTGGAGGACGAACTGATGGAAGACTCATCAGATGAGAGAGACCTTGATCACATTTCTGTTGTGCGAGGTTGGGGGGAGAGGACAGAGGAAGGAAGCATGATTGTTACCTCGCCACCAACACAACAGGGACTTGGTGCTCCTGGATGCGCAACACACATGAGTGCCTTCTTGCTGCACTACCTGCAACATGACCCTCGAATTGTGAGAATTAGAAATAATCCTGACTACTGGGTTGCCACACTGTTAGATCCCCGGTACAAAAGTAAATTTGCAGAAATTATTCCTGCCATAGAAAGGGATGCACGCATGCAGGAGTATCAGCAGAGACTGTTGCAGAATCTTACATGTGCTTTTCCACAAAATACCAGTGGTGCACGTAGTGAATCTCACAGTTCCAACTTGCCAACCGTGGGACCGTCAAGTGTTCAGCACTCAAACCGTAACAGAACCACAGTATCTGCTGGTAACATCAATTTTGCGGAATCATTTCACCACTTTTTTAGCCCATCCTTTGCAAGGCCACAGGAGACAAGAAGTCTGACACATAGTCAACGCCTAGAGACGATGGTACAGGAGTATCTCCAAGTAAACATTGAAGCCACGACTGTGTCACTGGACCCTTGCTCTTTTTGGGCTTCCAATCTGGATAAATGGCCGGAGCTAGCCACTTACGCCTTGGAGATCTTGTCATGCCCCGCAGCCAGCGTTCTGTCTGAACGTGTGTTCAGCGCTGCTGGTGGTGTGCTGACAGATAAGCGCACGCGGCTCTCCACTGATAATGTAGACAGACTCACGTTCATAAAGATGAACAAATCATGGATCCGAAACGACTTTTCTACCCCTGTGTCATCCTGGGGAGAGTAAAAGCTTGATGATTGGTTAAAATCACCCTACCAACCGTTTTAAGCTTTCAAATTACTAATCATGTTTATCTGTATCTTGACTGAAAAATAATTTGGGCTTTGTAGCAGTGTGCAGCACTGATCCTATTAGGCCATCTATAATAAGCTTCACCAGATTTAAAATTAAAAATAATTTTTAGCTGCATCTAGCCCGGAAAATAATTTTGGGGCTCCGAGATGCGCAAGACACATAAGTGCCTTCTTGCTGCACTACCTGCAGCATGACCCTCATATTGTCAGAATTCGAAGTAATCATGACTACTGGGTTGCCACACTCTTAGATCCCCCAAACTTTTCGATCAACCTTTTCATTTTAATAAAGACCAAAAAAATGGTCATTTTTGAAATTATAAGCATTATCAGGTTGTTAGAAACTGAAATCAAACAGTTTTCAACTCAAAACTTTATTCTAGGTGATGTTACATTTTCACATAGGACCCCTTGTTCGAAAGGAGCTTCTGAACTCTCTCGTCCATTTAATTTGTCAGGTTATGGATGGTTTCTGCTTCAATTGTTTTGCATGAGGACAGAATACCCTCCCAGAGCTGTTGCTTAGATGTGAACTGCCTCCCGCCATCATAGACACTCCTTTTAATGATGCTCCAAAGGTTCTGAATGGGGTAGAGGTCAGGGGAGCATGGGGGTCACACCATAAGTTTGTCCCCTTTTATGCCCATATCAGCCAGAGATGCAGATGTTTTATGTGCAGCATGAGATGGTGCATTATCATGCAGAAAAATTATCTTGCTGTGAAATACACGGTTCTTCTTCTTGAACCATGGCAGGAAGTGCTGTTTGAGAAAATCCACATACATTATGGAGTTCATCTTTAGCGCCTTCAGGGATCCTAAAGGGGCCGACAATCTCTCTCCCCATGATTCCAGCCCAAAACATTACTCCACCTCCTCCTTGTTGGCGCTGTAGCCGTGTTTGCGTGGGGTGTCCATCAACCAGCCATCCTCCACTCCATTCATCTGGACCATCGAGCGCTGCACGGCACTCATCCGTGAACAAAACAGTTTTGAAATCAGTCTTCATGTAATGTTTGGCCCACTGGAGACATTTCTGCTTGTGTGAAGTGGATAGAGGAGGTCGACAGGATGGCGTATGCACAGCTGCAAACCTCTGAAGGACCCTGCATCTTGTTGTTCGGGGGACGTTGGAGGCACAAGCAGCTTCAAAAACTTGTCTGCTGCTATGACAAGGCTTTTTTGCCGCTGCTCTTTCAACCTGACGTAATTGCCTGTAGGAAAGAGTCCTCAATTTGCCCTTATCAGCACGCACACGTGTGTACTGTGAATCAGCTACATACTTCTTGATTGCCAAGACACTTCATCCTGATCATCGCACAATGTTGATTGTAGTCATGCCTTGACCTAAACACTCCACAATTTGTTGCTTCTCAGCAGCCGACACATCCTTTTTCTTTCCCATTTTGGCAGAAAATGTAGGCTGCTTAATAATGTGAGAGAGCCTTCTTAAGTAGTCTTGCCTTTCATTGGACACACCTGCCAAACTAATTAGCACAGGTGTCTGCAATTGCTTACAGTGATATAAAGAGCCCTGACACACATCACCATCAATGAGTTTAACTGACAAACAAACAAATTCTTCCCTTATCACTCCTAAACACTTTTTGCATAATAATTTGGAACGCGGTGTACATGTGCTTTTCCACAAAACACCAGCGGTTCACGTAGTGAATCTTACAGTTCTAACTTGCCAACCGTGGTCTGTATGGAATTGTTCAATAAAGGGCCCAAAATTAAGATAACATAGATGGGAGAGGTCTCTATGAATAGGAATTCCTAAGTATTTGATACCCTGTGAGGGCCAGGCAAAGGGAAAGTTGGACTGGATGGAATCCTATATGGATTTGGGAAGGGAGACATCGAGGGCCTCAGACTTCGCTGCATTGATTTTAAAATTTTAACATGTAACAAAGTGATCTATTTCAGCCATAACAGCATGGATGGATATATGTGATTGAGTGATATACACTAGGACATCATCAGCAAATAGAGAGCACTTGTACTCGGTGCCTCCCACCTCAATCCACCTAATATTGGGGTTATGGCGAATTGATGAGAGCAGGTGCTCCGTCACTAGGATGTATAAGAGAGGGGACAGAGGACATCCCTGCCTTGTCCCATTGGTGATTGTGAAAGGTGATGAAAATGTTCTGACGCACCCCCTGGGCCTTGGGACACCCGGAGCCGGACCCTTTTTGGTGGATGCTGGTGGTTGTAGTCTTCGTGGCGGCGATCCGGTTCCGTGGCTCAGGGCGGTCAAACCAGTGGCGGAACTATTTATGTGGTTTTGATGTTTAAATGTCCGACTACGCCACCCGTGGATTGCGGTCAGAGTGAACCGCCGCTACAGGGCAGACCGCTAAGGCTGGTGTTGTGGGTGCAGCAGAGCGTAGCATAACTCCCCACGGGAGGAGTATAGCCTCAGGGCAGTGTATGCGGAGGATGGGGGTGATGGTGCAGGGCAGCAGCAGTAACGACACGGAGTCAGTGATGCAGTTCAGGGCCTTTACTCACAGTTCTTATTATCCAGACCACGTCTGCAGGTAACGGCTGCCCACGTCGTACTGTGCTCACCAGGTGAGGGGCTCAGACAACTCCCAGATAACTTTGGAGCGCTTCACAGGACCCCCTTTGTGTGTCCTTTGTCTGGCCTTTCTTACCAACACTTCTGTCCGGCTGCCTCGGGCCTCCTCTTGGTAAACTTGGCGCCAGTTTCCCTGACCCTATGTGGTGCCTTCCTAGCGGGTGGAGCAAGGGGCTGCGCCACATAAAATGTCAGAGCCTCCGGTTTCTAGCTGAGGGTCGTTTCCTGCCTCCACTAGTTCGGGGACCGGTCTCCCCCTTTGGCCTGACCCCTCCACGCAGGTGGATTCGGGCGTGCGGTGGCGACTCGCCTTTCCGCACCCCTGGGATCTCTTCATTCCTCGTTCCTGGAGCCTTCTCCGCTCCTCTTCCTTCCTTCTCCCTCTTGCAGGCCTGGGCCTCTGTTACTAGGCCCGCCTCCGGAGCAGAGCTCATGCAGAGCCCCTGCTCCCTGCCACTTCTGCTCAGACTTCTCTGCACTGAACTATGATGGTGCCCACCTTTTATACTCCCTTCTCAATGCACCCAGGAACTGCTTCCTCCCTGCTCCTGCACTGCAGGGTTCCCCTTCCTCAGTGTTCCCTCCCCCCACTCCAGCCAGGGACAGGGACTGTCGTGCCCATCTCAGGGGCATATTGGTCGCCCTACCCCACGGCAATGTGGTGTAATGCATGCAGGTGTCGGGTCCTGATCCACACTCCATCCTTATCTGAGAGTGAGATATCACACCTCTGGGTGAGGTGCAATACGTCTGTAGCAACCGAGCCCTCGGTGCTACAGTTCCATTTATCTTCAGCCTAGGTGACGTATTGTGATACAGGGCCGTGATTTTGGCTATAAAAGGGTCCCCTAGACCCCTACCCCAAGCTTTTTAAGAGAATCATATATGGCGTGCCAGGAGACTCTATGGAATGCTTTCTCAGCATCCAACGAGAGTATCTACTTACAAATTTTTAACTGCATCTAGCCCAGGAAATACTTTGTGCCTAGTAGCAGTGTCTGCTAGTCAGCGGATTATCCCGGCTGTTAAGCAAGCTACACCACCTGTAGTTTGGACACTTAATTTTTTCAAAGGAAATGCTTCGGGACCACGGGATACTCAGTGAAGAGCATCAGGAGGCACCCCAAGGCATAGGGGCTGGGACTGGCACTAGGATGCCTTGCGGTGGACAGCCGAGCTCGATCCTTATAAAAGCTTTTTAACTGCAGCAGCTTTAGTGGACGCTACTGGAGCTCGAATTACGCGGCTGCTGGCATGAGACTTGCCCTCCAATAGATCCTTGTAAATGGATTTAAAGTGTATTCATTCAAATTAGAGGGACAATTTAAATTAAAAAGCTTAGAGCTGCCTCCACCACAGGGGGGCTCTCTCGACCCACCAGCGGACAGGCACCAGTATTGGGAGAGGGGGGCTGGCCGTCAGGGTTCACCGCGGCTCTGGCACAAACCCGGCGACACGGAGGTGGCACGGGCAGGAGCGGACTGGCCGTGTCGGCTTCTCACTTTTTGGATTTTAGAAGGGCATGACATGCCTATATCTGTGTCTCCCCCTCCTTTTACTCCTCCACCTCTTTTCTTTTCGCATGACTATATGTACTTGTCACTTTTCCATGTGTTAGTTGTGTCTTCTGAGCAGTTTGTCAGCTTTTGGACACCTTTGAAGGTGTTTTCTATGTGTTTCTATGTGTTTCTATGTGTTTTTGTTTGCCTGCCATTGGTTTTAACGGTGTTCGAAGGTGTTCGACGAACAGTTCGACGAACAGTTCGGCGAACACGCGGGTGTTCGACGAACCGAACCGAACTCGAACACTACGGGGGTGGCTCAACACTAGTGGTGAGCACCTTGAACCCTCAGGGGCTTCACAGAATTTTATAATGTTGAAGTGTGAAAATAAAAAAAAACATTTTTAACACAAAACTGCTACTTTAGCCTCAAATTTTTAATTTTCACAAGTGCAGCCAGAAAAAATGGAATACAAAATGTGTTGCTCAATTTCTCCTGAGCACGCAGATACCCCATATGTGGTGCAAAACCACTGTTTGGGCGCACGGCATGGCTCGGAAGGTAAGGAGCACCATTTGACTTTTGGAATGGAAATTTGACTGGAATCGATAGCGGACGCCATGTTGCATTTGGAGAGCCCCTGAGGTGCCTAAACAGAGGAAACACCCAACAAGTCACCCCATTTTGGAAACTAGACCCCTCAAGGAACTTATCTAGATGTGTGGTGAGTACCTTGAACCCCCAGGGGCTTCACAGAATTTTATAATGTTGAAGTGTGAAAATAAAAAAACACATTTTTAACACAAAACTGCTACTTTAGCCTCAAATTTTTAATTTTCACAAGGGCAGCCAGAAAAAATGGACCCCAAAATGTGTTGTGCAATTTCTCCTGAGCACGCTGATACCCCATATGTGGTGCAAAACCACTGGTTGGGCGCACGGCATGGCTCGGAAGGTAAGGAGCGCCATTTGACTTTTGGAATGGAAATTTGACTGGAATCGATAGCGGACGCCATGTTGCATTTGGAGAGCCCCTGAGGTGCCTAAACAGAGGAAACCCCCAACAAGTCACCCCATTTTGGAAACTAGACCCCTCATGGAACTTATCTAGATGTGTGGTGAGCACCTTGAACCCCCAGGGGCTTCACAGAATTTTAAAATGTTGAAGTGTGAAAATAAAAAAACACATTTTTAACACAAAACTGCTACTTTAGCCTCAAATTTTTAATTTTCACAAGGGCAGCCAGAAAAAATGGACCCCAAAATGTGTTGTGCAATTTCTTCTGAGCACGCTAATACCCCATATGTGGTGCAAAACCACTGTTTGGGCACACGGCATGGCTCGGAAGGTAAGGAGCGCCATTTGACTTTTGGAATAGAAATTTGACTGGAATCGATAGCGGACGCCATGTTGCATTTGGAGAGCCCCTGAGGTGCCTAAACAGAGGAAACCCCCCAACAAGTCACCCCATTTTGGAAACTAGACCCCTCATGGAACTTATCTAGATGTGTGGTGAGCACCTTGAACCCCCAGGGGCTTCACAGAATTTTAAAATGTTGAAGTGTGAAAATAAAAAAACACATTTTTAACACAAAACTGCTACTTTAGCCTCAAATTTTTAATTTTCACAAGGGCAGCCAGAAAAAATGGACCCCAAAATGTGTTGTGCAATTTCTTCTGAGCACGCTAATACCCCATATGTGGTGCAAAACCACTGTTTGGGCACATGGCATGGCTCAGAAGGTAAGGAGCGCCATTTGACTTTTGGAATGGAAATTTGACTGGAATCGATAGCGGACGCCATGTTGCATTTGGAGAGCCCCTGAGGTGCCTAAACAGAGGAAACCCCCAACAAGTCACCCCATTTTGGAAACTAGACCCCTCAAGGAACTTATCTAGATGTGTGGTGAGCACCTTGAACCCCCAGGGGCTTCACAGAATTTTAAAATGTTGAAGTGTGAAAATAAAAAAACACATTTTTAACACAAAACTGCTACTTTAGCCTCAAATTTTTAATTTTCACAAGTGCAGCCAGAAAAAATGGACCACAAAATGTGTTGCTCAATTTCTCCTGAGCACGCAGATACCCCATATGTGGTGCAAAACCACTGTTTGGGCGCACGGCATGGCTCGGAAGGTAAGGAGCACCATTTGACTTTTGGAATGGAAATTTGACTGGAATCGATAGCGGACGCCATGTTGCATTTGGAGAGCCCCTGAGGTGCCTAAACAGAGGAAACCCCCAACACGTCACCCCATTTTGGAAACTTGACCCCTCAAGGAACTTATCTAGATGTGTGGTGAGCACCTTGAACCCCCAGGGGCTTCACAGAATTTTATAATGTTGAAGTGTGAAAATAAAAAAACACATTTTTAACACAAAACTGCTAATTTAGCCTCAAATTTATAATTTTCACAAGGGCAGCCGGAAAAAATGGACCCCAAAATGTGTTGTGCAATTTCTCCTGAGCATGTTGATACCCAATATGTGGTGCAAAACCACTTTTTGGGCGCACGGCATGGCTCGGAAGGTAAGGAGCACCATTTGACTTTTGGAATGGAAATTTGACTGGAATCGATAGCGGACGCCATGCTGCATTTGGAGAGCCCCTGAGGTGCCTAAACAGAGGAAACCCCCAACAAGTTACCATATTTTGGAAACTAGACCCCTCAAGGAACTTATCTAGATGTGTGGTGAGCACCTTGAACCCCCAGGGGCTTCACAGAATTTTATAATGTTGAAGTGTGAAAATAAAAAAACACATTTTTAACACAAAACTGCTACTTTAGCCTCAAATTTTTAATTTTCACAAGGGCAGCCAGAAAAAATGGACCCCAAAATGTGTTGCGCAATTTCTCCTGAGCACGCTGATACCCCATATGTGGTGCAAAACCACTGTTTGGGCGCACGGCATGGCTCGGAAGGTAAGGAGCGCCATTTGACTTTTGGAACGGAAATTTCACTGGAATCGATAGCGGACGCCATGTTGCATTTGGAGAGCCCCTGAGGTGCCTAAACAGAGGAAACCCCCAACAAGTCACCCCATTTTGGAAACTAGACCCCTCAAGGAACTTATCTAGATGTGTGGTGAGCACCTTGAACCCCCAGGGGCTTCACAGAATTTTAAAATGTTGAAGTGTGAAAATAAAAAAACACATTTTTAACACAAAACTGCTACTTTAGCCTCAAATTTTTAATTTTCACAAGGGCAGCCAGAAAAAATGGACCCCAAAATGTGTTGTGCAATTTCTCTTGAGCACGCTGATACCCCATATGTGGTGCAAAGCCACTGTTTGGGCGCACGGCATCGCTCGGAAGGTAAGGAGCGCCATTTGACTTTTGGAATGGAAATTTGACTGCAATGGATAGCGGACGCCATGTTGCATTTGGAGAGCCTCTGAGGTGCCTAAACAGAGGAAACCCACAACAAGTGACCGAATTTTACAATCTACTCCTCTGTATAAATTAATCTAGTGGTGGGAAAATAAGTAGATAGGTAAATGGTCACTAAACCCATAGATGAATTCCCACAGAGGTGTCATTTCCATAATGGGGTCACTTCAGGGGGGATTATGCTGTTCTGGCACTTTTCAGAGTACCAGAGTTAAAGAATCCCCCCTGAAGTGACCCCATTTTGGAAATGACACCCCTCTGGGAATTCATCTATGGGTTTAGTGACCATTTTAACTCAATGGATGATTTCCAGAAACAAGCACGCAATGGAAGGTTTAGATTCTGGAGAACCCCCCCCCTGGAAATTAAGTGAGCTCTACTCGAATGTGTCATTCACTAGATGAACCAAATGTTTGAATGACAAATTGGGATACATTTTTACAGTTTAAAAACGTGGTTCTGTGTGGAAGATTTTAAAGCAGTCAGTGACGCATAAGGCTGGCAATGATGGGAATTGTGGGCAATAGTAGCGGGTATCACGCCTTATTCCTCTCTTAGTACATACACTACATCTTTTCTGGGGGTTCCTTCTTGTTTCCGTTGCTGGAATAAGTGCAATAAAATGTCGCTCAGTGAGTCTTTTCACATCCTCAGAATCTAATGGATGAGCGGGGCTAACACTTTGAAAGACAAGATTTTCAATTACCTTTTCTTGATAATCAAGAAAAGGATCTGAATTTCCTGCTTTTTTGTAAAACACAAAAGAATTGTATGTGGCCACCTGAAACAAATAAATAACCAACTTTTTATACCAGGTATAGGACTTTCTTGATACCTGGTATGGCTGTAGAACCTGGTCTGCAAGGTCCACACCCCCCATGTGTTTGTTGTAGTCAATGACTGACACAGGTTTTTGCTTCGGAGTGGTGGATCCTAGTTCTACAGTGGCCCTTGTGGCATCTGTGTGGATCGAGCTGAGGACAAAAATATCCCTCTTATCCCTATATTTCAGGGCAAGCAGCTCTCCGTTGAGTACAGCCCCTGACTGCCCCTTTTGAAACTTTTGGTTGACCAATGGTTGTGGAAACCCCTGACGGTTTTTACGGATGGTCCCACAAGCCCCGATGTTGTGTTCAACCAGACTTTTAAATAGGGGTATGCTGGTGTAATAATTGTCCACATATACAGTACAGACCAAAAGTTTGGACACACCTTCTCATTTAAAGATTTTTCTGTATTTTCATAACTATGAAAATTGTACATTCACACTGAAGGCATCAAAACTATGAATTAACACATGTGGAATTATCTACTTAACAAAAAAGTGTGAAACAACTGAAAATATGTCTTATATTCTAGGTTCTTCAAAGTAGCCACCTTTTGCTTTGATGACTGCTTTGCACCCTCTTGGCATTCTGTTGATGAGCTTCAGGAGGTAGTCACTGGAAATGGTTTTCACTTCACAGGTGTGCCCTGTCAGGTTTAATAAGTGGGATTTCTTGCCTTATAAATGGGGTTGGGACCATCAGTTGTGTTGTGCAGAAGTCTGGTGGATACACAGCTGATAGTCCTACTGAATAGACTGTTAGCATTTGTATTATGGCAAGAAAAAAGCAGCTAATTAAAGAAAAACGAGTGGCCATCATTACTTTAAGAAATGAAGGTCAGTCAGTCCGAAAAATTGGGAAAACTTTGAAAGTGTCCCCAAGTTCAGTTGCAAAAACCATCAAGTGCTACAAAGAAACTGGCTCACATGAGGACCACCCCAGGAAAGGAAGACCAAGAGTCACCTCTGCTTCTGAGGATAAGTTTATCCGAGTCACCAGCCTCAGAAATCGCAGGTTAACAGCAGCTCAGATTAGAGACCAGGTCTATGCCACACAGAGTTCTAGCAGCAGACACATCTCTTCAACAACTGTTAAGAGGAGACTTTGTGCAGCAGGCCTTCATGGTAAAATAGTTGCTAGGAAACCACTGCTAAGAATAGGCAACAAGCAGAAGAGACTTGTTTGGGCTAAAGAACACAAGGAATGGACATTAGACCAGTGGAAATCTGTGCTTTGGTCTGATGAGTCCAAATTTGAGATCTTTGGTTCCAACCACCATGTCTTTGTGTGACGCAGAAAAGGTGAACGGATGGACTCTACATGCCTGGTTCCCACCGTGAAGCATGGAGGAGGAGGTGTGATGGTGTGGGGGTGCTTTGCTGGTGACACTGGTGGGGATTTATTCAAAATTGAAGGCATACTGAACCAGCATGGCTACCACAGCATCTTGCAGCGGCATGCTATTCCATCCGGTTTGCGTTTAGTTGGACCATCATTTATTTTTCAACAGGACAATGACCCCAAACACCTCCAGGCTGTGTAAGGGCTATTTGACCAAGAAGGAGAGTGATGGGGTGCTACGCCAGATGACCTGGCCCCCACAGTCACCAGACCTGAACCCAATCGAGATGGTTTGGGGTGAGCTGGACCGCAGAGTGAAGGCAAAAGGGCCAATAAGTGCTAAGCATCTCTGGGAACTCCTTCAAGATTGTTGGAAGACCATTTCCGGTGACTACCTCTTGAAGCTTATCAAGAAAATGCCAAGAGTGTGCAAAGCAGTCATCAAAGCAAAAGGTGGCTATTTTGAAGAACCTAGAATATAAGACATATTTTCAGTTGTTTCAAACTTTTTTGTTAAGTATATAATTCCACATGTGGTAATTCATAGTTTTGATGCCTTCAGTGTGAATGTACAATTTTCATAGTCATGAAAATACAGAAAAATCTCTAAATGAGAAGGTGTGTCCAAACTTTTGGTCTGTACTGTAGATTGTAGCCTTTTTGAAAAAATGGACTTATAAGCTCCCAAACAATTTTTCCAGATGTCCCCAGATAAGTAGGGCATCCTGGTGGGTTTAGTTGGCTATCTTTCCCCTCATATATATGCGAAAAGCGGATGTGTATCCAGTTGAACTTTCGCAGATTTTATAGTGCTTTATTCCAAACCTTGCCCTTTTAGATGGGATAAATTGCTTGAGGTGCAGTCTTCCTTTGAATTTTACAAGGGACTCATCTATAGAAATATTTTGTGTTGGGCTGTAGAGGCTTAAGAATTTTTCTGACAAATTTTCAATGATGGGTCTAATTTTATATAACCTGTCATGTTCTGGGGCATTTCTGGGCAGGCATTGACTATTGTCGTTAAAATGCCAAAACCGCATGAGCATTTCATAACGGGTCCTAGGCAGAACGACTGAAAACATAGGGGTGGCTTGAACAGGGTGGTTGGACCAGTAGGATCGAATGCTCGGTTTTTTAACAAGCCCCATGGCAAATGTAAGTCCTAAAAAATTTTTTATTTCCGGGACATTAGTTGGTGTCCATAAATTTGCCCTAGCATAGTAAGATCGGGGATTCTGGCTTATGAATTGGGATGCATATAAATTTGTTTGCACGACAATATGCTCTAGCAAGCTGTCTGTAAAAAACAAATAAAAAAATTAATTGGTCCAAAATCTTCCACCTCCACATTTATACCAGGAATGGCGTTAAAATCAGGGCTGAATGGAGCAGCCGAATCCGAAGCCTCCCATCTGGGAAATGCTAGATCATGTGGCAACGCCCCTTGTACACTGGCGTGCGCCAATTCACTAGTAGCAGGGACAGCGCTTGTACTGGGCAGTGTTCCCTGATTTGGAGACGTTTCTCCAATAGCGCTATTTGCCCCTATTGCTGTACTGGTCCTTGGGCTTGAGGATGGAGCAGAATCACTGCTCATTTCTGAGCTCTCAGTGTCGCCACTACTAAAGCCCTCAAAATCCATATCTCCATCTGAGATTGCACTGTCATCAGTGTCAGAACATAGCAGGGCATACACCTCTTCTGCGGTATAAGTCTGACGGGACATTTTATTTTTATATTTTTTGACTGGACTTAACGGACCGGACTGAACGGACCGGACTGAAAGGACGGGACCGGACTGGACTGACCGGACTGGACTGACCAGACTGATCGGACAGGACTGACTGACCTGACAGGACTGACTGATCTGACAGGACTGACTGACTGATCTGACAGGACTGACTGACTGACAGGACTGACTGATCTGACAGGACTGACTGACTGACAGATCTGACAGGACTGACTGACTGACAGATCTGACAGAACTGATTGACTGACAGATCTGACAGGACTGACTGACTGACAGATCTGACAGGACTGACTGACTGATCTGACAGGACTGACTGACTGGACTGACTGACTGATCTGACAGGACTGACTGACTGATCTGAAAGGACTGACTGACTGATCTGACAGGACTGACTAACCCTAACTCTTACTTTCTTTTTTATTTTATTTTTTTCACTTTTACTGTGGCAAGGCTGACAGCTTTTGTCACAGTGCTTCTCCTCTGCTCTCTCACTGAGATCGGAGGAGAAAAAATGTATTTATCAGGCAGATCGCCCGGGAAAGTTTGTTGCTAAAACAAACTTCCCTGGTGATCTCTCTGATTGGCTGGTGTGACGCTGACATCATCGAGACCTGAGCCAATCAGGTCTCGATGATGTCAGAGGTCACAGCACCGGGATCCCCGCCGCTGGCATGTATGTGGGGGGTCCCGATCGCTGACCACCGGCTGTCACTATCTTTTAAATGCCGGGATCGCTATGGATCGCGGCATCTAGAAGATAGGAACAGGTTAACATCATAGGGACCTGATCCAATCAGGTCCCTGTGATGCCACATGTCAGAGCTATCGCTCTGAACCGGTACCGCAGCGCTAGCAGGACCCTGGGGGTCCTGAGCGCTGTGGGACCACCCACCGTTTTTAAACGTCGGTGCTGCACAGAGCCCAGGCAGCGCTGACGTTTATGTACAGTGGGCGGTCGGGAACCGGTTAAATTTCAAAATCTCATTTTTAGTTCTTCTGGAAAATAAGCCTTTCTCATAGGTGTCTGGAAGCATCTCTCCTATCCCCATTTGAAAAGCATGCACACTCATGTATATGGGAGGTCAGGAGGAATAGCTGTTAGCTGAATGAGCATGCATCCAACAGCTATCTAAGGTTTCTGGGCACATTCAGAGTTTATGTACATGACTATGCCTGAACAGCTGCACCAGGAGCTGTATGTTCCTACCAAAGTAAACATTTTCTTTTCTTCTAGGGTAGAATGCCATCAATATATTGTATGTGGTAGAGCACACCACCATGTTTTTTTCACAAAATCAATTATAAAAATAAACCTCAAGAGCCTCTGAATAAAACTGAAGGCATGCTAAGTACAGTATTGGTTCTTTATAACTGCATCTTGCCACATGATATACATGTTTTGTTGTGTTGAAAGGTCCCTTAGATGAATCAAAGTTAATTTTACAGGATTTGAGGAGTACCAGTGTTCATCCAATCAACATTGCTGGGGCTTAAAATCTAATCTTAAAGAGGACCATGAATGGGAAGGCAACATTCAATATTGGTGATTGTGACTATGAATATCTAGTTATGCCTATTGATTTATTCAACACACCAGCTGTATCTCAACACTCTATGAATTAGATATTTTATGGTGTCCTATACCACTAAGTCACAGTCTGTTTGGATGACATCTAAATCTTCTTTTGAGATTTAGAATCTCATCATATTCATATCCGCTCCGCTCTGAAGAGACTGTGAATAAACCACCTTCATGTCAAGTTGGGGAAATGTCTCTTTCCACTTTTTTATTGGCCACAACGCATTGATCCTAAAGCCCTCCAAAGATTTATGAGCCTTTCAAATTATTACCTCCAGTTCATTAAAACCTGCTCTTGAGTGGTTGTTGCTATTACAGCCCTAATACTGAAATACGCTAAGTCCTGGAACTGCTCAGATTTTGCTATTCAAACTTTACAAGAACTTAAATCTTGTTAAATCTCTCTGGTCCTACATCATCCTGATGTTGAAAGACCATTTTTCTTGAAGTCGATGCTGCTGCAATTGGTGTAGGAGTAGTTTTCTCACAAAATTCCTCTGGAGCCAGAAATCTTTCCTTTGGATTCTTTTACAAAAAATGTTCTCCATCAGAATGGAATAATTCCATTGGCGACCATGTGCCCTTACCTATAAAGTTAGCTCTTTAGTAATGGAAATATCTAGTTCAAAGAACTACGTTCAGGGTGATCATTTATACTGACCATAAAAATCTGGGATATCTTCAGTCAGCCAATAGGCTGAATCAATACAAATCTTGATGGTGTCTCTTCTTCTCATGGGTTGAATTCATCCTCACCTATTGTCCTGTTGAGAAAAATTTCATCAGCCCTATTCAGATCTTTTATTCAATGTGATATATACCAGATAACATCTGTTCACCCTCCAATTCTCCACCTAAAGGTTGCTCTGCGGTCTCAAAAACACTCTGCTGGAAATTCTTATCTTCAGCCTATTCTATTTTCTCTGGTCACCCAGGAGTTAAATAAACTGCTGAACACCATTCTCATTTCTACAGGTGGTCCAAATATAAACAAGACATCAAAGAGTTTGTAACATCTTGCTCTCAATGTGCCCAGTTCAAGCCCTCGTGTTTCAGTCCCCTTCGATATGAACCTACGAGCACTTTCTTTCTAATCTTCCTGAGGTCTAAGAGTTTACTACTATCTGGGTAACAGTATACCAAGATGTCTTGTTTTGTTCCATTTTCAAGCGTTCCATCTGCTCTATAGTCAGCTGAAGTGCTTTTTAAATACATTTTCTGGTCCCATAGTCTCCAAACTTGCATGGTCTCCAGCCATGTTTTTCAATTTGTTTCCAGGTTCTGGAGGGCACTTTGCAAGAACTTAAAGATATCTCTAGACTTCTCTCCAGCGTATCACATCCAAAGTGATAAGCAGAGTGAGCGAATCTATCAGTTTATGGAACAATATTTACAAATTTTATCCAACTCCCATCAAGATAATTTTCTTGATTCTTGTGACGATTTCGCTCACAAAAATTTAGTTTCAAAGCCTTCTAGGAAATCTCCATGTGTTTCAGTGTTTTCCAAAGAACTTGTTTGGCTACCCCTGCCAATTACACCTAAAAGTCTACGTCTTACTGTGAACAGTGTCTCTCAAAACGTTCACAACATCTGGAATGAGGTACAATCCAATTGTGCTGCAGCCACAGCTAAAGGAAAGAAGAGTGCTGATAGACACCATCAACATGTTCCCAATATTCCTCTCAGAGAAAAGGTTTGGCTGTCCACCAAAGATATGCGTTTAAAGACTCATTGCAACAGGTTGGCTCCTAAATTCCTTGGCTTATTCCAAAATATTTTGTAAATTAACTTTCTAAAACTACCTCCTCCTCTAAAAATTGCTAATGTGCTTCATATCTATTTACTTTGGCTTTCTCAATAAATTATCTTCGGTTGTAAAGACTATTCCTGCTTCTGCCTCTAAACCAGACACAGAGTTTAAGCTTAACCAAATTCTGGAACCAAGCAGTTTGTGGGAATCCCTTTTACTTGATTCATTGGAAGAGTTAAGGTCCTAAAGAGAGATTCTGGGTACCCAAAAAGAACATTAATGATCCAATCTTGCTCGACAGTTTTCAAGCTATGCATTCTTTCTTCTATCACTGACTTTTCTGGGAGGGGTCATAAAAGTGGGAGTACTGTTATGGACCTGCACTAGCTAAGCTAAGCCCTGCTCGGCATTCTTACCCTTACAAATTAATGAGTTAAGAGCACAACATTTAAGAAATGCTACATCAGGACATTTGTGCATGGGGTGGATGGGGTGATTCTTTTTAAAGATAAGCCAGGGTTCTAAAACTAATTTTTTTGTTACAAATGGAGAGATGGTGGGAGGTATGGCTTAGTGATCTGGAGTCAGTATAATAGAGGTGTGAAGTGTATCTATGTAAGGAGTAATAATTCCGGTGTAAGATTGAGTACTTTTGTCACATACTTAAACATCCTTATCAGTTTGAATTCCCATATTTTTTCCCTTTGTCATTCTTAAAATGACCTTTCAGTATTAAGACTTTTAAATCTGTCATGCAGTGCCCCATCCAGAGTGTTACACACATGGTCAAAATTGTTGGAACCCCTCGTTTAATGAAAGAAAAACCCACAATGGTCACAGAAATAACTTGAATCTGACAAAAGTAATAATAAATTAAAAATCTTTGAAAATGAACAAATGAAAGTCAGACATTGCTTTTCAACCCTGTTTCCTCAGAATTAAAAAAAATAAATAAACTCATGAAATAGGCCTGGACAAACATGATGATACTCTTAACTTAATATTTTGTTGAACAACCTTTTGAGGCAATCACTGCAATCAAACGATTCCTGTAACTGCCAATGAGACTTCTCCACCTCTCGACAGGTATTTTGGCCCACTCCTCATGAGCAAACTGCTCTAGTTGTCTCATGTTTGAAGGTTGCCTTTTCCAGATGGCATGTTTCACCTCTTTCCAAATATGCTCAATAGGATATAGGTCAGGGCTCATAGAAGGCCACTTCAGACTAGTCCAATGTTTTCGCCATTCTTGGGTGTTTTTAGCTGTGTGTTTTGGGTCATTATCATGTTGCAAGACCCACGACCTGCGACTAAGACCAAGCTTTCTGACACAGGGCAGCACATTTCTCTCTAGAATCTCTCCATAGTCTTGAGATTTCATTGTATTCTGTACAGATTCAAGACACCCTGTGCCACATTCAGCAGAGCAGCCCCAGAACATAACAGAGCCTCCTCCATGTTTCACAGTAGGAACAGTGTTCTTTTTTTGATATGCTTCATTTTTCCTTCTGTGAACATAGACCTGATGTGCCTTGCCAAAAACTTCCATTTTTGTCTCATCTGTCCATAGGACATTCTCCCAGAAGCTTTGTGGCTTGTCAACTTGTAGTTTGGCAAATTCCAGTCAGGCTTCTTTATGATTTTCTTTCAACATTGGTGTTCTCCTTGGTCGTCTCCCATGAAGTCCACTTTGGATCAAACAACGACGGATGGTGCGATCTGACACTGATGTTCCTTGAGCTTGAAGTTCACCTTTAATCTCTTTAGAAATTATCCTGGGCTCTTTTAGTACCATTCGTATTATTCCTCTCTTTGATTTGCCATCAATTTTCCTCCTGCGGCCATGTCCAGGGAGGTTGGCTACAGTCCTATGGATCTTAAATTTCTGAATAATTTGTGCAACTGTAGTCACAGGAACATCAAGCTGCTTTGATATGGTCTTATAACCTTTAACTTTTACATGGTTGTCTATAATTTTCTTTCTAATCTCCTGAGACAACTCTTTCCTTTGCTTCCTCTGGTCCATGTTGAGTGTCGTACACACCATGTCACCAAACAGCACAGTGAGTATCTGTAGCCCTATATACAGGCTCACTGACTGATTACAAGAGTGTAGACACCTGTGATGCTAATTAGTGGACACAACTTGATTTAACATGTCTCCTTTGTCTCATTATTTTCAGGAAGCAGGGTTGAAAAGCAATGTCTGACTTTCATTTGTTCATTTTCATCGATTTTTAATTTATTATTACTTTTGTCAGATTCAAGTTATTTCTGTGACCATTGTGGGTTTTTCTTTCCTTAAACGAGGGGTACTAACAATTTTGACCACGTGTGTATGTGCTGTGCAGAGAGACCCAGCAAGACTGATTCCAAACCAGCAAAGGCGCAGTCACAGATGCACTTGGCCCAAGCAGCCCAGCTGGTTGAGCGCTTGTGAGTCGGGAATACTCTTCACCCAGCTCCCAGTAAATTGAACAGGGATTTTGGCAGAGCCCTTCCCAGTGTTAGAACCCTCCTGTTTGTTTTTTTCCATTTTGTGTTTTGCGGTCACGTGACTATCTGCCTTTATATTCCAGCTCCGCCTTTTTGGCTGTACTAGACTTCAGTGTTGTTTGACTGTTTTGCTAGCCAGGTGCTTCAGTGCCTATCTCTCAGTTCTCTTGGTCCTTTGGGACCTCTAGTATCTTTTTGTCATTTTGTCTTTTGTTTTCTGCAACAACTTTCTCTGTTCAGGAGGTGTCCCTTTTTGTTCCAGTCCTTAGTTCTTTTAGGGATCCCTTCCCTTTACTCTATAGGTCTCTACTCTATAGTTCAGACTAGCCTAGGACTGTGCAGGAATGGCCTATGCCTATTGGTTTGAAATCTATACAGAGATTTTTGGGTTTTGCCAATTATTACAGAAAATTCATTAAGAATTTTACTGTAATTGTTAAACCTCTAACCAATCTCACCAGGAAAGGTGGGAATACGGTCCAATAGCTTATTGAGGCCATTGAAGCGTTTAAGTATCTCAAAGAGAGGTTCAGTTCAGCCCCTATCCCCTGATGAGACCAAGCCTTTTTTGGTCGAGGTCGATGCTTCATCGGTGGGGGTCGGAGCAGTTGTATCTCATGAGAACAGGGATGGAGTACATCCTTGTGCCTTCTTTTCGAAAAAAAAATTCGGAAACTGAATTGTATTATGATGTTGGAAATCGTGAGTTGCTGGCTATTAAACTCGCGTTTGAACATTGGCATCATTTTTTGGGGGGCGCTAGATTTCCTATTCAGGTTTTCACAGATCATAAGAATTTGATCTAACTGGATGCTGCCAAGCGCTTGAATGCCCGTCAAGCTAGGTGGGCACATTTTTTTTCTCGGTTTCATTTTTCTGTCACCTATATCCCTGGTACTAAGAATGTTAAAGCCGATGCTTTATCTCGCAGCTTCTCTCCTGCGGTCGGTGCCGAGGAGAAGGAGAACATTTTACAGAAAGGAGTTGTGGTGGCGGCATTGGACTCCATTTTAGAGAATGAGATTCTAAAAGCTCAAGATGATGCTCCATCTAACACTCCCCATGGGAGGTTGTTCGTGCCTAGAACCTTTAGGAGTGACTTGCTTGTGGAGTGTCATGAGACTCGGTTGGCAGGTCATCCAGGAATTTCTGAGACTAAGAGACTTATCAGTCACAGTTTTTTGTGGCCTGGATGGCAGAAAGAAGTCATCAAGTGGGTGCATCAATGCACTGTGTGTGCTAGGTCAAAGGCTTCACATACTCCTGCTGCGGGGTTTCTTTGCCCTTTGGAGGTTCCTAGTGCGCCTTGGACACATCTCGCAATGGATTTTATTACTGATCTTCCTGTGTCTGAGGGTTTAACTGTCATCTGGGTGGTCTTGGACCGTTTTAGTAAGATGTGTCATTTGGTACCATTCATTAAGTTCCACTTGCTAAGGCGTTTGTTAAGGAGATTGTTAAGCTTCATGGGGTTCCCATGGATATTGTTTCTGATAGAGGACCTCAGTTTGCCTCGCGCAGAATTTGCTCTTAACAATCATACATCCTTCTCAGCTGGGTGTTCTCCTTTTTTTTTGCTGTACTGGGAGACATCCGTCTTTTGGTTCATTCTCCAAATTGGGGTCGGCGGTGCCGGAGGAGGAGAATTTCTCCGGTGATTTGGAGAGAGTTTGGACTAATGTACGTTGCAACCTTCAAGAGGCTAACAAGAAGTCCAAGAAGTATTTTGACAGGAAACGAAAGGAGGTTTTGTTTACCGTGGGTGACATGGTTTGGTTGTCCTCAACGAACCTGCAGTTGAGGATTCCCTCTAAAAAACTGGGTCCTAAGTTTGTGGGTCCATTTAAAGTGCTTCAGGTTGTTAACCCGTCTGCGGTTAGTTTGGATGTTCCTACTTCCTGGAAGATTAATCCTGTGTTTCATGTTTCCTTATTGAAAATGGCGGATGTATCTGATAGGGATGCCACTATCTCAGTTCCTCCTGTGGTGGAAGATGGCGAATATGAGATTTCACGTATCTTGAATTTTAGATGGCATAGAGGGAGAGTTCAGTATCTCATCTCCTGGAAGGGTTTCAGTCCCGAAGATAACTCATGGGAGAGTGCGGATGATGTCTCTGCTCCTAGGCTTGTTAGAAGTTTCCACAAGAGGTTACCGGATAGGCCTGGGCCTGGAGGATCCAGAGGATCCTCTTAAAAGAGGGGGTACTGTTAGAACCCTTCTGTTTGTTTTTTTCCATCTTGTGTTTTGCGGTCACGTGACCCTCTGCTTTTATATTCCAGCTCCGCCTTTTTGGCTGTGCTGGACTTCAGTGTTGTTTGACTGCTTTGCTAGCCAGGTGCTTCAGTGCCTATCTCTCAGTTCTCTTGGTCCTTTGGGACCACTAGTACCTTTTTGTCATTTTGTTTTTTGTTTTCTGCAACAACTTTCTCTGTTCAGGAGGTGTCCCTTTTTGTTCCAGTCCTTAGTTCTTTAAGGGATCCCTTCCCTTTACTCTATAGGTCTTCGTTCAGACTAGCCTAGGACTAGGGTGGGTCTGTTCGCTAGGAACAGGCAGCCCGCTACATCGTAGGGATTCAGCTTAGTCTTACTGTAGGGAAAGCTTTCCCCTTCTTTCCTTAGTTCTTGTTGCAGATCATAACACCCAGGACGACTGTCACGGGACAGCTGGCATCTGGTGACGCAGCTGGTGCCGAGATAAGAATTAGGTTAGTACCTCTGCAAGAACCCCAGGAAGTGAAACCAGAAGAGAAAATTAGAAAACACTTGAAAAATAGCAGCACTAATGCTAGCAACACTCGCCACCAAGCACATAGGAACTGAAATAAACAGCAAAGGACGGAGAAGAGAGCAGGAATAAATAGCCCGCCTAATGATCAGGTGTTGAATATCTCCCAATCATCCCCAGACAGCCACTACCTGCTAGTTTGAACAACAAAATGGACAACATCCCACCATTGCATAGTGCCAGACACAGCAGCGTCCTGATTTGTCTGGGAACCAGAGAAATCAGTGAGAGACTCGTCATCCCGTGTTCTCACACATCATACAACACAAGAGCATGATGTTCCATAGGATTAGGACAGTCTCCATGCATGCGTAGTAGCTCTGCCTCAAGGGTCAGGATAATGTTGGCACCTGCGACTGGAGTAGCATAGCACCGGACTTGCTCCATTCCCAGGTGGGAGCTTAGAGCCATGATTCCTAATACAGAGAAGTGCTTTTCAACAGGTGTGTCCAGTTCATTCCTTACCATGTGTCTGTAAATTCATTATCGTTTGTAGTTTTTACTTAGTTTCCCCAGTATAGGTACCTTCAGAGAACCTTGTACACTGTATTGTGGACATTATATTGGAGGCTGTGCATATAAAGGAATCCAGGATTTTATTGTTCTGTTGTGTTTTGGATATGCAGACTATGTTTGTTGATAATATGTGGATCCTTTTTTTATTACTGTTACAAAGTAATGTGCCAGTCCAAGATGATGATGATAGGTCACTTCTGATGAGGATATTCCTTATGTTTAGTATCTGTTTCTAGGAAAGAAGTGGTAGATCAGGAAATATTGCTTTCAGTCCTTGGTCTCTGTGGAATAAGTGTTCAAGATGAGCACCAATTTTCTTTAGGATGCTTATGTGGGGGTGTATGTGATGACAAAATGTATTTGTAATCCAGGAGGCTACTTTTTAGGATTTTGTGGCTCTGTGGATCAGAAGCATGATATCATTTTTATTGTACATCATTCTTTCAAAAAGCAACTAAAGTTTTTCTACTTCATTATATAAATCAATCTCAGATTTTGATTGGAGATTAGTTATGAGCAAGCACTAAAATGCTTGGATTCTCGTTACTCGGGTCAAGGAAATCGCAATGCTCATGTGCTCTACTTAAGTAACAAGTACAATGTACAATGTAAGTCAATGGGAAACTCAAGCATTTTTCCTGCTCCCCTCCCCCCGGAGGTCTGGAGGGGTTCTAAAAATTGGTCAAATCGATGGAAACAGTGCTGAAATGACATGAGAATAGCATGGAGAAAACCCCTAGAAGCATCTCTGAATCTCAGGTCACTGCTATGAAAGATGTCAGATAATTACGCCACTTTTACGGACTCACAATAAAACATACAAAAACAAAGCTAAAATGTTTTTTCCTAGAAAAAATGTAAAGAAACATTCTTTTCAGGGTAATGACTTGTATATAAGGCAAAATAAATAACCAAAAACAAAAATGCTCCTCCACACCTTGGGCTATGTTCACACATAGGTTTTTGATGCATTTTTGCACTTTTGCATTGCTTTCAATGGTGAAAAATACATTCACCAGTAATGTCATTTTAACATTTTACTACCTTATCTGGCCATGTGGTGTGTGAGACATGATCAGGCACATCCTGTTTGATTTAGAAAAATAGGGACTCAAAGTGACAAGGCCTATTTTTACAGGGCCATGAGGCGGCCCTTACTATTATTAAAGGGCCAGCAGTCGGCTTTGCATAGCCATATATAGCTACTGCAATATAATGTATCCATCTGATGTGGTCAAGTTTTATTTTTCGTATATATTGTGTAAAGTTTGAAACTTGGATGTCCAGCAGGCGGCCCTCACAATTTATAGAGTGCCAGCAGGCGGCCTCCACTATTTTTGATGAGGCCAAGAAGGAGCTTTTTGGTAACACACATCATTCAACTGTTTATTGTAAATGGAATGAGGCCTACAAATAAAAGAACACAGTACTTCTAGTCAAATATGGTGAAGGTTCAAAGATATTTAGGGATTGTTTTGCTGACTGTGGTACAGGGTGCCTTCACTGTGTGCAAGGCATCATGAAAGCACCCAGAAATGGATGGAAACAAAACACTGGACAGTTCGGAAGTGGGAATACCAGCTCCAGTAGCATCAAGTCTCCCACCACTACCTCTTACATGCCAAAGCCACAAAGAAACTGCAAATGGACACATTAAATCATTAAATTTTGTTAACTTTTAGTAATTTCTATCAAATTTGGAAAATTTCTGCCAACTTCGATAAATTTCTGTCAACTATGATGTAAATACTTTTATGCCAAAAATGAAAAACTTGACAAACCTGTGGGGAAACATTTCTCTGACAGGGGACACTGTATGAAAGATCTAAAAGTTTTAATACCTAAAAGGTCACTTCAAGAGCAATAGAGAAAAAAAAAAGAAAAATTTGGGAATTCAAATTGATAAGGATGTTCAATTCACTGACAACAGGACTAAATATAACACCTGGGTTTATGACTCACTACATGGACACAATTCACACCTCCAGATAATTAAACATTCCCAAGGCCTCTCATTTTGCAACAAAAAAAACTAATTTGATCTCCCTAATTTAGCAGTAGGAGGCATCACAACTTACACCTCATGAACAAATGTCTTGTTGTAACATCTCTCAAATGTTGTGCCTTTTGTCTTTTGAATTAATTTGGAATCTTGCCTGACAAAGGAGCCTCTGTGCTCTGAAAGCTTGCATATACATATATATATATATATATATATATATATGTATACTATATATATATATAGTATATAAATATATATATATCTTTTTTTCTGGTAAGCCAATAAAGGTATCACTTCGAGAATACTTTTGTCATTTTTGGCATAATAGTATTTACATCGATTTTTGTGGCTAACACGGTACCACAATATAACTTTGTATTGTACATCAAGTCAACTATGATAAATTTCTGTCAACCTTGATTCATTTCTGAATTCAGATCACCGTAAAAATGAATCGATTAATGAGTGCATGGAAAACATCAATCAAGTTATGCACTGTAGAAGATATGTATGTGACCAGAATATGAACACTCATTTACAGCTGATGATACCATCTAACACCTGTCCCTATTTTAAAAGCAGCTATCAGCGCTATCAATATAGAATAGATGGAATAGAATTTTTCATTTTCAGCACGGAGTATAATACAATAATCCCTGACTAGATGCCTGTAAGACGCTATCCCAACTGATATAACTCACCCGCACACGAATTTCAGATAAGAGAGGTAATATTGTACAATAAAAACTAGAATTTAACCGGATGCGAAGAGGTTTTTTGGTACATTGCAGCACTAAACTGTGAAGGAACTCAAGCAACACTTCCTACTTTCATGAATTTGTGAGTAAAGATCACGGTTAAAAATTATGAATCGGTCGACGAGTGCATGGAAGAGATCAATCAATTATGCACTGTGGAAAAAATGTATGTGACCAGAATATGAACACTCATTTACAGCTGATGGTACCTAGCACCTGTCCCTATTCTAAAAGCAGGTAACAGCGGTATCAATAGATAAAACAATAGATTTTTTTTTGCAGCGGCACTCAGTATATGGCAATAATCCTCGGCTGGAACCATGTAATACGCTATCCATACTGCAATAGTTTGCCCGTACACAAATTTCAGATAAGAGAGGTAATATTGTAGAATAAAAAATAGATTTTAACAGGCTCCAAAGAGGTTTTTTTTGGTACGTTTCAGCACCAAACTGTGTAGGAATGCAAGCAACCTTTCCTGCTTTGACGCATTTCTGAGTGTAGATTGTATTAAAAAGCATGCATCTGTCAATGACTTTTGGAAAAAATCAATCAAGTTATTAGACAGTGTAAGACATGTATGCAACCAGAATGAACACTCATTGTACCTGATGATAGCTGCTAGTGATGAGCGAGCGTGCTTGCAATTGCTCGGTACTCGCCCGAGCATCTCAGTGTTCGAAATGCTCGGTGCTCAGTGAGTGTATAGAGCAGAATAGCACGTTTTGTCTGCTGCTGTTACTGATATCCATTGCCCTAGATATCAGGGCTAATATTCATTTTGCTCTTAATCCTGATTATTTGCTTGAAAAGCAATATAATACACCATTTTTGCTTCTCAATTAGCTTGGTAGTAGCATACAGCCAGATTTGTTAGATTTTAATAGCATTGCTGTATTGCGGAAGCAGAGAAACATGTCCATCATCTCAGGTGATCCGATATTACTGTGGTAATAATCGTGACATTTTTTTGAACGTGCCAAATATTATACTCCATTTAAAGTCTGCCAGTTGTGTGTTGTTCTAACTATTCACACTTGGTCACTGACCAATATCATATTATAAGGCTACTGCCTAAAACCGTGGTCATCGGGCGTGATTCGATATTACTGCGGTAATAATCCTGATATTTTTTGAGCGTGCCAAATATTATACTTCATTTAAAGTCTGCCAGTTGTGTGTTGTTCAAACTATTCACACTTGGTCGCTGACCAGTACTATAATATAAGGCCACTGCCTAAAACCGTGGTCATCAGACGTGATCTGATATTACTGTGGTAATAATCGTGACAGTTTTTGGAGCGTGCCAAATATTATACTCCATTTAAAGTCTGCCTGTTGTGTGTTGTTCAAACTATTCACACTTGGTCGCTGACCAATACCATATTATAAGGCCACTGCCTAAAACCATGGTCATCAGACGTGATCTGATATTACTGCGGTAATAATCGTGACTTTTTTGGAGCATGCCAAATATTATACTTCATTTAAAGTCTGCTAGTTGTGTGTAGTTAAAACTATTCAAACTTGGTCGCTGACCAATGCCATATTATAAGGCAACTGCCTAAAACCATGGTCATCAGACGTGATCCAAGATCCAATATTTTTTGGAGCGTGCCAAATATTACACTCCATTTAAAATGGGCAAGGCACATGGCAAAATGACTGGAAAGTGGAAGTGATGGTGATGGTGCACGCAGAGGCGGAGGCCGTGGGCAAGCTGAAATTGTGCCTGCTGAGGCACCACAACAAGCACTCACATCATGTTGCCCTATCTTCCTGTCCCACTTTGTAGGGGGCCGCGGAACACCAGATCAGTGTGAAAAGGTTGTTGCTTGGATAGCAAATAATGCTTCCAGTCAGTTTTCTACCACCACCACCACCCTGTCTTCCACATGGTCCAGTCTCAGTAGCCGTGAGTCTGGACCACAAATTCCTCACTCTGATCCTCCTTCCTCCCACTATGCTGAGTGCCCAGAGACGACTGATCTCACACTTGGACACTCTGAAGAGCTGTTCTCTTTTCCATTTATAGATTCGGGCCTCTCGCCTGGCCCGTTTCAAGCGGGGCAAGAGGAGATCGCATATAGCGATACCCAAATATTTGAGCAGCCACGGTCCCACAAAGGCGATGGTGGGAAAGTGCAGTTACTGTCGCAAGAGGTGGATGATGATGATGGGACACAATTGCCAGCAAGTCAGGAGGAGGCCCAGGGTGCGTATGTGGAAGACGAGGTGGTGGACAATGAAGTCACTGACCCAACCTGGCAAGGTAATGTGACACCCCAGGGGTCTGGTTGCCACAGTAACGTAATGTTATGTCTGAGAGCAGGTGGGAGGTCCTTTGGTCAGGGATCCTGTGCATGCCACACCTCCTGCCCAGTCTTGGGAGGGGAAGAACTTCCCCTATAAAAACCTGGGGCTGAGGCAGGGTGGGTGAGTAGAAGAAGAGAAGAAGTAGAGACAGCATAGGAAGAAACAGCAGTTACAAGGAGTCAGGGGCTGGCAGCTGCAGAGTTCGCCCTGACTAAGAAGGCTTTTTACCGGACCCGGAGTCCGAGGCTGTGGGGATTAATTCCTACCCAGCAGCAGAATCCGTCAGGCAGGGGATTTCAGGTCCTCTGGCCCAGAAGCCCGAAGGCACGGTCACACGCGTGGGACCAGCACCGCCATCGTGGAGCGGAAGCCATTAGAAGGCCCCGAGTCACCGGCCATACGGGTGAGCACCACACGGTACACTCAGGGACGTGGGCTACTTACATCAGCTCCTAGCAAGGTAGCCAGAAGAGTACAGTCAGTTTGGGAGGCCTACAACTACGCCTGGCCAGGGGAGATCCCATCTGCTCAAGGACTGACCAGGCCCCATCCGCTAGCAAGTACTCCGGGAGGGTCTTTTGTTGTTACCAGTAAAGACCCTGAACTACACCGTACCGTCTCTGAGTGGTTCCTGCTACCCCCATCATCCACGTCGGCTGCCCTGAGGCCATACCCCTCCCGTTGGGGGTTATACTATCACGCTGCACAATCCCACCATCGGCCTCAGCGGTCTGCCCTGCAGCAGCAGCCCCCTGGCTGCACTCAACGGGTGGCGTAGTCATCAACCATTTACTACTAATGGACTGCCGTCTAGTTTGACTCCCTGGGCACGGACCGGGTCACCGCCACGAGACTACAACCCTCCACAGATCCGGCTCCGGGTAAGCTCCCGCATGCGCAGCGCAGCGCGACACAGGCCCAGGGGCGCGTCAACTTTGGCGTAGTCGGCAGGATTTCGTGCCCGCAACCACCGGGTACTGCGTGCCTGAAAAAGAGACTTTTCAAACTTACCAGTGGTGAAGATTCCCGCCATCCGGCGCCATCTTCAGCCTTCTTCCCGCCATCGGTGAAGTTTCCCGCCATCCGGCGCCATCTTCGGCCTTCTTCCCGCCATCCGTGGAGTTTTCCCGCCGTTGGACGCCATCTTGAGGACGCCGCGCGGGAAGAAGAGGGGCGTGGACTCCGAAAGCGCGCGAGAACTGAAGCCCCGCCTCACGTCCGGACGTTGCGTAAGGTCCTGGAAGGAGCCCAGCAGACGCCGACGTCACAGGAGCGCGACGGAAGGTCCTCAACCCTGACGATCCACTGCGGAGCCGCGGCCTACGGAAGAGGATCATCGCAAGGTAGGCCACGGTCCACTAGGGGGGAGGAAGATGTCGGATACGGAGGAGAGCTTCACTACCTCGACCCCCGCCAGCGCCACCGCTGCTGCAGTTATGCCCTTCACCATGCCATATATCCCGGGAGCAGCTTGGCTACCCCAGTACTCAGGGGAGTCACATACCCTGCATGACTTTAGAGAAAAGCTGGATAGCCTCTTCCAGGTGTACCCCCTCACAGAAGAGCAAAAAGTGAGCATCCTGGTGGCCCAACTAACCGGGGCAGCCAAAAGAGAAGTAAAATCTTGGCCACCTGGGAGGAGGACTGTTGCAGAGATACTAACCCGGCTGAGGGACACCTTCGATACCCGCACCTCAGCCGAGATCAAGCTTAGATTCTACGGGTGCAAGCAGCGAGCGCATGAGAGTATAAGGGACTATGCACTAAACCTACAAGAGGCCCTGAGGGCCATAAAGCAGACCGACCCTGATGGGGTGGGAAACGAGGACAGGCTGTTGACTGAACAATTTATAGAGGGTTTATATTGCAATGCCCACCGAACCCAGTTGCGGGCAATGGCCTTACAGGATCCCCATCTGGACTTTGCACAGTTCAAGGATAGAGCTATCCGGGTGCTCCGAGAACCAGCACCGGGTGGCGTTGTGACCCACAGGCGCCCAGCTATCACTTACCACCAGGAGGCGGCGCCCTTGTCGGCAGGGCCTGTGGGAGCTCATGCGCAGGCTTTGGACAATGACCCGGCTCCAGACCTACACCATCAGGTCCAAGAGCTAGTTAAGAGCGTTGCTGCGCTAACCCGAACTGTGCAGTCTTTACAGGTTTCCACCCCAGGGAAGATCCAGCTGGCATCCGGACCGGAGGACATCCCGTGGCGTCGACCAAGGAGGACCCCACCGGCCAGAGGAAGACCCAGTGACCGATACAGCGAGGACGGACGACCCATCTGCCGCCGCTGCAATCAACCCGGACATATGGAAAGGTACTGTTCTTTAAACGGGCACAACCTGGGGTAGAGGGCCAACCCCCAGGAAAAAGATCACCAGGCCCATCGAACTGGCGCGACAGATATGTGGGAGGACGTCCAGTCTTGCCTGTGGTACTGGATGGCATTCCCATGAGTGCCCTACTGGATACCGGGTCACAGGTCACCACCATCCCGTACGTGCTCTTCAAGCAGTACTGGAATGACTCGGATATTACCCGCTACCCTGACGACGACTTGAGTATCATCGCCAGCAATGGCCAGCCCGTGCCACAGATCGGATTTAAAGAGGTGACCCTCAAAATCGGTAGAGTCGAACTGGCCGCACAGGGACTGATCATTGTAGATATTGATAAACATGAGAGTCACCCAAAAATAACTCTAGGAACTAACGTAATTGAAAATTGTCTTGCAGAGGTGATTTTCCTTTTACAGCAGGTTGCCAAGAACGCCAGCTCCGGCGAGCAGCGGGTGCTCCAGAAAGAGATCCGGGCACTGATGCAACGGCAACAAGTGGAACTCTCCGGCGGTGAGATTGGTAGCGTAAGAATGTGTGACCCTTTTCCTATTGCCATGCCCCCAAAAAGTGAAATGATGATTTGGTGCCGGGCAGCTATTGGTCTGAGAGGTAGAGATTACCAGGCAATGGTAGAACCAGTTTACTCAGACAGTAGGCCCACCCTTTTGACAGCACGGGGGGTGGTCAATGTACGCCATGGGAGGGTGCCCGTTCGCATAATAAATATCGGGGAGAGGGAAGTGTACCTGCCCCGGTATGCCACGCTAGCCAAATTATATACCACTAATCAAAATTCTATACAATCTGTGGAACCCTTGCCTCCATCTCACCCGGAGGAAGGTAACGGCTCTAAGAAAGACATGGAGGACTGGTGTCAGCAACTACATCTGGGTACTGACTCCACTCCCTCACATCAGAAACAAGGAGTCTATCGGGTGGTTCAAGAGTATGAGAGAGTGTTTAGTAAACACCCGTTAGACTTCGGGCGAGTCAAGGGGGTAGAACACCGCATCCCCACGGGAGATCATCCTCCCATAAAAGAGAGGTATCGACCCGTACCCCCTGCACATTACCAACACGCCAAGGGGATGCTTAGAGACATGAAGGAGGCTGGGGTAATCCGGGATAGCTGTAGCCCCTGGGCAGCCCCACTAGTTTTAGTCAAAAAGAAAGACAACACCATGAGGATGTGTGTAGATTACCGGAAAATCAACCGTATCACACACAAGGATGCGTACCCCTTACCAAGGATAGAGGAGTCATTGGCTGCTTTAAGATCTGCTAACTTCTTCTCTACCTTGGATCTCACTAGTGGGTACTGGCAGGTTCCTGTAGCAGAGGCGGACCGGGAGAAGACCGCATTCACCACCCCGATGGGACTTAGCGAGTTCACCTGCATGCCGTTCGGACTCTGCAACGCCCCAGGAACCTTCCAACGATTAATGGAGTGCTGTCTGGGCCACAGAAACTTCGAGACGGTCCTGTTGTACCTGGACGATGTCATCGTATACTCCAAAACTTATGAGGACCACCTGAAACACCTGGCGGAGGTGTTCGAAGCTCTGGCGAGTTACGGCCTAAAGGTGAAACCCTCCAAGTGTCACCTCCTGAAACCAAAGGTGCAATACCTGGGACACGTGGTGAGCGCTGACGGAGTGGATCCCGACCCCGATAAGATCACCGCAATTAAGGGATGGCCAAGCCCCTCCAGCGTAAAAGAAGTGCGGCAGTTCCTAGGGTTGGTAGGCTACTACCGAAGGTTTATTCCCGGTTTCACCAAAAAGGCAGCGCCTATGCAGGACCTCCTGATAGGCCAGTCCCGGAAGGCCAAGAACCAGAAGCCGCCCTTCAAATGGGAAGAGCTAGAAGAAGAGTCCTTCCGCCAGCTGAAGATGGCCCTCATGGGGGATGAAATCTTGGCGTACCCGGACTATAGCCAGCCCTTCATCCTCTACACCGACGCCAGTAACATCGGGCTAGGAGCCGTACTGTCCCAGATTCAGCAGGGGAGAGAACGAGTAATCTCCTATGCCAGCCGAAAACTGCGACCCACCGAAAGGAACCCCGAGAATTACAGCTCATTTAAGCTAGAGTTCCTGGCCGTGGTATGGGCAGTCACCGAGCGCTTTAGGCATTACCTCGCTTCTTCCCGGTTCACCGTATACACGGATAACAACCCGTTGACACACCTGGACACGGCAAGACTCGGTGCCCTGGAGCAGAGGTGGATGGCCCGTCTGTCCAACTACGAGTTCACAATCAAATACCGGGCAGGACGCTCCAATACTAACGCGGACGCCCTGTCCAGGATGCCCAACCTGCCGGACGAAGGAGAAGATCCGGAGGGACTGGAAGAAGTTGAACTCCCTGCGTTCCACCGTCATGGGACTATCCAGTATTCCCACCGGGTAAGGGGTAAGCAGGCTGCTACGTTGAACCCCTTACCCCACTACAACTGGGCGGAAACGCAAGACAGCGACCCTGCCGTCCGACTGGTGAAGGAGATGCTGACTCGGCCGGAGGCTCGCCTTGAACCAGACGCTCCGGAGGAAGCCAAACAACTATGGGCGGAGAAGAGTCGACTATTCCTTTACAAGGGGAAGTTGTGCCGCAGAATGGTCAACTCCCGGACGCATGAACTACTCTGGCAAGTAGTGGTGCCCCGAAGAGACGCAGCCATGGTGATGGAGGCATACCACGACGGAGCTGGACACTTCGGGTGGAAAAAGCTGGAGTTCCTGCTGCGCGAGCGGTTCCACTGGGTAGGCATGAGGGGAACCATCGAGAAGTGGTGCAGAGACTGTGGCCCGTGCAATCTGAGAAGGAAGGACCGGGCCAGCCAGAAGACTCCCCTGCAGTCCATCGTCACCCGGCAACCGTTGGAACTGGTAGCCTTGGATCATGTAAAACTGACCCCAAGCAGAAGTGGCTACGTCTACGCGTTAACCATCGTGGATCATTACTCCCGGTTCTTGGTTGTCGTCCCCGTCAAGGACTTAACGGCTCAAACAGCAGCTAGAGCCTTCCAGCAGCACTTCTGCCGTCCACACGGGTACCCGGACCATGTGCTGACGGACCAGGGACCTGCCTTTGAAGCGGAGGTCTTCCAGGAATTCTGCAATCTGTATGGCTGCCGGAAGATAAGGACGACACCCTACCATCCGCAAACTAATGGACTTTGTGAAAAAATGAACCAGGTGGTAATGGATCTTCTAAAAACATTGCCCCTGGAAGAACGCAGTCTGTGGCCTGAGAAGTTGCCCGATCTGGTGGACCTATACAACCACATCCCGGTAGGTTCCACCAACTGTACCCCGGCTTACCTAATGAGGGCAAGACCTGGTAAGTTACCTGTTGACCTGGAAATGGGAGTCCTGACACCCGAGGACACTTCACCAGAAACAGACTGGGACACAGAGAGGCAGCAGCAGTACCGGAGAGTACAGGAGAGCGTGGAGCGAAGTCTCTGTCAGGCTAGGGAAAAACAAGAGAAGACATACAACCAGTATGCTCCCGCTGTTCCCCTGGTACCCGGAGAGCAGGTCTTGAAGAGGAAGAGACGGCTCCACAAGTTGGACGACCAGTGGGAGAAGGACCCGTACACCGTACTGCCCTCAAGCCACGAAAACCCGAAGGTCTGTACCATCAGTAAAGACGGAGGGGAAACCACAGCCATTGTATCCCGGGACCACCTGAAGAAGTGTCCCGAACAACTGAGGAACCCTGAAGAGGAACAAGAAGACCATCGACCCGTAGAGGAAAGGGAAGATATGGTTAGTACCGTGCTCGGGGACTTCCCTCGGTCTTGGACTCAAGTCAATGGTGCAGTTGTGGTACCCGTACTCACCTTCCTCCAACCATCATCCCAAGAACCTACGGAGCAACGGGTAGAGCTGGAAGAACAGCCGGTCCAGGAGGCAGAAGACTCCACACAAGCAGAACAGGAGAATCAACCCTCTGCTTATAGTGAGCCTGCCGTACCCCTAGTGAGACAAAGAGCCGGTAGACAGCTGCCCAGTTTACCCTTGACAGCTCCTACACCCTGTAGTTCAGGGCCAGACAGTCAGCTCCGTAGGTCCACTAGGGCCACTAGAGGCCAGTTACCCGCACGTTGGAGGATCTAAATGTTTAAGCTATTTTGTATGTTTACCTGTCTATAGTTGCTTGTGTGTAATTTTGTGTTTCTAGTTGTTTTAGGAATCCTTGGTGGATTTACCGGGAATCCTTGTACATAGTTGGAGCGTAACCCAGGATGGACTAAAGACTGTCAAGGACTCGGGGTAGAACAGACCCCTACCTGGTTACGTCTCCCTGTTTCGGTGAAATGGACACCTTTGCTTTTCTTCAAAAAAACTGCACCCGGTTGCGGATACGCCGTGACCATCTTATTGTGTTTCCTTATTGTATTTTAGTGTTGTTGTTTTTACCTTGTTATGTTTTTCTATAATGTGTTTAGTCCCGGAGTACTAAATTTTACTAGGGGGGAATGTGACACCCCAGGGGTCTGGTTGCCACAGTAACGTAATGTTATGTCTGAGAGCAGGTGGGAGGTCCTTTGGTCAGGGATCCTGTGCATGCCACACCTCCTGCCCAGTCTTGGGAGGGGAAGAACTTCCCCTATAAAAACCTGGGGCTGAGGCAGGGTGGGTGAGTAGAAGAAGAGAAGAAGTAGAGACAGCATAGGAAGAAACAGCAGTTACAAGGAGTCAGGGGCTGGCAGCTGCAGAGTTCGCCCTGACTAAGAAGGCTTTTTACCGGACCCGGAGTCCGAGGCTGTGGGGATTAATTCCTACCCAGCAGCAGAATCCGTCAGGCAGGGGATTTCAGGTCCTCTGGCCCAGAAGCCCGAAGGCACGGTCACACGCGTGGGACCAGCACCGCCATCGTGGAGCGGAAGCCATTAGAAGGCCCCGAGTCACCGGCCATACGGGTGAGCACCACACGGTACACTCAGGGACGTGGGCTACTTACATCAGCTCCTAGCAAGGTAGCCAGAAGAGTACAGTCAGTTTGGGAGGCCTACAACTACGCCTGGCCAGGGGAGATCCCATCTGCTCAAGGACTGACCAGGCCCCATCCGCTAGCAAGTACTCCGGGAGGGTCTTTTGTTGTTACCAGTAAAGACCCTGAACTACACCGTACCGTCTCTGAGTGGTTCCTGCTACCCCCATCATCCACGTCGGCTGCCCTGAGGCCATACCCCTCCCGTTGGGGGTTATACTATCACGCTGCACAATCCCACCATCGGCCTCAGCGGTCTGCCCTGCAGCAGCAGCCCCCTGGCTGCACTCAACGGGTGGCGTAGTCATCAACCATTTACTACTAATGGACTGCCGTCTAGTTTGACTCCCTGGGCACGGACCGGGTCACCGCCACGAGACTACAACCCTCCACAGATCCGGCTCCGGGTAAGCTCCCGCATGCGCAGCGCAGCGCGACACAGGCCCAGGGGCGCGTCAGTAACATGCATAGCAAGGACATCAGCATAGAGGGGAAGGGAGGCATAGCACCACAACAAGCAGGAAGAAGTGGTGGGGTGGCCACAGACACAAGATAGGCAACTGTTCCCCAAAACACCTATACGAAGGAAGTTGCCAGTCCAACTGTTTGGTGTTCCCGAGTCTGGCTGTTTTTAAAGACTTTCCAGTTAACCCCAAAAATGCCATTTGCAACATCTGCCACACCAGCATCAGCAGGGGCAGCAAAACTACCAGCCTGATCACCACCAGCATGCTCAACCAAATAATAGCAAAGCACCCGACTAGTTTATCTGAAAGCCAGGATCCAGAAACAGTATCTGTGGTTGACACCACTGTCGGTCCCGTTGTTGTGCGTGCATGCAATCCCCTGTCCATGTCGCAGGAGAAGATTTCTCCCGCCCTGCACCTGTCATTGCAAACTTGCATCCACCACCATCAGCAAGCACGTCCATGCCCTTGTCAGTTGTCCCTACCCCAGTCCATTAAAAGTAAGCACAAATGCGCAAAAAACGCCCCACAGGCCACAATACTAAACTGCTACTTTTCTCAAATGCTTGCACTTGAAATGCTGCCTTTTAGGCTCGTGGAAATGGAATCTTTCTGCAACCTATTGGCGGAGCCTGTCCCTAGGCACTTGGTCACCAGTCACCACTATCTCTACCGGTGTGTCGTCTCTCCTTTACACAAGCACATGTCCCAGGACATTACCCGTTCCCTCAACAATTCAGTTACTGGAAAGGTCCACCTAACCATGGACACGTGGACAAGTGCTTGTGGCCAGTGACGGTACATCTTACTGAGGGCACAATGGGTGAACACGTCCTCCCGAAGCTGAGGATTATGGGCCTTGGGTCAATCAGGCTTGCCCCCACATTACAGCTCCTGCACCTCCTCCTCCTCTTCAGCCTTCATCTCAAAATGACCACATCAGTCACAAGCTGGAAGCCCTGCAGCACTGCCTCGGCCAAGCGACAACTGGCTATGCTGAAGCTATTATGCTTAAGTGACAAACCGCATAATGCTGAAGAGTTGTGGACAGCTCTGAAAGCACAGGCAGATCTGTGGTTCACACCGCTGAACCTACAGCTAGGCATGGTCGGGTGTGACAATGGCCAGAACCTGGTGGCGGCTCTGAGGCAAGGCGAGCTCACACACGTACCATGCCTGGCTCATGTGCTTAACCTCAAGGTTCAGCGGTTTCTCCAAAACTACCCGGATCTGCTGGATCTTTTTGTCAAAGTACGCCGCCTGTGTGCCCATTTTAGAAAGTCACCTACAGCTTCCGCCTTCCTTGCCGTGTTTCAGCAGTGTTTGCAACTTCCAGCTGACAGACTGGTGTGTGACGCCCCGACGCATTGGAACTCTAGACTGCAGATGTTGGGAAAGATTTGTGAGCAGAAGAGGGCAGTTCTTGAGTACCAGCATCAACGAGGCGGTCGGTATTCAGTTTAGACTCCACACATAAGACCTCAGGAGTGGACATGGATGTCAGATATATGTACCATCCTCTTAAACTTTGAGAACTCCACCAAGATGGTGAGCGGCGAAGATGCCATAATTAGCATCACCATTCAGCTTCTCTGTCTTCTGAAATGCTCTCTACTCACAATCAAAGAGGATGCATTGCAGGTGGAGCACGATGAGATGGAACAAGGAACCATACAGAGTGATTACACACAGCCCAGCCTCATCTCATCCCAACGTGGATTGGGTGACAATGAGGAAGAGGAGGAGGACGAGGAGGAAGAACAGGAGCTAGTTTCAGGCGCTATAGACGATACTACCTGCACAACTGTCATACCGTCTGTTCAGCGTGGATGGCCAGAGGACAGAGAGGAGGAGGAGGAGAGCATGGTCAGTCATCTTCTTGGTGAGGACACGGAAGTCTTGCCTGTTTGCAGTCTGGCACGCATGGTTGAGTTTATGTAATGCTGCAACCATGCGTGCCAAGTTTGGGAAGATGCTGAGGGAGTACCTAGCCGACCGTACCAATGTCCTCCGTGATTCCTCTGTGCCTTATAATTATTGGGTATCTAAGCTGGATACGTGGAATGAACTGGCTCTCTACGCCTTGGAGGTCCTGGCCTGCCCTGCTGCCAGCATTTTATCAGAGCGGGTTTTTAGTGCCGCGGGTGGAATTATAACTGATAAGCGCATCCGCCTGTCAACTGAAAATGCTGACAGGCTGACTCATATAAAAATGAACAAGGGCTGGATTGGGCCAGACTTCTCAACACCACCGAATGATAGCAGCGTAACATAAACTCAAATCCAGTGTCTTTTTTTGGGAGGTGTATTCCCATGCACCTCTTCACACCCACACATGGGTATACGCTTCCTGATTTTGGCTATTTGCTCTTGTCCTCCACCTTCTCCTCATCCTCATCCTCCACCACCATATCACCAGGGTGACCGTGGTCCATGATGCAACACCCACATAATTTTTTTAAAGGGTGTTTATGATGCCTGTAAAAAAAAAATTGAAACAGTATGTTCATGTATACTCCCCAGGGGGAAATGTTTGTCAGCCCATACACTTAGTGCATGGGCATTACAAGTATAGGAGACCCACTCCTTTCTAATGGGAACATTTTTTATGAGGCCTTCCTCCACATCTCTTCCAAGGGGCATAGGAGTGCCTCCCAATTTTTGGCAGCCCTTGCATTCACTGCATAGGCCAACACTATGGGAGACCCACTTCCTAATATTGGGAACTTTTTTTTCGCGAGGCCCTCCTCTACATGTCTTCCAAGGGGCATTGGAGTGCCTCCAAATTTTTGGCAACCCTTGCATTCACTGCATAGGCAAACACAATGGGAGACACACTTCCTAATAATGGGAACATTGTTTTCAGGAGGCCTTCTGATCTCCACATCACTTCCAAGGGGAATTGGAGTGCCTCCAAATTTTTGGCAACCCTTGCATTCACTGCATAGGCAAACACAATGGGAGACCTACTTCCTAATAATGGGAACATTGATTTCAGGAGGCCCTCCTCTAAGTCTCTTCAAAGGGGTATTGGGGTGCGTCCAAATTTTCAAAGTGGTATTGAGGTGTGTCCAAATTTTGGGCAGCCCTGCCACTCACTGCATATGCAATAACAGTATGGGATACCCACTCTTCAGTAATGGGAACAATAAAACATAGCCGGCTGATGGCTCTCTAAGAATAGTGAGGGCCGACTGCTGGCCCTTTAACAATAGTAAAGGCCACCTGATGGCCCTATAAAAATAGGCTCTGTGACTTTCAGAGTCCCTCCTTCATAAATGAAACACGATAGGTCTGATGATATCTCACACACCACATGGCCAGATAAGGTTGTAAAATATTAAAAAGACATTTCCTGGTGAATGCATTTGTCAAGGTTGAAAGCAATGCAAAAGTGCAAAAACGCATCAAAACCACTAAGTGTGAACATAGCCCAATCTTTGGAAGAGTATTTTTGTTTTGGGTTATTTATTTTGCTCATCACTACCCTTAGGAAATATTTTTAGAGTCCTACCTCTAACTTTCGGTATGTTATACAGTATGTTCATGTGTATCCCCCAGGGGGTAAATGTTTCTCAGCCCATGCACTTAGTGCATGGGCATTACCAGTATAGGAGACCCACTTCTTAATAATGCGAACAGTTTTTTGAATGAGGACCTCTTCTACGTCTATTCAAAGGGGTAGTGGAATGCGTCCAAATTTTTGGCAGCCCTTGTAGTTACTGCATACGCAATAACAGTATTGGAGACCCACTCCTTTATAATGGGAACATTTATTTTACTGAGGCCCTCCTCTATATCTCCTCAAAGGGGTATTGGAGTGCATCCTAATTTTTATCACCCCTTGCAGTCACTTCATACGCCATAACAGTATAGGAGACCCACTCCTTAATAATGAGAACAACAAAGCATAGCCGGCTGATGGCCATCTAACAATAGTGAGGGACAACTGCTGGCCCTCTAACAATAGTAAGGTCCACCTGATGGCCTTGTAAAAATAGGCTTTATAACTCTAACAGCCCCTCCTTCACAAATGAAACAGGATATGTCTGATCATATCTCACACACCACATGGCCAGATAAGGTAGTAAAATGTTAAAATTATATTTACGCATCAAAAACGCTACGTGTGAACATAGGCCAGGGTGTGGAGGAGAATTTTTGGTTTTGGTTATTTATTTTGCCCTTTATGCAAGTTATTACTCTGCAAAGAATGCTCCTTAACATTTTTTCCAGGAAAATCCACTTTGGCTTCGTTTTTGTATGTTTTATTGTCCGTAAAGATGGCGTAATACTCTGACAACATTGTTGACAGCAGTGACCTGGGAGTCAGGGGTTCTTCCAGGGGTCTTCCCCATGCTGTTCCCATATCATTAGAGCACTGTTTCCATCGATTTGGAAAATTTCTAGGCCCCCTTCAGAACTCCGGGGGCATCACTGGAAAAGTGCTTGAGTTTCCCATTGATTTACATTGGGAAACTCAAGCATTGGAACATAAACTCAGCCATGTGTGCCAGACTGCCAACAGCCAAGACTTCCCTGTCCCCACCAAGAGGATAACTGTCCATGTTCTCCTTTTCATCCTCCTCCTGGTACTCCTCCTCGTCCTCGTCTTCTTCAGGCAATCCACGATGAACAGACGGTATGAATGTTGTGTGGGTAGTATGGTCTGTAGCGAAGGAAACCAGCTCCTTTTTCTCCTCCTCCCCCTCTAGATGAGATGAGGGTGGGCTGTGTAGCATCACCCTGTATAGTTCCTTGCTACATCTGATTGTGCTCCGTCTGCAATGCCTCCTCTTTAATTGTAAGCAGCGAGCGTTTCAGTAGGCAGAGAAGCGAGATGGTGACTCTAATTATAGCATCATCGCCGCTCACCATCTTGGTCAAGTCCTCAAAGTTTTGGAGAATAGCATAGATGTCAGACATCTATGCCCACCCATCAGCTTTTATGTGCGGAGGCTGACCGGAATACCGACAAGCGCGTGGAAGCTGGTACTCAACAACTGCCCTCTGCTGCTCACAAATCCTTCCCAACAAATGCATCATTGAGTTTCAACACGTGGTGACATTGCACACCAGTCAGTGAGCAGGAAGCTGCAAACGCTACTGAAGCAGTGCCAGGGTGGTGGAAGCTGTAGCTGACTTTCGGAAATGGGCACACACGCGGCGTACTTTCACAAGCAGCTTAGGCAGATCTTGATAGATTTTGAGAAACCACTGAACCACTAAGTTGAGCACATGGGCTAGGCAGTGTACGTGTCCGAGGTTGCCAAGTTCCCGAGCCACCACCAGGTTCTGGCCATTGTCACACATGACCATGACTGGCTGTAGGTTCAGCGGTGAGAGTCACAGAACTGCTTGTTCTGTTACAGCTTTCAACAACTCTGCAGCAGTATGAGGTTTGTCACCAAGCAGATAAGTTTCAGCAGAGCCTGTTGCTGCTTGGCCGAGGCAGTGCTGCAGTGCTTGCAGCTTGCGATTGATGTGGTCATTTCAGAGATAGAGGCTCAAGCGGAAGAGAAGGTGCATGAGCTGTAGAATGGGGGGACAACCCTGATTGACCCAGGGCCCGCAATCCTTGGAGTCGGGAAGACGTGTTTTATCCCACTAGTTCCCAGCTTCAACAATGTTACCTCAGTGTGCCATCATTAAAATATACCATCCCTGGCCACAAGTACTTGTCCACATGTCCATGGCTAGGTGGACCTTCCCAGTAACTACGTTGTTGAGGGCACAGGTAATGTTCTGGATCACGTGCTTGTGTAAGGTGGGGACGGCACACCGGGAGAAATAGTGGCGGCTGGGAACTGAGAACTGAGGGACGGCCTCCGCCATGAGACTTCATAAATCTTCTGTCTCCACAAGCCTAAAAGGCTTAATTTCAAAACGCAAGCAGTCGAGAAATGTGGCAGTTTAGTATTGTGGCTTGTAAGTGGGTGGCTGCTTATTTGTGCTTGTGTTCCAATGACTGGGGTAGGGACAACAGAATGCTGCGCTGGGACAAGGACGTGGACATGGTTGCTGATGGTGATGGTTACTAGTGTGCAATGACAGGTGCAGAGTGAGAGGCATCTTCACCTGCATCATGGACAGGGGATTAGGGGGCACGCACAACAGCAGAACAGGCAGTGGTGTCACCCGCAGACACCATCTCTGGACCCTGGAGTTCGGCCTAAATAGTGGGATACTTTGCTGTCATGTGCTGAGCATGCTGGTGGTGGTCAGGCTGGTAGTTTTGCTGCCCCTGCTCATGCTGGCATGGCAGATGTTGCAAATTGCCTTTTTGGGTTAACTGGAAAGTCTTTAAAAAAGAGCCAGACTCGGCAAGACCTAACACTTGGACTGGCAATTTCCCTTCTACTGGTGTTTTGGGGAACAGTTGCCCATTTTATGTCTGTGGCCACCCCACTGCTTCTTCCTGCCTGTTGTGGTGCTATGCCTCCCTTCCCCTCTGCACTGCTGTCCTCGCTATGCATGTGACCTTGCAAGGCTGGGTCAGTGACTTCATCGTCCACCACCTCGTCTTCCACATATGCACCCTGGGCCTCTTCCTGACTTGCTGGCAATTCTGTCCCATCATCATCATCCACCTCTTGCGACAGTAATTGCACTTTCCCACCATCACCTTCATGTGACCATGGCTGCTCAAATATTGGGGCATCGCAATCTCTTCTTGCTCCGCTTGAAGCGGACCAAACGAGTGGCCCGAATCTTTAAATGGAAATGTCAACAGCTCTTCGGAGTGTCCATATCTGGGATCACTTGTCTCCGGGCACTCGGTATGGTGGGAGGAAGGAGGATCAGGGTGAGGAATATGTGGTCCAGACTCACGGCTACTGAGACTTTACCGTGTGGAAGACAGGGTGGTGGTGGTTGTGGCAAAACTGACTGGAAGCATTATCTGCTATCCAACCAACAACCTTTTCACACTGCTCTGGCATCAAGAGTGGTGTTCTGTGGCCCCCTAGAAAGTGGGACGGGAAGCAAGGTCAGCATGATGTGGGTGCTTTTTGTGCTCTCTCAGCTGGCACAGTTTCATCTTGCCCACGGCCTCAGCCTCTGCATGCACCATCACCATCAGATTTACTTCCCTGTCCCTTACCACGCAGGATGTTGCCCATTTTAAATGGAGTATAATATTTTGCAGCTTGCAAAAAATGTCACGGTTATTACCACAGTAATATTTGATCACATCTGATGACCAATTTTCTTGGGCAATGCCAGTATAGCAATGCTATTGGTCAGCAAACAAGTGTGGATATATTTTGAACACACAACTGCCACACTTTAAAAGGAGTATAATATTTTTCAGCTTCCAAAAAAATTCAGGATTAATACTTCAGTAATATTTGACCAACTGAGATGATGGACAAGTGTCTCTGCTTGTACAATACAGCAATACTATTCAAATAAACCAAATCCGGCTGTATGCTGCTAACAAGCAAATGTAGCAGTAAAAATGGTGTATTATATTGCTTTTTACCAAAATTAGCAGGATTAAGAGCAAAAAGAATATTATTAGTTAGCCATGAAATCTAGGGCTATTGATAGGAGTTCCAGCAGCAGAAAGAATATGCAATGGACCCTATTCTGTACTATACTAGTTATCCACAAACTCTGCCTAACTAGTGCTATCGGCAGGATTAGTATTCATCAGAATGAGCCTTTACAAGAACTGTTAGAGTAGATTAATAATTGTGTTGTGGAATCTCTGTTTAAAATAACCACCAATTCTCTCCCTTGCTCAGCTGCACCTCTCCCTACTCTGCCTATTTTACCAGTAGACTGTGATGAGCATAGGGTCCTGGATCGTATATAAACCCAATGACGTTATGTGGCCAGCCAATCACTGTAATGCCACAACCAACATGGCTATGGCATTACAGTGACAGTCAGGCAATCCCTGCATGGTAATTGGCTGTCTAATTTGTGCCAAACATGCAAGGTGGGGACTCGAGCTCCCGCCAGAACATTCAAAAAATACTCGCTGAGTAACAAGCATCTTTAGCACTGTGATGCTCGTGCGAGTAATGAGTAGTGACGAGCATGCTCGCTCATCACTATTGGAGATAGAACTTCCTTTATGGTCTATTAACCTATTAATTATATAACTAACTGCTGTTTTGGGTAAATTAGCACAGGTATATAGAAACGTTTTAAAGAATAGGTTAGGAGATGATTTTTTGCCATCTGTGCAGTGTGCATGTGTTGGTGGGGGAAGACTGCTGTTTTCACAAGTGTAATAGCTGTGTCCTTTTGTGAAAGAGCTTCAAGAGTTAACATTTAGGATGGTTAAGGCTATGTGCCCACGATGCAGAAATGCTCAGGATTTTTTCCTGAGCGTTTCCGCATCTCCCTGGCAGAAAAAAACGCATGCGGATTGTACATGCGGATTGTACATGCGTTTTCCTGCCATGGACATGCGGATGTGAAGCTTTCTTCACTTGCATTTCTGCATGCGGGTTGACAAGCGATTTCCAATCGATTTTAGCATCACTTGGAAAGTGCTTGTCAACTTGGTCACACTATACAAATACATGCAAACGGCATGGATTTATATACTGTGACCGAAAGAATGGTAAAAAATTAAAAAATAAATATATACTTACCCTCTGATGGCCCCCGCAGTCTTGCTTCGCGCTCCTGGCTGTCGGCAGCGGTACACTGAAGGACCCGCCGACGTCAGCGTCGCGTGACCCCTCACATGACTATGACGTCAGCGCAGGTCCTTCAGTCCATCGCGAGCTGCCGGCAAGCACAGACAAGGAGACCGGTGGCCGCCAGAAGGTAAATATAATCTTTATTTTTTATTTTATTCTTTTTTTTATAGTTTTCTATGGTACCCAGGTCCGGAGGAGAGTCTCCTCTCCTCTAGACCTGGGTACCATCCGCACATTAGAATGCGTGCATTCCGCATATTCTTAACTAGTGAAGCGGAATGCACGCGTTGTAATGCAAGTCAATGGCGGCGAAAATGCAGCACTTCCGCAAAATAATTGGTAGTGCTGCGTTTTTTTCCGCAATGATAATCCGCAGCGGAAATTTCCGCAGCATGTGCACAGCACATGTGGATTATTATTGGGGAACATGGCAGGCCTTCTACCATGCATTTCTTAAGCATTTCTACAGCGTTTTTGCCGCTGCGGAAACGCTTAAAAAACGCATCGTGGGCACACAGCCTAAATGAGATCCGTTCTCATGGATGGGTCCTTAGGAGTTTGGCTGAGCGAGTACTTTGGTTCATTTCTCAAACCAATTGTTGCAATTCTTGTTTTTATCTTAATTGCATACTTTGTATCTCGAATTGTCATGTGTATTTTCAAATACTGAACTTCCAGCTCACAAAAGCAGCTACTAATTATAATTTTTTTTTGATTGATTAAGATGTCTATGCCTAAACAAAATTTATTAGAATCCATAATTCGCCAATATGTTGCACAACTGGTTAAATGCCAGCCTTATAAAATCATGTGGTTTTAGCCTGAGACTGCAGGTATCGTTAGAATGTTCTGTAAGACGTTGTTCCATAGATAAGATATTCTTTCATCAACCAGGCGCCTCAAAGTTTTTTGAGATAATGATCCTTGACAAATTATAATAGTTTATGCTTTCAATGCTTAATTATTGCTGGTGTACAATATTCTTTTCTTTGAGCAGACAGTATTTTATTTAAATACTGCACTCTTTTGAGCCAAGCATATCACTGTTTCATGTTCATAGGGGCCCTGCATATGCATTTCATATCTTATCTTCATATATATATATATATATATATATACACATCTCTTATTATTATTCAACTCTCCTCTGAAGAATCTAGTTGACCATGTCATTGGACCATAGGACGTCATTAGTCGGGATATGTTCTCGGTCAATACAAGTGTAGACAGTCTCTGGCCGGGAGTATGTATAACTCATATATACCCTCCGGTCCCAGTTCAAAAACCAGCTAATTCTTGCAGCGCACAGTGTATGCTCTGGGGGATTCATAAATCTGCAGTCACACACACCAACTGCAGACTTATCTATTTGGACCAGACAATCCCTTTAAATGCATGCATCTTGTCCTAAAAGTAATTTTTAAATTTGGGTTTCAACATCTTGTATTGTTTGCCATGCACTGTGTCGTCTTTTGCAGGCTGCAGAATAAATCCACAAAGAATCCATGAGTCAGCTTGTTCTGACAGAATTTGTACATTTTTATCTGCTCTTACTGTACTCCTTTAATATGGTTTATGATTACCTCATTTTTTGGATTATAACACACACTTTTTAGCAAAAAAAACTCTTGTTAAAAAGTGTGTGCTTCTTATAGTCCAGAGGCAGCATCCTGTCATGGAATAAAACGCTGACACCGCATCCTTCCCGATCACAGAGAAAACTGTTGTCTCTCCTCCTGTCTGATCTATGTGATCAGTACAGAGCAGGAAAGGAAGCTGGCGGAATCTGAACTGAGGCTGCAGGAGCTGAGAATCTGCACGACCTTCTGCAGAGTAATTCCAGAACTTTTCAGGTCGAGTTACAGATAGCATGACCTGAAAGTGCTTGAGTTCATCAAGTGGAAGGTCCTGGAACTGCTTAATTACAGCAGCTTTCGTACAGATCCCAATCAGCAGCTGCAGGATGTGGTTATGTATAGTGTGTGTGTGTGTGTGTGTGTGTGTTTGTGTGTGAGTGAGTGTGTGTATGTCTATATGTGCATGTAGTGTGCATGTGTTAGAATCTGTTTCTTTGGGACCATCCGCCATTTTGTTGTGATTATCTGGCTGTTGGTCTTTTTCCCATGGTGTTGGTTTTGACTAAGGTCAGGTGATTGTATTACCCTTTATTACCCAGCACCTGCCTCCTATTCCTTGCCGGACAACAGTTTTAATCCGCTAGAGTTCTGGCTAGGAGGTTTGTAGCAGTACTTTCTGTGTTTAGTTTTCTGCAGTTCTTGGATCCTCTAGCTATGCCTGCTGAAGATTCCTTTATTCCCTTTTTCGTTTCTGCAGCTGCCTCTAGTTTCCTGTTAGGAGGTCACCTGTTTGTTTTTTCCCAGTCCTTAGTTCTTTCAGGGTCTCCCTCCCCTCTTCCTTTAGGTCTTCTTTTGAGTTTAGTCTAGGAAACGTCAGTGGGTCTATTCGTTAGGAATAGGTTGCCCACTCCACTGTAGGGCTTCAGTCTAGACGTAGTTCAGGGACAGCTTTTCCCCCTTCTGCCCTAGTGTGGAGTTGCAGTTTCATAACAGTTTGTCTGGCCAAAATATATATATATATATATAAAATAAAAAAAAATCCTCATCCGGATTATTTCAGTATGAACAGCGTCCAGGAGCTTGCTCAGCGCCAGCAAGGGTTAATTCTGGAAGAAGCCAGTCTGCAACAGCACGTCAGTAATTGCCCAGGAGCTGATCCTGAAGGCAGGATTACCTGAATTTTTTTCTGGTAAACGGCAGGAATTTTTTAAGTTTAAAAATGCATGTTTACTATATTTTTGGCTTTGACCTGGGTCCTCAGAGAGTGAATTACAGCGTGTGGGGATTATTATGTCTTTATTGCGAGGCGAACCCCAAATCTGGGCATTTTCTTTACATCCTAATGATTCTTGTCTGACGTCAATAGAAGCATTTTTTACTGCATTGGGGTTGTTATATGGTGATCCTGATCGGGTCATATCAGCTGAGGCAGAGCTCAGATGGCTTAAACAGGGTTCTGGTGAGGCTGAGAAGTATTGCACCCAGCTTAGATGGTCTGCAGAGGTCAGATGGAATGACCAGCACTAAAGAGTCAGTTTCTCGCAGGTTTGAATGAAAGAGTTAAAGATTTGCTCATTGCGTATCCAGCATCTGCCACTTTGGAAACAGCTATGCAGCTAGCTATCCGTGTGGATAGAAGATTGAGAGCCAGGCAGAGTGAAGAGAAGACTCTTTTAATGTTGGACCCCGTCTCTCAGGCTAGTCACGCCGTCAGCGGGGAACCGATGCAAGTTAGGGCAATGTCCTCCCGTTCCCTGGAGAGGGAGAGGAGGTTCTCTGGGAGGCTATGTTTGTATTGGGGTAAGGCTGACCATTTTATTAATCAATGCGAGGCTCGCATAAGGAAGGGAAAAAAAGGGTCAGCAGGAGCAATTCTCCTGCTCGTATAGAATTTTTACGTTCCGCAGGAGTGTTTTTATCTGGTTATACCACCTATCATGGTCATTCCATTAATTTTCAGGTAATGGTTGATTGTGGCGCTGCTCTTAATTTGATTGATCAACAATTTATACTCAAGTATAAGTTTGTTTCTGAACCTTTGTTGTCTCCTTTCCCTGTTGTGGCGATTGATAACACTCCCCTGTAGCATGGGCGCATATCTCGGAAGGTCACCAGGTTCCCACTAATTATGAATATGGAACATAAAGAGCATATAGACTTATTTGTACTTGCTAATTTGCCTGCTCCAGTGGTCCTGGGTTTACCCTGGTTAAGGGTGCACAATCCATTGTTGGACTGGTCGTCTAGTACTAAAAGGTCCTGATGTCAGGGGTGTTATGGTAAATGCTGTAATGTTCACATTGCTGCAGTTTTGAAGAGGGAGCTACCTAAAGCCATTCAGGATTTCTGGAGGGTATTTTCGGATGTTGAGTCGCAAGCTCTACCGCCCCATAGAGAGTACGATTGCGCTATTGAGTTCGTCCCAGGTACTACACTCCCTAAGAATCATTTATTTAATCTGACGATTCCTGAGAGGGAGGCTTTAAAGGAGTACCTACAGACTAGTTTAGCTGCAGGTCATATAAGACCCTCTAAGTCCCCTGTGGCTGTAGGATTCTTTTTTGTTAAAAAAAAGGATGGGGGTCTTAGGCCGTGTTTGGATTTTTGGGAGCTTAATAAGATCACTGTGTGCAATCCTTACCTGTTGCCACTGCTTCCGGATTTGTTTAATCAACTAACCGGAGCGAAGTGGTTTTCTAAGATTGTACTTCGAGGGTCATATAATTTGTTGCGGGTGACGAAGGGCAATGAATTGAAGACAGCTTTTAATTCCCCGGAGGGTCATTTTGTGTATCTGGTGATGCCTTTTGGCCTTTCTAATGCGCCTGCGTTTTTTCAAAATTTCATTAATGATATTCTGAGGCAATTGATCGGTAGGAGTGTTATTGTTTATTTGGATGATATTTTGATCTATTCACCCGATCTGGTGTCGCATTGGCAGAAAGTCCGTGAAGTTCTACAGATTTTGAATGAAAACACACTCTTTGCTAAGCTAGAGAAGTGCGAGTTTGCGGTACAGAAAATTAGTTTTTTGTGGTACTTTGTCTCCGGTGATGGGTTTGAGATGGACCTGGTGAAGGTTCAGGCAGTACTGGAGTGGCCTAGGCCTGAATGTTTAAAGTCCATTCAGAGATTTTTAGGATTTGCTAATTATTGCGGAAAGTTCATAAAGAATTTTTCTGTTATCACTAAACCTATAACTGATCTCACCAAGAAGGGTGCTAATACGGTCCAATGGTCCACTGAGGCAGTTAAGGCTTTTGAGCATCTCAAAGAGAGGTTTAGCTTTGCCCCTGTTTTGATCCAGCCAGACCAAGCCATTTCTGGTGGAAGTTGATGCCTCATCAGTAGGGGTGGGGGCAGTTCTGTCCCAGGAGGGAAAGGATGGAGTGCATCTCTATGTGCTTTCTTTTCTAAAAATTCTCTGAGACGGAACTCAACTATGATGTAGGTAACCGAGAACTGCTGGCAATTAAACTCGCGTTCGAGCATTGGAGACATTTTTTGGAGGGTGCTAGACATCCGATACATTTTTTACCTTTCATAAAAATCAGATATATCTGGATGCTGCTAAACGTTTGAATGGCCGTAAAGCTAGGTGGGCACTGTTTTTTGCCCGGTTCCATTTCTCCGTAACATATATTCCTGGGACAAAGAATGTTAAAGTGAATGCCCTATCTCGTAGTTTCACTCCAGCAGTTAATACGGAGGAGGAATGTATTTTGCAGAGGGGGGTGGTGGTAGCAACATTGGGTTCTGAGTTGGAGAATAGCATCCTGGGGGCCCAGAATGCTGCACCAACAAACACTCCATATGGTAAATTATTTGTGCCTAGAGCCTTGAGGAGAGCTTTGTTTGCTGAATGTCATGAGTCTCGGTTGGTGGGTCATCCAGGGATTTTGGAAACTAGAAGGTAGATTGGTCGAAGTTTCTGGTGGCCTGAGTGGCAAAGAGAAATCGTCAAGTGGGTGCGTCAGTGTACTGTGTGCGCTAGGTCGAAGGCCTCACATGCCCCGGCTGCGTTGTTGCTGTGCCCTTTGGAAGTCCCTAGTTTGCCATGGATGCATCTTGCTATAGATTTTATTACCGATCTGCCGTTCTCTGAGGGGTTTTCTGTCATCTGGGTTGTTGTGGATCGGTTTAGTAAGATGTGTCATCAGGTCCCATTCAATAAACTGCCCTGCACCAAGACTCTAGCTAAGGCATTTGTTAAAGAGATTGTCAGGCTCCATGGTGTTCCTACTGACATTGTTTCTGATAGAGGACCTCAGTTTGTTGCTCGCTTTTGGCGCGCTATCTGTGACAGATTAAAGGTTCATTTGTCATTCTTGTCTGGGTATCATCCGGAGTCCAATGGACAGACCGAAAGGAAGAACCAAGACGTCGAGCAGTTTTTAAGATGTTTTGTAGCAGATAATCAGGAGATGTGGTCTGAATATCTACCACTAGCTGAGTTTGCTCTTAATAACCTTACATCTTCCTCGGCTGGGTGTTCTCCTATTTTTTGCTGTACAGGGAGGCATCCAACGTTCAGCCCATTTTCTAAAAATAAGGCAGCTTTGCATGAGGAGGAGAGTTTCTAGGAAACTTTGGAAAGGGTTTGGACCAGGGTACACCATAATCTTAAAGAGGCGAATAGGAGGTCCAAAAAATATTTTGACAAGAAAAAAAGGGAGACATTGTTTTTCAGTTGGGAACATGGTCTGCTTGTCCTCTAAGAACCTGTGTTTGAAGAGCCCTTCTAAAAAACTGGGGCCTAAGTTTGTAGGACCCTTCAAAGTTGTTCAAGTGGTCAACTCGGCAGCGGTGAGATTAGACATTCCCTCATCCTGGAGAATTAATTCAGTTTTTCATGTATCGTTACTGAAGAAAGCGGACATGCCAGATAAGGAGGCGATGCCGACTGTCCCTCCAGTTGATGAGGATGACAAATTTGAAATTTCACACATTTTAGATTCTAGGTGGCTCAGAGGAGGGTTACAGTATCTCGTGTCCTGGAAAGGATTTATTCCCGGGCATAATTCTTGGGTGAAAGCTGATGACATCTCTGCCTCAAGGCTGATTAAAGCTTTTCACAAGAGATCCCCGAATAAGGCTCGGCCGAAAGGATCCAGACGATCCTCATAAAAGGGGAGGCACTGTTAGAATCTGTTTCTTTGGGACCATCCGCCATTTTGTTGTGGTTTTCTGGCAGTTGGTCTTTTTCTCCTGGTGTTGGTTTTGACTAAGGTCAGGTGATTGTATCACCCTTTATTACCCAGCACCTGCCTCCAAGTCCTTGCCGGACAACAGTGTTAATCCACTAGAGTTCTGGCTAGGAGGTTTGGTAGTAGTACTTTCTGTGTTTAGTTTTGTGCAGTTCTTGGATCCTCTAGTTCTGCCTGCTGATTCCTTTATTCCCTTTTTTGATTCAGCAGCTGCCTCTAGATTCCTGTTAAGAGGTCACCAGTTTGTTTTTTCCCAGTCCTTAGATCTTTCAGGGTCTCCTTCCCCTCTTCCTTTAGGTCTTCTTTTGAGTTTAGTCTAGTAAATGTTGGTTGGTCTATTCGCTAGGAATAGGTTGCCCACTCCACCGTAGGGCTTCAGTTTAGATCTAGTTCAGGGACAGCTTTTCCCCCTTCTGCCCTAGTGTGGAGTCGCAGTTTCATAACAGCATGTAGCAGAGGTGTGTATGACTATATGTGCATGTAGCATGCATGTAGCAGAGCTGTGTACATTGTAATGCAGTGGCTTGCGGCATTACTGTAATGGTCCAGGGTGTGTTCTGGCTGACCATGTACCTCTACCTCAGGTGACTGATCACATGACTGTGACATCATCACAGGTCCAGTGCACACAGAAGGACTGATCACATGACTGTGACATCATTATAGGTCCTGTGTGCACAGAAGGATATATAAATCTTGGTGCTTTTGAAACAGTGTGAAAAAGGCGTGAGGCCTGTTCCCTGTGTGTGGGACACAGTTAGCCTGGAGAGGCTAGAGAAAGAATGAGGCCTAAAGAGGCTTGGAAGGCAAGAGTCCTGGAAGGCAGAGGCTGGATGTTATGTGTGTAAACATACCAGTAGCCTTGGAAGGTACGAGACCTGGAGACCACGTCTGAGAAGCCGTAAAGCCACAGTGGTGGCAGAACAAAGCTGAGAAAAGCAGCTAAAACCTGGCAAAGGTAAAAACTCTGCTTGATGTGGACATTGATATTGTTACCTTGCTGAAGGCTGTATCTGGAGCCAAGTGGACATATCTGTCACTGGAAAGGCTCTTGGACATTATATGTCTAATATGTCGGCGAGCCACTGAGATGGACTATGTTATGAGCGGTTTATGATAAGTAATAAACTGCTTGATTGTGAAATACCAGAAAGACGTTGCATGTGTGCTTTAATTGACCCGGTGAAGCGAGTGCCCCCCAGCATGATGAATAGCGCTGCCTTACATGTGGTTGGAGAATGCGGGCAACTGCAGCCTGGTTGCTAGGGGCAACTGCAGCCCGGTTGCTAGGGGCAACTGCACAGGACGACGATTGTGGATGCAAGCATCTTGCTGTGCCTCGGTGGGGTCACGAAGATTAAAGCATCTTGCTGTAACTCGGCGAGGTTACAAAAATTGTCGTCGCACTCAAACCTGGTTTGCTGTGGCTCAGCGTGGTCACGAAAATGAAAGCATCTTGCTGTAACTCGGCGGGGTTATGAAAATTGTCGTCGCACTCAAACCTGGTTTGCTGTGGCTCGGTAGGGCCACAAAATTTTTTCCAGGGAGAGCGGTGTGAAGTGTCCAGTGTGAACAGTGTACCGCAATGGCCATGAATGGAGCAGTATCTCCAGAGGGAATGGAGAAGGGGGTTAGATGACCGGCTGCAAATGGTCTGCAGAAAAATGGAGTGTCCTGAAGAAATGCAGGAGCAGATAAAGATGGCTATGAAGGGAGCAGCAGATGAGACTGAAGTTATTGAGCGATTAAAGTGCCTGTTAAAATCGCAGCAGCAGGCATTTGAGAAACAACAGACGGTATTTGAGAAACGACATCAGGTCGTGGTGCAGGAAGGGCAGGAGCTGTTGGCCCGTTACAGAAAGGCGGCAGCGGACCATTCCTTGAGTTCTCCTGTGGCGCCGGTACTATCCCAGAGTGCCCCGGGAGGTAGTAAGATATATTGTGAACTGGGTCCTAAGACTATTGCTGTTTTTTTAATAAAAATACCCCTACAGGTGTGGGTGTCCAAAAGGGGATGGAGTCTTAAAAGGGGGCGGAGTTTCAAAAGAGCGTGGAGTATAGAAAACCAAAATTGGTTACTGGTCGTGGGTTGGTAGCGCCTAAAAATGACAATTTGTCCATTGATAACGGGATAGCTCCAGTAGAAGGGGTTGGCGTCAAAGTGGGAGGTGACCTGTTAGTCCACAACACCATGGGGAGTGACACAGACCCCGTAGCTGACGGTGACACTACGAAAGTAGAAAGAGAGTTCAGTCAGGAGGAGCTAGACGAGGTGAGAAAGTCCCCCTCTCCTCGTCGACGGCGCAAGGGCCACAAAAATGTTTCTTCTGTACCCTTTGTTGAAAGCGCAAATAAAGAAAATGTAATGTTGTGTGCCTTTATTTCGAGTGTGGATCCTCTTTTAGAAGCAGAAGAGGAGGTGACGTTGCCAGTTGCAACCTCCGGTACAGTACTGAGACAAAAGGATCAGGATCCGACAGCCCTGAAAGAGGAGGTGGCCAATCCTGACAAAGAGCTGGAGCCTGTCAGGCAGTAGTATCAGAGTGATGTGCAGCAACTAAGGGAAAACCTGGAGAACGGGTCCCCAGACCAGCTGAGTCTGGAGTCTGAATGGCAGAAAATAAACCAGGTTGTAAGGAACTTGCAGCGAGAACTGGAAGAAAGCAGCGAGGAAATCAACAAATGGAAAGAAATGTTCCAGAGAAATAAAGAGGAGGTTTCTCAATTGGTACTTTAAAAAGCGGAGTGTGAAGATGAGTTGTGCGAGGTGAAAGATCGCTTCTCCCTAGTATGGTTAGAGCTGAGGCAGGTGAAGCAAAAGCTGGATGAGGGTCTACACCAGAGGTATAGGGAGCTGTCTGCCCTAAAAGAGGTGCTGCAGGATGAAGTTTCTGGACGTGATCAAAACCTAGAACGACTGCGCGAACAGTTCAACCAGGAGCTGTGTGAATCCAAGAAGGAGTGTGGTGAACTCAGTAAGGAACTGCAACAAATTAAGAGAGACTATGAGGATCTCCTCAAGGTTAAAGAAAAACTAGAGGAGGATAAGGCTGATGCAGAGCACATGAGCCAAGTGGTTGAGACCACTCTGCTGGACACCCGTGATGAGAATGATGATCTCCGCAGAAAAATCCTGAGACTGGAAGCTCAGGTGAAGGAGCTGCAGACGTTCTGTGATGATCTCCAGAGGGCAAAGATGTGCCTTAAGGATAGAATCTCCAGGATGGAAGTGGAGCGGAAAAAGATGGAGGAGTCTATAGGAGAAGCCACAGACCAGGGTCAGGAGTTGGCCACTGGAGATGTGAGGTATGAAGCAAATACCTCCTCGAATAATGCGAGCTCGGATGATTCGGTGGATGTAAGAGCCGAGATCAAGGAGCAGTTGAAGCAGGAAGAGCTTCAGAGATAGGCTGCTGAGAGGCGAGTAGCTGAGCTAGAAGGTCACCTGGCAAAGTACCAATCAGTGAATGGGGCCTCCTTGGAGAAGGAAAGGGGTAAACATGTTGCGCTTAATCCTTTATACCATGTGAAGGTGGACCTGAGGAGAATTCAGGAGTTCATAGCGGTGAGGCAGCTCAGGGGAAGCATATAGGGTGAAGAAGCTGAAAGTCAGTTGTCCCTGAAACCTGAGCCAGATGGTCATTTGGAAACCACTGGTGAGACAGAAACGTCTTGGTACAAGTGCCTCATAGATGTACTCGAAGATTTGAGTGAAGAATGCACCAGAGAGTCAGTGCATGAATAGTTTAAGAAGGCCGTGGGAGCCTGTAAGGTGTACTCGACCTCAGAAGCTAAACAACTGGTGGTCCTGTCCACAACCGAAGTCACAGTGAAGAGGGTGGCTATCCTAAGGGACATGCACTGGCGATGTATTCGCACAAAGCGGTTAGTCCGGTTGAAGACGGAACAAGCCATTAGACAGCTGGAGCTTATGAGAAAAGCTCAAAGTCTGTGTGAAGAGGTCATCTGGGTGCCTCATGCTCTGGTAAGAAAGCTCATTGGGAGAAATGGCCAAACCATGCAAATGATGGTAAAGAAGTCTGGTGTGATGAAAGTAAGCAGTCTACGTGATCGTCAGGACTGGATACCAGATTAAGACGACATGGTGTCATTCTCCACTGTAGGAAAGGAAGAAAGTCTTGCATATATACGCATGCTGATGGAGTACTGAGTGACCTACCTACGAAAGGTAGAACAGTTGAATCTCTCCATACTGCGAATGGAAAGGCAGCATCGCCTGAGCAGCAGAAGGTGGCAGCCGTCTAGAAATTGTGAAACCAGACAGAGAAAGGGCCCCCTAAATAACAGAACAGCTACAGCTGAAGTTAGAGACCTTTCAAGATATCCTGAGAGTAGTGGGCGTGGGTTTAGAGGTAGTGAGACCTCCAGTAACTCAGGTCTGAGAGGCCCATACAAACGACCCAATAGCGTACTGGACAGTACGGAGTCGAACCGGACCTTAGATACAAGGGCATGTGAGTCACACTGCTGTATTGACTGCTGGGAGTGGGGGAGGTCTGACAAGGTTACGACTGACCGCTGGGAGCGGGGGAGGTCTGACAAGGTTACGACCCGGAAATGTGACTTGACGAATTCAGTGACAATGACAGATGGTAGGTCCCTAAGGAATGGGCTAATGTCAATGACTAATGTTCCAGGGGCTGAGCAGCGCAATTGTCAAGTACATGGTCTCTGTGTGAACTGTGGGTTATAATGTGATTGTGTATATTATGTGTTCAACCCCACAAGTTGGAACAGAGGGGGGGGATATGTAATGCAGCGGCTTGCGTCATTACTGTAATGGTCCAGGGTGTGTTCTGGCTGACCATGTACCTCTCCTTCAGGTGACTGATCACATGACTGTGACATCATCACAGGTCCTGTGCACAGAGAAGGACTGATAACATGACTGAGACATCATCACAGGTCCTGTGTGCACTGAAGGATATATAAATCTTGGTGCTTTTGAAACAGTGTGAATAAGGCGTGAGGCCTGTTCCCTGTGTGTGGGACACCGTTAGCCTGGAGAGGCTAGAGAGAGAGTGAGGCCTAAAGAGGCTTGGAAGGCAAGAGTTCTGGAAGGCAGAGGCTGGATGTTATGTGTGTAAACATACCAGTAGCCTTGGAAGGTCAGGAGACCACGTCTGGGAAGCCGTAAAGCCACAGTGGTGGCTGAACCAAGCTGAGAGAAGCAGCTAAAACCCGGCAAAGGTAAAAACTCTGCTTGATGTGAACATTGATATTGTTACCTTGCTGAAGGCTTTTTCTGGAGCCAAGTGGACATATCTGTCACTGGAAAGGCTCTTGGACATTATATGTGTAATATGTTGGCGAGCCACTGAGATGGACTATGTTATGAGCGGCTTATGATAAGTAATAAACCGCTGTATTGTGAAATACCGGAAAGACGTTGCATGTGTGCTTAAATTGACCCGGTGAAGCGAGTGCCCCCCAGCATGATGAATAGCGCTGCCTTACAACGTCTATATGTGCATGTAATATTCATGTAGCAGAGCTGTGTATGTTTATGTGTATGTAGCAGAGCTGTGTATGTCTATATGGGAATGTAATAGAGCTGTGTATGCCTATGTGGGCGTTTAGCAGAGTTGTGTATGACTATATGTGCATTCAGCAGATGTATGTATACAGTTGTGCTTAAAAGTTTACATATCCCGGCAGAATTTTTACTTTCTTGGCTTTGTTTCTGAGAATTTTACTTGCAACACAGATTCCCATATCATAAGTTTGGTGGGATATATTCTTTGATTTTTTATTTTTTGCATACAACTAAATAAGCCAGCTTTATATCATTAATACTTGTGCTGGAAAATGTACTATTATGTCAAACCTGATTTTTTTTATTAATTCAACATTTTTACATTTCAAATACAGCAAGTGAAAGATTTCCCCTAAGTATGAAACTGGTAGCAAAGAACATCAGCAGATTTTCTTAATGTTTTACCAATGGCACCGCTCTACAGTATATACCACATACCCAAGAAATTGATTAGATGAAGAGCATGCAGACTCATGCAGATGCTCAATTAAGATGCAAATAGAGTTAGACCTCTTAAAACTTTTTTTACAGTGAAAATGAATGGAAATAGTGTATCATAGTAACTTTAGCATGGAAGTTACTGGTATTTAATAATCACACTGTTTTCATTAAATATGATATATTTCACAATTTCTTGCCTCCACTTAATCAAAGTGATGGAATTATAATTTTGTTTTCACTAACTGTGATTTACTTAGAGCAGTATGATTTATTGCAAGTGGAATTTGTTTAGTTAATGGAACATTTTAATTTACTGTGCATGATAGAAGGCAGTATAAAATTACTTTGAATATCTGGATTGCATTACTGTTGACGACTGGCCAGGCTGTTAAATCACACAAGAATTAGCAGACTAAGCACTTTTATCTCAGGTGTATCAAGGAATGGAAGAGCTACAACAAGATACAATATCTGAAAGATCCCATGCTAATGTGAGAGGTTCTGAAGTTGAGTAGAAAAAGGGATATAAATGAACATTTTTTGCTTAATTTTTAGGGAAAAAATAACAAATTCTAATTATAAATATTACAATATTATTATCTGTAACATTGAATTATTGTATTAAAAAATAGGTGAAAATTTTAGATTGATGTCAATTATTGAGTTAATACCTTGGGTGAAGTGTATAAAGTATTATTTTATTGTTTGGTCACATAATCATTATTGATCCCATAAGGACTGCTGGGCAATTTTGACCTTTGACATTTAGATTTAACATTACGGGACAATGAGGGTGTCCTGTACAACAACCCTCATAGAGTTGAATTGAGAGAACTGTGAATGTATTTTTTCTTACTTAAAGGGGTTGCCCGGCCCAAATTGATAAGTCTGCAGTCACTCTGTGTGTCTGCAAACTTTTGAATCCCCCCAGCACACGCACTGTGCACTGTGAGGATTCACTGGTTTCTTAGGACATGAAGGTATGTATGAGTTATGCATACACCCGGCCACTCCCATACACTTGTATGGAGCGAGGACGCGCCATCTAGCTGACCATGCCCATTGGATGTCACTAGTCTGGATATGGTCTCGGTCAATACAAGTGTAGACAGTCTCTGGCCGGGAGTATGTATAACTCCTATATACCCTCCGGTCCCAGTTCAGAAACCGGCGCATCCTCGCAGCGCACAGTGTATGCTCTGGAGGGATTCATAAATTTGCAGTCACACACAGCAACTGCAGACTTATCTATTTGGACCGGACAATCCCTTTAAATGCATGCATCTTGTCCTAAAGGTAATTTTTAAATTTGGGTTTAAACATCTTGTATTGTTTGCCTTGCATTGTGTTGTCTTTTGCAGGCTGCAGAATAAATCCACAAATAATCCATGAGTCAGCTTGTTCTGACAGAATTTGTACATTTTTATTTGCTCTTACTGTACTCCTTTAATATGGTTTATGATTACTGCATTTTTTGGACTATAAGACACATTTTTTTACCAAAAAAAACTATTGTTAAAAAGTGTGTGCTTCTTATAGTCCGGAGGCAGCATCCTGTCATGGAGGAAAACGCTGACAACGCATCCTTCCCGATCACAGAGAAAACTGTTATCTCTCCTCCGGTCTGATCTATGTGATCGGTACAGAGCAGGAGAGGAAGCTGGTGGGATCTGAACAGAGGCTGCAGGAGCTGAGCAGCTGCAGGACCTTCTACAGAGTAAGGCTATATGCCCACGTAGCAGATTTGATGCTGAGCGTTTTTGCCTCTCTCTGGCAGAAAAAAACGCATGCAGATTTACATGCGTTTTCTCTGCCAGAGAGAAGCGTTTTTTCAGCATTTTTACATGCGTTTCTTCAAGCTCTTTTTCAAGCGAGTTTGAGCATCACTTGGAAAAGTGCTTGACAAGTTGGTCACACAATATAAATCCATGCAACCGGCATAGATTTATATTGTGTGACCAACTTAGATGCAATGCTGCATCTATAGTAAAAAAAAAAAAAAGAATTAAAAAGTTAAAAATAAAAAAAACCCTGTAAACTCACCACTCCAGTCTTCTCCTGGCGGAGATCCTCTCTCCTCGGAGTCCCGCGGTGCAAATGCAGAACCTGCGGTGAAGTCATTTAGTCAGCTGATGGTCACGTGACCATCACCTGACCGCTGACGTCAGCGGTCACGTGACCATCAGCTGACTAAATGACGTCACCGCATTTAAATGACTTAATTACTGCAGCCTCCGTACAGATCCCAATCAGGAGCTGCAGGATGTGGTAATGTACAGTACAGACCAAAAGTTTGGACACACCTTCTCATTTAAAGATTTTTCTGTATTTTCATGACTATGAAAATTGTACATTCACACTGAAGGCATCAAAACTATGAATTAACACATGTGGAATTATATACTTAACAAAAACGTGTGAAACAACTGAAAATATGTCTTATATTCTAGGTTCTTCAAAGGAGCCACCTTTTGCTTTGATGACTGCTTTGCACACTCTTGGCATTCTCTTGATGAGCTTCAAGAGGTAGTCACCAGAAATGGTCTTCCAACAATCTTGAAGGAGTTCCCAGAGATGCTTAGCACTTCTTGGCCCTTTTGTCTTCACTCTGCGGTCCAGCTCACCCCAAACCATCTCGATTGGGTTCAGATCGGGTGACTGTGGAGGCCAGGTCATGTGGCGTAGCACCCCATCACTCTCCTTCTTGGACAAATAGTCCTTAAACAGCCTGGAGGTGTGTTTGGGGTCATTGTCATGTTGAAAAATAAATGATGGTCCAACTAAACGCAAACTGGATGGAATAGCATGCCGTTGCAAGATGCTGTGGTAGCCATGCTGGTTCAGTATGCCATCAATTTTGAATAAATCCCCAACAGAGTCACCAGCAAAGCACCCCCACACCATCACACCTCCTCCTCCATGCTTCACGGTGGGTACCAGGCATGTAGAGTCCATCTGTTCACCTTTTCTGCATCGCACAAAGACACGGTGGTTGGAACCAAAGATCTCAAATTTGGACTCATCAGACCAAAGCTCAGATTTCCACTGGTCTAATGTCCATTCCTTCTTTAGCCCAAACAAGTTTTTTCTGCTTGTTGCCTGTCCTTAGCAGTGGTTTCCTAGCAGCTATTTTACCATGAATGCCTGCTGCACAAAGTCTCCTCTTAACAGTTGTTGAAGAGATGTGTCTGCTGCTAGAACTCTGTGTGGCATTGACCAGGTCTCTAATCTGAGCTGCTGCTAATCTGTGATTTCTGAGAATGGTGACTCGGATAAACTTATCCTCAGAAGCAGAGGTGACTCTTGGTCTTCCTTTCCTGGGGCGGTCCCCATGTTAGCCAGTATCTTTGTAGCGCTTGATGGTTTTTGCAACTGCACTTGGGGACACTTTCAAAGTTTTCCCAATTTTTCGCACTGACTGACCTTCATTTCTTAAAGTAATGATGGTCACTCGTTTTTCTTTACTTAGCTGCTTTTTTCTTGCCGTGATACAAATTCTAACAGTCTATTCAGTACGTCTATCAGCTGTGTATCCTCCAGACTTCTGCACAACACAACTGATGGTCCCAACCCCATTTATAAGGCAAGAAATCCCACTTATTACACCTGACAGGGCACACCTGTGAAGTGAAAACCATTTCCGGTGACTACCTCTTGAAGCTCATCAAGAGAATGCCAAGAGTGTGCAAAGCAGTCATCAAAGCAAAAGGTGGCTACTTTGAAGAACCTACAATATAAGACATATTTTCTGTTTTGTTTCACACTTTTTTTGTTAAGTATATAATTCCACATGTGTTAATTCATAGTTTTGATGCCTTCAGTGTGAATGTACAATTTTCATAGTCATGAAAATACAGAAAAATCTTTAAATGAGACGGTGTGTCTGATCTTTTGGTCTGTACTGTATAGTATGTGTGTATGTGTGAGTGAGTGTGCGTGTGTCTATATGTGCATGTAGTGTGCATGTAGCAGTGGTGTGTATGACTATATGTGCATGTAGCATGCATGTAGCAGAGCTGTGTAAGTCTATATGTGCATGTAATATTCATGTAGCAGAGCAGTGTATGTTTATGTGTATGTAGCAGAGCTGTGTATGTCTATATGGGAATGTAATAGAGCTGTGTATGTCTATGTAGGCGTTTGAAAAATGCAAAAGGTAAAAGCTGGTGATAAGCGCTAAGGCATATAAAATTCAGCAATTACTACCTTTATTAAAGTCCTTGTAAAAACACAACACATTTCGACGGCATGCAAGCCGTCTTCATCAGGTGATACAAGGAAATGACCTCAGGAATGTTATATAGGATAAAAAAACAAACCGATTGGACCGCTCATTAATAACATAATAACAATCAGTAATTTAACCCCCTAATATAGTCTGCAAGCCAGCGTGTGAAAACACAAACCAGCATATAGGAAACCATGAATCATATTATATTTCACAACAAAGAAAAAAAAAACTTTTATTTAAAAAATAATAATTGAAAAATAAATGTATATATACATACACATATACATACATGCACACACATGAACACACGCATGCATGCACAATTATGTATATTTAATTTAAAATTACTAAATCTAAAAAATGTTAAAAGATGCATTTAATTCGATTCGCTAAAAAAAGCTATTATAAAGCTCATTTCATTATATTCTCAATAGTAATATTATGTTCTTCTGGCGCTAAAGTGCCCAATTTAAAAATCAAGAAGCTTTTTTCTTAATAAGATTGCCGAAACAATTTTGCTCACTTTTATCTATATGATCATAAGGGACATTTGACTAGGGTCCCTCTGATGCACAATATTAAAATGCCTTGATAAACTATGCAATTGATACCCATTTCTAATATTCTGTCTGTGCTTGTTTAAACGGGCATGCATGGTCTGTACGGTGCGGCCCACATACTGAAGACCGCACGTGCACTCCAACAAATAAACCTCATAGGTGGATTGGCATGACAACCTATGTTTGATGAAAAAGCGTTCACCTGTGGTTCTAGATGTGAAACTCAAAGTCCCAATGATAATACTATGGCAACACAAGCACCTAGGGATACAGCATTGGTAACAGCCCACATCACTAGAATCCTCAATGTGTGTTACTATTTTCTTACAGGTTGTGTTACTGGGGGCTACCAAATTTCATAAACACTTATTCTTCCTGTATATTACCATTTGTTTTACTGGGAGACCATCTGAGAGAAATGGATCTGCCTTCAAAATATACCAATATTTACAAAATAACTTATGAATAATCAGACGGGGCTGGCAATATGTGGTTATCAAACTCCATTTCGCTAAATCACTAGATTTACAAACAGATGACCTGGAATCCAAAACCTTATTTAAACAGGATTCCTGTGTTAGTGATTTTCTTTTATTAAATGCATCACATAAAACTTTTTTCGGGTAACCTTTTGCAAGTAACCTCTTTTTTAATATATGGTATTCTCTACAAAAATCACGATCACGTGTGCAATTTTTACGGATTTGCCAATACTGACCGTAAGGAACATTTCAAATCCAGCTTAGGAGATGTCCGCTGTCAAATCGCAAATAACTGTTCACATCAACTGATTTAAAAAAGGTCGATGTGAACAGCCCCCCTGCATCATCTGTTTGAATTAACAGGTCTAGAAACTGGATGGCTAAAAAAGATGAAGAAACCGTGAAGGTCAGGCCCTAATGATTTCTATTAAGCTCCTCGACAAAAAGAGTGGCCCCCTCCTCAGTGCCATCCCACAAAAAAATGAGATTGCCTATATATCGTCTGTAGAGGGTAATGTGGGAACCCACTGTGAGGGACTGCGCAATGAACATGGACTCAAATGCACCCATAAAGAGATTAGCGTAACTGGGTACAAATCTCGTCCCGATTGCGCATCCCCTCAACTGGCGGTAGATGGATCCCCCAAAGGAAAACACGTTGCTATCCAAAATGAAAGCTATGGCAGACAGAAGAAAATCCCTCTGTTGCACAGGTAACAAATCATCTGATTCAAGATAAGACCCTACTGCCTTGAGGCCCAATTCGTGTGAAATGTTGCTATACAATGCCGATACATCAAGAGTTAGAAGAAGACGACCCAATTTGGGGGGTATGGCTTTCAACTCATTAATCAATTGAGTAGAATCCTTAAGATAGGATAGTAAAAGAACTACATATTTCTGTAAAAATAAATCCACGAAGTGGGACAGATTGCAGGTAATCGAACTAATACCGGATATAATGGGACGACCGGGAGGGTTTTTGGAGTCCTTATGGAGTTTGGGGAGGAAATTAAAAAAGGGCATTCTATACTGAGCAATGTCTAAAAAACTTTTTTCTCTTTTATTCAAAAGACACGCAGTATGAGCTTTCTTGATAAGCTTTTTATATTCCAAAAAAATGGAGATAGACGGATCCTGGGTGAGTTACTCATAATAGTCTTGGTCACCCAGGATCCGCCTACCTTCTCCAAGATCCAGTCTCTATTCATAAGCACAATACCCCTCCCTTTATCTGTGCTTTTTATAATTAGATTTTCATTTTTCCGTAGGGAGGTGATAGCCTTCCTCTCCCCCCATGTATGATTACTTCTTAACCTGGGGGGAATCAAGGAGCGGACCTCCTTCAATACCAACAGCTGAAAGGTCTCAATATGAGCCCCTTTGTGATGTATAGGGTAGAACTTACTAGATCGATCTTTAATGTCCACATGGACAAAATTCGCCTCCTGGGCCATGGGCTCCACGGATTCAACCGTTGGGTGGACAGCAGAGGATTTAAGATCTTTTTTATTTCCTACCCAAACTCCATAAGGACTCCAAAAACCCTCCCGGTCGTCCCACTATATCCGGTATAAGTTCGATTACCTGCAATCTGTCCCACTACGTGGATTTATTTTTAGAGAAATATGTAGTTCTTTTACCATCCTATCTTAAGGATTCTACTCAATTAATTAATGAGTTGAAAGCCATACCCCCCAAATTGGGTCATCTTCTTCTAACTCTTGATGTATCGGCTTTGTATAGCAACATTTCCCACGAATTGGGCCTCAAGGCAGTAGGGTCTTATCTTGAATCAGTTGATTTGTTACCTGTGCAACAGAGGGATTTTCTTCTGTCTGCCATAGCTTTCATTTTGGATAACAACGGGTTTTCGTTTGAGGGATACATCTACCGCCAGTTGAGGGGATGCGCAATGGGGACGAGATTTGTACCCAGTTACGCTAATCTCTTTATGGGTGCATTTGAATCCATCTTCATTGCGCAGTCCCCCACAGCGGGTTCCCACATTACCCTCTACAGACGATATATAGACAATCTCATTTTTTTGTGGGATGGCACTGAGGAGGAGGCCACTCTTTTTGTCGAGGAGCTCAATAGAAATCATTAGGGCCTGACCTTCACGGTTTCTTCATCTTTTTTTGCCACCCAGTTTCTAGACCTGTTAATTCAAACAGATGATGCAGGGGGGCTGTTCACATCGACCTTTTTTAAATCCGTTGATGTGAACAGTTATTTGCGATTCGACAGCGGACATCTCCCAAGCTGGATTCGTAATGTTCCTGCGGTCAGTATTGGCGAATACGTAAAAATTGCACATGTGATCGTGATTTTTGTAGAGAATCCCATAAATTAAAAAAGAGGTTCCTTGCAAAAGGTTACCCGAAAAAAGTTTGATGTGATGCATTTAATAAAAGAAAATCACTAACACAGGAATCCTGTGTAAATAAGGTTTTGGATTCCAGGTCATCTGTTTGTAAATCTAGTGATTTAGTGAAATGGAGTTTGATAACCACATATTGCCAGCCCCGTCTAAATATTGGTATATTTTGAAGGCAGATCCATTTCTCTCAGATGTTCTCCCAGTAAAACAAATGGTAATATACAGGAAGAATAAGTGTTTATGAAATTTGGTAGCCCCCCAGTAACTCAACCTGTAAGAAAATAGTAATACACATTGAGGATTCTAGTGATGTGGGCTGCTACCAATGCTGTATCCCTAGGTGCTTGTGTTGCCATAGTATTATCATTGAGACTTTGAGTTTCACATCTAGAACGACAGGTGAACGCTTTCTCATCAAAGATAGGTTGTCATGCCAATCCACCTATGTGGTTTATTTGTTTGATTGCACATGCGGTCTTCAATATGTGGGCCGCACGGTACAGACCATGCATGCCCCTTTAAACAAGCACAGACAGAATATTAGAAATGGGTATCAATTGCATAGTTTATCAAGGCATTTTAATATTGTGCATCAGAGGGACCCCAGTCAAATGACCCTTACAATTATTGATCATATAGATAAAAGTATGCAAAATTGTTTGGGCAATCTTATTAAGAAAGAAAGCTTCTTGATTTTTAATTTGGGCACTTTAGCGCCAGAAGGACATAATCTTACTATTGAAAATATAATGAAATAATATTAGGGGGTTACATTACTGATTGTTATTATGTCATTAGTGAGCGGTCCAACCGGTTTGTTTTTTGATCCTATATAACATTCCTGAGGTCATTTCCTTGTATCACCTGATGAAGATGGCTTGCATGCCGTCGAAACGCGTTGTGTTTTTACAAGGAATTTAATAAAGGTAGTAATTGCTGAATTTTATATGCCTTAGCATTTTTTATCACCAGCTTTTACCTTTTGCATTTTCCACATTCCACCCCTTTGGGGTTACTGGTGAGCTGCTTTGGCTTACTTTTTAATTTTAGCCCATGGACTGTTTGCCCCTCATTTTGACATCCTAGCGCTTCTTCCTACCAGCTTCAACGTCTTTTTTTCTTTTCATATGTGGGCATTTAGCAGAGTTGTGTATGACTATATGTGCATGCAGCAGATGTATGTATAGAGTTGTGCTCAAAAGTTTACATACTCCGGCAAAATTTTTTCTTTCTTGACCTTGTTTCAGAGAATATGAATGATAACAAAAAACTTTTGGATCGTTGTCAGGTTGAATCGTCCAAGAACGTTCCATGCGCAGCTTCCGGGCTGATGAGTGCAAATTTGCCTCCAGTTTTTGCTGATAACGTGCTGCATTCATCTTTCCTTCAACTTTTACCAAGTTTCTTGTGCCTTTGTAGCTCACACATCCCCAAAACATCAGTGATTCACCTCCACGCTTTACTGTAGGAATGGTGTTCCTTTCATCATAGGCCTTGTTGACCTCTCCCCAACTGTCACATTTATGGTTGTGGCCAAAAAGTTCAATTTTGGTCTCACCACTCCAAATTACCTTGTTCCTGAAGTTTTATGGCTTGTCTTTTTGCTGTTTAGCGTATTGTAGGCCAGATACTTTGTGGCATTTGCACAGTAATGGCTTTCTTCTGGTGACTCAACCATGATGTTCATTTTTCTTCAAGTGCCTCCTTATTGTGCATCTTGAAACAGCCAGACCTCTAGTTTTCAAAGAGTCCTGTATTTCAGCTGATGTAATTTGTGGGTTTTTCTTTGCATCCAGAACAATTTTCCTGGCAGTTGTGGCCAAAACCTGTGGTTGGTCTACCTGACCATGGTTTGGTTTTTACAGAGCCCCTGATTTTCAATTTGTTAATCACAGTTTGAATGCTGCTGACTGGCATTATATATTCTTTGGATATTTTTTTGTATCCTTTTCTTGTGTTATACAGTTCAACTACGTTTTCCTGCTGATCCTTTGACAATTCTTTTGCTTTCCCCATGACTCACAATCCAGAAATGTCAGTGGCTATAAAAGGCTTCACCCAACCAATAACCATGAGTGGAGAAAAAGTTTTTTTGTTATCATTCATATTCTCTGAAACAAAGCCAAGAAAGGAAAAATTCTGCTGGGGTGTGTAAACTTTTGAACACAACTGTATGTGCATATGTAGTAGAGTTATGTGTTTATACATGCATATGTAGCAGGCTGTGTGAATCAACAGTACAGACCAAAAGTTTGGACACACCTTCTCATTTAAAGATTTTTCTGTATTGTCATGACTTTGAAAATTGTACATTCACACTGAAGGCATCAAATTAACACATTTGGAATTATATACTTAACAAAAAAGTCTGAAACAACTGAAAATATGTCTTGTATTGTAGGCTCTTCAAAGTAGCCACCTTTTGCTTTGATGACTGCTTTGCACAACACTTGGCATTCTCTTGATGAGTTTCAAGAGGTAGTCACGGGAAATGGTCTTCCAAAAATCTTGAAGGAGTTCCCAGAGATGCTTAGCACTTGTTGGCCCTTTTGCCTTCACTCTGCGGTCCAGCTCACCCCAAACCATCTTGATTGGGTTCAGGTCTGGTGACTGTGGAGGCTAGGTCATCTGGCGTAGCACCCCATCACTCTCCTTCTTGGTCAAATAGTCCTTACACAGCCTGGAGGTGTGTTTGGGGTCATTGTCCTGTTGAAAAATAAATGATGGTCCAACTAAACGCAAACCGGATGGAATAGCATGCCACTGCAAGATGCTGTGGTAGCCATTCTGGTTCAGTATGCCTTCAATTTTGAATAAATCCCCAACAGTGTCACCAGCAAAGCACCCCCACACCATCACACCTCCTCCTCCATGCTTCACGATGGGAACCAGGCATGTAGAGTCCATCTGTTCACCTTTTCTGCGTCGCACAAAGACACGGTGGTTGGAACCAAAGATCTCAAATTTGGACTCATCAGACCAAAGCTCAGATTTCCACTGGTCTAATGTCCATTCCTTGTGTTCTTTAGCCCAAACAAGTTTTTTCTGCTTGTTGCCTGTCCTTAGCAGTGGTTTCCTAGCAGCTATTTTACCATCAAGGCCTGCTGTACAAAGACTCCTCTTAACAGTTGTTGAAGAGATGTGTCTGCTGCTAGAACTCTGTGTGGCATTGACCTGGTCTCTAATCTGAGCTGCTGTTAATCTGCGATTTCTGAGGCTGGTGACTGGGATAAACTTATCCTCAGAAGCAGAGGTGACTCTTAGTCTTCCTTTCCTGGGGCGGTCCTCATGTTTGCCAGTTTCTTTGTAGCGCTTGATGGTTTTTGCAACTGCACTTGGGGACACTTTCAAAGTTTTCCCAATTTTTCTCACTGACTGACCTTCATTTCTTAATGTAATGATGGCCACTCGTTTTTCTTTACTTAGCTCCTTTTTTCTTGCCGTGATACAAATTCTAACAGTCTATTCAGTAGGACTATCAGCTGTGTATCCACCAGACTTCTGCACAACACAACTGATGGTCCCAACCCCATTTATAAGGCAAGAAATCCCACTTATTAAACCTGACTTGCACACCTGTGAAGTGAAAACCATTTCCGGTGACTACCTCTTGAAGCTCATCAAGAGAATGCCAAGAGTGTGCAAAGCAGTCATCAAAGCAAAAGGTGGCTACTTTGAAGAACCTAGAATATAAGACATATTTTCAGTTGTTTCACACTTTTTTGTTAAGTATATAATTCCACATGTGTTAATTCATAGTTTTGATGCCTTCAATGTGAATGTACAATTTTCAAAGTCATGAAAATACAGAAAAATCTTTAAATGGGGAGGTGTGTCCAAACTTTTGGTTTGTACTGTATATATGCACATGTAGCAGAGCTGTGTATGTCTATATATGTACATTTACCAGAGCTGTGTATGTCTACATATGCACATGTAGTAGAGCTGTGTGTGTCTATATGTGCACATGTAGTAGGCATGGGCCATGCATGAGGTATCAGTGTCTGGGTCAGCATTTACAGCTTTGAATTTAAGTTCAATTTAAGACGAGGTGGGTGAGGGACCAGTTTAAGTCCGCTGTGTTGGGAGCCCTGATAACTCATGCAATAGCTCAGGTATTCTGCTTAGCCACACTCAGGTGGCACAAACATCAGTTTTGTAGACTACTATTAGTAGAAAAATGTAAGCATAGTAACACAGGTAGTTGATTGAAAGTAAGTGCAGGCCTGCCAGTCTGGGAGCCCTACTGCTACAGAGCCCTACACATTCCAAAAAATTATGGGCAGACACCACTAAAGAGGCATCAATTTCCCCAGAGTAGAAATAGTATAATTGGGCTTTGATACCCCTTCCACTACAGGCAACCCACCAGCTGGAGACCCAAATTAGGGTCTCCACATTTCAAAAAATTATTGGCTGACATAACTAAAGTGCCATCAATTTCTTCAGAGTAGAAATAGTATAATTGGGTTCTGACACTCCTTCCACTACAGGCAACCCATCAGATGGAGACCAAACTTGGAGTCTCCACATTTAAAAAAATTATTATCATCATCAGCAGTAGCAACAGCAGGCACAGAAGCTACGACAAAGGTGTCACAGACTGCAATAATGCAAGATCAATGCAGCGCACTAAAAACTATATTATTGCCAAGTCTGCCCAGTCTGTGACTGGGGTGCAAAAGTCATTGGAGATCCATGACTTGTTCATATTGCTCAAAGTTAGGCGGTCTACACTTTCAGGGGACAGCCGAATGCGTTTATTCATCAGCACATCACCAGCAGCGCTGAAGACACATTCTGAGAGAACACTGGCTGCCGGGCATGACAAAATCTCCAAGGCATGACAGGTGAGCATTACATGCACGCCGCTAGGTTCAGATAGGGACGAGACAGGTTACATGATTTTTTTGAAATCCTGGGGAAACCGTAACTCAGGGCGACCATAGACCATGTGCTGCAGCTTCTCTCAGGCACACAGGGGTATTGACCCTCAGGCACAGACTTGTAGATTGTTTCAATTGCTGACCAGACACACTTGACAAGAGTCCTCATAAATGGTAGAACAGTAGCATTTAATAAGAAGCTGCACAGCCAGTGCAAGTTAAGTCTTCTGACCAACAGGCTCCAGTGATATACAGTACAGTTTCCTTAGTAGCACAGCAGTTCACAGTTTTCACAGTTGTACAGGACAGCACAGTTCTAATGCAAAGGCACCTTAATGAACACAGCATTCTTTACAGCACAGTGAGATGGAGGAGGGGGGAGAGTTTGCTGAGGGAGATAATCCCTGTGACACCATTTCTTCCAGTCCTTATCTTTCTGCTTGACAATACTCTACACTGCTAGTTTAGAAACTTTATCTGACCTGTGCTTAGCTTCATTCCTGACTTGAATCATTTTCACTTGCAGGGGCACTTCTGTCAGATGCAGAACACACACACCACCTTTCTCTTCGGCTCCAGTAAACAATTTCCCCACAATCCTCCTGGGGCTCTGCTAAAACATTCCCCTTCTCCTGTGACTGTGTTAACCCCTCTAGTTGCTGGATGCTTCTGAAGCACAACAATTCCTGTCTCATGTGCTTATGTTACTGCTAATAGTGGCTGAATGTCTTTAAAGCAACAACACTACTTCTGCATGTCACCCTCTTCCCTCATTATTGAATGTCATCCTCGACATTCGTCTTAATTGGTCAAACTGACCAATTCTAAGACAGTGGTGAAAGTTGGATACAGTGGGTACGGAAAGTATTCAGACCCCTTTAAATTATTCACTCTTTGTTTCATTGCAGCCATTTGGTAAATTCTAAAAAGTTCATTTTTTTCTCATTAAAGTATACTCTGCATCCCATCTTGACTGAAAATAACAGAAATGTAGAAATATTTGAAAAAGTATTAAAAAAGAAAAACTGAAATATCATATGGTCGTAAGTATTCAGACCCTTTGCTCAGACACTGATATTTAAGTCACATGCTGCCCATTTCCTTATGATCCTCCTTGAGGTGGTTCTACTCCTTCATTGGAGTCCAGCTGTGTTTAATTAAACTGATAGGACTTGATTTGGAAAGGCACACACCTGTCTATATAAGACCTCACAGCTCACAGTGCATGTCGGACCAAATGAGAATCTTGAGCTCAAAGGAACTGTCCAAGGAGCTCTGAGACTGAATTGTGGCAAGGCACAGATCTGGTCAAAGTTACAAAAGAATTTCTGCATTACTCAAGGTTCCTAAGAGCACAGTGGCCTCCAATAATCCTTATATGGAAGAAGTTTGGGACCACCAGAAGTCTTCCTAGACCTGGCCGTCCAGCCAAACTGAGCAATCATGGGAGAAGAGCCTTGATGAGAGAGGTAAAGAAGAACCCCAAGATCACTGTGTCTGAGCTCCAGAGATGCAGTAGGGACATGAGAGAAAGTTCGACAAAGTCAACGATTACTGGAGCCCTCCACCAGTTAAGCCTTTATGGCAGAGTGGCCCGACGGAAGCCTCTGCTCAGTGCAAGACATAAGAAAGCCCAAATAGAGTTTGCTCAAAAACACATGAAGGACTCCCAGACTATGAAAAATAAGAATTTCTAGTCTGATGAGACGAAGATATAACTTTTTGGAGATAATTTTAAGTGGCATGTTTGGAGAAAACCAGAGACTGCTCATTACCTGCCCAATACAATCCCAACAGTGAAACATGGTGTTGGCAGCATCATGCTATGGGGATGTTTTTAAGCTGCAGGGACACGATGACAGGTTGCAAATGAAGGAAACATGAATGCGGCCAAGTACAGAAATATTCTGGATGAAAACCTCTTCCAGAGTGCTCTGGACCTCAGACTTGGCCGAAGGTTCATCTTCCAACAAGACAATGACCCTAAGCACACAGCTAAAATAACAAAGGAGTGGCTTCAGAACAACTCTGTGACCATTCTAGACTGGCCCAGCCAGAGTCCTGACCTAAACCCAATTGAACATCTTTGGAGAAACCTGAAAAAGGCTGTCCAACAACGTTCACCATCCAACCTGAGGGAACTGGAGAGTATCTGCAAGGAAGAATGGCAAAGGATTCCAAAATCCAGATGTGAAAAAGTTGTTGCATCATTCCCAAGAAGACTCATGATTGTACTAGCTCAAAAAGGTGCTTCTACTTAATACTGAGCAAAGAGTCTGAATAATTCTGACCATGTGATATTTCAGTTTTTATTTTTTAATAACTTTGCAAAAATTTCTACATTTCTGTTTTTTTTTTAGTCAAGATGGGGTGCAGAGTGTACTTTAATGAGAAAGAAAAATGATTTTTTTAGAATTTACCAAATGGATGCAATGAAGCAAAGAGTGAAAAATTTAAAGGGGTCTGAATACTTTCCTTACCCACTGTAGCTTTATATACAAATTGGCATTGTGAAATTGGTGCAACATTCATAAACATTGATAACAACCTAGTCTTACCACCTTTTTCTTGTAGGATGTCTGTAAGAAATAAACAATTACAATTAAAACAATCAGCATCTCTTCAGCTGGAGCTTTTCGTACTTCTTTAAACAGCTCTCTCTCTATGCTTTAACAGTTCTTTGTTTCTACAAAGTCTGTTAAGAAAAATCAAAGCATGAAAACAAGTCTTTCCAGTAGGCAACATCTTTCATACTGCCTCTCGGTGGTGAATACCACTCAAGTGGGCTTACCTGGTCCGCAGGCAGAGATACCTGGTTCCAGTTGACAGTCCTTGGCACTTGACTCGGTTCACCAAGTGTCTCATACGTTGGCATCACGGGCCTCCTCACTACTCGAGTCGACATTCTCCTGGTGGGTTGTTCCTCAGAGACCATGGGTTCTTCGGTCACAGAAGTTTCTTCCGCCGCACTAATTTCCTGTGCTTCCTCAGATGCTCTTGGAGCTGCCTCTGTAAATTCATGTACTTCTCCTGAGTCACCTGTTTCCGCACGGTCTGGTAATTTTGCTCCTCCTGAGTGTCGATCGGTCTCTTCAAGGAACGGTGTTCGATGATCAGATCTGAATTGGACTTCATCTGTACTCCTTGGTACGAACTCTGGAGCCTCAGGACTTAGTTCACTCTTCTGAGGATGGTACATCCCTCTCCTTGCCGATCTGAGCAATACAACGGTGTGTTCTTCTCCATCGGAACTTTCAAGGTCACTATCCACCTCCAGAGCTTCAGTCTGTGGTGGTCCCTTAGTCGGTCTCGGACGATGTCGGTCTACTTCTGGGAAATCTTGTTGTGGTGGGAGATAATCAAAAGGTAGTAGTAAATTCCGATGGACTATTCTGGTTTTCTTTTCTCCTGTTTCCAATCGGATTTCATACACTGGGCTGTCATTAGCTTTCCTCCTTACGACCATATACACCTTGTCTTCACATTACGAAGACAATGGGAAGACATTTCTCACGTATGTTCTTGACTAGCACCTGGCTTCCCGGTGCCAATTCTGCTCCATAACATTTTCGATCATAGTACTCCTTACTTACTCTTGCTCTGTCCTTGCGTAACCACTTTGGACACTATGTTGTATGCCTCTGCCATAAGTTGCTTCCATTTCCGAACGTACTCCGGATACGTTCTGTAAGTCTCTGACATCGGAGTATCAAACATGATGTCGATTGGCAGCCTTGGCGATCGTCCATACAATAGGAAGTAGGGTGAGTAACCCATTGCATCGCTCTTTGTTCAGTTATAGGCATATACCCCTTTTGACAGAGAACTCTTCAAGTCTTTCTTCTCATCAGCTTTTAAAGTGCGCAACATTAACAATAATGTCCGGTTAAAACGTTCCAGTTATCCATTACCCTCTGGGTGATAGGGCGTTGTGTGGGATCTCTGAATTCTACAGTACTTCCCCAGCTTGGCAAAGAGATGGTTCTCAAATTCTCTTCCTTGATTATGGTGTAACCTCGTAGGGAACCCAAACCTCAAAGCAAAATCATTGAAGATCTTCTCTACCATTGTTCGACCTGATTTATTGGTGGTGGCTAGTGATGAGAGAGCATGTTCGCTACTGCTCGGTGTTGCTCGAGCATCTCACTGCTCGACATGCTTGGCTTTCGCCGAGTATTTCCGGGGTTGCTCGGCGGGAGCTCGGGTCTCCTCCCTGCATGTTTGGCGCTCTTGACAGAGCCAATGAACATGCAGGGATTGCCTGCCACTCACTGTAATTCCGTTGCCATGTTGGTTGTTGCATTACAGTGATTGGCTGGCTGCACAGCGTCATCAGGTCTATATCAGACCTGGCGCCGCCATGCTCATCACAGTCACTCCGGAATCAGACAGTGTAGGGAGAGATGGTGCTGAGCTAGGGAGAGATTTGCTTGTTTCTAGTCAGTGTAGGTGTACCCAACTATATTAGAGACACATATCCATCTCAACAAACAGTCCTTTTAAGGACTAATCCATCTGCAGAGATAGCAGGCAGTGTATATAAGCAGGCAGGGTATATAGCAGACTGCAGTGCACATAGGACAAGAGGCTCAATTCCAGTTTTGTCTGCTGCTGTTAGATATTTCTAGAAATAGGCCCAGGTCGTAGGGACAAGGAATAATTTTCTTTTAGTTCTTAATCCTCATTATTTGCTTGAAAAGCAAGCCCGAGAACACCGGTTTTCTGCGCCATTTGCTTGTTGGCACTGCAGAATACAGCTAGGTCCTTTCCATATTACAGCACTAAAAATCCAGCTATTTAAAACTGTCATTTGTCCGTCACAAGGATCCCATATAATTGTGCTGAAAATACTGCCATTTTTGACCTCCATTTCAGTGTGCCAGTGAAGCAATTGACACCAGATTGCTGTTCAAAGTAGTTACCTACAGGCCAGGTATTTAAAACTGTGGTTTGTCCGTCACAGGATCACATATACGTTGTCAGAAAATACTACCATTTCTGGCCTCCATTAAAAATTTGTTTCAGTGTGTCAGTGAAGGAATTGACACCAGTTTGCTGTTCAAAATAGTTACCTACAGGCCAGGTATTTAAAACTGTGGTTTGTCCGTCACACGGATCACATATAAGTTCGCTCCAAATTGAGTCATTTGTTGTGAGCGTGGAAGATATTGTCCTCCATTTAAAATGGGCAAGGCACGTGGCAATGGACGGGGAACTGGACATGATGGGGATGATGTTGCATGCAGAGGCCGAGGCCGTGGGCAAGCTGAAATTGTGCCACAACAAACACCCACATCTTCTCACTCGACTTTCCTGTCCCAATTAATAGGGGACCGCAGAACACCACTATTGAACACAGAGAAGTGTGAAAAGGTTATTGGTTGGATAGCAGATAATGCTTCCAGTCACTTAGCCACCACCCCCACCACCTTGTCTTCCACACAGTCATGTCTCAGTAGCTGAGAGTCTGGACCACATATTCCTCACCCTTAACCTCCTTCCTCCCACCATGCCGAGTGCCCAGAGACAACTGATCCCACACTTGGACATTCCGAAGAGCTGTTCACTTTTCCATTTATAGATTCGGGCCTCTCGTCCGGTCGACTTGAAGCGGGACAAGAGGAGATCGCATATAGCAATTCCCAAATATTTGAGCAGCCACAGTCACACGAAGGCGATGGTGGGAAAGTGTCACAAGAGGAGGACGAAGATGAGACACAATTGCCAGAAAGTCAGGAGGAGGACCAGAGTGCTAAACTGGAATACGAGGTGGTGGATGATATAGTAACTGATCCAACCTAGCAGGAGGACATGCAGAACGAGGAGAGCACAGGGGGAGGCAGGCAGAGCACCCCAACAGGCAGGAAGAAGCATTGTTGTGGCCACAGAAAGAAAGCAGGCAACCATTTCCAGTAACACCAACATGAAGGAAGCCCGTTGCCAGTACAGCTGTTAGGTCTTCCCAAGTCTGGTTGTTTTTTAAAGACTCTGCCGATAACCCCAAAAGACCATTTGCACCACCTGTCAGGCCAGCATCAGCAGGGGTGGCAAAACAATCAGCCTGACCACCACCAGCATGATCAGGAACATTGTCTGCGGGTGGCACCATTGCTTTTTCCGCTGTTGTGCATGCAAGCCAATCCCCTGTCCATGGTGCCTGCGAAGATGCCTCCTGCCCTGCACCTGTTGTTGCACACTCTCAAGTAGCAGTATCAGGAAGCACGTCCTTGTCCCAGAGCAGCATTCAGTTGTCCATACCCCAGTCCTTGGAAAGCAAGTGAAAATACGCAGCCAGCGCCCCACAGGCCACAGTACTAAATTCCCACATTTCACGACTGCTTGAGCTCAAAATGTTGCCTTTTATTCTCATGGAGGTGGAAGCATTCCGCAACCTGATGGCGGCGGCCGTCCCCGGTACCCGGTCCCCAGCCACCACTATTTCTCCCGGTGTGCCGTCCCCACATTACACAAGCACATGTCCCAAAACATTAGCCGTGCCCTCATCAAAGCAGTTACCCGGAGAGTCCACCTAACCAAGGACACGTGGACAAGTGCTTGTGGGCAGGGACGGTACATCTCGCTGACGGCACACTGGGTTAACATAGTGGACGCCGGGAACCAGTCAGACCTTGGGATGGAACACGTCCTCCCGACGCCAAGGATTGCGGGCCCTAGGTCAATTAGGGTTGCCCCCACAGTCTACAGCTCCTGCACCTCATCCTCCTCAGCCTCCTGCTCCTCTTCTGCCTTCATCTCCGAAATGACCACATCAGTCACAAGCTGGAAGCACTGCAGCACTGCCTCGGCGAAGCGGCAACAGGCTGTGCTGAAGCTAATATGCTTAGGTGACAAACCGCACAATGCTGAAGAGTTGTGGACAGCTCTGAAAGAGCAGGCAGATCTGTGGCTCACACCGCTGAACGTACAGCCAGGCATGGTCGTGTGTGACAATGGCCGGAACCTGGTGGCGTCTCTGAGGCGAGGTGAGCTCACACACGTACCATGCCTGGCCCATGTGCTTAACCTCGTGGTTCAGCGGTTTCTTAAATCCTACCCGGAGCTGCCGGATCTGCTTGTTAAAGTACGCCGCCTGTGTGCCAATTTAAAAAGTCAGCTACAGCTTCCGCCGTGCTTGCCGTGCTTCAGCAGCATTTGCAGCTTCCGGCTCACCGACAGGTGTGTGATGTCCCCACGCGTTGGAACTCTACACTGCAGATATTGGGAAGGATTTGTGAGCAGAAGAGGGGAGTTCTTGAGTACCAGCATCAACGAGACCATCGGTATTCAGTTCAGACTCCACACTAAGACCTCAGGAGTGGACATGGATGTCCGACATATGTACCATCCTCCAAAACTTTGAGGACTTCACCAAGATGGTGAGCGGCGATGACGCCATAATTAGCGTCACCATCGCACTTCTCTGTCTTCTGAAACACTCTCTACTCCCAATTAAAGAGGATGCATTGCAGGCAGAGCTTGATGAGATGGAGCAAGGAACCATACAGGATGATTACACACAGCCCAGCCTCATCTCATCCCAACGTGGATTGGGTGACAATGAGGAAGAGGAGAAGGAGGTGGAAGAACAAGAGCTAGTTTCATGCGCTATAGACGGTACAACTTGCACAAATGTCATACCATCTGTTCAGCGTGGATGACCAGAGGACAGAGAGGAGGAGGAGGAGGAGAGCATGGTCAGTCATCCTCTTGGTGAGGACACGGAAGTCTTGCCTGTTAGCAGTCTGACACGCATGGCTGAGTTTATGTAATACTACCTTTCCCATGACCCTCGCGTTCTCAAAATTTTGGGCGACAGTCATTACTGGTTGGTGACACTTCTAGACCCACGCTACAAGGAGAAATTTATATCTCTTATTCCTGAGGCGGACAGGTCTACAAAAATGGGGCAGTACCAGAAGGCCCTTGTTGCGGAACTATTAAAAAAATTCCCATCGGAAAACGCTGGCGGCAGAGGTCACAGTTCATTGGACAGCCAAGGAGTACAGATGAGAGACACACAAATGCAATCCAGCAGAGGCAGGGGAACAATGTCAAAGTTCTGGGACAGTTTTCTCAGACCCTCCCATCTCACAGGCCCTGAGGTGCAAGGTACTCTGACAAGGAGTAGAAATGCTGAGAGAGTACCTTGCCATCCATACGAATGTCCTCCGTGATTCCTCTGTAACTTTTAATTATTGGGTATCCAAGCTGGATACGTGGAATGAACTGGCTCTCTAAGCCTTGGAGGTCCTGGGCTGCCCTGCCGCTAGCGTTTTATCAGAGCGGGTTTTTAGTGCCGCTGGTGGAATTATAACTGATAAGCGCATTTGCCTGTCAACTGAAAATGCTGACAGGCTGACTCTTATAAAAATGAACAAGGGCTGGATTGGGCCAGACTTCTCAACACCACCGAATGATAGCAGCGTAACATAAACTCAAATCCAGTGTCTTTTTTTGGGAGGTCTATTCCCATGCATCTCTTCACACCCACATATCACCAGGGTGACCGTGGTCCGTGTTGCAACACACACATAATTTTTTTAAAGGGTGTTTATGATGCCTGTAAAAAAATGTTTTTATACAGTATTTTCATGTATGCATGGGCATTACAAGTAGAGGAGACCCGCTCCTTTCTAATGGGAACATTTTTTTTTGAGGCCCTCTAAGTCTCTTCCAAGGGGCATTGGAGTGCCTCCCAATTTTTTGCAGCCCTTGCATTCACTGCATAGGCCAACACTATGGGAGACCCTCTGCTTTCTAATGGGAATTTGTCGTTACTGTGGCCCTGCTCTGTGTGTCTTTAAATTCTTAGTGGGGTTTTTCCTAAAATTGGTCAGCCGTTGGACTCACTGCATACACTATAACTGTATAGCAGACTCTCTCCTTTTTAATGTGAATTTGTCATTACTGTGGCCCTGCTCTATGTGTCTTTAAATTCTTAGTGGGGTTTTTCCTAAAACTGGTCAGCCGTTGGACTCACTGCATACCCTATAACTCTATAGTAGACCCTCTCCTTTCTAATGAGAAAATGCAGTACTTGTTAGTGTGGCCTTGTTCTATGTGTCTTTAAATTCATAGTGGGGTTTTTCCTAAAATTGGTCAGCCGTTGAACTCACTGCATACCTTATAACTGTATATCAGACTCTCTCCTTTCTAATGGTAATTTGTCATTACTGTGTCCCTGCTCTGTGTCATTAAATTCTTAGTGGGGTTTTTTCCAAAATTTGGCAGCCCTTGCAGTCACAGTATGGGCATTACCAATATAGGAGACCCGCTCCTTTATAATAGGAACATTTTTTTTTTACTGAGACCCTCTTTTATGTCTCTTCAAAGGGGTCTTGGGTTGCATCCAAATTTTTGGCAGCCCTTGCAGTCACTGCATGCGCAATAACAGTATAGGAGACCCACTTGTTAATAATGGGAACAGCAAAGCATAGCCCGCTGATGGCTCTCTAACAATAGCGAGGGCTGTCTTCTGGACTTTTAAGAATAGTAAGGGCCGTCTTTTGTCCCTATAAAAATAGGCTTTATGACTTTCAAAGTCCCTCCATCATAAATGAAACAGGATGTGTCTGATGATGTGTCACACACCACATTGCCAGATAAGGTTGTAAAACATTAAAATGACATTTCCCTGTGAATGCATTTGTCTTAAAAAATAAAGTGAAAAAACCCAAAACATTAAAATCTTTCTTTAGCATAAAAAACAGCGTCGCCAATTTAACCTCAATGTAATCACATTGTTCAGCTCCTGCACCTCCTCTTCCATCTCCAAAATGACCACATCAGTCACAAGCTGACAGCACAGCAGCACTGCCTTGGCCAAGCGGCAACAGGCTGTTCTGAAGATAACAAACTTAATGCTTAGGTGAGAAACCGCCCAGCGCTGCAGAGTTGTTGAAAGCTGTAACACAGCAGCCTGATCTGTGGCTCTCACCGCTGAACATATAGCCAGGCAGGGTCGTGTGTGACAATGTGCGGAACCTGGTGATGGAGAAATGACAGCTAGAGTAGATACGGTTTCCCTCTATGCCAGTCCTTTCACCGAGCTAAAGAACATGGCTGTGGTGAAATACAACTCCCACTGAGAAGCTGTTTCAGATTGAAAAACATTGTGCCAACCAGAGGATTTGATTCTAAGGGCTCACCTTTCTCCCCCACTCATTGCAGCTGCAAAGTTAGCGCTATCATGAAATCTTCTGAGATAGAAGCCCGTCCAACCCTGCCGAAAAGCAGTCCTGGCTAAGAAAAGTGTGTGGGAAGGTTACCGGATACTCTATGGCTGCTTTTTTACTGAGGAGGAAACACACACAAACACGGGGAGAATATTCAAAGTCCTTGCACATGATGTATTTGCTGGGATTTGAACCCAGGAACCCAGCGCTGCAAGGGTTCAGTGCTAACCACTGATCCAGTGTGCTGCCGTTCACCCTCTAATATCTAACAGGCTGGAGAAACTTGCACCTACTGCCACTCTATCTTCACCTCCTTTGTGAGAAACTAATGTATTTGGGCAGCCACTAAGTTTACCAAATAAAATTCCTGAGAAGGAAATTGGGGATGGCTTCGCTACAAGTAATGGGGGCAGTGCTAATACCATGGCGTCGTACCATAGTTTACTGTAAATATTCCAGTCTGTTAGGAGGCAAGCAAATTCCCACAGAAAAGTACCAGCAGTAATGTTCATTGACCCGCGCTTGTAGAAGGCAGAGAAAACACCGGGAGAAATAGTGACGGCTGGGGACTGAGCATGAACACGAGGCATGAGGCATGAGGTTGTGAAAAGCTTCGGCCTCCACGAGCCTAAAATGCCACATTTCAAGTGCAAGCAGCTGCCCAGAAATCTGGCAGTTTAGTATTGCGGCCTGTGAGTGAGTGGTTGGCTGGCTGCATACTTGCGCTCGAATTCCAAGTAACAGAAAACTAAGCAGATTTTGGTCTCTATCATCATCATGGCCTCACCTTGGCACTGTGAACTCTCCTGAAGGAGAAGTCAGGGCACACTGGAGGAGTCTCCTGTTTTCTGGTGGGTTCATCCATCCCTGCCGAGAAGCAGCCTGGCCAAGAAAGTGTGGGGGAAAGTTCCCGGACACTCTATGGCAGCTTTTTTAATGTGGATCGGACGTGCTTATGCATGTTATTTCTCAAACCGCATTGCATATCAGGCCATTGCCCAACTCTGTAGTCATGAAATTAAATGCGCAAAGAAAGATGTTTGTGTGTCAAAGCACCGCCGACAAGTGTGAGTTGATGTTGGACGGGCTGCCATTGCTTCTGCAACAAGCTTCATTAGAGGACTTCCTGTGACACCAAGAGTAGATACGGTTTCCCTCTGTGCCAGTCCTTTCACCGAGCTAAATACAACTCTCAGCAAAAAAAGCTGTGTACTGGCTCCATACCGTCCCTGGCCACATTCACCTGTCCACGTGTTTGTGGTTAGGCGGTCCTTCCCAGTAAGTTCACTGGGGAGGACACGGGTAATGTTGTGGGACTCGTGCTTGTGGAAGGCGGAGATGATACCAGGAGAAATAGTGGCGGCTGGGAACCGAGTATGGACTCCCGACTGCCGCCGGCATGAGGTATTGAAAAGTTTCCGCCTGCACGAGCCTAAAAGGCCACATTTCAAGTGAAAGCAGCTTTAGAGGACTTCCTGGGAGAAATGACACCGAGAGTAGATACGGTTTCCCTCTATGCCAGTCCTTTCAACGAGCTAAATACAACTCTCAGCAAAAAATGCTGTGTACTGGCTCCATACCGTCCCTGGCCACATTCACCTGTCCACGTGTTTGTGGTTAGGCGGTCCTTCCCAGTAAGTGCACTGGGGAGGGCAAGAGTAATGTTGTGGGACTCGTGCTTGTGGAAGGCGGAGACGATACCGAGAGAAATAGTGCTGGCTGGGGATCGAATATGGACCCCAGGCCACCGCCAGCATGACGTTATGAAAAGCTTCCTCCTCCATGAGCCTAAAAGGCCCCATTTCAAGTGCAAGCAGCTGTCAAAAATTTGGCAGTATAGTATTGCAGCCTATGGGTGGGTGGGTGGCTGGCTGCATACTTGCGCTTGCATTCTAAGCAATGGGGTAGGGACAACTGAACGCTGCACTGGGACAAGGACATGGACAGTGATTGTTGCAAGTCTGCAACGACAGGTACATGGTGGGAGGCATCTTCGCATGCGCCAAGGATCACTTATGATGGGCACACTTTTAGGCAGTGACCTGGGAGTCAGAAATGCTTCCAGAAGTCTTCCCCATGCTATTCCCATGTCTTTTCAGCACTGTATGCATATGTCTGATGATATCTCACCCACCACATGGCCAGATAAGGTTATAAAATGTTAAAATGACATTTCCCAGTGAATGCATTTGTCTTGGTTGAAAGCAATGCAAAAGTGCAAAAACGTATCAAAAACGCTATGTGTGAACATTGCCCATGGTGTGGAGGACTATTTTTGATTTTGGTTATTTAATTTGCCTTATATACAAGTCATTACCCTGGAAAGGATGTTACTTAACATATTTCTCAGGAAAATCCATTTTAGTTTTTGTATGTTTTAGTGTGAGTCGGTAAAAGTGGCGTAATACCTCTGACAACATTGTTGACAGCAGTGACCTGGGAGTCAGAAATGCTTCTAGGGGTCTTCCCCATGCTGTTCCCATGTCATTTCAGCACTGTTTTCGTTGATTTGGGCAATTGTTAGGCCCTCTGCTGACTGCCGGGGGGAACAACCTGAAAAATACTTGAGTTTCCCATAGACTTACATTGGGCTCGTTGCTTGGGTCGAGCACCTGAGTATTCCAATTTGCTCGACCCGAGCAATGATTACCTGAGCATTTTAGTGCTTGCTCATCACTAGTGGTGGCATATGCTTGAGCAAATCGAGTGAAATGGTCTATCACCACCAAGATGTATTCGTAACCACCCTTGCACTTTTCGAGATGTAGAAAGTCTATTGAGACCATTTCAAATGGATGCGTAGTTTGGATGTTGCCCATAGGTGCCTGGGTTGATGTGTTGGGACGTTTATATTTCAGACACCCACACTCCCTGGTCACGTACCTCTCAATATCTGTTTGCATGTACGGCCAGAAGAAACGTCCACGGATCAAGTTGGTTGTCCTTTCCACTCCCAGATGTCCCATGTTTTCATGGAGTTCTTTGAAGACAAACATACGAAATACTCTGGGTAGTACGAACTGTCAGTTTTGTCCTCCTTTACGATACAGGATACCGTCTTTACTTAGGTAGAGCTTCGTCCATTCTTTAATTAAAACAGATACTGCTGGTGACTCATTGTCTCTCTCTCGTTTACTTGGAAACCGATTTTGGTCCACATAAAGTAATATTCTACCAATTATCTGATCTTCCCGTTGTGCTCTATTGATTTTCCCTTTTGGTAGTTGTTGAATAGACCGGGGGTGATCTTGTTCTCTTGCTTTTATGGTGGTTTCCACCATCAACGGACACCACAATGATGTGTCTTCCTCCTTAAGCTTGAACTGCTTGGGTAGTGCTCTCAATTGCTTCCAGACTGACTTCCTCCGAGCATTCTTGCATGAACTCCTCAAGCTCTAGTGGCATTCTTGACAATCCATCAGCATCTGCATTGTATTTTCCTGGCCTGTACTTGATGCTGAAATTGAAGTCAGGTAGTTCAACGACCCATCACTGACCCGTAGCATTCAGTGTGGCTGTAGTGAGGACATAGGTCAAAGGGTTGTTGTCAGTGAATATCTCAAACTCTTTGCTGTAGTTGAGATAATCTCTAAATCGTTCACAGATAGCCCATTTCAATGTCAGGAACTCCAATTTTCCGGAATGTAGATGGTAATTCTTCTCGGCATCTGTCAATGTTCTAGAACCGTAACCGATGACTCTCAATTTTCCATCTTGATGCTGATACAGGGCAGCTCTCTGTCCAACTTGAGCAGTGACACAATGAAGAACAAATGGTAAATTGAAATCAGGATATCCCAAGATGGGTGGTTTTACCAGGCAGTCTACTAGTTCTTCCAATACCTCCTGGTGGTCTGCTGTCCAGAGAATGGGCTGTTGGGACGAAACGGCATTGTTTCTTTTAAGCCCGGTCCTACTCGCCTTCTTCTTTTTCTCCGTAGGTGTTGTCGTCTCTGTCGTTCCCCCCAAGAGGAGGTATAGTGGGGCGGTAATCCTGGAGAAGTTCCGAATGTTTGTATGATAGTAGGAGAGGAATCCTAAAATCTGCCTCAACTCCCTGACGGTAGAGGACCGCTTGTCTTTTAAGGCCAGTACCGGAGCGATTTCTGCTGGGTCCACGGTATATCCTTCTTCGGACACAATTTTTCTTAGAAATTGGACTTGCCTTATGAACAGTTTACACTTTTTTGGGGTCAACTTAACTCCTTGTTGTTGATACCGCTGTAATACGGTCCTCACGTGTTCAACATGCTCCCGGAAGGTTTTGCTGTGTACCACATTGTCATCCAAGTACAGCTGACAGATATCGTCCCTCAATCCTTCTAAACACGTCTCCATACTGCTCTGGAATTCTGCTGGATAGCTTTCACCACCCCCTCAACGATCTCATCTGGCTGGTAGCCTTTCTATAAGCCTGCATCCATCTGGTGCAACAAGTTCATATAAGACAGTCTCTCTTTCTGTTCACACTCTCCAATCTGTCCCAGGATCTTGAATTCTTTCCTTATGGTGATTTGTGGTGTTAGAGAGGACTGTCTCCCTGATTTATCTAAATCGAGCAGGTTAAGGGTCCTGTCTAAGTCTGTCACCTGTTCAGAGGTTTGGTCGATTCCTGCAGTTCTGTTGTTAGGGCTTTGAATTGTTCTTTCAATTCCTGTAGTTCAGTTTGTGGACAGAGATTCCCGCTTTTGGTAATTGGTGCCGCCCCTCCATCCTCCAACTTCAACCTGGTTAGAAATTGTGTTAGTTCTTGAAGGAATGTCCCCATGACGTCTTCAGCTTCTTTCTCCCCCATCTCATCCAATTTTGCATTAATGACAGCTAACAGTTTTCTGTGGCTATGTGCTTTAGAAATCTGTTCTTCTGACATCTTTATATGTTCTGCTACTGTTCTCAATTCTTCGCAGGTTAACTGAAGAAGCAGCTCACTAATTCTGTTCATTTGTATTTCCACATCCATTGCTGCTAGTGAGTCTTCTTTAAGGCTGGTCCCCTTTAACTGGTGTAGCAGAGTTGAGTTGAGTTGCTGTGCTGCTGTGTTTTTCCAGACACTTTTGCTCTTCTCCCTCTACACGCTAATTCCCACTCAGGACTCCCCGTATCGGCCACCAATGTTATACGCACACCACTAGGTTCAGATAGGTTCGAGACAGGTTACATGAATTCTTTGGAATCCTGGGGGAACTGTTACTCAGGCCGACCATAGACCATGTGCTGCAGCTTCTCTCTGTCACACAGGGGTATTGACCCTCAGGCACAGACTTGTAGATAGTTTCAATTGCTGACCAGACACACTTGATAAGAGTCCTCAAACGGTAGAACAGTAGCATTTAATAAGAAGACGCACAGCCAGTGCAAGTTAAGTCTTATGAGCAACAGGCTCCAGTGACAAACAGTACAGTTTCCTTAGTAGCACAGCAGTTCACAGTTTTCACAGTTGTACAGGACAGCACAATTCTAATGCAAAGGCACATTAATGAACACAGAATTCTTTACAGCACAGTGATATGGGGGAGGGGGGAGGTTTTGCTGAGGGAGATAATCCCTGTGACACCATTTCTTCCAGTCCTTATCTTTCATCTTGACAATACTCTGCACTACTAGTTCAGGAACTCTACCTGACCTTTGCTTAGCTTCATTCCTGACTTGAATCATTTTCACTTGCAGGGGCACTTCTATCAGATGCAGAACACACACATACCACCTTCCTCTTCGGCTCCAGCCAGACAGTAAACAACTTTCTCTCAATCCCCCTGGGGCTCTGCTAAAACACTCCCCTTCTCCTGTGACTGTGTTAACCCCTCTAGGTGCTGGATGCTTCAGGAGCACAACACTTCTTGTCTCATGTGCTTGTGTTACTTCTAATAGTTGCTTAATGCTTTTAAAGGAACACCAGCATGTCTGCATGTCACATGAGCTCAAGCCATTCTTCCATTTTTGAAGACCAAAATGCAAAAGGGTCAAATCCCCCCTGATGGCGTTGATATTGAGCTCGAGATACTCCTGCACCACCCTTTCCAGCTGTTCTCTACATTTCAGACTTGTACTCTGGTCTGCTGGTGCACAGAATGTTCTAAATAATGTGTGAAACAACTCACATAAATTGCTTTTACCACTTATACTGCTGCTGCTTCTAAGACATGATAAGTACACGTACAGGGAAGAGAATATTATACAATGTACCTAATGATGCAGGTAAGTATGGTGCAGACAAGAAAAGTCGCAAAAACCTTGCTGGCTGCCAAATCCATTAACAATCCATAGTGGTGAATTTATATACAAACAAATATTGAGCTGTCATAAAAGGTGGAATAGCTGAAAAAATCATATATATATATATTTACAATGCAGACCAAAAGTTTGGACACACCTTCTCATTTAAAGATTTTTCTGTATTTTCATGACTTTGAAAATTGTACATTCACACTGAAGGTATCAAAACTATGAATTAACACATGTGGAATTATATACTTAACAAAAAAGTGTGAAACAACTGAAAATATGTCTTATATTCTAGGTTCTTCAAAGTAGCCACCTTTTGCTTTGATGACTGCTTAGCATACTCTTGGCATTCTCTTGATGAGCTTCAAGAGGTAGTCACCGGAAATGGTTTTCACTTCACAGGTGTACCCTGTCAGGTTTAATAAGTGGGATTTCTTGCCTTATAAATGAGGTTGGGATCATCAGTTGTGTTGTGCAGAAGTCAGGTGGATACACAGCTGATAGTCCTACTGAATAGACTGTTAGAATTTGTATTATGGCAAGAAAAAAGCAGCTAAGTAAGAAAAACGAGTGGCCATCATTACTTTAAGAAATGAAGGTCAGTCAGTGCGAAAAATTGGGAAAACTTTGAAAGTGTCTCCAAGTGCAGTTTGCAAAAATCATCAAACGCTACAAAGAAACTGGCTCACATGAGGACCGCCCCAGAAAAGGAAGGCCAAGGGTCACCTCTGCTTCTGAGGATAAGTTTATCCGAGTCACCAGCCTCAGAAATTGCAGGTTAACAGCAGCTCAGATTAGAGACCAGGTCAATGCCACACAGAGTTCTTGCAGCAGACACATCTCTTCAACAACTGTTAAAAGGAGACTTTGTGCAGCAGGCCTTCATGGTAAAATAGCTGCTCCGAAACCACTGTTAAGGACAGGCAACAAGCAGAAGAGACTTGTTTGGGCTGAAGATCACAAGGAATGGACATTAAACCAGTGGAAATCTGTACTTTGGTCTGATGAGTCCAATTTTGAGATCTTTGGTTCCTACCACCGTGTCTTTGTGCGACGCAGAAAAGGTGAACAGAAGGAGTCTACATGCCTGGTTCCCACCGTGAAGCATGGAGGAGGAGGTGTGATGGTGTGGGGGTGCTTTGCTGGTGACACTCTTGGGGATTTATTCAAAATTGAAGGCATACTGAACAAGCATGGCTACCACAGCATCTTGCAGCGGCATGCTATTCCATCCGGTTTGCGTTTAGTTGGACCATCATTTATTTTTTAACAGGACAATGACCTCAAGCACACCTCCAGGCTATGTAAGGGCTATTTGACCAAGACGGATATTGATGTGGTGCTATGCCAGATGACCTGACCTCCACAGTCACCAGACCTGAACCAAATCGAGATGGTTTGGGGTGAGCTGGACCGCAGAGTGAAGGCAAAAGGGCCAACAAGTGCTAAGCATCTCTGGGAACTCCTTCAAGATTGTTGGAAGACCACTTCCGGTAACTACCACTTGAAGCTCATCAAGAGAAAGCCAAGAGTGTGCAAAGCAGTCATCAAAGCAAAATGTGGCTACTTTGAAGAACCTAGAATATAAGACATATTTTCAGCTGTTACTCATTTTTTTGTTAAGTATATAATTCTGCATGTGTTAATTCAGAGTTTTGATGCCTTCAGTGTGAATGTACAATTTTCATAGTCATGAAAATACAGAAAAATCTTTAAATGAGAAGGTGTGTCCAAACTTTTGGTCTGTACTTTATATTTATATACAGTTAGGTCCATATATATTTGGACAGAGACAACATTTTTCTAATTTTGGTTCTAGACATTACCGCAATGAATTTTAAACCAAACAATTCAGATGCATTTGAAGTTCAGACTTTCAGCTTTCATTTGAGGGTATCCACATTAAAATTGGATGAAGGGTTTAGTAGTTTCAGCTCCTTAACATGTGCCACCCTGTTTTTAAAGGGACCAAAAGTAATTGGACAATTGACTCCAAGGCTATTTCATGGACAAGTGTGGGCAATCCCTTCGTTATGTCATTCTCAATTAAGCAGATAAAAGGCCTGGAGTTGATTTGAGGTGTGGTGCTTGCATTTGGAAGGTTTTGCTGTGAAGTAAACATGCGGTCAAAGGAGCTCTCCATGCAGGTGCATCCTTAAGCTGCAAAAACAGAAAAAACCCATCCGAGAAATTGCTACAATATTAGGAGTGGCAAAATCTACAGTTTGGTACATCCTGAGAAAGAAAGAAAGCACTGGTGAACTCATCAATGCAAAAAGACCTGGGCGACCACGGAAGACAACAGTGGTGCATGATCGCAGAATAATCTCCATGGTGAAGAGAAACCCCTTCACAACAGCCAACCAAGTGAACAACACTCTCGAGGAGGTAGGCGTATCAATATCCAAATCTACCATAAAGAGAAGACTTCATGAAAATAAATACAGAGGGTTCACTGCACAGTGCAAGCCACTCATAAGCATCAAGAATTAAAAGGCTAGACTGGACTTTGCTAAAAAACATCTAAAAAAGCAAGCACAATTCTGGAAGAACATTCTTTGGACAGATGAAACCAAGATCAACCTCTACTAGAATGATGGAAAGAGAAAAGTATGGCAAAGGCGTGGTACAGCTCATGATCCAAAGCATACCACATCATCTGTAAAACACGGCGGAGGCAGTGTGATTGCTTGGGCATGCGTGGCTGCCAGTGGCACTGGGTCACTAGTGTTTATTGATGATGTGACACAGGACAGAAGCAGCCGAATGAATTCTGATGTATTCAGAGCCATACTGTGTGCTCAAATCCAGCCAAATGCAGCCAAACTGATTGGTCGTCGTTTCATACTACAGATGGACAATGACCTAAAACATAAAGCCAAAGAAATCCAGGAGTTTATTAAAGCAAAGAAGTGGAATATTCTTGAATGGCCAAGTCAGTCACCTGATCTCAACCCAATTGAGCATGTATTTCACTTTTTAAAGACTAAACTTCAGACAGAAAGGCCCACAATCAAAGAACAACTGAAAACCACCACAGTAAAGGCCTGGCAGAGCATCAAAAAGGAGGAAACACAGCACCTGGTGATGTCCATGAGTTCACGACTTCAGGCAGTCATTGCCAACAAAGGGTTTTCAACCAAGTACTAGAAATGAACATTTTATTTACATTTATTTAATCTGTCCAATTACTTTTGGTCCCTTTAAAAACAGGGTGGCACATGTTAAGGAGCTGAAACTGATAAAACCTTCATCCAATTTTAATGTGGATACCCTCAAATGAAAGCTGAAAGTCTGATCTTCAACTGCATCTGAATTGTTTTGTTTAAAATTCATTGTGGTAATGTCTAGAACCAAAATTAGAAAAATGTTGTCTCTGTCCAAATATATATGGACCTAACTGTATATATATACATATACATACACAATAGAGAAATCAAACAGCTATGATAGGCCAATGCACTCAATTGCTAAAGAAACTTATCCAAGTGAGTGAAAACTGCTGATAGAGAGCATCCCCAAGGAAATATGTATATTGAATATGTCAACCATCTACAGTTGTTCTCCAAAGTTTACATACCCCGGCAGAATTTTTCCTTTCTTGGCCTTGTTTCAGAGAATATGAATGATAACAAAAAAATTTTTCTCCCCTCATGGATATTGGTTGGGTGAAGCCATTTATTGTCAAAGTACTGTGTTTTCTCTTTTTAAATCTTAATGACAACCAAAAACATCCAAATGACCCTGATCAAAAGTTCACATAGCCTGGTGATTTTGGTCTGATAACATGCACAGAATATGACACAAATGAGTTTGAATGGCAACTAAAGGTAACATTCTCATCTGTGACCTGTTTGCTTGTAATCAGTGTGTGTGTATAAAAGATGAGTGAGTTTCTGGGATCCAAACAGACTCTTGCATCTTTCATCAAGCCACTGACGTTTCTGGATTGTGAACATCAAATAGTATGCAGCACTCTTGTTATATGTGATTGGTGGTGCACAAGTAGGGTATCCAGCCCAGTAGTAATATAAAAGAACAACTTGTCGCTGTTGTATTGCACTGCGCAATGCACCAGCAACGCAGGTTGCAATCGCCAGCACTACTTTTTTCTGGGGGTTCCACTTCAAGAGCATTCAGTTCTGATGAAGGTCTACCATGAGACCGAAAACATTCAACTGATTTATTTGTGAATGCTTCAATAAAAAATGGAACTTTATTCTCATTTTGAGTGCCAAGTTCTTCTTTTATATGTTTCTGGATTGTGAGTCATGGGGAAAGCAAAAGTATTGTAAGCGAATCTACGGGAAAAGATAGTTGAACTGTATAACACAGGAAAGGGATACAAAAAAATATCCAAGGGATTGATAATGCCAGTCAGCAGCATTTAAACTGTGATTAGCAAATGGAAAATCAGGGGCTCTGTAAAAACAAAACCACGGTCAGGTAGACCAACAAAAATTTTGGCCTCAACTGCCAGGAAAATTGTTCAGGATGCAAAGAAAAACCCACAAATAACATCAGTTTAAATTCAGGACTCACTGAAAATTAGCGGTGTGGCTGTTTCAAGATGCACAATAAGGAGGCACTTGAAGAAAAATGGGCTGCATGGTCGAGTTGCCAGAAAAAGGCCATTACTGCGCAAATGCCACAAAGTATCTCGCCGGCAATACGCCAAAGGCACAGGAAACTTGGTAAAAGTTGAAGGAAAGATGAATGCAGCATGTTATCAGCAAATACTGGAGGCAAATTAACACTCATCAGCCCGGAAGCTGCGCATGGACCGTACTTGGACGTTCCAACCTGACAACGATCGAAAACACAAGGCCAAGTTGACCTGTCATTGGCTACAGCAGAACAAAGTGAAGGTTCTGGAGTGGCCATCTCAGTCTCCTGACCTCAATATCATTGAGCCACTCTGGGGAGATCTCAACGCGCAGTTCATGCTAGACAGCCCAGGAATTTACAGGAACTGGAGGCTTTTTGCCAAGAAGAATGGGTAGCTTTACCATGTGAGAAAATAAAGAACCTCATTCACAGGTACCACAAAAGACTTCATGCTGTCATTGATGTTAGAGGGGGCAATACATGGTATTAAGAACTGGGGTATGTGAACTTTCGATCAGGGTCATTTGGATGTTTTTGGTTGTCATTAAGATTTAAAAAGAGAAAACACAGTAGTTTGACAATAAATAGCCTTACCCAACCAATAACCATGAGTGGAGAAAAACATTTTTTGTTATTATTCATATTCTCTGAAACAAGGCCATGAAAGGAAAAAGTCTTCCGGGGTATGTAAACTTTTGAGCACAACTGTATGCACTTGAGTATATGCTTTAGATAGAATAGGTTGGGGAGAGATCAGGCTATTAGAGGTGTAGATCAAAAGACTTGGAAACAAAGAAAAAAATGAAGAATGAAAAAAGGTCATGGCCGGTAGTTGGCACCATGAGGATCATTAAAATATTTGATGGTAGACTAAATTCATGGCCCTACACAATAATGTACAAGAATATGGTCATGTGTTTGTATAAAAAATTATTTACACTAAAAAAGGTGGAAGGAAGAAAACAAATTTATATTGATAACTTGTTAAAACAGGGTGAACCGAAATTGTGGCAATAGTATACCAGTATATACACATATGACATATAAAATCAAATCAAAATCATTTTACATTTGTGACAATACATAGATATAGATGTGTATAACTGAGCCAAAAAGACTCTTGATAAAGTCCAAGTGAGGTCTGGAATAGTGTTGAGCCACCCCCGTAGTGTTCGAGTTCGGTTCGGTTCGTCGAACACCCGTGTGTTCGCCGAACTGTTCGTCGAACTGTTCGTCGAACACCTTCGAACACCGTTAAAACCAATGGCAGGCAAACAAAAACACATAGAAACACATAGAAAACACCTTCAAAGGTGTCCAAAAGCTGACAAACTGCTCAGAAGACATAACTAACACATGGAAAAGTGACAAGTACATATAGTCATGAGAAAATAAAAGAGGTGGAGGAGTAAAAGGAGGGGGAGACACAGATATAGGCATGTCATGCCCTTCTAAAATCCAAAAAGTGAGAACCCGACACGGCCAGTCCGTTCCTGCCCGTGCCACCTCCGTGTCGCCGGGTTTGTGCCAGAGCCGCGGTGGACCCTGACGGCCAGCCCCCCTCTCCTAATACTGGTGCCTGTCCGCTGGTGGGTCGAGCCCCCCACGGTGGGGGGGGAGTAACATCTGCAGAAGAAAGACCATCTTCCAGCCAAACTAACATGTCGACTTCTTTTCGTGGACAATGTGATACGATCCCTTTGTTACGGACACGCCCATCGCTACAAATTCCAGATGAGGCACAAAAACAGCAGGTGCTTCAGTGGATATCAAGTGCTCCTTCAAGTGGGCTCTCCTCCACCTCAACTTCAACATCACAAATACTCCAGTCCTCAGAGGTGTCACCCCAATCGCACTTGCTTCCTCACAGCTCCCAAGTCTCCAGCTGCCCGTCTGAGTATGGGGTAACACAGATGGTTGAGTCTGCACAGCTGTTTACTCATACTATAGCCTGGGAAACGGAGGTCTGCTCCAGAGCTTCTGTTAATCCAGACGAGGAAATGATCTGCACTGATGCCCAGAATCTTTATAAGTCGGATCCAGGACCAGATGAAGAAGGTTCTGAGCATAATGTAGACCCTCGTTCCCAAACTGTAACTCCTGTTGGTGGAGACAATGATGAAGACGATGATGAGACTCAAATACCTGATTGGAGCGACAACTTGACTTTTCGGTCAGGGCAGGAAGAGGTTGGCTTTGAGGACGACGGGTGTGATAACACACAGGGTGATGGTGACAAGTTTGGAGATCCCACTTACTGTCAACCCATAGTCAGCCAGTCGATGAGGTCACCCGGGCCTTTGCCTGGCCTTTGGGATGTCGCGGTGGTCGGCTCCCTGGCCCGTACCCTGGGGTCACTCTTTAAAAGGGTGGATAATTGTTAATTTTATAAGAGTTTGTGACACCACCTGTGGTATCTGGTGAGAAGCACCAGCGCTGCAGCAGTCCACTGAGGCCCGTGATAAGGCAGCTCGATGGTATAGCTACCCACAGGTGGAGCTAGGTCTCAGGGCAGCGTATGCAGGGGGAATGCAGGACAGGCGAGACCCAGCTGGGTCAGAGCAAGAACGGAAACGGACACGGTAGTCACTTCAGTGCCTTTTACTGGAGGAAATTCAGGCACATCCTGGAGCACTGTAGGGTGAAGGGTGCATATCAGGATCCTCCCCAATGAGCGGGTGTAGGGCCTCCTGTTTCTTGCCTCTGCGCAGTAAGTTTCTGACCTGCCTGGAGCTAGGCCTAACTTTGTCTCTGTCCTGCGCTGGCTGACCTTGTGGTAGGGCCTTCTCTTGAAGTTCACACTCCCAGTATGCGGGGCCTAAGCGTCTCCTGGCTCTGTTACGTATCCTTAGCGATCCTGGGACTTGTAGTTCTCCAGGGATTCCGGTTATGCCTTACTGGGTCATAGAGATCCCGGCAAGCTCGGATCCGGTGTCCGGTAAATGCTTCGGGGTGAGCTGGTTAAGCTCCTCTGCCCCTTATGTACTAACTCGCCACTCGCCTTCGGCCTACTCGGGCCCACAATAGGCTATACACACTAACGGCAGCTTGCCGCGCTTCACCGATCTTATGACGCCGGCACACCTTAAGCTCTATCTGGGCTCCCTGAATCTAGCTAGCAGGAGCCTCGTGCGCCACTGCTGAACTATTAACTGAGTTCTCTAGACTAGACTGAGCTCCACTGCAGACTGACCTCTCTTAGGCTTCTCTACTGCAGGAACTCTTCAGAGGAACTGAACTGCCTAGCTCCACCTTCCCTATTTATATCCCTAACGGGCTCCCTCTGCTGGTCTGAGGTGGAAGGTGGAGATGTGTGAATGTTTATGGGGGCCTCTTGTGGAGGATTCCATCAATACACTCTTCTAGGATCTGTGATACCAAGCGCAGCGGGGCGTCACAGATGCTATTGACGACGAGGTTAGGTTGCGCCTTCCTGGACAGAGACGGAGTACTGGAAGCACGTCAACAACTGCATCCTCAACCACAACTCCGCCTCTGACCACAAGTCGTAGTGGCTCTTCAGGTCGCATGGGCTCTAAGCCTTGCATAGCCTGGGCATTTATTCAGATCGATAAGGATGACCCAACTCGTGTTATCTGTAATATTCGTCACCAAAAGCTAAGTAGAGGCCAAAAAATCCATAGTTTGAGTACTTCATGCATGTACCGTCACATGGATATGAAGCATAAGTTGCAGTGGGAAGCTCACTGTGCTACAATGCGGCCTAGCAGGCTGGGCCAACCACCGTCTGCCCCATCTTGTGCATCCGCGGCCTCTTCATCCTCTGTGACTGGGGGGACAGCAGTCACACATGTTTTTGGACGCAGACCTGCCACCTCTTTACCTGCAACAGCCAGTGTGAATGGCAGGTCGTCAGTTCATTGGGAAGTGGAAACACCTGCTGGTGTTGAGAGCTCTCTGACATCAAGAGCACCACCTTTGGATCAAGGCAACCTAACATGTCCGCCTGCATCTTCCTCACAGACCGGCAGTTTGCCAGGGACACCCTACTCAACCCCGTCAAAGCACAACAGCCAGCCCTCGGTCCCTCAGATGTGGACAAGTAAAAGACCATTTCCTCCTAGCCATGAGAAAGCTAAGAGGTTGAATTTCACCATCTGCAAGCTGTTGGCTACAGAAATGCTGCCTTTCCGCCTGGAGGACACAGTGGATTTTTGAGACCTTATGTCCGTCGCAGTGCCCCAGTACCAGATGCCCAGTCGGCACTACTTCTCAAAGAAAGGTGTGCCTGCGCTCCACCAGCATGTCGCACACAACATCACCGCTTCTTTGAGAAACTCTGTGTGTGACAGGGTGCATTTCACCACAGACACTTGGACGAGTAGGCATGGACAGGGGCGTTACATGTCGCTGATAGGGCACTGGTTAACTATGGTGACAGCAGGACAAGGGGCTGCTGTCCAAGTCTTGCCGTCCCCGCGAGTTGTACGTCAATCCTCTTTATCTAGAAGTTCCTCCACTGCTTCTGCCTCCTCAACCTCCTCTCGGTCCTCCACCTGCACCCAAAGCCTGTCTGGTAATGCCACCTGCTTTCTAACTGCGCACCTCCTTACTATGCTGGCAGCAGGGCTCAACGGCATCAGTGTTTACTTTGAAATGTCTGGGAAATGTGAGTCACACAGCTGAGAACTTGTGGTCAGCTCTGGAGACCCAGTTTCATGAATGGTTGTCTCCACTGGACCTGCAACCAGGGAAGGCCGTGTGCGACAATGCTGCAAACCTGGGTGCGGCCCTTCGCCGGGGCAATGTTACACACGTGCCTTGTATGGCTCACGTGTTGAACCTGGTTGTCCATAAATTTTTAGCCCACTATCCCGGACTAGATGGCCTTCTGCAGAGGGCACGGTCGCTGTGTGCTCACTTCCGCCGTTCGCATCCCGCAGCTCAACGACTTACATCTCTACAGAAGTCGTTGGGCCTGCCAGTTCACCGGCTGAAATGTGATGTGCCGACACGGTGGAATTCAACTCTGCACATGTTGCAGCGACTGTGGCAGCACCGACAAGCCCTGGTGCATTAGTTTCTGACGTATAGCCTGGGCCAACGAGATCCAGAGGTGGGGCAAATCACACAGCAGGAGTGGTCTCAGATCAGGGACCTATGAAGTTGACGCGCCCCCTGGGCCGTGGGGTACCCTGAGCCGGGCCGGTAGACGCTGGGGGTTGTAGTCACTGTGGCGGTGACCCGGTCCGTGACCCAGGGCGGTCAATCCAACGGTAATTTGTATATATGGATTTTATAATGTCCGACTACGCCACCTGTGGAGTGCGGCCAAAGGGGCCACCGCTGCGGAACAGTCCTCTGAAGCTGGTGGTTTTGCTGCAATGGTATTATTACTCACCACAGGAAGAGTGTAGCTTCAGGGCAGTGTGGGTGGATGATGGTGGTTGTAGTGCAGGGAGTCAGTAAAGAACACAGAGTCCGTGTGATGCAGTCCCAAGATCTTTACTCACAGTTGTTGCAGTCCAGATTACAGGTACCAGAGCTATCTCACCCGTCGTGCTGTGCGAACTCAGTGAGGGGCTCAGTCCACCCCCAGATAGCTCCGGAGTAGTTAGCAGGACCCCCTTCTGTGTGTCCTTTCTCTGGCCTTCTCCCTGCATCTCACACCCAGTGACACTTCTATCCGGTATCCTCGGGCCTTGGCGGGCGACTTGTGTTCTGTCCCCTGGGTCCTATGTGGCTACCTTCTTAGTGAGACTGGTGTGGACTTTTGCCTGCAGTACATGAAATGCTGCAGCCTCCGGTTTCTAGTTGAGCCTTGCTGTTTCTCCTCTAGTTGAGGGACCGGTTCCCCTTATCTGGCCTGACCCCTCTACCTCCTGGTAGCAGCGGGAGTACAGGTGGCCTTCTGCACGGCCCATAGCCCTAGGGTCCCTTCGGTTCCTGGAGCCTTCCTGCTCCCACTCCTCTCTTCTCTCCTTCAGTCCTGGGCCTCTCAGGCTAGGCCCGCCTCCGGAGCAGAGCTCATGCCGAGCCTCTGCTCCTGTCACTTTTCCTCCTCTGACTGGCTTGCTCTTTCTAAGATGGCTTCCTATTTATACTCTCCCTGTCATGTGCTCCCCTAAGCTGCTCCCCTAAGCACCCACTACATAGGATCCTCCCACCAGCTAGGGACCTGGGACTGTGCTCTCCCTTAGGAGCAATCTCGCCCTAACCCCACTGCGGGTATGTGTTGGATGCAGGTGTTAGGGTCCCGAGCCATACGCCTTCCTTACCTGAGGGTGAGACACCACACCTCTGGGTGAGATGTAGTAACTCTGTGGTGACTGCACCCTCAGGGGCGCCACACACCTTTCTGCACAGTTTTGAAATGGCGACGAAGATGTTTAGTGCTGACGACGATGCCATTATCAGCATAACTATTCCGGTGATTTACATGCTGGAGCACACATTAAACAGAATTCAGAGTCAGGTGGTCGGACAAGAGGAGGTGGAGGAAGTAGAGGAGGAGTCGTATGCGGAAGGGATAACATCTCCAAGGTCCAGACCGTTGGCAGCACCAAGGAGGCAGGCATGGGAGGGTGGGGGAGAGGGATTAACCGGATTAAGATGACCGGAACTCTTGCCTCTCTCCCTACCTTGATTACCTCCATTAGTACCTGTGGCCATAGCAGGCCTCTAATACCTCTCCAGTTGAAATATGTGTTATGAAACTCTAATTTCCTCCCGCCTGGGCGGACTTTCGCCCTTTTTTCTGCCCAATATATATATGAGTGGCCTATCACCCACACTGTTGGCTTAGCGTCAACTGTAAAAGAAACAAACCACTTTAGGATAACAAGTCCAGTCTTATGTATCTCGCCAAACACGTGGATCGCCATCTCCCTATCCTCTGAACTTACGTTTCTGACAGTCCTGCTCTTGCTGCTTCCGTGGCCACGCCTATGTGGAATGAGTGTGTCCCGTAATCTTTTGGGTGGTTCAATGCCGATGTTATGCATTTAATAAATATAGCTTGGAACTGGAATCTTGATAATGGCGTTCCATCAATGTGTGATAGGAAGAAATTACTTTGTGATCTGATGGTTATATATGTTTTTACTATTGTTACCCGACTCAGTGTACCGTTTGTGGGTTGTAGAAGTACCCAAGTGCCCCTGCCCGCTGGAACCGTTTTCGATTGGCGTATGCGTAGACGTATTGCATTATTGCCTATGACTACGTCCTGGTGTAATAAGCCTCCACTGGTGCTAATTTTGGATTGAGGGACTAATTCGCTTATGCATAGTCCCCGAAGAAGGCGATCACAAATGCAGTAGACAGTAGTGTTGCTTCAAATTGTGAGTGTCATGTTAATGGTGTTAGGGATATGATGTGAGAAATCAGTTTTAGTGACACGGGACGGGACGTCTACACTCCTGACTTGGCTGACCCCTTTTCCACCCTTTTATGGATTGTCTGATGATGAATCTTTGTCACATCTCCTCAATTCAGTAGTTGGAAGTGAAATGCTACTCTGGTCAGACACCGCTGCGCTGACGCCCCTGATATGCCCCTCATCATTAGCTGGTGGAGAAATTCTATGGTGACTTGTGATCTGGCTTGTTCACATTGGTCAACCCGTCTGCCTGCTACTAGTCGTGTCCACTCTTCCCATGCCTTACCGTATGCTTGCCACGTCGACGGGGCAACTGACGCTCTGATTAATGGCATCAACTATTCGCCACTAGATCCCATAGGGAAGGTGGGCAACTGTTGTCCCGATGGGTGGGCATTGTGGAAGAGCTCTGTGAAAATCTGCCAATTGAATTGTTATAAAGCGTTAGCAGCAGCTTTAGACCCCTCAGCATAGTGGCTAGCGCGGACCCATACATTGTGTTTTAGGCACAGGAATGCTAGCCTGGGTAGTAGGCCTAGCACTGGGAGAGACGATGATGCCATCTTATTAATGCAGTGCGCTAAGCTGGTGTTTTTTGTTATGAAGCGTATATTTTTGTAAGCCAGGAGCGCCCCCCATATTTCTATTGCTACCACTATTGGGAAGAAAAATTATTTTCAGGGCTAGATGCAGCGAAAAATTATTATTAATTGAAAAGCTGGTGGAGCTTGGTATAGATGGCCTAATACAATGAGACCCTCACACTGCTAGAAGGCCAAATATTTTTTCAGAGGTAGATGCAGACAAAAAATTATTTTGAATTTGCAACCTGATGGAGGTCAGTATAGATGGACTAATAGAACAAGTCCCACACACTGCTAGAAGGCCAAACATTTTTTCAGAGCTAGATGCAGAAAAAAATTATTTTCAATTTGCAACCTGATGGAGGTCAGTATAGATGGACTAATAGAACAAGTCCCACACACAGCTAGAAGGCCAAATATTTTTTCAGAGGTAGATGCAGAAAAAAATTATATTCAGTTTGCAACCTTATGGAGTTCAGTATAGATGGACTAATAGAACAAGTCCCACACACAGCTAGAAGGCCAAATATTTTTTCAGAGGTAGATGCAGAAAAAAATTATATTCAGTTTGCAACCTGATGGAGGTCAGTATAGATGGACTAATAGAACAAGTCCCACACACTGCTAGAAGGCCAAATATTTTTTCAGAGGTAGATGCAGACAAAAAATTATTTTGAATTTGCAACCTGATGGAGTTCAGTATAGATGGACTAATAGAACAAGTCCCACACACTGCTAGAAGGCCAAACATTTTTTCAGAGCTAGATGCAGAAAAATATTATATTCAATTTGCAACCTGATGGAGGTCAGTATAGATGGACTAATAGAAAAAGTCCCACACACAGCTAGAAGGCCAAATATTTTTTCAGACGTAGATGCAGAAAAAAATTATATTCAGTTTGCAACCTTATGGAGGTCAGTATAGATGGACTAATAGAACAAGTCCCACACACAGCTAGAAGCCCAAATATTTTTTCAGAGGTAGATGCAGAAAAAAAATATATTCAGTTTGCAACCTGATGGAGGTCAGTATAGATGGACTAATAGAACAAGTCCCACACACTGCTAGAAGGCCAAATATTTTTTCAGAGGTAGATGCAGACAAAAAATTATTTTGAATTTGCAACCTGATGGAGGTCAGTATAGATGGACTAATAGAACAAGTCCCACACACTGCTAGAAGGCCAAACATTTTTTCAGAGCTAGATGCAGAAAAATTTTTTATTCAATTTGCAACCTGATTGAGGTCAGTATAGATGGACTAATAGAACAAGTCTCACACACAGCTAGAAGGCCAAATATTTTTTCAGAGGTAGATGCAGAAAAAAATTATATTCAGTTTGCAACCTTATGGAGGTCAGTATAGATGGACTAATAGAACAAGTCCCACACACAGCTAGAAGCCCAAATATTTTTTCAGAGGTAGATGCAGAAAAAAATTATATTCAGTTTGCAACCTGATGGAGGTCAGTAGAGATGGACTAATAGAACAAGTCCCACACACAGATAGAAGGCCAAATATTTTTTTAGAGCTAGATGCAGACAAAAACATATTCAGTTTGCAACCTGATGGAGGTCTGTATAGATGGATTAATAGAACAAGTCCCACACACAGCTAGAAGCCCAATATTTTTTCAGAGGTAGATGCAGAAAAAAATATATTCAGTTTGCAACCTGATGGAGGTCTGTATAGATGGATTAATAGAACAAGTCCCACACACAGCTAGAAGCCCAATATTTTTTCAGAGGTAGATGCAGAAAAAAATATATTCAGTTTGCAACCTGATGGAGGTCAGTATAGATGGACTAATACAACAAGTCCCACACACAGCTAGAAGCCCAATATTTTTTCAGAGGTAGATGCAGAAAAAAATATATTCAGTTTGCAACCTGATGGAGGTCTGTATAGATGGATTAATAGAACAAGTCCCACACACAGCTAGAAGCCCAATATTTTTTCAGAGGTAGATGCAGAAAAAAATATATTCAGTTTGCAACCTGATGGAGGTCTGTATAGATGGATTAATAGAACAAGTCCCACACACATCTAGAAGCCCAATATTTTTTCAGAGGTAGATGCAGAAAAAAATATATTCAGTTTGCAACCTGATGGAGGTCAGTATAGATGGACTAATACAACAAGTCCCACACACAGCTAGAAGCCCAATATTTTTTCAGAGGTAGATGCAGAAAAAAATATATTCAGTTTGCAACCTGATGGAGGTCTGTATAGATGGATTAATAGAACAAGTCCCACACACAGCTAGAAGCCCAATATTTTTTCAGAGGTAGATGCAGAAAAAAATATATTCAGTTTGCAACCTGATGGAGGTCTGTATAGATGGATTAATAGAACAAGTCCCACACACAGCTAGAAGCCCAATATTTTTTCAGAGCTAGATGCAGAAAAAAATTATATTCAATTTGCAACCTGATGGAGGTCAGTATAGATGGACTAATAGAATGATGCTATGCCCAAAAGATTTTAGTTCACTAGGTGCAGTAAAAAAATTGGTATTCTATACACAGGTGGTATATCTTGCAACACAGATAGGCTACTCCACTGACTAACACACTCTGCAATAGGCCAAAAAGGATTAGCTTTGCTAGATTCAGCCAAATGCTGTGAAAAAAACTTGCACAGCACTGGCACAGACCTGCCTGGCAAAAACTGATAGGAACTGATGTAACCTAGTCCTGAAAAGGACTCCAATTACAATTAGTCTTTACTCCCACAATCTATCTATTTAAGAGCACAGACCTGCCTGATAAAAGTCGTAGGAAATGCTGTAACCTAGTCCTTAAAAGGACTGCAATCACAACTATTCCCTACTCCCAAGCTATCTGTAGATTTGTGCGAAAATTGGCTTGAAATTAACAAGGTATAGCGCACACAGCAACAGTGGTGCCGTCTAACACGCAGCTGCAGCAGTGAGAAAATGGTGGCAACGGGGAAAATGGCTTGGTCTTATAGGGCAAGGACATGTGACATACACTGCCAATGACACATGCCCTTGCTTGTGTGAAAAAAAGCACTTCGCTCCGTGTGTGCGCTGCTGATAGGCTGACAGATTGCACCTCCCCACTGTAAATGCGGGAAAGAGAAAAAAAATGGAGATCTTCATTGTTCCTGCAGAGATCCATCCCCTGCCCCTCCCCCCACCCCGCTGTACACTCAAACTGTGTATTAACATTATTTTCATCATTACTGAGAAAAAATCCAGTTATGATTTTGGTGCACGAACAGTTATCGAACATAACCTCGAACAGCCGAATTTTTCTCAAATTGTTCGTGTTCGCCGAACGGCTCGAGCACCGCCCAAAACAGCTCGAATTTGAGATTGGCGAACAGTTTGAGTAGAACAACGCTCATCTCTAGTCTGGAACACAAAGGAACCAGAAAAATGTGCTGCAAGAAAAGTCTACATGTATGAAGGTGATAGTTTTGGAAAACGGGTTGCAAAGTCCCAATGATAAGGTGAAATCACATGGACAAATCAAGTGAACTAAAAGGAAAAGAAATAAAGAAACAATAAATAAAGTGAGAAACACATATATGATAGCAGTGCCTCTAGTGTCAAACACATTATTTATAATACCCAGTAAAAAGAAGTTCCTTATTACGTCCCATTGGAGCCAGACAAGGTGTGGTTCTTGGTTGCACCACCATCCTGGTATGCCTTCCCATTATTCATTTATTGATGCAATGTCTGTTTGATATCTCTCTATGGCCTTCTCTATAATTTAATATACACTGCTAATTCCTTTTTCTCATCGTGTGTCATGTCATTTTCCTTTTGTTTGCCTAGTTACTACTGTTACTAGGTTGCAGTAGTACATATCTATCCTTAAGAGTTAAACCACTTAGTTTGTGTACTATACACATGCACTGTTTTCAAATGCCGTTCCCCTCTATATGATAGTGGACTGTCATCTACCTTAGTGCTGGGCATAGGTATTTTATTTTTTTGCAGGTGAATATTTTTTATATATACTATCAATTGTGACCTTTTTAGAGGGGTTTATGGTATCAATGTGGCAGCTACTTAGCTACTTTAACACACCTCTAGTGGCCAGTATGTGAGTGCATATATATCTCTGCTTGTACATTCACTTTTTAATTGTTTTTAAATATTGTTAATTTGTTATGTGTATGGCTTTTGAATCAAATAAAAATTAATTTTTACTACTTTGGCTTACTACTCCGATTTTTTTGTAGGATTTATATGTAGGATTTAGTAGGATTTATTTATATGGACAGTACAGACCAAAAGTTTGGACACACCTTCTCATTTAAAGATTTTTCTGTATTTTCATGACTATGAAAATTGTACATTCACACTGAAGGCATCAAAACTATGAATTAACACATGTGGAATTATATACTTAATAAAAAAGTGTGAAACAACTGAAAATATGTCTTATATTCTAGGTTCTTCAAAGTAGTCACCTTTTGCTTTGGTGACTGCTTTGCACACTCTTGGCATTGTACTGTGAAAGTGAAAAGTAGTTTTCCAGCACATGATTTAGAAAAATTAAAAGAGGCCTTTATTTATTACATCGTTAAAAATTACAATTCCAAAGGAGATAAAAGCGTGTGTAGGCTTGGCATTGTACTGTATATTGATTGGTTGTATGTGCATAAGTTTGTATGTTTTTCCCATGTTTGCATAGGTTTCCTCCGGGTTCTCCTTTTTCCTCTCACACTCCAGAGATATACTCATAGGGAATCAATATTGTGAGCCCCAATGAGGACAGCAATGATAATGTATGTAAAGCGCTGTGGAATTAATGGCGCTATATAAAAAAGAAAAGATTATTAAGCGTGATGAGCGAGCATGCTCGCTACTGCTTGGTGCTCGCCCGAGCATCTCACTGCTCGAGATGCTCGGCGAACTCGGGTCCCCTTCCTGCATGTTTGGCGCTCTTTAGAGAGCCAATGAACATGCAGGGATTGCCTCCCATGCACTATAATGCTGTAGCCATGTTGGTTGTGGGCATTACAGTGATTGGCTGGCCGCACAGCGTTATCAGGTCTATATCAGACCTGGCAATGCCATGCTCGTCACAGTCACTCCGGATCAGACAGTGTAGGGAGAGCTGCTGCTGCGTCAGGGACAGATTTGAGTGTGTATTAGGTAGTGTAGGGAGAAAAACCGTACATTACACATATCCATCTTAACAAACAGTCCTTCTGAGTCAATCTGCAGAGATATCAGGCAGGCAGGGTGCATAGGCAGGCGGTGTATATAGCAGACTGCAGTGCATATAGCACAAGAGGCTCCATTCTAATTCTGCCTTCTGCTGCTGTTAGATATTTCTATACAAAGGCCCAGGTCTCAGGGGCCAGGAATACTTTTCTTTGGTTCTTATTCCTCATTATTTGCTTAAAAAGCAATCCAGAGAACACCATTTTTTCTGCGCCATTTGCTTGTTGGCACTGCAGAATACAGCCAGGTCCTTTCCATATTAGAGCGCTAGAAATCCAGCTATTTAAAACTGTGGTTTTCTCCGTCAAGCGGATCACATATAAGTTTTCAGAAAATACTGTCATTTCTGGCCTCCATTAAAAATTTCCTTTAGTGAGTCATTGAAGCAATTCACACCAGTTTGCTGTTCAAACTACTTACCTACAGAGAAATGACAGCCGAGGTAGATACGGCTTTCCTCTATGCCAGTCCTTTCACCAAGCTAAAGAATAAGGCTGTGGTGAAATACAACTCCCACCGAGAAGCTGTTTCAGATTGAAAAACATTGTGCCCACCAGAGGATTTGATTCTGAGTGATAACCTTTCTCACCCGCTCAAGAGCCCCATAGCAGCTGCAAAGTTAGCGCTATCATGAACTCTCCTGATGTAGAAGCCAAGGCACACCAGAGGATTCTTTGGTGGGACCGTTCAACCCTGCCGAGAAACAGTCCTTGCTAAGAAAAGTGAGTGGGAATGTTCCCGGACAAATGTTTTACTGAGGAGGAAACACACGCAAACACGGGGAGAACATACAAAGTCCTTGCAGATGTTGTCCTTGCTGGGATTTGAACTCAGGATCCCAGTGCTGCAAGGCTTCAGTGCTAACCACTCATCCATTGTGCTGCCGTTCACCCTCTAATATCTAACAGTCTGGAAAAACTTGTACCTACTGCCACTCTATCTTCAGCTCCTTTGTGAGAAAATGTATTTGGGCAGCCACTCAGTCTACCAAATAAAATTCCTGAGAAGGAAATTGGGGATGGCTTCGCTACTGGTACTGGGGGCAGTGCTAATACCATGGCATCGTACCATAATTTGCTGGAATTATTCCACGCTGGTAGGAGGCAAGAAAATTCCCACAGAAAATTACAAGCAGTAATGTTCAGGCCACATTTCAAGTGCAAGCAGCTTTAGAGGACTTCCTGGGAGAAATGGCACATAGGGTAGATATGGTTTCCCTCTATGCCAGTACTTTCACGAAGCTAAATACAACTGTCAGCAAAAAAAGTTGTTGACTGGCTCCGTACAGTCCCTGGCCACATTCACCTGTCCACATGTTTGTGGTTAGGCGGTCCTTCCCAGTAAGTGCACTGGGGAGGGCACGGGCAATGTTGTGGGACCCGTGCTTGTGGAAGGCGGAGGCGATACCGGGAAATATAGTGGCGGCTGGGGACCGAGTATGGACACCCGTCTGCCGCCGGCATGAGTTTGTGAAAAGCTTCTGCCTCCACGAGCTTAAAGGCCATATTTCAAGTGCAAAGAGCTGCCCAGAAATCTGGCAGTTTAGTGTTGCGGCCTGCGGGTGGGTGGCTAGCTGCATACTTGTGCTTGCATTCTAAGGAATGGGGTAGGGACATGGTGGGAGGCATCTTCGCATGCGCCAAGGATCACTTACGATGGGCACACTTTAGGAAGTGACCTGGGAGTCAGAGATGCTTCCAGAGGTCTTCCTCATGTTGTTCCCATGTCTTTTCAGCACTGTATGCATGTGTCTGATGATGTGTCACACACCACATGGCCAGATAAGGTTGTAAAATGTTAAAATGACATTTCCTGGTGAATGCATTTGTCTTGGTTGAAAGCAATGCAAAAGTGCAAAAACGTATCAAAAACGCTACATGTTATCATAGTCCAAGTTGTGGAGGAGTATTTTTGTTTTTGGTTATTTATTTTGCCCTATATACAAGTCATTACCCTGGAAAGGATGTTACGTAACATATTTCCCAGGAAAATCCATTTTGGTTTCGATTTTGTATGTTTTATTGTGAGTCTGTAGAAGTGGCATAATACTCTGACCACGTTGCTGACAGCAGTGACCTGGGAGTCAGAGATGCTTCCAGGGGCCTTCCCCATGCTGTTCACATGTCATTTGAGCATTGTTCCCATTTGATTTTTCCCATAGACCTACATTGGGCTCGCTGCTCGGGTCGAGCAGCCGAGTATTCCAATTTCTCGACCCGAGCAATGAGTACCCGAGTATTTAAGTGCTCGCTCATCACTAATTATTATTATTATTATTATCATTATTACACTGCCACCTTCTGAGTCTGACTGTCTCGACTGTCTCTGACAGTGACACTGGTCTCTCTGCAGCTGCAGACTCAACAAGGAATTTTGGAAATCTCTTTGCAGAGTCATATTTGAACTGCCCAAATGAAAAGATTTAGTGGTTTGTAAATAGTAGAGAATTTCAACTAATGATGTAATTCAGTAAAAAAAAAGATTATTCTCTTAACTAGTGTAGAACAAGATTTTATCCTTCTACCTAGTGATGTTCCCTTCTCAAGGAAATAGTTATATCATGTCCTGTCCTGAAACTGTCTCCCTTCCCAATGACATTGTCACCATGTATATATTTTCTGTTTTTAGTTTTACTTTGGCTCTTAGGGCTACAATTTCATTAGAGAAGTTAAGAGTCATATTTTACCACAGTCAATAGAAGGATATGCAATCAAACTCACACTTAGATATTGATTAGCTTCCCAGTTATCCTGTCAAGGATTCAGCATGCTGACTGATATAAAATAAGGTGCAATTGCTTGATATTGATTGTAATAGACTTTATATCAACTTCCTTGCCAAACACTTGTCAAAAATAAAAATTAAGGCAGAGCCAAGCATCCACACAGACTTCCTCTTTGCCTGAACATAATACACTTAATATGATGTCCTATACAATGAACTGTGTTTTGTCTAGTGGACAGTTATTATGACAAAAAATTATAAAAGAAATATCCAATTATTCTGTTGCAATGTGTGCTCACATACATAATCACATATACACTCGTATATACGTCTTCCCTTGGGCTTTAATCACTAGTCAGAGTTTGATCTACTATTATAGTTGTTATTGGTTATCTGATACCTATATCAAAATATTGGTAGTGTAAACAGGTATTCCTAATCATCTAACATTTGAATTGTGCGATAAGATCATCTCTGATATTTATCATTAATCAACTCATTACTTGTTCAACTAAGCCTGTGAAATTTTAAGCTATCTACTAATGAGACCATCCAAGGAAGAATTCAGTGCACACTCGAGCTATCATGCAAAAATCGCAAAGTTTATTATGCAAAGGTACAAGCAGTGAATCCAAATGGAGAAGGTGTGTGTAAAGCCAGGTATGTAACCAAAGGTATGTGGGATTGCCGAATCGTGAGCTTGGATTAGGGTTAGATAAAATGTTGGAGTTATTGAGAAGGCCAAATTTGAAAAGGAAACACTTACTATTCTCAGAAATTTCCAAAATGTACCATCAATGTGACAGTAATGGATTACTCATCAGAGGTATTAATCAATTTATTTGTGTTCAAGAGGGTCAACAGGTGGACGCAGCTTGATTGATTAAATGGATTTTTAAATTGGGTACCTTTTTTGCAAGAGGTCCCACTGAGAATTCAGGTTTTCAGTCTTTTCAGTAGTGTTATCTTTACTATTGCCAGGATTTTTATGTGGGAGAAGGTTCTTTTTTTTTGTTTGCTTGTTTTTTAATTTACAGTACAGACCAAAAGTTTGGACACACCTTCTCATTTAAAGATTTTTCTGTATTTTCATCACTATGAAAATTGTACATTCACACTGAAGGCATCAAAACTATGAATTAACACATGTGGAATTATATACTTAACAAAAAAGTGTGAAGCAACTGAAAATATGTTTTATATTCTTGGTTCTTCAAAGTAGCCACCTTTTGCTTTGATGACTGCTTTGCACACTGTCCTCTGTCCCCTCTCTTATACATCCTAGTGATGGAGCACCTGCTCTCATCAATTCACCATAGCCCCAATATTAGTTGGATTGAGGTGGGAGGCACGGAGTACAAGTGCTCTGCATTTGCTGATGATGTCCTAGTATATATCACTCAATCACATATATCCATCCCTGCTGTTATGGCTGAAATAGATCACTTTGTTACATGGTCAAATTTTAAAATCAATGCAGCGAAGTCTGAGGCCCTCGATGTCTCCCTCACCAAATCCATACAGGATTCCATGCAGTCCAACTTTCCCTTTGCCTGGCCCTCACAGGGTATCAAATACTTGTAAAAAATTGTATTCATAGAGACCTCTCCCATCTATGTTATCTTAATTTGGGGCCCTTTATTGAACAACTCCATACAGACCATGGTTGGCAAGTTAGAACTGTAAGATTCACTACGTGAACCACTGGTGTTTTGTGGAAAAGCACATGTACCCTGTGTTCCAAATTATTATGCAAAAAGTGTTTAGGAGTGATAAGGTAAGAATGTTTTTGTTTGTCAGTTAAACTCATTGATGGTGATGTGTGTCAGATCTCTTTATATCACTGTAAGCAATTGCAGACACCTGTGCTAATTAGTTTGGCAGGTGTGTCCAATGAAAGGCAAGACTACTTAAGAAGGCTGTCCCACATTATTAAGCAGCCTACATTTTCTGCCAAAATGGGAAAGAAAAAGGATGTGTCGGCTGCTGAGAAGCAACAAATTGTGGAGTGTTTAGGTCACGGCATGACTACAATCAACATTGCCAAGACACTTCATCCTGATCATCGCACAATCAAGAAGTATGTAGCTGATTCACAGTACACACGTGTGCGTGCTGATAAGGGAAAATTGAGGACTCTTTCCTACAGGCAATTACGTCAGGTTAAAAGAGCAGCGGCAAAAAAGCCTTGTCATAGCAGCAGACAAGTTTTTGAAGCTGCTGGTGCCTCCAACATCCCCCGAACAACAAGATGCAGGGTCCTTCAGAGGTTTGCAGCTGTGCGTAAGCCATCCTGTCGACATCCTCTATCCACTGTACACAAGCAGAAACGGCTCCAGTGGGCCAAACAATACATAAAGACTGACTTCAAAACTGTTTTGTTCACCGATGAGTGCCGTGCAGCGCTCGATGGTCTGGATGGATGGAGTGGAGGATGGCTGGTTGATGGACACCCCATGCAAACATGGCTACGACGCCAACAAGGAGGAGGTGGAGTAATGTTTTGGGCTGGAATCATGGGGAGAGAGATTGTCGGCCCCTTTAGGATCCCTGAAAGGGTAAAGATGAACTCCATAATGTATGTGGAGTTTCTCAAACAGCACTTCCTGCCATGGTTCAAGAAGAATAACCGTGTATTCCGCAGCAAGATCATTTTCATGCATGATAATGCACCGTCTCATGCTGCACATAACACATCTGCATCTCTGGCTGATATGGGCATAAAAGGGGACAAACTTAAGGTGTGACCCCCATGCTCCCCTGACCTCAACCCAATTGAGAACCTTTGGAGCATCATCAAAAGGAGTGTCTATGATGGCGGGAGGCAGTTCACATCTAAGCAACAGCTCTGGGAGGGTATTCTGTCCTCATGCAAAACAATTGAAGCAGAAACCATCCAAAACTTGACAAATTCAATGGATGAGAGAGTTCAGAATCTCCTTTCGAACAAGTGGTCCTATGTGCAAATGTAACATCACCTAGAATAAAGTTTTGAGTTGAAAACTATTTGATTTCAGTTTCTAATAACCTGCTAATGCTTAGAATTTCAAATATGACCATTTTTTTGTTCTTTATTAAAATGAAAAGGTTGATCGAAGAGTGTGGGGGATCTAACAGAGTGGCAACCCAGTAGTCAGGATTATTTCGAATTCTGGCAATCTGAGGGTCATGTTGCAGGTAGTGCAGCAAGAAGGAACTCATGTGTCTTGCGCATCTAGGAGCCCCAAAGTTATCTTCCGGGCTAGATGCAGCTAAAAATTATTATTAATTTGAAAGCTGGTGGAGCTTAGTATAGATGGCCTAATAGAATCAGTACTGCAAACTGCTACAAGGCCCAAATTATTTTCCAGCCAAGATACAGATAAACATGATTAGTAATTTTAAATCTGGTGGAGTTTAGTATAGATGGCGTAATAGAATCAGTACTGCAAACTGCTACAAGGCCCAAATTATTTTCCAGCCAAGATACAGATAAACATGATTAGTAATTTTAAATCTGGTGGAGTTTAGTATAGATGGCCCAATAGAATCAGTACTGCAAACTGCTACAAGGCCCAAATTATTTTCCAGCCAAGATACAGATAAACATGATTAGTAATTTTAAATCTGGTGGAGTTTAGTATAGATGGCCTAACATAATCAGTACTGCACACTGCTACAAGGCCCAAATTATTTTCCAGCCAAGATACAGATAAACATGATTAGTAATTTGAAAGCTTAAAACGGTTGGTGAGGTGATTTTAACAAATCATCAAGCTTTTACTCTCCCCAGGATGACACAGGGGTAGAAAAGTCGTTTCGGATCCATGATTTGTTCATCTTTATGAACGTGAGTCTGTCTACATTATCAGTGGAGAGCCGCGTGCGCTTATCTGTCAGCACACCTCCAGCAGCACTGAACACACGTTCAGACAGAACGCTGGCTGCAGGGCATGACAAGATCTCCAAGACGTAAGTGGCGAGCTCCGGACATTTATACAGATTGGAAGCCCAAAAAGAGCAAGGGTCCAGTGACACAGTCATGGCTTCAATGTTTACGTGGAGATACTCCTGTACCATCGTCTCTAGGCGTTGACTATGTGGCAGACTTCTTGTCTCCTGTGGCCTTGCAAAGCATGGGCTAAAAAATTGGTGAAATGATTCGGCAAAATTGATGTTTCCAGCAGATACTGTGTTTCTGTTACATTTTGAGTGCTGAATACTCGACGGTCCCACGGTTGTCAAGTTGGAACTGTCAGATTCACTACGTGCACCACTGGTGTTTTGTGGAAAAGCACATGTAAGATCCTGCAACAGTCTCTGCTGATACTCCTGCATGCATGTATCCCTTTCTATGGCAGGAATAATTTCTGCAAATTTACTTTTGTACCGGGGATCAAACAGTGTGGCAACCCAGTAGTCAGGGTTATTTCTAATTCTCACAATTCGAGGGTCATGTTGCAGGTAGTGCAGCAAGAAGGCACTCATGTGTCTTGTGTATCCAGGAGCACCAAGTCCCTGTTGTGTTGGTGGCGAGGTGACAATCATGCTTCCTTCCACTGCCCTCTCCCCCCAACCTCGCACAACAGAAATGTGATCAAGGTCTCCTTCATCTGATGAGTCTTCCATCAGTTCGTCCTCCACTTCTTCCTGGGCTCCTTCACCTTCCTCACTAGTTTGGCTGCTACCATGCGCCCTGGTAAAACCATCTCCCCCACCCTCACATGCCTGCCGCCTTGGTGCTGCCGACCGTCTGGACCTTGCAGATGTTAGCCCTTCCGCATACAACTCCTCCTCCTCTACTTCCTCCACCTCCTCTTGTGCCACCACCTGACTCCGAATTCTGTTTAACATGTGCTCCAGCATGTAAATCACCGGAAGAGTCATGCTGATAATGGCATCGTCAGCACTAAACATCTTCATTGCCATTTCAAAACTGTGCAGAAGCGTGCATAGGTCCCTGATCTGAGACAACTCCTCCAGCGTGATTTGTCCCAACTCTGGATCTCGTTGGCCCCGGCTATACGTCAGAACATATTGCACCAGGCCTTGTCGGTGCTGCCACAGTGGCTGCAACATGTGCAGAGTTGAATCCCACTGGGTAGGCACATCGCATTTTAGCCGGTGAAGTGGCAGGCCCAACGACTTCTGTAGAGATGTAAGTCGCTGAGCTGCGGGATGCGAACGGCGGAAGTGAGCACACAGCAACCGTTCCCTCTGCAGAAGGACATCTAGTCCGGGATAGTGGGCTAAAAATTGCTGGACCACCAGGTTCAACACGTGAGCCATACAAGGCACGTGTGTGACATTGCCCCGGCGAAGGGCCGCACCCATATTTGCAGCATTGTTGCACACGGCCTTCCCTGGTTTCAGGTCCAGTGAAGACAACCATTCATGAAACTGGGTCTCCAGAGCTGACCACAACTCCTCAGCTGTGTGACTCACATTTCCCAGACATTTCAAAGTAAAAACCGCCTGATGACTTTGAGCCCTGCTGCCAGCATAGTAAGGAGGTGTGCAGGATCCCTTCTGCGCAGTTAGAAAGCTTGTGACATGACCAGACAAGCTTTGGGTGCAGGTGGAGGACCGAGAGGAGGTTGAGGAGGCAGAAGCAGTGGAGGAACTTCGAGATAAAGAGGATTGACGCACAACTCGTGGGGAAGGAAAAACTTGGACAGCAGCCCCTTGTCCTGCTGTCACCATAGTTACCCAGTGCCCAGTCAGCGACATGTAACGCCCCTGTCCATGCCTACTCGTCCAAGTGTCTGTGGTGAAATGCATCCTGTCACACACAGAGTTTCTCAAAGAAGCGGTGATGTTGTGTGCGACATGCTGGTGGAGCGCAGGCACACCTTTCTTTGAGAAGTAGTGCCGACTGGGCATCAGGTACTGGTGCACAGCGACGGACATAAGGTCTCGAAAATCCTCTGTGTCCACCAGACGGAAAGGCAGCATTTCTGTAGCCAAGAGCTTGCAGATGGTGAAATTCAACCTCTTAGCTTTCTCATGGCTAGGAGGAAATGGTCTTTTACTTGTCCACATCTGAGGGACCGAGGGCTGGCTGTTGTGCTTAGACGGGGTTGAGAAGGGTGTCCCCGGCAAACTGCCGGTCTGTGAGTAAGATGCAGGCAGACATGCTAGGTAGAATTGATCCAAAGGTGGTGCTATCGATGTCAGACAGCGCTCAACACCAGCTGGTGTTTCCACCATCAAAAAAAATGATGACCTGCCAATCACACTGGCTGTTGCGGGTAAAGAGGTGGCAGGTCTGCGTCCCAAAACAGGTGTGACTGCTGTCCCCCCAGTCACAGAGGATGAAGAGGCCGCGGATGCACAAGATGTGGCAGACGGTAGTTGGCCCGGCTGGCTAGGCCGCATTGTAGAACAATGAGCTTCCCACTGCAACTTATGCTTCATATCCATGTGCCGGTTCATGCATGAAGTACTCAAACTATGTATTTTTTGGCCTCTACTTAGCTTTTGCTGACAAATGTTACAGATAACACGAGTTGGGTCATCCCTATCGATCTGAAAAAATGCCCAGGATATGCAAGGCTTAGCACCCATATGACCTGAAGAGCCACCACGACTTGTGGTCAGAGGCAGAGTTGTGATTGAGGATCCAGTTGTTGACGTGCTTCCAGTACTACATCTCTGTCCAGGATGGCGCAACCTGACCTTGTCATCACTAGCATCCTCCTCCATCTCCTCTGCTGACCTCATCGACTGGCTGACTGTGGGTTGACAGTAAGTGGGATCTCCAACCTCGTCATCATCACCCTGTGTGTTATCACACCTGTCGTCCTCTGAGCCAACCTCTTCCTGCCCTGAAAAAAAACTCAAGTTGTCGCTCCAATCAGGTATTTGAGTCTCATCATCGTCTTCCACATTGTCTCCACCAACAGGAGTTACAGTTTGGGAACGAGGGTCTACATTACGCTCAGAACCTTCTGTGTCTGGTCCTGGATCCGACTCATAAAGATTCTGGGCATCAGTGTAGATCATTTCCTCATCTGGATTCACAGAAGCTCTGGAGCTGACCTCTGATTCCCAGGCTATAGTATGAGTAAACATCTCTGCAGACTCAACCATCTGTTCTACCCCATGCTCAGACGGGCAGCTTGAGACTTGGGAGCTGTGAGGAAGCAAGGGCCATTGGGGTGACACCTTTGAGGACTGGAGTATTTGTGATGTTGAAGTTGAGGTGGAGGAGAGCCCACTTAAAGGAGCACTTGATATCCGTTGAAGCACCTGCTGTTTTTGTGCCTCATCTGGAATTTGTAGCGATTGGCATGGCTGTAAGAAAGGGATCTTATCACATTGTCCGCTAAAAGAAGTAGACATCTTAGTTCGGCTGGAAGATGGTCTTTCTTCTGCAGATGTTACTCTTGCTTTAACACCTACCCCACGGATACAACCTTTTTTTCCCTTCCCAACACGCCTATTCCCCTTTCCACCAGCAGCAGGCCTTTTTCCACTCATTTTGGTGGTTAACTAATTGACAACTCTGGAGTTGTTTGCACAAAAAACAATGGATGGGAACGGAGCAGAGCAGAGTGGCCAAACAGTGGTATTGGCCCAAAAGTATTGGCTGGGTTAGATGCAGTAAAACAATTTTATTACATACACAGATGGTGGAGGTTAGTATAGATGGACTAATAGAACAAGTCACACACACTGCTACAAGCCCAAATATTTTTTCAGAGCTAGATGCAGATAGAAATTATTTTGAATTTGCAACCTGGTGGAGGTTAGTATAGATGGACTAATAGAACAAGTCCCACACACTGCTACAAGCCCAAATATTTTTTCAGAGCTAGATGCAGATAAAAATTATTTTGAATTTGCAACCTGGTGGAGGTTAGTATAGATGGACTAATAGAACAAGTCCCACACACTGCTACAAGCCCAAATATTTTTTCAGAGCTAGATGCAGATAAAAATTATTTTGAATTTGCAACCTGGTGGAGGTTAGTATAGCTGGACTAATAGAACAAGTCCCACACACTGCTACAAGCCCAAATATTTTTTCAGAGCTAGATGCAGATAAAAATTATTTTTAATTTGCAACCTGGTGGAGGTTAGTATAGATGGACTAATAGAACAAGTCCCACACACTGCTACAACCCAAATATTTTTTCAGAGCTAGATGCAGATAAAAATTATTTTGAATTTGCAACCTGGTGGAGGTAAGTATAGATGGTTAAAAGAACAAGTCCCACACACTGCTACAAGCCCAAATATTTTTTCAGAGCTAGATGCAGATAAAAATTATTTTTAATTTGCAACCTGGTGGCGGTTAGTATAGATGGAAGAATAGAACAAGTCCCACACACTGCTACAAGCCCAAACATTTTTTCAGAGCAAGATGCAGATAAAAATTATTTTGAATTTGCAACCTGGTGGAGGTTAGTAAAGATGGACTAATAGACCAAGTCCCACACACTGCTACAAGCCAAATATTTTTTCAGAGCTAGATGCAGATAAAAATTTTTTTGAATTTGCAACCTGGTGGAGGTTAGTATACATGGACTAATAGAACAAGTCCCACAAATTGCTACAAGCCCAAATATTTTTTCAGAGCTAGATGCAGATAAAAAATATTTTTAATTTGCAACCTGGTGGCGGTTAGTATAGATGGACTAATAGAACAAGTCCCACACACTGCTACAAGCCCAAATATTTTTTCAGAGCTAGATGCAGATAAAAATTATTTTAAATTTGCAACCTGGTGGAGGTTAGTATAGATGAACTAATAGAACAAGTCCCTCACACTGCTTCAAGCCCAAATATTTTTTCAGAGCTAGATGCAGATAAAAATTATTTTGAATTTACAACCTGGTGGAGGTTAGTATAGATGGACTAATAGAACAAGTCCCACACACTGCTACAAGCCCAAATATTTTTTCAGAGCTAGATGCAGATAAAAATTATTTTGAATTTGCAACCTGGTGGAGGTTAGTATAGCTGGACTAATAGAATGATGCTATGCCCAAAAGGTTTTACTTGGCTAGGTGCAGTAAAATAATTTGTATTCTATACACAGGTGGTGTAGCTTGCAACACAGATAGGCTACTCCACTGACTAGCACACACTGCAAGAGGCCAAATAGGATTTGCTTAGCTAGATTTAGCCAAATCCTGTGAAAAAAACTTGCACAGCACTGGCACAGACCTGCCTGGTTAAAGTGATAGGAACTGATGTAACCTAGCCCTCAAAAGGACTGCAATTACATTAGTCCCTATTCCCAACCTATCTATTTAAGAGCACAGACCTGCCTTATAAAAGTCATAGGAAATGATGTAACCTAGTCGTCAAAAGGACTGCAATCACGACTATTCCCTACTCCCAAGCTATCTGTAGATTTGTGCGAAAATTGGCTTGAAATTAACACTCAAAGTATAGCGCACACAGCAACAGCGGTGCCGTCTAACACGCAGCTCCAGCAGTGAGAAAATGGTGGCTATGTGGAAAATGGCTGGGTCTTATAGGGCAAGGACTTGTGACATACACATGCCCTTGCTTGTGTGAAAAAAAGCAGTTCCCTCCGTGTGTGCGCTGCTGATAGGCTGACAGATTGCACCTCCCCACTGTAAATGCGGGAAAGAGAAAAAAAATGGAGATCTTCATTGTTCCTGCAGAGATCCATCCCCTGCCCCTCGCCCCGCCCCGCTGTACACTTAAACTGCGTATTAACATTAATTTTCAGCATTACTGAGAAAAAATCCAGTTATGATTTTGGTGCTCAAACAGTTATCGAACATAACCTCGAACAGCCGATTTTTTTTCAAATCGTTCGGGTTCGTCGAATGGCTCAAACACCGCCCAAAACAGCTCGAATTTGAGATTGGCGAACAGTTCGAGTCGAACACCGCTCATCTCTACTCCTCACCCTGATGCTCCTTCCTCCCACCATGCCGAGTGTCGTCAGACAGCAACTGATCCCACACTTGGACACTCTGAAGAGCTGTTCACTGGTCCATTTCCATATTTGTGCCCCTCGCCTGCTCCGCTTTAAGTGGTGGAAGAGGAGATCCCATATATCGACGCTCAAATATTTGAACAGCCTTTTTGTCCTGTTGCAGTGTGTGTTAGTCAGTGGAGAAGCCTATCTGTGTTGCAAGCTACACCACCTGTGTATAGATTACAATTTTTTTTACTGCACCTAGTGAAGTAAAACCTTTTGGGCATAGCATCATTCTATTAGTCCATCTATACTAACCTCCGCCAGGTTGCAAATTCAATATTATTTTTTTCTGCATCTAGCTCTGAAAAAATATTTTGTCTTGTAGTAGTGTGTGGGACTTGTTCTATTAGTCCATCTATACTAACCTCCACCAGGTTGCAAATTCAATATAATTTTTATCTGCACCTAGTTCTGAAAAAATATTTCGGCTTCGGCTTGTAGCAGTGTGTGGGACTTGTTCTATTAGTCCATCTATACTAACCTCCACCAGGTTGCAAATTCAATTTAATTTTTTTCTTCATCTAGCTCTGATAAAATATTTTGGCTTGTAGCAGTGTGTGAGACTTGTTCTATTAGTCCATCTATACTAACCTCCACCAGGTTGCAAATTCAATATAATTTTTATCTGCATCTAGCTCTGAAAAAATATTTGGGCTTCGGCTTGTAGCAGTGTGTGGGACTTGTTCTATTAGTCCATCTATACTAACCTCCACCAGGTTGCAAATTCAATAAAAAAAAATTCTGCATCCAACTCTGAAAAAATATTTCGGCTTGTAGCAGTGTGTGAGACTTGTTCTATTAGTCGATCTTTACTAACCTCCACCAGGTTGCAAATTCAATATAATTTTTTTCTACATCTAGCTCTGAAAAAATATTTTGGCTTGTAGCAGTGTGTGAGACTTGTTCTATTAGTACATCTATACTAACCTCCACCAGGTTGCAAACTCAATATAATTTTTATCTGCATCTAGCTCTGAAAAAATATTTGAGCTTGTAGCAGTGTGTGGTACTCTTTGTATTAGGCCACCTATACCAAGCTCCACCAGCTTTGAAATTAATAATAATTTTTAGCTGCATCTAGCCCTGAAAATAATTTTTCTTCCCAATAGTGGTAGCAATAGAAATATGGGGCGCGCGCCTGGCTAACAAAAATATATGCTTCATAACAAAAAACACCAGCCTAGCGCACTGCATTAATTAGATGGCATCATCGTCTCTCCCAGTGCTAGGCCTATTACGCCAGCTAGCATTCCTGTGCCTAAAACACAATGTATGGGTCCGCGCTAGCCACGATGCTGAGGGGTCTAACGCTGCTGCTAATGCTTTATCACAATTCAATTGGCAGATTTTCACAGAGCTCTTCCCCAACGCCCACCCATCGGGCAACAGTTGCCCACCATCCCTATGGGATCTAGTGGCGAATAGTTGATGCCATTAATCAGAGCGTCAGTTGCCCCGTCGATGTGGCAAGCATACGGTAAGGCATGGGAAGAGTGGACTCGACTAGTAGCAGGCAGACGGTTTGACCAATGTGAACAAGCCAGATCACAAGTCACCATAGAATTTCTCCACCAGCTAATGATGAGGGGCATATCAGGGGCGTCAGCGCAGCGGTGTCTGACCGGAGTAGCATTTCACTTCCAACTACTGAATTGGGGAGATGTGACAATGATTCATAATCAGACAATCCATAAAAGGGTGGAAAAGGGGTCTGCCAAGTCAGGAGTGTAGACGTCCCGTCCCGTGTCACTAAAACTGATTTCTCACATCATATCCCTAACACCATTAACATGACACTCACAATTTGATGAAACACTACTGTCTACTGCATTTGTGATCGCCTTCTTCGGGGCGCTATGCATAAGCGAATTAGTCCCTCAATCCAAAATTACCACCAGTGGAGGCTTATTACACCAGGACGTAGTCATAGCCAATAATGCAATACATCTACGCATACGCCAATCGAAAACGGTTCCAGCGGGCAGGGGCACTTGGGTACTTCTACAACCCACAAACGGTACACTGAGTCGGGTAACAATAGTAAAAACATATATAACCATCAGATCACAAAGTAATTTCTTCCTATCACACATTGATGGAACGCCATTATCAAGATTCCAGTTCCAAGCTATATTTATTAAATGCATAACATCGGCATTGAACCACCCAAAAGATTACGGGACACACTCATTCCACATAGGCGTGGCCACGGAAGCAGCAAGAGCAGGACTGTCAGAAACGTAAGTTCAGAGGATAGGGAGATGGCGATCCACGTGTTTGGCGAGATACATAAGACTGGACTTGTTATCCTAAAGTGGTTTGTTTCTTTTACAGTTGACGCTAAGCCAACAGTGTGGGTGATAGGCCACTCATATATATATTGGGCAGAAAAAAGGGCGAAAGTCCGCCCAGGCGGGAGGAAATTAGAGTTTCATAACACATATTTCAACTGGAGAGGTATTAGAGGCCTGCTATGGCCACAGGTACTAATGGAGGTAATCAAGGTAGGGAGAGAGGCAAGAGTTCCGGTCATCTTAGTTATACAGGCCGGGGGAAACAACCTAGATCATTACAAGAGCGCATAACTAATGGCAATAATGAAACTAGACACTGAGCGCTTCAGAGAATTTTTCACAAAACTAACTATAGTATGGTCAGAGATTGCGCCGATAGCAGTATGGCAAGGTGCACGAGACATCACGGTCATCGAATGGACAAGGCGGGTAATAAATATTCGGATGGCCAAATTTAGAAGGGACAGAGGCGGTGTAGTGATACGACACCGACAACTGGAAGGAGATAAACAGGGCTCATACGGCCCGACAGTGTTCACTTAATGGATATTGGACTGGACATATTCCTGTCAGGACTCCAGGACGGAGTGGAACAAGCCTTAAGAGTGATGGGTGGGGGTCAGAGTCCTGCATATGAGTACGCAGGATCCTCCGTGGCCTGGAAATAGAAAGGACATGTTGAAGAGTTACACTTGTTGGCCAACTTGCCGGAGTGGAGACCAAGGGCATGCTGCAACAAGCTGAATTATTTTAGAAATAAAATGCCTTTCTAATGGAATGAGTATAAAGAGTTAATAAAACTGATCCTCACCCATCCAGTTGTAAGAGTTACATTATTGTATTGTCAAGGAAAGGGGGGCGGTAGGGGGGCTGAGCGTCTGGGTTTGGTTGGGGGTCCCCACAGTCTGTCTAGGCTAGATGCATTTAAAAATTCTTATTAGATACACAGGCGGAGCAGCTAGCTTTGCAGCTGGGCTACTACGCCCAAAGTATTGCCTAGGCTAGATGCAGTTAAAAATTCTACACTGACTAGAAGACACTGAAGCTTTGGAGCAGACCTCTGAGTAAACAGCTCTTCAGACTCAACCATCTGTGTTACCCCAAGCCATAGTGTATGTAGATTCTTACAGTTAAAACGGGGGGGGAGCGACCCAACCCACCTGAAATTGACGATGCCAAAGTAACGTAAGACACAGCAAGGGGACTCCAAAAAGAGTCTCCATTTTTTCCCAAAATTGTGGCACAGACACCACTTAACCCTAGAACGCTTACCTGGGGCCTCGCAGGCCCGCCCTGTTAATTGTTTTCTATTTTCTGCAAGATTACTTTAGTTAGAATTTTGAAACTCTAGGTATTCTTCATGTATATAGTTGTTTGTCATTAGAGTTTAAGTTATTCCATGTTATTTGCACACGGGCCTAAAAGTCCCCAGTAAAGTGAAAGTGTAGATTTTTATGGTCATGCGTTTTAGGGTTAAGTGGCATCAATTGCCCCAAAGTTGCTTAAAACGGTTGGTAAGGTGATTTTACCAAATCCTCAAGCTTTTAGTCTCCCCAGGATGACACAGGGGTAGAAAAGTCCTTGCGATTCCATGATTTGTTCATCTTTATGAACGTGAGTCTGTCTATATTCTCAGTGGACAGCCGCGTGCGCTTATCTGTCAGCACACCACCAGCAGCGCTGAACACACGTTCAGAGAGACCGCTGGCTGCAGGTCATGACAAGATCTCCAAGGCGTGAGTGGCGAGCTCCGGCCATTTTTCCAGATTGGAATCCCAAAATGAGCAAGGGTCCAGTGACACAGTCATGGCTTCGATGTTCACTTTGAGATACTCCTGTACCATCCTCTCTAGGCGTTGACTATGTGTCAGACTTCTTGTCTCCTGTGGCCTTGCAAAAGATGGTCAAAAAAAGTGTTGAAACGATTCCACAAAATTGCTGTTACCAGCAGATACTGTGTTACTGTTACGGTTTGAGTGATGAAGACTAGACAGTCCCACGGTTGGCAAGTTAGAACTGTGAAATTCACTACGTGCACCACTAGTGTTTTGTGGAAAAGCACATGAAAGATTCTGCAACAGCGTCTGCAGATACTCCTGCATGCCTGAATCCCTTTCTATAGCAGGAATTATTTCAGCAAATTTACTTTTGTACCAGGGATCTAAGAGTGTGGCAACCCAGTAGTCGGGATTACTATGAATTCTGACAATCCGAGGGTCATGTTGCAGGTAATGCAGCAAGAAGGCACTCATGTGTCTTGCGCATCCAGGAGGCCAAGTCCTTGTTGTGTTGGTAGCGAGGTAAGAATCTTGCTTCCTTCCTCTGCCCTCTCCCCCCAACCTTGCACAACAGAAATGCGATCAAGGTCTCCCTCATCTGATGAGTCTTCCATGCCCATCACCAGTTCGTCCTCCACTTCTTCCTCGGCTCCTGCACCTTCCTCAACAGTTTGGCTGCTACCATGCGCCCTGGTTAATCACTCTCCCTCACCCTCCCATGCCTGCCGCCTTGGTGCTGCCGACCGTCTGGACCTTGGAGATGTTATCCCTTCCGCATACGACTCCTCCTCTACTTCCTCCACATCCTCTTGTCCCACCACCTGACTCTGAATTCTGTTTAATGTGTGCTCCAGCATGTAAATCACCGGAATAGTCATGCTGATAATGGTATCGTCGTCAGCACTAAACATCTTCGTCGACATTTCAAAAATCTGCAGAAGGGTGTGTGGCGCCCCTGAGAGTTCAGTCGCCACAGAGTTACTGCATCTCACCCAGAGGTGTGGTATCTCACCCTCAGGTAAGGAAGGAGTATGGCTCGGGACCCTAACACCTGCATCCAACACATACCCGCAGTGGGGGTAGGGCGAGATTGCTCCTAAGGGAGAGCACAGTCCCAGGTCCCTAGCTGGTTGGAGGGTCCTATGCAGTGGGTGCTTAGGGGAGCAGCTTAGGGAAGCACATGACAGGGAGAGTATAAATAGGAAACCATCTTAGAAAGAGCAAGCCAGTCAGAGGAGCAGAAGTGACAGGAGCAGAGGCTCTGCATGAGCTCTGCTCCGGAGGCAGGCCTAGCCAGGGAGGCCCAGGACTGAAGGAGAGAAGAGAGGAGTGGGAGCAGGAATGCTCCAGGAACCAAAGGACCCTAGGGGTACGGGCCGTGCAGAAGGCCACCCGTACGCCCGCTGCTACCAGGAGGTAGAGGGGTCAGGCCAGATAAGGGGAACCGGTCCCTCAACTAGCGGAGAAACAGCCATGCTCAACTAGAAACCAGAGGCTGCAGCATTTCATGTAATGCAGGCCAAAGTCCACACCAGTCTCACTAAGAAGGTAGCCACATAGGACCCATGGGATGGAACACACATCGCCCGCCAAGGCCCGAGGATGCCAGATAGAAGTGTCACTGGGTGTGAGGTGCAGGGAGTAGGCCAGAGAAAGGACACACAGAAGGGGGTCCTGCTAAGTACTCCGGAGCTATCTGGGGGTGGACTGAGCCCCTCACTGAGTACGCACAGCACAACGGGGGAGATTGCTCTGGTACCTGTAATCTTGACTGGAACAACTGTGAGTAAAGATCTTGAGACTGCATCACACGGACTCTGTGTTCATTACTGACTCCCTGCACTACAACCACCATCATCCACCCACACTGCCCTGAAGCTACACTCTTCCAGTGGGGAGTAATAATACCATTGCTGCAAAACCAGCAGCTTCAGAGGACTGTTCCGCAGCGGCGGCCCCTTTGGCCGCACTCCACAGGTGGCGTAGTCGGACATTATAAAACCCATATATACAAATTACTCTTGGATTGGCCGCCCTGGGTCACGGACCGGGTCACGGCCACAGTGACTACAACCCCCAGTATCTACCGGCCCGGCTCCGGCTACCCCATGGCCCAGGGGGCACGTCAACTTCATAGGTCCCTGATCTGAGACCACTCCTGCAGCGTGATTTGCCCCACCTCTGGATCTCGTTGGCCCAGGCTATACGTCAGAACGTATTGCACCAGGGCTTGTCGGTGCTGCCACAGTCGCTGCAACATGTGCTGAGTTGAATTCCACCATGTCGGCACATCGCATTTCAGCCGGTGAACTGGCAGGCCCAACGACTTCTGCAGAGATGTAAGTCGTTGAGCTGCGGGATGCGAACGGCGGAAGTGAGCACACAGCAACCGTGCCCTCTGCAGAATGCCATTTAGTCAGGGATAGTGGGCTAAAAATTGATGGACAACCAGGTTCAACACGTGAGCCATACAAGGCATGTGTGTGACATTGCCCCGGCGAAGGGCCGCACCCAGGTTTGCAGCATTGTCGCACACGGCCTTCCCTGGTTGCAGGTCCAGTGGAGACAACCATTCATGAAACTGGGTCTCCAGAGCTGACCACAACTCCTCTGCTGTGTGACTCACATTTCCCAGACATTTCAAAGTAAACACTGATGCCGTTGAGCCCTGCTGCCTGCATAGTAAGGAGGTGTGCAGTATTCCATCTGCGCAGTTAGAAAGCAGGTGGCATTACCAGACAGGCTTTGGGTGCAGGTGGAGGACCGAGAGGAGGTTGAGGAGGCAGAAGCAGTGGAGGAACTTTGAGATAAAGAGGATTGACGCACAACTCGTGGGGACGGTAAGACTTGGACAGCAGCCCCTTGTCCTGCTGTCACCATAGTTACCCAATGCCCTGTCAGCGACATGTAACGCCCCTGTCCATGCCTACTCGTCCAAGTGTCTGTGGTGAAATGCACCCTGACACACACAGAGTTTCTCAAAGAAGCGGTGATGTTGTGTGCGACATGTTGGTGGAGCGCAGGCACACCTTTCTTTGAGAAGTAGTGCCTACTGGGCATCTGGTACTGGGGAACTGCGACAGACATAAGGTCTCGAAAATCCTCTGTGTCCACTAGGCGGAAAGGCTGCATTTCTGTAGCCAACAGCTTGCAGATGGTGAAATTCAACCTCTTAGCTTTGTAATGACTAGGAGGAAATGGTCTTTTACTTGTCCACATCTGAGGGACCGAGGGCTGGCTGTTGTGCTTAGAAGGGGTTGAGTAGGGTGTCCCCAGCAAACTGCCGGTCTGTGAGGAAGATGCAGGCGGACATGTTAGGTAGCCTTGATCCAAAGGTGGTGCTCTCGATGTCGGAGAGCTCTCAACACCAGCATGTGTTTGCACTTCCAAATGAACTGACGACCTGCCAATCAAACTGGCTGTTGCGGGTAAAGAGGTGGCAGGTCTGCGTCCAAAACATTGTGTGACTGCTGTCCCCCCAGTCACAGAGGATGAAGAAGCCGCAGATGCACAAGATGGGGCAGACGGTGGTTGTCCCGGCCCGCTAGGCCGCATTGTTGCACAGTGAGCTTCCCACTGCAACTTATGCTTCATATCCATGTGACGGTTCATACATGAAGTACTCAAACTATGGATTTTTTGGCCTCTACTTAGCTTTTGGTGACAAATATTACAGATAACACGAGTTGGGTCATCCTTATCGTTCTGATAAAATGCCCTGGCTATGCAAGGCTTTGAGCCCATGCGACCTGAAGAGCCACTACAACTTGTGGTCAGAAGCAGAGTTGTGGTTGAGGATGCAGTTGTTGATGTGCTTCCAGTACTCTGTCTCTGTCCAGGAAGGCGCAACCTAACCTCTTCGTCAATAGCATCTGTGATGCCCCGCTGCGCTTGGTATCACAGTTACTAGAAGAGTGCATTGATGGAATCCTCCAGAAGAGGCCCCCATAAACATTCACACATCTCCACCTTCCACCTCAGACAAGGAGAGGGAGCCCGTTAGGGATATAAATAGGGAAGGTGGAGCAAGGCAGTTCAGTTCCTCTGAAGAGTTCCTGCAGTAGAGAAGCCTAAGAGAGGTCAGTCTGCAGTGGAGATCAGTCTAGACTAGAGAACTCAGTTAATAGTTCAGCAGTGGAGCACGAGGCACCTGCTAGCTAGATTCAGGGAGCCCAGTTAGAGCTTAAGGTGTGCCCATGCCATAAGATCGGTGAAGCACGGCAAGCTGCCGTTAGGGTGTATATCCTAGTGAGGGCCCGAGTAGGCCGAAGGTGAGTGGCGAGTTAGTACATAAGAGGCAGAGGAGCTTAACCAGCTCACCCTGAAGCATTTACCGGACACCGGATCCGAGCTTACCGGGTTCTCTATGACCCAGTAAGGCATAACCGGAATCCCTGGAGAACTACAAGTCCCAGGATCGCTAAGGTGCTGATACGTAACAGAGCCAGGAGACGCTTAGGCCCCGCATACTGGGAGCGTGAACTACAAGACAAGGCCCAACCATAAGGTCAGCCAGCGCAGGACAGAGACAAAGTTAGGCCTAGCTCCAGGCAGGTCAGAAACTTGCTACGCAGAGGCAAGAAACAGGAGGCCCTACACCCGCTCATTGGGTAGGATCCTGATATGCACCTTTCACCCTACAGTGCTCCGGGATGTGCCTGAATTTCCACCAGTAAAAGGTACTGAAGTTACTACCGTGTCCGTTCCCGTTCTTGCTCTGACCCAGCTGTGTCTCGCCTGTCCTGCATTCCCCCTGCATACGCTTTTCTGAGGCCTAGCTCCACCTGTGGGGAGCTATACAATTGAGCTGCCTTATCACCGGCCTCAGTAGACTGCTGCAGCGCTGGTGCTTCTCACCAGATACCTCAGGTGGTGTCACGAACTCTTATAAAATTAACAATTATCCACCCTTTTAGAGAGTGACCCTAGGGTACGGGCCCGGGAGCCGACCACCGCGACATCCCCAAGGCCAGGCAAAGGCCCGGGTACCGAGTCATCCCCATCCCCTGGGCTAGTCACATCCTCCTCCACCTCCTCTGCTGACCTCATCGACTGGCTGACTGTGGGTTGACTGTAAGTGGGATCTCCAACATCGTCATCATCACCCTGTGTGTTCTCACACCCGTCGTCCTCAGAGGCATCCTCTTCCTGCCCTGACTGAAAAGTCCAGTTGTCACTCCAATCAGGTATTTGAGTTTCATCATCTTCTTCATCATTGTCTCCACCAACAGGAGTTACAGTTTGGGAACGAGGGTCTACATTATGCTCAGAACCTTCTTCATCTGGTCCTGGATCAGTGCAGATCATTTCCTCGTCTGGATTAACAGAAGCTCTGGAGCAGACCTCCGTTTCCGAGGCTATAGTATGAGTAAACAGCTGTGCAGACTCAACCATCTGTGTTACCCCATACTCAGACGGGCAGCTGGAGATTTGGGAGCTGTGAGAAAGCAAGTGCGAAAGGGGTGACACCTCTGAGGACTGGAGTATTTGTGATGTTGAAGTTGAGGTGGAGGAGAGCCCACTTGAAGGAGCACTTGATATCTGTTGAAGCACCTGCTGTTTTTGTGCCACATCTGGAATTTGTAGCGATGGGCGTGTCCGTAAGAAAGGGATCGTATCACATTGTCCATGAAAAGAAGTAGACATCTTTGTTTGGCTGGAAGATGATCTTTCTTCTGCAGATGTTACCCCCCCCCACCGCGGGGGGGCTCGACCCACCAGCGGACTGGCACCAGTATTGGGAGAGGGGGGCTGGCCGTCAGGGTCCACTTCGGCTCTGGCACAAACCCGGCGACACGGAGGTGGCACAGGCAGGAACGGACTGGCCGTGTCAGCTTCGCACTTTTTTGGTTTTAGAAGGGCATGACTTGCCTATATCTGTGTCTCCCCCTCCTTTTACTCCTCCACCTCTTTTCTTTTCGCATGACTATATGTACTTGTCACTTTTCCATGTGTTAGTTGTGACTTCTGAGCAGTTTGTCAGCTTTTGAACACCTTTGAAGGTGTTTTCTATGTGTTTCTATGTGTTTTTGTTTGCCTGCCATTGGTTTTAATGGTGTTCGAAGCTGTTCGACGAACAGTTCGACGAACAGTTTGGCGAACATACGGGTGTTCGACGAACCGAACCCAACTTGAAAACTACGGGGGTGGCTCAACACTAGTTGACAGTACAACCGGTAGGTCTTCCAGAGTCTGGAATTTTTTTAAAGACTCTACTGAAAACCAAAAAATGCAATTTGTACCACCTGCCATCCCAGCATCAGCAGGGGTGACAAAAATACCAGCCTGACCACCACCAGCATGATCAGAAACATGGCAGCAAAGCACCCGACTTTGTAGGGCGAACCCCAGTGTCCACGACCAGTGTCAGCGGGTGTCACCACTGCTTCTTCCACTGTTGTGCGTGTAATAGAACCCTCTGTTGTGCATGCAAGGCAATCCCCTGTCCATACTGCATGCAAAGATGCCCCCTCCTCTCAGTCTTCACTTGTTATGGCAGTTTCTCAAGAAACAGCATCAACGTCCCCGTCCCACCGCAGGGTTCAATTGTCCATATCCCAGAGCTTTGAACGAAAGCGCAAATTCTCAGCCAACGCCCAACAGGCCACAGTCCTAAATTCGCACATTTCACGACTGCTTGGGTTTGAAATGCTGCTTTTTAGGCTGGTGGAGACGGAATCCTTCCGCAAACTTATGGAGGTGGCCATCCCTTGGTACTCAGTACCCAGCCGACACTATTTTGCCCGGTGTGACATCTCCGCACTATACAAGCACGTGTCCCAAAACATCTGCAGTGCCCTCAACAATGCAGTTACTGGGAAAGTCCACCTGACAACGGACACATGGACAAGTGCTTCTGGCAAGGGATGGTACATCTCCCTGACGGCACACTGGGTAAACATAGTGGAAGCCGGGACCCAGTCGGATCTTGGTACGCAACACATCCTCCCCACACCGAGGATTGCGGGCCCTATGTCAGTCAGAGTTGCCCCCACAGTGTACAGCTCCTGCGCAACATCCTCCTCCTCCTCATGTTCAGCCTCCATCTCAGATATCACCCCATTAGTTACCAGCTGGAAGCACTGCAGTACTGCCTCAGCCAAACGGCAACAGGCTGTGCTGAAACTCATAAGCTTAGGTGATAAACCTCACACTGCTTGTGAGTTGTGGACATCTGTGAAAGAGCAGGCAGATCTGTGGCTGAGACCGCTGAGCCTACATCCAGGCATGGTCGTGTGTGACACTGGCCGTAACCTGGTGGCGGCTCTGAGGCAAGATCACACACGTACCATGCCTGGCTCATGTGCTTAACCTCGTGGTTCAGCGGTTTCTTAAATCGTACCCCGAGTTGCCAGATCTGCTCGTCAAAGTACGCCGCCTGTCAGCTCATTTTCGGAAGTCAGCTACAGCTTCCGCCGCCCTTGCTGTGTTGCAGCAGAGTTTGCAGCTTCCGGCACACCGACTTGTGTGTGATGTCCCCACACGTTGGAACTCTTCCCTCCACATGTTGCAAAGGATTTGTGAGCTGAAGAGAGCAGTTGTGGAGTACCGGCTGCAACAACGCCGTCGATATTCAGGTCAGACTCCACACATAAGACGTCAGGAGTGGACCTGGATGTCTGACATATGTACCATCCTGACAAACTTTGAGGAGCCCACCAAGATGGTGAGTGGCGATAACGCCATCATTAGCATCAGCATCCCACTTGTCTATCTTTTGCAACGCTCTCTGCAGAGAATAAAAGAGGAGGCATTGCAGCCAGAGTATGATGAGATGGATCAAGAAGCCGCAATGGGCGATTACACACAGCCCAGCCTCATCTCATCCCAACGTGCATTGGGGGACAATGAGGGGGAGGAGGAGGAGGAAAAACAGGAGCTTGTATCATGCGCTGAAGACAGTAGTACCTGTACAACTGTCATACAGTCGGTTCAGCGTGGGTGGCCTGAGGACAGGGGGGAGGAGGAGGAGGAGGAGGAGAGCATGGTCAGTCATCATCTTGGTGGGGACACGGAACTCTTACCCATTAACAGTCTGGCACGCATGGCTGACTTTATGTTACGCTGCCTTTACCGTGACCCTCGCATTGCCAAAATGTTGGGTGACAGTCATTACTGGTTGGTGACACTTTTAGACCCCCGCTACAAGGAGAACTTTCACTCTCTTATTTCTGAGGTGGAGAGGTCTACAAAAATGGGGCAGTACCAGAAGGCCCTTGCTGCAGAACTGTTAAAAAAATTCCCATCTGAACACGCTAGCGGCAGAGGTCACAGTTCGTTGACCAACCAAGGCGTACAGGCGAGAGAGATGCAAATCCAATCCAGCAGAGGCAGGGGAACACTTTCAACCTTCTGGGACAGTTTTCTGAGACCCACTCAGCTTACAGGCCCTGAGGCAAGGGATACTCTCACAAGGAGTGGAAAGTTTCAAAAGATGGTGAGGGAGTACTTTGCCGACGGTACCAGCATCCTCTGTGATTCCTCTGTGCCTTTTAAGTATTGGGTATCCAAGCTGGACACTTGGAATGAACTCGCTCTGTACGCTTTGGAGGTACTGGCCTGCCCTTCCGCTAGCGTGTTATCGGTGCATGTTTTTAGTGCCGCTGGGCGAATTATAACTGATAAGCGCACTCGCCTGTCAACTGACAATGCTGACAAGCTGACCCTTATCAAAATGAATAAGGCTGGATTGGGCCAGAATTCACATCACCACCAAATGACAGCAGAGTAACATAAAGTCAAATCCACTGTGTTATTCCGGGAGGTGTATTCCCATGCACCGCTTCACACCCACACATGGGTATACGCTTCCTCATTTCGGCTGTATTTTGCTCTTTTCCTTATCCTCAGCCTCCACCACCACTATACCACCAGGGTGACCGTGGTCCGTGTTGCCAGCATTGCAAGTTCCTCCGTCCTAATTTTTGGCAGCTTTTGCTTGGAAGGCATAGGCAAAGACTATGGGAGACCCATTCCCCAATAATGGGAATAATTTTTTAATTTGCTGTACTGCATTGCTCTTGTTTGCCAGCATTGCAAGTTCCTCCGTCCTAATTTTTGGCAGCTTTTGCTTGGAAGGCATAGGCAAAGACTATGGGAGACCCACTCCCCAATAATGGGAATAATGTTTTTAATTTGCTGTACTGCATTGCTCTTGTTTGCCAGCATTGCAAGTTCCTCCATCCTAATTTTTGGCTGCTTTTGCTTGGAAGGCATAGGCAAAGACTATGGGAGACCCACTCCCCAATAATTGGAATAATGTTTTTAATATGCTGTACTGCATGGCTCTTGTAAGGGGCATGAAAACTGTCTTGTTAAGCTACTGCGACCTCCACCACTTTTCCAAGGGGCATTAAAACCATCTTGTTAGGCTACTGCGACCTCCACCACTTTTCCAAGGGGCCTAAAAACCATCTTGTTAAGATACTGCGACCTCCACCATTCTTCCAAGGGGCAGTAAAACCATCTTCTTAAGCTACTGCGACCTCCACGTCTCTTCCAAGGGGCATTAAAACCGTCTTGTTAAGCTACTGCGGCCTACACCACTTTTCCAAGGGGCATTAAAACCGTCTTGTTAAGCTAATGCGACTTCCACCACTTTTACAAGGAGCATTAAAACCGTCTTGTTAAGCTGCTGCGACCTCCACCCTTCTTCCAAGGGGCATTAAAACCATCTTGTTAAGCTACTGCGACCTCCACCACTTTTCCAAGGGGCATTAAAGCCGTCTTGTTAAGCTACCGCGACCTCCACGTCTCTTCCAAGAGGCATTAAAACCATCTTGATAAGCTACTGTGACCTCCACCACTTTTCCAAGGAGCATTGATATTGTCTTTTTATTCCACTGCGACCTCCACTTCACTTCCAAGGGGCATTAAAACCATCTTGTTAAGCTTTTACGACCTCCACCACTTTTACAAGGGGCATTGATATTGTCTTTTTATTCCACTGCGACCTCCACCATTCTTCCTAGGGGCATTAAAACGGTCTTGTTAAGCTACTGCAACCTCCACCACTTTTCCAAGGGGCATTAAAACCGTCTTGTTAAGCTATTGCGACCTCCACCATTCTTCCAAGGGGCATTAAAACCATCTTGTTAAGCTACTGCGACCTCCACGTCTCTTCCAAGGGGCATTAAAACCGTCTTGTTAAGCTACTGCAACCTCCACCACTTTTCCAAGGGGCATTGATATTGTCTTTTAATTCCACTGCGACCTCCACTATTCTTCCAAGGGGCATTAAAACCATCTTGTTAAGCTACTGCGACCTCCATGTCTCTTCCAAGGGGCATTAAAACCGTCTTGTTAAGCTACTGCGACCTCCACCACTTTTCCAAGGGGCTTAAAAACCGTCTTGTTAAGTTTCTGTGACCTCCACCACTTTTCCAAGGGGCATTAAAAACGTCTTGTTAAGCTACTGCCACCTCCACCACTTTTCCAAGGGGCATTAAAACCGTCTTGTTAAGCTACTACGACCTACACCACTTTTCCAAGGGGCATTGATATTGTCTTTTTATTCCACTGCGACCTCCACCATTCTTCCTAGGGGCATTAAAACGGTCTTGTTAAGCTACTGCGACCTCCACCACTTTTCCAAGGGGCATTAAAACCGTCTTGTTAAGCTACTGCAACCTCCACCACTTTTCCAAGGGGCATTAAAACCGTCTTGTTAAGCTACTGCGACCTCCACCATTCTTCCAAGGGGCATTAAAACCATCTTGTTAAGCTACTGCGACCTCCACGTCTCTTCCAAGGGGCATTAAAACCATCTTGTTAAGATACTACGACCTCAACCACTTTTCCAAGGGGCATTGATATTGTCTTTTTATTCCACTGCGACCTCCACCATTTCTCCAAGGGGCAATAAAACCGTCTTGTTAATCTACTGCGACCTCCACCACTTTTCCAAGGGGCATTGATATTGTCTTTTAATTCCACTGCGACCTCCACTATTCTTCCAAGGGGCATTAAAACCATCTTGTTAAGCTACTGCGACCTCCATGTCTCTTCCAAGGGGCATTAAAACCGTCTTGTTAAGCTACTGCGACCTCCACCACTTTTCCTAGGGGCTTAAAAACCGTCTTGTTAAGCTTCTGTGACCTCCACCACTTTTCCAAGGGGCATTAAAAACGTCTTGTTAAGCTACTGCCACCTCCAGCACTTTTCCAAGGGGCATTAAAACCGTCTTGTTAAGCTACTACGACCTACACCACTTTTCAAAGGGGCATTGATATTATCTTTTTTTTCCACTGCAACCTCCACCATTCTTCCAAGGGGCATTTAAACTGTCTTGTTAAGCTACTGCGACCTCAACCAATTTTTCCAAGGGGCATTAAAGCCATCTTGTAAAGCTACTGCGACCTTCACCACTTTTCCAAGGAGCATTGATATTGTCTTTTTATTCCACTGCGACCTTCACCATTCTTCCAAGGGGCATTAAAACCATCTTGTTAAGCTACTGCGACCTCCACGTCTCTTCCAAGGGTCATTAAAACCGTCTTGTTAAACCACTCTGAACTCCACTGCTCTTACAAGGGGCATTGAAATGTTGGTTTTAATTAACTCTAACCTCCACGACTCTAACAACGGGCATTGCATTTACTCCTTATTTTAGTCAGCTTTTGCTTTTCAATGCATAAGCGAACTCTAAGGGAGACCCAATCCCCAATAATAGATAGAAGGTTTTTAGTATGCTGTAATCCACGTCTGTTTCAAGGGGCATTGCAGTTCCTCATAATTTTTGGAAAGCCTTCCATTCACTGCTTAGGCCACCAGTGCACAGGAGACCCAGTTGCTATAAATGGAAAAAAAACGTTAAGTTAAGGCCCTTTGATCTCCATGTCACTTCCAAGGGGCATTGGAGTGCCTCGAAATTTTTGGTTGGCATTGCACTCACTGCATGCCCTATAACTGTGTAGCCAAACCACTCCTTTTGGTACAGAAACATATCGTACAAGACATGTGTGGTTGACTGGCCTGATATTGATGTGAATGGTCCCTGTTCCTCCTGCACTTTCTCCTTTGCCACCACCTCATCCATCATTTTTTATCAGCAGTCATAGAACTGGGATAGTAGCAGGAAAACATCCAGCAAACCTCGGAGGAGGTAGGATATGCGCCAAAACGCTGACCACCTCAGGCCTAGCCGCTACTACATACATGCGCTTGCATTCCCAGAATACAAAGCAGATGCTAACTTCTATCATCATCATCATGCTCCTCACCTTGGCACTCTCAACTCCCCTGATGGAGAAGCCAGGGCCCACCGGAGGAGTCTGGTTCTCTGGTGGGCTCTTCTAATGCTGCCCTAAAGCAGGCCAGGCTAAGAAAAGTGTGGGGGAAGTTGACAGGAGAAATAGGGGTGGCTGGGTACCGTTTATGGACACCCGGCTGCACCCAGGCGGCTGGGGACCGTGTGTGGACAGCCGGCCGCGGGGCGGCTGGAGACCGAGTATAGACACCCGGCCGCCCCCTGGCGGCTGGGGACCGAGCGTGGACACCCGGCCGCCGGGCGGCTGGGGGCTGAGTATTGATACCAGGCCACCGACGCAGCCATGACATGGTGGCCGGCATCTGCCTCCACATGCCTAAAAGGCCCAATTTCGAGTGCAAGCAAGATAGCAGTATGGTATTGCAGCCTGGGGGTGGGTGGGTGGCAGGTTGCACACTTACGCTTGCATTCCAAGAAAACAAAGCAGATGCTAACTTCTATCATCATCATCATGCTCCTCACCTTAGCACTCTCAACTACCCTGATGGAGAAGCCAGGGCCCATCGGAGGAGTCTGGTTCTCTGGTGGGCTCGTCCAATGCAGCCTTAAAGCAGGCCAGGCTAAGAAAAGTGTGGGGGAAGTTGACAGGAGAAATAGGGGCGGCTGGGGACTGTTTATGGACACCCGGCAGCCCCCAGGCGGCTGGGGACCGCGTGTGGACACCTGGCCGTGGGGCGGCTGGGGACCGAATATGGACACTCGGCCGCCCCCCTGGCGGCTGGGGACCGAGCGTGGACACCCGGCCGCCGGGCGGCTGGTGACTGAGCGTGGCCACCTGGCTGCCGGGTGGCTGGGGACAGAGTATGGATACCTCGCTGCAGAAGCAGCCATGAGTTAGTGGCCAGCTTTGGCCTCCTCCAAACTAAAAGGCCCCATTTCAAGCAAGCAGTATGGTATTGCATCCTGGGGGTGGGTGGATGGCAGGCTGCATACTTGCGCTTGCATTGCAAGGAATTGGGGAGGTACAATTGAACACTGCCCTGGGACAAGGGCTTGCACGGGGATAGTTGCAAGTCTGCATCTTCTGATGCGGCAAGGATCACTTCTGATGGACAAACTTTTATGCAGTGACCTGGGTGTCAGAGATGCTTCCTGGGGTCTTCCCCATGCTGTTCCCATGTCTTTTCAGCACTGTATGCATGTGTCACACAGCACATGGCCAGATAAGATTGTAAAATGTTAAAATGACATTTCCTGGTGATTCCATTTGTCACGGTTGAAAGCAATATTTCACAGGAAAACCGTTTCAGTTTAGTTTTTGAACATTTTATTGTGAGCCCGTAAAAGTGGCTTAATACCTCTGACCACGTTGTTGACAGCAGTGACCTGGGAGTCAGAAATGCTTCCTGGTGCGATCCCCATGCTGTCCCCATGTCATTTGAACACTGTCACTATCGTTTTGGGCACTTTTTAGACTTTCTACAGACTGCCGGGGGTGCCGCCGCAAAAATGCTCGGGTCTCCCATAGACTAACATTGGGCTCGTTGCTCGGGTCGAGCACCTGAGTATCACGGTGAGATCGGCTCGAGCTTCGAGCACCCAAGCATTTTAGTGCTCGCTCAACACTATTTATTAAGCAATAACGTGTTAGTCCTTTTGTTTTTAGATGTTTCACTTTTGGATTTTGGAACTCTAATATCAATATTGCCTAAATCTATCGGTTCTACTTACTTTGGGCTGTTTATTATCCAAGCATTATAATCAGGCCAGTGACCTTTCCTGTATTTCCTCTATTTTGAGAACCATTAAACCGTTTATTTATGTCTAAGGGATTGGATTCCTGAGCTACTTCTACTTTGATTTTTCATGTCTTATGGCTTCAGTTTATATAAAACTTGTTTAAACTCAGGATTTCTTATCCTGTCCTTTATATATTGTTTTAAAAATTGCAATGTTCACATTTTATATTGCCAACTTTATGATCTGATGTGGTTAACATAAATTTCACTTTAGGGCTTAATGCTCCTTTATGTTATATATTGGTCATTCTGTTATGCATTTTCACATATATGAGTATTCGCTCTTATTTGAGGAATTTTCACCTTTCTTTGCACTTCTCACTCTAGTTCTTTAGACCCTAGTCACTGCTTTCAATTTTCCCAATTTTATTTTTTTCCCACTTTCACCCTTTTTTTAAATTCTGGGGTATTCTGTTATTTTCTTCTCCTTATTATTCAGCTCCATAGTTTCATCCAAACTTGAGTGCATTGTGAAAAAAGAACAATACAAATGTTTTTGTTGTTTATTTATGGCTGTAGTTGGCATGCAGTCCGTATGCATGTATGGGGTTCTCTTAGTCATTGGTATTCGGCCACTCTAAGTGGGCAGTGTCGTTTAAATTATTGATGAGACGTGTCTCTATGGTATTGGCACCGCACATGTGCAATATGTGGATGAGGAAGGAAAACACTGAAGTGAGTAGGCAGAGAGAACACATGTGCCAAATATGATCTAGTGGTTTGATCTCTTTTCTGTATCTTGTCCTTGTTTCCTTTTATAGGCAGTCCCTAGGATATAAACTAGTTATGTTCGGTAAAACTAGTTTATATCCACGGGTGTGGTCTAACTTGGCATACAGTATGATGCGTGTGTGTACTCTCCTGTCAATTATCTAATATAACTCCTGCTATTCCTATTAGAACCCTCTGCCTCCAGGGCGGTCAACGAGACCAATCTTGGCCAAATTTCTCCATTTTAAAGACCAAGATCCATTTTTACGCAAAGCAAGAGGCCATCAGGAGATCACCATTAGGCCACATTCACACATTTAGTATTTGGTCAATATAAACCAAAACCAGAGTGGGTGAAAAATGCAAAAGTGGTGCTCATGTTTCTAATATACTTTTCCTCTAATAGCACCCCTCCTGATTTTGGCTTACAAATACTGATGTAAAATTCTGACCAAATACAGAACATGTGAACGTCGCTGTAACAAAATCAAAATATCCTGATTTCCGGACTACTCCATGAAGATCCAAAAGAGAAGAGTTTGGTTTACAGATATCAAGAAGCGCCTTTGAGATATAGGAGTTGTCAACTCCTAGCTGGCCAAGTTCAGAGATGCAGCTCTGGGCACCACTCAGTTTTTTGAAGATCCTAAAGAAGTCTAGCCCTCCCATACCCATGGCTGTACTTCCTGGCAGCTCCATGCCAGCACCTTAAGTGATGGGATGAACATGTTATTGAAAATGTTACAGGGGCCATACTGAAATATCATCTCAGAAGTGAGAATTTGCTATCTTCCCTAGATATGAACAGCATGAAAGGGGGGCTTACCCATTTTGGCTCCAATGACTTCTGTATAAGCAAAGATTAAACAGATATGGGGCATTGACGAGTGCACAAAGTTTAAACCAGTCAGGCAGAATCTGGAACTTCCAGAATTTGTTAAACTGGGTGTCCTAACCAACTGGAAAGACAGATACTTTCATATGATTTAATAAACTTCAAGAAGAATACCAGTTATCAAACAAAACATTCTATCTATACTTGCAGGAACGAAATGCCTCTAAATGTCTCAAAATAGACATAAACCTATAAGAGTACAAAAGGACATCATGCTGTCTACAGTATTATAGCAACATAATAGCAAAAGGCCGGAATTATCTCAGATCTGTATAAACTTTTATTCTGCAGTTACATAGATAAATATCCACTGGTAAATATGCATGAAAGGGAAAGAGACATAGGAACTTTAACACCAGATCAGTGGAGTGATATCCTTGAATCTCTACCAACGTTATCTTTGTGTGAAGAATCAGATGCAAGGCTCTCATAAATCTGTATTAGGCTGTGTGCGCACGATGCATTTTTTAAGCGTTTCCGCAGCAGCAAAAACGCTGCAGAAACACTTAAAAAACGCATGGTAGAAGGCCTGCCATGTTCCCCCATGCTGCGGAAACTTCCGCTGCGGATTGTCATTGCGGAAAAAAACGCAGCACTACCAATTATTTTGCGGAAGTGCTGCTTTTTCGCCGCCATTGACTTGCATTAGAATGCATGCATTCGGCTTCACTAGATAAGCACATGCGGAATACATGCGTTCAATGTGCGGATGGCACCCAGGTCTAGAGGAGAGGAGACTCTCCTCCGGACCCGGGTACCATAGAAAACTGTAAAAAAAAAGAATAAAATAAAAAATAAAATGTTATACTTACCTTCTGGCGGCCCCTGGTGTGCTCGTCCTCTCATGCCAGGAGATCGCGATGGACTGGAGGACCTGCGCTGATGTTCTAGTCATGTGACGGGTCACGCAACGCTGACATCGGCAGGTCCTTCAGTGTACCGCGATCGGCCGGCATTAGAGGACGAGAGTGAAGCAAGACTCCGGGGGACATCGGAAGGTAAGTATAGATTTTTTATTTTTAAACATTCTTTCGGTCACACTATATAAATCCATGCCGTTTGCATGGATTCATATAGTGTGACCAAGTTGACAAGCACTTTCCAAGTGATGCTAAAATCGCTTGGAAAGCGCTTGTCAACCCGCATGCGGAAATGCATGTGAAGAACGCTTCACATCCACATGTCCCTGGCAGGAAAAGCGCATGTACAATCCGCATGCATTTTTTTCTGCCAGGGAGATGCAGAAACGCTCAGGAAAAATCCGGAGCATTTCTGCATCGTGGGCACATAGCCTTATACACAGAGTATGTAGAATGCCAGAATTCTTAAAAAAAATGCTGCAAACCAGATGCCATATGTCCTAAATGTTATATGGATCAAGTTGACTTAATCCATATGCTGTGGGATTGCCCAAACCTTCATAAGTATTAGATTCAGGAGTATTGGATTTATTAGATAGCATATTTTACATTATAATATCTAGAGATCTTAAGTCACGTATTTTTGGCTATGCAGAGGAATTGACAACAGACACATTTGTTAAAACTGATATTGGGCGTTTATTGTCTAGGAGTTTATTGTATATTCCCTGCAAGTAGAGATGGGCAAACCCAAACATAAAATTTTGGCGTTCATACCGGACAGTTCTGGGGGAAGAGAGATGAGAGAGAGAGAATTTTCCAGCTCAAAATTTAGAGAGAAGTATTGTGGTGAATATGAAAAACTGTGGTCACCATGGTTGGATTTTTGGCAGCAACCCCTACGTTACAGGATAGAGTAATATCCTTATGAGAAATGGAAAGACAGGCAATGAACAGCTATGCAGTAATGTGCAAGATATAACATATGTAGCGCCGGCGTCTCTGCCTCCTACCTCGGCCCCAGCCCGCCGTCCTCCACTTCTCCTCCTGGCTCTCCTTCCCTGATTTCCCGCGGTGCACTCGCTAAACGAAGATCCCCAGGCACTGCGCTTAGGGCACGCGTGCTCCTTGCTTCTTAAAGGGGCCGCGCACGGTCCTAAAATATCCCCGGCTACTGGCCAGAGGACATCTGGTATTTAAGGCTCCTCCAAAAAAATGGAGGTGCCTGTGCAATGTTGTGGTTTGTTTGCATTAAACTGCCTCTTCTGTCCTCAGGCCCCAGTCTGTCTATCAGCCATGCCCACCAGTCTGTTTATCTTCCATATCCGCGAGCCTGACTTCCAGCCGTGCCCACCTGCCTGACTACCAACCGTTACCACCTGTCTGTCTTCCAGCGCTGCCAGTCCACCTGCCATTCTTGTCAGCTTCGGCTGTCAGTTCCATGGGAGTCGCCTGCTGTCACGCGAGGTTGGCCCCAGATTGGCACCTGGTCCACCTTCCCAGTCCCTCCTTGGTTCACGGAGTCGACTGAGCTGCCGTGTTGGCACTTAGTTACTCCCTTCTGGTCCCTCCTTGTACCTGTGGTTCCACCATCTGGACCCGTAACAACATATAACAGTGATCTTGTTAAGATGACCGATTTGAATGTGTCAAATGTAACTCTCATGGGTGTACATTTTTTGTAATAATAAAAACAAAATTCATGAAGCACCTTGAAATTAATAGTAATTGAGGGAGGGTGTTATTTAACCATTATCTTTAAGTTCTGCAAGTGCAATGTGATTTACTTTTCCCTTTGTTTGTAATATTTTTGTCTACATGGGAAAATCTATAAATAGGACCTTAAAAAAACAAACAAAATGGACCAGCAACCCCCCACCCCCTTAGTGCTCATGTCATTGCCCACCTCATCAGGTGTCATGCTGCTGGCTGCCTACTGCCCGGTCCTTTACTTTCTGCTGTTGTATGACGCATCTCTGGCATATTCATTATAGGCCAGGTCACGTGGCACATAATGGTGGAAAGAGGAAAACTGGACAGCAGGCAGAAAAAGAAGTGAGCAAAGAGGTGTGTATTATTTTTTTATTTACATCTCTGTTCTGTCCTCGCCACACGTTACCCTGAGGTATGTGCGTAGTCTGAAATGCAGCTTAACCGATCTAATGTAGTCCAATAAGAAGATGGTTTACTGAAGTCTATGCTGTTTATTGAACGTTAGTAAATGTATTTGATGAAACTCGGAGCAATAAAATAACAAGGTATCAGTACATGTATGCAGGTATCACAGAATTACATGTGACAAATGGCTGAACAGTTTATAAACAGCATGTGTTAAGCCTGCTATCCACTTTTATAAATGCAGCTGACTAATGCGGGGGTGGGAATGTTAGGTATCTGGTGTCTGCAAACAGGTGCAACATAGCCCTTTATAGACTTCTAGTTGTTGACTTATCTTCACATGCCGCTGAAAAAGTGTGAGTGAAGCATGTGTAGGGGTGTTTTCTTTGCTGGCCTTACTTTTGGCAAGTTACATTGTTACTTCATTATTGTTATTTTTTTATGGTTGTGCTTTCTCTTTAGTATGAGGTAAATGCGTCCTAGGCTGCAATCCGATCAGAAAATGAATTAACATTTTCATTTTTGCCATAATTAATGTATTAAGCAAATCCAAACATTATTAGGGCAAAGATTAGCATAAGCTAACAAACCTTAATATATTAACAACTTTTATATTGAGTAACCCTAATTTTATGTTTAAATGATAGTTTCAGCCAAATATTATCAGTTTGCAAAAATCATTATTTTAATTACCGTATTTTGCAAATTATAAGATGCATTGGACTATAAGACACACCCCAAATTTTGGGATGGAAAATATGAAAACAATTTTTTTTAAATAATATAGCGATGCATCTTATAATCAGTTTTAACGGTAGCTTACCTGGGGTGGTGGTGGCGGTGATGGAGCCAGACCACAGGAGGCATGGTCTCTGCTTCAGGAGACCAGCGGCGGGAGGAGTGTGGTGACTGGGCGCTCAATATATGTCGGCGCAGGTGAGTGGAGGTCCCTTTTCCCATTCAGTTGCCTGTGGTGGGCTTCAGAAAAATGACCACCGGAGGTGGTGCATGCATAGATTGAGATCTCTGGAGACGAGATCTGGGGAGACAAGATCTCGTTTCCTGAGATTTTAATCTGCACATGTGCCGCCACTGGTGGCCATTTTCCCAAAGCCCACCACAGAAATATATACAGGAAAGGGGCCCTCCGCTCACCGGTGCTGACATTTAATATGTCCCCAGGCACCGCAGCTTCACTGCACTCCTGCCGCTGCCTGCCTCCTGTGACCCCACTCCACTGCCGCTAAACCCCTCCGGTAAGCTCCCTTCGGATTAAAAGTCGCACTCCCATACGGTATTCAATTCATGACTTAAACTAGCTAATTGGTGGTATAATGACCACTTTTTACCTTGCTTGATGATAGACTAGCCCAATTAATGATATACTAGCCAAATTCTTCCCGCAATGTTTCAAATTGAGTTATACCTTTTTTCTCTGTGCAGCATTTCACTATACTTTTATTTTGATGACACCCATCATTCCAGGAATTGCATTTCAACATGTAGTTAGACATTTATTTATTCCCATTAGAAATTGTATGTTACTTTACCTGCACTATTCTTGTCATTTTAACATTGTGTTTTTTCTATATTTGACAGATGACACCTTTTTAATATCTTAGCCTTATTTGCCAATGAAGGAAAGCTGAACCCCTTTGATTCCATTACATGCAGGCAATGCTGTGCAGTTTCTAGAAAACAAATTTATTAGGGCTACAGAATTCAATGAATTTGTTTCATGTTTCTTCTGTTTGTTGAATATAGTGTTGTCACTGTTCATTTTACTCATTCACTCCCTTGTGCCTTTCTGAAGTACCAGCAATATCTTGCAGACACATCTAGCCCAGATGGAAGTAAACCTGGAACACATAGTTTACAATTATCATGCTTTCATTGTGCTCATTCTTTTTAGTTCAGGTGTTCAATTCAGAACAAGAGCAGTTTAGGGATTTTGAGGATTAAGGGTTGACCTTGCTCTGAATTAAGTTATAGAATGTTTACAACACTTATGTTTGCAAGCTGTGGGCTGCCTGCATAGATGCCTGAAGCTAGCAATATTCTAGACTGAAATAATAATAATGGTGATAGGTCAAGCAGATATTAAATATGTGTAAAACAACCATATTTAACAATAAATATATAAAGTAGATTTCTTGAATACTGATAATGGTTTAAAAATTATTTCCATGGGGCGGTAGTGTGGCACGAGGCGATATCCATGTAGCAAAAAAATCTTTTTTGCTGCTTTGCAATGCAGTTTTTGGCAGTGCAGCTTGTACAGATGAAGTAAATGGTTTTAATATACACTGCTCAAAAAAATAAAGGGAACACTTAAACAACAGAATATAACTCCAAGTAAATCAAAACTGTCCATTTAGGAAACAACACTGATTGACAATCTATTTCACATGCTGTTGTGCGAATGGAATAGACAATAGATGAAAATTATTGGCAATTATCAAGACATACTCAATAAAGGAGTGGTTCTGCAGGTGGGGACCACAGACCACATCTCAGTACCAATGCTTTCTGGCTGATATTTTGGTCACTTTTGAATGTTGGTTGTGCTTTCACTCTCGTGGTAGCATGAGACAGACTCTACAACCCACAGAAGTTGCTCAGGTAGTGCAGCTCATCCAGGATGGCACATGAATGAGAGCTGTGGCAAGAAGGTTTGCTGTGTCTGTCAGCGTAGTGTCCAGAAGCTGGAGGCGCTACCAGGAGACAGGCCAGTACACCAGGAGACATGGAGGGGGCCGTAGGAGGGCAACAACCCAGCAGCAGGAGCGCTACCTCTGCCTTTGTACAAGGAAGAACAGGAGGAGCACTGCCAGAGCCCTGAAAAATTACCTCCAGCAGGCCATAAATGTGCATGTGTCTGCACAAACGGTTAGAAACCGACTCCATTAGGATGGTATGAGGGGCCAATGTCCACAGATGGGGGTTGTGCTCACAGCCCAACACTGTGCAGGACGCTTGGCATTTGCCACAGAACACCAGTATTCGCAAAGTCGCCACTGGCGCCCTGTGCTCTTCACAGATGAAAATAGGTTCACACTGAGCACAATCTGTAGACGTAACAAAGTCTGGAGACTCCGTGGAGAGCAATCTGCTGCCTGCAACAACTTTCAGCATGACTGGTTTGGCCGTGGGTCAGTAATAGTGTGGGATGGCATTTCTTTGGAGGGCCGCACTGCCCTCCATGTGCTCGCCAGAGGTAGCCTGACTCCATTAGCTACCGAGATGAGATCCTCAGACCCTTTGTGAGACCATATGCTGGTGCGGATGGCCCTGGGTTCCTCCTAATGCAGGACAATGCCAGACCTCATGTGGCTGGAGTGTGTCAGCAGTTCCTGCAAGATGAAGGCATTGAAACTATGGACTTGCCCACCCGTTCCCCAGACCTGAATCTGATTGAGCACATCTGGGACATCATGTCTCGCTCCATCCAGTAACGTCACATTGCATCACAGACTGTCCAGGAGTTGGAGGAAGCTTTATTCCATGTCTGGGAGGAGATCCCACAGAACACCATCCGCAACCTCATCAGAAGCATGCCCAGGCATTCTAGGGAGGTCATACAGGCACGTGGAGGCCACACACAATACTGAGCCTCATTTTGACTTGTTTTAAGGACATTACATCAAAGCTGGATCAGCCTGTAGTGTGTTTTTCCACTTTAATTTAGGGGGTGACTCCAAATCCAGGCCTCCATTGGTTAATAAATTTAATTTCCATTGATGATTTTTGTGTGATTTTGTTGTCAGCACATTCAACTTTGTACAGAACAAAGCTTTCAATGAAAATATTTCATTCATTCAGATCTAGGATGCGTTATTTGAGTGTTCCCTTTATTTTTTTGAGCAGTGTATTTTGTCTGTACAAGCCACCCAGCATTGTGTATGGGCACCCCAACTCTTTTTATTGGTTATTGGCTAGTTTTCACAAGGAAGTATATCAATTAATGACAGCTACTCTTGTACTTTAATAAATGATCACTTTTATTAGGAAAAAAATAAATATATTTGAACCCATTGAGTATACATGCAATGTTGACCTATAGGAGGCAAAAAATTTGATTATCTTTGTCCCATCACAACACATTTTGACAGAGACAACAGAGACACTTGGTATACCATTTACCACAACTGCTAACTGTGGATACAAATAATTCAAATGCATTGGTGGTTATGCATCCTCCCTACTGCACTATTTAAAGTTTATGACACTAACAAAATTAGCTGAGCACAGGGTGCTTATGAGTTTCACCAAACAATGGGAATTGTTTCCAGATTGGTTGCTGGAGTAATGCTCTTCCGGTCAGAACCTGTTAAATCCTGCTGTCATTGACAGCGGAATTTAACTGGTTAACAGCTGCAGGTGGCGCTCCTATCCACCGGTGGCGGTTAAAGGCACATGACAGCTGATTAAAGCGTCGGAGTCCACCTCAAAGTCAGGAACACAACGTATGATGTAAATATGTCATATGTTGTGAAGGAGTTAAAACACAGTCTGACTACCAAACACATACTGTAAAAGTGCAAAAAATCTGTGACACTTTCATGTACATATTATTATGTAATGTACATGTATCCAATTATAAGGTACCTAAATGAAAGAATCAATATTAAAGATTAAGCAGAAACTTCAACCTTAGATGAATCTCCTCAGACACAATACAAAAGAATATGAGTACACCCATGGATAAGCATTGCTCTGGACCAGGATACAGTATGACAGATTTAAAAGTTTTATCACTGAAGATTGTTTTTAAAATAAGATAAGAATAATAATAATAATACAAACTGTTAACTTTCCATTAATGGATACTAGGACTCGATCTCATATCTTGATCTATAACCCATTACGTGCACACTTTGGTGAGTGAAGTTGATATAAAAAAAATCTATTTTGGTCTCATCTGACCCCAAGACCTTCTCACATGCCTACTCTGGATCATCCAGATGATCATTAGTGAACTTCAAACGGGCCTAGATATTTGCTGGTGTGAACAGGGGGACTTTGCGTGCCCTGCAGGATTTTAATCCATGACAGCGTAGTGTGTTACTAAAGATAATGTTGAAAAGGTGAACGCTGGCGCTGTCTTTGCCACCAAGTGAGATCGAGGTGCAGGAACTACTGGTTGCTTGTAAGTAAAATTATTTTATTCACACTAATATAAAACAAATAAAACTATATACACAACGCGTTTCGGCTGTTTGCAGCCTTCTTCATTTTTTTATCTCATTAGTATTTAATACATGGCCCCACTGCCACATATATGTCTTGGGGTTGTGATAAAGCTGTGAACAAAACTCAGCCGTTCTCTGTATTTTTGATCTCTTGTAGTAACATACAGAAGTAGCTGCATAATTGAAAGGAAATTACCCAGTCTAATGCCATGATATTCTCAGTATTGAATTTGTGTTACTGTTGACAAGCTGAAAATCAGATTTACTATGCATTAAATCAGAATACTGGAATAATTTAGCAAGGTCTCAAGTAATAATACGCTATGTGATGAAAGCCACTCCAAATAAAAGACTAAATAAAGATCTCTGTCTCTCTGTTTGTCTATTTGTCTATATATTTAGCGACATGGATTTGCAATTATAGTTTTTCTTCAAAGAAGGACCAAACTTAAGAAGTTCTTCAAAGGACAGTTATGGACAAGTTCTGTTGACTTCATGGAAAGAGATATTTGTGAATCCTTTACTAAATACCTCTTTGCATTTATGAATGCATCTCTAACTATAAAACTCTTGAATTTAATTGTACTTTAGTATTTATTCATTTTTATATATTTCTTTCTTTCTCTCTACAAGTCACAACAGAGTTTTACCTAACTGTAGCTAAGTGCACACCATGGCCAGGGATTAACTTCAAGGGTGTGGCATAGCTAATTAAAGAGGTTTTCCCATGAACAAAAGTTCATTTTAATCAATAGTTCTTGGAATGATAATAACTTCCACAATTGAATGTATTTAAATAAACTGTTCCTGTGCTGAGATAATCTTATAAATGTGCCCCTGCTGTGTACTGTGTAATGGCTGTGTCTGACCATACAGGGACATGGTCTGATCATACTACATCTCCTTGCAGGGGAGGAAGCAAAACAGTATTCAGACATTACAGCACGGGATCACAGCTGATTCTTTCTTTGAAGTAAAACATTGTTTAAAAACAGGCAGAGAAATGTTTTATCTCACAGAAATAATCAGCTGTGATTCCCTGCTGTACTGTCTGTATACTCTTTTGCTTCTTCCTCTGCCCAGGAGATGTGGTATGATCAGACCATGTTTTGTACACAGTCAGACACAGCCATTACATAGGGGAACATTTCTAAGATTATCTCAGAACATGAACATTTTATTTAAGCACATCCAATCATGGAAGTTATTATTATTCCAAGATCTATTGATTAAAATGTACTTTTGTTCATGGGAAAACTCCTTTAGTTACAGATGAGTTTAAATTAAGTGTGACTTGATATTCAGTGACTTTTGATTGAGGGAATTTAGAGGTGAGTATCTTGTATTAATCTACTGTTTCTATTTACTTGTTTATATTCCTGTATTTGTGAAATTCCCTTAGTAAAATGTGTTCCATTTTTGACAATGCCATCCAGTTTTTATCTTTTCGCATATATACAATCCTTGATGAGCTGTATGAGGATACATAATGCTATGCTACATGTCCCCGCTTAATTGTAAAGTGCTGCGGAATATGTTGGCACTATATAAATAAAAATTATTATTATTATGCTAGATGTGTGCACATTGAACATTTGAAAGCCCAAATACTGGATCTAAATAAGCAACTTGCAATTTTGAGATCTATTGACAATATGGAAAGGAGTTTGCTGCTCACTAGGTAGATATTGGGGAGGACAGTAGCATGGAGCTCTAGTATAATTATCCAGCTAGCTGGGTGACAGAAGTCGGGACTGAGGAAACAGTGTTAGGAAGGTAAGTCCCAATTTGGCACACCCAATTAGGCCATAAGCTTAAGGTAAAGACCTCAAGGTACCACAGTCTGAAATTCTACCTTTACCATGTGCCACACCTGAGAGGCAGCTTGATAATAGAGAGGTAAATAATTGACTCAAGAATTTATGTAGTAAGGAGTTTTTTTGGTCCTAGGCTAACATCTCTGTTAGCTACAACCTCTACGGTAGGCATGGTTTGCATCTCAATGGTTGCAGATGTCCTGTGGAAAAGAATGACTAGAGAACACAGTTGGAGGAGTGTTTAAACTAGGCACTGGGATAGGCAATTACTGTACAATAGGCGAAGATAATGTAAATAATGACATATAGAGTAAAATTTTAATATTGCAGATGAGACTAAGCTTTTCAATGTAATCAACACAAAGGAAGATAATTTAATGTATAGAGGAACAAAGGTTTTATCATGATTAGAGATGGTGACTTTTTACTGTTCAAGTAGTGAGATTAGGAGGGCTGGATGCCTTTCTTGAAAAATGAAGTATTACAGGTTATTGATACAAGTGAACAAGTCTGCTTGAAATATGTGGCATCAAGAAAGATTTTTTAATTCTAAATTGCCATTTGCCTCTTGGGTTTATTGCCATCTCCTGTATCAACATGTTGTAGGTTGACTTTAATGGACTTACTGTATGTCTACTTTCAACTTCAAAACTTATGAAATGAATATCTTTCTAGCTATTCTATCTATTAACTCTTTAGGAGTCTTTGCGGAAGACCTGTTTGACAATTATTAAATTATTGTGTATATAACATTATTACTTGGATAATATATCTACCTTGTGAATCAGCCTCTGAAATAATGGGAGAGTAAACCACAGAATTACTCTTAGCTAATAAAACTCCCCTTTGCTTTTTCCTAAAATTTTCTGGAATTATACATGAGAAGTGGGCGTGTCTGACTCTATGTGCTTCTCTTGCTATGATATGCGTTTCCTGTGTGCAAAAAATATTGCATCTAGTAGACACAGCCTCCCTCCACATAAAGATCTTTTGGGAGGGTGCTTAGCCCATTTACATTTAAGGAACATATTTTAATAACCATCAGAGGTAACATTAATCACTAATGATGCTGTAATCTTAAAGATCAGAATGGACAATATAAAATCTCGTAATATAAGCAGATTAGCCTTCTGCATGATTAAAAAGTACATATTACACAAGAGGATTAACATACAAAGAGAAACAATATATAAACAAGAATAACTTGCTTGAATGTGTACAAATGAGACTCCTTCATCTGAGAAATTGAAATACAGAATAACAGCATAGTTAACCCCGTTACCCCCGAGGGTGATTTGTATGTTAATGACCAGGCCAATTTTTACAATTCTGACCACTGTCAGTTTATGAGATAATAACAATATTTCACGAAAAAACAATCTCAGAATCAGTGGTATCCGTTGAAGCGTAACGGATACCACTGATTCTGAGATTGTTTTTTCGTGAAATATTGTACTTCATGATAGTGGTAAAATTTCTTCGATCTTACTTGCGTTTATTTGTGAAAAAAATGGAAATTTGGAGAAAAATGTTGAAAATTTTGCAATTTTTAAACTTTGAATTTTCATACCCTTAAACTAGAGAGATATGTCACACAAAATAGTTAATTAATAACATTTCCGAAATGTCTACTTTACAACAGCACAATTTTGGAACCAACATTTTTTTTTTTGTTAGGAAGTTATAAGGATTAAAAGTTGACCAACGATTTCTCATTTTTCCAACAAAACTTACAAAACCATTTTTTTAGAGACCACATCACATTTGAAGTGACTTTGAGTTTTATGACAGAAAATACCCAAAAGTGACAACATTCTAAAAACTGCACCCCTCAAGGTGCTCAAAACCACATTGAAGAAATGTATTAACACTTCAGGTGCTTCACAGGAATTTTTGGAATGTGGAAGAAAAAAATTAACATTTAACTTTTTTTCACATAAATGTTACTTTAGACCCCATTTTTTTTATTTTCACAGGGGTAACTGGAAAATATGGACCACAAAATTTGGGGTGCAATTTCTCCTGAGCACACCAATACCCCATATGTGTGGGAAAACCACTGTTTTGGCGCACAGCAGGGCTCAGAAGGGAAGGAGCGCCATTTGACTTTTTGAATGTAAAATTTGTTTGAATAATTAGCGAAAACATGTTGCCTGACAGGGGCTTTTTGAGCAACCTTGACCTGGACACGCTAGGTCTTGCATCATAGTTCACCTTTTAGCCTGTCTTTTTCCTCTTACTGCCACATGTTATTACATTCTCACATGAGACTATGCATTTCGGCTAAGATATCTCTGGGACTTGCTTACCCCCTTCCAGGGATGCCTGGGCTTGGGTTTATATATGTGTATATGTACTACCCTCATCAGCTTATATAGCAAGAGTCTCCTTAATATTGTGGTTACATTTTGATGCTATGGTTGTCAACTGCTCATGGTTATATATACCCTGTATGACACTGTGGGGGCACATTAGTCTCTGACTTATGTATTTTATTATCAACAGGGGTGATTCCTAGGAAATGGTCTACATTAGGGTCTTTGTTCATTGATTTTAACTGTTTTTAGTGTGTTGGTGTGCATTAAAAAAGCTACTCTTTTTTTATACAATTCGCTTGCAATTTGGTGTGCATATCCATCCTGTGCATTGATTCTTTCTTCTCTTGATGCCATTTGTTGTCATGTGACCTCTTTATCAAAAGCCTGGAGGCTGGGGTGCAGAAGGACCTTTGCCTCCTGCACGTCCCCGGGAGCTGCGGCTCTTGTCGTGCTGCCGCGCATGCGCAGTCGACATGGGCTCGTGCAGCGGTAATGTGTGATGTCCGGCGCATGCGCCGTTGAGCGCCTTCTGTGGGCAGTCTCGGGATTGCCACTTATTTATTCATTTATTTATTTATTTAATTTATGTTATTTTAATTAAATTAATTAATTAATAGCGATCATGCTATTATAGAATTTTGTATAACTAGAGGAGGAAGACATGTGAAGACTCAAACTTCAAGGTTAGATTTCAGAATGGCATATTTTAAGCGACAGAGAAAGAGAATAGGAGGGATCCAATGGCTGGATGTCCTTAAGGAAAAAAATGTCCAGGAAGGATGGGAAATTTTTACAAATGAGATTCTCAAACACAATCGTTAACAATCCCGAAAAGTAGGAAAAATGGGAAGCATTTAAGGAAACCAGGATGGATGAACACAGAACTTAAACACATGCTAAAAAGAAAGAAAGAAATGTTTATCAAATGGAAAGAGGGAGGCATATCTAAAGAAGATTATAATGCAGTCTGCAGATCCTGCAGGGCACGAATCAGGTTAGCTAAAGCTGACAAAGAATTAAGGCTTGCAAGAGATGTCAAAAGCAATAAAAAAGGATTTTGGGGGTATGTCAAAAGTAAAAGAAAAGTCAAAGATTCTATAGGATTTTTACAGGATGAAAATTGTGAAATGGTAAGAAAGGATGTTGAGAAGGCCAAACTTTTTAATTCCTATTTTGCATCTGTTTTCTCTCAGAAAGAAAATGTAACATCAGCTGATCTTCACTGTCCTATTAAAGGAATAGAAGATTCCAAGTTATCTGTAAACAGAGAGATTGTGAGGGAATAATTAGCTAACATAAATGAGTTCAAGTCTCCAGGTCCAGATGAATTACACCCCAGAGTACAGAAGGAGATCGTAGAAGAAATTTTAGAACCACTCTCCATAATCTTTGAAAATTCTTGGAGAACAGAAGTCCCAGAAGACTGGAGAAGAGCATATGTTGTTCCTATCTTCAAAAAGCGGAAGAAGGTGGACCCAGGGAACAATAGGCCGGTGAGTCTGACTTCTATACCAGGAAAGATCTTTGAACAAATTATTAAACAACATGTATGTAAGTAACTGGATAAGAATGAAGTGATTAACCAGAGTCAGCATGGGTTTGTAACTAACAAGTCATGTCAGACTAACTTAATTTCCTTTTATGACAGAATCACTGACTGGGTGGACCAGGGAAATGCTCTAGATATAGTATATCTTGACTTCAGCAAAGCATTGACAAAGCATCTTACACCATCCTTATTGAAAAAATTACCAAGTATGGAATGGACAAGGCAACTGATAGGTGGATTCATAACTGGCTTAGTGATCGGACTCAAAGAGTGGTCGAAAATGGCTTCACATCCAGTTGGATGAATATCTCAAGTGGGGTACCAGAGGGCTCTGTCCTGGGACCTGTATTGTTCAACATCTTTATCAATGATTTAAATGAAGGAATTGAGGGTAAACTGATTAAATTTGCTGATGACACAAAGCTAGGAGGGATAGCTAACACTAGAGAAGAGAGAGAGAGGATTCAAAAAGACCTAAATAAACTGGAGCAGTGGGCAGTAACTAACAGAATGTTTTTTAACAGGGAAAAATGCAAATACTGCATCTGGGCAATAAAAATGAAAAAAGCATATACAAAATGGGAGGAAGAGAGCTAAGCAACAGTACATGTGAAAAAGACTTAGGTATACTAATAGATCATAGACTGAACTTGAGTCAACAGTGTGATGCAGCAGCAAAAAAGGCAAATACAATTCTGGGATGTATTAATAGAAGCATACAGTCTAGATCACGTGAAGTCATTATCGGACTTTACTCCTCTTTGAAATATGAAAAGAGAGAAGGCTGTGCTCAACCGATAAGATAGGTGCTCAAGAAAAAATAGTCTCAATATAATAAAGATATATTTCTGGCACACATATAAGAAGACAGAAAAATTGATGCAAATAAAATTTTTGTTTATTTATAAGACAGATCTGCATAAAAATCCGACGATCGTTTCAATCATTTTGATTTTCATCAGGGACTGGGATCTATATAGGCACAAATATAACATACATCATGATTTATTCAACAAAAATAGCAGTGATACACGAAAAAAGAGACATCCCTCACAATATGCATAGAAAATGAAAGAACCAATAAAATGAACAATATACATAAATGATGAAATAAAAAATAGAAAAAAAGAAAAACAAATCATGAGAATACCTCAAATCAAATATATTGAATAAGATGCCAATGTCGTGGCTCAGTAACCCGCGACCCGGGTCCTGTATATGAAAAAAAATATATATATATATATATTTTTTTTTATACATTAGATGTATTCCCATATATGTATAGAATATAATGAGTGACCAAGATTAATAATATATGAAAAACAAAACATTAGATGTATACACATGTGCACGTAAGATGCACAAAGTAACAAGAAATGATAATACATGAATAAATTACTTAATGGTATATAGAAAAATAGGATCACCCAGTTGTATACATAGAAGGATCTTCTTCCCAAAAGGATACTTGCACAGGGAGAGCCCAATAAGAGAAAAAGGGGAGGAAGATCGATACCACACACATGGAATCAGTAATGCAAGGACTTTTATAGTTATAAGTGAAAGATAAACACAGGGTATAGGGTAGCAACTGAAAGAGAAAATGCCAGTATCAGTAAATATATCAAGATGTTGACAAAAGAAGTGAAAGAATAGCACATGTCTACCTTAGGAGCCGCACCAGGTGATTCTGCCGTCAGATGTGCTGTGCCCACCACGCTGCATCGTTTAAATACGCAGTAGCAATGACCAGAGTGAATAGGGAAGTCACGTGACTTCCTGTTTCCGGTGCATGGAACGCAGAAGTGATGCGCAGAAACGTGCATGTATGGATACAATTACATAGGGGAGTATGAAACAGCGTTGAAAAGAAGGAACGGTGAGACCCCTTATGGTGACAGCTGGTATGGCAGGGTAAAATGTTTAATTCTAAAATGGAAAAGAATACAATATAAGTAAAGCGTAGGATTGAGAAAGATAAATTACAGCACTGATTATAATATGATACTATTCAGCAATGCATCAATAAAATGATCTATAGAGATGATAGAGTAAATAAGGAGTCAAAACACGTCACGGCAGTTCAGAGTACCATGTCGTACTCTCTGTTCATACCCAGAGGTTCAAGTGTCTGTAGGGTATGACATCGACAAACTGGAGCAAGTTCAGAGAACAGCGACCAGAATGGTGACCAGTCTGCAAACCATGTCCTATGAGGAACGGTTACAGGATTTGGGAATGTTTAGCTTGCAAAAAAGAAGACTGAGAGGAGACTTAATAGCTGTCTTCAAATATCTCAAGGGCTGTCACATTGTAGAAGAATCATCTTTATTCTCATTTGCACAAGGAAAGACTAGAAGCAGTGGGATGAAACTGAATGGGAGGAGACACAGATTAGATATTAGAAAAAACATTTTGACAGTTAGGGTGATCAATGAGTGGAACAGGCTGCCACGAGAGGTGGTGAGTTCCCCTTCAATGGACATCTTCAAACAGATGCTGGACAGATATCTGTCTGAGGTGATTTAGTGAATCCTGCTTTGAGCAGGGTGCTGTACCAGATGACCCAGGAGGTCCCCTCCAACTCTACCTTTCTATGATTCTATGATTATTTTTTTTCCTCTCTCTTCTGTTGGTCACATGACAACACATGTGACCATTCAATGGGCATGTTAAAAGGTCCTTCTGCTCCCCAGCCTCCAGCTTCTTGATAAAGCTCTAAGACCGCATAGCGAAACATACATTGAGGCAATTTTTACCACCATCCCTCTTACCATTGCTTTCTACAGTGCTCCAGGACCCTCTCTCTTTCTTTGGCCTGACTTGGGTAAGTCTTCAGGGGCATATGGTTTGACTCCCTATTCCGCTTGGATGTATTCTTATACTTTCGTGTCTAGCTTATGACCCCTGTGTTTATATTCCATATGCACTGATTGCCATTATGGTGTACAAAATTTCAGGTCTTTGTGTCCTGTTGCCCTGCAAACCCTCGTCTTTTCACTTCCTTTGTCTGTATTTATGATGTTATTTAAAGATTTTTGAATGTTATTCTAATTATGAATAAAAAAATGTCATACTCCAGTTATACTATTGTTCTCTATTTTTCTCATAGTATGTAGTGTATACTGTAGTGTCAGTGTACAGATAACACTCTGAATTACTAGTGACGTCTCTAGTTGAAGTCCTTCATCTTCGCTTTTCTTCTTCATCCAGCACAGACTGCCATCACTTCTTCCAGCCAATACTCATCTCTGCAGAAAAAAAAACACATAGTTATCTAGAGCATATGTTCTCCCATCCTTGCCCCATGTACCTTCATCCTGCCCCCATGTCTCCATTCTGCCTCCATGTGTTTCCATTCTGCCCCATTTGTCTCCATTCTGACCCCATGTCATCTCTCCATTATGCACCCATGTCTCCCATTCTGCTCCCATGTCTCCATTCTGCCCCCATTTATCTCCATTTATCTCCATTCTGCCCCCATTTATCTCCATTCTGCCCCATTTGTCTCCATTCTGCTCCAATGTCTCTCCATTTTGCCCCCATGTCACTCCAATCTGTCTCCTTTCTGCCCAATGTCTCCATTCTGCCCCTGTGTCTCTCCATTCTGCCCCTGTGTCTCTCCATTCTTCCCCTGTGTCTCCATTTTGCCCCATTTCTCCCTTCTGCCCCCATGTGTCTCCATTTTGCCCCATGCTGCCTCCCATTCTGCCCCAGTGTCATCTCCCATTCTTCCCCCGTGTCATCTCCCATTCTGCCCCCGTGTCATCTCCCATTCTGCCCCCATGTCATCTCCCATTCTACCCCCATGTCATCTCCCAATCTGCCTCCATGTGTCTCCATTCTGCCTCATGTGTCTCCATTATTCCCCCATGTGTTTCCATTCTGGTCCATGTTGTCTCCCTCTATGCCCCCCTTTGTCTCCATTCTGCCCCAACGTCATCTCCCATTGTGCCCCAACGTCATCTCCCAATCTGCGCCATGTCATCTCCCATTCTATGCCTTGTCATTTCCCAGTCTGCCCCATGTCATCTCCCATTCTGCCCCCATGTCGTCTCCCATTCTGACCCATGTCATCTCTCAATCTGCCCCCATGTGTCTCCTTTCTGCCTCATGTGTCTCCATTATTCCCCCATGTGTTTCCATTCTGGTCCATGTCATATCCCTCTATGCCCCCATTGGTCTCCATTCTGACCCAACGTCATCTCCCATTCTGCCCTGATGTCATCTCCCATTTTGTGCCATGTCATCTCCCAGTCTGCCCCATGTCATTTCCCATTCTGCCCCCATGTCATCTCCCATTCTGCCCCCGTGTCATCTTCCATTCTGCGCCATGTCATCTCCCAGTCTGCCCCATGTCATCTCCCATTCTGCCTCTATGTCACCTCCCATTCTGCCCCCATGTCACCTCCCATTCTGCCCCCATGTCATTTCCCATTCTGCCCCATGTCATATCCCATTCTGCCCCCATGTAATCTCCCATTCTGCCCCCATTTTGTCTCCCATTCTGACCCATGTCATCTCCCAATCTGCCTCCATGTGTCTCCATTCTGGCTCATGTGTCTCCGTTATTCCCCGATGTGTTTTCATTCTGGTCCATGTCATCTCCCATTATGCCCCCATTTGTCTCCATTCTGCCCCGATGTCATCTCCCATTCTGCTCTGATGTTATCTCTCATTCTGCACCATGTCATCTCCCAGTCTGCCCCATGTAATCTCCCATTCTGCCCCTGTCTCGCCATTCTGCCCCCATATCCCCTTTTTGCCCCATGTCTTCATTCTGTCTCCATTCTGCTGCCATTTGTGTCTATTCTCCCCACATTTGTCCCCATTCTGCCACCATTTGTCTCCATTCTGCCTCCATGTCTCATTTCTGCCCTCATGTCATCTTCCATTCTGCCCCATGTCTCTCCATTCTGCCCTATGTCTCTCCATTCTACCCCGTGTCTCCATTCTGTCCCCATGTTGTCTCTCATTCTGCACCCATGTGTTTCCATTCTGCCCCTGTATCTCTCCATTCTGCCCCTGTGTCTCTCCATTCTGCCCCATTTGTGTCTATTCTCCCCCCATTTGTCTCAATTCTGCCACCATTTGACTCCATTCTTCCCCATGTCTCCATTCTGCCCCATGTCATCTTCCATTCTGCCCCATGTCATCTCCCATTCTACCCCCTAATGTCTCTATTCTGCCTCCATGTGTCTCCATTCTGCCCCATGTGTCTCCATTCTTCCTCCATGTGTTTCCATTTTGCGCCATGTCATCTCCCATTCTGCGCCATGCCATCTCCCATTCTGTGCCATGTCATCTCCCATTCTGCGCCATGTTATCTCCCATTCTGCGCCATGTCATTTCCTATTCTGCGCCATGTCATCTTCCATTCTGTCCCCATGTCATCTTCCTTTCTGTCCCCATGTCATCTTCCATTCTGTCCCCATGTCATCTTCCATTCTGCCCCATGTCTCTTCATTGTGCCCCATGTCTCCATTCTGTCTCCATTCTTTCCCCGTGTCTCTCCACTCTTTCCCTGTGTCTCTCCATTCTTTCCCCGTGTCTCTCCATTCTTTCCCCGTGTCTCTCCAGTCTTTCCCCATGTCTCTCCATTCTGCCCCTGTGTCTCTCCATTCTGCCCAACGTCATCCTTCCCTCCTTTGTCTCCATTCTGCCCCCATTTGTCTCAATTCTCCCCATTTGTCTCCACTCTGGCCCCATGTCTCCATTCTGCCCTCATGTCATCTTCCATTTTGCCCCCATGTGTCTCCATTCTGCCCCATGTCTCCATACTGCCCTATGGTGTCTCCCATTCTGTCCCCATGTTGTCTCCCAATCTGTCCCCATGTTGTCTCACATTCTGTCCCCATGTTGTCTCCCATTCTGCCCCCATGTGTCTCCATTCTACATCATCTTATCTCCCATTCTTCTCCATGTCATCTCACATTCTTCCCCATGTCATCTCCTATTCTGTCCCCATTTGTCTCCATTCTGCCCCCATTTGACTCCATTCTGCCCCCATTTATCACAATTCTCCCCATTTGTCTCCATTCTCCCCCATTTGTCTCCATTCTAGCCCCATGTCTCCATTCTCCCCCATGTGTCTCCATTCTGCCCCATGTTGTCTTCCATTCTGCCCCATGTCATCTCCCATTCTGTGCAATGTCATCTTCCTTTCTGTCCCCATGTCATCTTCCATTCTGTCACCATGTCTCTTCATTGTGCCCCATGTCTCCATTCTGTCTCCATTCTGTCCCCATGTCTCTACATTCTTTCCCCATGTCTCTCCATTCTTTCCCCTCATCTCTCCATTCTGCCCCTGTGTCTCTCCATTCTGCCCCCATGTTTCCATTCTGTCTCCATTCTGCCCCCATTTTTTGCTATTCTCTCCCCTTTTGTCTCAATTCTGCCAACATTTGTCTCCATTCTGCCCCATGTCTCCATTCTGCCCCATGTCATCTCCCATTCTGCCCCCATGTCATCTTCCATTCTGACCCATATCATCTCCCATTCTACCCCCTAATATCTCTATTCAACCTCCATGTGTCTCCATTATGCCCCATGTGTCTCCATTCTTCCTCCATGTGTCTCCATTGTGCGCCATGTCATCTCCCATTCAGCGCCATGTCATCTCCCATTCTGCACCATGTCATCTCTCATTCTGCACCATGTCATCTCCATTCTGCACCATGTCATGTTACATTCTGTCCCCATGTCATCTTCCATTCTGCCCCATGTCTCTTCATTGTGCCCCATGTCTCCATTCTGTCTCCATTATGTCCCCATGTCTCTCCATTCTTTCCCCGTGTCTCTCCATTCTTTCCCCGTGTCTCTCCATTCTTTCCCCGTGTCTCTCCACTCTGCCCCTGTGTCTCTCCATTCTGCCCCATGTCAGCCTTCCCCCCTTTGTCTCCATTCTCCCCCATTTGTCTCAATTCTCCCCATTTGTCTCCACTCTGGCCCATGTCTTCAATCTGCCCCATGTCATCTTCCATTCTGCCCCCATGTCATCTTCCATTCTGCCCCCATGTGTCTCCATTCTGCCCCATGTCTCCATACTGCCCTATGTTGTCTCCCATTCTGTCCCCATGTTGTCTCCCATTCTGTCCCCATGTTGTCTCCCATTCTGCCCCCATGTGTCTCCATTCTACATCATCTTATCTCCCATTCTTCTCCATGTCATCTCACATTCTTCCCCATGTCATCTCCTATTCTGCCCCATGTCTCCATTCTGCCCCCATTTGTCTCCATTCTGCCCCCATTTGTCTCCATTCTGCGCCCATTTGTCTCCCTTCTCCCCATTTGTCTCCATTCTGGCCCCATGTCTCCATTCTCCCCCATGTGTCTCCATTGTGCCCCATGTCATCTCCCATTCTGCGCCATGTCATCTTCCATTCTGTCCCCATGTCATCTTCCATTCTGCCCCATGTCTCTTCACTGTGCCCCATGTCTCCATTCTGTCTCCATTAAGTCCCCGTGTCTCTCCATTCTTTCCCCGTGTCTCTCCATTCTTTCCCCGTGTCTCTCCACTCTGCCCCTGTGTCTCTCCATTCTGCCCCATGTCAGCCTTCCCTCCTTTGTCTCCATTCTCCCCCATTTGTCTCTATTCTCCCCATTTGTCTCCACTCTGGCCCATGTCTCCATTCTGCCCCATGTCATCTTCCATTCTGCCCCCATGTCATCTTCCATTCTGCCCCCATGTGTCTCCATTCTGCCCAATGTCTCCATACTTCCCTATGTTGTCTCCCATTCTGTCCCCATGTTGTCTCCCATTCTGTCCACATGTTGTCTCCCATTCTGCCCCCATGTGTCTCCATTCTACACCATCTTATCTCCCATTCTTCTCCATGTCATCTCACATTCTTCCCCATGTCATCTCCTATTCTGCCCAATGTCTCCATTCTGCCCCCATTTGTCTCCATTCTGCCCCCATTTGTCTCCATTCTCCCCATTTGTCTCCATTCTGGCCCCATGTCTCCATTCTCCCCCATGTGCCTCTATTCTGCCCCATGTCATCTCCCATTCTGCGCCATGTCATCTTCCATTCTGTCCCCATGTCATCTTCCATTCTGTCCCCATGTCTCTTCATTGTGCCCCATGTCTCCATTCTGTCTCCATTATGTCCCCGTGTCTCTCCATTCTTTCCCTGTGTCTCTCCATTCTTTCCCCGTGTCTCTTCATTCTTTCCCCGTGTCTCTCTATTCTGCGCCTGAGTCTCTCATTCTGCCCCATGTCATCCTTCCCTCCTTTGTCTCCATTCTCCCCCATTTGTCTCAATTCTCCCCATTTGTCTCCACTCTGGCCCCATGTCTCCATTCTGCCCCGATGTCATCTCCCATTCTGCCCCATGTCTCTCCAGTCTTTCTCCACTCTGCCCCTGTGTCTCTCCATTCTGCCCCTTTGTCTTCATTCTGCCACATGTCTCCATTCTGTCTCCAGTCTGCCCCCCATTTGTTTCTATTCGCCCTCCATTTGTCTCTATTCTGCCTCAATGTCTCCATTTTGCCCCCATTTGTCTCCATTCTGCCCCCATTTGTCTCCATTCTCCCCCATGTCATCTCCCGTTCTGACCCCATGTCATCTCCCGTTTTGCCCCATGTCATCTCCCATTCTGCCCCAATGTCATCTCCCATTCTGCCCCATGTCTCTCCAATCTTTCTCCACTCTGCCCCTTGTCTCCATTCTGCCCCATGTCTCCATTCTGTCTCCATTTTGCCCCCCATTTGTTTCTATTCGCCCTCCATTTGTCTCCATTCTGCTTTCATGTCTCCATTTTGCCACCATTTGTCTCCATTCTGCCACCATTTGTCTCCATTCTGCCACCATTTGACTCCATTCTGCCACCATTTGTCTCCATTCTGCCTCCATGTCATCTCCCATTTGGTCCACATGTCATCTACCATTCTGACCCATGTCATCTCCCATTCTGCCCTCTAGTGTCTCTATTCTGCCTCCATGTGTCTCCATTCTGGCCCATGTGTCTCCATTCTTCCTCCATGTATTTCCACTCTACCCCATGTTGTCTCACATTCTGCCTCATTTGTCTCCATTCTGCCCCCATTTTATCTCCCATTCTGCCCCCATGTCTCCATTCTGCGCCATGTCATCTCCCATTCTGTCCCCATGTCGTCTTCCATTCTGCCCCATGTCTCTCCATTTTGCCCCATGTCTGTTTCCATTACAGTTAGGTCCATATATATTTGGACAGAGGCAACATTTTTATAATTTTGGTTCTAGACATTACCACAATGAATTTTAAACAAAACAGTTCAGATGCAGTTGAAGTTCAGACTTTCAGCTTTCATTTGACGGTATCCAGATTAAAATTGAATGGAAGGTTTAGGAGTTTCAGCTCCTTAACATGTGCCACCCTGTTTTTAAAGGGACCAAAAGTAATTGGACAATTGACTCCAAGGCTATTTCATGGACAGGTGTGGGCAATCCCTTCGTTATTTCATTCTCAATTAAGCGTATAAAAGGCCTGGAGTTGATTTGAGGTGTGGTGCTTGCATTTGGAAGGTTTTGCTGTGAAATAAACATGCGGTCAAAGGAGCTCTCCATGCAGGTGAAACAAGCCATCCTTAAGCTGCAAAAACAGAAAAAACCCATCCGAGAAATTGCTACAATATTAGGAGTGGCAAAATCTACAGTTTGGTACATCCTGAGAAGGAAAGAAAGCACTGGTGAACTCATAAATGCAAAAAGACCTGGGCGCTCACGGAAGACAACAGTGGTGGATGATCGCAGAATAATCTCCATGGTGAAGAGAAACCCCTTCACAACAGCCAACCAAGTGAACAACACTCTCCTGGAGGTAGGCGTATCAATATCCAAATCTACCACAAAGAGAAGACTGCATGAAAGTAAATACAGAGGGTTCACTGCACAGTGCAAGCCACTCATAAGCATCAAGAATAAAAAGGCTAGACTGGACTTTGCTAAAAAACATCTAAAAAAGCCAGCACAGTTCTGGAAGAACATTCTTTCGACAGATGAAACCAAGATCAACCTCTACCAGAATGATGGAAAGAGAAAAATATGGCGAAGGCGTGGTACAGCTCATGATCCAAAGCATACCACATCATCTGTAAAACACGGCAGAGGCAGTGTGATGGCTTGGGCATGCATGGCTGCCAGTGGCACTGGGTCACTAGTGTTTATTGATGATGTGACACAGGACAGAAGCAGCCGAAAGAATTTTGATGTATTCATAGCCATACTGTGTGCTCAGATCCAGCCAAATGCATCCAAACTGATTGGTCGTCGTTTCATACACAGATGGACAATGACCCAAAACATAAAGCCAAAGCAACCCAGGAGTTTATTAAAGCAAAGAAGTGGAATATTCTTGAATGGCCAAGTCAGTCACCTGATCTCAACCCAATTGAGCATGCATTTCACGTGTTAAAGACTAAACTTCAGACAGAAAGGCCCACAAACAAACAGCAACTGAAAACCACCGCAGTGAAGGCCAGGCAGAGCATCAAAAAGTAGGAAACACAGCGTCTGGTGATGTCCATGAGTTCAAGACTTCAGGCAGTCATTGCCAACAAAGGGTTTTCAACCAAGTACTAGAAATGAACATTTTATTTACAATTATTTAATTTGTCCAATTACTTTTGGTCCCTTTAAAAACAGGGTGGCACATGTTAAGAAGCTGAAACTCCTAAACCCTTCATCCAATTTTAATGTGGATACCCTCAAATGAAAGCTGAAAGTCTGAACTTCAACTGCATCTGAATTGTTTTGTTTAAAATTCATTGTGGTAATGTCTAGAACCAAAATTAGAAAAATATTGTCTCTGTCCAAATATATATGGACCTAACTATATGTCGCCATGTCTCTCCAATCTTTCCCCGTGTCTCTCCATTCTGCCCCTATGTCTCTCCATTCTGCCCCATGTCATCCTTTCCTCCTTTGTCTCCATTCTGCCCCATGTCTCCATTCTGCCCCCATTTGTCTCCATTCTCCCCCATTTGTCTCCATTCTCCGCATTTGTCTCCATTTTGGCCCCATGTCTCCATTCTGCCCCCATGTCATCTTCCATTCTGCCCTATGTTGTCTCCCGTTCTGTCCCCATGTTGTCTCCATTCTACCCCATCTCATCTCCCATGCTTCTCCATGTCATCTCACATTCTTCCCCATGTCATCTCCTATTCTGCCCTCATGTCTCCATTCTGCCCACAATTTGTCTCCAATCTCCCCCATTTGTCTCCATTCTCCCCATTTGTCTCCATTCTGGCCCCATGTCTCCATTCTCCCCATATGTCTCCATTCTGCCACCATGTTGTCTTCCATTATGCCCCAATGTGTCTCAAATCTTTCTCCACTCTGCCCCTGTGTCTCTCCATTCTGCCCGTGTGTCTCTCCATTCTGCCCCATGTCTCCATTCTGTCTCCATTCTGCCCCCCATTTGTGTCTATTCGCCCTCCATTTGTCTCCATTCTGCGACTATTTGTCTCTATTCTGCCACTATTTGTCTCCATTCTGCCCCATGTCTCCATTCTGCCCCAATGTCATCTCCCATTCTCCCCCATGTCTCTCAAATCTTTCCCACTCTGCCCCTGTGTCTCTCCATTCTGCCCCTGTGTCTCTCCATTCTGCCCAATGTCTCCATTCTGTCTCCATTCTGCCCACCATTTGTGTCTATTCGCCCTCCATTTGTCTCCAATCTGCCACTATTTGTCTCTATTCTGCCCCATGTCTCCATTCTACCCCCATGTCATCTCCTATTCGGCCCCCATGTCATCTTCCATTCTGACCCATGTCATCTCACATTCTGCACCCTATTGTCTCTATTCTGCCTTCATGTGTCTCCATTCTGGCCCTATGTGTCTCCATTCTTCCTCCATGTGTTTACATTCTGCCCCATGTTGTCTCTTATTCTACCTCATTTGTCTCCATTCTGCCCCCATTTCATCTCCCATTCTGCCCACATGTCATCTCCCATTCTGCCATGTAATCTCCCATTCTGCCCCATGTCATCTCCCATTCTGCCCCATGCCATCTCCCATTCTGCCCCCATGTCATCTCCCATTCTGCCCCATGTCATCTCCCATTCTGCCCCCATGTCTCATCTCATTCTGCCCCCATTTGTCTCCATTCTGCCCCATTTGTCTACATTCTCCCCCATTTGTCTCCATTGTCCCTATGTGTCTCCATTCTGCCCCCATGTGTCTCCATTCTGCCCAATGTTGTCTCCCATTCTGCCCCATGTTGTCTCCCATTATACCCCCATGTGTCCACATTCTTCTCCATGTCATCTCACATACTTCCCCATCCTGCTCCCTTTTGTCTCCATTGTCCCCCATTTGTCTCCATTCTCCCCATTTGTCTCCATTCTGGCCCCATGGTTCCATTCTGCCCCATGTCATCTCCATTCTGCCCCCATTTGTCTCCATTCTGCCCCCATGTCATCTCCCATTCTGCCCCATGTCATCTCCCATTTTGCCCCCATGTAATCTCCCATTCTGCCCTCATGTCATCTCCCATTCTGCTCCATGTCATCTCCCATTCTGCCCCCATGTCTCCATTCTGCCCTATGTCATCTTCCATTCTGCCCCATGTCTCTCCATTCTGTCCCCGTGTCTCTCCATTCTGTCCCCGTGTCTCTCCATTCTGCCCCATGTCATCTTTCCCTCCTTTGTCTCCATTCTCCCCCATTTGTTTCCCTTCTGCCCCAAGTCTTCATTCTGCCAGCTTTTGTCTCCATTCTCCCCCATTTGTCTCCATTCTCCCCATTTGTCTCCATTCTGGCACCATGTCATCTTCCATTCTGTCCCCATGTCTCCATTCTGCCCCAATGTTGTCTCCCATTATGCCCCCATATGTCCCCATTCTTCTCCATGTCATCTCATATTCTTCCCCATGCCATCTCCTATTCTGCCCCCATGTCCCCATTCTGCCCCATGTCATCTCCCATTCTGCCCCATGTCATTTCCTATTCTGCCCCTGTGTCTCTCCATTCTGCCCCTATGTCTCTCCTTTCTGCCCCTGTGTCTCTCCATTCTGCCCCTGTGTCTCTCCATTCTGCCCCAAGAAGACTCCATTGTCTCCATTCTGCCCCCCATTTGTGTCTATTCGCCCTCCATTTGTCTCCATTCTGCCTCCATATCTTCGTTTTGCCACCATTTGTCTCTATTCTGCCACCATTTGTCTCCATTCTGCCACTATTTGTCTCCATTCTGCCCCATGTCTCCATTCTGCCCCCATGTCATCTATTCGGCCCCCTTGTCATCTTCCATTCTGACCCATGTCATCTTTCATTGTGCCCCCTAGTGTCTCTATTCTGCCACCATGTGTCTCCATTCTGCCCCATGTGTCTCCATTCTTCCTCCATGTGTTTCCATTCTGCCCCATGTTGTCTCCCATTCTGGCTCATTTGTCTCCATTCTGTCCCTATATCCTCTCCCATTCTGCCTCATGTCATCTCCCATTCTGCCCACATGTCATCTCCCATTCTGCCCCATGTATCCATTCTGCCCTAAGTCATCTCCCATTCTGCCCCCATGTCATCTCCCATTCTGCCCCCATGTAATTTCCCATTCTGCCCCCATGTCAGCTCCCATTCTGCCCCCATGTCATCTCCCATTCTGCCCCATGTCATCTCCCATTTTGCCCCCATGTAATCTCCCATTCTGCCCTCATGTCATCTCCCATTCTGCTCCATGTCATCTCCCATTCTGCCCCCATGTCTCCATTCTGCCCTATGTCATCTTCCATTCTGCCCCATGTCTCTCCATTCTGTCCCCGTGTCTCTCCATTCTGTCCCCGTGTCTCTCCATTCTGCCCCATGTCATCTTTCCCTCCTTTGTCTCCATTCTCCCCCATTTGTTTCCCTTCTGCCCCAAGTCTTCATTCTGCCAGCTTTTGTCTCCATTCTCCCCCATTTGTCTCCATTCTCCCCATTTGTCTCCATTCTGGCACCATGTCATCTTCCATTCTGTCCCCATGTGTCCCCATTCTTCTCCATGTCATCTAATATTCTTCCCCATGCCATCTCCTATTCTGCCCCCATGTCCCCATTCTGCCCCATGTCATCTCCCATTTTGCCCCATGTCATTTCCTATTCTGCCCCTGTGTCTCTCCATTCTGCCCCTATGTCTCTCCTTTCTGCCCCTGTGTCTCTCCATTCTGCCCCTGTGTCTCTCCATTCTGCCCCAAGAAGACTCCATTGTCTCCATTCTGCCCCCCATTTGTGTTTATTCGCCCTCCATTTGTCTCCATTCTGCCTCCATATCTCCGTTTTGCCACCATTTGTCTCTATTCTGCCACCATTTGTCTCCATTCTGCCAATATTTGTCTCCATTCTGCCCCATGTCTCCATTCTGCCCCCATGTCATCTATTCGGCCCCCTTGTCATCTTCCATTCTGACCCATGTCATCTTTCATTGTGCTCCCTAGTGTCTCTATTCTGCCACCATGTGTCTCCATTCTGCCCCATGTGTCTCCATTCTTCCTCCATGTGTTTCCATTCTGCCCCATGTTGTCTCCCATTCTGCCTCATTTGTCTCCATTCTGTCCCTATATCCTCTCCCATTCTGCCCCTATATCATCTCCCATTCTGCCTCATGTCATCTCCCATTCTGCCTCATGTCATCTCCCATTCTGCCCACATGTCATCTCCCATTCTGCCCCATGTCTCCATTCTGCCCTAAGTCATCTCCCATTCTGCCCCCATGTCATCTCCCATTCTGCCCCCATGTCATTTCCCATTCTGCCCCCATGTCATCTCCCATTCTGCCCCTCTGTCATCTCTCATTCTACCCCATCTCATCTCCCATTCTTCCCCATGTCATCTCAGATTCTTCACCATGGCATCTCCTATTCTGCCCCCATGCCTCCATTCTGCCCCCATGTCTCCATTTTGCCCCCATGTCTCCATTCTGCCCCCATGTCTCCATTCTGCCCCCATGTTATCTCCCATTCTGCCCCATAGTGTGGCTTTACAAAAAAGTTAAAAGTAAAAGTTTATCCTCACCTGGCTGCTGGTCCAGCGGCATCTCTCCCATATCAAACTGAAGCACAGATTCCAGCCAGTCACAGGCCGGTTATGACGTCATATGCCGGTGACGTGTGCACTGACATCCCCTGCCAGCCTGTTTCTGGCTGGTGGTTGTTAACTATTGCCATGCAGAAAGACTCCCAAACGGCAATAGATTTCAAGTGAATGTGCGTCCCAGGACGCAAGTCCAATTTGCTGGGGCCCGGTGAGCAGAAGCAGAAAGAGGGAGGAACTCGTCTGGGCCCCTCTGCTCACCTGGTCTCATATGCCAGTAAGTGTAGTAATGCCCTGATGTGGCCCTGCCCTAAGGGCTCTATCGGTCATCATATCCTAAATGGAGCATTCCGAAACATAGCTTTGATCAAATTCTGTAGGTACTTTTTTTTAAGTCATTATTGGCACATCTTCTGGGATCCCCTGGAACATAAAGTTGTTGTGACAAGAGCGATCCACAAGGTCAACCAGCTTGGTTTTAATGGCCTCCAACTCATCTGATAGCATATTGTAGTCAACAATCATACTGTTGTGAAAAATGGCAAAGTCTCCCATATTATATTCAATATGGGTGAATCTGGAGTCCAGCCCATTTGTGAGGGTTTGAACTGGAAACAAAAGAGTAACAAAGTCTTTCTGCATAGACTGAATGCTACCAACATGTCTTTAAGTAAGGTACCTGAGGCAGGTTGATAAGATATGTTGAATCTGGCCAGTGCCATTGGAATGCATGTTTCCCCTTCTGAAGATGTTGGGGAGCATGTGTGGCCCTCTTATAGTTTCTGTCGCTGCTTAGCAGGGCTTGCATTGAGCAACAGGGTATCTCTCCACTGGGACAGAGGCGCTATTTTCCTTCCCTCCAATGCAAGCTGCCCGAATCTTGAACCCAGTACCGGGTTATACAGGGACCTCCCTGGGGACTTGTTACACACTGTGGAGGAAGATGGAAGGTCTCTCGGCGAGGAGTTCTGGTTAGGTGAGTAACTCACACTGCTGAAAGGAGAGAGGGAGAGTTGCAGCACCATGTTTGTCCCGGTCTTTATTGAAGTAAAACTCCAGTTTACTCTTCTGCTTCTGGCTCCTCTTACCACTTGTCATCATCCCAAGGGGGAAGAAGTGGAAGACAGTCTTTTGACCGTGTTAGACTGTGGTGAAGTCAGTCATTAAGCTCAAGGGCTGCCGGAGCTTTGCAGTCAAGAGGCCATCTACTTCGGATGCCAAGCCACGCTCCCAACATGCATTATTAATTCGATTTCTATTCATAGCTTTAAAGTAGCAAAAATATAAATTTTATGTAATAGAAAAACATCTAGTCATAAAACAGCACTCCCATTAAAGTTGTTATCCTCTTACTATATTGCAGTCATCATATTCTATAGCACTGTGTACTTACAATTGCTCATTTTACCCTTCTACCCAGTTAATTCTTCTATTTTTCATTAGGTCTATGGCATCAGATGATTAAAAACGACTAGCTGTATCCTTTTAAGCTCTTTGTTATACATGAAATCGCTTTTCCCTGCACTGCTTGAGTCATCACCAGACCTACAATTCTACATCACTGCATCCCTAGCAAGAGGGGGAAGGAGTGGAGCAGCTGGGTAAAGAGTTGAATAGGAGGTAGAGCTGGGTTGCCAGGGACTTTGCAGTGATGTAGAATTGTAGTTATAATGATGACTCATTCAGGGAAAAGAGACTTTCTGTTTCTAGAGCTTAGAAGGAATCAGCTAGTCTGTTTTAACCCTAGAACGCATACCTGGGGCCTCGCAGGCCCGCCCTGTTAATTGTTTTCAATTTTCTGCAAGATTACTTTAGTTAGAATTTTGAAACTCTAGGTATTCCTCAGGTATATAGTTGTTTGTCTTTTCCAGTTGTTCATTTATTTTTATGTTACAGGCATTTTCGGTATAACAACTCTTTTTTGAAAATACCCATTTTTATGGTCATGCGTTCTAGGGTTAACCACGTGATGCCATAGACCAAAGGTAAAAAAGAAGAATTAACTGGGTAGAAGGACAAAATCAAAATGAGCAATTGTAAGTACACAGTGCTATATAATACTAGTTATTGCACCCGTTCTACGCCCGGGTGGCGAGCATTTTTATTGGTATATTCTCTTCCATGCTGGTATGTGCTGCCCCTCTCCTGGTATTTTTGCTGCCCCCATCCTGTCCCCACCATCCTATACTGGTATGCGTGGTATTCCTCACCCCAATCCTGGAATGCGTGGTACCCCTCACCCCAATCCTGGTATGCGTGGTACCCCATACCTCATCCCTATACTGGTATGCGTGGTACCCCATCCCTATACTGGTATGCATGGTACCCCATCCCTATCCTGGTATGCATGGTATTCCTCATCCTGGTATGCATGGCCCCCCTCATCCGAATCCCGGTGTGCCTGGCCCCCCTCATCCGAATCCCAGTATGCGTGGCACCCCTCATCCCCCAATCCCGGTATGCGTGGCACCCCTCATCCCCCCAATCCCGGTATGCGCGGCACCCATCACCCCAATCCGGGTATGCGTGGCACCCCTCACCCCAATCCTGGTATGTGTGGTACCCCTCACCCCAATCCTTGTATGTGTAGCCCCCGCATCCCTTTGATGCTGTACACACATCAAAAAAAAATAAACACTTATACTCACCTTTCTTCTCTGTGCTCCAGTGCTGCTGCGTCCTGTTCTGCCGGAGGCCGGGGAGGAGCGCTGCGCCAGAGCACCGCTCTGTCCGGCACCATTTTGCTGAAGACACTGCAAACGTGTCTTCAGTAAAATGGCGCCGGATAGTTCTATGTGCATGCACCGATCCGACGCCTCACTCCTACCCCGGTCTCCGGCGAAGAGAGATGCGCCGCGGCAACGCTCTTCCCGGTCAGGTAAGTATGTAAGTATGGCGCCGGAGATCGCGGTATGCATTCAGTGTCTACACATACCATGATCTCCGGTGCCATACACCTCCTCTTACCTGTAACGGCTCCAAGCGTTCTTCTGTCTGGAGCCAGAGTGCGCGTCGCGCATGCGCAGTCTATAAAGGCTTCAGACAGAGGGACGATTGCAGCGTTATATTATAGATGTTGTTTGCAATATATTAAGAGGACAAAACCTTTGATGGGAGTGCTTCTTTAATCTGAAATCTAGGTTGTGCTTGTCTGTGAGTGGCCATAGTGTGAATATGCTCCTACAGATTGCACTCATACCAACGGGTGTGAAGGCGCATTTTTTTCAGTTCTGTTTTAGTTCTTGTACTTTGCACATATTGAGGATTACCTCCCCCACCTTTTTTGGGCTGTGCACCATGTCTATTTTGCTTTCCACAGGCAGGTGTAAAATGGTCAGGTCCATGTCCTACTTTTCTCCCATCTATTTTGAGACCTGTTTGTACATATCAAGTAGAGATACTAGAGTTAGGAACCATTATGATTGGGTACACTTTGTCGTGGTAGGATGGCTTTTACACTTTTTTAATGATTAAAAGAGTTTTAACTAAATATCCTTTGTTTTTACATGTTTTACTGCTACTGCATGGTATCGATTCACAGTTTTTTAGTTGTAGGTTGTGTTTGTCTGTCAGCAGCCACAGTGTGAATGCGCACTTGCACTTTGAATTTATCCCTACTTTTTTTGGTTTTGCTTTATTACCTTTCATTTTTATATACAGGCACATGTCTCTTTGGGCTGTGCATCATGTCTATTTTGCTTTCTACAGGTAAGTGAAAAACAATTAGGTCCAGGTTCTGCTCTGCACCTGTCTTTTTTGAGGCCTAAAAGCACATTCTTATATTTCTCATATAATCTGATCTTTACTGTCATCTGTTTCCACACGCTCAATGCACTCAGAAGTATTTTGTATCTGCATATATTGTACACTGACTGGTCACTGGGTCATGCCATTTTACATGAATACCCTTATTTATTATTAAGATGGCTGGACCATACCACTACAATCACTTTTTACCTTCTGTGTTACCCGTATATCTTTATACATTGTAAGCTCTTGCAAGCAGACCCTCACTCCTCTTGCTTGAAAGGTTAAATTGTGAACTATTCTGTTATGTACTGTATATATACCTCTGCATGTGCTGTTGAATATGTTGACACTATATGTAAAATAATAGTAATATTAATACCAATAACAATGTATAATGTTATCACTATTTTTTTTAATATAGCAATAAACATAATTTACATTATGAAAATGCAAAATGAATCTCGTTACTGAAAAGTTGCCTGCTGATTCTATTGAATTCAACAATTTTGCAGATTTGAAGAAGCTGGATGCAGAAGATGAATTGCACATTCATGTTATCTGCTTGGAGGTGATAAGAAAGATAGGAATGAAAGAAAGTTAAACTGAAGGGAATTCTTTAAGTGAAGAATAAAGATAATCTTCTGCAAAAGATGGATTACCTATAGAGGTGTTTAATTAGCCTATTATCAGGGTCTAACCTAAAATTAACTGTCCATTTTCCTCCTTTTAAACTCTAGAGAATTTCTCAATTGCCCTCAACTTAACAAGGAAACATGAAATTCTCCCCACAGTTCTCTAAGTTACAAAATTCAAAAGCTATTTATCAAAAAGTAACACCAGATAAAGAAGGTTTATTTAATTTAGTTAAATCTAAAACATCTTGTGTTCATGAATTTAAAGCTAAAGAAAATGGTAATTTTTAATGTCACACTTATTATTATAGTGACTATTTCTCCAAATTATTCTTTAAATGAAAACAATCTGATTTTTATGTTGACTCATGTTTTATTTAATGATTTTTAAAATAAAAATACACTTTTACGGGTCTCGCAGGACCAGAAAATACATAGAAAGTGAAAAAAAAACAAAAGACACAATGAAATAAAAACCAAATAACATAAAACATGGGCACAACAGACTTAACACTCAAATTTATAAACACAAAGTTTTATGCCCATTCTCTATTATATTCAAATAAAGAAACAAATTGGTTACATGTCAAAGACTGAATGGACACGAGGTAGAAAGAAGGAACTGAAAAGAATAGAGCAGGTGTAAGAAGAAAAACAGAATGGGAGAAGGTTTGAATGATGGATATCAAAGGGTGGATGCGGTTGATGGTGGGGATGTCTGAAGAAACTAAAGTATTAAAATTATCAGTATCTAAATTCCTCCCAGGGATACCATATAATTCAAAAATTTTCACATTCTCCAGAGCTCTATTCCAATAACTTCGCTATCACAAAGAGAAGCAATATTTCCTGCTGCCCATTTGACATTAATGATTAATAGAGGAACAGTGTCATATAGTTATGGTCCTAGCAGCAGTCAGACCGTTCCACAGGATGTTTATCTTCTGGAACCAAATAGAACCAAGAAGTATGAAAAGTAGGTGGCTTAGGGGGCATTTTGTATTTTTTGACCACTTAAAAAGTTGCTAATCTGAAAACCCTTCTCCAGAAATGATTAATGTTAGGGTAGCACTACCAAATATGGGTTATTGTTCCAATTTCAGTTCCACAGCAGCAAGAAATCTCTGATACATTGGGGAAGGTTGCATACAATAGCGAGGGGCAAAGGTACCATCTACTATTTTTACATTTTTCTCTTGCACTTAATACAAGTATGATATTTTAGGAGAAAAGGCCTTCTCTCACTCCTGTGAAGATTTGTCAAGGTCCAGCGTCCTCTCCCAAGCTCAGGTATACCCAAAATCATCATCAACCCCAATATTGATTTAGAATGCTGTAGATGAGATATATAGAGGGATCCAGGTGTCCACAGATGTTGAGAAATCTTGGTATGAGCTCTGACCAAAGAAAACTCTACCCTAACAAATGATTTTACTTGTGAGTTTTCAAGCCAAGGCAAGTTGGTTGAAGCATCACGGGCCTGCAGTTCCCAAACAAGGGAAGGAGAGCATAGGAAAGCACATGAAAACATCTTGTCTTCTCTGCTGCATTCCAATGTAGAAATGTAACTGTAAGAATGCCAGCTAGAAATTCTGGATTAAAGAATAAGAGAACTATCATATCTAGATATCATTGATCACTTATTAAAAGCATTCCACACCGTAAGGAAGGCTGTAAAGTTTTCAAAATTAGCTTTCTTGTAATATCTATGAAGAAAGCCAGTGTAGGAATTTTAAAGGAGTTCTTGTACTCTGTTGTGCTAAAGAAACACATTGCTTTGAAAGCTTGTGGAAATGCCAAAATAATGTACTGATAGGATCAAATGTTGGGTGGGATATTTTGAAATTAGGAAGTCCAAATTATTTCACATTGTGGCCGCTAACAGTCACAGTCACATACAAATACAAGATGGCCTCCATTTATTTTGAGACCTACTGGTACAAGGCAAAGTGAGATACTAGAATTAGGGACTTTCCTGATATGATACACCTAGTCGAGGAGGGATGGCTTTTATGTTTTCTTCATCGAAAGAGTGTCAACTAAGTACCCTATGTTTTTACATCTATTATTACTAATTAATAACTTACTATAGGGTATCTATTAATTGTTTTTAATCTAGGATGTTTTTGTCTATTAGCAACCACTGTGTGAATGGGCACCTACACATTGCATTTATACTAAAAGGTGTGCCTCCCCATTTTCAGTTTTGCCTTACTTCCTTGTACTTTGTAAATATAGGGCATACCTCCATCCACCTCATTTTGGGCTGTGCACCATATCCATTTAGCTTTACACAGGAAAGTGTAAAACAGTCAGTGTCATAGAAAATATTAAGAATTTCTCTCTCCCCTTCCTCTATACCATTTGTCAAAGCTCACCATCTAAGGAGCTGTTGCTATGCAAATTAGCACAAACAGGAGAAGTAGCTAATATGCAAATGCTAGTACAAAAGGAGCCCCTAACCTAATTAACAGAACCAACCTCTGATAAATATACACCTAGGTGAGAAGGATGCAGTTCCTGGCTTCAAAAGAATTCTCTCTCACCCCCAGGGCATCCCCCTTTTGTTCAACTGTAATCTACAGTTTCGTCAGCACTAACACGAAATATGGAATATCGGAAGTTTAATACTTCCGATAATAATGGGACACAATTTTAGTGGCAGGGTCAGCTAAGGAACAATACGCCTAATTTTCCAAACCTGTACGCCCTTCCGGGGAGCTGTAATGCAAAAATACAAAATAACAGACCGCAGCTATGCCCTGTGTGGTCTCTAAAGAAAGGTAAATTTGTAAAGGAAAATATGGTATTACTCACGAGCTTCTGCAATCAACCCACGAGGAATTATCACAGAAGTTAGATATTTTAATAAAAACATGAAGGGTGGAGCCCTTAACAGGGGGTGTGTGAGCAGGTCCCCCCCCCCTCATCATAAAAGACCCAGCTAAAAATGGGTCCATACTCATTGCACATAGGTATATATTCTATAAGCAAGGGGTCCCGTTCAATAATGGTCAAATTGGAGCTCCTCCTCTCCAGCTAAACGGAATCGTCTCTGTGATCTGTATAGTTTATTTGTGTAACTGTATATTCTGTATTGTAATGTCTCCCTTTGTAAAACCGTTTGAATATTTTTCATAAACACTGCCTCCCTTTGGATTAAATACAAAATGTAATAGTCCCGTTTCTTTTGCTCTGTAATCGTTCCTCCCCCAAAACCATATATGCTACCAGAAAGCAGGCGTCCAATCAGGCCTGTATTATATTTTACAATTGATCAGTGGTGGCAGCAAATAATATTAAATGGGTTATCTTGAGGCTATCAGTGATAGTACGAGGGCATATACATATATTCCATGCGTTGTAAGGTGGTGCGTATGCCGTATGCTCACTGCTAGCTTGCTGATAATTACTTAGGGAGAAAAGCCTGCAGCCTACAAAAATGAACATTGGCCAATTGTGCAATTGGCCGGGGGCAGCAGAGAGCTGTTTGCTCAAGTGATCACAGTTGGGGGTCTCTGTGAGTAATCGGGATGGTCTGAATCTCTGACAAATTGGTGGCAAGCGGTGGGATTTTACAGAACACCAGTGACTGGATTGAGAAATCATTCCTGTCACTGAAAACTTGCACAGTTCTTGCAAGCATTCTGTGCAGAGTTTTAAGGAACCAGACTCAGTGTTTTAATATTTTTTATCTGGGGCATTACTGTACGTGTAGCAGTTGCATACCCCCCCCTTCTCTTGTTTTTCTGTCCTATCTTTTGTTTGGCAATAATGGCTATGTGTGGAGATCCACAGTATACCCAGCAGTCGAAGGCCACTCTCACTGCCCTCTGTGAGCTGAGACAGATTGACCCCACTCACAAAACCAAGGCCCAACTGATTGCTGAACTGTTGCAAGGTGCAACAGATCCAGTTCGACAGCAGAGTCCTGATGATGGGGCAGCCAGCCAAGGCCCGGATGGCTCTGTTGGAGAGGTCCCACCGGTGATTGTAAAACTGACCAGCAGCCAGGATAGTGTGGACCCCACCTTCAGATGGCCTTGGAGCAGCTTGCCGCAGACGATCGTGATGGACGACTACAACTAATCCTGAAATTCCAGGAGCACGCAGAGCAATGGGCCCAAGCTGACCGAGAGGCTGCTGAGCAACAGGCCCAAGATGAGCGTCTGTACCAGCTGGGGCTAGCCAGGATTCTGAAGGAGCCATCCTCTTCACAGACCCATGAGTCCAACAGTGCCAACTGCTTTAAACCTCGACCTGAGCATTTTCCTGTAATGGAAAAGGATGGAGACTTGGACATATTGCTGCGGGTTTTTGAAAAAGCCTCATATAGTAAAAGGAAAGCCAGCTCACCCAGTACTTATAATCCAGCTTGCACGGAACCATGTATCACTATTGACTGTTTTCATGCACCTGTTGCTTAATGTGGTAATTATGTCGTGATTTGTTCCAACTGTTTTCATTGGCACATTTTTAGTATTTTAGAAAATCCCTTTCATTGTGTAGCTATGCAGTGATAAAGAACGCAAGTGAGCGTTCGAAACGCTTCTTGCTCCCCTACCCTGTCTATGCAACCTTTGTAATTTTTTGCAAGTTTTTAATGGACGAAAATCAAAGAAAGAATTATTTTACCAGACGCTGGAACAAATATTCCTTTTTTTTTAAAAAAAGCCTGCAGGCAGTACCAGCTGCCTGAAGACCAGTGGGCCAGATATCTAACTCCAGGGCTCAGAGGGAAAGCTCTGGAAGTGTTTGCTTCTCTCCCTCGAGACCAAGATGGAGACTACGAGGCCATCAAGCAGGCCCTGTTAAGGAAGTACCAGCTTACTCCGGAGGTTTACTGGAAAAGGTTCAGAGCCCTCCAACGTGAACCACATGACATCTACGGTGATGTAGATGGGCTCAGGACCAACTTTGAGCAGTGGGTCCAGGGACTGTCAGTCACCACCTTCGAGGACCTGAAGGACCAGTTTCTTCATCTTTGCCCAGTGGAAGTGCGACAGTTTGTGCTTGACTGGGAGCCAAAGGAAGCAGCCAAAGCAGCCCAGATGGCGGATGCCTATGAGGACAACCACACCCCAAAGGTGCGGAAGTAAGCCGACTGCCACCCTCAGTGTTACAGCCAGCCGGCCCTGTGCGGGTCCTGCCCCATCTTCCAGCACCCAGCCTGCATTTGACTCCCGTAGGTGTTATATTTCTGACCAAACGGGTCACATCAGCATTGTCTGCCCAGAGAGGCAGAAGATGAACCCCACACCTGAGGCCCCAGGGCCTACTGCAGCCATTCTTTTTGTGGGTGGGGCGGTCGGCCAGGCCCGTGGGAACTTACAACTGGTTACTGTGGGCAACACTGTTACTGTTGGCCTTAAGGACACTGGCGCAGGATGTACCCTCATCTGCCCTGAGTTTGTGTTCCCAGAAGAACTCATTCCTTTGAGGACCCTGACTTTCACCAGGTTTAGGGGTGTTCGCCGTCCCATACCGATGGCCCGAGTTTTCCTTGACTGGGGTGTGGGGAGGGGGTTAAGGGAAGTGGGGGTGTCAGAGAATCTTCCCACTAATGTGCTATTGGGAAATGATCTGGGATGGTTGGTTGCCCAATACATTCCTAACAACCCTCCCAGATCTGATATGTCATGTAATGCCACTGTCAATGTCAATGTAATGCATAATAAAAATGTTTGTTGTGGTAAAGGGGAACTTAGCCACCTCTTGCCGCGGGGTGATGCTACTGTGGATCCCCAAAAATGAGCCAGTATAAGTGCTATGGGCGATGGGAGCGGGCATAGACACCAGGAAGCAGGTCGTCCCGGGCAGGTGACCAGTGTCACACTGGAGGATGACATGGTCGATGGTAGCTGCCCCATGACTAGCACGGCTCCAGGGGAAACGAGAAAGGATGGGGAGAACACGGGGATCATAGGGAAAGTGATCCCATGCCACTGACCAGTGTCGTGATGGACTATGACATGGCCGATCGTAGCTGCAACACAACTAGCACAGCTCCCAAGGTAACAATGAGGGGTGGAAAGATAGGCCCCGCAACCGGGCAAGGTAAAAACAATGTGTGTCCCACTGTCTGTCAGAGGTATGGAAGGAAGGTAACCATAGCCTGTCAGAGGGGCGGGAAAAATCTATCCCCGGTCGGTCGGGGTGGTGGGCAATTTAATAGTCCAGTTTCTTTTGCTCTGTAATCATTACTCCACAGAAACCATATACGCTACCAGAAAGCAGGGGTCCGATCTGGCCTGTATTATATTTTAAAATTGATTGGTGGTGGCAGCGAATAATATTAAGTGGGTTATCGTGAGGCAATCAGTGATAGTATGAGGGCATATGCATATATTCCATGCAATGTAAGGTGGTGTGTATGCCGTACGCTCACTGCTAGCTTGCTGATAATTACTTAGTGAGAAAAGCCTGCAGCCTCCTATATTGATCGTTGGCCAATCATGCAATTGTCAGGATGGTAGAGGGCAGCAGAGAGCTGTTTGCTCAAGTGATCACAATGAGTAATCGGGATCATCTGAATCTCTGCCAGTCAGGTCAAGGTCCTTCACTGTCCCCCATCTATTTTGAGGCCTCCTGGCACATAGCGAGATGTGATAACAGAGTTGGGGGCCATCCTGATTGGTTACACCTTATCGTGATGGGATGATTTTTGATAAAAAAAACTGTCAACTAAGTACACTAAGCTTTTTTTTTCACATGTATTATTACTAATTATTTGCTTACTGCAGTATATCTATTAATTGTATTTATTCTAGGTTGTGTTTTTTTCTGTTAACATCCACAGTGTGAATGTGACCCTACCCATTGAGTTAACCACAGTGTGAATGTGACCCTACATATTGCACTTTTACCAACAGACTTGCATTCCCATTCAGTTTTGCTTTAAAAATCCATCAAAATGTGGATTTTTCGGCAATGCTCACCTTACCACTCACCTCTTTGGTCCCTCTGCACCACACAGTGTCAGACTGGGGTGTCTGGGTCCCACAGGAGGAATTGATCCTCAGGGCCCACACTACAGCAATATGCAAATAACTGTTAGCTGATATCCCCGTTATAGTGGAGCGCCGACTGTAAATCACAGGTGGCTCCTGCTCACCTACTGGGCACATACTACAACTGGAATGTAGAATTACGGTAGTTTGCATTAAAGGGGTTCTTTGGTTAAAACAAGTTATCACTGATCCAAGGGATCCACATGATCGGTGATCACTGATTGATCGTTTGGGTCCTAACATTGGAAAACGCACCGCATCGGAAGAATGAGGACGTTTTATCCCTGACAGGACACTTAACCCTATTTTAAAACGCAGCAGCAGGTGGGACGTCTGACCGCAGCCTCAATCATTCTCTTTGGAGCTTCCAGAAAAAAAAACAAGAACAGCCACTGAGCAAATTAATGGATCAGTGGTCAAGTCGCATATGAGCTCCAGTCTAATGGGGATAAAAGCTCCACACTCTACCAATCGATGTGGGTCCCAGCAGTCAGACCCCCACTAATCAATAATTTATCACTTATCATGTGGAGTGGTGATTACTTGTTTTACCCGGAGAACCCCTGTAAGTGCATCTTATTACAAGTATTTAATCAATAATGGAAATAAAGAATCTTCTCCTAATTAATATCAGAGAGAACAAATGACCGCCATACACAACAAAATCCACTATACCAACACCAATAGTACCACATATAAGGGAGAAATACTGCCACACCATGACCAGACCACATATTACCACCACATAGTGACCAAATAATACTACATACAAGGGGGAAATACCATCACACCATGACCAGACCACATATTACCACCACATAGCGACTGAATAATTCTACATACAAGGGAGAAATACCACCACATTATGACCAGACTACATATTACCACCACATAGTGACTGAAAAATACCATTCCACATACAAGGGAGAAATACCACCACACCATGACCTGACCACATATTACCACCACATAGTGACCGAATAATACTACATGCAAGGGAGAAATACCACCACATTATGACCAGACCACATATTACCACCACATAGTGACTGAATAAAACCACACACATGGGAGAAATATCACCACACCATGACCAGACCACATATTACCACAGCATAGTGACCGAATAATACGACATAGGAGGGAGAAATACCACCACACCATGACCAGACCAGATATTAACAGCATATAGTGTCCAAATAATTCTCTATCATTTCTCTCCCCCACCTCCATCATTGCTCTCCCCATCCCCATCATTGCTCTCCCCCCACCTCCCCCATCATTGCTCCCTCAAAATCCCCATAACTGCTCTCCTCCACCTTCTCCATCATTGTCATATCTCCCCCACCTCCTCTATCATTGTCATATCTCCCCCACCTCCTCCATCATCATTGCCATATCTCGCCCACCACCTCCATCATTGCCATATCTCCCCACCATCTCCTCCATCATTGCTATATCTCCCCCGCCATCTCCTCCATCATCAGTGCCATATCTCCCCCTTCCTCCTCCATCATCATTGCCATATCTCCCCCCACCTACTCCATCATCATTGCCTTATCTCCCCCACCTGCTCCATCATCATTGCCATAACTCCCCCACCTGCTCCATCATCATTGCCATATCTCCCCCATCTCCTCCATCACCAGTGCCATGTCATATCTCCCCCCACCTCCTCCATCACCATGCCATGCATATCTCCCCACACCTCCTTCATCACCATGACATGCATATCTCCGCCACCTCCTACATCACCATGCCATATCTTACCCCATCTCCTCCATCATCATTTCCATGCCATATCTCCCCCAACCTCCTCCATCACCATTGCCCTATCTCCCCCACCTCCTCCATAACCATGCCATATACCCCCACCTCCCAATTGCAATGCCATATCTCCCCCACCTCCTCCATCACCATTGCTCTCTCTCATTACCCCCCACCATCACCATTGCTCTCCCTCATCTCCCCCACCATCACCATTGCTCTCCCTCATCTCCCCCACCTCCTCCATCACAATTGCTTTCTCCATTTCCCCCCATTTCCAGTCCAGTGTATTAGTTTAAAAAAAAAAAAAAACACTTACCTCTCAGCATTCTCCCCCGCAGCATTGTTCTCTGGTTCCTGCCCGGCATCTTTTTCCCTGACACAGGGAGCCTGTATCAGGGAGGAAGCACCAGGCAGGAAGCAGAGGTGAGGACGGATCCCTCCAGCTTTGCTGACATTTTCCTCCTGTCAGCAGCGGAGCAGGAGGGAATCACTAGCTGTCCGTCGCACAGGATGAGGGCAATCTGGCCATGGACCCCTCGGAGCCAGGGGGTCCTAGAAGCAGGCCAGATTGCCCTCATCAGCCACACTGCAAGTGCCCTCCTGACCCTCCGGGCCCTTGCAGTGTGGAGCACTGGTGGCCATGTTACCCTGGAGCCCCGTGCATCATGCTCTCCCCCACCTCCTCCATCATTGCTCCCTCAAAATCCCCATCATTGCTCTCCCCCACCTTCTCCAACATTGTCATATCTCCCCCACCTTCGCCATCATTGTCATATCTCTCCCACCTCCTCTATCATTGTCATATCTCCCCCACCTCCTCCATCATCATTGCCATATCTCCCCCACCTCCTCCATCATCATTGCTATATCTCTGTCCACCACCTCCATCATTGCCATAACTCCCCCACCACTTCCTCCATCATCATTGCCATATCTTCCCCACCACCTCCTCCATCATTGTCATATCTCCCCTACCATCTCCTCCATCATCATTGCCTTATCTCCCCACCTGCTCCATCATCATTGCCATATCTCCCCCCACCTGCTCCATCATCATTGCCATATCTCCCTCACATGCTTTATCACCAGTGCCATGTCATATCTCCCCCCACCTCCTACATCACCATGCCTCGCATATCTCCCCACACCTCCTCCATCACCATGCCATGCATATCTCCCCCCACCTCCTCCATCACCATGCCATGCATATCTCCCCCCACCTCCTGCATCACCATGCCATGCATATCTCCCCCACCTCCTCAATCACCATGCCATATCTTCCCCTGCCTCCTCCATCATCATTTCGATGCCATATCGCCCCCCCCTCCTCCTCCATCACCATGCCATATCTCCCCCCTGACCTCCTCCATCACCATTGCCATATCTCCCCCACCTCCTCCATAACCATGCCACATTCCCCCACCTCCCCATTGCCATGCCATATCTCCTCCACCTCCTCCATCACCATTGCTCTCCCTCATCTCCTATAACCTCCTCCATCACCGTTGCTCTCCCTCATCTCCTCACCATTGCTCTCCCTCATTTCCCCCCACCATCACCATTGCTCTCCCTCATCTCCCCCACCATCACTATTGCTCTCCCTCATCTCCCCCACCTCCTCCATCACGATTGCTGTCCCCATTTCCCCCCATTTCCAGTCCAGTGTATTAGTTAAAAAAAATCACTTACCTCTTAGCACTTTCCCTCGCAGCACTGTAACATCCCTGGCGGCATGCTGGCATGGCTTACCATCTCCCACCATGCAAGACCGCCAACTTACCTATCAGTCCAGGCTGCACACTTTGCTCCAGTACTTGCTGTGTGCATGTCTCTTGTCTGATTGCTTAGGGCAGCGGTGCCAGTACTGCCTTATTCTTAAAGTTACAGTGTGCACACTCCTAATGTGTCCCCAGCCTATTGCTGTGAGTCACTGGATACTTAAACCACCTCCACCCAATTGGAGGTGCCTGAGCAACACTTTCTTTCAGTGTGTTCTGTGCAACTGAGTTGCTAGGTCCTGTCCTGTATCTTGTCTGTTTCCACCACCCTGGGGGCTGAGTACCCAGGCCTTCTACCTTTATTTCTGACTTCTAGTCTGTTCCGCCACCCTGGGGGCTGTATACCAAGGCCCGTCACCTATATCTGTGACTTCTAGTCTGTTTCCGCCACTCTGGGGGCTGAGATCACAGGCTCGTTCCTGTATCTTGTTCCTGGTTCAGTTCCTGTCTAAACAGTGTCCTAGTCCGTTAGTTGTTTGTCTCTATGTTCGTATCTTCCCTTTTCCTGCAGTGTCTGAACCTGCACCTAACTCCAATTCGTTGTCTCTGTACTTCTGTTGGTGAGTTTAGTGTCCACTCGCTACTTCATTGTAAGTACCTTGTGTGTATCTGCTCTGCTTGTCTACAGCATCTGTGGATTTTGCTCTGCTCTGCTTGTCTACCGCACCTGCCGGTTTTGCTCTGCTCTCCTTGTCTACCGCACTTGCGGGTTTTGCTCTGCTTGTCTACCGCATCTGCGGTTGTGCTCTGCTCTGCTTGTCTACCACACTTGCGGGTTTTGCTCTGATCGTCTACCGCACCTGCGGGTTTTGCTCTGCTCTGCTTGCCTACCGCACCTGTGGGTTTTGCTCTGCTCTGCTTGTCTACCGCACCTGCTGGTTTTGCTCTGCTCTGCTTGTCTACCGCACCTGCTGGTTTTGCTTTGCTCTGCTTGTCTACCGCACCTGCGGGTTTTGCTTTGCTCTGCTTGTCTACCGCACCTGCTGGTTTTGCTCTGCTCTGCTTGTCTACCACATCTGCTGGTTTTGCTCTGCTCTGCTTGTCTACCACATCTGCTGGTTTTGCTCTGCTCTGCTTGTCTGCCGCACTTGCGGGTTTTGCTCTGCTCTGCTTGTCTACCGCACCTGCGGGTTTTGCTCTGCTCTGCTTGTCTACCGCACCTGCGGGTTTTGCTCTGCTATGCTAGTCTACTGCACCTGCGTGTTTTGCTCTGCTCTGCTTGTCTGCCGCACCTGCGGCTCTGTTCCTGTATCCCAGTCTGTACTGGTCCCTATCCTGCCTGCGTTCCTACCTGCCAGTACCCACCTGTCTGCATACCAGCTGTGCCTGCCAGTTCCCACCTGTCAGTATGTCAGCCTAACTTGCATGTTCCCGAATTCCCCGGTGTGGGTCAACAGCTGTGACCGGGGTGTGACCTGGAGTAGCACCTTGTCCCTCTGCTCGGTTCCTCCCTGGTTCACAGAGTCGACTGAGCCGCCGTGCGACATTGGTCGGACCGAGTTAATACTTAGTCACGCCCCTCCAGGCACTCCTCGGTTCATGGTCCAGGGGGATCACTAACCACGCTCACGCCAGTCAGTCCAGGGATGTGTGTAAAAAGCATCATCCTCTGCTTCCTGCCCAGCATCTTTCTCCCTGAAACAGGCTCGCTCTGCATGATGACATCATCAAGCAGTGCGAGCCTGTGTCATGGAGGAAGCTCCGGGCAGGAAGCAGAGTTGAGGACGGATCCCTCCAGCTTTGCTAACATTTTCCTCCTGTCAGCAGCGGAGCTGGAGGGATCACTCCCTGCCCTCCTCAAAGGATGAGGGCAATCTGGCCATGGGCCCCCCGGAGCCTGGGGGTCCTAGAAGCAGGCCACACTGAAAGTGCCCTCCTGACCATCTGGGCCCTTGCAGTGCGGAGCACCGGTGGCCATGTTACCCATGGGCCCCGTGCATCCTGCTTGGGGGCCCACTGAGGACCTGGGCCCACTGGAGAATTCTCCAGTGCCCCGGTGCCCTAGTCCGACCCTGGCACCACACCATCACTTATTTGGCCCACACTGCATCTCATCGCCAGTTCTCACACAGAAATCCCTTGGTCTATCAACCTTATGAGGCATGGGAAGGTTCTGCACAAGCACGAGAAAGATCATAGCAAAATGATGTCACTGAGAAACTGAGAAATATCCCATATATCTTATCTTCATATTATATGTTCAGTTCTCTGTTTACTCACCTTGTCTGGGATAATAACAGAACTCATCAGAGCTGGAAGTCCCATCTTAGAATGAGACGCCTGGGATAATTCTGCGCACATGCATGCAAGGTCACTGCGCATGTTGTGACATAATGACACTGTGACCTTTCATACGCTTGCGCAGAATCCTCTTTGTCATCGGATCTGAAAGTTATGGTCTAGGTTATCTCATCAAAGGAAGAGTCTAGTGCATTAAAGAGCAGAGCCAATTCCCAGTTGAAATTTTTTTTTTGAGTAAGACCTGCTTGTTTTGCTGTAAGCTCAGGTATAGTTGTGACCGTTGTTGGCATAGGAGGTTCAACAGTGCCTGAAAGCTGTGGTGGTGGCCATAGAGGTTGCAATTCCTATGTGTGGGCATTTTGCAGGTGGAAATTCACAAACCTGATAAAGTTCAATAAATAGTACTGATTTTTTGCATGGTTTTCTTCATAGCTTCTTCTTTGAAACAGTCAGTTTTTTACCGCTCCCTAAAAAAGGATAATTTTTTTGGATGGTCTGGCAAAAAGCCTTTTTTAATTACTTTTAGCATACTTGCAAACTTGTTGCAGATTTAAAAAAAATATATTTGTTTCAATCCTAGTTGAGAAACCATCACTTCTTCATTTTCAAATTTAACCTGCCTGCTCCGCATATAAAGGAATGTTTTTTGGACGTTTTGTGAAAAAGCTAAAATTATCAAACTTAAATTCTTTGAGTTCATTACATGAAATTTTATTTAAAAAATAATGATACATTTTTTTTCAAAGTTGGTAATGATTTTAGCCCCATATTTTAAATTTTCACACAGGCTAATGGGTAAAAATAGCAGAACTGAACAGTACTGCTAAGCCACATGGCGAGACTCAGAAGGGAAGGAGCTCTATTTGACTCTTGGAGAACAAATTATAGTTGAATAGTTTATGGATTCCATACACAGAGCCATTAAGTGCCAGAAGAGCAGAATCCCCTCTCTAGTGACCCCATTTTGGAGATTACAGCTTATAGAACAAGAACCATAAACATACTGCCAGATTAACAATGGAATGGTTCAGATCAAAGCATATTCATGTGTTTGAATGGCCCTGTCATAGTTCAGATCTAAATCGCATTGAGAATCTGTGGCAAGATTTGCAAATTGCTGTTCACAGACGGTCTTCATCCAATATCACAGAGCTCATTTTCAAAGAAGAATTGGAAAACATTTCAGCCTCTAGACATGCAAAGCTGGTAGAGAAATACCCCCAAAAAATTGCAGCAGTAATCGCAGCGAAAGGCGGACTTACAAAATATTGACTTGGGGGCTGAATAGAAATGCTCATCACAATTTTCAGATTTACATTTGTAAAATTCTTTGAAAACCATGTATCATTTCCTTTATACTTCACATATGCTTGCTACTTTATGTAATAAAATACATTTAGTTTGTGGGTTTAATGTGAAAAAATGTGCAATTGTTCATGGGGTATGAATAGTTTTTCAAAGCACAGTACTATTCCTGCAAACATGAGTTTCATAGTCAAATGGAACTACTTACTAAGCCCTGTCTTGTAGCCCAATAGTAGTTTTTGATGACATGTGTGGTAGCTCCACTTTTGGGAGAAATCACATAGCAAAATGTGTAGTTCATTTTCACCCATTACCTCTTGTGAAAATGGAAAAATAAGTTAAGTTGCAGCCGATAAACCATATTAGTTGTAAAAATGTTTATTTTTTCTTTTTATATTCCAATGTTATAAAACTCTGTGAGGCACCTGTAGGTTTAAAATACTAACTACACACCTAGATGAATTTCTTGAGTATAGTTTTCAAAATGGGGCCACTTCTGTTTTTCCTTTTTTTTGCTGTTCTGTTCTGACAATACAAGGACTCTGCAAATGGCTCCAACAATCTATTCAAGCAGCATCTACTGTATGTTCCAAGATCGAAATGGTGCTCCTTTCCTTCCAAACGCTGATGTGTGATCAAACATGATGAACAACGACACATATGGTATTACATACATATGGTATTATCACATTCAGTAGAAATTTCTTACCAAATTGTGAGGTCTATTTTTTACTATTAAAACCTGTGAGAATCAACATTCTGAAGCTAATGTAATATTTTAGTAGGAAAAAAAGTATTTTTAATTTTCACGGTCCAATCTTATAAAATTGTCATAAATAAATGCATTGGAGGGTTTAATTTCCAATATGGCCTCACTTGTGTAGAAGGATTCTGCTTTTTTGGCACCTCAGGCACTCTGCGAATTCAACATGTCCTCAGCAATAGATTTCAGCTAAATGAATACTCCAAAAGTGAAATCTCGCATTTTCCTTTACGAGCTCTGTCTTGTACCTAAACATTAGCTTTCAACCACATATGGGGTATAAATGTGTTTAAGAGAAACTGCATAATACATTTTGTGGCTCTTTTTTTTGTTAACTTTTATGAAATTTTTTTATTTAAGGGTAAATCCACATTTTACTATAAAAAATATATTTTTCAATTTCATGTCACAATGTAATACAGTTCTGTGAAACACCTGTGGGTTTTTAATGTTAAACACACCTTTAGGTGAATACCTTGAGGTGTCTTTTTCCAAAATGTAGAGGTTTTGAACTGTTTTTGCATCTTCATTTGTTTCTGCACAACTGAGCCTTTCCATTTTCCCAAAAATTAGTTTTTGCCACATATGGGATATTGTCAGTTTTAATAGAATGTGTGTAATAAATTGAGTGGTCCATTTTCTCCTATTGCTACTTAGGAAAATGAAAAATTTGAGGTTAAAGCAATACTTTAGGGAAATAAATTAAGTTTTCTCTTTTTACTCCCACTTTGCATTAAATAAAATGAAGCACCTGAAAGAGTAATACATTTCTTGAAAACAGCTTTGAAAAATTTGAGGGTTTGCATTTTGGAAAATTGTATCAATCTATATATAGTCCTTTCAAAGTTACTTCAAAATGGAATAGATCCATAAAAAAGGATTTGCAAATATCATTTAAAAAATTGCTGCTAAGTTTTTGCCCTTCTAACCTAACAAGCAGGAAATATTGCTTGTTTTTTTACTAGTGTTTGCGATATGACAATCCAATTTAAGGCTGTAAACATTCAAACTTTTATTTTTCTCTATTTTTGTAAAATTACAGATTGAGATTTTCTTGAAAAAAAATTCTGAAAATATCAAACTAAATTTACCACTGACATAAAGCACGAAAAAAAAATCTCAGATTCACTGGGGTAGGCTGATACATTCCAAAGATATTATTACATAAAGTGACACTGGTAAGATTTAAAAATTGGGCTTGGTCATTAAGGTCTTTCACTAAGGGGTTAAATAAACATGGATACGATAACAAGGAATAAACGTTTGTTTTTTTTTGCCAAAGAAAATACTTGGAAGTAATAGCTCTCCTAGTTTGTAGGATCTTCTAGATACTAACTTGATGCATGTATTTAGTACATTTTTCAGGTTATCATCCTAATGTAGAAGTGGTAAATATTTCAACCAATTTGTTTGATTTGGTTAAATTGACAATAGTAAGTTGCAACAAACATCAGTTTATGCCTACTATGGTCAAAATTTGGTGTCGCAGTTTTGTCAAAACAAAAGGTCCTCTCATTGCATGGCCCTATCCAATGTATCAATGCCTATGCGTTAACAAAGTTTGACTGACTGTTATTTGTTATGTCTTTTTATCTGAATAACTCTCCACATAAGGACTTTTGTGGTCTGCATGTCAGGTAGTGCTGCCACATTTACATTTCATCCTTGAATAATAATAATATTTATTGTCTTGCCCACACGTAACAAAAAGTCCATGTAAAATTTAAAGGAAAAAAATGAAAAGAACCTGTCAGCACAATTTAATAATGTAAAGTAAGGTCAGCACTTAGGAGGTTAAAGTGCTGGGAGCAGTGCCGGCACCGCTCCTGGCACTAAGTGCCGGGTGTCAGCTGTCAGAATCAGCTGACACCTGGTGGTGACCGCCTGCACACAGCCTGGGTGTGCGCAATATCGCCCGGACGTTCTCAGCACGTCTAAAGTCGAAAAGTACTTACCAACCAGGACATACTGAGTACTTCCAAGGTCGGGAAGGGGTTAATTTACACACATCACCTTAACCTCTACCGCTCCAACTCTATAGCTGAATATGCCAGGCCTCCATCTGTTTTCTATTGAAGCAGAGCTCAACATGTGATTGCAGGAATGACTGCAATGAGGACCACAATGCGTCAGTGCTTTATATTATTATCACAAGTAGAAGGAAAAGTAAAGGTAACTCCTAACTATAGATAATACATGATCACACCATTGACAATAGCTGGTTGTCAAAGTACACTTCCTCCATTTTCCTGCACAGTGACCTCTGCACAGATCACAGAATATGCCTATAAAACTCTGAGATGTTATTGAGCCTTCACCTGGCTACATGTTCCTAAAGTCCATGAAGCTTTTGTCTAGCTTATCTCTGTTAATTGTGACTTTGTCAAAACGGCTACTACCATAATCATGTAAAAAAATAAAAATCTACTACCAGAAAAAAATAAAAATATAGTACATGTCATGATGATTTTTTTTTTAATTATATTATACAGTATAATATAGGAGGCACATTCTATTTAATTGCATATAGCGCTAGATAGCAAACTTATTATATACGTTTTGGTCACATTCTCTGTATTATTTTAAGTTTAATATTTTGAGGTTTATTTGGAAGCTCCTATTCGGGTACTCTTTATTGAAAAATGTCTAAACAACACATCTGTTGCTTGTAAGCAGCTGCTAGATTTTACTCATTAACACGCTTGCAGACTGTGTCATATGAATGACAATAATTGGCATTGACTATAATTAAATTATTGGGTTTTAAAATCCATACTTTGAAACCGTTTGACTGTAGAATTAACAAATCATATTGAAGTAAAAAAATCATATACAGGAATTGAAATAAAGATTATTTGTTTTATTGATAAATAATAGAAGTTACAACATATTAGATAGCATCCAAAATATAAAAAAAAAATCTTTATTTTTAAATAGTTGGTGGTAACATCTAAGCACTTTAAAATTACCATACATTATCCCAGTAAAACTGGGTACAGTGTCGCAAAGTATTATAACTAATAACTAATAAACACAAAATGGAAAAAGCGATGACACTTTCCAACATCAAAAATAATTTATTTCGCTTTCTCTGAGATATTACTTCCTACCTCCAGATCAATATTAGTATGTTGTAATGTTATATAAATAATATATATATATATATATATATATATATATATATATATATGTGTGTGTGTGTGCATGCTTTTCTGAGTACTTTGCAAAGAAAACATTATTGTATTAATATTAATGTGTATAATATATATAAAAGATGTTTATGGAAAAGTGAATTAACAGATGGCATAGCTCAAGAGAGTGAATGCTCTTACTATTGATTCTATTAAGCTACAATTATGTTTAATTATATTTTGGTAATTGTGAGTTGCCCATATGTCCCGCTACTATATGTTCTCTAGGTAAATTTCTAATAGCAGAGACAATGTTACAATAATTCTAAGCTTGTCACCAGCTTTATGATGGACCATTTACATAATTTCTAAAACTTTCATACAAGCAACTCTTGGCATAATTCAGATAGAAATTTATTATGTTCCTGTATAACAGTTCTGAACTTTTAGCATTATAGGAATTTATTTGGCTGTTCTGGCTCTAAAACCAATCAGGCACAACCATGGCTAGACTGAGAATGAAATTCAGCACTGGCATTTGAAAGCACACAGGCCCATGACATTTCCGCCCCTTTCCCCAGATGGGAGTGTCTCTATTACAAATATAACCCTGCCTGAAGGAAAGATTTTCAAGATTTACTACAAGACCCATATTTCCATTAAATCCTATAGATAAAATTTAAAGGGAATATATTAGTATGATGAATCCTCCTAAGCTGTGTATAATGGCTCCATATATTTAAAATAATCTCTGGGTACAGAGACACATGCAGATCAGTAAACATCCACATAAAAAGAAGGAAAGCTGACAGCACTCACTAAGATGAATGCTCACTCAAAGTTCCAAGGAACTCACTTGGAGGATTAACAGCATAGAAGCAAACAAACAGCGTCTAGTCCAGGGTGATGCATTTCAAAAGTTGAAGTTTATTCTACCATGATATACGTATGATGGCAGAATAAACTTCAACTTTTAAAATGCATCACCCTGGACTGGACGCTATTTGTTTGCATCTATCATGCCAATTAGTGTCTGGCCCATAGTCCTGAACAGTTCATTTACATATAGGAAAAATGTGAATTTTTCTGAAATAAGATATTGGATCTCAGATATCAAGGTATCATTTTTATTCAGCTTCCTATGACCTACATTTCCATATAGACAGTTTATAAGGGTTGATACTACTGAAAGATTCCCAATGATAATAATATTAACAACATTACAAATTAACAGACAAATACCACAACTACAACCAACTATTACCAACATATATCGTAGTGGTATTACTACCATACTGATCAGTAATAGAGATGAACGAACATTTCAATGTTCAGTTCGGTTTCCAATTGCCGAAATTGCAATATTCACCAATTCATTTGTTGAACATTTGATGAACATTTCCGAACCCCATTTGATTCATTTTGCAATGGGAGGCAAAACCAAATTCATACACAACACCTTCAAGTGGGCCCAATAGCTGCCAAAACAGATCAAATTAGGGGCGGACACAAGAAAAATGGCCTCAATTGACCCACAGTACAAATTTTATAATGGCACAGCAGCAATCAGCCATGGACCATGCAAGATGTATCAGGGTCTAGGCCAGTACTTACAGCTTTGAATTGAACGTCGAATTTAGACGAAGTGGGTGAGGGATCAACCAGGAGTGTTCACATTCAGTGTCGGACTGGGATGTCTGGGGCCCACAGGAGGAATTGATCCTCTGGGCCCACCCTACAGCTACAGTACAGACCAAAAGTTTGGACACACCTTCTTATTTAAAGATTTTTCTGTATTTTCATGACTTTGAAAATTGTACATTCACCCTGAAGGCATCAAATCTATGAATTAACACATGTGGAATTATATACTTAACAAAAAAGTGTGAAACAACTGAAAATATGTCTTATATTATAGGTTCTTCAAAGTAGCCACCTTTTGCTTTGATGACTGCTTTGCACACTCTTGGCATTCTCTTGATGAGCTTCAAGAGGTAGTCACCGGAAATGGTCTTCCAACAATCTTGAAGGAGTTCCCAGAGATGCTTAGCACTTGTTGGCCCTTTTGCCTTCACTCTGCGGTCCAGCTCACCCCAAACCATCTCGATTGGGTTCAGGTCTGGTGACTGTGGAGGGCAGGTCATCTGACGTAGCACCCCATCACTCTCCTTCTTGGTCAAATAGCCCTTACACAGCCTGGAGGTGTGTTTGGGGTCATTGTCCTATTGAAAAATAAATGATGGTCCAACTAAACGCAAACCGGATGGAATAGCATGCCGCTGCAAGATGCTGTGGTAGCCATGCTTGTTCAGTATGCCTTCAATTTTGAATAAATCCCCAACATTGTCACCAGCAAAGCACCCCCACACTATCTCACCTCCTCCTCCATGCTTCACGGTGGGAACCAGGCATGTAGAGTCCATCCGTTCAACTTCTCTGTGTCGCTCAAAGACACGGTGGTTGGAACCAAAGATCTCAAATTTGTACTCATCAGACCAAAGCACAGATTTCCACTGGTCTAATGTCCATTCCTTGTGTTCTTTAGCCCAAACAAGTCTCTTCTGCTTGTTGCCTGTCCTTAGCAGTGGTTTCCTAGCAGCTATTTTACCATGAAGGCCTGCTACACAAAGTCTCCTCTTAACAGTTGTTGAAGAGATGTGTCTGCTGCTAGAACTCTGTATGGCATTGACCTGGTCTCTAATCTGAGCTGCTGTTAACCTGTGATTTCTGAAGCTGATGACTCGGATAAACTTATCCTCAGAAGCAGAGGTGACTCTTGGTCTTCCTTTCCTGGGGCGGTCCTCATGTGAGCCAGTTTGTTTGCAGTGCTTAATGGTTTTTGCAACTGCACTGGGTGACACATTCAAAGTTTGCCCAATTTTTTGGACTGACTGACCTTCATTTCTTAAAGTAATGATGGCCACTCGTTTTTCTTTACTTATCTGCTTTTTTCTTGCCATAATACAAATTCTAACAGTCTATTCAGTAGGACTATCAGCTGTGTATCCACCTGACTTCTGCACAACACAACTGATGGTCCCAACCCCATTTATAAGGCAACAAATCCCACTTATTAAACCTGACAGGGCACACCTGTGAAGTGAAAGCTACCTCTTGAAGCTCATCAAGAGAATGCCAAGAGTGTGCAAAGCAGTCATCAAAGCAAAAGGTTGCTATTTTGAAGAACCTAGAATATAAGACATATTTTCAGCTGTTTCACACTTTTTTGTTAAGTATATAATTCCACATGTGTTAATTCATAGTTTTGATGCCTTCACTGTGAATGTACAATTTTCAAAGTCATGAAAATACAGAAAAATCTTTAAATCAGAAGGTGTGTCCAAACTTTTGGTCTGTACTCTATATGCAAATACCTGATAGCCGATATCCCCGTTATAGTGGAGCGTCTGCTGTTAATCACAGGCAGCTCCCGCACATCTACTGTGCACATGCTATAACTGGGATGTACAATTACGTTAGTTTGCAGTAAAGGGGTACTTTGGTTAAAACAAGTTATCACCGATCCAAGGGCTCCACAGGATAGGTGATAACTTACTGATTGTTTGTGTCCGAACATTGGAAACCACACCGATCGGAAGAATGGGGAAGTTTTATCCCTGTCAGGACAATTAGTTATCCCCATTTTAAAATGCAGCGGCAGGTGGGACATCTGACATCAGCTCCATTCATTCTCTTTGGGGTTTCCAGAAAAAAAACAAGAACAGCCACTGAGGGAATGAATGGATCAGTGGTCAAGTCGCACATGAGATCCAGTCTAATGGGGATAAAAGCTCCACATTCTACCAATCGATGCGGGTCCCAGCAGTCAGACCCCCACTAATCAATAATGTATCACTTATCTTGTGGAGAGGTGATTACTTGTTTTCCCCGGAGAACCCCTTCTCCTAATTAACATCAGAGAGGACAAATGACCGCCATACACAACACAATCCACTGTACCAACACAAATAGTACCACATACAAGGGAAAAATACTGCCATACCATGACTGTACTACATATTACCACCACTTAGTGACAGAATAATACTACATACAAGGGGGAAATACCATCACACCATGACCAGACCACATATTGCCACCACATAGTGACCGAATAATACCACATACAAGGGAGAAATATCACCACACCTTGACCAGACTAGATATTACCACCCCATAGTGACCGAATATTACTACATACATGGGAGAAATACCACCACGCCATGACCAGACCACATATTACCACCACATAGTGACTGAATAATACCACATACAAGGGAAAAATATCACCACCCCATAACCAGACAAGATATTAACAGCATATAGTATCCAAATTCCCCATCATTTCTCTCCCCCACCTCCATAATTGCTCTCCCCCATCCCCATCATTGCTCTCCCCCACCTCCTCCATCATTATCATAGCTCCTCCATCATTGTCATATCTCCCCCCACCTGCTCCGTCATCATTGCCATATCTCCCCCCACCTGCTTCATTATCATTGCCATATCTCCCCCACCTCGTCTATCACTAATGCCATGTCATATCTCCCCCCACCTCCTCCATCACCATGCCATGCATATCTCCCCTTACCTCCTCCATCGCCATGCCATGTATATCTCCCCCACCTCCTCCATCTCCATGCCATGCATATCTCCCCCTACCTCCTCCATCACCATGCCATGCATATCTCCCCCCCACCTGCCCCATTGCCATGCCATATATTCTCCCACCTCCTCCATTACCATGCCATGCATATCTCCCCCTACCTCCTCCATCACCATGCCATGCATATCTCCCCCCACCTCCCCCATTGCCATGGTACATCTCCCCCCACCTCCTCAATCACCATTGCTCTCCCTCAAAAAAAAAATTACCTCACAGCGCGATCCCCCGCAGTACCGTCCTCTGCTTCCTGCCCGGCATCTTTCTCCCTGACACAGGCTCACAATACATGATGACATCATCAAGCAGCGCGAGCCTGTGTCAGGTAGAAGCGCAGGGCAGGAAGCAGAGGACTGATCCCTCCAGCTCCACTGCCATTTTCCTCCTGTCGGCAGCGGTGCTGGAGGGATCGCTCCCTGCCCATCGCACAGGATGAGGGCAATCTGGCCATGGGCCCCCCCGGAGCCTGCGGCTCCGAGAAGCAGGCCAGATTGCCCTCATCAGCCACACTGCAAATGCCCTCCTGACCCTCCGGGCTCTTGCAGTGTGGAGCACCGGCGGCCATGTTACCGAGGGGCCCCATGCATCCTGCTCGGGGGCCCGCTGAGGACCCGGACCCACCAGAGAATTCTCCGATGTCCCGGTGCCCCACTCAGACCCTGTTCACATTTCCCTAAATTAGGGGCTGACGCCACCAGAGTGGCATGAATTTCACTAGAGTAGAAATAGTATAATTAGGACCAACACCTCTTGCACTACAGCCAACCTAGCAGATGGAAACCCAACAGGAGTCTCCACATTTCCAAAATTAGTGACAGACACCATCAAATTGGCATCAATTTCACTAAAGTAGAAATAGTATAATTAGGACCGACACCTCTTAAACTACAGCCAACCCAGCATGTTGAGACCATTACAGCTGACAGGCTCTCACTCAGCCTGACTGGAGCGGGTAAAGAACCGGAGGTTCTGCGGTCAGAGACCTGCATGACAATACTTGGCACGGTAACAGAGGAGGAGGAAAAAGCAGCAGATGCAGTTGATGGAGCCGCTGATGGTTGTTGAGGTCTGCTGGTCCGCATTTTATCGCAGTGAGATTGCCAGAGCGCATGTTGATTGTGCAAGTGAAGGTTCATGCATGTAGTTAGTGCACTTTTTCCCTTTACTGAGTTTTTTCTTGCAAAGTTGGTAGAAAATGTGAGTTGGCTCATCCTTTGTGGTGTCAAAAAAGGCCCAGGCTAGGCAACCCTTGCACCCCTGCGAGCTGCAGACCCATGACCACTGCTGGCCAGAGCCACAGCTCTGGCTAAGGATGCAGTGCTCATCGTGGTTGCATCACTCCGTGTCTGCGCCGTAGGGCGAAACATAACCTCCTTGCCTTCCTCCTCCTCCACCTCCTCAGATGAGCTACTCGGCTGCATCACTCTGGGTTCACACTAAGTGGGATCTACAACCTCATCATCATCCTCTATGCTATCCCATTCCTCACCCTGAGAGACACCCTCCTCCTATTCCTGCCCTGACAGCACAGTACAGTCTGCGTGAGCCTCGGGTATCTGAGTCACATCAGGATCACCTCCCCGGGGGTTAACATCTGGTGATGTCAGGATGCTGCTTGGACCCTACTTCGTCCGGCCCCGGATCCAACTTGAAAAGTTTTGGGCATCGGTGCAGATGCTTTCCTCCTCTTTACTCTGTGAATCTTTGGAGTACACTTCTGATGCCCATGGCATAAAATGGGTGATCATTTCTGCAGACTAACCTATCTGTGGTTCCCTACAGTCAGTTGGGCAGTTGGACAGTTGTGATGCGGGGGAAGCAAGGGTAATTGGCATGCCACCTCTGTGGACTGTATTGTGTGTGATGTTGAGGTGGAGGAAGAGGAGGAGGAGAGGCCACTTGAAGCAGCGCTTGCCATCCACTGGAACACATGCTCGTTCTGGCCCTCATAAACAAGGCATACCGCTGTGCGGTGCGATAGGACGTGATGGTGTTGGTTTACTATTGCTTTCACTAACATTACCCCCTACCCCACGTATACCTTGAACACCAAGCCTATTCCCCCTTCCACTACGACCTCTCTTTTTCCCACTCATGTTGCTTATGTTGCTCAGATAGTGTGGTAGGAGCACGCTATTAGCAATAAAAAAATTAGATTTTTTCCTCTGTACCAGCTGTGCACACAGCTGAATTTCAGCGCCACAAAATGACAAGGTGAGATATGGCATGCTGAATCCCGTTAGCAACTGAAAAAAATATGATTTTTAAAGGTGTACTCATGCATGGAGTACAATAGAAGAAGTGCACAACACATTTGTATGAAATGGGCTCTGCTGTCTTTGTTTAAACCTCACTTATGGCACAAGAAAAAAATCTGCTTGAAGGTCGATTTCACAACCACACAGGACACTATCTATCTAAACTATCTGACTTAGAAGCAACCACCTAGCTAACTAGATAAAATCTCTAATGAGTCCAGGTTCAAGACCAGGAGCATCCACTCTGTGTTGTTACACTGACAGAATGGCGCTAAAACAACATGTCTGCTTTTTATATAGAGAGTAGTGATGAGCGAGCGTGCTCGCCACTGCTCGGTATTCGCCCGAGCATCTCACTGCTTGAGATGCTCGGTGCTCCGAGTATTTCTTGGTTGTTTGGGTGGGAGCTCGGGTCCCCTCCCTGCATGTTTGGCACTGTTTAGAGAGCCAATGGACATGCAGGGATTGCCTGCCACACACTGTCATACCGTAGCCATGTTGGTTGGGGCATTACAGTGATTGGCTGGCCGCACAGTGTCATCAGGTCTATATAAGACCTGGCGCCGCCATGCTCGTCACATTCTACCCCGGAAACAGGCAGTGTAGGGAGAGGTGCTGCTGAGCTAGGGAGAGATTTGCTTGTTTATTAGTTAGTGTAGGTATTCAACAACATCTATATATATCCATCTGAACTAACAGACCTTCTGAGGACTAATTCAGCTGCATATTTTCAGTGGTGAAAGTGATAGCATGAGTTAGGCAGGCAGGCAGTGTATGTGGCAGACTGCAGTGTATAATACAGCACAAAAGGCTCCATTCCAATTCTGTCTGCTGCTGCTGCTGCTGTAACAGATATTTCTACAAATAGCCACAGATATCAATCCAGAGAACACAGTTTTTCTGCTCCATTTGCTTGTTGCCACAGCAGAATGCAGCCAGATTCTTTTCATATTACAGAGATAAAAATCCAGAAATTTATAGTGAACTTGGAAAATATCGGCCTCCATTTAAATTTTGTTGCAGTGTGTCAGTGAACTTATTGACACCAGGTCGCTGTGAAAAATAGTAACTCACAGGCAAGCTATTTGAAACTGTGTTTTATCATCACACGTATCACATATCAGTGTGCTCCAAATTCAGCCATTTCTGGCCTCCATTTAAAATTTGTTGTAGTGTGTCAGTGAAGTTATTAACACGAGGTAGCTGTGAAAAATAGTAACCTAAGGGCCAGCTATTCAAAACTATGGTTTTCCTCACATGTATCACAAATAAGGGTGCTCCAAATTCAGCCATTCCTGACCTCCATTTAAATTTTGTTGCAGTGTGTCAGTGAAGTTATTGACATCAGGTCGCTGTGACAAATAGTAACCTAGAGGCCAGCTATTTAAAACTGTGGTTTTCCGTCACACGTATCATATATCACTGTGCTCCAAATTCAGCCTTTTCTGGCCTCCATTTAAATTTTGTTGCAGTGTGTCAGTGAAGTTATTGACACCAGGTTGCTGTGAAAAATAATAACCTACAAGCCAGCTATTAAAAACTGTGGTTTTCCGTCACACGTATCACATATAGGTGTGCTCCAAATTCAGCCATTTCTGGCCTTCATTTAAATTTTGCGACTGTGTTAGTGAAGTTATTGACACCAGGTCACTGTGAAAAATAGTAACCTAAGGGCCAGCTATTCAAAACTATGGTTTTCCTCACATGTATCACATATAAGGGTGCTCCAAATTCAGCCATTCCTGACCTCCATTTAAATTTTGTTGCAGTGAGTCAGTGAAGTTATTGACACGAGGTAGCTGTGACAAATAGTAACCTAGAGGCCAGCTTTTTAAAACTGTGGTTTTCCATCACGCGTATCACATATCACTGTGGTTCAAATCAAGCCATTTGTAGTGAACATGGAAAATATTGTCCTCCATTTAAAATGGGCAAGGCGAGTGGCTAGGAACGGGGAAGTGGACGTGATGGTGATGGTGCATGCAGAGGACGAGGCCGAGGCCGTGGGAAAGCTGAAATGGTTCCTCAGCAAACATACACATCTTGTCACTCAACCTTCCTGTCCTTATTAATAGTGGTCGGCGGAACACCACTATTGAACACAGAGCAGTGTGGAAAGGTTATTTGTTGGATAGTAGATAATGCTTCCAGTTACTTAGCCACCACCACCACCACCCTGTTTTCCACTCGGTCAAGTTTCAGTAGCCGTGAGTCTGGACTGCATATTCCTCTCTCTGATCCTCCTTCCTCCCACCATGCCGAGTGCCCAGAGATAACTGAACCCACACTTGGACACTCCGAAGAGCTGTTCACTTTTCCTTTTATAGATTCGGGCCTCTTGCCCGGTCCACTTGAAGCGGTGCAAGAGGAGATCGCATGTAGGGATGCCCAAATATTTGAGCAGCCACGGTCACACAAAGGCGACGGTGGAAAACTGTCACAAGAGGTGCATGATGATGAGACACAATTGCCTGAAAGTCAGGAGGTGGACCAGGGTGCAGTAGTGGAAGATGAGGTGGTGGACGATGAAGTAACTGACCCAACCTGGCAAGGCGACATGCAGAGTGAGGACAGCAGCAGCAGGAGGAAGAGGAGGATGATGAGGAGGAGAGCATCGTCAGTTGTCCTCTTGTTGAGGACACTGAAGTTTTGCATCTTTTCAGCCTGGAACACATGGCTTAGTTTATGTTGCGCTGCTTTTCCCGTGACCCTCGCGTTGTTCAAATTTTGGCTGACAGTCATTACTGGTTGGTGACGCTTCAAGACCCACGCTACAGGGAGAACTTTATGACTCTTATTCCTTTGCAGGACAGGCCTAATAAAATGGGGCAGTGCGAGAAGGCCTTTGTTGCGGAATTAACTGAAAATGCTGACATGCTGACTTATAAAAATGAACAAGGGCTGGATTGGTCCAGACTTCTCATCTCAACACCCCCGAATGATTGCAGGTTAATATAAAATCACATACAGTGTCTTTTTTTGAAGAGGTCTAACTCTATTCCCATGCACCTCTGTCTTCACACCCAGACATGGGTATACGCTTCCTGATTTTGTCTATTTGCTCTTGTCCGCCTCCTTCTCCGCATCTTCACACTCCACCACGATATCACCACCATATGTATTATATTAACATACCGACATGTCTTTCAAGGGGCATTGGAGTTCCTCAAAATTTTTAACAACCGTTGCTTCACTGCATAGGCAAACACTATGAGAGACCCACTTCCTAATAATGGGAACATTGTTTTTAGGAGGCTCTCTGACCTCTACGTCTCTTGCAAGGGGCATTGAAGTTCCTCCAAATTTTTGGCAGCAGTTGTTTCACTGCATAGGCAAACAGTATGGGAGATGCTCTCCTTTTTAATGGGAATATGTCATTACTGTGGCCCTGCTCTATGTGTCTTTAAATTGATAGTGGGGTTTTCCCTAAATTTTGGCAGCCGTTGGACTCACTGCATACCCTATAACTGTATAGCAGACCCTCACCTTTCTAATGAGAACATGTCGTACTCGTTACTGTGGCCCATCTCTTTGTGTCTTTAAATTGTTAGTGGGGTTTTTCCCAAATTTTGGCAGCCATTGCAGTCACAGCATGGACATTACAACTATAGGAGACCCGCTCCTTTATAATGGGAACATTTTTTTTACTGAGACCCTCCTCTATGTCTTTTCAAAGGAGTATTTTGTTGCATCCAAATTTTTCGCAACCCTTTTAGTCACTGCATACGCAATAACAGTTTAGGAGACCCACTCATTAATAATGGGAACAGCAAAGCATAGCCGGCTGATGGCTCTCTAACAATAGCTAGGGCCGACTGCTGGCCCTTTAAGAATAGTAAGGGCCGCCTTATGACATTATAAAAATAGGCTTTGTGACTTTCAGAATCCCTCCATCATAAATGAAACAGGATGTGTCTGATGATGTGTCACACACCACATGACCAGATAAGGTTGTAAAATGTTAAAATGACATTTTCCAGTGAATTGGTTGAAAGTAATGCAAATGCGCAAAAACACATAAAAAACGCTACGTTTGAACAAAGCCCAAGGTGTGGAGGAGTATTTTTGTTTTTGGTTATATATTTTGCCTTCTATACAAGTCATTACCCTGGAAAGGATGTTCCTTAACATTTTTCCCAGGAAAATCCATTTATGATTTCGTTTTTGCATGTTTTATTGTAAGTCCATAAAAGTGGCATAATACCATTGTTGACAGCAGTGACCTGGGCATCCGAACTGCTTCCAGGAGTCTTTCCCATGCTGATCCCATGTCATTTGAGCACTGTTCCCATCGATTTGGGCAATTTTTAGACCCTCTGCAGGCCTCCGGGGGGGGGGCCGCCGGAATAATGCTTGCGTTTCCCATAGACTTACATCGGGCTCATTACTCGGTCCAAGCACTCGAGCAATCCAATTTGCTCAAGCCGAACAACGAGTACCCAAGCATTTTAGTGCTCGCTCATCACTAATAGAGAGGAATATGTGATTTCAGCAGCCAATGGCACAAGCCCTTGTGTCTGGACATTGTGGATGGTTCCTGCACCCTCACTGGCTAGCCGCAATTTGCGCACATAAAGTTAGAAAAAAAAAAAAGATTACCAGCACACTGCTCCTCTAAACTCTCCCCACCCACTCCTCTCATCAAACATGTCCCCACGCTCATCATACACCACCACTATCCTAGCCAAAGTGCTAAAAATACTTTAGTGGTAACATAATAATTTCCCTCACTTTTACTGACTTTTTACAGAATTTTTCAGATTTTAAGAAAAAATGCTCATGTGTCCGATCACAGGTCCGTTGTTTTCCCCACTGTTTTTGGGGTAACAGCCTGCCTTCTGTCCACATTAGTCCACTTAAAAAGGCGTTTAGTGCCACATCAACTTCCTTGTCCCAGTGAAGCGTCCAATTGTCCGTGCCTGAGAGCTTGGAAAGAAAGCGTAAATACCCAGCCACGGACCCTCAGGCACAAATACTAAACTCGCCCCACGATACAGTGTTCCCTGCCGCCACTATTTTTCTCGGTGTGCCGTCCTTGCGTTACACAAGCACGTGTTAAACAATCTGAACCGCGCTCTCACCAATGCGGTAACCGGAAAGGTCTACCTAACAACAGACACCTGGACAAGTTGTTGTGGACAGGGACGATACATTTCTGTCACGACACACTGGGGGAACCTGGTGGAGGGTGGGACAAAGGCACAAACTGAAACACCACATGTCCTACCCACGCCAAGAATAGCGGGCCCAAATTCTGTCAGGGTTTCCGCCTCTTCATATTCCACTTCCTCTCTCCCCTCCTCCTGCTCCTTATCCTCTGCCGAATTACCATCCCCCTCACTGCCAAGCTGGGACCTGTGCAGAAGCGCATCGACAAAGCGGCAACACGCTCTGCTGAAGCTGATCTGTTTAGGTCAGAAAGCACACACTGCAGCAGAGCTGTGCCAAGCTTTAAAGCAACAGACCGATCAGTGACTCTCCTTGCTACACCTCCAACCCTGTCTGGTCATCTGCATTAATGAGCGTAACCTGGTGGCAGTTTTAACGGTCGGCAAGCTGGTACACATGCCATGCATGGCTCACATGCTGAACCTAGTGGTTCAGAAATTTCTGAAAACTTACCATGACTTGCCATACCTACTTGAGAAGGTGTGCCGTATTAGAGCCCATTTCCGCCATTCCTCTACCACTTTTGCTGCTCTTACAGCGCTGCAAAAGTGTTTGAATTTGCCAAGTCACTGACTCCCTTGTGTCCTGCCCATGCAGTGGAACTCAACGTATCATATGTTGACGAGGATTAGTGAACAGCAGAGGGCAGTAGCTGAATACCAGCTTCAACATGCCCATCAGATTGAGAGTCAGCGACTACACATAACAACCATTTGTGAGGTTCTTGAGAACTTTGAGTACTGCAGCAACCTCGTGAGCGGTGATCAGGCTATTATCAGCGTAACCATCCAGCTGCAATCACTGCATAATCTCAAAGAGGAAGCTTTGAGTGCCCAGCATGTTGATATGGAGACAGATTTCCCAATGGTTGATACTACCCAGCCCAACCAATATTCTGAGGCAACATTGGGTGATGAGGAGGATGAGGAGGGAGAAGACTTGTTTTTCTGTGCTACTGCGGGGACTTGTAATGCTACAGAGGGGACAACCAACCCAAGCTTCATGTCTGTCCAGCCTGGATGGGCTGGAGAGGAGGAGGTGGAGGAGGAGGCGAGTCAGCGTGAGGAGAGGATGGGTACTGTTTATATAAGTGGGGACACAGAACATTTGCCTTTTTGCAGCCTGGACCACATAGCACAGTTCATGTGTAAGTGTCTGTGGCAAGACCCTCGCGTGATACACAATTTATCCAACAACTTATACTGGTTAGCCACCTTTCTCGATCCATGGCACAAGGAGAAATTTCCTTCTCTCCTTTTGGAGTCACCGAAGAGTTTTACAATGGAATCGATCAAGAGGGCCGTTGTAGATCAGTTGCTGAAAACATCACCCTCAGACAATGCTAGTGGCAGAGGCACTGGCTCTTTTCAACACCAAGGGATAATGGGGAGAGACACGAACACCAGCTCCAACAGAGGTGGGGGGAAAATGTGTGCAAATTGGGCAATTTTCAATTAACCATCACAACAGCAAGGGCTATCTGTGCCTGTAACATTGTCAAGGAGAGATAAGTTGCAAAACATGGTCAAGGGGTACTTAAGTAGAGATGAGCTGTGTTCGACTCAAACTGTTTGCCAATCTCAAATTCGAGCTGTTTTGGGCGGTGTTCGAGCCGTTCGGCGAACACGAACGATTTGAAAAAAATTTGGCTGTTCGAGGTTATGTTCGATAACTGTTCGTGCACCAAGATCATAACTGGATTTTTTCTCAGTAATGCTGAAAATTAATGTTAATACGCAGTTTGAGTGTACAGCGGGGCGGGGGGAGGGGCAGGGGATGGATCTCTGCAGAAATAATGAACATCTCCATTTTTTTTTCTCTTTCCCGCATTTACAGTGGGGAGGTGCAATCTGTCAGCCTATCAGCAGCGCACACACAGAGCGAACTGCTTTTTTTTCACACAAGCAAGGGCATGTGTCATTGGCAGTGTATGTCACATGTCCTTGCCCTATAAGACCCAGCCATTTTCCACGTAGCCACCATTTTCTCACTGCTGCAGCTGCGTGTTAGACGGCACCGCTGTTGCTGTGTGCGCTATACTTTGAGTGTTTATTTCAAGCCAATTTTCGCACAAATCTACAGATAGCTTGGGAGTAGGGAATAGTTGTGATTGCAATCCTTTTGAGGACTAGGTTACATCATTTCCTATGACTTATATGAGGCAGGTCTGTGCTCCTAAATAGATAGGTTGGGAGTAGGGACTATTTGTAATTGCAGTCCTTTTGAGGGCTAGGTTACATCAGCTCCTATCACTTTTTGCTAGGCAGGTCTGTGCCAGTGCTGTGCAAGTTTTTTTCACAGCATTTGGCTAAATCTAGCTAAGCAAATCCTTTTTGGCCTCTTGCAGTGTGTGTTAGTCAGTGGAGTAGAATATCTGTGTTGCAAGTTACACCACCTGTATATAGATTACAAATTTTTTTACTGCACCTAGCCAAGTAAAACCTTTTGGGCATAGCATCATTCTATTAGTCCATCTATACTAACCTCCACCAGGTTGCAAATTAAAAATAATTTTTATCTGCATCTAACTCTGAAAAAATATTTGGGCTTGTAGCAGTGTGTGGGACTTGTTCTATTAGTCCATCTATACTAGCCTCCACCAGGTTGCAAATTAAAAATAATTTTTATCTGCATCTTGCTCTGAAAAAATATTTGGGCTTGTAGCAGTGTGTGGGACTTGTTCCAATAGTCCATCTATACTAACCTCCTCCAGGTTGCAAATTAAAAAATTTTTTTATCTGCATCTAGCTCTGAAAAAATATTTGGGCTTGTAGCAGTGTGTGGGACTTGCTCTATTAGTCCATCTATACTAACCTCCACCAGGTTGCAAATTAAAAATTATTTTCATCTGCATCTAGCTCTGAAAAAATATTTGGGCTTGTAGCAGTGTGTGGTACTCATTGTATTAGGCCATCTCTACCAAGCTCCACCAGCTTTGAAATTGATAATAATTTTTCTCTGCATCTAGCCCGGAAAATAATTTTTCTTCCCAATAGTGGTAGCAATAGAAATATTGGGCGCGCGCCTTGCTAACAAAAATATACGCTTCATAACAAAAAACTCCAGCCTAGCCCATTGCATTAATAAGATGGCATCATCGTCAATCCCAGTGCTAGGCCTACTACGCCGGCTAGCATTCCTGTGCTTAAAACACAATGTATGGGTCCGCGCTAGCCACAATGCTGAGGGGTCTAAAGCTGCTGCTAACGCTTTATCACAATTCAATTGGCAGATTTTCACTGAGCTCCTACCCAACGCCCACCCATCAGTCAACAGTTGCCCACCCTCCCTATGGGATCTAGTGGCGAATACTGTAGTTGATGCCATTAATCAGAGCATAAGTTGCCCCATCGACGTGGCAAGCATATGGTAAGGCATGGGATGATAGGACACGACTAGTAGCAGGCAGACGGGTTGACCAATGTGAACAAGCCAGATCACAAGTCACCATAGAATTTCTCCACCAGCTAATGATGAGGGGCATATCAGGGGCGTCAGCGCAGCGGTATCTGACCGGAGTAGCATTTCACTTCCAACTGCTGAATTGGGGAGATGTGACAAAGAGATTCATCATTAGAGATGAGCGGTGTTCGACTAGAACTGTTCGCCAATCTCAAATTCGAGCTGTTTTGGGCGGTGTTCGAGTTGTTCGACGAACCCGAACGATTTGCAAAAAATTCGGCTGTTCGAGGTTATGTTCGATAACTGTTCGTGCACCAAAAGCGTGTCCTGCATGTCTGGCGCTATTTAGAGCACCAATTATGCAGGGATTGTCTACCACTCACTGTAATGCCACAGCCATGGTGGTTGTGGCATTACAGTGATTGCCCAAATCGATGGGAACAGTGCTCACAGTGAAACATGAAAAGCCGGCAATTCAGCAGCGGCATACACCGGTACCCGACAATTTAGAACCGAAAGAATAGAGCTTCACACATAGATTAGATAGATAGAAACACGTCAGTCACATATATATGAAGTACAGTGACAGTGTTGGTTACTGTACTTGTCATTTAGTGTAAAGGATTTATTAAAAAAAATATTAGTGTTTTCATGCACCGTCTCTTTAAAAAAGCCGGCCGGCAATTCAGCAGCGGTACCCGACAATTTAGAATAGAAGGAATAGAGAATCACACATAGATAAGATAGATAGAAACATGTCAGTCACATATATAAGAAGTATAGTGACAGTGTTGATTACTGTACTTGTCATTTAGTGTAAAGGATTTATTAAAAAAAATATTAGTGTTTTCATGCACCGTCTCTTTAAAAAAGCCGGCCGGCAATTCAGCAGCGGTACCCGACAATTTAGAATAGAAGGAATAGAGAATCACACATAGATTAGATAGATAGAAACATGTCAGTCACATATATATGAAGTACAGGGACAGTGTTGATTACTGTACTTGTCATTTAGTGTTAAAATAAAGGATTTGTTTAAAAAAAAATTGGCGTGGGGTTCCCCATAATTTTAGGCTCTAGCGGAGGTTAAGCAGACGGCTGGGGCAGATGTTTGAAGCCTGGGAAGGGATAATACCCACGGAGCTTCCCAGGCTACTAATATCAGCCCCCAGCTGAATGCCTAGCCTTTACTAGCTATTAAAATGGGGGACCCCCCAAAAAATTGACGTGGCGTCCCCCCTATTTTAATAGCTAGCAAAGGCTAGGCAGACAGCTGGGGGCTGATATTAATAGCCCAGGAAGGGTGCCATGAATATTGGCCCCCTCCCAGGCTAGAAACACCAGCCGTCAGCCGCTCCAGAAATGGCGCATCCATAGGATGCGCCAATTCTGGCACTTAGCCTCGCTCTTCCCACTGATGTCAGCTTATAATGCCAGCTGACATCAAGCCCAGGTTAGTAATGGAGAGGCGTCTATAAGACACCCCCATTACTAACCCCATAGTCAAAGTTAAAAAAAAACACAAACACCCAGAATAAAGTCCTTTAATTGAAATAAAGACACAATTCTTTATTGTTTTAAATTAAACCATACTTACAATCACGCCCATTCCAGCTGAAGCCAACGATCCCCTGCAATAAAAGAAAAATAATAAAGCAACATAATCCTTACCTTTCCATGGTTCCCACGACAGCTTCAGCCCTGCTACATCGAGATGAAAGGCTGGACCGCAGCAGAACGCTGCCATCCAGCCTGTCATCACGCAGACACTGAGAAGCGCAGGCTTGCTTGTGCTCCTCAGCGTCTCTCTGTGACGGCATCCAGATGAGCCGAGGTCATGTCCAATGAACTCGGCTCACCTCATGCACGTCACTGACAGCGTGGGAAAATTCTCCTGCACTCAGCGCTTCAGCGTGAGAATTCTCCCACGCTGTCAGTGACGTGCATGAGGTGAGCTCATGTCCAATGAACTCAGCTCACCTCATGCACGTCACTGACAGCATGGGAAAATTCTCCTGCACTCAGCGCTTCAGCGTGAGAATTCTCCCACGCTGTCAGTGACGTGCATGAGGTGAGCTGAGTTCATTGGACTTGAGCTCACCTCATGCACGTCACTGACAGCGTGGGAGAATTCTCACGCTGAAGCACTGAGTGCAGGAGAATTTTCCCACGCTGTAAGTGACGTGCATGAGGTGAGCCGAGTTCATTGGACATTAACTCGGCTCATCTGGATGCCGTCACAGAGAGACACTGTGGAGCGCAAGCATGCGGCATGGCAAGCTGGATGGCTGCGGTCCAGCCTGTCATCTCGATGTAGCAGAGATGAAGCTGTCGTGGGAACCATGGAAAGGTAAGGATGATGTTGGTTTATTATTTTATTTTTATTGCAGGAGATCGTTGGCTTCAGCTGGAATGTTGCTTTATTATTTTTCTTTTATTTCAGGAGATCGTTGGCTTCAGCTGGGATGGGCGTGACGGTAAGTATGGTTTAATTTAGAACAATAAAGAATTGTGTGTTTATTTCAATTAAAGGACTTTTTTCTGGGTGTTGTGTTTTTTTTAAATACTTTACTAGAAATTCATGGTGGTCATGTCTAATATTGGCGTGACTCCATGAATTTCGGGCTTAGGGCCAGCTGATAATGCCAAGCTGGCCCTAACCCCTTTATTACGCAGTGAGCCACCGCACCAGGGCCCTGGATGAGTTGGGTACAGCGCCGGAAGATGTCGCTTCTATGAACGCGCCATTTTCCAGGGTGGCTGCGGACTGCAATTTGCGGCGGGGGTGGCCCAGAAAGCTTGGGCCTCCCTGCACTGCGGATTCCAGCTCCCAGCTGCCCAGTTGTACCTGGCTGGACACAAAAATAGGGCGAAGCCCCACGTCAATTTTTTTTTAATTATTTCATGAATTTCATGAAATAATTAAGAAAAAAAGGCTTTCCCTATAAACCAACATCATCCTTACCTTTCCATGGTTCCCACGACAGCTTCATCTCTGCTACATCGAGATGACAGGCTGGACCGCAGCAGAACGCTGCCATCCAGCCTGTCATCCCGCGGACACTGAGAAGCGCAGGCATGCTTGCGCTCCTCAGTGTCAGGCTGTGACGGCATCCAGACGAGCCGAGGCCATGTCCAATGAACCCGGCTCACCTCATGCACGTCACTGACAGCGTGGGAAAATTCTCCTGCACTCAGCGCTTCAGCGTGAGAATTTTCCCAATCTGTCAGTGACGTGCATGAGGTGAGCTGAGATCATTGGACATGAGCTCACCTCATGCACATCACTGGCAGCGTGGGAAAATTCTCCTGCACTCAGCGCTTCAGCGTGAGAATTCTGCCACGCTGTCAGTGACGTGCATGAGGAGAGCCGGGTTCATTGGACATGACCTTGGCTCATCTGGATGCCGTCACAGCCTGACACTGAGGAGCGCAAGCATGCCTGCACTTCTCAGTGTCCGCGGGATGACAGGCTTGATGGCAGCGTTCTGCTGCGGTCCAGCCTGTCATCTCGATGTAGCAGAGCTGGAGCTGTCCTGGGAACCATCGAAAGGTAAGGATGATGTTGGTTTATTATTTTATTTTTATTGCAGGAGATCGTTGGCTTCAGCTGGAATGGGCGTGACGGTAAGTATGGTTTAATTTAGAACAATAAAGAATTGTGTGTTTATTTCAATTAAAGGATTTTCTTCTGGGTGTTTGTGTTTTTTTTTACTTTGACTATGGGGTTAGTAATGGGGGTGTCTTATAGACGCCTCTCCATTACTAACCTGGGCTTGATGTCAGCTGGCATTATAAGCTGACCTCAACCCCAACCCTATTACCCCACTGCCACCGCTACAGGGCAGTGGGAAGAGTGAGGCTAAGTGCCAGAATTGACGCATCCTATGGATGCGCCATTTCTGGGGCGGCTGACGGCTGGTGTTTCTAGCCTGGGAGGGGGCCAATATTCATGGCACCCTTCCTGAGCTATTGATATCAGCCCCCAGCTGTCTGCATAGCCTTTGCTAGCTATTAAAATAGGGGGGACCCCACGTCATTTTTTTGGGGGGTCCCCCATTTTAATAGCTAGTAGAGGCTAGGTATTCAGCTGGGGGCTGATATTAGTAGCCTGGGAAGCTCCGTGGGTATTACCCCTTCCCAGGCTTCAAACATCTGCCCCAGCCGTCTGCTTAACCTCCGCTAGAGACTAAAATTATGGGGAACCCCACGCCAATTTTTTTTTTAATAAATCCTTTATTTTAACACTAAATGACAAGTGCAGTAACCAACACTATCACTGTACTTCATATATATGTGACTGACATGTTTCTATCTATCTAATCTATGTGTGATGCTCTATCTTTCTGTTCTAAATTGTCGGGTACAGATGCTGAATTGCTGGCCGGCTTTTTTAAAGAGACGGTGCATGAAAACACCATTATTTTTTTAAATAAATCCTTTACACTAAATGACAAGTACAGTAACCAACACTGTCACTGTGCTTCTTATATGTGTGACTGACATGTTTCCATCTATCTAATCTATGTTTGATGCTCTCTTCCTTCTTGTCTAAATTGTCGGGTACCGGTGTATGCCGCTGCTGAATTTGCCGGCCGGCTTTTTTAAAGAGAGTGTCTTCTGAGCAGTTTGTCAGCTTTTGGACACCTTTGAAGGTGTTTTCTATGTGTTTCTATGTGTTTTTGTTTGCCTGCCATTGGTTTTAGCGGTGTTCGACGGTGTTCTAAGGTGTTCGACGAACAGTTCGACGAACAGTTCCTCGAACATCCCGGTGTTCGATGAACCGAACCGAACCCGAACACTACGGGGGTGGCTCAACACTATTCATCATCAGACAATCCATAAAAGGGTGGAAAAAAGGTCAGCCAAGTCAGGAGTGTAGACGTCCCGTCCCGTGTCACTAAAACTGATTTCTCACATCATATCCCTAACACCATTAACATTACACTTACAATTTGAAGCAACACTACTGTCTATTGCATTTACAATCTCCTTCTTCGGAGCGCTATGCATAAGCGAATTAGTCCCTCAATCCAAAAGTACCACCAGTGGAGGCTTATTACACCAGGACGTAGTCAAAGCCAATAATGCAATACGTCTACGCATACGCCAATCGAAAACGGTTCCAGCGGGCAGGGGCACTTGGGTATTTCTACAACCCACAAACGGTACACTGAGTCGTGTAACAATAGTAAAAACATATATAACCATCAGATCACAAAGTAATTTCTTCCTATCACACATTGATGGAATGCCATTATCAAGATACCAGTTCCAAGCTATATTTAATAAATGCATAACATCGGCAGGGAACCACCCCAAAGATTATGGGACACACTCATTCAGCATAGGCGCGGCCCTGGAAGCAGCAAGAGCAGGACTGTTAGAAACGGAAAATCAGAGGATAGGGAGATGGCGATCCACGTGTTTGGCGAGATACATAAGACCGGACTTGTTATGCTAACGTGGTTTGTGATAGGCCACTCGTGTATATATTGGGCAGAAAAAAGGGCGAAAGTCCGCCCAGGCGGGAGGAAATTAGAGTTTCATAACACATATTTCAACTGGAGAGGTATTAGAGGCCTGCTATGGCCACAGGTACTAATGGAGGTAATCAAGGTAGGGAGAGAGGCAAGAGGTCCCGTCATCTTAGTTATACAGGCCGGGGGAAACGACCTAGGTCATCACAAGAGTGCATAACTAATGGCAATAATGAAACTAGACACTGAGCTCATCAGAGAATTTTTCACAAAACTAACTATAGTATGGTCAGAGATTGTGCCGATAGCGGTATGGCAAGGTGCGCGAGACATCACGGCCATCGAACGGACAAGGCGGGTAATAAATATTCGGATGGCAAAATTTAGAAGAGACAGAGGCGGTGTAGTGATACAACACCGACAACTGGAAAGAGATAAAGAAGGCCTCATACGGCCCGACGGTGTTCACTTAATGGATATTTGACTGGACATATTCCTGTCAGGACTCCAGGATGGAGTGGATGAAGCGTTACGAGTGATGGATGGGGGTCAGAGTCCTCCATACGAGTACACAGGATCCTCCGTGGCTTGGAAATAGAAAGGACATGTTGGAGAGTTACACTTGTTGGCCAACTTGCCGGTGTGGAGACCCAGGGCATGCTGCAACAAGCTGAATTATTTTAGAAATAAAATGCCTTTCTAATGGAATGAGTATAAAGAGTTAATAAAGCTGTGACCGATCCTCACCCATCCAGTTGTAAGAGTTACATTATTGTATTGTCAAAGAAAGGGGGGCGGTATGGGGGCTGAGCGTCTGGGTTTGGTTGGGGGTCCCCACAGTCTGCCTAGGCTAGATGCATTTAAAAATTCTTATTAGATACACAGGCGGTGTAGCTTGCTTCAGAGCTGGGCTACTACGCTGACTAGCAGACACTGAAGCTTTGGAGCAGACCTCTGAGTAAACAGCTCTTCAGACTCAACCATCTGTGTTACCCCAAACCATAGTGTATGTAGTTTCTTACAGTTAAAAGGGGGGGGCTCCCCAACCCACCTGGAATTGACGATGCCAACGTCACGTAAAACACAGCAAGGGGACTCCAAAAAGAGTCTCCATTTTTTCCAAAAATTGTGGCACAGACACCACTTAAGTGGCATTATTTGCCCCAGAGTTGCTTAAAACGGTTGATGAGGTGATTTTACCAAATCCTCAAGCTTTTAGTCTCCCCAGAATGACACAGGGGTAGAAAAGTCCTTGCGGATCCATGATTTGTTCATCTTTATGAACGTGAGTCTGTCTACATTCTCAGTGGACAGCCGCGTGCGCTTATCTGTCAGCACACCACCAGCAGCGCTGAACACACATTCAGAGAGAACGCTGGCTGCAGGGCATGACAAGATCTCCAAGGCGTGAGTGGTGAGCTCCGGACAGTTTTCCAGATAGTAATCCCAAAATGAGCCAGGGTCCAGTGACACAGTCATGGCTTCGAAGTTCACTTGGAGATACTCCTGTACCATCCTCTCTAGGCGTTGACCATGTGTCAGACTTCTTGTCTCCTGTGGCCTTGCAAAGGATGGTCTAAAAAAGTGGTGAAACAATTCCACAAAATTGCTGTTACCAGCAGATACTGTGTTACTGTTATGGTTTGAGTGATGAAGACTCGACAGTCCCATGGTTTGCAAGTTAGAACTGTGAGATTCACTACGTGCACCACTGGTGTTTTGTGGAAAAGCACATGTAAGATTCTGCAACAGCCTCTGCTGATACTCCTGCATGCGTGAATCCCTTTCTATGGCAGGAATTATTTTGGCAAATTTACCTTTGTACCGGGTATCTAAGAGTGTGGCAACCCAGTAGTCGGGATTACTTTGAATTCTGACAATCCAAGGGTCATGTTGCAGGTAGTGCAGCAAGAAGGCACTCATGTGTCTTGCGCATCCAGGAGGACCAAGTCCTTGTTGTGTTGGTAGCGAGGTAAGAATCATGCTTCCTTCCTCTGCCCTCTCCCACCAACCTCACACAACAGAAATGTGATCAAGGTCTCCCTCATCTGATGAGTCTTACATGCCCATCGCCAGTTCGTCCTCCACTTCTTCCTCAGCTCCTGCACCATCCTCAACAGTTTGGCTGCTACCATGCACCCTGGTTAATCCCTCTCCCCCACCCTCCCATGCCTGCCGCCTTGGTGCTGCCGACCGTCTGGACCTTGGAGATGTTATGCCTTCCGCATACGACTCCTCCTCTACTTCCTCCACCTCCTCTTGTCCCACCACATGACTCTGAATTCTGTTTAACGTGTGCTCCAGCATGTAAATCACCAGAATAGTCATGCTGATAATGGCATCGTCAGCACTAAACATCTTCGTCGCCATTTCAAAACTGTGCAGAAGGGTGTGTGGCGCTCCTGGGGGTTCAGTCGCCACAGAGGTACTGCATCTCACCCAGAGGTGTGGTATCTCACGCTCAGGTAAGGAAGGAGTATGGCTCGGGACCCTAACACCTGCATCCAACACATACCCGCAGTGGGGGTAGGGCGAGATTGCTCCTAAGGGAGAGCACAGTTCCAGGTCCCTAGCTGGTGGAGGGTCCTATGTAGTTGGTGTGGGTGGAGAAAGCAGCTTAGGGGAGCATATGACAGGGAGAGTATAAATAGGAAGCCATCTTAGGAAGAGCAAGCCAGTCAGAGGAGGAGAAGTGACAGGAGCAGAGGCTCTGCAAGAGCTCTGCTCCGGAGGCGGGCCTAGCCTCGGAGGCCCAGGACTGAAGGAGAGAAGAGAGGAGAGGGAGCAGGAAGGCTCCTGGAACCGAAGGGACCTAGGGGTACGGGCCGTGCAGAAGGCCACCCGTACGCCTGCTGCTACCGGGAGGTAGAGGGGTCAGGCCAGATAAGGGGAACCGGTCCCTCAACTAGCGGAGAAACAGCAAGGCTCAACTAGAAACCGGAGTCTGCAGCATTTCATGTACTGCAGGCCAATGTCCACACCAGTCTCACTAAGAAAGTAGCCACATAGGACCCAGGGGACGGAACACACGTCGCCCGCCAAGGCCCGAGGATACCGGATAGAAGTGTCACTGGGTGTTAGGTGCAGGGAGAAGGCCAGAGAAAGGACACACAGAAGGGGGTCCTGCTAAGTACTCCGGAGCTATCTGGGGGTGGACTGAGCCCCTCACTGAGTACGCACAGCACGACGGGGGAGATTGCTCTGGTACCTGTAATCTGGACTGCAACAACTGTGAGTAAAGATCTTGGGACTGCATCACATGGACTCTGTGTTCATTACAGACTCCCTGCACTACAACCACCATCATCCACCCACACTGCCCTGAAGCTACACTCTTCCTGTGGGGAGTAATAATACCATTGCTGCAAAACCACCAGCTTCAGAGGACTGTTCCGCAGCAGCGGCCCCTTTGGCCGCACTCCACAGGTGGCGTAGTTGGACATTATAAATCCCATATATACAAATTACCCTTGGATTGACCGCCTTGGGTCACGGACCGGGTCACGGCCACAGTGACTACAACCCACAGCGTCTACCGGCCCGGCTCCGGGTACCCCACGGCCCAGGGGGCGCATCAAATTCTTAGGTCCCTGATCTGAGACCACTCCGGCAGTGTGATTTGCCCCAGCTCTGGATCTCGTTGGCCCAGGCTATAGGTCAGAACGTGTGCAGAGTTGAATTCCACCGTGTCGGCACATCGCATTTCAGCCGGTTAACTGGCAGGCCCAACGACTTCTGTAGAGATGTAAGTCGTTGAGCTGCGGGATGCGAACGGCGGAAGTGAGCACACAGCGACCGTGCCCTCTGCAGAAGGCCATCAAGTCCGGGATAGTGGGCTAAAAATTGCTGGACAACTAGGTTGAACACGTGAGCCATACAAGGCACGTTTGTGACATTGCCTCGGCGAAGGGCCGCACCAAGGTTTGCAGCATTGTCGCACACGTCCTTCCCTGGTTGCAGGTCCAGTGGAGACAACCATTCATGAAACTGGGTCTCCAGAGCTGACCACAACTTCTCAGCTGTGTGACTCACATTTCCCAGACATTTCAAAGTAAACACCGCCTGATGCCGTTGAGCCCGGCTGCCAGCATTGTAAGGAGGTGTGCAGGATTCCTTCTGCGCAGATAGAAAGCAGGTGGCATTACCAGACAGGCTTTGGGTGCAGGTGGAGGACCGAGAGAAGCTTGAGGAGGCAGAAGCAGTGGAGGAACTTCTAGATAAGGAGGATTGATGTACAACTCGTGGGGACGGCAAGACTTGGACAGCAGCCCCTTGTCCTGCTGTCACCATAGTTACCCAGTGCCCAGTCAGCAACATGTAACGCCCCTGTCCATGCCTACTCGCCCAAGTGTCTGTGGTGAAATGCACCCTGTCACACACAGAGTTTCTCAAAGAAGCGGTGATGTTGTGTGCGACATGCTGGTGGAGCCCAGGCACACCTTTCTTTGAGAAGTAGTGCCGACTGGGCATCTGGTACTGGGGCACTGCGACGGACATAAGGTCTCGAAAATACTCTGTGTCCACCAGGCGGAAAGGCAGCATTTCTGTAGCCAACAGCTTGCAGATGGTGAAATTCAACCTCTTAGCTTTGTCATGGCTAGGAGGAAATGGTCTTTTACTTGTCCACATCTGAGGGACCGAGGGCTGACTGTTGTGCTTAGAAGGGGTTGAGTAGGGTGTCCCCGGAAAACTTGCCAGTCTGTGAGGAAGATGCAGGCGGAAGAGTTAGGTTGCCTTGATCCAAAGGTGGTGCTCTCGATGTCGGAGAGCGCTCAACACCAGCTGGTGTTTCCACTTCCAAATGAAATGATGACCTGCCAATCACACTGGCTGTTGCGGGTAAAAAGGTGGCAGGTCTGCGTCCAAAAACATGTGTGACTGCTGTCCCCCCAGTCACAGAGGATGAAGAGGCCGCGGATGCACAAGATGAGGCAGACGGTGGTTGGCCTGGCCCGCTAGGCCACATTGTAGCACAGTGAGCTACCCACTGCAACTTATGCTTCATGTCCATGTGACGGTTCATGCATGAAGTACTCAAACTATGGATTTTTTGGCCTCTACTTAGCTTTTGGTGACAAATATTACAGATAACACGAGTTGGGTCATCCTTATCGATTGGAAAAAGTGCCCAGGCTATGCAAGGCTTAGAGCACATGCGACCTGAAGAGCCACTACGACTTGTGGTCAGAGGCAGAGTTGTGGTTGAGGATGTATTTGTTGACGTGCTTCCAGTACTCCGTCTCTGTCCAGGAAGGTGCAAAATAACCTTGTCGTCAATAGCATCTGTGATGCCCAGCTGCACTTGGCATAACAGATCCTAGAAGAGTGCACTGATGGAATCCTCCACAAGAGGCCCCCATAAAAATTCACACATCTCCACCTTCCACCTCAGACCAGCAGAAGGAGCCCGTTAGGGATATAAATAGGGAAGGTGGAGCTAGGCAGTTCAGTTCCTCTGAAGAGTTCCTGCAGTAGAGAAGCCTAAGAGAGGTCAGTCTGCAGTGGAGCTCAGTCTAGTCTAGAGAACTCAGTTAATAGTTCAGCAGTGTGCACAAGGCTCCTGTAAGCTAGATTCCGGGAGCCCAGTTAGAGCTTAAGGTGTGCCGGCGCCATAAGATCGGTGAAGCGCGGCAAGCTGCCGTTAGTGTGTATAGCCTAGTGAGGGCCCGAGTAGGCCGAAGGCGAGTGGAGAGTTAGTGCATAGGGGGCAGAGGAGCTTAACCAGCTCACCCCGAAGCATTTACCGGACACAGGATCCGAGCTTACCGGGATCTCTATAACCCAGTAAGGCATAACCGGAATCCCTGGAGAACTACAAGTCCCAGGATCGCTAAGGTGCTGATACGTAACAGAGCCAGGAGACGCTTAGGCCCCACATACTGGGAGCGTGAACTACAAGACAAGGCCCTACCACAAGGTCAGCCAGCGCAGGACAGAGACAAAGTTAGGCCTAGCTCCAGGCAGGTCAGAAACTTACTACGCAGAGGCAAGAAACAGGAGGCCCTACACACGCTCATTGGGGAGGATCCTGATATGCACCCTTCACCCTACAGTGCTCCGGGATGTGCCTGAATTTACACCAGTAAAAGGTACTGAAGAGACTACCGTGTCCGTTCCCGTTCTTGCTCTGACCCAGCAGGGTCTCGCCTGTCCTGCATTCCCCCTGCATATGCTTTTCTGAGGCCTAACTCCACCTGTGGGGAGCTATACCATCGAGCTGCCTTATCACCGGCCTCAGTGGACTGCTGCAGCGCTGGTGCTTCTCACCAGATACCACAGTGGCTTCATGAACTCTTATAAAATTAACAATTATCCACCCTTTTAAAGAGTGACCCCAGGGTACGGGCCTGGGAGTCGACCACCGCGACATCCCCAAGGCCAGGCAAAGGCCCGGTTACCGAGTCATCCCCATCCCCTGGGCTAGTCACATCCTCCTCCACCTCCTCTGCTGACCTCATCGACTGGCTGACTGTGGGTTGACAGTAAGTGGGATCTCCAACCTCGTCATCATCACCCTGTGTGTTCTCACACCCGTCGTCCTCAGAGCCAACCTCTTCCTGCCCTGACCGAAGAGTCAAGTTGTCGCTCTAATCAGGTATTTGAGTCTCATCATCATCTTCATCAATGTCTCCTCCAACAGGAGTTACAGTTTGGGAACGAGGGTCTACATTATGCTCAGAACCTTCTTCATCTGGTCCTGGATCTGACTCATAAAGATTCTGGGCATCAGTGCAGATCATTTCCTCGTCTGGATTAACAGAAGCTCTGGAGCAGACCTCCATTTCCCAGGCTATAGTATGAGTAAACAGCTGTGCAGACTCAACCATCTGTGTTACCCCATACTCAGACGGGCAGCTGGAGACTTGGGAGCTGTGAGGAAGCAAGTGCGATTGGGGTGACACCTCTGTGGACTGGAGTATTTTTGATGTTGAAGTTGAGGTGGAGGAGAGCCCACTTGAAGGAGCACTTGATATCCGTTGAAGCACCTGCTGTTTTTGTGCCTCATCTGGAATTTGTAGCGATGGGCGTGTCCATAAGAAAGGGATCGTATCACATTGTCCACGAAAAGAAGTAGACATCTTAGTTTGGCAGGAAGATGGTCTTTCTTCTGCAGATGTTACTCCCCCCCGCACCTGTATTGGGAGAGGGGGCAGGCCATCAGGGTCCACCGTGGCTCTGGCACAAACCTGGCGACACGGAGGTCGCACGGGCAGGAACGGACTGGTTGTGTCGGTTTCGCACTCCAGCGTAGTCCCTTTGCCCGCTCACGCCCGTAACCTCAAAGGGATCCGCAAGTGGCTTTTCTTCCCAGGGCTGTTCCCCGTCTAGCAGGAACGTGGGGGAGCTCAGGTCGGCCTTCCACTGTACTCCCTTACCTCCCTCGCCCTCTTTCCTTCTTCCATTCTCCATCTAACCCCTCGGCTCTGTGGTGTCCGCTCTCCCTCCAGCTCTCTCCTTCTCACAGGTGGACTACCGCGTCTATTCACACTGTGGCAAATCTTTTGGGCCCAGGCATAAGAAGTTGTCGAGGTAATGGATAATATGTGCCCCCTTAGAAATGTCCATTACAACCCATTCGAGGAAGCAACTAAACGCCTCAAATAGTGAGCAGGATCTGGAGCACCCCATGGGCAAACAGCGATCTATATAGTATGCTCCTTCCCAGAAGCAGCCCAATAGGTGGACACTATTCGGAGGCACAGGTAGTAAGTTACCGGAACGCCGCATCAATGTCTGTTTTGGCCATTAGGGTGACCCTTCCCAACTTTTTGATCCGCCTGATTGCCTTGTCAAAGGATGTACAGTATATACTACTGTACTTGGTTCCACGTCGATGTTGTCATTTACTGACCTGCCCCTTGGATATGACAAATGGTGGATTAGTCCGAATGTATTGGGTTCCATTTTTGGCACAACTCACAACGGGGATACCACTACGTCTTGTAGGGAAAGTGTTCTGAATGGAACCGCCATTCTACCTAAAGATATTTATTTTTTTAATTTTCTTGTCACGAGGTCTGGGTGTTGGTAGGATGATTTTAGATTTTTACTCCAGCCTTTCTTGATTTTAGAAGGGCATGACATGCCTTTATCTGTGTCTCCCCCTCCTTTTACTCCTCCACCTCTTTTCTTTTCGCATGACTATATGTACTTGTCACTTTTCCATGTGTTAGTTGTGCCTTCTGAGCAGTTTGTCAGCTTTTGGACACATTTTAAGTGTTTTCTATGTGTTTTCTATGTGTTTCTATGTGTTTTTGTTTGCCTGCCATTGGTTTTAACGGTGTTTGAAGGAGTTCGACGAACAGTTCGGCGAACATACGGGTGTTCGACGAACCGAACTGAACTCGAACACTACGGGGGTGGCTCAACACCATACTTAAGTGACCATACGTGCATCCTTTCTGACGCTTCAGTTCCCTTTAATTATTCGGTGTCTAAGCTGAACACTTGGCCCTACCTCTCCTTATATGCCTTGGAGGTGCTGGCCTGCCCCGCTGCTAGTGTGGTGTCAGAGCGTGTTTTCAGTTCCGCTGGGGCAATCATCACTGATAGGCGCACACGCCTCTACACAGAAAATGCATACAGACTTATTCTGATTAAATTCAACAAGGACTCGATATCTCCACAGTTTGTAATCCCTCTAGATGACAGCAAGCCAAACTAAATTTACCGAAAATGCAGATTCATGCTACTGCTGCTAACGTCACCCCCTTCCCATAAAAACCCATTTCTTTCCTTCGTCAACCATAACTCAGCCCTTAGGGCTAATTTTTACAAACCCTATGCAGATTGTGCAGTGGACAAACCAGGACAGTATTCCTTCTCCAGCCTAACTACTATTTGTAATTGGAGGCCCTTGGGATGGTGGCTTCCTGCATTAACCATGACTCAGACCATAGGGCTAATCTTTACAAACCCTATGCACATTGTGCAGTGGACAAATCTGGAATGTACAGTGGTCCTACCAAACTAATATTTGTCAATGGAGGCCCTTGTCACAGGTTGTGCCACATTGTGACTGAGATAGGGTATACATATTCAATGGAAATGTACTGTCAGTCACCCTATTTGGCAAAAAAAACATGCCTGGCTTGTGCCACATTATGACTGAGATAGGGGAAACATATTCAATAGAAATTTACACTGGCTGTTGATGACCGACTGATGGCCCTCTGAAAACTTGAATTGAGGGTCACAACTACTACAGTACCTCATCGTAGATAATGTCTGTCAAGGGAGGACCTTGTCATGGAATCTTCTTGTACCTATGACACTGCCCCCAGGAGTAAATTTTGGAAATATGATGCACATTCTGCACTGGACCAAATAGTACAGTATCAAGAAGTCTTCTCTTCCTATATAATCTGGGGAATATTGACAATCAAAATCTCTGAGCCTTTTGGAGAAGCTTCTCCAGCCCATCCTGGAGGGGGGGCACCATATATCCTTTGTCCATTGACTTGCACAAGTGATATATTTGAGCTCATCATCCAGTTGACTAGTGCAGCTTTATTTTTCCAGTTCACAGAGTTCAGCCAAACCTGAGGATCGCAGGCCGCTCTCACTGCTACCTTGTAGTACTCCATGTCTCTTGGCATTTTTCTCTGTAGTCTCTGCCCTTAAATGAGTTAAATAAAAGAGTGAGGCCTCTACAATATGAATAAGTGAGGGTACTCTCAAATAGACACAAGAGGCACTTCAAAATGTATGTTACAGGGCCACACGAGTGCTCTCACAAAACCCAGCTTTCCTGCCTACTGCAAGCCCTCTGAACATTTGAATTTAGAGCCGCAGTATCACATGGTGGTGGAGGAGGAAGAGGAGAAGGATGAGGAGGGTCAAGCCCAATGCTGCAATGGGCACATTGTAAACTGCTATGGAATATGTATTCCACTGAGTGTCAATGATGGAGGGACCGCCCAAAAGTCTAAGTTACAGCTGTCTCTCCGAAATGCATGTTACAGAGCCACCTGAGGACTCTCAGGTCAAAGATCAACTTACCTACTGGTGCGTTCTAACTGTGCTTGTAAAGTGCTGGGGAATAGTGAACTAAAAATGATGTATGACAGAGGGACCTACAAAATGTATAAGTCAGGGCCTTCCCAACTGTAAAAGGCGAAAAAAAAAAAAAACAGAATGTATGAACAAATGCTAAAAGTGATATTTTTTTGGTTTCGCTGGTTTATTTAGCCTTATATACAAGTGATTATGCAGGAAAACTGTTTCTTAACCTTTTTGGCCTGTTAATTGCAAATTTAGGTTAGGTTTGGTAGTTGTTCTTGTGTGTCTCTAAAAGTGGCGTAATACTGCGACAAACTTATTCCCAGAAACCATATGTGAATCAGAAATGCATGCAGGCGTATTCTCCAGGCTCCTCCCATTTTGTTTCATCACTTTTCCATCCATTTCAGCCTTTTCCTCAGTCCCCCAGACCCATTTGTAGGGTCCAGCAGAAAATTTCTCACATTTCCCATTGACTTACATTGTACTCGCTATTCGGAACGAGGCGCGATTATTACAAAGTACTCGTTACGAGAATAGCGATTACGAATATTACTATACTCGCTCATCACTAGTTCTGACAAGTGGTGTGCTTGCTGATTGTAGTCATTCATTTTCCCTTTTCTTTTCCATTTGGCCCACAGCCCCATGAATACTTCTTCCATCTGCAACTCGCTCCTGCAATATTGAACACACAGACATCTTTGGTCTGTTGTTTTTAGGCATCCTGCTCACATTCCCCCACCTCTACATAAACCTAGTGATTAATCAGTGCCCTACACAGTTATAATGCCCTCTCTATGCTCTAGTACCCTCGTTTTGTGCCCCACACAATAACAGATTTCTATATCCCCATCTGTGCCTGCACGCAGTAGTAATGTACTCTCTGTACTTCCATGTAGTAAAACTGCTCCCCTGTGACTCCTTACAGTTAAAGAGCACCCTATAGAAATAATGACTCCTTATAATAATAATATTCTTTGACCTCTTATAACAATAATAACCCTGTACTGCCTTATAATAATAAACATTCACCCCCATGGTTTGTTTAATAATAATAATAATAATAATAATAATAATAATAATCATAAGAAGAGTAGCTCCTGTGCTTCCACTAAAATGATAATGATCCCCCAGTGTGCCTCATTCTAATAATGCCACACTCCCATTGTGCCAACTTATAATATTAACCCTCAGTGCCTTTTTATTGTAATTATGCTCCTGGGTAGGGTAATAGGAAAAGTCCGTTCATTGCACATAGACTCAGTCACAGAAGTCACATCTCCCTACTTTTAAACACACCTAAATGTGTATGTAATGGGGCACATATATCCAGTGGGGAAAAAAAGTATTTAGTCAGCCACCAATTGTGCAAGTTCTCGCACTTAAAAAGATGAGGGAGGCCTGTGATTAACTTCATAGGTAGACCTCAACTATGAGAGACAAAATGAGAAAACAAATCCTGAAAATCACATTGTCTGATTTGGAAAGAATTTTTTTTCAAATTTTGGTGGAAAATAAGTATTTGGTCAATTACAAACAAGCAAGATTTCAGGCTCTCACAGACCTGTAACTTCATCTTTAAGAGGCTGCTCTGTCCTCCACTCATTACCTGTAGTACTGGCACCTGTTTGAACTTGTTATCAGTATAAAAGATACCTGTCCGCAACCTCAAACCGTCACACTCCAAACTCCACTATGGTGAATGCTGAGTTGCATCCAAAGAACACCATACCTACTGTGAAGCATGGGGTGGCAACATCATGCTTTGGGGTTGTTTCTCTGCCAAGGGACCAGGACGACTGATCCATGTACATGAAAGAATGAATGGGGCCATGTATCGTGAGATTTTGACTGCAAAACTCCTTCCATCAGCAAGGGCATTGAAGATGAAACGTGGCTGGGTCTTTCAGCAGGAAAATGATCCCAAGCACACCGCCAGGGCAACGAAGGAGTTGCTTCGTAAGGAGCATTTCAATGTCAGTCTCCAGATCTAAACCCTATATAAAATCTTTGGAGGGAGTTGAAAGTCTGTGTTGCCCAGCGACAGCACCAAAACATCACTGCTCTAGAGGAAATCTGCATAGAGGAATGGCTCAACATACCAGTAACAGTGTGTGCCAACCTTGTGAAGATTTACAGAAAACATTTGACCTCTGTCATTGCCAACAAAGGATATATAACAAAGTATTGTGATGAACTTTTGTAATTGACCCAATACTTATTTTCCACCAAAATTTGAAAAAAAATTCTTTCCTAATCAGACAATGTGATTTTCAGGGTTTGTTTTCTCATTTTGACTCTCATAGTTGACGTCTACCTATGATGTCAATTACAGGCCTCTTTCATCTTTTTAAGTGGGAGGACTTGCACAATTGGTGGCTGACTAAATAATTTTTTTCCCAACTGTAGTTATTTTGTCTCTACTGATGTCCCTCAGTGTTCTCACCCAAGAATATACCCCTTTCATGGCCCCTATAGTGTGATGTATCAAAAAATGCCCCATAGAGTTTGATGGCCCCACACAGAATGATGCTCTTACATTTTTCCACCTACACAGTGTAGCGTCGGCGTCCCTGCCTCCTGCTAGGCAGGGACGCTGTTCCCCTCACCTCTCTGCTCCGTGCCCGGCGTCTTCCTCCCTCCCTGCTGGCAGCGCGCGCTGCTTCCTGGCCACGGTGCTTAGGGCGCGCGTGCGTGCGCTCCCCCTCTCTTAAAGGGGCCGCGCGCGCAGTCCTAAGGAGTCCCCGGCCAATGGCCGGAGGACTTCAACATATATAAGGCACCTCCTCCAAAATAGAGGTGCCCGAGCAATGTTGTTGCAAAGCCTTCACTCTGCTTCAGCCCTCAGGTCCCATTATCAGTTACCTGCCAGTCACCTGCCAGATTCCTGCTTGTTACCTGCCAGTCACCTGCCAGATTCCTGCCTGTTACCTGCCAGTCACCTGCCAGATTCCTGCTTGATACCTGCCTGATATCCGTTTACCTGCTTGCAAGCCTGCGGTCCGACGGTCTGCCTTCCGACACATGTCAGTCTGTCTATGGACCAGCCTGCCCGCTCACCTGGGAGCACTCATCTGCTACCTGCCTGCTAGCCTACCTGGAGGCTCCGCCGTCACTTGCCGTGACCACCTGCCTGTCCAGAGACTCTTGCCTGCTCACCTGGGAGTGCTCACCTGCTACCTGTCTGCTAGCCTACCTGGAGTTTCTGCCGTCACTTGCCGTGACCACCTGCCTGTCCAGAGACTCTTGCCTGCTCACCTGGGAGCACTCACCTGCTACCTGTCTGCTAGCCTACCTGGAGGCTCTGCCGTCACTTGCCGTGACCACCTGCCTGTCCAGAGACTCTTGCCTGCTCACCTGGGATCACTCACCTGCTACCTGCCTGCTAGCCTACCTGGAGGCTCTGCCGTCACTTGCCGTGACCACCTGCCTGTCCAAAGACTCTCGCCCGCTCACCAGGGAGCGCTCACCAGCCATCTGCCTGCTGTCCTTCTACCCAGAGACTGTCCCTGTCACTTGCCGTGAGTACCCGTCCTTCTACTCAGAGACTGTCCCTGTCACTTGCCATGACTACCTGCCCTTCTACCCAGAGACTGTCCCTGTCACTTGCCGTGACTACCTGCCCTACTACCCAGAGACTGTCCCTGTCACTTGCCGTGACTACCTGCCCGTCTTCCCTGGGAGCCACCCGCTTCCTTACAAGGACCGCCCCCTTGTTTAGTAGCTCAGAGGTTCCGCCTCTCAGACCCGTTACAGTTTGCTCGGGCCATGGAACCCAGTGGCACCCAAGCTCCCTCGCTCTCGGATCTATGTCATGAACTGGCCCATCAGAGGTCCCAACAGGAGTCAATCCTGAGTCACCTGCGGAATGTCAACTCTCGCCTGGACACTCTGACTACTCCACCAGCTACCACCGCTAGTGTCATGACTCGCAACCCGGCAGCGCCGCTGCCCACCAATACCATGGTATCCTGCCCCGGACCCCGGCTTTCTGCACCTCCTCGCTTCGGAGGTGACTCTGCTCAAGCTCGGGGCTTCATAAACCAGTGCACCCTGCACTTTGAACTTTTGTCCCACCAGTTTATCTCTGACCGGTCCAAAGTAGCCTTTATCATGTCCCACCTCACGGGGGAGGCTCTGGCTTGGCTAAATCCTCTATGGGAGAGAGGAGACGCCCTGGTGTCCGACCTTCCAGCCTTTCTCACGGCTTTCCGGAAAGTCTTCGACGAACCCGGACGGAAGACCTCATCCGCATCGTCTCTGCTACGCCTCCATTAAGGAAATCTCACCGTAGGCCAATATGCCATTCGGTTCTGTACCCTTGCTTCGGAGCTGGCCTGGGATAATGACGCCCTGGTGTCTGTCTTCTGGGAGGGTCTGTCCGGCCGTATTAAAGATGAACTCGCCGGTCGGGACATTCCTACCACTCTCGACGACTTAATAACACTTGCCACCCGGATTGACATCCGGTTCCAGGAGCGCGCCAAAGAGGTCACCCGTGAGAGGAGGTTTCCACGTCTAGCTCCTACCTTCCAGAAACCCGTCACTCCCTCAGTTACTCCCCAGGCACACTCACCTGAGCCTATGCAGGTCGACCAGACCAAGATGGTCAAAACCCGTTCAAGACTTACGCCGTGCCGAGGGGAGCTGCTTCTACTGTGGCAGTAAGGAGCATCGGATCCGTTCCTGCCCAGAGAGGTCGGGAAACGCCTGTGTCTAGGATCGCTCAGAGAGGTCGCCCTAGACAAAAGTAAAACCTCTCCATCCCTGATGCTGTCAGTCTCTATCATCTGCGGAGAGAACTGCTATTTTGAACTGGCTCAACTTGACTCAGGAGCTGCTGGAAATCTCATCTCTCAATCCCTGGTAGTGAAATACCGTATTCCCCCCAAACCTCTGGCCGTACCTTTATCTGTTGCCGCCGTGGATGGGGGCCTCTTACCACATCCCATCCAACTCATCACCGAATCTCTAACTCTACAGGTGGGAATGCTGCATTCTGAGAGCATCTCCTTTCATGTTCTGCCTGGACTCTCTCACGCACTCTTGCTAGGCCTACCTTGGCTCCAGAAACATGCACCCGTGCTTGACTGGCAGACCGGAGAAGTCCTTCGCTGGGGACAGGACTGCCATAAGACTTGTCTAGTTCTCGTTCATCCTGCTCGTCCTACTCCTACCCCAGTCAATCTGCCCGGTCTACCGGTTCCCTATTGGTCTTATGCGGATGTCTTCAATAAAAAAGAAGCAGAGACATTACCCCCTCATAGACCATACGACTGCCCAATTGACCTGATACCCGGCTCTACTCCTCCACGTGGGCGTATCTACCCTTTGTCCGCTGCAGAGACCCGGTCCATGTCAGAATATATTGAGGAGAATCTGGCCCGGGGATTTATCCGGAAGTCTACCTCCCCGGCGGGAGCAGGCTTCTTCTTCGTCAAAAAGAAGGACGGCTCACTCCGTCCATGTATAGATTATAGAGGCCTTAACCAGATTACAGTGAAGAATAAATACCCCCTCCCGCTCATTCCTGAATTATTTGACCGTCTGAGGGGGGCTAGAATCTTCACCAAACTGGATCTCCGTGGGGCGTATAACCTGGTCCGTATCCGTCAGGGGGATGAGTGGAAGACGGCATTCAACACCCGGGACGGCCACTATGAGTACCTTGTAATGCCCTTCGCTCTCTGTAACGCTCCTGCCGTCTTTCAAGAGTTGGTCAATGACATCTTCTGTGACCTTCTCTACTCCTGCGTGGTGGTGTACCTGGACAACATCTTGGTCTTCTCTCCGGACCTTCCTACTCACCGGAGGGATGTTCGTCAGGTCCTGCTCAGGCTCAGGCAGAATCACCTCTACGCTAAATATGAGAAGTGCTTCTTTGAACAGACCTCTCTTCCATTTCTGGGCTACATAATCTCTCAGACTGGCCTACAAATGGATCCTGAGAAACTGTCTGCCATCCAGAAGTGGCCCCGACCAGAGGGGTTGAAGTCTATTCAGCGGTTCCTGGGCTTCGCCAACTATTACCGCCTCTTTATACCGCACTTCTCTTCCCGGACTGCCCCTATCTCTGCGCTCACCCGTAAGGGCACTAATCCCAGAAGATGGCCGCACGAAGCTGAGGAGGCCTTTCTTTCCTTAAAACAGGCTTTCTCCTCCGCCCCGATGCTGCATCGTCCGGACGGCAACAAACAATTCTTCCTAGAAGTTGACGCTTCCTCCTCCGGAGCCGGGGCGGTACTTACCCAAAAGTCATCTTCCGGAAGAATGGTAACCTGCGTTTTTTTCTCCAAACTCTTCTCCTCTTCTGAGCGCAATTATTCTATTGGAGACCGAGGATTGTTAGCCATTAAGCTGGCACTGGAGGAGTGGCGTTACCTGCTCGAGGGGGCTCTTCACCCGGTAATAATTTACACGGACCACAAGAACTTGGCTTACCTTCAGAGCGCCCAGAGACTTAACCCGCGCCAAGCCCGGTGGTCCTTGTTTTTTGCCCGCTTTGATTTTGTTCTTCATTCTCGCCCGGCAGACAAAAACATCAAAGCTGACGCCTTGTCCCTATCCTTCCTGGTATCTGATCTAGAGGAGGAACCTAAGCACATCATTGATCCCGTCAGAGTAATGCAAGTGGCCCCCGTGAATCTAAATCGTCTCCCTCCCGGTAAGACGTTCATAACTGTACCTGATCGGAGGAGGGTCCTACACTGGGGTCACTCATCTAAGCTAGCTGGCCACGCCGGTCAGAAAAAGACCCTCCAGCTCATTACCCGGCATTACTGGTGGCCTACCCTGCACAAGGATGTAATAGACTTTGTTTCTGCCTGTGTGTCTTGCGCCCGCAACAAAGTTCCGAGACACCTGCCAGCCGGTCGCCTCCTTCCTCTTCCAGTACCTGCTGCCCCGTGGCAGCATATAGCTATGGACTTTATAACGGATCTCCCTGTCTCTGCCGGTTGTACAGTCATTTGGGTGGTCGCTGATCTCTTCTCCAAGATGGCGCACTTTATTCCCCTGCCGGGCCTCCCGTCTACACCCGAGCTGGCTAAAGACTTTATCCGCCACATCTTCCGTCTCCATGGCCTGCCCCTCCACATCGTGTGAGATCGTGGGGTTCAGTTCACCTCACGCTTCTGGAGAGCCACATGTAAGTTGCTTGACGTCACTCTGGACTTCTCCTCCGCTTACCATCCGAGTCCAATGGTCAAGTGGAGCGGATCAATTAGAACCTGACCAGTTACCTCCGGCACTTAGTTAATGCCCACCATTCGGACTGGGTGGATCTCCTACCATGGGCCGAGTTCTCTTACAATAATCACGGGAGCGAATCTTCCTCCAAATCCCCGTTTTTTGTAGTCTTCGGTCAGCATCCTCGGATCCCGTTTCCCGCCTCCACCTCGGTGGACAATCCGGCTGCGGAATCTCTCATTAGCGAATTCTCCTCCATTTGGGAGAGTACCCGATCCGCACTCCTTCAGTCGTCCGAGCGGATGAAAAAACACGCTGACAAAAAACGCCTGGATCCTCCACAATTCCGTCCTGGAGATAAAGTCTGGCTCTCGTCCAAGTATGTCCGGCTCCAGGTTCCTTCCTACAAGTTAGGGCCTCGGTTCATCGGCCCACTGGAAGTTATCAAACAGATCAATCCGGTGGCCTATAAATTGAAACTCCCGGCCAACCTACGGATCCCTAACTCCTTCCATGTATCTCTCCTCAAACCCGTGGTACTTAACTCTTTTTCCAAGTCTACTGGTACGCCTCCTGCTCCGGTTTCCGCTGAGAACGAGTTTGAGGTAGAGAACATTCTGGCCACCAAAAGGGTAAGAGGAAAAACCTTTTTTCTGGTAGATTGGAAGGGGTTTGGTCCTGAGGAGAGAACGTGGGAGCCTCGGGAGAACATCCATGCCCCTCTCATCCTTGATAAATTTCTCTCTGGCCTAAAAAAGGTGGGGCCTAAAGGGGGGGGTACTGTAGCGTCGGCGTCCCTGCCTCCTGCTAGGCAGGGACGCTGTTCCCCTCACCTCTACGCTCCGTGCCCGGCGTCTTCCTCCCGCCCTGCTGGCAGCGCGCGCTGCTTCCCGGCCACGGTGCTTAGGGCGCGCGCGCTCCCCCTCTCTTAAAGGGGCCGCGCGCGCCGTCCTAAGGAGTCCCCGGCCAATGGCCGGAGGACTTCACCATGTATAAGGCACCTCCTCCAAAATGGAGGTGCCCGAGCAATGTTGTTGCAAAGCCTTCACTCTGCTTCAGCCCTCAGGTCCCGTTAAAAGTTACCTGCCAGTCACCTGCCAGATTCCTACTTGTTACCTGTCAGTCACCTGCCAGATTCCTGCCTGTTACCTGCCAGTCACCTGCCAGATTCCTGCTTGATACCTGCCTGATATCCGTTTACCTGCTTGCAAGCCTGCGGTCCGACGGTCTGCCTTCCGACACCTGTCAGTCTGTCTATGGACCAGCCTGCCCGCTCACCTGGGAGCGCTCATCTGCTACCTGCCTGCTAGCCTACCTGGAGGCTCCGCCGTCACTTGCCGTGACCACCTGCCTGTCCAGAGACTCTTGCCTGCTCACCTGGGAGCGCTCACCTGCTACCTGTCTGCTAGCCTACCTGGAGGCTCTGCCGTCACTTGCCGTGACCACCTGCCTGTCCAGAGACTCTTGCCTGCTCACCTGGGAGCGCTCACCTGCTACCTGTCTGCTAGCCTACCTGGAGGCTCTGCCGTCACTTGCCGTGACCACCTGCCTGTCCAGAGACTCTTGCCTGCTCACCTGGGGTCGCTCACCTGCTACCTGCCTGCTAGCCTACCTGGAGGCTCTGCCGTCACCTGCCGTGACCACCTGCCTTTCCAAAGACTCTCGCCCGCTCACCTGGGAGCGCTCACCAGCCACCTGCCTGCTGTCCTTCTACCCAGAGACTGTCCCTGTCACTTGCCGTGAGTACCCGTCCTTCTACTCAGAGACTGTCCCTGTCACTTGCCGTGACTACCTGCCCTTCTACCCAGAGACTGTCCCTGTCACTTGCCGTGACTACCTGCCCTTCTACCCAGAGACTGTCCCTGTCATTTGCCGTGACTACCTGCCCGCCTTCCCTGGGAGCCACCCGCTTCCTTACAAGGACCGCCCCCTTGTTTAGTAGCTCAGAGGTTCCGCCTTCCAGACCCGTTACACACAGCATGATAGCCAGCATGTACAGTCCCTCATACTGTATGATACCCCCACCTTCTGACTCGCATTTCCAATAATAATTTAAAAAAAACTTATACTCATCTAATAGGCAGTCTCCTTTTCTCTTTCTATATTGTCTCACAGTAGGCCAGCTGAACATGTACAGCATTTCTAGGCAGTATTTTAAGTTGGGAAATAGCTGTTGATGATCTTGGACTGACAGATCAAGAATGGTATAGTAATTGAAATATTTTTGAGGAAAAAAGCCTGAGAGTCTCATAATATTTTGGATACAAAAATATACCGCCTGGTATAACCATGATAACTTGTGAAAGTGAAACAACTCAATTCAAGATCTTTATCAATGAACTAGATGGAGGCCTGATGCTATCGCATCGGGAGGTTGGTAATGTCACGATGGGGGCATGCGTTGCAGCGTTGAGAAGCTCTCCTCCCCTTGTGCTCAACCACCTATCCACTCTCTCTTTCCCCCATGTGCTGACTTCTCCCGTCTGTGCTCTCTTTTTTGACCTGTCTACCCCATGTGCTATCCCCCTTGTCTAGTCTCCCTCTCCACCCCTGTGCTGTCATCTTCCGTCATGTGTTCTCTTAGTTGAGCTGCCTCCCCGCGCAGTAAATCAGACCGCCATCATCTTTATGCAGGCAGATAGCAGCGGTCACATTAAAACTGCACATGCTCTCCTATTGTACAAAGATGGCGGCGGTCAGTGAATCATTCGGCTGATCCCGGCGGCGTGTGCGGCGTGTACGGCGTGTTCGTGACGGTGTTCCACTAGTGGTACTGCGCAAGAGGCTGGTACCACCAGCGATTTCCATATTGAGACACCAATCACTTGGGTGTCCCAATATGGCGGTCAACTAACTTCCACCACTTGGAATTCTGGGATCTGGACACATCTGGACGGAACAGGATGTGAAGACATTACAAGGTAAGTATATTATAGATAGTTTAGTTTCAGAAAGGTCTAATGAAGGATATTTCTGAGCTCCAAGTGTATTATCTGTTAGGTAAGTAATATTGCAACTAATAGTTGTTAAACGTTTATATGAATGTAACTGCTGTTTAATGTTTGCTTCCTCAAATCAGTATGCATTTTTGTAGATGGTGCTTTTTCAGGATACTATTTTAAGAGCACCCTCCTTTTCAACCTTATTTTTTAATATTACTACTACATAGCCATAAAAAATTAGTGCATGTTGTTAGGAAAAGTCTATATTTTATGTAAAGTCAAATTAAAGGGAACCTGTCAGGTCCCCCGTGCCCTCAGAACCATCAGCAGTTGTGTCTACATATCTAACTAATCTGCCTAACAGTCCCTGGGTTACATTACACACATAAACAGATCTTTAGAAAAAGCATTTGCGAAATGTGTGAATTTAGTAGTGTGGCCTGTGGGGCGCAAGCTGCGCATTTGCGCTTGCGTTCCAAGGACTGGCGTAGGGACAACTGAACGCTGCACTGGGACAAGGACGTGGACGTGCTTGCTGATGATGCTAGTTGAGAATGTTCAACGACAGGTGCACGGCGGGAGGTATCTTGGCATGCGCCATGGACAGGGGATTGGCATGCATGCACAACAGCGGAACAAGCAGTGGTGTCATGCGCAGACACTGTTGATGGACCTGGGGTTTGGCCCACTTAATTGGATGCTTTGCTGCCATGTGCCTGATCATGCTGGTGGTGGTCAGGCTACGGGTTTGGCTACCCCTGCTGATGCTGGCCTGGCAGGTGGTGCAAATGGCCTTTTTGGGGTTAAAGGCAGAGTCTTTAAAAAACAACAAGACCTAACAGTTGTACTGGCAACTTCCATTGTGTTGATGCTGCGTGGAACGGTTGCCTGCCTTCTGTCTGTGGCCACGACACTGCTTATTCTTGCCTGTTGTGGAGCTACGCCTCCCACCCCCTGTGAGCTGCTGTCCTCGCTCTGCATGTCACCTTGCCAGGTTCGGTCAGTGACTTCATTGTCCACCGCCTCATCTTCCACTTCAGCACCCTGGTCCACCTGACTTTCTGGCAACAGTGTCTCATCATCATCCACCTCTTGTGACAGTTTCCCACCGTCGCCTTCGTGTGACCATGGCTGCTCAAATATTTGGGCATCACTACATGCAATCTCCTCCTGCCCCGTTTCAAGTGGACTGGACGAGAGGCCCGAATCTATAAATGGAAAAGTGAACAGCTCTTCGGAGTGTCCAAGTGTGGGATCAGTTGTCTCCGGGCACTCAGCATGGTGGGTGGAAGGAGGATCAGAGTGAGGAATATGCAGTCCAGACTCATGGCTATTGAGACTTGACCGTGTAGAAGACAGGGTGGTGGTGGTGGCTAAGTGACTGGAAGCATTATCTGCTATCCAACCAATAACCTTTTCACACTGCTCTGTGTTCAATAGTGGTGTTCTGCGGCCCCCTATTAATTGGGATAGGAAGGTCGAGCGACAAGATGTGGGTGTTTGTTGTGGCACAATTTCAGCTTGCCCAAGGCCTCGGCCTCTGCATGCACCATCACCATCACCTCCACTTCCCCGTCCCTTTCCATGTGCCTTGCCCATTTTAAATGGAGGACAATATTTTCCATGTTCATTAAAAATGGCTGGATTTGAACTGCAGTGATATGTGATACATGTGACTGAAAACCACAGTTTTAAATAGCTGGCCTGTAGGTTACTATTTTTCACAGTGACCTGGTGTCAATAACTTCACTAACACACTGCAACAAAATTTACATGGAGGCCAGAAATGGCTGAATTTGGAGCGAACTTGTATGTGATACGTGTGATGGAAAACCACAGTTTTAAATAGCTAGCCTGCAGCTTACTATTTTTCCTAGCGACCTGGTGTCAATAACTTCACTAGCACACTGCAACAAAATTTACATGGAGGCCAGAAATGGCTGTATTTTGAGCGAACTGATATGTGATACGTGTGACAGAAAACCACAGTTTTAAATAGCTGGCTTGTAGGTTACTATTTTTCACAGCGACCTGGTGTCAATAACTTCACTAACACACTGCAACAAAATTTAAATGGAGGCCAATATTTTCCAAGTTCACTACAAATTTCTGGATTTTTATCGCTGTAATATGGAAAGAATCTGGCTGTATTCTGCTGTGGCAACAAGCAAATGGAGCCACAGCTTTTTAAGCAAATAATCAGGATTAAGATCAAAAAAGTAATTATTCCTGCCCCTGATACCTGGGACTATTTGTAGAAATGTCTGTAACAGCAGCAGACAGAACTGGAATGGAGCCTCTTGTGCTGTATTATACACTGCCACGTACACTGCCTGCCTGCATAGCTCTGAGATATATATATATATATATATATATATATATATATATATATATATATATACTGCTCAAAAAATAAAGGGAACACTTAGACAACAGAATATAACTCCAAGTAAATCAAACTTCTGTGAAATCAAACTGTCCACTTAGGAAGCAACACTGATTGACAATCAATTTCACATGCTGTTGTGCAAATGGAATAGACAATAGATGGAAATTATTGGCAATTATCAAGACACACTCAATAAAGGAATGGTTCTACAGGTGGGGACCACAGACCACATCTCAGTACCAATGCTTTCTGGCTGATGATTTTGTCACTTTTGAATGTTGGTTGTGCTTTCACACTCGTGGTAGCATGAGACGGACTCTACAACCCACAGCAGTTACTCAGGTAGTGCAGCTCATTCAGAATGGCACATCAATGCGAGCTGTGGCAGGAAGGTTTGCTGTGTCTGTCAGCGTAGTGTCCAGAGGCTTGAGGCGCCACCAGGAGACAGGCCAGTACACCAGGAGACGTGGAGATGGCCGTAGGAGGGCAACAACCCAGCAGAAGGACCGCTACCTCCATCTTTGTGCAAGGAGAAACAGGAGAAGCACTGCCAGAGCCCTGCAAAATGACCTCCAGCAGGCCACAAATGTGCATGTGTCTGCACAAACGGTTTGAAACCGACTCCATGAGGGTGGTATGAAGGCCCGACATCCACAGATGGGGGTTGTGCTCACAGCCCAACACCGAGCAGGATGCTTGGCATTTGCCACAGAACACCAGGATTGGCAAAGTCGCCACTGGCGCCCTGTGCTCTTCACAGATGAAAGCAGGTTCACACTGAGCACATGTGACAGACTTGACAGAGTCTGGAGACGCCGTGGGGAGTGATCTGCTGCCTGCAACATCCTTCAGCATGACCGGTTTGGCAGTGGGTCAGTAATGGTGTGGGGTGGCATTTCTTTGGAGGGCCGCACAGCCCTCCATGTGCTCGCCAGAGGTAGCCTGACTCCATTAGGTACCGAGATGAGATCCTCAGACCCCTTGTGAGACCATATGCTGGTGTGGTTGGCCCTGGGTTCCTCCTAATGCAGGACAATGCCAGACCTAATGTGGCTGGAGTGTGTCAGCAGTTCCTGCAAGATGAAGGCATTGAAGCTATGGACTGGCTCACCCGTTCCCCAGACCAGAATCCAATTGAGCACATTTGGGACATCATGTATCGCTCCATCCACCAACGTCACGTTGCACCACAGACTGTACAGGAGTTGGCAGATGCTTTAGTCCAGGTCTGGGAGGAGCTCCCACAGGAGACCATCCGCAACCTCATCAGGAGCATGCCCAGGCATTGTAGGGAGGTCATACAGGCACATGGAGGCCACACACAATACTGAGCCTCATTTTGACTTCTTTTAAGGACATTACATCAAAGTTGGATCAGCCTGTAGTGTGTTTTCCCACTTTAATTTTGGGGGTGACTCCAAATCCAGGCCTCCATTGGTTAATAAATTTGATTTCCATTGATGATTTTTGTGTGATTTTGTTGTCAGCACATTCAACTTTGTACACAACAAAGTATTTAATGAGAATATTTCATTCATTCAGATCTAGGATGTGTTATTTGAGTGTTCCCTTTATTTTTTGAGCAGTGTATATATATCACCACTGAAAATATGCAGCTTGATTAGTCCTCAGAAGGGCTGTTAGTTCAGATGGATATATATAGATGTTGTGGTATACCTACACTAACTAATAAACAAGCAAATATCTCCCTAGCTCAGCAGCATCTCTCCCTACTCTGCCTTTTTCTGGGGTAGACTATGACGAGCATGGCGGCGCCAGGTCTTATATAGACCTGATGATGCTGTGCGGCCAGACAATCACTGTAATGCCACAACCAACATGGCTACGGCATTACGGTGTGTGGCAGGCAATCCCTGCATGCTCATTGGCTCTCTAAAGTACGCCAAACATGCAGGGAGGGGACCCGATCTCCCGCCGAGCAACCCCGGAAATACTCGCAGAGTGCCAAGCATCTCGAGCAGTGAGATGCTCGGGCGATTACCAAGCAGTGGCGAGCACGTTCACTCATCACTAGTTATTAGTGATGAGCGAGTATGTTTTGTTAACCCTTTCGCCGAGTATGCTCGGGCGAGCACTGAGTATTTACAGCTGCTTGGTGAAATATTTGAATCACTCCCGTGAGCATGATTTGCAACTGTTTGACAGCTTTAATACATGTGAGGAATGTGTAAGAAATAGACATTCCTCACATCATGCAAATCATGCACACGGGAGTGATTCAAACATAACACCGAGCAGCTGTAACTACTCGGTGCTCGCTCTAGCATGCTTGGCGAAAGGGTTAACAAAACATACTCACTCATTACAACTAGTTATCATGCCTTTCTGGGCGTGATAACATGGCTTACAAGCGCCGGCGTGGTCGCCAGCGTTATACATACCTCGCGCATGCGTTGCTTCTTTCCCTCACTGCTATAATCCTCTGAAGCCGGGTGTAATGTAAGTGTGCCGGCATCAGAGAGGAGGATGGTGTATGATCTGAAGCCGGCACGTGTATACCTGGCTGCAAAGGATCAATGCATTAAGGGAAACAAGCTGCGTGCATGCGCGAGGTATGTATAATGAAGCGTTATAACATTCTAAGTGGGCCGACTAGTTTGGGGACACTAACGCCCTATTGACTAGTCAAAGGCCTCATTTACAAATCATAAATGGACTTCTGAAATACTTTTTCTAAAAATCTGTTTATGTGTGTAAGATAATAATGGGACTGTTAAGCAGGGTAACTACATATGCAGACATAACTGCTGGTGGTTCTGGGGTCACGAGAGACCTGACAGGTTCTCCTTTTAATGCGCTACAAGTATCTGTAAGGGAAGTCATAAACACTCCAGTATTTCAAAAATACAGATTCTATGGCAATAAACCTCTGTGGGTTTGAAACAAATAAGTTTATATTGTCTGTCTGCATGGAAATATGCCTTGTATTTTAATGAGATTGAAATAAAATAATTATGGAATCAAAAATATTCTGAATCACATATTATTTTCAAATGTTGTTGACTCTGATCGTCAGTTGTGCATGGATGGTACATATTTTTTCTATAGAAGATGCCATCCCGATAACAATGAGCAATTTTTTTTTCAACACTCAACAACCAAGATTGGAAAAATTCTTGTGATAATGTAGTTAAAATATTTGTAGATTTAGAATTCCTATGTACCTATGGTCGGTGCTTTATGAAATAGTATAATGTTAACCTCTATGTGTTTAAACAGTCATCACAATGACTTTTTACTACTATAGCTATACTATATTTTACTATAGTAAAACCTTGCATTTTGCACCATAAATTACAGTATTATATTTTGGGATACAAACAGTTTGTTAGCAATTTGTTTATAAAATTCATTGTAGGCAAAATACAAACATGTTTGAAAAAGTTTATTTTTCTTCTATTTTTGCCATTCCCATTAATATTTTTGATTTTAGATTTATAGCCTGGGGTATTATTACAGGGATACTTAATATGTTAGATACTTAATATGTTAAGATAGAGCGGAGCATAGTGAGGAGGAGCTGGTTATCCACAGTGTCGAATGCTGCAGAGAGTTCTAGGAGAATCAATAAGGAGTTTTAGTGAACAAGAATGGAAGAGAAAGGATGTTTTATTACTTGAATTTAATTACTTGAGCATTGTATGTCGGTATTATTTGGGTATTGAATATTGGTATTATATGGAAGGTATTATTTTGCTGGTATTATTTGGGCACTGTATATTGCCATTATTTTGTGACTGTATATTGCCATTATTAGGGCATTCTATGTTGGTATTTGTTTTGTTGGTATTATAAGGACACTGCACATTAGTATCATTTGGTTTGAAATATTTGGGCACTGTACATTAGTATTATTTGGTTAGTATTATTTAAGCACTGTATATTGTTATATGTTTGTAATATTTGGGCACTGTATGTTGGTATTTGGTTGGTATTTGAGCACTGTATATCAGTATTTGGTTTTTATTATAAGGACACTATATGTTAGCCTTATGTGGTTGACCAATTTGGACAATAACACAATATTAGGTTGCGCTGCTATAATGAAGAAAAAAGAGTTGAATGGCTTTAACTTCCATAATGCGTTTAAACTCTGGACTAGCATGCAGTTGTTTTTTACACTTGAAAAAGATGCTAGTCCAGCATTGAGACGCATGGGGGAAATAAAAACCATTCAACTCACGTTGGTCCTAAGGATTCTTCATTACAGCAGCGCAGCCTGTGATTGTGTTATTGTCTAAATTGGTCAACTATCCTGGAGGAGATCAACCCCCAGCCACGTTGCAGCAGTTGATATCTTCAGGTGGTCATTGGAGTTGTGCCTGCATACAACCTGCTCAGGTGAGCACCTTCCCTTTACTTACCTTTGCTCCCAAAAGGGTTTCACCTGATGGTCTTGTGTGCTTTTGGTCTCCTATAGCTTTTCTAGCTTTATTTTGTTTGTATTATTTGGGGACTGTGTTTTGGTATTTGGTATTATTTAGGCTCTGTGTGTTAGTATTTGGTAATATTTGGCCACTGTATAATGGTATTATTTGGTATTTAATATTTATACACTGAATATCAATATTATTTGGGCACTGCATATTGGCATTAATTGGTTGGGATGTTTTCTTTGGTACATGTTATTTGAGTACTGTATGTTTTTCTTATTAGTGCTCTGTAGTTTGATACTATATTTAGCTTGTATAGTGGTTTTGTTCTGAATTACGTGAGCACTGTATATTGGACTGTATATTGGTACTTTTTTAGCATTGTAAATTGATACTAATTGGATGGGATTTCTTGGTACATATTTGGACAGTATACTGTATGTTGGTAACTGTTTCACTTTGTGTTAATATTATTTGGGCTCTATATATTGCTATTATTTTAGCACTGTATAGTGTTTTTTTTTTTTTTTGTTTTGTTTTTTTTTCTGCATTGTTCATTTGTTGTGTATATTGTGGTTATGATGTGTTATTGTGTATTTTTTGTGTATATTGTGACTAAGTTTGTTGTGTATTTTATGAGTTAGCATACTGCCCAGCGCCAGCATCGGCAGCAGGACACTGCGTGATGAGGCTGATTGTACAACATACAACATAAAACTTTGATTCAAAGCATCTCTTTTATAGGTGCGTGGAAGACAGGCCTAGCAATCTACTTCCGTATTATACCAAGAAAACTAGATAGAGAGTACAACTAAAGGAATCCAATGTAGTCCTGGAAGATGCGCCCCTAGGTCAGAAGTCACTTAACCAGCCACTGGTTAGCTTATCCTGATCTATAAGATGCAGTATATCGATTGCATACAGTGTTCAAACTGACAAGGTCCCTTTAAATATTACATTGACAGCTGAAATATTTTTTCCTTTTTTTAAATATATGTAAAACTGAATTTAATATACTGTTGTGTATTTCAATGAAAATGAAGGGAAAGCATTCATGTGACCAACTGTATTACTTTCTGAAAAGAGATGTGCTGTATCTATCTTAGACTTGTGATCAATAAGCTATCTTGTAAAGGCCATATTAGTTGCTTCCAGGTCACTGCAGTAAAGCACATTATTTTTTTTTCTTCTTTCTTTTTAGCACACAGCATTCGCTCTTACAGTCATAACTTACTTTAGTGAAAATAAGTAATTTGTGCCTTAATTTGACAACATAACATGTTGTACAGTCATAAGAACAAATATCAATTGTTCCAAAAGCTTGCTTAAGAATCTCTACAGTGCTCAACATTATACACCATTTAAATTAAGCAATATCAAAACAATGACAACAGCTATTAGCATTCCATCCCTAAGTGAATGAATATTGGAACCGATGATTTTGTGATTAACAGATTTGCATAGATACATGAGAAACAATAGGAACAATCTAATAAAAAGTTTAGTGTTACTAATTTCTCTAGCCTTCCATATATTTTAATTTCATTCTTGATATAAATGAGCTTATCGATCCACTAAGGATTGAGTTTGAGTCAAATTTCCTGAAATTTGTGGTTTCACATTAATTCGAACATATTGAGATTTGATTTATGATTTTCATAGCAAAAAACTTGCCTAGCACGATTTTCCAAACTGCTCAAGCATCAAAGAGCAGGCCTCGCCATACTGCTCTGAATCGTATGGATAAACATAACTTGTACAGTGGTGGTCAGCATCTGGGCCATCACAGATCTCTGGTTCCCAGTGGAGCACAGTTTGTATGACACAGTCATTTAATATCTCAAGATTCAATAGGTAAGCCTCTCTCTCCTGTAGAGTGTAAGCTCTTACGATCAGCGGGGTCCTCTCTTTCCTGTAGAGTGTAAGCTCTTATGGTCAGTGGGGTCTTCTCTCATCTATAAAGCGTAATCTCTTACGGTTAGCTAGGCTCTCTCTCCTCTTCCCCACATGTATTTTCTCTGTAATTATAAGCTTTCCATTACTCTCAATTCACAATAATTTTATTTGCTGCAAATCAAATTTTGGGGGAAAATTCATCTAAGGCAGCAAATTTGAATTTCAAATGATCCGCTCATCTCCGGTTTCTGATAATTATCTACCAAGTTGATCTATTCATTGCTTTTTGTCTTCTTGATACAAATTGATATAGATTAGCAAAGTGTATAAAGTATGAAGAGAGGGTTTGTGTTCGAGGAAAAGTATAAATCATTTTAGCATTTGTTATTTGCTATTGTAATCTTAAGGAGACAACACCTTTTTAAATTGAGGCTGGTCTGGCGATCAGCTGCTTGCTATGGGTACTACTTTAAAAACTCTTACTGATAAAATATTACTGCAGGGATAAGCAGCAGCCCACCAAATATCTGACCTCACCGAGTGAAAATTGTGGTCTGCACAATAAGACATTGTACACTTTAGGAACAAAAGAAGGATTGAAGAAGCTGAATGGTGGCAGAGATTGCATAAGGAGTCAGTCGAAGACCAAGGACAAGTGAGTATGATATGTAGATTTTTTTTTCACTTATTCCTTCCCTTCAGTTTAATATGCTTTGGGGTCTGGAAAGATCTTTGAGCATAATAAACATATTTTCACATCATTCAAGGCATTTTTATTCGGATTACCTTTTACTTGGACCAAAGAAAATATGCCTGCTGATTTGAACAAATTTGCCCCAAATTAATTTTAGTAAATTTGCACATCTTTCATACCCCACAATTCAAAACTGTAAAATACAAATTTGGCTAATTTTATCCTTTGTTTGATTTTCTGGTCAAATGTGAGTAATCATGAAAAACTTAAAATATTGTTATATGCGAGCAAAATCCTTCAAAGACTGAAACTCACACTAATGGGTGGTCACAAACATATCATGTATCCATTATCATCGGTCATCTCATGCCGCTTATCTTGGGATATTGTTAGCCAAAAGCAAAAGTCATAAAGGACACATTTGTATGTGACACAATCAGATGATATTAGCAAAAAACATATAAAAATAGATGAAGACTAGAGGGCACATTGATAGACTTGAAGATTAAATGCTATTCTAAATGTAGTGGATTACCCATAGTTTTTTTTAGAAGTTGATAATACATCTAAAAGCACTATAACCTCATAGTCTTTTCAAATTTTGTTTTTTATCAGCTTCAGTTTGAGAGGAGTTACTTAAAAGGTTGTGTACTTGTCTTTATTGTAAAACATACCCAAGAGCATACTAACATTTCATTGGAGAATTGGTGAATTTATACATAATAAGACATCTAAGTAGAAAAGTCATTGTTCCAACACATCACTGTAGAGTACAGTGGTGATGTAACATGTATTGTGGTAAATCCATTAAAAGAGAAGAGGTAAGACTATCATGCAGAAGATGTGATTAGGATAGAGTATGGTTACAGAAAGAAACACAATGGATGTTTTTTTTAAGAATATAGGTTTACCCACAAGTTTGAAGGCACAACTACACTTCAGCGAACAACTAAAGAAGGGAGAATAGAGGATACATTTCTGTTCATTACCTCCCTCAAGGTATAGAACATTTTTCTGACTATAAGATGTACCGGACCATAAGACACACCCCAAATTTTGAGGTGGAAAATAGGAAAACAAATATTTTTTAGAAGATGGGGGTCCATCTTATAGTCTGAATAGGTATGGTATCTTACCTGGGGGGAGGTGGAGTGGGGGTCACAGGAGGCAGGGTTATACAGGAAGCCGATGCTGGGAGTTGCGGTAGTGGTGGAGCAGGATCGCAGGGCTCTCTGTTCCCTCCTTCAGGAACCTGGCAGCTGCAGAACAAGAGGTGAGATGGCTGAGGCTCAGTGTCTGGCTGGGGCCCGGTGTCTGGCAGTGAGCATCGTGGCAGAGTGGTGTGGAAGAGTGGCATGGCAGAGCGGCGTGGCAGAGCAGCGTGGCAGAGCGGCTTTCTGGCCATCTTCCTAAAGCTGTGACCTACAGGAAAATGGCCACTCAAACTCCCAGTCTGCCCATGCACCAGCTCGGGTGGCCACTTTCCTGTAGAACACTACTACAGGAAGATGGCCATGGCCACCAGAAAGCCGCACACGCCGGTCTGCCTCACTGCCGACAGCCACACTCCGTCCCCGCAGCATCTCACCTCTTCTTCTTCTGCTGCCTCCTCTACTGGTTCCTGAAAGAGGGAGGGAACGGAGGGCCCAGCGATCCCACTCCAACACCACCGCAACTATCTGGTAAGCTATACATTGGGTCCATAAGACGCACCCCTCATTTTCCTCCCGTCTTATGGCCCGAAAAATACGGTATGTGTGCATATATTTCTCTTCCGCTCTTTTACAGGCAAGACTTTTTTTTAATGACATTTCCCTTTGAGTCATGCTATTTCTTTGGTTGGCAGAACTGTACATTTTGTCTAGACTTGCATAATATAGTGAAATGTTGTGTTTTTTATCTTCATGTCATATACTTATCCAATCAGCTATGGTTTGGTTTTGTTTATTTCATTTTCATTTACATAAAAAATGGTAATTCTGGATTTTGTGATGGTCTCCATATATACAGACTTTCTTGTATACCATTATTTAATGAAAACCTGGTATATCCAAACCATAGAAGCCTATAGTTTGTTTACATACAGTAACCAGCTGTTATTGTTCCTTAGTCTAAGGCTGTACAGCTTTGCTTTCAATCCATTGAAGTTCCCCTGAATCAGGGGGAGAAGTATAAGTTGAGACTAAGGAAATAGACAGGGATACCCAATTGGAAAAGAATAACCATTTGTGGTTAGAAGCCCTGTGTATTTCTTTGTCAACAGGTTTAGACAACTTGAAGAGCAAATGAGAGATAATGCCATCAACTTTGCCGATGGTACTTGCTAGGCACCATTCCCACACTGGAGAGGCATCAGAGAGCAGGCTTATGCTGTTTTGCGCAGTCAAGTGGGCTTACTAGCAATGCCCAGCAGTTATAACATCTCATCCTAGTTTTTTAAATGGATTTTCATTTCTTTTAAAATGGTGGTTAGTACACCACTGGCTCATTGGAGATCAGTTGTTTCCAATGAAGAACAGTCAGGTGCTGCAGAAATGGTGATATGTACAAGAGAGCTGGATTCCATCTCCAGATTCAACCAGTAAGACACATTATATTGAATGGATATATCTTTTTCTTGTGGTCTCTCTCCCTCCTTCTCTTTCCAATATTGAGATCAAATTCACTGCAAATTGAATCATCAAGGAAAATTCAGCGATTTGAAATTTCAAATAATCATCTCATCTCTATTTATTTTGTTACAACATATTATAGATGAGTGAATCAAAATCAAGTTGGATTTTGTATTAATTCAAGCAATTTGTGATTGAATTTGCATAAATTGAAAAAAAAAAAATTGACACCTTTATGAATATTGCCGAAAATTACATAAAAAAGAGAAGGCTGACATGACCTCAGGTTTGACTGGCCAACTTCCCCATAATGTTTGCAGCTATCACATTGCATGTTATAGTGCAAATAATCAGGAGGGACTATGATAGCCTGTTTAAAAGCAAAGATATGGTTTTTGCACACCTGTTTTGTTAGTCCAATTGGACAACCATACCACATCTATACCACATCTATACTATGACCTGCTGCCAGATTCTGCATTTGAATATGTGCACCTACCTACCTAGCATTTTTTGTTACGTCCTTTTTTCCTGGTAGGAATTTAATATTCAGGGTTGAAAAGATTGTGAAAAGCTAAAAAAGTGCTGTATACAATGTATTTTTGTATTATTAAAGAAAAAGTGGCACTGGCAAGTGGATGGGATAGAGTAAAAGTAAAAAAACAAACCATGTCCAAGAATGTACTACTAGAATAGTGTAGAAAATGTATACCCTCTGGAAATAAAATGTCCAGGAATAAAAATAAACCATTATGAATAAATAAGACAGTACAAAGTTTAATAAGAGAAAAAACAAAGGGCATTCAAAATCTTAAAGGCCAAAAACACAGAAATAGTATTTCAGGAGAATAAAGATCTAAATAAGAAATGTAAAAATGAAATCAAGTTAGCAAAGTTGGCTACAGAGAAACAAATCACCAGTGACATTAAACTAAATCCCCAAAAAATGTATAAATACATTAATGCCAAAAGAAAAAAAACAGATGGTATTGGCCCCTTAAAAGATGATAATAACAAGATAATTATAGAGGACAAATAAAAGTCTGAGATATTAAACAGCCACTTTTCATCCATGTTCACAAATGAACCGTCTGTTCCAGGAATCTTTCAATAAGGCAAAAATCAAAGTTCACCACCTGATATAACTGGTGTAACACAAAGAGAAGTACACCTGCGTCTGAGCAAATTAAACATTGACAAATCCCCTGGCCTAGATGGCATTTATCCATGGATACTGAGGGAATTGAGCTCAGTAATTGACAGACAGCTGTACCTCATATTCTTAGACTCTCTTGTAACAGGGGTGGGACCACAGAATTGGAGGATGGCTGATGTGGTACTAATATTTAAGAAAGGTAAAAAGGTGGATCCAGGGAACTACCGTCCATTAAGTCTGACTTCGGTAGTGTGCAAAGCTTTTGAGTGCATCATAAGAGATTACCTGAGGAGTTATATCGCAAGAATAATATAATAAAAGATAACCAGCACATATTCATGAAACATAGATCATGTCTAACCAACATGTTGGGTTTCTATGAGGAGGTAGGTGCAAATCTGAATGTTGGTAAGGCGGCTGATGAGATTTAACTGGATTTTGCAAAGGCATTTGATACTGTACCAAATAACAGCCTTATACTGAAGCTACAGAAGCAAGGACTTGGGGGAACTATATGTAGTTGGGTAAGGAATTAGCTAAATGACAGGAAACAAAGAGTGGTCTTAAAGAGTATGTTCTATAAATTGAATATAGTCAGCAGTGGGGTACCGAAGGGATCTGTGCTAGGGACGATTCTTTTTAACCTCTTTATTAATGACATTGTGGGTGGGTGGGAGTGAGAGTAAAGTGTCAGGCTTTGCTGACGACACCAAACTATGTAGGATGTTAAAGTCTGATCTTGACATTACAATATTGGAAAACGATCTGGATAAGATATCTGAATGGGCATACACTTGGCTAATGAGGTTTAATGTAGAGTAATGCACCTAGGACAGAGTAATCCTATTGCTGCATATAAGTTTAATGGGAGTATACTCAGGACTCCAGAACAGGAGAAAGACTTGGGTATTCTGTTTACAAGTAAGCTGAGCAGCAGTACTCAATGTCAAGTAGCAGACGCAAAAGCAAACAAGATCTTAGGATATATAAAATGAGAAATAAAATCCCGTGATCCCAATGTATTGCTACCCCTCTATAAATCACTGGTGAGGCCACATCTGGGATATGAGATCCAGTTTTGGGCTCCACATTTTAAAAAGGATATTCAGAAGTTAGAGTCAGTTCAAAGGTGGGCATCTAGATTATTGCAAGGGATGGAAGGGCTTTCATATGATGAGAGTTTGAAAAAATTTGGGTTTTTCTAGTTTAGAAAAAAGACGTTTCAGAGGAGATCTCATTTACATGTACAAATGTATGTGGTATCAGCACTTGCACATGACTTATTCCTTCCAAAGACCATACTAAAGACCAGGGGGCACTCATTACCGGTGGAATAAAGGCGATTCCAGCAGCTTAATAGGAAGGTTTTTTTACAGTTAGAGTAGTCCAACTGTGGAATGCCCTACCATAAGAGGTAGTAATGGCTGACACTATAACAGGTTTTAACAAAGGGCTGGATCATTTCCTCGATACACGCTGTAATGCACACGCCCGGGCTGAGCGGCGTGTGTGTGTATATGTAGTTATTCCACTGGACCATGCCGGAGAGTGAATTCCTGGAGGGGCATAACTAAGTATTCACCCGATCCGACCAGGGTCGCACGACAGCATACGACGCGAGTGCACCAAGGAGGAACCGAGCAGAGGGACCAGGTGCTACTCCAGGACAGACCCCAGACACGGCTGTTGACCCACACCGGGGAACATAGGAACAGACAGGCTAGGCTGGCACACAGACTGGTGGGTATAGGCAGGCACTACTGGTATGCAGGCAGGCGGGTATGCAGGCAGGGGGTTACAGGCAAGCACAGCTAGAGTGCAGACAGGGAGGCACCATCAGGTAGGAACACAGGTGGGATAGGACCCAGTATACACTGGGACTCAGGAACAGAACCACAGACGTGGCAGACAAACACAGCAGACTGAGGCCGCCCAGAGTGGTGAGAGCAGGGCAAGACGAGACCGCCTAGAGAGGTGAGCGAGAGAAGAGCAGGATGAGGCCGCCTGGAGCGGTGAGCAAGAGTAGAGCAGGACAAGACCGCCTGGAGCGGTGAGCAAGAGTAGAGCAGGACGAGACCGCCTGGAGCGGTGAGCAAGAGTAGAACAGGACGAGGCCGCCTGGAGCGGTGAGCAAGAGTAGAGCAGGACGAGGCCGCCTGGAGCAGTGAGCAAGAGTAGAGCAGGACGAGACCGCCTGGAGCGGTGAGCAAAGGGTCAGAGCAGAGCGAGACTGCCGGAGCAGCGAGCAAAGGGTCAGAGCAGAGCGAGACTGCCGGAGCAGCGAGCAAAGGGTCAGAGCAGAGCGAGACTGCCGGAGCAGCGAGCAAAGGGTCAGAGCAGAGCGAGACTGCCGGAGCAGCGAGCAAAGGGTCAGAGCAGAGCGTGACTGCCAGAGCAGCGAGCAAAGAGTCAGAGCAGAGCGAGACTGCCAGAGCAGCGAGCAAAGGGTCAGAGCGGGGAGAGAACCGCAGGAGCGGAGAGCGAGGCAGGGCAGAGGGGACAGGGCTCTGTTCACACGGAACAGACAGGAAGGGAAAGGCAGAACCAGATACCCACAGGGTACTTGCAGTGAAGTAGCGAGTGGACCACAAACTCACAAATGGGAGTACAGTGACAACGAACAGGAGTTAGGTACGAGTTCGGACTCTGCAGAAAATGGAAAGGTACGGACATAGAGAAAAACAGGAAACAGGCTAGAAGAGTATTCAGACAAGAACAGACACAGTAGCAAGATACAGGAGCGGGTCTAGGTATGCAGCCCCTAGAAGGCGGAAGGAACAGGCTAGGAGCGTGTTCAGACGAGATACAGGAGCAGGTCTAGGTATGCAGCCCCTACAAGGCGGAAGGAACAGGCTAGGAGCGTGTTCAGACAGGCCTGGAAATACAGCCTCTAGGAAAGGCAGGCAAGCTGGCACATTCAGAGTGCAAGAGCACACTGAATGAAACACAATGCTCAGGCAGGGTTTCCTGGGAGGAGCTGGGTTAAATACCAGGTGACAGACAGCAATAGGCTGAGGACGCACAAGGGGTGTGCCCGCAGAAGATACAAGAAACAGGAAGTGATCGGGCGCCGCCCTTAAGCAGCAGAAACAGAGGCAAGCAAACAGCATGGAGGGAAGCCAGGCTAGCAGACTGAACTGGAGATCAAGTGCGCGCTCTTGCACAGTGGGAGATGGACCACTATGCAAGGGCACCGCCAGGTATGTTACACACATAACATTGTGGGTTATAGTTAAATTAGTGACAAAAAGTACAACTGGTGGAGGAAAGTTGAACTTGATGGACCTAGGTCTTTATTCAACCTATGTAACTATGTAATGTGGATCTGCTAGCAGAAGCATCTTCATCACAATTGGCCACAGCCATACTTGTAGCAAGATTACCATAACACTTAGTTACAATTGGCCTTCTTTGGTCGCAGCATTAGCATGTGAGTTAGTTGGTACCAAGCAAAGAGAGCTATGGAAAATATGGCAGATCACTTGTTTCAGTCACAGCAGGATAATGTTACCTCTGACATCGACACATTCAGTTTGAGTCAGTGTTATGCAGAGAACAGTCTGCCTGATCATAAATTACTCATAAGGACAACTTTGTGATTTTTTTTTTATTTAAAAAAAAAAGAAAAGTCAAAATGTGATATGTTATAAAGTTAATTTGCAATTCCTAGGGAAGTTTTTGTCTTGAAGAGCTTGATAGGGGTTGTATAAAGTTCAAGGATACCTCTGAGTGTTACACACACTTTTCAGGGCAAATGAAGATATTGCAATATTGCGATTCATGACAAATTTGGGGAAAAATTATGTGAACCTGGCAAATTTCTATGACAAAAGATTTGGTTACCTCTATTTGTTATGTTATACATATTTTTGTTTTAAGCTTATACTGTAAAAATTCTTGAAAGCCTCTACCAAAATAATTAGATTAATTTGGATAAAATGTTAAGTTTTAGACTTTTGTCAAACATTTGGTTAGATTGTAAAATTGGTAACAAGAATTGACAAAACTACTTAATTTTCATTAAAAACAGTAAATAAATAAGCATAAAAACAGAAATGCAAGTAAAAACTATATTCTTTTTGTTTCGTTTTCTTTAAAAAAAATCTCTTTAGAAGTGACTTAGAAAAAGAGTTCACTGGGAATATTGTTATATCCGTGTTGAAAAGTCTACGTTACCATATGGCATCAGAACAGCTATAGCTTACCTGTCCATGCAGCAAAACATTATGTTTTACGTTAAGTGAATCCAATAATTCATGAAGATTTTGCAATTCTTATCATGTCTGCTGATTTTCTTTCAACTGGAAGACTTGCTCAGTGGCATCAGTTTGTTAACACTGTCTGCTGAACACTGATGACTCCTAGTAACGAAAATGTATTGTTAAGTGAACTGTGGGGATGGTAGTTGAGCTTGCAGCTAATGCATTCTCCAAGCTCTTCTGAATGAAGAAAGCAGGTGAAAAGTAAAAGCAATAATAAAAAATTGAAAAGGCTTTAAGCGCTATTATTATTACTGCAGAGCAAGAAAAAGTATTTTCTTTAACCACTGCCTTGAATTTTGTAAAACACAAGGACTTAATAAGTAAGTAAAGAAAATGTTGAGTACTATACTGTTATTTAGTTTTTTAAGCAGTTTTTGTTCTCAAAGTAGCAATATGTCATATACAGGTATAGCTGGTAGAAATGATCAAATTGATTAGCTGTAAATCGATTTAAATTTAATAAAATTTGCAAGTCCTAGTGATTTTGAACAATTTGTAACTCGATTCTCACAAATCATTAAAAAAATATCATACAACATTTCACACATTACTGAAGACTGCATATGACATGTGATATAAGGCACGTGCCACACAGGCTTCCCCATAATGGCTTGCAGCTATTTCAACACATTGTCTAGTGCAGCCTATACTGGGTGACAATCACATCCACTTTAAAAGATGAAGCAGTTAAAACAGTGGCCATTTTAGGGTTTACATGATATGGCTAGGATTTGCTCAGCTCATCATTGGAGGTAGGAATAGGAAGGCAAAAATTGAATTTTGCTTTCTACTACAGTGCTGAAGAGCACAGTGAATGGGAGTGATAGTCTCCGTCTGTGAATAATAATTCTTAAAATCAAGTGATGGGAAGAAATAGAGATAAAAGATGAAAGATCTACACAGTCTGTGTGACTGTGAATTGATCACACACTGCAGTATAGCACCATAATTAATCTAATTTTATTAATTTTTAACACACTAAACAAGAAGGGTAGTTTAAAGAGGACCAGATACCAGGTTAATAGTGGTCAGTGTTTACTTAATTAATTAGTGCAAATTGTTATGCCATTTATCAGGGTAATAATGCTGAGCAGCCTAAATAAACACTCCCAGAGAACCCTTTACCTTTCTAATTTATGTTTTATTATAAGAGAGACATAATGCAGTATGGAAAAAAAAACAAAAACAAAAACAGTAGGAGCGCCAATGGTGAAGAGCCTGAGGTTGGGGGGGGGGGGGAATGAAGGGGGAGATGTTGTGACCACTCACCTGGTCCTGTTGTGCAAAGGAGCCCCGCACAACAAGGGAAAACGCTTCAAGGTGGGAGTCTGTAAGATGATCACAACTTAGCAGGAACTGTTGTAGGGAGCTTCTGTCTGCTTCAGCGGTCACATGACCAGGACCGTGTGACCGAAGTGGGCATTCCACAATGACATCATGGCAGGTCCTGTAGTAAGCTAGTTGCAAACAGAGCAGCTTCCACCGCTCTCCACAAGGGAGATTAGCAATCAAGAAAGAAGGAATTCTGCGGTGTTAGTGAAGTGCTAGAACAACTAGACAGTGGATTAGGTTATAACACACAAACCTTTTATTGTTTAGTACGCTCTCTAACGCCACTTGGCGTTAGAGAGCGTACTAAACAATAAAAGGTTTGTGTGTTATAACCTAATCCACTGTCTAGTTGTTCTAGCGCTTCACTAACACCGCAGAATTCCTTCTTTCTTGATAATGCAGTATGGAGGCTGTGAGGGACATTATAATATTTTGGGAGCAGTAAGGGACAATACTGTTTAAACAGAGATGTGCAGCCATTATACTGTATAGGGAGATGTGAAGGGCATCATACTGTGTGAAGGATTGTGGAGGACAGCAATGTTTATAGAGTGCAGTGCAGCCATCATACTCTATGGGCGACTGTGGTGACCATACTGTTTGGGGGGCTGGAAAACCATCAAATTATGTGTGGCGTCTGTGGGGATATCATACTGTGTGAGAGGCAATGCTGACCATGATACTGTATAGGGGACTGTGGTGACCCTCATACTGTAATGGGGGTTGTGGTGAATTTATTCCAGCATGGGGGATTGTGGAAGCCATTATCCTTTGTGTGGAGCAGGTGGGGCCACCGGTGGGGGCTGTGGTAATCATCTTATTGTGTGGGGTGCTGTGATGTATCATACTTTTGTGTGGGTTTTGTGGGACTATCATACTGTGTTGGGTTGTTATGCTGTGTGTGGACTTTTTTTGGGGCAACATATGCTATTGGGACAAAAGGAAGGGGTATCATAGTGGGAGAGAACCCTAAGGGGCTTTTATAGGGGCAAAATAATCATGCAAGCGCTTCAATAAATATCCCTCTCTGTGTTTTTAAAAGTCGGGATCTACAGTATGTTATAACTGTGCCTATGTGACTACCCTCAGTGCCTCTTCATTGTAATAATACCACTGAGCAAGGGCATACATAGAAATCGAGGGGCCCATAGAAAATGTTGATGTCAGAGGCATTATTATTACAATACAGAGACACTGATATTCATTAATGTATTATAAGAAACCACAAGGGTTTATTTTCATTAGTACAAAGATGTACAGGGTCATTATTATTATAAGGGGTCAAGAAGGATTTTTATTCTAAGGATGCACATGGGAGATTATTATTATAAGGAGGCAGAGTGGGGCATTATTTCTATAAGGTGCTGTATATCGGTAAGAAGGCATGAGATGGATAATTGTAAGGAAACATATGGGACATTATTTACATAGTGTGTTGTGTAACTGTAAGAAGACACAAGAGAGCATTATCCCTATTAGGAATTACAGTGGGAACCTTTTTACTGTATAGGGGCACAGAATTGTAATGTTATTGTATGGTGCACAAAAGGAGGGTGCTTTTACTATACAGGGCACAGAAGGGGCATTATTACTGTCTAGATCACTTTATTTAGGATGGTTTTAATATAAGTGGAGGAATTTGAAGATGCTTCTGGAAAAGCAGTAAGCCAAAGTTGTGTGTTACATATTGCCGGGTCAAGTTATGGTTGGAAAAGGTCATCATGGTGGTCTGGGAAGAATGGAAGAGAAAAGGGAAAATTAATGATTATAATTGGTTAGAATGTCACTGGTGAGATTCTGTACAATATACAAATAGATGCTATGCAAAGAACTGTAGTAAAAATTATATTACCATTATATGGTTGCTGTATGGTGGTAATATTAGTCCCAATGCAAATTTGGTTAGCGAAAATGGCGGTATAATCACTACTAAATATTCTGGTAATATGAGTGTCTGAGCAAAGGGTCTGAATACTTATTACCAAGTGATATTTCAGTTTTTCTTTTTTAAGAAATTTGCAAAAATGTTTACATTTCTGTTTTTTTTTCAGTCAAGATGTGGTGCAGAGTGTACTTTAATGAGAAAAAAATGGCTGCAATGAAACAAAGAGTGAAAAATTTAAAGGGGTCTGAATACTTTCCGTATGTAGCAGAATCCCTTTCACAGCTATCAGATTCCTCGACATCTTTCTTGTTACCATGTGATCCCACCTTTAAAGATAAAAAATTTATTGAGATCTTTATTGCGAAAATATGTTGAAAAGGGTATTTTATCCCAAAAATGTGCTGAAAAACCTTTTCCTAAGTACCCAGTAAGACCTTATTGGTACACGATACCCAAAATACACAAATCTATTAAAAATCCTCCCGGCCATCCTATTGTCTCGGGAGTGGGCTCCCTGCTGGAGCCCCTCTCGAGATATTTGGATTGGATATGAAAACCTTTATTAAATAAAATTCCATCATTTATAAAGGACACAGTTGATTTCCTAGTAGCTTTAAAAGAGATTGAAAGGCAACCCTATTATTCTTTAGCCTCCATAGACGTTGTCAGTCTATATACCAGGATACCTCATTGTCTTGGACTAGAAGCTATAAAAAACGTGTTGTCAAATTCTGACAAAAGCGCTGATTTTTCGGCTTTTGTCATTGAGAGTTTAGAATTTGTTCTCTCCCACAGCAGCGTTCAATTCCTCGACAAGTGGTACAAACAATCTTGGGCACTGCGATGGGCACGCCGGTAGCTTGCGTTTACAAAAAACTTTTTCTGGCTGTTTTTGAAGCACAATACATTACTACTATCACAAACCCCTATATTAGGTATATTAACCCCTTACTGGCCTGGGGCGTTTTAGTACGCCCCAGGCCATCACCCCCAGTTCAGCACGGGTTTCGGCCCTGAGCCCACACTTAACCAGGCACATGTCAGCTGATTCTTTAACTGGTTAACACCCGTGGCTGTTAACCAGTTAAATGCCTCTGTCAATCTCTGACAGCGGCATTTAACAGTCCTGCGCCGGAAGTGCGTCACTTACCCCACCCTTCGGTGACCCCATCAAGTGATCGTGGGTCACTGATGGGTGGGCATGACAACCCGGGGTCTGCAGCAGACCCCAGTGGTTGTCATGTAAAGATCGCTATGAGCGCCACTCAGTGGTCGGCGCTCATAGTACAGGAGCATTTCTGCTACATAGAGGTGATCTGCTCATCACCTCTATGTAGCAGAGGCGATCAGACAGTTGCTGCTTCAAGTCTCCTATGGAGACTATTGAAGCAAGCAAAAAGTGTAAAAAAATGAAAAAAATAAAAAAAATATAAAAGTTTAAATCACCCCCGTTTTGCCCCATTCAAAATAAAATAATAAAAAATAAACCCCACATACACATATTTGGTATTGCCGAGTTCAGAATCACCCAATCTATCAATATAAAAAAGAAATAATCCGATCGGTAAACGGTGTAATGAGAAAAAAATTCCAAACGCCAGAATTACGTTTTTTTGGTCGCCACAACATTGCAATAACATGCAATGACGGGCGATCAAAACATTGTATCTACCCCAAAATGGTATCAATAAAAACGTCAGCCCGGCACGCGAAAAATAAGCCCACACCCGGCCCCAGATTCCAAAAAATGGAGACACTACAGGTCTTGGAAAATGGCACCATTTTATTTTTTTTTTGGCAAACTTTGTTTTTTGTTTTCACCACTTAAATAAAAAAGAACCTATACATGTTTGGTGTCTACAAACTCATAGTGGCTCTGGGAACAAGGGGAGCAAAAAACGAAAATGCAAAAATGGAAAATCACAAGGTCGTAAAGGGGTTAAGTCGTATTTTCGTTATATCGACAATATATTTATAGCATGGGCAGTGTCGGTTACACAATTTTCCGAGTTTGTGACATATCTGAATAAAGTCAACACAGCCAATATGAAATTTACCTCGTCATTTGGTGGATCTGTCCTTAATTTACTGGATGTAGAGATTTCCATCATAAATAGTAATATTCATACCAAAGTTTTTAAAAAACCTACTGCCAGTAATTTTTTGTTGTATTATCAGAGTGCACATCCACCGCATAAGAAAGCAGGGCTTCCATATAGCCAGTTCTTGCGTCTTAGGAAATTAAATAATTCTGACCAAATGTTCTTAGAACAAGCGAATGAACTTAAAAATAGCTTTTTGGCAAGGGGTTACCCAGGTCGGGAATTGTATGCTACTTTGGAGAGAGCGAAAAAATTCTCTCAACATGACTTGCTCTATAAGAAAAAAACTAAGACTAATGATATGAATAGATTCATTTTTCATTATGCAGTCCTCTTAATAATACGATCCGCGAAGCCATATATAACAACTGGCACATATTGGAGACAGGTAAAGGTTTAGCAGAAACCGCTATGACTAAACCACTTATTTCATGTAAAAGATGCCACAATTTAGGTGACATAGTTAGTACACATAGACTAACAAAAAAATCTAAAAATTGGTTACAAGATTTCAGACCGAAAGGCAACTTTAAATGTGGATCGTGCTCTTTTTGCGACATCCATTTGACTACTAATTAGTTACACATTGGACCTATTAACCATTTTGTTAAAGATTTTATTTCCTGTAGATCTAGATTTATTTTGTGTGTGATGTTTTGTCCCTGTGGTTTATTTTATATTGGAAAGACAATTCGCCCACTATTTGTCCATATAAGGGAACATTTGCCTTCAATGGAGACACAAAAAGGTTCTTAAAGATTAATATCACATATGATTAATCATCACGGTGCAAATCCTAAACTTCTAAAATTTGCTGGGATTGAACAAGTAAATTTTCCTTCAAAAGGTGGTAACCATAATAAATTGCTCCTGCAAAAGGAAGCTAAATGGATTGCCCGAGTGAATGCTAATGGTCCTTTGGGATTAATTGACAGTTCAGATTTCTCCATGTTTTTATGAATATGGAAATTTTGTTTTTAACATATGACCTATTTAAGGAAGTGATGTAGTGTCACTAATTACCTGGACCTGTGGAAGCGCTTGATTCAGCGCCAAACAGCTGTCGTCCGTCCTCTTCCTCCCCGCACTCCCTGCACATCATTATTTTTATATGGATATGAAATAAAGGATTATTTCATTTAATGGTACGGTGAGTGCAGCTTTTCTTTTTTCTCCATTATGATGAAGTAACTGACCCAACCTGGGAAGGTGACATGCATAGTGAGGACAGCAGTGCAGAGGGGGAGGGAGCTGTAGCACCACAACAGACCGGAACAAGCAGTGGGGTGGCCACGGACACAAGGTGGGCAACTGTTCCCCAGAACACCAACACAAGGAAAGTTGCCAATCCAACTATTAGGTCTTTCACAGTCTGGCTCTTTTTTTATAAACTGTACAGTTAATCCCAAAAAGGCCATTTGCAACATCTGCCATGCCAGCATCAGCAGGGGTTGCAAACCTACCAGCCTGACCACCACCAGCTTCCTCAGGCACGACAGCAAAGCACCTGACTAGTTGGGCCGAACCCCAGTGTCCAGATACAGTGTCTGCGGGTGACACCACTGCCTGTTCCACTGTTTTGAGTGCACGCCAATACCCTATCCATGGCACAGGCAAAGATGGCTCCCACCCTGCACCTGTTGTTGAACACTTACAACCACCACCACCATCAACCACATCCATGTCCTTGTCCCAGAGCAGCGTTCAGTTGCCCCTACCCAGTCCTTTGAACACAAGCAAAAATACGCAGCCAACCACTCACAGTCCACAGCACTAAACTGCTGTTTCATGACTGCTTGCACTGGAAATATTGCCTTTTAGGCTCGTGGAGTTGGAAGCTTTCTGCAAACTCATGGTGGTGGCTGTCCCTTGGTACTCGATCCCCAGCCACACTATTTCTCCTGGTGTGCCATCCCTGCCTTACACAAGCACGTGTCCCAGAACATTACCAGTGCCCTCACCAATGCAGTTACTGGGAAGGTCTACCTAACTACAGAATCATGGAAAAATGCTTGTGGCCAGGGACGGTATATCTCACTGACGGCACACTGGGTTAATATTGTGGAAGCCGGGACCCAGTCAGACCATGGGACGGAACACGTCTTCCCGACATTAAGGATGGTGGGCCCTGGGTCAATCAGGGTTACCCCCACATTCTACAGCTCCTGAACTTCCTCCTCCTCTTCAGCCTCCATCTTTGAAATGACCACATCAGTCGAAAGCTGGAAGCACTGCAGCACTGCCTTGGCCAAGAGGTAACAGGCTGTGGTGAAGCTAATATGCTTAGGTGACAAACCGCACACCGCTGCAGAGTTGTTGAAAGCTGAAACAGAGCAGGCAGATCTGTGGCTCTCACCGCTGAACCTACAGTCCGGCATGGTCATGTGTGACAATGGCCGGAACCTGGTGGCAACCTCGCATACGTACCATGCCTGGCCCATGTGATTAACCTAGTGGTTCAGCGGTTTCTCAAAACCTACTCAGATCTGCCTCAGCTGCTTATGAAAGAATGCCGCGTGTGTGCCCATTTCAGAAAGCCCTTTACAGCTTCCACCGCCTTCACCATGCTTCAGCAGTGTTTGCAGCTTCCAGCTCACTGAATGGTGTGCGAGGTCACTACACATTGTAACTCAATGTTGCATATGTTGGGAAGGATTTGAGATCAGCAAAGGGCAGTTGTTGAGTACCAGCTTCAACACACCCATTGGTATTCAGGTCAGCCTTTGCACATAAGAGCTGATGAGTGGGCATGGATGTCTGACATCTGTAACATCCTCCAAATCTTTGAGGACTCCACCAAAATAGTGAGCGGCAATGAAGAAATAATTATCGTCACCATTCCGCTTCTCTATCTACTGAAATGCTCACTGCTCACAATTAAAGATGCATTGCAGGCAGAGCACAATGAGATGGAGCAAGGAACTATATAGGGTGATGCTACATAGCCTAACTCATCTCATCTCAACGAGGTTTGGGTGATAATGAGGAGTAGGAGGAACGGGAGTGGGTTTATACGTACTCCCATGACAGCACCGTGAGAGAGAGAGGATCCGCCCATCATGGACAGGAAACCTACAGGTTAAAAAGGGCGGCACCTCTCTCCCGCCTCAGTTTAGGTTTCCTGTCCAAGATGGGAGACCTATCAGGTTCCTGCAGGATGAAGCATGGAACGGTCTCTTGCCCAGAGGGATAGACAGGGTACCTAGAGTGGTGAAGTTCCTGCCCTGGTCGGTCCTCTTCTTCCTGGAGACGCCACGGCAGGGCTCATTGGGGCACCTCCGTGTGCGTTGCGATCAGCGTGACATCCCCTCGATGGAGCCGGATGGTCCGCTGTGTGTGTGGAACAGCATGCTGGTAAACCTTCCCCCCCGCTTCACTACAAGAGATCGGGGAACTTGCAGGCGCAGCCCTGTGACGGGGGCCTATGACATATTTCCGGTGCGCCGGCCTCCCCCGGAAGTGGGCGCATTTTCTCGCGCGGCCAGTAAGTAGGGCCGCATGCGAGCAGTGGGGACGCCGGAGCCCGGAACAGTATGGGCATCCCGCAAGTACTTCTACGTGGAGTGTTCTGCCCACCCCGGGGAGGAGGGAGGGGGAAAGGGAGGCCCCCCCTATTCCACACAGGTACCTGCGTGGCCAGTATTAAATAGGCCTGGTTACATGCAGAGGTGCTTCCCAGCCCTTTGTTTTTTTCATGACAATGGGAGATACACAGGAGCTTTCACCTCAGCAAGAACAACTGCTGCAGGAGCAGCCCTCTGGGGAGCCCTCACTACAGGCGGTGCAACGTCGTTCCTGGACCGGGTCCAGTCATTCAACTAAGAAGTTCACCGCTAAGAGCAGGAAGGAAGGTCCTGTCGTTCGGCGTGATCCTCTGCCGGTTAAGAAGGATTCCTCGGCTTATACGGTACCGCATATGCCAGGGAGTAAGTGGAATCTTCGTGAAAGTTCTACTAATTGCTTCCCTTTTTTCTTCTCTGTCTATGAAATCCTTTCAGAGCAAGAAATGTTCGTTTAAATCAAAGCATAAAGAATGTGCCCTATGCAGCAGCCCACTCCCTGATGCATATATTAAAAAGTTGTGCCAGCCTTGTATTGACAAGGTGATTATGGAAGAAACCCCAGGGTTTTCTTTGGGTCTAAAAATTCTAATTAAAGAAGAAGTAGGCAAGGCTTTGCGAGGGAATTGTGAGGTCAGGCATTCTCCTCAGGACCCTCGACCAGGCTCAAATTCCGACATCTCAGACATTTCTTCTTCTTCCCTATCCTCCTCTGATAGCGAATCTGAGAGACAATGTTTTCCTTTAAATGAGGTGGATGCCTTGGTGAAAGCTGTCCGTTCTACTATGGGCATTGTGGACACTAGACCAGAGCAGTCTCTGGAGGATGTTATGTTTGGAGGATTAGGTCAAAAAAAGAAAAGATCCATCCCCATGAATACAAAGATTAAGGATCTCATTGAAAAAGAGTGGCAAAAGCCAGACAGAAAGGGCAGCATCCCTCCCTCTTTCAAAAGGAGGTATCCATTTGAGGATACCGCATGCTCATCCTGGTCAAAGGCACCAAGGCTTGATGTGGCCATTGCTAAAGCATGAAAGAAGGCTTCCCTCCCCTTCGACGACATGGGAGCTTTAAGACACCCCCTGGACAGACGAGCAGATATTTTTTTAAAAAGTACTTGGGAGACCACTACAGAAGCCCTGAAACCAGCAGTGGCTGCCATCTGCACATCCAGAGCCCTGATGTTCTGGCTGCAACAGCTAGACAACCAATTGAAAGAGGGTGTCTCCAGGAAGGAGATTATTTCTTCTCTCCCCCTAGTCCAGGGTGCAGCGGCCTTTCTTGCTGACGCATCTGCAGACTCAGTTAGACTAGCAGCGAAATCGTCAGCTCTTTCAAATGCTGCTCGGCGAGCCTTTTGGCTAAAATGCTTGCCTGGAGATGTACAAACAAAATCTAGACTCTGTACAATTCTTTGTGGGGGTGAATATCGTTTCGGCCAGACCATGGATGATCTGTTGGAAAAAGCAGGAGATCCTAAGAGGGGCTTTCCGTCTGTACCTCTACCCTCTTTTAAAAAAATCCTTTCGGAAAAAGAAGTTTGTTCAAAGACGATTCTTTAGAGAACAGGAGAAATTCGAGGAAAGAGGTCGCAAAGGTAGAGACCTACTCTTTGGTTCTTCTTCCAGAGATGAGCAGAAGCCAGGGGAATCACAATCCACCCAGGTGGGAGGGAGATTGTCGTTGTTTTTTCCGGTTTGGGAAAGTATTTCACATAGCAGTTGGATTTTAGGCCTGATTAGTTTTGGTCTTAAATTTCAATTTCAAGCCCTTCCTTACAGGAGATTCGTAATTATTCCCTCTAGTTCCTCCCCAGAGCGGCAGACTGCCCTCATATCGGAAATACAAGACCTAACAAAGAAAAACGTCTTGATTGAGGTTTCGAAAACAGAAGAGGGAGACGGATACTACTCCACGCTCTTCTTGGTTCCCTAGCCGGATGGGTGTTTCAGGACTAGCATAAATTTAAAATCCTTAAATAGGTTTCTTAAAACAGACACCTTCAAAATGGAATCATTAAAAACAATAATAAAATTGCTTTTTCCCCACTGTTATATGGTAGTCCTGGATCTTAAAGACCCCTATTATCATGTTCCCATTCATAGGGATTATCAAAAGTATTTAAGATTAGCCATCGAAATTAAAAGGGTGGTAAAACACTACCAGTATTCCCTTTGGGTTGGCTATAGCCCCGAGAGTTTTTACTAAACTGGTGTCAGAAGTTATGGCCCACATAAGAGAAAAAGATATTTTAATAATCCCTTACCTCGATGATTTCCTGATAGTGGGGATTTCCTTTGCACAATGCGAGGCCCATCTTCAGGTAACAATTTCTGTCCTACAAGACCTAGGTTGGTTTCTAAATCTGGAAAAATCTAGGTTGACTCCACAAAAAGCCCAACAGTTCCTGGGGGTCATTTTAGATTCAGATAGACAGTTATGTCATTTATCAGATGAAAAAATTGCAAAAATCCAAGGACTTGTGAAACATTGTATGGATAGACCCTCTATGACACTGCACAAAGCCATGTCATTATTAGGGACCCTGACCTCAAGTTTTTCTGCAGTGCGCTGGTCCCAATTTCACTCAAGGGCTCTTCAATGGGATGTGTTATATAATGACTCAATCCTAGATGGACATCTAGACCGGGAGTTTACCTTGGCCGCTCGCTCCATACAATCCCTTTGCTGGTGGTTACTATACACTAATCTTTCTAGGGGAGTCCCTTTGGAAAGTAAACCTACGGCAGTCTTAACTACAGATGTAAGTGCTACAGGTTGGGGAGCTCATTTTGAAAACAGCTTAATTTAGGGAACCTGGTCAGAAAATGAGGTACAGTTTTCCTTGAATGTTAAGGAGCTTTTGGCGGTTGATTATGCGCTCAATGGGTTCCTTGTATATTTACAGGGCCAGGATGTCTGCATAATTTCGGACAATCAAGTCTCAGTAGCGTATATAAATTATCAAGGGGGGACCCGTTCAAGAGACTTAATGAGAGTAGCAGACAGACTACTCAGAAAGCAGAAGATCATTTTCTCTCCCTTTCCGCAGTTCATCTAAGAGGAAAAGAAAACATCACGGCAGATTTTCTCAGCCGCAAATCCCTAAAAGAAGGAGAATGGTCCTTGAACCCTCGAATATTCCCCAAGATTGCGGCAATGTGGGATCTTCCAGCAGTGGACTTGTTCGTGACAAAGTCAAATCGGAAGGTGACAACATTTTGTTCTCTAAACCCCAGAGAAAAGCCCCTGGCGGTGGACGCCTTCATGATTCCCTGGGAGTTTCCTTTGGCGTACGCTATCCCTCCTATGGTCCTGCTTCCGTCAGTCCTAAGAAAGATCAGGACAGACGAAGGCAGAATGATCCTCATATGCCCCTTTTGGCCCAAGAGGCCATGGTTCTCTTGTCTCCGCAGGATGTCAATATCAGACCCCTGGATCTTTCCGGAAATCCCGGACCTTCTTACTCAGGGTCCGGTTTCCCATCCTCCAGCCCCAAATCTCCATTTAACGGCATGGAATTTGAAAGGGCACTGTTAACCAGCAAAGGGTTTTCCTCAAATTTAGTAAACACTCTACTATGTAGCAGAAAGCCCGTTACCACCCGCATCTATGCTAGAACTTGGAGAAAGTTCCTGTCCTTTGCAGAATTCAAACTAGAGGATGGGATCCCTATTGGGAAGATACTATAGTTTCTACAGCGGGGTTTAGAACGGGGCCTAACCACTAGTACTTTGAAGGTACAAGTTTCGGCTTTAGGAGCTTTATTTGCGTTTGATATAGCAGCTAATTATTGGGTAGCACGGTTTATAAAGGCCTCTTTCAGATGTAGACCTATCATTAAATCCAAACCCTCTCCCTGGGATTTAAACCTGGTCTTAAATGCCTTGACTACCCCCCCCCTTTCGAACCTCTAGATTCAGCCACCCATAAAATTATTCTTCTTAAAACAGCCCTGTTAGTGGCCCTAACTTCGGCCAGAAGAGCAAGTGACAAACAGGCCTTTTCTATATCCCCACCATTTACCCAAATTATGGATGATAGAATTGTGTTAAAGCCTGATCCAGCTTTTCTTCCAAAAGTAGTCTCACGGTTTCATAGAACTCAAGAGGTAAATCTTCCAACCTTTTGCTTCCCCCCTAAAAATCAGAAAGAGGAGAAACTATATACATTAGATGTTAGAAGGTGCGTGCTTAAATATCTGGAGGTTTCACACAGTGTTATGAAAGAGAGTTCCCTATTTATATGCCATCAGGGGGCTAGAAGGGGTTGTAAAGCTTCAAAATCTACAATTGCGAGGTGGATTAGAGAGGCCATCTCCCTCGCCTACTACTAGGGGGATAGGGAAGTACCAAAATGGTTAAAATCACACTCCACCAGAGCAGTAGCAACTTCCTGGGCCGAGAAGACCGGGGTTTCCATCGAAGACATATTTAAGGCTGCCACCTGGTCTTCTCCCTCCACTTTCTATAGGCATTATAGATTGGATTTGGGTGACTCTTCTGATCTCACCTTTAGGAGAAGGTTGCTCCAAGCTGTGTTCCCTTCCTAATCTCCTTCATCTCTGTAATTCTCTTGTGGTGCTGTCATGGGAGTACGAATAAAGCCTTAGTTACTTACCGGTAATGGGATTTTTCGGAGCTCATGACAGCACCCATTATTCCCTCCCTACACTGGTGTTTTTTCTTTTTTTTTGCACTCCCGTAGAGTTATTTTTATTTTTGCACCTTCGGGGGAAGTTACTTAGAGTAATTGGCTTAAAATGAATTTGTTTTGTTGTTCTTAACCTTGGCGGTCCTCTCATGCTCTGTTAACTAAACTGAGGCGGGAGAGAGGTGCCGCCCTATTTAACCTGTAGGTTTCCTGTCCATGGTGGGCGGATCCTTTCTCTCTCGTGGTGGCTCCGAAATATCCCGTTACCGGTAAGTAACTAAGGCTTTCCTGCAGACGGTACTACCCACACAACATTCATACCATCTTTTCAGCATGGATGGCCTGAGGAGAGCGAGGACAATGAGGAGGACCAGAAGGAAGATGAGGAGGAGGAGGAGAGTATGGACAGTCGTCCTCTTGGTCAGGAAAGGGAAATCTTGGCTGTTGGCAGTCTGGCAAACACGGCTGAGTTTATGTTCCGCTGCCTTTCCCGTGACCCTCGCATTGTATACATTTTGGCCAACACTAATTACTGATTGGTCACACTTCTAGACAAACACTACAAGGAGAACTTTCTATCTCTCCTTCCCATGGTGGAGAAGTCTAATAAAACGTAGCAGTTCCAGAAAGCCCTTGTTGAAGAATTATTTAAAAAATTCCCATCTGAAAATGCTGGCAGCAGAGGTCACAGTTTGTTGGACAACCAAGGAGTACAGGCGAGGGAGACACTAATACGATGCAGCAGAGGCAGAGGAACACTGTCAAAGGTCTAGGACAGTTTTCTCAGACCCTCCAGTGCCCAGGCTCTAATGCGTGAGGTACTCTGACAAGGAGGGAAAAGTTTTGGAAGATGCTTAAGCAGTACCTTGCTGACCGTACCAGCGTCCTCCGTGATTCCTCTGTGCCTTATAACTATTGGGTATCCAAGCTAGACATGTGGCATGAACTTTCTCTCTACACCTTGGAGGTCCTGGCCTGCCCTGCCACTAGCATTTTGTCAGAGCGAGTTTTTAGTGCCACTGGGAGTAATATAACTGATAAGCCCATCCTCCTGTCAACTCAATATGCTGTCAGGCTGACTCTTATAAAAATGAACAAGGGCTGGATTGGGCCAGACTTCTGAACACCACCAGATGATAGCAGTGGAACATAAAGTCAAATCCAGTGTTTTTTTTGGAGTGGTCTATTCCCATGCATCTCTTCACACTAAGACATGGGTGTACGCTTCATGATTTTATCTATTTTATGTCACTTCTCCTCATTCTCCACAGCAATATCAACAGGGTGACCATCATGCAACACCCACATAATTTTTTTTATGGGTGTTTATGATGCCCGTAGGAAATATTTTTAGAGGCATACCTCTAACATTCTGTATGTTATACAGTATGTTGATGTATACAGTATGTTCATGTATACCCCCAGGGGTAAATGTTTTTCAGTCCATGCACTTAGAGCATGGCCATTACCAGTATAGGAGACCCACTACTTAATAATGGGGAATTTTTTTTTAATTAGGCCCTCCTCTACGTCTCTTCAAAGGGGTATTGGAGTGCTTCCTGATTTTTGGCAGCCCTTGCAGTCACTGTATATGCAATAACAGTATAGGAGACCCACTCCTTTATAATGGGAACTTTTTTTAATGAGGCCCCCCTCTACATCTCTTCAAATGGGTATTGGAGTGCTTCCTAATTTTTGGCTGCCCTTGCAGTCACTGCGTATGCAATAACAGTATAAGAGACACACTCCTTTATAATGGGAACATATTTTTTAATGAGGTCCTCCTCTACGTCTCTTCAAAGGGATACTGGAGTGCGTCCTAAATTTTGGCAGCCCTTGCAGACACTGCATATGCAATAACAGTACAGGAGACTCACTCCTTTATAATGTGAACATTTTTTTTATGAGGCCCCCCTCTACGTCTCTTCAAAGGGATATTGGAGTGCGACATACTTTTTGCAGCCCTTGAACTTGCTGCATACGCAATAATAGTATAGGAGACCCACTCCTTAATAATGGAAAATACATTTTTATCTGAGGCCCTCCAGTACATCTCTTCAAATTGGTATTGGAGTGCGTCCTAATTTTTAGCAGCCTTTGAACTTACTGCATATGCAATAACAGTAAAGGAGACCCACTCTTTAATAATGGAGAATGAATTTTTAACTGAGGTACTCCACTACGTCTCTTCAAATTGGTATTGGAGCGTGTCCTAATTTTTAGCAGCCCTTGAACTTGCTGCATATGCAACACCAGTAAAGGAGACCCACTCCTATGTTGTATGTTGCAGTACCAGATGGCCCTTGATTAAGGATTATTAAAAAAAATTCCATCTGACATCGCTGGCTGTAGAGGTAACAGTTTCTTGGACAACCAAGGAGTACAGGAGAGGAAGAAATAAAGCAGATGCAGTAGAGGCAGGGGAATGCTGTCAAAGGCCTGGGACAATTTTCTCAGAGTCTCCCAGCGCCCAGGTCCTGATGCGTGGGTTACTCTGACAAGGACAGAAAAGTATTGAAACATGCTTAAGGACTACCTTGGCGACTGTACCAGCGTCCTTCGTGATTCCTCAGTGCCTTACAACTGTTGGGTATCAAAGCTGGACATGTGACATGAACGGTTTCTTTACGCCTTGGAGGTCCTGGCCGCTAGCGTTTTGTCAGAGATGGGTTTTAGTGTCACCGGGGGTAATATAACAAAAACGCAATAAAGAATAGGAGATTATTATTATTATTATTTATTATTATAGCGCCATTAATTCCATGGTGCTTTACATGTGAAAAGGGGTATACATAGCAAAAACAATTACAGTAATCTTGAACACAATGTGACAGCGACTGGTACAGGAAGAGCGAGGACCCTGCCCATGAGGGCTCACAATCTATAAGGGATGGGTGAGGATACAGTAGGTGAGGGTAGAGCTGGTCATGCAGCGGTATGGTGGAGCGGTGGTTACTGCAGGTTGTAGGCTTGTCGGAAGAGGTGGGTCTTCACGCTCCTTTTGAAGGTTTCCACGGTCTACGAGAGTCTGATGTGTTGGGGTAGAGAGTTCCAGAGTAGGGGGGAAGCACGGGAGAAATCTTGTATGCGATTGTGGGAGGAGGAGATAAGAGGGGAGTAGAGAAGGAGATCTTGTGAGGATCGGAGGTTGCGTGCAGGTGTGTAATGGGAGACTAGGTCAGAGATATATGGAGGAGACAGGTTGCGGATGGCTTTGTATGCCATGGTTAGGGTTTTGAACTGGAGTATCTGAGCAATGGGGAGCCAGTGAAGAGATTGACAGAGAGGAGAGGCCGGGGAATAGCGGGGGGACAGGTGGATTAGTCGGGCAGCAGAGTTTAGGATAGATTGGAGGGGTGCGAGAGTGTTGGAAGGGAGGCAACAGAGCAGGAGGTTGCAGTAGTCAATGCGGGAGATGATGAGGGCGTGCACTAGTGTTTTTGCAGATTCATGGTTGAGGAATGTGCGGATCCGGGAGATATTTTTGAGTTGGAGTCGGCAGGAAGTGGAAAGGGCTTGGATATGTGGTTTGAAGGAGATCCACTCCTTAATAATGGGAAGGCCAATTCAAATTGATTCTATATTCTAAAATATTACCTCTCTTATCTGAAATTTGTTGACGGGTGAGCTAACTCAGTATACATAGCGTATTACACCAATCCAGCCAGGTATTATTGCCTTATACTGCGTACTGCTGCAAAAAATATTACAAATCTATTCTATTCCCTATTGATACCGCTGTTAGCTTTATTTACAACAGGGACAGGTGCAAGGTGTCATCAGCTGGAGATGAATGTTGTTCCTTGTCATCTAATACATCTCTTCCACAGTGCATTACTTGTTAGATTTTTTTCCATGCATTCGCTGACTGATTCATAATTTTTAGCGGTGATCTGTATTTAGAAATTCATGAAAGCAGACAGGGTTGCTTGCGTTTCTTCACAGTTTGGTGGTGCAACGTACCAAAAAAGACCTCTTCGAAGCCGGTTAAACTCTATTTTTAATTGTAATATATTACCTCTCCTATCTGAGATTCATACACGGGTGACCTATAGCAGTTGGGATAGCGTCTTACAGGCATGTAGTCAGGGATTATTGTATTATACTCCGTGCTGAGAAAAAAAATTTCTATTCCCTATTGAGAACGCTATTAGATGCTTTTAAAATAGGGACAGGTGCTAGATGGTATCATCAGCTGGAAATGACTATTCATTCTGGATGTGTTTGATCATGTCTCACACACAACATGGCCAGGTAAGGTAGTAAATAGTGATGAGCGAGCACTAAAATGCTCAGGTACACGTTGCTCGGGTCGAGCAAATTGGAATACTCAGGTTCGACCCAAGCAACGAACGCAATGTTAGTCTATGGGAAACTCGAGCATTTTTCAGGAGGCTCCACCTGGCGGTCTGCAGAGGGCCTAAAAATTGCCCAAATCAATGGGAACAGTGTTCAAATGACATGGGAATAGCATGGGGAAGACCCCTGGAAGAATTTCTGACTCCCAGGTCACTGCTGTCAATAACGTTGTCAGAGGTATTGCGCCACTTTTACGGACTCACAATAAAACATACAAAAACTAATCCAAAATGGATTTTCCTGGGAAATATGTTAAGGAACATCCTTTCCAGGGTAATGACTAGTATGTAAGGCAAAATAAATAACCAAAACCAAAAATACTCCACCACACCTTGGGCTTTGTTCACACGTAGCGTTTTTGATGCATTTTTGCACTTTTGCATTGCTTTCAACCAAGACAAACGCATTCACTGGCAAATGTCATTTTAACATTTTACAACCTTATCTGGCCATGTGGTGTGTGACACATCATCAGACACATGCAAACAGTGCTGAAAAGACATGGGAACAGCATGGGGAAGACCCCTGGAAGCATCTCTGACTCCCATGTCACTGCCTTAAAGTGTGCCCATCAGAAGTAATCCTTGGCGAATGCGAAGATGCCTCCCGCCATGCACCTGTCATTGCAGACTTGCAACAATCACTGTCCACGTCCTTGTCCCAGTGCAGCATTCAGTTGTCCCTACCCCATTCCTTGGAATGCAAGCGTAAGTATGCAGCCAACCACCCACCCACCCACAGGCTGCAATACTATACTGCCAAATTTTTGACAGCTGTTGCACTTGAAATGTAGCCTTTTAGGCTCATGGAGGCGGAAGCTGTCCACAATCTTATGGTGGCGGAGACAGGGTATCCATACTCAGTCTCCAGCCGCCACTATTTGTCCCGGTGTCGTCTCCACCTTCCACAAGAACTGGTCCCACAACATTACCCATGCCCTCCCCAATGCACTTACTGGGAAGGACCGCCTAACCACAAACAGGTGGACAGGTGAATGTGGCCAGGGACGGTACAGAGCCAGGCCACAGCTTTTTTTTGCTGAGAGTTGTATTTCACCACAGCCATATTCTTTAGGTCGGTGAAAGGACTGGCATAGAGGGAAACTGTATCTACTCTGGGTGTCATTTCTCCCAGGAAGTCCTCTAATGCAGCTTGTTGCAGAAGAAATGGCAGCCCGTCTAACATCAGTTCGCACTTGTTGATGGTGGTTTGACACACAAACATCTTTCTTTGCGCATTTAATTTCATGACTAAAGATGGCTTGATCTGCAATGCGGTTTGAGAAATAACATGCATAAGCACGTCCAATCCATATGAAAAAAGGAGCCATAGAGTGTCCGGGAACCTTCCCCTACACTTTTTTAGCCAGGGCTGCTTCTCGGCAGGGTTGGACGGGCCCACCAGAGAACCGGAGACTCCTCCGGTGGGCCCTGGCTTCTCCTTCAGGGGAGTTCATAGTTCCAAGGTGAGGCCATGATGATGATAGAGGCCACCATCTGCTTAGTTTTCTATTAGTTGGAATGCAAGCACAAGTATGCAGACAGCCACCCACCCACCCACAGGCCACAATACTAAGCTGCCAGATTTCTGGGCAGCTGCTTGCACTTGAAATGTGGCCTTTTAGGCTCGTGGAGGCGGAAGCTTTTCACAACCTCATGCCGACGGCGGCCGGGTGTCCATACTCGGTCCCCAGCTGCCATTATTTTTCCCAGTGTCGTCTCCGCCTTCCACAAGCATGGGTCACACAACATTACCCGTGCCCTCCCCGGTGAACTTACTGGAAAGGACCGCCTACCCACAAACACGTGGTAAAGTGAATGTGGCCAGAGACGGTACGGAGCCAGTCCACAGCTTTTTTTGCTGAGAGTTGTATTTCACCACAGCCATATTCTTTAGCTTGATGAAAGAACTTGGGAAACCATAACTACTCCAGCCGTCATTTCTCCCAAGAAGTCCTCTAAAGTGGCATTCACTTGAAATAAGGCCTTTTAGGCTCGTGGAGGCGGAAGCTTTTCACAACCTCATGCCTCATGTCCATACTCGGTCCCCAGCCGTCACTATTTCTCCCGGTGTTGTTTCCACCTTCTACAAGCGTGGGTCCCTGAACATTACTGCTGGTACTTTTCTGTGGGAATCTGCTTGCCTCCTACCAGCCTGGAATATTTCCAGTAAACTATAGTATGACGCCATGGTATTAGCACTGCCCCAGTACCAGTAGAGAAGCCATCCCCAATTTCCTTCTCATGAATTTTATTTGGTAGACTGAGTGGCTGCCCAAATACATTAGTTTCTCACAAAGGAGCTGAAGATAAAGTGGAAGAAGGTGCAAGTTTCTCCAGTTAAAATCTATTTTGTTTTACTATCGGCCATCTTGTTGTGGTTTGCTTGCTTCTAGTCTTTTCCTCTGCTGCTGGGTTTCTGGGTCACATGATCTCTGCACTCTTTATTACCCAGCACCTGGCTCCCATTCCCTGCTGGACATCAGTGTTGTAACGCTCGTGCTCTTGCTAAGAAGCCTTGTTTTGTTCTTCTTGCTTTGGACTATTGTTCTCCTGGGACTTCTTGTTCCCCCAGTTTTGTTTCCTTTATTTTTTGTTTCTGCAGCTAACTTTTCTGTTAGGAGGTCTCCTGCTTTTGCTCCCAGTCCTTAGATATTTTAGGGACCCCTTTCCCCGTCCTACAGGTCTTCATTTGAGTTCAGTGCAGGAGTTTCGGTGGGGCTATTCATAAGGAATAGGGCACCCACCCCGGTGTAGGGTTAAGGTGAGTCTCAGTGCAGGGACAGCTTTTCCCTCCTATTCCTTAGTTCTAAGTTGCAGTACATAACAGTATGTCCAGCCGCGTTTAAAAAGAAAAAAAAATGAAAACAAAAGGTTTTGTTTTTTTTTTTCTTCTTCTCCCCTCCTCTTCCTGGATTTTCTTCAGTATGGTTACCATCCAGGAGCTTGCTCAACGCTTGCAAGGGTTGACTCTGGAGGTTGCCGATCTTCAGCAGTACGTGAGGAAATACCCTGCAGAACGCTATGAAGATCCTAAGGTAGGATTACCTGAGTGTTTCTCGGGGAAACGACAGTATTTTTTTTCATTTAAAAATGCTTGTTTGTTGTATTTTCGGCTCAGACCTAGGTCTTCTGGTAGTGAACTACAGCGTGTAGGAATTATTATGTCTCTGTTGCGTAAGGAGCCTCAAATTTGGGCATTTTCCTTGTCTCCTGATGATCATTGTTTGAGTTCTGTGAAAGCATTTTTTGATGCCGTGGGTTTGCTATATGATGATCCTGATCGGGGTACATCAGCTGAGGCAGAGCTCAGACGTCTCAAACAGGGTTCTCTTGATGCTGAGAGTTATTGCACCCTGTGCAGACAATGGTCTGCAGAGGTCAGGTGGAACGACCCTGCACTCAAATTTCAGTTTCTGGCAGGCTTGAGTGAAAGGGTTAAAGATTTCCTCATTGCATTCCTTGCACCTGATACTCTGCAAGTTGCCATGCAGTTAGCTGTCCGTGTGGATAGAAGGTTGAGGGCTAGTCAGAATGAGGAGCAGTTTACTGTATTACTGGATTCTTTTTCTCACTATATTCCTGCCGACGCTGGGGAACCCATGCAAGTCGGGGCAATGTCATCCCGTTCCAAGGAGAGGGATAGGAGGTTCTCTGAGAGACTTTGCTTGTAATGCGGTAAGGCTGATGATTTTTTAAAGCAATGTGAGATTTGCTTAAGGAAAGAAAAAAAAAATGGTCAGTAGAAATAACACTCCCGTTCGCATTGCGTTTTTACGCTCTGCTGGGGTGTTTTTTCCTGGTAATACTACCTGTCAGGGTCGTTTGATTGAGTTTCAGGTTATGGTGGATTGTGGTTCTGCACTTAATTTGATTGATCAACAATTTCTTGAAAAGTATAAGTTTGATTCTGAACCTTTGTCGTCTCCTTTTCCTGTGGTGGTGATTGATAATACTCCCCTGGAGCATGGGAGCATTCTTCGAAAGGTCACTGGGTTTCCGCTTACTATGAATATGGAACACCAGGAGCAGATTGATTTATTTGTACTTGCTAAGTTATCTTCCCCGGTCATCCTGGGATTGCCCTGGTTAAAAGTGCATAATCCTTTGTTGGACTGGTCGTCTGGTTCCATGAGATCCTGGGGTCAGGGGTGTTATGGTAAGTGTTGTAATGTTCACATTGCGGCTGTTGTGAAGGGGGAGTTACCTGAACCCATTCAGGATTTTTGGAAGGTTTTTTCGGAGGTGGAGTCGAAAGCTTTACCACCTCATAGAGATTACGATTACGCTATTGACTTTGTCCCTGATGCTAAGCTCCCTAAGAGTCGGTTGTTCAATCTGAGAATTCCCGAGAGGGAGGCTTTGAAGGAGTACCTTCAGACTAGTTTAGCTGCAGGTCACATAAGACCCTCTAAGTCTCCTGTGGCGGTTGGGTTCTTTTTTGTCAAAATGAAGGATGGGGGTCTTAGCCCATGTCTGGATTTTCGGGAGATTAATAAGATCACTGTGCGCAATCCTTACCCGTTACCACTTATTCCGGATTTATTTAACCAATTGACCGGTGCTAAATGGTTTTCTAAGATTGACCTTCGTGGGGCATATAATTTGCTGCGGGTGAAGGATGTAGATGCATGAAAGTCATCAACTGGGTGCGTCAGTGTTCTGTGTGCGCTAGGTCGAAGGCCTCTCACGCTCTGGCTGCAGGGTTGCTATGCCCCTTGGAAGTTCCTAGTTCACCATGGACACACCTTGCCATGGATTTTATCACCATTCTGCCTTTATAGGAGGGTTTTTCTGTCATCTGGGTTGTTGTGGACCGTTTAAGTAAAATGTGTCATCTGGTTCCATTCAACAAGTTACCTTGCGCCAAGACTCTTGCTAAGGCTTTTGTGAAGGAGATTGTTAGGCTCCATGGTGTTCCCACAGACATTGTTTCCCATAGAAGACCACAGTTTGTGGCTCGCTTTTGGCGTGCTTTTTGTGACAGATTGAAAATTAATTTGTCATTCTTGTCGGGGTATCATCCAGAGTCCAATGGACAAACTGAAAGGAAGAACCAAGATGTCGAGCAGTTTTTGAGATGTTTTGTGGCAGACAATCAGGAAATGTGGTCAGAATTTCTACCACTTGCGGAGTTTGCCCTTAACAATCATACGTCTTCCTCGGCTGGTTGTTCTCTTTTTTTTTGTTGTACTGGCAGGTATCCATCTTTTGGTCCATTTTCCAAAGTTGGGGCTGCTGTACCGGAGCAGGACAATTTTTCTGTTGATTTGGAGAGGGTTTGGACCAGTGTACGTCTGAACCTTAAAGAGGCTAACAGGAGATCAAAAAGGTATTTTGACAAAATAAGAAAGGAGTCCTTGTTTGCTGTTGGGGATATGGTTTGGTTGTCCTCTAGGAATCTTCGTTTCAAGATTCCTTCTAAAAAACTGGGGCCTAAATTTGTGGGTCCTTTCAAAGTGTTTCAGATTGACAACTCGGCAGCGATGAGGTTGGGCCTTCCCTCGTCCTGGAGGATTAATTCTGTGTTTCATGTGTCGTTACTTAAGAAGGTGGACACGCCTGATAAGCAGGTGAAGCCTACTGTTCCTCCTGTTGATGAGGACGGTGAATTTGAGATTTCTCGCATTTTGGATTCCAAGTGGCATAGAGGAAGGTTACAGTATCTTGTCTCCTTGAGTGGTTTCGGGCCCGAGGATAATTCCTGGGTGAAGACCGAGGACATCTCGGCCTCAAGGCTATTTAAGGCTTTTCACAGGAGATTTCCTGGTAAGGCTCGGCTTAGAGGATCCGGAGGATCCTCGTAAAAGGAGAGGCACTGTTAAGATCTATTTTGTTTAACTATCAGCCATCTTGTTGTGGTTTGCTGGCTTCTATTTTTTTCCTCTGGTGCTGGGTTTCTTGGTCACTTGATCTCTGCACTCTTTATTACCCAGCACCTGGCTCCCATTCCCTGCTGGACATCAGTGTTGTAACACTCGTGCTCTGGCTAAGTAGCCTTGTTAAGTTCTTCTTGCTTTGGACTATTGTTCTCCTGGGACTTCTTGTTCCACCAGTTTTGTTTCCTTTATTTTTTGTTTCTGCAACTATCTTTTCTGTTAGGAGATCTCCTGCTTTTGCTCCTAGTCCTTAGATATTTTAGGGACCCCTTTCCCCGTCCTACAGGTCTTCGTTTGAGTTCAGTACAGGAGTTTTGATGGGGCTATTCATAAGGAATAGGGCTCCCACCACAGCGTAGGGTTAAGCTGAGTCTCAGTGCAGGGACAGCTTTTCCCTCCTATTCCTTAGTTCTAAGTTGCAGTACATAATGTTACGCTCGAGCCCGGACTGACTGGCGTGAGCGTGGTTAGTGATCCCACTGGACCATGAACCGAGGAGTGCCTGGAGGGGCATGACTAAGTATCAACCCGGTCTGACCAAGGTCACACGGCGGCTCAGTCGACTCCGTTAACAAGGGAGGAACGGAGCAGAGGGACCAGGTGCTACTCCAGGTCAGACCCCGGTCACAGCTGTTGACCCACACCGGGGAATGCAGGAACAGGCAGGTTAGACTGGCATATAGACAGGTGGGTACATAGTTACATAGTTACATAGTTTATAAGGCCGAAAAAAGACAAGCGTCCATCCAGTTCAGCCTATTTCTTGTGCACTGCAGCTATTCCGCAGCGTTGATCCAGGGGAAGGCAAAAAAAAACATGCGGTATAGGCCAATTTACATCATTGAGGAAAAATTCACTTCCCGACACCAATCTGGCAGTCAGATTAAATCCCTGGATTAATTAACTAAGCATAAGATGTAATTTTATTGTTCTCAAGAAAGGCGTCCAGGCCTCTCTTGAACTCATTAAGTGAGTTGGACATCACCACTTCCTCTCCCAGAGAGTTCCAGAGTCTCACGGCTCTGACCGTAAAGAATCCCCTTCTATGCTGGTGCAGGAACCTCCTTTCCTCCAGACGCAAAGTGTGCCCCCTCGTCTTTGTCACCATCCTTGGTATAAACAGGTCATGGGAGAGATCTCTGTACTGCCCCCTGATGTATTTATACATGTTTATGAGGTCTCCCCTAAGCCTTCTCTTTTCCAACGTAAATAGGCCTAATTTTGACAACCTCTCTGGGTATTCTAGTCCATCCATTCCCTTTATTACCTTAGTCGCCCTCCTTTGTACCCTCTCTAGCTCCAATATTTCTTTCCTGAGCACCGGAGCCCAGAACTGTGCACAATATTCTAAGTGCGGCCTTACCAGTGCTTTATACAGAGGAAGAACAATGTTCTCATCATATGCCCCTATTCCTCTTCTGATGCATGCCATGACTCTATTTGCCTTCGCAGCTGCTGCCTGACACTGGGCACTCCAATTTAATTTTCTGTTAACCAAGACGCCCAGGTCCTTCTCCATGTCAGATTTCCCCAACGGTTTCCCATTTAATATGTATGGGTGACTGCTGTTTTTCTTTCCCATGTGCATGACCTAACATTTATCGGCATTGAACCCCATTTGCCATTTTTTGGCCCAACTCCCCAATTTATCTAAATCCTCCTGTAGCTGTGCCCTATCCTCATCTGTATTAACTACTTTACAAAGTTTAGTATCATCTGCAAATATTGCTATTTTACTATGCAACCCATCCACTAGATCATTAATAAATATATTAAATAATATAGGGCCCAAGACAGACCCTTGAGGCACCCCGCTAGTAACCCTGACACACCCTGAGCTTACTCCATTGATAACCACCCTCTGCTTTCTATCACTCAGCCAGCTATTTACCCACTTGCACACATTATCCCCCAGACCAAGCATTCTCATTTTATATACCAACCTTTTGTGTGGCACGGTATCAAACGCTTTGGAGAAGTCAAGGTATACAACATCCAATGACTCTACCCGGCCCAGCTGAGAGCTCACCTCCTCGTAGAAGGCCATCAGGTTTGTTTGGCAGGAGCGATCCCTCATGAATCCATGTTGATATGGAGTTAGACAGTTATTATCATTAAGATATTCTACAATAGCATCTCTAAGAAATCCTTCAAACAATTTACCCACAACAGACGTTAAGCTGACTGGTCTATAGTTCCCAGGGTCACTTTTAAACCCCTTTTTGAATATTGGTACCACATTTGCTTGGCGCCAGTCTAGTGGGACAGTCCCTGTCCATAAAGAGTGTTTGAATATAAGATACAGTGGTCTGTCTATCACATTACTTAATTCTTTTAGTACCCGGGGGTGTATGCCATCTGGGCCTGGTGACTTGTCTATTTTGATATTATTTAGGCGTTTCTGAACTTCCTCCTGGGTTAGGTGGGTGATATTTAGCGGAGGGTTTACTTTATCACTCTGCATTTCCTCCGATAAATTGTTTTCTTTTGTGAAAACAGTGGAGAAGGAGCTATTGAGTAGGTTTGCTTTACCCTCATCGCCCTCTATGATTTTACTCAGGTTATTTTTCAATGGGCCAACTCCATCAGTTTTAATCCTTTTACTGTTTATATAGTTAAAGAACAGTTTGGGATTCGTTTTACTTTCCTTGGCAATTAGTCTCTCTGTCTCCTCTTTTGCTATTCTTATTTGTTTCTTACAGATTTAGTTTTCTTCCCTATAAGATATTAGCGCTTCCTCGCTGCCTTCTTGTTTAAGTTTACCGAAAGCCCTTTTTTTGTTTTTCATTGCCCTCTTGACTTCCTTATTTAGCCACATTGGCTTCCTCCTATTTCTAGCCCTTTTATTCCCATAAGATATGTACCTTCTACAGTGACTATGTAGGACTGTTTTGAAAATTTCCCATTTTCTATCCGTGTTCCTATTACTAAAGATACTATCCCAGTCTATAAGGTGAAGGGCATCTCTTAGCTGATCAAACTTTGCCCTCCTGAAGTTCAGTGTTTTTGTGACTCCCTTGCTGTGCTCCCTACTGAAGCACATGTGGAATTGTATAATGTTGTGGTCACTATTTCCCAGGTGCCCCCGACCTGCACCTCAGTTATTCTGTCTGGCCTGTTAGTTAATATTAAGTCTAAAAGGGCCGTCCCTCTAGTTGGTTCCTGCACAAGTTGTGACAAATAATTGTCTTTGATAATTGACAGAAACCTGTTTCCTTTCTGAGATCTACAGCTTTCGGTTTCCCAGTCTATATCGGGGTAGTTGAAGTCCCCCATAATAATCACCTCGTTATTTTTTGCTACTTCGTCTATTTGTCTCATTAATAGACTTTCCGTGGCTTCTGCTATATTTGGTGGTTTATAACAGACTCCTATGATAATTTTATTATTGTTTTTTGCCCCATGTATCTCCACCCATAAGGACTCGACCTCCTCATTTTCCTCCCATACATCCTCCCGTATTGTAGGCTTTAGACACGTCTTTACATATAGACAGACTCCACCCCTTTCCGATTTCTTCGATCCATTCTAAACAGACTGTAACTCTGAAAGTTAACAGCCCAGTCATAGCTTTCATCTAACCATGTCTCGGTTATTCCCACTATGTCATAGTTACCTGCAGATATTTCTGCTTCCAGTTCATCCATCTTGTTTGTCAGGCTCCTGGCATTTGCTAGCACGCAGTTTACACGATTTTGTTTTGTTCCAATCTTCTCCCTGCGGATTGTATTTGAAATTTTCTTACCTCCCTTCCAAGTATCTTGTACTGGCAGGCACGGCTGGTATGCAGACAGGTGGGCACTGGCAGGCACGGCTGGCATGCAGACAGGTGGGCACTGGCAGGCACGGCTGACATGCAGACAGGCGGGTACTGGCAGGTAGGAATGCAGGCAGGATAAGGACCAGTACAAACTAGGATACAAGAACGGAGCCGCAGGTGCGGTTTACAAGCAGAGCAGAGCAAAACCTGCAAATACGGAAGACAAGCAGAGCAAAGCAAAACCTGCAGGCGAGGCAGACAAGCAGAGCAGAGCAAAACCCGCATGCGCGGCAGACAAGCAGAGCAGAGCAAAACCCGCAGGTGTGGCAGACAAGCAGAGCAGAGCAAAACCCGCAGGCGTGCCAGACAAGTAGAGCAGAGCAATACCCGCAGGTGCGGCAGAAAAGCAGAGCAGAGCAAAACCCGCAGGTGCGGTAGACAAGCAGAGCAGAGCAAAAGCCGCAGGTGCGGTAGACAAGCAGAGCAAAGTAAAAGCCGCAGGTGCGGTAGACAAGCAGAGCAAAGCAAAACCCACAGGTGCGGTAGACAAGCAGAGCAGAGCAAAAGCCGCAGGTGCGGTAGGCAAGCAGAGCAGAGCAAAACCCACAGGTGCGGTAGACGAGCAGAGCAGAGCAAAACAGGCAGGTCCGGTAGACAAGCAGAGCAAAGCAAAACCCGCAGGTGTGGTAGACAAGCAGAGTAGAGCAAAACCCGCAGGTGCGGTAGAAAAGCAGAGCAGAGCAAAACCCGCAGGTGCGGTAGACAAGCAGAGCAGAGCAAAACCCACCGGTGCGGTAGACAAGCAGAGCAGAGCAAAACCCACAGGTGCAGCAGACAATCAGAGCAGAGCAAAACCCGCAGGCACGGCAAATAAGCAGAGCAGAGAAAAACCCGCAGGCGTGGCGAACAAGCTGAGCAGAGCAAAACCGCCGGTGCAGTGAACAAGCAGAGCGAAGCAGAGCGAAACTGCTGATGTGGTGGACAAGCAGAGCGGAGTGAAACTGCAGGTGCGGTGGACAAGCAGAGCAAAACCGCAGGTGCGGTGAACAAGCAAAGCAGAGCGAAACCTGCAGGTGCGGTAGACAAGCAGAGCAGAGCAAAATCCACCGGTGCGGTAGACAAGCAGAGCAGAGCAAAACCCACAGGTGCGGCAGAAAAGTAGAGCAGAGCAAAACCCGCAGGTGCGGTAGACAAGCAGAGCAGAGCAAAAGCCGCAGGTGCGGTAGACAAGCAGAGCAAAGTAAAAGCCGCAGGTGCGGTAGACAAGCAGAGCAAAGCAAAACCCACAGGTGCGGTAGACAAGCAGAGCAGAGCAAAAGCCGCAGGTGCGGTAGGCAAGCAGAGCAGAGCAAAACCCACAGGTGCGGTAGACAAGCAGAGCAGAGCAAAACAGGCAGGTCCGGTAGACAAGCAGAGCAGAGCAAAACCCGCAGGTGTGGTAGACAAGCAGAGCAGAGCAAAACCCGCAGGTGCGGTAGAAAAGCAGAGCAGAGCAAAACCCGCAGGTGCGGTAGACAAGCAGAGCAGAGCAAAACCCACCGGTGCGGTAGACAAGCAGAGCAGAGCAAAACCCACAGGTGCAGCAGACAATCAGAGCAGAGCAAAACCCGCAGGCACGGCAAATAAGCAGAGCAGAGAAAAACCCGCAGGCGTGGCGAACAAGCTGAGCAGAGCAAAACCGCCGGTGCAGTGAACAAGCAGAGCGAAGCAGAGCAAAACCGCAGGTGCGGTGAACAAGCAAAGCAGAGCGAATCCGCAGGTGCGGTGAACAAGCAGAGCAGAGCAAAACCGCATGTGCGGTGAACAAGCAGAACCAGATACACACAAGGTACTTACAGTGAAGTAGCGAGTTTACACAAAACTCACAAACAGAAGTTCAGGGACAACGAGTTGGAGTTAGTTCAGGTTCAGACACTGCAGGAAAAGGGAGGGTTCAGAAATAGAGACAAACAGGTAATGGGCCAGAACACAGTTCAGACAGGAACTGAAACAGGAACAAGATACAGAAACGAACCTGGGAACTCAGCCCCCAGGGTGGCGGAGACAGACTAGAAGTCACAGATACAGGTAACAGGCCTGGGTATACAGCCCCCAGGGGCAGAACAGACAAGATACAGGACAGGACCTGGCAACTCAGTTGCAAGGAACACACTGAAGCAAAGTGTTGCTCAGGCACCCCATACTGGTTGGAGGGGGTTTAAGTATCCAGTGACTCACAGCAATCGGCTGAGGAGGCATTAGGAGTGTGCACACAGTAACTATAAGAATCAGGCAGTAACCTCGCCTCCGCCCTAAGCAATCAGACAAGAGACACAGCAGGTACTGGAGCAAAGTGTGCAACCTGGATTAATAGGTAAGATGGCGGTCTTGCATGGTGGGGGGTGGTAAGCCATGCCAGCACGCAGCCAGGGATGTTACACATAACATCTCCAGCCTGTTAGATATCAGAGGGTGAATGGCAGCACATTGGATCAGTGGTTAGCACTGAAGCCATGCAGCGCTGTGATCCTGGGTTCAAATCCCAGCAAGGACAACATCTGCAAGGATTTTGTATGTTCTCCCTGTGTTGGCGAGGGTTTCCACCTCAGTAAAAACGCAGCCATAGAGTGTCCGGGAACCTTCCCGCACACTTTTCTTAGCCAGGACTACTTCTCGACAGGCTTGGACGGTCCCAGCAGAGAATCTTCTGGTGTGCACTGGCTTCTACATCAGGAAAGTTCATGATAGCGCTAACTTTGCAGCAGCTATGGGGCTCTTGAGCGGGGGAGAAAGGTGAACACTCAGAATCAAATCCTCTGGTGGGCACAATGTTTTTCAATCTGAAACAGATTCTCAGTCGGAGTTGTATTTCACCACAGCCATATTCTTTAGGTCGGTGAAAGGACTAGCATAGAGGGAAACCATACCTACTCCGGCTGTCATTGCTCCATCACCAGGTTCCGCCCATTGTCACACACGACCATGCCTGGCTGTATGTTCAGCAGTGAGAGCCACAGATCAGGCTACTGTGTTACAGCTTTCAACAACTCTGCAGCGCTGGGCGGTTTGTCACCTAAGCATTAAGCATGTTATCTTCAGCACAGCCTGTTGCCGCTTGGCCAAGGCAGTGCTGCAGTGTTGTCAGCTTGTGACTGATGTGGTCATTTCGGAGATGGAGGAGGAGGTGCAGGAGCTGAACAATGTGATTACATTGAGGTTAAATTGGCAACGCTGTTTTTTATACTAAAAAAAGATCCTACTGTTTCTTTGTTTTTTACGTTATTTTTTAAGACAAATGCATTCACCGGGAAATGTAATTTTAACATTTTACAACCTTATCTGTCAAAGTGGTGTGTGACACATCATCAGACACATCCTGTTTCATTTATGATGGAGGGACTCTGAAAGTCATAAAGCCTATTTTTATAGGGCCATCAGACTGCCCTTACTATTCTTAAAAGGCCAGCAGTCGGCCCTCGCTATTGTTAGAGAGCCATCAGCCAGCTATGCTTTGTTGTTTCCATTATTAACAAGTGGGTCTCCTATACTGTTATTGTGCATGCAGTGACTGCAAGGGCTGCCAAAAATTTGGACGCAACCCAATACCCCTTTGAAGAGACATAGAGGAGGGTCTCAGTAAAAAAAATGTTCCCATAATAAAGGAGTGTTTCTCCTATTGTGGTAATGCCCATGCTGTGACTGCAAAGGCTGCCAAAATTTGGGAAAAACCCCACTAAGAATTTCAAGACACACAGAGCAGGGCCACAGCAATGACAAATTCCCATTAGAAAGGAGAGGTTCTGCTATACAGTTATAGGGTATGCAGTGAGTCCAACGACTGACCAAATTTAGGAAAAACCCCACTAAGAATTTAAGGACACATAGAGCAGGGCTACAGTAACAAGTATGACATGTTCCCATTTGAAAGGAGAGGGTCTGCTATACAGTTATAGTTTATGCAGTGAGTCCAACGGCTGATCAATTTTAGGAAAAACCCCACTAAGAATTTAAAGACACATAGAGCAGGGCCACAGTAACAAGAATGACATGTTCCCATTAGAAAGGAGAGGGTCTGCTATACAGCTATTGTTTATGCAGTGAGTCCAACAGCTGAACAAATTTAGGAAAAACCCCACTAACAATTTAAAGACACATAGAGCAGGGCCACTGTAACAACAAATTCCCATTAGAAAAGAGAGGGTCTGCTATACATTTATAGGGTATGCCGTGAGTTCAACGGCTGACCAATTTTAGGAAAAACCCCACTAACAATTTAAAAACACATAGAGCAGGGCCACAGTAATGACAAATTCCCATTAGAAAGGAGAGGGTCTCCCATAATGTTGGCCTATGCAGTGAATTCAAGGGCTGCCAAAAATTGGGAGGCACTCCCAATTAGACTTAGAGGGCTTCATAAAAAAATGTTCCCATTAGAAAGGAGCAGATCTCCTACACTTGTAATGCCCATGCACTAATTGTAAGGGCTGACAAACATTTACCCCTGGGGAAATACATGAACATACTGTATAAATATTTTTTTACGTGCATCATAAACACCCTTTAAAAAAATTATGTGGGTGTTGTTTCACGGACCACGGTCATCCTGGTGATATGGTGATGGAGGATGAGGATGAGGGGAAGGAGGAGGACAAGAGCAAATAGCCAAAATCAGGAAGCTTATACCCATGTGTGGGTGTGAAAAGGTGCATGGGAATACACCTCCCAAAAAAAGACACTGGATTTGAGTTTATGTTACGCTGCTATCATTCGGTGGTGTTGAGAAGTCTGGCCCAATCCAGCCCTTGTTCATTTTTATAAGAGTCAGCCTGTCAGCATTTTCAGTTGACAGGCGGATGCGCTTATCAGTTATAATTCCACCAGCGGCACTAAAAGCCCGCTCTGATAAAACGCTGGCGGCAGGGCAGCCCAGGACCTCCAAGGCGGAGAGAGCCAGTTCATTCCACGTACCCACCTTGGATACCCAATAATTATAAGGCACAGAGGAATCACGGAGGATGTTGGTACGGTTGGCAAGGTACTCCCTCAGCATCTTCCCAAACTTTGCACTCCTTGTGAGAGTACACTAACAGCAAAAGCCACACTAAGAACAATTAAAATTCCCCCAAAAATTCAAGAAAAAACAGCAAAAAAGGGCACCAATGTTTACCTGCCCAGATCTTCAAAGACAAATGCACTACCAGGATGCAGCAGACCCACATAAAGATGTCGGCTACACAGGTGCAAAATACTGATGAGACAATCACTCACAACCTGCCATTTCATGGAGGGGGTGATTGCTTAGTATTTAAATTGCACAAAAAAGGCTTGTATAGGGTGCTGTTCACACTAGGGTAGTGCACAGTATCAGGCTTACAGCCTATTAGTTATGCCCATACTATTAGACTAGGCGAGCTGCCCGATACTATCCAAGTGCACCCCGTGGGAACAGACACCCTAGTTTACAATGCCCGCACTGAAGGGCCTGGCTGCACCCTGGAATAAAAGTGTGCAAAAATACATATATATATAATATATGAGGTATTAGTTGATATTTTGGCCAAAATACGTAAGCTCGTAACCCGCGTCAAGGGTCCTCATGCTTACGAGTCCTACTCTAAACACTAACAGCAAAAGCCACACTAACAGACTTCTTTCATGTTGTTTTTACGGGGAAGGGTTGCCTGCCTTCTTTCTGAAGCCATCACTTTACTTCTTCCTGCCTGTTGGGGTGCTCTGCCTCCCTCCCCTTGTGTGCTGCTCTCCTGGGTCTGTATGTCTTCCTGCCAGGTTGGGTCAGTTACTATATCATTGACTCCCTCGTCTTCCACTTCCACACTCTCGTCCTCCTCCTGACTTTCTGGCAATTGTGTCTCATCATCGTCCACCTCTTGTGACACATTCCCACGGTAGCCTTCGTGTCACTGTGGCTGCTCAAATATTTGGGCATCGCTGCATGCGATCTCCTCTTGCCCCGCTTCAAGTGGACTGGGCGAGAGGTCCGAATCTATAAATGGAAAAGTAAACAGCTCTTTGGAGTGTCCAAGTGTGGGATCAGTTGTCTCCGGGCACTCGGCATGGTGGGAGGAAAGAGGTTCAGGGTGAGAAATATGCGGTCCAGAATCACAGCTACAGAGACTTGACCGTGTGGAAGACAAGGTGGTGGTGGTGGTGGTGGCTAAGTGACTGGAAGCATTATCTGCTATCCAATCAATAACATTTTTACACTGCTCTGTGTTCAATAGTGGTGTTCTGTGGTCCCCTATTAATTGGGACAGGAAGGTTGAGCGAGAAGATGTGGGTGTTTGTTGTGGCACAATTTCAGCTTGCCCAAGGCCTCGGCCTCTGCATGCACCATCACCATCACGTCCAGTTCCCGGTCCCTTGCCAAGTGCCTTGCCCATTTTAAATGGAGGACAATATCTTCCACGCTCACTACAAATGACTGAATTTGCAGCAAAATAATTTGTGATCCATGTGACGGACAAACCACAGTTTTAAATATCTGGCCAGTAAGTAACTATTTTGAACAGCAAACTGGTGTCAATTGCTTCACTGACACACTGAAAAAAAAAATTAATGGAGGTCAGAAATGGCAGTATTTTCTGAAAACGTATATGTGATCCTTGTGACAGAGAAAAGACAGTTTTAAATAGCTGGCCTGTAGGTAACTATTTTGAACAGCAAACTGGAGTCAATTGCTTCACTGACACACTGAAATAAATTTTTAATGGAGGTCAGAAATGGCAGTATTTTCTGAAAACGTATATGTGATCCGTGTGACAGAGAAAACACGGTTTTAAATACCTGGCCGGTAGGTAACTATTTTGAACAGCAAACTGGTGTCAATTGCTTCACTGACACACTGAAACAAATTTTTAATGGAGGTCAGAAATGGCAGTATTTTCAGTGCAATTATATGTGATCCTTGTGACGGACAAACCACAGTTTAAAATAGCTGGATTTTTAGCGCTATAATATGGAAAGTACATGGCTGTATTCTGCAGTGCCAACAAGTAAATGGCGCAGAAAAACTGTGTTCTCTGGATTGCTTTTTAAGCAAATAATGAGGATTAAGGTCCAAAAAAAAATTATTCCTGGCCTCTGAGACCTGGGCATATTTCTAGAAATATCAAACAGCAGCAGCAGACAAAACTGGAATGGAGCCTCTTGTGCTATGTGCACTGCAGTCTGCTATATACCCTGCCTGCCTGCCTGCCTATATACACTGCCTGCCTGATATCTCTGCAGATGGATTAGTCCTCAGAAGGACTGTTTGTTGAGATGGATATGTGTCTCTAATATAGTTTGGTACACTTAGACTAACTAGAAACAACCTCTCCCTACACTGTCTGATTCCGGAGTTACTGTGACGAGCATGGTGGTTCCAGGTCTGATATAGACATAATGACGCTGTGCAGCCAGCCAATCACTGTAATGCCACAACCAACATGGCTACGGCATTACAGTGAGTGGCAGGCAATCCCTGCATGTTCATTGGCTCTGTAAAGAGCGCCAAACATGGAGGGAGGAGACCCGAGCTCCCACCGAGCAACCCCGAAAATACTCGGCGAGCGTCTCGAGCAGTGAGATGCTCGGGCAAGCACCGAGCAGTAGTGAGCATGCTCGCTCATCACTAGTAGTAAAATGTTAAAATTACATTTACTGCTGAATGTATTTTTCATCATTGAAAGAAATACAAAAGTGGAAAAACGCATCAAAAACACTGTGTGTGCACATAGCCCAAGGTGTGGAGGAGTATTTTTGTTTTTTGGTTATTTATTTTGCATTATATTTAAGTCATTACCCAGGAAAGAATGTTTGTTGAGATTTTTTCCAGGAAAATCCATTTTTTCTTCGTTTTTGCATGTTATATTGTCAGTCCGTAAATATGGTATAATACTTTGACAACATTGATCACAGCAGTGACCTGGGAGTAAGAGATGCTTCCAGGGGTCTTCCCCATGCTGCTCCCATATCATTTAAGCACTGTTTCCATCAATTTGGTTAATTTATAGACCCTCTGTAGACCTCAAAAAAAAAAAAAAGAAAAATGCTCGAGTTTCCCATTGACTCACATTGGGCTCGTTACTCGGGTCGAGCACCTGAGCGTTACGATTTGCTCGACCTGAGCAACGAGCACCAGAGCATTTTAGTGCTCGCTCATGACTACTAGTAAACTTTCAGTGCACCAATGACCCTATTATCCTCACTCCTGTGCTTAACCACTGTGCCTGCCATTGAATGAAGTTATTATTATGAAATCCTTCAGGCTGGTCACCAAAGCCGTGCCTGTTCACCACCATGAGGCTTTACATCCTCTATTAGATAAAATTAGTCCACCTTAACTTGTCTGCAACTTCCACCTGACTCCTAAACCACAAATCTGTGATGGGTTATAAATTCCACTTTTTGTTCTTTTTTTTTTATAAATGAAACACCTATTTCACTTCGGTAAACTTATAAAGTAGATGCCCCTGCAAATGCATTAAAGGGAACCTGTCATGTCCTTTGTATTATATAAAATGCCACCTTTGCATTGCTAGTGATGCAACGTGCTTCACTAACATGCTTTTTCATTAAAATTGGCGCTAATAGTATGTTTATATCATACCTGCTTAGTCATTGGGGTATAATTCATCTCATTTAATCAGGGTGGCGCCACCCACGCTATTTGAATTCTGCTCCCGGTTTGCGCTGATGTCACTACAGTGGGGAAAAAAAGTATTTAGTCAGCCTCCAATTGTACAAGTTCTCTCACTTAAAAAGATGAGAGAGGCCTGTAATTGAAATCATAGGTAGACCTCAATTATGAGAAACAAAATGAGAAATCCTGAAAATCACACTGTTTGATTTGTAAAGAAATTTTTTCAAATTTTGGTGGAAAATAAGTATTTGGTCAATTACAAACAAGCAAGATTTCTGGCTCTCACAGACCTGTAACTTCTTCTTTAAGAGGCTTCTCTGTCCTAAACTCATTACCTGTAGTACTGGCACCTGTTTGAACTTGTTATCAGTATAAAAGACACCTGTCCGCAACCTCAAACAATCACACTCCAAACTCCACTATGGTGAAGACCAAAGGGCTGTCGAAGGTCACCAGAAACAAAATTGTAGCCCTGCACCAGGCTGGGAAGACTGAATCTGCAATAGACAAGCAGCTTGGTGTGAAGAAATCAACTGTGGAAGCAATAATTAGAAAATGGAAGACATACAAGACCACTGATAATCTCCCTTGATCTGGGGCTCCACACAAGATCTCACCCCATGGGGTCAAAATGATCTCAAGAACGGTGAGCAAAAATCCCAGAACCACACGGGGGGGACCTAGTGAATGACCTGCAGAGAGCTGGGACAATGTTATACAGGCTACCATCAGTAGCACACTACGTCGCAAGGGACTCAGATCCTGCAGTGCCAGACGTATCCCCTTGCTTAAGCTATTACATGTCCAGGCCCGTCTGAAGCTTGGTAGAGATCATTTGGATGATCCAGAAGAGTATTGGGAGAATGTCATATGGTCAGATTAAACAAAAGTCTGTTTGGCAGAAACACAACTCGTTGTGTTTGGAGGAGAAAGAATGCTTAATTGCAGCCAAAGAACACCATACCTACTGTGAAGCATGGGGGTGGCAACATCATGCTTTTGGGGCTGTTTCTCGGCCAAGGGACCAGGACGACTGATCCGTGTGCATGAAAGAATGAATGGGGCCATGTATAGTGAGATTTTGAGTGCAAACCTCCTTCCATCAGCAAGGGCATTGAAGATGAAACATGGTTAGGTTTTTCAGCATGACAATGATCCCAAGCACATCGCCAGGGCAATGAAGGAGTAGCTTTGTAAGAAGCATTTCAAGGTCCTGAAGTGGCCTAGCCAGTTTACAGATCTAAACCCTATAGGAAACTTTTTGAGGGAGTTGAAAGTCTGTGTTGCCCAGCGACAGCCCCAAAACATCACTTCTTTAGAGGAGATCTGCATGGAGGAATGGGCCAACATACCAGCAACAGTGTGTGCCAAACTTGTGAAGACTTACAGAAAACATTTGACCTCTGTCATTGCCAACAAAGGATATATAACAAAGTATTGAGATGAACTTTTGTAATTGACCAAATACTTATTTTCCACCACAATTTGAAAAACATTTATTTCCAAATCAGGCAATGTGATTTTCAGGATTTGTTTTCTCATTTTGTCTCTCATAGTTGAGGTCTACCTATGATGTCAATTACAGTCCTCTCTCATCTTTTTAAGTGGGAGAACTTGCACAATTGGTGGCTGACTAAATACTTTTTTTCCCACTGTATATCATTGCACATTGCATCACTAACAAAGCAATGGGGGCAGTTTAGATAGTACAAAGGACATGACAGGTTCCCCTTAAGGGAACTAAACTTGGCAAACCTTTGACTCACAAAGAGTTATCCTACAGCACTTAGGAGTGGAAAATCCACCTGTGGAGAAAACCTCCAAGGGTACCATGACTGAAGGTTTGCCCTTCCCTTGGGCTTACAAAGTTAATGCTAATATTATCTCTTTAGAGCCATGAAAAAATTGGACATGGTGCAAGACATACAATGGCTGATTCAAGAAATACAGTAAAGTATTCATCATTACACAAGTAATGGTTTAATAAAGCATTGAAGGACAGAGATTATACTAGGGCGTGAGGGTGGGTGATGTTTCGTCCAGTTCTTCCGGTGAGAGAGCGAAAGAGAGATAAAACAGAGAGTTACATACTCTATATAAGCTCCACCCTGCTCACAGTAAGACACCAGGCACATATATATTGCGCTCCTTCCTCTTAAAGCAGAATTACTCTTGCTTAAAGTCTACACAGCTATACAAACAAAGCTGCAGAAGTTAAAGAGCCAACCCCTCCCAAAGTCATGTGCCCCTCTGCTAAGTGCTCTCGGGGTCTCTCAGCTTGTGTTCATAGAAGAGCCCGCTGTGAACTCCAGACAAATATAGCTTTAAAGTCCAGCCACCAGAGGGATTCTACTGTTTATCACTCCCTGCCAGAGAGTTTTGATTGATGCGGCCCATGCATAGTAAGGCAGATTGTCAGTCTGGGCCTACCTTATTGAGTGGTCAGTAATCAACAGTACACACCTTGTCATTTGCTTGTTTGTCAACTCACCTCCCATCCGGTCAAGTTTCTGGTGATACAGTTACTGCCATACCACATAGTGGATTTCAGTTTTTAAGAAATTATGAGCTACTCAGATATGCTGGAAGATACCCAGAGACAATCATTAATTGCAGAAAGATGCTTGCTCAATGCTCTCTTGAGCTGCAGAACCTGGACCACGCCTAGGACTAGTCATTAAGCTTGAAAGTGCAAAGCACATTCGAAACATGAAACAACAGTTACAGGTATTGTTGGATTATAGGATTGTTGCCAACAGCAGATAGTGTGTATCCACCTTTCCTACATCCACTTCACATGCTCCTTAATGGTCATCACCCCATCCCCAACAGCAATATGGAAGAGCATCCCCTCCCCATCCAGAGGCCTTTTTGTTCTTGTATGCTTAAGTGCTGCCAAGCTGTTTTACAGCTAACAAGCATGATGACAAGTGCCATGCAGTTGATGAATTGCTCCTCTCTGCATCAAGCAACAATTCTAATGCTGTATGGCACTCATCAACAACAAATAGACATTGTAGTAAGTGACAATGAAAGTAAATTGGAATTTCACTAAAATTGAACAGAGTAACACATGCTCTCTGCATGGCCAATATTCTTAATTTGAATTTTCAATTGAAGATGATGGTGCCCATGGACAGGAGATTGACTGGGCAATGGTAAAGCATATAATCTAGACTTGGCAAAAACAGAATGGTCCTCCTGACCAATGCATAATTTGTGACTTTGCAAAATAATGGAATTCAATACTGCATACGTTGAAGCATAAAGCAAAAATTGATTATATCATGCAGCAGGCAAACTGGAACATGGTTTACTTTGAAATCTGCCATTGGCAGTTGCAGTTGAATTAATGTTGTCTACCAAGGCCCTTTGCATAAAACACAAAAATTTGTCAGTAGAGACAGTTGTGGCATCAATGATGGTGTCCTCATATTTACATTGGAAAAAAACACAAGTATGCAACAAAAGATGGCAGAAGAACGTCAAGTTCTACATGTTCATCGCTGCCTTGAGTCTGTTGGAAAACCTTAGAAGCAATGTCACATGCCGCAGGGTGTGGAGAAAAAGGAGAAACAGCTGGTGGATATGGAGGGGCAAATTAAGTTATGCCAGACACAGGCAAGGGACAACACTGACATTGTTAAATTGAAGACAATGACAACTCTGGCGATGATGACCAACCGTCATAGTGGGGGGTGAAAAGTGAACCAAACTGCATGCTCAATTGCTTGAGGGATGACTGGCATATTTTTAACATCAAGCAAAGGGATGACTGTTATTTAAATGCTGTGCTTTTAGACCCTCACTGGTAATGCAAAATGGGAGATTTTTGCAATCTTCTGACAAGGAGTCAAAATTAGCATATTAGCACATTACATACTAAAAGCTTTTCTCCCATTTTTAGCAAAGTTTTCCCCCAGCAGACAACTGGCAACTTAATTTCTGATCAGGAGATCCCTCTATTTTCTCTGGACAAAGTCAATGTTTCCCCATTTGTGCCAGCACTACTGCTACAAACAGCCAAAGCAACAACAATTACAATATATATGATGTGATGGATGTTTTATTAGCTGCTGTGCTAACCTGATGCACTACAGCAAACAGAGACCCACCACCTGAACCAGGTTCAGTCATACATATATCATATATTTTCTTTGGCAAATACCCTGAGCCCTGACATTATGGACTTCTGGGTCAGTAGATTGGACCAGAAGAGAGAATAGGTCAAGTTTTCAATAGGCATACAGTTTGGTCCTGTCTCCAGTGTGCTGTCAGAGAGGGTACTCAGCATGGTTGTTGAATTAGAAGAAATAATGAAGAGATTGTTTAATCCTAGAACGCGCAACCATAGAAATCTACACTTTCACATACCTGGGGCCTTTTAGGCCTGTGTGCAAATAACATGGAGTAACTCAAATAGAAATACTTTTCAAAGTTTATTTGAGCTGTGAATATTTCAAAACATTATAATTCTGTGCATAAAACAAAATAAAGTAATTACGCCGGCTTAAAACGCCCAATATATGCATTCTATATAATTCTTTATATATATATATATATATATATATATATATATATAACGATTTTTTTGTCTAAAAGTTTTTTATATAAAAGTTGTAGTAAACATGGTGCAGGAATATTTCTTTTCAAAAACTTTCCTTTTCAACTTTACTGATTACCTCAACAATTTTCACATATTTTTTCGGAAGAATGTTCCTTGCAGACATTTTGTCCACAAGTAGTACAGAAACGCTCAGATTTCCTTTCCTTCTTTGCTGGACAAATATAACAGCGCTTTCTTTTTTTTCTCTTGGCTCTGGATGTTCCTCAAAATGTATACCACATCAGATCATAGCTTCCGTAATTTGCCTTGGCAAGCATTTCGTGTTGCTTCGCTCCATCATGGTAAGCATCAAAAGTTCATAGCAAAGTTCCGTCAAGAATAGACGTCTCTTGTCCTTCCTGTTGGCATGGAATTCTGGATGAGTTTCACTATAAAAAATATAGCTATTGAGGGCTGACACATCAAGGATATTATAAAAAATGACTACAGGCCAACGTTTTGTCTGCCTCTTGCACGAATACTCTCCAATCATTTTATCCATCTTGTCCACACCTCCTTTTGTTTTATTATAATGCAGTACGATTTCAGGTTTCTGTTTCCTGTCATCGGTGTCAATACTTCCATCATGATGCATTGTACTCAGTAATACTCTTTCTTTGCTTTATAAGATACCATTGTCGCTTGATTGCAGAAACCAAAGACACTCTCATAAAGTGGTCGCTTGGTATTGTGCTTCATGAATGCATGAATTTCGCGGCAGTTTGGCCTCATAGTACCAACAAGTGTGAGTTTTTTTCTGAAGCAAAAATTTGCTCAGTTCCAGATTGGTAAAGAAGTTGTCCATTGTTAAATTTTTTCCAGAATTCAAAATTGGTACTGCAATTTTTTTTACTATGTCAGAACATAGGTCTTTCTGGACTGGAGCATCAGCTTCTTTGCCACAGTAAATGAGACCATTCATGCCATAATAGCTTGTTGAATCACACATCCAGAAAATTTTTATGCCATACTTGGCAGGTTTACTGGGCATATACTGAATGAATTTGCAACGTCCCCTAAAGGCAAGAAGTTGCTCATCCACTGTCACATTGTCATTAGAATGGTAAAGCTTTGTACAGTTTTTGATGAAAAGATTCCAGATGTAGCTAATAGGGGCTAATTTATCTGTTTCCAACCTCACAGGACGAGTCCTCTTATCAAAACGAAGGCTTCTCCGAATATTCTCAAATCTATTAACTGACATTGTAGCTTTGTAGTGTGGATCTGAAAAAGGGTTCAGAAATAATTCTCTGATTGGAACATCGTAGGATTTTGTACGCCCTACCAGAACAGTAAGGGCAATATAACCATATAGTTCCTCTTTTGTTATATTTTTCCATGTTTTTTTTCTTTCTGAAGCGATATGTTTTCCTTCTAAGTTACAGTACAGACAAAAAGACTGAGGATCACATGTAAACCAAGTACAGGCCTAAAAGGCCCCAGGTATGTGAATGTGGGGTAGTCCCAAAAAAGAGTTGTTTTACCGAAATGCCTATAACATAAAAATATATGAACAACTGGAAATTACTAACAACTATATACCTGAGAAATACCTAGAGTTTCAAAATTCTAACTAAAGTAATCTTGCAGAAAATAGAAAACAAGTAACCTAGCAGGCCTGCGAGGCCCCAGGTATGCGTTTTAGGATTAACAAACTTGTCACTGCTTTGGGGAAAACTCACCTGGCAGCTACACTTTTAGCCACCTCTCATAGTCACATATTAGTTTTACATATGTGAACAGATTTTATGGAAAATACTAAATATTGATATACAATTAAGATTGCCAACTACAATGGTACTGTAAATATTGTAACGCAGGGCTTTAAAGAAAACTATATTCACAGAATTACCAAATTAATATGAATACTTAAAGGGAATCTGTGAGCAGTTTTTGTGCTATGGAATCTGATAACATCATTATATAGGGCAAAGAGCCTGATTCCAGTGATGTGTCACTTACTGTACTGCTTTGTGCATGGTGCAGTTTTGATAGAATCCCTGTTTTCTCTGATATAGCTGCAGCACTTGTCAGAATTCTGAGCTGTGTACAACCCCACACACACTCTGATTGGCAGCTTCTTGTGTACACTGTACATTGTCAGCAAGCTGCCAATATGGTGGTGGTGGGGTTACACGGATTAGCCTGACTGACCTGCAGAGAAAACCTAGTCAGGCAGTGATAATCTCCTGATGATAAAACACTGTATTGAAACTACAGCATGCAGCCTGATAAGTGGCACATCCCTGGAATCAGTCTCTATAGCCCTATATTATGCTGCTCTCATGTTAAATAGCGAAAACCTGCTGACACATTACCTTTAAACATCATAATTATATGATTATTGAATATCTCCTTCCAATAAGGTGAGCATCCAGGCAACAAGGTCATTAGTGAATCTGAGCATTGGTGGTTGGTGATCAAGTATGGATTGCTAGTGTCAAGCCAATATATATAATATAATAATGTCTGGATTTTATTCAGACCTATGAAGTTCTTTTACACCAACATTTAGAAACAATTTTTGTGTAGCTAGACAAAAATGTATTTTAACAAGAAACAAAGTGGTAGTATGCAACTTAATAGATGCTTGCTATAGATTTAAGATTTTTGCAAAACATGAACAGCTTCAAACATCTTTATAGATTGAACCAAATATCACTTGAATACGTCTTCATAAGCCTACTATCAAATATTAGGGTGATTTATACCTCCCCAGCTAATGCTTGGTGATATTTTATGCTTCTATGGTATATATCTATCAAGAAAACTTAACTTGTGGCACTAAAACAGAGAGCAAGGAAAACAGTTGAAGGTCTTGCCTATAAGTAATGATGTGGATGAAATCTGCAAACCTACTATAGAAAATTAAGTCTGTCTGTTCTTCAACCAAATTCACATGTATAGCATGTATATAATGCTTTTAATTTTTACAGCATTTTAATGGTTGAAATTACAGCTTGTCAGACCTGTCAATAAATGACATTGTTTAAGGGCTAAGGATTCATTTAGACATCCCGAATTCAGCTATTAAATGACCGCTGATGGCCTATACTTAAGCCAATCAGCGGTCATTAAACAGCTTGATTAGACAGACCGTCTGCTCTTACATGTATACAAAATGAACATTAATATAATTGTTCTGAGTGCATAGAATATGATTGTAGTGCTGCCGAGAAGTATGAATTATAAGCAAGCTTAAAAATCATTTCACCTTACGAACAACCATTTTTTTCCGTTCATCGAGTGATTGTTTAAATGTTTATTGGACAGTGTAAATAGGCTGTAAGTTTAATACAAAGCTTTATAAAAATATGCTAATGATAAAGGGCTCTATTCATTTTTATAATAACTTGTGAAAGTGTATACAAAACAGATAAACAGATTTTGTATTCACGTTCTTAAGTTTGAAGAAATTTGTCACATTCTATCTAGAAACACACCAAGATTTTTAGACAAAGAAGTTGAAAAAATGTAGAGAGAATCAGTATTGGGAATAAAAAAAAATACAGAGCACTTGTCGAAATCAACATGCTGAAATGAATGCACATTTTCACACTTTCAGATCTCTACAACTGTAAATGGATGATATAACATAGCTCTTCTTGGCAAGACAGAAATTGTTCGCTCTTGGGATTTAAGCACAATCAAGTGTACTGTGGTGGAAGAAAAACAAAAAGGACATCTTAGCTGTAAAGTTCATGAGTGTGCATAAAAATGAATAAGATTTAATTATTGCATTTAATAGTACAAAATTCTCAGAGAGAAATACATTTTGCTTAATTTTTTTGCATGTAAAGAAAATATATTAAAGTCTAAGAGTATATAAATCCTGGGAATATCTCATAATGATTCTGATTCTAAAATATAAACTTCTGTGACTTTTCTCTATAAAACTGATTATGAAATGTCCAAGTTCTAATTTTTAGAGTAGGTTTATTACATTATCTCATTTTACAGCTTATCCCTCTATTTAGGTAATAATGTAACCTTTGGATAATGTTGTTACCTTCAGAAAGCCATTCATTTCATTTGTTCTTATTTAATTAAACGCACTGGAGATGAAAAAGATAAAAGCAAACATGGGCAATTTAATCAACTGATACAATTACATTAATGTCAGCATTTGTAACAGTGGATGTACACCAATAATAGAAATGACCCTGTGGCACAATTTATAATTTAAGTGAAGAGCACTTTATTTATAATGTCAAATTACTAGGTATGTTGTAATACACTGCCCACATTTTTTTTGTTATACTTCTTTATCTACATTTCATTCTTTCTTTCTTTCTTTTATTCACCAACTGTTTGCCAAAAAAGTAGTTAGGAAAAATGGCACTCCTTTTAAATTGTAGGTTCACGGATTCACAGAGTAGTGTATAGAAAAATAAGTCAATAACTTTCAGTAAAATGCTGGATTCTTTGATTTAATGTTTGTCAAAAAAAAGTTTGTTGAAATAGTAATCAACAAACAATTACAAAATAAAGTGTATGGTGTGCTAAACATATTTTAAATGGAAGTCAATGGCAAATGTATGATTTGGACAGACTCTAAAAGGCTGAGGTGGTTAACCTGGTAACTGGACACCTTTAAATGAGCAATTCGGGCATCCTAATACAAAACCTTAAGTAGTAATGTAAGGTTGTGACCTTCTTTATGGTTGCATCTTGTTCCACTTCCACAATAATAATACTTAGCGCTGACTAAGGCAGATCTAGCTGAACAGAAAATGTATGAACTGCCATATGCGAAAAGTGGTATCTCATAACTGAAGATTCCCATAAGACTTCATTATAACTCATACGACTATCAATGCTTGTATAAAGAGAATTAATGTTTACAGGTCTCATTTCACGTACCTCTTTAAAGTACTGTAGGTATGACTGAAACACCTAATATCAATATATAAGAGGGCTGTTCTCAGGTTTTTTGCCATATTGAGTACGAGTAAATTTCTAAGCAGCTATTAATATTAATATATTATTCTCTTACCACAAAATGACATACCTATGTCAGTGTTGGAATACCAAGAGAAGGCTCAAGAGCTGAGTGCCTACCTTAACCACTTTGCGCCAGAGCCTGTTTTTGCCTTCGTGACCAGGCCAATTTTTTCAATTCTGACCACTGTCATTTTATGAAGTAATTACTCTGGAACGCTTGAACAGATTCCCCTGATTCTGAGCTTGTTTTTTCGTGACATATGGTACTTCATGATAGTGGTAAAATTTCTTCGATATCTCTTACGTTTATTTGTGAAAAAATCAGAAATTTGGCAAAAATTTTGAAAATGTTTCAATTTTCAAGCTTTGAATTTTCATGCCCTTAAATCAGAGAGATATGTCACATAAATAAATAACATTTCCCACATGTCTACTTTACATCAGCACAATTTTTGAACAAAATTTTTTTTGTTGTTAGGAAGCTATAAGGGTTAAAAGTTGACCAGCGATTTCTCATTTTTCCAACAAAATTTACAAAAACATTTTTTTAGGGACCACATCTTATTTGAAGTGACTTTGAGGGGCCTTTATGACAGAAAATACCCAAAAGTGACACCATTTTAAAAACTGCACCCCTCAAGGTGCTCAAAACCACATTCAAGATGTTTATTAACCCTTCAGGTGTTTCGCGGGAAATTTTGGAATGCGGAAGAAAACAATGAACATTTAACTTTTTTTCACAAAAATGTTACTTTAGACCCAATTTTTTTAATTTCACAAGGGTAACAGGAAAAAATGGACGACACAATTTGTAGTGCAATTTCTCATGAGCGCGCTGATATCCCATATGTGAGGGAAAACCACTGTTCGGGCACACTGCAGGGTTCGGAAGTAGTGTTGAGCGATACCTTCCGATATCGGGAAATATCGGATCGGATTGGATCGGACCGATACCCAAAAAATATCGGATATGCCGATTCCGATACCGGAAACCAATGCAAGTCAATGGGACACAAATATCGGAATCAAAATAAACCCTTTCTTTCCTTGTAGGCTAATTCTACATGAAGGAAAACAACTAAGAATAATGTAGAATGTATTACATGGAAAGCCGGCAATTTAGCAGCGGCATACACCGGTACCCGACAATTTAGAATTGAAAGAATAGAGCATCACACATAGATTATATACATAGAAACATGTCAGTCACATATATAAGAAGTACAGTGATAGTGTTGATCACTGTACTTGTCATTTAGTGTTAAAATAAAGGATTATTAAAAGAAAATTGGCGTGGAGCTCCCCGTAATTTTAGTCTCTAACGGAGGTTAAGCAGACAGCTGGGGCAGATGTTTGAAGCCTGGGAAGGGGGTAATACCAACGGAGCATCCCAGGCTACTAATATCTGCCCCCAGCTGAATACCTAGCCTTTACTAGCTATTAAAATGGGGGACCCCCAAAAAAATGCCATCCAGCATGCCATCCTTCATAGACACTGCAGAGCGCAGGCATGCTTGCGCTCTGCAGTGTCTCTGAAGGATGAAAAGCTGGATGGCAGTGCTCAGCTGCGATCCAGCCTGTCATCTAAATGCCATCCCAGCGTGGGAGAATTCTTCTGCTCAAGCGCTGAGCGCAGGAGAATTCTCCCACGCTGTCAGTGACGTGCATGAGGTGAGCTGAGTTCATTGGACATGAACTCGGCTCATCTTTATGCCGTCACAGCAAGACACTGCGGAGCGCAAGCATGCCTGCGCTTCTCAGTGTCTGCGGCATGGCAAGCTGTATGGCACCTTTCGGTTGCGATCCAGCCTGTCATGTGAATGTAGCAGAGCTGAAGCTGTCCTGGGAACCATGGAAAGGTAAGGATGAGGTTGCTTTATTATTCTACTTTTATTGCAGGAGATCGTTGGCTTCAGCTGGAAAGGGCGTGATGGTAAGTATGGTTTAATTTAGAACAATAAAGAATTGTGTGTTTATTTCAATTAAAGGACTTTATTCTGGGTGTTTGTGTTTTTTTTTAACTTTGACTATGGGGTTAGTAATGGGGGTGTCTTACAGACGCCTCTCCATTACTAACCTGGGCTTGATGTCAGCTGGCATTATAACTGACTTTGGTGTACAGCAGGGTTCGGAAGAGAACGGAGTGCTATGTTGGCTGGGATAGGTTGCAGACACCTTGTTACATTTGAAGAGTCGCTGACATGCCGAAACAGCAGAAACCCCCACAAGTGACCCCATTTTGTAAACTACACCTCTCAAGGAATTCATCTAGGGTAGTAGTGAGTATTTTTTAATTTTTAAATTTATACCATTGGGCAGTGAAGAAAACATAATTATATTTTTACCACAAAAAAAATTTTACCCTCAGATTTTACATTTTCACACAGGACAATAAGTAAAAGTGGTGCCAAAATGTGTCACACAATTTCTTCTAAAAGTGGCAATACCCCATATGTGGTTGTATCGTACCGCTCAGCCATATGGCGAGATCTGGGAGGAACGGAGCGCTATTTGACAATTGGAGAACAAATTATTGTAGAATAGGCATTTAGATTTGGGAGCACAAAATTTTCTGAATTTCTTTTGGGGGCAAGGACCATTTCACTTTTCCAGAGCCTTTCAGCTACCAGTAACTTGGAAGTCCCTTATATTTTTAACAGATAACGGACCTGAGTGGGGACTAGCTTTTTATGAGGACTGAGTTGAAGCTTTTATTGGGGACATTTTACGTAACATTTATCCGGCGCTCTAGGCTGAGCACTTACATCGGGGTTTCCATCTAAATTTCCAAGTGATGTAATTCAGATGAAACCGCTGTGAGATCCATTCACTGTAATGAGGCAGCAGAGTTACTCTGGACTCCGTCTGGCCTCTTTTTAGCTGTGTCCTTTTTTTCAGAAGTGCACAAAACTGTGGCCAACTGCACTTTTATGCACGCCTAAAAAAACTGACACCGTGGGATCACAGGCCAGACTACATCCACAGTGGCCTATATCTGCCTCATTATTGGGAATCTTCCGTCATGGGTTCCGTCTGAATCACGTATTTCAGAGATTTACACGGAAACTCTGGTGTAAGTGCTCAGCGCAGAGCGCAGGATAAATGTGAGCAGAGCCTTACTGCGATCTTTTGGAGACATAATAAACAAATCAGTAGCAGGTGAAGAATTGGTTTTATTTATTTTTTACGCAGTTCCTCGTGCGGTATAAGTGATGAGATTACTTTATTCTTCGGGTCGGTGCGATTACAGAGATACCAGATTTATATCGGGTTTTTATGACTGACAGCTGTCACACAATAAAAGACGCTTTTTTTGCAAAATCTAGTTTTTGTATCTCCATATTTTGAGAGTCGACAGAGTCATGTAATGGCTTGTTTTTTGCAGGACGAGTTGAAATTTTTATTGGTACCATGTTTGGGTATGTGACATTTTTTGATTGGTTTCTATTCCGTTTTTTGGGAGGTAAAATTAACAAAAACCAACAATTCAGGAATTGTTTTTTGACGTTTTTTTTTATGCCGTTCTGTGTGTGGTAAAAGTGATAGGGCAGCGTTATTCTTCTGGTCAGTACGTTTACAGTGATACTACACTTATTGTATTTATTTATGTTTTGGCGCTTTTACACAATAAAACTATTTTATTCAAAAAATATTTTTTTCGCATCGCTTTATTCTGAGAGCTATAACTTTTTTATTTTTCAGCTGATGGAGCTGTATGGCGGCTTTTTTTTTTGCGTAACAAGATGACGTTTTCAGCAGTATCATTTTTATTTCCATTTTGCTTTTTGATTGCATTTTTTTCCACTTTTTGTTTGGCGAAATTATGAAAAGCATAGTTTTTTGCTCCGTTTTTTATTTATTTTTAAGATGGTGTGCACAGAAAGAGTTAATTAGTGTGACAGTTTTATAGATTGGGTTGTTTCGGACGTGACGATACCAAATATGTGTCCTTTTTTTGTTTTGCATAAATATACGGATTTATTGGTTTAATATTTTATTTATTTATTTTTGTTTATTTTGTTATTTTTTTAACAGCTTGAAAACATTTTTTAGACTTTTTTTTATATTTTTACTTAGTCACTGTATGGGAGATTAATTTTTTATTTTTCTAATCACTGTTCTCATGCAATGCAATAGACATGTATTGCATTGCATGAGAACTTTGCTGACAGTTTCACAGTCAATGTCTCCTGCTAGACTTCAGCTGCAGGCTGAGTCTAGCAGGACACCATACATGGCAGATCCGGAGGCGGTCATGTGACCTCTGGCTACCATGACAACGGCAGGTACTGTCAGACATCAGGGGGCCATCGGAGAGGTAAGTGGACGACCCCCTCTCCTCTTACTATCTTCTAAATGCCGTGATCACTATAGATCGCGGCATATAGAAGATATCAAAGGGTTAACATCATTGGGATCTGATCCAATAAGGGCCCGATGATGTCCCCTGTCAGAGCTGTCGCTCTGCACCACACCCGCAGCGCTTGCAGGACCCTGGGGGTCCTGAGGCTGCGGGACCTCCGACCGTTCATAAACGTCGGCGCTGCACAGAGCCCAGCAAGCGCCGACATTTATGTACAGTGGGCAGTCGGGAAGCGGTTAAATAGTGATTCTATCAGCAATGACTGGAGCTGTGCTTCAACTCCTGCCATTAACTATTCAGATACTGCTGTCAATCTCTAATAGAGGTATTTCAATAGAAGGCTTGCTGATGTGTGCGCACATGACCTCCTATTGACATCCCTTTATGTGATCATAGGCACTGATGGGTTACCATTTTGGAAACCCATCAACTGACATCTTGGTACTTCAGCAAAGCTCAGCCACAGACTGAGCTTCAAAGACGACCACAATATACACTTTGTACAACAATACTATGTTTTCTTCAGTATATAATTTAAGCAATCAGGTGATTGAAGGTTAAAGGAGACTAAAAAAAGGAAACAAAAAATGTAAAATATAAAAAGTGACCATTAAAATCAACCTAATTTATCCCCATTAGAAATAGAGAAATTGCAAAAACATATTTGGCATTGCCATGTCTATAAAAGTCTGATCTATAAAAATATAAAATATATAATCAACTTCAGAATTATTATTATTATTATTATTATTATTATTATTATTTTAAGAGCACCATTGCTTCTATAGTGTTGTACATGAGACGGAGTTACATACAAAGTACAAATATGAATTACAGTGAACAAACTAGCAATGACAGACTTGTACAGAAAGAAGAGGGCCCTGCCCTTGCATGCTTACATTCTATAAGATAATGGGGAAGGACACCACAAGTTAGTGGGTTGCGGCAGCTTCGGTGGTGATGAGGTGGGTCATTGCATGTTGTAAGCTTTGTTGAGGGGATGAGATTTCAAGTTCTGCCTGAAAGTTCTGAGTGTGGTAGATAATCGAATGTGTTGCAGCACAGAATTCCAGAGGATGGCAGATACTTGTGAGAAGTCTTGGAGGCGGTTGGGTCATGAACGTATGAGCATGGAGAAGGGAAGGAGGTCTTGGGAGGACCAGATGTTGCGTGTTGGAAGATAATGGGACATTAGTTTGGAGAAATACAAAGGAGACAGATTATTGATGGCTTTGTAGGTCAATGTTCAATAGTTTGTACTGGATAAGTTGAGGAATTGGGAGCCAATGAAGGGATTTGCAGAGGGGAGAAGAAGAGGAGTAGCATGGAGAGAGGTGTATTAGTTGGGCAGCAAAGTTATGAACAGACTGGAGGGGTACAAGAGTGAAAGCAGGAATGTCACAGAGTAGGATATCGCAGTATTCGAGGTAGGAGATGATGAGAGTATGCACTAACATTTTAGTAGATTCAGGGTTGAGGAAAGGATGGATTCTGGAAAAAAATTTGAGTTGGAGGTGGCAGGAGGTGGCAAGAGCTTGGATGTGGGCTTTGAAGGACAAGGCAGAGTCTAGGGTTACTCCGAGGCAGCGGACTTCCGGGAAACATGGTTTCATTAATTGTGATAGCTTAGGTAGGGGAGTTAGATGAAATGGAGGAAAGATGATGAGTTCAGTTTCGTCAGCATTGAGCTTTAGGAAGTAAGAGGAGAAGACGGAGGATATGGCTGATAGACATTCTAGGATTCTGGACAGCAGAGAGATGACATCTGGAACACAGAGGTAGATCTGAGTGTCATCAGCATATAGGTGGTAATGGAAGCCATGGGAGTTTATGAGATGTCCCAGGGCAAATGTATAGATTGAGAAGTGTAGGGGTCCCAGGACAGAGTCTTGAGGGAGACCAAAAGAGAGAGGGCGGGATGAAGAGGTAGTGTGGGAGAAGAAACACTAAATGTGCATTTATAAAGCTATGAGGAGATCAAGGTAATGGCAATGTCTTTAATGCCAAAGGGAGAGACAATTTGTAGTAGTAGGGAGTGGTCAACTGTCTCAAAGGCAGAGGACATATCTAGTAGGAGAAATATAGAGAATTGTCTGTTACCTTTGGCACTTAGTCATTAGTAACTTTGGTCAGGGCAGTTTTGGTGGAATCGTGGGGACGGAATTCAGGTTGTCAAAGAGTGAGTTAGATCAGTGTTCTTCAACTCCAGCCATCAAGGCCCAACAGGTCATGTTTTCAGGATTTCCTTACAATTGCACAGGTGATGGAATTATTGCCTGTGCAGGTGATGCAATTCTGAGCAATACTAAGGAAATCCTGAAAACATGGCCTGTTGGTGGGCCTTGAGAACATGAGTTGGGGAACCCTGACTTAGATGAGAGATGGGAGGAGAGTTCAGCATGGACATGCTGTTCGAGGAGTTAAGACACCATACAGAGAGAAAAAAAAGGAAATGCCAGAATTGCATTTTTTCAGTCATCACACCTCTCTAGAAATACAGTAAAAAATTATCAAAACATTATTTGTACCCTTAACCCTTTAAGGACGGAGCCACTTTGTACGTTAATGACAAGCTCATTTTTTAAATATGACCAGTGTCACTTTATGGGGTAATAACTCTGGAACGCTTCAATGGATCCCACTGTTTCTGAGCTTTTTTTTTGTGACATATTGTACTTCATGATAGTGGTAAAATTTGTTCGTTATGACTTGCCTTTATTTGTGAAAATATCGGAAATTTGGCGAAAATTTTGAAAATTTCACAAATTACATTTTTACCACAAAAATTTTGTTTTAGTCCCAAACAAATGAGAATAATGGCACCAAAATTTGTCACACAATTTCTGCTGAAGGTGGAAATACCCCATATGTGGCAGTATAGTACTGCTTAGCCACACAGCAAGACACGGAATGGAAGGAGCGCAGATTTTCACAGAATAGTTTGCAGACTCCATATACAGAGCCCCTAAGTGCTAGAAGAGCAAAATTCGAGAAGATAGAAGAAAGGTTTGCACTCGAAATTTTCCTTAAAAACTCTTTTTTATTTTCGCAATTTTAAAACATTGATGAAGGGTAGCAGGTCTCCATCAGGACAATGGCCGTTTCGCGTCTGACTTATGCTTCAACTGGTCCAGGTATGGTCTAATATAGGAGGACAACCCTATTATAGGGGACACACCTCTTCTCGCATGTCACGGTAACACTAGATACAATTACAAACATCAAACAGATTAACATACATTCATAAACTATTGACATATCTATCTAGCCATTAAAACCAAGAGGACCTTGTGCATTGGAACGGATAATCCAGTTTGCCTCTCTGTTCAGGTAAATCGACTCTTTCAAGCCCCACAAAATGCACAATCTCCAGGTCTGAATGGCGTACCTCCCGGATATGTTCAATCAATTTTGTGGATCCTTTCCCTGACGCAATGGATTTAAAGTGCTCCCTAAATCTTACATATAAGGGCCTAATTGTTTTCTCTATGTAGAAGCTTCCACATAGACTAAAGATGATATATACAACAAATTGGGTTTTACAAGATATAAAATCAATGATGTGATCTGTGATTGCTCCAATCCGATGGGATTTACATTCAGATGGAATTTGCAGAAGTTGCATGAACCACAGTCATGGTTACCTGATGCTTTCAAATTTTTTTATGTACTTTTTTTTTGCGGTTCCTGACCAAATTATATTTCAAATGATGACACCGTCTATAGGTAACAAGTGGTTTGCCTGCCACCACCTCTGCTAAATCTTTATCAGATTTAAAAACATGCCAATTTTTGATTATAGCTGACTGGATTATTTTGTCTATAAGGCCAAATATAAAGTTGAAAATAAACCTTTTTTGCTTTGTTTTTTTTTGCCGCTTATTTGTCCCTCTTAGCAGATCTTTTTATTCAAAATTCTTTGCTTAACTGAGCGCCTCATTTATGACCGAATCAAGATAGCCTCTTAAAGAAAATCTGCCCTTAAGTTCTTCTGCTTGCTTATTACATCCACTGTTTGAATTATTAATTTTCCTTAAACATAGAAATTGACTGTGTGGAACTGAAGTTTTTGTGTGTGAAGGGTGTGCACTGTCAAACTGGAGGAGAGAATTGGTTGAGGCAAGCTTCCTGAAAGCCTCAGTTACCAAACCACCATTATCCATATGGATCTTAACAACTAGAAAAATTCAATTCAATACCTCCAAAAATGGCGGACAAAGGGGGCAATTTTGTCCTCATGTAAAGGAAATATTATATTGGAGAGGCTTTTAGGCGGCTAAATATGGTTTAGGCACACTGTGTGGCTCAGACGGGAGAACGGCATTTGGATGCGCAGAATTCACTGGATTTCTTTTGGAGGGGAGGGTTTTTCCAGAGCCTTTGAACTACCAGTAACGTGGAAGCCCACGTTTCCATTGACAGATGACGGACTTGAGTGGGGAATTTTGGATTAAGTTAAGCTGTAGTTGTGAACATTTTACATGACATTTTGGATCACATTTATCCAGCGCTCTATGCTGAGCACTTACAGTACATCAGGGTTTCAATCTACATCTCCGAGTGACATGATTCAGATGAAACCCCTGAGGGATCCTTTCCCTATAATGAGGCAGCATTAGAGTTACTCTGGACTCCATCTGACCTTTGTTCAGTGGTGTCCTTCTTTTATGCACACCAAAAAAGACGGACACTACTGGATCATAGGCCAGAAGGCGTCCACTGTGCCTCCATCTGCCTCATTATAGGAAATCTTCTGCCTGTCTGTCAATCACGTATTTCAGAGATTTACACAGAAACCCTGGTGTAAGCCCTCAGTGCAGAGTGCAGGATAAATGTGAGGCAAGCCATACAGTGAACTATGGGAGGCAGAATGAAAACATCAACAGCTGTTGAAAAATAGTTTTTTTTTACACCGTTCTTCATGCGGTATAAGTGATAAGATGACTTTATTCTTTGGGTCAGTGAGATTACAGCGATACTAGATTTATACTGGTATTTTATATTTGGCTGCTGTCAAACCTAAATGACGCTTTTTTTTACAAAATCTAGTTTTTGCATTGCCATATTTTGAGAGCTATAATATTTCCATATTTTTGCTGACAAATTTATGTGAAGGATTGTGTTTTGCGGTACGAGTTGTCATTTTTATTGGTACTATTTTCGGGCACACAATTTTTTTTTATCACTTTCTATTCCGATTTTGGGAGACAGAATGAACAAAAAATAGCAATTCAGGAGTTGCTTTTTTAGGGTTTTTTTATGCCATTTTGCATATGGTAAAAGTGATAAGGTATCTTTATTATTCTGACCCGTATGATTACAGCGATACCACATTTATGTAATTTTTTTATGTTTTTTTTCTTTTACACATACTATACAAATTTTTGCATTGCTATTAGTGATGAGCGAGCATACTCGCTACTGCTCGGTACTCGCGTGAGCATCTCACTGCTCGAGATGCTCGGAGCTCGCCGAGTATTTCCGGGGTCGCTCGGCGGTAGCTCGTGTTCCCTCCCTGCATGCTTGGCGATCTTCACACGGATCATATATATGTGCGCTCAAAATTCTGCCATTTTTGTCCTCCATTGAAATTTTGTTGCAGTGTGTCAGCGAAGTTATTGACACCAGTTCGCTGTTAAAAATAGTTACCTACAGGCCAGCTATTTAAAACTGTGGTTTGTCCGTCATGCAGATCACATATAAGTGCGCTCAAAAATTCTGCCATTTATGGCCTCCATTGAAATTTTGTTGAAGTGTGTTAGCGTAGTTATTGAAACAAGTTGACTGCTAAAAATAGTTACCTACAGGCCAACTATTTAAAACTGTGGTTTTCCGTCACATATCACTGCGGTTCAAATCCAGCCACTTGTAGTGAACGTGGAAAATATTGTCCTCCATTTAAAATAGGCAAGGCGCGTGGCAAGGGACAAGGAAGTGGCCATGATGGTGATGATGGTGCATGCAGAGGAAGAGGCCGAGGCCGTGGGCTAGATGAAATTGTGTCACAACAAACACCCACATCTTCTCGCTCGACCTTCCTGTCCCAATTAATAGGGGACCGCAGAACACCACTACTGAACACAGAGCAGTGTGAAAAGGATATTGGTTGGATAGCAGATAATGCTTCCAGTCACTTAGTCACCACCACCACCCTGTCTTCCACACGGTCAAGTCTCAGTAGCCGTGAGTCTGGACGGCATATTTCTCACCCTGATCATCTTTCCTCCCACCATGCCGAGTGCCTGGAGACAACTGATCCCACACTTGCACACTCCAAAGAGCTGTTCACTTTTCCATTTATAGATTCGGCCTCTCACCCGGTCCACTTGAAGCTGGGCAAGAGGAGATCTCATATAGCAATGCCAAAGTATTTGAGAAGCAACGGTCACACGAAGGCGAAGGTGGGAAACTGTCACAAGAGGTGGATGATGATGAGACACAATTGCCAGAAAGTCAGGAGAAGGACTAGGGTGCGGAAGTAGAAGACGAGGTGGAGGATGATATAGTGATATAGTAACTGACCCAACCTGGCAGGGGGACATGCAGAGTGAGGACAGCAGCACACAGGGGGAGGGAGGCGTAGCACCCCAACAGGCAGGGATAAGCAGTGTCGTGGCTGCAGACAGAAGGCGGACAACCGTTCCCTGTAACATCAACACAACGGAAGTTGCCAGTACAACTGTTAGGTCTTCCCGAGTCTGGTTGTTTTTGAAAGACTCTGCCAATAACCCCAAAAAGGCCATTTGCACCACCTGCCAGGCCAGCCTCAGCAAGGGTAGCAAAACAACCAGACTAACCACCACCAGCATGATCAGGCACATGGCAGCAAAGCACCTGACTAAGTGAGCCGAACCCCTGGGTCCAGGAACAGTGTCTGCGGGAGGCACCACTGCTTCTTCCACTGTTGTGCATGCAAGATAAACCCCTGTCCATGGCGCATGAGAAGATGCCTCCTGCCCTGCACCTGTCAATGCACACTGTCAACTAGCACCATCAGCAAGCACGTCCACATCCTTGTCCCAGCACAGCATTCAATTGTCCGTACACTAGTCCTTGGAATGCAAGTGCAGATAAGCAGCCAACTCTCCACAGGCCACACTACTATATTCACACATTTCGCGACTGCTTGTGCTTGAAAGTTTGCCTTTTAGGCTCATGGAGATGGAATCTTTCTGAAACCTGATGGCGGTGGCCGCCCCTCGGTACTCAGTCCCCAGCCGCCACTATTTCTACTGGTGTGCCGTCCCCGCATTACACAAGCACGTGTCCCACAACATTAGCCATGCCCTCAATAATGCAGTTACTAACCATAGACACGTGGACAAGTGTTTGTGGGTAGGGATGGTACATCTTGCTGACCGCACACTGGGTTAACATAGTGGAAGCCGGGACCCAGTCAGACCTTGGGATGGAACATGTCCTAGGTCAATCAGGGTTGCTTCCACAGTCTACAGCTCATGCACCTCATCCACCTCCTCCTCATCCTTTTTAGCCTCCATCTCCGAAATGACCACATCAGTCACAAGCTTGGAGCACTGTAGCACTGCCTCAGCCAAGCGGCAAATAGCTGTGATGAAGCTAATATGCTTAGGTGACAAACCGCACAATGCTGAAGAGTTGTGGACAGCTCTACAAGAGCAGGCAGATCAGTTGCTGACATCGCTGAACCTACAGCCAGGCATGGTCGTGTGTGACCATGCCCGGAACCTGGTGGTGGCTCTGAGGTGAGGCGAGCTCACATACGTACCATGCCTGGCCTATGTGCTTAACCTCGTGGTTTAGCGGTTTCTCAAAACCTACCTGGAGCTTCCGGATCTGCTTGTCAAAGTACTCCACCTGTGTGCCCATTTTAGAAAGTCACCTAAAGCTTCCGCCGCCCTTGCCGTGTTTCAGCAGCGTTTTCAGCTTCCGGCTCACAGACTGGTGTGTGATGTCCCCACGCGTTGAAACTCAACATTGCAGATGTTGGGAAGGATTTTTGAGAAGAAGAGGGCAGTTGTTGACTACCAACATCAACAAGGCCATCGGTATTCAGTTCAGACTCCACACATAAGACCTCAGGAGTGCACATGGATGTCAGACATATGTACCATCCTCCAAAACTTTGAGCACTCCACCAAGATGGTGAGCGGCGATGACACCATAATTAGCATCACCATCCCGCTTCTCTGTCTTCTGAAACACTCTCTGCTCACAATCAAAGAGGATGCATTGCAGGCTGAGATGGAGCAAGGAACCATACAGGGTGATTTCACACAGCTCAGCCTAATCTCATCTCAATGTGGATTGGGTGACAATGAGGAAGAGGAGCAAAAGGAGGAGGAGCTAGTTTTATGCGCTATTGACGGTACTACCTGTACGACTGTCATATCGTCTGTTCAGCGTGGATGGCCTGAGGACAGGGAGGAGGAGCAGGAGGAGAGCATGGTCAGTCGTCATCTTGGTGAGGACACAGAAGTCTTGCCTGTTAGCAGTCTGGCACGCATGGCTTAGTTTATGTTACGCTGCCTTTACCGTGACCCTCGCGTTCTCCAAATTTTGGGTGACATTCATTACTGGTTAGTGACACTTCTATACCCACGCTACAAGGAGAACTTTCTATCTCTTATTCCCGAGGCGGACAGGTCTACGAAAATGGTACAGTACCAGAAGGCCCTTGTTGCGGAATCATTAAGAAAATTCACATCTGAAAACGCTGGCGGAAAAGGTCACAGTTCATTGGACAACCAAGGAGCACAGGCGTGAGAGACACAACTCCAATCCAGCAGAGGCAGGAGAACACTATCAAAGTTCTGGGACAGTTCTCTCAGACCCTCCCATCTTACATGCCCTGAGGCGCGGGGTACTCTCACAAGGAGTGCAAAGATTGGGAAGATGGTGAGGGATTACCTTGCCAACCGTACCAACGTCCTCCGTGATTCCATTGTGCCTGATTATTATTGGGTATCCAAGCTGGACACGTGGCATGAACTGGTTCTCTTCGCCTTGGAGGTCCCAGCCTGCCCTGCCGCTAGCATTTTGTCAGAACGGATTTTTAATGCCGCTGGTGGAATCATAACTGATAATGCTGACAGTCTGACTCTTATAAAAATGAACAAGGGCTTTGGTCAGACTTCTCAACACCACTGAATGATAGCAGCGTAGCATAAACTCAAATCCAGTGTCTTTTTTTGGGAGGTCAAATCCCATGCACCTCTTCACACCTACATATTGGTATACGCTTCCTGATTTTGTCTATTTGCTCTTGTCCTTCTCCTTCTCCTCATCTTCCATCACCATATCATTCACCACCAGATCTACCATATCACCTCCTCTACGTCTCTTGCAAGGGGCATTAGAGTTCCTCCAAATTGTTGGCAGATTTGCATTCACTGTATAGGCAAACACTATGGGAGAGCCACTTCCTAATAATGGAAATATTGTTTTTAGTAGGATCTCTGACCTCTACGTCTCTTGCAAAGGGCATTGGAGAGCCTCTAAATTTTTGGCAACCCTTGCATTCACTGCATAGGCCAACACTATGGGAGATCCACTTCATAATAATGGGAACATTGTTTTCAGGAGGCCCTCTGACCTCCATGTCTCTTCCAAGGGGCATTGAAGTGCCTCGAAATTATTGGCAGCACTTGCATTCACTGCATAGGCCAACATTGTGGGAGACTCTCTCCTCTCTAATGGGAATTTGTCATTACTGTAGCCCTGCTCTATGTCTCTTTAAATTGTTAGTGTGGTTTTTCCTATATTTGGTCAGCCGTTGGACTCACTGCATACCCTATAACTATATAGCAGACCCTCTCCTTTCTAATGGGAACATGTCACACTTGTTACTGTGGCCCTGCTCTTTGTGTCTTTAAATTCTTAGTGGAGTTGTTCCTAAATTTGGTCAGCCGTTGGACTCACTGCATGCCCTATAACTGTATAGCAGACTCTCTCCTTTCTAATGGGAATGTGTCATTACTGTGGCCCTGCTCTATGTGTCTTTAAATTCTTAGTGGGTTTTTTCCTAAAATTGGTCAGCCGTTGGACTCACTGTGTACCCTATAACTGTGTAGCAGACTCTCTCCTTTCTAATGGGAATTTGTCATTACAGTGGCCCTGCTCTATATGTCTTTAATTTCTTAGTGGGGTTTTTTCTAAATTTGGTCAGTCGTTGGACTCACTGCGTAACCTATAACTGTATAGCAGACCCTCTCCTTTCTAATGGGAATTTGTCATTACTGTGGCCCTGCTCTTTGTGTCTTTAAATTCTTAGTGGGTTTTTTCCTAAAATTGATCAGCCGTTGGACTCACTGCATACCCTATAACTGTATAGCAGACCCTCTCCTTTCTAATGGGAATTTGTCATTACTGTGGCCCTGCTCTTTGTGTCTTTAAATTCTTAGTGGGTTTTTTCCCAAAATTGGTCAGCCGTTGGACTCACTGCATACCCTATAACTGTGTAGCAGACTCTCTCCTTTCTAATCGGAACATGTCGTACTCGTTACTGTGGCCCTGCTCTATGTGTTTCAGAGTCCCTCCATCATCAATGAAACAGGATGTGTCTGATGATGTTTCACACACCACATTGCCAGATAAGGTTGTAAAATGTTAAAATGACATTTCCCGGTGAATGCATTTGCCTTAAAAAATAACGTAAAAAAAAAAAACAGTAGGATCTTTCTTTAGTATAAAAACAGAGTCGCCAATGTAACCTCAATGTAATCACATTGTTCAGCTCCTGCACCTCCTCCTCCATCTCTGAAATGATAACATAAGTCACAAGCTGAAAGGACTGCAGCACTACCTTGGCCAAGCGGCAACAGGCTGTGCTGAAGATAACATGCTTAATGCTTAGGTGACAGACTGCCCAGCGCTGCAGAGTTGTTGAAAGCTGTAACACAGCAGCTTGATCTGTGGCTCTCACCACTGAACATACAGCCAGGCATGGTCGTGTGTGACAGTGGGCCGAACCTGGTGACGGAGAAATGACAGCCGAAGTATATACGGTTTCCCTCTGTGCCAGTCCTTTCACCGAGCTAAAGAATATGGCTGTGGTGAAATACAACTCCCACTGAGAATCTATTTCAGATTGAAAAACATTGTGCCCACCAGAGGATTTGATTCGTAGGGCTCACCTTTCTCCCCCGCTCAAGAGCCCCATAGTAGCTGCAAAGTTAGCGCCATCATGAACTCTCCTGATGTAGAAGCCAGGGCATACCAGAGTATTCTCTGGTGGGACCTTCCAACCCTGCGGAGAAGCAGTCCTGGCTAAGAAAAGTGTGTAGGTAGGTACCCGGACACTCTATGGCTGCTTTTTTACTGAGGTAGAAACCCATGCAAACATGGGGAGAACATACAACATCCTTGCAGATGTTGTCCTTGCTGGGATTTGAACCCAGGATCCCAGCGCTGCAAGGCTTCAGTGCTAACTACTGATCCAATGTGCTGCCGTTCACCCTCTAATATCTAACAGGCTGGAGAAACTTGCACCTACTGCCACTCTATCTTCAGCTCCTTTGTGAGAAACTAATGTATTTGGGCAGCCACTCAGTCTACCAAATAAAATTCCTGAGAAGGAAATTGGGGATGGCTTCACTACTGGTACTGGGGGCAGTGCTAAACCATGGCGTTGTACCATAGTTTACTGGAAATATTCCAGGCTGGTAGGATGCAAGCAAATTCCCACAGAAAAGTACCAGCAGTAATGTTCAGGGACCCGAGCTAGCAAGTTGGGGACAACAACAGGAGAAACAGTGACGGCTGGGGACCGAGTATGGACACGAGGCATGAGGAATGAGGTTATGAAAATCTTCCGCCACCACGAGCCTATATGGCCACATTTCAAGTGCAAGCAGCTGCCCATAAATCTGGCAGTTTAGTATTGCAGCCTGTGGGTGGGTGGCTGGCTGCATACTTTCGCTTGCATTCCAAGTAACAGAAAACTAAGCAGATGGTGGCCTCTTTCATCATCATGGCCTCACCTCAGAACTATGAATTCTCCTGAAGGAGAAGCCAGGGCCCACCGGAGGAGTCTCTGGTTTTCTGGTGGGTCTGTCCAACCTGGCCGAGAAGCAGCCCTGGCTAAGAAAAGTGTGGGGGAAGGTTGCCGGACTCTCTATGGCTGTTTTTTTAACGTGGATCGGATGTGCTTATGCATGTTATTTCTCAAACCGCATTGCAGATCAGGCCATTGCCCAACTCTGTAGTCATGAAGATCTTTGTGTGTCGAAGCACCACGTAGAAGTGTGAGTTGATGTTGGACGGGCTGCCATTCCTTCTGCAACAAGCTGCTTTAGAGGACTTCCTGGAAGAAATGACACCATGAGTAGATACGGTTTCCCTCAATGCCAGTCCTTTCACTGAGCTAAAGAATATGGCTGTGGTGAAATACAACTCTCAGCAAAAAAAAGCTGTGGACTGGCTCCGTACCGTCCCTGGCCACATTCACCTGACCACATGTTTGTGTTGAGGTGGTCCTTCTCAGTAAGTGCACTGGGGAGGGCACGGGTAATGTTGTGGGACCCGTGCTTGTGGAAGGCGGAGACGACACCGGGACAAATAGTAACGGCTGGGGACCGAGTATGGATACCCAGTCGCTGCTGCCATAAGATTGTGGACAGTTTCCGTCTCCACGAGCCTAAATGGCCACATTTCAAGTTCAAGCAGCTGTCAAAAATTTGTCAGTATAGTATTGCAGCCTGTGGGTGAGTGGGTGGCTGGCTGCATACTTGCACTTGAATTCCAAGGAATGGGGTAGGGACAACTGAACGCTGCACTGGGACAAGGAAGTGGACGGTGATTGTTGCAAGTCTGCAACAACAGGTGCATGGCAGGAGGCATCTTCGCATGCAAGTTGGATAACTTATGATGGGCACACTTTTACACAGTGACCTGGGAGTCAAAGATGCTTTCAGAGGTCTTCCCCATGCTGTTCACATTTCTTTTCAGCACTGTATGCATGTGTCTGATGATTTGTCACACACCACATGGCCAGATAAGGTTGTAAAATGTTAAAATGAAATTTCCTGGTGAATGCATTTCTCTTGGCTGAAAGCAATGCAAAAGTGCAAAAACGCATCAAAAACGCTACGTGTGAACATAGCCCAAAGTGTGGAGGAGTATTTTTGGTTTTGGTTATTTATTTTGCCTTATATACAAGTCATTGCACTGGAAAGGATGTTCCTTAACATATTTCCCAGGAAAATCCATTTTGTTTTTGTTTTTGTAAGTTTTATTGTGAGTCCGTAAAAGTGGGGTAATACTCTGACAACGTTGTTGACAGTAGAGACCTGGGAGTCAGAGATGCTTCCAGGGGTCTTCCTCATGCTGTTCCCATGTCATTTGAACACTCTTCCCATCAATTTGGGCAATTTTTAGGCCCTCTGCAAACCGCCGGGGGGAGCCGCCTGAAAAATGCTTGCGTTTCCCATAGACTTACATTTGGCTCGTTGCTCGGGTCGAGCACCCATGTATTCCAATGTGCTCGACCCGAGCAACGAGTACTCAAGCATTTTAGTGCTGACTCATCACAAGTTACCGCTAATTTTTTTAAATGTGAACACTCCTGGTTGGGTCTCTATCTGCTGTGTTGGTTGTAGTGGAAGAGGTGTTAGTCCCTATTATAATATTGATACTCTAGTGAAATAAATTTTTTGATGCAGATATTGTTCTCTGCACAGGGGTACACAGACATGATAAACTCAAAATTGGTTTTCTTACTACCGTGATATATAAAGCAGGCTAAATCTCAGCTTAAAATTCTTTGGGGCAGATATTGTCTCCACACATGGGTACACAGACATGATAAATTCAAAATTGGTTTTCTTACTACCATGGTATATAAAGCAGGCTACATTTCAGCAGAAAATCCTTTGGGGCAAATATTGTTCTCCACACAGGGGTACACAGACATGATAAACTCAATATTGGTTTCCTTACTACCGTTGTATATAAAGCAGGCTACTTTCCATCTTTAAATTCTTTGTTGCAAATATTGTTCTTCATCTCCAGGGGAAAAAAAAAGGTAGGGTCCGAGCAGCTTCCTGACCTTCAGCACCAGACATTAACCCCCGGTGAAGGAGGTGATCCTGAAGAGACTGAGCTTCTTGAGGGTCACGAGGACTGTACTGTGCTGTCAGGGCAAGAAGAGGAGAAGGGTGACTCTCATGGCGAGGAATCAGATAACACACTGGATGATGATGAGGATCGTGGATCCCACTTGGTGTGAACCCAGAGGCACGCAGCTGAGTAGCTCATCTGAGGAGTTGGAGGAGGAAGACAAGGAGGTTACGTTGTGTCCTACGGCGCAGACACGGAGTGATGCAACCGCGATGAGCACTGCATCCTTAGCCACTACTGTTGCAGTGACCAGAACCGGTCACGGGTCTGCAGGTCGCAGGGGTGGCCAGAGTTTTTGACACTGTTAAGGATCAGCGAACTCACGTTATTTGGCAAATTTGCAAGAAAAAACTCAGTAAAGGGAAAAAGTGCAATAATTTTACTACTACATGCATGAACCTTCCCATGCGCAATCAACATGCATTACTCTGGCAATTTCACTGTGATAAAATGTGGACCAGCGGACCTCAACAACCATCAGCCGCCCCATCAACCACATTTGCTGCTTCTTCCTCCTCCTCTGTTACCGTGCCAAGTATTGTCAAGCAGGTGTCCAACCGCAGAATCTCCTGTTCTTTACCCTCTCCAGTTAGGCTGAGTGAGAGCCTGTCAGCTGTAACGGAAGTGGATATGCCTGTTGTTTTTGAGAGATCTCAGAGAACAAGCATACCACAACTTTATCAATCCATCGTATCATCTCCGCCTACACCTTACTCATGGTCCAGCAGTTTGTCTTGTTCACCTTACTCCGCCCTCTCTCAGCACTGCAGCCAGCCCTCGGTCCCTTAATTGTGGTCACTCATAAGATTGTTTCCCCCTACACATGACGAAGCTAAGAGATTGAACTCCACCATCTCCAATCTGTTGGCCATGGAAATGGTGGTGTAAGGCCCTAGTTTTTTAAAATTTAAAGACTCCTGATTGGGTCTCCATCTGCTGGGTTGGCTGTAGTGGAAGAGTTGTGGGTCCCCATTATGCTAGTTCTACTCTACTGAAATTGATGCCACTTCCTTGATGTCAAGCCCTAATTTAGGGAAATGTGACCACTCCTGGTTGGGTCTTCATCTGCTGGGTTGGCTATAGTGGAAGAGGTGTCGGTCCCCATTATAATAGTTATACTCTAGTGAAATTAATTCTTTGATGCAGATATTGTTGTCACAGGGGTACACATGATATAATCGAAATTGGTTTTCTTACTACCGTGGTATATAAAGCAGGTTATATTTCATCTTTAAATTCTTTGGTGCAAATATTGTTCTCCATACAGGGGGAAAAATTCTTTCTTCTGCTACTAATGTGATACAGTAGGGGACATCTCAATTTAAAATTGTTTGGAGCATATCTCCTATATTATACAGGCTTCACCCACACTCCAAAAATTCTGTCTTGTGTTAATAAAGTCATACAGCAGGCCAGATGTCAGTTTCAAATTTTTGGGTGCTGATATTTCTCTCCACACAGGGGTACATATGATTAAATTGAAATTGATTTTTTTACTACCACAGTGTATAAATCAGGCTACGCCTCATCTTTTAATTCTTTGATGCAGATATTGTTCTCACAGGGGTACACATGATAAAATCGAAATTGGTTTTCTTACTACCGTGGTATATAAAGCAGGCTACATGTCATCTTTTAATTTTTTGGTACAGATATTGTTCTCCACACAGGGGTACACATGATAAAATAGAAGATGCACAGTCGTCCTCTTGGTGAGGACAGGGAAGTCTTGGTTACACCTCTTTTCAGCATTATGAGTTTTGCTTAATGATGACCTTCAGTGGCCTAAACCGTGATTTTGCTTATGCACATTATTTCTCAAAATGCATTGAAAATCAGGCCATTGCCCAACTCTGTAGTTATGAAATTCAAGGTGTAAAGAAGCATCTTTGTGTGTCAAAGCACCGAGAAGTGTGAGATGATGTTGGACAGGCTGTCATTGCTTGTGAAACAAGCTGCATTAGAGGACTTCCTGGGAGAAATGACAGCCGGAGTATATACAGTTTCCCTCTATGGCAGTCATTTCACTGAGCTAAAGAATATGGCTGAGGTGAAATACAACTGTCAACGAGAAGCAGTGTAAGACTGAAGAACATTGGGCCCACCAGAGGATTTGATTCTGAGGGACCACCTTTCTCCCCCGCTCAAGATCCCCATAGCAGCTGCAAGGTTTGCAGTATGAACTCTACTGACGGAGAAGCCATGGCGCAGCAGAGGATTCTCTGGTTCCCAGGTGTGCCCATCCAACCCTGCCGAGAAGCAGCCGTGGCTAAGAAAAGTCTATATGAAGGTTCCTGGACACTCTATGGCTGCTTTTTTACTGAGGAGGAAACCAAATAAACAGGAAACCCCTGCAAACACAGAGAGAACATACAAACTCCTTGCTGGTGTTGTCCTTGATGGGATTTGAACCCAGGACCCCAGGGCTGCAAGGCTGCAGTGCTAGCTACTGAGCCACCATGCTGCCCTCTCTGTTCTCCCTCTGATATCTAACAAACAGGTCATGCTGAAGAAACTTGCACCTACTGCCACTCAGTGTCTTCAGCTCCTTTGTGAGAAACTAACGTTTGGGCAGTCTACCATTCTACTCAGTCTACCAAATAAAATTCTTGAGAAGGGTACTGGGTGCTAATGCCAAATCATGGAGTCCCTTAATTCACTGGACATATTCCAGGCTGGCTGTATACAAACTCATTCCCACAGAAAAGTACCAGTGTCAACACGTGGATGCAACGGGAGTGAGAGGGGGAAAGAGGGCCCCAGCGGTAGGGAACAAGAGAAGCGACACCTCCTGACACCAACCTGTATCCGTCCCTAAGCTCCCCTATCGTCCCTGGACGGGTCCTTCCACCCCATGCGCAATCACATGCCTAAGCCCTCGCTGGCCGTGGACATAATCTGGCTAGTGTGCAGGCCAGCGAGACACTAGGCTATGGGTTGAACAAGATGGAGTTAGTCTTCCTTCAACCTTAAAAACTATGTTACTAGTCTCACCACTAAAATAGGACAACACAAGGAAGGGAAGACAAACAATGGGAATTATTAAATACACTTATGTCCGCAACAGAAAACGTCACCGCTGCAATAGCAACGAGCACCACAGCTTCTCCAGAGACTGGATCCTTCAAAGAGGTCAGCATAAATTGAACTATAACCCGCGGACAGATGATGGATCATGTGGCTATTTAAAGGGAGGTGGGAGTGGCATCAACCAACATCAGCTAACTGCTAACAAAAGGCTGCCAGCAAGAGACTAACATTAACCCTTGCTGAACAAAAAGGAAAAAAATACATTTAAATTACAGCATAATCAGAGCTGCCACAAACCTCCAAATTATTTGTGACAATCAGCAAGCTATGGAGATGGTGGCCTCTATCATCATGAAGGAGTTAGCTCGTTGTCTAGTAGTCTGGTTTTTATACTAAAGATCCTGCCCATTATTATGGTTTTAAATGAGTGCAGAGGGACCATGGTTTCTGCAGCAGTGGCGGAGAAATTGCTGTACCATCAGGTTTAGGATGCGGACCATGCAAGGCACGTGTGTGAGGTTGCTCCCGTGTATCGCCGCCACCAGGTTTGCACCGTTATCGCACATGGGCTTCCCTTGCTCCAGGTTCAGTGGAGACAGCCATTGCTCAAACTCAGCATGGATAGCTGTTGTGAGGCAGTGAGGGGGATCATATGCGAGGGACGGTATGTATCCCCCAGGATGCGCATAGAGGCATATTGAACCCGCTGGAGTGCATTGCAATCACAGAAACAGCTGAGCTTGCAGTAAAAAATAAAAGTAAAAGCTTGGACTTGGTCCAGCTATTTGATAAAGTCTGATTGAAGAAAACCTGACCTGGTGTCACGATTCCTGCATTCTGTGTGGGATTGCTATGCTGTCCTATTGAACTGGTTCTTGCTGTGCTTTGATGGACTGCTTGGCTGTCCAATCCTGTGAGTGGCAAGTTGGGCTCTCGGTGCTTTGATTGACAGCTCGACTGTCCAATATTTGACTGGGATTTGCAGGGCAGTCTCCAGGTTCTGGAGATTGCCCAAGCTATTTAACTGAGCTGACCGCCCCTGCTCCCTGCCAGATGTAGTTTTTGCTTCCTGGTGAGTGTTTTCCTCATTCTGTTGTTCTGTGTTCTGATCTTCTGCTGCCTGACCCTGACTTATGCATCTGTCTTATCCCTTGGTATCTACGGGCTCTCTTGGTATTGACCTCGGAACGTCTGACTATCCGCATCACGGTCGCTCCATGAGATAGTGACTAGTTTTGAGCGAGCAATAAAATGCTCGGGTGCGTGAAGCTCGGGCCGAGCTCACTGTGATACTCGGGTGCTCGACCCGAGCAACGAGCCCAATGTTAGTCTATGGGAGACCCGAGCATTTTTGCGGCGGCACCCCCCGCAATCTGTAGAAAGACTAAAAAGTGCCCAAAATGATAATGACAGTGCTCAAATGACATGGGGACAGCATGAGGATCGCCCCAGGAAGCATTTCTGACCCCCAGGTCACTGCTGTCAACAACGTGGTCAGAGGTACTAAGCCACTTTTACGGGCTCACAGTAAAACATTCAAAAACAAAACTGAAACGGTTTTCCTGTGAAATAAGTTAAGGAACTTCCTTTCCAGGGTAAAGACTTGTGTATAAGGTAAAATAAATAACCAAAAACAAAAATACTCCTCCACACCTTGGGCTATGTTCACAAAAGGCATTTTTTATGCGTTTTTGCACTTTTGTATTGCTTTTAACCGTGACAAATGCATTCACCGGGAAATGTCATTTTAACATTTTACAACCTTATCTGGCCATGTGCTGTGTGACACATGCATACAGTGCTGAAAAGACATGGGAACAGCATTGAGAAGACCCCTGGAAGCATCTCTGACAAACATGTCACTGCCTAAAAGTGTGCCCATCAGAAGTGATCCTTGCCGCTTCAGAAGATGCAGACTTGCAACTATCCCCGTGCAAGTCCTTGTCCCAGGGCAGTGTTCAATTGTACCACCCCCATTCCTTGCAATGCAAGCGCAAGTATGCAGCCTGCCACCCACCCACCCCCAGGCTACAATACCATACTGCTTTCTTGCTTACACTTGTAATTGGGCCTGTTACGCATGTGGAGGCGGAATCTGGCCATTACGTCATGGCTGCGTCGGCGGCCTGGTATCCATACTCAGTCCGCAGCCGCCCGGTGGCCGGGTGTCCACGCTTGGTCCCCAGCAGCCCGGGGTGGCGGCCGGGTGTCCATAAACGGTCCCCAGCCACCCCTATTTGAAGGACAGCCTAATCACAAACATGTGGACAAGTGAATGTGGCCAGGGATGGTCCATCTCACTTACTCCTTCACACTGGGTTAATATTGTGGAAGCCGGGACACAGTTGGACACTGGGACGCAACACTTCCTTCAGACATAGAGGATTTCGGGTCCTGTGTCAATCAGGCTTCAACACAAAGTTCACATGGTAGACAGCAGCAGTGGTCCGCCTCCTACACAACAAGAAAATTATTCATGATCATGAGGCCATCCATCTCCTTAGTTTTTTGTTCCTTAGAATGCAAGCGCATGTATGTAGTAGCGGCTAGGCCTGAGGTGGTCAGCGTTTTGGCGCATATCCTACCCCCTCCGAGGATTGCTGGATGTTTTCCTGCTACTATCCCAGTTCTATGACTCCCGTTAAAACAAAGCTTCAGGTGATGAATGATGGATGAGGTGGTGGCAAAGGAGAAAGAGCAGGAGGAACAGGGACCATTCACATCAATATCAGGCCAGTCAGCCACACATGTCTTGTAGGATATGTTTCTGTAACAAAAGGAGCGGTTCGGCTACACAGTTATATGGCATACAGTGAGTGCAATGCCTACCAAAAATATCGAGGCACTCCAATGCCCCTTGGAAGTGACATGGAGGTCAGAGGGAGTTAACTAAACTGTTTTTTCCATTTATAGCAACTGGGTCTCCTGTACACTGTTGGCCTAAGCAGTGAATGGAAGGCTTTCCAAAAATTATGAGGAACTGCAATGCCCCTTGAAACAGACGTGGATTACAGCGTACTAAAAACCTTCTACCCATTATTGGAGAGTGGGTCTCCCTTAGCGTCTGCCTATGCATTGAAAAGCAAAAGCTGACTAACATTAGGAGGAAATGCAATGCCCGTTATAAGAGTCGTGGAGGTTAGAGGTAATTAAAAACAACATTTCAATGCCCCTTGGAAGAGCTGTGGAGTTCAGAGTGGTTTAACAAGACGGTTTTAATGCCCCTTGGAAGAGACGTGGAGGTCACAGTAGCTTAACAAGACAGTTTTAATGCCCCTTGAAAGAGTGGTGGAGGTCACAGTAGCTTAACAAGACGGTTTTAATGCCCCCTGGAAGAGACGTGTAGTTCAGAGTGGTTTAACAAGACAGTTTTAATGCCTCTTGGAAGAGTGGTGGAGGTCACAGTAGCTCAACAAGACGGTTTTAATGCCCCTTCGAAGTGACGTGGAGTTCAGAGTAGCTTAACAGGACGGTTTTCCTGCCCCTTACAAGAGCCATGCAGTGCAGCATATTAAAAACATTATTCCCATTATTGGGGAGTGGGTCTCCCATAGTCTTTGCCTATGCCTTCCAAGCAAAAGCTGCCAAAAATTATGATGGAGGAACTTGCAATGCTGGCAAACAAGAGCCATGCAATACAGCATATTAAAAACATTATTCCCATTATTGGGGAGTGGGTCTCCCATAGTCTATGCCTATGCCTTCCAACCAAAAGCTGCCAAATATTAGGATGGAGGAACTTGCAATGCCCCTTACAAGAGCCATGCAGTACAGCATATTAAAAACATTATTCCCATTATTGGGGAGTGGGTCTCCCATAGTCTTTGCCTATGCCTTCCAAGCAAAAGCTGCCAAAATTTAGGATGGAGGAACTTGCAATGCTGGCAAACAAGAGCCATACAATACAGCATATTAAAAACATTATTCCCAATATTGGGTAGTGGGTCTCCCATAGTCATTGCCTATGCCTTCCAAGCAAAAGCTGCCAAAAATTAGAACGGAGGAACTTGCAATGCTGGCAACACGGACCACGTGCACCCTGGTGGTATAGTGGTGGTGGAGCCTGAGGATAAGGAGAAGAGCAAAATACAGCCGAAATGAGGAAGCATATGCCCATGTGTGGGTGTGAAGCGGTGCAAGGGAATGCACCTCCCAAAATAACACAGTGGATTTGACTTTATGTTACTCTGCTGTCATTTGGTGGTGATGAGAAGACTGGCCCAATCCAGCCCTTGTTCATTTTGATAAGGTTCAGCTTTTCAGCATTGTCAGTTGACAGGCGAGTGCGCTTAACAGTTATAATTCCCCCAGCGGCACTCAAAACACGCTCCGATAACACGCTAGCGGCAGGGCAGGCCAGGACCTCCAAGGCATACAGAGCGAGTTCATTCCAAATGTCCAGCCTGGATACCCAATAATTAAAAGGCACAGAGGAATCACGGAGGACGCTGGTACGGTCGGCAAGGTACAGTACTCCCTCACCATCTTTTGAAACTTTCCACTCCTTGTGAGAGTACCCAGTGCCTCAGGGCCTGTAAGCTGGGCGGGTCTCAGAAAACTGTCTCAGAATGTTGACAGTGTTCCCCTGCCTCTGCTGGATTGGAGTTGTGTCTCTCTCGCTTGTACGCCTTGGTTGGTCAACGAACTGTGACCTCTGCCGCTAGCGTGTTCAGATGGGATTTTTTTTAACAGTTCTGCAGCAAGGGCCTTCTGGTACTGCCCAATTTTTGTAGACCTCTCCATCTCAGGATTAAGAGAGTGAAAGTTCTCCTTGTAGCGGGGGTCTAAAAGTGTCACCAACCAGTAATGACTGTCACTCAACATTTTGACAACGCGAGGGTCACCGTTAAGGCAGCCATGCGTGCCAGACTGGTTACGGACAAGACTTCCGTGTCCTCACCAAGTTGACGACTGACCATGCTCTCCTCCTCCTCCTCCCCCCTGTCCTCAGGCCACCCACACTGAACCAACGGTATGACAGTTGTACAGGTACTACCATCTACAGCGCATGATACCAGCTCCTGTTCTTCCTCCTACTCCTCTCCCTCATTGTCCCCCAGTGCACGTTGGGATGAGATGAGTCTAGGCTGTGTGTAAACGCCCATTACGGCTTTTTGATCCATCTCATCATACTCTGGCTGCAATGCCTCCTCTTTAAATCTCTGCAGAGAGCGTTGCAAAAGACAGACAAGTGGGATGCTGACGCTAATGATGGCATCATCGCCACTCACCATCTTGGTGGACTCCTCAAAGTTTGTCAGGATGGTACATATGTCAGACATCCAGGTCCACTTCTGAGGTCTTACGTGTGGAGTCTGACCTGAATATCGAAGGCCATGTTGCAGCTGGTACTCCACAGCTGCTCTCTTCTGCTCACAAATCCTTTGCAACATGTGGAGGGTAGAGTTTCAACGTGTGGGGACATCACACATCAGTCGGTGTGCCAGAAGCTGCAAACGCTGCTGCAACACAGCAAGGGCGGCGGAAGCTGTAGCCGACTATCAAAAATGAGCTGACAGGCGGCGTACTTTGACGAGCAGATCTGGCAACTCGGGGTACAATTTAAGAAACCTTTGAACCACGAGGTTAAGCACATGAGCCAGGCATGGTACGTGTGTGATCTCGCCTCGCCTCAGAGCCGCCACCAGGTTGCGGCCATTGTCACACACGACCATGCCTGGATGTAGGTTCAGCGTTCTCAGCCACAGATCTGCCTGCTCTTTCACAGCTATCCACAACTCACAAGCAGTGTGAGGTTTATCATCTAAGCTTATGAGTTTCAGCAGAGCCTGTTGCCACTTGTCTGATGCAGTACTGCAGTGCTTCCAGCTTGTAACTGATGTGGTGATATCTGAGATGGAGGCTGAACAAGAGGAGGAGGAGGAGGATGATGCGCAGGAGCTGAACACTATGGGGGCAATTTTGACTGACATAGGGCCCGCAATCCTCGGTGTGGGGAGGATGTGTTCCGTCCCAAGGTCCGACTGGGTCCAGGCTTCCACTATGTTTACCCAGTGTGCCGTCAGGGAGATGTACTGTCCCTGGCCACAAGCATTTGTCCACGTGTCCGTTGTCAGGTGGACTCTCCCAGTAACTGCGTTGTTGAGGGCACGGCAGATGTTTTTGGACATGTGCTTGTGTAGTGCGGGGATGGCACACGGGGCAAAATAGTGTCGGCTGGGGACCAAGTACCGAGGGACGGCCACAGCCATAAAGTTGCGGAAGGATTCTGTCTCTACCAGCCTAAAAGGCAGCATTTCCAACACAAGCAGTCGTGAAATGTGCGAATTTAGGACTGTGGTCTGTGGGGCGTTGGCTGCGAATTTGCGCTTTCGTTCAAAGCTCTGGGATATGGACAATTGAACGTTGCGGTGGGACGTGGACGTTGATGCTGTTTCTTGAGAAACTGTCATAACAAGTGAAGACTGAGAGGAGGGGGCATCTTTGCATGCAGTATGGACAGGGGATTGCCTTGCACGCACAACAGGGGGTTCTCTTACATGCACAACAGTGGAAGAAGCAGTGGTGACACCAGCTGACACTGGTCATGGACCCTAGGGTTCGCCCCACAAAGTCGGGTGCTTTGCTGACATGTGCCTGATCATACTGGTGGTGGTCAGGCTGGTAGTTTCATCACCCCTGCTGATGCTGGCATGGCAGGTGGTACAAATGGCCTTTTTGGGGTTATCAGCAGAATCTTTAAAAAAATTCCAGACTCTGGAAGACCTACAGGTTGTACTGGCAACGTCCCTCATGTTGGTGTTACAGGGAACTGTTGCCCGCCTTCTGTGTTCAGCCATCACACTGCGTCTTCCTGCCTGTTGGGGCACTCTGCCCCCCTTCCCCTGTGTGCTGCTGGCCTCGCTCTGTGTGTCCTCCTGCCACGTTGGGTCAGTTACTAGATCATCCACCACCTCCTCCTCTTCCACTTGCGCACCACGATCCTCCTCCTCACTTCATGGCAATTGTGTCTCGTCATCGTCCACCTCTTGTGACAAATTGCCAGCGTCGATTTCCTGTGGCCGTGGCTGTTCAAATATTTGGGCATCTCTACATGGGATCTCCTCTTCCACCACTTCAAGCGGAGCAGGCGAGGGGCACAAATATGTAAATGGACCAGTGAACATCTCTTCAGAGTGTCCAAGTGTGGGATCAGTTGCTGTCTGACGACACGCGGCATGGTGGGAGGAAGGAGCATCAGGGTGAGGAGGAGAATGCAGTCGAGACTCACGGCTACTAAAACTTGACCATGTGGAAGACAGACCGGAGGTGATGGTGCCCAGGTAACTGGAAGTATTATCTGCTATCCAATTAATAACCTGTTCACACTGATCAGTTCGCAATACTGGTGTTGTAGTGTGTTTCCCTAGTAATTCGGTCAAGAAGTGGGAGCGAGAAGATGTGGCTGTGGGTTGTGGCATATTTTCACCTTGGCCACGGCCCCGTCCTCTACACGCACCATCACCAGAACGTCCAGTTCCACGTCCCTTGCCACGCGCCTTGCCCATTGTAAATGAAGTAAAATAGCTTACACTCGCATGATCAATGGAAAAAGGGTAATGAAAAGGAGATTAGAACCGTGGAAGAGGAAAACCACAGTTATAATTCTCTGGCCTACACCAGAATCTTATAAACAGATAAATTTGTGTCTGAACAGTCAGAGAGACACTATTACTGTTTTTTTTACGGAAAAAATGCCAAAAGCTGGATAATACTGAGATTTGAACCATGGAACTGAAAAACCACAGTTATAGTTATCTGGCCTACACCAGAATCTTTTAAACAGATATATTTGTGTATGAACAGTCAGCGAGACACTACTACTGTTTTTTTTTACGGAAAAAAGGCCAAAAGCAGGATAATACAGAGATTTGAACCGTAGAACTGCAAAACCACAGTTATAGTTATCTGGCCTACACCAGAATCTTTTAGACAGATATATTTGTGTCTGAACAGTAAGGGAGACACTATTAATGTTTTTTTTTTATGGAAAAAAGGCCAAAAGCAGGATAAAACTGAGATTTGAACCGTGGAACTGCAAAACCACCGTTCTAGTTAACTGGCCTACACCAGATTCTTTTAAACAGATATATTTGTGACTGAACAGTCAGCGAGACACTATTACTGTTCTTTTTTTTACGGAAAAACGGCCAAAAGCAGGATAATACAGAGATTTGAACCGTGGAACTGCAAAACCACAGTTCTAGTTATCTGGCCTACACCAGAATCTTTTAAACAGATATATTTGTGTCTGAATGGTCAGCGAGACACTAATACTGTTTTTTTTTACAGAAAAAAGGCCAAAAGCAGGATAATACAGAGATTTGACCCGTTGAACTGCAAAACCACAGTTATAGTTATCTGGCCAACACAAGACTCTTTTAAACAGATATATTGGTGTCTGAACAGTCACAGACACACTAAAAAAAATTTTTTTGGGGGGGGAATACCAAAAGGTTAATAAGACGCGTATTTGTACAGTCTGACTGAGAAAAAAAATAATACAGGATTCTCCCTAACTCAGCAGCACTGACCCTACACTGTCTGATCCCGGGCGACTGTGTCCAAGTTGGAGGCTCCCGGTTTTAAATACTCGAGGTGATGCTGTGCGGCCAGCCAATCACTGTAATGCCCACAACCAACATGGCTGCAGCATTACAGTGACTGGCTGGCAATCCCTGCAGGTTCATTGGCTCTGAAAAGAGCGCCAAACGTGCAGGGCGGAGACCCGAGCTCCCACCCGAGTAACCCGGAAATGCTCGGTGCTCGCCGAACATCCCGAGTAGTAAGATGCTCGGGCGAGTACCGAGCAGTGTCGAGCATGCTCGCTCAACACTAATAGTGACTAGTGTCACGCCTGGGCTTTTATTTTTTCTGTGATCAATTCTACAGAATGGTAGTGGGGCGGTTCACTCCCTCCAGCCTGGGTCTTACAATTGGCTCATGGCCGGGATTCACATTTAAACCTCAGCAAAGGTTTGGGGGTGTCAGTGGTTTGTTTGCTAGCTGCAGTGCAGGATGCTCTGTGCACCGCAAGCCTGTGTGAAGTCATAATACAGGCCTGTGAAGGCAATGTAACAGGTGCACCTCTGAGCAAAACGGTGCTGCAACCAGTTTACATGGACTGTTTGGACAACCCGTCTGTGATCTGGAGAACAACATTTTCATTTAAGTTGTTAGTTTTTGCTAATAAAGACATTTAAGTTGAACTTTCCTTGGGTCACTGCCTCATTACTCCATAGTGTGAACACCGCCACACTGCACTGTCAACAACTCTTGATCAGTTTGACTGTGATATCTAAGGCATATAAATTGAAACACTGCCTGATTGCAGTGAGCCCTGGCTTAACAGTATGGAGGTGGGGGGATTCTATCTCCTCTGTTGGAACATGTGTCTCATTGAGGCAGAGGTTGAGGGCGCAGGTGGAGGCCCTAGAGGAGGTGGAGGAGATAGAAGCAGTGGAGGAAGTGTTAGATTCAGAGGTTTGTCCTGAAAGCCTTGGGATTGCAGGAGATCTCTATGTTTGGCATTGCAGACACCTTCTTAGAGGCTGTCTCTCTAGGACCCAGAGGCTACCTTCCTCTGGCTAATTAACACCCTGCCCTTGGTGTATAAATAACTGCTGTCTGCTAGAGGGAGGTGCCGGTGATACTCACATTACCCTTTGTGAAGGCTCGGAGTAAGTGCATTACTTCATCCTCTCTGGAGCTATGAGGATGGGTGTTCATCTCTGTGAAGTCGACTAAAAGCTAAACTATCTTACCTTGTTTGTTCCCCCTTGTTGTCTTTAGTGGTCAGTGGGAATCGACTTGCGCTCATCCCCCTCCCTTTCATTGCCAGTGCCCTACGCCAGGGAAAGACTGGACGAGGTTCACGTGCGGTGATTGGTGAAGAGCTAATACAGGGACGTTAGTGGAGTCAGGGTGATATTAAATCAGCCTAGGAGGTCTCCAATCCCCCCTTTCCCTATAGTGTGGGCTCCCTTTCCCTCTTCCCTTTGTGTTGCACTAAGTCTTGCCCACACCTTGCGTAACATTATTGCCGGCCGAGCACATTTTGAAAATGAAAATGAAAAGAAAAAACCGACACTTTGGTTTCTTTGTTGTGTGTGTGTTTTTTGGGCATGTTTTTTTTTTCCTTTCTCCTTTATGAGTTCAGTTGCAGAGCTCGCAGTGCAGCTGCACAGTCTGTCTCTGGAGGTGAATGATCTCTGCTGTGAGGTTCAGCATCAGCATCAGCGGCCACAGGTCACCATTGTGGGGGTCTCTGCAGGTAGGCCTGAACCCAAGGTTGCCCTCTCGGACAGGTTTTCAGGAGGTAGAGACTAGTGTTGAGCCACCCCCGTAGTGTTCGGGTTCGGTTCGTCGAACACCGGGATGTTCGAGGAACTGTTCGTCGAACTGTTCGTCGAACACCTTAGAACACCGTCGAACACCGTTAAAACCAATGGCAGGCAAACAAAAACACATAGAAACACATAGAAAACACCTGCAAAGGTGTCCAAAAGCTGACAAACTGCTCAGAAGACACTCTCTTTAAAAAAGCCGGCCGGCAAATTCAGCAGCGGCATACACCGGTACCCGACAATTTAGACAAGAAGGAATAGAGCATCACACATAGATTAGATAGATAGAAACATGTCAGTCACACATATAAGAAGCACAGTGACAGTGTTGGTTACTGCACTTGTCATTTAGTGTAAAGGATTTATTAAAAAAAATATTAGTGTTTTCATGCACCGTCTCTTTAAAAAAGCCGGCCGGCAATTCAGCATCTGTACCCGACAATTTAGAACAGAAAGAATAGAGCTTCACACATAGATTAGATAGATAGAAACATGTCAGTCACATATATAATAAGTACAGTGACAGTGTTGCTTACTGTACTTGTCATTTAGTGTAAAGGATTTATTTAAAAAAATAATAGTGTTTTCATGCACTGTCTCTTTAAAAAAGCCGGCCGGCAATTCAGCAGCGGTACCCGACAATTTAGAACAGAAAGATAGAGCATCACACATAGATTAGATAGATAGAAACATGTCAGTCACATATATATGAAGTACAGTGATAGTGTTGGTTACTGTACTTGTCATTTAGTATTAAAATAAAGGATTTATTATTAAAAAAATTGGCGTGGGGTTCCCCTTAATTTTAGGCTCTAGCGGAGGTTAAGCAGACGGCTGGGGCAGATGTTTGAAGCCTGGGAAGGGGGTAATACCCACGGAGCTTCCCAGGCTACTAATATCAGCCCCCAGCTGAATACATAGCCTTTACTAGCTATTAAAATGGGGGACCCCCCAAGAAAAATGACGTGGGGTCCCCCCTAATGTAATAGCTAGCAAAGGCTAGGCAGACAGCTGGGGGCTGATATTAATAGCCCAGGAAGGGAGCCATGAATATTGGCCCCCTCCCAGGCTAGAAACACCAGCTGTCAGCCGCCCCAGAAATGGCGCATTCATAGGATGCGCCAATTCTGGCACTTAGCCTCGCTCTTCCACGCTGCCCTGGTGCGGTGGCAGGGGGTAATAGGGTTGGGGTTGATGTCAGCTTATAATGCCAGCTGACATCAAGCCCAGGTTAGTAATGGAGAGGCGTCTATAAGACACCCCCATTACTAACAACATAGTCAAAGTTAAAAAAAACACAAACACCCAGAATAAAGTCCTTTAATTGAAATAAAGACACAATCCTTTATTGTTCTAAATTAAACCATACTTACCATCACGCCCATTCCAGCTGAAGCCAACGATCTCCTGCAATAAAAGAAAAATAATAAAGCAACCTCATCCTTACCTTTCCATGGTTCCCAGGACAGCTTCAGCTCTGCTACATCGAGATGACAGGCTGGACCGCAGCAGAACGCTGCCATCCAGCCTGTCATCCCGCAGACACTGAGAAGCGCAGGCTTGCTTGCGCTGCTCAGCGTCTCTCTGTGACGACATCCAGATGAGCCGAGTTCATGTCCAATGAACTCGGCTCACCTCATGCACGTCACTGACAGCGTGGGAAAATTCTCACGCTGAAGCGCTGATTGCAGGAGAATTTTCCCACGCTGTCAGTGACGTGCAGGAGGTGAGCTGAGTTCATTGGACATGAGCTCACCTCATGCACATCACTGACAGCGTGGGAGAATTCTCCTGCACTCAGCACTTCAGCGTGAGAATTTTCCCACGCTGTCAGTGACGTGCATGAGGTGAGCCGAGTTCACTGGACATGACCTCGGCTCATCTGGATGCCGTCACAGCGAGACAGTGAGGAGCGCAAGCATGCCTGCGCTTCTCAGTGTCTGCGGGATGACAGACTGGATGGCAGCGTTCTGCTGCGGTCCAGCCAGTCATCTCGATGTAGCAGAGCTGAAGCTGTCCTGGGAACCATGGAAAGGTAAGGATGAGGTTGGTTTATTATTTTTCTTTTATTGCAGGAGATCGTTGGCTTCAGCTGGAATGGGTGTGATGGTAAGTATGGTTTAATTTAGAACAATAAAGAATTGTGTCTTTATTTCAATTAAAGGACTTTATTCTGGGTGTTGTGTTTTTTTTAAATACTTTACTAGAAATTCATGGCGGTCATGTCTAATACTGGCGTGACCCCATGAATTTTGGGCTTGGGGCCAGCTGATAATACCAAGCTGGCCCTAACCCCTTTATTACCCAGTGAGCCACCGCACCAGGGCCCTGGATGAGTTGGGTACAGCGCCAGAAGATGGCGCTTCTATGAACGCGCCATTTTCTGGGGTGGCTGCGGACTGCAATTTGTAGCGGGGGGGGGGGCCCAGAAAGCTTGGGCCTCCCTGCGCTGCAGATTCCAGCCCCCAGCTGCCTAGTTGTACCTGGCTGGACACAAAAATAGGGCGAAGCCCCTCGTACTTTTTTTTTAATTATTTCATGAAATTCATGAAATAATTAAGAAAAAAAGGCCTTCCCTATATTGTTGTGTCCGGCCAGGTACAAATAGGCAGCTGGTGGTTGGGGGCAGCCCGTTCCTGCCTGCTGTACCTGGCTGGACACAAATATAGTGCGAAGCCCCACTTCAATTTTTTTTAATTATTTCATGAAATTCATGAAATAATTAAGAAAAAAAGGCCTTCCCTATATTGTTGTGTCCGGCCAGGTACAAATAGGCAGCTGGTGGATGGGGGCAGCCCGTTCCTGCCTGCTGTACCTGGCTGGACACAAATATAGTGCGAAGCCCCACTTCAATTTTTTTTAATTATTTCATGAAATTCATGAAATAATTAAGAAAAAAAGGGCTTCCCTATATTGTTGTGTCCGGCCAGGTACAAATAGGCAGCTGGTGGATGGGGGCAGCCCGTTCCTGCCTGCTGTACCTGGCTGGACACAAATATAGTGCGAAGCCCCACTTCAATTTTTTTAAATTATTTCAGGAAATTCATGAAATAATTTAAAAAAAATTGACGTGGGGCTTCGCACTATATTTGTGTCCAGCCAGGTACAGCAGGCAGGAACGGGCTGCCCCCAACCACCAGCTGCCTATTTGTACCTGGCCGGACACAACAATATAGGGAAGCCCTTTTTTTCTTAATTATTTCATGAAATAATTTAAAGAAACTTGACGTGGGGCTTCGCCCTGTTTTTGTGTCCAGCCAGGTACAACTAGGCAGCTGGGGGCTGGAATCCGCAGCGCAGGGAGGCCCAAGCTTTCTGGGCCACCCCCGCTGCAAATTGCAGTCCGCAGCCACCCCGGAAAATGGCGCGTTCATAGAAGCGCCATCTTCTGGCGCTGTACCCAACTCATCCAGGGCCCTGATGCGGTGGCTCACTGGGTAATAAAGGGGTTAGGGCCAGCTTGGCATTATCAGCTGGCCCTAAGCCCGAAATTCATGGGGTCACGCCAATATTAGACATGACCACCATGAATTTCTAGTAAAGTATTTAAAAAAAACACAACACCCAGAATAAAGTCCTTTAATTGAAATAAACACACAATTCTTTATTGTTCTAAATTAAACCATACTTACCATCACGCCCATTCCAGCTGAAGCCAACGATCTCCTGAAATAAAAGAAAAATAATAAAGCAACATCATCCTTACCTTTCCATGGTTCCCATGACAGCTTCAGCTCTGCTACATCGAGATGACAGGCTGGACCGCAGCAGAACGCTGCCATCCAGCCTGTCATCCCGCAGACACTGAGTAGCGCAGGCTTGCTTGCGCTCCACAGTGTCTCTCTGTGAGGGCATCCAGATGAGCCGAGTTAATGTCCAATGAACTCGACTCACCTCATGCACGTCACTGACAGCGTGGGAAAATTCTCCTGCACTCAGCGCTTCAGCGTGGGAGAATTCTCACACTGAAGCGCTGAGTGCAGGAGAATTCTCCCACGCTGTCAGTGACGTGCAGGAGGTGAGCTGAGTTCATTGGACATGAGCTCACCTTATGCACATCACTGACAGCGTGGGAAAATTCTCCTGCACTCAGCGCTTCAGCGTGGGAGAATTCTCACGCTGAAGCGCTGAGTGCAGGAGAATTCTCCCACGCTGTCAGTGACGTGCAGGAGGTGAGCTGAGTTCATTGGACATGAGCTCACCTTATGCACGTCACTGACAGCGTGGGAGAATTCTCCTGCACTCACCGCTTCAGCGTGAGAATTTTCCCACGCTGTCAGTGACGTGCATGAGGTGAGCCGAGTTCATTGGACATGAACTCGGCTCATCTGGATGTCGTCACAGAGAGACGCTGAGCAGCGCAAGCAAGCCTGCGCTTCTCAGTGTCTGCGGGATGAGAGGCTGGATGGCAGCGTTCTGCTGCGGTCCAGCCTGTCATCTCGATGTAGCAGAGCTGAAGCTGTCGTGGGAACCATGGAAAGGTAAGGATGAGGTTGCTTTATTATTTTTCTTTTATTGCAGGAGATCGTTGGCTTCAGCTGGAATGGGCGTGATGGTAAGTATGGTTTAATTTAGAACAATAAAGGATTGTGTCTTTATTTCAATTAAAGGACTTTATTCTGGGTGTTTGTGTTTTTTTTAACTTTGACTATGGGGTTAGTAATGGGGGTGTCTTATAGACGCCTCTCCATTACTAACCTGGGCTTGATGTCAGCTGGCATTATAAGCTGACATCAACCCCAACCCTATTACCCCCTGCCACCGCACCAGGGCAGCGTGGAAGAGCGAGGCTAAGTGCCAGAATTGGCGCATCCTATGAATGCGCCATTTCTGGGGCGGCTGACGGCTGGTGTTTCTAGCCTGGGAGGGGGCCAATATTCATGGCTCCCTTCCTGGGCTATTAATATCAGCCCCCAGCTGTCTGCCTAGCCTTTGCTAGCTATTAAATTAGGGGGGACCCCACGTCATTTTTTTTTGGGGGTCCCCCATTTTAATAGCTAGTAAAGGCTATGTATTCAGCTGGGGGCTGATATTAGTAGCCTGGGAAGCTCCGTGGGTATTACCCCCTTCCCAGGCTTCAAACATCTGCCCCAGCCGTCTGCTTAACCTCCGCTAGAGCCTAAAATTAAGGGGAACCCCACGCCAATTTTTTTAATAATAAATCCTTTATTTTAATACTAAATGACAAGTACAGTAACCAACACTATCACTGTACTTCATATATATGTGACTGACATGTTTCTATCTATCTAATCTATGTGTGAAGCTCTATTCTGTCTGTTATAAATTGTCGGGTACCGCTGCTGAATTGCCGGCCGGCTTTTTTAAAGAGACGGTGCATGAAAACACAATTATTTTTTTTGATAAATCCTTTACGCTAAATGACAAGTACAGTAAGCAGCACTTTCACTGTACTTCGTATATATGTGGCTGACATGTTTATATCTATCTAATCTATGTGTGAAGCTCTATTCTTTCGGTTCTAAATTGTCGGGTACCGGTGTATGCCGCTGCTGAATTGCCGGCTTTTCATGTTTCACTGTTGGCACTGTTCCCATCGATTTGGGCAATCACTGTAATGCCACAACCACCATGGCTGTGGCATTACAGTGAGTGGCAGACAATCCCTGCATGATTGGTGCTCTAAATAGCGCCAGACATGCAGGACACGCTTTTGGTGCACGAACAGTTATCGAACATAACCTCGAACAGCCGAATTTTTTGCAAATCGTTCGGGTTCGTCGAACAACTCGAACACCGCCCAAAACAGCTCGAATTTGAGATTGGCGAACAGTTCTAGTCGAACACCGCTCATCTCTAGTAGAGACAAGTTTTTTGTATTCAAGGAGGCCTGCAAACTGTATTTTAAACTTCGTCCTTACTCCTCCGGAAATGAGGAGCAATGGGTTGGAATTGTCATCTCTCCACTGCATGGAGATCCTCAGTCATTGGCTTTTTCTTTACTGCAGGACTCGGCTTGTCTCCAGTCTGTGGAGGTTTTTTTGGGGGCTCTGGCACTCATATATAATGACCCTGACTGAGTCGCCTTGAGTGAGTCTAGGCTACGTCGCCTTCAGTAGAGGAATCTGTTAGTGGAGACGTACAGTTCTGAATTCCGTAGATGGGCGACGGATTCCAAATGGAATGACTCAGCCTTTAAAAGTCAATTTTGTGAAAGTCTTGCTGAAAGGTTGAAAGATGCCTTGGCAGTATATGAAACCCCTCAGTCATTGGAGGCCGCCATAACGTTGACCATACGTCTTGATGGACACCTTCGGGATAGACGGGTGATGCCACCTTTTCCGGGGCCTTCTTGTCGGGGTTGTTACCTCTGCTTGAGAAATGGTCTGGGGGTGAACCAGTACTGGGGAAGGTGGAGGAACCCATGCAGTTGGAGGGTGTCTCTGCATCATACATTTCCCCGGAGGCATATGGTTTTGTGAGGAAAAGGGACATCTTGTTGGGACCTGTCCTTCAATTCCTAAACAGAAGGAGACTCGATTAACTCTTGGTAGTCTGGAGTTGGACAAACAAGGAGTGCATTTGTTGCCAACCTGCAGCTCCCGGTTTGTACTGACAGCAGAGGTGGTGCTAGAGCGGAAAAACCAAGAAAATTTCTATGTTTGTTGACAGTGGAGCCTGAGTCAGCATGGTTGATGCTGAGTTTGTGAAAACTCATGGTCTTGCTTGCTGTACTTTAGCTAAACCTATTACCATCTTCGCCAACGACTCGGCGCCACTTGCACAGAAAGCATTTACTCAGACTGGTGTCAGTTCATTGTGAAATAATCCCTTGCTATGTCCTTGACAATCTTCTCACACTTATTATTTTGGGTATTCCTTGGCTTGATAAACATAATGTGTTGGTGGATTGGCAAGCCGTGGAGTTCATTGAATGGGGAGATTACTGCCATGAGAACTGTTTAGATATTTCCCTTGCTACGGTCTCTATGGGAATATTACCTGTTTTTTGTCTGATTTTGATGACGTTTTTTCTGAGAGGGGGTGTCAGGATTTGCCTCCTCATCGTGCATATGACTGTTCTATTAACCTGAAACCTAGAGGTAAACTACCGAAGTTCAGACTATATAATCTTTCTGGCCATGAGAGACAAGCAATGAAGGATTTCATTACAGAAAGTCTTGAGAAGGGACATATCAGACCCTCATCTTCGCCCGTAGAAGCAGAGTTCTTTTTTTGTGAAGAAAAAAGATGTCGGTCTACGTCCCTGTTTAGATTTTAGTGAATAAATCAAATTACCATCCGTGATCCATACCCTCTTCCTCTGATTCCTGATTTGTTCAGCCAGGTTGTAGCAGCTAAGGTATTCTCCAAGTTGGATTTAAGGGGAGCCTACAATCTGGTTAGAATCAGAGAAGAGGACAAATGGAAAACAGCGTTCAATACCCCTGAAGGGCATTTTGAGAGTCTGGTTATGCCTTTTGGTTTGACCAATGCACCTGCTGTATTCCAGCATTTCATGAATGATATTTTCCATCATTTGGTGGGGAGGTTTGTGGTGGTCTATCTGGACGATATTTTGGTTTACTCACCTGATTTGGAGACACATCGGGGGTATGTTAAGCAGGTGCTCCAGATATTAAGGGATAACAAACTTTATGCCAAACTGGAACAATGTGTTTTCGTAGTTCAGGAAGTGATTGTTTTTTTGGAGTACTTGTTGTCATCTTCGGGTTTTCGGATGGATCCCGAGAAGATCGTGCAGTACTTGATTGGGACCATCACGAGAACCTGAAGGCTCTACAACGTTTTTTGGGCTTTACTAATTTTTACTGGAAATTCATCCAAAATTACTCTGTAATTGTGAAACTCCTTACTGACATGACTAAGAAGGGGTCTGATTTTTCCAAATTGTCCGATGCCTCCTTCCAGGCTTTTTCTTCCTTTAACAATCATTTTAACATTGCACCTATACTCAGTCAACCCGATGTTTCCCAACCCTTTATTGTGGAGGTTGATGAGTCTGATGTCGGGGTTGGGGCTGTGTTGTCTCAGAGTCCGTCCCATGATAAATGGCGTCCATGCACCTTCTTTTCTAAAAAAAATGTCTTCGGCTGAGAGAAATTTTGACGTGGCTAATAGGGAACTTTTGGCGATCAAATTGGCATTCGAAGAATGGCGACATTGGTTGGAGGGGGCTGTCCATCCTATCATTGTTATTAATGACCAAACAAACTTGTCATATCTCCAGTCAGCTAAACGTCTCAACCCTAGGCAAGCCAGATGGTCACTGTATTTTACTAGGTTCAATTTTATTTTCACTTTTCGTCCATGGATCAAAAATGTCAAGGCTGATGCTTTGTTCCGGAGCTTCCCTGGTGGTGGTGACCATGAGGTCCCTGCCCCAATATTAGAAAAAGGGGTAGTCATTTCGGCACTGTATCCTGAACTGGAGGGTGAGGTGTTGGAGGCTCAGGGGGACGCCCCTGCCTCCTGCCCTTCAGGAAGGTTATTTGCACCATCTACACTGTGTTCTAAATTATTATGCAAATAATATTTTCTCAGATTTTCCCAAATTACCTATATGAATTGCAGTCATTGTAATTTTCCAGTCAAATAACTATTAGAGTACAATTGAAAGGTTTTTGTACAAACTGCCTATGATAACAGTATATTTAAAAAAAAATAAAAAACTCAAACTGCACTCAAAATGCATGTTCCAAATTATTATGCACAGCAGAGTTTTCAACCTTTTCATTTTAATAAAGAACAAAAGAATGGTCATTTTTGAAATTGTAAGCATTAGCAGGTTATTACAAACTGAAATCAAACAGTTTTCAACTCAAAACTTTATTCTAGGTGATGTAACATTTGCACATAGGACCCCTTGTTCGAAAGGAGCTTCTGAACTCTCTCATTCATTGAATTTGTCAGGTTTTGGATGGTTTCTGCTTCAATTGTTTTGCATGAGGACAGAATACTCTCCCAGAGCTGTTGCTCAGATGTGAACTGCCTCCCGCCATCATAGACACTCCTTTTGATGAAGCTCCAGAGGTTCTCAATGGGGTTGAGGTCAGGGGAGCATGGGGGCCACACCATAAGTTTGTCCCCTTTTATGCCCACAGCAGCCAGAGATGCAGATGTGTTATGTGCAGCATGAGATGGGGCATTATCATGCTCATGTGGGCATCGCTGCACATGGTTTCCCCTTCTTGAGTCTGTGAAGCTTTGGATCAGCCCTCTGATGCCTCGGAATAGAATGTGTGAACTGTTCTTCAGACTCATCCATCTGTGGTTTCCCACAGTCAGTTGGGCGGTAGGAGAGTTGTGATGAGGGTGAATACAAGTGTAATTTGGGTACCACCTCTGAGGACTGTACTGTATGTGATGTTAAGGTAGAGGAAGAGGAGAAGACCACTTGATGCAGCGCTTGTGATATACTGGAGCACATGTTCTTTCTGGCCCTCATTTACAAAGCGTACCGCTGTCTTGGCATCACAGACTTGGCCCTATCTTGGATCTTGGATCTCTTCATACCTAACCGACCAGACATTCAGTGTCTCCCACTCACACACCACCTCCACATCTCACGCCCTATATGTCGGCGTCCTCCAAGGTTCAGTTCTAGGACCCCTGCTCTTCTCCATCTACACCTTCAGCCTGGGACAGCTCATAGAGTCTCACGGCTTTCAGTATCACCTCTGTGCTGATGACACACAGATCTACCTTTCTGGAACTGATATCACCTTCTTACTAACCAGAATCCCAAAATGTGTGTCAGCTATTTCATCTTTCTTCTCTGCTAGATTTGTAAAACTTAACATGGAAAAAAATGAATTCATCATCTTTCCATCATCTCATGCATCTCCCCCAACTGACCTATCCATCAAAGTCAATAGCTGCCCACTCTCCACAGTCCCACAAGCTTGACTCTGATCTGTCCTTCTAATGTCAGATCCAAGCACTTTCCACTTGCTGCCGACTCCAACTCCAAAATATCTGATCCGCACATTCCTCAACCACGAATCTATAAAAACATAAGTGCACGCCCTCATCATCTCCTGCCTCGACTACTGCAAGCTCCTGATCTGTGGCCTCCCTTCTACCACTCTTGCACCCCTCCAATCTATCTTTAAACTGTGATGGCCAACTAATCCACCTGTCTTCCCGCTATTTCCCGCCTTCTCCCCTTTGTCAATCCCTGTGCTGGCTCCCTGTCTGCCCCTAATTTTTTTAAATTTGAAGACTCCTGATTGGGTCTCCATCTGTAGTTGGCTGTAGTGGAACAGGTGTTGGTCCTAATTCTAACATTTCTACTCTGGTGAAATTGATGCCACTTTGGTGGTGTCAGCCTTTAATTTTTGGAAATATGGAGATTCCGGGTTGGGTCTACTTTATGTGTGCTTCCTGTAGCAGTAGGCCTTCCAGACAGGCAGGCATCCACTTACTTTCAGTCAACTACCTGTATTACTATCCTTAAATTTTTGTACCAATACTAATCTATTAAACTGATTTTTCTGCCATCTGACTGTGGCTGAGCATAAAATCAGGTTGAGCTGTTGCATGTGGTATCAGGGCTCCCTGCACTGCAAGCCTACACCGATCCCTCACCCGCCTCATCTTACTTTGAAGTTTAATTCAAAGTTGTAAATGCTGGCCCAGACCCTGAAACCTTATGCATGGCCCATGGATGATTGCTGCCATTCCATTATAAAATTTGTACTGTGGGTCAATTAATGCAAGTTTCCGTGTGTCTGCTCCTAATTTGATCTGTTTTGGCAGCTTTTGGGCCCATTTTAAAGTGTTGTGTATGCGTTTGGTATTGCCTCCCATTGAATCCAATGGCGTTTGGCTATGTTCAGCGAATATTCAACTAATTAATTGTTGAATGCTGCAAAATCGGGGAATGGATTCTGAACCGAACATTGCAATATCCTCTCATCTCTAGAAAGAGAATGTTTTAAGGCATTTTTATTACTTATTGCCAAATCAAAAGTTTACATACACTGAGATTACTATGTTTTTGGCAACATCTGAGTTAATTAGAGACACACCTGTGGAAGTATTTTAATGCACACCTGAAACACACTTATTCTTTGTGTAGCATCATGGTAAAGTCTAAAGAAATTAGCCAAGATATCAGGAAGAGAATTGTGGACTTGCACAAGTCTGGCTCATCCTTGGGTACAATTTCAAGATACCTGAAGGTGCCTCGTTCATCTGTAAAAACAATTATACCAAGTACAAACATAAAATAAGAAAAGTGGAGACAGGGGAGAGAGCGCAGAATCTACGAGCAGTATCAAGATTCAAATATATATTAAATAAGTGCTGGTTGCACTCACCTTTTTGATGTCATAATAAACTTGTCAATAATTCCACTGGGTGGGTTAGTTGTAGGTTCCTCCTGTTCACGGTTTGCAGTACAATCCTGAGCACTTTTGAAAGCACTCCAGGTGTTTCAATAGGAAACCACATATGTAATTATTCTCCAGGTGGTATGCGCTCCCCGAAAACAGTAGGGAGGATGCAGTGATATATTAAATAACCAAATTTTATTAACATAGCATACAAGGAGTTTCAGCTCTTATGAGCCTTCTTCAGGCATAACATATAGGCTGCTACTGCTTTGTGCATTTTATATATAAAAAAAAGTCAGTGCATATCATTTTTGGGCATGTGTTTTACCAAGGTTTTAACTCTTTAACTCCCATTTTATTAAGAGCTTTACAAGCATAGTAAAACATGTATAAGCATTAAAAACTAATCTGAATAAATCCAATTTAAAAAAAACTTTGATTCTTTTCTTTTTTCCTTCCTTTCTGCTCAACAGTTACTGCTTATATATTTATTTTATTCTTATCCTTTGTGTTATCCTTTGGAATAATTACATACCAAGTACAAACAAGATGGGAATGTCCAGCCATCGTACCGCTCAAGAAGGAGACGGGTTCTTTGTCCCAGAGATGAACGTGCTTTGGTTTGACATGTGCATATCAATCCAAGGACAAAAGCAAAAGACCTTGTGAAGATGATGGCAGAAGCTGGTAAGATTGTGTCAATATCCACAGTGAAACGTGTATTGTATCAACATGGGCTGAAAGGCCACTCTGCCAGGAAGAAACCGTTACTCCAAAAGAAACATAAAAAGCCAGACTAATGTTTGAAAATGCACACAGGAACAAAGATCTTAATTTTTGGAGACATGTCCTGTGGTCTGATGAAACTAAAATTGAACTTATTGACCATCATTACATTTGGAGGAAAAAGGGAGAAGCTTGTAAGCCTAAAAGCACCATCCCAACTGTGAAATAGATGGCATCAAGAAAAGAGAAGATTTTGTGGCAATACTGAAGCAACATCTGAAGACATCAGCCAGGAAGTTAAAGCTTGGGTGGAAATGGGTATTTCAAATGGACAATGACCATAAGCATACTGCCAAAATTGTAACAAACTGGCTTAAGGATAACAAAGTCAATGTTTTGGAGTGGCCATCACAAAGCCCTGATCTCAATCCTATTGAAAATTTATGGGCAAAGCTAAAAAAGACAGGTGAGAGTAAGGCGACCTACAAACCTGGATCAGTTACACCAGTTTTGTCAGGAGGTATGGGCCCAAATTTACAACCAACTATTGTGAGAAGCTTGACGAAGGATATCCCAAACGTTTGACCCAAGTCATTCATTTTAAGGGCAATGGTACCAAATCTAACAAAATGTATGTAAACTTTTGACTTTGCAGTAAGTAATAAAAATGGCTTAAAACATTCTCTCTCTTTCTCTCTCATTATTCTGGCATTTGGCAAAAATTAAAAATGATGGTAATCCTAATTGACCTAAAACGGGAAAGGTTTATTCTGATTTCATGTCAGATATTGAGAAAAACATGCATATTTGTTTTTTTATATAGTGTATGTAAACTCCTGGTTTCAACTGTATGTGGTGTTCATGTACTCAGGAAAAATTACGGTACTTTACAAATTATGTGGTCCACTGTCTCCTGCTCCTCTTATGAAAAGGAAAAAAATGGTGCTAAAAAACATTTTTCACTTTAACATCCCAATGTTAATGTTCAAGAAACAACTGTCCAAAATGGTCTGCTTCATTAAAGCTTTTGAAAATGAAAAATTTGAGGTTAAATCAACATTTTAGTTGAAACAATCATAGAATCAAGGAATCATAGAATGTTAGCGTTGGAGAAGACCTCCAGGGTCATTTGGTCCAACCTCCTGCTCAATGCAGGATTCACTAAACCATCTCAGACAGATGCCTGTCCAGCCTCTGTTTGAAGACTTCCATTAAAGGAGAACTCACCACCTCTTGTGGCAGCCTGTTCCACTCGTTAATCACCCTCAAAAAGTTTTTTCTAATATCTAAACTGTATCTTCTCCCATTCAGTTTCATCCCATAGCTTCTAGTCTTTCTTTTTGCAAATGAGAATAAAGTTGATCCCTCTACAGTGTGACCGCCCTTGAGATATTTGTAGACAGCTATTAAGTCTCCTCTCAGTCTTCTCTTTTAAAAGCTAAACATTCCCAAATCTTCTAACCGTTCCTCATAGGACATTGTTTGCACACCACTCACCATTTTGGTCGCTCTTCTCTGTACTTGCTCCAGTTTCTTCATGTCTTTTTTAAGATGTGGTGCCCAGAACTGGATACTGTATTCCAAATGAGGTCTGACAAAAGAGGAGTAGAGGGGGATAATTACTTCATAGATTTGATGCCTTCAGTGTGAATGTACAATTTTCATAGTCATGAAAATGCAGAAAAATCTTTAAATGAGAAGGTGTGTCCAAACTTTTGGTCTGTACTGTATATAAATTAGAGTGCTAAAATAAATACATTAAAGGTGACCAAGTAAACACATAGGAAGGAATAAATTCCATATAAATTCAATATAGCTAGGCCCCCACCACCTCCAACGCCGTTTCGCCAGATGGCTTTCTCAAGTAGTATATGATGAAGAAGAGCAGGGGTAATGTTATATATATATCCCTCTGGCCAATCATATAGGATATGGGATGAACTCATCAATTAAGGGCAGGTGTTCAAAGAATCCCTCTATATTGCTTCAACATCATTGGTGGGTAGTTAAACTCATACTTAATGGTGTGTGTATTCCAGCGTAGAACGCACGCCCGGACCGCGCCACCCGAAACCAGAAGTGACGCGGTCCAAGGAGGCGCGTCCCACAAGAATGAGACATGCATTCCACCCTGGAATGCATAAATGACAGGCCCCACCGGAGGCGGAAATGAAGTGCTCCCGGAATGCACCACACTCAAATCATACCTCCAGAACAACGGACGTGACGCCATCAAAGGGAACATACGTCCCATATATACAGATGATGCGTTCCACCATTGGAACGCTCAAATAGCTCTCACACCAGAGCACCAAGGTGGAACATTCTGAAGTACACAGGGCTATAGTCCCTAAGGGACACACACCAAAGTAAACATCCACATCAAACACGGATACAAAATCAAAGGATCACATAGGGAACATAATCATTATTATATGTATATAATCACAGACAGAACATAAACATAATACATACATAATAATTAGTGTTGAGAGAAACATGCTCGACACTGCTCGGTACTCGCCCGAGTATCACGCTACTCCGGATGTTTGGCGAGCACCGGCCATTTCCGGGTTACTCGGGCGGGAGCTCGGGTCTCCGCCCTGAATGTTTGGCGCTCTTTACAGAGCCAATGAATATGCAGGGATTGCCAGCCAGTCACTGTAATGCCGCAGCCATGTTGGTTGTGGGCATTACATTGTTTGGCTGGCCGCACAGCGTCACCTCGAGTATTTAAAACCGGGCGCCGCCATCTTGGACACAGACGGCTGGGATCAGACACTGTAGGGACAGCGCTGCTGATTTAGGGAGAGATATATACTGCAAAATAGTTAGTGTAGGGTCTGTAAAGGCTGCCAGATCAAACAAACAGTCCTTCTCAGGACTAATATCCATCCCAGATATCAGGCAGGCAGGCTGTATAGGAGACACAGTGGTTATACCAGCAAACGCTGCATTACAGTCCTGTGTGCTCCTGTTGCTGAAATTGCTGGACTTAGCTCCAGGTCTCGGGGGCAAGGAAAAATCCTTTTTTTTTCATCGAAATCCTCTTTTTTTTTTTCCTCCTTCACACTGAACAAATACCTGTCTTATTAACCTTTTGCCCCCCCCCCACCCAAAATAAGAAAAAAAAAATGTGTCTCTGATTTTTCAGACACAAATATATCTGTTGAAAATAGTCTTGTGTACAGTAGGCTAGAGAAACAGAAGTGTGGTTTTGCAGTTCCACGGTTCAAACCTCTGTATTATCCACTTTTGGGCCATTTGTATATAAAAAAAAACAGTTTGAGTGTGTCGCTCACTGTTCAGCCGCAAATATATATATTTAAAAAAATCTGGTATACACCAGTAAATTATAATTGTGGTTTTGCTGTTCCAAGGTAAAAAAATCTCTATTATCCTGCTTTTGGCATTTTTTGCCGTAAGAAAAAACCTAATAGTGTCTCCCTGATTTTTCAGACACAAATATACAGTTCAGACCAAATGTTTGGACACACCTTCTCATTTAAAGATTTTTCTGTATTTCCATGACTTTGAAAATTGTACATTCACACTGAATGCATCAAAACTATGAATTAACACGTGGAATTATATACTTAACAAAAAAGTGTGAAACAACTGAAAATATGTCTTATATTCTAGGTTCTTCAAAGTAGCCACCTTTTGCTTTGATGACTGCTTTGCACACTCTTGCCATTCTCTTGATGAGCTTCAAGAGGTAGTCGCCGGAAATGGTTTTCACTTCACAGTTGTGCCCTGTCAGGTTTAATAAGTGGGATTTCTTGCCTTATAAATGGGGTTGGGACATCAGTTGTGTTGTGCAGAAGTCAGGTGGATACACAGCTGATAGTTCTACTGAATAGACTGTTAGAATTTGTATTATGGCAAGAAAAAAGCAGCTAAGTAAAGAAAAACGAGTGGCCATCATTACTTTAAGAAATAAAGGTCTGTCAGTGCGAAAAATTGGGCAAACTTTGAATGTGTCCCCAAGTGCAGTTGCAAAAACCATCAAGCGCTACAAAGAAACTGGCTCACATGAGGACCGCCCCAGGAAAGGAAGACTAAGAGTCACCTCTGCTTCTGAGGATAAGTTTATCTGAGTCACCAGCCTCAGAAATCGCAGGTTAACAGCAGCTCATAATAGAGACCAGGTCAATGCCACACAGAGGTCTAGCAGCAGACACATCTCTACAACAACTGTTAAGAGGAGACTTTGTGCAGCAGGCCTTCATGGTAAAATAGCTGCTAGGAAACCACTGCTAAGGACAGGCAACAAGCAGAAGAGACTTGTTTGGGCTAAAGAACACAAGGAATGGACCTTAGACCAGTGGAAATCTGTGCTTTGGTCTGATGAGTCCAAATTTGAGATCTTTGGTTTCAACCACCGTGTCTTTGTGCGACGCAGAAAATGTGAACGGATGGACTCTACATGCCTGGTTCCCACCGTGAAGCATGGAGGAGGAGGTGTGATGGTGTGGGGGTGCTTTGCTGGTGACACTGTTGGGGATTTATTCAAAATTGAAGGCATATTGAACCAGCATCGCTACCACAGCATCTTGCAGTGGCATGCTATTCCATCCGGTTTGCGTTTAGTTGGACCATCATTTATTTTTCAACACGACAATGACCACTAACACACCTCCAGGCTGTGTAAGGGCTATTTGACAAAGGAGGAGAGTGATGGGGTGCTATGCCAGATGACCTGGTCTCCACTGTCACCAGACCAGAACCCAATCGAGATGGTTTGGGGTGAGCTGGACCGCAGAGTGAAGGTAAAAGGGTCAACAAGTGCTAAGCGTCTCTGGGAACTCCTTCAAGATTGTTGGAAGACCATTTCCGGTGACTACCTCTTGAAGCTCATCAAGAGAATTCCAAGGGTGTGCAAAGCAGTCATCAAAGCAAAATGTGGCTACTTTTAAGAACCTAGAATATAAGACATATTTTCAGCTGTTTCACACTTTTTTGTTAAGTATATAATTCCACATGTGTTAATTTATAGTTTTGATGCTTTCAGTGTGAATGTACAATTTTCAAAGTCATGAAAATGCAGAAAAATCTTTAAATGAGAAGGTGTGTACAAACTTTTAGTCTGTACTGTATCTGTTGAAAATAGTCTGGTGTAGGCTAGAGAAACAGAAGTATGGTTTTGCAGTTCCACGGTTCAAACCTCTGTATTATCCACTTTTGGGCCATTTGTATCTAAAAAAAACAGTTTGAGTGTGTCGCTCACTGTTCAGCCACAAATATATATATTTAAAAAAGTCTGGTATATACCAGTAAATTATAACTGTGGTTTTGCAGTTCAACTGTAAAAAATCTCTATTATCCTGCATTTGGCATTTTTTGCCGTAAAAAAAAACTAATAGTGTCTCCCTGATTTTTCAGACACAAATATATCTGTTGAAAATAGTCTGGTGTTGGCCAGAGAAACAGAAGTGTTTCTGTTGAAAATAGTCTGGTGTAGGCTAGAGAAACAGAAGTATTGTTTTGCAGCTCCACGGTTCAAACCTCTGTATTATCCACTTTTTGGCCATTTGTATCTTAAAAAATCAGTTTGAGTGTGTCGCTTACTGTTCCGCCGCAAATATATATATTTAAGAAGTCTGGTATACACCAGTAAATTATAACTGTGGTTTTGCTGTTCCATGGTAAAAAATCTCTATTATCCTGCTTTTGGCATTTTTTGCCGTAAAAAAAATAAATAATAGTATCTCCCTGATTTTTCAGACACAAATATATCTGTTGAAAATAGTCTGGTGTAGGCCAGAGAAACAGAAGTGTGGTTTTGCAGTTCCATGGTTCAAACCCCTGTATTATCCACTTTTGGGCCATTTGCATCTAAAAAAATACCAGTTTGAGTGTGTCACTCACTGTTCAGCCGCAAATATATATATTTAAAAAAGTCTGATATACACCAGTAAATTATAACTGTGGTTTTGCTGTTCCACGGTAAAAAATCTCTATTATCCTGCTATTTGCATTTTTTGCCGTAAGAAAAAAACTAATAGTGTCTCCCTGATTTTTCAGACACAAATATATTTGTTGAAAATAGTCTGGTGTAGGCCAGAGAAACAGAAGTGTGTTTTTGCAGTTCCACGGTTCAAACCTCTGTATTATCCACTTCTGGGCCATTTGTATCTAAAAAAAACAGTTTGAGTGTGTCGCTCACTGTTCAGCCACAAAAAAAACTAATAATGTCTCCTTGATTTTTCAGATTGTTTAAAAGAGTCGGGTGTAGGCCAGAGAAATAGAACTGTGGTTTTCCTCTTCCACGGTTCTAATCTACTTTATATTACCATTTTTCCATTGATAGTGGGAGTGTAAGCTATTTTACTTCCTTTACAATGGGCAAGGCGCGTGGCAAGGGATGTGGAACTGGAAGTTCTGGTGATAGTGCATGCAGAGGACGGGGCCGTGGCCAAGGTGAAAATGTGCCACAACCAACACCCACATATTATCGCTCCAATTTCTTGACCGAATTACTAGTGATGCACAGAACAACACCAGTATTGCGAACTGATCAGTGTGAACAGGTTATTAATTGGATAGCAGATAATACTTCCAGTTACCTGGGCACCACCACCTCCGGTCTGTCTTCCACACGGTCAACTCTTAATAGCAGTGAGTCTCGACCGCATACTCCTCCTCACCCTGATGCTCCTTCCTCCCACCATGCCAAGTGTTGTCAGACAGCAACTGATCCCACACTTGGACACTCTGAAGAGCTGTTCACTGGTCCATTTCCATATTTGTGCCCCTCGCCTGCTCCGCTTGAAGTGGTGGAAGAGGAGTTCCCATGTAGCGATGCCCAAATATTTGAACAGCCACGGCCACAGGAAGTCGACGATGGCAATTTGTCACAAGAGGTGGACGATGACAAGACACAATTGCCAGGAAGTGAGGAGGAGGATCGTGGTGCGCAAGTGGAAGAGGAGGAGGAGGTGGATGATCTAGTAACTGACCCAATTTGGCAGATGAACACACAGAGCGAGGCCAGCAGAACACAGGGTGAGGGAGGCAGAGTACCCCAACAGGCAGGATGAAGCAGTGTGGTGGCCGCACACAGAAGGCAGGCAACAGTTCCCCGTAACACCAGCACGAGGGACATTGGCAGTACAACTTGTAGGTCTTCCAGAGTCTGGAATTTTTTTAAAGACTCTTCTGATAACCCCAAAAAGGCCATTTGTACCACCTGACATGCCAGCATCAGCAGGGGTGACAAAACTACCATCCTGACCACCACCAACATGATCATGCACATAGCATCAAAGCACCCGACTTTGTGGGGCGTACCCCAGGGTCCACGACTAGTGTCAGCGGGTGTCACCACTGCTTCTTCCGCTGTTTTGCGTGCAATAGAACCACCTGTTGTGTGTGCAAGGCAATCCCCTGTCCATACTGCATGCAAAGATGCCCCCTCCTCTCAATCTTCACTTGTTATGGCAGTTTCTCAAGAAACAGCATCAACGTCCACGTCCCACCGCAGCTTTCAATTGTCCATATCCCAGACCTTTGAACGAAAGCGTAAATTCGCAGCTAATGCCCCACAGGCCACAGTCCTAAATTCGCACATTTCACGATTGCTTGTGTTGGAAATGCTGCCTTTTAGGTTGGTGGAGATGGAATCCTTCCGCAACCTTATGGCGGTGGCCGTCCATCGGTACTCGGTACCCAGCCGACACTATTTTGCCCGGTGTGCCATCCCCGCACAACACAAGCACGTGTCCCAAAACATCTGCCGTGCCCTCAACAACGCAGTTACTGGGAGAGTCCACCTGACAATGGACACGTGGACAAGTGCTTGTGGCCAGGGACGGTACATCTCCCTGACGGCACACTGGGTAAACATATTGGAAGCCTGGACCCAGTCGGACCTTGGGACGGAACACATCCTCCCCACATGGAGGATTGCGGGCCCTATGTCAGTCAGAGTTGCCCCCACAGTGTACAGCTCCTGCGCATCATCCTCCTCCTCCTCCTCATGTTCAGCCTCTATTTCAGATATCACCACATCAGTTACAAGCTGGAAGCACTGCAGTACTGCCTCAGACAAGCGGCAACAGGCTGTGCTGAAACTCATAAGCTTAGGTGAGAAAGCTCACACTGCTTGTGATTTGTGGACAGCTGTGAAAGAGCAGGCAGACCTGGGGCTGACACCGCTAAACCTACATCGAGGCATGGTCATGTGTGACAATGGCCGTAACCTGGTAGCGGCACAGAGGCGAGGCGAGATCACACACCTACCATGCCTGGCTCATGTGCTTAACCTCGTGGTTCAACGGTTTCTTAAATTGTACCCCGAGTTGCCAGATCTGCTCATCAAAGTACGCCGCCAGTCAGCTCATTTTCGCAAGTCGGCTACAGCTTCCGCTGCCCTTGCTGTGTTGCAGCAGCGTTTGCAGCTTCCGTCACACGAACTGGTGTGTGATGTCCCCACACATTGGAACTCTACCCTCCACATGTTGCAAAGGATTTGTGAGCAGAAGAGAGCAGTTGTGGAGTACCAGCTGCAACAAGGCCGTCGATATTCAGGTCAGACTCCACACATAAGACCTCAGGAGTGGACCTGGATGTCGGACATATGTACCATCTTGACAAACTTTGAGAAGTCCACCAAGATGGTGAGTGGCAATGACGCCATCATTAGTGTCAGCTTTCCACTTGTCTGTCTTTTGCAATGCTGAATTCTGAAGAGAATTAAAGAGGAGGCATTGCAGCCAGAATATGATGAGATGGATCAAGAAGCCGTAGCGGTCGATTACACACAGCCCAGCCTCATGTCATCATAAAGTGCATTGGGGGACAATGGGGGAGGGGAGGAGGAAGAGGAAGAACAGGAACATGTATCATGCACTGTAGACGGTAGTACCTGTACAACTGTCATACCGTCGGTTCAGCGTGGGTGGCCTGAGAACATGGGGGAGGAGGAGGAGGAGGAGAGCATGGTCAGTCGTCATCTTGGTGAGGACACGGAAGTCTTGCCCGTTACCAGTCTGGCACGCATGGCTGACTTTATGTTACGCTACCTTAACAGTGACCCTCGTGCTGTCAAAATGTTGGGTGACAGTCATTACTGGTTGGTGACAATTTTAGACCCCCGCTACAAGGAAAACTTTCACTCTCTTATTCCTCAGGTGGAGAGGTCTACAAAAATGGGGCAGTACCAGAAGGCCCTTGCTGCAGAACTGTTTAAAAAAATTCCCATCTGAACACGCTAGCGGCAGAGGTCACAGTTCATTGCCCAACCAAGGCATACATGCGAGAGAGACGCAACTCCAATCCAGCAGAGGCAGGGGAACACTGTCAACGTTCTGGGACAGTTTTCTCAGACCCTCCAATCGGACAGACCCTGAGGCGCTGGGTACTCTCACAAGGAGTGGAAAGTTTCAAAACATGGTGAGGGAGTACCTTGCCGACCGTACCAGCATCCTCCGTGATTCCTCTGTGCCTTTTAGTTATTGGGTATCCAAGCTGGACAGTTGGAATGAACTCGCTCTGTATGCCTTGGAGGTCCTGGCCTGCCCTGCCGCTTGTGTGTTATCGGAGCTTGTTTTTAGTGCAGCTGGGGGAATTATAACTGATAAGCGCACTCGCCTGTCAACTGACAATGCTGACAAGCTGACTCTTATCAAAATGAACAAGGGTTGGATTGGGCCAGACTTCTCATCACCACCAAATCACAGCAGAGTAACATAAAGTCAAATCCACTGTGTTATTTCGGGAGGTGCATTCACATGCACCGCTTCACACCCACACATGGGTATACGCTTCCTCATTTCGGCTGTTTTATGTTCTTCTCCTTATCTTCAGCCTCCACCACCACTATACCACCAGGGTGACCGTGGTCCGTGTTGCCATTATTGAAAGTTCCTTCGTCCTTATTTTTGTCAGCTTTTGCTTGGAAGGCATAAGCAAAGACTGTGGGAGACCCACTCCCCAATAATGGGAATAATATTTTTAAGATGCTGTACTTTACGGCTCTTGTAAGGGGCATTAAAACGGTCTTGTTAAGCTACTGTGACCTCCACCACTTTTCCGCGGGGCATTAAAACCGTCTTGTTAAGCTACTGTGACCTCCACCACTTTTCCGCGGGGCATTAAAACCATCTTGCTAAGCTACTGTGACCTCCACCACTTTTCCAAGGGGCATTAAAACCATCTTGTTAAGCTACTGGGACCTCCACGTCTCTTCCAAGGGGTATTCAAACCGTCTTGTTAAGCTACTGCTACCTCCACCACTTTTCCGAGGGGCATTAAAACCGTCTTGTTAAGCTACTGGGACCTCCACGTCTCTTCCAAGGGGCATTAAAACCGTCTTGTTAAGCTACTGTAACCTCCACCACTTTTCCAAGGGGCATTAAAACCGTCTTGTTAAGCTATTGCAACCTCCACCACTTTTCCGAGGGTAATTAAAACCGTCTTGTTAAGCTACTGGGACCTCCACGTCTCTTCCGAGGGGCATTAAAACCGTCTTGTTAAGCTACTGGGACCTCCACCACTTTTCCAAGTGGCATTAAAACCATCTTGTTAAGCAAATGGGACCTCCACGTCTCTTCTGAGGGGCATTTAAAGCGTCTTGTTAAACCACTCTGAACTCCACAGCTCTTCCAAGGGGCATTGAAATGTTGTTTTTAATTAACTCTAACCTCCATGACTCTTCGAACGGGCATTGCATTTCCTCCCAATTTTTGGCAGCTTTTGCTTGGAAGGCATAAACAAAGACTATGGGAGACCCATTCCCCAATAATGGGAATAATGTCTGTAATGTGCTGTACTGCATGGCTCTTGTAAGGGGCATTGCAAGTTCCTCCATCCTAATTTTTGGCAGCTTTTGCTTGGAAGGCATAAGCAAAGACTATGGGAGTCCCACTCCCCAGCGTGGGTGGCCTGAGGACAGGGGGGAGGAGGAGGAGGAGGAGGAGGAGGAGAGCATGGTCAGTCATCATCTTGGTGAGGACACGGAAGTCTTGCCCGTTACCAGTCTTCCACGCATGGCTGACTTTATGTTACGCTGCCTTAACAGTGACCCTCGCATTGTCAAAATGTTGGGTGACAGTCATTACTGGTTGGTGACACTTTTAGACCCCCGCTACAAGGAGAACTTTCACTCTCTTATTCCTGAGGTGGAGAGGTCTACAAAAATGGGCAGTACAAGAAGGCCCTTGCTGCAGAACTGTTTAAAAAAATTCCCATCTGAACACGCTAGCGGCAGAGGTCACAGTTCGTTGCCCAACCAAGGCGTACATGCAAGAGAGATACAACTCCAATCCAGCAGAGGCAGGGGAACACTGTCAACGTTCTGGGACAGTTTTCTCAGACCCTCCCTTCGGACAGACCCTGAGGCGCTGGGTACTCTCGCAAGGAGTGGAAAGTTTCTAAAGATGGTGAGGGAGTACCATGCCGACCGTACCAGCATCCTCCGTGATTCCTCTGTGCCTTTTAGTTATTGGGTATCCAAGCTGGACACTTGGAATGAATTCGTTCTGTATGCCTTGGAGGTCCTGGCCTGCCCTGCCGCTAGCATGTTATCGGAGCGTGTTTTTAGTGCCGCTGGGGGAATTATAACTGATAAGCGCACTCGCCTGTCAGCTGACAATGCTGACAAGCTGACCCTTATCAAAATGAACAAGGGTTGGATTGGGCCAGACTTCTCATCACCACCAAATGACAGCATAGTAACATAAAGTCAAATCCACTGTGTTATTTCGGGAGGTGCATTCACGTGCACCGCTTCACACCCACACATGGGTATACGCTTCCTCATTTTGGCTGTTTTATGTTCTTCTCCTTATCCTCAGCCTCCACCACCACTATACCACCAGGGTGACCGTGGTCCGTGTTTCCATTATTGAAAGTTCCTTCGTCCTTATTTTTGTCAGCTTTTGCTTGGAAGGCATAAGCAAAGACTGTGGGAGACCCACTCCCCAATAATGGGAATAATATTTTTAAGATGCTGTACTTTATGGCTCTTGTAAGGGGCATTAGTACAGGCATGTTAAGCTACTGTGACCTCCACCACTTTTCCAAGGGGCTTTAAAACCGTCTTGTTAAGCTACTGTGACCTCCACCAATTTTCCAAGGGGCATTAAAACCGTCTTGTTAAGCTACTGTGACCTCCACCACTTTTCCAAGGGGCATTAAAACCATCTTGTTAAGCTACTGTGACCTCCACCACTTTTCCAAGGGGCATTAAAACCGTCTTGTTAATCTACTGGGACCTCCACGTCTCTTCCAAGGGGCATTCAAACCATCTTGTTAAGCTACTGTGAACTGCACCACTTTTCCAAGGGGCATTAAAACCGTCTTGTTAAGCCACTGCGACCTCCACCACTTTTCCGAGGGGCATTAAAACCGTCTTGTTAAGCAACTGTGACCTCCACGTCTCTTTCGAGTGGCATTGAAACCGTCTTGTTAAGCTACTGGGACCTCCACATCTCTTCCAAGGGGCATTCAAACCGTCTTGTTAGGCTACTGCGACCTCCACCACTTTTCCGAGGGGCATTAAAACCATCTTGTTAAGCTTCTGGGAGCTCCACGTCTCTTCCAAGGGGCATTAAAACCATCTTGTTAGGCTACTGTGACCTCCTCCACTATTCCAAGGGGCATTAAAACCGTCTTGTTAAGCTACTGCAACCTCCACCACTTTTCCGAGGGGCATTAAAACCGTCTTGTTAAGCTACAGGGACCTCCACGTCTCTCCCGAAGGGCATTAAAACCGACTTGTTAAGCTACTGTGACCTCCACCACTTTTCCAAGGGGCATTAAAACCGTCTTGTTAAGCTAATAAGACCTCCACGTCTCTTCTGAGGGGCATTAAAAGCGTCTTGTTAAACCACTCTGTACTCCACAGCTCTTCCAAGTGCATTGAAATGTTGTTTTTAATTAACTCTAACCTCCACGACTCCTCAAACGGGCATTGCAGTTCCTCCCAATTTTTGGCAGCCTTTGCTTTGAAGGCATAAGCAAAGACTATGGGAGACCCACTCCCCAATAATGGGAATAATGTCTGTAATGTGCTGTACTGCATGGCTCTTGTAAGGGGCATTGCAAGTTCCTCCGTCCTAATTTTTGACAGCTTTTGCTTGGAAGGCATAAGCAAAGACTATGGGAGACCCACTCCCCAATAATGGGAATAATGTTTGTAATATGCTGTACTGCATGGCTCTTGTAAAGGGCATTGCAAGTTCCTCCGTCCTAATTTTTGGCAGCTTTTGCTTGGAAGGCATAAGCAAAGACTATGGGAGACCCACTCCCCAATAATGGGAATGATGTTTTTAAGATGCTGTACTGCATGGCTCTTGTAAGGAGCATTAAAACCGTCTTGTTAAGCTACTGCGACCTCCACCACTTTTCCAAGGGGCTTTAAAACCATCTTGTTAAGCTGCTGCGACCTCCACCACTTTTCCAAGGGGCATTAAAACCATCTTGTTAAGCTACTGGGACCTCCACGTCTCTTCCGAGGGGCATTAAATGCGTCTTGTTAAGCTACTGTGACCTCCACGTCTCTTCAAAGGGGCATTAAAAGCGTCTTCTTAAGCCACTCTGAACTCCACAGCTATTCCAAGGGGCATTGAAATGTTGTTTTTAATTACCTCTAAACTCCATGACTCTTCCAACGGGCATTGCATTTCCTCCTAATTTTAGTCAGCTTTTGCTTTTCAATGCAAAGGCGAAAACTAAAGGAGACACACTCCCCAATAATGGGTAGATGGTTTTTAGTACGATGTAATTCACGTCTGTTTCAAGGTGCATTGCAGTTCCTCATAATTTTTGGAAAGCCTTCCTTTCACTGCTTAGGCCAACAGTGTACAGGAGACCCAGTTGCTATAAATGGAAAAAACTGTTTAGTTAAGGCCCTCTGACCTCCATGTCATTTCCAAGGGGCATTGGAGTGCCTCGAAATTTTTGGTAGGCATTGCACTCACTGTATGCCCTATAACTGTGTAGCCGAACCGCTCCTTTTGTTACAGAAACATATCCTACAAGACATATGTGGTTGACTGGCCTGATATTGATGTGAATGGTCCCTGTTACTCCTGCTCTTTCTCCTTTGCCACCACCTCATCCATCATTTATCACCTGAAGCTTTGTTTTAATGGGAGTCATAGAACTGGGTTAGTAGCAGGAAAACATCCAGCAATCCTCGGAGGAAGTAGGATATGTGCCAAAACGCTGACCACCTCAGGCCTAGCCGCTACTACATACATGCGCTTGCATTCCAAGAAAACAAAGCAGATGCTAACTTCTATCATCATCATCATGCTCCTCACCTTGGCACTCTCAACTCCCCTGATGGAGTAGCCAGGGCCCACCGGAGGAGTCTGGTTCTCTGGTGGGCTCGTCCTATGCTGCCCTAAAGCCAGCCAGGCTAAAAAAAGTGTGTGGGGGGAAGTTGACAGGAGAAATAGGGGCAGCTGGGGACCGTTTATGGACACCTGGCTGCCTCCAGGCGGCTGGGGACCATGTGTGGACACCCGGCCGCGGGGCAGCTGGGGAACGAGTATGGACACCCGTCCGTCCCCTGGCGGCTGGGGACCGAGTGTGGACACCAGGCCGCCGGGCGGCTGGGGACTGAGTATGGATGCCAGGCCGCCAATGCAGCCATGACGTGGTGGCCAGTTTCCGCCTCCACATGCCTAAAAGGCCCAATTTCAGGTGCAAGCAAGCAGTATGGTATTGCAGCCTGGGGGTGGGAGGGTGGCAGGCTGCATACTTGCGCTTGCATTGCAAGGAATGGGAGAGGTACAATTGAACACTGCCCTGGGACAAGGACTTGAGCGGGGATAGTTGCAAGTCTGCAACGACAGGTGCAGGGTGGGAGGCATCTTCGCATGTACCATGAACAGGGGTTTGGCATGCACACACTACAGCGGAATAGGCTATCCTTCCCACTAAATGCACTGGGGAGGGCACAGGTAATGTTTTGGTATGCGCGCTTAAATTTATGTATAAGGCACACCGGGAAAAATAGGGGCGGCTGGGGATTGAGTATGGATACCTCGCTGCCGAAGCAGCCATGAGGTAGTGGCCAGCTTCGGCCTCCTCCAAACTAAATGGCCCCATTTCAAGTGCAAGCTAGCAGCATGGTATTGCAGCCTGGGGGTGGGTGGCAGGCTGCACACTTATGCTTGCATTCCAAGAAAACAAAGCAGATGCTAACTTCTATCATCATCATCATGCTCCTCACCTTGGCACTCTCAACTCCCCTGATGGAGAAGCCAGGGCCCACCGGAGGAGTCTTTTTCTCTGGTGGGCTCGTCCAATGCAGCCCTAAAGCAGGTCAGGCTAAGAAAAGTGTGTGGGAAGGTGACAGGAGAAATCGGGGTGGCTAGGGACCGTTTATGGACACCTGGCCGCCCCCAGGTAGCTGTTGACCGTGTGTGGACACCCGGCCGGGGGGCGGCTGGGGACCAAGTATGGACACCCAGCGGCCCCCTGGCAGCTGGGGACCGAGTGTGGACACCCGGCCGCCGGGCGGCTGGGGACTGAGTATGGATACCTCGCTGCCGAAGCAGCCATGAGGTAGTGGCCAGCTTCGGCCTCCTCCAAGCTAAAAGGCCCAATTTCAAGTGCAAGCTAGCAGTATAGTATTGCAACCTGCGGGTGGGTGGATGACTGATGGGCACACTTTTAGGCAGTGACCTGGGTGTCAGAGATGCTTCCAGGGGTCTTCCCCATGCTGTTCCCATGTCTTTTCAGCACTGTATGCATGCGTCAAACAGTACATGGCCAGATAAGGTTGTAAAATGTTAAAATGACATTTCCCGGTGAATGCATTTGTCACGGCTGAAAGCAATACAAAAGTGCAAAAACGCATAAAAAATGCTACTTGTGAGCATAGCCCAAGGTGTGGAGGAGTATTTTTTGGGGGGGTTATTTATTTTACCTTATACACAAGTCTTTACCCTGGAAAGGAACTTCCTTAACATATTTCACAGGAAAGCAGTTTCATTTTCGTTTTTGAACGTTTTATTGTGAGCCCTTAAAAGTGGCTTAATACCTCTGACCACGTTGTTGACAGCAGTGACCTGGGGGTCAGAAATGCTTCCTGGGGCGATCCCCATGCTGTCCCCATGTCATTTGAGCACTGTCACTATCGTTTTGGGCACTTGTTAGGCTTTTAAAAGACTGCCGGGGGTGCCGCTGCAAAAATGCTCAGGTCTCCCATAGACTAACATTGGGCTCATTGCTCGGGTCGAGCACCCGAGTATCACGGCGAACTTGGCCCGATCTTCGAGCACCCAAGCATTTTAGTGCTCGCTCAGCACTAATAATCATGAATCAAAATGTGAATCCAAAAACATGATATCAATATATAATTATACATTCATAAATAATAAGTGAAAAATTCATGAAAAAAATTGAATAGTGGAAACATAAGCAAATATATATATGAAAATGAATAAATAAGGTCATGCTGTGTTCTAAGGTACCATTTGGAACACACCAGGCAATATAAAAAGTGACGAAAAATAGAAAATAAAAAATAAAAATGATTATAAGTGAATAAATAAATAAACCAACGTACAATACCAAAAAAGGTCATAATAGGGTGACATAGTGCAAGTGATGACAAGTAAGAATACATATAAATAATGTATATATTCAATTGAGGGTCCACATATTAATACATAAAATAAAAAGAAATAATGAGTACATAAAGATTAAATACACAAAAATAAATACACAGAAAAAAATAAATACACAAAAAATAAATAAATAAATACATACATATGTATCTGTCGAAAGAAGTTGTTGAAGTAGGAATAAAATTTCATTATCAAATTGAGTCCAGAGGAACAAGAACTAAAAAACAAAAGAAAAGAATTAAAATCTTAAAAGAACAAACATACAAAAATCTTATTGGAGAAGGGAATTATATGAAATCTGTTCATTGAGACCATAAGGAACAAGCCAAGCGGTTCTTTATGTTCCCACTAGTGATGAGCGAGTATGTTCTGTTAACTTTAATACATGTGAGGAATATGTAAGAAATAGACATTCCTTACATGTATTTAAGCTGTCAAACAGTCGCAAATCATGCACACGGGAGTGATTCAAACATAACACCGAGCAGCTGTAACTACTCGGTGCTCGGCCCGAGCATACTCGCCGAAAGGGTTAACAGAACATACTCGCTCATCACTAGATCCCACCCCTTGAATTTAAAGTTATGTGGTCAATGCCACTCACTTTTAGTAAAGATTAGTGTTGAGCATTCCGATACTGAAATATCGGGTATCGGCCGATATTCGCGGTATCGGAATTCCGATACTTAATTCCGATACTTTTGCAATATCGTATACCGGAATCGGAAGTTCCCATAATGCAATGAGCCATTTTCATTTTATTCAGCCAATGAGGATCCTAAGAAGTGTGGGCACATCCTGTTAGGCATGTAGGCATCTTAACTAATGGCATGGCTGTGATTGGCTGCTGAAATGATGTCATGATGCACTATAAAAGCCGCCGCCGCCATTTTGAGCTCACTCTGCTGTGAATTCAGTTAGGGATAGGACGCTGTTGTTCTGAGGGACAGTTTTAGCTACCTATTTGCTCTATACTGCTTTACCCAAGCTACTTTCTAAACCACTGTGCCTTGCAGCGCTAGTGCACAGTTCCCTGTGCTATTCACCGCTGTCTGCAAGGTCTGTGTGTGTGAGTGCAGCTCACCCTGTAGTGTGTGCTTCAGCCAAGTCTGGTTGTAGTGCACTCAGTGTGTGTCACTGCCTCATACATTGTCCTTTTTTGCCAATTCATAATTTTTCCTGATATCTCCTATTAGTGTGGTGGTTCCATCTGTATTCAGCTAAATTGGTTCCAAACACACTATATAGGAGTAGATAGAGAAATTTTTTTCCGTCTTGCAGCACTAGTGCACAGTGCTCTGCATCTGTACTGTTCACCGCTGTCTGCAAGGTCTGGTGTGTGAGTGCAGCTCACCCTGTAGTGTGTGCTTCAACCACGTCTGGTTGTAGTGCACTCAGTGTGTGTCACTGCCTCATACATTGTCCTTTTTTGCCAATTCATAATTTTTCCTGATATCTCCTATTAGTGTGGTGGTTCCATCCGTATTCAGCTAAATTGGTTCCAAACACACTATATAGGAGTAGATAGAGAAATTTTTTTGGTCTTGCAGCGCTAGTGCACAGTGCTCTGCATCTGTACTGTTCACCACTGTCTGCAAGGTCTGGTGTGTGAGTGCAGCTCACCCTGTAGTGTGTGCTTCAACCCCGTCTGGTTGTAGTGCACTCAGTGTGTGTCACTGCCTCATACATTGTCCTTTATTGCCAATTCATAATTTTTCCTGATATCTCCTATTAGTGTGGTGGTTCCATCCGTATTCAGCTAAATTGATTCCAAACACACTATATAGGAGTAGATAGAGGAGCCTTTCTGCAGCATTGGGCCCTGCAGCCCCAGCCAGATTAGTATTAGCCTATTTTTTGCAGCCTCATCTATCGTATTGTAGGTTACCTTCCTACATTGTAATAGCTACAAAAAGTTTGTGATACTATCGTTATTACATCTTTAGGCACATCCAGTGTCTTTTTGTGACAAAAAAAAACCTAAATAAAGTTCACCAAACACTCCACTTTACAGTTGTGTAGGCCACATTAGCTCATATTAAAGTCTAGTCCACACTTTATAAAATTAGTGTTTCTTATACCTGTTAGCAGCTGTTCAGGAATAAGCACACTAAGCCCTTAGTACTTTTCTGCCTATCTTTATCAGTCTACCAAGATGAAGAAGGCAGGGAGTAAGGCATGTGGTCGTGGGCGTGGGCGTGGGCGTGGAGTTTCTGCAGGGAGAGGACGTGAGGATTCTGTGCCTGCAGGGAGAGGACGTGGGGATTCTGTGCCTGCTGCGGGCACCAGTGACTCAGCATCCCCCAGTTTTACCAGGGAACAGTCCTTTATGCGCAGCTTTGTAGGAGCTAGCCGTACCCCACTGCTGCGCGAGGACCAAATTGAAGCCGTTGTCGGATGGATGGCAGCTAACGCATCGACTTCAATTAGTTCCAGATCCTCTCAGGTCATGAGCACTGAAGAGCACCCATCTGTCTCTTCACCACCTGCAAATTGCCCAGGTAGTCAGAGAGCACTGGACAGGAGCCATCTCTACTTCTGTTCTCTGAATCTCTTGGCTTGGAAAGAGGGGGCCAGCCAAGCAGAATTCTAGAATTTGAAGAAGAGGTAGTATGCAGTGATGCGCAACCGTTTTGTCTCTCTGAATCTGAAGAGGCGGGTGGGCCAGTGCCTATGGTCAGCAGCACACCTCAGTACGCATCTGATGATGAGACTCAGGTGCCACTTTCTGGTGCGTACTGTGCTGTTGAGACTACCCAGGGGAAGCAGTTGTTTGAAGAGGGTGGTGTAGATGATGAGGTCCTTGACCCATCATGGTGTGAGGGACAGGAAGGTGGTGGGAGCAGCTCTGAGGAAGAGATTCCCCGAACGGCCCTAAAAGGAGGGAGAGGGAGGGGGCAGACTTGGTTGCCTGTAGCCTCCACTTCGGCACCCATTAGGAGCATGGCTCTTCCAAAATCCAAAGCGGGCGCTCCCAAGACTTGCAGTGCCTGGTCCTTTTTTGACACAGTTGCAGATGACATTTGCTTTGTCAAATGCAAGCTGTGTAATCAGAAGGTGAAAAGAGGGAAAAGTGTCAGCAACCTCAATACCACAAATATGTGGAAACATGTGCGGACCAAGCACGTGGTGGAGTTACAAAAACACACTGAAGACCTAGGCCAACCTACAGCGCCACCTACCACCTCTTCAGCTCGTGTTGTAGCCTCTTCCTCCAGCTCACACACAGCTGGTTCGGCTTCCTCACAGGATCGCCATGGAAGAATCTCTGGCACTGTTGTACAGAGACACAGTGTAATTCCACCCACAGCACCACTTTCCCAGTCATCCTCACACTCCCAGGCCAGTCTACAGCCATCGTTAGCACAGGCATGGGAGAAAAGGCGCCCATACTCGGCAAACCACCCCCGAGCACAGGCTCTGAATGCTGGCATTGCTAAACTACTGGCCCTTGAAATGCTATCATTCAGGCTGGTGAAGACTGACACATTCCGTAACTTTATGGCATTGGCAGTCCCACAATACAACGTGCCCAGCCGCTTTTATTTCAGCAGGCAAGCCGTCCCTGCCCTGCAACATCATGTGGAGGGAAAAATTAAACATGCTCTACAAAACGCCGTCAGTAGCAAGGTCCACCTGACCACTGATGCGTGGACCAGTAAGCATGGACAGGGACGATACCTTTCCCTCACTGCCCATTGGGTAAATGTTGTGGAGCCGGGTACAGATCTTGAGAGTGGCGCTGTACGTGTTCTGCCAACTCCAAGGATTGCAGGAATCCAGTCTGTACACATTGACTCCTCCTCATACTCCAGTTCCTCTGAATCAGCGCTGCAGGAGCCGTCACGGTCTACCTCCACATCGACCCGTGAACGGTTACCTGTTATGATGACCGATATGAGCACAGCCGTGGCCAAACGTCAACAGGCAGTATTAAAATTAATTTCTTTGGGGAATCGAAGCCACACAGCGCAGGAGCTCTGGAATGCCATCAAGCAGCAGAGCGACGTGTTGTTTGTGCCAGCGAATCTCCAGCCAGGCATGGTAGTGTGTGACAATGGCCGAAATCTGGTGGCAGCTCTGGGCCTAGGCAACCTCATTCACATCCCATGTCTGGCACATGTGCTCAACTTGGTCGTGCAGAGTTTTTTGAGGGACTATCCGGATCTTGATGCACTGCTTCACAAGGTCCGCATATAGTGCGCTCACTTGCGGCGTTCCAGCAATGCAAGATCACGCATTGCAGCTCTGCAGCGCCGATTATGTCTTCCGGAACATCGCATCATATGTGACCTACCCACCAGGTGGAATTCAACGTTACATATGTTGGAGAGGTTGTGTGAGCAGCAGGCAGCAATAATGGAGTACCAGCTGCAGCAGGCGCAAACAAGTCGCAGTGCGCGCCGTTCACACTTCACCACCACTGAGTGGGCCTCTATGAAGGACATTTGCCACGTTTTGCGTGCCTTCGATTATTCCACGCGGATGGCGAGTGCAGATGATGCACTAGTCAGCATGACTATCCCCCTTATCTGCCTGCTTGAAAAAACACTGCAAGCACTAAGGGACGAGGTTTTGGAAGAGGTGGAGGATGAGGAGTCACAAATGCCATCTGCTTCTCTACAGTCTGCGCAACGTGGTTCCTCACAAAGGCCTAGGCAGGGGACACTTTGTGAGGAGGATGAGGAGGAGTCAATGGATGAGGAAGACAGCTGTCCAGAGGAGGGAGGTACACAATGCTCTAGTAGTCAGTATCTAGAGCGAGGGTGGGGTGATGCAGAGCAGGCAGAGATCACGCCTCAAGCAGGGGACAGCGCTTCTTGGCCAGTTGGCAGTCTGCAGCACATGGTTGATTTCATGCTGCAGTGCCTGAGAAACGACCGCCGCATCGCCCACATTCTCAACACGGCTGATTATTGGGTGTCCACCCTCCTAGATCCTCGCTACCGGGACAACTTACAAAGCCTCATAACACCGTTGAACCGGGAGCGTAAAATGCGGGAGTACCAAGACGCACTGGTGCATTCCATCATGTTCTCCATTCCAACCGAGAGCAGTGCTGCTAGTGCTTTACAAAGCAGCTCAGTGCGTCGAGGCAGTGGAGGAAGCTCTGCACAAAGAGGGAGCAGAAGCAGCGCCTCAGCACAAGGCAAGACCACTATGGCCGAAATGTGGCAAAGTTTTGTGTCCCCGCCGCCACAAATGTCTACACCATCACAGATGGCTCCAGTCAGCAGGAGGCAACGTTTCCGTCAGATGGTGACAGACTACATGTCTTGCCCTCTTAGTGTACTCCCAGACGGCTCTTCTCCCTTCAAGTTTTGGGTCTGTAAGCTGGATACATGGCCAGAGCTTAGTCAGTATGCATTGGAGGTGCTAGCTTGCCCTGCTGCTAGTGTATTATCGGAACGCGTCTTTAGTGCCGCAGGTGGTGTACTAACAGACCATCGCATGCGACTATCCTCCGATAACGTTGACCGGCTTACTTTTCTCAAAATGAACAAGGCCTGGATCTCTCATGAATTTGCCAGTCCTCTTCCAGAATAAATAATTGGTTGGCAACAGTATCCAGGTCTCCTGTTCTGTTCATGTTTCTACCACCTGAACTGTAATCCCTGAGCTCCAACACCGCCAGTTGGCGCTCGGAAGTGCCGTCTGCACAGTCAACACTTGCTGCGGTGTTATTGGGGTTCAGTAACGTCAGCTGTTCCCCTGCTGTGTTCACGGCAATTTCTCCTGCTCTGTCCATATTCACTGTGCTACTTATTTAAAACTTGCTCCAATTACACCTCTGGCTCCTCTCTGTTTTTATTCTTATCCCTGGGCTCCAGCACCACCAGTTGGCGCTCGGAAGTGCTGTCTGCACAGTCAACACTTGCTGCCGTGTTATTGGGGTTCGGTAACGTCAGCTGTTCCCCTGCTGTGCGGACGGCAATTTCTCCTGCTTTGTCCACATCCACTGTACTACACATTTTAAAGTTGCTCCAATTACACCTCTGGCTCCTCTGTTTTCATTCTTATCCCTGGGCTCCAGCACCGCCAGTTGGCGCTCGGAAGTGCTGTCTGCACAGTCAACACTTGCTGCCGTGTTATTGGGGTTCGGTAACGTCAGCTGTTCCCCTGCTGTGCGGACGGCAATTTCTCCTGCTTTGTCCACATCCACTGTACTACACATTTTAAAGTTGCTCCAATTACACCTCTGGCTCCTCTGTTTTCATTCTTATCCCTGGGCTCCAGCACCGCCAGTTGGCGCTCGGAAGTGCTGTCTGCACAGTCAACACTTGCTGCCTTGTTATTGGGGTTCGGTAACGTCAGCTGTTCCCCTGCTGTGCGGACGGCAAATTCTCCTGCTTTGTCCACATCCACTGTACTACGGATTTAAAACCTCCTCCAAATACACCTCTGGCTCCTCCGTTTTTAGTATTTACCCTGGGCTCCAATACCGCTAGTTGCTGCTCAGAAGTGCCGTCTGCACAGTCAACGCTTGCTCCAGTGTTATTGGGGTTCAGTAACGGCAGCTGATCCCCAGCTGTGTGTCCGGCAAATTCTCCTGCTTTGTCCACATCCACTGTACTACGGATTTAAAACCTCCTCCAAATACACCTCTGGCTCCTCCGTTTTTAGTATTTACCCTGGGCTCCAATACCGCTAGTTGCTGCTCAGAAGTGCCGTCTGCACAGTCAACGCTTGCTCCAGTGTTATTGGGGTTCAGTAACGTCAGCTGATCCCCAGCTGTGTGTCCGGCAAATTCTCCTGCTTTGTCCACATCCACTGTACTACGGATTTAAAACCTCCTCCAAATACACCTCTGGCTCCTCTGTTTTTAGTATTTACCCTGGGCTCCAGCACCGCCAGCTGGTCCTCGGTAGTTCCATTGGCTCTTGTACCTTCTGCTACCCATCCGGGTTCCAGTACCGTCAGCTGGTCCTCGGTAGTTTCATTTGCTCTTGTATCTTCTGCTACCCATCCGGGTTCCAGTACCGTCAGCTGGTTCTCGGCAGTGCCTTTGGATTAGGTGCCTCCTTCTCGGTATCCAAGTTCCACCAACGTCTGCTGGTCCTTGGTAGTGCTTTCTGGCACAGGTACCTCCTGCTTAGTAACCGAGTTCCAGTAACATCAGCTGGTCCTCGGTAGTTCCATTGGCTCTTGTACCTTCTGCTACCCATCCGGGTTCCAGTACCGTCAGCTGGTCCTCGGTAGTTCCATTTGCTCTTGTATCTTCTGCTACCCATCCGGGTTCCAGTACCGTCAGCTGGTTCTCGGCAGTGTCTTTGGCACGGGTACTCCCTCCTGCCCAGCCTGGTTCCAGCACGCCAGCTGTTTCCGGGTAGTGTCAACGTCACTTTGCCTCCAATGCGTTGTCCTGTCGTGTTGCGGTCGGGTTAGCCGACTCTATGGTGCCTGCAGTTTAGGTGACTCCTATGTGGGCTGCGGGATCTGGCAATGAAGGCTGGTTCCATAGTGCCAATAGGACAAGCACCCCCTGTAGGACTGTGGGTTTTGGTAACTGCGGCCGGCTCGCGGCCTTGAACTTTTTTTTACATGGGTACCTTCTGCTACCCATCCGGGTTCCAGTACCGTCAGCTGGTTCTCGGCAGTGCCTTTGGATTAGGTGCCTCCTTCTCGGTATCCAAGTTCCACCAACGTCTGCTGGTCCTTGGTAGTGCTTTCTGGCACAGGTACCAACTGCTTAGAAACCGAGTTCCAGTAACATCAGCTGGTCCTCGGTAGTTCCATTGGCTCTTGTACCTTCTGCTACCCATCCGGGTTCCAGTACCGTCAGCTGGTCCTCGGTAGTTCCATTTGCTGTTGTATCTTCTGCTACCCATCCGGGTTCCAGTACCGTCAGCTGGTTCTCGGCAGTGCCTTTGGATTAGGTGCCTCCTTCTCGGTATCCAAGTTCCACCAACGTCTGCTGGTCCTTGGTAGTGCTTTCTGGCACAGGTACCTCCTGCTTAGTAACCGAGTTCCAGTAACATCAGCTGGTCCTCGGTAGTTCCATTGGCTCTTGTACCTTCTGCTACCCATCCGGGTTCCAGTACCGTCAGCTGGTCCTCGGTAGTTCCATTTGCTCTTGTATCTTCTGCTACCCATCCGGGTTCCAGTACCGTCAGCTGGTTCTCGGCAGTGTCTTTGGCACGGGTACTCCCTCCTGCCCAGCCTGGTTCCAGCACGCCAGCTGTTTCCGGGTAGTGTCAACGTCACTTTGCCTCCAATGCGTTGTCCTGTCGTGTTGCGGTCGGGTTAGCCGACTCTATGGTGCCTGCAGTTTAGGTGACTCCTATGTGGGCTGCGGGATCTGGCAATGAAGGCTGGTTCCATAGTGCCAATAGGACAAGCACCCCCTGTAGGACTGTGGGTTTTGGTAACTGCGGCCGGCTCGCGGCCTTGAACTTTTTTTTACATGGGTACCTTCTGCTACCCATCCGGGTTCCAGTACCGTCAGCTGGTTCTCGGCAGTGCCTTTGGATTAGGTGCCTCCTTCTCGGTATCCAAGTTCCACCAACGTCTGCTGGTCCTTGGTAGTGCTTTCTGGCACAGGTACCTCCTGCTTAGTAACCGAGTTCCAGTACCGTCAGCTGGTCTTCGGCAGTTCCATTGGCTCTTGTACCTTCTGCTACCCATCCGGGTTCCAGTACCGTCAGCTGGTTCTCGGTAGTTCCTCAGCTTTCTTGTACCTTCTGCTACATTTCCAAGTTCAAGCTTTTTGAAATGGTTCTTGGTAATCACTCTGGATCTCCCTGACGAGGACCCTGAAGACGAGGACCCTGAAGACCAACCCTAAGAAGACGAGGACCCCGAAGACAATGACCCTGAAGACGAGGACCCTGAAGACCACCCCGAAGAAGACGAGGACCCTGAAGACCACCCCGAAGAAGACGAGGACCCTGAAGACCACCCCGAAGAAGACGAGGACCCTGAAGACCACCCCGAAGAAGACGAGGACCCCGAAGACGAGGACCCAGAAGACCAACCCGAAGAAGACGAGGACCCCGAAGACGACGACCCCCGAAGACGACGACCCTGAAGACCACCCCGAAGAAGACCAAGAAGATGACCCTGAAGAAGTTGACCAAGAGGACAAAGAAGAGAAGACAAGCACCAAGATACAGAAGAACAAGAGACAGAAAACCAAGAAGCAGAAATACAAGAAGCTGCAGAACAAAAAGCGGAAGAACATTAAGCATAAGACTAAAAATCAGAGCAAAAGATAATATCTAAATTATAAGCAGAAGATGACTAAGCAGTGTATGGGGGTGAGTCCGTTCCTCCTCGTGGTGCCCCTGGAAAAGACCTGCTGCTGCAGGCCAAACTGAACGCGGACAAATCCTGTTGTAAATCTTTTGTGACGGGCAGAACGAAAGGTGTAATGTCCAACCTTTTATAGATAACAACTACAGGAATGCCTGTCACAAATAAGAATATGATGAAGAAGAAGAATATGAAGAAGGTGAAGAAGTAGAATATGAAGAATGTAAAAAAAAGAATAATACGAAGAAGGTGAAGAAGAAGAAGCTGAAGAAGAAGTGGATGAAAAAGATGCTGAGGATGATGAAGGAGAAAGTGTGGGAGAAGTAAAAAAGAAGATGAAGAGCATGGAAGTAGTGAAACATAAATATCTGACAAAATATAAAAATACTTAACATAGTTAATATTTCCGTAACTCAGAACATCTTAAAAAAATAGTAATTCCTGCTATTCCATTTGACTGGGCTAAACCTCTATGCCTTTATTGTCTCACCCACCTCCCCCAATACATTCTACATTATTCTTAGTTGTTTTCCTTCATGTAGAATTAACCTACAAGGAAAGAAAGGGTTTATTTTAATTCCGATATTTATGTCCCATTGACTTGCATTGGTTTCCGGTATCGGAATCGGCGATATCCGATACTTTTTCGGTATCGGTCCGATCCAATCCGATCCGATATTTCCCGATATCGGAAGGTATCGCTCAACACTAGTAAAGATGCATTGCATTGATGAAATAGATTAAAATGTTTAGGTAGGGTTTTCAATGTGTCCACATCAATAACCCACTCAGCTGCCCTAATGTCAAGCACATGTTCTCTGACTCTGCGTCTCAATTCACGTGATGTTAAACCAACATATTTCAAATTACATGGGCATACGGCACAATAGATCACCGCCATTGTGGTAAAGGTGATTGGATGTAATATTTTAAAAGTCCATTCTTCTTTTGCATCTGAAATGGTAGTACATCTTACTATATTGGGACATGCCACACATGCACCACAAGGACGATAGCCCCAAGTGGGACCCTTTGACCAAAAAAGATATTTTGATTTATTAACATAGTGACTATGAACCAGAAAATCATGGCAATTTTTTGATCGTCGATATGTAATAGATGGTTTAGGGGGTAATTAATTTCACCAGAATGGGATCAAGTTGCAACACCTGCCAATGGCAGGATAATATATTTTGAACTTCCCGCCATGTCGAAATATATGAGGACACAAAATGTACCTTCTCTTGTGATTGGGTGCGTAAATTTCAATTTCCAAGTGCTTCTTGTCTATTGGTGCTTTTTGCCCGCTGATAGCCTTTTTTAATGACCGCCATTGAATAACCTCTCTCTCAGAACCTTCTACTCAAATCATCACTCAGTGATACTGTGATGCCCAGCTGCTCTTGGTATCACAGATCCTAGAAGGGTGTATTGATGGATTCCTCCACAAGAGGCCCCCATAACCATTCACACATCTCCACCTTCCACCTCAGACCACCAGAGGGAGCCTGTTAGGGATAGATAAATAGGGAAGGTGGAGCCAGGCAGCAGTTAGTCTGGAGTCAGAGTCGTTTTGGAGTCAGAGTCTAGTCTAGTCTGGTTTAGCAGTGAGTCCAGTGCAGTCTGAGAAGAGTTACCTCAGAGGACAAAAGCCTGTTCCAGCTCCTGCAATTGCTATCCTGCGGTGGAGCTTATCCAGATCAAGACTCCGTGTAGCTCAGAGAGGTGAGCTTTGGGTGTGTGGGCGCCATAAGATCGGTGAAGCGCGGCAAGCTGCCGTTAGTGTGTATGGCCTAGTAAGGGCCCGAGTAGGCCGAAGGCGAGTGGAGAGTTATTACATAGGGGGCAGAGGAGCTTAACTAGCTCACCCCGAAGAAGTTACCGGACACCGGGTCCGAAGTTTACCGGGATCTCTATGACCCAGTAAGATATAACCGGAATCCCTAGAGAACTCCATGTTCCAGGATCGCTAAAGTGCTGATACGTAACAGAGCCAGGAGACCCATAGGCCCCATAAGCTGAGGAGCGTGTACTCCAAGGAAAGGCCCTACAACATGGTCAGCCAGCGCAGGACAGAGACAACGTTAGGCCTAGCTCCAGGCAGGTCAGAAACTTACTACGCAGAGGCAAAAAACAGGAGGCCCTAAACCCGCTCATTGGAGAGGATCCTGACATGAACCCTTCACCCAACAGTGCTCCGGGATGTGCCTGAATTTCCATCAGTAAAAGGTACTGAAGTGACTATCGTGTCTGTCCCTGTTCTTGCTCTGACCCGGCTGGGTCTCGCCTGTCCTGCATTCCCCGTCATACACTGCCCTGAGGCCTAGCTCCACCTCTGGGGAGCTATACCATCGAGCTGCCTTATCATCGGCCTCAGTGGACTGCGCAGCGCTGGTGATCCTCACCAGACGCCACGGGTGGCGTCACGAACTCTTTAATAAAATAAACAACTATCAACGCTTTTTAAAGAGAGACCCTAGGGTACGGGCCCCGGGAGCCGACCACTGCGACATCCCCAAGGATAAAGGCCCGGGTACCCGAGTCATCCCCATTCCCCTGGGCTAGTCAATACAAATTAAGTGTCATCAGAACATAAACGTATCATTCGCAAGAATTGTCCAACGGGTATCCCCTTTTTCAGACTATAAGGATGAGATGAAGAGGCGTGAAGTAGGTTGTTCGTGGATGATGGTTTAATAAAAACATCGGTATGTACTGTTCCCACGTCATCCACCCGTAGAGGATATCCAAGAATTCAATATTGTTTCTACTGGCTTTGTAGGTAAGCTTCAAATTGATGTTGTTATTATTAAGATGACCCATGAATGTATGAAGATCCTCCACAGAACCCTGCTAAATACACAAAACGTCATCGATTTATCTACCCCAACATTGTACCTTCTCAACCAATGGTATGGGTTCAGTAATAAAGATCTTTCTCTCCCACAGCCCCAGGAACGAATTTGCATATGGGGGGGCACAGGCCGCCCCTGTAGCAGTGCCCTGGAGCTGTAGGAAGAGATGATCATTAAAAAGGAAAAAATTGTGTGTTAACACATACTCCAAAAGAGTTAGGATAAATGAGTTAAATTCACTTTCCATGTTGGTCATAGAGAGGAATGCTCTCACAGCTTCCAATCCGTCACAATGTTTAATAGAAGTGTATAAGGATTCAATGTCACAGGTTACAAGAATCATATCCTCCTCTAAATGTAGGCCATCCAGTTTACACAAAACATCCTTAGTATCTTTCAAATACGAAGGTAAGGTTTCAACTATTGGGTTAAGGACATAATCAATTAGTCTCGCAATTGGTTCAGTCTAATTGTTATTCCCAGAGCCAATTGGCCTACCTGGTGGACATGAGAGAATCTTATGCACTTTAGGTAGCATGTAAAAAGTGGCCACTAGTGATGAGCGAGCACTAAAATGCTCGGGTACTCGTTGCTCGGGTTGAGCAAATTGGAATACTCGGGTGCTCGACGCAAGCAACGAGCCCAATGTAAGTCTATGGGAAACTCGAGCATTTTTCAGGCGTCTCCCCCCGGCGGTCTGCAGAGGGCCTAAAAATTTCCAAAATCGATGGGAACAGTGCTCAAATTACATGGGGACAGCATGGGGAAGACCCCTGGAAGCATTTCTGACTCCTAGGTCACTGCTGTCAATAAAGTTGTCAGAGGTATTATGCCACTTTTACGGACTCACAATAAAACATACCAAAAAAAAAACCAAAATGGATTTTCCTGAGAAATATGTTAAGGAACATCCTTTCCATGACTTGTACAATGTATAGAAAGCAAAATAAATAACCAAAAACAAAAATACTTCTCCACACCTTGGGCTATGTTCACACGTAGCGTTTTTGATACGTTTTTGCACTTTTGCATTGCTTTCAATAAAGACAAATGCATTCACAAGGAAATGTCATTTTAACATTTTACAACCTTATCTGGCCATGTGGTGTATGACACATCATAAGACACATGCATGCAGTGATGAAAAGACATGGGAACAGCATAGGGAATACCTCTGGAAGCATTTCTGACTCCCACATCACTGCCAACAACAAGTTTGTCGCTGCAGACTTGCAACAATCACCGTCCAAGTCCTTGTCCCAGTGCAGCGTTCAGTTGTCCCTACCTCATTCTTTGGAATGCAAGCGCAAGTATGCAACCTGCCACCCATCCACCCACAGGCTGCAATGCTATACTGCCAAATATTTGACAGCTGCTTGCACTTGAAATGTGACCTTTTAGGCTCGTGGAGGCGGAAGCTTTTCATAACCTCATGCCGGCGGCGGCCTGGTGTCCATACTCGGTCCCCAGCCACCACTGTTTCTCCCTGTGTCGCCTCTGCCTTCCACAAGCATGGGTCCCACAACATTACCCGTGCCCTCCCCAGTGCACTTACTGGGAAGAACCGCCTAACCACAAACACGTGGACAGGTGAATGTGGCCAGGGACGGTACGGAGCCAGTCTACAACTTTTTTTGCTGAGAGTTGTATTTAGCTCGGTGAAAGGACTGACATAGAGGGAAACTGTATCTACCCTGGGTGTCATTTCTCCCAGGAAGTCCTCTAATGCAGCTTGTTGCAGAAGCAATGGCAGCCCATCCAACATCAACTCGCACTTATCGGTGGTGCTTTGACACACACACATCTTTCTTTGCGCATTTAATTTTATGAATACAGAGTTGGACAATGGCCTGATCTGTAATGCAGTTTAAGAAATAACATGTATAAACATGGCCGATCCACATTAAAAAAGCAGCCATAGAGTGTCCGGGAACCTTCCGCCACACTTTTCTTAGCCAGGGCTGCTTCTCGGCAGGGTTGGACGGGCCCACCAGAGAACCAGAGACTCCTCCAGCGGGCCCTGGCTTCTCCTTCAGGAGAGTTCATAGTGCCAAGATGAGACCATGATGATGATAGAGGCCACCATCTGCTTAGCTTTCTGTTACTTGGAATGCAAGTGCAACTATGCAGTCGGCCACCCAACCCACAGGCCGCAACACTAAACTGCCAGATTTCTCCGGCTGTCATTTCTCTGTCATCATGTTCCGCCCATTGTCACACACGACCATGCCTGGCTGTATGTTCAGTGGTGAGAGCCACAGATCAGGCTGCTGTGTTACAGCTTTCAACGACTCTGCAGCGCTGGGCGGTTTGTCAATTAAGCATTAAGCATGTTATCTTCAGCACAGCCTGTTGCCGCTTGGCCAAGGCAGTGCTGTCAGCTTGTGACTGATGTGGTCATTTCGGAGATGGAGGAGGAGGTGCATGAGCTGAACAAAGTGATTACATTGAGGTTAAATTGGTGATACTGTTTTTTATACTAAAGAAAGATCCTATTGTTTTGTTTTTTTTTTACATTATTTTTTAAGACAAATGCATTCACCAGGAAATGTCATTTAAATTTTACAACCTTATCTGGCAATGTGGTATGTGACACATCATCAGACACATCATGTTTTATTTATGATGGAGGGACTCTGAAAGTCATAAAGCCTATTTTTATAGGGCCATCAGACGGCCCTTACTATTCTTAAATGGACAGCAATCGGCCCTCGCTATTGTTAGAGAGCCATCAGCCGGCTATGCTTTGTTGTTCCCATTATTAACAAGTGGGTCTCCTATACTGTTATTGCATATCCAGTGACTGCAAGGCCTGCCAAAAATTTGGAGGCAGCCCAATATCCCTTTGAAGAGATATAGAGGAGGGTCTCAGTAAAAAAAATGTTCCCATTATAAAGGAGCTGGTCTCCTATAGTCGTATTGCCCATGTTGTGACTGAAAGGGTTGCCAAAATTTGGGAAAAACCCCAATAAGAACTTCAAGACACACAGAGCAGAATCACAGTAACAAGGTATAACATGTTCCCAAAAGAAAGGAGAGGGTCTGCTATACAGTTATAGGGTATGCAGTGAGTCCAACGGCTGACAAATTTTAGGAAAAAACCCACTAAGAATTTAAAGACACACAGAGCAGGGCTACAGTTACAAGTACGACATGTTCCCATTAGAAAGGAGAGCGTCTGCTAAAAAGTTATAGGGTATGCAGTGAGTCCAACGGCTGACCAATTTTAGAAAAAAAAACACTAAAAATTTAAAGACACACAGAGAAGGGCCACAGTTATAAGTACGACATGTTCCCATTAGAAAGGAGAGAGTCTGCTATACAGTTATAGGGTATGCAGTGAGTCAAAGGGCTGACCAATTTTAGGAAAAACCTCACTAAGAATTTACAGACACATAGAGCAGGGCCACAGTAATAAGATACGACATGTTCCCTTTAGAAAGGAGAGGGTCTGCAATACAGTTATAGGGTATGCAGTGAATCAAACGGCTGACCAATTTTAGAAGAAACTCCACTAAGAATTTAAAGACACACAGAGCAGGACTACAGTAACAAGTACGACACCTTCACTTTAGAAAAGAGAGAGTCTGCTATACAGTTATAGGGTATGCAGTGAGTACAACGGCTGACCAAATTTAGGAAACACCCCACTAACAATTTAAAGACACACAGAACAAGGCCACAGTAACAAGTACGACATGTTCCCATTAGAAAGGAGAGAGTCTGCTTTATAGTTATATGGTATGCAGTGAGTCAAATGGCTGATCAATTTTAGGAAAAACCCCAATAGGAATTTAAAGACATAAAGAGCAGAGCCACAGTAACAAGTAAGGCACATTCCCATTAGAAAGGAGAGTCTGCTATAGAGTTATAGGGTATGCAGTGAGTCCAACGGCTGACCAATTTTAGGAAAAACCCCACTAACAATTTAAAGACACATAGAACAGGGCCACAGTAACAAGGTACTGCATGTTCCCATTACAAAGGAGAGTGTCTGCAATACAGTTATAGGGTATGTCGTGAGTCCAACGGCTGACCAATTTTAGCAAAAACCCCACTAACAATTTAAAGACACACAGAGCAGTACCACATTAACAAGTACGACTTGTTATCATTAGAAAGAAGAGAGTCTGCTATACAGTTATAGGGTATGCAGTGGATCCAATGGCTGACCAATTTTAGGAAGGGGCTGATATACAGTGAGTGCACAGGATGTGTTAAAGGGCGGGTGAGTTGTGGGAGAGCAGAAGTGAAAACAAATAAAAAGCAGATTGATAAGACTAATGCATAATGCAGTATTAGTGACCGAGAAGCATGTTTGTATGAATATCTTATGCATCTTACCTGTCTCCTGCCCTGTCCAACTGCCATTGTATAACTGCACTTGTAATTATTGCACTTGTAATTATTGCACGCGTGACCCAGCACGGGTGCTATTCCCAGCCAGAGCTGAATATATATGAAATGAAATGTCTGCTAGAAGCCAGCACCAGTTGGTCAAACTGAGTAATTAGCCAATTAGCACAGGGCTAGAGCAGGCAATGCTATGAAAGATAAACACAGAGGCCATAAACCAGTGAAAGAGAAGGCTTTGAACATTTTAAAATAGAAACAAAACAAAAACAAAAAAGAAAAAAAGACACAGGACCAAGGAATTAAATACCATGGAAAAATGTTGCTAGAGAATATGACTCTGTTCACACTTTTCAGACAGCACACAAACGGATGGATGGATTAAATACCATGGAAAAATGTTGCTAGAGAATATGACTCTGTTCACACTTATCAGACAGCACACAAACGGATGGATGGATTAAATACCTGTGTGAAGAACAAGAAGAGAGTATCAGCTTCCGGCCATTGTATAACTGCACTTATAATTATTGCACACGTGACCCAGCACGCGTGCTATTCCCAGCCAGAGCTGAATATATATGACATACATATATCAGGGCCACAGTACAACAAGTTCCCATTAGGAAGGAAAGAGTCTGCTATATTGTTATAGGGTATGCAGTGAGTCTAACAGCTGACCAATTTTAGGAAAAACCCTACTAACAATTTAAAGAAACATAGAGCAGGACCACAGTAACAAGTACGACATGTTCCCATTAGAAAGGAGAGAGTCTGCTACACAGTTATAGGGTATACAGTGAGTCCAACGGCTGAATAATTTTAGAAAAAAAAACACTAAGAATTTAAAGAGACACAGAGCAGGGCCACAGTAACAAGTACGACATGTTCCCATTAGAAAGGAGAGAGTCTGCTATACAGTTATAGGGTATGCAGTGGGTCCAATGGCTGAATAATTTTAGTAAAAACCCCACTAAGAATTTAAAGACACAATGAGCAGGGCCACAGTAGCAATGTATGACATGTACCCATTAGAAAGGAGAGAGTCTGCTATACAGTTATAGGGTAGGATGTGGGTCCAACGACTGACCAATATTAGGAAAAACCTCACTAAGAATTGAAAGACACAAAGAGCAGGTTCACAGTAACAAGTACGACATGTTCCCATTTGAAAGGAGAGAGACTGCTATACAGTTATATGGTATGCAGTGGGTCCAATGGCTGACCAATTTTAGGAAAAACCCCACTAAGAATTTAAAGACACATAGAGGAGGGCCACAGTAACAAGTAGGACATGTTCCCATTAGAAAGGAGAGAGTCTGCTATACAGTTATAGGGTATGCAGTGAGTCCAACGGCTGACCAATTTTAGGAAAAACCCCACTAACAATTTAAAGACACATAGAACAGGGCCACAGTACCAAGGTACGGCATGTTCCTATTAGAAAGGAGAGGGTCTCTTATACAGTTATAGGGTATGCAGTGAGTCCAACGTCTGACCAATTTTAGGAAAAACTCCACTAAGAATTTAATGACACACAGAGCAGTTCCACAGTGACAAGTACGACATGTTCCCATAAGAAAGGAGAGAGTCGGCTATACGGTTTTAGGTTATGCAGTGGGACCAACAGCTGACCAATTTAAGGAAAAATCCCACTAAGAATTTAGGGACACATAGAGCAGGGGCACAGTAACAAAGTACTACAAGTTCCCATTAGAAAGGAGAGGGTCTGTTATACAGTTACAGGTTATGCAGTGAGTCCAACAGCTGACCAATTTTAGGAAAAACCCCACTAAGAATTTAAAGACACACAGAGCAGGGCCACAGTAACAAGTACGACATGTTCCCATTAGAAAGGAGAAAGTCTTCTATACAGTTATAGGGTATGCAGTGAGTCCATCGGCTGACCAATTTTAGGAAAAACCCCACTAAGTATTTAAAGACACACAGAGCAGGGCCACAGTAGCAAGTACGACATGTTCCCATTAGAAAGAAGAGAGTCCGCTATACAGTTTTAGGGTATGCAGTGGGTCCGACGGCTGAATAATTTTAGGAAAAACCCCACAAAAAAATTTAAAGACACAATGAGCAGGGCCACAGAAACAATGTAAGATATGTTCCCATTAGAAAGGAGAGAGTCTGTAATACAGTTATAGGGTAAGCAGTGGGTCCAACGGCTGACCAATTTTAGGAAAAACCCCAATAAGAATTTAATGACACACAGAGCAGATCCACAGTAACAAGTGCGACATGTTCCCATAAGAAAGGAGAGAGTCGGCTATACGGTATTAGGTTATGCAGTGGGACCAACAGCTGACCAATTTAAGGAAAAACCCCACTAAGAATTTAAGGACTCATAGAGCAGGGGCACAGTAACAAAGTACTACAAGTTCCCATTAGAAAGGAGAGAGTTTGCTATACAGTTATAGGATATGCAGTGAGGCCAACGGCTGACCAATTTTAGGAAAAACCCCACTAAGTATTTAAAGACACAAAAAGCAGGGCCACAGTAGCAAGTACGACATGTTCCCATTAGAAAGAAGAGAGTCTGCTATACAGTTTTAGGGTATGCAGTGGGTCCGACGGCTGAATAATTTTAGGAAAAACCCCACTAAGAATTTAAAGACACAATGAGCAGGGCAACAGAAACAATGTAAGACATGTTCCCATTAGAAAGGAGAGAGTCTGTAATACAGTTATAGGGTAAGCAGTGGGTCCAACGGCTGACCAATTTTAGGAAAAACCCCACTAAGAATTTAATGACACACAGAGCAGGTCCACAGTAACAAGTGCGACATGTTCCCATAAGAAAGGAGAGAGTCGGCTATACGGTTTTAGGTTATGCAGTGGGACCAACAGCTGACCAATTTAAGGAAAAACCCCACTAAGAATTTAAGGACACATAGAGCAGGGGCACAGTAACAAAGTACTACAAGTTCCCATTAGAAAGGAGAGAGTTTGCTATACAGTTATAGGGTATGCAGTGCATCCAACGGCTAACCAATTTTAGGAAAAACCCCACTAAGAACTTAATGACACACAGAGCAGTTCCACAGGAACAAGTACGACATGTTCCCGTTAGAAAGGAGAGAGTCTGCTATACGGTTATAGGTTACGCAGTGGAACCAACAGCTGACAAATTTAAGGAAAACCCCACTAAGAATTATAGGACACATAGAGCAGGGGCACAGTAACAAAGTACGACAAGTTCCCATTAGAAAGGAGAGAGGCTGCTATACAGTTATAGGGTATGCAGTGGGTCCAAAGGCTGAATAATTTTAGGAAAAACTCCACTAAGAATTTAAACACACAATGAGGAGGGCCACAGTAACAAAGTACGACATGTTCCCATTAGAAAGGAGAGAGTCTGCTATACAGTTATATGGTATGTGTGGCACCCCAGGGGTCTGGTTGCCACAGTAATAGAAATATTGTGTCTGAGAGCAAGTGGGAGGTTTCTCTGGTCAGGAGCCCTAAGCATGCAACACTGCCCGCCCAGACATGGGAGGGGAGGAATCTGCCCTTATAAACTGGGTCTGGGGCGGGATTAGGTCAGACAGAGTCTGAGAGTCAGAGCCTGGAGAGGGAAAGTGACAACAGGAGCTCTGCAGGAGCAGGAGCGAGTGCCAGAGGCTGGAAGCTAGATAGCTCGTCTTGGCTGAAGACACTAAACCCGGACACGGTGTCCGAGGCTGTGGGGACATCCAGGTCCAGCAGCAGAATCCAACCGGCAGGGGATTCCATGTCCTCTGGCCATAGATGCCCGGAGGCACGGTCACAAGCAAGGGACCAGCACCGCCATCGTGAAGCGGAGGCTAACGGAAGGCCCCAAGTCACCGGCCATACGGGTGAGCACCACACGGTATACTCAGGGACGTGGGCTACTTCTACCCGCACACAGCAAGGTAGCCAGGAAGAGTGCAGATAGACGGTGAGGCGTACAACTCCACCTGGCCAGGGGGAGATCCTGCTAGCTCTCAGACTGACCAGGCCTCTACTGCTAGCCAGTACTCACGGGAGGGTCTGCGTTATACCATCAGTAAAGACCCTGAACTGCATCACACGTCTCTGTGTTTCATCGCCGCACCAGCACCATCAGTACTGGGACACTTACACCATCACTCCCATCATCCACACTAGCTGCCCTGAGGCAATACTTCTCCCGTGGGGAGTTATCCCATACTTGGCTGCGCATACAACATCAGCCTCAGCGGTCTGCAGCGCAGCGGCGGTCCACACTGACCGCAATCCACGGGTGGCGTAGTCGGACATTTGTTATTACACTCAGACTGCCACTGGTTTGACCACCCTGGGCACGGACCGGTTCACAGCCACGGAGGACTACAACCCCCAGCGATCCGACTCCGGGTATCCCCTGCTCAGCACAGGCCCAGGGCGCGCGTCATATGCAGTGAGTCCAACGGCTGACCAAATTTAAGAAAAACCCCACTAAGAATTTAAAGACACTCATAGCTGGGCCACAGTAACAAGTACGGCAAGTTCCCATTAGAAAGGAGAGAGTCTGCTATACAGTTATAGGGTATGCAGTGGGTTCAATGGCTGAATAAATTTAGGAAAAACCCCACTAAGAATTTAAAGACACAATGAGCAGGGCCATAGTAACAATGTATGACATGTTTCCATTAGAAAGGAGACAGTCTTCTATACAGTTATAGGGTATGCATTGGGTCCAACGGCTGACCAATTTTAGGAAAAACCCCATTAAGAATTAAAGACACACAGAGCAGTTCCACAGTAACAAGTACGACATGTTCCCATTAGAAAGGAGAGAGTCGGCTATACAGTTATAGGGTAGGCAGTCGGTCCAACGGCTGACCAATTTTAGGAAAAACCCCACTAAGTATTTAAGGACACAGAGCAGGGCCACAGTAACAAAGTATGACATGTTCCCATTAGAAAGGAGAGATTCTGCTATAAAGTTATAGGGTATGCAGTGAGTCCAACGGCTGACCAATTTTAGGAAAAACCCCACTAAGAATTCAAAGACACAGAGAGCAGGGTCACAGTAACAAATACGACATGTTCCCATTAGAAAAGAGAGAGTCTGCTTTACGGTTATAGGGTATGCAGTGACTCCAATGGCTGACCAATTTTATGAAGAACTCCACTAAGAATTTAAAGACACATAGAGCAGGGCCAGAGTAACAAGGTACGACATGGTCCCATTAGAAAGGAGAGGGTCTGCTATACAGTTACAGGGTATACAGTGAGTCCAACGGCTGACCAATTTTAAGAAAAACCCCACTAAGAATTTAAAGGCACACAGAGCAGGGCCACAGTAACAAGTACAACATGTTCCCATTAGAAAGTATAGGGTCTGCTATACATTTATAGGGTATGCAGGGAGTCCAATGGCTGACCAATTTATGAAAAACAGCAATAAGAATTTAAAGATACATAGAGCAGGGCCACAGTAACAAGAACGACATGTTCCCGTAAGAAAGGAGAGAGTCTGCTATACAGTTATAGGGTATGCAGTGAGTCCAACGGCTGACCAATTTTAGAAAAGAACCCTCAAAGAATTTTAAGACACATAGAGCAGGGCCACAGTAACAAGGTACAGCATGTTCCAATTAGAAAGGAGTGTTTCTGCTATACAATTATAGGGTATGCATTGAGTCCAACGGCTGACCAATTTTAGGAACAACCCCACTAAGAATTTAAAGACACACAGAGCAGTTCCACAGTAAAAAGTACGACATGTTCCCATTAGAAAGGAGAGAGTCTGCTAAACGGTTATAGGTTACGCAGTGAAACCAAAAGCTGACAAATTTAAGGAAAACCCCACTAAGAATTATAGGACACATAGAGCAGGGGCACAGTAACAAAGTACGACAAGTTCCCATTAGAAAGTTGAGAGGCTGCTATACAGTTATAGGGTATGCAGTGGGTCCAAAGGCTGAATAATTTTAGGAAAAACTCCACTAAGAATTTAAACACACAATGAGGAGGGCCACAGTAACAAAGTACGACATGTTCCCATTAGAAAGGAGAGAGTCTGCTATACAGTTATAGGATATGTGTGGCACCCCAGGGGTCTGGTTGCCACAGTAATAGAAATATTGTGTCTGAGAGCAAGTGGGAGGTTTCTCTGGTCAGGAGCCCTAAGCATGCAACACTGCCCGCCCAGACATGGGAGGGGAGGAATCTGCCCTTATAAACTGGGTCTGGGGCGGGATTAGGTCAGACAGAGTCTGAGAGTCAGAGCCTGGAGAGGGAAAGTGACAACAGGAGCTCTGCAGGAGCAGGAGCGAGTGCCAGAGGCTGGAAGCTAGATAGCTCGCCTTGGCTGAAGACACTAAACCCGGACACGGAGTCCGAGGCTGTGGGGACATCCAGGTCCAGCAGCAGAATCCAACCGGCAGGGGATTCCATGTCCTCTGGCCATAGATGCCTGGAGGCACGGTCACAAGCAAGGGACCAGCACCGCCATCGTGAAGCGGAGGCTAACGGAAGGCCCCAAGTCACCGGCCATACGGGTGAGCACCACACGGTATACTCAGGGACGTGGGCTACTTCTACCCGCACACAGCAAGGTAGCCAGGAAGAGTGCAGATAGACGGGGAGGCCTACAACTCCACCTGGCCAGGGGGAGATCCTGCTAGCTCTCAGACTGACTAGGCCTCTACTGCTAGCCAGTACTCCCGGGAGGGTCTGCGTTATACCATCAATAAAGACCCTGAACTGCATCACACGTCTCTGTGTTTCATCGCCGCACCAGCACCATCAGTACTGGGACGCTCACACCATCACTCCCATCATCCACACTAGCTGCCCTGAGGCAATACTTCTCCCGTGGGGATTTATCCCATACTTGGCTGCGCATACAACATCAGCCTCAGCGGTCTGCAGCGCAGCGGCGGTCCACACTGACCGCAATCCACGGGTGGCGTAGTCGGACATTTGTTATCACACTCAGACTGCCACTGGTTTGACCACCCTGGGCACGGACCGGTTCACAGCCACGGAGGACTACAATCCCCAGCGATCCGGCTCCGGGTATCCCCTGCTCAGCACAGGCCCAGGGGGCGCGTCATATGCAGTGAGTCCAACGGCTGACCAAATTTAAGAAAAACCCCACTAAGAATTTAAAGACACTCATAGCTGGGCCACAGTAACAAGTACGGCATGTTCCCATTAGAAAGAAGAGAGTCTGCTATACAGTTATAGGGTATGCAGTGGGTTCAACGGCTGAATAAATTTAGGAAAAACCCCACTAAGAATTTAAAGACACAATGAGCAGGGCCATAGTAATAATGTATGACATGTTTCCATTAGAAAGGAGAAAGTCTTCTATACAGCTATAGGGTATGCATTGGGTCCAACGGCTGACCAATTTTAGGAAAAACCCCATTAAGAATTAAAGACACACAGAGCAGTTCCACAGTAACAAGTACGACATGTTCCCATAAGAAAGGAGAGAGTCGGCTATACAGTTATAGGGTATGTAGTGGGTCCAACGGCTGACCAATTTTAGGAAAAACCCCACTAAGAATTTAAGGACACAGAGCAGGGCCACAGTAACAAAGTATGACATGTTCCCATTAGAAAGGAGAGATTCTGCTATAAAGTTATAGGGTATGCAGTGAGTCCAACGGCTGACCAATTTTAGGAAAAACCCCACTAAGAATTCAAAGACACAGAGAGCAGGGTCACAGTAACAAATACGACATGTTCCCATTAGAAAAGAGAGAGTCTGCTTTACGGTTATAGGGTATGCAGTGACTCCAACGGCTGACCAATTTTATGAAGAACTCCACTAAGAATTTAAAGACACACAGAGCAGGGCCAGAGTAACAAGGTACGACATGGTCCCATTAGAAAGGAGAGGGTCTGCTATACAGTTACAGGGTATACAGTGAGTCCAACGGCTGACCAATTTTAAGAAAAACGCCACTAAGAATTTAAAGGCACACAGAGCAGGGCCACAGTAACAAGTACAACATGTTCCCATTAGAAAGTATAGGGTCTGCTATACATTTATAGGGTATGCAGGGAGTCCAATGGCTAGACCAATTTATGAAAAACAGCAATAAGAATTTAAAGATACATAGAGCAGGGCCACAGTAACAAGAACGACATGTTCCCGTAAGAAAGGAGAGAGTCTGCTATACAGTTATAGGGTATGCAGTGAGTCCAACGGCTGACCAATTTTAGAAAAAAACCCTCAAAGAATTTTAAGACACATAGAGCAGGGCCACAGTAACAAGGTACAGCATGTTCCCATTAGAAAGGAGTGTTTCTGCTATACAGTTATAGGGTATGCATTGAGTCCAACGGCTGACCAATTTTAGGAACAACCCCACTAAGAATTTAAAGACACACAGAGCAGTTCCACAGTAACAAATACGACATGTTCTTATTAGAAAGGAGAGAGACTGCTATGCAGTTACAGGGTATGCAGTAGGTCCAACGGCTGACCAATTTTAGGAATAACCCCACTAGCAATTTAAAGACACATAGAACAGGGCCACAGTACCAAGGTACGGCATGTTCCCATTAGAAAGGAGAGGGCCTGCTATACAGTTATAGGGTATGCAGTGAGTCCAACGACTAACCAATTTAAGGAAAAACCCCACTAAGAATTTACAGACACACAGAGAAGTCCTACAGTAACAAGTACGACATGTTCCCATTAGAAAGGAGAGAGTCTGCTATACAGTTAGAGTGTATGCAGTGAGTCCATCGGCTGACCAATTTTAGGAAAAACCCCACTAAGAATTTAAAGACACAATGAGTAGGGCCACAGTAACAATGTAAGACATGTTTCCATTAGAAAGGAGACAGTTTGCTATAGAGTTATAGGGTATGCAGTGGGTCCAACGCCTGACCAATTTTAGGAAAAACCCCACTAAGAATTTAATGACACACAGAGCAGTTCCACAGTAACAAGTACGACATGTTCCCATTAGAAAGGAGAGAGTCTGCTATACGGTTATAGGTTATGCAGTGGGACCAACAGCTGACCAATTTAAGGATAAACCCCACTAAGAATTTAAGGACACATAGAGCAGGGCCACAGTAACAAAGTGCGACATGTTCCCATTAGAAAGGAGAGAGTCTGCTATACAGTTATAGGGTATGCAGTGAGTCCAACGGCTGACCAAATTTAAGAAAAACCCCACTAAGAATTTAAAGACACTCATAGCTGGGCCACAGTAAAAAGTACGACATGTTCCCATTAGAAAGGAGAGAGTCTGCTATACAGTTATAGGGTATGCACTGAGTCCAACAGCTGACCAATTTTAGGAAAAACCCCACTAAGAATTTAAAGGCACACAGAGCAGGGCCACAGTAACAAGTACGACATGTTACCATTAGAAAGAAAAGAGTCTGCTATACAGTTAATGGGTATGCAGTGGGTCCAAAGGCTGAATAATTTTAGGAAAAACCCCACTAAGAATTTAAAGACACAATGAGTAGGGCCACAGTAACAATGTAAGACATGTTTCCATTAGAAAGGAGACAGTCTGCTATACAGTTATAGGGTATGCAGTGGGTCCAACGCCTGACCAATTTTTGGAAAAACCCCACTAAGAATTTAATGACACACAGAGCAGTTCAACAGTAACAAGTACGACATGTTCCCATTAGAAAGGAGAGAGTCTGCTATACGGTTGTCGGTTATGCAGTGGGACCAACAGCTGACAAATTTAAGGAAAAACCCCACTAAGAATTTAAGGACACATAGAGCAGGGGCACAGTAACAAAGTAAGGCATGTTCCCATTAGAAAGGAGAGAGTCTGCTATACGGTTATAGGTTATGAAGTGGAACCAACAGCTGACCAATTTAAGGAAAACCCCACTAAGAATTAAAGGACACATAGAGCAGGGGCTCAGTAACAAAGTGCGACAAGTTCCCATTAGAAAGGAGAGAAGCTGCTATACAGTTATAGGGTATGCAGTGGGTCCAAAGGCTGAATAATTTTAGGTAAAACTCCACTAAGAATTTAAACACACAATGAGGAGGGCCACAGTAACAAAGTACGACATGTTCCCATTTGAAAGGAGAGAATCTGCTTTACGGTTATCGTGTATGCAGTGACTCCAACGGCTGACCAATTTTATGAAGTACTACACTAAGAATTTAAAGACACATAGAGCAGGGCCAGAGTAACAAGGTACGACATGTTCCCATTAGAAAGGAGAGGGTCTGCTATACAGTAACAGGGAATGCAGTGAGTCCAACGGCAGACCAATTTTAAGAAAAACCCCACTAAGAATTTAAAGGCACACAGAGCAGGGCCAAAGTAACAAGTACGACATGTTCCCATTAGAAAGGAGAGAGTCTGCTATACAGTTATAGGGTATGCAGTGAATCCAACGGCTGATCAATTTTATGAAGTACTCCACTAAGAATTTAAAGACACATAGAGCAGGGCCAGAGTAACAAGGTATGACATGTTCCCATTAGAAAGGAGAGGGTCTGCTATACATTTACGGGGTATGCAGTGAGTCCAACGGCTGACCAATTTTAAGAAAAACCCCACTAAGAATTTAAAGGCACACAGAGCAGGGCCAAAGTAACAAGTACGACATGTTCCCATTAGAAAGGAGAGGGTCTGCTATACAGTTATAGGGTATGCAGTGGGTTTAACGGCTGAATAAATTTAGGAAAAGCCCCACTAAGAATTTAAAGACACAATGAGCAGGGCCATAGTAACAATGTATGACATGTTCCCATTAGAAAGGAGAAAGTCTGCTATACAGTTTTAGGGTATGCATTGGGTCCAACGGCTGACCAATTTTAGGAAAAACCCCATTAAGAGTTTAAAGACACACAGAGCAGTTCCACAGTAAAAAGTACGACATGTTCCCATTAGAAAGGTGAGAGTCTGCTATACAGTTATAGGGTATGCAGTGGGTTCAACGGCTGACCTATTTTAGGAAAAACCCCATTAAGAATTTAAAGAAACACAGAGCAGTTCTACAGTAACAAGTACGACATGTTCCAATTAGAAAGGAGAGAGTCTGCTGTACAGTTATATTGTATGCAGTGGGTCCAACGGCTGACCAATGTTAGGAAAAACCCCACTAAGAATTTAAGGACACAGAGCAGGGCCACAGTAACAAAGTACGACATGTTCCCATTAGAAAGGAGAGAGTCTGCTATAAAGTTATAGGGTATGCAGTGAGTCTAACGGCTGACCAATTTTAGGAAAATCCCCTCTAAGAATTCAAAGACACAGAGAGCAGGGTCACAGTAAAAAATACGACATGTTACCATTAGAAAGGAGAGAGTCTGCTTTACAGTTATAGGGTATGCAGTGACTCCAACGGCTGACCAATTTTATTAAGAACTCTACTAAGAATTTAAAGACACATAGAGCAGGGAAGGAGTTACAAGGTACGACATGTTCCCATTAGAAAGGAGAGGGTCTGCTATACAGTTACAGGGTATGCAGCGAGTTCAAGGGCTGACCAATTTATGAAAAACAGCAATAAGAATTTAAAGATACATAGAGCAGGGCCACAGTAACAAGAACGAAATGTTCCCGTAAGAAAGGAGAGAGTCTGCTATACAGTTATAGGGTAAGCAGTGAGTCCAACGGCTGACCAATTTTAGAAACAACCCCACTAAGAATTTAAAGACACATAGAGCTGGGCCACAGTAACAAGTACGACATTTTCCCATAAGAAAGGAGAGAGTCTGCTATACAGTTATAGGGTATGCAGTGAGTCCAACGGCTGACCAATTTTAGAAAATAACCCTCCAAGAATTTTAAGACACATAGAGCAGGGCCACAGTAACAAAGTACGGCATGTTCCCATTAGAAAGGAAGGGTCTGCTGTACAGTTATAGGGTATGCATTGGGTCCAACGGCTGACCAATTTTAGGAACAACCCCACTAAGAATTTAAAGACACACAGAGCAGTTCCACAGTAACAAGTACGACATTTTCCCATTAGAAAGGAGAGAGACTGCTATACAGTTACAGGGTATGCAGTGGGTCCAACGGCTGACCAATTTTAGGAAAAAACCAACTAAGAATTTAAGGACACATAGAGCAGGGCCACAGTAACAAAATACGACATGATCCCATTAGAAAGGAAAGGGTCTGCTATACAGTTATAGGGTATGCAGTGAGTCCAACGGCTGACCAATTTTAGGAATAACCCCACTAACAATTTAAAGACACATAGAACAGGGCCACAGTACCAAGGTACGGCATGTTCCCATTAGAAAGGAGAGGGCCTGCTATACAATTATAGGGTATGCAGCGAGTCCTACGGCTGACCAATTTTAGGAAAAGCCCCACTAAGAATTTAAAGACACACAGAGCAGTTCTACAGTAACAAGTACGACATTTTCCCATGAGAAAGGAGAGAGTCTGCTATACAGTTAGAGGGTATGCAGTGAGTCCATCGGCTGACCAATTTTAAGAATAACCCCACAAAGAATTTAAAGACACACAGAGCAGGGCCAGAGTAACAAGGTACGACATGTTCCCATTAGAAAGGAGAGGGTCTGCTATAGAGTTACAGGGTATGCAGTGAGTCCAATGGCTGACCAATTTTAAGAAAAACCCCACTAAGAATTTAAATGCACACAGAGCAGGGCCACAGAAACAAGTATGACATGTTCCCATTAGAAAGTATAGGTTCTGCTATACATTTATATGGTATGCAGGGAGTCCAATGACTGACCAATTTATGAAAAACAGCAATAAGAATTTAAAGATACATAGAGCAGGGCCACAGTAACAAGAACGAAATGTTCCCGTAAGAAAGGAGAGAGTCTGCTATACAGTTATAGGGTATGCAGTGAGTCCAACGGCTGACCAATTTTAGAAATAACCCCACTAAGAATTTAAAGACACATAGAGCTGGGCCACAGTAACAAGTACGACATGTTCCCATAAGAAAGGAGAGAGTCTGCTATACAGTTATAGGGTATGCAGTGAGTCCAACGGCTGACCAATTTTAGAAAATAACCCTCCAAGAATTTTAAGACACATAGAGCAGGGCCACAGCAACAAGGTACGGCATGTTCCCATTAGAAAGGAAGGGTCTGCTGTACAGTTATAGGGTATGCATTGGGTCCAACGGCTGACCAATTTTAGGAACAACCCCACTAAGAATTTAAAGACACACAGAGCAGTTCCACAGTAACAAGTACGACATGTTCCCATTAGAAAGGAGAGAGACTGCTATTCAGTTACAGGGTATGCAGTGGGTCCAACGGCTGACCAATTTTAGGAAAAAACCAACTAAGAATTTAAGGACACATAGAGCAGGGCCACAGTAACAAAATACGACATGATCCCATTAGAAAGGAAAGGGTCTGCTATACAGTTATAGGGTATGCAGTGAGTCCAACGGCTGACCAATTTTAGGAATAACCCCACTAACAATTTAAAGACACATAGAACAGGGCCACAGTACCAAGGTACGGCATGTTCCCATTAGAAAGGAGAGGGCCTGCTATACAGTTATAGGGTATGCAGCGAGTCCTACGGCTGACTAATTTTAGGAAAAGCCCCACTAATAATTTAAAGACACACAGAGCAGTTCTACAGTAACAAGTACGACATGTTCCCATTAGAAAGGAGAGAGTCTGCTATACAGTTATAGGGTATGCAGTGAGTCCATCGGCTGACCAATTTTAGGAATAACCCCACAAAGAATTTAAAGACACACAGAGCAGGGCCAGAGTAACAAGGTACGACATGTTCCCATTAGAAAGGATAGGGTCTGCTATACAGTTACAGGGTATGCAGTGAGTCCAACGGCTGACCAATTTTAAGAAAAACCCCACTAAGAATTTAAAGGCACACAGAGCAGGACCAAAGTAACAAGTAGGACATGTTCCCATTAGAAAGGAGAGAGTCTGCTATACAGTTATAGGGTATGCAGTGGGTTCAACGGCTGAATAAATTTAGGAAAAACCCCACTAAGAATTTAAAAACACAATGAGCAGGGCCATAGTAACAATGTATGACATGTTCCCATTAGAAAGGAGAGAGTCTGCTATACAGTTATAGGGTATGCAGTGGGTCCAACGGCTGACCAATTTTAGGAAAAACCCCACTAAGAATTTAAAGACACACAGAGCAGTTCCACAGTAACAAGTACGACATATTCCCATTAGAAAGGAGAGAGTCTGTTATACAGTTATAGGGTATGCAGTGGGTCCAACGGCTGACCTATTTTAGGAAAAACCCCATTAAGAATTTAAAGAAATACAGAGCAGTTCCACAGTAACAAGTACGACATGTTCCCATTAGAAAGGAGAGAGTCTGCTATACAGTTATATTGTATGCAGTGGGTCCAACGGCTGACCAATTTTAGGAAAAACCCCACTAAGAATTTAAGGACACATTGCAGGACCACAGTAACAAAGTACTACATTTTCCCTTTAGAAACGAGAGAGTCTGCTATAAAGTTATAGGGTCTGCAGTGAGTCCAAAGGCTGACCAATTTTAGGAAAATCCCCACTAAGAATTCAAAGACACAGAGAGCAGGGTCACAGTAAAAAATACGACATGTTACCATTAGAAAAGAGAGAGTCTGCTTTACAGTTATAGGGTATGCAGTGACTCCAACGGCTGACCAATTTTATGAAGAACTCTACTAAGAATTTAAAGACACATAGAGCAGGGCCAGAGTAACTAGGTACGACATGTTCCCATTAGAAAATATAGGGTCTGCTATACATTTATATCGTATGCAGGGAGTGCAATGGCTGACCAATTTATGAAAAACAGCAATAAGAATTTAAAGATACATAGAGCAGGGCCACAGTAACAAGAACGACATGTTCCCGTAAGAAAGGAGAGAGTCTCATATACAGTTATAAGGTATGCAGTGAGTCCAACGGCTGACCTATTTTAGAAAAAAACCCTCTAAGAATTTTAAGACACATAGAGCAGGGCCACAGTAACAAGGTACGACATGTTCCCATTAGAAAGGAGAGGGTCTGCTATACAGTTATAGGATATGCATTGAGTCCAATGGCTGACCAATTTTAGAAACAACCCCACTAAGAATTTAAAGACCCACAGAGCAGTTCCACAGTAACAAGTATGACATGTTCTGATTAGAAAGGAGAGAGACTGCTATACAGTTAAAGGGTATGCAGTGGGTCCAGCGGCTGACCAATTTTAGGAATAACCCCACTAACAATTTGAAGACACATAGAACAGGGCCACAGTACCAAGGTACGGCATGTTCCCATTAGAAAGGAGAGGGCCTGCTATACAGTTATAGGGTATGCAGTGAGTCCAACAGCTGACCAATTTTATGAAAAACCCCACTAAGAATTTACAGACACACAGAGCAGTTCTACAGTAACAAGTATGACATGTTCCCATTAGAAAGGAGAGAGTCTGCTATACAGTTATAGGGTATGCAGTGAGTCCAACGGCTGACCAATTTTAGGAAAAACCCCACTAAGAATTTAAAGACACACAGAGCAGGGCCACAGTAACAAGTACGACATGTTCCCATTAGAAAGAAAAGAGTCTGCTATACAGTTAAAGGGTATGCAGTGGGTCCAAAGGCTGAATAATTTTAGGAAAAACCCCACTAAGAATTTAAAGACGCAATGAGTAGGGCCACAGTAACAATGTAAGACATGTTTCCATTAGAAAGGAGACAGTCTGCTATACAGTTATAGGGTATGCAGTGGGTCCAACGGCTGACCAATTTTAGGAAAAACCCCACTAAGAATTTAATGACACACAGAGCAGTTCCACAGTAACAAGTACGACATGTTCCTGTGGCACCCCAGGGGTCTGGTTTCCACAGTAATAGCAGTATTACATCTGTGAGCAGGGGGGAGGTCTCCTGGGCAGGAATCCTAAGCATGCCACACCTCCTGCCCAGTCCTGGTAGGGGAAGAACTTCCCCTAAATAAACTGGGGCTGAAGCAGGGTTATGGAGAGGAGTTCCAGTCAGAGACGGAGTCTGGTCTGGACACGCAGAAACAGTGACAGATAGACCTCAGGAGCTCTGTAGGAGCCAAGGAGAAGCGCCAGGGGCTGGAGCTGTGCAGAGCTCGCCCTGGGAGAAGGTACTAAAACCGGACACAGGAGTCCGAGGCTGTGGGGACTAAGATATACCCAGCAGCAGAATCCATCCGGCAGGGGATTCCAGGTCCTCTGGCCATAAAAGCCAGGAGGCTCAGTCACAACGAAGGGACCAGCACCGCCATCCCAGAGCGGAGGCTAACAGGAGGCCCCAGGTCACCAGCCATACGGGTGAGCACCACACGGTATACCCAGGGACGTGGGCTACTTGTAACCGCCGAAAGCAGGGTAGCCAGGAAGGGTACAGACTAACGGGAAGGCCTACAACTCCACCTGGCCAGGGGAACTCCGGCTTACTCGCAGACTAACCAGGCCCCAACTACTAGCCAGTACTCCCGGGGGAATTTGCCTTGTACCGTCAGTAAAGGCCCTGAACTGTACCCTCGCGTTTCCGTGCTTCCTTGTCGCACCGTTAGTGCTGGGACATCCACACCATCACTCTCAACATCATCCACATCCGCTGCCCTGAGGCCATACCTCTCCCGTTGGGGGTTATATCAACATTGCTGCACACCTATACCACCGGCCTCAGCGGTCTGCCCTGCAGCGGCGGTTTCATAACCGCATTCAACGGGTGGCGTAGTCAGACACTAATACCATCATACCAATAGCCGCCACTAAGTTTGACCAATTTAAGGAGAAACCCCACTAAGAATTTAAGGACACATAGAGCAGGGGCAAAGTAACAAAGTACGGCATGTTCCCATTAGAAAGGAGAGAGTCTGCTATACAGTTATAGGTTATACAGTGGAACCAACAGCTGACCAATTTAAGGAAAACCCCACTAAGAATTAAAGGACACATAGAGCAGGGGCACAGTAACAAAGTACGACAAGTTCCCATTAGAAAGGAGAGAGGCTGCTATACAGTTATAGGGTATGCAGTGGGTCCAAAGGCTGAATAATTTTAGGAAAAACTCCACTAAGAATTTAAACACACAATGAGGAGGGCCACAGTAACAAAGTACGACATGTTCCCATTAGAAAGGAGAGAGTCTGCTATACAGTTATAGGGTATGCAGTGAGTCCAACGGCTGACCAAATTTAAGAAAAACCCCACTAAGAATTTAAAGACACTCATAGCTGGGCCACAGTAACAAGTACGACATGTTCCCATTAGAAAGGAGAGAGTCTGCTCTACAGTTATAGGGTATGCAGTGGGTTCAACGGCTGAATAAATTTAGGAAAAACCCCACTAAGAATTTAAAGACACAATGAGCAGGGCCATAGTAACAATGTATGACATGTTCCCATTAGAAAGGAGAAAGTCTGCAATACAGTTTTAGGGTATGCATTGGGTCCAACGGCTGACCAATTTTAGGAAAAACCCCATTAAGAATTTAAAGACACACAGAGCAGTTCCACAGTAACAAATACGAAATGTTCCCATTAGAAAGGAGAGAGTCTGCTATACAGTTATAGGGTATGCAGTGGGTCCAACGGCTGACCAATTTTAGAAAAAACCTCTCTAAGAATTTAAAGACACACAGAGCAGGGCCACAGTAACAAGTACGACATGTTCCCATTAGAAAGAAAAGAGTCTGCTATACATTTAAAGGGTATGCAGTGGGTCAAAAGGCTGAATCATTTTAGGAAAAACCCCACTAAGAATTTAAAGACCCACAGAGCAGGGTCACAGTAACAATGTAAGACATGTTTCCATTAGAAAGGAGACAGTCTGCTATACAGTTATAGGGTATGCAGTGGGTTCAACGGCTGACCAATTTTATGAAGAACTCTACTAAGAATTTAAAGACACATAGAGCAGGGCCAGAGTAACAAGGTATGACATGTTCCCATTAGAAAGGAGAGGGTCTGCTATACAGTTATAGGGTATGCAGTGAGTCCAACGGCTGACCAATTTCCAGAAAAACCCCACTAAGAATTTAAAGGCACACAGAGCAGGGCCAAAGTAACAAGTACGACATGTTCCCATTAGAAAGGAGAGAGTCTGCTATACAGTTATAGGGTATGCAGTGGGTTCAACGGCTGAATAAATTTAGGAAAAACCCCACTAAGAATTTAAAGACACAATGAGCAGGGCCATAGTAACAATGTATGACATGTTCCCATTAGAAAGGAGAAAGTCTGCAATACAGTTTTAGGGTATGCATTGGGTCCAACGGCTGACCAATTTTAGGAAAAACCCCATTAAGAATTTAAAGACACACAGAGCAGTTCCACAGTAACAAGTACGACATGTTCCCATTAGAAAGGAGAGAGTCTGCTATACAGTTATAGGGTATGCAGTGGGTCCAACGGCTTACCAATTTTAGAAAAAAACCCTCCAAGAATTTTAAGGCACATAGAGCACGGCCAGAGTAACAAGGTACGGCATGTTCCCATTAGAAAGGAGAGGGTCTGCTATACAGTTATAGGGTATGCAGCGAGTCCAACGGCTGACCAATTTTAGGAATAACCCCACTAAGAATTTAAAGACACACAGAGCAGGGCCACAGTAACAATGTAAGACATGTTCCCATTACAAAGGAGAGTGTCTGCTATACAGTTACAGGGTATGCAGTGGGTCCAACGGCTGACCAATTTTAGGAATAACCCCACTAACAATTTAAAGACACATAGAACAGGGCCACAGTACCAAGGTACGGCATGTTCCCATTAGAAAGTAGAGGGCCTGCTATACAGTTATAGGGTATGCAGCGAGTCCAACGGCTGACCAATTTTAGGAATAACCCCACTAAGAATTTAAAGACACACAGAGCAGGGCCACAGTAACAATGTAAGACATGTTCCCATTAGAAAGGAGAGTGTCTGCTATACAGTTATAGGCTATGCAGTGGGTCCAACTGCTGACCAATTTTAGTAAAAACCCCACTAAGAATTTAATGACACACAGAGCAGTTCCACAGTAACAAGTACCACATGTTCCCATTAGAAAGGAGAGAGTCTGCTATACAGTTATAGGGTATGCAGTGGGTCCAACGGCTGACCAATTTTAGGAAAAACCTCACTAAGAATTCAAAGACACAGAGAGCAGGGTTACAGTAACAAATACGACATGTTCCCATTAGAAAGGAGAAAGTCTGCTTTACGATTATAGGGTATGCAGTGACTTCAACGGCTGACCAATTTTAAGAAAAACCCCACTAAGCTTTTAAAGGCACACAGAGCAGGGCCACAGTAACAAGTACGAAATGTTCCCATTAGAAAGGAGAGGGTCTGCTATACATTTATAGGGTATGCAGGGAGTCCAATGGCCAACCAATTTATGAAAAATAGCAATAAGAATTTAAAGATACATAGAGCAGGGCCACAGTAACAATGTACGACATGCTCCCATTAGAAAGGAGAGGGTCTGCTATACAGTTATAGGGTATGCAGTGAGTCCAACGGCATACCAATAATAGGAAAAACCCCACTAAGAATTTAAAGACACATAGAGCAGGGCCACAGAAACAAGTACGACATGTTCCCATAAGAAAGGAGAGAGTCTGCTATACAGTTAAAGGGTATGCAGTGAGTCCAACAGCTGACCAATTTAAGAAAAAAAAACTCCAAGGATTTTAAGACACATAGAGCATGACCACAGTAACAAGGTACGGCATGTTCCCATTAGAAAGGAGAGTGTCTGCTATACAGTTATAGGGTATGCATTGGGTTCAACGGCTGACCAATTTTAGGAACAACCCCACTAAGAATTTAAAGACACACAGAGCAGTTCCACAGTAACAAGAACGACATGTTCCCATTAGAAAGGAGAGAGATTGCTATACAGTTACAGGGTATGCAGTGGGTCCAACGGCTGACCAATTTTAGGAAAAAACCCACTAAGAATTTAAGGACACATAGAGCAGGGCCACAGTAACAAAGTACAACATGATCCCATTAGAAAGGAAAGAGTCTGCTATACAGTTATAGGGTATGCAGTGAGTCCAACGGCTGACCAATTTTAGGAATAACCCCACTAACAATTTAAAGACACATAGAACAGGTCCACAGTACCAAGGTACGGCATGTTCCCATTAGAAAGTAGAGGGCCTGCTATACAGTTATAGGGTATGCAGCTAGTCCAACGGCTGACCAATTTTAGGAAAAAACCCACTAAGAATTTAAGGACACATAGAGCAGGGCCACAGTAACAAAGTACAACATGATCCCATTAGAAAGGAAAGAGTCTGCTATACAGTTATAGGGTATGCAGTGAGTCCAACGGCTGACCAATTTTAGGAATAACCCCACTAACAATTTAAAGACACATAGAACAGGTCCACAGTACCAAGGTACGGCATGTTCCCATTAGAAAGTAGAGGGCCTGCTATACAGTTATAGGGTATGCAGCGAGTCCAACGGCTGACCAATTTTAGGAATAACCCCACTAAGAATTTAAAGACACATAGATCAGGGCCACAGTAACAATGTAAGATATGTTCCCATTAGAAAGGAGAGCGTCTGCTATACAGTTATAATGTAAGCAGGGAGTCCAACGGCTGACCAATATTAGGAAAAACCCCACTAAGAATTTAATGTCACACAGAACAGTTCCACAGTAACAAGTACGACATGTTCCCATTAGAAAGGAGAGAGCCTGCTATACGGTTATAGGTTATGCAGTGGGACCAACAGCTGACCAATTTAAGGAAAAACACCACAAAGAATTTAAGGACACATAGATCAGGGGCACAGTAACAAAGTATGACAAGTTCCCATTAGAAATTAGAGAGTCTGCTATACGGTTATAGGTTATGCAGTGGGACCAACGGCAGACCAATTTTAGGAAAAACCCAACTAAGAATTCAAAGACACAGAGAGCAGGGTCACAGTAACAAATACGACATGTTCCCATTAGAAAGGAGAGAGTCTGCTTTACGGTTATAGGGTCTGCAGTGACTCCAACGGCTGACCAATTTTAGGAAAAGCTCCACTAAGAATTTAAAGACACATAGAGCAGGGCCAGAGTAAAAAGGTACGACATGTTGCCATTAGAAAGGAGAGGGTCTGCTTTACAGTTACAGGGTATGCAGTGAGTCCAACGGCTGACCAATTTTAAGAAAAACCCCACTAAGATTTTAAAGGCACACAGAGCAGGGCCACAGTAACAAGTACGACATGTTCCCATTAGAAAGGAGAGAGTCTGCTATACATTTATAGGGTATGCAGGGAGTCCAATATCCGACCAATTTATGAAAAAACAGCAATAAAAATTTAAATATACATAGAGCAGGGCCACAGTAACAATGTACGACATGCTCCCATTAGAAAGGAGTGGGTCTGCTATACAGTTATAGGGTATGCAGTGAGTCCAACGGCATACCAATAATAGGAAAAACCCCACTAAGTATTTAAAGACACATAGAGCTGTGCCACAGTAACAAGTACGACATGTTCCCATAAGAAAGGAGAGAGTCTGCTATACAGTTATAGGGTATGCAGTGAGTCCAACGGCTGACCAATTTTAGAAAATAACCCTCCAAGAATTTTAAGACACATAGAGCAGGGCCACAGTAACAAGGTACGGCATGTTCCCATTATAAAAGGAGAGGGTCTGCTGTACAGTTATAGCGTATGCATTGGGTCCAACGGCTGACCAATTTTAGGAACAACCCCACTAAGAATTTACAGACACACAGAGCAGTTCCACAGTAACAAGTGCGACATGTTCCCATTAGAAAGGAGAGAGACTGCTATATAGTTATAGGGTATGCAGTGAGTCCAACGGCTGACCAATTTTAGGAATAACCCCACTAGCAATTTAAAGACACATAGAACAGGGCCACAGTACCAAGGTACGGCATGTTCCCATTAGAAAGGAGAGGGCCTGCTATACAGTTATAGGGTATGCAGCGAGTCCTACGGCTGACCAATTTAAGAAAAACCCCACTAAGAATTTAAAGACACACAGAGCAGTAACAGTAACAAGTACAACATGTTCCCATTAGAAAGGAGAGAGTCTGCTATACAGTTATAGGGTATGCAGTGAGTCCAACGTCTGACCAATTTTAGGAATAACTGCACTAAGAATTTAAACACACAGAGCAGGGCCACAGTAAAAAGTACGACATGTTCCAATTAGAAAGCAGAGAGTCTGCTATACAGTTATAGGGTATGCAGTAGGTCCAACGGCTGAATAATTTTAGGAAAAACCCCACTAAGAATTTAAAGACACATTGAGTAGGGCCACTGTAACAATGTAAGACATGTTCCCATTAGAAAGGAGAGAGTCTGCTATACGGTTATAGGTTATGCAGTGGGACCAACAGCTGACCAATTTAAGGAAAAACCCCACTAAGAATTTAAGGACACATAGAGCAGGGGCACAGTAACAAAGTACGACAAGTTCCCATTAGAAAGGAGAGAGTCTGCTATACAGTTATAAGGTAAGCAGGGAGTCCAACGGCTGACCAATATTAGGAAAAACCCCACTAAGAATTTAATGACACACAGAGCAGTTCCACAATAACAAGTACGACATGTTCCCATTAGAAAGGAGTGAGTCTGCTATACGGTTATAGGTTATGCAGTGGGACCAACGGCAAACCAATTGTAGGAAAAACCCCACTAAGAATTTAGGGACTCATAGAGCAGCGCCACAGTGACAAAGTACGACATGTTCCCATTAGAAAGTAGGGAGTCTTCTATACATTTATAGGGTATGCAGTGAGTCCAACGGCTGACCAATTTTAAGAAAAACCCCACTAGGAATTTAAAGACACACAGACCTGGGCCACAGTAACAAGTACGACATGTTCCCATTAGAAAGGAGAGAGTCTGCTATACAGTTATAGGGTATGCAGTGGATTCAACGGCTGAATAATTTTAGGAAAAACCCCACTAAGAACTTAAAGACACAATGGGCAGGGCCACAGTAACAGTGTATGACATGTTCCCATTAGAAAGGAGAGAGTCTGCTATACAATTATAGGGTATGCAGTGAATCCAACGGCTGACAAATTTTAGGAAAAACCCAAGAAGAATTTAAAGACACATAGAGCAGGGCCACAGTAACAAGTTTCGACATGTTCCCATTAGAAAGGAGAGGGTTTGCTATACAGTTATAGGGTATGCAGTGAGTCCAACGGCTGACCAATTTTAGGAAAAACCGCACTTAGAATTCAAAGACACAGAGAGCAGGGTTACAGTAGCAAATACGACATGTTCCCATTAGAAAGGAGAGGGTCTGCTATACAGTTACAGGGTATGTGTGGCACCCCAGGGGTCTGGTTGCCACAGTAATAGAAATATTACGTCTGAGAGCAAGTGGTAGGTTTCTCTGGTCAGGATCCCTTAAGCATGCAATACTCCCTGCCCAGACCAGGGAGGGGAGGAATCTTCCCTTATAAACTGGGTCTGGGGCGGGATTAGACAGTCAGATTCAGAGCCTGGAGAGGGAAAGTTACAGCAAGAGCTCTGTAGGAGCTAGGAGCAGAAGACCAGGGGCTGGAAGCTAATCAGAGATATAGCTCGCCCTGGCAGAAGAATCTGATAACCGGAAACCGGAGTCTGAAGCTGTGGGGACTGATTTCCACCCAGCAGCAGAAACCAGCCGGCAGGGGATTCCAGTTCCTCTGGCCATAGAAGCCCGGAGGCTCAGTCACAAGGAAGGGACCAGCTCCGCCATCCAGGAGCGGAGGCTAACAGAAGGCCCCAAGTCACCAGCCATACGGGTGAGCACCACACGGTATACTCAGGGACGTGGGCTACTTCTACCCGCTTACAGCAAGGTAGCCAGAAAGAGTGCAGATAGACGGGGAGGCCTACAACTTCACCTGGCCAGGGGAACTCCTGTTTGCTCGCAGACTGACCAGGCCCCTTATGCTAGCCAGTACTCCCGGGAGGGTCTGCCTTCATATCACCAGTGAAGACCCTGAATTGCACTGCAAAGACTCTGAGTCGTTCCTGCTCATCGCCGCACCAGCACTACCATCAACTACACTGCCCTGGGGCTGCACTCTTCCCGTGGGGAGTCACACTACCTCAGCTGCATACACCATTAGCCCCAGCGGTCTGCCTTGCAGCGGTGGTCCGCACTGACCTCAATCCACGGGTGGCGCAGTCGGACAATTAACCTAAAACCCCCCATAAAAGACTGCCATCGGCCTGACCACCCTGAGCCATGGGACCGGGTCACCGCCACGGAGACTACAACCCCTCAGAGACCCGGCTCCGGGTAACCCACACACGTCCACACTGGGCCCAGGGGGCGCGTCAGCTTTGGCGTAGTCGGCAGGATTTCGTGCCCGCAACCCTGGATACTGCGTGCCTTCAAAAGACTGTCCTACCTGCCGTGGTGAAGGTTCCCGCCATCCGGAGCCGTTTCCCGCCATCTTCAAAAGTTTCCCGCCATCTTCAAAAGTTTCCCGCTATCCGCAGTCGTTTTCCCACCATCGGACGCCATCTTTGGGACGCCGCGCGGGAAGAATAGGGGCGTGGACGCCGAAAGCGCGCGAGACCCGAATCTCCGCCCCACGCATCGACGCTGCGCAAGGTCCTGGAAGAGAGAGAGAGCGACGCTGACGTCACCAGAGCGCGACGCAAGGTCCTCCACCCTGACGATCGTCTGCGGAGCCGCGCCCTACGGAGAAGAAGCAGCAGAAGGTAGGCCACACTTAACTAGGGGGGAGGACGATGACGGATACGGAGAGACCCTCTACCACCAGCGCGGCCGCTGCCGCAGTAATGCCATTTACAATGCCCTATATCCCCGGAGCGGCCTGGCTGCCCCAGTACTTAGGGGAGTCGCATACCCTAAGCGACTTTAAAGAGAGACTGTACAGCCTATTTAAGGTATACCCCCTGACAGAAGGACAAAAAGTGAGCATACTGGTAGGCCAGCTAACCGGGGCAGCCCAATGTGAGGAAAAGTCCTGGTCAGTCCGGGACAAGGAGACTGTAAAAGAGATCTTAACCCATCTGAGAGACACTTTTGATACCCGTACCTCAGCAGAGATCAAAATGAAATTCTGTGGGTGCAAGCAGCGGGCCCAAGACAGTATAAGAGACTATGCTTTGAACTTGCAAGAGGCCCTGGGAGCCATTAAACAGGCAGACCCTGACAGTGTGCGGAATGCAGATGAACTGTTAACTGAGCAATTCATTTAGGGTCTGCTGTCCAATGCCCACCGAACCCAGTTACGTGCAATGGCCTTGCAGAACCCTGGTTTGGACTTTGCTAAGTTCAAAGACAGAGCCATCCGGGTGCTCCGAGAACCCTCACCGGGTAGTGCTGTAACCCACCGGCGCCCTGCTATTACCTATCACCAGGAGGCGGCGCCCTTGTCTACAGGGTCTGTAAGAGCTGGTGCGCAGGCTTTGGATACCAACCCGGCTACCGACCTGCACCATCAGGTCCAAGAGCTAACCAAAAGTGTAGCCGCGCTAACCAGAACTGTGCAGTCTTTACAGGTCTCTCCTCCAGGAAGGATCAAGCTGGCCACCAGTCCGGAGGACGTCCCGTGGCACCGACAGAGGAGGATGCCATCGTCCAGAGGAAGACCCAGTGACAGATACAACGAGGACGGACAACCCATCTGCCGCCGCTGCAATCAACCCGGACATATGGCAAGGTACTGTCATTTAAACGGGCACAACCTGGGGCAGAGGGCCAACCCCCAGGCATAAGATCATCAGGCCCATCGAACTGGCATGATAAATACGTAGGGGGACATCCGGTCTTGCCTGTGGTACTGGATGGCATTCCTATGAGTGCCCTACTAGACACTGGGTCACAGGTGACTACCATCCCGTACGTGCTCTTTAAGCGGTACTGGAATGTCTCGGACATAACCCGCTACCCAGATGACGACCTGAGTATCATCGCCAGCAATGGTCAGCCCGTGCCGCAGGTGGGGTTCAAAGAGGTGACCATTAAGGTCGGTAAGGTCGAACTGGCAGCACAAGGACTGATCATTGTGGACATTGACCATCATGAGAGTCACCCTAAAGTAACCTTAGGGACTAACGTGATTGAAAATTGTCTTGCAGAGGTGATTCTCATTTTACAGCAGGTTGCCAAGAACGGCAGTTCCAGCCAGCAGCGTGTGCTCCAGAAAGAGATCCGGGCACTGATGAAGCGGCAGCAAGTGGAACTATCTGGTGGTGAGTAAGGTAGTGTGAGAATGTGTGACCCGTTCCCTATTGCCATGCCCCCGAAAAGTGAGATGATGATCTGGTGCCGGACAGCTATTGGTCTAAGAGGTAGAGACTACCAAGCAATGGTAGAACCCGTCTACTCAGACAGTAGGCCCACCATTTTGACAGCACGGGGGGTGGTCGATGTACGTCATGGTAGGGTGCCCGTCCGCATCATAAATATCGGGGAGAGAGAAGTATACCTGCCCCGGTATGCCACGTTAGCCAAATTGTTCACCATAAACCAAAATTCTGTAAAGGCCGTAGAACCCTTGCCTCCATCTCAACCAGAGGAAGGTAACGGCTCTAAGAAACAAATGGAGGACTGGTGTCAGCAACTGCATTTGGGTACTGACTCCACTCCCTCAAACCAAAAACAGGGAGTCTACCGGGTGGTTCAGGAGTACGAAAGAGTCTTTAGTAAGCACCCGCTAGACTTTGGGCGAGTAAAGGGGGTAGAACATCACATCCCCACAGGAGACCATCCGCCCATAAAGGAAAGATACTGACCTGTGCCCCCTGCACACTATCAGCATGCAAAGGGGATGTTGCAGGACATGAAGGAGGCTGGGGTAATCAGGGACAGCTGTAGCCCCTGGGCAGCTCCACTAGTTCTAGTGAAAAAGAAGGACAACACAATGAGAATGTGTGTAGACTACAGAAAGGTCAACCGTATCACACACAAAGATGCGCACCCGTTACCTAGAATAGAAGACTCTTTAGCTGCATTAAAATCTGCTAACTTCTTCTCCACTTTGGATCTTACTAGCGGGTACTGGCAGGTTCCTGTAGCAGAGGCAGACAAGGAGAAGACCGCATTCACCACCCCGATGGGTCTCAGCGAATTCAACTGTATGCCGTTCGGGCTCTGCAACGCACCAGAACCTTCCAGAGGTTGATGGAATGCTGTCTGGGACACCGGAATTTCGAGACGGTCCTGTTATACGTGGACGATGTCATCGTCTATTCCAAAACCTACGAGGACCACCTGAAACACCTGGCAGAAGTGTTTGACGCCCTGGCAAGCTACGGCCTAAAGGTGAAACCCTCCAAGTGTCACCTCCTGAAACCAAAGATGCAGTACCTGGGACACGTGGTGAGTGCTGACGGAGTGGCTACCGACCCCGATAAGATCACCGTGATTAAAGACTGGCCAAGACCCTCCAGCATAAAGGAAGTGCGGCAGTTCCTCGGGTTGGTAGGCTACTACCGAAGATTCTTTCCCGGTTTCACCAAAATGGCAGCCCCTATGCAGGACCTCCTGATAGGTCAATCCAGGAAGGCCAAAAACCAGAAGCAGCCCTTCAGATGGGAAAAGCTGGAAGAGGAGTCCTTCTGCCAGCTGAAGATGGCCCTCACGGGGGATGAAATCCTGGTGTACCCTGACTACAGCCAGCCCTTTATCCTCCACACGGACGCGAGCAACATCGGGCTAGGAGCCGTACTGTCCCAGATCCAGCAGGGGAAAGAACGGGTAATCGCTTACGCCCGCCGAAAACTACGGCCCACAGAAAGAAACCCTGAGAATTATAGCTCATTCAAGCTAGAGTTCCTGGCGGTGGTGTGGGCAGTGACCGAACGTTTCAAGCATTACCTTGACACTTCCAAGTTCACCGTGTACACGGATAACAACTCGTTGACACACCTGGACACTGCAAAACTTGGTGCCCTGGAGCAGAGATGGATGGCCCGCCTGTCCAACTATGAATTCACCATCAAATACAGGGTGGGACGCTCAAATGCCAACGCGGATGCCCTGTCCAGAATGCCAAACTTACTGGACTTCGGGGAAGATCCAGAAGAACTGGAAGAAATCGAACTCCCTGCGTTCCACCGTCATGGGATGACCCTGTATTCCCACCGTGTGAGGGACACGCGCTCTGCTATGTTCAATCCCTTACCCCACTACAGCTGGGCAGAGACACAAGACAGTGATCCCGCAGTCCATCTGGTGAAGGGAATGCTGACACAGACTGATGCCCGTCTTGACCCAGATGCTCCGGAAGAGACCAAGCAACTGTGGAAGGAGAAAAGCAGGCTGTTTCTCTACAAGGAGAAGCTGTGCCGGAGAATGGTCAACTCTCGAACACATGAGCTGACCTGGCAGGTAGTGGTCCCAAGACGAGACGCGGCTATGGTTCTGGAGGCCTACCACGACGGAGCAGGACACTTCGGATGGAAAAAGTTGCAGTTCTTGTTGCGTGAACGGTTCTACTGGGTAGGCATGAGAGGAGCCATCAAGAGGTGGTGCAGAGACTGTGGCCCGTGCAACCTAAGAAGAAAAGACCGTGCCAGCCAGAAGAGTCCCCTGCAGCCCATCATCACCAGGCAGCCACTGGAACTGGTAGCCCTGGACCACATGAAACTGGCTCCAAGCAAATCTGGGTACGTCTACGCCCTTACCATCGTAGATCACTACTCCCGGTTCCTGGTGGTGGTCCCTGTCAAGGACTTAACGGCCCAAACAGCAGCCAGGGCCTTCCAGCTGCACTTCTGCCGTCCACACGGGTATCCGGAGCAAGTGCTGATGGACCAAGGACCAGCCTTCGAAGCGGAGGTCTTCCAGGAGTTCTGCAATCTGTATGGCTGCAGGATGATAAGAACAACGCCCTATCACCCTCAGACCAACGGACTATGTGAGAAAATGAACCAGGAGGTTATAGACTTGCTAAAAACGTTGCTCCTGGAAGAACGCAGTCTGTGGCCTGAAAGACTGCCTAATTTGGTGAACTTGTACAATCACATCCCCGTAGGCTCCACCAACTGTACTCCGGCTTACCTAATGAGAGCAAGACCTGGTAAGCTGCCTATTGACCTGGATATGGCAGTCCTGACACCTGAGGACACCTCGCCAGAGGCAGACTGGGATACAGAACGGCAGCAGCAGTATCGGAAAGTACCGGAGAGCGTCGAGCGAAGTCTGTCTCAAGCAAGAGAAAGGCAAGAGAAGGCTTATAACCAGTATGCTCCCACTGTTCCCCTGGTACCTGGAGAGCAGGTCTTGAAGAGAAAGAGGCGGCTCCACAACTTGGACGACCAGTGGGAGAAGGACCCGTACACCGTACTGCCCTCAAGCCATGAGAACCCAAAAGTCTGTGTCATCAGTAAGGATGGAGGAGAGACCACAGCCATTGTCTCCAGAGACCACCTGAAAAAGTGTCCCGAGCAACTGCAAAGCCCTGAAGAAGATCAAGAAAACCCTCAACCCGCAGAGGAAAGGGAAGAAATGATCAGTACCGTACTCAGAGACTTCCCCCGGTCCTGGACTCAGATCAACAACGCAGTCGTGGTACCCGTCCTCACCTTTCTCCAGCCAGCCCTTCAAGGACCTACAGAAGAACCGGTAGTGTCAGAAGAGCAGCCGACCCAGGAGGCAGAAGAATTCATACCAGCAGCCCAGGAGAATCAACCCTCTGCTAGTAGTGAGCCTGCCGTGCCCCTTGTAAGCCAAAGAGTACGCAGAAAGCTGCCAGACCTACCCGCAACACCTCCTACACCCTGTAGTGCAGAACCAGATAGTGGGTTACGTAGGTCCACCAGGAGCACTAGAGGACAAATGCCCGCTCGCTGGAGAATCTAAAATGTAATGTGAATTTGCTTGTAAATTGCCAATGTTGAAAAAGGTTTATGTTTTGTTACCTGGTTACTAATTATGTTTCTCTAGTTACCCTTCAGGTTTATTTGGACTGACAGGTTATGGACGCTGAATAACCGGAACTACATGTAGATAGTTGCACCTTGTTGCCTCTTGCGAAGATGGCCGCGGAAGAGAAAACCTGTCTGGCGTGGCCTCCTTGTGGCCCAAAGTAGCTAGCTTCAGCCTTACAGCCACGCCCAGGGCCAACGCTTGGGGTTTGCATTGGACAGGTCCCTTACTCTGTGCCAAGACTTCACCTTGTTGGGTGATATGGACACCCGGTTACGGACACGCCGTGACCTCTAAAGACTAAAGCTTCTTGTATATATGTTGTTGTATTATTGTTTATACCCTGCATTTGTGTTTTCTTAAAAATGTGTTCAGTCCCGGAGTAGTAAAATTTACTAGGGGGGAATGTGGCACCCCAGGGGTCTGGTTGCCACAGTAATAGAAATATTACGTCTGAGAGCAAGTGGGAGGTTTCTTTGGTCAGGAGCCCTTAAGCATGCAACACTCCCTGCCCAGACCTGGGAGGGGAGGAATCTTCCCTTATAAACTGGGTCTGGGGTGGGATTAGACAGTCAGAGTCAGAGCCTGGAGAAGGAAAGTTACAGCAGGAGCTCTGTAGGAGCTAGGAGCAGAAGACCAGGGGCTGGAAGCTAATCAGAGATATAGCTCACCCTGGCAGAAGAATCTGATAACCGGACACCGGAGTCCGAAGCTGTCGGGACTGATATCCACCCAGCAGCAGAAACCAGCCGGCAGGGGATTCCTGGTCCTCTGGCCATAGAAGCCCGGAGGCTCAGTCACAAGGAAGGGACCAGCACCGCCATCCAGGAGCGGAGGCTAACAGAAGGCCCCAAGTCACCAGCCATACGGGTGAGCACCACACGGTATACTCAGGGACGTGGGCTACTTCTACCCGCTTACAGCAAGGTAGCCAGAAAGAGTGCAGATAGACGGGGAGGCCTACAACTCCACCTGCCCAGGGGAACTCCTGTTTGCTCGAAGACTGACCAGGCCCCTTATGCTAGCCAGTACTCCCGGGAGGGTCTGCCTTCATATCACCAGTAAAGACCCTGAACTGCACTGCAAAGACTCTGAGTCGGTCCTGCTCATCGCCGCACCAGCACTACTAGTGCTGGGACTCCCATGCACTATCACCCCCACCATCAACTACACTGCCCTGGGGCTGCACTCTTCCCGTGGGGAGTCACACTACCTCAGCTGCATACACCATTAGCTCCAGCGGTCTGCCTTGCAGCGGCGGTCCGCACTGACCTCAATCCACGGGTGGCGTAGTCGGACAATTAACCTAAAACCCCCCATAAAACACTGCCATCGGCCTAACCACCCTGAGCCACGGGACCGGTTCAAGGCCACGGAGACTACAACCCCTCAGAGACCCAGCTCCGGGTAACCCACACACGTCCACAGTAGGCCCAGGGGGCGAGTCATATGCAGTGAGTCCAGCGGCTCACCAATTTTAAGAAAAACCCCACTAAGAATTTAAAGACATACAGAGCAGGGCCACAGTAACAAGTACGACAAGTTCCCATTAGAAATGAGAGTGTCTGCTATACAGTTATAGGGTATGCAGTGAGTCCAACGGCTGACCAATTTTAGGAAAAACCCCACTAAGAATTTAAAGACACATAGAGCAGGGCCACAATAACATGTACGACATGTTCCCATTAGAAAGGAGAGAGTCAGCTATACAGTTATAGGGTATGCAGTGAGTACGACGGCTGACGAATTTTAGGAAAAAACCCACTAAGAATTTAAAGACACACAGAGCAGGGCCACATTAACAAGGTGTGGCTTGCTCCCAATAGAAAGGATAGGGTCTGCTATACAGTTATAGCGTATACAGTGAGTCCAAGGGATGACCAATTTTAGGAAAAACACCACTAAGAATATAAAGACACAAAGAGCAGGGCCACATTAACAAGTATGACATGTTCCCATAAGAAAGGAGAGAGTCTGCTTTACAGTTATAGGGTATGCAGTGAGTCCAACGGCTGACCAATTTTAGGAAAGACTCCACTAAGAATTTAAAGACTTTCAGAGCAGGGCCGCAGTAACAAGTACGACATGTTCCCATTAGAAAGGTGAGGGTCTGCTATACAGTTAGAGGGTATGCAGGGAGTCCAATGGCCGACCAATTTTAGGAAAGAAACAAATAAGAATTTAAAGACGCATAGAGCAGGGCCACAGTAACAATGTACGACATGATCCCATTAGAAAGGAGAGGTCTGCTATACAGTTATAGGGTATGCAGTGAGTCCAACGGCTGACCAATATTAGGAAGAAACCCAAAAAGAATTTAAAGACACACAGAGCAGGGTCACATTAACAAGTATGACATGTTTCCATAAGAAAGGAGAGAGTCTGCTATACAGTTATCGGGTATGCAGTGAATTCAAAGGCTGACCAATATTAGGAAAAACCCCACTAAGAATTTAAAGACACATAGAGCAGGGCCACAGTAACAAGGTATGGCATGTTCCCAATAGAAAAGAGAGCGTCTGCTGTACAGTTGTTGTGTTTGCAGTGAGTCCAACGGCTGACCAATTTTAGGAAAAACCCCACTAAGAATTTAAAGACACATAGAGCAGGGCCACAGTAACAAGTACGACATCTTCCCATTAGAAAGGAGAGAGTCTGCTATACAGTTATAGGGTTTGCAGTGAGTCCAAAGGCTGACCAATTTTAGGAAAAACCCCACTAAGAATTTAAAGACACATAGAGCAGGGCCACAGTAACAAGTACGACATGTTCCCTTTAGAAAGGAGAGGGTCTGCTATACAGTTATAGGGTATGCATTGAGTCCAATGGCCGACCAATTTAAGGAAAAACCCCACTAAGAATTTAAAAACACATAGAGCAGTGCCACAGTAACCATGTCCGACATGTTCCCATTAAAAGAGTGTGGGTCTGCTATACAGTAATAGGGTATGCAGTGAGTGCAACGGCTGACCAATTTTAGGAAAAACCCCATTAAGAAATTAAAGACACATAGAGCAGGGCCACAGTAACAAGTACGACATGTTCCCATTTGAAAGGAGAGAGTCTGCTATGCAGTTATAGGGTATGCAGTGAGTCCAACGGCTGACAAATTTTAGGAAAAATCCCTCTAAGTATTTTAAGATACATAGAGCAAGGCCACAGTAACAAGGTTCGACAAGTTCCTATAAGAAAGGATAGGGTCTGCTATACATTTATTGGGTATGCAGTTAGTCCAACGGAGACCAATTTTAGGAAAAACCCCTCTAAGAATTTTAAGACACATAGAGCAGGGCCACAGTAACAAGGTGTGACTTGTTCCCATTAGAAAGGATAGGGTTTGATATACAGTTATAGGGTGTGCAGTGAGTCCAATGGATGACTAATTTTAGGAAAACCTCACTAAGAATTTAAAGACACACAGAGCAGGGCCACAGTAAAAAGCACGACATGTTCCCCTTTACTAAAAAGAGGTCTGCTATAAAGATATATGGTATGCAGTGAGTCCAACGGCTGACCAATTTTAGGAAAAACTCCAAAAAGAATTTAAAGACACACAGAGTAGGACCACAGTATTAAGTACGACATGTTCACATTAGAAAGCAGAGTCTGCTATACAGTTATAGGGTATGCAGTGAGTCCAACGGCTGAATATTTTAGGAAAACCCCACTAGGAATTTAAAGACACACAGAGCAGGGCCACATGAAAAAGGACGACATGTTCCCATTAGAAAGGAGAGAGTCTGCTATACAGTTATTGGGTTTGCAGTGAGTCCAAAGGCTGACCAATTTTAGGAAATACCCAACTAAGAATTTAAAGACACATAGAGCAGGGCCACAGTAACAAGTACGACATGTTCCCTTTAGAAAGGAGAGGGTCTGCTATACAGTTATAGGGTATGCATTGAGTCCAATGGCCAACCAATTTAAGGAAAAACCCCACTAAGAATTTAAAAACACATAGAGCAGGGCCACAGTAACCATGTCCGACATGTTCCCATTAGAAGAGAGTGGGTCTGCTATACAGTAATAGGGTATCCAGTGAGTCCAACGGCTCACCAATTTTAGGAAAAACTCCACTAAGAAATTAAAGACACATAGAGCAGGGCCACAGTAACAAGTACAACATGTTCCTATTAGAAAGGAGAGAGTCTGTTATGCAGTTATAGGGTATGCAGTGAGTCCAACGGCTGACCAATTTTAGGAAAAAAGCCACTAAGAATTTAAAGACACATAGAGCAGGGCCAGAGTAACAAGGTACGATATGTTCCCATTAGAAAGGAGAGGGTCTGCTGTACAGTTATAGGGTATGCAGTGATTCCAACGGCTGACCAATTTTATTAAAAACCCCACTAAGAATTTTTAATATACACAGAGCAGGGGCACAGTAACAAGGTACGACATTTTCCAATTTGAAAGGAGAGTGACTGCTATACAGTTATAGGAAAAAACCAAGCAATGTGAACTGAGGTCTAAGATGGTAGACATGCAAGAAATAGGAGCATGTTCACACTAGCAAAAAGAAGCAAAACCTACAAAAGACAAAAATATATCTCATACCCTACCATCATTATATATAAATGTAAAGCAAAGTTGCATAATAAATATAGGGTACTTAGTGAACTATTTTTGATCAAAAAAAGTATACCAGCGGCAAGGTGACCCTAAATTGGGACGGTACCTATACTGCCTATATTAAAAACCTTACTGTATATCAAAGTAGAAGTAATGCATATAAAAGGGTAGACAAATAGGACCGGGTCCCAACTCCAGACCACCTAGGCCCGTGGTAAGCTACATATATACCAATCAGCTCAACAAAGGGGATGCCACACCCTTAAATTGCACAAAATGCAAACAAGACAAAAAACCAAGCAATGTAAACTGAGGTCTAAGATGGTAGACATGCAAGAAATAGGAGCATGTTCACACTAGCAAAAAGAAGCAAAACCTACAAAAGACAAAAATATATCTCATACCCTACCATCATTATATATAAATGTAAAGCAAAGTTGCATAATAAATATAGGGTACTTAGTGAACTATTTTTGATCAAAAAAAGTATACAAGCCGTCCCACCGGCGGCAAGGTGACCCTGAAATGGGACGGTACCTATACTGCCTATATTAAAAACCTTACTGTATATCAAAGTAGAAGTAATGCATATAAAAGGGTAGACAAATAGTTCACTAAGTACCCTATATTTATTATGCAACTTTGCTTTACATTTATATATAATGATGGTAGGGTATGAGATATATTTTTGTCTTTTGTAGGTTTTGCTTCTTTTTGCTAGTGTGAACATGCTCCTATTTCTTGCATGTCTACCATCTTAGACCTCAGTTCACATTGCTTGGTTTTTTGTCTTGTTTGCATTCTGTGCAATTTAAGGGTGTGGCATCCCCTTTGTTGAGCTGATTGGTATATATGTAGCTTACCACGGGCCTAGGTGGTCTGGAGTTGGGACCCGGTCCTATTTGTCTACCCTTTTATATGCATTACTTCTACTTTGATATACAGTAAGGTTTTTAATATAGGCAGTATAGGTACCGTCCCAATTTAGGGTCACCTTGCCGCTGGTGGGACGGCTTGTATACTTTTTTTGATCAAAAATAGTTCACTAAGTACCCTATATTTATTATGCAACTTTGCTTTACATTTATATATAATGATGGTAGGGTATGAGATATATTTTTTTCTTTTGTAGGTTTTGCTTCTTTTTGCTAGTGTGAACATGCTCCTATTTCTTGCATGTCTACCATCTTAGACCTCAGTTCACATTGCTTGGTTTTTTGTCTTGTTTGCATTCTGTGCAATTTAAGGGTGTGGCATCCCCTTTGTTGAGCTGATTGGTATATATGTAGCTTACCACGGGCCTAGGTGGTCTGGAGTTGGGACCCGGTCCTATTTGTCTTCCCTTTTATATGCATTACTTCTACTTTGATATACAGTAAGGTTTTTAATATAGGCAGTATAGGTACCGTCCCAATTTAGGGTCACCTTGCCGCTGGTGGGACGGCTTGTATACTTTTTTTGATCAAAAATAGTTCACTAAGTACCCTATATTTATTATGCAACTTTGCTTTACATTTATATATAATGATGGTAGGGTATGAGATATATTTTTGTCTTTTGTAGGTTTTGCTTCTTTTTGCTAGTGTGAACATGCTCCTATTTCTTGCATGTCTACCATCTTAGACCTCAGTTCACATTGCTTGGTTTTTTGTCTTGTTTGCATTCTGTGCAATTTAAGGGTGTGGCATCCCCTTTGTTGAGCTGATTGGTATATATGTAGCTTACCACGGGCCTAGGTGGTCTGGAGTTGGGACCCGGTCCTATTTGTCTACCCTTTTATATGCATTACTTCTACTTTGATATACAGTAAGGTTTTTAATATAGGCAGTATAGGTACCGTCCCAATTTAGGGTCACCTTGCCGCTGGTGGGACGGCTTGTATACTTTTTTTGATCAAAAATAGTTCACTAAGTACCCTATATTTATTATGCAACTTTGCTTTACATTTATATATAATGATGGTAGGGTATGAGATATATTTTTGTCTTTTGTAGGTTTTGCTTCTTTTTGCTAGTGTGAACATGCTCCTATTTCTTGCATGTCTACCATCTTAGACCTCAGTTCACATTGCTTGGTTTTTTGTCTTGTTTGCATTCTGTGCAATTTAAGGGTGTGGCATCCCCTTTGTTGAGCTGATTGGTATATATGTAGCTTACCACGGGCCTAGGTGGTCTGGAGTTGGGACCCGGTCCTATTTGTCTACGCTTTTATATGCATTACTTCTACTTTGATATACAGTAAGGTTTTTAATATAGGCAGTATAGGTACCGTCCCAATTTAGGGTCACCTTGCCGCTGGTGGGACGGCTTGTATACTTTTTTTGATCAAAAATAGTTCACTAAGTACCCTATATTTATTATGCAACTTTGCTTTACATTTATATATAATGATGGTAGGGTATGAGATATATTTTTGTCTTTTGTAGGTTTTGCTTCTTTTTGCTAGTGTGAACATGCTCCTATTTCTTGCATGTCTACCATCTTAGACCTCAGTTCACATTGCTTGGTTTTTTGTCTTGTTTGCATTCTGTGCAATTTAAGGGTGTGGCATCCCCTTTGTTGAGCTGATTGGTATATATGTAGCTTACCACGGGCCTAGGTGGTCTGGAGTTGGGACCCGGTCCTATTTGTCTACCCTTTTATATGCATTACTTCTACTTTGATATAGAGTAAGGTTTTTAATATAGGCAGTATAGGTACCGTCCCAATTTAGGGTCACCTTGCCGCTGGTGGGACGGCTTGTATACTTTTTTTGATCAAAAATAGTTCACTAAGTACCCTATATTTATTATGCAACTTTGCTTTACATTTATATATAATGATGGTAGGGTATGAGATATATTTTTGTCTTTTGTAGGTTTTGCTTCTTTTTGCTAGTGTGAACATGCTCCTATTTCTTGCATGTCTACCATCTTAGACCTCAGTTCACATTGCTTGGTTTTTTGTCTTGTTTGCATTCTGTGCAATTTAAGGGTGTGGCATCCCCTTTGTTGAGCTGATTGGTATATATGTAGCTTACCACGGGCCTAGGTGGTCTGGAGTTGGGACCCGGTCCTATTTGTCTACCCTTTTATATGCATTACTTCTACTTTGATATACAGTAAGGTTTTTAATATAGGCAGTATAGGTACCGTCCCAATTTAGGGTCACCTTGCCGCTGGTGGGACGGCTTGTATACTTTTTTTGATCAAAAATAGTTCACGAAGTACCCTATATTTATTATGCAACTTTGCTTTACATTTATATATAATGATGGTAGGGTATGAGATATATTTTTGTCTTTTGTAGGTTTTGCTTCTTTTTGCTAGTGTGAACATGCTCCTATTTCTTGCATGTCTACCATCTTAGACCTCAGTTCACATTGCTTGGTTTTTTGTCTTGTTTGCATTCTGTGCAATTTAAGGGTGTGGCATCCCCTTTGTTGAGCTGATTGGTATATATGTAGCTTACCACGGGCCTAGGTGGTCTGGAATTGGGACCCGATCCTATTTGTCTACCCTTTTATATGCATTACTTCTACTTTGATATACAGTAAGGTTTTTAATATAGGCAGTATAGGTACCGTCCCAATTTAGGGTCACCTTGCCGCTGGTGGGACGGCTTGTATACTTTTTTTGATCAAAAATAGTTCACTAAGTACCCTATATTTATTATGCAACTTTGCTTTACATTTATATATAATGATGGTAGGGTATGAGATATATTTTTGTCTTTTGTAGGTTTTGCTTCTTTTTGCTAGTGTGAACATGCTCCTATTTCTTGCATGTCTACCATCTTAGACCTCAGTTCACATTGCTTGGTTTTTTGTCTTGTTTGCATTCTGTGCAATTTAAGGGTGTGGCATCCCCTTTGTTGAGCTGATTGGTATATATGTAGCTTACCACGGGCCTAGGTGGTCTGGAGTTGGGACCCGGTCCTATTTGTCTACGCTTTTATATGCATTACTTCTACTTTGATATACAGTAAGGTTTTTAATATAGGCAGTATAGGTACCGTCCCAATTTAGGGTCACCTTGCCGCTGGTGGGACGGCTTGTATACTTTTTTTGATCAAAAATAGTTCACTAAGTACCCTATATTTATTATGCAACTTTGCTTTACATTTATATATAATGATGGTAGGGTATGAGATATATTTTTGTCTTTTGTAGGTTTTGCTTCTTTTTGCTAGTGTGAACATGCTCCTATTTCTTGCATGTCTACCATCTTAGACCTCAGTTCACATTGCTTGGTTTTTTGTCTTGTTTGCATTCTGTGCAATTTAAGGGTGTGGCATCCCCTTTGTTGAGCTGATTGGTATATATGTAGCTTACCACGGGCCTAGGTGGTCTGGAGTTGGGACCCGGTCCTATTTGTCTACCCTTTTATATGCATTACTTCTACTTTGATATACAGTAAGGTTTTTAATATAGGCAGTATAGGTACCGTCCCAATTTAGGGTCACCTTGCCGCTGGTGGGACGGCTTGTATACTTTTTTTGATCAAAAATAGTTCACTAAGTACCCTATATTTATTATGCAACTTTGCTTTACATTTATATATAATGATGGTAGGGTATGAGATATATTTTTGTCTTTTGTAGGTTTTGCTTCTTTTTGCTAGTGTGAACATGCTCCTATTTCTTGCATGTCTACCATCTTAGACCTCAGTTCACATTGCTTGGTTTTTTGTCTTGTTTGCATTCTGTGCAATTTAAGGGTGTGGCATCCCCTTTGTTGAGCTGATTGGTATATATGTAGCTTACCACGGGCCTAGGTGGTCTGGAGTTGGGACCCGGTCCTATTTGTCTACCCTTTTATATGCATTACTTCTACTTTGATATACAGTAAGGTTTTTAATATAGGCAGTATAGGTACCGTCCCAATTTAGGGTCACCTTGCCGCTGGTGGGACGGCTTGTATACTTTTTTTGATCAAAAATAGTTCACGAAGTACCCTATATTTATTATGCAACTTTGCTTTACATTTATATATAATGATGGTAGGGTATGAGATATATTTTTGTCTTTTGTAGGTTTTGCTTCTTTTTGCTAGTGTGAACATGCTCCTATTTCTTGCATGTCTACCATCTTAGACCTCAGTTCACATTGCTTGGTTTTTTGTCTTGTTTGCATTCTGTGCAATTTAAGGGTGTGGCATCCCCTTTGTTGAGCTGATTGGTATATATGTAGCTTACCACGGGCCTAGGTGGTCTGGAATTGGGACCCGATCCTATTTGTCTACCCTTTTATATGCATTACTTCTACTTTGATATACAGTAAGGTTTTTAATATAGGCAGTATAGGTACCGTCCCAATTTAGGGTCACCTTGCCGCTGGTGGGACGGCTTGTATACTTTTTTTGATCAAAAATAGTTCACTAAGTACCCTATATTTATTATGCAACTTTGCTTTACATTTATATATAATGATGGTAGGGTATGAGATATATTTTTGTCTTTTGTAGGTTTTGCTTCTTTTTGCTAGTGTGAACATGCTCCTATTTCTTGCATGTCTACCATCTTAGACCTCAGTTCACATTGCTTGGTTTTTTGTCTTGTTTGCATTCTGTGCAATTTAAGGGTGTGGCATCCCCTTTGTTGAGCTGATTGGTATATATGTAGCTTACCACGGGCCTAGGTGGTCTGGAGTTGGGACCCGGTCCTATTTGTCTACCCTTTTATATGCATTACTTCTACTTTGATATACAGTAAGGTTTTTAATATAGGCAGTATAGGTACCGTCCCAATTTAGGGTCACCTTGCCGCTGGTGGGACGGCTTGTATACTTTTTTTGATCAAAAATAGTTCACTAAGTACCCTATATTTATTATGCAACTTTGCTTTACATTTATATATAATGATGGTAGGGTATGAGATATATTTTTGTCTTTTGTAGGTTTTGCTTCTTTTTGCTAGTGTGAACATGCTCCTATTTCTTGCATGTCTACCATCTTAGACCTCAGTTCACATTGCTTGGTTTTTTGTCTTGTTTGCATTCTGTGCAATTTAAGGGTGTGGCATCCCCTTTGTTGAGCTGATTGGTATATATGTAGCTTACCACGGGCCTAGGTGGTCTGGAGTTGGGACCCGGTCCTATTTGTCTACCCTTTTATATGCATTACTTCTACTTTGATATACAGTAAGGTTTTTAATATAGGCAGTATAGGTACCGTCCCAATTTAGGGTCACCTTGCCGCTGGTGGGACGGCTTGTATACTTTTTTTGATCAAAAATAGTTCACTAAGTACCCTATATTTATTATGCAACTTTGCTTTACATTTATATATAATGATGGTAGGGTATGAGATATATTTTTGTCTTTTGTAGGTTTTGCTTCTTTTTGCTAGTGTGAACATGCTCCTATTTCTTGCATGTCTACCATCTTAGACCTCAGTTCACATTGCTTGGTTTTTTGTCTTGTTTGCATTCTGTGCAATTTAAGGGTGTGGCATCCCCTTTGTTGAGCTGATTGGTATATATGTAGCTTACCACGGGCCTAGGTGGTCTGGAGTTGGGACCCGGTCCTATTTGTCTACCCTTTTATATGCATTACTTCTACTTTGATATACAGTAAGGTTTTTAATATAGGCAGTTTAGGTACCGTCCCAATTTAGGGTCACCTTGCCGCTGGTGGGACGGCTTGTATACTTTTTTTGATCAAAAATAGTTCACTAAGTACCCTATATTTATTATGCAACTTTGCTTTACATTTATATATAATGATGGTAGGGTATGAGATATATTTTTGTCTTTTGTAGGTTTTGCTTCTTTTTGCTAGTGTGAACATGCTCCTATTTCTTGCATGTCTACCATCTTAGACCTCAGTTCACATTGCTTGGTTTTTTGTCTTGTTTGCATTCTGTGCAATTTAAGGGTGTGGCATCCCCTTTGTTGAGCTGATTGGTATATATGTAGCTTACCACGGGCCTAGGTGGTCTGGAGTTGGGACCCGGTCCTATTTGTCTACCCTTTTATATGCATTACTTCTACTTTGATATACAGTAAGGTTTTTAATATAAGCAGTATAGGTACCGTCCCAATTTACGGTCACCTTGCCGCTGGTGGGACGGCTTGTATACTTTTTTTGATCAAAAATAGTTCACGAAGTACCCTATATTTATTATGCAACTTTGCTTTACATTTATATATAATGATGGTAGGGTATGAGATATATTTTTGTCTTTTGTAGGTTTTGCTTCTTTTTGCTAGTGTGAACATGCTCCTATTTCTTGCATGTCTACCATCTTAGACCTCAGTTCACATTGCTTGGTTTTTTGTCTTGTTTGCATTCTGTGCAATTTAAGGGTGTGGCATCCCCTTTGTTGAGCTGATTGGTATATATGTAGCTTACCACGGGCCTAGGTGGTCTGGAGTTGGGACCCGATCCTATTTGTCTACCCTTTTATATGCATTACTTCTACTTTGATATACAGTAAGGTTTTTAATATAGGCAGTATAGGTACCGTCCCAATTTAGGGTCACCTTGCTGCTGGTGGGACGGCTTGTATACTTTTTTTGATCAAAAATAGTTCACTAAGTACCCTATATTTATTATGCAACTTTGCTTTACATTTATATATAATGATGGTAGGGTATGAGATATATTTTTGTCTTTTGTAGGTTTTGCTTCTTTTTGCTAGTGTGAACATGCTCCTATTTCTTGCATGTCTACCATCTTAGACCTCAGTTCACATTGCTTGGTTTTTTGTCTTGTTTGCATTCTGTGCAATTTAAGGGTGTGGCATCCCCTTTGTTGAGCTGATTGGTATATATGTAGCTTACCACGGGCCTAGGTGGTCTGGAGTTGGGACCCGGTCCTATTTGTCTACCCTTTTATATGCATTACTTCTACTTTGATATACAGTAAGGTTTTTAATATAAGCAGTATAGGTACCGTCCCAATTTAGGGTCACCTTGCCGCTGGTGGGACGGCTTGTATACTTTTTTTGATCAAAAATAGTTCACGAAGTACCCTATATTTATTATGCAACTTTGCTTTACATTTATATATAATGATGGTAGGGTATGAGATATATTTTTGTCTTTTGTAGGTTTTGCTTCTTTTTGCTAGTGTGAACATGCTCCTATTTCTTGCATGTCTACCATCTTAGACCTCAGTTCACATTGCTTGGTTTTTTGTCTTGTTTGCATTCTGTGCAATTTAAGGGTGTGGCATCCCCTTTGTTGAGCTGATTGGTATATATGTAGCTTACCACGGGCCTAGGTGGTCTGGAGTTGGGACCCGATCCTATTTGTCTACCCTTTTATATGCATTACTTCTACTTTGATATACAGTAAGGTTTTTAATATAGGCAGTATAGGTACCGTCCCAATTTAGGGTCACCTTGCTGCTGGTGGGACGGCTTGTATACTTTTTTTGATCAAAAATAGTTCACTAAGTACCCTATATTTATTATGCAACTTTGCTTTACATTTATATATAATGATGGTAGGGTATGAGATATATTTCTGTCTTTTGTAGGTTTTGCTTCTTTTTGCTAGTGTGAACATGCTCCTATTTCTTGCATGTCTACCATCTTAGACCTCAGTTCACATTGCTTGGTTTTTTGTCTTGTTTGCATTCTGTGCAATTTAAGGGTGTGGCATCCCCTTTGTTGAGCTGATTGGTATATATGTAGCTTACCACGGGCCTAGGTGGTCTGGAGTTGGGACCCGGTCCTATTTGTCTACCCTTTTATATGCATTACTTCTACTTTGATATACAGTAAGGTTTTTAATATAGGCAGTATAGGTACCGTCCCAATTTAGGGTCACCTTGCCGCTGGTGGGACGGCTTGTATACTTTTTTTGATCAAAAATAGTTCACTAAGTACCCTATATTTATTATGCAACTTTGCTTTACATTTATATATAATGATGGTAGGGTATGAGATATATTTTTGTCTTTTGTAGGTTTTGCTTCTTTTTGCTAGTGTGAACATGCTCCTATTCCTTGCATGTCTACCATCTTAGACCTCAGTTCACATTGCTTGGTTTTTTGTCTTGTTTGCATTCTGTGCAATTTAAGGGTGTGGCATCCCCTTTGTTGAGCTGATTGGTATATATGTAGCTTACCACGGGCCTAGGTGGTCTGGAGTTGGGACCCGGTCCTATTTGTCTACCCTTTTATATGCATTACTTCTACTTTGATATACAGTAAGGTTTTTAATATAGGCAGTATAGGTACCGTCCCAATTTAGGGTCACCTTGCCGCTGGTGGGACGGCTTGTATACTTTTTTTGATCAAAAATAGTTCACTAAGTACCCTATATTTATTATGCAACTTTGCTTTACATTTATATATAATGATGGTATTGTATGAGATATATTTTTGTCTTTTGTAGGTTATACAGTTATAGGGTATGCAGTGAGTCAAACGGCTGACCAATTTTAGGAAAAACCCCAATAAAAATATAAAGTCTCACAGAGCAGGGCCACAGTAACAAGTACAACATGTTCACAACACAAAGTAGAGAGTCTGAAATACAGTTATAGGGTATGCAGTGAGTCCAATGGCTGACAAATTTTAGAAAAAACCCCACTAAGTAGTTAAATAAACACAGAGCAGGGCCACAGTAACAAGTACGAAATGTTCCCATTAGAAAGGAGAGAGTCTGCTATACAGTTATAGGGTATGCAGTGAGTCCAACGGCTGACCAATTTTAGGAAAATCCCCACTAAGAATTTAAGGACACAAAGAGCAAGGCCACAGTAACAAGGTACGACATTTTCCCATTTGAAAGGAGAGAGTCTGCTATACAGTTATACGGTATGCAGTGAGTCAAACGGGTGACCAATTTTAGGAAAAACCCCAATAAATATTTAAAGACTCACAGAGCAGGGCCACAGTACCAAGTACGACATGTTCCCAACACAAAGGAGAGTGTCTGCTATACTTTTATAGGTTATGCAGTGAGTCCAATGGCTGACCAATTTTATCAAAAACCCCACTAAGTATTTAAAGACACACAGAGCAGGGCCACAGTAACAAGTATGACATGTTCCCATTAGAAAGGAGAGAGTCTGCTATACAGTTATAGGGTATGCAGTGAGTCCAACGGCTGACCAATTTTAGGAAAAACCCCACTAAGAATTTAAAGACACATAGAGCAGAGCCACAGTAGCGAGGTAAGACATGTTCCCATTAGAAAGGAGAGGGTCTGCTATACAGTTATATGGTATGCAGTGATTCCAACGGCTGACCAATTTTTAGAAAAACCACACTAAGAATTTAAAGACACACAGAACAGGGCCACAGTAACAAGTACGACATGTTCCCATTAGAAAGGAGAGTCTTCCATACAGTTATAGTGTGTGAAGTGAGTCCAACGGCTGACCAATTTTATGAAAAACCCCACTAAGAATTTACAGACACATAGAGCAGGGCCATAGTAACAAGGTACGGCATGTACCCATTAGAAAGGAGAGAGTTTGCTATACAGTTATAGGGTATGCAGTGAGTCTAACGGCTGACCAATTTTAGGAAAAACGCCACTAAGATTTTAAAGACACACCGAGCAGTACCAAAGTGACAAGTACGAAATGTTCCCATTAGAAACGAGAGAGTCTGCTATACAGTTATAGTGTATGCAGTGAGTCCAACGGCTGACCAATTTTAGGAAAATCCCCACTAACAATTTAAAGACACACAGAGCAGGGCAACAGTAAAAAGGTACGACATTTTCCCATTTGAAAGGAGAGAGCCTGCTATACAGTTATAGGGTATGCAGTGAGTACAACGGCTGACCAATTTTAGGAAAAACGCTACTAAGAATTTAAAGACACACGGAGGAGGACCAGAGAAACAAGTACCAAATGTTCCCATTAGAAAGGAGAGAGTCTGCTATACAGTTATAGGGTATGCAGTGGGTTAAACGGCTGACCAATTTTAGGAAAAACCCCAATAAAAATTTAAACACTCACAGAGCAGGGCCACAGTAAAAAGGTACGACATTTTCCCATTAGAAAGGAGTGAGTCTGCTATATGTGGCGCCCCTGAGGGTTCGGTCGCCACAAGGGGGGATACTGCAGCCTGTGTAGTGTCTCCTCACCCAGGTAAGGAAGGTGCACTGGTTAGGACCCTGAATCTACATTCAACACTACACACTCCTGATCTATGGGAGGCAAGTATGCACCATAGTGCTGCCTCAGCAGGACCACGAGTGATGGGAACCAAAACTTAGGGGAACCATGTAGTGGGTGAAGGGTAGAACACAGTTTTAATTTACACACATAATTTCATATAAAATAGCCAGCCAACTTAAGCACAAGGTTATTGATTCCATTCTGGTTCTTGGCTCTTGTTCTTGAGTCTGAGTCTTTGATTGTGGTCTTTGCAGCTGACAGTGGCCTTGTGTAGGAGCCTGCAGTGTGCTGAAGATGCACGGTCCGAGTGTTCTGACCTTGACACGAGGAGCGGGTATGAGTTAACAGTGTCTCTACCCCGGTCAAGTTCCCTTGTTTAAGAAGGTCGGGAGCTATAGTGACAGCTCCACAGGCAAAAGGATCCCAGGGAGCACGGACGGAGCGGCGTACGCCACCTGTACTCTCCATTCTGGCCCAGCCAGAGGGACTCCTACTGTAAGAGGGGTACCGGCCCCCGACATCTGACTTTGCCACTTCACGTCTCTGTCAGAGAAGCCCGGTAGGCTACAGTGGATCCCATTGGGTGACAGGCGGAACGGAATTGCCACCTTACCCTATATCTGTGCATAGTCCAGAGGGAGACCCAGCCTTTCCACGCACACAGACAGGAGAGGTTCAAAGGGGACTGTTAGGAACACTCAGAGGGTCCTGATCGAGGTACCTGAGTACCTTCGGTGCACTGAGCCCTCATCCCTGGTTGCCGCAGTGATCCGTGAGGAGCAGGAAGAAGCCTTGCCACTGCTTAAAGGAACTGTGAGTAAAAGACCTGGAAGACTATCCCTATGGCCTCTGGTTCCTTCATTTCACACTGCACCACACAGCACCTGAGTGACCCAGGACTTCTCTCCCCTTCCTCCTGTCACATCTGCCCTGAGGCCCTACTCCGACTGTGGGGAGTTATAACATCGCCTGCTGCCGCTACATCCAGCCTCAGAGGACTGCTAGCAGCGCTGGTGGCGCATCACCAGACACCACAGGTGGCGTAGTCGATAGATACCACTCAACCCTGAAAGCCCTTACATCCTTTTTAATGTGACGGCCCTGGGCACGGGACGGGTCCAGGCCACGGCTGCATCCCTTCAACATCTGACCCGGCTAGGAGTACCCCCCCCCATCTTCCCAGAGCAGGGCTGCGAGCGTCACATCACTGGCGTAGTCGGCAGGATTGCGTGCCAGCAGCAGCGGAAGAAGATTGCCCATTGCTACTGGGTACTGCGCGCCTTTTTCAATAGACTGTCGTTTTTCACATAAAATGGTGCCCGCCCAAGAAGAACAGACGCCATAACGTTCAGAAAGGACAGCGTCTCGGCACCTCCCATCGTGGGACTGGCTCCCCAATGGCTCCAAAAGAGCAGACCGCCCCCTCCATTAGAGACTGTCCGAGGGGTAGTGTCCATCACCCCGAAGGGGACATCAGAGGGAGTGCCAGTCGGCCTTCAGCCCAGGAGCCGCCCCAAAAAAGAGGTGGAGACGAGGAGGTGCAGCCATTGTTGTGCGAGTTTTAGGATCGTCACCACGAGCAGCGACGATGGATGCCAGCGGAGACGGAGCCAGATCCCCTCCCTACCTGGGAGCCCCTGCGGTCCCCATCTATGGACCGACCAAGCTGGCCTGGGAGTACATGGCGGCGGCTATGCGGAAGCGAGAGGAGCGGCGGCGAAGCAGTGAGGCCTTGACCCAGGAGGCGGCTGCCCCAGAAGGAGAGTCCCTGGAGGGCGCCTGCGGCCTAGTATCGGGTGAGTCGGAAGCCCTTATTCGGCCGCGGAACAGGCCGAGCCCCTCCTGGACCTGTGGTCCGAGTGCCAGTTCCCAGGTGCATTGTCCTGGGAGGAAGCCTTCTCCGTGGAGCTCCAAACCGCCGCCATCTCCGGAAACCTCCGTGGTCTCTTACCTCCCGGTCTGGAGGAACCCGGTTCTGCATGGGGGTCCACGGGCCCCAACCCGGACGGGTCCGCATACTCGGGCCTGCTGCAGCAACACCTAATGCCACTTCTGGCCCCCTCCGTTACCTGCCCGGCGGCAGAAGAGTGGGCCTGGGAAAACCAGGGGGACGTGCTAATGGGCTTCCCCAGGGAGACCCGAGTGGAAGCTTAGAGGAGGAGCGAGTTTTGATCCCAGCAAATCCAGCAGATTAGTCGGGAGCAGCAGGAACGGGAGCTTCGCTGTGAGCAGCTTCAAGTGCGGGCCAAAGCTGCCAAGTCCAGGGCCCGCCAGAGGGAGGCGTCCAACCCAAGCCCCCGTGAAGAAGGGCAGGTGGTCCGCTTCCACCGTGAGGCAGGATGGGGCTTCATAAGGATTCCCGGGCTGGAGCGGGACGTCTTCTTTAACCGGCGTGACGTCGAGCCCCAGCTCAAGATGGGACACCCTGGCCGGAGTCTCACCGTGGGCGATGTGGTAACGTACACCCGCCACCGTGGAGAGCGAGGTTGGTATGCCCTGGATATTCGTAAAGTGTCCAGGAGCGAGGCCCCTGCACACTCATCAGTGGAGGACCGGCTAGCCTCTGTCGGGAGGAATGAGCCCTTTCCCAGGTGGGAACATATGGACTGAGCAGCCCCCGGCTGCTGTTGTTAAAGTTTGAAGTTTTGAGTTAAAATGCTACTATTTTATGTTTTTTCTCCTTTACAGAGACTTTGGTCCCTGCGGACTATGGCAGGCAGCAGACTGTGTTTGTATATAGTTATGCATCTATTTAGGTGCTTCCTATTGGTTTTATGCGAAACCGTGCTTTTCTTCTACCTCAGACCTCAGAAGCAAAACCTGTCTGGAGTGGCTTTTGTGAAGGTCCAACACCGGATCCTCATGCCCTGCAGCCACCCCAGGGCCCACGTAGAGAGTTTAGGACAGGTCCCTATTGCTACTGAACTGACTGTTGCTACCTTTTAATAAGTCTGCTGCCATAGTCAAAAGTCTCTTGTCCTAATTTATACTTTTATAATTTTATACTTTTGCACTTTATTGTTATGCAACGTTCAAGTGTCCTTACCTCCCATAAAGGGAAGATTGTTATGTTTTCATAAAAATGTCTTTACCAGGCTTTGCTCTCTTTGCAGCCCGCGGACGTGCTGTGTTTTACCAGGGGGGAATGTGGCGCCCTGAGGGTTCGGTCGCCACAAGGGGGGATACTGCAGCCTGTCAGAAGGTGTAGTGTCTCCTCACCCAGGTAAGGAAGGTGCACTGGTTAGGACCCTGAATCTACATTCAACACTACACACTCTTGACCTATGGGAGGCAAGTATGCACCATAGTGCTGCCTCAGCAGGATCACGAGTGAGGGGAACCAAAACTTAGGGGAACCATGTAGTGGGTGAAGGGTAGAACACAGTTTTAGTTTACACACATAATTTCATACATAATAGCCAGCCATCTTTAGCACAAGGTTCTTGATTCCATTCTGGTTCTTGGCTCTTGTTCTTGAGTCTGAGTCTTTGATTGTGGTCTTTGCAGCTGACAGTGGCCTTGTGTAGGAGCCTGCAGTGTGCTGAAGATGCACGGTCCTCGTGCTCTGACCTTGACACGAGGAGCAGGTATGAGTTAACAGTGTCTCTACCCCGGTCAAGTTCCCTTGCTTAAGAAGGTCGGGAGCTATAGTGACAACTCCACAGGCAAAAGGATCCCAGGGAGCACGGACGGAGCGGCATACGCCACCTGTACTCTCCACTCTGGCCCAGCCAGAGGGACTCCTGCTGCAAGAGGGGTACCGGCCTCCGACATCTGACTTTGCCACTTCACGTCTCTGTCAGAGAAGCCCGGTAGGCTACAGTGGATCCCGTTGGGTGACAGGCGGAACGGAATTGCCGCCTTACCCTATATCTGTGCATAGTCCAGAGGGAGACCCAGCCTTTCCACGCACACAGACAGGAGAGGTTCAAAGGGGACTGTTAGGAACACTCGGAGGGTCCTGATCGAGGTACCTGAATACCTTGGGTGCGCTGAGCCCTCATCCCTGGTTGCCGCAGTGATCCGTGAGGAGCAGGGAGAAGCCTTGCTGCTGCTTAAAGGAACTGTGAGTAAAATACCTGGAAGACTATCCCTATGGCCTCTGGTTCCTTCATTTCACACTGCACCACACAGCACCTGAGTGACCCAGGACTACTCTCCCCATCCTCCTGTCACATCTGCCCTGAGGCCCTACTCCGCCTGTGGGGAGTTATAACATCGCCTGCTGCCGCTACATCCAGCCTCAGAGGACTGCTAGCAGTGCTGGTGGCGCATCACCAGACACCACAGGTGGCATAGTCGATAGATACCACTCAACCCTGAAAGCCCTTACATCCTTTTTAATGTGACGGCCCTGGGCACGGGACGGGTCCAGGCCACGGCTGCATCCCTTCAACATCTGATCCGGCTAGGAGTACCCCACCCATCTTCCCAGGGCAGGGCTGCGAGCGTCACATCACTGGCGTAGTCGGCAGGATTGCGTGCCCGCAGCAGCGGAAGAAGATTGCCCATTGCTACTGGGTACTGCGCGCCTTTTTCAATAGACTGCCGTTTTTCACGTAAAATGGCGCCCGCCCAAGAAGAACAGACTCCATAGCGTTCAGAAAGGACAGCGTCTCGGCACCTCCCATCGTGGGCCTGGCTCCCCAATGGCGCCAAAAGAGCAGACCGCCCCCTCCATTAGAGACTGTCCGAGGGGTACTGTCCATCACCCCAAACGGGACGTCAGAGGGAGTGCCAGTCGGCCTTCAGCCCAGGAGCCGCCCCAAAAAAGAGGTGGAGACGAGGAGGTGCAGCCATTTTTGTGCGAGTTTTAGGATCGTCACCACGAGCAGCGACGATGGATGCCAGCGGAGACGGAGCCAGATCCCCTCCCTACCTGGGAGCCCCTGCGGTCCCCAGCTATGGACCGACCAAGCTGGCCCGGGAGTACATGGAGGCGGCTATGCGGAAGCGAGAGGAGCGGCGGCGAAGCAGTGAGGCCTTGACCCAGGAGGCGGCTGCCCCAGAAGGAGAGTCCCTGTAGGGCACCTGCGGCCTAGTATCGGGTGAGTCGGAAGCCCTTATCCCGGCCGCGGAACAGACCGAGCCCCTCCTGGACCTGTGGTCCGAGTGCCAGTTCCCAGGTGCATTGTCCTGGGAGGAAGCCTTCTCCGTGGAGCTCCAAACCGCCGCCATCTCCGGAAACCTCCGTGGTCTCTTACTTCCCGGTCTAGAGGAACCCGGTTCTGCATGGGGGTCCACGGGCCCCAACCCGGACGGGTCCGCATACTCGGGCCTGCTGCAGCAACACCTAATGCCACTTCCGGCCCCCTCCGTTACCTGTCCGGCGGCAGAAGAGTGGGCCTGGGAAAACCAGGGGGACGAGCTAATGGGCTTCCCCAGGGAGACCTGAGTGGAAGCTCAGAGGAGGAGCGAGTTTTGCTCCCAGCAAATCCAGCAGCTGAGTCGGGAGCAGCAGAAACGGAAGCTTCGCTGTGAGCAGCTTCAAGTGAGGGCCAAAGCTGCCAAGTCCAGGGCCCGCCAGAGGGAGGCGTCCAACCCAAACCCCCGTGAAGAAGGGCAGGTGGTCCGCTTCCACAGTGAGGCAGGATGGGGCTTCATAAGGATTCCCGGGCTGGAGCGGGACGTCTTCTTTAACCGGCGTGACGTCGAGCCTCAGCTCAAGATTTGACACCCTGGCCGGAGTCTCGCCGTGGGCGACGTGGTAATGTACACCCGCCACCGTGGAGAGCGAGGTTGGTACGCCCTGGATATTCGTAAAATGTCCAGGAGCGAGACCCCTGCACACTCATCAGTGGAGGACCGGCTAGCCTCTGTCGGGAGGAATGAGCCCTTTCCCAGGTGGGAACATATGGACTGAGCAGCCCCCGGCTGCTGTTGTTAAAGTTTGAAGTTTTGAGTTAAAATGCTACTATTTTATGTTTTTTCCCCTTTACAGAGACTTTGGTCCCTGCGGACTATGGCAGGCGGCAGACTGTGTTTGTATATAGTTATGCATCTATTTAAGTGCTTCCTATTGGTTTTATGCGAAACCGTGCCTTTCTTCTATCTCAGACCTCAGAAGCAAAACCTGTCTGGAGTGGCTCTTGTGAAGGTCCAACACCGGATCCTCATGCCCTGCAGCCACCCCAGGGCCCACGTAGAGAGTTTAGGACAGGTCCCTATTGCTACTGAACTGACTGTCGCTACCTTTTAATAAGTCTGCTGCCATAGTCAAAAGTCTCTTGTCCTAATTTATACTTTTATAATTTTATACTTTTGCACTTTATTGTTATGCAACGTTCAAGTGTCCTTACCTCCCATAAAGGGAAGATTGTTATGTTTTCATAAAAATGTCTTTACCAGGCTTTGCTCTCTTTGCAGCCCGCGGACGTGCTGTGTTTTACCAGGGGGGAATGTGGCGCCCTGAGGGTTCGGTCGCCACAAGGGGGGATACTGCAGCCTGTCAGAAGGTGTAGTGTCTCCTCACCCAGGTAAGGAAGGTGCACTGGTTAGGACCCCGAATCTACATTCAACACTACACACTCCTGACCTATGGGAGACAAGTATGCACCATAGTGCTGCCTCAGCAGGATCACGAGTGAGGGGGACCAAAACTTAGGGGAACCATGTAGTGGATGAAGGGTAGAACACAGTTTTAGTTTACACACATAATTTCATATATAATAGCCAGCCATCTTTAGCACAAGGTTCTTGATTCCATTCTGGTTCTTGGCTCTTGTTCTTGAGTCTGAGTCTTTGATTGTGGTCTTTGCAGCTGACAGTGGCCTTGTGTAGGAGCCTGCAGTGTGCTGAAGATGCACGGTCCTCGTGCTCTGACCTTGACACGAGGAGCGGGTGTGAGTTAACAGTGTCTCTACCCCGGTCAAGTACCCTTGCTTAAGAAGGTCGGGAGCTATAGTGACAGCTCCACAGGCATAATGATCCCAGGGAGCACGGATGGAGTGGCATACGCCACCTGTACTCTCCATTCTGGCCCAGCCAGAGGGACTCCTGCTGCAAGAGGGGTACCGGCCCCCGACATCTGACTTTGCCACTTCACGTCTCTGTCAGAGAAGCCCGGTAGGCTACAGTGGATCCCATTGGGTGACAGGCGGAACAGAATTGCCACCTTACCCTATATCTGTGCATAGTCCAGAGGGAGACCCAGCCTTTCCACGCACACAGACAGGAGAGGATCAAAGGGGACTGTTAGGAACACTCGGAGGGTCCTGATCGAGGTACCTGAATACCTTGGGTGCGCTGAGCCCTCATCCCTGGTTGCCGCAGTGATCCGTGAGGAGCAGGGAGAAGCCTTGCCGCTGCTTAAAAGAACTGTGAGTAAAAGACCTGGAAGACTATCCCTATGGCCTCTGGTTCCTTCATTTCACACTGCACCACACAGCACCTGAGTGACCCAGGACTACTCTCCCCATCCTCCTGTCACATCTGCCCTGAGGCCCTGCTCAGCCTGTGGGGAGCTATAACATTAACTGCTGCCGCTACATCCAGCCTCAGAGGACTGCTAGCAGCGCTGGTGGCGCATCACCAGACACCACAGGTGGCATAGTCGATAGATACCACTCAACCCTGAAAGCCCTTACATCCTTTTTAATGTGACGGCCCTGGGCACGGGACGCGTCCAGGCCACGGCAGCATCCCTCAACATCTGACCCGGCTCCGAGTGCCCCCCCATCTTCCCAGGGCAGGGCTGCTAGCATCACATATACAGTTATAGGGTATGCAGTGAGTCAAACGGCTGACCAATTTTTGGAAAATCCCCAATAAAAATTTAAAGACACACAGAGCAGGGCCACAGTAACAAGTACGACATGTTCCCAACACAAAGGAGAGAGTCTGCTAAACAGTTAAAGGGTATGCAGTGAGTCCAATGGCTGACCAATTTTAAGAAAAACCCCAATAGAAATTTAAAGACCCACAGAGCAGGGCCACAGTAACAAGTATGACATGTTCGCATTAGAAAGGAGAGAGTCTGCTATACAGTTATAGGGTATGCAGTGAGTCAAATGGCTGACCAATTTTAGGAAAATCCCCAATAAAAATTTAAAGACACACAGAGCAGGGCCACAGTAACAAGTATGACATGTTCCCAACACAAAGGAGAGAGTCTGCTATACAGTTAAAGGGTATGCAGTGAGTCCAATGGCTGACCAATTTTAGGAAAAACCCCACTAAGAATTTAAAGACACACAGAGCAGGGCCACAGTAACAAGGAACGACATTTTGCCATTAGAAAAGAGAGAGTCTGCTATACAGTTATAGGGTATGCAGTTAGTCAAACGGCGGACCAATTTTAGGAAAAACCCCAATAAAAATTTAAAGACACACAGAGCAGGGCCACAGTAACACGTATGTCATGTTCCCAACACAAAGGAGAGAGTCTGCTATACAGTTAAAGGGTATGCAGTGAGTCCAATGGCTGACCAATTTTAGGAAAAACCCCACTAAGAATTTAAAGACACAAAGAGCAGGGCCACTGTAACAAGTACGACATGTTCCCATTAGAAAGGAGAGAGTCTGCTCTACAGTTATAGGGTACGCAGTCTGTCCAATGGCTGCCCAATTTTAGGAAAAACCCCACTAAGAATTTAAAGACACATATAGCAGGGCCACAGTAACAAGTACGACATGTTCCCATTAGAAAGGAGAGGGTCTGCTATACAGTTATAGGGTGTGCAGTGAGTCCAATGGCTAACCAATTTTAGGAAAAACCCCACTAAGAATTTACAGACACATAGAGCAGGGCCACAGTAACAAGGTACAGCATGTTCCCATTAGAAAGGAGAGTGTCTGATATGCAGTTATAGGGTGTGCAGTGAGTCCAACGGCTGACCAATTTTAGGAAAAACGCCACTAAGAATTTAAAGACACACAGAGCAGGACCACAGTAACAAGTACGACATGTTCCCATTACAAAGGAGGGAGTCTGCTATACAGTTATAGGGTATGCGGTGAGTCCAACGGCTGATTAATTTTAGGATAAACCCCACTAAGAATTTAAAGACACACAGAGCAGGGCCACAGCAACAATGTACGACATTTTCCCATTAGAAAGGAGAGTGTCTGCTATACAGTTATAGGGTATGCAGTGAGTCAAACGGCTCACCAATTTTAGGAAAAACCCCATTAAAAATTTAAAGACACACAGAGCAGGGCCACAGTAACAAGTACGACATGTTCCCAAAACAAAGGAGAGAGTCTGCTATACCGTTATAGGGTATGCAGTCTGTCCAACGGCTGACCAATTTTAGGAAAAACCCCACTAAGAATTTAAAGACACATAGATCAAGGCCACAGTAACAAGTACGACATGTGCCCATTAGAAAGGAGAGGGTCTGCTATACAGTTATAGGGTTTGAGTGAGTCCAACGGCCAACCAATTTTAAGAAGAACCCAACTAAGAATTTAAAGACACACAGAGCAGGGCCACAGTAACAATACGACATGTTCCCATTAGAAATGAGAGAGTCTGCTATACAGTTATAGGGTATGCAGTGAGTCCATCGGCTGACCAATTTTAGGAAAAACCCCACTAAGAATTTAAAGACACACAGAACAGAGCCACAGTAACAATTATAACATGCTCCCATTAGAAAGGAGAGAGTCTTGCTATACAGTTATAGGGTATGCAGTGAGTCCATCGACTGACCAATTTTAGGAAAAACCCCACTAAGAATTTAAAGACACACAGAACAGAGCCACAGTAACAATTATGACATGCTCCCATTAGAAAGGAGAGAGTCTTGCTATACAGTTATAGGGTATGCAGTGAGTCCATCGACTGACCAATTTTAGGAAAATCCCCACTAAGAATTTAAAGACATATAGAGCAGTGCCACAGTAATGACAAATTCACATTAGAAAGGAGAGAGTCCCCCATAGTCTTGGCCTATGCAGTGAATGCAAGGGCTGCCAAAAATTTGGAGGCACTTCAATGCCCCTTGGAAGAGACGTGGAGGAGGGCCTCATAAAAAAATGTTCCTGTTAGAAAGGAGCGGGCCTCCTATTCTTGTAATGCCCATGCACTAAGTGTATGGGCCGACAAACATTTACCCCTGTGTTTGTTGCATCACGGACCACGGTCACCCTGGTGATATGGTGGTGGAGTAGAAGGAGGAGGGCAAGAGCAAATAGCCAAAATCAGGAAGAGTACACCCATATGTGGGTGTGAAAAGGTGCATGGGAATACACCTCCCAAGAAAAGACAGTGGATTTGAGTTTATGATACGCTGCTATCATTCGGTGATGCTGAAATGTCTGGCCCAGTCCAGCCCTTGTTCATTTTTATAAGAGTCAGCCTGTCAGCATTTTCATTTGACAGACGGATGTGCTTATCCGTTATAATTCCACCAGTGGCACTAATAACCCGCTCTGATAAAACGCTGGCGGCAGGGCAGGCCACGACCTCCAAGGCATAGAGAGCCAGTTCATTCCATGTATCCAGCTTGCATATACAATAATTATAAGGCCCAGCGGAATCACGAAGGACGTAGGTACGGTCGGCAAGGTACTCCCTCAGCATCTACCCAAACTTTGCACGCCTTGTGAGAGTACCCCGCGCATCATGGCCTGTGCGATGGGAGGGTCTGAAAAAACTCTCCAAGAACTTTGACAGTGTCCCCCTGCCTCTGCTGGATTGAAGTTGTGTCTTTCCCGCCTGTACTCCTTGGTTGTCCAATGAAGTGTGCCCTCTGCCGCCAGCATTTTCAGATGTTTTTTTTTTAATAGTTCCACAACAAGGACCTTCTAGTACAGCCCCATTTTTGTAGACCTGTCTGCCTCAGGAATAAGAGATATAAAGTTCTCCTTGTAGCGTGGGTCTAGAAGTGTCACCAACCAGTAATGACTGTCACCCAAAATTTTGAGAACGCGAGGGTCATGGGAAAGGCAGCGTAACATAAATTCAGCCATGCGTGCCAGACTACTAACAGGCAAGACTTCCATGTCCTCACCAAGAGCATGACTGACCATGCTCTCCTCCTCCTCCTCTCTGTCCTCTGGCCATCCACGCTTAACAGACTGTTTGACCACTGTGCAGGTAGTACCGTCTATAGTGCATGAAACTTGCTCCTGTCCTTCCTCCTCCTCCTCTTCCTCATTGTTACTCAATCACGTTGGGATGAGATCAGGCTTGGCTGTGTGTAATCACCCTGTATGGTTCCTTGCTCCATCTCATCGTGCTCCGCCTGCAATGCATCCTCTTTGATTGTGAGCAGAGAGCATTTCAGAAGACAGAGAAGTGGGATGGTGAGGCTAATTATGGCGTCATCGCTGCTCACCATCTTGGTGGAGTCCTCAAAGTTTTGGAGGATAGTACATATGTCTGACATCCATGTCCACTCCTGAGGTCTTATGTGTGGAGTCTGAACTGAATACCGACAGCCTTGTTGATGCTGGTACTCAACAACTGCCCTCTTCTGCTCACAAATCCTTCCCAATATCTGCAGTGTAGAGTTCCAAAGCGTGGGGACATCACACACCAGTCTGCAAACACTGCTGAAACACTGCAAGGGCGGCAGAAGCTGTAGCTGACTTTCTAAAATGGGCACACGGGTGGCATACTTTAACAAGCAGATCCTGCAGCTCCGGGTAGGATTTGAGAAACCCCTGAACCACGAGGTTAAGCACATGGACATGGCATGGTACGTGTGTGAGCTCGCCTTGCCTCAGAGCCGCCACCAGGTTCCTGCCATTGTCACACACGACCATGCCTGTCTGTAGGTACAATGGTGTGAGCCACAGATATTTCTGCTCTTTCAGAGATGTACACAACTATTCAGCATTGTGCGGTTTGTCACCAAAGCATATTAACTTCAGCACAGCCTGTTGCTGCTTGGCCGAAGCAGTGCTGCAGTGCTTCCAGCTTGTGACTGATGTGGTCATTTCAGAGATAGAGGAGGCTGAGGAGGATGAGGTGCAAGAGTTGTAGAACGTGGGGGCAACCCTGAATGACCTTGGGCCCGCAATCCTTGGCATCGGGAGGACGTGTTCCGTCCCAAGGTCCGACTGGGTCCCGGCTTCCACTATGTTAACCCAGTGTGCCATCAGCAAGATGTACCATCTCTGCCCACAAGCACTTCTCCACGTGTCCGTGGTTAGGTGGACTTTACCGGTAACTGCGTTGTTGAGGGCACGGCTAATGTTTTGGGACACGTGCTTGTGTAATGCGGGGCAAGCACATCGGGAGAAATAGTGGCAGCTTGGGCCTGAGTACCGATGGACGGCTGCCGCCATCAGGTTGCAGAATGCTTCCGACTCCAAGAGCCTAAAAGGCAACATTTCGAGCCAAGTAGTCGGGAAATGTGAGAATTTAGTAGTGTGGCCTGTGGGACCTTGGCTGCATATTTGCGCTTGCGTTCCAAAGACTGGGGTATGGACAACTGAACGCTGCACTGGGACAAGGACAAGGACGTGCTTCCTGATGCTGCTACTTGAGAGTGTGCAATGACAGTTGCAGGGCAGGAGGCATCTTCGCATGCACCATGGACAGGGGATTGGCTTGCATGCACAACAGCGGAAGACGCAATGGTGCCACCCGCAGACACTGTTCCTGGACCCTGAGGTTTAGCCCACAAAGTCGGGTGCTTTGCTGCCATGTGCCTGATCATGCTGGTGGTGGTCAGGCTGGTCGTTTTGCCTCCCCTGCTGATGCTGGCCTGGGAGGTGATTCAAATGGCCTTTTTGGGGTTATCGGCAGAGTCTTTAAAAAACAACCAGACTCGGGAAGACCTAACAGTTGTACTGGTAACTTCCTTCGTGTTGGTGTTATGGGGAACGGTTGCCTGCCTTCTGTCTGCGGCCACCACACTGCTTCTTCCTGCCTGTTGGGGTGCTCTGCCTACCTCCCCCTGTGTGCTGCTGTCTTCGCTCTGCATGTCCTCCTGCCTGGTTGGGTCAGTTACTAAATCATCCACCACCTCGTCTTCCACTTGCACACCCTCCTGACTTTCTAGCAATTGTGTCTCACCATCGTCTACCTCTTGTGACACTTTTCCACCGTTGCCTTCGTGTGACCGTGGCAGCTCAAATATTTGGGCATCGCTACACGCGATCTCCTCTTGCCCCGCTTCAAGTGGACCTGGCGAGAGGCCCGAATCTATAAATGGAAAAGTGAACAGCTCTTCAGAGTGTCCAAGTGTGGGATCAATTGTCTCTGGGTACTCGGCATGGTGGGAGGAAGGAGGATCAGAGTGAGGAATATGCGGTCCAGAATCACGGCTATTGAAACTTGACTGTGTGGAAGACAGGGTGCTGGTGGTGGTGGTGGCAAAGTGACTGGATGCATTTTCTGCTATCCAACCAACAACCTTTTGACACTGCTCTGGGTTCAATAGTGGTGTGCTCCGATCCCCTAGAAATTGGGACAGGAAGGTCAGGCGAGAAGATGTGGGTGTTTGTAGTTGCACAATTTTGGCTTGCCCATGGCCTTGTCCTCGGCCTCTGCATGCACCATTACCATCACATCCAGTTCCCCGTCCCTTGCCACATGCCTTGCCCATTTTAAATGGAGGACAGTATCTTCCACGCTCACTACAAATGACTGAGTTTGTAGCGAACTTATATGTTATCCGTGTGATGGAGAAAACAGAGTTTTAAATACCTGGCCTGTAGGTAAGTAGTTTGAACAGCAAACTGCTGTGAATTGCTTCATTGACACACTGAAAGAAATTTTTAATGGAGGCCAGAAATGGCAGTATTTTCTGACAACGTATATGTGATCCGTGTGACGGAGAAAACAGAATTTTAAATACCTGTCCTGTAGGAACGTAGTTTGAACAGCAAACTCTGTGAATTGCTTCACTGACACACTGAAATACATTTTTAATGGAGGCAAGAAATGGCAGTATTTTCTGACAACGTATATGTGATCCGTGTGATGGAGAAAACAGAGTTTTAAATACCTGGCCTGTAGGTAAGTAGTTTGAACAGCAAACTGCTGGGAATTGCTTCACTGACACACTGAAAGAAATTTTTAATGGAGGCCAGAATTGGCAGTATTTTCTGACAAAATATATGTGATCCGTTTAATGGAGAAAACACAGTTTTAAGTAGCTGGATTTCTAGTGCTGTAATATGGAAAGGACTTGGCTGTGTTCTGCAGTGCCAACAAGCAAATGGCGCAGAAAAACGGTGTTCTCTGGATTGCTTTTTAAGCAAATAATGAGGATTAAGATCCAAAGAAAAGTCATCCTGGCCCCGGAGACCTGGGCCTTTGTATAGAAATATCTAACAGCAGCAGAAGGCAGAATTGGAATGGAGCCTCTTGTGCTATATGCACTGCAGTCTGCTATGTACACTGCCTGCCTATACACCCTGCCTGCCTGATATCTCTGCAGATGGATTAGTCCTCAGAAGGACTGTTTGTTAAGATGGATATGTGTAATGTGCGTTTTATCTCCCTACACTACCTAATACACAAGCAAATCTCTCCCTGACGCAGCAGCACCTCTCCCTACACTGTCTGATTCCGGAGTGACTGTTATGAGCATGGCGTCGCCAGGTCTGATATACACCTGATGACGCTGTGCGGCCAGCCAATCACTGTAATGCCCACAACCAACATGGCTACGGCATTACAGTGCATGGCAGGCAATCCCTGCATGTTGATTGGCGCTATAAAGAGCGCCAAACATGCAGGGAGGGGACCCGAGTTCCCACCCGAGCAACACGGAAATACTCGGCGAGCGCCGAGCATCTCGAGCAGTGAGATGCTCGGGCGAGCACCGAGCAGTAGCGAGCATGCTCGCTCATCACTAGTGGCCACCACCGGATATTCAATTGTTAAATATTCCATTTCCTTCTTGGTAATGATATTGGAAGCGACGGCCTTTTCCAAAAAAGTCTGAAGTTCAACACTAAATGATAATAAAGGATTATATGTAAGTTTACGATAGTTTTTTACATCTCTTAGCTGCCTATATGCTTCCTCCTCATATAGTTCACATGGCCAAATGACTATGTTACCTCTTTTATCGGAGGGTTTAATGACCACATCAGATCTAGCGGATAGTTGTTTAATAGCTAGTTTTTGTTCAAATGTACAATTATATTTGGGAATATTAGTCGGGATCTTTTTAAATTCAGTGCTGACTAACTTCACAAACATCTCTATATTCGCATTAAGGGTCAGTGGAGGGAATTTTTTGGACCTAGGAATAAGAGCAGTAGGGAACTTACTGGAATGTGAAGGTTCCTGTTCCTGAAGTAAATCAATCAAAATTTTAAGAGCCTCTTGTTCCTCCTCAGTTTCAAAAAGCACATTCATTTCTGACATGGGTTTATGATGCAATCTTTTTAGTAGAAGTCTCCGAGCGAAGAGATGAAAATCCTTTATGGCTATAAAGGGGTCAAATTTAGCAGAGGGAGAAAAACTAAGACCAAGACAAAGGACTTCAATTTGTGGTCCCGTAAGTGCAATATCAGAGAGATTAATTACCTTATTAGTAAATTCTGTCATCGTAGTCACATGGTGCAATTTCATAGGTCTCTTGCCCTGAGATGAAAAAGTGGGATAAAATTTCCTCTTACTATTCCTAGTATTATACATCTGTGGACCAGACGAAACTGAATCAGCAGAGGTAAATGATGTAATAGAAACACTTCTTTCTCTACTTTTTTGTGGTGGTAATCTCCATCTATATACCCAATTGTTTTCCATGTCCGTTTGATCACGGACATATTTCCTGGTTTTGGTTTCCTTAATTTGCTTCTCCTAAGTAGAATGTAGATCTTCAATCTCTTTTTTACATTTTTCAATTTCATTATGATTAAGTAATTTATTGAGATCTTGCTGTAAAGTATCAATTTCCTTCTCCAATTCAGATAAAGTTTTAATATTAAAATCAATTATTAAAATCAAAAAAGACTGTGAACAGGTGTTGCAAATCTATTACCATGCTGATGAAAAGTTATCATTATCTCTACCATATGAGAGGAACAGCTGAACCCGTAAACCCCTAGGGATCAAATTTTTGCTAACATAGTTCTCCAGGAAGATCTTGTTCCACCAGATTTTTATTTTACGATGAAGACAATTCTTTAATTTATTCTTTAGCTCACGTATAGAGCTATGATTATCATTATCATTATCCCAAGTCATGTTTCCTTTAAAAACATTTTCAGCTTGTATGAGCCAATTGGCTTTGGTGGAAAATAAGTATTTGGTCATTTACAAAAGTTCATCTCAATATTTTGTTATATATCCTTTGTTGGCAATGACAGAGGTCAAACGTTTTCTGTAAGTCTTCAAAAGGTTGGGACACACTGTTGCTGGTCTGTTGGCCCATTCCTCCATGCAGATCTCCTCTAGAGCAGTGATGTTCTGGGGCTGTGTCTGGGCAACAAGGACTTTCAACTCCCTCCAAAGGTATTCTATAGGGTTTAGATCTGGAGACTGGCTAGGCCACTCCAGGACCTTGAAATGCTTCTTACGAAGCCACTCCTTCGTTGCCCTGGTGGTATGCTTGGGATCATTGTCATGCTGAAAGACCCAGCCACGTTTCATCTTCAATGCTCTTGCTGATGGAAGGAGGCTTGCCCTCAAAATTTCACGATACATGGCCCCATTCATTCTTTCATGTACACAGATCAGTCGTCCTGGACCCTTGGCAGAGAAACGGCTCCAAAGCATGATGTTGCCATCCCCATGGTTCACAGTAGGTATGGTGTTCTTTGGATGCAACTCAGCATTCTTTCTCCTCCAAACACGGCGAGTTGTGTTTCTACCAAACAGTTCTACTTTTGTTTCATCTGACCATATGACATTCTCTCAATACTCTTCTGGATCATCCAAATGCTCTCTAGCAAACTTCAGATGGGCCGGGACATGTAATGGCTTATGCAGGGGGACATATCTGGCACTGCAGGATCTGAGTCCCTGGGGCTTAGTGTGTTATTGATGGTAGCCTGTGTAACGATGGTCCCAGCTCTCTGCAGGTCATTCAGTAGATCCCTCTGTGTGGTTCTGGGATTTTTGCTCACCGTTCTTGAGATCATTTTGACCCCACGGGGTGAGATCTTGTGTGGAGCCCCAGATCGAGGGAGATTATCAGTGGTCTTGCATGTCTTCCATTTTCTAATTATTGCTCCCACAGTTGATTTCTTCACACCAAGCTGCTTGCCTATTGCAGATTCAGTCTTCCCAGCCTGGTTCAGGGCTACAATTTTGTTTCTGGTGTCCTTCGACAGCTCTTTGGTCCTCACCATAGTAGAGTTTGGATTATGACTGTTTGAAGTTGCGGACAGGTGTCTTTTAAACTGATAACAAGTTCAAACAGGTGCCAGTACTACAGGTAATGAGTGGAGGACAGAGGAGCCTCTTAAAGAAGAAGTTACAGGTCTGTGAGAGCCTGAAATCTTGCTTGTTTGTAATTGACCAAATATTTATTTTATACCAAAATTTGAAAAAAAATCTTTCTAAATCAGACAATGTGATTTTCAGGATTTGTTTTCTTATTTTGTCTCTCATGAGGTCTACCTATGATGTCAATTACAGGCCTCTCTCATCTTTTTAAGAGGGAGAACTTGCACAATTGGTGGCTGACTAAATACTTTTTTTCCCCACTGTATATCTACTGGGTCTCCCTAATCCACCCAGGCAGTGATTCTGTCATAGAATGTAATTTCTAATTTTTCCATATTACTTTACATTAGTTCCTGTGAAACACTTGAAGGGTTAACAAACATCCTGAATGCAGTTTTCAATACTGCAATGGGTACATTTTCTAAAATGTTATCACTATTGACAGGTTTTTGACATATATGCCCTTCAAAAACACTTAAAAAATGAATAGGTGTGTAAAAAGCAGATTCATTAAATTTTATTGAAGAAACATAAATTGCTGGTAAAATTTTAACCCTTCTAACATCTTAACAAAATGAAATGGCATTTAAAAATTATGCTGATATAAATTAAACATATGTGAAATTTTGTGTGCTACATCAATCTCTCATAAGGGCAAAAAAATTTGAAAATTTCAAATGTATCAACATTTTTGCCAAATTTCGGATATTTTCATAAATAAACCCACATTTTATCAATCTAAATTTCCCTCTACCAAGAAGTACAATGTGTCATGAACATACAATTTGGAATATTTTTTTTATGATACAAAGGTGTGATGTTTAGGACATTCCCTAATTCTAAAGGGATGAATAATCCCTAATTCTAAGACATTCTTGAAGTCTTATGTCCAGTGGAATGTGGACATGCAGTTTTGCATCATACTGATTAACCATTTTTCACACACCAAATTGAAATGGCAGATGTAATTAAGGGAATATTCTTTAGAGCCACCCAACAACAACTAAGTAACTAAAATGAACAATTGTTTTGTCACTTAATTATGAAATTTTAAAAGTTGCCCACAACGTGGAAAGCACATGTTTTAATAATATTTTATCACTTTTATTGTGAGCACTCCTTTTGGTACTTTATTGCACTTATTGATTTTATTGAATTTACACTAAACAATATATTGTGCTGTATCTCCTGAAATAAGCAGATATATTGCAGTACTGTTCGTCTCAGTTATTGGAGAGCTAAAAATACAAATTACTTGTGATAATCTAATCTGCAAGAGACATAAAAATATTGTGAAGCTTCCTATTTAAAATAAGATACATTACAAATGTTATGCTATAAAAATATTATATTCCTGAAAAATCAATGCATATAAACAAGTATTGTATATACTCATATATGGACAACAATCTTGTTTATATACAATAGTGTTCAAAATAATAGCAGTGTGTTCAAAAACATGAGTTAAGCACAAAATCTTTATACTAGTTTTTATTTCCATGCATTGGAAACATTATTATTAATTTTATTATTTATTTATATAGCACCATTGATTCCATGGCGCTAAACATAAGAAGGGGTTACATACAAAATGCAGATATCACTTACAGTAATGAACTAACAATGATAGATTGGTACAGGGGGAAAAGGGTCCTGCCCTTGCGGGCTTACATTCTGCAGGATGGGGAAGGAGACAGTAGGTGGGGGGTTGCAGCAGCTTTGGTGGTGGTGATGAAGCAGCATGGTCATTGCAGTTTGTAAGCTTTCTTGAAGAGATGGGTTTTCAGGTTCCATCTGAAGGATCCAAATGTGGCAGATAATCGGACGTGTTGAGGCACAGAATTCCAGAGGATGGGGGATATTCGGGAGAAGTCTTAGAGGCGATTGGGTAAGGAATGAATAAGTGTGGAGGAGAGGAGGTAGTCTTGGGAGGATCGGAGATTAGGTGAGGGAATATATCGGGAGATTAGTTCAGAGATGTATGAAGGAGAAAGGGTATGGATGGCATTGTAGGTCAGTGTTAGTAGTTTGAACTGGATACACTGGGGGAATGGGAGCCAATGAAGAGATTTGCAAAGGTGGGTAGCAGAGGAGTAGGAGAGAGAGATTAACTAGTCGGGCAGCAGAGTTAAGGACAGACTGGAGATGTGCGAGAGTGTTAGCAGATAGGCCACAGAGGAGGATGTTGCAGTAGTCGAGGAGGGAGATGATGAGGGCATGCACAAGCAGTTTAATAGATTAGGGGTTGAGGAATGGATGGATTCTGAAAATATTTTTAAGCTGGAGGCTATAGGAGGAAATGAGGGCTTGGATGTGTGGTTTGAAGGACAGAGCAGAGTTGAGGGTTACACAGAGGCAGCGGATTTCTGGTACAGGGGAAAAAGTGATGTCATTTAATGTGATAGATAGATCAGATGGGGAAGATACATTGCACACTGTTTTCTAATACAAAACATGAAGAGAAATGTATATAATATAATATATAATATTATTTTTAACTGAAAAAGCAGAAAAATCCAGCACACAGATAAAGTTCAAAAAAGTGCATTTTATTTTCCAAGGTACATGAAGCAAAGATTAAAATTGTGTGTTCACAAAAAATAATACAGGCAAAGTTTTATCTTGCATGCTGACCAACGCAAGAAGCCTGACCAATAAGGCGGATGAGCTGCAGGCGCTTATATCGGAGGAGAGGTATGACATCGTAGGTATAACAGAGACTTGGCTAGACGATAGCTACGACTGGGCAGTAAATTTATTAGATTATAGTTTATTTAGAAGAGACCGGAAACAGGGGAAAGGCGGAGGAGTCTGCTTATATGTAAAGTCATGTCTAAAACCCAGACTAAGGGAAGATATAGGAGAGGGAGAAGAGGGGGTCGAGTCCATGTGGGTAGAGATAGAGGGAACTAAAAATAATAATAAAATATTACTGGGGGTCTGCTATAAGCCACCCAATATAACAGAGGAGAATGAGAATCTGCTATTAGGACAAATAGACAAAGTAGCAAAACATAATGAAGTGATTGTAATGGGGGATTTCAACTACCCGGATATTGACTGGGAAACAGAAACCTGTAGATCTCAGAAAGGAAAAAGGTTCTTGACAAATATTAAAGATAATTATCTCTCCCAACTAGTGCAGGAACCAACGAGAGGGAAGGCCGTGTTGGACTTAATATTGACTAATAGGCCTGATAGAATAACTGAGGTACAGATAGGGGGGCACCTAGGTAATAGCGACCATAATATTATCGACTTCAAAATGCCCTTCAGTAGGGTTATCAATAAGGGAACAACAAAAACATTAAACTTTAGGAGGGCGAAGTTTGATCAGCTGAAAGAAAGCCTTCAACTTATTGACTGGGACAAAGTTCTTAATCAAAGGAATACGAATAGTAAATGGGAAACCTTCAAAAGAATTCTGAATACTCAGTGCGAGAGATATATACCGTATGGGAATAAAAGGGCCAGAAACAAGAGGAAACCAATATGGTTGAACAAGAACGTAAAAGGGGCGTTAAATAGCACAAAAGAGGCATTCAAGAGATTAAAACAGGAAAACAGTAAGGAGGCACTAATGTGTTACAAGGAAAAAACGAGAACCTGTAAAAAACAAATAAAAATAGCGAAAGAGGAAACAGAGAGACGTATTGCTAGGGAAAGTAGATCAAATCCCAAACTGTTCTTTACGTATATAAATAGTAAAAGGATTAAATCGGAAAATATTGGACCGATAAAAAGTGAGGAAGGCAAAATCATAGAGAAAGATGAGGATAAAGCTAATCTATTAAATAATTTTTTTTCGACAACTTTCACAAAGGAAATCGAACTAACAGGAGAAATGAGAAGTGACAAACTTAATCCTCCACTAAGTATGACAAATCTAACCCAAGCTGGGGTACAGAAATGCCTCAGTAACATTAAAATAAACAAATCACCAGGACCTGATGGCATACACCCACGGGTACTAAGGGAACTAAGTAATGTGATAGACAGACCGTTATATCTTATATTTAAGGACTCTGTTGAGACTGGGTCTGTGCCACTTGATTGGCGACAGGCGAATGTAGTGCCAATATTCAAAAAGGGAGCGAAAAGTGACGCCGGAAACTATCGGCCGATGAGTCTGACGTCCGTTGTGGGCAAAATTTTTGAAAGCTTCATTAAAGAGGCAATTACGGAACATCTTGATGCTAATAATATTTTAATCCCGAACCAACATGGATTCATGAGGAATCGCTCCTGCCAAACAAACCTGATTGACTTCTACGAGGAGGTTAGCTCTCGAGTAGATCAGGGGGAACCAGTGAATGTCGTGTATCTCGACTTCTCAAAAGCGTTCGATAGCGTGCCACATAATAGGTTGGTATACAAAATGAGAATGATGGGGCTGGGGGAAAATGTCTGCAAGTGGGTAGCTAACTGGCTAAAGGATAGAAGGCAGAGGGTGGTTATAAATGGAATATACTCAGATTGGGTAAGCGTCACTAGTGGGGTACCACAGGGGTCTGTACTATGCCCAATGTTATTTAATATCTTTATTAACGACATAGTCAACGGGATAAATAGTAAAATATCAATATTTGCAGATGACACAAAGTTATGTAAAACAATTAATACAAAAGAGGACAGTGCAGACCTACAGAGGGATTTGGATAAGCTGGGTAGGTGGAGCATTAAATGGCAAATGAGGTTTAACGAGGAGAAATGTAAGGTCATACATATGGGAAGGAAAAATGGAAGTCACCAGTACTCACTGAATGGGAAATCATTGGGGAATTCAGAGATGGAGAAGGACTTGGGCATCTTGATTGATAGCAAACTAAATTGGAGTGCCCAAAGTCAGGCCGCTGCTGTAAGGGCAAACAGGGTAATGGGATGTATCAGAAGAGGTATAGCTGCAAAGGATGAGAACATTGTTCTTCCTCTGTACAAAGCACTGGTCAGACCACACTTGGAATACTGTGCTCAGTTATGGGCCCCAATATATAGAAAGGATATAAATGAGCTTGAAAAGGTACAAAGGAGGGCAACAAAATTAATAAAGGGAATGGAGGGACTGCAATACCCAGAGAGGTTGGCAAAACTAGGACTATTCAGCCTGGAAAAGAGAAGGTTGAGGGGGGACATAATAAATGTGTACAAATATGTTAGGGGACAGTATAGAGATCTTGCCCGGGATTTGTTCAAAAGGAGGGATATTACGGTAACAAGAGGGCATTCACTAAGACTGGAAGAGAAAAGGTTTCAGCACCAGCATAGGAAGGGGTTCTTTACGGTAAGAGCAGTGAGAATATGGAATTCACTGAGTGAGGAGACGGTAATGTTGGATTCACTACACCAGTTCAAGCGGGGACTGGATGCATTTCTAGATACCAGGCAGATTTCAGCATATACTTAAAAATAAAATAAAATAGTAGGTTGATACAGGGATTTATTCTGACTGCTGGTTTCAGAGTCGGGAGGGAATTTTTCCTCAGGTGAAGATTGGCCAAATCATTTGGGGTTTTTGCCCTCCTCTGGATCAACTTTAGCAATTACAGAACTAACAGGTCGAATTTGATGGACGCAAGTCTTTATTCGGCTTTACAAACTATGTTACTATGTTACTATGTTTTAAAATATATATAACATACACATGTGTATCTATGTATAAATAAATATATCTTTTCCTACTTTAACAGAAGTGTACTAACTACCTTGTCATATGCAGTACAGACCAAAAGTTTGGACACACCTTCTCATTTAAAATTTTTCTGTATTTTCATGACTTTGAAAATTGTACATTCACACTGAAGGCATCAAAACTATGAATTAACACATGTGGAATTATATACTTAGTAAAAAAGTGTGAAACAACTGAAAATATGTCTTATATTCTAGGTTCTTCAAAGTAGCCACCTTTTGCTTTGATGACTGCTTTGCACACTCTTCGCATTCTCTTGATGAGCTTCAAGAGGTAGTCACCGGAAATGGTTTTCACTTCACAGGTGTGCCCTGTCAGGTCTAATAAGTGGGATTTCTTGCCTTATAAATGGGGTTGGGACCATCTGTTGTGTTGTGCAGAAGTCTGGTGGATACACAGCTGATAGTCCTACTGAATAGACTGTTAGAATTTGTATTATGGCAAGAAAAAAGCAGCTAAGCAAAGAAAAACGAGTGTCCATCATTACTTTAAGAAATGAAGGTCAGTCAGTGCGAAAAATTGGGCAAACTTTGAAAGTGAGAGAGAGATAGAGATATGACAAGGTAATTAGTACACTTCTGTTATAGTAGGAAAAGACCACAATGGTCACTGAAATAACAATCCCACAAAATTAATTTTCAAGAATGAAAAAAAATTTGATTATATGGACATATTAAACTAAGTCATGTCCTGTAGTTATCATCACAGATGTCTATATATTTTTATCAAAACAGTCTGCCTATTTGAAGGCTTAAAAGTAGTCACTGTTTGGTTTCATTGTGTGTACCACACTGAACATGGACCAAAGAAAGTTATGAAGAGAGTTTTCTCAGCAGATTATAAAGACAATTATAGACAAACATGTTAAAGATAAAGGCTATAAACCATCTCCAGTTTAAAGTTCCTTTTACTACAGATGCACATATTATTTAGAAGTTTTAGGTCTATAGGACTGTAGCCAACCACCCTAGACAAGACTGCAAGAGGAGAATTGATGACAAATTGAATAAATTGGTAATACAAATGGTAAACAAAGAACCCAGAGCAACATCCAAAAAGATTAGAAGTAAACTCTAAGGTCAAAGAACATGAGTGTTATACTGCACCATCGGTCACTGTCTTGGCCAAAGTGGAATTCATGGAAGAAGATCAAAAAGGAAACTACTGTTGAAAGCAAATCATAAAAATGCGAGAATTGAATTTTCGAAAATGCATAATGGCAAGCCACAAAGTTTCTGGGAGAATGTCCTTTGAACAGATGAAACAAAACATGAGCTTTTTGACCAGTCACATAAGCTCTATGTTCACAGACACAAAAATAAAGCATACAAGGAAAACAACATTGTACCTACTGTGAAGTATGAAGGAGGCTAGGTTATGTTTTGGGCTGTTTTGTTGTATCTAGAACAGGATATCTCAAATCTGTGCATGGTATAATGAAATATTAAGAGTATCAAGGCATTATGGAAAGAAATGTGTTGCCCAGTATCAGAAAATTTGGTCTGAGTCAAAGTCATCGGTACTCCAAAAGGATAATGACCAAAAACACAGCGGAAAACATCCAAAAAATGGCTAAGTTCAAAGCATTGGATAATTCTGAAGTGGCCTTCTATGAATCCTGATCTAAATGCTATTGAACATCTGTGAAAGGAGCAGAGAATTATGCTGAATTATGGAGAAGGCACCCTGCAAACCTGAGACAGATGGAGCGGTTTACTCATGAGGAATGGGCCAAAATACAGGTGGACAGGTGCAGAAGTCTCATTGAGAGTTACAGAAATCACTTGTTTGCAGTGATTGCCACAAAAGTTTGTGCAACAAAATATTAATTTTTGTCCAGGTCATTTTAATTGACTTGTTTTGTTCCCAATTTTTCTGTTAAACCACAATGCTAAAGCAATTTTTGATTTTCATTAGTTAATATTCAGCAAATTTAAATACATTTTTTGCCAGTTTCAAGGTATTTCAATGACCATTTTTGTAACCAAAGAGAAAAAAGGGGGATGTGGCAAGAACAACATACAACAATGTTTTTAATAAAAAAACATACATTTTATTTAGTCAGTCAAAATACAGCTCTGGCAAAAATTAAGAGGCCACTGAACAGTTTTCTATTGGAAAGCATGGAAAGACAGGTGGAAAGCATGCCAAGACGCATGAACGCTGTGATTATAAATCATGGTTATTCCACCAAATATTGATTTCTGAACTGCTCCTGAGTTAAAACATGAGTAATTTGAGGTCTGAAAGCACTGCTTCTTTTTTAGTATTTTGACGCTTTATCATTTGCTGCAAATAAATAAAAACATTTTAGCTTTGAATTTCGGAGACATGTTGTCAGTAGTTTATAGACTAAAACAACAATAACCATTTTACTCAAAAATATACCTATAAAGAGAAAAATCAGAGAAAATGAAAATTTTGCAGTGGTCTCTTAATTTTTGCCAGCACTGTATATATAAGGAGCAATCCAGTAAAAGCGAAAAACAGACACCGATGACAAAGAAAGTTGATAAGTGAGCTAATCACATAAAAGTTTATGTAAGTACATGTGCACATGGGTATGCCAAAAGCAAATTACCATGAGGCAAATTTCATAGTAACATAAGAGAACACATGTTGGTTCACCTATACTGCTAGAGCCAATCTAGAGGGTCTTAAGTATAGCAGCTGTTAGTAATATATCACAATTACAGGTGAATCGCATTTAGCAGGAATAATGTGTATAGTCCATAGTAGGGAATAAATATAAGAAAAATAAGGGGAAGAGTTGCAAATAGTATACACACAAACGATCAATAATACCTAAATGTGGTCAGCTCACCCATCAAGAGACCCGACACGTGTTTCACCACAGCTTTCACCTGTAATTGTGCGGAAACCATCTAACTTGAAGGAGCTTCAGCACTTTTGCCTTGAGGAATGGCAAAATTCCTAGTGGCAAGATGTGGAAAGCTCATAGAGACTTATCTAAAGCGACTTGCAGCTGTAATTGCCACAAAAGGTGGCGCTACAAAGTACTAAATTTAGGGGGTTGAATTGTTATGCACACTAAATTTTCAGTTTTTTTGTCCTATTTGATGTTTGCTTCACAATAAAAAGAAAACCAAATGTTCATATTTGTAGGCATGTTCTTTACATGAACTGATGCAAACCCTTAAAAAAACTGTGAAATTCCTGGTTGTAAAGTAGCAAAATAGGAAAAACGCCAAGGGTAATGAATACTTTTGCAAACCACTGTAAATATCCATTGTTCGTACAGCATGATCCATAGGATGAGTACTGATGAGATCTACAGTATTGTTGGAATGAAGAAATTTCATTTCCAATTCCAATGAGCAGCTCAATGTGCTTGAAAGAAACTGCGTGCATACCCTTCCTTTCCACATGATCCTGAAGAGCTCTTTTTCTTCCTCCATCCTTCATCAGTGCTATCTGTGACGAAGGAAGGTGGCTTTTCTGAAACACGTTGGAAGAAAGTGTGTTAGCAGAATTATTATTATCCATATTATAATTACTTCATAAGAATACACAATGTACAAGAATTTAAAGTAAACTGCATATTTTAAGTTTATGCATCATATGTGTGGTTATTCATATTATACCCACTATTTGAGAAGGTTATAGCCCTGTGCAAAATATGTCTATGTGTTGAGACTAATTTACATGAGGTGATAATTGCACAATGCACTTTGTACAAATCTAGTGCATTTTATGGTCCTAGAATGTATTGATAAATCATGTATGCATATTAAGCTATTGTTGATTGGGGACCACAGGATATGTATACCTGAACTCAATATAGACTAGGATGGTTGTTGTTGTACTACAGTATATCCAATTTTTTGCTTTTTAAATGTTTTTAAAAAACATTTTTGTGCCTTGTTCTAGTTTTTGCATAAATAAAAATTATGTGAGGTGATCATCATTGTTTGCATATCTCTTTTTCATTTTTCTTTGCTTGCATATTTTAAGTACTTGCAGCATAGAAATCAGTATAGAAATTACTTGGAAATATATTATTTAAAATAATAACTTACTTCAATATTTCAACAGTAGATGGCACATTTTTTCAAGATGACAATATGTAAATACTACTGTAAAAAAATATTTTTTAAGTGTAAAAAAAGTTAGTAAAATAAAAAATCCCAGTTGATATAAAGGGTTTACTGTTCTTGTGAAAAAACAAACTCCTGCAAAAATATCACATATTTAGTAATATAAAACTATTATTTTTGATCCTACATGGTGACAACTGTTAAATAAAAAGAAAAATAATGCCAGGAGTACTGTATATTTCTGACATCATTATAAAATGCGGGCTTGTCTTTTTGTAAAACAATTTATTAGAGATGAGTATATCTTTTGAAATACAAATTTGTCTGATTTGTTAAATTTCCTCTAAAAATTTGATATGTGCACATTAATTGACACAAATTTCATAAATAGAAGCCTCAAATTGTCTGGTAAATATGTGTAGATCACCAAGAGATCCCCTTTGATTAATTGAAGACATTTTGAGATCTTCAATGCAATCACAGCCTTTTTTATTTCCAAGTGACTTTTACCTATTTGGCTAGGGGAAAACAGATAATCAAATATAACAAACAGCAGATTTACCAACACACTGTAGTGTCAAACTTTTAAAGATTATCTAAATTGCATAAATCGTCTAAAAATTATCCATTGGGGGGTTGGGGGGGAAGATACTTGCATTGATGTTGTTTATCAATAGATGTTGCAAACAGAAGAAGCTGTGGCATTTTCACAAGGTTGGTTAATCCAGATGGAGAGTATAAAGAGGTTTGCACTTAAATAAATGTGGGCGTGATAGCTTTTTTATAAACCATCCAATAATTGTGCTTTTATAAGGGAAAAAAACAAGTATGCTGTTTGTGAAGATGTAATGACCTCTCAACCAGAAGTGAAACAAAACATCCGTTTTTTGTGGCCGCAACTGGTTTCCTAATCACATAATCATTAGGCAATTAAAATGGCTTTTTATCAAGCCATCCAAAAATGATCCCCTTATATCTGGAGACAAATACAGTGGCACTGTTTTGAACATGAAGAAATTCTGGCTTGTTGTCAATAAGCCATTTAAAAATGTAGCCCTATTTTCAGAGCTGTTTCTTGAAGGTCCAAAAACATGAGAGTATGTTTCTCAGCATCAGTAGCACAAGCTAGCATTATAAACCACAGTGGGCCTCCAGGAGGTGTGTGGCTGGTGTGACTCTACAGTGGCTGCATCAGTAGCAGCATAGTAGAGAGATACGATGGGGGAAACCATATAATGCTAGGAAGTTTAGGGCCAGCAATGGTAGCTCCGGCAGCAGCAGCAATGCTCCAGTATAGATAATGGACAAGGAGGAAATGTCCGACAGAGTGTGGTCCATCGTCTCTAGTGGTAGTAAAACAGTGTAGATGACTGGTAAGGCAAAAATATTGTCCAGCCAAATTAACTATTAGTATCAGCAGATGATGCATGAAATTATGCGGGGATCCATTTTATATTTTGACAAATATTTTTTTTTTCTCACTCATAGCGGATAACCTGATCTGCTTTATTTTGATCAATCCAACGATCATGCTGAACACCATCTCTGACATAACACTAGGGCTGGACATGATAGTACACTTATAACCATCTGGGCCAGTTCTTGCACTGCGCCATAAGTCTATGGGATCGGGGCTCAGGGTATTTGGTTGACAAAGGTCAAAGTCTAGGTATGGCTGATCTTGGCTGATCAGGTGGTGCAACTCTGTCTGCTGATGTGCATCACCAGTCGATAAGACATCTTATAATATAAAATGTAATTGGTGCTGCTGCTTTGGTTATTTGTCAAATTGGTAATTTTGTGAAAGAAAATTGCACTTATGGAATTAAAAAATTTGAGTTTGAAAATGTTAAAGAATTTGTCCCTTTCTGATAATTTTTCCCTTTCTGATCTGCCCTGAACAGGGACCAAACACTCATAAAAAAGTTGACTCTGCAGGAAGCGTACAGTAGTCATTTGGTTATACAATATATGTGCTTGGCAACTATTCTCTTTACCAATTAGGGAACTCATATTTCCATGTTAATATGCCAATTCTTCTGCCCCCCAAATTTCTTAATAATTTTGACAATAAATTATCTTTTTTGACAGAACAAATTTAACAAATTCAATGAATTTTACATTAAAATTTAAAAAAATATATTTCCTTTTTAGATGGCTCTGCTCATAAGCTGCACACACAGAGAAGTTTTAACTCTGCAGGGAGCATATAGTGTTCACCTAATCATACATGAGATTGGCAACCATTAACTGTGAAAAGCTTTACCGATTAGTAAACACAGATTTTCTTACTAATATGCCAATTCTAGCACCCCAAGAATTTATCAACAATTTTGGAAAAAAATTGATAATTTAAAAAAATAAAAATTTCACATTTGAAGTTTATAGAATTTTGGATGAATAATTATAATTGTTTTTATCCTTCTCATAAAATTTCTCTTTCTATCCTGCATGACGCAGGGGCCACACAAACATGGAAGTGTTGACTTTGCAGGAGTGGAAACAGTTCTCCTGGTGTGACAAAAGCACTGTTCGTGGAAGCCTGGCAGCTGTTAATAGAGCTTCCATGGACAGGCTTAGCGCAAGCCACTGCATTTACCAGATCCCAGACCTTTACCCTTAAACCCTTCTACAGGGATATGAACTTACACAAAGACCACTGGGTTGGGGCCATAAAGGCAGCTGCCACCAATTTGAGCAAGCTAGTAGCATGAAGTATTGTCAAGTGCTGGTCGATAATAATAGGTGACGTCAGAGACAAATACAGAGAGCAAGTCGGTGGTGTCACGCAAGGTGTGGGAAAGACTAAAGCCCCCGTCTCACTTAGCGAGATCGCTAGCCAGATCGCTGCTGTGTCACGGTTTTGGTGACGCAACAGTGACCTCACCAGCAATGTCGCTATGTGTGACACTTTGCAGCGATCAGGCCCCTGCTGTGAGGTCGCTGATCGCTGCAAAGTGACCTGGACCATTTTTTGGTCGTTGCTCTCCCGCTGGTCAGCACACATCGCTGTGTGTGACCAGCGGGAGCAGCGATCAGGCTGGTAACTATGGTAAACATCGGGTTACTAGGGGCACACGTGCCCCTAGTAACCCGCTGTTTATCATGGTTACGAGCCTGATAAAGTGAGCGGTAACCTCCCGCTCACTGTAGCTGAGTGGTAACCATGGTAAACAACGGGTTACTAGGAGCTCGTGTGCCCTTAGTAACCCGATGTTTACCATAGTTACCAGCCTGCTCCTGTTTCAGCACGCTCGTAACCAGGAGCAGGACATCGTGGAAAGATTCTTTCCACGATGTCGCTGCTCCCCTGATCGTTGGTGAGCCTGCCTGTTTGACAGCTCACCAGCGACCACATAGCGACGCAGCAACGATCCCTGACAGGTCGTATCGTGGTCGGGATCGTTGCAGCATCGCTAAGTGTGACGGGGCCTTAAGTGCAGCACAAAGGGAAGAGGGGAAGAGAGCTCAGGCTCTAGGGAAAGGGGGGAGTGGAGACATCCTAGGCTGATCTGATATCACCCTGTCTCCCCTACTGTCCCTATGTTAGTTCACCAATTGCTGCACAGGAACCTATCCCTGTATTTCCCTAGCACTTGGCCCTGGATAGGGAAGGAGGGATGAGCACTAACACAAAATATTTTTATTAAAAAAAATGTTGCATTTTGTGCCAAAACCTGGCAGAGATGGCTTTTTGGTATAATAAAAAATGGCAGCTAGGTATCTTAAATTGAGCCTGAGAGCTGAGCATGCACAATTATGTTGCAAAAAGTAATATAATCCAGGTCATTTGGAATCAATTATGGTGAACTTGGACATATGGGAGTACAATTTCCGCATAATTGGACGATTGAATGCATATTTCTTTGGCACACAAATTGAGAATAACCATAGCAACAAATATGTGACAACAGTGCTAGGATGGTCATGGGGTGTATGGTATCTAGAGTAGATAATTAAAACAGGTATTCCAAAAACAAAGAGACGTTTTTATATTAAAGTTGAAGAAAAAAAAGTCCACGTTTCATTACAAATTGGAAGTGATCAAAAAAGGTTGGTACATAATTTGCCACATGCTAACACGTGCAACTGGCTGCTGTAGTCAGATGATGTGTACATGTCTAGAATTAGACTAATTAGAGCAGTGAAGAGGGCTCAACAAATTATTTTAAATAATGAACACATCTGAGTAGGTGAATACTTTTGTTTAAGCTTCAGAAGATATGTTGTTATTTTTCTCTTAAAAATGTGCCTTCAGAAAATCTAGGAATCTAGAATCGTAGCTCAATAGCAAGCATGTGTAACTGGCCACTGTATTCAGGTGGCACATATACATGTCTCATATCAGACTATTGAAGCAATGAAGTGGGCTAAAAAAATATTTTTTAACATGCAAACTTTGGTAGATGTTGTGTTTAAGTTTCAGGATTTGGGAGAATTCTCTTTTTTGAAAAAAATGGCGAATCTCAAAACACGGAGTGCAATTACATTTACAAACAAAAGCAACTCTTGAATTCAGAATTTGTTATTAATTATGCAATCAGTGGTTTAATACTGCCCTTGCTTCCTGTCACTGTTTGAAAAAAAAGCAACTGTGGCTGCTGTATATCACAGATAAACAGTGGGGAAAATAAGTATTTGATAAACTGCCAATATTGCAACTTTTCTCACCTACAAAGAATGGAGAAGTCTGTAATTTTTATCGTAGGTACACTTCAACTGTGAGAGACAGAATCTAAAAAAATCCAGAAAATCTCATTTTGTGATTTTTACATAATTAATTTGTGTTTTATTGTATGAAATAAGTATTTGAAAGAATAGAAAAACAGAATTGAATATTTGGTACAGAAACCTTTTTTTGCAATTACAGAGGTCAGATGTTTCCTGTAGTTCTTGAACAAGTTTGCACAAACTGCAGCAGGGATTTTGGCCCAAACTGCCATAGAGATCTTCTCCAGATTTTTAAGGTTTTGAGGCAGTCACTGGGCAACATTGAGTTTCAACTCCCTACAAAAATTTTATATTGGGTTCAGGTCTGGAGACTGGCTAGGCCACTCCAGGACCTTGAAATGTTTCTTACAGAGCCACTTCTTAGTTGTCGTGCTCTTTCTTAGGGAAGGAGTTTGTTGGCCAAAATCACGTGATACATGACCCCATCCATACCCCCCCTTCAATACGGTGCTGTCATCTTGTCCCCTTTGCAGAAAAGCTCCCCAAAAGTATGATATTCTCCCCCACTATGCTTCACGGTTGGAGCGGTGTTCATGGGGTAGGTCTCATCATTCTTCTTCTTCCAAATATGGCGAGTGAAGTTGATACCAAAAAGTTAAATTTTGATCTCATCTGACCACATGACCTTTTCCCATGCCTCATCTGGATCATCCAGCTGATCATTGGTAGGCGAACTTCAATTGGGCCTGGAAATATGCTGGCGTGAGCAAGGGGACCTTGTGTGGCCTGCAGGATTTTAATCCATGAAAGCATAGTGTGCTACTAATGGTCATTTTTGAGACAGTGGTCCCAGCTCTCTTCAGGTCATTAACCAGTTCCTCTCATGTAGTTCTGGGCTGATTTCTGACTGTTCTCAGAATCATCCCCACGAGGCGAGATCTTACATGGAGCCCCAGACCGAGGAAGATTGATAGTCATCTTGTGACAGTCAACTTGCTAAAATTATTATTCTAATAATTGCGCCAACAGTTTTTTGCCTTCTCAACAAGCTACTTGCCTATTGTCCTCTAGCCCATCCCAGTCTTGTGGAGGTCTACATTTTTTTCCCTCATGTCCTTATACAGCTCTTTGGTCTTGGCCATGATGGAGAGGTTGGAGTGTGATTGATTGAATGTGTGGACAGGTGTCTTTTATACAGGTAACAAGTTCAAACATGTGCAATTAATACAGGTAATTGGTGTAGAGTATGAGGGCTTATTAAAGAAAAACTAACAGGACTGTGTGAGCCAGAATTGGCAATGCAATTTAATTATTTAAAAATCATACAATGTGATTTTCTGTTTTTTATTTTTAGATTTTGTCTCTCACAGTTGAATTATACCTACAATAAAAATTAAAGACCTCCCCAGTCTTTGTAGGTGGGAAAACTTGCAAGATCGGTAGTGTATCAAATATTTATTTTCCCCACTGTATTACTTTACTGTCAAACACTGAGTGGTGATGATGAGCCTGCTTCAACAGTTCTCTGTGATCACTAGAATCTTTGATTTCTATTCACAGGCTGAGACTATCACTTCCAATTTCTATGTGGTACACCAGCACTGAAGTAGTACACCTCAATCACATTAAGCCTTAAAGTATCACTATCCTGTGTGCTCTGAGTGCTCTTATTTCTGCACAGTACAGGCATAAATTTGCATTCTTTGGCCAGCCCTGTGTTTTATATCACCTGTAATAGCCCCCTTGATTGGTTGTGCTACACCATCTGATCAGATTGCGGCAGGGAATTATGGGGAAGACTGCGCTGCCATGGCAGATGTCATTAGCTGCTCACAGAGTGGTGCTGGGCAGTTTTTTTAATTGCAAACCATGAATGTTAGCACAGATTGTTTGAATTCCTGTGAAGCTTTAAATTTTTCACACTTTGTTTCAATGCAGCCATTTGGAAAATTCTAAAAAGTTCATTTTTTGGCAAATTAAAGTACACTCTGCATCCCATCTTGGCTGAAAAAAACAGAAATGTAGACATTTTTGCAAATTTATTAAAAAATAAAAACCGAAATATCACATGGTCATAAGTATTCAGACCCTTTGCTCAGACACTCATATTTAAGTCACATGCTGTCCATTTCCATGTTATCCTCCTTGAGATGGTTCTACTTCTCCATTGGATTCCAGCTGTGCTTAATTAAACTGATAGGACTTGATTTGGAAAGGCACACACCTGTCTAAGACCTCACAGCTCACAGTGCATGTCAGACCAAATGAGAATCATGAGCTCAAAGGAACTGCCCAAGGAGCTCAGAGACAGAATTGTGTCAAGTCACAGATCTGGCGAAGGTTACAAAAGAATTTCTGCATTACTCAAGGTTAATAAGAGCACAGTGGTCTCCATAATCCTTAAATGGAATAAGTTTGGGACCACCAGAAGTCTTCCTAGACCTGGCCGCCAAGCCAAACTGAGTAATCGTGGGAGAAGAGCCTTGGTGAGAGAGGTAAAGAAGAACCCCCAGTTCACTGTGTTTGAGCTCCAGAGATGCAGTAGGGAGATGGTAGAAAGTTCCACAAAGTCAACTATCACTGCAGCCCTCCACTAGTCGGGCCTTTATGGCAGAGCCTCTCCTCAGTGCAAGACATATGAAAGCCCAGATAGAGTTTGCTCAAAAACACATGAAGGACTCCCGGACTATGACAAATAAGATTCTCTGATCTGATGAGACAAAGCTAGAACTTTTTGGTGATAATTCTAAGCGGTATGTGTGGAGAAAACCAGGCACTGCTCATCACCTGCTCAATGCAATCCCAACAGTAAAACATGGTGGTGGCAGCATCATGCTATGGGGGTGTTTTTCAGCTGCAGGGACTGGATGACACGGTTGCAATTGAAGGAAACATGAATACGGTAAAGTACAGAGACATCCTGGATGAAAACCTCTTCCAGAGTGCTCTGGACCTCAGACTTGGCCGAAGGTTCACCTTCCAACAAGACAATGACCCTAAGCACACAGCTAAAATAACAAAAATGTGGCTTCAGAACAACTCTGTGACCATTCTTGACTGGCCCAGCCAGAGCCCTGAACTAAACCCAATTGAGCATCTCTGGAGAGACCTGAAAATGGCTGTCCACCAACGCTCACCTTCCAACCTGATGGAACTGGAGAGGATCTGTAAGGAAAAATGGAAGAGGATCCCCAAATCCAGGTGTGAAAAACTTGTTTCATCATTCCCAAGAAGACTCATGGTTGTAGTAGCTCGAAAGGGTGCTTCTACTCAATACTGAGCAAAGAGTCTAAATTCTTATGACCATGTGATATTTCAGTTTTTCTTTTTTAATAAATTTGCAAAAATTTCTACATTTCTGTTTTTTTCAGTCAAGATGGGGTGCAGAGTGTACTTTAATGAGAGAAAAATGAACTTTTTAGAATTTACCAAATGGCTGCAATGAAAAAAAGAGTGAAAAATGTATAGGGGTCTGAATACTTTCCATACCCACTGTATCTCTACAAGCTATATTTCTAAATGGCTCCACTTTAGGATATATATAAGATATCACTTTTTGAGGGAGATCACAGTAGCAAAACACAGCAAGTTGCTATTTTTTGGGGGGCTGTGTATTTAAGAAATTAACTCTACAGTGACATGATATATTTAATTTGCTGGCTGCTTCAATGGTTATGACAGTGCCAAATGTACAGTATAGAGATTTCTGTGGTTTTCTTTAAAAAACCTAATTCATTTGGTTTGTGTCATTGCATTCAATAGCATACCATTTTTGCTTTTCTACTTTTCCTTGAACAGTGTGTGTCTGTGGGACAACTTGCAGTTTTCCTTTGCGTTATCTTGGGGTATGTGACTTGGAGACTACTTTTTCGCAAGAGATTTTTGGAAAAAATGGACTCCACAATTTGTTTAACAGTTTCATGAGCACATTGCAGGGCTTGGAAGGGAAAGAGTGCAATTTGATTTTTGGTGTGCAAATTTTGCAGGACTAAATTGTGGACGCAATGTCGCATTTTCAGAATCCTCAGTTGCTAAAACAGCATTAATCCTCATTATATGGACCCATTTTGGAAACTAGACTCTTAAAGAAATTCATCTAGAGGTGTGTTGAGGATTTTGAACCCTCAAGTGCTTCACAGAACTTTATAATATTAAGACATAAAAATGCAATATGATGTTTTCTCCAGTAAAATATTGTTTTGGCCCCAGTATTTTCAATTTCACAAGGGTTAATAGCAGAAAATGGACTCTTCAATAGGTGGTCAAAACTGCCATTTGGGCACATGGCAGGGTCTGTATTAAAAAGAGTGTTATTTGATTTTTTGAGTGCAAATTTAGCTGAAACAGATTATGAATATCATGTTACATTTGCAGAGCTCCTGAGGAGAAAAAAAAGCAGAAACCCCCACACGGGACCTCACTTTAAATGCTAAACCCCTCAAGAAATTCATGTAGGGCTCTGATGAGTGTTTCTAAACTACAGATACTTCACAGAATACTATAAGATTGGGCTATAAAAAAAGGAAACTTAAATTTTTTTCCAACTAAAATCTTAATGTAGACTGTTTTTTTATTTTCACAAGAGGTAATGAGATAAAATGAAGTCCACAATGTGTTCCAACATTTCTCAAAAGAACAGTTATATCCCGTATGTTGCTGAATACTAATGTTTGGTAACACAGCGGGGCTTGGAAGGGAAGTAGCGCTATTTCAGTTTTAGAGCACATTTTTGACTGGGATAGATTGAATAGGTCATATTGCATTTGCAGAGCCTCTTAGGTACCAAAACAACTGAAACCACCCAAAAATGCACCTATTTTGGAGACTTAACATCTAAAGGAATTTTTCTAGGGGTGTACTGAACCTTTTTAACCAAAAATGGCTTCAAAGAATTGTATAACATTGAGGAAGGAAAAAATTGTTTCTTTGACTAAAATATAACTTTAGCCCAATTTCTTATGCAATTTCTACTAAACACACAGTACCTTATTGAGCTTATACACTTCTGCTTGGACACATAACAGGGCTAGTAATTCTTTTGGAATGTAGATCTTGTTGGAATAGATTGTAGATCCCATTAATAGAGACACTAAGGTACCAAAGCTGGAAAATAAACTTTAAGTTCTTGTATTTCTTGGAAACTACACTACTCATGGAATTTATTTAGGGGTGTATTGAGAATTTTGAACCCACAGATGATTCACATAATTTTATAACATTGAAATAAAAAATATACATTTTTACAGCTAAAATGTTATAACAGCTGAATTTTTTTCATTTTTACAATTTGTTATGAAGTTTCGTCTGACTATGTTGTCTCCCATATGTGGTTGAAAAATAGTACTTGACCATCATGGAATTTATTTAGGGGTGTATTGAGAATTTTGAACCCACAGATGATTCACATAATTTTATAACATTGAAATAAAAAATATACATTTTTACAGCTAAAATGTTATAACAGCTGAATTTTTTTCATTTTTACAATTTGTTATGAAGTTTCGTCTCACTATGTTGTCTCCCATATGTGGTTGAAAAATAGTGCTTGACCACATAGCAGTGCTTATATGCAATTAGTGCCATTTGACTTTTGGAGTGAAAATTTGCCTGAAGTAGTTTTTTGTCGCCATATATACAGTATACCTTTGTCAGGATAGTGGAAAACCACAAAAAATTACCCATTTTGGAAATTACACTTCTAGTTGAATTCATATTAGGGGGCAGTGACTATTTTGGCAACAGAGGTATTTTTCAGAAAAAAAGGTATGAAGTGGATGCGGCAGAATGAAAATGGCAAATATTGCTGTTATGAAACTGCAACTCTACACTAGGGCAAAAGAGGGAAAAGCTGTCACTGTACTAGGTCTAGACTGAAGCCCTTCGGTGGAGTGGGCAACCAATTCCTAGCGTATAGACCAACCGATGTTTCCTAGAATAAACTCAAAAGAAGACCTAAAGGAAGAGGGGAAGGAGACCCTGAATGAACTAAGGACTGGGAAAAACAAACAGGTGACCTCCTAACAGGAAACTAGAGGAAGCTGCAGAAACTATAAAGGGGATAAAGGAATCTTCAGCAGGCAGAACTAGAGGATACTAGAACTAGAACTGCACAAAACTAAACACAGAAAGTGCTACTACCAAATCTCCTAGCCAGAACTCTCGCGGATTAACACTGTTGTCCGGGAAGGACTAGGAGGCAGATGCTGGGTAATAAAGGGTGATACAATCACCTGACCTTAGTCAAAACCAACACAAGAGGAAAAAGACCAACTGCCAGAAAACCACAACACAATGGTGGATGGTCCCAAAGAAACAGATTCTAACATTTGCTGTATAGTGTCTAATACATTGTTCCCCGCTTGTTCTTGCGGAGAACCCATAAATTTAGTGGAACCTTCTCTTTCCACATGAAGAGCCTGTCATTTAGGCCCATTGTAGATAGAGGGGGGCATTTTAATTCGGGAGCAGATTTCACTGGATTTTACGTGGTAGTGGGTAGTCATGTCACTTTTTCAGAATCTCTGAAACCCCCTATTTTTCTATTGACAGATGAATGACTTGTTTTTTTGTCAGATGATTTTGATAGTTTTATTACTATAATTTTGTCTACATAAAAAAAAAATGATTGTTTTTAAGACTAGCCAGAGCAGAGGCCATACAAGAATACAAAGTGACTCCATTTGCCTCATTATAGTGAATGGTTCCATTGGGGAATAAATCAGAATCACATTTGTTGGGCAATTGGAGTGAAAGTACACACAGGTTAAATGTAAACTGAGTCTAATTGTTTTTTGCTAGTCATATTCTAATAGCTCTAATTTGTTTCGTTTTTGGCTGACAGAGCTGTTTTAATACTTGTTTTTGTATTTTTTTCCTTATGAGTTGAAGTTTTTATTAATACAGTTTTGGGGACATAATATTTTGTAATCGCTTTTTATTCAGATTTTTTTGGATGCAGAATGAACTGAAACTAGCAATTCAAGATTCATTTGTATATTTTTTTTATGTGAACTACCATGTGGTAAAAGTTATTTATTCTTTGTTACTTTTGATCAGTAAAAACAATATTTTTCAAAAAATAATTTGTTTCTGCGTTGCCATATTCTGAGAGCAGCAACTCTTGTTTTTTTTACTGACAAAGCCATATGAGGGCTTATTTCTGTGAGAAGAGTTGATATTTTCAGTGATACCATTTTTTTATATACAAGTTTTTGATAACTATTCAATTTTTGTGTGTTAGAATGATTAAAATACTACATTTTTGCCATTTTTTTTATTTGAATTACAGTATTTACCATACAGGATAAATTATTTGAGTTTTAAAGCTTGGTTTGCTCCAGAAGCGGCTATACAAAATTAGAATATCATCAAAAAGTAAATTTATTTCAGTTCTTCAATCCAAAAAGTGAAACTCATATATTATATAGAGCAATACAAACAGAGTGATCTATCTCAAGTGTTTATTTATGTTAATGTTGATGATTATGGCTTACAGTAAAAAAACACATAAAACTCATTATCTCAGTAAATAAAAATAATTAACAAAAAACACCTGCAAAGGACGCCTAAGCATTTAATAAAGTCCCTTAGTCTTTTTCAGTAGCCTACACAATCATGGGGAAGACTGCTGACTAGACAGATGTCCAGAAGGCAGTCATTGACACATTCCACAGGGTCCCAGAATTTTCATTTTGAAATCAAGGTCAAAGGGTCTGGAGGAAGAGTGGTGAGGCACACAATCCAAGCTGCTTGAGGTCTAGTGTGAAATTTCCACAGTCAGTGATGGTTTGAGGAGCCATGTCATCTGCTGGTCCACTGTGTTTTATCAAGACCAAATTCAGCGCAGCCATCTACCAGGAAATTTTAGAGCACTTCATGCTTCCATCTGCCGACAAGCTTTTTGGGGATGGAAATTTCATTCTCCAGCAGGACTTGGCACCTGTCCACACTGCCAAAGGTACCAATACCTGGTTTAAATATAACAGTATCACTGTGCTTGATTGGCCAGCAAACTTGCCTGACCTTAACCACATAGAGAATCTATTTGGTATTACAAAGAGGAAGATGAGAGCCACCAGACCCAACAATGCAGATGAGCTGAAGGCTGCTATCAAAGCAACCTGGGCTTCCATAACACCTCAGCAGTGTCACAGGCTGATCGCCTCCATGCCACGCCGCATTGATGCAGTAATTGATGCAAAAGGAGCCCCGACCAAGTATTGAGTGCATTTACTGAACATACATTTCAGTAGGCCAACATTTTGGATTTTAAAAATATTTTTCAAGCTGTTGTTATAAAGTATTCTAATTTACTGAGAGAATGGCTTTTGTGTTTTCATTGGCTGTAAGCCATAATCATCAACATTAACAGAAATAAACACTTGAAATAGATCACTCTGTTTGTAATATAATATGAGTTTCACTTTTTGCATTGAAGAACTGAAATAAATTAACTTTTTGATTACATTCCAATTTAGTGAGATGCACCTGCAATTCACAACAAAACTTCTGTATTGCAATGTATTGTATCTATTACTGTGAATCTGATAGTCACAGCTATATAACCAACCAGGGACCGAAATACTGTTGGTGCAACCTGTGCTTCCACACAGGAGCTCAATAGGTAAAAGAGTCCACTTCCGCCGCCAAAACAGGTGAAATTGTGCATTATGATGAACAATTAGACTGCAAAGTGCCCATATATTGGTCTTCAAGGGCCCTCTTCTGTATCTCCCACTGTAACCAACCATTCATGCAGGGTTGAAGGTCCATGGGCCTCAGGGAAAATTGTAGAGCTTCTCCCCTCCCCAACAACTATAAGCATGGCGTTTAGATGCTCAAGCCCAGGAATATTACCATAGTCTATACAGATATACTGTATGTTAGCCCTCTTTAAAAAATAATAATGATACAAATGTAATATAGAAATCTCACAGAGAATGTAGCTATAATTAGTGATGAGCGAGCACCATAATATTCGTAATCGCTATACTCATAACGAGTACTTTGTAATAATCGCGCCTCGTTCCGAATAGCGAGTACAATGTAAGTCAATGAGAAATGAAAGTAATTTTCTGCTGGACCCTACAAAGGGGTCTGGGGGCCTGAAGAAAAGGCTGAAATGGATGGGAAAGTGATGAAACAGAATGGGAAGAGCCTGGTGAATATGCCTGCATGCATTTCTGACTCACATATGGTTTCTGGGAATAAGTTTCTCGCGGTATTACGCCACTTTTACAGACACAAAAGCACAACTACCAAACCTAACCTAAATTGCATTTAACAGGCTATAAAGGTTAAGAAACAGTTTTTCCTGCATAATCACTTGCATATAAGACTAAATAAACCAAAGAAACCAAAAAAATATCCCTTTTAGCGTTTGCTCACACATACTGTTGTGGCTTTTTTCATCTTTTACAATTGGGAGGGCCCTGAATTATACATTTTGTAGGTTCCTCTGTCATACATCATTTTTAGTTCACTATTCCCCCTGCACTTTACAAGCACAGCTAGAACGTACCAGTAGGTATGTTGATCTTTGACCTGAGAGGCCTCAGGTGGCACTGTAACATGCGTTTTGGAGGGACAGCTGTTACTTAGAAATTTGGATGGTCCTTCCATCATTCACACTCAGATTGTGGAATACATATTCCATAGCAGTTTACAATATGCCCATTGTAGCGTTGGGCTTGACCCTCCTCCTTCTCATCCTCCTCCACCACCATGTGATACTGCGGCCCTAAATTCAAATGTTCAGAGGGCCTGCACTAGGCAGGAAAGCTGAGTTTTGCGAGAGCCCTCATGTTGCCCTGTAACATACATTTTGAAGTGCCCATCTCTCGAGATTTTGGAGGTCCCTCTTGTGTACATTTGAGAGTACCCTCACTTATTCATATTGTAGGGCCCTCACTCTATTATTTAACTCATTTAAGGGCAGAGACTACAGAGAATAAGGCCAAGAGACAGGGAGTACTACAAGGTAGCAGTGAGTGCGTCCTGAGATCCTCAGGTTTGGCTTAACCCTGTGAACCGGAAAAATAAATCTGCACTGGTCAACTGGATGACGAGCTCAAATATATCACTTGTGCAAGTCAATGGACAAAGGATATATGGTGCCCCCCCTCCAGGATGGGTTGGAGAAGCTTCTCCAAATGGCTCAGAGATTTTGATTTTCAATATTCCCCAGATTATATAGGAAGAGAAGACTTCTTGATACTGTACTACTTGGTCCAGTGCAGATTGTGCATTGTATTTCCAAAAATTACTCCTGGGGGCTGTTTCATAAGTACAGGAAGATTCCATGACAAGGGCCATTAGTCGGTCATCAACAGTCAGTATAAATTTCTATTGAATATGCGTCTCCTATCTCAGTCACAATGTGGCACAAGCCAGGCGTGTTTATTTGCCAAATAGGGTGACTGACAGTACATTTCTATTGAATATGTATCTCCTATCTAAGTCATAATGTGGCACAACTGTGACAAGGGCCTCCAATGACAAATATTAGTTTGGTAGGACCGCAGTAGATTCCAGATTTGTCCACTGCACAATGTGCATAGGGTTTGTAAAAATTAGCCCTATGGTCTGAGTCATGGTTGACGCAGGAAGCCACCATCCCAAGGGCCTCCAATCACAAATAGTAGTTAGGCTGGAGAAGGAATACTGTCCTGGTTTGTCCACTGCACAACATGCATAGGGATTGTAAAAATTAGCCCTATGGGCTGAGTCATGGTTGACGAAGGAAGGAAACGGGTTTTTATGGGAAGGGAGTGACGTTAACAGCAGTAGCATGAATGTGCATTTTTGGTGAGTTTGGGTTGGCTTGCTGTCATCTGGAGGGATTACAAACTGTGAAGATATCCAGTCCTTGTTGAATTTAATCAGAGTAAGTCTGTCTGCATTTTCCGTGGAGAGGCGTGTGCGCCTATCAGTGATGATTGCTTAGCGGAACTGAAAACACGCTCAGATACCACACTAGCAGCTGGACAGGCCAGCACCTAAAAGGCATATAAGGAGAGGTCAGGCCAAGTGTCCAGCTTAGGCACAAAATAATTAAAGCGAACTGAAGCGTCATAAAGGACGCACGTATGGTCACTTAAGTACCCCTTGACCATGTTCTGCAACTTATCCCTCCTTGGCATTGTTACAGGCACAGATAGCCCTTGCTGTTGTGCTGGCTTATTGAAAATTGCCCAATTTGTGCACATTCCCCCCCCACCCCTGTTGGAACTGGTGTCTCTCCACATTATCCCTTGGTGTTGAAAAGAGCCAGTACCTCTGCCACCAGCATTGCCTGAGGGTGATGTTTTCAGCAACTGATCTACAACGGACCACTTGAATGATTCCATTGTAAAACTCTTTGGTGACTCCAAAAGGAGAGAAGGAAATTTCTCCTTGTACCGTGGATCAAGAAAGGTGGCCAACCAGTATAGGTTGTTGGATAGAATGTGTATCACGCGAGGGTCTTGCCACAGACACTTACACATGAACTGTGCCATGTGGGTCAAGCTACAAAAATGCAAATGTTCTGTGTCCCCAACAGTAGAAACACTACCCATCCTTTTCTCATGCTGACATGCCTCCTCCTTCTCCTCCTCCACCTCCTCCTCTCTAGCCCATCCAGGCTGGACAGGCATGAAGCTTGGGTTGGCTATCCCCTCTGTAGCATTACGAGTCCCCTCGTTAGCACAGAAAAACAAGTCTTCTCCCTCCTTTTCCCCCTCGTCTTCCTCCTCATCAAACAATGTTGCCTCAGAATATTGGCTGGGCTGGGTAGTATCACCCATTGGGAAATCTGGCTCCATACCAGCATGCTGGGCACTCAAAGCTTCCTCTTTGAGATTATGCAGTGATTGTTTCAAGAGACACAGCAGCGGGAAGGTTATGCTGATAATAGCCTGATCACAGCTCACGAGGTTGTTGCAGTACTCAAAGTTCTCAAGAACCTCACAAATGTCAGCGATCCACACCCACTCGACAGTTGTTATGTGTGGTGGCTGATTCTCAGTCTGATGGGCATGTTGAAGCCAGTATTCAGCTACCGCCCTCTGCTGTTCACTAATCCTCGCCAGCATATAATATGTTGAGTTCCACCGTGTGGGCAGGTCACAAATGAGTCGGTGACTTGGCAAATTCAAACGCTTTTGCAGCGCTGTTAGAGCAGCAAAAGCGGTAGAGGAATGGTGGAAATGGGCGCTAATACGGCGCACCTTCTCAAGTAGGTACGGCAATTCACGGTAAGTTTTCAGAACTTTCTGAACAACTAGGTTTATCACGTGAGCCATGCATGGCACGTGTACTAGCTTGCCGACCTTTAAGCCGTCACCTTTTCGCCCATTATGGCAGATGACCAGACCGGGTTGGAGGTGCAGCGGGGAGAGCCACTGATCGGTCTGTTGTTTTAAAGCTTGCTACAGCTCTACTGCAGTGTGTGCTTTCTGACCTAAACAGATCAGCTTCAGCAGAGCGTGTTGCCGCATTGCCGATGCGCTGCTGCACAGGTCCCAGCTTGGCAGTTATGGGGAGGATAATTCAGCAGTCGATGAGGAGCAGGAGGAGGGGAGAGAGGAAGTGGAATATGAAGAGGCGGAAACCCTGACAGAAGTTGGGCCAGCTATTCTTGGTGTGGGTAGGGTGTGGGATGTTCCAGTTTGCGCCTTTGTCCCACCCTCCACCAGGCTCACTCAGTGTGCCGTGACAGAAATTTATCATCCCTGTCCACAACAACTTGTCCAGGTGCCTGTTGTTAGGTGGACCTTCCTGGTAACGGTGTTGGTGAGAGCATGCTTCAGATTGTTTAACACGTGCTTGTGTAACACAGGTACGGCACACCGGGCAAAATAGTGGCGGCTGGGAACATTGTATCGTGGGGCAGCCACAGCCAAGAGATCACGGAAAGACTATGTTCCCAGAAGCCTAAATGGCAACATCTCCACAGCTAGCAATTTGGCAATGTGTGAGTTTAGTATTTGTGCCTGTGGGTGTGTGGCTGGGTATTTACACTTTCTTTCCAAGCTCTCAGGCACAGACAATTGGACGCTTTGCTGGGACAAGGAAGTGTTGATGTTTGTTGTGTGTGTGCAACCACAGGAGGTATGAGCGCCTGCTTCCTGAACAGCAGATTCTGAAGGACATAGCCCAGGTGACATGGCATTGGTTTGACCCGTAGACGCAGATTTGGTACCCTGCTGTTCCACCCACCTACTTGGGTGCTTGGCTGCCATGTTGTTTCGCATGCTGGTGGTGCTCAGGTTGCCTTTGCCATGGCCTCTGCTCAACTTGGTATGGCAGATGCTACAGATTACAATGTTTTTCTCTGAAGGACTTTCAGAAAAAAATTTCACGCAGCAGCTGAATGCCCCCTTGCCCTGACTTGGCGCACAGCGGGGGTTCTCTTGGGAACAGTTGACACAGTTCTCACTCTGGGAAAACCATGACCCCTTGGTGCCTGTGTTGGTGCTACATATCTATCTTCCTCTGTGATGCTGTCATGGCAATGCGTGCCAACGGTCCAGGTCGGATCAGAGTACTCATGATCAACCACCTCGTCTTCCATCTCATCCTCCTTCCCAGTTGACATTGTAGGCTGACCTGATGGCAACTGTGTCTCATCATCATCAGGCTCCACCTCGGGAGACAGTAAATGACGTTCCTCTAAGTGGTTTTCTTCTGGCTATAGGTCTTCAAATACTTAAGTATCAACGCACGCCACCTCCTCTTGTCCCTCTCCAATGCTGCACGGTGATAGACCAAAGCCAACCAAAGGATACGCACCAAACAGATCCTCAGAGTGGCCAAGCTTGGGGTCATATGTCTCCTGTGACTGATAATGGCGGGAGGAAGGAGAACCAGCTTCAGGATGGGATGGGCCAGCCTCCTGTGTATCGACAGTAGACTGTGTGGTCGTGGAAGATTTGTTGCTGCTTGACAAATGCGCAAAGGCCTTGTCTGCTATCCAAGACAGAATCTGCTCTCGTTCTTTTGGCTACCACACACGTTTACGTTCCAGACCTGGAAATTTTTCCAGGAACATAGTGGATGCATCAAGCTTCTTCTTACATGATACAGACTGAGTACCTACACGTGCACCACTAACAACACCACATCCACGTCCACATCCCTTTTTTGGCTTTTGGATTTTGTTGACAGATTTTCAGATGTTGATGGCACAAGCCAAGCTAGCTGTCACAGCAAAATTAGTGGGTGAAATGGCTTGGTGCGTGCTTGGTAGCAGGCAGTAGGAAATGTTTGGACTACTGCTTTGTGTAGGGCACTAAATGCTTTTTTAAGTGGAGTAATGTGGACAGAAGGCAGGCTGTCACCCAAAAACAGCGGGAAAAATGGCCTGGTGCGTGCCATCATCAAAGCAAAAGGTGGCTACTTTGAAGAACCTAGAATATAAGACATATTTTCAGTTGTTTCACACTTTTTTGTTAAGTATATAATTCCACGTGTGTTAATTCAGAATTTTGATGCCTTCAGTGTGAATGTACAATTTTTATAGTCATGAAAATACAGAAAAATCTTTAAATTTGAAGGTGTGTCCAAACTTTTCATCTGTACTGTACATCATGAAAACCACAAGCAATACAGAAATACAGCACCAGAACCCCCATCAGTAGAGAAATATATCACCAGAACCACCATTAGTACAGGAATACATAATCAGAACCACCAACAGAACAGAAATACATCACCAAAACTAAGAATAGTAGAGAAATACAGCACCAGAATCACCAAAAGTACAGAAATACAACATCACAACCATCATCAGTACATAAATACATCACCTGAACCACCATCAGTATACAAATTCAAATCGCAACCACCATTTTTATTATTATTATTATTTTTATTTATTTTAAGAGCACCATTGTTTCCATGGTGCTGTACATGAGAAGGGGTTATATACAAGATACAAATATAAAACATGGTGCACAAACTAACAATGACAGACTGGTGCAGGAATGAGTGAGTACTGTACCCTTGTACAGTATACAGGATAATAGGGAAAGAAACAGTAGGGTAGGGGGTTGCCGCAACTTCTCTGCCCATTCTGTCTATTCACACATTACCTGCTCTGCTCATGCTGTCTCTTCACATATTCCTCATTCTGCCCATACTATCTCTTAACAAGTTCCCCCACACCCATAATATCTCCTCACACATCCCTCACCCCTGTCCATGCCATCTCTTACCACATCCCCCCTGACCATACTGACTCTTTACACATCCCCCACCAAGCCCATACAGCTTCTTCATACATTTACTCCCCTTCTTGCTCATGCTGCTTCTTTACACATTTCCTCTCCCCCTCCCATATTGTCTCTCTATTAGTGTTGAGCGAGCATGTTCGACACTGCTCGCATCTCACTACTCGGGATGTTCGGCGAGCACCTATCATTTGCAGGTTACTTGGGCGGGAGCTTGGGTCTCCACCCTGCACGTTTGGCGCTATTTACAGAGCCAATGAACATGCAGGAATTGCCAGCCAGTCACTGTAATGCCGCAGCCATGTTGTTTGTGGGCATTACAGTGATAGGCTGGCCGCACCGCATCACCTCGAGTATTTAAAACCGGGCGCCGCCATCTTGGACACAGTCGCTCAGGATCAGACAGTGTAGGGAGAGTGCTGCTGACCTAGGGAGAGATTTATACTGCGAAATAGGTGGTGTAGGGTCTCTAAAGCCTGCCAAATCAAACAAACAGTCCTTATCAGGACTAATATCCATCCCAGATATCAGGCAGGCAGGCAGGCTGTATAGGAGACGCAGTTGTTATACCAGCAAACGCTGCATTACAGTCCTGTGTGCTCCTGCTGGTCAAATTGCTAGACTTATTCCCCGGTCTCAGGGGCCAGGAAAAATCCTTTTTTTTTCATCTAAATCCTGTACTTTTTTTTCCTCAGTCAGACTGTCCAAATATGCGTCTTATTAACCTTTTGGTATTCCCCCCCCCCAAAAAAAAAATTTAGTGTGTCTGTGACTGTTCAGACACCAATATATCTGTTTAAAAGAGTCTGGTGTAGGCCAGAAAAATATAACTGTGGTTTTGCAGTTCCACAGGTCAAATATCTGTATTATCCTTTTTTTGGCATTTTTTGCCATAAAAAAAACACTAATAGTGTCTCTCTGATTGTTCAGACACAAATATATCTGTTTGAAATATTCTGGTGTAGGCCAGAAAAATATATCTGTGGTTTTGCAGTTCCACGGGTAAAATCTCTGTATTATCCTTTTTTTGGCATTTTTAGCCATAAAAAAAAAACAGTAATAGTGTCTTCCTGACTGGTCAGGCACAAATATATCTGTTTAAAAGAGTCTGATGTAGGCCAGAAAAGTATAACTGTGGTTTTGCAGTTCCACAGGTCAAATCTCTGTATTGTCCTTTTTTTGGCATTTTTTGCCGTAAAAAAAACAGTAATAGTGTCTCCTTGATTATTCAGACACAAATATATCTGTTTGAAAGATTCTGGTGTAGGCCAGAAAAGTATAACTGTGGTTTTGCAGTTCCACTGGTCAAATCTCTGTATTATCCTTTTTTTGGCATTTTTTGCCGTAAAAAAAAACTGTAATAGTGTCTCCCTGACTGGTCAGACACAAATATATCTGTTTAAAATAGTCTGGTGTAGGCCAGAAAAAATAACTGTGGTTTTGCAGTTCCACCGGTCAAATCTCTGTATTAACCTTTTTTTGGCATTTTTTGCCATAAAAAAAAACAGTAATAGTGTCTCCCTGATTGATTAGACAAAAATATATATGTTTGAAAGATTTTGGTGTAGGCCAGAAAATATAACTGTGGTTTTGCAGTTCCACGGGTCAAATCTCTGTATTATCCAGCTTTTGGTATTTTTTCAATAAAGAAAAACAGTAATAGTGTCTCCTTGATTGTTCAGACACAAATATATCTGTTTGAAAGATTCCAGTGAAGGCCTGAAACGTATAACTGTGGTTTTGCAGTTCCACAGGTTAAATCTCTGTATTATCCGTTTTTTGGCATTTTTTGCCGTAAAAAAAAGAGCAATAGTGTCTCCCTGATTGTTCAGACACAAATATATCTGTTTGAAAGATTCTGGTGTAGGTCAGAAAAGTGTAACTGTGGTTTTGCAGTTCCACAGGTCAAATCTCTGTATTATCCTTTTTTTGGCATTTTTTGCCATAAAAAAAACTGTAATAGTGTCTCCCTGACTGTTCAGACACAAATATATCTATTTTAAAGAGTCTAGTGTAGGCCAGAAAAATATAACTGTGGTTTTGCAGCTCCACGGGTCAAATCTCTGTATTATCCAGCTTTTGGTAATTTTTCCGTAAAGAAAAACAGTAATAGTGTCTCCCTGATAGTTCAGACACAAATATATCTGTTTGAAAGATTCTGGTGTAGGCCATAAAAATATAACTGTGGTTTTCCTCTTCCACGGTTCTAATCTCGTTTTTATTACTCGTTTTCCATTGATAGTGCGAGTGTTAGCTATTTTACTTTATTTACAATGGGCAAGGCGCGTGGCAAGGGACGTGGAACTGGACGTTCTGGTGATGGTGCGTGTAGAGGACGGGGCCGTGGCCAAGGTGAAAATGTGCCACAACCAACAGCCACATCTTCTCGCTCCCACTTCTTGACCGAATTACTAGGGAAGCACACAACAACAAGACCACTATTGCGAACTGATCAGTGTGAACAGGTAATTAATTGGATAGCAGATAATACTTCCAGTTACCTGGGCACCACCACCTCCGGTCTGTCTTCCACACGGTCAAGTTTTAGTAGCCGTGAGTCTCGACCGCATACTCCTCCTCACCCTGATGCTCCTTCCTCCCACCATGCCGAGTGTCGTCAGACAGCAACTGATCCCACACTTGGACACTCTGAAGAGCTGTTCACTGGTCCATTTCCATATTTGTGCCCCTCGCCTGCTCCGCTTGAAGTGGTGTAAGAGGAGTAGAGATGAGCGTTGTTCTACTCGAACTGTTCGCCAATCTCAAATTCGAGCTGTTTTGGGCGGTGTTTGAGCTGTTCGGCGAACACGAACGATTTGAGAAAAATTCGGCTGTTCGAGGTTATGTTCGATAACTGTTCGTGCACCAAAATCATAACTGGATTTTTTCTCAGTAATGATGAAAATTAATGTTAATACGCAGTTTGAGTGTACAGCGGGGTGGGGGGAGGGGCAGGGGAGGAATCTCTGCAGGAATAATGAAGATCTCCATTTTTTTTTCTCTTTCCCGCATTTACAGTGGGGAGGTGCAATCTGTCAGCCTATCAGCAGCGCACGCACGGAACGAAGTGCTTTTTTCACACAAGCAAGGGCATGTGTCATTGGCAGTGTATGTCACATGTCCTTGCCCTATAAGACCAAGCCATTTTCCCCATCGCCACCTTTTTCTCACTGCTGCAGCTGCGTGTTAGACGGCACCGCTGTTGCTGTGTGCGCTATACCTTGTTAATTTCAAGCCAATTTTCACACAAATCTACAGATAGCTTGGGAGTAGGGAATAGTTGTGATTGCAGTCCTTTTAAGGACTAGGTTACAGCATTTCCTACGACTTTTATCAGGCAGGTCTGTGCTCTTAAATAGATAGATTGTGGGAGTAAAGACAAATTGTAATTGCAGTCCTTTTCAGGACTAGGTTACATCAGTTCCTATCAGTTTTTGCCAGGCAGGTCTGTGCCAGTGCTGTGCGAGTTTTTTTCACAGCATTTGGCTGAATCTAGCAAAGCTAATCCTTTTTGGCCTATTGCAGAGTGTGTTAGTCAGTGGAGTAGCCTATCTGTGTTGCAAGATATACCACCTGTGTATAGAATACCAATTTTTTTACTGCACCAAGTGAAGTAAAATCTTTTGGGCATAGCATCATTCTATTAGTCCATCTATACTGACCTCCATCAGGTTGCAAATTGAATAGAATTATTTTCTGCATCTAGCTCTGAAAAAATATTTGGGCTTCTAGCAGTGTGTGGGACTTGTTCTATTAGTCCATCTATACTGACCTCCATCAGGTTGCAAACTGAATATAATTTTTTTCTGCATCTAGCTCTGAAAAAAATATTTGGCCTTCTAGCAGTGTGTGGGACTTTCTCTATTAGTCCATCTATACTGACCTCCATCAGGTTGCAAACTGAATATATTTTTTTTCTGCATCTACCTCTGAAAAAATATTGGGCATCTAGCTGTGTGTGGGACTTGTTCTATTAATCCATCTATACAGACCTCCATCAGGTTGCAAACTGAATATAATTTTTTTTTTGCATCTACCTCTGAAAAAATATTTGGGCTTCTAGCTGTGTGTGGGACTTGTTCTATTAGTCCATCTATACTGACCTCCATCAGGTTGCAAATTAAAAATAATTTTTATCTGCATCTACCTCTGAAAAAATATTTGGGCTTCTAGCTCTGTGTGGAACTTGTTCTATTAGTCCATCTATACTGACCTCCATCAGGTTGCAAACTGAATATAATTTTTTTCTGCATTTAGCTCTGAAAAAAATATTTGACCTTCTAGCAGTGTGTGGGACTTTCTCTATTAGTCCATCTATACTGACCTCCATCAGGTTGCAAATTAAAAATAATTTTTATCTGCATCCAGCTCTGAAAAAATATTTGGCCTTCTAGCAGTGTGTGGGACTTTCTCTATTAGTCCATCTATACTGACCTCCATCAGGTTGCAAATTAAAAATAATTTTTTGTCTGCATCTAGCTCTGAAAAAATATTTGGCCTATTAGCAGTGTGTGGGACTTTCTCTATTAGTCCATCTATACTGACCTCCATCAGGTTGCAAACTGAATATATTTTTTTTCTGCATATACCTCTGAAAAAATATTGGGCTTCTAGCTGTGTGTGGGACTTGTTCTATTAATCCATCTATACAGACCTCCATCAGGTTGCAAACTGAATATAATTTTTTTCTGCATCTACCTCTGAAAAGATATTTGGGCTTCTAGCTGTGTGTGGGACTTGTTCTATTAGTCCATCTATACTGACCTCCTTCAGGTTGCAAACTGAATATAATTTTTTTCTGCATCTAGCTCTGAAAAAATATTTGGGCTTCTAGCTGTGTGTGGGACTTTCTCTATTAGTCCATCTATACTGACCTCCATCAGGTTGCAAACTGAATATATTTTTTTTCTGCATCTACCTCTGAAAAAATATTGGGCTTCTAGCTGTGTGTGGGACTTGTTCTATTAGTCCATCTATACTGACCTCCATCAGGTTGCAAACTGAAAATAATTTTTTGTCTGCATCTAGCTCTGAAAAAATATTTGGCCTTCTAGCAGTGTGTGGGACTTTCTCTATTAGTCCATCTATACTGACCTCCATCAGGTTGCAAATTAAAAATAATTTTTATCTGCATCTACCTCTGAAAAAATATTTGGGCTTCTAGCTGTGTGTGGGACTTGTTATATTAGTCCATCTATACTGACCTCCATCAGGTTTCAAACTGAATATAATTTTTTTCTGCATCTAGCTCTGAAAAAATATTTGACCTTCTAGCAGTGTGTGGGACTTTCTCTATTAGTCCATCTATACTGACCTCCATCAGGTTGCAAATTAAAAATAATTTTTTGTCTGCATCTAGCTCTGAAAAAATATTTGGCCTATTAGCAGTGTGTGGGACTTTCTCTATTAGTCCATCTATACTGACCTCCATCAGGTTGCAAACTGAATATATTTTTTTTCTGCATATACCTCTGAAAAAATATTGGGCTTCTAGCTGTGTGTGGGACTTGTTCTATTAATCCATCTATACAGACCTCCATCAGGTTGCAAACTGAATATAATTTTTTTCTGCATCTACCTCTGAAAAGATATTTGGGCTTCTAGCTGTGTGTGGGACTTGTTCTATTAGTCCATCTATACTGACCTCCTTCAGGTTGCAAACTGAATATAATTTTTTTCTGCATCTAGCTCTGAAAAAATATTTGGGCTTCTAGCTGTGTGTGGGACTTTCTCTATTAGTCCATCTATACTGACCTCCATCAGGTTGCAAACTGAATATATTTTTTTTCTGCATCTACCTCTGAAAAAATATTGGGCTTCTAGCTGTGTGTGGGACTTGTTCTATTAGTCCATCTATACTGACCTCCATCAGGTTGCAAACTGAAAATAATTTTTTGTCTGCATCTAGCTCTGAAAAAATATTTGGCCTTCTAGCAGTGTGTGGGACTTTCTCTATTAGTCCATCTATACTGACCTCCATCAGGTTGCAAATTAAAAATAATTTTTATCTGCATCTACCTCTGAAAAAATATTTGGGCTTCTAGCTGTGTGTGGGACTTGTTATATTAGTCCATCTATACTGACCTCCATCAGGTTTCAAACTGAATATAATTTTTTTCTGCATCTAGCTCTGAAAAAATATTTGACCTTCTAGCAGTGTGTGGGACTTTCTCTATTAGTCCATCTATACTGACCTCCATCAGGTTGCAAATTAAAAATAATTTTTATCTACATCCAGCTCTGAAAAAATATTTGGCCTTCTAGCAGTGTGTGGGACTTTCTCTATTAGTCCATCTATACTGACCTCCATCAGGTTGCAAACTGAATATATTTTTTTTCTGCATCTACCTCTGAAAAAATATTTGGGCTTCTAGCTGTGTGTGGGACTTTCTCTATTAGTCCATCTATACTGACCTCCATCAGGTTGCAAATTGAATATAATTTTTTTCTGCATCTAACCCAGCCAATAGTTTTGGCCTAAAACCACAGTTTGGCCACTCAGCTCTGCTCGGTTCCCATCCATTGTTTTTTTGTGCAAACAACTCCAGAGTTGTGAATTAGTTAACCACCAAAATGAGTGGAAAAAGGCCTGCTGCAGGTGGAAAGGGGAATAGGCGTGTTGGGAAGGGGAAAAAAGGTTGTGTCTGTGGGGTAGGTGTTAAAGCAACAGTAACATCTTCAGAAGAAAGACCATCTTCCAGCCAAACTAAAATGTCTACTTCTTTTAGCGGACAATGTGATAAGATCCCTTTCTTACGGCCACGCCAATCGCTACAAATTCCAGATGAGGCACAAAAACAGCAGGTGTTCAACGGATATCAAGTGCTCCTTTAAGTGGGCTCTCCTCCACATCAACTTCAACATCACAAATACTCCAGTCCTCAAAGGTGTCACCCCAATCGCACTTGCTTCCTCACAGCTCCCAAATCTCCAGCTGCCCGTCTGAGTATGAGGTAGAACAGATGGTTGAGTCTGCAGAGCTGTTTACTCATACTATAGCCTGGGAATCAGAGGTCGACTCCAGCGCTTCTGTGAATCCAGACGAGGAAATGATCTGCACTGATGCCCAGAATCTTTATGAATCGGACCCAGGACCAGACGCAGAAGGTTCTGACCATAATGTAGACCCTCATTCCCAAACTGTAACTCCTGTTGGTGGAGACAATGAGGAAGACGATGATGAGACTCAAATACCTGATTGGAGCGACAACTTTAGTTTTTTGTCAGGGCAGGAACAGGTTGGCTCTGAGGACGACGGGTGTGATAACGCACAGGGTGATGATGATGAGGTTGGAGATCCCACTTACTGTCAACCCACAGTCAGCCAAGAGATGAGGTCAGCAGAGGAGGTGGAGGAAGATGCTAGTGACGACGAGGTCAGGTTGCGCCTTCCTGGACAGAGACGTAGTACTGGAAGCACGTCAACAACTGCATCCTCAAACACAACTCTGCCTCTCACCACAAGTCGTGGTGGCTCTTCAGGTCGCATGGGTGCTAAGCCTTGCAAAGCCTGGGCATTTTTTCAGATCGATAAAGATGACCCAACTCGTGTTATCTCTAACATTTGTCAGCAAAAGCTAAGTAGAGGCCAAAAAATACATAGTTTGAGTACTTCATGCATGAACCGGCACAAGGACATGAAGCATAAGTTGCAGTGGGAAGCTCAGTGTTCTACAATGCGGCCTAACCGGCCGGGCCAACCACCGTCTGCCATATCTTGTGCATCCGCGGCCTCTTCATCCTCTGTGACTGGGGGGACAGCAGTCACACCTGTTTTGGGGCGCAGACCTGCCACCTCTTTACCCGCAACAGCCAGCGTGATTGGCAGGTCATCATTTTCTTTGGAGGTGGTAACACCAGCTGATGTTGAGCGCTGTCCGACATCGATAGCACCACCTTTGGATCAAGGCAACCTAACATGTCCGCCTGCATCTTCCTCACAGACCGGCAGTTTGCCGGGGACACCCTTATCAACCCCGTCTAAGTACAATAGCCAGCCCTCGGTCTCTCAGATGTGGACAAGTAAAATACCATTTCCTCCTAGCCATGAGAAAGCTAAGAGGTTGAATTTCACCTTCTGCATGCTCTTGGCTACAGAAATGCTGCCTTTCCGCCTGGTGGACACAGAGGATTTTCGAGACCTTATGTCCGTCGCAGTGCCCCAGTACCAGATGCCCAGTCGGCACTACTTCTCAAAGAAAGGTGTGCCTGCGCTCCACCAGCATGTCGCACACAACATCACCGCTTCTTTGAGAAACTCTGTGTGTGACAGGGTGCATTTCACCACAGACACTTGGACGAGTAGGCATGGACAGGGGCGTTACATGTCGCTGACTGGGCACTGGGTAACTATGGTGACAGCAGGACAAGGGGCTGCTGTCCAAGTCTTGCCGTCCCCACGAGTTGTGCGTCAATCCTCTTTATGTCAAAGTTCCTCCACTGCTTCTGCCTCCTCAACCTCCTCTCGGTCTTCCACCTGCACCCAAAGCCTGTCTGGTCATGCCACAAGCTTTCTAACTGCGCAGAAGGGATCCTGCACACCTCCTTACTATGCTGGCAGTAGGGCTCAACGTCATCAGGCGGTTTTTACTTTGAAATGTCTGGGGAATGTGAGTCACACAGCTGAGGAGTTGTGGTCAGCTCTGGAGAACCAATTTCATGAATGGTTGTCTCCACTGGACCTGAAACCAGGGAAGGCCGTGTGCGACAATGCTGCAAACCTGGGTGCGGCCCTTCGCCGGGGCAATGTCACACACGTGCCTTGTATGGCTCACGTGTTGAACCTGGTGTCCAGCAATTTTTAGCCCACTATCCCAGACTAGATGGCCTTCTGCAGAGGGCACGGTCGCTGTGTGCTCACTTCCGCCGTTCGCATCCCGCAGCTCAGCGACTTACATCTCTACAGAAGTCGTTGGGCCTGCCACTTCACCGGCTAAAATGCGATGTGCCTACCCGGTGGAATTCAACTCTGCACATGTTGCAGCGACTGTGGCAGCACCGACAAGCCCTGGTGCAATACGTTCTGACGTATAGCCTGGGCCAACGAGATCTGGAGGTGGGGCAAATCACGCTGGAGGAGTGGTCTCAGATCAGGGACCTATGCACCCTTCTGCACAGTTTTGAAATGGCGACGAAGATGTTTAGTGCTGACGATGCCATTATCAGCATGACTATTCCGGTGATTTACATGCTGGAGCACATGTTAAACAGAATTCGGAGTCAGGTGGTGGCACAAGAGGAGGTGGAGGAAGTAGAGGAGGAGGAGTTGTATGCGGAAGGGCTAACATCTGCAAGGTCCAGACGGTCGGCAGCACCAAGGCGGCAGGCATGTGAGGGTGGGGGAGATGGTTTTACCAGGGCACATGGTAGCAGCCAAACTAGTGAGGAAGGTGCAGGAGCCCAGGAAGAAATGGAGGACGAACTGATGGAAGACTCATCAGATGAGGGAGACCTTGATCACATTTCTGTTGTGCGAGGTTGGGGGGAGAGGACAGAGGAAGGAAGCATGATTGTTACCTCGCCACCAACACAACAGGGACTTGGTGCTCCTGGATGCGCAACACACATGAGTGCCTTCTTGCTGCACTACCTGCAACATGACCTTCGAATTGTGAGAATTAGAAATAATCCTGACTACTGGGTTGCCACACTGTTAGATCCCCGGTACAAAAGTAAATTTGCAGAAATTATTCCTGCCATAGAAAGGGATGCACGCATGCAGGGGTATCAGCAGAGACTGTTGCAGAATCTTACATGTGCTTTTCCACAAAACACCAGTGGTGCACGTAGTGATTCTCACAGTTCCAACTTGCCAACCGTGGGACCGTCAAGTGTTCAGCACTCAAACCGTAACAGAACCACAGTATCTGCTGGTAACATCAATTTTGCGGAATCATTTCACCACTTTTTTAGCCCATCCTTTGCAAGGCCACAGGAGACAAGAAGTCTGACACATAGTCAACGCCTAGAGACGATGGTACAGGAGTATCTCCAAGTAAACATTGAAGCCACGACTGTGTCACTGGACCCTTGCTCTTTTTGGGCTTCCAATCTGGATAAATGGCCGGAGCTAGCCACTTACGCCTTGGAGATCTTGTCATGCCCCGCAGCCAGCGTTCTGTCTGAACGTGTGTTCAGCGCTGCTGGTGGTGTGCTGACAGATAAGCGCACGCGGCTCTCCATTGATAATGTAGACAGACTCACGTTCATAAAGATGAACAAATCATGGATCCGAAATGACTTTTCTACCCCTGTGTCATCCTGGGGAGAGTAAAAGCTTGATGATTGGTTAAAATCACCCTGCCAACCGTTTTAAGCTTTCAAATTACTAATCATGTTTATCTGTATCTTGACTGGAAAATAATTTGGGCTTTGTAGCAGTGTGCAGCACTGATCCTATTAGCCCATCTATACTAAGCTCCACCAGATTTAAAATTAATAATAATTTGTAGCTGCATCTAGCCCGGAAAATAATTTTGGGGCTCCGAGATGCTCAAGACACATAAGTGCCTTCTTGCTGCACTACCTGCAACATGACCCTCATATTGTCAGAATTCGAAGTAATCTTGACTAGTGTTGAGCCACCCCCGTAGTGTTCGAGTTCGGTTCGGTTCGTCGAACACCCGTGTGTTCGCCGAACTGTTCGTCGAACTGTTCGTCGAACACCTTCGAACACCGTTAAAACCAATGGCAGGCAAACAAAAACACATAGAAACACATAGAAAACACCTTCAAAGGTGTCCAAAAGCTGACAAACTGCTCAGAAGACACAACTAACACATGGAAAAGTGACAAGTACATATAGTCATGCGAAAAGAAAAGAGGTGGAGGAGTAAAAGGAGGGGGAGACACAGATATAGGCATGTCATGCCCTTCTAAAATCCAAAAAGTGAGAAGCCGACACGTTCAGTCCGCTCCTGCCCGTGCCACCTCCGTGTCGCCGGGTTTGTGCCAGAGCCGCGGTGAACCCTGATGGCCAGCCCCCCTCTCCCAATACTGGTGCCTGTCCGCTGGTGGGTCGAGCGAGCCCCCCTGTGGTGGAGGCAGCTCTAAGCTTTTTAATTTAAATTGTCTCTCTAATTTGAATAAATACACTTTAAATCCATTTACAAGGATCTATTGGAGGGCAAGTCTCATGCCAGCAGCCGCGTAATTCCAACTCCAGTAGCGTCCACTAAAGCTGCTGCAGTTAAAAAGCTTTTATAAGGATCGAGCTCGGCTGTCCACCGCAAGGCATCCTACTGCCAGTCCGAGCCCCTATGCCTTGGGGTGCCTCCTGATGCTCTTCACTGAGTATCCCGTGGTCCCGAAGCATTTCCTTTGAAAAAATGAAGTATCCAAACTACAGGTGGTGTAGCTTGCTTAACAGCCGGGATAATCCGCTGACTAGCAGACCCTGCTACTAGGCACAAAGTATTTCCTGGGCTAGATGCAGTTAAAAATTTGTAATTAGATACTCTCGTTGGATGCTGAGAAAGCATTCCATAGAGTCTCCTGGCACGCCATATATGATTCTCTTAAAAAGCTTGGGGTAGGGGTCTAGGGGACCCTTTTATAGCCAAAATCACGGCCCTGTATCGCAATACGTCACCTAGGCTGAAGATAAATGCAACTGTAGCACCCTGAGGGCTCGGTTGCTACAGAGGTATTGCACCTCACCCAGAGGTGTGATATCTCACTCTCAGGTAAGGATGGAGTGTGGATCAGGACCCGACACCTGCATGCATTACACCACATTGCCGTGGGGCAGGGCGACCAATATGCCCCTGAGATGGGCACGACAGTCCCTGTCCCTGGCTGGAGTGGGGGGAGGGAACACTGAGGAAGGGGAACCCTGTAGTGCAGGAGCAGGGAGGAAGCAGTTCCTGGGTGCATTGAGAAGGGAGTATAAAAGGTGGGCACCATCTTAGTTCAGTGCAGAGAAGTCTGAGCAGAAGTGGCAGGGAGCAGGGGCTCTGCATGAGCTCTGCTCCGTAGGCGGGCCTAGTAACAGAGGCCCAGGCCTGGAAGAGGGAGAAGGAAGGAAGAGGAGCGGAGAAGGCTCCAGGAACGAGGAACAAAGGGATCTCAGGGGTGCGGACGGGCGAGTCGCCACCGCACGCCCGAATCCACCTGCGTGGAGGGGTCAGGCCAAAGGGGGAGACCGGTCCACGAAACTAGTGGAGGCAGGAAACGACCCTCAGCTAGAAACAGGAGGCTGTGACATTTTATGTGGCGCAGCCCCTCGCTACACCCGCTAGGAAGGCACCACATAGGGTCAGGGAAACTGGCGCCAAGTTTACCAAGAGGAGGCCCGAGGCAGCCGGACAGAAGGGTTGGTAAGAAAGGCCAGACAAAGGACACACAAAGGGGGTCCTGTGAAGCACTCCAAAGTTATCTGGGAGTTGTCTGAGCCCCTCACCTGGTGAGCACAGTACGACGTGGGCAGCCATTACCTGCAGACGTGGTCTGGATAATAAGAACTGTGAGTAAAGGCCCTGGACTGCATCACTGACTCTGTGTCATTACTGCTGCTGCCCTGCACCATCACCCCCATCCTCCGCATACACTGCCCTGAATCAATACTCCTCCCGTGGGGAGTTATGCTACGCTCTGCTGCACCCACAACACCAGCCTCAGCGGTCTGCCCTGGAGCGGCAGTTCACTCTGACCGCAATCCACTGGTGGCGTAGTCGGACATTTAAACATCAAAACCACATAAATAGTTCCGTCACTGGTTTGACCGCCCTGAGCTACGGAATCGGGTTGCCGCCACGGAGACTACAACCACCAGCATCCACCAAAAAGCGTCCGGCTCCGGGTGTCCCAAGGCCCAGGGGGCGCATCAGAACATTTTCATCACCTTTCACAATCACCAATGGGACAAGGCAGGGATGTTCTCTGTCCCCTCTCTTATACATCCTAGTGACGGAGCACCTGCTCTCATCAATTCGCCATAACCCCAATATTAGGTGGATTGAGGTGGGAGGCACCGAGTACAAGTGCTCTCTATTTGCTGATGATGTCCTAGTATATATCACTCAATCACATATATCCATCCATGCTGTTATGGCTGATATAGATCACTTTGTTACATGGTCAAATTTTAAAATCAATGCAGCAAAGTCTGAGGCCCTCGATGTCTCCCTCCCCAAATCCATATAGGATTCCATCCAGTCCAACTTTCCCTTTGCCTGGCCCTCACAGGGTATCAAATACTTAGGAATTCCTATTCATAGAGACCTCTCCCATCTATGTTATCTTAATTTTGGGCCCTTTATTGAACAACTCCATACAGACCACGGTTGGCAAGTTAGAACTGTAAGATTCACTACGTGAACCACTGGTGTTTTGTGGAAAAGCACATGTACACTGTGTTCCAAATTATTATGCAAAAAGTGTTTAGGAGTGATAAGGGAAGAATTTGTTTGTTTGTCAGTTAAACTCATTGATGGTGATGTGTGTCAGGGCTCTTTATATCACTGTAAGCAATTGCAGACACCTGTGCTAATTAGTTTAGCAGGTGTGTCCAATGAAAGGCAAGACTACTTAAGAAGGCTGTCTCACATTATTAAGCAGCCTACATTTTCTGCCAAAATGGGAAAGAAAAAGGATGTGTCGGCTGCTGAGAAGCAACAAATTGTGGAGTGTTTAGGTCAAGGCATGACTACAATCAACATTGTGCGATGATCAGGATGAAGTGTCTTGGCAATCAAGAAGTTTGTAGCTGTTTCACAGTACACACATGTGCGTGCTGATAAGGGCAAATTGAGGACTCTTTCCTACAGGCAATTACGTCAGGTTGAAAGAGCAGCGGCAAAAAAGCCTTGTCATAGCAGCAGACAAGTTTTTGAAGCTGCTTGTACCTCCAACGTCCCCCGAACAACAAGATGCAGGGTCCTTCAGAGGTTTGCAGCTGTGCATACGCCATCCTGTCGACCTCCTCTATCCACTTCACACAAGCAGAAACGGCTCCAGTGGGCCAAACATTACATGAAGACTGATTTCAAAACTGTTTTGTTCACGTATGAGTGCCGTGCAGTGCTCGATGGTCCAGATGGATGGAGTGGAGGATGGCTGGTTGATGGACACCCCACGCAAACACGGCTACAGCGCCAACAAGGAGGAGGTGGAGTAATGTTTTGGGCTGGAATCATGGGGAGAGAGATTGTCGGCCCCTTTAGGATCCCTGAAGGCGCTAAAGATGAACTCCATAATGTATGTGGATTTTCTCAAACAGCACTTCCTGCCATGGTTCAAGAAGAAGAACCGTGTATTTCACAGCAAGATCATTTTTCTGCATGATAATGCACCATCTCATGCTGCACATAAAACATCTGCATCTCTGGCTGATATGGGCATAAAATGGGACAAACTTATGGTGTGACCCCCATGCTCCCCTGACCTCTACCCCATTCAGAACCTTTGGAGCATCATTAAAAGGAGTGTCTATGATGGCGGGAGGCAGTTCAAATCTAAGCAACAGCTCTGGGAGGGTATTCTGTCCTCATGCAAAACAATTGAAGCAGAAACCATCCAAAACCTGACAAATTCAATGGACGAGAGAGTTCAGAAGCTCCTTTCGAACAAGGGGTCCTATGTCAAAATGTAACATCACCTAGAATAAAGTTTTGAGTTGAAAACTGTTTGATTTCAGTTTCTAACAACCTGCTAATGATTATAATTTCAAAAATGACCATTTTTTTGGTCTTTATTAAAATGAAAAGGTTGATCGAAAAGTTTGGGGGATCTAAGAGTGTGGCAACCCAGTAGTCATGATTACTTCGAATTCTGACAATATGAGGGTCATGCTGCAGGTAGTGCAGCAAGAAGGCACTTATGTGTCTTGCGCATCTCGGAGCCCCAAAATTATTTTCCGGGCTAGATGCAGCTAAAAATTATTATTAATTTTAAATCTGGTGAAGCTTTAGTATAGATGGCCTAATAGGATCAGTGCTGCACACTGCTACAAAGCCCAAATTATTTTCCAGTCAAGATACAGATAAACATGATTAGTAATTTTAAATCTGGTGGAGCTTATTATAGATGGCCTAATAGAATCAGTGCTGCACACTGCTACAAAGCCCAAATTATTTTCCAGCCAAGATACAGATAAACATGATTAGTAATTTGAAAGCTTAAAACGGTTGGTAGGGTGATTTTAACCAATCATCAAGCCTTTACTCTCCCCAGGATGACACAGGGGTAGAAAAGTCGTTTCGGATCCATGATTTGTTCATCTTTATGAACGTGAGTCTGTCTACATTAACAGTGGAGAGGCGCGTGCGCTTATCTGTCAGCACACCACCAGCAGCGCTGAACACACGTTCAGACAGAACGCTGGCTGCGGGGCATGACAAGATCTCCAAGGCGTAAGTGGCTAGCTCCGGCCATTTATCCAGATTGGAAGCCCAAAAAGAGCAAGGGTCCAGTGACACAGTCGTGGCTTCAATGTTTACTTGGAGATACTCCTGTACCATCGTCTCTAGGCGTTGATTATGTGTCAGACTTCTTGTCTCCTGTGGCCTTGCAAAGGATGGGCTAAAAAAGTGGTGAAATGATTCCGCAAAATTGATGTTACCAGCAGATACTGTGGTTCTGTTACGGTTTGAGTGCTGAACACTTGACGGTCCCACGGTTGGCAAGTTGGAACTGTGAGATTCACTACGTGCACCACTGGTATTTTGTGGAAAAGCACATGTAAGATTCTGCAACAGTCTCTGCTGATACTCCTGCATGCGTGCATCCCTTTCTATGGCAGGAATAATTTTTGCAAATTTACTTTTGTACCGGGGATCTAACAGTGTGGCAGCCCAGTAGTCAGGATTATTTCTAATTCTCACAATTCGAGGGTCATGTTGCAGGTAGTGAAGCAAGAAGGCACTCATGTGTGTTGCGCATCCAGGAGCACCAAGTCCCTGTTGTGTTGGTGGCGAGGTAACAATCATGCTTCCTTCCTCTGTCCTCTCCCCCCAACCTCGCACAACAGAAATGTGATCAAGGTCTCCCTCATCTGATGAGTCTTCCATCAGTTCGTCCTCCACTCCTTCCTGGGCTCCTGCACCTTCCTCACTAGTTTGGCTGCTACCATGCGCCCTGGTAAAACCATCTCCCCCACCCTCACATGCCTGCCGCCTTGGTGCTGCCGACCGTCTGGACCTTGCAGATGTTAGCCCTTCCGCATACAACTCCTCCTCCTCTACTTCCTCCACCTCCTCTTGTGCCTCCTCCTGACTCCGAATTCTGTTTAACATGTGCTCCAGCATGTAAATCACCGGAATAGTCATGCTGATAATGGCATCGTCTGCACTAAACATCTTCGTCGCCATTTCAAAACTGTGCAGAAGGGTGCATAGGTCCCTGATCTGAGACCACTCCTCCAGCGTGATTTGCCCCACCTCTGGATCTCGTTGGCCCAGGCTATACGTCAGAACGTATTGCACCAGGGCTTGTCGGTGCTGCCACAGTCGCTGCAACATGTGCAGAGTTGAATTCCACCGGGTAGGCACATCGCATTTTAGCCGGTGAAGTGGCAGGCCCAACGACTTCTGTAGAGATGTAAGTCGCTGAGCTGCGGGATGCGAACGGCGAAAGTGAGCACACAGCGACCGTGCCCTCTGCAGAAGGCCATCTAGTCTGGGATAGTGGGCTAAAAATTGCTGGACAACCAGGTTCAACACGTGAGCCATACAAGGCACGTGTGTGACATTGCCCCGGCGAAGGGCCGCACCCAGGTTTGCAGCATTGTCGCACACGGCCTTCCCTGGTTTCAGGTCCAGTGGAGACAACCATTCATGAAATTGGTTCTCCAGAGCTGACCACAACTCCTCAGCTGTGTGACTCACATTTCCCAGACATTTCAAAGTAAAAACCGCCTGATGACGTTGAGCCCTACTGCCAGCATAGTAAGGAGGTGTGCAGGATCCCTTCTGCGCAGTTAGAAAGCTTGTGGCATGACCAGACAGGCTTTTGGTGCAGGTGGAAGACCGAGAGGAGGTTGAGGAGGCAGAAGCAGTGGAGGAACTTTGACATAAAGAGGATTGACGCACAACTCGTGGGGACGGCAAGATTTGGACAGCAGCCCCTTGTCCTGCTGTCACCATAGTTACCCAGTGCCCAGTCAGCGACATGTAACGCCCCTGTCCATGCCTACTCGTCCAAGTGTCTGTGGTGAAATGCACCCTGTCACACACAGAGTTTCTCAAAGAAGCGGTGATGTTGTGTGCGATATGTTGGTGGAGCGCAGGCACACCTTTCTTTGAGAAGTAGTGCCGACTGGGCATCTGGTACTGGGGCACTGCGACGGACATAAGGTCTCGAAAATCCTCTGTGTCCACCAGGCGGAAAGGCAGCATTTCTGTAGCCAAGAACTTGCAGATGGTGAAATTCAACCTCTTAGCTTTCTCATGGCTAGGAGGAAATGGTCTTTTACTTGTCCACATCTGAGGGACCGAGGGCTGGCTATTGTGCTTAGACGGGGTTGATAAGGGTGTCCCCGGCAAACTGCCGGTCTGTGAGGAAGATGCAGGCGGACATGTTAGGTTGCCTTGATCCAAAGGTGGTGCTATCGATGTCCGACAGCGCTCAACACCAGCTGGTGTTACCACCTCCAAAGAAAATGATGACCTGCCAATCACGCTGGCTGTTGCGGGTAAAGAGGTGGCAGGTCTGCGCCCCAAAACAGGTGTGACTGCTGTCCCCCCAGTCACAGAGGATGAAGAGGCCGCGGATGCACAAGATATGGCAGACCGTGGTTGGCCCGGCCGGCTAGGCCGCATTGTAGCACACTGAGCTTCCCACTGCAACTTATGCTTCATTTCCATGTGCCGGTTCATGCATGAAGTACTCAAACTATGTATTTTTTGGCCTCTACTTAGCTTTTGCTGACAAATGTTACAGATAACACGAGTTGGGTCATCTTTATCGATCTGAAAAAATGCCCAGGCTATGCAAGGCTTAGCACCCATGCGACCTGAAGAGCCACCACTACTTGTGGTGAGAGGCAGAGTTGTGTTTGAGGATGCAGTTGTTGACGTGCTTCCAGTACTACGTCTCTGTCCAGGAAGGCGCAACCTGACCTCGTCGTCACTAGCATCTTCCTCCACCTCCTCTGCTGACCTCATCTCTTGGCTGACTGTGGGTTGACAGTAAGTGGGATCTCCAACCTCATCATCATCACCCTGTGCGTTATCACACCCGTCGTCCTCAGAGCCAACCTGTTCCTGCCCTGACAAAAAACTAAAGTTGTCGCTCCAATCAGGTATTTGAGTCTTATCATCGTCTTCCTCATTGTCTCCACCAACAGGAGTTACAGTTTGGGAATGAGGGTCTACATTATGGTCAGAACCTTCTGCGTCTGGTCCTGGATCCGACTCATAAAGATTCTGGGCATCAGTGCAGATCATTTCCTCGTCTGGATTCACAGAAGCGCTGGAGTCGACCTCTGATTCCCAGGCTATAGTATGAGTAAACAGCTCTGCAGACTCAACCATCTGTTCTACCTCATACTCAGACGGGCAGCTGGAGATTTGGGAGCTGTGAGGAAGCAAGTGCGATTGGGTTGACACCTTTGAGGACTGGAGTATTTGTGATGTTGAAGTTGATGTGGAGGAGAGCCCACTTAAATGAGCACTTGATATCCGTTGAAGCACCTGCTGTTTTTGTGCCTCATCTGGAATTTGTAGCGATTGGCGTGGCCGTAAGAAAGGGATCTTATCACATTGTCCGCTAAAAGAAGTAGACATTTTAGTTTGTCTGGAAGATGGTCTTTCTTCTGCAGATGTTACTGTTGCTTTAACACCTACCCCACGGACACAACCTTTTTTCCCCTTCCCAACACGCCTATTCCCCTTTCCAACAGCAGCAGGCCTTTTTCCACTCATTTTGGTGGTTAACTAATTAACAACTCTGGAGTTGTTTGCACAAAAAAACAATGGATGGGAACCGAGCAGAGCTGAGTGGCCAAACTGTGGTATTAGGCCAAAACTATTGGCTGGGTTAGATGCAGAAAAAAATTATATTCAATTTGCAACCTGATGGAGGTCAGTATAGATGGACTAATAGAGAAAGTCCCACACACTGCTAGAAGGCCAAATATTTTTTCAGAGCTAGATGCAGATAAAAATTATTTTTAATTTGCAACCTGATGGAGGTCAGTATAGATGGACTAATAGAGAAAGTCCCACACACTGCTAGAAGGCCAAATATTTTTTCAGAGCTAGATGCAGATAAAAATTATTTTTAATTTGCAACCTGATGGAGGTCAATATAGATGGACTAATAGAGAAAGTCCCACACACTGCTAGAAGGCCAAATATTTTTTCAGAGGTAGATGCAGAAAAAAATATATTCAGTTTGCAACCTGATGGAGGTCTGTATAGATGGATTAATAGAACAAGTCCCACACACAGCTAGAAGGCCAATATTTTTCCAGAGGTAGATGCAGAAAAAAATATATTCAGTTTGCAACCTGATGGAGGTCTGTATAGATGGATTAATAGAACAAGTCCCACACACAGCTAGAAGCCCAATATTTTTTCAGAGGTAGATGCAGAAAAAAATATATTCAGTTTGCAACGTGATGGAGGTCAGTATAGATGGACTAATACAACAAGTCCCACACACAGCTAGAAGCCCAATATTTTTTCAGAGGTAGATGCAGAAAAAAATATATTCAGTTTGCAACCTGATGGAGGTCTGTATAGATGGATTAATAGAACAAGTCCCACACACAGCTAGAAGCCCAATATTTTTTCAGAGGTAGATGCAGAAAAAAATATATTCAGTTTGCAACCTGATGGAGGTCAGTATAGATGGACTAATACAACAAGTCCCACACACAGCTAGAAGCCCAATATTTTTTCAGAGGTAGATGCAGAAAAAAATATATTCAGTTTGCAACCTGATGGAGGTCTGTATAGATGGACTAATACAACAAGTCCCACACACAGCTAGAAGCCCAATATTTTTTCAGAGGTAGATGAAGAAAAAAATATATGCAGTTTGCAACCTGATGGAGGTCAGTATAGATGGACTAATACAACAAGTCCCACACACAGCTAGAAGCCCAATATTTTTTCAGAGCTAGATGCAGAAAAAAATTATATTCAATTTGCAACCTGATGGAGGTCAGTATAGATGGACTAATAGAATGATGCTATGCCCAAAAGATTTTACTTCACTAGGTGCAGTAAAAAAATTGGTATTCTATACACAGGTGGTATATCTTGCAACACAGATAGGCTACTCCACTGACTAACACGCTCTGCAATAGGCCAAAAAGGATTAGCTTTGCTAGATTCAGCCAAATGCTGTGAAAAAAACTTGCACAGCACTGGCACAGACCTGCCTGGCAAAAACTGAAAGGAACTGATGTAACCTAGTCCTGAAAAGGACTCCAATTACAATTAGTCTTTACTCCCACAATCTATCTATTTAAGAGCACAGACCTGCCTGATAAAAGTCGTAGGAAATGCTGTAACCTAGTCCTTAAAAGGACTGCAATCACAACTATTCCCTACTCCCAAGCTATCTGTAGATTTGTGCGAAAATTGGCTTGAAATTAACAAGGTATAGCGCACACAGCAACAGCGGTGCCGTCTAACACGCAGCTGCAGCAGTGAGAAAATGGTGGCGACGGGGAAAATGGCTTGGTCTTATAGGGCAAGGACATGTGACATACACTGCCAATGACACATGCCCTTGCTTGTGTGAAAAAAAGCACTTCGCTCCGTGTGTGCGCTGCTGATAGGCTGACAGATTGCACCTTCCCACTGTAAATGCGGGAAAGAGAAAAAAAAAATGGAGATCTTCATTGTTCCTGCAGAGATCCATCCCCTGCCCCTCACCCCACCCCGCTGTACACTCAAACTGCGTATTAACATTAATTTTCATCATTACTGAGAAAAAATCCAGTTATGATTTTGGTGCACGAACAGTTATCGAACATAACCTCGAACAGCCGAATTTTTCTCAAATTGTTCGTGTTCGCCGAACGGCTCGAACACCGCCCAAAACAGCTCGAATTTGAGATTAGCGAACAGTTCGAGTAGAACAACGCTCATCTCTAATCATGACTACTGGGTTGCCACACTCTTAGATCCCCCAAACTTTTCGATCAACCTTTTCATTTTAATAAAGACCAAAAAAATGGTCATTTTTGAAATTATAAGCATTAGCAGGTTATTAGAAACTGAAATCAAACAGTTTTCAACTCAAAACTTTATTCTAGGTGATGTTACATTTTCACATAGGACCCCTTGTTCGAAAGGAGCTTCTGAACTCTCTCGTCCATTGAATTTGTCAGGTTTTGGATGGTTTCTGCTTCAATTGTTTTGCATGAGGACAGAATACCCTCCCAGAGCTGTTGCTTAGATGTGAACTGCCTCCCGCCATCATAGACACTCCTTTTTTATGATGCTCCAGAGGTTCTGAATGGGGTAGAGGTCAGGGGAGCATGGGGGTCACACCATAAGTTTGTCCCCTTTTATGCCCATATCAGCCAGAGATGCAGATGTTTTATGTGCAGCATGAGATGGTGCATTATCATGCAAAAAAATGATCTTGCTGTGAAATACATGGTTCTTCTTCTTTAACCATGGCAGGAAGTGCTGTTTGAGAAAATCCACATACATTATGGAGTTCATCTTTAGCGCATTCAGGGATCCTAAAGGGGCCGACAATCTCTCTCCCCATGATTCCAGCCCAAAACATTACTCCACCTCCTCCTTGTTGGCGCTGTAGCCGTGTTTGCGTGGGGTGTCCATCAACCAGCCATCCTCCACTCCATCCATTTGGACCATCGAGCGCTGCACGGCACTCATCCGTGAACAAAACAGTTTTGAAATCAGTCTTCATGTAATGTTTGGCCCACTGGAGCCGTTTCTGCTTGTGTGAAGTGGATAGAGGAGGTCAACAGGATGGCATATGCACAGCTGCAAACCTCTGAAGGACCCTGCATCTTGTTGTTCGGGGGACGTTGGAGGCACCAGCAGCTTCAAAAACTTGTCTGCTGCTATGACAAGGCTTTTTTGCCGCTGCTCTTTTAACCTGACGTAATTGCCTGTAGGAAAGAGTCCTCAATTTGCCCTTATCAGCACGCACACGTGTGTACTGTGAATCAGCTACATATTTCTTGATTGCCAAGACACTTCATCCTGATCATCGCACAATGTTGATTGTAGTCATGCCTTGACCTAAACACTCCACAATTTGTTGCTTCTCAGCAGCCGACACATCCTTTTTCTTTCCCATTTTGGCAGAAAATGTAGGCTGCTTAATAATGTGAGACAGCCTTCTTAAGTAGTCTTGCCTTTCATTGGACACACCTGCCAAACTAATTAGCACAGGTGTCTGCAATTGCTTACAGTGATATAAAGAGCCCTGACACACATCACCATCAATGAGTTTAACTGACAAACAAACAAATTCTTCCCTTATCACTCCTAAACACTTTTTGCATAATAATTTGGAACACAGTGTACATGTGCTTTTCCACAAAACACCAGTGGTTCACGTAGTGAATCTTACAGTTCTAACTTGCCAACCGTCTGTATGGAGTTGTTCAATAAAGGGCCCAAAATTAAGATAACATAGATGGGAGAGGTCTCTATGAATAGGAATTCCTAAGTATTTGATACCCTGTGAGGGCCAGGCAAAGGGAAAGTTGGACTGGATGGAATCCTATATGGATTTGGGGAGGGAAACATCGAGGGCCTCAGACTTCGCTGCATTGATTTTAAAATTTGACCATGTAACAAAGTGATCTATTTCAGCCATAACAGCATGGATGGATATACAGTTATATGAAAAAGTTTGGGCACCCCTATTAATCTTAAGCTAAATGTTTTATAAAAATTGGTGTTTTTGCAACAGCTATTTCAGTTTGATATATGTAGTAACTGTTGGACACAGTAATGTTTCTGCCTTGAAATGAGGTTTATTGAACGAACAGAAAATGTGCAATCTTCATTCAAACAAAATTTGACAGGTGCATAAGTATGGGCACCCTTATCATTTTCTTGATTTAAATACTCCTACCTACTTTTTACTGACTTACTAAAGCACTTTTTTTGGCTTTGTAACCTCATTGAGCTTTGAACTTCATAGCCAGGTGTATGCAATCATGAGAAAAGAGGACGTCGACGCTGGCAATTTGTCACAAGAGGTGGACGATGACGAGACACAATTGCCACGAAGTGAGGAGGAGTATCGTGGTGCGCAAGTGGAAGAGGAGGAGGTGGTGGATGATCTAGTAACTGACCCAACGTGACAGGAGGACATGCAGAGCGAGGCCAGCAGCACACAGGGTGAGGAAGGCAGAGTACCCCAACAGGCAGGAAGAAGCAGTGTGGTGGCTGCACACAGAAGGCGGGCAACAGTTACCCGTAACACCAACACGAGGGAAGTTGCCAGTACAACCGGTAGGTCTTCCAGAGTCCGGAATGTTTTTAAAGACTCTGCTGATAACCCAAAAAAGGCCATTTGTACCACCTGCCATGCCAGCATCAACAGGGGTGACAAAACTACCAGCCTGACCACCACCAGCATGATCAAGCACATGGCAGCAAAGCACCCGACTTTGTGGGATGAACCCCAGGGTCCACGACCAGTGTCAGCGGGTGTCACCACTGCTTCTACCACTGTTTTGCGTGTAATAGAACCCCCTGTTGTGCTTGCAAGGCAATCCCCTGTCCATACTGCATGCAAAGATGCCCCCTCCTCTCAGTCTTCACTTGTTATGGCAGTTTCTCAAGAAACAGCATCAACGTCCACGTCCACTTCCCACCGCAGCGTTCAATTGTCCATATCCCAGACCTTTGAACGAAAGCGCAAATTCGCAGCCAATGCCCCACAGGCCACAGTCCTAAATTTGCACATTTCACGACTGCTTGCGTTGGAAATGCTGCCTTTAAGGCTGGTGGAGACGTAATCCTTCCGCAACCTCATGGCGGTGGCCGTCCCTCGGTACTCGGTCCCCAGTCGACACTATTTTGCCCTGTGTGCCATCCCTGCACTACACAAGCACGTGTCCCAAAACATCTGCCGTGCCCTCAACAACGCAGTTACTGGGAGAGTCCACCTGACAATGGACACGTGAACAAGTGCTTGTGACTAGGGATGGTACATCTCCCTGACGGCACACTGGGTAAACATAGTAGAAGCCGGGACCCAGTCAGACCTTGGGACGGAACACATCCTCCCCACACCGAGGATTGCGGGCCCTATGTCAGTCAGAGTTGCCCTCACAGTGTACCGCTCCTGTGCATCATCCTCCTCCTCCTTATGTTCAGCCTCCATCTCAAATATCACCACATCAGTTACAAGCTGGAAGCACTGCAGTACTGCCTCAGCCAATCGGCAACAGGTTGTGCTGAAACTCTTAAGCTTAGGTGATAAACCTCATACTGCTTGTGAGTTGTAGACAGCTGTGAAAGAGCAGGCAGATCTGTGGCTGAGACCGCTGAACCTACATCCAGGCATGGTCGTGTGTGACAATGGCCGTAACCTGGTGGCGGCTCTGAGGCGTTGCGAGATCAGACACATACCATGCCTGGCTCATGTGCTTAACCTCGTGGTTCAGCAGTTTCTTAAATCGTACCCTGAATTGCCAGATCTGCCCGTCAAAGTACGCCGCCTGTCAGCTAATTTTCGCAAGTTGGCTACAGCTTCCGCCACCCTTGATGTGTTGCAGCAGCGTTTGCAGCTTCCGGCACCCCGACTGGTGTGTGATGTCCCCACACGTTGGAAGTCTACCCTCCACATGTTGCAAAGGATTTGTGAGCAGAAGAGAGCAGTTTTGGAGTACCAGCTGCAACAAGGCCGTCGATATTCAGGTCAGACTCCACACATAAGACCTCAGGAGTGGACCTGGATGTCTGACATATGAACCATCCTGACAAACTTTGAGGAGTCCACCAAGAGCGTGAGTGGCGATGACGCCATCATTATAGTCATTATCCCACTTGTCTGTCTTTTGCAACGCTCTCTGCAGAGAATTAAAGAGGAGGCATTGCAGCCAGAGTATGATGAGATGGATCAAGAAGCCCTAGCGGGTGATTACACAGCCCAGCCTCATCTCATCCCAACGTGCATTGGGGGACAATGAGGGAGAGGGGGAGGAGGAGGAGGAAGATCAGGAGCTGGTATCATGCACTGTAGACGGTAGTACCTCTACAACTGTCATACAGTCGGTTCAGCGTGCGTGGCCTGAGGACAGGGGGGAGGAGTAGGAGGAGGAGAAGGAGAGCATGGTCTGTCGTCATCTTGCTGAGGACACGGAAGTCTGGCCCGTTACCAGTCTGGCACGCATTGCTGACTTTATATTATGCTGCCTTAACCGTGACCCTCGTGTTGTCAAAATGTTAGGTGACAGTCATTATTGGTTGGTGACACTTTTAGACCCCCGCTACAAGGAGAGCTTTCACTCTCTTATTCCTGAGGTGGAGAAGTCTACAAAAATGTGGCAGTACCAGAAGGCCCTTGCTGCAGAACTGTTTAAAAAAATTCCCATCTGAACACGCTAGCGGCAGAGGTCACAGTTCATTGACTAACCAAGGCGTACAGGCGAGAGAGACGTAACTCCAATCCAGCAGAGGCAGGGAAACACTGTCAACATTCTGGGACAGTTTTCTGAGACCCGCCCAGTTTACAGGCCCTGAGGCGCGGGGTACTCTCACAAGGAGTGGAAAGATTCAAAAGATGGTGAGGGAGTACCTTGCCGACCGTACCAGCGTCCTCCGTGATTCCTCTTTGCCTTTTAATTATTGGGTATCCAAGCTGGACACTTGGAATGAACTTTTTAGTTAAGGTCCTCTGACCTCCATGTCACTTCCAAGGGGCATTGGAGTGCCTCGAAATTTTGGTAGGCATTGCACTCACTGCATGCCCTATAACTGTGTAGCCGAACCTCTCCTTTTGGTACAGAAACATATCCTACTAGACATGTGTGGTTGACTGGCCTGATATTGATATGAATGGTCCCTGTTCCTCCTGCTCTTTCTCCTTTGCCACCACCTCATCCATCTTTCATCACCTGAAGCTTTGTTTTAACGGGAGTCATAGAACTGGGATAGTAGCAGGAAAACATCCAGCAATCCTCGGAGGAGGTGGGATATGCGCCAAAATACTGACCTCCTCTGGCCTAGCCGCTACTACATACATGCGCTTGCATTCCAAGAAAACAAAGCAGATGCTAACTTCTATCATCATCATCATGCTCCTCACCTTGGCACTCTCAACTCCCCTGATGGAGTAGCCAGGGCCCACCGGAGGAGTCTGTTTCTCTAGTGGGCTCGTCCAATGCTGCCCTAAAGCAGGCCAGGCTAAGAAAAGTGTGTAGGGGGGTGTTCCAAGGAGAAATAGGGGCGGCTGGGGACCGTTTATGGACACCCGGCAGCCCCCAGGCGGCTGGGGACCGTGTGTGGACACCTGGCAGCGGGGCGGCTGGGGACCGAGTATGGACACCCGGCCGCCCCCTGGCGTCTGGGGACCGAGCGTGGACACCCGGCCGCCGGGCGACTTGGGACTGAGTATGGATACCAGGCCGCCGACGCAGCCATGACATGGTGGCCGGCGTCTGCCTCCACATGGGTGGGTGGCAGGTTGCACACTTACGCTTGCATTCCAAGAAAACAAAGCAGATGCTCACTTCTATCATCATCATCATGCTCCTCACCTTGGCACTCTCAACTCCCCTGATGGAGAAGCCAGGGCCCACCGGAGGAGTCTGGTTCTCTGTTGGGCTCGTCCAATGCTGCCCTAAAGCAGGCCAGGCTAAGAAGGAGGATGTTCCAAGGAGAAATAGGGACGGCTGGGGACCGTTTATGGACACCCGGCCGCCCCCAGGCGGCTAGGGACCGTGTGTGGACTCCCGGCCGCCGGGCTGCTGGGGACTGAGTATGGATACCTCGCTGCCGAAGCAGCCATGGGGTAGTGGCCAGCTTCGGCCTCCTCCAAGCTAAAAGGCCCCATTTCCAGTGCAAGCAAGCTAGCAGTATGGTATTGCAGCCTGGGGGTGGGTGGGTGGCAGGTTGCACACTTACGCTTGCATTGCAAGGAATGGGGGAGGTACAATTGAACCCTGCCCTGGGACAAGGACTTGCACGGGGATAGTTGCAAGTCTGCATCTTCTGATGCAGAAAGGATCACTTCTGATGGGCACACTTTTAGGCAGTGACCTGCGTGTTAGAGATGCTTCCATGGGTCTTTCTTACGCTGTTCCCATGTCTTTTCAGCACTGTATGCATGTGTTACACAGCACATGGCCAGATAAGATTGTAAAATGTTAAAATGACATTTCCCAGTGAATGCATTTGTCACGGTTGAAAGCAGTGTAAAAGTGCAAAAACGCATAAAAAATGCTACTTGTGAACATAGCCCAAGGTGTGGAGGAGTATTCTTGTTTTTGGTTATTTATTTTACCTTATACCCTGGAAAGGAAGTTCCTTAACATATTTCACAGGAAAACCGTTTCAGTTTAATTTTTGAATGTTTTATTGTGAGCCCGTTAAAGTGGCTTAATACCTCGGGCCACATTGATGACAGTAGTGACCTGGGGGTAAGAAATGCTTCCTGGGGCGATGCCCATGCTGTCCCCATGTTATTTGAGCACTGTGACTATCATTTTGGGCACTTTTTAGGCTTTCTACAGACTGCCGGGGGTGCCACCGCAAAAATGCTCGGGTCTCCCATAGACTAACATTGGGCTCGTTGCTAGGGTCGAGCACCCGAGTATCACGGCGAGCTCGGCCCGAGCTTCGAGCACCCAAGCATTTTAGTGCTCACTCAACACTACTCTCTATACATTTCCTCCACTCCCCATACTGTCTACGCATACTGTACATTTCCTCCCACCTCTTGCCCACATTGTCTCTTTACACATTTCTTTCCCTCTCCATATTTTCTCTGCAAACATAGCTCCTTGGCCATACTGTCTATGCACATATCTGCTCTCTCCTATACTGTTGTCCTATACTTCCCTATATTGCAAATATTCCCTCCTCACACTCTGCCTATACTGTCTCTTCACACATCCAACTGTACATACTGTTTCTTCACACATTTCCTCCCCACCCTGCTTATACTCTCATTTCACACGTTCGTCCTGCCCATATTGTCTCTTCACACACTCCTTCATCTGCCCATGCTATCTCTTCACACATTTCCCCCATGCCCAAACAATTTTTTTGCACATTTTCTCCTCTCCTGTCCCATACTGTGTCTTCACACATTCCCCCCCTGACCATACTATCTCTTCACACATTTTCTCTCCCCACTGTGCATAATGTCTTTTTTTTATATTTCCTCTCCTCACAATACTGTGTCTACACACATCCCCACCTTGCCCATACTGTCTCTTTACACATCAGAACTGCCAATACAGTCTCTGCACATATTCCTCATCCCCCACAATCCTACCCATACTGTCTCTCCACACATTTCCTCAACCCCTTTCCCATGATGTCTCTTGTCATACTTTTCAGATAGCACTTTTTTCCTCCTGTGTGTCGTCATGCTGCTGACATTGCACGGAATCTAAAGTCAGGGCGTCAATAGTACTCGCACCTGAAAGACACAAGTACAAATGAAATCTGGGAGCTGGCATATTACACCTTTCTCTGAGTTGGCTGTCAGTTTGACAGCTGGCTCATAAAATGTCCAAATACAGTTGCAAGGTTCTTCAAAATGCAGCCACCAGGGAGATACGTCGGTACATAGCAGCAGGAGGCCCGATAGCACTCACCTGATAGCTGCGCCCGGGGAAAATGTCTCACCTGCCTTCCCTTCAAATACACCTTTTCTATGCTCTTCAGCGCTGAGAGAAATTGTGTGCAATATTGCAGCAATGTTTAGATGTAAACTGAAAAAAATGAACTGGAGTATAAGTTAGTATACATGCAAAATAGGAGCATATTCACATTGGCCATTAAACAAAACCATTAGACAAAACCTAAGACAGAAACAAAATGAACTTATACCCTGCTGTAAGTAAATAAATAAAATCAATAGTGTATATAAATAGGGCACTTCGTAAACACTGTTTATGATCAAAAAAAGCGTAAAAGCCATCCCACCAGCATCAAGGTGCACCCAAATTCGGGATGGTCCTAACCTCTAGTATTAAAAGCTGAGGACCATCCTGAATTTGGGTACACCTTGACACTGGTGGGGTGGCTTTTATGTTTTTTTTTATCAAAAACGGTGTTTACGAAGTACCTTATTTATTTATATGCACAATTGCTTTTACTAATTTACTTACAACACGGTATATGTTGATTTTGTTTCTGTCGTAGTTTTTGAATGTTTAGGTGTAGTACAATATGCATTTGTTTGCCTTTTTTCAATAAGGGCACTGACTACAAAGCACTGACCATGCATGTTGTAGAGATCCTCCTGTTGTGAGGTTTGTCAACTACACCATACGGGAACAGTTTCCTTATCCTTTATAATTTTGTGGCCCTCTTATTCAATTAGTTACACTAATATTGCATTTCCAATAAGCTTCACTTTGCACCTTATGCTGCTTTTAATTTCAATTCATTGGTTTATATGCACTTAAATTGACAATCACTGTCATTGAAATCTAAATTCATGTTGCACTTTATACATTATGTTGTTTCAAACTACAAATATTTGGAATATATTCATTTTATTATACTCACTGGAACAAGATGATAAAATTGCAATATAAAACATTAAGAATAGAGACATGGGGCACACCAATCCTAGTCCGAACCTTGGTATCACCTGACTGTTTCTTCCTGAAGTGCATTGAGTTTACTATTTGGCTTTTAACCTTTTATAGTCTGCATACATTTCAATACATAAGTTAGCATTGCGTGGTCTCATTTTTATATTTGTGAAGTGGGTCTGAACTTGACTATTGTTTAATCAAGTGTTTTATCCGACGTTAACTAATGCATAAGGCTCCGCATTAACCTTTATCTAGGTTCCTTTGAAACTAAACAACCTTGCTAAAAGCATTTGCATATTTAAAGCCCAACATATTGGCTAGTTATCCTACTATATTTTCTATTTATCACTATAACGGTTTTTGGTCCTGTGGTGTTAAGCAATGCTAACCCAAGGATTTTGGGAGTTTATGAGGCCTTAGTATAGTTAGATTGATTGCCCTATGCTTTTTTCCAGAAAAATCTGACAAAAATCCTTTCAATTATATACTTTTTACTGTAATTTTACTTTAAAGTCTTCATAACATTTTATTTTTAAATATTTTAAATATGTATTGTTTTACATTTTGATTGTATAAAACAAAGCTAATATCAATTTTATTTGTTATTTACTTATCCATCAAAACAAAAAAGGTTTACTAGTCCTCCAGTGATAATCGCTTGCCAATAAAACAAAGTTTTTACCAAAACTGCAGCAAGCAGACAAGTGACACATCCCTGGAATCAGGTTATCCAGGATATACTGCTTTCAGATTAGGTGACAAAAATTTGGTGACAGATTTCCTTTAAATACCATCTTTTTGCTCTCAATATTTAACACTGTAATTATCACTATTTGTAGAAGCATAGTATATTTAATTGGTTTTAGGGTAAAATTACTTTACTTTTTTTTTTTGGTACATTTAAAATATAAGTGTATTAATTATAATAAAAATACAAATTAAAATAACAGCCATCCGCAAAATTATAAATAATGCTAGCAGTAGCATATAAATCAGTTATTAAAGGTTTTTACATCATCATTTAATTGCTAATAAAGATGGATGAGATGTCAAGTTTAAACTGTTAATATTAAGCTTGTGAAAGGTGTAGGAGTGAAACAACAATAAATATGATCAAGATCACTTTATGTTCTAGTGCAGTACTGAATGGATAAGGGTGCATAGCAATATATTCTACTTAATTTGAATGTTAGCTCAAATTTTTATTAAATTACAATGGTATATTGGAGAAAGATCTCATTGATATTGTAATTTTCTGATGTGAAAAATAAATAAAGTGACATGAGGATTATGAATGCAGAAAGATGAAAAATGTCCATAAATATATGTCTTAATTGTTCCCACAAAGCATCTAAATTAAGCATGGGTAGTTGAAAAACAAATGCGTTTAAACAGTGCTCTCCTATTCTTTTGCTCATTCCTCGATGGCCGTCCCCATTTTGTGAATATTAATCTTTTGCCCATTGCCACTTTACAGTGAATATATGACCCCGATTCATCAAGACCAGCTTTCTTCATGCCGGTGTTGATGAGTATCATGCTTAATGAATCAAGTATGTCTGAAAAGTGGTGTGCACCTCCATGTGTCTCACCGCAAGTTTTACTCCAGTGGCGGATTTCGCCATAATGATCAACTGTTGCAGCGGGATGCAGAAAGGGAACTAATGGAGCACTTATTTATGCATGCGAGCATTGCAAGCTGTATGCTCAATTCCTTGTTGGATGACAGGAATATTGTTAGCATCAGCAAAGGTATGATTACTTGATTGCCATGCTTTGAGTCCCTCTCTAAAAAATCTAAATTAAGTAATTTGCTTTTGAAATTATATAAAAATTGGCACATTACAAGAATGAGATGTGTTCTCTGCTTTGAAAAGCTTTGGTGACAGCATGTCTGACCAGGAGATCTCGCTACTTGTCAGTAGGGAGGACTGCAGTAGCACTGATATCATCCCCTCATATTTGTATTGGAAAAACACACTCAAAAATGCAACAATGGATGGAGGAAAAACAGCAACTTCTATGAGTTCATTATCTCATGGGGCTTGCAGTAACCCTCAAGATCAATGATACATGCAGCAGGATGTGGATAATTGGGGAGGGGTTAGAGGAATAGCAGTAACAGAAGGGTGTGAAAAGTGACATTGAATTATACTTCAGTGGCATGTAAAAGTTTGGGCACACCTGGTCAAAATTACTGTTATTGTGAACAGTTAAGCAAGTTGAAGATGAAATGATCTCTAAAATACCTATAGTTAAAGATGACACATTTCAATTGAATTTAAGGAAATATATATATTGTATATATATACAGTACAGACTAAAAGTTTGGACACACCTTCTCATTTAAAGATTTTTCTGTATTTTCATGACTATGAAAATTGTACATTCACACTGAAGTCATCAAAACTATTAATTAACACATGTGGAATTATATACTTAACAAAAATGCCAAGAGTGGGCAAAGCAGTCATCAAAGCAAAAGGTGGCTACTTTGAAGAACCTAGAATATAAGACATATTTTCAGTTGTTTCACACTTTTTTGATAAGTATATAATTCCACATGTGTTAATTCATAGTTTTGATGCCTTCAGTGTGAATGTACAATTTTCATAGTCATTTTTTCTGTATTTTCAGGATTATGAAAATTGTTTATGTTAAGAGGAGACTTTGTGCAGCAGGCCTTCATGGTAAAATAGCTGCTAGGAAACCACTGCTAAGGACGGGCAAAAAGCAGAAGAGACTTGTTTGGGCTAAAGAACACAAGGAATGGACATTAGACCAGTGGAAATCTGTGCTTTGGTCTGATGTATCCAAATTTGAGATCTTTGGTTCCAACCAACGTGTCTTTGTGCTACGCAGAAAAGGTGAACGAATGGACTCTACATGCCTAGTTCCCACCGTGAAGCATGGAGGAGGAGGTGTGATGGTGTGGGTGTGCTTTGCTGATAACACTGTTGGGGATTTATTCAAAATTGAAGGCATACTGAACCAGCATGACTACCACAGCATCTTGCAGCGGCATGCTATTCCATCCGGTTTGCGTTTAGTTGGGCCATAATTTATTTTTCAACAGGACAATGACCCCAAACACACCTCCAGGCTGTGTAAGAGCTATTTGACCAAGAAGGGGAATGATGGGGTGCTACACCAGATGACCTGGCCTCCACAGTCACCAGACCTGAACCCAATCGAGATGGTTTGGAGTGAGCTGGACCGCAGAGTGAAGGCAAAAGGGCCAACAAGTGCTAAGCATCTGTAACGGGTCTGGGAAGTGGAACCTCTGAGCTACTATACAAAGGGGCAGTCCTTGTAAGGAAGCGGGTGGCTCCCAGGGAAGGCGGGCAGGTAGTCAGGGCAAGTGACAGGGACAGTCTCAGGGTAGAAGGGCAGGAGGTCACGGCAAGTGACGGGAACAGTCTCTTGACAGGCGGGTGGTCACGGCAAGTGACAGCAGGGTAAGAATCTCTAGACAGGCAGGTGGTCACGGCAAGTGACAGCAAGGTAAGAGTCTCTAGACAGGCAGTTGGTCACGGCAAGTGACGGCAGAGCCTCCAGGTAGGCTAGCGGGTGGGTAGCAGGTGAGCGCTCCCAGGTGACCGGGTAAGAGTCTCTCGGCTGGCTGGCAGGTGGTCACGGTAAGTGACGGCAGAGCCTCCAGGTAGGCTAGCTGGCGGGTAGTAGGTGAGCGCTCCCAGGTGAGCGGGTAAGAGTCTCTCGGCTGGCTGGCATGTGGTCTCAGGCAGGTATCAGGCAGGTATCAGGCAGGTGCTTCCTGATCCGCCGGCGGACTGGTCCATAGACAGACTGGCGGATGCAGGTAGACAGACTGTCGGACCGCAGGAATGCAAGCAGGTAGACAGAGCTGTAAAGCAGACTGGCAACGGGACCTGAGGGCTGAAGCAGAGGTGAAAGGCATTGCAACAACTTTGCTCGGGCACCTCCATTTTGGAGGAGGTGCCTTATATATGGGAACTCCACCGGCAATTGGCCGGGGACTCCTTAGGACGGCGCGTGCGGCCCATTTAAGAGAGAGGGAGCGTGGGAAGAGGACGCCGAGGACAGAGCAGGGAGGTGAGAGAAACGGCGTCTCTGCCAAGCAGGAGGCAGGGACGCCGACGCTACAGTACCCCCCCTTTAGGCCCCCCCTTTTTTAGGCCGGAGAGAAATTTATCATGGATGAGCGGGGCATGGATGTTCTCCCGGGGCTCCCATGTTCTCTCCTCAGGACCAAACCCCTTCCAATCCACTAGAAAAAAGGTCTTTCCTCTTACCCTTTTCGTGGCCAGAATGCTCTCTACCTTAAACTCGTCTTCAGTTGAAACCGGAGCAGGAGGCGTACCTGTACACGTGGAAAAAGAGTTAAGTACCACAGGTTTGAGGAGAGATACATGGAAGGAGTTAGGGATCCGCAAGTTGGCCGGGAGTTTCAATTTATAGGCCACCGGGTTGATTTGTTTGATAACTTCCAGTGGGCCGATGAACCGAGGCCCTAACTTGTAGGAAGGAATCTTGAGCCGGACATACTTGGACGAGAGCCAGACTTTATCTCCAGGACGGAATTGGGACGGATCCAGACGTCTTTTGTCAGCCTGTTTCTTCATCCGCTCGGAGGACTGAAGAAGTGTGGATCTGGTACTCTCCCAAATGGAGGAGAATTCGCTAGCAAGAGATTCCGCGGCCGGATTATTCACAGAGGTGGAGACGGTAAACGGGATCCGAGGATGTTGACCGTAGACAATAAAAAACAGGGATTTGGAGGAAGACTCGCTCTCGTGATTATTATTGGAAAATTCGGCCCACGGTAAAAGATCCACCCAGTCGGAATGGTGGGCATTAACAAAGTGCCGGAGGTAACTGGTTAAAATTTGGTTGATCTGCTCTACTTGACCATTGAACTGTGGGTGATAAGCAGAGGAGAATTCCAAGGTGACCCCCAGCAGTTTACACATGGCTCTCCAGAAGCGAGAGGTGAACTGAACTCCTCGGTCGGATACGATGTGGAGAGGGAGACCATGAAGACGGAAAATATGATGGATAAAGTCTTTAGCCAATTCAGATGCTGACGGAAGGCCCGGCAGGGAAATGATGTGAGCCATCTTAGAGAAGCGGTAAGCGACCACCCAAATGACTGTACAACCAGCAGAGACAGGGAGATCCGTTATAAAGTCCATGGCTATATGCTGCCACGGGGCAGCAGGTATGGGAAGAGGCAGAAGGCGGCCGGCTGGCAGATGTCTAGGAACCTTGTTGCGGGCGCAGGACGCACAGGCTGAGACAAAGTCTATTACGTCCTTGTGCAGGGTAGGCCACCAGTAATGCCGGGTAATAAGCAGGAGGGTCTTTCTCTGGCCAGCATGGCCAGCTAGCTTAGACGAATGTCCCCAGTGTAGGACTTTCTCACGATCAGGTACTGTTACGAACGTCTTACCGTGTGGAAGACGATTTAGATCCACGGGAGCCACCAGCATTACCTTGGCGGGATCGATGATGTGCTTTGGCTCCTCCTCTAGATTGGAGAACAAAAAGGATCGGGACAAGGCATCAGCTTTGATATTTTTGCCTGCCGGGCGAAAATGAAGAATGAAATCAAAGAGGGCGAAGAACAAGGACCACTGGGCTTGGCACGGGTTAAGTCTTTGGGCACTCTGGAGATAAGCCAAGTTTTTGTGATCCGTGTAGATTATTACCGGGTGAAGAGCCCCCTCAAGCAGGTAACGCCACTCCTCCAGTGCCAACTTAATGGCTAACAATTCTCGGTCTCCTATAGAATAATTGCGCTCAGATGAGGAGAAGAGTTTGGAGAAGAAGCCGCAGGTTACCATTCTTCCGGATGACGACTTTTGGGTGAGCACCGCTCCGGCTCCGGAGGAGGAAGCGTCTACTTCTAAGAAGAATTGTTTGTTGCTGTCCGGACGGTGCAGCACAGGAACAGAGGAGAGTCTCTAGACAGGCAGGTGGTCACGGCAAGTGACAGCAAGGTAAGAGTCTCTAGACAGGCAGGTGGTCACGGCAAGTGACGGCAGAGCCTCCAGGTAGGCTAGCGGGCGGGTAGCAGGTGAGCGCTCCCAGGTGAGCGGGTAAGAGTCTCTCGGCTGGCTGGCAAGTGGTCACGGCAAGTGACGGCAGAGCTTCCAGGTAGGCTAGCTGGCGGGTAGCAGGTGAGTGCTCCCAGGTGAGCGGGTAAGAGTCTCTCGGCTGGCTGGCAGGTGGTCTCAGGCAGGTATCAGGCAGGTATCAGGCAGGTGCTTCCTGATCCGCCGGCGGACAGGTCCATAGACAGACTGGCGGATGCAGGTAGACAGACTGTCGGACCGCAGGAATGCAAGCAGGTAGACAGAGCTGGAAAGCAGACTGGCAACGGGACCTGAGGACTGAAGCAGAGTTGAAAGGCTTTGCAACAACTTTGCTCGGGCACCTCCATTTTGGAGGAGGTGCCTTATATATGGGAACTCCACCAGCAATTGGCCAGGGACTCCTTAGGATGGCGCGCGCGGCCCCTTTAAGAGAGAGGGAGCGCGCGCGCCCTAAGCACAGTGCCCGGGAAGCGGCGAGGACAGAACAGGGAGGTGAGAGGAACGGCGTCTCTGCCTAGCAGGAGGCAGGGACGCCGACGCTACAGCATCTCTGGGAACTCCTTCAAGATTGTTGGAAGACCATTTCTGGTGACTACCTCTTGAAGCTCATCAAGGGAGTGCCAAGAGTGTGCAAAGAAGTCATCAAAGCAAAAGGTGGCTACTTTGAAGAACCTAGAATATAAGACATATTTTCAGTTGTTTCACACTTTTTTGTTAAGTATAGAATTCCACATGTGTTAATTCATAGTTTTGATGCCTTCAGTGTTAATGTACAATTTTCATAGTCTTGAAAATACAGAAAAATCTTTAAATGAGAAGGTGTGTCCAAACTTTTGCCTAAAATACAAAAGAAATGTGTCAACTTTGACATTAGCCCTTTTAGAGATCATTTCATTTCCAACTTACTTAACTGTTTACAATAACAGTAGTTTTGACCAGGGGTGCCCAAACTTTTCATGCCATTATTGGCATAGGCAAGGGATGAAGTTGACAGTGTGAAATTCATGATGACAATGACAACGATGGTGGCAATGATGCCGAACTGGCATACTGGGGCATGCAAATTGAACTAATAGGACTCTCAGTCATGCTCGTTAGTGTGTCAAATTCTTTGCTTGTTTGCAAAGCAGTCATCAAAGCAAAAGGTGGCTACTTTGAAGAACCTAGAATATAAGACATATTTTCAGTTGTTTCACACTTTTTTGTTAAGTATAGAATTCCACATCTGTTAAGTCATAGTCTTGATGCCTTCAGTGTGAATGTACAATTTTCAAAGTCATGAAAATACAGAAAAATCTTTAAATGAGAAGGTGTGTCCAAACTTTTGGTCTGTACTGTAGGTTGATATGTGGGGGCTCATACTGTATATATGGGCTATGTGAGTACTCATGCTGTATATAGGAGCCTATGTGAAGTTTCATACTGTATACAGGGGGCTATTTGCTGGCTCATACTGTATCTAGGGAGCTATGTATGAGCTCTTACTGCATATAGAGGGCTGCAAAAGTGCTCAAACTGTATATAGGGGGCTATGTAAGTGCTCATATTGTATCTAGGGGCTATGTAGGGGCTCATACTGTATATAGGAAGCTATGTGGGGGATCATACTGCATCTAGGTAACTATGTGGGGGCTCATACTGCACAGTATACAGGAGGCTATGTGAGGCTCATACTGCGTATATAGGTTGATATGTGAGGGCTCATACTGTATAAAGGAGGCTATGTGGGGACTTTTCTGTATATAGGAGGCTATGTGGGGGCTCATGCTCTATATAGGAGGCTATGTGGGGGTTCATGCAATATAGTAGGCTATTTGGGGGCTCATTTTGTATATAGTAGGCTATTTGGGGGCTCATGTTGTATAAAGAAGGCAACATGGGGGCTCATACTGTATATAGGAGTCTGTGGGGGGGCTCATACTGTATATAGGAGGCTATATAGGGGCTCATACTGTATATAAGAGGCTATATGGGGGCTCATACTGTATACATGAGTCTGTGTGGGGGCTCATACTGTATTCAGGGAGCTACAGTATCTGAAGGCTCATTCTGTATATAGAAGAATATGTGGGGGTTCATGGTGTATATAGGAAGCTATGTGGGGGCTCATGCTGTATATAGGAGGCTATATGGGGACTCATACTGTATATACAGTGGTGTGAAAAAGTGTTTGTCCCTTTCATGATTTCTTATTCGTTTGCATATTTGTCACACTTAAATGTTTCAGATCACAAAACAAGTTTAAATATAAGACAAAGAAAACACAAGTTAACCAAAAATGCAGTTTTTAATCCCTTCTCCCCTTACAGACATAAATTCCTTACACAATGCAGATGCTGCTGCCGCTTCATATAACACCACAATAGCTGCAGCTCTCAACTCGATCGCCCCTCTCACACATACCAAATCTCGCACAATCAACAGGCAACCCTGGCACACCAAACTTACTAAAGAACTGCGACGGGCCTCCAGGGTTGCGGAGAGGAGATGGAAAAGGTCTCACTCCATCGAGCCCTTCATCGCATTCAAACAATCCCTCACTATCTTCAAGTCCGCGCTCACTACAGCAAAACAAACCTACTTCTCATCTCTCATATCCTCCCTGTCTCACAACCCTAAACAGCTATTTAACACTTTCAATTCTCTCCTTCGTCCCCCAGCACCTCCTCCCTCTTCTCTCATCTCAGCCGAAGACTTTGCCTCATTCTTCAAGCAGAAGATTGACACCATCAGACAAAGCTTTTGCCTAAAGCCCGCACAACCCCTCCTTATATCTACTCAACCTTCCTCCTCCAAACGCCACTTCTCCACCATTACAGAAGGTCAAGTCTCCTCTTTACTCTTCAAATCACACCTCACCACCTGCGAACTTGACCCAATCCCATCCCACCTCATCCCTAACCTTACCACAGTCTTCATCCCAACCCTAACCCACCTCTTCAACCTGTCACCAACAACCGGTGTCTTCCCCTCATGTTTCAAACATGCCGCAATCAAACCCATCCTCAAAAAGCCCTCCCTTGACCCATCCTCTCTGACTAGCTACCGCCCCATATCACTTCTCCCCTTTGCCTCAAAACTCCTTAAACAACATGTCCACCTTGAACTGCCCTCCCACCTCTCCTCCTGTTCCCTCTTCGACCGCCTACAATCTGGTTTCCGACCGCATCACTCGACTGAAACTGCCCTGACCAAAGTCACCAACGACCTACTAACTGCCAAATCCAAGCGACACTACTCCATCCTCCTCCTTCTGGACCTGTCATCTGCCTTCGACACAGTGGACCATTCCCTCTTACTACAGATTCTCTCATCTCTTGGCATCACGGACTTGGCCCTATATTGGATCTCCTCATACTTAACAGACAGGACATTCAGAGTCTCCCACTCACGCACCACCTCCTCATCTCGCCCCCTATCTGTCGGTGTCCCCCAAGGTTCAGTTCTAGGACCTCTGCTCTTCTCCATCTACACCTTTGGCCTGGGACAGCTCATAGAGTCTCACGGCTTTCAGTATCACCTCTATGCTGATGACACACAGATTTACCTCCCTGGACCCGATATCTCCTCCCTACTAACCAAAATCCCACAATGTCAGTCCACCATCTCATCCTTCTTCTCTGCCTGATTTCTAAAACTCAACATGGATAAAACAGAGTTCATCATCTTTCCACCCTCTCATTCATATCCCCCATCTTACCTATCTATCAACGTCAACAGCTCCCCAGTCCCACAAGCTCACTGCCTTGGGGTAACCCTGGACTCTGATCTCTCCTTCAAACCACATATCCAAGCCCTTTCCACTTCCTGCCGACTCCAACTCAAAAATATCTCCCGGATCCGTGCATTCCTCAGCAAATACTCTGCAAAAACACTAGTGCATGCCCACATCATCTCCCGCCTCGACTACTGCAACCTCCTGCTCTGTGGCCTCCCTTCCAACACTCTTGCACCCCTCCAATCTATCCTAAACTCTGCTGCTCGACTAATCCACCTGCCCCCCCACTATTCACCAGCCTCTCCCCTCTGTCAATCCCTTCACTGGCTACCCAGAGAATCCAGTTCAAAACCCTAACCACGGCATACAAAGCCATCCACAACCTCTCTCCTCCATACATCTGTGACCTAGTCTCCCGGTACTTACCTGCACGCAACCTCCGATCCTCACAAGATCTCCTTCTCTACTCCCCTCTTATCTCCTCTTCCCACAATCGCATACAAGATTTCTCCCATGCATCGCCCCTACTCTGGAACTCTGTACCCCAACACATCAGACTCTCGCCTACCATGGAAGCCTTCAAAAGAAACCTGAAGACTTACCTCTTCCGACAAGCCTACAACCTGCAGTAACCACCGCTCCACCACATTACTGCATGACCTCCTCTACCCTCACCTACTGTATCCTCAACCATCCCTTGTAGACTGTGAACCCTCGCGGGCAGGGTCCTCGCTCCTCCTGTACCAGTCGCTGACTTGTTTTGTTAAGATTATGTAAATGTTTTTGCTATGTATATCTCTATCACATGTAAAGCGCCATGGAATAAATGGTGTTATAATAATAAATAATAATAATAATAATAATAATGTCTTAACTATAAAGGGAAAAAGAAATCCAAACCTAATGGGCCCTGTGTGAAAAAGTGATTGCCCTTCCCCCATAAAACATAAATTAACTGTGGTTTATCACATCTTTGGGAAGCTGAGTTTAATTTCCCTAGTTACACACAGACCTGATGACTGTCACACCTGTTCTCAATCAAGAAATCACTAAAATAGTATCTGCCTGACAAAGTAAAGTAAAGTAGACCAAAAGATCCTCAAAAGCTAGACATCATGCAGCAATCCAAAGAAATTCAGGAACAAATGAAAAACAAAATAATTTAGATCTATCAGTCTGGAAAAGTTATAAAGCCATTTCTAATAAAGGCCTGTTATCTTTGTCTAATATTTAAATTTGTTTTGTGATCTGTAATATTTAAGCGTGGCAAACATGCAAAAGAATAAGAAATCAGGAGGGGGGTAAACATTTTTTCACACCACTGTAGGCTAATATGTGGGGGTTGATACTGTATATAGGTGGATATGTGGGGGCTCATACTGTATATAGGAATGTATGTTAGGGCCCATACTGTATATAAGGGGCTATGTGCAGGCTTATGCCGTATATTGGGGGCTATGTGAGGGCTCATACTGTATATAGTGGGCTATGTGTGGACTCATACTGTATGTATGGGGCTATGTGGGGACTCATTCTGCATATAGGGAGTTATGTGGGGGCTCATACATTATATAGGGAGTTGTGACCATACTTAATTCTGCTCAATAATAATTTATACAATCAATATAAAAAATGTAATTAATATGTTAATATTAATATTGCCAAAACAGAATAAAAACATGTTTAAAAATTGTCCATTGTGGACAATAAAGAACCTTGTAATGAATATCGCAGCAAGAGATTTCTTTCTTTCTGTTTTGGTAATTTCCCACCGGCGGATCCTTCCCCATCTAAACCTTTATAGTGGGTGTGTCTTCACACAACCACCCAAGGTGAGCAAACCTATGGTTTTTACTGTCTCCTATATTAGGGTTTTAACCTATTGTACGCTTCTCCCTTCACAGTCACTCTTTATTTAATATTAATATTGAGCAGAATTAATTTCAGCCTATTGGTTCAGCCTCCACAACAGTCATGGTCTCTCATGTAGCCCCTTGGGAAAATTAATCTTCCACCCTTGCTCTATTTTGTATAGCTCTATGTTATGAATAGTGCTGTACATAAAGGAAAAAAATTCTATCTCTGTCGTTTTCCATCTGGAGATGTGCACCAGAGCACCTGTGTTACTCACATGATCTATCACATGATCTATGACAGAGAATCATGTGACATGTCACGTGATACATCAGGTATCTGGGGGAGCACGCCTTCTAAAATTCCCAGGGCCCTGGCTACTCTTAATTAGTGTTGAGCCACCCCCGTAGTGTTCGGGTTCGGTTCGGTTCGTCGAACACCGGGATGTTCGAGGAACTGTTCGTCGAACTGTTCGTCGAACACCTTAGAACACCATCGAACACCGTTAAAACCAATGGCAGGCAAACAAAAACACATAGAAACACATAGAAAACACCTGCAAAGGTGTCCAAAAGCTGACAAACTGCTCAGAAGACACTCTCTTTAAAAAAGCCGGCCGGCAAATTCAGCAGCGGCATACACCGGTACCCGACAATTTAGACAAGAAGGAATAGAGCATCACACATAGATTAGATAGAAACATGTCAGTCACACATATAAGAAGCACAGTGACAGTGTTGGTTACTGCACTTGTCATTTAGTGTAAAGGATTTATTAAAAAAAATATTAGTGTTTTCATGCACCGTCTCTTTAAAAAAGCCGGCCGGCAATTCAGCATCTGTACCCGACAATTTAGAACAGAAAGAATAGAGCTTCACACATAGATTAGATAGATAGAAACATGTCAGTCACATATATATGAAGTACAGTGATAGTGTTGGTTACTGTACTTGTCATTTAGTATTAAAATAAAGGATTTATTATTAAAAAAATTGGCGTGGGGTTCCCCTTAATTTTAGGCTCTAGCGGAGGTTAAGCAGACGGCTGGGGCAGATGTTTGAAGCCTGGGAAGGGGGTAATACCCACGGAGCTTCCCAGGCTACTAATATCAGCCCCCAGCTGAATACATAGCCTTTACTAGCTATTAAAATGGGGGACCCCCCAAAAAAAATGACGTGGGGTCCCCCCTAATTTAATAGCTAGCAAAGGCTAGGCAGACAGCTGGGGGCTGATATTAATAGCCCAGGAAGGGAGCCATGAATATTGGCCCCCTCCCAGGCTAGAAACACCAGCCGTCAGCCGCCCCAGAAATGGCGCCATGAATTTCTAGTAAAGTATTTAAAAAAAACACAACACCCAAAATAAAGTCCTTTAATTGAAATAAAGACACAATTCTTTATTGTTCTAAATTAAACCATACTTACCATCACACCCATTCCAGCTGAAGCCAACGATCTCCTGCAATAAAAGAAAAATAATAAACCAACCTCATCCTTACCTTTCCATGGTTCCCACGACAGCTCCAGCTCTGCTACATCGAGATGACAGGCTGGACCGCAGCAGAACGCTGCCATCCAGTCTGTCATCCCGCAGACACTGAGAAGCGCAGGCATGCTTGCGCTCCTCACTGTCTCGCTGTGACGGCATCCAGATGAGCCGAGGTCATGTCCAATGAACTCGGCTCACCTCATGCACGTCACTGACAGCGTGGGAGAATTCTCACACTGAAGCGCTGAGTGCCGGAGAATTCTCCCACGCTGTCAGTGACGTGCAGGAGGTGAGCTGAGTTCATTGGACATGAGCTCACCTTATGCACGTCACTGACAGCGTGGGAGAATTCTCCTGCACTCACCGCTTCAGCGTGAGAATTTTCCCACGCTGTCAGTGACGTGCATGAGGTGAGCCGAGTTCATTGGACATAAACTCGGCTCATCTGGATGTCGTCACAGAGAGACGCTGAGCAGCGCAAGCAAGCCTGCGCTTCTCAGTGTCTGCGGGATGAGAGGCTGGATGGCAGCGTTCTGCTGCGGTCCAGCCTGTCATCTCGATGTAGCAGAGCTGAAGCTGTCGTGGGAACCATGGAAAGGTAAGGATGAGGTTGCTTTATTATTTTTCTTTTATTGCAGGAGATCGTTGGCTTCAGCTGGAATGGGCGTGATGGTAAGTATGGTTTAATTTAGAACAATAAAGGATTGTGTCTTTATTTCAATTAAAGGACTTTATTCTGGGTGTTTGTGTTTTTTTTAACTTTGACTATGGGGTTAGTAATGGGGGTGTCTTATAGACGCCTCTCCATTACTAACCTGGGCTTGATGTCAGCTGGCATTATAAGCTGACATCAACCCCAACCCTATTACCCCCTGCCACCGCACCAGGGCAGCGTGGAAGAGCGAGGCTAAGTGCCAGAATTGGCGCATCCTATGAATGCGCCATTTCTGGGGCGGCTGACGGCTGGTGTTTCTAGCCTGGGAGGGGGCCAATATTCATGGCTCCCTTCCTGGGCTATTAATATCAGCCCCCAGCTGTCTGCCTAGCCTTTGCTAGCTATTAAATTAGGGGGGACCCCACGTCATTTTTTTTGGGGGGTCCCCCATTTTAATAGCTAGTAAAGGCTATGTATTCAGCTGGGGGCTGATATTAGTAGCCTGGGAAGCTCCGTGGGTATTACCCCCTTCCCAGGCTTCAAACATCTGCCCCAGCCGTCTGCTTAACCTCCGCTAGAGCCTAAAATTAAGGGGAACCCCACGCCAATTTTTTTAATAATAAATCCTTTATTTTAATACTAAATGACAAGTACAGTAACCAACACTATCACTGTACTTCATATATATGTGACTGACATGTTTCTATCTATCTAATCTATGTGTGAAGCTCTATTCTGTCTGTTATAAATTGTCGGGTACCGCTGCTGAATTGCCGGCCGGCTTTTTTAAAGAGACGGTGCATGAAAACACTATTATTTTTTTTGATAAATCCTTTACGCTAAATGACAAGTACAGTAAGCAGCACTGTCACTGTACTTCATATATATGTGACTGACATGTTTCTATCTATCTAATCTATGTGTGATTCTCTATTCTTTCTATTCTAAATTGTCGGGTACCGCTGCTGAATTGCCGGCCGGCTTTTTTAAAGAGACGGTGCACGAAAACACTATTATTTTTTTTGATAAATCCTTTACGCTAAATGACAAGTACAGTAAGCAGCACTTTCACTGTACTTCGTATATATGTGGCTGACATGTTTATATCTATCTAATCTATGTGTGAAGCTCTATTCTTTCGGTTCTAAATTGTCGGGTACAGGTGTATGCCGCTGCTGAATTGCCGGCTTTTCATGTTTCACTGTTGGCACTGTTCCCATCGATTTGGGCAATCACTGTAATGCCACAACCACCATGGCTGTGGCATTACAGTGAGTGGCAGACAATCCCTGCATGATTGGTGCTCTAAATAGCGCCAGACATGCAGGACATGCTTTTGGTGCACGAACAGTTATCGAACATAACCTCGAACAGCCGAATTTTTTGCAAATCGTTCGGGTTCGTCGAACAACTCGAACACCGCCCAAAACAGCTCGAATTTGAGATTGGCGAACAGTTCTAGTCGAACACCGCTCATCTCTACTCTTAATCCACCCATGCATACCTTATATTTGCGCATTTAAACTTGCATCAGCAATAAGCCTGATTTTACATTATTTTACACTGTAGATCTAGGGGATATGTACTGATTTCTCCAATAAATGCAAAACATTGACTCATTGAATGTTCAGCCTTAGATATTTAACATTCTTATTATCTTTTTAATGTAAAAATTTGCATCACCAAGCATGATTTTCATCACATGAATTAATATCCAACCTACTTCTCTCCCTGCTTGGGAAAATGATGTTAACCAATTTGCAGATTTAAAGAGCTGATCAATTGGACAAAAAGGCTCCTTCGCTATAATATGGACACCATGACTCACTATTCATGAAAATAAGCTACAGTATTAGATCTCACATAAACCATCATAATGACTTGAGAGGTGTCTTTATTGTCATATATCATGTACATTGCAACCCAGGGGCTGTTGGGAATCTTAAAGGTCCATGTTACATGCAGCAGGAAGTGAAAGAGGGGAGGAGGAGAAGTAGCTGGTGAGTTAACTCAGGCATGAGCAAGGGATGGGCTGAAAGTCAGAGTGAAAATGACAACAATGTCGCTGCTTGTGAGTACTAACTGTTTTAAATGGGTGTGGATACTGAACCAATGAGGCACTCATGACTATCAGTCAAAAAAGATGACTATTTGATAGCACTGCTTATATACCATTGTGAAAAATTGTGGGAATTATTTCTGTCTTTTAAAGCAGAGTGCAAGTTGACATGTTACCAGGGTATGCTGATATTCCTGCTCGGCAAAGCCTGAACCGAGCGGATGTCCGTGGAAAGTACAGATGACCAGGAGACTTCTTTCTGCCAAGTTAATGCTGTCCTGCTTGTGCCAGCACTTAGGGTAGAACAAAAATCCGAGACAGCAGCAGTTACAGCAACTACAGGATTTTTGATATGATGGACCAAATGTTTTGAATATAATACACAAAACTGATGCAACTCAATAAACTGAGACCCACTGGCCGAACAGCCAGGTTCAGTTGTACCTGGACTGTGTCTTTTCTCCGACAGATACCTTAAAAGGGTATTCTCATTTTCAAGATCCTATTCCAATGTGTAGTAGGTGTAATAATAGTAATATTAGCAAATATTTCTAATTAGAAATGTGTTATAGTTCTTCTGATTTGCTATGTCTCTTTCTTCATGTGCAGGACAATGCAGTAGCTTAGGTATCCATGGTTATGACCTCTCATATAGTGAAAGATAGTTAGGTAGCTAGTTGTGAGGGGTCGTAACCAATAATATAACATCTGATGCTTATTGCAATAGTAAAATAGCAGTCAAGGTAATACAGTATATTTAAGTGAAGAAAGTCCTCATTTATCTGGTACCTGATTACTGTCAGATAGACTAGTGAATAGTAAATATTTATATCAGTCTTAAGACTTTTGGCCAATAAGGTGTTAGAATGGCTGCAATATCAAGATTAAATGGGTATTCCCATCTCAAAGATCCTATCCCAACATGTAGTAGGTGTAATAATAATAATAATAATATTAGCAAATACCTCCAATTAGAAGTGTACTATAGTTTTTTCTGATTCGCAAAGTCGCTTTCCTCATGTGCAGACTTTGCAGGAATTTAGGTATCACAAGTAAACACAAGTGCAGACGTGAAAAATAGTTGAAAGAGATGGTTTCTTCTTTCGCATAGTAATGGGGTTTTAGGAGGATGGAGAGGAGGCTTACACCACCTTTTGACCCAAGTTTAGAAATTTTCCCTCCATTACGAAGTCATTTCATGGGGTTGAAATTTGGGGTCCTTTTTGTGTTTCCCTCCCAAAATGAGGGTTGGGCTGCCAGTAGTGCCACAACAATGTGGGGCATGCCTTACTACAGCATTACACACCACAATCCATATTGACTGTGTCCAAAATGCCCCAACCAACCAACTTTTATGAGAGGGGGTGTTAAGGGTGTTTTTACCCCTTGGTGGCTTTTGACAGGTAATCTGATGATGCAAATTGGTTAGAATGATCAGTAGATGTGAGGAGATGAACATAATGTTTGCCTCTTTGCATAACATGATGTTTTAGGGGGTAAATTCAAGGGGGTACACATGCAAAACTCCAGAAAATGGGGATAAACATTACGATTTCTTGACAAGCTTCCAGACATTTTTTGTCGCCTTTGAAAACATACTGATTCAACCAAAGTTATCATTATCAGCCCATTTTGAACCCTTTGGGGAGGGTTTGAGTTTAGGGGTGCACTGGACTGGTAATTTTTATTGTAGGCGGTTGAACTAGACAGGATCACAAATCATGGGCAATCGACCATCACTGACGAGATTTTCAAAGCAAACCATTTCACAGTTTCAGAGAAAAGTCGACTTCTTTGGAATTGTTCTAGCCACTTTCCAATTTGGGGTGTTTAGAGGGTTGCAGCCCCTAGAATTGATTTCAAAACAGCAAAACAATTTCCATATCAAGAAATGTAGGGTCTTGCCTACAGCCATGCAAAATTTATTTTCAATTCGACCATTGTTTCCATTTCAGAATGAATTTGGAAATATTCAAGCTTTAACTTTTCACAGGAGTGTATTTTTTGTGCAGTTCAAAGTATAGCAGTATTGGTGATTCATGAAGAATCGATTTGCTGCAAATTAAATTGCTGTGAAAATGTTGTTGAATCTGGTGAATTTGAATTTCAAAAGATTTGTTCATCTCTACTTAGCAGACATAGCTGATAACCCAATTTATGAAAAGCCTCAAAAGCTATTTTACATGGATTAATATGTAATTCCTGATTAAATAGTAACAGAATAGTATGACAGTGGATTACAACTATTTATTTTACTCTATAGTATAAGTGCATATTCGTCAGAGATTATCATATTAGGTTTAAGGAAAGCTAGGAATTAAGGGTGTAAATTTATACTAGCATTTTAGTGTCCAAAGGAAACATATAAAGTATATGAAATAATTAGCTTGCTACATTTAAAGGGAAATACATTGTAAAATAATGCTATTAACCAGCAGATATGGGGTTAATATGCAGGTTAATAGCATTCTGACTCAGTTGGTGCCCGCACTGAGAGCCCCACTGCCAGGAGGTAATTAACTTTATGCCCTCGGCAGTCTCGCTCTTTCAGTCACAGGGATGGCACAGACATGGTTTCAGTGTATACAGCCGCTTCTCTCTATACACTTAGCAAATAATGAAACCGTGCGGGTGCCACCCCTGTTACTGAAAGAGTGAGGCTTCTAGGGTGAATAAAGCTCATTTCCTCCAGGCAGCAGGGTTTTCAGTGCAAGTGCCACACAGTGTCAGAACACTAATAAAATACAGAATAACCCCATATCTGTAGGTTAATAGCATTATTTTACATGAGATGTTCCCTTTAAAAGCACTATGTGTATTATACATTTACATATATGTATAATTATTATAATAATTACCACGTTCACATTGTCAACATACTTTTTAATGAATAAAAATCTTTTTCCAGCAAAGCACAATTTCTATGGAAATAAAAGCAATTTTTATATAGGAAATTGGTGCAGATTACTAGGCCACATCAAATTCATCTAATAGTCAAAAGCATTGCAGTAAAATGAAATTTTAACTTCTGTTATATGATAAGGTGTTCATGATATAATTATATCTTATTAAGCATTTATCTTGTCTTGTTTATATTGAAAGTTTCTAGCAGTAGCTGTTTGCTCCTTGCTTCAACCACTGCCGTCTTTTGCTTCCTATCATATTTAATTCATCTTTCTCTGACTATTTGACTGTAATAACAACATCAGCACTGTGATACAGTAAATTAGAATAAAAAAATAACCTTATCTCCTAAAATTGTGTGTAACGCTATATAATATTGTACTTCTTTTAGCTTCAAATTGAGCCATTGCAAATCTTTTCCTTATTTGTCTATCAAGATAAAATTGAAGGGATGTTATAAGGCATTCATGATTTAGATTCAATTTTGTGTAGGTTACAGCTACCTGATGCTCTTTTTGACAGAACTCGGTGAATTTCTATGTTTCTTTTATTAATAAGAGAGAAACTGTGATTCTGCTTGCCCTGACCTACATTTATGTGGTTTGAATAAGAACTTTGCAATGATAACATTGTATAAAGAGAACATCAGTATTTTGTGCTGATCTGGTCTGTGATATGAAATATTTATTAAAGAAGTGAGAAATATTAAGCTTTCAAGAGTTAATACGATCACTAGAAAAAAAGGAATTGAGAATGCAAAATACTGTGTAAGGTACTGAATATCAATTCACTTTAATTTTTTTTTATTAAGCCAAAAATAAAATTAAAGGAACTCTCCATGCAGGAGCCTAAAATTATAAATACAGTAGTATCCATAGTTGATAGCTGCTACAGTATCTACATATTATTCCTTAAAGCTTACTGCTTTCTAGCTCAGCTCTTTAAGGTCAGAACTGTGATTTATGACAACTGCATATCTACAGTGTCTACAAGGAGTCTGTAGTAGTCTGGAATATATGTTCTGTTCAGTGATTGGCTCCCAGCTGCTGCTCTCCCCTCCCATTGCAGTTCTGCCTCCACAAATCACCTGCTGCCTGTATAAAAGTCTATCACATGCTCACAAGGAAGTCAGTGCAAGGTAAAAATTATTAAAAGTATAGACTATACAGAGTCAATTGCTTTAGAAGGAATAATGTAACAATAAATAGACTTACACAGTAGTATTAGGTTTAGAAGGAAAGGCAAAGAAATGACAAGTTGATTATGTAAATTCTCATTTTATCCACAGGAGTTCCATTGCTTAGACTTATTGCAATATTCCATACAGGAAGAAAGACTTCTACAGATAACAAACAGCTTCTTATGCATAACTACTGTACAGTACATCAGATAGCTGACAGCCAAACAACAGTTCTCCAGTCCTAACTTCCACCACTGTCAGTAAGTGTAAGTTCTACAGATGATCGAATTGATCCACCTCAAATTTATTTTGAGTCAGATTTCATGGAATTCACAGGTCTCAGCAAATTCGAACAATTTGTAATTTGATTCACTCAAAGTGCTACAAAATGTTTGTTGCCTTTTCACATATTGCTGAAGACTGCGTCAATCAGACTGCAGTTCACATGATGTTGGACAAGGCTGTTTAGGCTTCTCAATATTGCCTTGCAGCTATTACGTTACATGGTCTATTGAAACTAGTCAGGGGAGGCTATCACAGCCACTTTAAAAGATGGGTAGAGAAAGCAATAGCCATTTTATGGTTTCATGGCCTAGGTCTGGGAGGATAAATTGCATAGCTCATCATTAGAAATAGCGATAGAGAGGGCTAAAACAAAGTTTAGTATAATACTGAAGCACTGAAGAAAATGGGAGTGATAGTCTTACGCTATGTTCATTCGCTGCGTTTTTTAAGTATTTTTTTGCTGCATTTGTTTATGCAAATTTTCTGCTGCATTTTACAGTACCAGCAAAATCTATGAAATTTCAGAAATCTTATGCACACACCTTGTTTTTTTTCCTGACTGTTTTGAGAAAGAGCTGAGTTTTTGCAAAATGTAACATGTCACTTATTTCACCCTTTTTTCAGCGTTTTTCATGCATGGAAAGCAATGGGTAGTGCAAAAATGCTGCAAAAATGCAGTAAAAAATGCAGGCATCAGGTTTTGTTGCGTTTTTAGTGCCAAAATCTGAGGAAGTTAAATCAGATTAATTTTACTCACTAAACTTTATCAGCTTGCACAAGAGACAAATGTACCCTGACAAAAAAAGCAGTAAAAATGCAGCAAAAACTCATCAAAACCTGCTTTTTTGAGCTTGGTTTTTTTAATGCCAAGTGAGCAGGTTTTGCCAGCAGAATAAAAACACTGCAAAAACACAACATGTGAACATAGCCTTAGTCTGTGTATAATAATACATGGATTTAATCAATGGGAAGAGAGAGATAAAGGTGAAGTGCAGGAACTGCAGTAGCAGTGTGACTGTGAATTATTTGATCTGTAATATTCTGCAGTGCTGCATGTTTATTAGCCAGATTTTCCTATAACTTTAAAGTTATAGAAATCAGAATGACTGTTTAAGTCCCCTCAGTCCTATTTTTTCTACAGAAGAAAAATACTGAAACCAAGGCTTGTCTTTCTAGGACAGTACACTTTCTGGCTTGGAAGACTGACAACAATCTATAAGCGTCATTTTTTTTTCTTTTGCATTTATTTTTAGAAAAGCTTTTCTTTACTTATTTCTTTTTACTTTTTCTTTTTTTGCACATTTGTATGACTAATCCAATTTCTGGCCTTCTTATACACCATAAGGGAGAAATGTGGGTGCACTGTGCTGCTGGTGAAGAATTCACTGGATTCAGATGAATAGAAATAAAAGTAGATTGCAGTTTATTCCCAAAGCTTTTCTAGGTTCTCCTGAGGAAGAGGTCCGTTCGACTTAAAAATGCTTTGGGAATAATCTTCAATCTATTTCTATTCATCTGAATCCTGCCAATTAATCACCATAGCACACCTGCAGTTCCTCCTTTTGGTATACATCGACATTAGTTTTATCCAACCAGTGGTGCAGGAGCAGCTGAGCTTATGGTATTTAAGGCTATTCAAGTGCTGTGAGTTCACAGCTTCACAAGGCGAGGGCAAAAAAACAATAAAAACGCATGCTATTTGGTAATGCTCTACTTAGCATTTTTTGTCATATCCTTTTTGGGAATAGGGGTGTGCACTTTTTCCTCACCAAAAGAAATCTCACTGTACTCATTGTACTGTTTAAATACCTATTGTAATAGTCTAAACTAGCAACTGTAAAACCCCACGACAATACTGCATGCCATTGCCGAATGTTCTGTTCTGGATGTATAATTAAAGTACCTAGCAGTGTAGCATTTTCCTTATAGCCATTTTGTCAGGATGGGAAAAAATTAAAAAAATAAATTAAAAGAAAAGTTTTGCATACCTGTTTTCTAGTCCAATGTAACAACAGTGCGCACCACAATACTGCGGGCTGTTATCACAGTTTTCTTTCTGTACATGTGTCTAACAGCAAAACAGCATTCTTGGTTATGGCTTTTTGTTGAGGGGATTGAAAGAAAGGTGTTTTATAAAATAAACTTCAAATAACAATAAACATGTTACATTTTTCATATCTGTTATACTAGTTCTGTGGACTCTGGCCGCAGTTTCCTTTCCAGGCGTGTAATGAAGCATTCTTTTTCAGGGGAGAAGAATAATATATAAAATAAAAAAAATACTTTAATTTTTGCATGACCGTTTTACAAGTCCAGTTTGTCAACTGTGCACACAGGGCCGGCTCCAGGTTTTTGTGGGCCCTGGGCGAAAAAGTCTCAGTGGGCACCTTTAACACATACCACAATTCATAATGCACAGATACCGCAGAGAAATATATACAGTACAGACCAAAAGTTTGGACACACCCAATTTAATGATTTCTCTGTATTTTCATGACTTTGAAAATTGTACATTCACACTGAAGGCATCAAAACTATGAATTAACACATGTGGAATTATATACTTAACAAAAAAGTGTGAAACAACTGAAAATATGTCTTATATTCTTGGTTCTTTAAAGTGGCCACCTTTTGCTTTGATGACTGCTTTGCACACTCTTGGCATTCTCTTGATGAGCTTCAAGTGGTAGTCACCGGAAATGGTTTTTACTTCACAGGTGTGACCTGTCAGATTTAATAAGTGGGATTTCTTGCCTTATAAATGGGGTTGAGACCATCAGTTGTGTTGTGCAGAAGTCAGGTGGATACACAGCTGATAGTCCTACTAAATAGACTGTTAGAATTTGTATTATGGCAAGAAAAAAGCAGCTAAGTAAAGAAAAACGAGTGGCCATCATTACTTTAAGAAATGAAGGTCAGTCAAAAATTGGGAAAACTTTGAAAGTGTCCCCAAGTGCAGTTGCAAAAACCATCAAGCACTACAAAGAAACAGGCTCACATGAGGACAGGACCGCCCCAGGAAAGGAAGACCAAGAGACACCTCTGCTTCTGAGGATAAGTTTATCTGAGTCACCAGCCTCAGAAATCGCAGGTTAACAGCAGCTCAGATTAGAGACCAGGTCAATGCCACACAGAGTTGTAGCAGCGGACACTTCTCTTCAACAACTGTTAAGAGGAGACTTTGTGAAGCAGGCTTTCATGGTAAAATAGCTGCTAGGAAACCACGGCTAAGGACAGGCAACAAGCAGAAGAGACTTGTTTGGGCTAAAGAACACAAGGAATGGACATTAGACCAGTGGAAATCTGTGTTTTGATCTCATGAGTCCAATTTTGAGATCTTTGGTTCCAACCACCGTGTCTTTGTGCGACGCAGAAAAGGTGAACGGATGGACTCTACATGCCTGGTTCCCACCGTGAAGCATGGAGGAGGAGGTGTGATGTGTGGGGGTGCTTTGCTGGTGACACTGTTGGGGATTTATTCAAAATTGAAGGCATACTGAACCAGCATGGCTACCACAGCATCTTGCAGCGGCATGCTATTCCATCCGGTTTGCATTTAGATGGACCATCATTTATTTTTCAACAGGACAATGACCCCAAACACACCTCCAGGCTGTGTAAGGGCTATTTGACCAAAAAGGAGCGTGATGGGGTGCTATGCCAGATGACCTGGCCTCCACAGTCACCAGACCTGAACCCAATCGAGATGGTTTGGGGTGAGCTGGACCGCAGAGTGAAGGCAAAAGGGCCAATAAGTGCTAAGCATCTCTGGGAACTCCTTCAAGATTGTTGGAAGACCATTTCCGGTGACTACGTCTTGAATCTCATCAAGAGAATGCCAAGAGTGAGCAAAGCAGTCATCAAAGCAAAAGGTGGCTACTTTGAAGAACCTAGAATATAAGACATATTTTCAGTTGTTTCACACTTTTTTGTTAAGCATATAATTCCACATGTGTTAATTCATAGTTTTGATGCCTTCAGTGTGAATGTACAATTTTCAAAGTCATGAAAATTCAGAAAAATCTTTAAATGAGAAGGTGTGTCCAAACTTTTAGTCTGTATTGTATATAGTACAAAGTCGAAGATTTCACTTCTTACATTACATGAGCGATATCTATTGTAAATTCTACAATGGCTCAGAAACCGGCCAATCCTAGCAGCGCACAGTGCAGACCGGACAATATAGTCCTCCATACATTATTATGGCCCCCATATATTGCTCCATACAGCATAATGACCCCACATAGTTCTCCGTACCGTATTATGGGAACCACATAGTCCTCCATACAATATTATGAGCCCCACATAATGCTCCATATAGAATAATGGACCCCATATAACGCTCTATGAAGAATACCGGTCCCCATATAATGCTCCTTACAGTATACTGGTCCCCATATAATGCTCCATAGAGGATACTGGCCCCCTTATAATGCTCCATACAGAATACTGGCCCCCACATGATGCCCCATGCATGCTGTGCCCCCACATAATGCCCCATGCAGGATGTCACATCCCCCCATTTAATGCTTCATGCAGGAGGTCACTTCCCCCCATATAATGCCCCATGCAGCATGTCCCTTCCCCCCCATATAATGCCCCATGCAGGATGTCACCTCTCCCCCCATATAATGCCCCATGCAGGATGTCTCTCCCCCCCCATACAATGCCCCATGCAGGATGTCACTTCCCCCCATATAATGCCCCATGCAGGATGTCACTTGTCCCCCCATATAATGTCCCATGCAGGATGTCACTTGTTCCCCCCCTATTATAATGCCCCATGCAGGATGTCACTTTCCCCCCCCCTATTATAATGCCCCATGCAGTTTGTCACCCCCCATATAATGACCCATACAGTATGTCACCCCCCATATAATGCCCCATGCAGGATGTCACTTGCCCCCCCATATAATGCCTCACGCAGGATGTCATTTGTTCCCCCCATATAATGCCCCATGCCTCCCCATGGGGGGTGTGGCGGGCCTACTCACTGATGGTGAGCACTGCTCATGGGTCCCATAGCGCGGCGGGGTGCCCGACGGTGAGTGGGCCTCCCCTCCTGCTCAGGACCCCGACACTTGCCCGGTTGCACCGGGTGCTGACATTGGGCCAGTGTGCACCCCACGCTATACTTTTGGAAGCCATGTAACTACATGAAATTTGATGTTACATTGTCCTATTTGTCCTGAAGATTTGTCCTGATTTAATTTGGTTACCAAAAAATTTAGCAAATTACACTAAATGGAGAGATTTAACTGCTTAGGTCTGTTATGGAACACCAGGTTTAAGCTTGCCAATTGGAGAAACATATACCACTACCATGGGGGCACTGTTGATGTATTTACCTTTTAGGCTGTCACTGGCACTCTACCAGTGGTGAGCTGGGTTTGGGGGCAGAGAGACAGATGCCCCCTGGCCCATTCCCTAAGTAGGGTGTATTGCCAAGTTTTTAGCAATAAGGTTCGGATACGGCTTTAAAGAAGGCAACCACTTGTAATATAACGCAATTTTATTTATAATAGTTAATTTGAAAGATAAAATACAGAATCAAAGGAATAGTATGATATTACGATATTGCGTACACTTTTGTAGATTAAAGGTTACAAAGGTTAAATACTTATAAAGGTTAAATACTTATAAAGCTTACATACTAACTATTAGATAGAAGAAGAAAAAGATTTCACCAGTAGCATGTACATCATCTGTCCGGAAACATCAGCTGGAGAAGCGTTCAGCGATGGGCAGAGAATGCGTCCTAGGTCCTACACTGTAAAGAGCGACCTCTTCACACGTCCACAATGCTTCTGCCATAACTGAATTCTTCAACAGCTTTTATATTTTAGAAAAATGCTTACCCAACCTAATATTACGTAAGCATGAAAATTCATAGGTTGTTATCCAACATTCCAATCCCGTGACAGTGGCCAGCTATCACAGGTAAGCAATGCCGGACAAGACCTGTTCACGGACCATTCTGCTTCTGTCATAATGTTTACATATGATAAGAGTAAATCCTATACCAGGTTATAAATCAGAACAAGGTTTTCTTCCCAGACAGTATATTGTGTTAAGAAGCTATGTATCAGTGAGATACATTCACAGATAAAGTATACCTTAACAAAGAATATATAACAAGAATATTTAATTAAAGGTTGGATACATCATAATGGGTTTCAGATAGCCACTTTTATTTTTGGCTTCTCCATCTTAAGCCATATGCATGTAGTCTTATTTACAATTTTGTGTAATCGTCTGTCTCTAGTTCTAGAACACAGCGTATACAAAAGGCTAATTCCCTTCAGTAAAAAAGATTAAACCTCAGACTGTTAGCTAACTTAAATGAATGCTATGTTTTAGTATGTCTTGACTAATGACCCCTAGTCTACTGAGGTAATATACCTACAAATGCTGACATGTCTAATTCCTATTCCACATTTCAATATGGATTTGAAATATAAAATAGCCATTTTTCATGTTCATACTACAATCCACCCTTGAGTATCTGAAACCATATATCATTTATATCCAACACCATATCCCAAAGGAATAACTTCAACAGATGCAATGTTTTGAGTCTTTAAAGTGATCATATCTTCAGTAATAAAATCTATTCCAGTACAGTTTATACAAGCGTAATATGGGTTGTATGTATAATTCTAAAGCATATCTCCTTCTTCCACCTCCTCATCTTGGATTAATCCCACTATAAATTTGGTCCACAGTTGTAAGGGGGTTGGTATAGCTACCATACAAGTTTCCAACACATTTGTAGCTGTAGCAGTCTTTGCCATACAAAAATGGATCATGTTTGTCAGTTGCGCCAAGTAACTCCATAAATTCTGCTTCATTTTTCATAAGGACTCATTCTCCTTTTCCGGCGTTTCTCTTTCCCATCTGTATAACAGTTGGGTAGTGACAGAGACCAAAAGGACCATGCCGGTAATACCGATCATCCACCATATCCAATTTTGAATCTAAAATGGAAATATATACAGTACATTAGTCTCTGAGATAACACCTGTCTGCAAGAACATGTTCCCACTTCTCTTGTCCTGGCTTCATCACTATTAACACATTGTCTGCCCCTTGGGCGATCACCTCTGCAGGTTCTGGAGGACCTTTATCTCCAGGTTGCTTCACCCAGATTTCTGCACCATCATTCAGAAAATGAGTGGAGCCAAAACCTCTGTCTCCTCCAACTGTTATTATTGCAAGAGCTGTTCCCTTGATTATTTTCATTTTCTGGATAGATAAAATTAATAATTGAGCTATACTGTCTCCTTTTTGGATCAACAAGTCACTATTCCCACTATTCAACAGGAGTACCTTGATTTCACCTTGATAATCCTGATCTATCACTCCTCCCATCACTTGAATTCCTCTCAGGGCCAAACCTGATCTTGGAGCTATAAAACCAAAATGCTCAGGAGGCATTTGTAATCCTATAGCAGTTCTGATTGCCTTTACCACCCCTATTTATAATCTAATTTCCTCATGAGAGTGTAAATCTAGTCCTGCTGCCTGTGGGGTGGCACTATAATTTCCCAGAGCCCCTGGCTCTAGCTCCCAATAGAGAACTGTCTGTCCTATGGTAGTAGCTTTTAAAGGCATGATCTGTAAATTGGGGGTAATCATTCTCATTAACGATGTTTCCTGTTCTCCAACTGGTCTGTTATTAAGAATGTTAAGGGCTTCACTTAAATGTTATCTCCACCCTTTGTAGTTTCCATTTCACAATTTCTTCAACTGTTCTTTCAGTAGCCCATTCATCGGCTCTACCAATCCTGCGGCTTGAGGATAATATGGGATATAAAAGATACACTCAATATTATGTTCTGAGCAGAACTCTGCGACCTTCCTATTCTTGAAGTGACTACCATTGTCACTCTGAATTTGCAATGGAATACCGTAATGTAATATTATGGATTCCATGGTTTTAATGGTACTGTTAGCTTTGGCTGTTTTACACGGACAAGCCATCATATACCCTGAGTATGTATCCACGGCCGTGCATACATACACACATACTCCGTCTTGTGGAAGGGGGTCGACGTAATCTACCTGCAAAATTTGTCCAGGTAGTTTACCTCGGGCTATTTGACCCCTAACAACATGGGGAACAGGTCTTTGTTGTGAATGTTGGCATACTGGATATTTCAAAATTGTTTCCTTGATTACATCTATCTAACCTGATGGGCACCCTCTGGTCTGTGCCCATTGAGTCAGTCCGAGCAGCTCCCCAGTGGTGTCAGTCTTTACTGGATTCAGTAACTGATATTTCAGGATGTTCGTCTGCTACTGAGTTGAAGAATCTTTCCAGGGTATCTGAAGCACAAATAGCATCAACATGAAACACAGTCACTTTAATGATTTGTACAATTGCCCAGATATCTTGCCACAACTCTTTTCCCCATACTTCTTTGCTATGTATACTTGTAGTCTGATTGTTACATCATGTCCTATTGTCAACTGTTCTGTGTCAATTAATGCCCAATAACATGCCAATAACTGACATTCAAATGGAGTATAGCGCTGGGCCGCTTCAGGTAATGTTCTATTTCAAAACCCTAAGGGTACTTTGTTTCTCCCCTGTTTTTGCCACAGACTCCAATTAGCATACCTTTCCTGTACTGACACATTCAATTCCATAGGCTCATCATCCAACACTGGCCACAGATCCAATGCCTTTTGTACTGCTTCCTTTGCTTGTTCAAATGCTGCCTGTTGCTCCTTACCCCATTCAAACTGATATTTTTTCCTTGTAACCTTGTAGAGGGGTGTGAGTATTTGACTGAGGTGTGGAATGTGCTGTCTCCAAAATCCAAAAAGTCCTATAAACTGTTGTGTCTGTGTTTTATCTCTGGGAATGGCAAAATCAAGAATCTTTTGCCTAGCCTGTGGGGTCATTTTCCTGTGTCCCTTGTTCCATTGGATACCAAGGAACTTCACTGTTTGTGCAGGTCCCTGCACCTTTTTAGGATTAATCTCCCATCCTTTACTGCTCATGTGTTCCATCAGTGCATTTAACTGCTGGGCTACTTCCTCTTCTGTTTGTCACTGTACCATAATGTCATCAATGTAATGCGATATCTGCATGTGTGATGGAAGGATAAACTCATCCAAGTGTTCTCCCACTACCCTGTGACAAATGGTTGGACTGTGTATCTGGCTCGCCCCCTGGGCCATGTGTGCACGCGTGTGGGTTACCCGGAGCCGGGTCTCTGGGGGTTGTAGTCTCCGTGGCGGCGACCCGATTCCGTGGCTCAGGGTGGTCAAACCAGTGGCAGTCTTTTATAGGGTTTTTATGATTTAATGTCCGACTACGCCACCCGTGGATTGCGAGTATTATGAACCGCCGCTGCAAGGCAGTCCACTGAGGCTGATGGTGTGTGCAGCTGAGATAGTATAACTCCACACGGGAAGAGTGTATCCCCAGGGCAGTGTAGTAGGATGCTGGGGGTGATGGTGCAGGCGCAGCATAAATCACACAGAGTCAGTGATGCAGTCCAGGGTCTTTTACTCACAGTTGTTATCCCAGTCACTTCTGCCGGCAATGACTGCACGAGCTGTGCTGCATCCACCAGGTGAGGAGCTCGGTCAACCCCCAGGCAATTCAGGAGTATGGCACAGGACCCCCTTTTATCCTTTCTCTGGCCTCTCGTGCCCCACCAGTGACCACACTTCTGTTCAGCTGCCTCGGACCTTCTCTTGGTGAAACCTGTCGCCGGTTTCCCTGACCCTATGTGGTGCCTTCCTAGTGGGGGTAGCAGGGGGTCGCACCCATAGATGATCACGACCTCCGGTCTTTGGCTGAGGGATAATTTACCTCTACCATCTTGGGAATCCGGTACCCTTATTCTGCCTGACCCTTCACCCGATATCTCGTGGGTTCTTATGGACCCTTCTGCCTTCTTGTTCTGGAGCCTTTCTACTCCTCTTTCTCTCCACCTTTCTTCCTTCCTTCTCCTTCTCCTCTTCTCCCTTCTGGCTCTGGGCTTCACCCTAGGCCTGCCTCATGGAGCTGAGCTCAGACCGAGCCTCAGCTCCCTGTCAGCTCTCTCTCCTGCTCTGCACGAACTCAACTCCCTCCTAAGATACCCCCCACTTTTTATCTACTTTACTGTGTCTGAGCTCTGGTGACCTGCAACGAATGAGCTCCTTCCTATGCTCCAGAAACCATCCCCTTCTGCTCCTACATCACTGGGTTCTCTCCCGCCTCCCCACTCCAGCCAGGGACATAGTCAGTTGTGCCTGCATATATATAAATGGGAGCACAGTCGAGCTGTCCCCCGGAAATGAGGAGTGTGAGTATGTATGTGTGCAGCTAACTGAGCCCTGGTCCACACTCCATCCTTACCTGGGAGTGGAATATCACACCTCTGGTTGAGGTGCAATACCCCTGTAGCAACCGAACCCTCGGGGCGCTACATTCCCCCCTGGTAAACCACAGCAAGTCCTCGGGCTGGAACAAAGCAAAAGACAATTCAAAAACATGCAAGTTTTTAGAATGCATTCACATATAAGACTATAACCATTTAACTCATCCCTTTATGGGAGGCACATTTTTCTCTTTCATCAAGTATTATAAGACTTTCTTCACACATATAAAACACCATAAAACTCTTGTAGCAGCATATAAACTTTTCAAGTAAAACATTCTTTTAGTAGATTCTCTTCTTCACTGGCCACTGTGCAACTTGCGACCAGGTGTCCATTTTTCTATTAAGTGCAAACTTCAGCAACCTTTCAAGCATGTGGGACACTTTGTCCAGAGGTAGACGTTGCTGTACTCTTATAAAACCAGTACGGGGCGCTTCAAGAAGCGCAACTATTTACAAGGAATTGGCCGCTCCCAATCCTCGGCCGGTTGGAAAGGGAAATGGCTGCTCTCAGTCCTCAGCTAGGTGACAGTTCAATCAGGATCAACTTTGCATCACACATCAACTTTATATCACACAAACAGTTCCTTTTACCCTGATGGGCAACTATGTACACAGGTACTCGGCCACTCACTAGTAGCGGTATCCTCCTGCTGCGCCCTCCTCCTCCTCATTTTGATCTTCAGACCCGTCCGGGTCCTCTTGGTTTTCGGGTTCTGATTCAGGGTGCTGCTCCTCTTTTATCCGCTGGACAGGAAGGGCATACCATCCCTTTAGGCCTCGGTGTCGGGTGTAGGACACCAAGTCTCCTGGAAACAGATTCCGTTCTGGATGGCCTTCTGGCAGGTGGCTCTCCACATCTCTCCGGGTAACGAACACATCCGTGTCCGTGGTCGGGTATCGGATGAAACCCCATCCTTGCACCTGTTGGAACTTGACGACGGTCCCGATGATTCTGGGACCTCTCGCAGCCTGGGGGTCTCGCCGGACGTGCATCTTCTGCTCCGCGCTCCGGGCATGCAGCCGCTCCTGCCTCTGTCGTCGCGCCCGCCTCTCCCGTTCAAACTGCGCCACCTGTCGGTCACAGAACTCCCGTCTGCGGGCTGCGGCCGCCCGCGTCTCCTGTGAGAACCCCATAAGGTCTTCTCCTGTCGGGTCCCACTCATACTGGACCTCCTTGACCGGGAGCTGGGGAACTTCAACAGGCCGTGGGTCAGGCGGGGGTGGTAGCAGTGGGGCTCTGGTCTCCGCGGGCAGGCTTTTCCGGAGATTAGGGTGGATCCACCCAGGTGGTGGAGGAACTGGCTCTCCATCCGGACCGGACAGTTGGGCATACAGGTCCGCGCCCAGGGTTGGTGGCTTTGGGACCGGGGTCGCACGTGGTCGGAAGGCACCTGGAGTGGTCAGGCCTTGCGACCGGGCCTGTAGCGGGCCGTTTCCTTCCGCGCTCGGGGTCAGAGGGCACGACGGGGGGCGTGGTTCAGCGGCGGTGCTCGTGGCTTGCGGCCTAGTTGTTTGCGGCGGGAGCGTGGAAGCCGCAGCGGCTCCCAGGACTTCTGGCTCCGTGACGGGATCCAGCGGTAAGGCTATGATGGTGTCAGGACCCAAGGCAGGGGCGTCCGCCTTTCTTGCCTCTTCTGCAGCATCGTCCTCGGCCTCCGGTCTTCTCTCTCCATCCTCGGGGGCAGGCACGCTGCCGGGTGCTGGCAGTGTCTCTTGCTGCCGGGCCGCGACCCGCTGGCCATCTCCTCTTTCCACCCAGTGACGACGTCCCACTGCGCTCGGACCATCCTCCGGTCCAACTCCTCCAGCACAGTCTGCAGGAACTCAGGGTCTTCTGCGGGGAGCTGAGCCATCAGCTCCGTGAGGCTGTACGGGGCCGCTCCGGCCTGCAGCAGGCCGCTTGCCAGGGTGCTGGAGTTGACGCTCCTTTCCATCTCCGGGTGTGGTCTGGCGAGACTGATCCAAACCACACTCTGCCCCACAGTTTTCTTCTCTTTCTGCCCCCATTGGGGGTGGTCTTGGGGCAACCTGCTGACAATCACTCTCAGGGGCAGCCCCCCCACCTTGATGGACATCTCTAAAGCCGCACTCATGACTGTTGGGGGTGGGCTCCTTCTTTGGCGCCATTCTGGGACCTGGCCCACGATGGGAGGAGACGTCCTGTTGTCTTTTGGCGCGCACATTATGGCGTCCGTTCTTCTGGGGCGGGCGCCATTTTTAACACAGTGAATCAGTCTCTTTTCAGGCACGCAATACCCGTATGTGGCGGGTTGGTCATAATCCTGCTGACTACGCCAAAAGCTGACGCGCCCCCTGGGCCATGTGTGCACGCGTGTGGGTTAACCGGAGCCGGGTCTCTGGGGGTTGTAGTCTCCGTGGTGGCGACCCGGTCCCGTGGCTCAGGGTGGTCAAACTAGTGGCAGTCTTTTATAGGGTTTTTATGATTTAATGTCCGACTACGCCACCCGTGGATTGCGGCTATTATGAACCGCCGCTGCAAGGCAGTCCACTGAGGCTGATGGTGTGTGCAGCTGAGATAGTATAACTCCCCACGGGAAGAGTGTAGCCCCAGGGAAGTGTAGTAGGATGCTGGGGGTGATGGTGCAGGCGCAGCATAAATCACACAGAGTCAGTGATGCAGTCCAGGGTCTTTTACTCACAGTTGTTATCCGAGTCACTTCTGCCGGCAATGACTGCCCGAGCCGTGCTGCGTCCACCAGGTGAGGAGCTCGGTCAACCCCCAGGCAATTCAGGAGTATGGCACAGGACCCCCTTTTATCCTTTCTCTGGCCTCTCGTGCCCCACTAGTGACCACACTTCTGTCCAGCTGCCTCAGGCCTTCTCTTGGTGAAACCTGTCGCCGGTTTCCCTGACCCTATGTGGTGCCTTCCTAGTGGGTGTAGCAGGGGGTCGCACCAATAGATGATCACGTCCTCCGGTCTTTGGCTGAGGGATAATTTACCTCCACCAACTTGGGAATCCGGTACCCTTATTCTGCCTGACCCTTCACCCGATATCTCATGGGTTCTTATGGTCCCTTCTGCCTTCTTGTTTCTGGAGCCTTTCTGCTCCTCTTTCTCTCCACCTTTCTTCCTTCCTTCTCCTTCTCCTCTTCTCCCTTCTGGCTGCGGCCTTCACCCTAGGCCTGCCTCGTGGAGCTGAGCTCAGACCGAGGCTCAGCTCCCTGTCAGCTCTCTCTCCTGCTCTGCACGAACTCAACTCCCTCCTAAGATGGCCCCCACCTTTTATCTACTTTACTGTGTCTGAGCTCAGGTGACCTGCAACCAATGAGCTCCATCCTATGCTCCAGAAACCGTCCCCTTCTGCTCCTACATCACTGGGTTCTCTCCTGCCTCCCCACTCCAGCCAGGGACATAGTCAGTTGTGCCTGCATATATATAAATGGGAGCACCGTCGAGCTGTCCCCCGGAAATGAGGAGTGTGTGTATGTATGTGTGCAGCTAACTGAGCCCTGGTCCACACTCCATCCTTACCTGGGAGTGGAATATCACACCTCTGGTTGAGGTGCAATACCCCTGTAGCAACCGAACCCTCGGGGCGCTACATATCCACCCTTGGGGAAGACTTGTGAATGTATATTGTCTACCTTTCCACATGAAAGCAAACTGATTCCAGTATTTTTCATCAATTGGTATGGTGAAGAAAGCATTAGCCAAATCTATCACCCAATATCAAGTCCCTTTGTGTCTCTGTATTTGTTCAATTAAAGTGATAGTGTCAGGTACTGTGGCTGTGAGGGGAGGGGTGTGATAGTTTAACTCACTGCAATCCACAGTCATTCTCCATGAACCATCACTCTTTTTCTATGGCCAGATGGGATTGTTCCATTCAGTAGTCACAGTCACAAGCACTCCAACATCCAACAAATCCTGAACTGTCCCGCTCATCTCCACCACCCCCCCCTCCCTGGGATTCTGTATTGTTTCATACTAATCACCTCTGAGCTGGGAGGGATTTCCACTGGAGGCATTTTGACTTTCCCAACCATCACTGGGGCCGCTTTGATGAAAGGCCTCACTGATAGCTGAGAAGGTCTAGCTGTCACTGAGGGGGGCACCCCAAATTGATACTTACCATCCGGTAATTGCAATGTCATTCCTTTCAGTATATTAATGCCAATTATATATTCTGGAATAGGAACAGCCATTACACTGTGCATTGCTATAGGCAGATTCCCTATTTTTAATGACACTTTAGTTTGCACTGCCTCTATTTGTTTGCCCCCTAATCCTGTGATTATTACTTTTCTTCCTTTGAATTGTTCAGGATTGCCATGAATCAAGCAGGCCTCTGCCTCCGTGTCCACTAAAGCTTTGACACACGGTCTATTTTTATTTTTCCAATTAATGACCAAATTTACATGAGGGCACTTATAAAGATGGAGGGCTCGGCCAGAGAGTCAATCACTCGTGTCTCCTTTTGACTGAGAAATCCCTGGGGAAGGAGAAGTTGACTTCCTTCACCAGGTTTTAAGCTCCTCTCATAATGCTGACTTTACCTCAGCAAAAAGATCCTCAAACCCCGGTGCGGTTGGTTTCACTGGCGATGAAGAGGGAGTGGGCCCTCTCTCCCCTTGTGTCCTACTACGCCGACGCTGTGGAGATTCAGAATCTTTTACTGTCACCTTTTTATTTTGTGAACTTCCTGATTTTTTATGAAGCCCTCGCTTTTGGTATAATTTCCACATTTCATCTGTACTGATCCCGTCAATTTTCTCCTTAGGAACCCCATCTTTCAGTAAGGCAGTAAACATATCCTTACGTGAGGTGCAGAAACAACTATTATTGTCTTTGGACTCTCTATGCTGCTCCCCAGATGTAGAGTTACCACTGTGCTTGGGGCCCCAATCTCCCAAATCTCCTAGTTGTCGGATTGCCTCTAAGGTGTTAGAGATAGTTTTTCCAGTCTGATTCACCATCATGGTCATCATTATATGTTTATAAGCTGGAGGAGCAGCCCTAATTATACGATTTCTGACAGACACACTGACAAGGACATCCATGTAAGTGTCATATGTATCTGCAGAAATGACATTTTTCATAACTTCTTCCTTTAGCATCTGAGAACAATCTTTTAAAGTTAACCATGGATTCTCCTTAGGAGGCCAATCTGCTTCATATTTATGCTGCAATGCCACAGCCAAAACATCCAGCATACTGCAGACTACATGGGGCTGCCGAATCTGCAGTGTGCGGAATGCTTCCTTCACTACAGGTTCATGACTCAGCGGCACAAACTTTGGACCATCAACCATATCCAGCTGCACCCCATGGGCTCCTGTCTCCCATAACCTAACTGCCCAGGTAATCAAGGATTCATTAGATTTTTGGGAAAAATGATCATGAAGGTCATTGAGTTCTTGTTGACTAAAATCCTCCATCACATCTCTCTGCTGTCTACCTGCAGGGATGTCTATGATCCGTCTGCGATGTATAGGATGCGCCTTCAATGAGTCAGAAGGAGGATCAATCTCCCTTTGCTCATTGAAGTACTCATCCTGTTCAAAATCAGAGTCAGTGGAATCCCACACATCACCATCCCATTGATCAGGATCCCACTGAACCCCAGCCTTGGCTATGGCCAAAGCCACCTTTTTCTTATTCACTTTACCCCGTCTCTTTTTATATTTGTACTAAGCTACACGTACAGCTGCCTTTTCTGCGACATGTTGATACCCATCACATTTATCCATTAGCAGCCTATTCTGACATTGCACCACTGTCAAAGCACTCTGCATTTCACACCTTTGTTGTTCTAACACTTGCATTCTTTGCAGCAATTGAAGCTGTTCCTCATGCTGTCTCCTATAAGCATGTAACAAAATCCATCATCTCCTGCTCACAGCACCCAATTCCTGTTTTTTTTCCGCTCTCACTTTTTGCAAGCATGCAACCACATCATCAGGTTCAGCATCATTCAAACATTTGTCCCATGATTCACTTAATCTAACATATTGCGACCACTCTTTGGCCAAAATATGGTAAGGAGCCTGCTCCCACCCTGGAATTTCTACAGAAGCACTTACAACCTCTTTTTTCTTAAAGAGAGGCATGTTTTACGCAATATCACACTATCACACAGAGTCCCTTCTACTTTCCCTTCTACTTTCCAATAAAAAGAACTTCTGAGCCTTCTGCGTATCCTGCCGACTACGCCAAATTATGTATTGCGAAGTTTTTAGCAATAAGGTTCGGATGCGGCTTTAAAGAAGGCAACCACTTGAACTATAACGCAATTTTATTTATAATAGTTAATTTGAAAGATAAAATATTGAATCAAAGGAATAGCATGATATTATGATATTGCGTACACTTTTGTAGATTAAAGGTTACAAAGGTTAAATACTTATAAAGGTTAAATACTTATAAAGGTTACATACTTACTATTAGATAGAAGAAGAAAAAGATTTCTCTAGTAGCATGTACATCATCTGTCCGGAAAAATCAGCTGGAGATGCGTTCAGCGATGGGCAGAAAATGCGTCCTAGGTCCTACACTGTAAAGAGCATCCTCTTCACAGGTCCACAATGCTTCTGCCATAACTGAATTCTTCAACAGCTTTTATATTTAGGAAAAATGCTTACCCAACCTAATATTATGTAAGCATGAAAATTCATAGGATGTTGTCCAACATTCCAATCCCGTGACAGTGGCCAGCTATCACAGATAAGTTCACGGACCATTCTACTTCTGTCATAATGTTTACATATGATAAGAGTAAATCCTACACCGGGTTATAAATCAGAACAAGGTTTTCTTCCCAGACAGTATATTGTGCTAAGAAGCTATGTATCAGTGAGATACATTCACAGATAAAGTATACCTTAACAAAGAATATATAATAAGAATATTTAATTAAAGGTTGGATACATCATAATGGGTTTCAGATAGCCACTTATATTTTTGGTACTACAATTAGCTTCTCCATCTTAAGCCATATGCCTGTAGTCTTATTTACAATTTTGTGTAATCGTCTGTCTCTGGTTCTAGCAAACACAGCGTATACAAAAGGCTAATTCCCTTCAGTAAAAAAGATTAAACCTCAGACTGTTAGCTAACTTAAACTTATGCTATGTTTTAGCATGTCTGCACTAATGACCCCTAGTCTACTGAGGTAAGATACCTACAAATGCTGACATGTCTAATTCCTATTCCACATTTCAATATGGATTTAAAATATAAAATAGCCATTTTTCATGTTCATACTACATAGGGAGGGCTGAGGAGCTGCAGCTCAGCCTATAGGTAGCAGATATTCGATCTGTTGTTTTGCAGCAACTGAACACAGGCGGTTTGGGGATTGCGACTCCCAAACAACCCCTGGTGGAGCCCAAGGTTGGTTTGCCTGACAGGTTCTCTTGGGGACATGATAAGTTTGTTGTGTTCAAAGAAGCATGTATATTATACTTTACTTTGCGGCCTCACTCCTCTAGTACTAAGGAGCAATGGGTGGGGATCATAATTTCGCTCCTCCAGGGTGACCCCTATGCCTGGGCATTTTCTCTTCCGGATGACTCTTGGTCACTGCGTACAGTTGAGGAGTTTTTTCAGGCACTAGGTCACATATATGATTACCCTGACCGTGTCTCCCTGGCCGAGTCCACTCTACATCAGCTTCGGCAGGGAGACTGGCCGGCAGAGGAGTGTTGCTCCAAGGGTCAGGCTCATCCAGGTTCTAGGATTACCCTGGCTTAAGCTACACAACCCTGTGGTAGACTGCTAGACTCGGGAGGTGGTTAAATGGAGCAAGTATTGCCAGAAACACTGCTTGGCTATCCAGGATGGGGACCAAAGTTCTGCGTGAATACCTGTCTGATTTTGGGGATATGTTTTTAGAACAGGGGTGTCAGGAACTATCTCCACATTATCCTTTATTAACCTTATTCCTGGGACTAAGCTGCCAAAAAGCAGGTTATACAACATCTCTGGTCCAGAGAGGCGTGCCATGAAGGACTATATCGCTGAAAGTCTGGCAAAGGGTCATATTAGACCTTCTTTATCTCCTGCAGGGTATTTCTTAGTCGAGAAAAAAACAGGAGGTTACACTCTTGCTTAGACTTTCACGGATTTAATCGGATCCAAATCCTCTTCCTCTCATCCAGGACCTTTTTAATCAGATTGTGAGAGTCAAATAGTTTTCTAAACTAGACCTCAGGGAGGATTATATTCTTCTTTGCATCAAGGAGGAGGATGACTGGAAAACAGCCTTCAATACCCCTGAGGGATACTATGAGAACCTCATAATTCCATTTGGGTTGATTAATGCTCCCATCGTCTTTCAACACTTTGTTAATGAAATCTTTAATCACCTAGCAGGCAGTTTGTTGTGATCTACCTTGAGGTCCTTAGATACTCAGGGACAATAAATTATTTGTCAAACCAGAGAAATGCATGTTCTCAGTTCAGGAGATCCCTTTTCTGGGTTATTTTTTATCGTCCACCGGCATTTGCATGGATCCGGCAAAAGTCCGGGCGGTACTGGATTGGGATTGTCTTGAACATCTAAAAGCCTTACAAAGGTTTTTAGTTTTCACCAACTACTACCGAAATTTCATCAAAGGATTTTCAGCGGTGGCCAAACCTTTGACGTATATGACCAGAAAAGGGATGGACATTTCCAATTGGTCCAGTCCAGCCTGGGAGGATTTTGACACCTTGAAAAAATGTTTTGCGTCTGCACCAATCTTTATACAGGCTGATGTCACTTTTTTTTTAAGTCAATGCATCTGAAGTGGGGGTGGGAGCTGTGTTGTCGCAGGGTGCGTCCCTTAGTAAATGGCATATGTGTGCAAACTATCATCTTCTGCGAAAAATTATGACATTGGTGACAGGGAAGAATCTACGTAGTTAGCAGAGTGTGGAGGCTCCCTCTTTAACCCCATTGACACCCTGAAATCTTGATTTGTGTGATCCTGATGTTTGCCATGGTAGTTCATGACCATATAACAGGTTTAGAGTCTTCCGGCTAAAGTGGCCTGTTCAGAAGTTATCAAAATTTAGATGGTAAAAATAAACTTATTCATTCCTGTAATGTCACTCATCCGAGCATCACTGTGCTTGACATGCTCGGCACTCGGCGAGTATTTCGGGTTTGCTCGGGTGGAAGAGCCAATGAACATGCAGGGATTGCCTGCCATGCACTTTAATGCCATAGCCATGCTATGCTCGTCACAGTCTACCCCGGAACAAGGCAGAGTAGGGAGAGATACTGCTGAGCTAGGGACAAAATTGTCGGTGTAATAGTAACATACAGGTATTTTACAGCAAAATATATATCCATCTGAACTATTAGTCCTTCTGAGGACTAATCCAGCTGCATATATTCAGTGGTGACAGCAGGAGTCAGGCAGGTAGGCAGGGTTTGTGACAGAGTATACAGCACAAGAGGGTCCATTGCATGTTCTGTCTGCTCCTGCTGTTACCGATATCCGTAGACATAGCCCCAGATACCAGGGGCCAGGGCTAACTTTTTTTAATCTTAATCCTGATTATTTGCTTAAAAAGCAATCCAGAGTACACCATTTACTGCTCCATTTGCTTGTTAGCAGTAGCGTCGGCGTCCCTGCCTCCTGCTAGGCAGGGACGCTGTTCCCCTCACCTCTCCGCTCCGTGCCCGGCGTCTTCCTCCCGCTCTGCTAGCAGTGCGCGCTCCTTCCCGGCCACGGTGCTTAGGGCGCGCGCGCGCGCTCCCCCTCTCTTAAAGGGGCCGCGCGCACCGTCCTAAGGAGTCCCAGGCCAATGGCCGGAGGACTTCACCATATATAAGGCACCTCCTCCAAAATGGAGGTGCCCGAGCAATGTTGTAGCACAGTTCATCACTCTGCTTCAGCCCTCAGGTCCCGTTGGCAGTTACCTGCCAGTTACCTGCCAGTTTCCTGCCAGTTTCCTGTCTGATTCCTGCCTGTCTCGTGTCAACCTGCTACTATTCCTGCGGTCCGACAGTCTGCCTACCAGCCCTGCCAGTCTGTCTATGGATCCGTCAGCCCGCTCACCTGGGAGCGCACATCTGCTACCTGCCTGCTAGCCTACCTGGAGGCTCCGCCGTCACGTGCTGTGACCACCAGCCTGTCCAGAGACTCTTGCCCGCTCACCTGGGAGCGCTCACCTTCTACCTGTCTGCTAGCCTACCTGGAGGCTCCGCCGTCACGTGCTGTGACCACCAGCCTGTCCAGAGACTCTTGCCCGCTCACCTGGGAGTGCTCACCTTCTACCTGTCTGCTAGCCTACCTGGAGGCTCCGCCGTCACGTGCTGTGACCACCAGCCTGTCCAGAGACTCTTGCCCGCTCACCTGGGAGCGCTCACCTTCTACCTGTCTGCTAGCCTACCTGGAGGCTCCGCCGTCACGTGCTGTGACCACCTGCCTGCCCAGAGACTCTTGCCCGCTCACCTGGGAGCGTCCACCTGCTACCAGCCTGCTTGCCTACCTGGAGGCTCTGCCGTCACTTGCCGTGACCACCCGCCTGTCAAGAGACTGTCCCGGTCACTTGCCGTGACCACCTGCCCATTTACCCAGAGACTGTCCCGGTCACTTGCCGTGACCACCTGCCCGTTTACCCAGAGACTGTCCCGGTCACTTACCTGACCACCTGCCCGTTTTCCCAGAGACTGTCCCTGTCACTTGCTGTGACTACCTGCCCATCTTCCCTGGGCGCCACCCGCCTCCTTACAAGGGCCGCCCCCTTGTATAGTTGCTCAGAGGTTCCGCCTCCCGGACTCCTTACAGTTTGCTCGGGCCATGGAACCCGGTGGCACCCAAGCTCCCTCGCTCTCGGACCTATGTCATGAACTGTCCTGTCAGAGGTCCCAACAGGAGTCCATCCTGGGTCACCTGAGGAATGTCAACTCTCGCCTGGACACTCTGTCTGCTCCACCAGCAACCACCGCTAGCGTCATGACTCGCAACCCGGCAGCACCGCTGCCCACCAATACCATGGTATCCTGCCCCGGACCCCGGCTTTCAGCACCTCCTCGCTTCGGAGGCGACCCCGCTCAAGCTCGGGGCTTCATAAACCAGTGCACCCTGCACTTTGAACTCCTGTCCCACCAGTTTATCTCCGACCGGGCCAAAGTTGCCTTCATCATGTCTCATCTGACGGGGGAGGCACTGGCTTGGCTAAATCCTCTATGGGAGAGAGGAGACCTCCTGGTGTCCGACCTGCCAGCCTTTCTCACGGCTTTCCGGAAAGTCTTCGACGAACCCGGACGGAAAACCTCATCCGCATCATCTCTGCTACGCCTCCGTCAAGGAGATCTCACCGTGGGCCAATATGCCATACGGTTCCGTACCCTTGCTTCGGAGCTGGCCTGGGATAACGACGCTCTGGTGTCTGTCTTCTGGGAGGGTCTGTCCGGCCGTATTAAAGATGAACTCGCCGGTCGGGACATTCCTACCACTCTCGACGACTTGATAACACTTGCCTCCCGGATTGACATCCGGTTCCAGGAGCGCGCCAAAGAGGTCACCCGTGAGAGGAGGTTTCCACGTCTAGCCCCTACTTTCCAGAAACCCGTCACTCCCTCCATTACTCCCCAGGCACACTCACCTGAGCCTATGCAGGTCGACCAGACCAAGATGGTCAAAACCCGTCAAGACTCACGCCGTGCCGAGGGGAGCTGCTTCTACTGTGGCAGTAAGGAGCACCGGATCCGTTCCTGCCCTGAGAGATCGGGAAACGCCTGTGTCTAGGGTCGCTCAGAGAGGTCGCCCTAGACAAAAGTAAACCCTCTCCATCCCTGATGCTGTCAGTCTCTATCACCTGCGGAGAGAACCGCTATTTCGAACTGGCTCAACTTGACTCAGGAGCTGCTGGTAATCTCATCTCTCAATCCCTGGTAGAGAGGTACCGCATTCCTACCAAACCTCTGGCCGTACCTTTATCTGTCGCCGCCGTGGATGGGAGCCTCTTACCACATCCCATCCAACTCATCACAGAATCCATAACTCTGCAGGTGGGAATGCTGCATTCTGAGAGCATCTCCTTTCATGTTCTACCTGGACTCTCTCACGCACTCTTGCTGGGTCTACCTTGGCTCCAGAAACATGCACCCGTGCTTGACTGGCAGACCGGAGAAGTCCTTCGCTGGGGACAGGACTGCCATAAGACTTGTCTAGTTCCCGTTCATCCTGCTCGTCCTTCTCCTACCCCAGTCAATCTACCCGGTCTACCGGTTCCCTATTGGTCTTATGCGGATGTCTTCAATAAAAAAGAAGCAGAGACATTACCCCCTCATAGACCATATGACTGTCCAATCGACCTGATACCCGGCTCTACTCCTCCCCATGGGCGTATCTACCCTTTGTCCGCAGCAGAGACCCTGTCCATGTCTGAATATATTGAGGAGAATCTGGCCCGGGGATTTATCCGGAAATCTACCTCCCCGGCGGGAGCAGGCTTCTTCTTCGTCAAAAAGAAGGACGGCTCACTCCGTCCATGTATAGATTATTGAGGCCTTAACCAGATTACAGTGAAGAATAAATACCCCCTCCCGCTCATTCCTGAATTCTTTGACCGCCTGAGGGGGGCTAAAATCTTCACCAAACTGGACCTCCGTGGGGCGTATAACCTGGTTCGTATCCGTCAGGGGGATGAATGGAAGACGGCATTCAACACCCGGGACGGCCACTATGAATATCTGGTAATGCCCTTTGGTCTCTGTAACGCTCCCGCCGTCTTTCAAGAGTTGGTCAATGACATCTTCCGGGACCTTCTCTACTCCTGCGTAGTGGTGTACCTGGACGACATCTTGGTCTTCTCTCCGGATCTCCAGACTCACCGGAGGGATGTTCGTCAGGTCCTGCTCAGGCTCAGGCAGAACCACCTCTACGCTAAATATGAGAAGTGCCTCTTTGAGCCGACCTCTCTTCCGTTTTTGGGCTACATAATTTCTCAGACCGGCTTACGAATGGATCCTGAGAAACTGTCTGCTATCGAGAAGTGGCCTCGACCAGAGGGGTTGAAGGCTATTCAGCGGTTCCTGGGCTTCGCCAACTTTTACCGCCTCTTTATACCGCACTTCTCTTCCCGGACTGCCCAAATTTCCGCGCTCACCCATAAGGGCACTAATCCCAGAGAATGGCCGCCCACAGCAGAGGAAGCCTTTCTTTCCTTAAAACAGGCTTTCTCTTCCGCCCCGGTGCTGCATCGCCCGGACGGCAACAAGCAGTTCTTCCTGGAAGTTGACGCCTCCTCCTCTGGAGCCGGAGCGGTACTTACCCAAAAATCGTCTTCCGGGAGAATGGAAACTTGCGGCTTCTTCTCCAAAATCTTCTCCACTTCTGAGCGCAACTATTCTATAGGAGACCGAGAGTTATTGGCCATTAAGCTGGCTTTGGAGGAGTGGCGTTACCTGCTCGAGGGGGCTCTTCACCCGGTAATAATTTACACTGACCACAAGAACTTGGCTTACCTCTAGAGTGCCCAGAGACTTAACCCGTGCCAAGCCCGGTGGTCCTTGTTTTTTGCTCGCTTTGATTTTGTTCTTCATTTTCGCCCGGCTGACAAAAACATCAAAGCGGACGCCTTGTCCCGATCCTTTCTGGTGTCTGATCTCGAGGAGGAACCTAAACATATCATTGATCCCGCCAGAGTAATGCAGGTGGCTCCCGTGAGTCTAAATCGTCTCCCTCCCGGTAAGACGTTCGTCACTGTGCCAGATAGGGAGAAGATCCTACACTGGGGTCACTCGTCTAAACTAGCTGGCCACGCCGGTCAGAAAAAGACCCTCCAGCTTATTACCCGGCACTACTGGTGGCCTACCCTGCACAAGGACGTAATAGACTTTGTTTCTGCCTGTGTGTCCTGCGCCCGCAACAAGGTTCCGAGACACCTGCCAGCCGGTCGCCTCTTTCCGCTTCCTGTACCTGCTGCCCCCTGGCAGCATATAGCTATGGACTTCATAACAGATCTCCCTGTCTCTGCCGGTTGTACAGTCATTTGGGTGGTCGCTGACCGCTTTTCCAAAATGGCCCATTTCATTCCCCTGCCAGGCCTCCCGTCTGCACCTGAGCTGGCTAAAGACTTTATCTGCCACATCTTCCGTCTTCATGGCCTGCCCCTCCACATCATGTCGGATCGTGGGGTTCAGTTCACCTCACGCTTCTGGAGAGCCACATGTAAACTGCTAGACGTCACCCTGGACTTCTCCTCCGCTTACCATCCACAGTCCAATGGTAAAGTGGAGCGGATCAATAAGAACCTGACTAGTTACCTCCGGCACTTCGTTAATGCCCACCATTCAGACTGGGTGGATCTCCTACCATGGGCCGAATTCTCTTACAACAATCACGAGAGCGAATCGTCCTCCAAATCCCCGTTTTTTGTAGTCTTCGGTCAGCATCCTCGGATCCCATTTCCCGTCTCCACCTCGGTGGATAATCCGGCTGCGGAAACTCTCGTTAGCGAATTTTCCTCCATTTGGGAGAATACCCGATCCGCACTCCTTCAGTCGTCCGAGCGGATGAAAAAACACGCTGACAAAAAATGCCTGGATCCTCCACAATTCTGTCCTGGAGATAAAGTCTGGCTCTCGTCCAAGTATGTCCGGCTCAAGATTCCCTCCTACAAGTTAGGGCCTCGGTTCATCGGCCCACTGGAGGTTATCAATCAGATCAACCCGTTGGCCTATAAATTGAAACTCCCGGCCAACCTGCGGATCCCTAACTCCTTCCATGTATCTCTCCTCAAACCCGTGGTACTTAACTCTTTTTCCAAGTCTACAGGTACGCCCCCTGCTCCGGTTTCTGCTGAAGACGAGTTTGAGGTAGAGAACATTCTGGCCACCAAAACGGTAAGAGGAAAGACCTTTTTTCTAGTAGATTGGAAGGGGTTTGGTCCTGAGGAGAGAACGTGGGAGCCCCGGGAGAACATCCATGCCCCTCTAATCCTTGCTAAATTTCTCTCTGGCCTAAAAAAGGGGGGCCTAAAGGGGGGGTACTGTAGTGTCGGCGTCCCTGCCTCCTGCTAGGCAGGGACGCTGTTCCCCTCACCTCTCCACTCCGTGCCCGGCGTCTTCCTCCCGCTCTGCTAGCAGTGCGCGCTCCTTCCCGGCCACGGTGCTTAGGGCGCGCGCACGCGCGCTCCCCCTCTCTTAAAGGGGCCGCACGCGCCGTCCTAAGGAGTCCCCGGCCAATGGCCGGAGGACTTCACCATATATAAGGCACCTCCTCCAAAATGGAGGTGCCCGAGCAATGTTGTAGCACAGTTCATCACTCTGCTTCAGTCCTCAGGTCCCGTTGCCAGTTACCTGCCAGTTACTTGCCAGTTTCCTGACAGTTTCCTGTCTGATTCCTGCCTGTCTCGTGTCAACCTGCTACTATTCCTGCGGTCCGACAGTCTGCCTACCAGTCCTGCCAGTCTGTCTATGGATCCGTCTGCCCGCTCACCTGGGAGCGCACATCTGCTACCTGCCTGCTAGCCTACCTGGAGGCTCCGCCGTCACGTGCTGTGACCACCAGCCTGTCCAGAGACTCTTGCCTGCTCACCTGGGAGCGCTCACCTTCTACCTGTCTGCTAGCCTACCTGGAGTCTCCACCGTCACGTGCTGTGACCACCAGCCTGTCCAGAGACTCTTGCCCGCTCACCTGGGAGCGCTCACCTTCTACCTGTCTGCTAGCCTACCTGGAGGCTCTGCCGTCACGTGCTGTGACCACCAGCCTGCCCAGAGACTCTTGCCCGCTCAGCTGGGAGCGTCCTCCAGCTACCAGCCTGCTTGCCTACCTGGAGGCTCTGCCGTCACTTGTCGTGACCACCCGCCTGTCAAGAGACTGTCCCGGTCACTTGCCGTGACCACCTGCCCGTTTACCCAGAGACTGTCCCGGTCACTTGCCGTGACCACCTGCCCATTTACCCAGAGACTGTCCCGGTCACTTGCCGTGACCACCTGCCCGTTTACCCAGAGACTGTCCCGGTCACTTACCGTGACCACCTGCCCGTTTTCCCAGAGACTGTCCCTGTCACTTGCTGTGACTACCTGCCCGTCTTCCCTGGGCGCCACCCGCTTCCTTTCAAGGGCCGCCCCCTTGTATAGTTGCTCAGAGGTTCCGCCTCCCGGAACCGTTACATTAGCAGAATACAGCCATATTTTTTTTATTTTATTTGCATGACTGCATTGTGGAAGCAGAGAAACCTTTTTCAATGATCAGAAGTGATCCCATACGACTGCCGTAATAACACAGATTTTGTGGAGCGTGCCAAATATTCCACTGAATTTAAAGTCGGCCAGCTGTGGTTTGTTGAACCAATTGACACTTGGTCGCTGACAAATACAATACTATTAGGTGACTACTTGAAACCGTGCCAATCAGACGTGATCTCATATGATTGCCGTAATAATACAGAAATTTGGTGAAGTGTGCCAAATATTCAACTGAATTTTAAATCAGCAAGCTGTGTTTTGTTGAACCAATTGACACTTAGTCGCTGACAAATACCATACTATTAGGTGACTGCCTGAAACCGTGGCCATCGAACGTGATCTCATATGACTGCCGTAATAATACAGAAATTTTGTGGAGTGTGCCAAATATTCCACTGAATAAATTATTGCAGTTGTGGGTTCAAACCTATTCACAGCTGGTCACTGACAAATATCATATCTGGTTATCTGTGAACAATGTTGTCAGAGTATTATGCCATTTTTACAGACTAAGAAAAAAAACATACAAAAAGCAGGCTAAAATGGAAAAAATGTTAAGAAACATTCTTTCCAGGGTAATGACTTGTATGTAAGGCCAAAGAAATACTAAAAAAAAAGTTATGGACTGTGGAAGATACAGTATGACCAGAATGAACACTCATCTGGAGCTGATGATACCCCCTAGCAGCACCTGTCCCTATTGTAAATGCATCTAACAGTGTTATCGATAGGGAATAAAATAGATTTTACATTTTTTTGGGCCGCACCAGCAGCATGTAGTATAAGGCAATAATACCTGGCTGGATAGGTGTAATACGCTATCCATACTGCGATACCTCACCCGTAAAAGAATAGAAAAAAATATACGGTCTTTGAGTATACTAGATAAGGAAATTGAAGAGATGCACAGATCTCTACATAAAGATGTTCCCAAGGATAAGTTTGAAGAATATTTGAAAAACATTGAAAAAGATTTGGATAAATGGGAAAGTGACATAAGCGCAATTAAATCTAAGAAATACCAGAGAGATGTAAGAGACCATGAGAACGATAAAATTTTCAAATGGCAAAACCCCAAGAAACAATCTTGCATGGCGGTTAATAATCTACCACAGGACAATCAAATATCTCGGTCAGAAGAAAGTACATAATGTAGTGAGACAGAAAGTATAGGGGATTCATATCCGAGAACTAGAGCTGGCATGAATGGGACTAGGAGATATCCTGAAATCTTCTCCAGGAAAGGGAATAAGTAAAAGAATGACCAAATGAAGGTAGTGAATTTATCTGATCACGTCCTTACAGAACCTCAACGTCGCGTATTAGAAAGAGGTCTAACATTTTCTCCAACGTGTCGTCTAGATAAATTCGAGGTGGTGAAAGACATACATATATTCGCCAGAAAAGTTCTCCTGAAAAAGTTTCATTATAAAGCAGATAATGATGAATTGTTTCCTACTACCTGAGAACAGGAGGCTTTACGGATCCTTGAGGAATTATCTGAAGAACAACAAATCACAAATAAGGGTAAGTTTCCAATGAATCTTACTAAAAAAGCTAAAAACTTCCCTCCCTTAGATTCATGTGCCTCTGTTGATGTCTTTACCAAAATGGTGGTTGCTGACATCGAAACACTTCCATCTAGTCGAAAATTGATATTGAATCTCTCTAGAGATGAAAGGATAGCACTCCAAGAACTACAATCTTTAAGGAATGTTACTATAAAGCCAGCGGATAAAGGGGGTAAGCTGGTGTTATGGTCTAATAATCTTTATGAGAAACAAGCTCACAAAATTCTGGATATACCTACTTGCTATAGGAAACTACCATGGAACCCCACCAATGATTTTCATGAGCAATTGATCAATATCCTTACAAAAGCATACGAAAAGGATATCATCCCCAAGAACTTTGTGGACGCCATAGTAAATCTACATCCAAAGTTACCAACATTTTATTTGTTGCCTAAGCTGCATAAAAATCAGTCTGATTCCCCTGGGAGACCCATAGTGTCTGGCAACGGAGGTTTATGTGAAATAGTATGTTCCGTCATTGATCACTATCTCAAACCGATAGTCCATACTTTGCCTTCGTTTATTCAGGACACAACTGCAGCTTTGCAGCGATTATGTGATCTTCAGTTAGAAGAAAACATGACAATGGTAACGGCGGATGTCGAAGCCCTGTATTCTTCTATCAGACACATCGATGGTATCCAGGCTGTAGAGTTGTTCTTGAGATCAAGTGGGATGGACCCTCCCTTGGTTGAATTGTTGATTGTGCTTCTTGAATTTGTATTAGAACACAATGTGTTTATGTTTAACAACAAAATATACTTACAGTAACAAGGGACAGCAATGGGGGCAGCATGTGCCCCTTCATATGCAAATTTATTTTTAGGAGCTTGGGAATGTCAAATTTTCCAAGTGGATCCAGTGGCAGGAATAGAGAATGTGCACGGTTGGATGCGTTACATTGATGACGTTTGGTTCATCTGGGAGGGCCCAATAGAGGGATTAAAAGATCTGATGGTTAACCTTAACAACAATCATCTGAATATCAAATTAACCTATAATTATGGAAGACAACTTGACTTCCTAGATCTTCATATTAAGGCCCTCCCGGATGGACTGATCGTCACCGATGTATTTCGTAATGCCACCGCCACTAACACCCTCCTACATGCCTCGTCGCCCCACATTCCCTCCACGATAAAGGGAATACCGATTGGTCAGTTTTTACGGACAAAGAAAATCTGCTCGAGTGAGGAGGCTTTTGTAAACCAAGCTCAAGACTTGGCGCGGAGGTTTGAAGAACGTGGCTATAGTAAACGCTGCATACGGAAAGGGTTCCAAAAAGCACACCAAACTCCAAGAAAGCAATTACTATTTGGGAAGATTCCAAGAGAAGATCAGACAGCTGGTCAACAAAAAAGACTTATTACCACCTACAATAAACAATGGAAGGAAGTTTCGGATATAGTGTACAAACACTGGAAAATTCTCTTAATGGATCCAGTTTTGAAAAAGATTCTTCCACAGACTCCTTCAATTGTAGCAAGAAGAGCAAAAAATCTAAAGGATGTTCTGGTACATAGCCATTATGATCCTGACACCTCCCCAAAGAAAACAAACGCAAATATATCTGTGGGCTTTTTTCCATGCAGTTTTTGCAAAGCATGCAAAAACCTGAGGAAATGTAAGACTTTTGTTAACCATGATGCATCTAGGACATTCCAAATAAGAAAACACTTAACCTGTGCATCCAAAGGTGTAAGCTATCGCGCGGAGTGCCCTTGTCGAAAGATCTACATAGGCTTAACGACGAGAGAGCTAAAGGTACGTGTTAGAGAACACATTAGAGACGTAGAGAGGGCAGGATCAGTGAATGATGTTAAAATGTTGAAAAGCTTACCGAGGCATTTTAAGGAACACCATGAGTGCAAAGCAGAGGGGCTAATAATTAAGGCTATTGATCAAGTTACACTAGGTCCGAGGGGAGGTGATCTGGGGAGGATTCTAGCGCAAATTGAAAGTAAATGGATATACAGACTGGGCACTATATCCCTACAAGGTTTAAATGAAAATTTGGGTTTTATGTCCTTTCTATAACTATATATACATATACTGGTAACCTCTTGGGTAGAATATATGTTTTTAGTATTGCTGTTTTTTATTTGTATAGTTACTTTGTTTTTAACTTTGCTCCTTAGTTTTTTGATGCCAGTTACTGGGGCATCTCTTTGGTGACATCTGGAGACTGATGGATGGAGATGCTAGCGGGACATGGTTTCTTTACCATTTCCAACAAGGTGGAGTTGGGACGGATGGCTGGGCTGGCTTCTGGAGAATGGATGTTCCAGGAGATTATCTTTTTGTGATGGAGATGTCCAATCCATCCATCTAGCTCTGGATAAATGAAAGCCTTGGGACTTCTGATAAATGGAATTTGTTTCATCTCTTTATAGGCTTAAGTTTTGGTTCATATATGTTTTCTTAATGGACCCTGCCTAGATGATGAATAGAATAATTTGATCTCCTTGGGACAATTTTTGTGTCTACTTTTATTATTATCTAATTGTTATTCCATTGTTATTGCCTGTCACTCTGTCATTTTTATCGCTATTTACATAAATTTTTTCTTTTGTAGTATTTTATGGGCAATAAGGTTTAGATTAATTTGCATTTTTCTGCTTTAATCTCTATCTTGGAACTGTATAATTAGTGTAATGGTAAAAATTTGCCTTGAAGAGGATTTTTTCATTAGGTTGAGGGGACGCATGTGCATATATTAAGATTAATTTTTGAGCTGGGGAATGTTAGTGTCTCTATTTATTCTATTTATCTTATTTGCCTGGCGTCCCTCCCCTTCTTTTTTCTTTTCTTCTCTCTTTCTTCCTTCTCTGTCTCCCTCCCCTATGGTATGTTACATTAGAATGTATCGCTTTCCTCTTTCTCTCCTCCGATGTCATTCTCGATGGGTGCGCATGCGCAGTCGCTGGCGCTCATGGATTTCCGGTCAGGTGCACACAGGATGGCTAAGCGTTCCACGCTTGCGTTCCAAGCTCCGGACCGGAAGTCCCACTTTCAATATGAGAACGCCAGACTGCGTGCATGCGCCCTTTAAGTCGTGCGTCACATGGATGGATTAGTGCGATTCAATAGGTTATGGGCAATATTTAAGGAGCTGGTTAAGTCATGGCAGTCACCGCCCCCTGGAAGAAGCATGGCGAAATGGCGTCGTCGGGGTGCAGCGCCAGGATCATTGGGGTCACCTCTCTTTCCTTGCAAGTATTTGGCATGAGGTTAGGATCAATGGGGTTGACAGTGTCTGGGTCCTAGCATTATTGAATGCCTTTTAGATATATTCCTATAGGGCTATAACCATTGGCTGCTAGCACATGACACCTTAGATTGGCACTTTATATATACTCCTGATATTTGTTTAACCATTTGGACAATTGCCTAGGCTAGCATCTAATATTCTAATATTCTATTGGCATTTTAAATGTATTATTGATACTTATGTAATAAGATAGGGTGATATGATAGTGCTTGAGTCCTAGCAATATTGAATTCTTTTAGGTATATCTTCATTAGGGCTATAAAGCCCTGGCTACTAGCACGTGACACTTTAGATTTATATTGGCACTTTATATACCCCCGATATCTATTTAACCATCAGTATAATTGCTCAAGCTAGCATTTGATATTCCATTGGCACTTTATATATACTCTCATTGGTTATATAATTATTAAGGTAAATATACCCAGGCTGCTTGCATTCGACACCTTATGGGGCAGTTGCACTTTATAACCTCGGATTGAAAACCCTAGAAGATTTTTTTATAATTGAATTTCTACAGTTATATATTCTGCAAAGTGTATAACATTTCTTGTCTTATCTTGTATTGGATTGAGCCCCATACTTATAATCCTGGATTGCTAATAATTCTCCTGCTTAACTTTTAATCATTGTTGTGTGATAAAATTCCTTGTTTTTATAATGAATTAATAAAAATAATTTTAGAATAGTTTGATGGAGTCTATACTCTATTTATGCCCTCTACTATTGCTTGTAGCGGGTGACGTGTGATTTATATATTAGGTGACTGCCTGAAACCGTGCCCATCAGACGTAATCTCATATGATTGCCGTAATAATACTGAAATTTGGTGAAGTGTGCCAAATATTCCACTGAATTTAAAATCAGCAAGCTGTGTTTTGTTGAACCAATTGACACTTAGTCGCTGACAAATACCATACTATTAGGTGACTGCCTGAAACCGTGGCCATCGGACGTGATCTCATATGACTGAAATTTTGTGGAGTGTGCCAAATATTCCACTGAATAAATTATTGCAGTTGTGGGTTCAAACCTATTCACAGCTGGTCACTGACAAATATCATATCTGCTTATCTGTGAACAATGTTGTCAGAGTATTATGCCACTTTTACAGACTGAGAAAAAAAAACATACAAAAAGCATGCTAAAATGGAAAAAAATGTTAAGAAACATTCTTTCCAGGGTAATGACTTGTATGTAAGGCCAAAGAAATACTAAAAAAAAAGTTATGGACAGTGGAAGTTACAGTATGACCAGAATGAACACTCATCTGGAGCTGATGATACCCCCTAGCAGCACCTGTCCCTATTGTAAACGCATCTAACAGCGTTATCGATAGGGAATAAAATAGATTTTAAATTCTTTTGGGCAGCACCAGCAGCACGTAGTATAAGGCAATAATACCTGGCTGGATAGGTGTAATACGCTATCCATACTGCGATACCTCACCCGTAAAAGAGTTTCAGATAAGACAGTTAAAATTCTAGAATACGGAATCTATTTGAATTGTCCTTCCCATTATTGAATGGGTCTCCTATACTGTTATTGAATTTACAGCAATTTCAAGGGCTGCCAAAAATTAGGATGCACTCCAATACACATTTGAAGAGACGTAAAAAAATAAATAAATAAATAAATAAATAAATAACTAAAAAAAAACACAGTAGCATCTTTCTTTAGGATAAAAAGCAGACAAGCCAATGTAACGTCAATGTAATCACATTGTTCAGCTCCTGCACCTCCTCCTCCTTCTCCTCCTGTTCGGCCTCCATTTCCAAAATGACCACGTCAGTCACAAGCTGGAAGCACTGCAGCACTGCCTTGGCCCAGCTGCAACAGGCTGTGCTAAAGATAATATGCTTAATACATAGGTGACAAACCGCTCACCGCTGCAGAGTTGTTCAAAGCTGTAACACAGGAGGCAGATCTGTGGCTCTCACCACTGAACAAATGGCCATGCATGGTCATGTGTGACATTGGCCGGAACCTGGCAGCGGAGAAATGACAGTTAGAGTAGATACGGTTTCCCTGTATTCCAGTCCTTTCACCCGACCTAAAGAATATGGCTGTGTTGAAATAAAAGTCTCTCCGAGAAGCAGCCCTGGCTAAGAAAAGTCTGTGTGAAGGTTCCCGGACACTCTATGGCTGCTTTTTTACTGTGCATTTGACGTGCTTATGCATGTTTTTCTCAAAACGCATTGCAGATCAGGCCATTGCCCAACTCTGTAGTCATGAAATTCAAGGCGCAAAGTAAGATCTTTGTGTGTCGAAGCACCATCGAGAAGTGTGAGCTGATGTTGGATGGGCTGCCATTGCTTATGTAACAAACTGCATTAGAGGACTTCCTGGAAGAAATGGAAGCCGGAGTAGATATTCTTTTACCTCTATGCCAGTCCTTTCACCGAGCTAAAGAATATGGCTGTGGTGAAATACAACTCTCACCGAGAAGCAGTGTCAGGCTGAAGAACATTGGGCCCACCAGAGGATTTGATTCTGAAGGCCCACCTTTCTCCCCTGCTCAAGAGCCCCATAGCAGTTGCAAAATTTGCGCCTATCATGTACTCTCCTGATGGAGAAGCCAGGGCCCACCCGAGGATTCTCTGGTGAACATACAAAATCCCTGCAGATGTTGTCCTTGATGGGATTCGAACCCAGGATCCCAAGGCTTTAGTGGTAACCATTGCTGCGCTTTCTGTTCTCCCTCTGATATCTAACATGCTGGAGAAACTTGCACCTACTGCCACTCAGTATCTTCAGCTCCATTGTGAGAAACTAATGTATTTGGGCAGCCACTCAGTCTACCAAATAAACTTCCTGAGAAGGAAATTGTGGATGGCTTTGCTACTGGTAGTGGGGTCACTGTTAATACCATGGCGTTGTGCCATAGTTCACAGGAAATATTCCAGGCTGGTAGGAGCCAAGCTGGTTCCCACAGAAAAGTACCAGCAGCAAGCTAAGGATATGGTGGCTTTTATCATCATCACGGCCTGCAAGGTTTGCACTATGAACTCTCCTGAAGGAGAAGCCAAGGCCCACTGGAAGAGTGTCCGGTTCTCTGGTGGGCCCATTCAACCCTGCCAAGTAGCAGCCCATGCTAAGAAAAGTCTGGGGGAAGGTTCCTGGACACTCTATGGCTGTTTTTTTACTGTGGACTGCCTGCAGCAATCTATAAGATTGCAATCTATAAGATCCCATCACTGGCTCCCCATTGCCCAGAGACTCCAATTCAAATTCCTAACCATGACATGCAAAGCCATCCACAACTTGTCTCTTCCATATATCTGTGACCTAGTCTCCCGGTAAATAACTGCACACAACCTCCAATCTTCACAAGATCTCCTGCTCTACTCCTGTTTTATCTCCTCTTCCCACAATCACATACAAGATTTCTCCCATGCATCCCTCCTACTCTTGAACTCTGTACTCCAATATATCAGACTCTCACCTACTGTTGAAACCTTTAAAAGGAAACTGAAGACCCACTTCTTCCGACTAGCCTACAACCTGCAGTAACCCTCGCTCCACCATACCGCTGCACGACCAGCTGTACTCTTACCTACTGTAACCTCACTCAACCCTTATAGACTGTTTATGCGCCCTCACGGGCAGGGTCCTCTCTCTTCTTGTACCAGTTGGTTACCTATTTTCACCTGTAAAGCACAATGGAATGAATGTCGCCGTAATAATAAATAATAATAATTATACTACTTGTACTTGCAATGTTCGGCGAATATTCAACAATTATATTGGTGAATATTGAAAAGCGGTGATCGTAATCCGAAACGAATATTGACATATTCGCTCGACTCTAATCAGAAATACCCTTAAAAAAATGATGTGGCACGGGATGATTGTGAGTTACCATTGATAAGGAGTGGGTCTCCTTATACTGGTAATGCCCATGCAATAAGAGCAAGGGCTGAAAAACATTTACATTTACCCATGGGGGATATACATGAACATACTGTATAACATACAGAATGTTAGAGGTAGGCCTCTCAAAAATTTCCTACGGGCATTATAAACACCCTTACAAAAAAATGATGTGGGTGTTGCATCACGGTCATCCTTGTGATATGGTGGAGGATGAGGATAAGAAGGAAGGCGACATAAAATAGAACAATTCCTTAAGCGTATACCCATGTCTGGGTGTGAAGGGGTGCATGGGAATAGACCCCCCCAAAAAATAACTACTGGATTTGAGTTTATGTTCGATGCTATCATCTGGTGGTGTTGAAAAGTCTGGTAATCCAGCCCTTGTTCCTTTTGATAAGTCAGCCTGTCAGCATTTTCAGTTGCGTCTATCAGTTATATGAGTTATAATGCCTCCGGCAGCACTATAAACCATCTCTGACAAAACTCTAGCGGCCAGGACCTCCAAGGCGTGGAGAGACAGTTCATGCCACGAGTCCAACTTGGATACCAAACAGTTGTAAGGCACAGAGAGGAATCATGGAGTACGCTGATACGGTCGCCAAAGTAGTCCTTCAGCATCTTCCAAAACTTTTCCCTCCTTGTCAGAGTACCAGGGCCTGGGCACTGGGAGGGTCTGAGAAAACTGTTCCAGACCTTTGAAAGCATTCCCCTGCCTCTGCCGCATCTGGTTTGCGTATTCCTCAATTGTACACCTTGGTTGTCCAATGAACTGTTTGTGAGTCCTAACCTCTGCCGTCAGCATTGTCACATGGGAATTTTTTTTTGTTAGAATTCTATCTTCAACAAGAGCCTGAACTTAATATCTCCAAAAATGAACTCCTTCAATTTCCTCCCTCTACTAACCAACCTATACCTGACTTTTACTAAACCTACCAATACCTGACTTTGAAATTTCCTTTAGGTGGCACCACCATAACTCCCACTCGGCACGTCTGCTGTCTTTGAGTCATATTTGACACACAACTTTCCTTTATTCAACATGGAAAATCACTCATTCCCTCATTTTACCTGCACCTTATAAACATCTCCAGAATTCAACCTTTTACATCGTAACATATTAACATAGAAACGAAGGTTGAATAAAGACCTAGGTCCATCAAGTTCAACCTTTCTTCCATAATTGAACTCCCCATACCAACACTACACCAACTTACTGGAACTAGGCCTCACAAATGAATTACCATTTGTATTTTTACTGCACTATTAAAATTACAAATCAACCAGTTATAATTTTTTTTTTTTTTAGTTTTATTTTTGTACTACTGTTATGGTATTACTAAAATCCCTGTACCTAAATCTGTTGATCCAGAAGAAGGCAAACATCCCCAGGATACATTTAGCCAATTTGCATCACGGGGAAAAATTTCTTCTTGACCCCGGCAAAGGCGATCAGTAAAAGAACCCTGGATCAAAAGTACTACTATAGGTGTAACATATTATCTAATTTAACTGTAGCCAACAATGTTACATTTATCGAGGAAATCATCCAGCCCTTTTATGAATGCTGTTATAGTATCTACCATTACTACCTCTTGTGGCAGGGCATTCCACAGCCTGACTGCTCTGACTGTAAAGAACCCTTTTCTTCCACCTGTAATGCATGCCCCCTGGTCCTTAGTATAGTCTTTGTAAGGAATAAGTCATGTGCTAGACCTTTGTACTGACCTCACACATATTTATACATGTAAATGAGATCCCCTCTGAGGCGTCGTGATTCTAAGCTAAACAAGCTCAACTTTTTCAACCTCTCATCATAGGAGAGGCCTTCCATCCCTTGTAATAATCTAGTTGCCCGCCTTTGAACTGACTCTAACTTCTGAATATCCTTTTTAAAATGTGGAGCCCAAAACTAGATTCCATATTCTAGATGTGGCCTCACCAGTGATTTATAAAGGGGTAACAATACGTTGGGATCACAAAATTTTATTTCTCTTTTTATACACCATAAAATCTTGTTTGCTTTTGTGGCAGTACTGCTGATCAGCTTACTCATAACCAGAATACCCAAATCCTTCTCCTGTTCTGTAGTCCCAAGTATACTCCCATTTAATGTATATGTAGCAGTAGGATTACTCTGTCCTAGGTGCATTACTCTACATTTATCTACATTGAACCCCATCTGCCAAGTGTTTGCCCATTCAGTCATCTTATCCAGATCGTTCTGCAATATCGTAATGTCAAGATCAGATTTTAATATCCTACATAGTTTGGTATCGTCAGCAAAAACTGATACTTTACTCACAATCCCATCCCCCAGGTCATTAACAAAGAGGTTAAAGAGAATTGGCCCTAGTACAGTCCCTGTGGCACCTCACTACTGACTATGTCCCATTTAGAGAATGTACCGTTTATAACGACCCTTAGTTTCCTATCATTTAGCCAATTCCTTACCCATCTACATATAGTTCACGCAATTCCTTGCTTCTGTAGCTTCAGTATAAGGCTGTTGTGTGGTACAGTATCAAATGCCTTTGCAAAATCCAGATAAATCACATCAGCCGCATTACAAACATCCAGATTTGCACTTACCTCCTCATAGAACCCCAACATGTTGGTTAAACATGACCTATTCTTCATGAACCCATGCAGATTATCATTTATTATATTATTCTCTGCAATATAACTCTGCAGGTCATCTGTTATGATACCCTCAAAATCTTTGCACACTACTGATGTCAGACTTACCGGACGATAGTTACCAGGATCCAACTTCTTACATTTCTTAAAAATCGTTATCACATTGGCTATCCTCCAATCCTGCGGCACTACAACTGTTACAAGAGAGTCTAAGAATACGAGATACAGCAGTTTATCAATTGCTGAGCTCAATTCCCTCAGTATCCATGGATGAATATCATCTGATCCAGGGGATTTGTCAATGTTTAATTTGCTCAGACACAGGCGTACTTCTTTTTGTGATAAACTAGTTATATTAGGAGGTGAACTTTGATTTTTTGCCCTGTTGAAAGATCCCTGGAACAGACTGTTTGTTGGTGAACACAGATGAAAAGTGTCTGTTTAATAGCTCAGCCTTCTCTTTGTCCTCTACAATTATCTTATTATTATAGTCTTTTAAGGGGCCGATACCATCTGATTTTCTCTTTTTGGCATTGATATATGTATAACATTTTTTAGCATTTAATTTAATGTCCCTGGCGATTTGTTGCTCTGTAGATAATTTTGCTAGCTTGATTACTTTTTTACATTTCTTATTTAGGTCTTTATTAGAGATGAGCGTTGTTCTACTCGAACTGTTCGCCAATCTCAAATTCGAGCTGTTTTTTGCGGTGTTCGAGCCGTTCGGCGAACACGAACAATTTGAGAAAAATTCGGCTGTTCGAGGTTATGTTCGATAACTGTTCGTGCACCAAAATCATAACTGGATTTTTTCTCAGTAATGATGAAAATTAATGTTAATACGCAGTTTGAGTGTACAGCGGGGTGGAGGGAGGGGCAGGGGATGGATCTCTGCAGGAACAATGAAGATCTCCATTTTTTTTTTCTCTTTCCCGCATTTACAGTGGGGAGGTGCAATCTGTCAGCCTATCAGCAGCGCACACACGGAGCGAAGTGCTTTTTTTCACACAAGCAAGGGCATGTGTCATTGGCAGTGTATGTCACATGTCCTTGCCCTATAAGACCAAGCCATTTTCCCCGTCGCCACCATTTTCTCACTGCTGCAGCTGCGTGTTAGACGGCTCCGCTGTTGCTGTGTGTGCTATACCTTGTTAATTTCAAGCCAATTTTCGCACAAATCTACAGATAGCTTGGGAGTAGGGAATAGTTGTGATTGCAGTCCTTTTAAGGACTAGGTTACAGCATTTCCTATGACTTTTATCAGGCAGGTCTGTGCTCTTAAATAGATAGGTTGTGGGAGTAAAGACTAATTGTAATTGGAGTCCTTTTCAGGACTAGGATACATCAGTTCCTATCAGTTTTTGCCAGGCAGGTCTGTGCCAGTGCTGTGCAAGTAGCCTATCTGTGTTGCAAGATATACCACCTGTGTATAGAATACCAATTTTTTTACTGCACCTAGTGAAGTAAAATCTTTTGGGCATAGCATCATTCTATTAGTCCATCTATACTGACCTCCATCAGGTTGCAAATTGAATATAATTTTTTTCTGCATCTAGCTCTGAAAAAATATTGGGCTTCTAGCTGTGTGTGGGACTTGTTGTAATAGTCCATCTATACTGACCTCCATCAGGTTGCAAACTGAATATATTTTTTTCTGCATCTACCTCTGAAAAAATATTGGGCTTCTAGCTGTGTGTGGGACTTGTTCTATTAGTCCATCTATACTGACCTCCATCAGGTTGCAAATTGAATATAATTTTTATCTGCATCTAGCTCTGAAAAAATATTTGGCCTTCTAGCAGTGTGTGGGACTTTCTCTATTAGTCCATCTATACTGACCTCCATCAGGTTGCAAATTAAAAATAATTTTTATCTGCATCTACCTCTGAAAAAATATTTGGGCTTCTAGCTGTGTGTGGGACTTGTTCTATTAGTCCATCTATACTGACCTCCATCAGGTTGCAAATTGAATATAATTTTTATCTGCATCTAGCTCTGAAAAAATATTTGGCCTTCTAGCAGTGTGTGGGACTTTCTCTATTAGTCCATCTATACTGACCTCCATCAGGTTCAAATTAAAAATAATTTTTATCTGCATCTACCTCTGAAAAAATATTTGGGCTTCTAGCTGTGTGTGGGACTTGTTCTATTAGTCCATCTATACTGACCTCCATCAGGTTGCAAATTGAATATAATTTTTATCTGCATCTGGCTCTGAAAAAATATTTGGCCTTCTAGCAGTCTGTGGGGCTTTCTCTATTAGTCCATCTATACTGACCTCCATCAGGTTGCAAATTGAATATAATTTTTATCTGCATCTAGCTCTGAAAAAATATTTGGCCTTCTAGCAGTGTGTGGGACTTTCTCTATTAGTCCATCTATACTGACCTCCATCAGGTTGCAAATTAAAAATAATTTTTATCTGCATCTACCTCTGAAAAAATATTTGGGCTTCTAGCAGTGTGTGGGACTCATTGTATTAGGCCATCTATACCAAGCTCCACCAGCTTTGAAATTAATAATAATTTTTAGCTGCATCTAGCCCTGAAAATAATTTTTCCCAATAGTGGTAGCAATAGAAATATGGGGCGCGCGCCTGGCTAACAAAAATATACGCTTCATAACACAAAATACCAGCCTAGCGCACTGCATTAATAAGATGGCATCATCGCCTCTCCCAGTGGTAGGCCTACTACGCAGGCTAGTATTCCTGTGCCTAAAACACAATGTATGGGTCCGCGCTAGCCACTATGCTGAGTGGTATAAAGCTGCTGCTAACGCTTTATAACAATTGAATTGGCAGATTTTCACAGAGCTCTTCCACAATGCCCACCCATCGGGCAACAGTTGCCCACCCTCCCTATCGGATCTAGTGGCGAATAGTTGATGCCATTAATCAGAGCGTCAGTTGCCCCGTCAACGTGGCAAGCATACGGTAAGGCATGGGAAGAGTGGACACGACTAGTAGCAGGCAGACGGGTTGACCAATGTGAACAAGCCAGATCACAAGTCACCATAGAATTTCTCCACCAGCTAATGATGAGGGGCATATCAGGGGCGTCAGCGCAGCGGTGTCTGACCGGAGTAGCATTTCACTTCCAACTACTGAATTGGGGAGATGTGACAAAGATTTATCATCAGACAATCCATAAAAGGGTGGAAAAGGGGTCAGCCAAGTCAGGAATGTAGACGTCCCGTCCCGTGTCACTAAAACTGATTTCTCACATCTTATCCCTAACACCATTAACATGACACTCACAATTTGAAGCAACACTAATGTCTACTGAATTTGTGATCGCCTTCTTCGGGGCGCTATGTATAAGCGTATTAGTCCCTCAATCCAAAATTACCACCAGTGGACGCTTATTACACCAGGAAGTATTCATAGCCAATAATGCAATACGTGTACGCATACACCAATCGAAAACGGTTCCAGCGGGCAGGGGTACTTGGGTACTTCTACAACCCACAAACGGTACACTGAGTCGGGTAACAATAGTAAAAACATATCTAACCATCAGATCACAAAGTAATTTCTTCGTATCACACATTGATGGAACGCCATTATCAAGATACCTGTTCCAAGCTATATTTAATAAATGCATAACATCGGCAGGGAACCACCCCAAAGATTACGGGATACACTCATTCCGCATAGGTGCGGCCACGGAAGCAGCAAGAGCAGGACTGTCAGAAACGGAAGTTCAGAGGATAGGGAGATGGCGATCCATGTGTTTGGCGAGATACATAAGACCGGACTTGTTATCCTAACGTGGTTTGTTTCTTTTACAGGTGACGCTAAGCCAACAGTGTGAGTGATAGGCCACTCGTATATATATTGGGCACAAAAAAGGGCAAAAGTCCGCCCAGGCAGGAGGAAATTAGAGTTTCATAACACATATTTCAACTGGAGAGGTATTAGAGGCCTGCTATGGCCACAGGTACTAATGGAGGTAATCAAGGTAGGGAGAGAGGCAAGAGGTCCGGTCATCTTAGTTATACAGGCCGGGGGAAACAACCTAGGTCATCACAAGAGCGCATAACTAATGGCAATAATGAAACTAGACACTGAGCGCTTCAGAGAATTTTTCACAAAATTAGCTATAGTATGGTCAGAGATTGTGCCGATAGCGGTATGGCAAGGTGCGCGAGACATCACGGCCATCGAATGGACAAGGCGGGTAATAAATATTCGGATGGCAAAATTTAGAAGAGACAGAGGTGGTGTAGTGATACGACACCGACAACTGGAAGGAGATAAAGCAGGCCTCATACGGCCCGACGGTGTTCACTTAATAGATATTGGACTGGACATATTCCTGTCAGGACTCCAGGACGGAGTGGAACAAGCGTTAAGAGTGATGGGTGGGGGTCAGAGTCCTGTATACGAGTACGCTGGATCCTCTGTGGCCTGGAAATAGAAAGGACATGTTGGAGAGTTACACTTGTTGGCCAACTTGCCGGAGTGGGGACCCAGGGCATGCTGCAACAAGCTGAATTATTTTAGAAATAAAATGCCTTTCTAATGGAATGAGTATAAAGAGTTAATAAAGCTGTGACCGATCCTCACCCATCCAGTTGTAAGAGTTACATTATTGGGTTGTCCATGAAAGGGGGGCGGTAGGGGGGCTGAGCATCTGGGTTTGGTTGGGGGTCCCCACAGTCTGCCTAGGCTAGATTAATTTAAAAATTCTTATTAGATACACAGGCGGTGCAGCTTGCTTCGCAGCTGGGCTACTACGCCCAAAGTATTGCCTAGGCTAGATGCAGTTAAAAATTCTACGCTGACTAGCAGACACTGAAGATTTGGAGCAGACCTCTGAGTAAACAGCTCTTCAGACTCAACCATCTGTGTTACCCCAAGCCATAGTGTATGTAGTTTCTTACAGTTAAAAGGGGGGGGTGCGACCCAACCCACCTGGAATTGACGATGCCAACATCACGTAAGACACAGCAAGGGGACTCCCAAAATTGTGGCACAGACACCACTTAACCCTAGAACGCATACCTGTGGCCTTGCAGGCCCGCCCAGTTAATTGTTTTCTATTTTCTGCAAGATTGCTTTAGTTAGAATTTTGAAACTCTAGGTATTCTTCATGTATATAGTTGTTTGTCATTTGAGTTTGAGTTATTCCATGTTATTTGCACACGGGCCTAAAGGGCCCCAGGTATGTGAAAGTGTAGATTTTTATGGTCATGCGTTCTAGGGTTAAGTGGCATCAATTGCCCCACTGTTGCTTAAAACGGTTGGTGAGGTGATTTTACCAAATCCCCAAGCTTTTAGTCTCCCAAGGATGACACAGGGGTAGAAATGTCCTTGCGAATCCATGATTTGATCATCTTTATGAACGTGAGTCTGTCTACATTCTCAGTGGACAGCCGCGTGCGCTTATCTGTCAGCACACCACCAGCAGCGCTGAACACACGTGCAGAGAGAACGCTGGCTGCATGGCATGACAAGATCTCCAAGGCGTGAGTGGCGAGCTCCGGCAATTTTGCAAGATTGGAATACCAAAATGAGCAAGGGTCCAGTGACACAGTCATGGCTTCGATGTTCACTTGGACATTCTCCTGTACCATCCTCTCTAGGCATTGACTATGTGTCAGACTTCTTGTCTCCTGTGGCCTTGCAAAGGATGGTCTAAAAAAGTGGTGAAACGATTCCACAAAATTGCTGTTACCAGCAGATACTGTGTTACTGTTACTGTTTGAGTGATGAAGACTCGACAGTCCCACCGTTGGCAAGTTAGAACTGTGAGATTCACTACGTGCACCACTGGTGTTTTGTGGAAAAGCACATGTAAGATTCTGCAACAGATACTCCTGCATTCGTCAATACCTTTTTATGGCAGGAATTATTTCGGCAAATATACTTTTGTACCGGGGATCTAAGAGTGTGGCAACCCAGTAGTCGGGATTACTTCGAATTCTGACAATCCGGGGGTCATGTTGCAGGTAGTGCAGCAAGAAGGCACTCATGTGTCTTGCGCATCCAGAAGGACCAAGTCCTTGTTGTGTTGGTAGCGAGGTAAGAATCATGCTTCCTTCCTCTGCCCTCTCCCTCCAACCTCGCACAACAGAAATGTGATCAAGGTCTCCCTCATCTGATGAGTCTTCCATGCCCATTGCCAGTTCGTCCTCCACTTCTTCCTCGGCTCCTGCACCTTCCTCAACAGTTTGGCTGCTACCATGCGCCCTGGTTAATCCCTCTCCCCCACCCTCCCATGCCTGCCGCCTTGGTGCTGCCAACCGTCTGGACCTTGGAGATGTTATCCCTTCCGCATACGACTCCTCCTCTACTTCCTCCACCTCCTCTTGTCCCACCACCTGACTCCGAATTCTGTTTAACATGTGCTCCAGCATGTAAATCACCGTAATAGTCATGCTGATAATGGCATCGTCAGCACTAAACATCTTCATCGCCATTTCAAGACTGTGCAGAAGGGTGCATAGGTCCCTGATCTGAGACCACTCCTCCAGCGTGATTTGCCCCACCTCTGGATCTCGTTGGCCCAGGCTATACGTCAGAACGTATTGCACCAGGGCTTGTCGGTGCTGCCACAGTCGCTGCAACATGTGCAGAGTTGAATTCCACCGTGTCGGCACATCGCATTTCAGCCGGTGAACTGGCAGGCCCAACGACTTCTGTAGAGATGTAAGTCGTTGAACTGCGGGATGCGAACGGCGGAAGTGAGCACACAGCGACCGTGCACTCTGCAGAAGGCCATCTAGTCCGGGATAGTGGGCTAAAAATTGCTGGACAACCAGGTTCAACACGTGAGCCATACAAGGCACATGTGTGACATTGCCCCGGCGAAGTGCCGCACCCAGGTTTGCAGCATTGTCGCACATGGCCTTCCCTGGTTGCAGGTCCAGTGGAGACAACCTTTCATGAAACTGGGTCTCCAGAGCTGACCAAAACTCCTCAGCTGTGTGACTCACATTTCCCAGACATTTCAAAGTAAACACTGATGCGTTGAGCCCTGCTGCCAGCATAGTAAGGAGGTGTGCAGGATTCCTTCTGCGCAGTTAGAAAGCAGGTGGCATTACCAGACAGGCTTTGGGTGCAGGTGGAGGACCGAGAGGAGGTTGAGGAGGCAGAAGCAGTGGAGGAAGTTCGAGATAAAGAGGATTAACACACAACTCGTGGGGATGGTAAGACTTGGACAGCAGCCCCTTGTCCTGCTGTCACCATAGTTACCCAGTGCCCAGTCAGCGACATGTAACACCCCTGTCCATGCCTTCTCGTCCAAGTGTCTGTGGTGAAGTGCACCCTGTCACACACAGAGTTTCTCAAAGAAGCGGTGATGTTGTGTGCGACATGCTAGTGGAGCGCAGGCACACCTTTCTTTGAGAAGTAGTGCCGACTGGGCATCTGGTACTGGGGCACTGTGACGGACATAAGGTCTTGAAAATCCTCTGTGTCCTCCAGGTGGAAAGGCAGCATTTCTGTAGCCAACAGCTTGCAGATGGTGAAATTCAACCTCTTAGCTTTCTCATGGCTAGGAGGAAATGGTCTTTACTTTTCCACATCTGAGGGACCGAGGGCTGGCTGTTGTGCTTAGACGGTGTTGAGTAGGGTGTCCCCGGCAACTGCCGGTCTGTGAGGAAGATGCAGGCGGACATGTTAGGTTGCCTTGATCCAAAGGTGGTGCTCTCGATGTCGGAGAGCGCTCAACACTAGCAGGTGTTTCCACTTCCCAATGAACTGACGACCTGCCAATCACACTGGCTGTTGCGGGTAAAGAGGTGGCAGGTCTGCGTCCAAAAACATGTATGACTGCTGTCCCCCCAGTCACAGAGGATGAAGAGGCTGCGGATGCACAAGATGGGGTAGACGGTGGTTGGCCCAGCCGGCTAGGCCGAATTGTAGCACAGTGAGCTTCCCACTGCAACTTATGCTTCATATCCATGTGACGGTACATGCATGAAGTACTCAAACTATGTATTTTTTGGCCTCTACTTAGCTTTTGCTGACAAATATTACAGATAACACGAGTTGGGTCATCCTTATCGATCTGAATAAATGCCCAGGCTATGCAAGGCTTAGAGCCCATGTGACCTGAAGAGCCACTATGACTTGTGGTCAGAGGCAGAGTTGTGGTTGAGGATGCAGTTGTTGATGTGCTTCCAGTACTCCGTCTCTGTTCAGGAAGGCGCAACCTAACCTCGTCGTCAATAGCATCTATGATGCCCCGCTGCGCTTGGTATCACAGATCCTACAAGAGTGCATTGATGGAATCCTCCACAAGAGGCCCCCATAAACATTCACACATCTCCACCTTCCACCTCAGACCAGCAGAGGGAGCCCGTTAGGGATATAAATAGGGAAGGTGGAGCTAGGCAGTTCAGTTCCTCTGAAGAGTTCCTGCAGTAGAGAAGCCTAAGAGAGGTCAGTCTGCAGTGGAGCTCAGTCTAGTCTAGAGAACGCAGTTAATAGTTCAGCAGTGGAGCACGAGGCTCCTGCTTGCTAGATTCAGGGAGCCCAGATAGAGCTTAAGGTGTGCCGGTGCCGTAAGATCAGTGAAGCGCGGCAAGCTGCCGTTAGTGTGTATAGCCTAGTGAGGGCCCGAGTAGGCCGAAGGCGAGTGGCGAGTTAGTACATAAAGGGCAGAGGAGCTTAACCAGCTCACCCCGAAGCATTTACCGGACACAGGATCCGAGCTTACCAGTATCTCTATGACCCGCATAACCGGAATCCCTGGAGAACTACAAGTCCCAGGATCGCTAAGGTGCTGATATGTCACAGAGCCAGGAGACGCTTAGGCCCCGCATACTGGGAGTGTGAACTCCAAGAGAAGGCCCTACCACAAGGTCAGCCAGCGCAGGACAGAGACAAAGTTAGGCCTAGCTCCAGGCAGGTCAGAAACTTACTACGCAGAGGCAAGAAACAGGAGGCCCTACACCCGCTCATTGGGGAGGATCCTGATATGCACCCTTCACCCTAGAGTGCTCCGGGATGTGCCTGAATTTCCACCAGTAAAAGGTACTGAAGTGACTACCGTGTCCGTTCCCGTTCTTGCTCTGACCCAGCTGGGTCTCGCCTGTCCTGCATTCCCCCTGCATACGCTGCCCTGAGACCTAGCTCCACCTGTGGGGAGCTATACCATCGAGCTGCCTTATCACCGGCCTCAGTGGACTGCTGCAGCGCTGGTGCTTGTCACCAGATACCACAGGTGGCGTCATGAACTCTTATAAAATTAACAATTATCCACCCTTTTAAAGAGAGACCCCAGGGTACGGGCCAGGGTGCCGACCACCGCGACATCCCCAAGGCCAGGCAAATGCCCGGGTACCGAGTCATCCCCATCCCCAGGGCTAGTCACATCCTCCTCCACCTCCTCTGCTGACCTCATCGACTGTCTAACTGTGGGTTGACAGTAAGTGGGATCTCCAACCTCGTCATCATCACCCTGTGTGTTATCACACCCGTCGCCCTCAGAGCCAACCTCTTCCTGCCCTGACCGAAAAGTCAAGTTGTCGCTCCAATCAGGTATTTGAGTCTCATCATCGTCTTCATCATTGTCTCCACCAACAGGAGTTACAGTTTGGGAACTAGGGTCTACATTATGCTCAGAACCTTCTTCATCTGGTCCTGGATCCAACTTATAAAGATTCTGGGCATCGGATCAGATCATTTCCTCATCTGGATTAACAGAAGCTCTGGAGCAGACCTCCGTTTCCCAGGCTATAGTATGAGTAAACAGCTGGGCAGACTCAGCCATCTGTGTTACCCCATACTCAGACGGGCAGCTGGAGACTTGGGAGCTGTGAGGAAGCAAGTGCGATTGGGGTGACACCTCTGAGGACTGGAGTATTTGTGATGTTGAAATTGAGGTGATGGAGAGCCCACTTGAAGGAGCACTTGATATCCGTTGAAGCACCTGCTGTTTTTGTGCCTCATCTAGAATTTGTAGCGATGGGCGTGTCCGTAAGAATGGGATCGTATCACATTGTCCATGAAAAGAAGTCGACATCTTAGTTTGGCTGGAAGATGGTCTTTCTTCTGCAGATGTTACTCCCCCCCCACCGTGGGGGGCCTCGACCCACCGGCGGACAGGCACCAGTATTGGGATAGGGGGGCTGGCCGTCAGGGTCCACCGTGGCTCTGGCACAAACCCGGCGACACAGAGGTGGCACAGGCAGGAACGGACTGGCCGTGTCGGCTTCTCACTTTTTGGATTTTAGAAGGGCATGACAAGCCTATATCTGTGTCTCCCCCTCCTTTTACTCCTCCACCTCTTTTCTTTTCGCATGACTATATGTACTTGTCACTTTTCCATGTGTTAGTTGTGTCTTCTGAGCAGTTTGTCAGCTTTTGGACACCTTTGAAGGTGTTTTCTATGTGTTTCTATGTGTTTTTGTTTGCCTGCCATTGGTTTTAACGGTGTTCGAAGGTGTTCGACGAACAGTTCGACGAACAGTTCGGCGAACACACGGGTGTTCGACAAACCGAACCGAACTCGAACACTATGGGGGTGGCTCAACACTAGTCTTTATACTCCTGATATGCTATTTCTGCATTCTTGACCTTCAAGATTTTGAATGCCCTTTGTTTTTGTCTTATTAAACTTTGTACTGTCTTATTTATCCATAATGGTTTCTTTTTATTCCTGGACATTTTATTACCAGAGGGTATAAATTTTCTACAGGATTCTAGTAGTATTTCCTTAAACATGCCCCATTTACATTCGGTATCCCCAGTTACCATGACCTGGCCCCAGTCTACACTCTTAAGCTCTTCCCTTAATTTGCTGAAATCAGCTTTCCTAAAGTTCCAGATTTTTGCATTTCCTTTTTGAACTTTTTTATTAAATATTACATTGAAACTTACCATATTATGGTCGCTATTTCCCAAATGCTCCCGGACCTGTAGATCTGAAATTGTATCTGGTCTATTTGACAGCACCAGATCCAGCAGATAACCTCCCCTGGTTGGTTCATCTACCAGCTGAGAGAGGTAATTGTCCTGAACTGTAGATAAGAACCTCCAGCTTTTAGCACAACTGGAAGATTCTATGTCCCATTGAATATCTGGATAGTTAAAATCCCCCATAATAAGGACCCTATTATTATTTGCTGCATTTTTTATCTGTTTCAGCAATTTCTCCTCTACCAGTTCAGCTATATTTGGAGGCTTGTAACAAACTCCAATTAGCAGCTTTCCATTATGGCCATCCCCCCAATTTTGGTATTGAGCACAGGTTTTAAGTTGGATCTTACGAAAAAACACACCCCTCCACCTTTTTTGTCTTTCCTGTACTTTCTAAATGTAGTGTATCCCTCTATGTTTGTCACCCAGTCATGGTTTTGACACCTGTCCCATGGTCCAACTGGGTCTCGGCTTCCACAATATTAACCCAGTGGAATGCGTCAGTGAGATGTATCGTCCCTGATTACATTCACTTGTCCACATGTTTGTGGTTAGGCAGTCCTTCCCACTAAGTGTGCTGGGGTGGGCACGGGTAATGTTTTGCGACCCGTGCTTGTGGAAGGCAGAGACGACACCGGGAGAAATAGTGGCGGATGGGGACGAGTAAGAACACCCGGCCGCCACCGCCACCATGAGGTTGTGGAAAACTTCCGCCTCCACGAGCCTAAAAGGCAATATTTCAAGTGCAAGCAGCAGTCCAGAAATGTGGCAGTTTAGTATTACGGCCTGTGGGTGGGTAGGTGGTTGGCTGCATACTTGCGCTTGCATTCTAAGTAGAGATGAGTGAATGTTTCAATATTCAGTTCTTATTACGAATTTGCAATACTCGCCGATTTATTCGTCGAATGTTCGTCGAACGTTACCAAATGCCATAGGATTCAATGGAGGGAGAAAAAAAAACACGTACACAACACCTTCAAACGGGTCCAAAAGCTGCCAAAATACATCAAATTAGGGGTAGACACCTCGAAAGTGCCATCAATTGGCCCAGAGTACAAGTACTACAATTATTATTACTATTACAGCCACATTTATTCTGTGGCGCTTAACATGTCAAAAGGGGTCACCGACATGTCAAAAGGGGTCACCGACTGTTACAAGAGAAGAGAGGTATGCACGGTAGGCGAGAGTCTGATGTGTTGGGGTACAGAGTTACACAGGTCACCAATATGCAAACCCGGGTAAGGGTATGATGTCCCACTTAGCACTCTCATATATAAAGAAGCCGAAGCAAGAATAAATGTGCTGGGACCAGAAATATTTACACAAGAATGTGATAAAACATGAAAGATCTTTATTGAACACAAATATTAAAAATTAATAAAACGTACATAAAAAAAACATTCAAAGATACAGACACAAAGACATACTGGTGGGTGAGCGCTGTGGGAGGCCCTGATAGTAAATAAATATAAATATATGTAGAGTGACCAATAAATAAATACATGGGAATATAAATATATCAACTCCACAGATCACATACAGTATGTGTAATATATAAATAAGAGTAAATAAGTAATAGTGGATAGTTACAAAGATATCCAACTTCAACAGGTCACTCATATACCTGGGGTAATGAAACAGCCCACAGCTAGTTATAATAAATATAATTTAGACAGTGCTATACATAGCCATACTCACGCACCAACACCCAAAGCATGTTTCACAAATGCTTCGTCAAGGGTGTCGAATGACAAAGCATTTGTGAAACGTGCGTTGGGTGTTGGTGGGTGAGTATGGCTATGTATAGCACTGTCTAAATGATATTATATCTATCTGTGGGCTGTTTCATTACCCCAGGTATATGAGTGACCTGTAGAAGTGGGATAACTTTGTAACTATCCACTATTACTTATTTACACATATTTATATATTACACATACAGTACAGACCAAAAGTTTGGACACACCTTCTCATTTAAAGATTTTTCTGCATTTTCATGACTATGAAAATTGTACATTCACACTGAAGGCATCAAAACTATGAATTAACACATGTGGAATTATATACTTAACAAAAAAGTGTGAAACAACTGAAAATATGTCTTATATTCTAGGTTCTTCAAAGTAGCCACCTTTTGCTTTGATGACTGCTTTGTACACTGTTGGCATTCTCTTGATGAGCTTCAAGAGGTAGTCACCGGAAATGGTTTTCACTTCACAGGTGTGCCCTGTCAGGTTTAATAAGTGGGATTTCTTGCCTTATAAATGGGGTTGAGACCATCAGTTGTGTTGTGCAGAAGTCTGGTGGATACACAGCTGATAGTCCTACTGAATAGACTGTTAGAATTTGTATTATGGCAAGAAAAATGCAGCTAAGTAAAGAAAAATGAGTGGCCATCATTACTTAAAGAAATGAAGGTCAGTTAGTCCGAAAAATTGTGCAAACTTTAAATGTGTCCCCAAGTGCAGTTGCAAAAACCATCAAATGCTACAAAGAAACTGTCTCACAGTTTGGACACACCTTCTCATTTAAAGATTTTTCTATATTTTCATGACTTTGAAAATTGTACATTCACACTGAAGGCATCAAAACTATGAATTAACACATGTGGAATTAAGTACTTAACAAAAAAGTGTGAAACAACTGAAAATATGTCTTATATTCTAGGTTCTTCAAAGTAGCCACCTTTTGCTTTGATGACTGCTTTGCACACTCTTGGCATTCACTTGATGAGCTTCAAGAGGTAGTCACTGGAAATGGTCTTCCAACAATCTTGAAGGAGTTCCCAGAGATATTTAGCACTTTTGGCCCTTTTACCTTCACTCTGCGGTCCAGCTCACCCCAAACCATCTTGATTGGGCTCAGGTCTGGTGACTGTGGAGGCTAGGTCATCTGGCGTAGCACCCCATCACTCTCCCTCTTGGTCAAATAGCCCTTACACAGCCTGGAGGTGTGCTTGGGGTCATTGTCATGTTGAAAAATAAATGATGGTCCAACTAAACGCAAACCCGATGGAATAGCATGCCGCTGCAAAATGCTGTGGTTGCCATGCTGGTTCAGTATGCCTTCAATTTTGAATTTTGCATGGCGAATAAGCCTCCTTACTAGTGTTGAGCCACCCCCGTAGTGTTCGAGTTCGGTTCGGTTCGTCGAACACCCGTGTGTTCGCCGAACTGTTCGTCGAACTGTTCGTCGAACACCTTCGAACACCGTTAAAACCAATGGCAGGCAAACAAAAACACATAGAAACACATAGAAAACACCTTCAAAGGTGTCCAAAAGCTGACAAACTGCTCAGAGGACACAACTAACACATGGAAAAGTGACAAGTACATATAGTCATGCGAAAAGAAAAGAGGTGGAGGAGTAAAAGGAGGGGGAGACACAAATATAGGCATGTCATGCCCTTCTAAAATCCAAAAAGTGAGAAGCCGACACGTTCAGTCCGCTCCTGCCCGTGCCACCTCCGTGTCGCCGGGTTTGTGCCAGAGCCGCGGTGAACCCTGACGGCCAGCCCCCCTCTCCCAATACTGGTGCCTGTCCGCTGGTGGGTCGAGCGAGCCCCCCTGTGGTGGAGGCAGCTCTAAGCTTTTTAATTTAAAATGTCTCTCCAATTTGAATGAATACACTTTAAATCCATTTACAAGGATCTATTGGAGGGCAAGTCTCATGCCAGCAGCCGCGTAATTCCAGCTCCAGTAGCGTCCACTAAAGCTGCTGCAGTTAAAAAGCTTTTATAAGGATCGAGCTCGGCTGTCCACCGCAAGGCATCCTACTGCCAGTCCCAGCCCCTATGCCTTGGGGTGCCTCCTGATGCTCTTCACTGAGTATCCCGTGGTCCCGAAGCATTTCCTTTGAAAAAATTAAGTGTCCAAACTACAGGTGGTGTAGCTTGCTTAACAGCCGGGATAATCCGCTGACTAGCAGACACTGCTAATAGGCACAAAGTATTTCCTGGGCTAGATGCAGTTAAAAATTTGTAATTAGATACTCTCGTTGGATGCTGAGAAAGCATTCCATAGAGTCTCCTGGCACGCCATATATGATTCTCTTAAAAAGCTTGGGGTAGGGGTCTAGGGGACCCTTTTATAGCCAAAATCACGGCCCTGTATCACAATACGTCACCTAGGCTGAAGATAAATGGAACTGTAGCACCCTGAGGGCTCGGTTGCTACAGAGGTATTGCACCTCACCCAGAGGTGTGATATCTTACTCTCAGGTAAGGATGGAGTGTGGATCAGGACCCGACACCTGCATGCATTACACCACATTGCCGTGGGGCAGGGCGACCAATATGCCTCTGAGATGGGCACGACAGTCCCTGTCCCTGGCTGGAGTGGGGGGAGGGAACACTGAGGAAGGGGAACCCTGTAGTGCAGGAGCAGGGAGGAAGCAGTTCCTGTGTGCATTGAGAAGGGAGTATAAAAGGTGGGCACCATCTTAGTTCAGTGCAGAGAAGTCTGAGCAGAAGTGGCAGGGAGCAGGGGCTCTGCATGAGCTCTGCTCCGGAGGCGGGCCTAGTAACAGAGGCTTATTATAGATGGCCTAATAGAATCAGTGCTGCACACTGCTACAAAGCCCAAATTATTTTCCAGCCAAGATACAGATAAACATGATTAGCAATTTGAAAGCTTAAAACGGTTGGTAGGGTGATTTTAACCAATCATCAAGCTTTTACTCTCCCCAGGATGACACAGGGGTAGAAAAGTCGTTTCGGATCCATGATTTGTTCATCTTTATGAACGTGAGTCTGTCTACATTATCAGTGGAGAGCCGCGTGCGCTTATCTGTCAGCACACCACCAGCAGCGCTGAACACACGTTCAGACAGAACGCTGGCTGCGGGGCATGACAAGATCTCCAAGGCGTAAGTGGCTAGCTCCGGCCATTTATCCAGATTGGAAGCCCAGAAAGAGCAAGGGTCCAGTGACACAGTCATGGCTTCAATGTTTACTTGGAGATACTCCTGTACCATCGTCTCTAGGCGTTGACTATGTGTCAGACTTCTTGTCTCCTGTGGCCTTGCAAAGGATGGGCTAAAAGAGTGGTGAAATGATTCCGCAAAATTGATGTTACCAGCAGATACTGTGGTTCTGTTACGGTTTGAGTGCTGAACACTTGACGGTCCCACGGTTGGCAAGTTGGAACTGTGAGATTCACTACGTGCACCACTAGTGTTTTGTGGAAAAGCACATGTAAGATTCTGCAACAGTCTCTGCTGATACTCCTGCATGCGTGCATCCCTTTCTATGGCAGGAATAATTTTGGCAAATTTACTTTTGTACCGGGGATCTAACAGTGTGGCAACCCAGTAGTCAGGATTATTTATAATTCTCACAATTCGAGGGTCATGTTGCAGGTAGTGCAGCAAGAAGGCACTCATGTGTGTTGCGCATCCAGGAGCACCAAGTCCCTGTTGTGTTGGTGGCGAGGTAACAATCATGCTTCCTTCCTCTGTCCTCTCCCCCCAACCTCGCACAACAGAAATGTGATCAAGGTCTCCCTCATCTGATGAGTCTTCCATCAGTTCGTCCTCCACTGCTTCCTGGGCTCCTGCACCTTCCTCACTAGTTTGGCTGCTACCATGCGCCCTGGTAAAACCATCTCCCCCACCCTCATATGCCTGCCGCCTTGGTGCTGCCGACCGTCTGGACCTTGCAGATGTTAGCCCTTCCGCATACAACTCCTCCTCCTCTACTTCCTCCACCTCCTCTTGTGCCACCACCTGACTCCGAATTCTGTTTAACATGTGCTCCAGCATGTAAATCACCGGAATAGTCATGCTGATAATGGCATCGTCAGCACTAAACATCTTCGTCGCCATTTCAAAACTGTGCAGAAGGGTGCATAGGTCCCTGATCTGAGACCACTCCTCCAGCGTGATTTGCCCCACCTCTGGATCTCGTTGGCCCAGGCTATACGTCAGAACGTATTGCACCAGGGCTTGTTGGTGCTGCCACAGTCGCTGCAACATGTGCAGAGTTGAATTCCACCGGGTAGGCACATCGCATTTTAGCCGGTGAAGTGGCAGGCCCAACGACTTCTGTAGAGATGTAAGTCGCTGAGCTGCGGGATGCGAACGGCGGAAGTGAGCACACAGCGACCGTGCCCTCTGCAGAAGGCCATCTAGCCTGGGATAGTGGGCTAAAAATTGCTGGACAACCAGGTTCAACACGTGAGCCATACAAGGCAAGTGTGTGACATTGCCCCGGCGAAGGGCCGCACCCAGGTTTGCAGCATTGTCGCACACGGCCTTCCCTGGTTTCAGGTCCAGTGGAGACAACCATTCATGAAATTGGTTCTCCAGAGCTGACCACAACTCCTCAGCTGTGTGACTCACATTTCCCAGACATTTCAAAGTAAAAACCGTCTGATGACGTTGAGCCCTACTGCCAGCATAGTAAGGAGGTGTGCAGGATCCCTTCTGCGCAGTTAGAAAGCTTGTGGCATGACCAGACAGGCTTTGGGTGCAGGTGGAAGACCGAGAGGAGGTTGAGGAGGCAGAAGCAGTGGAGGAACTTTGACATGAAGAGGATTGACGCACAACTCGTGGGGACGGCAAGACTTGGACAGCAGCCCCTTGTCCTGCTGTCACCATAGTTACCCAGTGCCCAGTCAGCGACATGTAACGCCCCTGTCCATGCCTACTCGTCCAAGTGTCTGTGGTGAAATGCACCCTGTCACACACAGAGTTTCTCAAAGAAGCGGTGATGTTGTGTGCGACATGCTGGTGGAGCGCAGGCACACCTTTCTTTGAGAAGTAGTGCCGACTGGGCATCTGGTACTGGGGCACTGCGACGGACATAAGGTCTCGAAAATCCTCTGTGTCCACCAGGCGGAAAGGCAGCATTTCTGTAGCCAAGAGCTTGCAGATGGTGAAATTCAACCTCTTAGCTTTCTCATGGCTAGGAGGAAATGGTCTTTTACTTGTCCACATCTGAGGGACCGAGGGCTGGCTATTGTGCTTAGACGGGGTTGATAAGGGTGTCCCCGGCAAACTGCCGGTCTGTGAGGAAGATGCAGGCAGACAAGTTAGGTTGCCTTGATCCAAAGGTGGTGCTATCGATGTCGGACAGCGCTCAACACCAGCTGGTGTTACCACCTCCAAAGAAAATGATGACCTGCCAATCACGCTTTCTGTTGCGGGTAAAGAGGTGGCAGGTCTGCGCCCCAAAACAGGTGTGACTGCTCTCCCCCCAGTCACAGAGGATGAAGAGGCCGCGGATGCACAAGTTACGGCAGACGGTGGTTGGCCCGGCCGGCTAGGCCGCATTGTAGCACACTGAGCTTCCCACTGCAACTTATGCTTCATGTCCATGTGCCGGTTCATGCATGAAGTACTCAAACTATGTATTTTTGGCCTCTACTTAGCTTTTGCTGACAAATGTTACAGATAACACGAGTTGGGTCATCTTTATCGATCTGAAAAAATGCCCAGGCTATGCAAGGGTTAGCACCCATGCGACCTGAAGAGCCACCACGACTTGTGGTGAGAGGCAGAGTTGTGTTTGAGGATGAAGTTGTTGACGTGCTTCCAGTACTACGTCTCTGTCCAGGAAGGTGCAACCTGACCTCGTCGTCACTAGCATCTTCCTCCACCTCCTCTGCTGTAGAGATGAGCGGTGTTCGACTAGAACTGTTCGCCAATCTCAAATTCGAGCTGTTTTGGGCGGTGTTCGAGTTGTTCGATGAACCCGAACGATTTGCAAAAAATTCGGCTGTTCGAGGTTATGTTCGATAACTGTTCGTGCACCAAAAGCGTGTCCTGCATGTCTGGTGCTATTTAGAGCACCAATCATGCAGGGATTGTCTGCCACTCACTGTAATGCCACAGCCATGGTGGTTGTGGCATTACAGTGATTGCCCAAATCGATGGGAACAGTGCCAACAGTGAAACATGAAAAGCCGGCAATTCAGCAGCGGCATACACCGGTACCCGACAATTTAGAACCGAAAGAATAGAGCTTCACACATAGATTAGATAGATATAAACATGTCAGCCACATATATACGAAGTACAGTGAAAGTGCTGCTTACTGTACTTGTCATTTAGCGTAAAGGATTTATCAAAAAAAATAATAGTGTTTTCATGCACCGTCTCTTTAAAAAAGCCGGCCGGCAATTCAGCATCTGTACCCAACAATTTAGAATAGAAGGAATAGAGAATCACACATAGATTAGATAGATAGAAACATGTCAGTCACATATATATGAAGTACAGTGACAGTGTTGCTTACTGTACTTGTCATTTAGTGTAAAGGATTTATTAAAATAAATAATAGTGTTTTCATGCACCGTCTCTTTAAGAAAGCCGGCCGGCAATTCAGCATCTGTACCCGACAATTTATAACAGACAGAATAGAGCTTCACACATAGATTGGATAGATAGAAACATGTCAGTCACATATATATGAAGTACAGTGATAGTGTTGGTTACTGTACTTGTCATTTAGTATTAAAATAAAGGATTTATTATTAAAAAAATTGGCGTGGGGTTCCCCTTAATTTTAGTCTCTAGCGGAGGTTAAGCAGACGACTGGGGCAGATGTTTGAAGCCTGGGAAGGGGGTAATACCCACGGAGCTTCCCAGGCTACTAATATGAGCCCCCAGCTGAATACATAGCCTTTACTAGCTATTAAAATGGGGGACCCCCCCAAAAAAATGACGTGGGGTCCCCCCTAATTTAATAGCTAGCAAAGGCTAGGCAGACAGCTGGGGGCTGATATTAATAGCCCAGGAAGGGAGCCATGAATATTGGCCCCCTCCCAGGCTAGAAACACCAGCCGTCAGCCGCCCCAGAAATGGCGCATTCATAGGATGCGCCAATTCTGGCACTTAGCCTCGCTCTTCCACGCTGCCCTGGTGCGGTGGCAGGGGGTAATAGGGCTGGGGTTGATGTCAGCTTATAATGCCAGCTGACATCAAGCCCAGGTTAGTAATGGAGAGGCGTCTATAAGACACCCCCATTACTAACCCCATAGTCAAAGTAAAAAAAAACACAAACACCCAGAATAAAGTCCTTTAATTGAAATAAAGACACAATCCTTTATTGTTCTAAATTAAACCATACCTACCATCACGCCCATTCCAGCTGAAGCCAACGATCTCCTGTAATAAAAATAAAATAATAAAGCAACCTCATCCTTACCTTTCCATGGTTCCCACGACAGCTTCAGCTCTGCTACATCGAGATGACAGGCTGGACCGCAGCAGAACGCCGCCATCCAGCCTGTCATCCCACAGACACTGAGAAGAGCAGGCTTGCTTGCGCTCCACATTGTCTCTCTGTGACGGCATAAAGATGAGCCGAGGTCATGTCCAATGAACTCGGCTCACCTCATGCACGTCACTTACAGCGTGGGAGAATTCTCACGCTGAAGCGCTGAGTGCAGAAGAATTTTCCCACGCTGTCAGTGAGGTGCATGAGGTGAGCTGAGTTCATTGGACATGAGCTCACCTCATGCACGTCACTGACAGCGTGGGAGAATTCTCCTGCACTCAGCACTTCAGCGTGAGAATTTTCCCACGCTGTCAGTGACGTGCATGAGGTGAGCCGAGTTCATTGGACATGACCTCGGCTCATCTGGATGCCGTCACAGCGAGACACTGAGGAGCGCAAGCATGCCTACTCTTCTCAGTGTCTGCGGGATGTCAGGCTGGATGGCAGCGTTCTGCTGCGGTCCAGCCTGTCATCTCGATGTAGCAGAGCTGAAGCTGTCGTGGGAACCATGGAAAGGTAAGGATGAGGTTGGTTTATTATTTTTCTTTTATTGCAGGAGATCGTTGGCTTCAGCTGGAATGGGCGTGACGGTAAGTATAGTTTAATTTAGAACAATAAAGAATTGTGTGTTTATTTCAATTAAAGGACTTTATTCTGGGTGTTGTGTTTTTTTTAAATACTTTACTAGGAATTCATGGCGGTCATGTCTAATACTGGCGTGACCCCATGAATTTTGGGCTTGGGGCCAGCTGATAATACCAAGCTGGCCCTAACCCCTTTATTACCCAGTGAGCCACCGCACCAGGGCCCTGGATGAGTTGGGTACAGCGCCAGAAGATGGCGCTTCTATGAACGCGCCATTTTCCGGGGTGGCTGCGGACTGCAATTTGCAGCGGGGGGGGCCCAGAAAGCTTGGGCCTCCCTGCGCTGCAGATTCCAGCCCCCAGCTGCCTAGTTGTACCTGGCTGGACACAAAAATAGGGCGAAGCCCCACGTATTTTTTTTTTAATTATTTCATGAAATTCATGAAATAATTAAGAAAAAAAGGCCTTCCCTATATTGTTGTGTCCGGCCAGGTACAAATAGTCAGCTGGTGGTTGGGGGCAGCCCGTTCCTGCCTGCTGTACCTGGCTGGACACAAATATAGTGCGAAGCCCCACTTCAATTTTTTTTAATTATTTCATGAAATTCATGAAATAATTAAGAAAAAAAGGGCTTCCCTATATTGTTGTGTCCGGCCAGGTACAAATAGGCAGCTGGTGGTTGGGGGCAGCCCGTTCCTGCCTGCTGTACCTGGCTGGACACAAATATAGTGCGAAGCCCCACTTCAATTTTTTTAAATTATTTCAGGAAATTCATGAAATAATTAAAAAAAAATTGACGTGGGGCTTCGCACTATATTTGTGTCCAGTCAGGTGCAGCATGCAGGAACGGGCTGCCCCCAACCACCAGCTGCCTATTTGTACCTGGCCGGACACAACAATATAGGGAAGCCCTTTTTTTCTTAATTATTTCATGAAATAATTTAAAGAAAATTGACGTGGGGCTTCGCCCTGTTTTTGTGTCCAGCCAGGTACAACTAGGCAGCTGGGGGCTGGAATCCGCAGCGCAGGGAGGCCCAAGCTTTCTGGGCCACCCCCGCTGCAAATTGCAGTCCGCAGCCACCCCGGAAAATGGCGCGTTCATAGAAGCGCCATCTTCTGGCGCTGTACCCAACTCATCCAGGGCCCTGATGCGGTGGCTCACTGGGTAATAAAGGGGTTAGGGCCAGCTTGGCATTATCAGCTGGCCCTAAGCCCAAAATTCATGGGGTCAAGCCAATATTAGACATGACCACCATGAATTTCTAGTAAAGTATTTAAAAAAAACACAACACCCAGAAAAAAGTCCTTTAATTGAAATAAACACACAATTCTTTATTGTTCTAAATTAAACCATACTTACCGTCACGCCCATTCCAGCTGAAGCCAACGATCTCCTGAAATAAAAGAAAAATAATAAAGCAACATCATCCTTACCTTTCCATGGTTCCCATGACAGCTTCAGCTCTGCTACATCGAGATGACAGGCTGGACCGCAGCAGAACGCTGCCATCCAGCCTGTCATCCCGCAGACACTGAGAAGCGCAGGCTTGCTTGCGCTCCACAGTGTCTCTCTGTGAGGGCATCCAGATGAGCCGAGTTAATGTCCAATGAACTCGGCTCACCTCATGCACGTCACTGACAGCGTGGGAAAATTCTCCTGCACTCAGCGCTTCAGCGTGGGAGAATTCTCACACTGAAGCGCTGAGAGCAGGAGAATTCTCCCACGCTGTCAGTGACGTGCAGTAGGTGAGCTGAGTTCATTGGACATGAGCTCACCTTATGCACATCACTGACAGCGTGGGAAAATTCTCCTGCACTCAGCGCTTCAGCGTGGGAGAATTCTCACGCTGAAGCGCTGAGTGCAGGAGAATTCTCCCACGCTGTCAGTGACGTGCAGGAGGTGAGCTGAGTTCATTGGACATGAGCTCACCTTATGCACGTCACTGACAGCGTGGGAGAATTCTCCTGCACTCAGCGCTTCAGCGTGAGAATTTTCCCACGCTGTCAGTGACGAGCATGAGGTGCGCCGAGTTCATTGGACATGAACTCGTCTCATCTTTATGCCGTCACAGCCAGACACTGCAGAGCGCAAGCATGCCTGCTCTTCTCAGTGTCTGCGGGATGACAGGCTGGATGGCTGCGTTCTGCTGCGGTCCAGCCTGTCATCTCGATGTAGCAGAGCTGAAGCTGTCGTGGGAACCATGGAAAGGTAAGGATGATGTTGCTTTATTATTTTTCTTTTATTGCAGGAGATCGTTGGCTTCAGCTGGAATGGGCGTGATGGTAAGTATGGTTTAATTTAGAACAATAAAGGATTGTGTCTTTATTTCAATTAAAGGACTTTATTCTGGGTGTTTGTGTTTTCTTTTAACTTTGACTATGGGGTTAGTAATGGGGGTGTCTTTTAGACGCCTCTCCATTACTAACCTGGGCTTGATGTCAGCTGGCATTATAAGCTGACATCAACCCCAGCCCTATTACCCCCTGCCACCGCTACAGGGCAGCGTGGAAGAGCGAGGCTAAGTGCCAGAATTGGCGCATCCTATGAATGCGCCATTCCTGGGGCGGCTGACGGCTGGTGTTTCTAGCCTGGGAGGGGGCCAATATTCATGGCTCCCTTCCTGGGCTATTAATATCAGCCCCCAGCTGTCTGCCTAGCCTTTGCTAGCTATTAAATTAGGGGGGACCCCACATCATTTTTTTGGGGGGGTCCCCCATTTTAATAGCTAGTAAAGGCTATGTATTCAGCTGGGGGCTCATATTAGTAGCCTGGGAAGCTCCGTGGGTATTACCCCCTTCCCAGGCTTCAAACATCTGCCCCAGCTGTCTGCTTAACCTCCGCTAGAGACTAAAATTAAGGGGAACCCCACGTCAATTTTTTTTAATAATAAATCCTTTATTTTAATACTAAATGACAAGTACAGTAACCAACACTATCACTGTACTTCATATATATGTGACTGACATGTTTCTATCTATCTAATCTATGTGTGAAGCTCTATTCTGTCTGTTATAAATTGTCGGGTACAGATGCTGAATTGCCGGCCGGCTTTTTTAAAGAGACGGTGCATGAAAACACTATTATTTTTTTTAATAAATCCTTTACACTAAATGACAAGTACAGTAAGCAACACTGTCACTGTACTTCATATATATGTGACTGACATGTTTCTATCTATCTAATCTATGTGTGAAGCTCTATTCTGTCTGTTATAAATTGTCGGGTACAGATGCTGAATTGCCGGCCGGCTTTTTTAAAGAGACAGTGCATGAAAACACTATTATATTTTTTAATAAATCCTTTACACTAAATGACAAGTACAGTAAGCAACACTGTCACTGTACTTCATATATATGTGACTGACATGTTTCTATCTATCTAATCTATGTGTGAGGCTCTATTCCTTCTTGTCTAAATTGTCGGGTACCGGTGTATGCCGCTGCTGAATTGCCGGCCGGCTTTTTTAAAGAAAGCGTCTTCTGAGCAGTTTGTCAGCTTTTGGACACCTTTGAAGGTGTTTTCTATGTGTTTCTATGTGTTTTTGTTTGCCTGCCATTGGTTTTAACGGTGTTCGACGGTGTTCTAAGGTGTTCGACGAACAGTTCGACGAACAGTTCCTCGAACATCCCGGTGTTCGACGAACCGAACCCGAACACTACGGGGGTGGCTCAACACTACTCTGCTGACCTCATCTCTTGGCTGACTGTGGGTTGACAGTAAGTGGGATCTCCAACCTCATCATCATCACCCTGTGCGTTATCACACCCGTCGTCCTCAGAGCCAACCTGTTCCTGCCCTGACAAAAAACTAAAGTTTTCGCTCCAATCAGGTATTTGAGTCTCATCATCGTCTTCCTCATTGTCTCCACCAACAGGAGTTACAGTTTGGGAATGAGGGTCTACATTATGGTCAGAACCTTCTGCGTCTGGTCCTGGATCCGACTCATAAAGTTTCTGGGTATCAGTGCAGATCATTTCCTCGTCTGGATTCACAGAAGCGCTGGAGTCGACCTCTGATTCCCAGGCTATAGTATGAGTAAACAGCTCTGCAGACTCAACCATCTGTTCTACCTCATACTCAGACGGGCAGCTGGAGATTTGGGAGCTGTGAGGAAGCAAGTGCGATTGGGGTGACACCTTTGAGGACTGGAGTATTTGTGATGTTGAAGTTGATGTGGAGGAGAGCCCACTTAAAGGAGCACTTGATATCCGTTGAACACCTGCTGTTTTTGTGCCTCATCTGGAATTTGTAGCGATTGGCGTGGCCGTAAGAAAGGGATCTTATCACATTGTCCGCTAAAAGAAGTAGACATTTTAGTTTGGCTGGAAGATGGTCTTTCTTCTGAAGATGTTACTGTTGCTTTAACACCTACCCCACGGACACAACCTTTTTTCCCCTTCCCAACACGCCTATTCCCCTTTCCACCAGCAGCAGGCCTTTTTCCACTCATTTTGGTGGTTAACTAATTCACATCTCTGGAGTTGTTTGCACAAAAAAACAATGGATGGGAACCGAGCAGAGCTGAGTGGCCAAACTGTGGTATTAGGCCAAAACTATTGGCTGGGTTAGATGGAGAAAAAAATTATATTCGATTTGCAACCTGATGGAGGTCAGTATAGATGGACTAATAGAACAAGTCCCACACACAGCTAGAAGCCCAAATATTTTTTCAGAGGTAGATGCAGAAAAAATATATATTCAGTTTGCAACCTGATGGAGGTCAGTATAGATGGACTAATAGAGAAAGTCCCACACACTGCTAGAAGCCCAATATTTTTTCAGAGGTAGATGCAGAAAAAAAATTATTTTTAATTTGCAACCTGATGGAGGTCAGTATAGATGGACTAATAGAGAAAGTCCCACACACTGCTAGAAGGCCAAATATTTTTTCAGAGCTAGATGCAGAAAAAAATTATATTCAGTTTGCAACCTGATGGAGGTCAGTATAGATGGACTAATAGAACAAGTCCCACACACAGCTAGAAGCCCAAATATTTTTTCAGAGGTAGATGCAGATAAAAATTATTTTTAATTTGCAACCTGATGGAGGTCAGTATAGATGGACTAATAGAGAAAGTCCCACACACTGCTAGAAGGCCAAATATTTTTTCAGAGCTAGATGCAGAAAAAAATTATATTCAGTTTGCAACCTGATGGAGGTCAGTATAGATGGACTAATAGAACAAGTCCCACACACAGCTAGAAGCCCAAATATTTTTTCAGAGGTAGATGCAGATAAAAATTATTTTTAATTTGCAACCTGATGGAGGTCAGTATAGATGGACTAATAGATCAAGTCCCACACACAGCTAGAAGCCCAAATATTTTTTCAGAGGTAGATGCAGATAAAAATTATTTTTAATTTGCAACCTGATGGAGGTCAGTATAGATGGACTAATACAGAAAGTCCCACACACTGCTAGAAGGCCAAATATTTTTTCAGAGCTAGATGCAGATAAAAATTATTTTTAATTTGCAACCTGATGGAGGTCAGTATAGATGGACTAATAGAGAAAGTCCCACACAATACTAGAAGGCCAAATATTTTTTCAGAGCTAGATGCAGAAAAAAATTATATTCAGTTTGCAACCTGATGGAGGTCAGTATAGATGGACTAATAGAACAAGTCCCACACACAGCTAGAAGCCCAAATATTTTTTCAGAGGTAGATGCAGATAAAAATTATTTTTAATTTGCAACCTGATGGAGGTCAGTATAGATGGACTAATAGAGAAAGTCCCACACACTGCTAGAAGGCCAAATATTTTTTCAGAGGTATATGCAGATAAAAATTATTTTTAATTTGCAACCTGATGGAGGTCAGTATAGATGGACTAATAGAGAAAGTCCCACACACTGCTAGAAGGCCAACTATTTTTTCAGAGCTAGATGCAGAAAAAAATTATATTCAGTTTGCAACCTGATGGAGGTCTGTATAGAAGGATTAATAGAACAAGTCCCACACACAGCTAGAAGCCCAATATTTTTTCAGAGGTAGATGCAGAAAAAAATATATTCAGTTTGCAACCTGATGGAGGTCTGTATAGATGGATTAATAGAACAAGTCCCACACACAGCTAGAAGCCCAATATTTTTTCAGAGGTAGATGTAGAAAAAAAATATATTCAGTTTGCAACCTGATGGAGGTCAGTATAGATGGACTAATAGAGAAAGTCCCACACACTGCTAGAAGGCCAAATATTTTTTCAGATCTAGATGCAGATAAAAATTATTTTTAATTTTCAACCTGATGGAGGTCAGTATAGATGGACTAATAGAGAAAGTCCCACACACTGCTAGAAGGCCAAATATTTTTTCAGAGCTAGATGCAGAAAAAAATTATATTCAGTTTGCAACCTGATGGAGGTCAGTATAGATGGACTAATAGAACAAGTCCCACACACTGCTAGAAGCCCAAATATTTTTTCAGAGCTAGATGCAGAAAAAAATTATATTCAATTTGCAACCAGATGGAGGTCAGTATAGATGGACTAATAGAATGATGCTATGCCCAAAAGATTTTACTTCACTAGGTGCAGTAAAAAAATTGGTATTCTATACACAGGTGGTATATCTTGCAACACAGATAGGCTACTCCACTGACTAAAACACTCTGCAATAGGCCAAAAAGGATTAGCTTTGCTAGATTCAGCCAAATGCTGTGAAAAAAACTTGCACAGCACTGGCACAGACCTGCCTGGCAAAAACTGATAGGAACTGATGTAACCTAGTCCTGAAAAGGACTGCAATTACAATTAGTCTTTACTCCCACAATCTATCTATTTAAGAGCACAGACCTGCCTGATAAAAGTCGTAGGAAATGCTGTAACCTAGTCCTTAAAAGGACTGCAATCACAACTATTCCCTACTCCCAAGCTATCTGTAGATTTGTGCGAAAATTGGCTTGAAATTAACAAGGTATAGCGCACACAGCAACAGCGGTGCCGTCTAACACGCAGCTGCAGCAGTGAGAAAATGGTGGCGACGGGGAAAATGGCTTGGTCTTATAGGGCAAGGACATGTGACATACACTGCCAATGACACATGTCCTTGCTTGTGTGAAAAACAGCAGTTCGCTCCGTGTGTGCGCTGCTGATAGGCTGACAGACTGCACCTCCCCACTGCAAATGCGGGAAAGAGAAAAAAAAATGGAGATCTTCATTATTCCTGCAGAGATCCATCCCCTGCCCCTCCCCCCACCCCGCTGTACACTCAAACTGCGTATTAACATTAATTTTCATCATTACTGAGAAAAAATCCAGTTATGATTTTGGTGCACGAACAGTTATCGAACATAACCTCGAACAGCCGAATTTTTCTCAAATCGTTCGTGTTCGTCGAACGGCTCGAACACCGCCCAAAACAGCTCGAATTTGAGATTGGCGAACAGTTCGAGTAGAACAACGCTCATCTCTACTCCTTACCTTGATGTGCCAGAGCTGGTGTGTCACTCTCCATAAGAAGAAACGTTACCCCTTAGACCTCAGTCCAGAGCCTCTCACCTAGCCAAATTAGTTCTCATACTTTGCACTGACGAGGGCCAACAGCCCGAAACACCGTGTCTGCAGATTGAGATTCTGATTTGGCTTTTATCCTAAGTCATATTGCACGACTTGTTAAAGGGTTGATTGTGACTTGCAGGATTGCTGCTTCCAATAGGTGGCGCTATAGAGTACAAGTCCTCTTTTTCTCTGAAGAGGCAATTTGCATATTAAATTTCTCAGAGGAGCATTGCATGGCGAATAAGCCTCGATACCTTGACGTGCCAGAGCTGGTGTGTCACTCTCCATAAGGAGAAACGTTACTCCTTAGACCTCAGTCCAGAGCCTCTCACCTAGCCAAATCAGTTCTCATACTTTGCACTGACGAGGGCCAATAGCCCGAAACACCGTGTCTGCAGATTGAGATTCTGATTTGGCTTTTATCCTAAGTCATATTGCATGACTCGTTAAAGGGTTGATTGTGACTGGTAGGATTGCTGCTTCCAATAGGTGGCGCTATAGAGTACAAGTCCTCTTTTTCTCTGAAGAGGCAATTTGCATATTAAATTTCCCAGAGGAGCATTGCATGGCGAATAAGCCTCCTTACCTTGACATGCCAGAGCTGGTGTGTCACTCTCCATAAGGAGAAACGTTACCCCTTAGACCTCAGTCCAGAGCCTCTCAATTAGCCAAATCAGTTCTCATACTTTGCACTGACGAGGGCCAACAGCCCGAAACACCATGTCTACAGATTGAGATTTTGATTTGGCTTTTATCCTAAGTCATATTGCATGACTCGTTAAAGGGTGGATTGTGACTTGTAGGATTGCTGCTTCCAATAGGTGGCACTATAGAGTACAAGTCCTCTTTTTCTCTGAAGAGGAAATTTACTAAATAAATCCCCAAAAGTGTCACCAGCAAAGGACCCCCACACCATCACACCTCCTCCTCCATGCTTCACGGTGGGAACCAGGCATGTAGAGTCCATCCGTTCACCTTTTCTGCGTCGCACAAAGACACGGTGGTTAGCACCAAAGATCTCAAATTTGGACTCATCAGACCAAAGCACAGATTTCCACTGGTCTAATGTCCATTTCTTGTGTTCTTTAGCCCAATCAAGTCTCTTCTGCTTGTTGCCTGTCCTTAGCAGTGTTTTCCTAACAGCTATTTTACCATGAAGGCCTGCTGCACAAAGTCTCCCTTTAACAGTTGTTGTAGAGATGTGTCTGCTGCTAGAACTCTGTGTGGCATTGACCTGGTCTCTAATCTGAGCTGCTGTTAACCTGCGATTTCTGAGGCTGGTGACTCGGATAAACTTATCCTCAGAAGAAGAGGTGACTCTTGGTCTTCCTTTCCTGGGGCGGTCCTCATGTGAGCCAGTTTCTTTGTAGCACTTGATGGTTTTTGCAACTGCACTTGGGGACACTTTCAAAGTTTGCCCAATTTTTCGGACTGACTGACCTTCATTTCTTAAAGTATTGCTGGCCACTCGTTTTTCTTTACTTAGCTGCTTTTTTCTTGCCATAATACAAATTCTAACAGTCTATTCAGTAGGACTATAAGCTGTGTATCCACCAGACTTCTGTACAACACAACTGATGATCTCAACCCCATTTATAAGGCAAGAAATCCCACTTATTAAACCTGACAGGGCACACCTGTGAAGTGAAAACCATTTCCGGTGACTACCTCTTGAAGCTCATCAAGAGAATGCCAACAGTGTGCAAAGCAGTCATCAAAGCAAAAGGGGGCTACTTTGAAGAACCTAGAATATAAGACATATTTTCAGTTGTTTCACACTTTTTTGTTAAGTATATAATTCCACATGTGTTAATTCATAGTTTTGATGCATTCAGTGTGAATGTACAATTTTCATAGTCATGAAAATACAGAAAAATCTTTAAATGAGAAGGTGTGTCCAAACTTTTGGTCTGTACTGTACGTATTATGAATTTTTTATATTTGTGTTCAATAAAGATCATTCATGTTTTATTACATTCTTGTGTGAATATTTCTGGTCCCAGCACATTTTTTCTTGCTTTGGCTTCTTAATATAGAGTTACACAGTAGCGGAGAGGGAAGTTGAGAAGGAGATCTTGGAAGATGGGAGGTTGCATGCAGGTAACTAGTACAGGGAGACTATTTTACACATGTATGGAGGAGACAGGTTTTCGATGGCTTGGTATGCCAAAGTTAGGCTTTTCAACTGGAGTTCCTGGGCAACAGGGAGCCAGTGCAGTGATTGACAGATGGGAAAAGCCTGGGAATAGCGGGATGACAGGTGGATTAATCGGCCAGCACAGTTTAGGATAGATTGGAGGGGTGCGAGAGTGGTATAAGGGAGGCCACATAGCAGGAGCTTGTAGTTGTCGAGGCGAGAGATGATGAGGGCATGTACTGGTGTTTTTCTAGATTCATGTTTGAGGAATGTGCGGATCCCCGAGATACTTTGGAGTTGGAGTCAGCAGCAAGTGGAAAGGGCTTAGATCTGACATTTGAAGGACAGATCAGAGTCAAGCTTATGGGACTGGGGTGAGTGGGCAGCCATTCACTTTGATGGATAGGTCAGTTGGGAGGAGGGTGAATGAGATGGTGGAAAGATGATGCATTTTGTTTTATCCATGTGAAGTTTTTCAAATCTAGCAAAGAAGAAAGATGAAATACAGGACACACATTGTGAGATTCTTGTTAGTAAGGCGGTGATGTCAGGTCCAGAGAGGTAGATCTGGGAGTCATCAGCATAGAGGTGATACTGAAAGCCGTGAGACCATGAGCTGTCCCAGGCTGAAGGTATAGATAGAGAAGAGCCTGGGTCCTACAACTGAACATTAGGGGACACCGACACATACGGGGAGAGATGAGGAGGTGGTGTGTGAGTGGGAGACACTGAATGTCCTGTTGATTAGGTATGAAAAGATCCAAGACAGTGCCAAGTCTGTGATACCGAGAGATGAGGGTCTGTAGTAAGAGGGTTTGGTCTACTGTGTTGAAGGCAGATGACAGCTCTAGGAGGAGGAAGACAGAGTAGTCTGGCTTGGATTTTTCAGTTAGCAGGTCATTGGTGACTTTAGTCAGGGCAGTTTCAGTGGAATGGTGAGGTCGGAAGCCTGAATGTAAGCGGTCTAAGAGGGAGCAGGCGGAGAGGTGGGAGGACAGTTCAAAATAAACGTGTTGATCCAGTAGTTTGGAGGCATAGGGGAGAAGTGAGATGAGGCGACAGCAAAACATAGGATGGGTCAAGGGAGGGCTTTTGGAGGATGGGTTTAATCGAGGTATGTTAGAATCATGAGGGGAAGATGCCAGTTTTTAGTGACAGGTAGAAGAGGAGTGTGAGGCTTAGGATGAAGACTGTGGTACGGTTTGGAATGAGGTGGGATGCTATTAGATCAAGTTCACAGGTGGTGAGATGTGATAAGGAAAGTAAAGATGATCTGCCGTGATGGTGGAGAAGCTGGTTTTGGAGGAGGATAGTTGAGTCTTTATGATAAGGGGCTGTTGGGACTTTAGGCAAAAGCTTTGCCCTATATTGTCAATCTTCTGCTTGAAGAATGAGGCTAAGTCTTCAGATGAGAGGAGAGGAGAGGGCGGGGGAGCTGGTGGACAGAGGAGGGACTTGAAAGTTCTGAATAGCTGTTTAGGGTTGTGAGACACATATGCTATGAGACATGAGAAGTAGGTTTGTTTTGCTGCAATGAGCAATTGCGCAGCATTTTGAAAACTTCTGTTACTGGACTCCACTCCCTTTCTTTGGCAGTTGCACAGAGGTACGCCCTGTAGATGAGGGGAAGTTCGAACATGTGCTCCAATAGATAACAAGCGCTGCATCAAAATTACTGGCAAACACCAGTAAAGTGGCATCAATTTCACCAGAGTAGAAGTAGTTTAATGGAGACCAAAACCGCTTCCAGTACAGCTTACCCAATAGCTGGAGACCCAATCAGGAGTGTTCACATTTTAATAAATTAGGGCCTAAAACCACCAAAGTGCCATCAATTTCCCTAGAGCTTAAGTAATATAATAGGGACCGACACTGCTTCCACTACAGCCAACCCAATAGATGGAGACCCAATCAGGATTCTCTACATTTCCAAAAATTAGTGGCAGACACCAGCAAAGTGGCATCAATTTCACCAGAGTAGAAGTAGTTTCAAGGAGATAGAAACCTCTTCCACTATAGCCAACCCAATAGATGGAGAGCCAATCAGGAGTGTTTACTTTTTAATAAATTTGGGCTTAAAACCACCAAAGTGGCATCAATTTCACTAGAGCTTATGTAGTATAATAGGGACCGACACTGCTTCCACTACAGCCAGCCCAGTAGATGGAGACCCTATCAGGATTCCCCACATTTCCAAAAATTAGTGGCAGACACCAGCAAAGTGGCATGAATTTCACTACACTAGAAATTGTAGAATTAGGAACGACTCCTCTTACCCTACAGCCAACCCAGTAGATGGAGACCCTATCAGGATTCCCCACATTTCCAACAATTAGTGGCAGACTCCAGCAAAGTGGCATCAATTTCACTACACTAGAAATTGTTGAATTAGGAACGACACCTCTTCCCCTACAGCCAACCCAGTAGATGGAGACCCAATCAGGATTCTCCACATTTCCAAAAATTAGTGGCAGACATCACCAAAGTGGCATCAATTTCACTACAGTAGAAATTGTAGAATTTGGAAAGATACCTCTTCCACTACAGCCAACCCAATAGATGGAGACCCACTCAGGAGTGTTTACATTTTAATAAATTAGGACCTAAAACCACCAAAGTGGCATCAATTTCACTAGAGTAGAAGTAGTATAATAGGGACCCACACCGCTTCCAATACAGTCAACCCAATAGATGGAGATCCAATCAGGATTCCCCACATATCCAAAAATTAGTGGCAGACACCAACAAAGTGGCATTAATTTCACTACAGCAGAAATTGTAGAATTTGGAACAACACCTCTTCCACTACAACCAACCTAATAGATGGAGAGACTCAATCAGGGTTCTCCAGATTTCAAAAAATTAGGGCCTAAAACCACCAAATTGGCATCAATGTCAGTACAGTAGAAATTGTAGAATTAGGAACGACACCTCTTCCCTTACAGCCATCCCAGTAGATGGAGACCCTATCAGGATTCCCCACATTTCCAACAATTAGTGGCAGACTCCAGCAAAGTGGCATCAATTTCACTACACTAGAAATTGTAGAATTAGAAACGACACCTCTTCCCCTACAGCCAACCCAGTAGATGGAGACCCAATCAGGATTCTCCACATTTCCAAACATTAGTGGCAGACACCAGCAAAGTGACATCAATTTCACTACAATAGAAATTGTAGAATTAGGAACAATACCTCTTCCCCTACAGCCAGCCCAGTAGATGGAGACCCAATCAGGAGTGCTCACATTTTAATAAATTAGGGCCTAAAACCACCAAAGTGGCATCAATTTCTCTAAAGTAGAAGTAGTATAATGGGGACCAAAAACTCTTTCACTTCAGGTAACCCAGCAGATAGAGACTCAATCAGGAGTGCACCATCCTCTCCAGTCCTTCACCACGTGTCAGACTTGTACTCTGTTGTGCAGGTGCACGAGCTGGTTTAAAAAATCTATGAAAGGACTGACAGAAATTGCTTCCACCACTTACACTACTGCTGCTGCTAATATTTTGGCGTTGACGAATTGATGTGCTGGAGGTTGGAAGTGTAGAGCTGCGATAAACTCTGTGTGCCTAACTGCTGCCTTGGGAAAAACCTATCTTAAGGTTGTGTAAAAGCGTGTTTCGATGCTCCAGCATTTGCGGGTCCCCTTCCAGGGCGGGAAGCATCTGGCAAAATTTACTCTTATAACGTGGATCTAACAGAGTGGCAACACAGTAGTCAGCACTATTTTGAATCATAACTAGTCTGGGACCATGTTGCAGATAGTGCAGCAAGAACGCATTCATATGTCGGGCTCTTTCATAAGGTTCAAGCCCATGGGGGTGTTTGTGGCTGGGTAATTCTGATGCTTGTTTCCTCCGTCCCCTCCTGCCAAACACGAACAGAGAAGGGATGATTATCCTCTTCATGTTCTGACTGTTGCTCGCCCATCACCTCTTCCTCTTCCATTTGTTCCTCGCCTTCACTAACACCTTCACTAACAGTTTTTCTGGTATCGACAACCCCCCTCGATCTCAGTGAACCACCCTTCCTCGGCACCCTGAGATGTCCCCTAGTGCATGACGTTAGTAACAGAACAAAGTATTTTTTTATGTGGATGAGGCCTGTATAGCATAGGAGATATTCTCCAAACTATTTCATACTGAGATGTCCCTGCTGAATAACGTTAGGAATCGAATAAAGTATTTTTTTTTACTGTGGATGACGCCTGTATAACATATGAGATTTTCTCCAAACTATTTCAAACTCAGATCTAGCCTGCTATATCACGTTAGGAACAGCAAAAAATTTTTTTTTGACTCTGCACAAGCTCTGAATACAGCTAAATTTAACCGCCACTAAAAGGACTAGGTGGCATATGGCAGAGTGTAACACGTTTGCCACAGAAAAAAATATTTTTTGGACTGTGGCTAGCAAGACAAGAAAATCTTTTTTTTTACTCTGAAAACAGCTGAGGCTTACCGCAATTAAGATAGTAGGTGGCTTTTGGCAGAGTGTATCACGTTTGCCACACAAAAAAAATCTTTGGTGGACTGTGGCCAGCAACAGAAAAAAACTTTTTTTTACTTTGCAAACAGCTGAAGTTCACCGCCAATAATGTAGTAGCTGATGTATAGCCGAGTGTATGACGTTTGCCACACAAAAAAATCATTGGTGGACTGTGCCTAGCAAGACAAAAAAAATCATTTTTTTTACTTTGAAAACAGCTGTGGTTTACCGCCACTTAGATAGTAGGTGGCTTTTAGCAGACTGTATCACGTTTGCCACTCAAAAAAATGTTTGGTGGACTGTGGTTAGCAACAAAAAAAAATTATTTGTTTTACTGTGCATAAAGCTGAAGTTCATCCACCAAAAAAATGACCAACTGGGCTAACACAGCTTGGACTATCACATTAGCAAATGAAAAAAAAAGATTTTTGTGCTGTGCACTCAGATGCCGTGCACTGACAAGCTCTGCAAAATCAAAAAGTGTGATTTCAGCAGGCAATTGCAGAAGCCCTTATGTTTGGGACACTGTGGATGCTTCCTGCGCTCTGATTGGCTAGCCGCGCTTTCCTGCCTTAAAGTTACCGCCTAAAGGAAGAAATAAAAAAACAGCGCGCCGCTGATCTGACCTGCTCTGAGCTATGACCAGCACCACCACTCATCTACCACGTCTCCCCACTCATCATACATAAGCACTACTGATAAAAATGCTGTAGTTGCCCCACAATCACGTAACAATGGATATTCGCCGAACGTTACTGATTTTCCCGAATTTAACAAATTTTGCTCGCCTTTCTGATCACGAATTTCAATGTGCCACATTCGTGTCGAACTTAAGTTTGGAGATCGGATTTTGAACATATTTGCTCATCACAAATTCCAAGTAACAGAAAATTAAAGAGATGGATGGCCTCTTCATGAATAATTTGCTCGTTGTCTAGGAGACCGACCAATGCTGCTCTCTACCTTCTGAACATTATGTTGAAGCTTCATTGACCCAGGGCCCGTAATCCTCTGCGTCGAGAGGATGTGTTCCATCCCAGGGTCCCACTGGGTCCTGGCTTCTACAATATTAACCCACTGGAATAAGTCAGTGAGATGTACCATCCCTGGCCACATTCACTTGTCCACGTGTTTGTGGTTAGGCGGTCCTTCCCACTAATCGTGCTGGGGAGGGCACGGGTAATGTTCTTAGACCCGTGCTTGTGGAAGGTGGAGACGATACCGGTAGAAATAGTAGAGGCTTGGTACCGAGTATGGACACCCGGCCGCCGCCGCCATGAGGTTGTGGAATGCTTCTGCATCCACGAGCCTAAAAGGTAACATTTCAAGTGCAAGCAAGCAGTCCAGAAATGTGGCAGTTTAGTATTGCAGCCTGTGGGTGGTTAGCTGCATACTTGCCCTTGCACTACAAGTAACAGAAAGCTAAGAAGATGGATGGCCTCATCATGAATAATTTGCTCATTGTCTAGGAGACCAGCCACTGCTGCTGTCTACCTTCTGAATATTGTGTTGAAGCTTGATTGACCCAGGGCCCACAATCCTTTGCATCGGGAGGACGTTCTCCGTCCCAGGGTCCCACTGGGTCCTGGCTTCACAATATTAGCCCAGTGGAATGCGTCAGTGAGATGCACCATCCCTGGCCACATTCACTTGTCCATGTATTTGAGGTTAGGTGATCCTTCCCACTAAGTGCGCTGGGGAGGGCACTGGTAATGTTCTGGTACCCCTGCTTGTGGAAGGCGGAGAGGATACCGGGAGAAATAGTGAGGTTGTGGAAAGCTTCGACCTTCACGAGCCTAAAAGGCAACATTTCAAGAGCAAGCAGCAGTCCAGAAATGTGACAGTTTAGTATTGTGACCTGTGGGTGGGAGTGTGCGTGGTTGGCTGCATACTTGCACTTGCATTCCAAGGACTGGGGTAGGGACAACTGAGTGCTGTGCTGGGGCAAGGACGTGGACGGTCACGGTTGCAAGTCTGCAACAACAGGTGCAGGGCCGGAGGCATCTTCGCAAGTGCCATGGACAAGGGATTGTCATGCACGCACAACAGCAGGAGAGGCAGTGGTGTCACCCGCAGACACTGTTTCTGGACCTTGGCGTTCCACCTAGCTAGTCGGGTGCTTTGCTGCCATTTTCCTGAGCATGCTGGTGGTGGTCAGGCTGGTAGTTTTGGTGCTTGATCATGCTGGCCTGGCAGATATTGCAAATGGCCTTTTTGAGGTTATGGAAACAACAGTCTTTAAAAAAGAACCAGACTCGGGAAGACCTAACAGTTGTACTGGCAACTTCCATCGTCTTGGTGTTCAGGGGAATAGTTGCCTGCCTTGTGTCTATGACCACCACACAGCTTTTCCTGCCTGTTGTGGTGCTACGTCTCCCTGCCCCTGTGTGCTGCTGTCCTTGCTCTGCATGTCCCCTTGCCAGGTTGGGTCAGTGACTTCATCGTCCACTGCTTCGTCTTCCACTTCCACACCCTGGTCCTCCTCCTGACTTTCTGTCTATTGTGTCTCATCATTATCCACCTCTTGCCATAAAAATTGCACTTTCCCACCATCACCTTCAAGTGAGTGATCATGGCTGCTCAAATCGCTACATGCGAGCTTCTGTTGCCTTGCTTGAAGCTGGCCGGGCAAGAGACCCGAATCTATCAATGGAAAAGTGAACAGCTCTTAGGGTAACCTTGGACTCTAATCTCTCCTTCAAACCACATTTCCAAGCTCTTTCCACTTTGGAGCAGACAGAGCAAGAGGCCTGAATCTATAAATGGAAAGATGAACAAAACAGCTCTTTGGAGTGTCCAATTGTGAGATCAGTTGTCTCAGGGCACTTGGAATGGTGGGAGGAAGGAGGATCAGGGTGAGGAAGATGCCGATTCCAAGTAAAAAAATCTCCCGGATCCGCACATTCCTCAACCACGAATCTACAAAAACACTAGTGCACGCCCTCATCATCTCCTGTCTCGACAACTACAACTTCCTGCACTGTGGCTGCCTTTCTAACACTCTCGCATTCCTCCAATCTATCCTAAACTCTGCTGCCCGACTAATCCACCTGTCCCCTCGCTATTCCCTGGCCTCTCCTCTCTGTCAATCCCTTCACTGGCTCCCCATTGCCCAGAGACTCCAGTTCAAAACCCTAACCTTGGCATGCAAACCCATCCACAACCTGTCTCCTCCATAAATCTGTGACCTAGTCTCCTGGTACTTACCTTCACGCAACCTCCGATCCTCACAAGATCTCCTTCTCTACTCCCCTCTTATCTCCTCTTCCCACAATAACATACATGATTTCTCTCGTGCATCCCCCCTTCCCTGGAACTGTCTTCCCCAACATTTCTGACTCTCGCCTACTGTTGAAACCTTCAAAAGGTACCTGAAGACCCACCTTTTCCAACAAGCGTACAACCTGCAGTAACCCTCGCTCCACCATACCGCTGCATGATCAGCTCTATCCTCACCTACTCTATCCTCACTCATCCCTTCTAGACTGTGAGCCCTCGTGGTAGGGTCCTCTCCTCTTCTGTAGCAGTCGCTGTCACATTTTTGTTCAAAATTATTGTAATTGTTTTTGCGATGTATACCCCTTTTTGACATGTAAAGCACCATGGAATAAATGGCACTAAAGTAATAATTATAATGTTGTCCAGCCTCACGGCTACTGACACTGGACCGTGTGGAAGACAGGGAGGTGGTGGTGGCAAACTGACTGGAAGCATTATCTACTATCCAACCAACAACCTTTTTACGCTGGGGTTCCGCGGCCCCCTAGAAATTGGGAAAAGAAGGTAGTTTAACATGATGTGGGTATTTGTTATGCTCCTTCAGTATTCACAGTTTCATCTTGCCCATGGCCTCGGCCTTTGCGTACACCATCACCATCACCATTACGTCCACTTCCCTGTCCCTTGCCCATTTTAAATGGAGTATAATATTTGTCACATTGCCAAAAATGTCTGTATTATTAACGCAGTAATATAGGATCACGTTTGATGACCACAGTTTTAGGCAGTGACTTGGGAGTCAGAGATGTTTTCAGGGGTCTTCCCAATGCTGTTCCCATGTATTTCAGCACTGCATGGATGTGTCTGATCAGGTCTCACACACCACATGGCCATATATGGTAGTAAAATGTTAAAATGACATTTACCGGTGAATGCATTTTTCACCGTTGAAAGCAATGCAAAAGTTCAAAAACGCATCAAAAACACTACGTGTGAACATAGCCCAAGATGTGGTGGAGAATTTTTGCTTTTTTTTTTTTATTTTACCTTATATACAAGTCATTACCCTGGAAAGGATGTTCATTAACATTTTTCCCAGGAAAATCCATTTTGGTTTAGTTTTTGCATGTTTTATTGTGAGTCCATAAAAGTGGCGTAATACTCTGACAACATTGTTAACAGCAGTGACCTGGGAGTCAGAGATGATTCCAGGGGTCTCCTCCATGCTGTTCCCATGTCATTTGAGCACTGTTCCAATCGATTTGGGCAATTTTTATCCTTTTGCAGACCTCCGGGGAAAGGGGGGGCACCAGAAAAATTCTCGAGTTTCCCATAGACTTACGTTGGGCTCGTTGCTCGGGTCGAGCACTCAAGAATTCAAATTTGTTTGACTCGAACAACGAGTACCCGAGCATTTTAGTGCTCACTCATCACTAGTCACTTTGCATTAATTCCTGAAAAGCACCTATAGGGTTAATGAACTACCTAAAAGCAATTTTGAATACGTTGAGGGTTGCGTTTTTTAAAATGGTATCACTTTTTGGTGGTTTCCAATATGTAAGACCCCCAAAATCACTTCAAAACTGAACTATAAAAATATGTTTTGTAAATTTCCTTGAAAAAATGAAAAATTACTGCTACATTTTTAAACCTTCTAAAATGCTAACAAAATAAAACAACACTTTACAAATGGCGCTGATGTAAAGTCGACATGAGGGAAATGTTATTTCTTAATGTTTTTGTGCGGTATGATATCTGGATTAAAGCGATAATAATTCAAACTTTGAAAATTGCAATTTTTAAAACATTTTTGTTAAATTTCTGATATTTTTATAAATAAACGCAAAACATATCAACCTTAATTTACCATCATTATAAAGTATTATGTACCACAAAAAAACAATCTCAAAATCACTGGGATTTGTTGAAGCATTCTAGAGTTATTACTACATAAAGTGACACTGGTCAAATTTAAAAAAATTGGACCAGTCACTAAGGGGTTAAGCCAAAATCAGGAGTGGAAAAGTATAATAGAAATATGTCACTACTTCTGCCTTTTCATCCACTCCTGGTTTTGACTTACATAGTTACATAGTTACATAGTTCATAAGGCCGAAAAAAGACAAGCGTTCATCCAGTTCAGCCTATTTCTTGTGCACTGCAGCTATACCGCAGCAAAAAACCATGCGGTATAGGCCAATTTACATCATTGAGGAAAAATTCACTTCCCGACACCAATCTGGCAGTCAGATTAAATCCCTGGATTATATAACTAAGCATAAGATGTAATTTTATTGTTCTCAAGAAAGGCGTACATGCCTCTCTTGAACTCTTTAAGTGAGTTGGACATCACCACTTCCTCTCCCAGAGAGTTCCAGAGTCTCACGGCTCTGACCGTAAAGAATCCCCTTCTATGCTGGTGCAGGAACCTCCTTTCCTCCAGACGCATAGTGTGCCCCCTCGTCTTTGTCACCATCCTTGGTATAAACAGGTCATGGGAGAGATCTCTGTACTGCCCCCTGATGTATTTATACATGTTTATGAGGTCTCCCCTAAGCCTTCTCTTTTCCAATGTAAATAGGCCTAATTTTGACAACCTCTCTGGGTATTCTAGTCCCTCCATTCCCTTTATTACCTTAGTCGCCCTCCTTTGTACCCTCTCTAGCTCCAATATGTCTTTCCTGAGCACCGGAGCCCAGAACTGTGCACAATATTCTAAGTGCGGCCTTACCAGCGCTTTATACAGAGGAAGAACAATGTTCTCATCATATGCCCCTATTCCTCTTCTGATGCATGCCATGACTCTATTTGCCTTCGCAGCTGCTGCCTGACACTGGGCACTCCACTTTAATTTGCTATTAACCAAGACGCCCAGGTCCTTCTCCATATCAGATTTCCCCAACGGTTTCCCATTTAATATGTATGGGTGACTGCTGTTTTTCTTTCCCATGTGCATGACCTTACATTTATCGGCATTGAACCCCATTTGCCATTTTTTGGCCCAACTCCCCAATTTATCTAAATCCTCCTGTAGCTGTGCCCTATTCTCATCTGTATTAACAACTTTACAAAGTTTAGTATCATCTGCAAATATTGCTATTTTACTATGCAACCCTTCCACTAGATCATTAATAAATATATTAAATAATATAGGGCCCAAGACTGACCCTTGAGGCACCCAGCTAGTAACCCTGACACACCCTGAGCTTACTCCATTGATAACCACCCTCTGCTTTCTATCACTCAGCCAGCTATTTACACACTTGCACACATTATCCCCCAGACCAAGCATTCTCATTTTATATACCAACCTTTTGTGTGGCACGGTATCAAACGCTTTGGAGAAGTCAAGGTATACAACATCCACTGACTCTCCCCGGTCCAGCTGTGAGCTCACCTCCTCGTAGAAGGCGATCAGGTTTGTTTGGCAGGAGCGATCCCCCATGAATCCATGTTGATATGGAGTTAGACAGGTATTATCATTAAGATATTCTACAATAGCATCTCTAAGAAATCCTTCAAACAATTTACCCACAACAGACGTTAAGCTGACTGGTCTATAGTTCCCAGGGTCACTTTTAGACCCCTTTTTGAATATTGGTACCACATTTGCTTGGCGCCAGTCTAGTGGGACAGTCCCTGTCCATAAAGAGTGCTTGAATATAAGATACAGCGGCCTGTCTATCACATTACTTAATTCTTTTAGTACCCGGGGGTGTATGTCATCTGGGCCTGGTGACTTGTCTATTTTGATATTATTTAGGCATTTCTGAACTTCCTCCTGGGTTAGGTGGGTGATATTTAGTGGAGGGTTTACTTTATCACTCTGCATTTCTTCCGATAAATTGTTGTCTTTTGTGAAAACACTGGAGAAGAAGCTATTGAGTAGGTTTGCTTTACCCTCATCGCCCTCTATGATTTTACCCAGGTTATTTTTCAATGGGCCAACGCCATCAGTTTTAATCCTTTTACTGTTTATATAGTTAAAGAACAGTTTGGGATTCGTTTAACTTTCCTTGGCAATTAGTCTCTCTGTCTCCTCTTTTGCTATTCTTATTTGCTTCTTACAGATTTTGTTTTTTTCCCTATAAGATATTAGCGCTTCCTCGCTGCCTTCTTGTTTAATTTTACCGAAAGCCCTTTTTTTTGTTTTTCATTGCCCTCTTGACTTCCTTATTTAGCCACATTGGCTTCCTCCTATTCCTAGCCCTTTTATTCCCATAAGATATGTACCTTCTACAGTGACTATGTAGGACTGTTTTGAAAATTTCCCATTTTCTATCCGTGCTCCTATTACTAAAGATACTATCCAAGTCTATAAGGTGAAGGGCATCTCTTAGCTGATCAAACTTTGCCCTCCTGAAGTTCAGTGTTTTTGTGACTCCCTTGCTGGGCACCCTACTGAAGCACATGTAGAATTGTATAATGTTGTGGTCACTATTTCCCAGGTGCCCCCTGACCTGCACCTCAGTTATTCTGTCTGGCCTGTTAGTTAATATTAAGTCTAAAAGGGCCGTCCCTCTAGTTGGTTCCTGCACAAGTTGTGACAAATAATTGTCTTTGATAATTGACAGAAACCTGTTTCCTTTCTGAGATCTACAGCGTTCGGTTTCCCAGTCTATATCGGGGTAGTTGAAGTCCCCCATAATAATCACCTCGTTATTTTTTGCTACCTCGTCTATTTGTCTCATTAATAGACTTTCCGTGGCTTCTGCTATATTTGGTGGTTTATAACAGATTCCTATGATAATTTTATTATTGTTTTTTGCCCCATGTATCTCCACCCATAAGGACTCGACCTCCTCATTTCCCTCCCATACATCCTCCCGTATTGTAGGCTTTAGACACGTCTTTACATATAGACAGACTCCACCCCCTTTCCGACTTCTTCGATCCCTTCTAAACAGACTGTAACCCTGTAAGTTAACTGCCCAGTCATAGCTTTCATCTAACCATGTCTCGGTTATTCCCACTATGTAATAGTTATCTGTAGATATTTCTGCTTCCAGTTCATCCATCTTGTTTGTCAGGCTCCTGGCATTTGCTAGCACGCAGTTTACACAATTTTGTTTTGTTCCAATCTTCTCCCTGTGGATTGTATTAGAAATTTTCTTACCTCCCTTCCATGTATCTTGTCTTGGACCTTCTCTGTCGCACTTCATATCTTTCATTAGTATGTTCTCTGGTTGCATGTTCGTGTCCGGCGTTTTTCTTCCCATCCCCTCTTCTTCTAGTTTAACGCCCTCCTGATGAGTGTTGCGAGTCTCCTGGCGAATGTGTGTTTCCCGGGTTTGTTGAGGTGTAGTCCGTCTCTGGCAAGGTGTCCGTCATAGAGGTAATTCACACCGTGGTCCAGGAATCCAAATCCTTGTTGTCTGCACCGTCGTCTCAGCCAGTAGTTCACATCATGGATCCTGTTCCATCTCCTGACGCCATGCCCATCTACTGGAAGGATAGAAGAAAAAACTACCTGCGCATCCAGTTCTTTTACTTTCTTCCCCAATGCTCCAAAGTCCTTGCAGATTGTCGGTAGGTCCTTCTTTGCCGTGTCATTGGTGCCAACATGTATCAGAAGAAATGGGTGGACATCCTTGGAACTGATGAGCTTTGGTATCCTATCGGTAACATCCTTGATCTTCGCCCCTGGGAGGCAGCATACTTCTCTTGCAGTTATGTCCGGTCTGCAGATAGCTGCTTCTGTTCCTCTCAGTAGTGAGTCTCCCACCACCACCACTCTTCTTCCCTTCTTGGCTGTCCTTTTTCTTGTCGCTTCTGGGTTTTTCTGGGTGCTCTTTTCTTTTTTGCTTGCTGGTAGTTCCTCATCCTTAGGTGTGCCATCTTCGTCCTCCACAAGTCCTTGGAATCTGTTTCTCAGTTGTGTGGTTGGTGGTGTCTCCATGGTCTTCTTGCTTCTTTTGGTCACTTGCCTCCACTTGTCTGCCTCTGGAGGTTCTCTGATGCTTCCTTGACTTTCCGTGACCAGTAGTGACGCTTCTGTTCTGTCCAGGAAGTCTTCATTTTCCTTGATGAGTTTTAATGTCGCAATTCTTTCTTCCAGTCCCCGCACCTTTTCTTCTAAAAGAGCCAGTAGTCTACACTTCTGGCAGGTGAAGTTGGTTTCAGCTTCTGGTCGATCTGTGAACATGTAGCACATGTTGCAGCTCACCATGTAGGTTGTCATATCTGCCATGCTGCTCATTGTCCCTGCTGACTTGATGTCTGTCTTCTTTCTTGTGATACCCTAGGATTAACAAATTAAACAAATTCGCGCGCAGTCAGGCGCACGGTTTGGCGATGGTTTCCAAGCATCGCTTTCCAAGCAGCTGATCCCGGCTGTACCCAACGATATTCTAGCTGAAGGAGACTCTTCGCTTTTCCCAGAAGGCACCTAGAATATGCAAATTGTCCTCTTCAAGCTTCAATCCCTGGTTTGGTGATGCTTTCCAAGCAGCTGGTCCCGGCTGTACCCAACGATCTTCTAGCTGAAGGAGACTCTTCACTTTTCCCAGAAGGCACCAGGAATATGCAAATTGTCCTCTTCAAGCTTCAATCCCAGCTACAAATACTGATGTAAAATACTGACCAACTACTGAACGTATGCATGTAGCCTAAGGCAACCATTCCCATATTCTTCAGTGTTGCAGTAATACACCACTCTATTTTAGGATTCTCTATACCTATCTATAATGTTTAGCTGTGCGCTTTGAACTTTCATCCATACACGTCAGTGTATCTGGTATGTGTGATGACAGTTTCCACACATACTGGAGACACTGGCACACACAGACCGATTCAAATCTATGGGTCTGCACACGTCAATGTGTTTGTCCGTGTGCTCCACATGCTGACATGTCCATTTTTTCTGGATGCACGGTCCGCAAAATCTCTCACGCCGAACACACAAGGATGACATCCGTGTGTCATCAGTGTGACACGTACCGGCGCCTGGGAATCAGTGTACAGTTAGCGCTGTTCCCTAGTGCCGGATGCTGAATGCTGCCCTCATCATTGTTCCTTGCTCGCTCTGTGATCAGCGCGAGCAAGGGACAATGTTGGGAGTAGAAGTGTCTGCTCCCACAGTGTCCTTGTGTAAAAATAAGAATAAAATAATAAAATCCTTATACTCACCAGTCCGGAGATCTCCCGTGCTGTAATCCTTTGACTGCTGAGGCCGAGGAGCCGAGGAGAATGAGCCGCTCAAGTGAGTGGGCCTCGAAGCTGCGCTGAGCTCAGGAGCGGTGTCCTTTCACTCAGTGAGCTCCCTGCCGGTGTTGGTGACTGTTCTGCAGTGACAAAGTGCTACACATGAGCTCATGAGTGGCATCAAGAGTAATGCCTATATGTTAAGACCAGTGAGCCAAGTAATTGGATGCAACACTCACGAACACATGTACGGCACATACAGTACAAGCTTGCACTCAACCACCCAAAAGTAACAATACTTCTTATGTTGTAATAAAGTAATCTAATTTCTATAAGTTGTTTAGGATAAAAGAAATTCTTACCCACAAACAGCAATACAGCATCATTAGCGTCTCCTCCAGGAGAGGTCAGTATTTGGCTCATTGGCAGCAGCAGTTACAGTATGTCGAGTATTCCGACTGTGAAGTCTGTAGCCCAATGAAGCAGAAGGTGAATGGGGAGAATCAGGAACACATCATTGGAATGGTAATGAGCAAAACTGTTGGGCATTTACTAGTTCATTGTTTTAGAATTATTGCTGATCTCCTGAATTTTTTCATTATTTTAGGTAACCCCTTTAAAAAATAATCTCAAAAAAGGCATGTGGTAGGTTGGAAGCTTTTGTTTTTAAGTAGATTTTCTAAAACTAGGAAAAATATATAGTGTGCATATAATATTAATTCAATCATAATTAAAGGGAACCTATCATGTTAAAAACCACTATTAACCTGCAGATTTGGTGCTAATCTGCAGGTTAATAGCATTCTGATGCAGTGCATCTGCCACACTGAGAGCGCCGCTGTAGGGAGAAAATCAACTTTATTCCTCTTGACAACTTTAGGCTTTGAGACATAGAGTGCATCCAGCATGGCTTCAGTCACCCCACAGAGCACAGCGAGCGGTGGATGTAACCATGTCCCCGACACTCAGCATCAGAGCCAGCTGTCAGTCAGTGCCAGACTGTGGTTAGAGCTAGCACTCGTTATGCACTGAGTGGTGACTAAAAAAGTACTGTCCAGGCCTCTATTACTGAAAGCACAAGATTCCGAGAGGAATAAAGTTTGATTCCCCCCAGCAGTGGGGCTCTCAGTGCAGGCACAGAGTAGCTTCACAATGTTATTAACCTGCACATTAACCCCTTATCTGCAGGTTAAGAATGTTTTTTTTACAGGTCAAGTTCCTTTTAAGTTAAGAAGCAATAGTGGAAATACCCTTCAATTATTATCTTCTGAAGTAATCACCCTAAGAGAGTGTCCTACAAGTTATAGGATCAGAATTATACAGGATGGCTATAGAAGAAGAATTGAAGCAGTACAGAACCATTACATAGCTAAACTATCCAGTGAGCAATAGAAGGTTACTGTTAGGCGTTGGGCATTTGCTGGATTTGCTATGGGTTCAGAACAATCAGTGGATTCTGTGGTCTCCCATTCTGGTCCAGCCAGGGCTGATGCTACTCAGCATCATCATCAGTCCCAATGCCTAGCTGGTGCACAAGATGTACAAGTTGTCTCTTGGGTCTTTGCTCCTAGCAACATGAAGCGTAGGTTGCGGAGGGAAACAGGGCTGCTACAGCCTAAGTCCAGGATTCACGGCACTGAGCATGCCCGTGACATGGCGAACCGTGATTGGTGGTTTGGGAGTCAGCTGATCTGGTGACCTGGCACCACCTGATTGGTCGTGGGTGACGTCACCAATAGTGCGATGGTGGGCAGGGCTTATTCTTTAAATAGCCCGCCCACAAACATGGCGGCGCGCTCTGATCATTGAGCAGTGATGGTGTTGTGTGGACGCTTGGTCGTCAGGGCTCCACATGTGCTTTAGCTTGATTCAGGCAGGTTTAGTGGGGGATAGGCAGCCTTAGATGGAGGGAGACAGGTAGCTTAGGCTGACAGTCTGGCTCCGACAAAGGGGTCACCTTACACCCCGAGCAGTCTGCAGACGCCATATTCCCGGCACCGCCTGTAAGCCACGTGGAGAGATACTCCTCAGTCCAGTAGCACGCCGGCGTGTATCACACACGCATCCTAGCGCCTGCTGTGTAGTCCCTGTGCTGTAACAGGACTACAGATATATTATTTATCGCACATCTCTCATGCAGTTAACGGAGATAGTGCGAATCCCTATTCCCGTTCCGGTGTGCAGTAACATGGAAGGGATTGTTATTTAAGTTGGTTGTTTTACCTTCTCACCCAGAAGGTGTTCGGCCGCAGTCCACCAGGCTGCATCGCGGACCCCGGGTTCGGTTGCTTTCCATTATTTAATAAAGTTGTTTGCAACATTCCCTTTAAGGTCCAATCAATCCTTTAGGTAATTGGATGGTAGGGAATTTTTGGTTATTGGTGTTGGTGGGGGAAAAACTTATAAAATGTTTGTGATTTAGCAGTATTACTTTTTTAATGATGGGCTATTGACGCGCCCCCTGGGCCGTGGGGCACCCGGAGCCGGGCCGGTAGATGCTGGGGGGTTGTAGTCACTGTGGCGGTGACCCAGTCCGTTACCCAGGGCGGTCAATCCAGGGGTAGTCTATGTGTAAAGGTGTTTAATGTCCGACTACGCCACCTGTGGAACCCGGTCAATAGGAACCACCGCTGCGGAACAGTCCTCTGAAGCCGGTGGTATAGCAGCTAAGGTATTGTAACTCCCCACAGGAAGAGTGTAGCTCCAGGGCAGCGTTTGTAGATGATGGTGATTATGGTGCCGATAGTCAGTAATAACACGGAGTCAGATAGTGCAGTCCCAGGGTCTTTACTCACAGTTATAGCAGTTCCAGTTACAGGCACCAGTGCAAGGCCCACGGCGTCCTGTGTTCATGCAGTGAGGGATTCAGCCGACCCTCTGGTAACTCCGGAACATTTTACAGGACGCCCTTCTGTGTGTCCTCTCTCTTGCCTGCTCCCTGCACCTCACACCCAGTGGCACTTCTATCCGGTATCCTCGGGCCTTGGCGGCGTGTGTTCCGTCCCCTGGGTCCTATGCGGCTACCTTCTTAGTGTACTGGTGTGGACTTGTGGCCTGTGGTACTTGAAGTGCTGCAGCCTCCGGTTTCCTAGTTGGGCCTTGTAGCTCCATGCTAGTTGAGGAACCGGTTCCCTTTATCTGGCCTGACCCCCCTACTTTCTGGTAGCGGCGGGCGTACTGGTGGCTTGCTGCACGGCCTGTACCCCTAGGGTCCCTTCGGTTCCTGGAGCCTTCCTGCTCCTCTCTTCTCTCCTCTCCTCTCAGACTTGGGCCTCAGTGCTAGGCCTGCCTCTGGAGCAGAGCTCATGCATAGCCCCTGCTCCTATCACCTTCCTCCTCTGACTCTCTGAACTCTCCCGACTCCCCTGAACCCAAGATGGTTCCTTGTTTTTATATCTCCTACACATGTGCTCCCAGGATCTACGTCCTCCACCCATCCACTACATAGTTCCCCCTCTCTAAGTGGTTCCTCCCCACTCCAGCCAGGGATCAGGGGCTGTGCTCTCCCGTAGGAGCAATCTCGCCATGTCCCCCGGAAATGTGGTGTAGTGGATGTAGTGTTAGGGTCCTGAGCTATACTCCTTCCTTACCTGAGAGCGGGATACCACACCTCTGGGTGAGATGCAGTACCTCTGTGGCAACTGAACCCTCAGGGGCGCCACACTATCATCAGGATAGGCCATCAATATCTAATTGTTGGGGTCACCTGGCACCACCACTGATCAGTTCATAATGGCATTGGCTGGAAGTACTCAAATGCTGGTGGAACACAGGAGCTTCATCAAAATTAAATTATTGGTAACTATACTAAATATTAAAATTAACATTATTTATTAAAGAAGGGGGTGGATCTGCAGTAACCAGCTTTAGTCACTATAAAAATGACAGAGCTGCTGTGTTCCCACCGCACCTGACACTTTTCGGCCAGCGTTGGTAATAGCTGATCGACAGAGGTGCCAGATGTCACACCTTCACTGATTAGATATTGATGGCATACCTAAGAATCAGCTATCAATAAAAAAAGTAGTGGCCAACCCCTTTAAATGGAACCTGTAACCAGGTTTTTCCCATATAACCTACGGCCACCACCTTTCAGCCCTGTGTTACAGCATTCTAGAATGCTGTATGTACAGTATGTCTCCAAAGTGCCCTGCAAAGCAAAAAAAAGAGTTTTTATTATAATCACCTACAGGGCGGTCAGGTCTGATGGGAGTCACAGGTCTTGGTCCGGCGCCTCCTCTCTTCTTGCAATCTGCTTTGTGTGGATTAGACGTCCTTCGTCATCCACACAGAGTTTCCCATGGCGCTCCTGCTCAGGCGTATTTCTCTTCCACTGCTGAGGGCAGAGCAAAGTACTGTTCTACACCTGTGTGGGGAAAGGACAAAAAGTGTTTGCACATGCACACTGCAGTGCTTTGCTCTACCTTTTTTGTATGCTCTTCCATGGACCACAGCAAAAAAATTATACAACTCTGTATGGCTGTTCATAGCTTTTCACAGTGATAACAGCTGATCACAGCTGGATAACTTTGCTTTGAAGAGGTAAAGTAATATTTTAGTCAAACTCATTGTAAGTAAATGTATATTTAATATTATACAGTGGAAAAACATACCAAGTAAGCAGTAGGTGAATGCTATCAGTCTAAAATGTATTATTTAAAATACAGTATGTATTTGTGACAATCTACACAATATCACACATTTATTTTGGCATGCAAAATGGCTTTAACAAGAATGCATCTGTGAAAAACATAACAGATGGATTAAAGTAAAAATAGATAGTCTTAGAGCAAAGGTGTTTTTCTCACTAGCAAAAAATTAAACATTTTTAAGACATGATTCAAACTTCAGAACTTAATGATTCAAACTTCAGAACTATTTTATTAAATCTTCACGAAAGTACAAAAAACTTTTATTTTGGAAGTTGATAGCACAAAATATTAAATATAAGCATTAATGTTCTAGATTAACAATACTCTTGGCAGAGAACTTTCTATGTATGATTTTTTAATGGTTATATATGCTAGTAAGAAGAAAATGCTACCTAAAGTATGATTTTTTTAAAGGCTACAATTTTATGGATTTAATAAGACACTATACTTTCTTCAAAATGTAAATCAGTCTACTTCTCTGCATATATTAAACTTAGCATATTAATTCCACCATTTCTCACCCAGTCAAACTCTCATGCTTTACACTGATGAGGGACAAACACCTCAAAACACATTTGCAAATATAGCTTCCAGGTTAGTTTCTTATATTAAGTTGTGGCTAGGACTTTTAAAGAGTCAATATTGATTTTTAGGATTGCTACTTTTATTCTTCCTTTCTGAAGACAATATTTGCATATTTAAATGCCCATAGGAGCATTACATGGCCTTTAAGTCTCCGTATGCTGACTTGGCACTCTCCACAAGGAGACACTGTACCCCTTGAACAACCTGTCAGAGGTGTCTTACCTAGCCAAAACAATCTGAAATATGTGTCTGCTAATGCAGTTTCTTATTTGGCTTTTTATTCTAAGGTCCTTTGAAGGTTCGATTTTGACTTTTAGGATTGATACTTTCAATAGAGTTCCCATCCTCTTCCTCTCTGAAGAGGCTATTGCTGCGTCGGCGTCATTGCATGCCTCTGCTCCCTCCCCTCGACTTACTCACCACCGGTCCACATCTCCTACCTCTGCTATCGATCTCCATGGTCTGTGCATACCTGTAAGACCCCCTGGCAGTGCTTAGAGCAAGAGCGCTCCCTGTCTTTTAAAGACTTAGAGTGTGCACTCTCCTAAAGTGTCCCCTGCCAATAGCTGGGAGACACTTACTACTTAATGAACCTCCACCTGTTGGGAGGTGCCTGAGCAACATTTGTGCAAAGTCAATTAATAGTTACCTGCCTGCTGTTAGGTCCCCTTATCCACTTTGTCTGATCCTGTTCTGTCAAACCTGTGTCCCAACTTCATACCAGACCTATCTGCTGTCCAGAAGATGGACAGTTTGTATTCAAACCAGCAGCTATCCTGTCTGCTATCCAGAAACCGCAAAGTCTGAACCCATACCAGAGGGCATTCTGCCTGCTATCCAGAAAACGCACAGTCTGAACTTGTACAAGCAGCTATCCTGCCTGCTATTGTAGGGTCGCACAGTCTGAACCTGTACCAGTGGCCAACCTGTCCTGCTTGGGACACACTATTGAACCAGCATCTCAAACCCTTGGGGTCAGCTGCTACTGTTTCAGACAATGCCCTGGAGTTGTACCTGGCAGCTACCTGCCGCTCAAGCCTGACCTCTCCAATAGAGGATCCAGTGAATACCAGGTAGCTGCTTTGTTATGCCCCTCCTGGGTAAGCCCGGCCCGTAGCACAGTGGATCCACGATCCACAGGCATTACAGCTATTTCTGTAAGGAGATGGAAAAGTGAAAAACCCACACAGATAATACATACCTGAGCATCTGCAAGCGAACACAGCCATCTACTGGCCAAAGATTATAAGAAAAGTGGAAATAGAAAGAACTGTATTAGCAGGAACTGTTATGCAAAGTGTGTGTTCCATGAGGTGAACAGATAGAAGGAGACACCAGGCCATGTGATAGCTGTGTGGCAGTTAACAATAATAAAAGGCCCAGGAGTGCAGAGAAATTTTGGAGTCAACGACTAAACTTGTTTCAGGATAGACATAATGGGTTATCTGAGCTGGCTTATAGCCACAATCACTAGTGCTAAAGAAATCAATAAAGTGAGGCCTCAGTCTGGAGTAAGGATACGTGACTAAAAGAGGAGAACCATGCAAGCAAAACCAGAACCATGTGAGCAAAACCGGAGCTGTGTGAGCAGAACCATGTGAGCAGAATCAGAACCATGTGAGCAGAACCAGAATCATGAGAGCCGACCAGGGAGAAGACTGAGATGACCATGAGAGCGAACAGACGAGACTCAGACTACCAAGAGACAAGATAGAGGAATTCAGACAATCATGTGTGTTGTGACCTGAGGTGTATAATACTGTACAGAGGGACCGGGACCATGCTACAGGGGACAGAAGCGGTCAGTGTAACTCATCGCTGAAGTGGTTCATCGGTAAAAAAATTGCAGCCTAATGAAGTGGCATTACTATTTTCTATTAGGGCTTGTGCTGTGATTACTGTTGCAGATTTAGTGAGTAAGAAAAAACATTAATGACCATTAGGCAGACTTTGACGTGTCATAGACCAGGGTATTAGACCGAGACACTAGCACTTATAGTAATTGTTCATTTGTTTACATAGTTGAGTTGAATTGTTACAACAACCTTCTTATTCAGAATTGATCTATTCCTATTGTAAAATATTTTACCATATTCCACTCCCTTGCTAACCCTTTAACATTGTACCCTAGTCACCCAATCTGTTTGTGTTAAGTAAATAAATAATCTTTGGTTCAATTGACCACAGCATCTTCATTTTCTGCACCGTTGCAGCCAATCACCTGTTTACATTTGCACAGCAGCATGGTAAGTTACAGGCTGCAGCAGATGCTGGGAATTGCTCTCACTGCAGCTCTACCCTTCTGTGACCCTATTTAATTATCCACATGGGCATTCCAAGTCATTTCTCCTTGATTATGTAAGTTTGTAGGGAGCAGCATTTCTTGACTGCTCAAGTATAAAGCGAATATTCTGTTCTGAAAACTCCCATCCTCAGAATTGTATCAGATTTTCAACCTACAGTACAAGTAATTTGAGCCAGAAGAACTGTATTATCTCTCATAAAAGCTACATGCAATCTTTCCTTTCTTTAGTCAAAAGTTTTCTCCAGTATTTTCCTTAGATTGGGGCCACATTGTACAACATTGAGAAAAAAACTAGTAATGAAGCAAAATGTCTCCTGCTGGTTTCCACCTTTACAAACTTCTTAACAGCATGTGGAAGAAAAATATAAATACAAATAAGAAGATAAATATACAAGGCATCATAAAACTGCACAGAAATCACAGTAAAATTGCCATCATAGAGCAACTTTAGCTTTCTCTATTGGACAAAAAGTCACAAAAGTCAAAAGGCGTCTCCCACAAGGATCAATTAAATACTGTGAAGAAAATAAAGATTAGGTTTTATCTGCAACAAGGTTTATTTGGTCCTTAAGAAACCTGCAGAGGAAGTTTGTAGCTTTCAAATAAGCTTTAATTTGATTCTGAACAGACACAAGCATAATGGGTACACTTCCATGAGCCACATAAGCATAGTGGTTCATTTTCTTTGATGCACTCAAGGATACTCTTAAAGGGATATTCCCACCTCCAAGATCCTATCCCTATATGTAGTAGGTGTAATAATAATAATATTAGCAAATACTTTCAATTAGAAATGTAGTATAGTTCTTATGAGTCGCTATGTTGCTTGCTATGTTGCAGGGCATTGCAGTAGCTTAGATATCCATGGTAATGACGACTCATATAGTGACAGTTATTTAAATAGCTGTTAGTAGTCGTAACCATAAATACCTAAGCTACTGCAATACCCTGTACATGGTGTAAGCGACATAGCGACTCTTAAAAACTATACTTCATTTCTAATTGTAGGTATTTGCTAATATTATTATTATTATTCCTACTAAATATTGGGATAGGATCTTGGAGATGGGAATACCCTTTTAAGTCTTTTGTACACTTGAAGTCTTTAGTCAGAACAGTGTAACTTCATCTTTAAGGCCTCCAAGCTTTATTACGTTTTCTAGGCATTTACATTTCACTGACATAATTATTATGATTTATTTCTCTCAAGCATCAAAGCCTGTAAAGTGGAGAGTTTATCGATCTGCCTGGCCTACAATAAGCATGCAGTGGATGGGTTTCATCCAGACTTGTAGTACAGGGAACTTCTTGCTCCAGACTTCAATACTACTCAATTTCTCTGGTGCTATATTTGGCTGGAAGCTCTGACAAAGTCTCTGGCTCCACAAGAGAAATTCACATCATCAATAGTTGCTATGTTACACGTTGCAAGCTAACTCCTGGAGTTTATCAAAATGCTACCTCATTTATAGATGCACATATCATACCCCATGAATAGCTAAGCTACCAGGGTTGAGCAGAGGAGGTGTTGGCCCCAGACTCTGCCTCAGAGGGGCCCACCCAGAGTTACTGCTACCCTTGAGCTGTGTGGTAGAGTAGGGAGAGATGATCTCCTTGCATTACTGCTGTCCATTCTGTAGAACGCAGGTCGCTTTATGCCTGTGGTCTACAGAATGACAGGGTCATGGAGTAGCTGAGGTGTCAGTGGATGTACAGGATGTCAGAATACCCCATGTGGTGATGTCATTGCATCACACCAGAACTCTGATGTCCTGTGCATGCTCTGGCGCTATGACATCAGCACTGGACTTATCAGGATCCTGGATAAGGTGACAATTTTATGGTTTTTGTTTTAAATAAAACTTGACATGTGACTGTGGGGGCATTAGATACAATGGTACAGTGTGTGTTGCTGTGGGAGACCCTAACACAATGTGGGGGCTACTGTGGGGGGTAATGTGGAGGCCATTATACATTTTGGGGGCTAATGAGAAGGCCATTATACATTTTGGGGGTTAATGTGGGTGCCATTATATAGTTTAAGGGTTAATGTGGGGGCCATTATACAATGTAAAAACTAATGTGGGGAACATTATATGGTTTGGCTCACATACTATGGATAGACCCCTCATTCATTGTAAGACATTTGTGGGGAGTCCTCATAAAGTTTGGAGGCCATTATACAGTTTGAGGACTACTATTGGTGTCTTCAAAAGGTGTGGGGGCTACTACTCACAAAGATCACAGTAAAGTTCGGCTCACATTTATCCTGCACTCTACGCTGAGCAGCTTACACCGGGGTTTCCGAGTAAATCTCTGAAATACGTGATTCAAATGGAACCCCCAGTGGAACATTCCCTACAGTGAGGCAGATGGAGGCACAGTGCACTCTGTATGACCTATGATCCGGCGATGTCCATCTTTTTAGGTGTGCATATATGTGTGGTTCCTCACAGTTTTGTGCACTTTTGAAATGAAGAACAATGCTGACCAGAGGCCAGAGTAACCCTGCTGCCTCATTATAGTGAATGAATCCCTCAGGAGTTTCATCTGAATCATGTCACTCAGAGATTTAGATGGAAACCCTAAAGTAAGTGCTCAGCGTAGTGCGCAGGATAAATGTGATCTAAAATGTTAAGCAAAATGTTCCAAACAAAAGCTTCCAACAAATCCACAAAAAAAGCAAGTCCCCCCCCCAATTTTTTTCAACTAACTGAGGTTATTTTTTTCCTACTAGCCCTTAGAAAAATTAAAAACTTGGAGTTAAAACAACATTTTAGCTTTAAAAATGTAATTATTTTTTCTTCACTGCCCAATGGTATAAAATTCACATGTGGTGTCACTATGATCACTGCACCCTAGATGAATTCATTGTGGGTTGTAGTTTGTAAAATGGGGTCACTTATGGGGTGTTTCTGCTGTTCTGTTCAGAGCACCTCAGGGGCTCTGCCAATGTGACATGGCCCCCTCAAACCATTCCAGCAAAATCTGAACTCCAATATGGTGCTTCTTCCCTTTTGACCTTTGCACTGTGACCCCTGTGGTACCCCACTGTTAACTGAGAACCAGTCTGAGTGTTTTCCATTAATAACCACCCTTTGTTTCCTATCACTGAGCCAATTCTTAACCCACATATATATATTTTCCCCTATCCCCATTGTTCTCATTTTATGTATCAACCTTTTGTGTGGAACCGTATCAAAAGCTTTTGAAAAGTCCATATACACAACATCCACTGCATTTCCTTGGTCCAGTCCGGAACTTGCCTCCTCGTAAAAACTGATCAAATTAGTTAGACAGGAACGGTCCCTCGTAAGCCCATGTTGATATTGGGTCATGAGGTTAATCTTCTTCAGATACTCTAGTATAGCATCTCTTAGGAAACCCTCCAGGATTTTACCCACAGTAGAGGTTAAGCTTACTGGCCTATAATTTCCAAGCTCAGTTTTTGTCCCCATTTTGAATATAGGCACCACATTTGCTATACGCCAGTCCTGTGGTACAGACCCTGTTATTATGGAATCTTTAAAGATTAAAAATAATGGTCTATTACGTTACACCCGCGAGTACTGCAGGAATTAAGTATCCCATCCAGGCCTGGGGATTTGGCAACTTTAGTGATATTTAGACGCCTCCATACTTCCTGCTGGGTTAAGCAAGTGACATTTAATGGAGAATTTTTGTTATCACTAATCATGTTTTCTGTCATGCGATTTTCTTGTGTAAATACGGTTGAAAAAAAATCATTTAGCATATTGGCTTTTTCCTCATCCTCATCCACCATTTCACCCAGACTATTTTAAGGGGGCCAACACTATCATTTTTTAGTTTTTTACTATTTATGTAGTTAAAGAATATTTTGGGATTATTTTTACTTTCTCGGGCAATGATACTCTCTGTCTCAATCTTTGCTGCCTTGATTTGTTTTTTACATAATTTATTTAATTTTCTATATTTATTTAATGCCTCATCACTACCTACTTGCTTTAGTTCTCTAAATGCTTTCTTTTTGTCACTTATTGCGCCCCTTACAGCTCTATTTAGCCATAGTGGTTTCCTCCTATTTCTAGCATGTTTATTTCCATAGGGTATATATTGTGCACAGGTCGTATTCAGGACGCTAATAAATGTCTCCCATTTGCTTTGTGTAGCTTTATGTCTCAGGATATCGTCTCACTTTATTGTACTAAGATCATCTCTCAACCGTTGGAAATTTGCCATCCTGAAGTTTAGTGTCCTTGTAACCCCTCTACTACACATCTTATTAAAGGTTACATGAAAACGTATTATTTTGTGATCACTATTACCCAAGTGACCCCCCAACTTGTATATTTGATATGCGGTCTGGCCTGTTGGTTAATATTAGGTCTAGCAGTACCCCCCTTCTTGTTGGATCCTGAACCAGTTGTGAAAGGTACTGTAATTGTCTCTCATTGTTGTCAAAAACCTATTACCTTTGCTTGAACTACAGGTTTCTGTCCCCCAATGTATTTCAGGAAAGTTGAAGTACCCCATAATAATGACTTCTCCTTGAGTCGCTGCTTCATGTATTTGCTTTACGAGGATATTCTCCGCTGCTTCCTTTATTTTTGGAGACTTATGACAAACCCCTATCAGTAATTTATTATTTTTTTTACATATAAACATACACCCCCCCTCGCTTGTTTGTATGGTCATTTCTGAACAGACTATAGCCCTGTAAATTAACTGCCCAGTCATGGCTCTCGTCCAGCCATGTCTCAGATATCCCCACCATATCATAATTATTTTCCAGCAAAATTATTTCTAATTCCTCCATTTTGTTGGTGAGGCTTCTGGCATTAGTGTATATGCATTTTATGTATCTCTCTGTACCTCTATTCTTTCTTTCTTTATTGACTGTTCTAACCCCACCCCAATTTTCTTTATTTGTGTCCAGGTCACTATCTGCACTATCTTCCCCGCCTATAAAATGAATACCCTCCCCCTCAATCCCTAGTTTAAACACTCCTCCAACCTTATAGCCATTTTCTCCCCCAGAACAGCTGCACCCTCCCAATTGAGGTGCAGCCGGTCCCTAGCGTAGAGTCTATAGCCAACTGAGAAGTCAGCCCAGTTCTCCAGGAACCCAAATCCCTCCTTCCTACACCAGTTCTTGAGCCACTTATTTATCTCCCTAATCTCCCGTTGCCTCTCTGGCATGGCACGTGGTACAGGTAGTATTTCCAAGAATACCACCTTGGAGGTTCTTGCTTTAAGCTTGCAGCCTAATTCCCTGAAATCATCTTTAAGGACCTTCCTCTACCTCTAACTTTGTCATTTGTGCCAATGTGCACCATGACCGCTGGGTCCTCACCAGCCCCTCCCAGTAATCTGTCAACCCGATCAGCGATGTGCCGGACTCGAGCACCAGGTAGGCAGCACACTGTTCGACGATCCCTGTCTTTGTGACAGATTGCCCTATCTGTTCCCCTAATAATTGAGTCCCCCACTACCAGCACCTGCCTGGCCTGCCCTGCTCTCCTATTTCCCCCCTTACTAGAGCTGACACTCCTCCGGCTTTCAGGGGACATGCCTTGCTGCAGCTGTGCTACCCCTGTACTGACACCCCCCTCATCTGCCAACTTTGCAAACTTATTGGAGTGTGCCAGATCAGGACTAGTCTCCCTGGCACTCTTCCCTATAACCCCCTTCTAACTGTCACCCAGCTATCTGCCTCACTGTCCTGCAGCTCCTTACTACCACCCTCCCCCACATCTACCCCAGTGAGCAGCTGCTCAGTGAGCAGCAGACTCCTTTCCATAATGGATCTCAGTGTTGCCAGCTGCTCATTTAGATCCAGTACCTGGGCTTCCAAATGCACAACGTGCACACATCTCGCGCAGCAGTATGCAACCCCGACCGGCTATTCAAGGATTGCATACATGTGGCAAGATGTACACTGGATTGCATTGCCAATAATGGAGCTCATTTCCTAATGGGGATTGCACTAGACAGAAATGTTAGGTAAAAAGAAATGTAAAGAATTACTAAAAGTCAGACAGCAATTCAATCCAAATTCCTCCCTTCCAAACTCCCTGAATCCAAGTCACTGAACATCAAGTCACACACTTACTTCCTTTTGCACTTACAGTCCGGTCACACTCAGCTCGTTCACACTCGCTAAGGAAGGAGATTTAAAGAGGTTTTTTTTTTTTTTTTTCCCCTTTTGCAGCAATGCACCCTACAGCTCAATGCACTTCCAAAGGACTGGATGCCCCAACCAGCTGCCCCTTATAAACCCTTAATTATGACCCCTCACCCTTAATTAACCCCTTGTGAGTATAGGTATACCTCAGGATTTAAGTGCAATGTAGTTAACCCTTAAATACACAGGTAGTAAACTAAGAAACTAAAACTGTAGTGAGAAAATAGGTTTTAAAAAGCCCAACAAAAATAAACAGGTAGAAAAGCACTCAGCAGGTCACAATTCAGCAACTCACAGCAATTCACACAGGTATGTTCTGCAGGATTCCCAAATACTTCTTCACTGAACAACAAGTCACACACTTACTTCCACTTTCACTTACGCTCCAGTCACACTCAGCTCGTTCACACTCACTAAGGAAGAAGATTTAAAGAGGTTTTTTTTTTTTTTTACCTTTTGCAGCAATGTACCCTACAGCTCAATGCACTTTCAAAGGACTGATGGTTTGTTTTTTTGCGGGACAAGTTGACATTTTTATTTGGACCATTTTCGAGCACATGACATTTTTTGATCGTTTTCTATTCCAATTTTTGGTAGAGAGAATGAACAAAAAAGATGAATTCAGGAATTGTTTTTTTTTTTATGCTATTACGCATGTGGTAAAATTGATAAGACAGCTTTATTCTTCGGGTCAGTATGATTATAGCGATACCACCTTCATATTTATTTTATGTTTTGGCACTTTTACACAATAAAAACAATTTGATAGAAAAAATAATAATTTTTGCATCACTGTATTCTGAAAGCTATAACTTTTTTATTTTTCTACTAATAGAGCTATATAGTGGCTTGTTTTTGGCGGAACAAGGTGACCCTTTTCAGCGATACCATTTTTATTTACATTCATCCTTCTAATTGCCTTTTATTCTACTATTGTTCGGAGGTATGATGAAAAAGCATCTTTTTTTTTTTTACCGTGCTCATTGAAGGGGTTAAATAGTGTGACAGTTTTATTGGGTGGGGCATTCTGGAAGTGTCAGTATTAAACGTGCACTTTTTTTTGTTTATTTCTTTTTGTACATAAAAATACAAATTTATCAGTACATTATATTTTTATTGTTTTTTAGTTATTTTCTGATTTTTTTAAAAAATAATTTTACAATTTTTTTTTTAACTTTTTTAACTTTACTTTGTCCTTCCATGGGACTTTGACTTTCAGCAGCCCGATCACTGTTATAAACCATTGAAATGCATGAGCGTTGCACTGGTTTATAACTATCAGCGCTGCACTGACACAAGCCCCGTAGACCATGCTCTGTGCAAGGTCTTAGGGGCTTGCTGTAGCCTGGTGATCTGGATGTCATCATGACAATATGGGGTCACCATGGCAACGATTGGGCCCCCGTGATGATATCTCGGACAGAGGGAGCCCACTCCTTCTGCCTTCCTTCTAAATGCTGAGATCAATATCACCAGGGAGAGCTGGCTGTCAGAGCCGGGTGTCAGCTATGATATCAGCTGAACTCCCAGTGACAATTGCGCCCACAGCTCCTGTGAGTGCAAAATTACTGTGATGTACCCAGTACATCATAGGTCGGGAAGCACTTCCCAACCATGACGTACTGGGTTTGTCCAAGGTCGGGAAGGGGTTAATTTCATATATTTCTGTATTACATGTTTTATCCATTGCAATTTATCATCATTTATATACTTTCATATTCCAAGTCATTGTAACCAGATACCCATGATGTTATGCCATCCTTAATATTAATTGCCTGAGGCACATCTCTTCGCCATTATGAATTCTGCAACAGAACAGGCAAATTCAACTAGACAGCTAAAAGCAACTTTCCTTTTTTCATACCGTTATAATGAAAATTTTTGCACTTGTTTAAAAATTGATGATATCACCGCAAAATGAATTTTCGCGCATTTTTTGTTTTTAAATACCAATCATTGCAGTGTAATGGAGTAAAACAGATTAGTTTTAGTTTATTTTTCTGTGTGTTTCTGTGATACAAATATTCTGGGAAATCTTCATTCTACATATATTTTTTAAAAAAGGAACAAAACTTTAAACTGTTTTTATCACTTAATTATGTAATAAATAAAAATAATAAAAATAATTTTTATTTGTATAGCACCAACATATTCCAACTTAACAATTCAAGGAGACATTTATTAACAATATCAGATATTACACAGTAACAGATAATTCAACATTTACAAGAGGAGCGAGGTCCTCGCTCTCAAGCTTACAATCTAAGAGGAGATAGGAGAGATACAAAAGGTAAAAAGTACTTGTCAAGTATGATCCAGCCATCCATTATAACAAATAGGGATAATCAAATAACGCTGCATGAGTCGGTCCTCAACCAGTATCTGCCTATTGTGGTAGGTTGCTCATTTGTCTGCACACAGAGATAGACAGAGGAATGCTGTTCCTTTAAATTTCTGAGTGGTGTGACAAAGTCATTGGCAGTGTGTCGGAAAGGAGATATGTGTCACTGAGGCTGTTAGCCTCAGTGATGTGAAAAAATGGAAGCTTCTCATGCACATTAAGTGCAAAGAGGGTTAACGGCCCAGGTTTACAAGGGAATGTTTTTAGTGGATGACGAAGTGCAGGGCGGGACATCATCCACCTTATCTCCATTCCAGGGAATGCTCTGGGCTTTAAATAGCCAGCCTTGACACTCAAGCATGTTCAGTACACTTTATGACACTTAATAAACTAACCTGAAATTTAAAGAGACAGTGTTACTTGTCTACCTCCGCATACTGCCAAGCAAGTCGCTTTACTAAAGTGATTTATTAAAAACATGGTATAAACCACTATCAAGTCCATCAAAACAAACAGGCCTTTATTGGCATAATGGGTAAGCAGAAAAAATAAGGTAGTACAGTCCATAGGCCTGTGGGGGTTCACCCGTACAGGGTTAGCACAGCAGACACAGTTTAGCAAAAACAAACACAAGCTTCTCTCTGGAGCTAGCTTCTCCAGACACTGAAAACCCAATACCTCTACAGGCCGAGTATTTAAACCCCAGACCACACCCTGGGGTGGAGATATGGTGAATTGCCTCCCACCCACACTATGGCCATTCACAAAAAATGAAGTCCTTTAAATATAGCTGATTAACCCTCTCAGCACATATCATGCAGGAGAATACTTCCAGGTTTCACATCACTGAAGCTAATAGCTTCAGTGAAACATAACATCCCTCCTGCACTCTGCCAGTGATTTTGTCACATAACCTCCTCTTTGCCCAATGGGGTTTTGGCACCTTCACTTGCTAAGCAGGGAAGTCAGGATAGGGCATCTGCATTACTATGTAGTTTCCCTGGCCTGTGCTTCACATGAAAATTAAAGTCCTGGAGCGCTGGAAACCACCAAATCACCCAGATATTCTTCCCCTTCCTTTCCCTCATCCATCTCAGAGGCGCATGATCTAATACTAGCCTGAACATTCTGCCTAACAGAGTGTATCTCAGGGTATAAACTGTCCACTTTAAGGCCAAGCACTCTTTTTCTACAATAGTGAAGTTCTTCTCACAGGAAGAAAGTTTCCTGCTTAGATACAGGATGGGATGTTCCTCCCTGTTCAATTCTTGGGACAACATGGCTCCCAACCTGACCTCCGAGGCATTCGTCTGCACCATAAACTACTTATCAAAGTGAAGAGCAATCAAGACCAGCTGCTTACACAGGGCGAGCTTAAATTCCTGGAATGCTTCAGCTGACCATTTGGTCATTGTCGTCTTTGTCCCGTTAAGCAGGTCAGTCAGGGGTGTGGCTATCATGGCAAAATTCGAAATAAATTGCTCATCGTCCCCCACAATTCCCAGAAACACACAAACTTGCTTCTTTGAGTTCGATGGCAGCCAATTTTGGATAGCCTCCACCTTATTTACTTTCGGCTTTATTTCACCCCTTCCAAAGTTGTAGCCCAAGTATTTTGCCTCTCTTTTCCCCGTGGCACACTTCTTTGGGATTATAGTAAACCTTGCTTTCCTTAGCGCATCCAGTACCACCTGAACCTTCTGTAAATGACTTCCCCAATCTGGGCTGAATCTCACAATGTCATCCAGGTAAGCTGCGGCATACTTTTTGTGAGAGGCTAGGATCCAGTCCATGACCCTCTGGAAGGTAGCTGGGACTCCCTGCAGACCGAACGGCATCCTGGTGTACTGAAAGCACTCGTCAGGAGTAGAGAAAGCAGTCTTCTCCCTGGCACGTAAGGACAGGAGGATTTTCCAGTACTCTTTCATTAGGTTTAGGGTGGTGATATATCTGGCTGACCATAACCTCTCAATGAGCTCATCGACTTGGGGCATCGGATACGCATCGAACTTTGACACCTCATTCAGCTTCCTTTAGTCATTAGAGAACCTCAATTCTCCATCCGGCTTCAGCCCAAGGACAATGTGGCTGGACGAGCCGCTTTTTTCTCCAGGATGACACCCAGGCTTAACATTCTCCTCATTTCTTTGGAGATCACGGCGGGCTTTGGGAATCCAATATGACCTCTGATCCACCCTCACATGTGGCTCCATCAAGAATGCATGCTCGACCACCTGCTTACAACCTGGCATCTCCGAAAACAGATCCTGGTTCCACTGAAGCAGCTCTCGGCACTGTTGCTTCTGAGCCAGTGACCGTGTCTTTGCTACTGTGACATCTTCGACTCAGGCTTCAGGGTGGGCCCCCAGGCACGTAGCTTTCACTGGTTCTCTGTCTTGCCAAGGTTTGAGCAGGTTAATGCAGTACACCTGATACAGCTTTTTTTTTCCCTGGTTGGTAGATCTTGTAGTTGACGTCACTCAACTTCTCAACCGCCTCATATGGCCCTTGCCACTTGGCCAGGAATTTATTCTCCACCTTGGGGATCAACGCCAACACCTGGTCTCCAGGGCTAAATTGTCTCAGTCTCGCCGATCAATTGTAGACCTTTGTCTGGGCCTCTGGGGCTTGAAGGAGGCCGTCCCTTACAATCATCATCACCCTCATGATCCATTCTTGCATCTGGGCCCCATGCTTGATGGCGCTCCAGTGGGGTGTACTATCTAAGTGCACCCCACTTCTTATTGTGGCTTTGCTTTGAGTTTAGCGTAGTGACTCTGAAGCAATGAGGACCCTTGACGTGGGTTGCAAGCTTGCGTATTTTGGCCAAAATATTGAATATTACTAATATATATATATATATATATATATATATATATATATATATATATATATATACACTGCTCAAAAAAATAAATGGAACACTAAAACAACAGAATATAACTCCAAGTAAATCAAACTTCTGTGAAATCAAACTGTCCACTTAGGAAGCAACACTGATTGACAATCAATTTCACATGCTGTTGTGCAAATGGAATAGACAATAGATGGAAATTATTGGCAATTATCAAGACACCCTCTATAAAGGAGTAATTCTGCAGGTTGAGACCACAGACCACATCTCAGTACCAATGCTTTCTGGCTGATGTTTTGGTCACTTTTGAATGTTGGTTGTGCTTTCACACACATGGTAGCATGAGACCGACTCTACAACCCACAGAAGTTGCTTAGGTAGTGCAGCTCATCCAGGATGGCACATCAATGCGATCTGTGGCAAGAAGGTTAGCTGTGTCTGTCAGCGTAGTGTCCAGAGGCTGGAGGCACTACCAGGAGACAGGCCAGTACACCAGGAGACATGGAGGGGGCCGTAGGAGAGCAAAAACCCAGCAGCAGGACCGCTACATCCGCCTTTGTGCAAGGAGGAACAGGAGGAGCACTGCCAGAGACCTGCAAAATGACCTCCAGCAGGCCACAAATGTGCATGCGTCTGCACAAATGGTTAGAAACTGACTCCATGAGGGTGGTATGAGGGCCCGACGTCCACAGATGGGGGTTGTGCTCACAGCCAAACACCGTGCAGGACGCTTTGCATTTGCCACAGAACATCAGGATTGGCAAAGTCGCCCCTGGTGCCCTGTGCTCTTCACAGATGAAAGCAGGTTCACACTGAGCACATGTGACTGACGTGACAGAGTCTGGAGACATCGTGGAGAGCGATCTGCTGCCTGCAACTTCCTTCAGCATGACCGGTTTGGCAGTGGGTCAGTAATGATGCGGGGTGACATTTCTTTGGAGGGCTGAACAGCCCTCCATGTGCTCGCCAGAGGAAGCCTGACTGCCATTAGGTTCCGAGATGAGATCCTCAGACCCCTTGTGAGACCATATGCTGGTACAGTTGGCCCTGGGTTCCTCCTAATGCAGGACAATGCCAGACCTCATGTGGATGGAGTGTGTCAGCAGTTCCTGCAAGATGAAGGCATTGAAGCTATGGACTGGCCCGCCCATTTCATAAACCTGAATCCAATTGAGCACATCTGGGACATAATAATAATAATAATAATAATAATTTTTATTTATATACCGCAAACATATTCCGCAGCACTTTACAATTAAGCGGGGACATGTACAAACAATAAATTCAATACAAGGTGAGACAGTTTAACAGTTACATCAGGAGTGTGGTCCCTGCTCGCAAGCTTACATTCTACAAGGAAATGGGGGGACACAATAGGTGGAAAGTGCTTGTTATTTCAGGTCAGGAAATTATAATAAGTCGGGATTATCATATAAAGCTGTATGATCCGGTCATCAGCCTGTATGGTCAAGTGCAATACTCAATTACCGAGTGCAGTTATCGTGTGCATGGAGGTTGTAGAAACAGATGAACAGTAGGGGGCAGATTCTGAATAGTATTTAGGAGGGAACAGGGGAAAGTTAGTTTACTGGGTATTTGAGATGGTAGGCTTGTTTAAAGAGATGGGCTTTTAAAGCGCGCTTGAAGACATTGGGGCTAGGCATCAATGGGATCGTCTGGGGTAGAGCATTCCAGAGAACTGGTGCAGCATGAGAGAAGTCTTGGAGACGGAGGTGCGAGGTTCGGATTATGGGGGATGTTAGTCTTAGGTCATTTGTGGAATGGAGGGCACGTGTAGGATGATAGACTGAGATGAGAGAGGAGATATAAGGTGGTGCAGAACTGTGGAGAGCTTTGTGGGTGAGAGCAATGAGTTTATATTGGACCCTGTAGCGAATGGGTAACCAGTGTAATGACTGGCACAAGGTGGAGGCATCGGTGAAGCGGCTGAACAGAAATACGACCCTGGCTGCCGCATTCAGGACAGATTGGAGAGGGGAAATTTTGGTAAGAGGGAGACCGATCAGAAGAGAGTTGCAGTAGTCCAGACGAGAGTGAATAAGAGCGACAGTAAGAGTTTTAGCAGTTTCCAAAGTGAGAAAAGGTCAGATTCTGGAGATGTTTTTAAGATGCAGGTGACAAGAGCGAGTGAGTGATCGGATATAGGGAGTAAAGGAAAGGTTAGTGTCGAATATGACCCCAAGGCAGCAGGCGTGCTGCTTGGGAGTTATGGTTGACCCCTCCAAGGTAATTTCGATGTTAGGTAGAGTTAGGTTAGTAGAGGGGGGAAACACAAAAAGTTCAGTTTTGCAGAGATTCAGTTTAAGATAGAGGGAGGACATGATGCTAGACACAGCAGACAAACAATCCTTGGTATTTTGTATTAGGGTAGGGGTGATGTCAGGGGAAGAAGTCTTTAATTGGGCATCGTCAGCATAGAGATGATACTGGAACCCAAATCTGCTGATTGTTTGTCCAATAGGGGCAGTGTATAGAGAGAAGAGGAGGGGGCCTAGGACAGAGCCCTGCGGAACCTCGATAGTAAGGGGATGAGGAGGGGAAGTGGAGCCGGCAAAAGATACAGTGAAGGAGCAGTCAGAGAGGTAGGAGGAGAACCAGGAGAGAACGGTTTCCTTGATGCCTATAGAGCGGAGCATAGTGAGGAGAAGCTGGTGATCCAGTGTCAAATGCTGCAGAGAGATCCAGGAGAATCAGCTGGGAGCAGTGACCTTTGGATTTGGCTGTTAGTAGATCATTAGAGACTTTAGTGAGGGCAGTTTCAGTGGAGTGTAAGGAACGGAAACCAGATTGTAGAGGGTCGAGGAGAGAGTTATCTGAGAGATAGCGGATTAGACGGGAGTGGACCAAGCGTTCTAGGAGTTTAGAGATGAAAGGAAGATTAGAGACAGGTCTGTAGTTAGCAGTGCAGTTCTGGTCCAGGGATGGCTTTTTAAGTAAAGGGGTTATGATGGTGTGTTTAAATGAGGAGGGAAAGATACCTGAAGAAAGAGAGAGGTTAAATATTTTAGTCAGGTGAGTGGTGACCACCGGTGAGAGGGACTGCAGGAGATGTGAAGGAATGGGGTCACTGTTGCAGGTTGTAGGCCGAGAAGAAGCGAGGAGCTGGGTAACTTATTCTTCTGTGACAGGCTCAAAGATGGCTAGTGAGCTTGAAGTGCGGCAGGGATGGGGATCCAGGTACTGAGGAGATTGGGCTGAGATGTCCTGATGGATGTGGTTGATTTTTTCAAAGAAATAAGTGGCCAGATCCTCCCCGCTGAGGTTGGTGGTGGGGGCCTGTGCTTTAGGTTTCAGGAGGGAGTTTAAGGTTTCGAAAAGTCATTTTGGATTGTTGGACATTGAAGTGATGATGGTGGTGATGTAGGATTGTTTGTCCAGATGAAGGGCAGAGTTATAGGTTTTGAGCATGAATTTATAGTGGATGAAGTCCTCTGCTAAAAGAGATTTTCTCCACTGACACTCAGCACACCTTGAGCAACATTGAAGAAAACGTGTTTGCATCGTGTGCCAGGGCTGCCGTTTTCTGTGTCGGATCTTTCTGTGAGTAGAAGGAGCTGCTTCATCTAGGGCACTCTTCAGTGTATTATTGTAGTGTGACAATGCTAAGTCTGGACAGGAGAAGGAGGATATGGGGGCTAAAGCTGTGTGGAGATTGTCCATAAGCTGCTGGGTATTAATGGTACGTGTATTCCTATAAGTGTGGTAAGTGGGGGTGTCCCGGGTGAGGAGACAATTCTTAACAGAGAAGGAAAGAAGGTTGTGGTCCGAGAGCGGGAGAGGGGAGTTGGTAAAGTCATCCAGCAAGCAGAGACTGGAAAAAAACAGGTCCAGAGTATTCCCGTCTTCATGGGTAGGAGAATTAGTAAACTGTGCGAGACAGAATGAAAAGGTTAGAGAAAGTAGATGAGAGGCAGATTGGGAGAGGGGATTATCGATGGGGATGTTAAAGTCGCCCATGATGAGGGTGGGGATGTCACAGGATAGAAAGTGAGGAAGCCAGGTGGCAAAGTGATCCATGAACTGGCGGGGGGAGCCTGGAGGGCGATACACGACTGCCACTCGCAGGGAGAAGGGTTTAAAGAGTCTGATGGTGTGGACTTCAAAGGAAGGAAACATAAGTGAGGGAACCGGGGGGATTACCTGGAAAGCACATTGTGAGGAAAGGAGCAGACCAACACCTCCACCCTGTCTGTTGCCAGGTCTGGCAGTATGTGAAAATTTCAGCCCACCAAACGAGAGAGCAGCAGCAGCGGTGGTGTCTGGCTGCTGAATCCAGGTTTCTGTGATAGCGAGAAGGTTAAGAGAATTAGAGAGGAAAAAATCATGGATGTAAGTTAGTTTGCTACACACAGACCGTGCGTTCCAGAGAGCGCAATGGAAATCGATAGGGGAGGGCATGCACTGAACGTTAATAAGATTAGCAGGGTTTCTATATGCAGCTGGAGGAGAGTGGTGTATGCTAGTGGAGGGGGGCCCAGGGTTGGGGGAGATGTCACCTGCGACTAGTAAAAGGAGAAAGAAGAGAAAGAGCAGGTGGTCTAATGATTTGTATGAACTTTTTGAGTGCTGTATGGAGGTAGAGGATGGTTTGCAGTGGGTGAGGAATGTCAGTAGAGCCTCAGAGTTATACATGGGAGAGGGGAGAAGGGAGGGGCTGATATAGAGTGAGTGCACAGAATGTGTTAAAGGGCGGGTGAGTTGTGAGAGAGCAGAAGTGAAAACAAATAAAAAGCAGATTGATAAGACTAATGCATAATGCAGTATTAGTGACCGAGAAGCATGTTTGTATGAATATCTAATGCAACTTACCTGTCTCCTGCCCAACTGCCATTGTATAACTGCCATTGTATAACTGCCATTGTATAACTGCCCTTGTGATTATTGCACTTGTGATTATTGCACTTGTGATTATTGCACTTAAAATCTATTGCACGCGTGACCCAGCACACGTGCTATTCCCAGCCAGAGCTGAATATATATGAAATGAAATGTCTGCTAGAAGCCAGCACCAGTTGGTCAAACTGAGTAATTAGCCAATTAGCACAGGGCTAGAGCAGGCAATGCTATGTAAGATAAACACAGAGGCCATAAACCAGTGAAAGATAAGGCTTTGAACATTTTAAAATAGAAACAAAACAAAAATGACAAAAAGACAAATGACCAAGGAATTAAATACCATGGAAAAATGTTGCTAGAGAATATGACTCTGTTCACACTTACCAGACTGCACACAAACGGAAGGATGGATTAAATACCATGGAAAAATGTTGCTAGAGAATATGACTCTGTTCACACTTATCAGACAGCACACAAACAGATGGATGGATTAAATACCTGAGTGAAGAAGAAGAAGAGAGGAGAGTGGATTATCAGCTTCCGGACATTGTATAACTGTACTTGTAATTATTGCACTTAAAATCTATTGCACGCGTGACCCAGCACGCGTGCTATTCCCAGCCAGAGCTGAATATCCAGTATGTCTCACTCCATCCACCAACGTCACATTGCACCACAGACTGTCTAGGAGTTGGCGGATGCTTTAGTCCAGGTCTGGGAGGAGATTCCACAGGAGACCATCCGCAACCTATTCATGAGCATGCCCAGGCATTGTAGGAAGGTCATACAGGCACGTGGAGGCCACACACAATACTGAACCTCATTTTGACTTGTTTTAAGGACAATACATCAAAATTGGATCAGCCTTTAGTGTGTTTTTCCACTTTAATTTTGGGGGTGACTTCAAATCAAAGCCTCCATTGGTTAATAAATTTCCATTGATGATTTTTGTGTGATTTTGTTGTCAGCACATTCAACTTTGTACAGAACAAAGTATTCAATGAGAATATTTCAGTCATTCAGATCTAGGATGTGTTATTTGAGTGTTCCCTTTATTTTTTTGAGCAGTGTATATACAGTACAGACCAAAAGTTTGGACACACCTTCTCATTTAAAGATTTTTCTGTATTTTCATGACTTTGAAAATTGTACATTCACACAGAAGGCATCAAAACTATGAATTAACACATGTGGAATTATATACTTAACAAAAAAGTGTGAAACAACTGAAAATATGTCTTATATTCTAGGTTCTTCAAAGTAGCCACCTTTTGCTTTGATGACTGCTTTGCACACTCTTGGCATTCTCTTGATGAGCTTCAAGAGGTAGTCACCGGAATTGGTTTTCACTTCACAGGTGTGCCCGGTCAGGTTTAATAAGTGGGATTTCTTGCCTTATAAATGGGGTTGGGACCATCAGTTGTGCTGTGCAGAAGTCAAGTGGATACACAGCTGATTGTCCTACTGAATAGACTGTTAGAATTTGTATTATGGCAAGAAAAAAGCAGCTAAGTAAACAAAAACGAGTTACATAGTTACATAGTTTATAAGGCCGAAAAAAGACAAGCGTCCATCCAGTTCAGCCTATTTCTTGTGCACTGCAGCTATTCAACAGCGTTGATCCAGGGGAAGGCAACAAAAAAACCATGCGGTATAGGCCAATTTATATCATTGAGGAAAAATTCACTTCCCGACACCAATCTGGCAGTCAGATTAAATCCCTGGATTAATTAACTAAGCATAAAATGTAATTTTATTGCTCTCAAGAAAGGCGTCCAGGCCTCTCTTGAACTCATTAAGTGAGTTGGACATCACCACTTCCTCTCCCAGAGAGTTCCAGAGTCTCACGGCTCTGACCGTAAAGAATCCCCTTCTATGCTGGTGCAGGAACCTCCTTTCCTCCAGACGCATAGTGTGCCCCCTCGTCTTTGTCACCATCCTTGTTACAAACAGGTCATGGGAGAGATCTCTGTACTGCCCCCTGATGTATTTATACATGTTTATGAGGTCTCCCCTAAGCCTTTTTTTTTCCAACGTAAATAGGCCTAATTTTGACAACCTCTCTGGGTATTCTAGTCCCTCCATCTAGTCCCTCCAGTAATGAGTGGCCATCATTACTTTAAGAAATTAAGGTCAGTCAGTCCGAAAAATTGGGCAAACTTTGAAAGTGTCCCAAAGTGCAGTTGCAAAACCATCAAGCGCTAGAAAGGAACTGGCTCACATGAGGACTGCCCCAGGAAAGGAAGACCAAGAGTCACCTCTGCTTCTGAGGATAAGCTTATCCGAGTCACCAGCTTTAGAAATCGCAGGTTAACAACAGCTCAGATTAGAGACCAGGTCAATGCCACACAGAGTTCTAGCAGCAGACACATCTCTACAACAACTGTTAAGAGGAGACTTTGTGCAGCAGGCCTTCATGGTAAAATAGCTGCTAGGAAACCACTGCTAAGGACAGGCAACAAGCAGAAGAGACAAGTTAGGGCTAAAGAACGCAAGGAATGGACATTAGACCAGTGGAAATCTGTGCTTTGGTCTGATGAGTCCAAATTTGAGGCCTTTGGTTCCAACCACCGTGTCTTTGTGCGACGCAGAAAAGGTGAACGGATGGACTCTACATGCCTGGTTCCCACCGTGAAGCATGGAAGAGGAGGTGTGATGGTGTGGGGGTGCTTTGCTGGTGACACTGTTGCGGAATTATTCAAAATTGAAGGCATACTGAACCAGCATGGCTACCACAACATCTTGCAGCTGCATGCTGTTCCATCCGGTTTGCGTTTAGTTGGACCATCATTTATTTTTCAACAGGACAATGACCCCAAACACACCTCCAGGCTGTGTAAGGGCTATTTGACCAAGAAGGAGAGTGATGGGGTGCTACGCCAGATAACCTGGCCTCCACAGTCACCAGACCTGAACCCAATCGAGATGGTTTGGGGTGAGCTGGACCGCAGAGTGAAGGCAAAATGGCCAACAAGTGCTAAGCATTTCTGGGAACTCCTTCAAGATTGTTGGAAGACCATTTCCGGTGACTACCTCTTGAAGCTCATCAATAGAATGCCAAGAGTGTGCAGAGCAGTCATTAAAGCTAAAGGTGGCTACTTTGAAGAACCTAGAATATAAGACATATTTTCAGTTGTTTCACACTTTTTTGTTAAGTATATAGTTCCACATGTGTTAATTCATAGTTTTGATGCCTTCAGTGTGAATGTACAATTTTCATAGTCATGAAAATACAGAAAAATCTTTAAATGAGAATGTGTGTCCAAACTTTTGGTCTGTACTGTATATATACATATTTTTTTTTGCACGTTTTTATTCCAGGGTGCAGACAGTCCCATTAGTGCTGGCATTGTAAACTAGGTTGTCTGTTCTCATAGTGTGCACTTAGATAGTACCGGGCAGCCCAAGTAATCTAATAGTATGGGTGTAACTAATAGGCTTTAAGCCAGATGCTGTGCACTACCCAGATGTGAACAGTAGTGTTGAGCCACCCCCGTAGTGTTCGAGTTCGGTTCGGTTCGTCGAACACCCGTGTGTTCGCCGAACTGTTCGTCGAACTGTTCGTCGAACACCTTCGAACACCGTTAAAACCAATGGCAGGCAAACAAAAACACATAGAAACACATAGAAAACACCTTCAAAGGTGTCCAAAAGCTGACAAACTGCTCAGAAGACACAACTAACACATGGAAAAGTGACAAGTACATATAGTCATGCGAAAAGAAAAGAGGTGGAGGAGTAAAAGGAGGGGGAGACACAGATATAGGCATGTCATGCCCTTCTAAAATCCAAAAAGTGAGAAGCCGAGACGGCCAGTCCGCTCCTGCCCGTGCCACCTCCGTGTCGCCGGGTTTGTGCCAGAGCCGCGGTGAACCCTGACGGCCAGCCCCCCTCTCCCAATACTGGTGCCTGTCCGCTGGTGGGTCGAGAGAGCCCCCCTGTGGTGGAGGCAGCTCTAAGCTTTTTAATTTAAATTGTCCCTCTAATTTGAATGAATACACTTTAAATCCATTTACAAGGATCTATTGGAGGGCAAGTCTCATGCCAGCAGCCGCGTAATTCCAGCTCCAGTAGCGTCCACTAAAGCTGCTGCAGTTAAAAAGCTTTTATAAGGATCGAGCTCGGCTGTCCACCGCAAGGCATCCTAGTGCCAGTCCCAGCCCCTATGCCTTGGGGTGCCTCCTGATGCTCTTCACTGAGTATCCCGTGGTCCCGAAGCATTTCCTTTGAAAAAATTAAGTGTCCAAACTACAGGTGGTGTAGCTTGCTTAACAGCCGGGATAATCCGCTGACTAGCAGACACTGCTACTAGGCACAAAGTATTTCCTGGGCTAGATGCAGTTAAAAATTTGTAAGTAGATACTCTCGTTGGATGCTGAGAAAGCATTCCATAGAGTCTCCTGGCACGCCATATATGATTCTCTTAAAAAGCTTGGGGTAGGGGTCTAGGGGACCCTTTTATAGCCAAAATCACGGCCCTGTATCACAATACGTCACCTAGGCTGAAGATAAATGGAACTGTAGCACCGAGGGCTCGGTTGCTACAGACGTATTGCACCTCACCCAGAGGTGTGATATCTCACTCTCAGATAAGGATGGAGTGTGGATCAGGACCCGACACCTGCATGCATTACACCACATTGCCGTGGGGCAGGGCGACCAATATGCCCCTGAGATGGGCACGACAGTCCCTGTCCCTGGCTGGAGTGGGGGGAGGGAACACTGAGGAAGGGGAACCCTGCAGTGCAGGAGCAGGGAGGAAGCAGTTCCTGGGTGCATTGAGAAGGGAGTATAAAAGGTGGGCACCATCTTAGTTCAGTGCAGAGAAGTCTGAGCAGAAGTGGCAGGGAGCAGGGGCTCTGCATGAGCTCTGCTCCGGAGGCGGGCCTAGTAACAGAGGCCCAGGCCTGCAAGAGGGAGAAGGAAGGAAGAGGAGCGGAGAAGGCTCCAGGAACGAGGAATGAAGGGATCCCAGGGGTGCGGACGGGCGAGTCGCCACCGCACGCCCGAATCCACCTGCGTGGAGGGGTCAGGCCAAAGGGGGAGACCGGTCCCCGAACTAGTGGAGGCAGGAAACGACCCTCAGCTAGAAACCGGAGGCTCTGACATTTTATGTGGCGCAGCCCCTTGCTCCACCCGCTAGGAAGGCACCACATAGGGTCAGGGAAACTGGCGCCAAGTTTACCAAGAGGAGGCCCGAGGCAGCCGGACAGAAGTGTTGGTAAGAAAGGCCAGACAAAGGACACACAAAGGGGGTCCTGTGAAGCGCTCCAAAGTTATCTGGGAGTTGTCTGAGCCCCTCACCTGGTGAGCACAGTGCGACGTGGGCAGCCGTTACCTGCAGACGTGGTCTGGATAATAAGAACTGTGAGTAAAGGCCCTGAACTGCATCACTGACTCCGTGTCGTTACTTCTGCTGCCCTGCACCATCACCCCCATCCTCCGCATACACTGCCCTGAGGCTATACTCCTCCCGTGGGGAGTTATGCTACGCTCTGCTGCACCCACAACACCAGCCTTAGCGGTCTGCCCTGTAGCGGCGGTTCACTCTGACCGCAATCCACGGGTGGCGTAGTCGGACATTTAAACATCAAAACCACATAAATAGTTCCGCCACTGGTTTGACCGCCCTGAGCCACGGAACCGGATCGCCGCCACGAAGACTACAACCACCAGCATCCACCAAAAAGGGTCCGGCTCCGGGTGTCCCAAGGCCCAGGGGGTGCGTCAGAACATTTTCATCACCTTTCACAATCACCAATGGGACAAGGCAGGGATGTCCTCTGTCCCCTCTCTTATACATCCTAGTGACGGAGCACCTGCTCTCATCAATTCGCCATAACCCCAATATTAGGTGGATTGAGGTGGGAGGCACCGAGTACAAGTGCTCTCTATTTGCTGATGATGTCCTAGTATATATCACTCAATCACATATATCCATCCCTGCTGTTATGGCTGAAATAGATCACTTTGTTACATGGTAAAATTTTAAAATCAATGCAGCGAAGTCTGAGGCCCTCGATGTCTCCCTCCCTAAATCCATATAGGATTCCATCCAGTCCAACTTTCCCTTTGCCTGGCCCTCACAGGGTATCAAATACTTAGGAATTCCTATTCATAGAGACCTCTCCCATCTATGTTATCTTAATTTTGGGCCCTTTATTGAACAATTCCATACAGACCACGGTTGGCAAGTTAGAACTGTAAGATTCACTACGTGAACCACTGGTGTTTTGTGGAAAAGCACATGTACACCGCGTTCCAAATTATTATGCAAAAAGTGTTTAGGAGTGATAAGGGAAGAATTTGTTTGTTTGTCAGTTAAACTCATTGATGGTGATGTGTGTCAGGGCTCTTTATATCACTGTAAGCAATTGCAGACACCTGTGCTAATTAGTTTGGCAGGTGTGTCCAATGAAAGGCAAGACTACTTAAGAAGGCTCTCTCACATTATTAAGCAGCCTACATTTTCTGCCAAAATGGGAAAGAAAAAGGATGTGTCGGCTGCTGAGAAGCAACAAATTGTGGAGTGTTTAGGTCAAGGCATGACTACAATCAACATTGTGCGATGATCAGGATGAAGTGTCTTGGCAATCAAGAAGTATGTAGCTGATTCACAGTACACACGTGTGCGTGCTGATAAGGGCAAATTGAGGACTCTTTCCTACAGGCAATTACGTCAGGTTGAAAGAGCAGCGGCAAAAAAGCCTTGTCATAGCAGCAGACAAGTTTTTGAAGCTGCTTGTGCCTCCAACGTCCCCCGAACAACAAGATGCAGGGTCCTTCAGAGGTTTGCAGCTGTGCATACGCCATCCTGTCGACCTCCTCTATCCACTTCAGACAAGCAGAAACGGCTCCAGTGGGCCAAACATTACATGAAGACTGATTTCAAAACTGTTTTGTTCACGGATGAGTGCCGTGCAGCGCTCGATGGTCCAGATGAATGGAGTGGAGGATGGCTGGTTGATGGACACCCCACGCAAACACGGCTACAGCGCCAACAAGGAGGAGGTGGAGTAATGTTTTGGGCTGGAATCATGGGGAGAGAGATTGTCGGCCCCTTTAGGATCCCTGAAGGCGCTAAAGATGACCTCCATAATGTATGTGGATTTTCTCAAACAGCACTTCCTGCCATGGTTCAAGAAGAAGAACCGTGTATTTCACATCAAGATCATTTTTCTGCATGATAATGCACCATCTCATGCTGCACATAAAACATCTGCATCTCTGGCTGATATGGGCATAAAAGGGGACAAACTTATGGTGTGACCCCCATGCTCCCCTGACCTCTACCCCATTCAGAACCTTTGGAGCATCATTAAAAGGAGTGTCTATGATGGCGGGAGGCAGTTCACATCTAAGCAACAGCTCTGGGAGGGTATTCTGTCCTCATGCAAAACAATTGAAGCAGAAACCATCCAAAACCTGACAAATTCAATGGACGAGAGAGTTCAGAAGCTCCTTTCGAACAAGGGGTCCTATGTGAAAATGTAACATCACCTAGAATAAAGTTTTGAGTTGAAAACTGTTTGATTTCAGTTTCTAACAACCTGCTAATGCTTATAATTTCAAAAATGACCATTTTTTTGGTCTTTATTAAAATGAAAAGGTTGATCGAAAAGTTTGGGGGATCTAAGAGTGTGGCAACCCAGTAGTCATGATTACTTCGAATTCTGACAATATGAGGGTCATGCTGCAGGTAGTGCAGCAAGAAGGCACTTATGTGTCTTGCGCATCTCGGAGCCCCAAAATTATTTTCCGGGCTAGATGCAGCTAAAAATTATTTTTAATTTTAAATCTGGTGAAGCTTATTATAGATGGCCTAATAGGATCAGTGCTGCACACTGCTACAAAGCCCAAATTATTTTCCAGTCAAGATACAGATAAACATGATTAGTAATTTGAAAGCTTAAAACGGTTGGTAGGGTGATTTTAACCAATCATCAAGCTTTCACTCTCCCCAGGATGACACAGGGGTAGAAAAGTCGTTTCGGATCCATGATTTGTTCATCTTTATGAACGTGAGTCTGTCTACATTATCAGTGGAGAGCCGCGTGCGCTTATCTGTCAGCACACCACCAGCAGCGCTGAACACACGTTCAGACAGAACGCTGGCTGCGGGGCATGACAAGATCTCCAAGGCGTAAGTGGCTAGCTCCGGCCATTTATCCAGATTGGAAGCCCAAAAAGAGCAAGGGTCCAGTGACACAGTCGTGGCTTCAATGTTTACTTGGAGATACTCCTGTACCATCGTCTCTAGGCGTTGACTATGTGTCAGACTTCTTGTCTCCTGTGGCCTTGCAAAGGATGGGCTAAAAAAGTGGTGAAATGATTCCGCAAAATTGATGTTACCAGCAGATACTGTGGTTCTGTTACGGTTTGAGTGCTGAACACTTGACGGTCCCACGGTTGGCAAGTTGGAACTGTGAGATTCACTACGTGCACCACTGGTATTTTGTGGAAAAGCACATGTAAGATTCTGCAACAGTCTCTGCTGATACTCCTGCATGCGTGCATCCCTTTCTATGGCAGGAATAATTTCTGCAAATTTACTTTTGTACCGGGGATCTAACAGTGTGGCAACCCAGTAGTCAGGATTATTTCTAATTCTCACAATTCGAGGGTCATGTTGCAGGTAGTGCAGCAAGAAGGCACTCATGTGTGTTGCGCATCCAGGAGCACCAAGTCCCTGTTGTGTTGGTGGCGAGGTAACAATCATGCTTCCTTCCTCTGTCCTCTCCCCCCAACCTCGCACAACAGAAATGTGATCAAGGTCTCCCTCATCTGATGAGTCTTCCATCAGTTCATCCTCCACTTCTTCCTGGGCTCCTGCACCTTCCTCACTAGTTTGGCTGCTACCATGCGCCCTGGTAAAATCATCTCCCCCACCCTCACATGCCTGCCGCCTTGGTGCTGCCGACCGTCTGGACCTTGCAGATGTTAGCCCTTCCGCATACAACTCCTCCTCCTCTACTTCCTCCACCTCCTCTTGTGCCACCACTTGACTCCGAATTCTGTTTAACATGTGCTCCAGCATGTAAATCACCGGAATAGTCATGCTGATAATGGCATCGTCAGCACTAAACATCTTCGTCGCCATTTCAAAACTGTGCAGAAGGGTGCATAGGTCCCTGATCTGAGACCACTCCTCCAGCGTGATTTGCCCCACCTCTGAATCTCGTTGGCCCAGGCTATACATCAGAACGTATTGCACCAGGGCTTGTCGGTGCTGCCACAGTCGCTGCAACATGTGCAGAGTTGAATTCCACCGGGTAGGCACATCGCATTTTAGCCGGTGAAGTGGCAGGCCCAACGACTTCTGTAGAGATGTAAGTCGCTGAGCTGCGGGATGCGAACGGCGGAAGTGAGCACACAGCGACCGTGCCCTCTGCAGAAGGCCATCTAGTCTGGGATAGTGGGCTAAAAATTGCTGGACAACCAGGTTCAACACGTGAGCCATACAAGGCACGTGTGTGACATTGCCCCGGCGAAGGGCCGCACCCAGGTTTGCAGCATTGTTGCACACGGCCTTCCCTGGTTTCAGGTCCAGTGGAGACAACCATTCATGAAATTGGTTCTCCAGAGCTGACCACAACTCCTCAGCTGTGTGACTCACATTTCCCAGACATTTCAATGTAAAAACCGCCTGATGACGTTGAGCCCTACTGCCAGCATAGTAAGGAGGTGTGCAGGATCCCTTCTGCGCAGTTAGAAAGCTTGTGGCATGACCAGACAGGCTTTGGGTGCAGGTGGAAGACCGAGAGGAGGTTGAGGAGGCAGAAGCAGTGGAGGAACTTTGACATAAAGAGGATTGACGCACAACTCGTGGGGACGGCAAGACTTGGACAGCAGCCCCTTGTCCTGCTGTCACCATAGTTACCCAGTGCCCAGTCAGCGACATGTAACGCCCCTGTCCATGCCCACTCGTCCAAGTGTCTGTGGTGAAATGCACCCTGTCACACACAGAGTTTCTCAAAGAAGCGGTGATGTTGTGTGCGACATGCTGGTGGAGCGCAGGCACACCTTTCTTTGAGAAGTAGTGCCGACTGGGCATCTGGTACTGGGGCACTGCGACGGACATAAGGTCTCGAAAATCCTCTGTGTCCACCAGGCGGAAAGGCAGCATTTCTGTAGCCAAGAGCTTGCAGATGGTGAAATTCAACCTCTTAGCTTTCTCATGGCTAGGAGGAAATGGTCTTTTACTTGTCCACATCTGAGGGACCGAGGGCTGGCTATTGTGCTTAGACGGGGTTGATAAGGGTGTCCCCGGCAAACTGCCGGTCTGTGAGGAAGATGCAGGCGGACATGTTAGGTTGCCTTGATCCAAAGGTGGTGCTATCGATGTCGGACAGCGCTCAAGACCAGCTGGTGTTACCACCTCCAAAGAAAATGATGACCTGCCAATCACGCTGGCTGTTGCGGGTAAAGAGGTGGCAGGTCTGCGCCCCAAAACAGGTGTGACTGCTGTCCCCCCAGTCACAGAGGATGAAGAGGCCGCGGATGCACAAGATATGGCAGACGGTGGTTGGCCCGGCCGGCTAGGCCGCATTGTAGCACACTGAGCTTCCCACTGCAACTTATGATTCATGTCCATGTGCCGGTTCATGCATGAAGTACTCAAACTATGTATTTTTTGGCCTCTACTTAGCTTTTGCTGACAAATGTTACAGATAACACGAGTTGGGTCATCTTTATCGATCTGAAAAAATGCCCAGGCTATGCAAGGCTTAGCACCCATGCGACCTGAAGAGCCACCACGACTTGTGGTGAGAGGCAGAGTTGTGTTTGAGGATGCAGTTGTTGACGTGCTTCCAGTACTACGTCTCTGTCCAGGAAGGCGCAACCTGACCTCGTCGTCACTAGCATGTTCCTCCACCTCCTCTGCTGACCTCATCTCTTGGCTGACTGTGGGTTGACAGTAAGTGGGATCTCCGACCTCATCATCATCACCCTGTGCGTTATCACACCCGTCGTCCTCAGAGCCAACCTGTTCCTGCCCTGACAAAAAACTAAAGTTGTCGCTCCAATCAGGTATTTGAGTCTTATCATCGTCTTCCTCATTGTCTCCACCAACAGGAGTTACAGTTTGGGAATGAGGGTCTACATTATGGTCAGAACCTTCTGCGTCTGGTCCTGGATCCGACTCATAAAGATTCTGGGCATCAGTGCAGATCATTTCCTCGTCTGGATTCACAGAAGCGCTGGAGTCGACCTCTGATTCCCAGGCTATAGTATGAGTAAACAGCTCTGCAGACTCAACCATCTGTTCTACCTCATACTCAGACGGGCAGCTGGAGATTTGGGAGCTGTGAGGAAGCAAGTGCGATTTGGGTGACACCTTTGAGGACTGGAGTATTTGTGATGTTGAAGTTGATGTGGAGGAGAGCCCACTTAAAGGAGCACTTGATATCCGTTGAAGCACCTGCTGTTTTTGTGCCTCATCTGGAATTTGTAGCGATTGGCGTGGCCGTAAGAAAGGGATCTTATCACATTGTCCGCTAAAAGAAGTAGACATTTTAGTTTGGCTGGAAGATGGTCTTTCTTCTGCACCTACCCCACGGACACAACCTTTTTTCCCCTTCCCAACACGCCTATTCCCCTTTCCACCAGCAGCAGGCCTTTTTCCACTCATTTTGGTGGTTAACTAATTCACAACTCTGGAGTTGTTTGCACAAAAAAACAATGGATGGTAACCGAGCAGAGCTGAGTGGCCAAACTGTGGTATTAGGCTAAAACTATTGGCTGGGTTAGATGCAGAAAAAAAATATTTTTAATTTGCAACCTGATGGAGGTCAGTATAGATGGACTAATAGACCAAGTCCCACACACCGCTAGAAGCCCAAATATTTTTTCAGAGCTAGATGCAGAAATTTTTTTTATTCAATTTGCAACCTGATGGAGGTCAGTATAGATGGACTAATAGACCAAGTCCCACACACTGCTAGAAGCCCAAATATTTTTTCAGAGCTAGATGCAGAAAAAAATTATTTTTAATTTGCAACCTGATGGAGGTCAGTATAGATGGACTAATAGACCAAGTCCCACACACCGCTAGAAGCCCAAATATTTTTTCAGAGCTAGATGCAGAAATTTTTTTTATTCAATTTGCAACCTGATGGAGGTCAGTATAGATGGACTAATAGACCAAGTCCCACACACTGCTAGAAGCCCAAATATTTTTTCAGAGCTAGATGCAGAAAAAAATTATTTTTAATTTGCAACCTGATGGAGGTCAGTATAGATGGACTAATAGACCAAGTCCCACACACCGCTAGAAGCCCAAATATTTTTTCAGAGCTAGATGCAGAAAAAAATTATATTCAATTTGCAACCTGCTGGAGGTCAGTATAGAAGGACTAATAGAACAAGTCCCACACACTGCTAGAAGCCCAAATATTTTTTCAGAGCTAAATGAAGAAAAAAATTATTTTTAATTTGCAACCTGATGGAGGTCAGTATAGATGGACTAATAGACCAAGTCCCACACACTGCTAGAAGCCCAAATATTTTTTCAGAGCTAGATGCAGAAAAAAATTATTTTTAATTTGCAACCTGATGGAGGTCAGTATAGATGGACTAATAGACCAAGTCCCACACACCGCTAGAAGCCCAAATATTTTTTCAGAGCTAGATGCAGAAAATTTTTTTATTCAATTTGCAACCTGATGGAGGTCAGTATAGATGGACTAATAGACCAAGTCCCACACACTGCTAGAAGCCCAAATATTTTTTCAGAGCTAGATGCAGAAAAAAATTATTTTTAATTTGCAACCTGATGGAGGTCAGTATAGATGGACTAATAGACCAAGTCCCACACACTGCTAGAAGCCCAAATATTTTTTCAGAGCTAGATGCAGAAAAAAATTATTTTTAATTTGCAACCTGATGGAGGTCAGTATAGATGGACTAATAGACCAAGTCCCACACACCGCTAGAAGCCCAAATATTTTTTCAGAGCTAGATGCAGAAAAAAATTATATTCAATTTGCAACCTGCTGGAGGTCAGTATAGAAGGACTAATAGAACAAGTCCCACACACTGCTAGAAGCCCAAATATTTTTTCAGAGCTAAATGAAGAAAAAAATTATTTTTAATTTGCAACCTGATGGAGGTCAGTATAGATGGACTAATAGACCAAGTCCCACACACTGCTAGAAGCCCAAATATTTTTTCAGAGCTAGATGCAGAAAAAAATTATATTCAGTTTGCAACCTGATGGAGGTCAGTATAGATGGACTAATAGAATGATGCTATGCCCAAAAGATTTTACTTCACTAGGTGCAGTAAAAAAATTGGTACTCTATACACAGGTGGTATATCTTGCAACACAGATAGGCTACTCCACTGACTAACACACTCTGCAATAGGCCAAAAAGGATTAGCTTTGCTAGATTCAGCCAAATGCTGTGAAAAAAACTTGCACAGCACTGGCACAGACCTGCCTGGCAAAAACTGATAGGAACTGATGTAACCTAGTCCTGAAAAGGACTCCAAATACAATTAGTCTTTACTCCCACAATCTATCTATTTAAGAGCACAGACCTGCTTGATAAGAGTCGTAGGAAATGCTGTAACCTAGTCCTTAAAAGGACTGCAATCACAACTATTCCCTACTCCCAAGCTATCTGTATATTTGTGCGAAAATTGGCTTGAAATTAACAAGGTATAGCGCACACAGCAACAGCGGTGCCGTCTAACACGCAGCTGCAGCAGTGAGAAAATGGTGGCGACGGGGAAAATGGCTTGGTCTTATAGGGCAAGGACATGTGACATACACTGCCAATCACACATGCCCTTGCTTGTGTGAAAAAAAGCACTTCGCTCCGTGTGTGCGCTGCTGATAGGCTGACAGATTGCACCTCCCCACTGCAAATGCGGGAAAGAGAAAAAAAAATGGAGATCTTCATTGTTCCTGCAGAGATCCATCCCCTGCCCCTCCCCCCGCCCCGCTGTACACTCAAACTGCGTATTAACATTAATTTTCATCATTACTGAGAAAAAATCCAGTTATGATTTTGGTGCACGAACGGTTATCGAACATAACCTCGAACAGCCGAATTTTTCTCAAATTGTTCGTGTTCGCCGACCGGCTCGAACACCGCCCAAAACAGCTCGAATTTGAGATTGGCGAACAGTTCGAGTAGAACAACGCTCATCTCTAGTGAACAGCACCCTATACAAGCCTTTTTGTGTGCAATTTTAATACTAAACAATCACCCTCTCTATGAAATGGTAGGCTGTGAGTGATTGTCTCATCTGTATTTTGCACCTGTGTTACCGCCATCTTTATTATATGGGTTTGCTGCATCCTGAGTGCATGAGTTTTGAGATCTGGCAGGTAAACACTCTTGCCTTTTTTGCTGTGTTTTTTTCTTGAATCTTGGAGGAATTTTTAATTCTTCTTATTGTGGCTTTGCTTTGAGTTTATGTTATCTGAGAGCAGCACAATGTAGTGGCTGAGAGTTTGATCACAAGGATGTGTACCTTACTGGACTGCTTGGTGCAGTTTTGCTAGAATTTTTATTTTCTCTCTTATAGATGTAGCACTGCTCAGAATGCTGATTTGTGTATAACCCCACCCACACCCCAGACTTGAAGCATCCTGTTTACACTGTGCATTGTGAGAAAGCTACCAATCAGTGGTAGGGGTTGGGTTTCACAGACTAGTATGACTGCTAGTCATGTGAGACATAGTCAGGAAGTGATAATCTCCTGCTGATAAAACACTCATTGTATTGAAACTACAGCATGCGGCTTAATAAGTGACACATCCTTGGAATCAGGGTCTCGGTGGCTACATTATGCAGCTCTCACATTAAATAGAAAAAACTTGCTGACAGATTCATTTTAAAACTGTTAAGGAGACTGGCAATTAATTGAATTGTCTGGAGTAGAGCATTGCCGAGAACTAGGGCAGCAAGGTGGCTCAATGATTAGCACAGTAGCTCTTCAGTGCTTGGGTCGTGAGCAGGTGTGTACATAAATATCATGGAGCCCTTTAGAAGTCCTAATTGCCCCCCCACACGAAAATTGTTGATGTCACAGAAAAGCATATCTGACAATTTTGCAGCACTTACAAAGTAATTTTGTTTCTTTTTAAGCCCCTTAATATTCCCACGTACTAAGATACCTCTTTCATGGCTCCCATAAAGTATGATGCAAACAAAAGTTCTCAACAAACACAGTATGATACTACCCACAGTGAATTCATTCACAATAACCTACACATGCAAAGTCTAATGACCCTCTAGTACCTCCCTGCAAAGTATGATATGATACCCCCACAGTGATCCCAACACAGTATGATGTCCATCCAGTGCCTCACACAAATGATGACGACCCCAAAGCAGCTTTTCACACAATATAATGACCTCCACACAATCTTCCACACAATATGATGGCCCTATACACAATATAATGTCCTCCATACACTATAAAGGCCCTCCATACAGTATAATGGGCTTCATAAAGTGTGATGGCCCACCAAGCCCCTCCACACAGTATGATGGTCCCCACACACCGTTCACACTATATAATGGCCCTCACTAGCCCACAAATAAGTATAATGGCCCCTATTAGTCCCTCCAAACAGTACAAATGGCCTCACATATCCTCCACACAGTATGATGGACCTCACACAATCCTCCATATGGTCCACATCCATTATAATGGCCCTATAACAATGCTTGACAGCGGGCACCACATAAATTAGATAATAGAAATAAGGGGTGCAAAAATATCTATACAATGAATATGTAAAGAAAAGCTTGCATAGTAAAATGATGCACACCCAAAAATAATTTTTGAGATAATCAAAATTAATAAATATAATGGCAACTTTATTTCATGTATAAACACACACTATTTTTAAAAACATTTAAAAACATATAGGAGCAGCAAGCAGTTGGACAAAAAATTATGTGGGATGTACAGTACATTAAATATATAATATACGATAGTTCAATATATTGACAATAAAGCACCCCAATACAATGATAGATTCTCCCCCTAGGTGATTATAACAATTCATATAAATATATACCAGTGCGCTGGAAAATAACTTGAAAGCATGTAATTTAGATATAAACCAATTACAGTATAATTTGCCAAAAGACATGAAAGATAATACTTGGTAAGTCTAATAAATCATATATAAGTGGCTGTACCCATAGGAAGGACACTAAAAGGAATAAGGTCTATAGAGAGCATATGAAGTAATGATAAATAATCTATAGTGACCAACCTATGTGAATAATATAAAGCCACAGATATTTAAGTGAATGATGTCAGGCAAAATGCAGCACACATGAAAATATCAATATACACAAATACCTATGGAGGGAGTCCACTGCGAAGAGAATAGCCCTATGCGTATCGCTACTGCAGTAGCTTCGTCAGGGGTCAGTCAAATGAATGTCCAGTCTGATTTATATAGGGTAAGTAAGTGCACTTACATGAGCTAGGATAATGATGCCAACAGGTTAGCCGTACATGTCTGGAGGCCACAGAGGATAATTGCAAAAAGGTAAATGGTCAAACTACTCAGAGGCATGGATAGATGCGTTCCAAAGCGAGAATAAGTAGGCGGGGATGCGTTTCATTCGCCGGAAGTGACACAATGCAGACCAGAAATCATGTGCTTTGCGTTCCAAAGAAGATATGAATGGGCGGAGAATGCGTTCCACCAAACCAAAGGAGGTCATATCCGCCAAATAACGTAACGCAGACTGGAAATGATGCAGTCTGCGTACCAGAAAGAATGTAAGTGGGCGGTGAATGCGTTCCACCAAAGCCCTTAAACATAGAAAGTCCATACAATACAAAAACAAAGAAGGCAGAACCATATCAGATCCACTAAATCTGAGATACAAATCAAAAACAAAAAATAAATAAAAAATAAAAAATAACCAAAGTGAGACAACACAATAACATACATAAACATACAGAAGGGAGGAGACATATGGGCTAGAAAAAACAAACAAAACATAAAGAATATACAATGAACGTATATGACAGCAATGAAAGGGGTCAAAATCAGACCTGTAAATATGTAATCGAGCCATGATCCCCATATGGCTAAGAGTTCAAGCTATCAAAAGACCTGTAAAAAGTAAGTCTTCATTTATACCAAAAGGAACTACTGAGTTAAGTTGATAGATCCATCTGGATTCCAATTTAAGTAAATCACCCTGTCGATCCAGACGTCTAATGTTATTCACGAGTTTTTTTAAGCCACAAACTCGTAAGCCATGTGTCTGACCATTATGTACTTGTAAAAAATGTGCCACTACAGTAGGTAAAGATTTGCCCTTGGCTAGATCTTTTTTAGCTAAATGAATGTTGGAAACATGTTGTTGAATGTGACGTCGCAACTCCTGCGACGTCTGTCCAACATATACTTTTTGACACGTACATGTGAGTGCATATACTACATTACGAGTTTTACAATTGATGTAATCCTTTAGAGGAAAATCCATCTCATCAATTGGATTACGAAAAGTTTTTTTACGATCTAATAATTAGCATATATTACAGTCGCCACAGGGGTACGACCCCCTTAGATTAAATTCACTGCCAATTTTGTTTGTTGGTCGCATGAAATGACTCCTAGTGAGACGATCACAAAGGTTTGGTGTACGTTTAGCAGTCAGGGCAGGGGAATCGGGTAGTAAAGTCGAGATTTTAGTATCTGTTTTCAAAATTTTCCAATGTGTATGAAACTATTTACAAATATTGGTCCATTGGTTATTGAATGTGGTAATGAATCAAAGTTGGTCATAAGGAAGTCGAGGTGTTGGGTTGAGTAATGTATCCCTGGGAGTACGTTGGGCACTTTGTAAGCCTTTGAGATCACAGACCTAGGGTAACCTCTCGCACGGAAGCGTTTAGTCAAAGATCTAGCTAGTGATTGGTAGTTAGCTGAACTGGAAAAATTTTGTTTTAACCGGAAAAACTGGCCCACCGGTATACTATCCTTGAAATAACGAGGGTGGAAACTCTGATAATGTTATAAGCTATGGGTAGCTGTATTTTTCCTGAAAAGATCCGTACCCAAGGTGTTTCCATCCTTAAAAAGTCGCAGGTCCAGAAAATCAACTGTAGATGGAGAGATATGGTAAGTGAAATGTATATTAAATGGATTATCATTTAATCCAGCTATAAAATTCTCACAATCCTCCAATGATTCAGCCCAAATCAAAAAATATCATCAATAAAACTAAACCAATGAGAAATGAAACGCTGAAAAATTGGAAGGGATACACGTGTGCCTCCTCCCACCAACCCATGAAAAGGTTGGCAAAGGAGGAGGCACAATGTGCACCCATAGCTGTACAGGAAATTTGTCTGTAAAAACAAAAATCAAAAACGAAATAATTATGTGTAAGTACGAATTTAAGTAGATCCAAAAGAAAAAAATCATGTAATTGGTTATTCTGTCCTTGGTGCTCAAGGAAATGAGCCACTGCCTTTAAACCGTGATTATGGCATATGTTAGTATAGAGTTACTCGACATCAATCCCTACTATCAACGCATTATCCAAGAGTTTCAATGATTGAACCTTTTGAATCAGTTGAGTAGAGTCCCTGTGATACGAGGGTAGTTGTAATTAGTGTTGAGCTACCCCCGTAGTGTTCAGGTTCGGTTCGGTTCGTCGAACACCGGGATGTTCGTGGAACTGTTCTTCGAAGACCTTAGAACACCGTCAAACACCGTTAAAACCAATGGCAGTCAAACAAAAACACATAGAAACACATAGAAAACACCTTCAAAGGTGTCCAAAAGCTGACAAACTGCTCAGAAGACACTCTCTTTAAAAAAGCCAGCCGGCAATTTAGCAGTGGCATACACCGGTACCCGAGAATTTAGAACAGAAAGAATAAAGCATCACACATAGATTAGATAGATAGAAACATGTCAGTCACATATATAAGAAGTACAGTGACAGTGTTGCTTACTGTACTTGTCATTTAGTGTTAAAGGATTTATTAAAAAAAATAATAGTGTTTTCATGCACCGTCTCTTTAAAAAAGCAGGCCGGCAATTCAGCATCGGTACCCGACAATTTATAACAGAAAGAATAGAGCATCACACATAGATTAGATACATACAAACATGTCAGTCACATATATAAGAAGTACAGTGATAGTGATGATTACTGTACTTGTCATTCAGTGTTAAAATAAAGGATTTATTTAAAAAAAAATTGGCGTGGGGTTCCTCGTAATTTTAGTCTCCAGCGGACGTTAAGCAGACGGCTGGGGCAGATGTTTGAAGCCTGGGAAGGGGGTAATACCCACGGAGCTTCCCAGGCTACTAATATCAGCCCCCAGCTGAATACCTAGCCGTTACTAGCTATTAAAATGGGGGACCCCCAAAAAAATGACGTGGGGTCCCCCATATTTTAATAGCTTGCAAAGGCTAGGCAGACAGCTGGGGGCTGATATTAATAGCCCAGGAAGGGTGCCATGAATATTGGCCCCCTCCCAGGCTAGAAACACCAGCTGTCAGCCGCCCCAGAAATGGCGCATCCACAGGATGCGCCAATTCAGGCACTTAGCCTCGCTCTTCCCACTGCCCTGTAGCGGTGGCAGTGGGGTAATAGGGCTGGGGTTGATGTCAGCTTATAATGCCAGCTGACATCAAGCCCAGGTTAGTAATGGAGAGCCATCTATCAGACACCCCCATTACTAACCCAATAGTCAAAGTTAAAAAAAAACACAAACACCCAGAATAAAGTCCTTTAATTCAAATAAACACACAATTCTTTATGGTTCTAAATTAAACCATACTTACCATCGCGCCCATTCCAGCTGAAGCCAATGTCTTCTGCAGTAAAAGTAAAATAATAAACAAACATCATCCTTACCTTTCCATGGTTCCCACGACAGCTTCAGCTCTGCTACATTCACATGACAGGCTGGATCGCAGCCGAAAGCTGCCATCAAGCTTGCCATGCCGCAGACACTGAGAAGCGCAGGCATGCTTGTGCTCCTCAGTGTCTCGCTGTGACGGCATAAAGATGAGCCGAGGTCATGTCCAATGTACTCAGCTCACCTCATGCACGTCACTGACAGCGTGGGAAAATTCTCCTGCACTTGCAGTCAGTGTGAGAGAATTCTCCTGCTGAATGGGGCTGCCCCATACCACCAGCTGCCAATTTGTACCTGGCTGGACACAACAATATAGGGAAGCCCTTTTTTTTTAAATTATTTCATGAATTTCATGAAATAATTTAAAAAAAAAAATACGTGGGGCTTCGCCCTATTTTTGTATCCAGCCAGGTACAACTAGGCAGCTGGGGGCTGGAATCCGCAGCGCAGGGAGGCCGAAGCTTTCTGGGCCCCCCCCGCTGCAAATTGCAGTCCGCAGCCACCCCAGAAAATGGCGCGTTCATAGAAGCGCCATCTTCTGGCGCTGTACCCAACTCATCAAGGGCCCTGGTGCGGTGGCTCACTGGGTAATAAAGGGGTTAGGGTCAGCTAAGCATTATCAGCTGGCCCTAAGCCCGAAATTCATGGGGTCCTGCCAATATTAGACAGGACTGCCATGAATTTCTAATAAAGTATTTTAAAAAACACAACACCCAGAATAAAGTCCTTTAATTGAAATAAAAACACAATTTTTTAATGTTCTAAATTAAACCATACTTAGCATCACGCCCATTCCAGCTGAAGCCAATGTCTTCTGCAATAAAAGTAAAATAATAAAGCAACCTCATCCTTACCTTTCCATGGTTTCCACGACAGCTTCAGCTCTGCTACATTGACATGATAGGCTGGATCGCAGCCGAAAGCTGCTATCCAGCTTGCCACGCCACAGACACTGAGAAGCGCAGGCATGCTTGCGCTCCTCAGTCTCTCGCTGTGACGGCATCCAGATGAGCTGAGGTAATGCACATCACTGACGTCAGGTCACTGACAGCGTGGGAAAATTCTCCTGCGCTCAGCGCTTGAGCAGGAGAATTCTCCCACGCAGGGATGGCATTGAGATGACAGGCTGGATGGCAGCTGAGCGCTGCCATCCAGCATGCCATCCTTGATAGACACTGCAGAGAACAGGCAATTCTCCCAAGCTGTCAGTGACATGCATGAGGTAAGCTGAGTCCATTGGACATGAGCTCACCTCATGCACGTCACTGACAGCGTGGGAAAACTCTCCTGCGCTCAGCGCTTCAGCAGGAGAATTCTCCCATCCTGGGATGGCATTGAGATGACAGGCTAGATGGCAGCTGAGCGCTGCCATCCAGCATGCCATCCTTCATAGACACTGCAGAACGCAGGCAATTCTCCCACCCTGTCAGTGACGTGCATGAGATGAGCTGAGTTCATTGGACATGAGCTCACCTCATGCACGTCACTGACAGCGTGGGAAAATTCTCCTGCGCTCAGCGCTTCAGCAGGAGAATTCTCTCATGCTGACTGCAAGCGCAGGAGAATTTTCCCACGCTGTCAGTAACGTGCATGAGGTGAGCTGAGTTCATTGGACATGACCTCGGCTCATCTTTATGCCGTCACTGCGAGACACTGAGGAGCACAAGTATGCCTGCGCTTCTCAGTGTCTGCGGCACGGCAAGCTGGATGGCAGCTTTAGGCTGCGATCCAGCCTGTCTTGTGAATGTAGCAGAGCTGAAGCTGTCGTGGGAACCATCAAAAGGTAAGGATGATGTTGCTTTATTATTTTACTTTTGTTGCAGAAGACATTGGCTTCAGCTGGAATGGGCGTGATGGTAAGTATGGTTAAATTTAGAACAATAAAGAATTGTGTGTTTATTTCAATTAAAGGACTTTATTCTGGGTGTTTGTGTTTATTTTAAACTTTGACTATGGGGTTAGTAATGGGGGTGTTTTCTAGACACCTCTCCATTACTAACCTGGGCTTGATGTCAGCTGGCTTTATAAGCTGACTTCAACCCCAGCCCTATTACCCCACTGCCACCGCTACAGGGCAGTGGGAAGAGCGAGGCTAAGTGCCAGAATTGGTGCATCCTGTGGATGCGCCATTTCTGGGGCGGCTGACAGCTGGTGTTTCTAGCCTGGGAGGGGGCCAATATTCATGGCACCCTTCCTGGGCTATTAATATCAGCCCCCAGCTGTCCGCCTAGCCTTTGCTAGCTATTTAAATAGGGGGGACCCCACGTCATTTTTTGGGGGTCCCCCATTTTAATAGTTAGTAAAGGCTAGGTATTCAGCTGGGGGCTGAAATTTGTAGCCTGGGAAGCTCCGTGGGTATTACTCCCTTCCCAGGCTTCAAACATCTGCCCCAGCCGTCTGCTTAACCTCCGCTAAAGACTAAAATTACGGGGAACCCCACACCAATTTTTTTTTTAATAAATACTTTATTTTGACACTTAATGACAAGTACAGTAATCAACACTATCACTGTACTTCTTATATATGTGACTGACATGTTTGTATGTATCTAATCTATGTGTGATGCTCTATTCTTTCTGTTATAAATTGACGGGTACCGATGCTGAATTGCCGGCTGGCTTTTCTAAAGAGATGGTGCATGAAAACAATAATATTTTTTTAAATAAATCCTTTAACACTAAATGACAAGTACAGTAGCCAACATTGTCACTGTACTTCTTATATATGAGACTGACATGTTTCTATCTTTTTAATCTATGTGTGATATTCTATTCTTTCTGTTCTAAATTGTCGGGTGCCGGTGTATGCCGCAGCTGAATTGCCGGCTTTTCATGTTTCACTGTGAGCACTGTTCCCATCGATTTGGGCAACCACTGTAATGCCACAACCACCATGGTTGTGGCATTACAGTGAGTAGCAGACAATCCCTGCATGATTGGTGCTCTAAATAGCGCCAGACATGCAGGACACGCTTTTGGAGCACAAACAGTTATCGAACATAACCTCGAACAGCCGAATTTTTTGCAAATCGTTTGCGTTTGTCGAACGACTCGAACACCGCCCAATACAGCTCGAATTTGAGATTGGCGAACAGTTCTAGTCAAACACCGCTCATCTCTAGTTGTAATACATAAGATTGTAAGAAAAAATCAATATATGTGCAAGCCCTCTCACTCAAGCTACCCACCCCAGAGTTGATGGGTCTCCCGGGTGGGCACCTAAGGTCCTTGTGGACTTTGGGTAACATATGTAGAGTCGGAATGATAGGTTTCTTATTAACCATGTAATCCCTCTCCTTTTTGTTAATGATACCATGTTCAAAAGCAGCCCCAAGTAGGCGTTCTAGTTTGGTATTAAAAACTATGATGGGGTCTGAAGGTAGTTTTAAATTAATATCTTGGCTGTTAAGCTGTCTATGGACCTCAGTTAGATACATCTCAGTGGGCAAAAGGACGATATTTTCGCCCTTGTCTGCCTCTTTTATCAAAAACAATTTGTTATTTTGTAATTTTTGAAAAGCTCGTCTGTCCTGTAAGGTAAGATTTTGATCCCTAATAAAGTTATCAGGTAGATCTTGTATTTCATGTTTCATTACTTCAAAAAAAGTTTTAACTGAAGGAATAAGGGAAAATGGAGGCGTTGGTAAGGAAGGGGAACTGTGCGGGAAGCGTTTCCTACCAGTAGGCATATCACTTTCATGCAAGAGGTCAAGAAGGCCCCTGAAAACCTGTCTGTCCACAGCCGTGGAGTCAGGTAGCAAATCAGGTTTATGATGTAAAGCTCTGAGGTTGATTATCCTGCAAAAGAGATGTAAATCTTTCAACGATATAAACTTATCCAATGATTGCATGGGAGAAAAGGTTAATCCTCGTTGTAAAACCGACCTCTCTGCTTCTGTCAAAGTATGCGAGGATAAATTGATGACTTGAAGCTGTGTAGTGGAATCATCTAGTTCTTGTGCTTCCTCTGTTGTGGTCTCGTGAATGGTTGATTGCGTTGTCTGTTGTTTGCGTTTTGTTTGATTTTCTTCTCCCACGCCTGACACGTCTGTGTCGCTGGTGTCTGATGCTAAAAAATTAATGACGATCTTGGAACATTGTGCCAGACCAGCTTCCCAAGTATGTTTAAAAGTGTCACTAACTTCCCAGGCCGGGAAGATTTGCACCCGTAATCCACGGGTATAGATTGAGATTTTAAGGTATTCCTTTAGACAGCGAACATTCCACCATACCTTCGTGATGGCCTTGTGGGTATCAATAAGCTCTTTAAAGAATTTAGAAGAATCTGTATTTCCATCAACCGTGGCGCATTCAAATAAATCCTCAGTATGGCTGTTCCAAGCGGTCTCACTAGCATCAAGATTAAATGCCATATCAAAATCTAGAAAATATGCAAAGAAAACATTTGAGAAACTAATGATGACTAAATAAAAATAAAATTGTCAAATAATCAAATTTAGTTTGTGTGCCTCCACTGGAAACCCCCCCCCAAAAAAGTGGGGAGAAAATCTATAACAATGCTTGACAGCGGGCACCACTTAAATTAGATAATTTAAATAAGGGGTGCAAAAATATCTATGCAAAAGGAAGACACATGAATATGTAAAGAAAAGCTTGCATAGTAAAATGATGCACACCCAAAAATAATTTTTGAGATAATCACAATTAATAAATATAATGTCAACTTTATTTTATGTATAAACACACACTATTTTTAAAAACATTTAAAAACATACAGGAGCAGCAAGAAGTTGAACAAAAAATCATGTGGGATGTACATTAAATATACAATATACGATAGTTCAATATCGTACCCCACTACAATAGTAGATTCTCCCCGTAGGTGAATATAACAATTCATATAAATATATACCAGTGTGCTGGAAAATAACTTGAAAGCATGTAATTTAGATATAAACCGATTATAATATGCCAAATAACATGAAAGATGATACTTGGTAAGTCTAATAAATCATATATAAGTGGCTGTACCCATAGGAAGGACACTAAAAGGAATAAGGTCTATTGAGATCATATGAAGTAATGATAAATAATCTATAGTGACCAACCTATGTGAATAATATAAAGCCACAGATATTTAAGTGAATGATGTCAGGCAAAATAAGGCACACATGAAAACATCAAAATACACAGATACCTATGGAGGGAGTCCACTGTGAAGAGGTAAGGCCTACGCATATCGAATGTCCAGTCTGATTTATATAGGGTAAGTAAGTGCACTTACATTAGCTAGGATAATGATGCCGACAGGTGTGAGGCGTTAGCCGTACATGTCCGGAGGCCACAGAGGATAATTGCGCATGCGCAAATGGTCATACTGCCCAGAGGCGTGGATAGATGCATCCCAAAGTGAGAATAAGTAGGCGGGGATGCGTTTCATTGGCCGGAAGTGACACAATGCAGACCGGAAATCATGTGGCTTGCGTTCCAAAGAAGATGTGCATGAGCGGAGAATACATTCCACCAAATCAAAGGAGGTCATATCCGCCAAATAACGTAATGCAGGCCGGAAATGATGCAGTCTGCGTACCAGAAAGAATGCAAGTGGGCGGTGATTGAGTTCCACCAAAGGGCTGCTTTTGAACGTGGTATCATTAACAAAGAGGAGAGGGATTACATGTTTAATAAGAAACCTATCATTCCGACTCTATGTTACCCAAATTCCACAAGGACCTTAGGTGCCCACCGGGGAGACCCATTGTCTCTATGGTGGGTAGCTTGAGTGAGAGGGCTTGCATATATAGATTTTTTCTTACAGTCACATGTATTACAACTACCCTCGTATCTCAGGGACTCTACCCAACTGATTCAAAAGGTTCAATCATTGAAACACTTGGATAATGCGTTGCTAGTAATGATTGATGTCGAGTCACTCTATACTAACATATGCCATGATTACGGTTTAAAGATAGTGGCTCATTTCCTTGAGCACCAAGGACAGAATAACCAATTACATGATTTTTTTCTTCTGGATCTACTTAAATTCGTACTTACACAAATTATTATAATTATTTCATTTTTGATTTTTGCTTTTAAAGACAAATTTCCGGTACAGCTATGTGTGCACGTTGTGCCCCCTCCTTTGCCAACCTTTTCATGGGTTGGTGGGAGGAGGCACACGTGTATCCCTCCCCAATTTTTCAGCGTCTTATTTCTCATTGGTTTAGATATATTGATGATATTTTTATGATTTGGACTGGATCATTGGAGGATTGTGAAAATTTTATAGCTGGATTGTAGTAGCGATGCGTGTAGGGCTTACCTCTTCATAGTGGACTCCCTCCGTAGGTATCTGTGTATATTGATATTTTCATGTGTGCTGTATTTTGCCTGACATCATTCACTTAAATATCTGTGGCTTTATATTATTCACATAGGTTGGTCACTATAGATTATTTATCATAACTTCATATGGTCTCAATAGACCTTATTTATTTTAGTGTCCTTCCTATGGGTACAGCCACTTATATATGATTTATTAGACTTACCAAGTATCATCTTTCATGTCATTTGGCATATTATAATTGGTTTATATCTAAATTACATGCTTTCAAGTTATTTTCCAGCGAACTGGTATATATTTATATGAATTGTTATATTCACCTTTAGGGAGAATCTATCATTGTAGTGGGGTACTTTATTGTCAATATATTGAACTATCGTATATTGTATATTTAATATACATCCCACATGATTTTTTGTCCAACTGCTTGCTGCTTCTATATGTTTTTAAATGTTTTTAAAAATAGTGTGTGTTTAAACATGAAATAAAGTTGACATTATATTTATTAATTGTGATTATCTCAAAAATTCTATTTGGGTGTGCATCATTTTACTATGCAAGCTTTTCTTTACATATTCACATTATATTGGCCCTCACATAGCCCTCCAAACAGTATAATTAGCCCGCACATAGCCCTCTAAACAGTATAATCTTCCCCACATAGCCCTCAAAACAGTATAATTATCCCCCACATAACCTTCCAAAGAGTATAATTGGCCCTTACATAGCCCTCCTAGCCCCCACATAGGCCTGCAAATAGTATAATGTCCCCTACATAGCCACATAGCCCTCCAAACAGTATAATGAGCCCCCACATAGCCCTCCAAACAGTATAATTATCCGCACATAGCCTTCCAAACAGTATAAGTGGTTCCTACATAGCCCTCAAAACAGTATAATGACCCCCATATAGCCCTCTAAATAGTATAATAACCCTCCAAACAGTATAATGGCCCCCACATAGCCCTCCAAACAGTATTATTTGCTCCCACATTGCCCTCCAACTAGCATAATGGCCCCCACATAGCCCTCCAAGTAATATAAAGGCCCCCACATAGCCCTCCAAACAGTTTATTGACCTACATATAGCCATTCAAATAGTATAATGGCCCTTTAAACAGTATAATGCCCCATTTAGCCCTCCAAACTGTTATGATCTGCTACAAGCACTAAGGAAAGACAGGAGATCTGTCCCTACAATAGAACTAAGCTGGATCCCTACGATGTAACGGGGAACCTGATCCTGCGATCAGACCAGCTAAAGTCCTTGGCTAGTCTGAACGAAGACCTATAGATGTGAGGAAGGGATCCCTACAAGAACTAGGGACTGGGAGAAAGATGGACACCTCCTAGCAGAAATTGTAGCAGAAATAAGACAAACAAACAACAAAGAACATAGAGGTCCGAAGACCTAGCAAAACTGACAGAGAAAGGTAACAGAGCACCAAGCTAGCTCAAGAGTAGAAATTACAATGAAGTCCAGCAAGGCCAGGAGGGCGGAGCAGGATAAAATAGGCAAAAAAGGTCATGTGACCAGCAAACTAGAAAAAACCTAACAGGAGAGTTCTAACACAAACAGTATAATTGGCCTCCACATAGCCCTCCAGATACCACAATTGTCTCCCCACATAGCCCTCAAAACAGTATAATTGTCACACAAAGCTCTCAAAACAGTATAATTGTCTCCCACATAGCCTTCCAAACAATATAATTGGCCTAGAAAAAACCTAACAGGAGAGTTCTAACAGTACCCCCTCTTCTAAGAGGATCCTCCGGATCCCCTAGGCCCGGGCTTATCAGGAAACCTCCTGTGAAACGCTCTGACAAGTCTGGAAGCAGAAACATCATCCGCCCTCACCCATGAGATATCCTCGGGTCCGAAACCCTTCCAAGCGACGAGATACTGCAAACTCCCTCTATACCGTCTAGAATTTAGGATGCGGGAAATTTCATATTCCCCGTCCTCCACCATCGGAGGAGCAGTGGCAGAGGCATCACCATCCGACACATCAGCTCTTTTCAACAGAGAAACATGAAACACCGGATTAATCTTCCAGGAGGTAGGAACCTCCAACCTAACAGCAGATTGGTTAACTATCTGAAGCACCTTAAAGGGCCCTACAAACTTGGGACCCAATTTTTTAGAAGGAATCCTCAATCGCAGATTCTTAGAGGACAACCAAACCATGTCACCAATAGCAAACAAAACCTCTTGCCGCTTCCTATCAAAGTACCTCTTAGATTTTTTGTTAGCCTCCTGAAGATTACCACGCACATCCGTCCAAACTCTCTCCAAATCACCGGAAAAACTATCCTCCTCAGGCACAGCCGATACCAATTTGGAGAATGACCCAAAAGACGGATGTCTCCCAGAACAACAAAAAAAAGGCGAACACCCAGCAGAAGAGGATGTATGGTTGTTAAGAGCAAATTCGGCAAGTGGCAGAAACTCAGACCGCGCCTCTTGATTGTCTGCCACAAAAAAACGCAAGAACTGCTCAACATTCTGGTTCTTTCTTTCTGTCTGGCCATTAGACTCAGGATGATATCCGAATGAAAACGACAAATGAACTCCCAACCTGTCACAAAAGGCACGCCAAAAACGAGCCACGAACTGAGGTCCCCTATCTGAAACAATGTCAGTCGGAATGCCATGTAGTCTGACAATTTCCTTGACAAAGGCCTTAGCGAGTGTCTTAGCGCAGGGCTGTTTGATGAAGGGAACCAAGTGACACATCTTGCTAAAACGGTCCACGACCACCCAGATGACCGTGAAACCCTCAGAGGGGGGAAGTCCACAGCCAGATGTGTCCAAGGTGCACTAGGAACCTCCAGAGGGCAAAGCAACCCCGCAGCAGGAGCATGCGAAGACTTAGATCTAGCACACACAGTACATTGACGCACCCACTTAATGACTTCCTTCTGCCATCCAGGCCACCAAAAACTGCGACCCACAAGTCTCTTGGTCTCAGAAATTCCTGGATGACCTGCCAACCGAGACTCATGACACTCAACAAACAAATCTCTCCTAAAGGTCCTAGGCACAAACAACCACCCTTGGGGAGTGTTAGATGGGGCATTCTCCTGCGCTTTAAGAATCTCCAAAATGGAGTCCAAAGCAGCAATCACAACACCTTCTTGTAAAATGCTTTCCTCCTCCTCAGCACCGACCATGGGAGAAAAGCTACGAGACAACGCATCAGCTTTAACATTCTTGGTACCCGGGATGTAAGTTACGGAAAAATTAAACCGCGAGAAAAAAAAGTGCCCACCTAGCCTGACAGGCATTCAAGCTCTTGGCAGCATCAAGATAGATCAGATTTTTATGATCAGTGAAAACCTGAATGGGAAATTCAGCACCTTCCAAGAGATGACGCCAGTGTTCAAATGCGAGTTTAATAGCCAGCAATTCCCGATTACCAATATCATAATTAAGTTCAGTCTCAGAAAATTTTTTTGAAAAAAAGGCACAGGGATGTACTCCATCCTTGTTTTCCTGAGACAACACCGCACCGACCCCCACAGAAGAAGCATCAACCTCAACCAAAAACGGCTTAGTCACATCAGGCTGCATAAGGATGGGAGCAGAGGTGAACCTCTCCTTTAGAAACACAAATGCTTCAATGGCCTCAGAAGTCCACTGAACCGTATTAGCACTTTTCCTGGTGAGATCGGTCAGTGGTTTGACAATAATAGAAAAATATTTTATGAATTTTCTGTAATAATTGGCGAAACCCAAAAACCTCTGTATCGATTTCAAACCAATAGGCCTAGGCCATTCCTGCACAGCTTGAACTTTCACCGGGTCCATCTCAAAGCCCTCGCTGGAGATAATGTAGCCCAAAAAACTAATTCTCTGAACAGTGAACTCACATTTCTCCAGCTTAGCAAAAAGCGAATTGTCAATCAATAACTGCAATACCTCACGTACGCTCCGCCAATGAGACTCCAGATCCGGCGAATAAATCAAAATGTCATCCAAATACACAACCACATTTTTGCCGATCAAAGGTCTAAGGATGTCATTAATAAGATTCTGAAAAAATGCTGGAGCATTGGTAAGACCAAAAGGCATAACCAGATTCTCAAAATGACCCACAGGAGTGTTAAAAGCAGTCTTCCATTCATCACCCTCCTTCATACGCAACAAATTGTATGCCCCCCGGAGATCAATTTTAGAGAACCACTTGGCCCCCACTAACTGGTTAAACAAATCAGGAATCAATGGCAGTGGGTAAGGATTGCGTACAGTAATTTTATTAATCTCACGAAAGTCCAGACAAGGACGTAAACCGCCGTCCTTTTTTTTAACAAAAAAAAATCCAACAGCCACAGGAGACTTGGAGGGCCTAATGTGACCGGCGGCCAAGCTTGTCTGTATGTATTCCTCCAAAGCCTTTCTCTCAGGAATAGTAAGATTAAATAAATGACTTTTAGGAAGAGTCGCTCCAGGGATAAATTCAATGGTACAATCATAGTCTCTATGGAGAGGCAAAATTTGCGATTCCTTCTCAGAAAAAACTTTCCAAAAATCCTGAATAGGTACAGGTAATTCCCCTTTATCCACAGCAGCAATGCGACCGTTACAAGACTTGTCATAACACTTAGGGCTCCAGGACTTAATTTCATTGGTAGACCAATCCTGTACAGGATTGTGCAATTTTAACCAGGGTAACCCCAACACTACTGGAGAAGGCAAATTATTTTTTACAACCAAATCCAAATTCTCTTGGTGAATACCATTAATAGTGAGGGGAAATTCACAGACCTTGTGAGTAACACTCTTTAAGGGAGAGCCATCGACAGAAACCACTGCAATAGGGAATGACAAAGGTTTGGTTTTAATTTAAGTTTTTCCAAGAATCCCCCATCAATCACATTCAGAGTAGAACCACAATCCACAAATACCCGAAATTCAATTAATTCTTCCTGAGCAGTGGTAGTAGCAGAAAGAAGTACACCCTTAGTATTTAAACAGGCTATACGGGCGTAACTGACATTTTTTTTTCTTTGTTCATACGAAGCACACAGTTCCTAATGAAATGGTCAGATCCACCGCAATAAAAGCACAAACCTTCAGAAAATCTGCGGTCTTTTTCCTGAGAGTGGGGTGACATCGCCCCAATCTCCATCGGCTCTCCAATGTCAGTACAGACCCTCTCAAGACTCGGAGCTGACATGGCAGAGGATTTACTCTCATTAACCCTTGCACGCAGTCTCCTGTCCACCCGTATAGCTAATTGCATTGCCTCCTGCAAGTTTCCAGGTGAAGGATAAGCAATCAGCAGATCCCTAACCCTTTCACCTAGCCCCGCAAGAAACAAACTTTTCAAAGCTGAATCGTTCCACCCCACCCGAGCAGACCACCGACGGAAGTGAGTACAATAATTTTCCACATTACCTGATCCCTGCCTCAAACGTCTTAATTCAGACTCAGCAGATGAGACACGATCAGGATCATCATACTACAACCCCAAAGCAGAAAAAAAACTATCCACTGATCTAAAGCACGGATCACTAGGTTGGAGAGAAAAGGCCCATCCCTGAGGTTCTTTGCGCAAAAGTGACATTATGAACCCTATGCGCTGTGATTCATCACCAGAGGATCTGGGCCTCAAACGAAAATACAGCAAACAAGCATTTTTAAAGGAAAAAAAATCTTGTTGTTCACCAAAAAATATATCAGGCAGACGTACCTTTGGCTCCACAAAATGCGCTCCAGAACAGCTACTCACGTGTTGTTGGAGCTCGGCCACCTCCAGAGAGAGTCCCTGCAAGCGTTGAGCCAAATCCTGAACCGAGACCATGATGGAAACTGGAGGTCTTTCCTTAGAGAAATTTTTTGGGCTGGACTTACTGTTATGATCTGCTTCAAGCACTAAGGAAAGACAGGAGATCTGACCCTACAATAGAACTAAGCTGGATCCCTACGACGTAACAGGGAACCTGATCCTGCGATCAGACCCGCTAAAGTCCTCGGCTAGTCTTAACGAAGACCTATAGATGTGAGGAAGGGATCCCTACAAGAACTAGGGACTGGGAGAAAGATGGACACCTCCTAGCAGAAATTGTAGCAGAAATAAGACAAACAAACAACAAAGAACATAGAGGTCCGAAGACCAAGCAAAACTGACAGAGAAAGGTAACAGAGCACCAAGCTAACTCAAGAGTAGAAATTACAATGAAGTCCAGCAAGGCCAGGAGGGCGGAGCTGGATAAAATAGGCAAAAAAGGTCATGTGACCAGCAAACTAGAAAAAACCGAACAAGAGAGTTCTAACACAAACAGTATAATTGGCCTCCACGTAGCCCTCCAAATACCACAATTGTCTCCCCACATAGCCCTCAAAACAGTATAATTGTCTCACAAAGCTCTCAAAACAGTATAATTGTCTCCCACATAGCCTTCCAAACAGTATAATGGGCCCATACATAGTCCTCCAAATAGTATAGTGGTCAACAACATAACCCTCCAAACAGTACAATGACTCGACGTAGCCCTCCAAATAGTATAATGGCCCACAACATAACCCTCCAAACAGTACAATGACTCCACATAGCCCTCTAAATAGTATAATGGCCCCAACATAGCCCTTCGAGTAGTATAATTGCCCCAACATAGTCCTCCAAATAGTATTATGGCCCACAACATAGCCCTTCAAAAAATATAATGCCTCATTTAGCCCTCCAATCAGTATAATTGGCCTCCACATAGCCATCCAAATACCACAATTGGTCCCACATAGCTCTCCAAACAGTATAATTGTTCCACATAGCCCTTAAAACAGTATAATTGTCTCACACATAGCCTTCCAAACAATATAATTGGCCTATACGTAGCCCTTTCAACAGTATAATGGCCCCCACATAGGCTTGCAAATAGTATAATGGTATCCACATAGCCCTCTAAATAGTATAATGGCCCCCACATAGCCCTCCAAAAAGTATAATGGCCCTCACATAGCCCTACAAGCAGTATAATTGGCCACCACATAGCCCTCCAAATAGTATAATGGTCCCCCCTTAGCCCTCTAAGTAGTATAATGTTCCCCACATAGCCCTCAAAATAGAATAATGGCCCCCACATAGCCCTCCAAATAGAATAATGACCCCCACATAGTCCTCCAAATAGTAGTATGGCCACAACATAGCCCTCCAAACAATACAATGACTCCACATAGCCCTCCAAATAGTATATTGGCCCCCACTTATTTCTCCATGTAGTATAATGGCCCCAATATAGCCTTCCAAATAGTATTATGGCCCGCACATAGTACTCCGGCTCCCTAAACTGCAATAGGTACACAGAGGCCAGCAGCTGATGTTGTCATGCCTGTCATGCACTGCCCAGCATCCTACTCCAGCTATGGAGGAGAAAGAGGACGCTGTATGAAATGGGCTAGAATGGGGGACACTGCTAAAGGATAGGGGACATTACTAAAGGAAGGGGGCCAGGATGGGCGACATTATTATGGGGGACAGTAATTGGGGACAATTCTAAAGGAAGGGACCAGAATGCGGGTGTTACATAAGAAAGAGAAAAAGAAAGAGACCAAGATGGGGGATATTATTAAAGAAAGGGTCCAGGACATGGAATATTATTAAATAATGGAGTCAGGATGAGGGATATTATTAAAGAAATGGGCTAGGATGGGAAATATTATTATTCAAAGGGGCCAGGATGGAAGACATTATTACAGGATGTGTGACATAATTACTGTATGGGGCCAGAATGAGGAACATACACTGACGAGCAAAAAGTAACAATGTTTTGAACTTTTGACTTTCAGGCTCTATATCTCACCATTCACTACTGCTTCGAATGTGAGACTACCATCATATGATAGCCAATCATCTTGGCTATCTAATACATAAATTTGACTTGCAACTATTTAGCATATAATTAGTTATGCACATTCTTGTCATGTCGCTGCATTGTTACTGTTTTGCTCCTGGTGGGGGGGGAATCTTTTTCTTCATGTAAACTACAAATTACTATCTGTTCTCGCATTCCCTAATAGCTCAGTGTGTTATTAGGTTGATTCCCAAGCAAGACGTCACTGGTTCGAATAGAGAAGCAGCCATGAAGAAGATTTCCCAAAAAAAGAGAAGCATCATTATCCAGCTCATTGACAGAGGTCTCTCAGCCAAGAAAATTGCCAAACTGCATAATGTGAGTGCAATAACAGTTGTAAGAAAACAAAATGAAGTCCATCCATTCAAAAACCTGGAGGTGGATGTCCAGGCAAAATATCGGAGTCAAAAATCAGCTCATCTCAAGGCTTTTAAGTTCTGCGCCACAAACATGGCAGTGAAGGTGGCTCATATGCTTCGTACTAGTGAAATTACAGATGTCCATGCAAGCACCGTGTGATTCACATTACTCAACTCTACAGTGGCGGATTAAGTGTAGCCAGGGCCCCGGGAAGTTCAGACTTGTGGGCCCCTCACTCTCCGCCACATGTAACGAGTCGGTTGCATTAGCAATTTTGATCCGACACTCCGATCAAAATCTGACGTCACTGATCTTTTCCTCGGACTACTCAGTCCGAGGAAAAGAATCAAACAAGTACATGGCCCAATATAATATCATGGGTACGAGTGCAATCCGTGAAAACTACAGTTAGCACTTATCCGATATAATTGGACGTGTGCATAATCCCTGAGGGAGTTTTTGGCAAACAAGCATATTACTCCCATCACTTCACTGCAAATGTAGCTGCATTTACACACAAATATAATTATCATTAAAAGAATATATTTTAAAAATGCTTCTTCAGTGTAAACAAGCTACTGATCACCCATTGAATGAGAAAAATGCTTATTTATTGGGTAAAATGATCTTCTGCAGAGCACAAAAGATCATCGTTCTTTGTGGTGCATCATCCTCTAAACAAGACTCAACCTGCCGAGAACCTGGCGGCCTTTGTACAGTGAAAAGTCTATTACCGATAGCTCAGTGCACAGTGTTTACTGCAGTCTGTCTGTGTAAACAGACTTCACTGAAAAAAATGAACTGGAGTATAGGTTGGTATGCATGCAAAACATAGGAGCATGTTCACACTTTGCACTAAACTGACTACACCTAAGATAGCAACAAAATGAATATGCAAGTAAATGAGTTGAAGCAATAATGCATATAAATAAAAGGGTACTTAGTAAAACCGTTTTGTTAAAAAAAAAAGCATAAAAGCCATCCCACTAGCGTCAAGATGTACCCAAATTTGGGTACACTTTGATCCTGGTGGGATGGCTTTCACGCTTTATTTTAATCAAAAACAGTGTTTTAATTAATGTTTAGATCACTGGGTTTGAGGTCAGATCTTGGAGGCCAATACCTCTCCACCCAATGATTCTCATGAGCTCTGCTGTCCAACATGCACAGAAAAAAAGGATACTTTGTGTTTCCACGTTGCTGACCAAGAAGAAGCATACCATTTTAAGGTCAATGTGAAGATCTGAGGTTGTGGGTTGTAATAATCACCTAGGCAGGTTTACAATGTATCAATTTTTTATTCCTTACGTCCATGGTCTTACAGTACAACAATTCCAGGTAGATGGTCACAATACAATGTTCACAGTCTACAAGATCCCATTTTGGGGCCGATAGTTCCACTGCCCCTTTACCAGGCGATATTCACTGTCTCCTAACTTTTGATTGGCCCACAGGTTTTGTATCTCAAATTGGATTACTCTGCAGTCGCTGCCCATGCTCCTCCAGATGATAGATGCCACGACTGTAGCACATGTTTCCAGCTCCAGCCAGCAACAACCCCTCCATCTCCTCGTCAGTGTCCTGAATATCCCAAGCTGTTCCCAGGAATTGAGGCTGGCCCTAGGGAAACACTCCCCCCCCTCCCAAAGCCAACTGTGCATTGGAAGAGATATTTTCCTCAGCCAGAGCCCCATCACCTAGGACTGCATGTGAGACCCCTCTGTGGTGACGGCTCCACTGATTCTACTATACTAACAAGAGTAATGGAATGATTGCTTTACCTGATTACCACTCTCGTGTCTGGCCTTATTTATACATAAGATTCAGCCCGTACATCCTCCTCTGCTTACTGTCACTGAATGGAAACATTCATCCCTGAGGCTGAACACTTTCCAGGAGAGATTTGTGCCCTTAAACTGACAACCAAACAAATCACTAATAAAACACAACACAATAAGATCGACATCAAGCTGGAAAAAATCTGCATCTCTTAGAGCCGTGGACTCCACTCTATGTCCATGGGTCCAATAATCTTTAGTCCATGGCCAGCTCTTCACAGTCAACACAAATGATCCAATTGTGTTTCTGACAGTGCAACAACTCAATGTCTCTTTATATCTCCATATTCTTCACAAGGAGAAACTGAATAGCCAAATCGGACTGTACAAAATAAAGTGCCATTGTGGAGGACACACTTTACGCTCCTCTTTGAGCTATCGATGAACAGTCGCCATTCATTTAAGCTATAGATTGGAATTCCTAATTACTCAATTAAACCATACATGTTATGGCAATACAAAAAGCCACTTCAAAAGTATTGCAGAAATCCACTTTCTCTGGATCGAAAGTAGGAAATCTTTGATTCTTCTTCAAGCAAGTTGTTCTCATGCAGTCTTGATTAGAGTTGAGCCACCCCCGTAGTGTTCGAGTTCGGTTCGATTCGTCGAACACCCATATGTTCGCCGAACTGTTCGTCGAACTGTTCGTCGAACACCGTCGAACACCGTTAAAACCAATGGCAGGCAAACAAAAACACATAGAAACACATAGAAAACACATAGAAAACACTTCAAAGGTGTCCAAAAGCTGACAAACTGCTCAGAAGACACAACTAACCCATGGCAAAGTGACAAGTACATATAGTCATGCAAATAGAAAAGAGGTTGAGGAATAAAAGGAGGGGGAGACACAGCTATAGGCATGTCATGCCCTTCTAAAACCAAAAAAGTGCGAAGCTGACACGGCCAGTCCGTTCCTGCCCGTGCGACCTCCGTGTCACCGGGTTTGTGCCAGAGCTGCGGTGGACCCTGACGGCCAGCCCCCCTCTCCCAATACTGGTGCCTGTCCGCTGGTGGGTCGAGCGAGCCCCCCTGCGGTAGAGGCAGGTCTAAGCTTTTTAAATTAAATTGTCTCTCTAATTTGAATGAGTACACTTTAAATCCTTTTACAAGGATCTATTGGAGGGCAAGTCTGATGCCAGCAGCCGCGGGAATTCCAGCTCCAGTAGCGTCCACTAAAGCTGCTGCAGTTAAAAAGCTTTTATAAGGATCGAGCTTGGCGGTCCACTTCAAGGCGTCCTACCGCCAGTCCCAGCCAATGTGGCTTGGGGTGCCTCCCGATGCTCTATACTGAGTGTCCCGGGGGCCCGAAGCATTTCCATTGAAAAAATTAAGTGTCCAAACTACAGGTGGTGTAGCTTGCTTAACAGCTGGGATAATCCGCTGACTAGCAGACACTGATACTAGGCACAAAGTATTCCCTGGGCTAGATGCAGTTAAAAATTTGTAATTAGATACTCTCGTTGGATGCTGAGAAAGCATTCCATAGAATCTTCTGGCACGCCATATTTTATTCTCTTAAAAAGCTTGGGGTAGGGGTCTAGGGGACCCTTTTATAGCCAAAATAACGTCCCTGTATCGCAATGCGTCACCTAGGCTGAAGATAAATGGAACATTTTCATCACCTTTCATAATCACCAATGGGACAAGGCAGGGATGTCCTCTGTCCCCTCTCTTATACATCCTAGTGACGGAGCACCTGCTCTCATCAATTCGCCATAATCCCAATATTAGGTGGATTGAGGTGGGAGGCACCGAGTACAAGTGCTCTGCATTTGCTGATGATGTCCTAGTATATATCACTCAATCACATATATCCATCCCTGCTGTTATGGCTGAAATAGATCACTTTGTTACATGGTCAAATTTTAAAATCAATGCAGCGAAGTCTGAGGCCCTCGATGTCTCCCTCCCCAAATCCATAAAGGATTCCATCCAGTCCAACTTTCCCTTTGCCTGGCCCTCACAGGGTATCAAATACTTAGGAATTCCTATTCATAGAGACCTCTCCCATCTATGTTATCTTAATTTTGGGCCCTTTATTGAACAACTCCATACAGACCACGGTTGGCAAGTTAGAACTGTAAGATTCACTACGTGAACCACTGGTGTTTTGTGGAAAAGCACATGCACACTGTGTTACAAATTATTATGCAAGAAGTGTTTAGGAGTGATAAGGTAAGAATTTTTTGGTTTGTCAGTTAAACTCATTGATGGTGATGTGTGTCAGGGCTCTTTACATCACTGTAAGCAATTGCAGACACCTGTGCTAATTAGTTTGGCAGGTGTGTCCATTGAAAGGCAAGACTACTTAAGAAGGCTGTCCCACATTATTAAGCAGCCTACTTTTTCTGCCAAAATGGGAAAGAAAAAGGATATGTCGGCTGCTGAGAAGCAACAAATTGTGGAGTGTTTAGGTCAAGGCATGACTACAATCAACATTGCCAAGACACTTCATCCTGATCATCGCACAATCAAGAAGTATGTAGCTGATTCACAGTACACAGGTGTGCGTGCTGATAAGGGAAAATTGAGGACTCTTTCCTGCAGGCAATTACGTCAGGTTAAAAGAGGAGTGGCAAAAAAGCCTTGTCATAGCAGCAGACAAGTTTTTGAAGCTCCTGGTGCCTCCAACGTCCCCCGAACAACAAGATGCAGGGTCCTTCAGAGGTTGGCAGCTGTGCGTAAGCCATCCTGTCGACCTCCTCTATCCACTGTACACAAGCAGAAACGGCTCCAGTGGGCCAAACAATACATGAATACTGACTTCAAAACTGTTTTGTTCACCGATGAGTGCAGTGCAACACTCGATGGTCCAGATGGATGGAGTGGAGGATGGCTGGTTGATGGACACCCCATGCAAACACGACTACGGCGCCAACAAGGAGGAGGTGGAGTAATGTTTTGGGCTGGAATTATGGGGAGAGAGATTATCGGCTCCTTTAGGATCCCTGAAGGGGTAAAGATGAACTCCATAATGTATGTGGAGTTTCTCAAACAGCACTTCCTGCCATGGTTCAAGAAGAAGAACCGTGTATTCCGCAGCAAGATCATTTTCATGCATGATAATGCACCGTCTCATGCTGCACATAAAACATCTGCATCTCTGGCTGATATGGGCATAAAAGGGGACAAACTTATGGTGTAACCCCCATGCTCCCCTGACTTCAACCCCATTGAGAACCTCTGGAGCATCATCAAAAGGAGTGTCTATGATGGCGGGAGGCAGTTCACATCTAAGCAACAGCTCTGGGAGGGTATTCTGTCGTCATGCAAAACAATTGAAGCAGAAACCATCCAAAACCTGACAAATTCAATGGACGAGAGAGTTCAGAAGCTCCTTTTGAACAAGGGTTCAATGTGCAAATGTAACATCACCTAGAATAAAGTTTTGAGTTGAAAACTGTTTGATTTCAGTTTCTAATAACCTGCTAATGCTTATAATTTAAAAAATGACCATTTTTTTGTTCTTTATTAAAATGAAATGGTTGATCGAAGAGTGTGGGGGATCTAAGAGTGTGGCCACCCAGTAGTCAGGATTATTTCAAATTCTGACAATCTGAGGGTCATGTTACATGGAGTGCAGCAAGAAGGCACTCATGTGTCTTGCGCATCTTGGAGCCCCAAAATTATTTTCCGGGCTAGATGCAGCTAAAAATTATTATTAATTTGAAAGGTGGTGGAGCTTAGTATAGATGGCCTAATAGAATCAGTTCTGCAAGCTGCTACAAGGCCAAAATTATTTAACAGGCAAGATAGAGATAAACATGATTAGTAATAATTTGAAATCTGGTGGACCTTAGTATAGATGGCCTAATAGAATCAGTTCTGCAAACTGCTACAAGGCCAAAATTATTTTACAGGCAAGATAGAGATAAACATGATTAGTAATAATTTGAAATCTGGTGGACCTTAGTATAGATGGCCTAATATAATCAGTACTGCAAACTGCTACAAGGCCAAAAATTATTTTACAGGCAAGATACAGATAAATATGATTAGTAATAATTTGAATTCTGGAGGAGATTAGTATAGATTGCCTAATAGAATCAGTACTGCAAACTGCTACAAGGCCAATATTATTTTACAGGCAAGATAGAGATAAGCATGATTAGTAATAATTTGAAATCTGGTGGAGCTTAGTATAGATAGCCTAATAGAATCAGTACTGCACACTGCTACTATGCCCAAAATTATTTTCCAGGCAAGATACAGATAAAAATGATAATTAATTTGAAAGCTTAAAACGGTTGGTGAGGTGATTTTACCAAATCCTCAAGCTTTTACTCTCCCCAGCTTGACACAGGGGTAGAAAAGTCTTTGCGGATCCATGATGTGTTCATCTTTATGAACGTGAGTCTGTCTACATTATCAGTGGACAGCTGCGTGCGCTTATCTGTCAGCACACCACCAGCAGCTCTGAACACACGTTCAGAGAGAACAAAAATTATTATTAATTTGAAATCAGGTGGAGCTTAGTATAGATGGCCTAATAGAATCAGTACTGCAAACTGCTATAAGGCCAAAATTATTTTACAGGCAAGATACAGATAAACATGATTAGTAATAATTTGAAATCTGGTGGAGCTTAGTATAGATGGCCTAATAGAATCAGTACTGCAAACTGCTACAAGGCCAAAATTATTTTACAGGCAAGATACAGATAAACATGATTGTTAATAACACTGGTGTCCAAAAATAAAAAAAAAATTTCCTGCATGAACTTTAAGAGCAGTTTTAGACTAATTAGAGGGTGCTGAATTCAAATCCGATCTTATAATTTCTCTATCACATCACGTTTTTGCGCTATAGGTATATAGCCCATTTTCAATAATTCCAAGAAAAATATAAGTAGTGTATGAAAAGTGCCGGTTTATACGGTTCACTAAGGTAAATTTAGTTTTCATTTAGTCTCCCAATAAATGTGAGAATATCTTTGTTTTCTTTGAACATGCATAATTCCCATTTGTTATAATAAGAAAGTAAAAAAACAGTTTTCAAACACCCTTGTTTTCTGTGCTACTGGGACAGTAGAGCTGCAGCAGAGCATTGGGTGAAAACTGAATGGCCTCAGCGACAGAGTTTGGCATCTGGCGATAAGAATGTCATCCATGATCCTCTAGTGGATAGGAAGAACATTGTCTTTCCTCCCTTGCACATAAAACTTGGATTGATGAAGCAGTTCGTCAAAGCTCTCAATCACAGTGGAGAATGCTTTAACTTTATATGTTCAACTTTTCCTGGTCTTAGTGAAGAGAAGAAAAAGGCTGGAATATTTGATGTACCTCAAATAAGAACACTTATGAGAGACCCAAACTTTATCACATCAAAGAATGAGACAGAAGAAAGAGCTTGGAATGCATTTTGTAATGTGGTGCAGAATTTTCTAGGGAATAAGAAAGCAGACAACTATGAAGAGATTGTGGAAGAGCTACTAATGAGTCTGCAAAATTTTGGATGTAGAATGAGTATCAAGATTCACTATTTACACAGCCATTTGGACTTTTTTACAGAGAACCTTGGGGATGTGAGCGAGGAACAAGGGGAGCGTTTTCATCAGGACATTAAAACAATGGAAGAATGGTATCAAGGCCGGTGGGACTCACATATGATGGCTGACTATTGCTGGAGCTTTATGAGAGACAACCCAGAAGCTGTACATCACAGATCAGCCAAGAAAAGAAAGTTCAAAAAACTGCCATTTGCCATTCATCTGTGTGCCATATATATGTGTTTTTATATTTTGAAGTTTAATTTTGTAAGTATATTTGATTTGCTGTACACAGACTTTGTAATTTTTGTTATTCCTTGATTAAAAATATACAAAATGTAGTAACGAAAATCAAGAGGTTTTTATTAAAAAATATTCGATAGGAGTAATTTCCATGAAAAATAGCTTGAAATCCTGATGTGATAGCCAAAAACGGAGTTCGTATTATTAATCAGCAGCCAAAATTGACTTAAAATTAGTGTTGAGCCACCCCAGTAGTGTTCGGGTTCGGTTCGGTTCGTCGAACACCGGGATGTTCGTGGAACTGTTCATCGAACACCTTAGAACACTGTCGAACACCGTTGAACACCGATAATACCAATGGCAGGCAAACAAAAACACATAGAAACACATAGAAAACACCTTCAAAGGTGTTCAAAAGCTGACAAACTGCTCAGAAGACACTCTCTTTAAAAAAGCCGACCGGCAATTCAGCAGCGGCATACACCGGTACCCGACAATTTAGACAAGGAATAGAGCATCACACATAGATAGATAGAAACATATCAGTCACATATATAAGAAGTACAGTGACAGTGTTGCTTACTGTACTTGTCATTTAGTGTTAAAGGATATATAAAAAAAAATAATAGTGTTTTCATGTACCGTCTCTTTAAAAAAGCCAGCGGCCAATTCAGCAGCGGTACCCGACAATTTATAACAGAAAAAGTCGAGCATCACACATAGATTAGATAGATAGAAACATGTCAGTGACATATATAAGAAGTACAGTGATAGTGTTGATTACTGTACTTGTCATTTAATGGTAAAATAAAGGATTTAATTTAAAAAAAATTGCCGTGGGGTTCCCCGTAATTTTAGTCTCTAGCGGAGGTTAAGCAGACGGCTGGGGCAGATGTTTGAAGCCTGGGAAGGGGGTAATACCCAGGGAGCTTCCCAGGCTACTAATATCAGCCCCCAGCTGAATACCTAGCCTTTGCTAGCTATTAAAATGGGAGACCCCCCAAAAAATGACTTGGGGTCCCCCCTATTTTAATAGCTTGCAAAGGCTAGGCAGACAGCTGGGGGCTGATATTAATAGCCCAGGAAGGGTGCCATGAATATTGCCCCCCTCCCAGGCTAGAAACACCAGCCGTCAGTTGCCCCAGAAATGGCGCATCCATAGGATGCGCCAATTCTGGCACTTAGCCTAGCTCTTCCCACTGCCCTGTAGCGGTGGCAGTGGGGTAATAGGGCTGGGGTTGATGTCAGCTTATAATGCCAGCTGACATCAAGCCCAGGTTAGTAATGGAGAGGCGTCTATTAGACACCCCCATTACTAACCCCATAGTCAAAGTTAAAAAAAAACACAAACACCCAGAATAAAGTCCTTTAATTTAAATAAAGACACAATTCTTTATTGTTCTCAATTAAACCATACTTACCATCACGCCCATTCTAGCTGAAGCCAACGATCTCCTGCAATAAAAGTAAAAATCATAGCTGAGCGCTGCCATCCAGCTTGTCACCCTTCAGAGACACTGCAGAGAGCAAGCATGCCTGTGCTCTGCAGTGTCTATGAAGGATGGCATGCTGGATGGCAGCGCTCAGCTGCCATCCAGCCTGTCATCTCAATGCCATCCCAGCGTGGGAGAATTCTCCTGCTGAAGCTCTGAACGCTGAGAATTTTCCCACGCTGTCAGAGACGTGCATGAGGTGAGCTGAGTTCATTGGACATGAGCTCACCTCATGCGCAGCACTGATAGCGCGGGAAAAATCTCCTGCACTCACAGCGTGCGCAGGAGAATTTTCCCACGTTGTCAGTAACGTGCATGAGGTGAGCTGAGTTCATTGGACATGACCTCGGCTCATCTTTATGCCATCACAGCTAGACACTGCAGAGCGCAAGCATGCCTGCGCTTCCCAGTGTCTGCCGCATGGCAAGCTGGATGGCAGCGTTCTGCTGCGGTCCAGCCTGTCATGTGAATGTAGCAGAGCTGAAGCTGTCGTGGGAACCATGGAAAGATAAGGATGATGTTGCTGTATTATTTTACTTTTATTGCAGGAGATCGTTGGCTTCAGCTGGAATGGGCGTGATGGTAAGTATGGTTTAATTTAGAACAATAAAGAATTGTGACTTTATTTCAATTAAAGGACTTTATTCTGGGTGTTTGTGTTTTTTTTTTAACTTTGACTATGGGGTTAGTAATGGGGGTGTCTTATAGACGCCTCTCCATTACTAACCTGGGCTTCATGTCAGCTGGAATTATAAGCTGACATCAACCCTAGCCCTATTACCCCACTGCCACCGCTACAGGGCAGTGGGAAGAGCTAGGCTAAGTGCCAGAATTGGCGCATCTAATGGATGCGCGATTTCTGGGGCGGCTGACGGCTGGTGTTTCTAGCCTGGGAGGGGGCCAATATTCATGGCACCCTTCCTGGGCTATTAATATCAGCCCCCAGCTGTCTGCCTAGCCTTAACTAGCTCTTAAAATAGGGGGGAACACAAGTCATTTTTTTGGGGGTCCCCCATTTTAATAGCTAGAAAAGGCTAGGTATTCAGCTGGGGGCTGATATAGTAGCCTGGGAAGTTCCGTGGGTATTACCCCCTTCCCAGGCTTCAAACATCTGCCCCAGCCGTCTGCTTAACCTCCGCTAGAGACTAAAATTACGGGGAACCCCACGCCAATTTTTTTTAAAATAAATCCTTTATTTTAACACTAAATGACAAGTACAGTAATCAACACTATCTCTGTACTTATTATATATGTGACTGACATATTTCTATCTATCTAATCTAAGTGTGATACTGTGTTTCTGTTACGTTTTGAGTGCTGGACACTCGACGGTCCCACGGTTGGCAAGTTGGAACTGTGAGATTCACTACGTGCACCACTGGTGTTTTGTGGAAAAGCACATGTAAGATTCTGCAACAGTCTCTGCTGATACTCCTGCATGCGTGCATCCCTTTCTATGGCAGGAATAATTTCTGCAAATTTACTTTTGTACCGGGGATCTAAAAGTGTGGCAACCCAGTAGTCAGGATTATTTCTAATTCTCACAATTCGAGGGTCATGTTGCAGGTAGTGCAAAAAGGCACTCATGTGTCTTGCGCATCCAAGAGCACCAATTCCCTGTTGTGTTGGTGGCGAGGTAACAATCATGCTTCCTTCCTCTGCCCTCTCCCCCCAAACTCGCACAACAGAAATGTGATCAAGGTCTCCCTCATTTGATGAGTCATCCATCAGTTCGTCCTCCACTTCTTCCTGGGCTCCTGCACCTTCCTCACTAGTTTGGCTGCTACCATGCGCCCTGGTAAAACCATCTCCCCCACCCTCACATGCCTGCCGCCTTGTTGCTGCCGACCGACTGAACCTTTCAGATGTTAGCCCTTCCGCATACGACTCCTCCTCCTCTACTTCTTCCACCTCCTCTTGTGCCACCACCTGACTCAGAATTCTGGTTAACATGTGCTCCAGCATGTAAATCACCGGAATAGTCATGCTGATAATGGCATCGTCAGCACTAAACATCTTCATTGCCATTTCAAAACTGTGCAGAAGGGTGCATAGGTCCCTGATCTGAGACCACTCCTCCAGCGTGATTTGCCCCACCTATGGATATCATTGGCCCAGGCTATACGTCAGAACATATTGCACCAGGGCTTGTCGGTGCTGCCACAGTCGCTGCAACATGTGCAGAGTTGAATTCCACCGGGTAGGCACATCGCATTTTAGCCGGTGATGTGGCAGGCCCAACGACTTCTGTAGAGATGTAAGTCGCTGAGCTGCGGGATGCAAACTGCGGAAGTGAGCACACAGCGACCGTGCCCTCTGCAGAAGGCCATCTAGTCCGGGATAGGTTGCATAAAATTGCTGGACAACCAGGTTCAACACATGAGCCATACAAGGCACGTGTGTGACATTGCCCCGGCGAAGGGCCGCCCCGAGGTTTGCAGCATTGTCGCACACGGCCTTCCCTGGTTTCAGATCCAGTGGAGACAACCATTCATGAAACTGGTTCTCCAGAGCTGACCACAACTCCTCAGCTGTGTGACTCACATTTCCCAGACATTTCAAAGTAATAACCGCCTGATGACATTAAGCCCTGCTGCCAGCATAGTAAGGAGGTGTGCAGGATCCCTTCTGCGCAGTTAGAAAGCTTGTGGCATGACCAGACAGGCTTTGGGTGCAGGTGGAGGACCGAGAGGAGGTTGAGGAGGCAAAAGCAGTGGAGGAACTTCGAGATAAAAAGGATTGACGCACAACTCGTGGGGACGGCAAGACTTGGACAGCAGCCCCTTGTCCTGCTGTCACCATAGTTACCCAGTGCCCAGTCAGCGACATGTAACGCCCCTGTCCATGCCTACTTGTCCAAGTGTCTGTGGTGAAATGCACCCTGTCACACACAGAGTTTCTCAAAGAAGCGGTGATGTTGTGTGCGACATGCTGGTGGAGCGCAGGCACACCTTTCTTTGAGAAGTAGTGCCGACTGGGCATCTGGTACTGGGGCACTGCGACGGACATAAGGTCTCGAAAATCCTCTGTGTCCACCAGGCGGAAAGGCAGCATTTCTGTAGCCAAGAGCTTGCAGATGGTGAAATTCAACCTCTTAGCTTTCTCATGGCTAGTAGGAAATGATCTTTTACTTGTCCACATCTGAGGGACCGAGGGCTGGCTGTTGTGATTAGACGGGGTTGAGAAGGGTGTCTCCGGCAAACTGCCGGTCTGTGAGGAAGATGCAGGCGGACATGTTAGGTTGCCTTGATCCAAAGGTGGTGCTATCGATGTCGGAGAGCGCTCAACACCAGCTGGTGTTTCCACCTCTAAAGAAAATGATGACCTGCCAATCACGCTGGCTGTTGCGGGTAAAGAGGTGGCAGGTCTGCGTCCCAACACAGGTGTGACTGCTGTCCCCCCAGACACAGAGGATGAAGAGGCCGTGGATGCACAAAATGTGGCATACTTGGGTTGGCCCGGCCGGCTAGGCCGCATTGTAGCACAGTGAGCTTCCCACTGCAACTTATGCTTCATATCCATGTGCCGGTTCATGCATGAAGTACTCAAACTATGTATTTTTTGGCCTCTACTTAGCTTTTGCTGACAAATGTTACAGATAACACGAGTTAGATCATCCTTATCGATCTGAAAAAATGCCCAGGCTATGCAGGGCTTAGCACCCATGCGACCTGAAGAGCCACCACGACTTGTGGTCAGAGGCAGAGTTGTGTTTGAGGACGCAGTTGTTGACGTGCTTCCAGTTCTACGTCTCTGTCCAGGAAGGCGCAACCTGACTTCGTCGTCACTAGCATCCTCCTCCACCTCCTCTGCTGACCTCATCGACTGGCTGACTGTGGGTTGACAGTAAGTGGGATCTCCAACCTCGTCATCATCACCCTGTGTGTTATCACACCCGTCGTTCTCAGAGTCAACCTCTTCCTGCCCTGACAAAAAACTCAAGTTGTCTCACCAATCAGATATTTGAGTCTCATCATCGTCTTCCTCATTGTCTCAACCAACAGGAGTTACAGTTTGGGAACGAGGGTCTACATTATGGTCAGAAAATTCTGCGTCTGTTCCTGGATTCGACTCATAAAGATTCTGGGCATCAGTGCAGATCATTTCCTCGTCTGGATTCACAGAAGCTCTGGAGCTGACCTTTGATTCCCAGGCTATAGTATGAGTAAACAGCTCTGCAGACTCAACCATCTGTTCTACCCCATACTCAGATGGGCAGCTGGAGACTTGGGAGCTGTGAGGAAGCAAGAGCGATTGGGGTGACACCTCTGAGGACTGGAGTATTTGTGACGTTGAAGTTGAGGTGGAGGAGAGCCCACTTAAAGGAGCACTTGATATCCATTGAAGCACCTGCTGTTTTTGTGCCTCATCTGGAATTTGTAGCGATAGGTGTGGCCGTAAGAAAGGGATCTTATCACATTGTCCGCTAAAAGAAGTAGACATCTTAGTTTGGCTGGAAGATGGTCTTTCTTCTGCAGATGTTACTGTTGCTTTAACACCTACCCCACGGACACAACCTTTTTTCCCTTCCCAACACGCCTATTCCCCTTTCCACCATCAGCAGGCCTTTTTCCACTCATTTTGGTCGTTAACTAATTGACAACTCTGGAGTTGTTTGCACAAAAAACAATGGATGGGAACCAAGCAGTGCTGAGTGGCCAAAATGTGGTATTAGCCCAAAAGTATTGGCTGGGTTAGATGCAGTAAACCAATTTTATAACAGACACAGGTGGTGGAGCTTAGTATAGATGGACTAATAGAACAAATCCAACACACTACTACAAGCCCAAATTTTTTTTCAGAGCTAAATGCAGATACAATTTATTTTTAATTTGCAACCTGGTTGAGGTTGGTATAGATGGACTAATAGAACAAGTCCCAAACACTGCTACAATCCCAAATTTTTTTACAGAGCTAGATAAAAATTATTTTCAATTTGCAACCTGGTGGAGGTTAGTATAGATGGACCAATAGAACAAGTCCCACACACTGCTACAAGCCCAATTTTTTTTCCAGAGCTAGATGCAGATAAAATATATTTTTAATTTGCAACCTGGTGGAGGTTAGTATAGATGGTCTAACAGAACAAGCCCCACACACTGCTACAAGCCCAAATTTTTTTTCAGAACTAGATGCAGATAAAAATTATTTTTAATTTGCAACCGGGTGGAGGTTAGTATAGATGGACTAATAGAACAAGTCCCACACACTGCTACAAGCCCACATTTTTTTTCAGAGCAAGATGCAGATAAAAATTATTTTTAATTTGCAACCTGGTGGAGGTTAGTATAGATGGACTAATAGAACAAGTCCCACACACTGCTACAAGCCCAAATTTTTTTTCAGAGCTAGATGCAGATAAAAATTAGTTTTAATTTGCAACCTGTTGGAGGTTAGTATAGATGGACTAATAGTACAAGTCCCACACACTGCTACAAGCCCAAATTTTTTTTAAGAGCTAGATGCAGATAAAAATTATTTTTAATTTGCAACCTGGTGGAGGTTAGTATAGATGGACTAATGGAACAAGTCCCACACACTGCTACAAGCCCAATTTTTTTTTCAGAGCTAGATGCAGATAAAAATTATTTTAATTTGCAACCAGGTGGAGGTTAGTATAGATGAACTAATAGAAAAAGTCCCACATACTGCTACAAGCCCACATTTTTTTTCAGAACTAGATGCAGATAAAAATTATTTTTAATTTGCAACCTGGTGGAGGTTAGTATAGATGGACCAATAAAACAAGTCCCACACACTGCTACAAGCCCAAATTTTTTTTAAGAGCTAGATGCAGATAAAAATTATTTTTAATTTGCAACCTGGTGGAGGTTAGTATAGATGGACTAATGGAACAAGTCCCACACACTGCTACAAGCCCAATTTTTTTTTCACAGCTAGATGCAGATAAAATTTATTTTAATTTGCAACCAGGTGGAGGTTAGTATAGATGGACTAAGAGAAAAAGTCCCACACATTGGTACAAGCCCAAATTTTTTTTCAGAGGTAGATGCGGATAAAAAATATTTTTAATTTGCAACCTGGTGGAGGTTAGTATAGATGGGCTAATAGAACAAGTCCCACACACTGCTACAAGTCCAAATTTTTTTTCAGAGCTAGATGCAGATAAAAATTATTTTTAATTTGCAACCTGGTTAGTATAGATGGACTAATAGAACAAGTCCCTCACACTGCTACAAGCCCATTTTTTTTTTCAAAGCTTGATGCAGATAAAAAATATTTTTAATTTGCAACCTGGTGGAGGTTACTATAGATGGACTCATAGAACAATCCCACACATTGCTACAAGCCCAAATTTTTATTCAGAGCTAGATGCAGATAAAATCTATTTTTAATTTGCAACCTGGTGGAGGTTAGTATAGATGGACTAATAGAACAAGTCCCACACACTGCTACAAGCCCAAATTTTTTTTCAGAGCTAGATGCAGATAAAAATTATTATTAATTTGCAACCTGGTGGAGGTTAGTATAGATGGACTAATAGAACAAGTCCCACACACTGCTACAAGCCCAAATTTTTTTTCAGAGCTAGATGCAGATTAAAATTATTTTTAATTTGCAACCTGGTGGAGGTTAGTATAGATGGACTAATAGAACAAGTCCCACACACTGCTACAAGCCCAAATTTTTTTTCAGAGCTAGATGCAGATAAAAATTATTTTTAATTTGCAACCTGGTGGAGGTTAGTATAGATGGACTAATAGAACAAGTCCCACACACTACTACAAGCCAATTTTTTTTTTCAGAGCTAGATGCAGATAAAAATTATTTTTAATTTGCAACCTGGTGGAGGTTAGTATAGATGGACTAATAGAACATTCCCACACACTGCTACAAGCTCACATTTTTTTTCAGAGCTAGATGCAGATAAAAATTATTTTTAATTTGCAAACTGGTGGAGGTTAGTATAGATGGAGTAATAGAACAAGTCCCACACACTGCTACAAGCCCAAATTTTTTTTCAGAGCTAGATGCAGATAAAAATTATTTTTAATTTGCAACCTGGTGGAGGTTAGTATAGATGGACTAATAGAACAAGTCCCACACAATTCTACAAGCCCAAATTTTTTTTCAGAGCTATATGCAGATAAAAATTATTTTTAATTTGCAACCTGGTGGAGGTTAGTATAGTTGGACTAATAGAATGATGCTATGCCCAAAAGGTTTTACTTGGCTATGTGTAGTAAAAAAAATTGTTTTCTATACACAGGTGGTGTAGCTTGCAACACAGATAGGCTACTCCACTGACTAACACACACTGCAAGAGGCCAAAAAGGATTTGCTTAGCTAGATTTAGCCAAATGCTGTAAAATAAAACTTGCACAGCACTGGCACAGACCTGCCTGGCAAACAGTCCTAGGAAATGCTGTAACCTAGTCCTGAAAAGGACTGCAATTACAAGTAGACCCTACTTCCAACCTATCTATTTAAGTTCACAGACCTGCCTGATAAAAGTCGTAGGAAAAGATGTAACCTAGTCCTCAAAAGGACTGCAATCACAACTATTCCCTACTCCCAAGCTATCTGTAGATTTGTGCGAAAATTGGCTTGAAATGAACACTCAAAGTATAGCACACACAGCAACAGCGGTGCCGTCTAACACGCAGCTGCAGCAGTGAGAAAATGGTGGCTACGTGGAAAATGGCTGGGTCTTATAGGGCAAGGACATGTGACATACACAGCCAATGACACATGCCCTTGCTTGTGTGAAAAAAAGCAGTTTGCTTCGTGTGTGCTCTTCTGATAGGCTGACAGATTGCACCTCCCCACTGTAAATGCGGGAAAGAGAAAAAAAAAATGGAGATCTTCATTATTTATGCAGAGATACATCCCCTGCCCCTCCCTCTGCCCCGCTGTACACTCAAGCTGCGTATTTACATTAATTTTCAGCATTACTGAGAAAAAATCCAGTTATGATTTTGTTGCACAAACAGTTATCGAACATAACCTCGAACAGCCGGATTTTTTTCAAATCGTTCGTGTTCGCCGAACGGCTCGAACACCGCCCAAAACAGCTCGAATTTGAGATTGGCGAACAGTTCGAGTCGAACACCGCTCATCTCTAGTCTTGATGCTAGAAGTTCTGAAACCTTTTTTTAATAGTGCAAAATCTTTTGACAAATCGGTCAGCTCATGCTATTCAAATCCCTTATGAGTTGAAAGATCCTCAATTTCAAAATCCTCATCATTGCTGTTATTTTGTTCTTCACCACAATGCTGTTCTTCAAAAGAACTTAGTTCAAGAAGAAAACTGGCACTGGAATTTCAGCTGAATGAGACACTGGACATATAGCTGGTGGTATACTAGGATACTGTATTTTATATTTATTTTTCTTGTTATATCCTGAAGTTTTAACTTTATAAAAGTAACAGTCGCTGGAATAATCTCTTGGCTTTCGCCATACCACAGGTATATGAAATGGCATTTTATCACGTGCTTCCTTCGTCCATATCCGTAAACTCTCTACACACTGCTTGCACACCTTGTGAGGGGCCCAAGACTTATCTTGATCTCCAAATTTTGCTTTGAAATATGCAAAATAGACTTGCTTGACAAATGTGCTGATATTCGTCATTTGACTGGGAACGGTGAAACTACCACAGATATAACAAAAGGAATCAGGGCTGTTTAGGCATTTACAACGAGAAATAGCAGAGACAGACATGATCTGAAAGAAAGAAATAAGTGTTCAAATAAAAAAATACATTTCACTATCCCCTTGTATACAGATTTTCAGAATACAATTCACTATTTAGAGCCGCACACAACCTCTTACCACACTGTTTCATATGTGACTGAATAGTCTAGACAAATAACTACCTGTTGCCAGTCGCCAAGTTCAAGGTCACCCTCCACCCCTTCCGACTCAAGGGCAGTTTGCTCTTGGCCAATAATAGAGCACTAGTTCTACCCTCTATTCATCCTAGAGTAATTGTATTAAGATAAGCTGTAGAGAAAAAAAACTGACGTGATAGAAGAAAACTAACTGCAGTTTTGAAATCAGCATGCCTATTTTAGTCTAAATCAGCAGAAAAATCTAACTCATCAAAAATTATGTTCAAAATTGTTCCCAAATGTTAAATATCATTATTGTGTGGTGTTATTATTTCCCTTTATGTGGTTTATTATTGGTATATTAGTTTTGGTATAGCGGAATTGCTAAGTAACAATATGGTGATATTTGTTATTTAGTAATGGTATGACTACTATTTAGACACATTACTTGAAAAATAATCGTTGCTGTGTTTATTATGAGAAATATATATTGTATCTGTTTTAAATGGGTGAGGGCAACACATATCTCTATAGGATGTAGAATGCTACAGTGACGCGTACGTCTGACCAACATGCTGATGGGGTCCAGGTACAAATTTTGCACCAGAGCCCATCGGGCTCTAGCTACTTCACTTTTTTGGAGAGAAGATATTTCATAAACTGACTTGTCACAATGATGGCATTTTATTATAGTAGAGTTTAGAAGTGTCTGCCATAATGTGCAGATAATACTTAAGCTTTCTTTGTTGTAGAAATAAGTTTTATTATTCAATTTTGTGTCTCAGCCTATATAAAGCCACCTATCGTGCAACTCGTATGCTGAAGATCTCCTGCTCCACAGACAATACTTCTGAAAACAATGATGCAAGCTAACTAATAACTCAAAATAAAGTGCCAAACAATAGTGTTGCATATAATAGGGCTTCCTTTAAGTCCCACACAGTACTAGTTCTCTTCTTAATGCCCTTAAAGGGGTTTTCCACTACTTTTTTACCCCGATTATATATAGCTCTTCAAAACAATACCTTTTGTAATATACTTGTATTAGATATATAGCTTCTAGGAGCACATGTCAGCAGGGATCACATGGTACTGGATTGTTATGGACATTCTTCTCCCTCCTCTGTTTTGTCTGATACTTCCCTTTTCCACCACATGAATTGTACAAAATGAAAGTACCATATTTTTCAGACAATAAGACGCACCTAGGTTTTAGAGGAGGAAAATAAAAAAAATAAAATTTAAGCAAAAAATGTGGTCATGATGCACTTTTAAGGGAAGGGGGTCTTCTGTTGATACTGGTATAGGGGTAATGTCCCCCAATTCTGATAACATCCCCCATCCTGTTATATATGCCGCCCCCCTTCCTTTTATACGTGGTTCCCATCCCCATCCTGGTATGCCTGGCATCCCTCCATCCTGGTATGCATGGCACCCCTCATCCCTATCCTGGTATGCATGGCACCCCTCATCCCTATCCTGATATGCATGGCACCCCTCATCCATGTCCAAGTATGCATGGTACCCCTCATCCCTGTCCTGGTATGCATGGCACTCCTAATCCCTATCCTGGTATGCATGGCACCCCTCATCCCTGTCCTGGTATGCCTGGCACCCCTAATCCCTATCCTGGTATGCATGGCACCCCTAATCCCTGTCCTGGTATGCATGGCACCCCTCATCCCTGTCCTGGTATGCATGGCATCCCTCATCCCTATCATGGTATGCATGGCACCCCTAATCTCTATCATGGTATGCAGGGCACCCCTCATCCCTATCCTGGTATGCATGCCTCCCCTCATCCCTGTCCTGGTATGCATGGCACCCCTCATCCCTGTGAGCCTGCGTGGCTCACATGGAGAGATGAGCTGCCAGAAGTCACTGCTCCCCACGCCGGGTCTGTGTGCGCGGGGAGCAATGACTTCACTCCTACATAGCTGGCACACAGCGGAGCCACGCTGCGGCTGCTGCTGGCTATCTCCTGTGCCCGCTGTTAAAGGGCATGAATATTCAACCTCTCTCCACGCCCATGGGTGTGGGGAGGGGGTGAATATTCATGCTCTATAATGAGCGGGCACAGGAGATAGCCGGCAGCAGCAGCAGCCGCAGCGCGGCTACACTGTATACCGCTATTAAGGAGCATGAATATTCAGTGCTCCCCACCCCCCAGCACTGAATTTTCATTTTCTTTAGCAGCGGGGACAGTGTAGGCTGCAGCGGGCGGCTGCTGCATCCTGTGCCCTGCTCCGCCACCGATACCGCTCCCCCCACACCACACATAAATATACCTCCCCAACATTCAGACTATAAGATGCACCCCCCTTTTTCGTCCAAAATTTTGGAGGAAAAAAGTGCGTCTTATATTCCGAAAAATACGGTAAGTCATCACTGTGCTCCTGGCGGTAGGTGTAGACGTTTGGGATTGAATATTGGCTTGAATTGCCTGAGCATGCTTCCTGATGAGTAGGAGGGAGGGAGGAGTTTGGGTGGAGAATGGTAAGGTCATGACAAGTGCTGGCACACAGGCTACTGCAATGCATGTTGGAACATGTAGTATTAGAACACAGTAAACCTGGGGATAGGAAGTGATCCATGTAAGCATCAGAGCTGCAGCTGGCAGACACCAAGCGATGCTTTCTGCATGATAAAGGTATATATTACTTTAATAAATGTATGGATGCATTTACTGGCACATAATAGAAAGATTAATGAATAAAAACTGAAATGAGCTAGGGTAGTGGATAACTTCTTTAATTACAGTAATAAAAAAATGTTTGTGCCCCCTACACAATATTTGTAGCTCTTTGTACCCCTACAGAGTAATGATGTTTACTTTTTTGCCACCGCTTTACAAAATAATAACATCCCATTGTGTGCCCACTGTGTGCCCTAGACAATAATAATACATTTGTTTTTGACACATGTTAAGGTTTTAATATTAGGAACAGTATTGTACCGTACCACTTTGGTACACCTTGTCGAGGTGGAATTACTTTTACTCTTTTATTTTATCAAAAACAGTATTTAATAAGTACCCAATGTTATTTATATGTACTATTACTTTTTAGCTATTTACACCAAGGTATTAACTCATTTTGTTTCTATGTTAGGTTTTGTCAGTCAAACAAGGGCCTGGCCTCCATTTCTTTGAGATATGCATTACGTTTGCATAGTTTCTAGTGATGAGCGAGTGTGCTTGCCACTGCTTGAGTCTCGATCAAGCATCGGTTGGATGGCAGATTAAGCTTCCAGTATGTTTCCCAGCACCACCCTGCCTTCCACACGGTCCAGTGTCACTAGCCAGAAGTCTGAACCACATTATCCTCACCGTGATCCATCTTCCTCCAACCATGGCGAGTCCCAGGAGACAAGTGATCCCACAATCAGACACTCCGTGGAGCTCTGTACATTTTCATTAACTGATTCTTCACCCTGCACATTTAAAGAAGGACATGAGGAGCTTGTGTGTAGTGATGTCCAAATATTTGAGCATCCAAGGTCAGAAAAAGACAACGGCGGGGAACGGCCATAAGTGTCTTAAGAGGTAAATGATGATGAGACACAGTCACCAACAAGTGCTGTTGTTTAGTCAACAAGTCAGGAGGACCAGAGTGTGAAAGTGGAAGGCGAGGTGATGGACAAAGAAGTCACTGACCCAATCTGGGAAGGTTCCATGCGGAGTAAGCACAGCAGCACAGAAGGAGAGATATCTGGAGCATTGCAACAGGCAGGAAGAGGCAGTGGGGTGACCAGAGGGAGAAGGTGGGCAACTGTTTCCTAAAGCACCCACATGCATAAAGTTCCCAGGCCAAGGGTTAGGTACTCGCCCAGTCCGGTGATGTTTTAAAGAAAGTGTGAACGTTATAAGAATGGTTATTTGCAACTTGTGACTTATCAAGATCAGCAGGGGCCAAACTACTATCAGCCTAACCACCACCAGCATATTTAGGCACATGTCATCAAAGCACCCGACTAGGTGGGCCAAACACCTGGGTCCACAATCAGTGTCTGTGGGTGACACCACTGCCTCTTCCCCTGTGCTATGTGCATGCAAACCCCTGTCCAGGATGCAGGTGTGATATCTCCTACCCTTCACCTGTCATTGCAAATTCGCAAGCAACATCAGTAACCACATCCACTTCCTTGTCCCAGCGAAGCATTCAGCTGTCCCTACCCCAGGCCTTGGAACAAAGAAAACTACCCTGCCATCCACCCACAGGCCCAAACAGTAAATGGGCACATTTCCAAACTGCTTGCCCTGAAAATGTTGCCGTTTAGGCTTGTGGACATTGAGGCTTTCCGCAACCCCATGGCAGTTACTGGGAAGGTCCATTTAACGACTTACAAGGACAAGTGCTTGTGGCCAGGGTCACTACATTTTTCTGACTGCACACTGTGTGAGCCTAGTGGAGGCCGAGATCGAGTCATACCCTGGAATGGCACATGTGCTACTGACACCGAGGATTGTTTGCCCCAGTTCCATCAGGGTTTCCTCCACCTCCTCCGCCAGTTCTTGCACCCCCTCCGGTACTAAGCTCTGCTGAAATTATTTTATTTAAGTGACAAAAATCACACCACCGCAGAGTTGTTGAAAGGTATCACAGACCAGACAGATTTGTGGCTTTCGACGCTGAACCTACAACCAGGCATAGTCGTTTGTAATAATGACAGTAAGCTGGTGACAGCTCTGAAGCTTGGCATGCTTGCACAAGTGCAATGCCCGGCCAAAGTACTCAATTTAGTGGTTCAGGGGGTTCTGAAAACCTGCCCTGAACTACTTGTGAAGGTATGCCGCTTGTGCGCCCTTTCCTGCAAGTCAGCTACATCTGCCGCTGGTCTGTATGTGCTGCAGCAGCCCTTGCAAAGCCCAGCTCACCGACTGTTGTGCGACGTGACCACACACTGGAACTCCACAGTGCATATGTTGGCATGGCTTTGTGAGCAGCAGAGGGCAGTAGTTGAATACAAACTACAACATGACCATCGGTATTCCGACGAGTGGGCATGGATGTGTGAGATCTGTGACGTTCTCCAAAACTTTGAGAAATCAACCAAGATAGTGAGTGGTGCTGATGCCATAATTAGTGTAACCATCCCACTTCTGTGTCTACTCAAACGCTCGCTGCTCACAATTAAAGAGGAAACTTTCTTTGTGGACCAGGTGGAGATGAAGAAAGAAAGTACACACGATGATACTACCCAACCCAGCCTCATCTCATCTTCTCAGCACGGATTTAGAGATAATGAGCAGGAGGAGGAGGATCAGGAGATGGTTGCCTGAGCTACTGAAGGTACAACCCACACCAGCTTCATCCTGTCTGTTGAGCATGGATGGGCTGAAGAAAAGGAGGAGTAGGAAAGGGAGGAGAAGGAGAGAGAGGAGGAAATGGAGAGTCGTCCCCCTGGTGGGGACAGGGAAATTTTGCCTGTTGGGAGTCTGGCACACTTGGATGACTTTATATCCTGCTGCCTTTCCCGTAACCTTCACATTATATGCATTTTGGCCAACACTGATTACTGACTGTTCACCTACAAGGAGAACTTGTGCAATACCAGAAGGCCCTATTCAAACAATTAGTGCAAAAATTCCCATTTCACAATGCTGGTGGCAGAGATCATAGATCCTTGAGCCCACTATTAAGAAAGATGAGGGAGACACACACCAGGTCCAACAGAGGCAGGGAAACACTATGAAAGGTCCCAAAGGCCCGGGATAGTTAAATTAGAGCCTCTCATTGCCCAGGCCACGATGCACGGGGTGGTCTGACAAGGAGGGAAACGTTTTTGAAGATGGTGAAGCAGTACCTAGCTGACCATACCAGTGTCCTTCATGGTTCCTCTGTGCTGTACAGCTATTGGGTATCCAAGCTGGATACTTGACATGAACTGTCCTTCTACGCCTTGGAGGTGCAGGCCTGACCTGCTGCGAGTGTTCTGTCAGAGCAGGTTTTTAGTGCCGCCGGTGGCATAATAACTGAAACTCAAATTCTTTATAGGGTCATCAGGCGGCCCTCACTCAAAATCTTTATAGGGTCATCAGGCAGTCCTCACTCAAAATTTTTAGGGTGTCATCATGCGACCCTCGCTCTTAATTTTTCAAGGGTGTGTATTACGCTCTCCTTCATAATTTATACATAATGTGTAATTAGCCAACCTCTACAATTCTCTTACATATATACAGTTGAAAGCAGAAGTTTACATACACTGTATAAAAAGACACATTTGCATGTTTTTCTCAATATCTAACATGAAATCAGAATAAACCTTTCCCGTTTTAGGTCAATTAGAATTACCATAATTTTTAATATTTGCCAAATGCCAGAATAATGAGAGAGAGAGAATCCTTTAAGGCATTTTTATTACTTACTGCAAAGTCAAAAGTTTACATACACTAAGATTACTATGCCTTTAAACAATTTTGGACTGACCATATGATGATGTCATGTGTTTGGAGGCTTCTTTTTTGTCAACATCTGAGTTAATTAGAGACACACCTTTGAATGTATTTTAATGCACACCTGAAACACACTGCTTCTTTGTGTATCATCATGGGAAAGTCTAAAAAAAAATCAGCCAAGATATCCAGAAGAGAATTGTGGCTTATCCTTGGGTACAATTTCAAGATACCTGAAGGTGCCTCGTTTATCTGTACAAACAAGATGGGAATGTCCAGCCATCATACTGCTCAGGAAGAAAATGGGTTATGTGTCCTAGAGATGAAAGTGCTTTGGTCCAACATGTGCATATCAACCCAAGGACAAAAGCAAAAGACCTTGTGTAGATGATGGCAGAAGCTGGTAAGATTGTGTCAATATCCACAGTGAAAAGAATACTGTATCAACATGGGCTGAAAGGCCACTCTGTCAGGAAGAAGCCATTGCTCCAAAGAAACATAAAAAAGACAGATTAATGTTTGCAAAGGTACACAGGAACAAATACCTTAATTTTTGGAGACGTGCTGCGGTCTGATGAAACTAAAACTGAACTTTTTGGGCATAATGACCAATGTTACGATTGGAGGAAAAAGGGATTAGTTTGGAAGCCTAAGAACATCATTCCAACTGTGAAACACGGTGGTGACAGCATCATGTTGTAGGGTTGTTTTTCTGCAGGAGGGACTGGTTCACTTCACAAAATAGATGGCATCATGAGACAAGAAGATTATGTGGCAATACTGAAGCAACATTTCAAGACATCAGCCAGGAAATTAAAGCTTGGGCATAAATGGGTCTTCCAAATGGACAATGACCCGAAGCATACTGCCAAAATGGTAACAAAGTGGCTTAAGAATAACAAAGTCAGTGTTTTGGAGTGGCCATCACAAAGCCTCAATCTCAATCCTATTGAAAACTTATTGGCAAAGCTAAAAAGGCAGGTTGCTTACTAGGCGACCTACAAACCTGGATCAGTTACACCAGTTTTGTCAGGAGGAATGGGCTATCCGTTTGATGTGAAAACTGCAAAGCATTAATGGGAAGGCCGTCCGGTTCTGCCCAAAGTTATGTAAGCCTTCTCTGGCTTATACAAATTTCTTAAATGTGTAAAATGACTGCGACTAAGCAAATCGCAAATTGTTCAAATTTGCCCTGTTCTTCAAATTCGGATAAAATTGACACAGATTTTATTTGCAATTAATCCATTAGCTAATCTCTATAATTTGGCTTTCATTAGAACTTATGTTTGAAGACAAAATAGTAAATTATCACACTTTTTAATTACATGTGTGTTAGTCTGTATTTTTAAGAAATAATTAAATTTAATTTTAATAAGAAGACTTTATTTTAATTGCTTTGAATATATTATAAAAATGGTAATGATAGATCCATGTGTTATATCTTTCTTTAATTATATATATGTTACACTTAAGATTTTGTATTTACATATTTTTATAGAACATTACTATTTGAAACAATGGAATGTATTTAAAAGTCAGATTAACACATGAAATTCTTCTGGACATTATTTTTAAAACTGTATTTCCTAAATCTAAGAAGCATGGGAGGTCAAGAAAACATCTTCACCTAAGAACACCATAGAAATGTGATAGCTATTTAGTAATTCATCTAATACAGCTAAAATCAAATAACAACATATGACAGAAATGAATATAGCTACTCCCCGGTAGCTGTGGCTGGAGGTCATCTTTGAGCTGTGCCCCTTTTGGAATAGCTTTAACATAATAAGTGACTGCTAGCAGTGTTTAAAGATTTATCTACCTCCCATAGAAAAATAACGTATCTGCAATATTATGAAACAAGTAATTTTTTATAGAATTGTCCTTGAAAAATCCTGATGTTTCAAATGCTATGTGATGAAGATGTATTAAATAATGCAACTATAAGTATAGTCTAGATCTCGAATAATATAAAAATACATTTTAACTCAAATTCAATATATAATAAAATATTGCACTCAATTAAATAAAAGCTGTCCATGTGCCCTTTTAGGATATGCAAAATGGCTTTCACTGTGGGGATTTTAAGCAATTATAGCCCTCCCATTTTGTGTAAGGAAGAAGTAAGTCAGCAAACTGTTTTTATGCAACTACATTCAGTGATACAATAAAAATTACTCATAGAAATAAATTGCATGCCTATTTTATATGCGTGTAAAGAAATTATTCTAAAGACATATATCATGTAACCATTTGCTTGGACTACTATAAAATTATAGGGACAAATCGCATGTGTAAGACAAGAAAGATGAGAAAATGATGAAACCTCACAGTTAATTATCAAGATTAAATATTTTATTATAGGACCAGCAATTGGGGGAGGAGTATACACAAATACATAAAGAGGCGCACAATCCAAAATAACAGTGTCAATCATGCTATATGTATATCATCAGAAGTAGCACAGAAGGTCAATGCACAATGGCAGATCCATCAATATAATATCGATCTAACCCAATGGCAGTATGCTGCGCTCTGAATAAAAGTGTGGTCCATGACATCAGCACATGGTTAAACACAACTAAACAGTTCAATACCTGGAGATAGAGCAATATGAAACTCTCCATCTCTGGAATGATGTCCACCATGCCCCACTCAGACGCTGAGCTCATACTCAATGATTGGCTGCCATACTGACTTCCTACATTCAGGCATTTTGGGTGAGAGAGTTGTTTTCTGCAATGGAGGAAAATGGATCTTTGGCAGTCTGCACGCTCTGCGGCAGGAAAATAAGTCATGGACATTGAGGTTCAAGTAGAATACAAACTATGATTCTCCATCAGCACATGAGTAGGCATGAGCGGACCCTTGGAAGAACAGGTTCATTGGGTTGAACTTTAGTCCAAAGTTCGGTTTGGGTACCAGAACTGTACCCGAACTTGACCCAGACCCAGAACTCCATTGAAACCACTGGGGACCCAAACTTTGGATTGGGAAATATCTCTCTTTCTCCTCTCCAAACTGTAAAACGAACTTCCTGGAGAAGTCCATGTTCGGAGTTCAGCATCAGACACTCCGGTACTAACCCCAAACTTTATAGTTCAGATTCGCTCATCTCTACACATGACGTATCATGACTAGTGTTGAGCGAGCACTAAAACGCTCGGGTGCTCGAAGCTTGGGCCGAGCTCACCGAGATACTCGGGTGCTCGACCCGAGCAACGAGCCCAATGTTAGTCTATGGGAGACCCGAGCATTTTTGCGGCAGCACCCCCGGCAGTCTGTAGAAAGCCAAATAAGTGCCCAAAACGATAGTGACAGTGCTCAAATGACATGGGGACAGCATGGGGATTGCCCCAGGAAGCATTTCTGACCCCCAGGTCTCTGCTGTTAATAACGTGGTCAGAGGTATTAAGCCACTTTTAAGGGCTCACAATAAAACGTTCAAAAACGAAACTGAAACTGCTTTCCTGTGAAATATGTTAAGGAAGTTCCTTTCCAGGGTAAAGACTTGTGTATAAGGTAAAATAAATAACCAAAAAAAAAATACTCCTCCACACCTTGAGCTATGTTCACAAGTACCATTTTTTATGCGTTTTTGCACTTTTGTATTGCTTTCAACCGTGTCAAATGCATTCACCGGGAAATGTCATTTTAACATTTTACAACCTTATCTAGCCATGTGCTGTGTGACAAATGCTTACAGTGCTGAAAAGACATGGGAACAGCATAGGGAAGACCCCTGGAAGCATCTCTGACACCCAGGACACTGCCTAAAAATGTGCCCATCAGAAGTCATCCTTGCCGCATCAGAAGATGCAGACTTGCAACTATCCCCGTGCAAGACCTTCTCCCAGAGCAGTGTTCAATTTGTACCTCCCCCATTCCTTGCAATGCAAGCGCAAGTATGCAGCCTGCCACCCACCCACCCCCAGGCTGCAATACCATACTGCAAGCTTGCACTTGAAATGGGGCCTTTTAGTTTGGAGGAGGCTGAAGCTGGCCACTACCTCATGGCTTCTTCGGCAGCGAGGTATCCATACTCAGTCCCCAGCCGCCCGGCGGCCGGGTGTCCACGCTCCATCTCCAGCCGCCAGGGGGCGGCCGGGTGTCCATACTCAGACCCCAGCCGCCCCGCGGCCGGGTGTCCACACGGTCCCCAGCCGCCTGGGGGCGGCCGGGTGTCCATAAACGGTCCCCAGCTGCCCATATTTCTCCTGTCACCTTCTCACACACATTTCTTAGCCTGGCCTGCTTTAGGGCAGCATTGGACAAGCCCACCAGAGAACCAGACTCCTCCTTTAGGCCCTGGCTTCTCCATCAGGGGAGTTGAGAGTGCCAAGGTGAGGAGCATGATTAATGATGATAGAAGTTAGCATCTGCTTTGTTTTTTTGGAATGCAAGCGTAAGTGTGCAGCCTGCCACCCACCCACCCCCAGGCTGCAATACCATACTTGTAGCTTGCACTTGAAATGGGGCCTTTTAGTTTGCAGGAGGCCGAAGCTGGCCACTACCTCATGGCTGCTTCGGCAGCGAGGTATCCATACTCAGTCCCCAGCCGCCCCTATTTGTCCCGGTGTGCCATATACATAAGATTAAGCGCGCATACCAAAATATTACCTGTGCCCTCCCCAGTGCATTTAGTGGGAAGGACAGCCTATTCCGCTGTAGTGTGTGCATGCCAAACCCCTGTTCATGGTACATGCGAAGATGCCTCCCACCCTGCACCTGTCATTGCAGACTTGCAACTATCCCCGTTCAAGTTCTTGTCCCAGGGCAGTGTTCAATTGTACCTCTCCCATTCCTTGCAATGCAAGCTCAAGTATGCAGCCTGCCACCCACCCATCCCCAGGCTGCAATACCATACTGCTTGCTTGCACTTGAAATTGGGCCTTTTAGGCATGTGGAGGCGGAATCTGGCCACCACGTCATGGCTGCGTTGGCGGCCTGGTATCCATACTCAGTCCCCAGCCGCCCGGCGGCCGGGTGTCCACACTCAAACCCCAGCAGCCAGGGGGTGGCCGGGTGTCCATACTCGGTCCCCAGCCGCCCCGCGGCCGGGTGTCCACCCACGGTCCACAGCCGCCAAGGGGCAGCCGGGTGTCCATAAACGGTCCCCAGCCGCCCCTATTTCTCCTGTCATCTTCCCCCTACACACTTTTCTTAGCCTGGCCTGCTTTAGTGCAGCATTGGACGAGCCCACCAGAGAACCAGACTCCTCCAGTGGGCCCTGGCTTCTCCATCAGGGGAGTTGAGAGTGCCAAGGTGAGGAGCATGATGATGATGATAGAAGTTAGCATCTGCTTTGTTTTCTTGGAATGCAAGCTCATGTATGTAGTAGCGGCTAGGCCTGAGGTGGTCAGCGTTTTGGCGCATATCCTACCTCCTCCGAGGATTGCTGGATGTTTTCCTGCTACTATCCGAGTTCTATGACTCCCGTTAAAACAAAGCTTCAGGTGATAAATGATAGATGAGGTGGTGGCAAAGGAGAAAGAGCAGGAGGAACAGAGACCATTCACATCAATATCAGGCCAGTCAACCACATATGTCTTGTAAGATATGTTTCTGTAACAAAAGGAGCGGTTTGGCTACACAGTTATATGGCATACAGTGAGTGCAATGCCTACCAAAAATTTCGAAGCACTCCAATGCCCCTTGGAAATGACATGGAGGTCAGAGGGCCTTAACTAAACCGTTTTTTCCATTTATAGCAACTGGATCTCCTGTACACTGTTGGCCTAAGCAGTGAATGGAAGGCTTTCCAAAAATTATGAGGAACTGCAATGCCCCTTGAAACAGACGTGGATTACAGCATACTAAAAACCTTCTACCCATTATTGGGGAGTGGGTCTCCCATAGTTTTCACCTTTGCATTGAAAAGCAAAAGCTGTCTAAAATTAGGAGGAAATGCAATGCTCGTTGGAAGAGTCGTGGAGGTTAGTGGTAATTAAAAACAACATTTCAATGCCCCTTGGAAGAATTGTGGAGTTCAGAGTGGCTTAAGAAGACGCTTTTAACGCCCCTTTGAAGAGACGTGGAGGTCATAGTAGCTTAACAAGACGGTTTTAATGCCCCTCGGAAGAGACGTGGAGGTCCCAGTAGCTTAACAAGACGGTTTTAATGCCCCTTGGAAAAGTGGTGGAGGTCATAGAAGCTTAACAAGACGGTTTTAATGCCCCTTGGTAGAGACGTGGAGGTCCCAGTAGCTTAACAAGTTGGTTTTAATGCCCCTTGGAAAAGTGGTGGAGGTCGCAGTAGCTTAACTAGATGCTTTTAATGCCCCCCAGAAGAGACGTGGAGGTCCCAGTAGCTTATCAAGATGGTTTTAATACCACTCGGAAAAGTGGTGGAGGTCGCAGTAGCTAACAAGATGCTTTTAATGCCCCTCAGAAGAGACGTGGAGGTCCCAGTCACTTAACAAGACTGTTTTAATGCCACTTGGAAAAGAGGTGGAGGTCACAGTAGCTTAACAAGACGGTTTTAATGCCCCTCGGAAGAGACGTGGAGGTCCCAGTAGCTTAACAAGACGGTTTTAATGCCCCTTTGAAGAGACGTGGAGGTCACAGTAGCTTAACAAGACGGTTTTAATTCCCCTCGGAAGAGACATGGAGGTCCCAGTAGCTTAACAAGACGGTTTTAATTCCCCTTGGAAAAGTGGTGGAGGTCATAGAAGCTTAACAAGACGGTTTTAATGCCCCTTGGAAGAGACGTGGAGGTCCCAGTAGCTTAACAAGTTGGTTTTAATGCCCCTTGGAAAAGTGGTGGAGGTCGCAGTAGCTTAACTAGACACTTTTAATGCCCCTCAGAAGAGACGTGGAGGTCCCAGTAGCTTATCAAGACGGTTTTAATACCCCTCGGAAAAGTGGTGGAGGTCGCAGAAGCTTAACAAGATGCTTTTAATGCCCCTCAGAAGAGACGTGGAGGTCCCAGTCACTTAACAAGACTGTTTTAATGCCCCTTGGAAAAGTGGTGGAGGTCGCAGTAGCTTTACAAGATGCTTTTAATGCCCCTCAGTAGAGACATGGAGGTCCCAGTAGCTTAAAAAGATGGTTTTAATGCCCCTTCGAAAAGTGGTGGTGGTCACAGTAGTTTAACAAGACGGTATTAATGCCCCTCGGAATAGAGGTGGAGGTCGCAGTAGCTTAACAAGACGCTTTTAATGCCCCTAAGAAGAGACGTGGAGGTCCCAGTAGCTTAACAAGATGCTTTTAATGCCCCTCAGAAGAAACGTGGAGGTCCCAGTAGCTTAACAAGACAGTTTTAATGCCCCTTACAAGAGCCATACAGTACAGCATCTTAAAAATATTATTCCCATTATTGGGGAGTGGGTCTCCCACAGTCTTTGCTTATGCCTTCCAAGCAAAAGCTGACAAAAATAAGGACGGAGGAACTTTCAATAATGGCAACACGGACCACGGTCACCCTGGTGGTATAGTGGTGGTGGAGGCTGAGGATAAGGAGAAGAAGATAAAACAGCCGAAATGAGGAAGCGTATACCCATGTGTGGGTGTGAAGCGGTGCATGTGAATACACCTCCCAAAAGAACACAGTGGATTTGACTTTATGTTACTCTGCTGTCATTTGGTGCTGATTAGAAGCCTGGCCCAATCCAGCCCTTGCTCATTTTGATAAGGGTCAGCTTGTCAGTTAACAGGCGAGTGCGCTTATCAGTTATAATTCCCCCAGCAGCATTAAAAACACGCTCCGATAACACATTAGCGGCAGGGCAGGCCAGGACATCCAAGGCGTACAGAGCGAGTTCATTCCAAGTGTCCAGCTTGGATACCCAATACTTAAAAGGCTCAGAGGAATCACGGAGGATGCTGGTACGGTCGGCAAGGTACTCCCTCACCATCTTTTGATACTTTCCACTCCTTGTGAGAGTACTCCGCGCCTCAGGGTCTGTCCGAAGGGAGGGTCAGAGAAAACTGTCCCAGAACGTTGACAGTGTTCCCCTGCCTCTGCTGGATTGGAGTTGTGTCTCTCTCGCATGTACGCCTTGGTTGGGCAACGAACTGTGACCTCTGTCTCTAGCGTGTTCAGATGGGAATTTTTTAAACAGTCCTGCAGTAAGGGCCTTCTGGTACTGACCCATTTTTGTAGACCTCTCCACCTCAGGAATAAGAGAGTGAAAGTTCTCCTTGTAGCGGGGGTCTAAAAGTGTCACCAACCAGTAATGACTGTCACCCAACATTTGACAACGCGAGGGTCACAGTTAAGGCAGCGTAACATAAAGTCAGCTATGCGTATCAGACTGGTAATGGGCAAGACTTCCCTATCCTCACCAAGATGATGACTGACCATGCTCTCCTCCTCCTCCTCCCCCCTGTCCTCAGGCCACCCACGCTGAACCGACAGTATGACAGTTGTACAGGTACTACCGTCTACAGCGCATAATACAAGCTCCTGTTCTTCCTTCTCCTCCTCCTCCTCTCCATCATTGTCCCCCAATTCACGTTGGGATGAGATGAGGCTGGGCTGTGTGTAATCGACCGCTACGGCTTCTTGATCCATCTCATCATACTCCGGCTGCCTTGCCTCCTCTTTAATTCTCTGCAGAGAGAGTTGCAAAAGACAGACAAGTGGAATGCTGACGCTAATGATGGCGTCATCGCCACTCACCATCGTGGTGGACTCCTCAAAGTTTGTCAAAATGGAACATATGTCAGACATCCAGGTCCACTCCTGAGGTCTTATATGTGGAGTCTGACCTGAATATCGACGGACTTGTTGCAGCTGGTACTCCTCAACTGCTCTCTTCTGCTCACAAATCCTTTGCAACATGTGGAGGGTAGACTTCCAATGTGTGGGGACATCACACACCAGTCGGTGTGATGGAAGCTGCAAACGCTGCTGCAACACAGCAAGGGCGGCAGAAGCTGTAGCTGACTTGCGAAAATGAGCTGACAGGCGGCGTACTTTCAAGAGCAGATCTGGCAACTCAGGGTACGATTTAAGATATCGCTGAACCACGAGGTTAAGCACATGAGCCAGGCATGGTACATGTGTGATCTCGCCTCACCTCATAGCTGCCACCAGGTTACGGCCACTGTCACACACGACCATGCCTGGATGTAGGTTCAGCGGTGTCAGCCACAGATCTGCCTGCTCTTTCACAGCTGTCCTCAACTTAAAAGCAGTGTGAGGTTTCTCACCTAAGCTTATGAGTTTCAGCACAGCCTGTTGCCGCTTGGTGGATGCAAGACTGCAGTGCTTCCAGCTTGTAACTGATGTGGTGATATCTGAGATGGAGGCTGAACATGAGGAGGAGGAGGAGGATGATGCGCATGAGCTGTACACTGTGGGGGCAACTCTAACTGACATAGGGCCCGCAATCCTCGGTGTTGGGAGGATGTGTTCCGTCCCAAGGTCCGTCTGGGTCCCGGATACCGCTATGTTTACCCAGTGTGCTGTCAGGGAGATGTACTGTCCCTGGCCACAAGCACTTGTCCACGTGTCCGTTGTCAGGTGGACTCTCCCACTAACTGCATTGTTGAGGGCACGGCAGATGTTTTGGGACACGTGCTTGTGTAGTGCGGGGATGGCACACCAGGCAAAATAGTGTCGGCTGGGGACCGAGTACCGAGGGATGGCCACCAGCCAAAAGGTTGCGGAAGGATTCCGTCTCCACCAGCCTAAAAGGCAGCATTTCCAATGCAAGCAGTCGTGAAATGTGCGAATTTAGGACTGTGGCCTGTGGGGCGTTGGCTGCGAATTTGCGCTTTCATTCAAAGCTCAGGGATATGGACAATTGAACGCTGCGGTGGGACGTGGACGTGGACATTGATGCTGTTTCTTGAGAAACTGCCATAACAAGTAAAGACTGAGAGGAGGGGGCATCTTTGCATGCAGTATGGACAGGAGATTGCCTTGCACACACAACAGGGGGTTCTCTTGCATGCACAACAGCGGAAGAAGCAGTGGTGACACCCGCTGACACTGGTCGTGGACCCTGGGGTTCACCCCACAAAGTCGGGTGCTTTGCTGCCATGTGCCTGATCATGCTGGCGGTGGTCAGGCTGGTAGTTTTGTCACCCCTGCTGATGCTGGCATGGCAGGTGGTACAAATGGCCTTTTTGGGGTTATCAGCAGAGTCTTTAAAAAAATTCCAGACTCTGGAAGACCTACAGGTTGTACTGGCAACGTCCCTCATGTTGGTGTTACGGGGAACTGTTGCCTGCTTTCTGTGTGCGGCCACCACACTGCTTCTTCCTGCCTGTTGGGGTCCTCTGCCTCCCTCACCCTGTGTGCTGCTGTCCTCGCTCTGCATGTCCTCCTGCCACATTGGGTCAGTTGCTAGATCATCCACCACCTCCTCCTCTTCCACTTGCACACCACGATCCTCCTCCTCACTTCCTGGCAATTGTGTCTCGTCATCGTCCACCTCTTGTGACAAATTGCCAGCGTCGACTTCCTGTTGCCGTGGCTGTTCAAATATTTGGGCATCGCTACATGGGATCTCCTCATCCACCACTTCAAGCGGAGCAGGCGAGGGGCACAAATCTGGAAATGGACCAGTGAACTGCTCTTCAGAGTGTCCAAGTGTGGGATCAGTTGCTGTCTGACGACACTCGGCATGGTGGGAGGAAGGAGCATCAGGGTGAGGAGGAGTCTGCGGTCGAGACTCACGGCTACTAATAGTTGACCGTGTGGAAGACAGACTGGAGATGGTGGTGCCCAGGTAACTGGAAGTATTATCTGCTATCCAATTAATAACCTGTTCACACTGATCAGTTCGCAATACTGGTGTTGTTCTGTGCTTCCCTAGTAATTTCGTCAAGAAGTGGGAGCGAGAAGATGTGGCTGTTGGTTGTGGCACATTTTCACCTTGGCCACGGCTCCGTCCTCTGCACGTACCATCACCAGAACGTCCAGTTCCACGTCCCTTGCCAAGCGCCTTGCCCATTGTAAAGGAAGTAAAATAGCTTACACTCTCACTATCAATGGAAAAAGGGTAATATAAAGTAGATTACAACAGTGGAAGAGGAAAACCACAGTTCTATTTCTCTGGCCTACACCCGACTCTTTTAAACAATCTGAACAATCAGGGAAAAACTATTACTGTTTTTCTTTACGGAAAAAATACCAAAAGCTGAATAAAAGAGATTTTTTACCGTGGAATGGCAAAACCACAGTTATTGTTTCCTGGGGTATACCAGACAATTTTAAATATATATATTTGCTGCTGAACAGTGAGCGACACACTCAAACTGTTTTTTTTTTAGATACAAATGGCCCAAAAGTGGATAATACAGAGGTTTGAACCGTGGAACTGCAAAACCACACTTCTGTTTCTTTGGCCTACACCAGACTATTTTCAACAGATATACTTGTGTCTGAAAAATCAGGGAGACACTATTAGTTTTTCTTTACGGCAAAAAATGCCAAAAGCTGGATAATACAGAGATTTGACCCGTGGAACTGCAAAACCACACTTCTATTTCTCGGGCCTACACCAGACTATTTTCAACAGATATATTTGTGTCGAAAAATCAGGGAGACACTATTAGTTTTTCTTTACGGCAAAAAATGCCAAAAGCAGGATAATACAGAGATTTGACCCGTGGAACTGCAAAACCACACTTCTATTTCTCGGGCCTACACCAGACTATTTTCAACAGATATATTTGTGTCTGAACAATCAGGAGACACTATTACTATTTTTCTTTACGGCAAAAAATGGAAAAAGTAGGATAATACAGAGATTTGACCCGTGGAACTGCAAAACCACACTTCTATTTTTCGGGCCTACACCAGACTATTTTCAACAGATATATTTGTGTCTGAAAAATCAGGGAGACACTATTAGCTTTTCTTTAAGGCAAAAAATTTCAATAGCAGGATAATACAGAGATTTGACCCGTGGAACTGCAAAACAACAGTTCTATTTCTCAGGCCTACACCAGACTATTTTCAACAGATATATTTGTGTATGAATAATCAGGGAGACACTATTAGTTTTTTTTTATGGCAAAAAATGGTAAAAGCAGGATAATAGAGATTTTTTACTGTGGAACAGCAAAACCACAGTTATAATTTACTGGTGTATACCAGACTTTTTTAAATATATATAATTGCGGCTGAACAGTGAGCAGCACACTCAAACTGTTTTTTTTAAGATACAAATGGCCCAAAAGTGGATAATACAGAGGTTTTAACCGTGGAACTGCAAAACCACACTTCTGTTTCTCTTGCCTACACCAGACTATTTTCAACAGATATATTTGTGTCTGAAAAATCAGGGAGACACTATTAGTTTTTCTTTATGGCAAAAAATGCCAAAAGCAGGATAATACAGAGATTTGACCCGTGGAACTGCAAAACCACACTTCTATTTCTCGGGCCTACACCAGACTATTTTCAACAGATATATTTATGTCTGAAAAATCAGGGAGACACTATTAGTTTTTCTTTACGGCAAAAAATGCCAAAAGCAGGATAATACAGAGATTTGACCCGTGGAACTGCAAAACCACACTTCTATTTCTCGGGCCTACACCAGACTATTTTCAACAGATATATTTGTGTCTGAAAAATCAGGGAGACACTATTAGTTTTTCTTTAAGGTAAAAAATGCCAAAAGCTGGATAATACAGAGATTTGACCCGTGGATCTGCAAAACCACACTTCTATTTCTCGGGCCTACACCAGACTATTTTCAACACATATATTTGAGTCTGAACAATCAGGAGACACTATTACTTTTTCTTTATGGTAAAAAATGCCAAAAGCAGGATAATATAGAGATTTGAGCCGTGGAACTGCAAAACCACAATTCTATTTCTCGGGCCTACACCAGACTATTTTCAACACATATATTTGTGTCTGAAAAATCAGGGAGACACTATTAGTTTTTTTTTTACGGCAAAAAATGCCAAAAGCAGGATAATAAAGATTTATTACCGTGGAACTGCTAAACCACAGTTATAATTTAATGGTATATACCAGACTTTTTTAAATATATATATTTGCGGATGAACAGTGAGCGACACACTCAAACTGTTTTTTTTCAGATTCAAATGGCCCAAAAGTGGATAATACAGAGGTTTGAAGCGTGGAACTGCAAAACCACACTCCTGTTTCTATGGCCTACACCAGACTATTTTCAACAGATATATCTGTGTCTGAAAAATCAGGGAGACACTATTAGTTTTTCTTTACGGAAAAAAATGCCAAAAGCAGGATAATTCCGAGATTTGACCTGTGGAAATGCAAAACCACACTTCTATTACTCGGGCCTACACCAGACTATTTTCAAGAGATATATTTGTGTATGAAAAATCAGGAGACACTATTAGTTTTTCTTTACGGGAAAAAATGCCAAAAGCAGGATAATACAGAGATTTGACCTGTGGAACTGCAAAACCACACTTCTATTTTTCGGGCCAACACCAGACTATTTTCAACAGATATATTTGTGTCTGAACAATCAGGAGACACTATTGCTGTTTTTATTTATGGCAAAAAATGCCAAAAGCTGGATAATACAGAGATTTGCCCCGCGGAACTGCAAAACAACATTTTTATTTCTTGGGCCTACACCAGACTATTTTCAACAGATATATTTGTGTCTGAACAATCAGGAGACACTATTAGTTTTTCTTTATGGTAAAAAATGCCAAGAGCAGGATAATACAGAGATTTGAGCCGTGGAACTGCAAAACCACACTTCTATTTCTCGGGCCTACACCAGACTATTTTCAACAGATATATTTGTGTCTGAAAAATTAGGGAGACACTATTCATTTTTTTTTTACGGCAAAAAATGCCAAAAGCAGGATAATAAAGATTTATTACCGTGGAACTGCTAAACCCCAGTTATAATTTAATGGTATATACCAGACTTTTTTAAATATATATATTTGCGGATGAACAGTGAGCGACACACTCAAACTGTATTTTTTCAGATACAAATGGCCCAAAAGTGGATAATACAGAGGTTTGAACCGTGGAACTGCAAAACCACACTTCTGTTTCTCTGGCCTACACCAGACTATTTTCAACAGATATATTTGTGTCTGAAAAAACAGGGAGACACTATTAGTTTTTCTTTACGGCAAAAAATGCCAAAAGCAGGATAATAAAGATTTATTACCGTGGAACTGCTAAACCCCAGTTATAATTTAATGGTATATACCAGACTTTTTTAAATATATATATTTGCGGATGAACAGTGAGCGACACACTCAAACTGTATTTTTTTAGATACAAATGGCCCAAAAGTGGATAATACAGAGGTTTGAACCGTGGAACTGCAAAACCACACTTCTGTTTCTCTGGCCTACACCAGACTATTTTCAACAGATATATTTGTGTCTGAAAAAACAGGGAGACACTATTAGTTTTTCTATACGGCAAAAAATGCCAAAAGCAGGATAATACAGAGATTTGACCCGTGGAACTGCAAAACCACACTTCTATTTCTCAGGCCTACACCAGACTATTTTCAAAACATATATTTGAGTCTGAACAATCAGGAGACACTATTAGTTTTTCTTTACGGCAAAAAATGCCAAAAGCAGGATAACACAGAGATTTGACCCATGGAACTGCAAAACCACAGTTATAATTTACTGGTGTATACCAGACTTTTTTAAATATATATATTTGCGGCTGAACATTGAGCGGCACACTCAAACTGTTTTTTTTTAGATACAAATGGCCCATAAGTGGATAATACAGAGGTTTGAACTGTGGAACTGCAAAACCACACTTCTCTTTCTCTTGCCTACACCAGACTATTTTCAACAGATATATTTGTGTCTGAAAATTAAGAGACACACTTTTTTTTTTTTTTGGGGGGGGGGGGGGCGACACCAAAAGGTTAATAAGACGGGTATTTGTACATTGTGAAGGAGGAAAAAAAAAAGAGGATTTAGATGAATAAAAAAGGATTTTTCCTGGCCCCCGAGACCTGGAGCTAAGTCCAGCAATTTCAGCAACAGGAGCACACAGGACTGTAATGCAGAGTTTGCTGGTATAACCACTGCGTCTCCTATACAGCCTGCCTGCCTGATATCTGGGATGGATATTAGTCCTGAGAAGGACTCTTTGTTTGATCTGGCAGCCTTTACAGACCCTACACTAACTATTTTGCAGTATATATCTCTCCCTAAATCAGCAGCGCTGTCCCTACACTGTCTGATCCCAGCCATCTGTGTCCAAGATGGCGGCGCCCGGTTTTAAATACTCGAGGTGACACTGTGCGGCCAGCCAATTATTGTAATGCCCACAGCTGTGGCATTATAGTGACTGGCTGGCAATCCCTGCAAGTTCATTGGCTCTGTAAAGAGCGCCAAACATGCAGGACAGAAACCCGAGCTCCCGCCCGAGTAACCCAGAAATGCTCAGTGCCTGCTGAACATCCTGAGTAGCGTGATGCTCGGGCGAGTACCGAGCAGTGTCGAGCATGCTCACTCAACACTAATCATGACAGCTCATTTAGGAAAAACAAACAGGGCAGCAATCTGAACGAGGCTCAATCTATCCTCATGTCCCTTCTCCATATGCTTACCTTTCTGCTAGCCTGGCTGAATCCTTATATACTACCTGGTTGGTGTCATCATAACCAACTTCATCATTCACAACTGCTGATTTTGTATTCCAACTATTCCTCCTCCGTTGCACCACTAAACAGATATCTAACCCTGATTCTTTGTTGAGGAAAGTAGCATATCCTTCCAATCATCTTACTGTGCACCAGATAAACATCCACTTGGTTAATTTCCTAGTAGCGCAGGAACTGAAATACTACTAAGGGAAGTTGGCTGCCTTTTGAGATTATGGTGTGTGCTCAGTCTTGCTGGAAGATATCCATATTTCTAGCAGTAATGGGTGACCACTCTGTGCTCTCATGTGGAGGATAATATGAACTGCTTTCTTGACTTGTATTTAAGCTTGAAAGTTCACTGCACTTAATGAAACATGGAGTAGCAAGTATAGAAAATGACAGGTAATGTTATCAAGGCCCTTGCAAACTTATTTAGAGGCAGCAGTGCACATGTAGACTGAGTACCGAGGAGGTCTCTCTCTGAATACAGTGGGCCGAGGACAAAGGATACTAGCAGACAATTTGTTGGGGAACACCTTTTTACTAAGAACAGGAACTGGGTTGCCCCGGCAATGCAAGAAAGGAACACATATAAACTTCACACACACCTATCTCAGGACAGCTAGGACCCCTGGGCTTCACAACGGTGAGGACCAGGATGTACTAACTGAAGAGCAATAATTTCCCTACCCAGTAGTTCCGCCTAATGCGGTAACCGAGTGTTACCCAGAGCAATGATGCAATCAGATGGGTGCACAAGGCAGCCCATGCAGTGGTGCAGTGCAACAGTTCACAAACTTAACAAATCTCTACATTTACAATATTGTTATTATAACCATACACAAGCTCACCACGGTGGGGAGTCTCTAGCTAAGGCTCACCCAAACCTGCCTACAACCAATGTCTCTAATTGATAACCTGTGTTTGGCGCCAAACTCTTCCTGCTATTTCTGTGCACGCATCCACTGGGATCCCTGTGATGGGGCCTGAGCTCAGGACTTACCGGCCGGTAACTGTTCTCTGAAGAAGCTGTATGATCGTCCAACCGGTCTCTTAGCTGGGAGACAGAGGAGAGTGTCCTGACCTTGTCATAGAAGCACAGTTTTCAGTCTGTCAGACTAGCAGAAGGCCCTACTCCTCACTATGATGCCTTGGGGGAAATCCGACTCTGCATACATCCGTAGTTGTTCCCCCAAAGTGATTCTTTCTCTTTGGCCAGAGACACAGGCAAGGCTTAACCTTCTCTCAAAGTTCTGGTTTGCTCCCAGCATTCAGCACACACCGAGCTCTTAGAATGCAGCACCACAATCTCCTTCCTCTTCTCACTACTTGCTTTTGCAGACTCACACACCATCAAGTTCAAAATAGAGTCACTTTTAGATGCAACAGAGACCTCTTGTGCCAAGAGGCTGATACCGCAGCAATGTCCACACATCTCCCTCTCACATACCACCCCACTAGAGGTTGGCGTCCTTGACACACCTTCCCAGGTAAAGTTGTCCTGCGCATAGTGTTGTAGGGGTATGCCTGCGGTCGTCCAAGTGGTCCTTCACAGGACTGGGACTGTCGACTCCCCTGGTGCATTAATGCTGGGGGCAGTTACAGGTTGAGTAGGGGCAGTCATTTCTTCCTGCATGTTGTCTCTAAGGGGAAACACAGGTTGTGAAACAGTCTCTCTGGAGGGCATTATTACAACAGAAGTGGCCCCCTTTTGAAAGGGAATGAATGCGGACCATCCATGAGCATCCATGGGCAGGTCCACTTCCCTTTGCTCAGGTTCAGGAGTCACAGTCGTGATAGTCGGTTCTCTAAACTGACACCGTCGCAACATACGGCTCCCCCTCCCACCCATCATCTAACTTACCAGACCGTTTTTTCACTCGGACCACCACTATTACCCCTGGGGCACCAGGGGATCATGATGGGTCACCTTTCTTAACCGTTCACCCACCATCCTATGTACTGTTCTCAGGTGATGCCGATGCTCCTGGGCCCATGCAGTAGTGTACCAAGGAGGGTTCGCCATGGAATCAGGCATGTGTAGATCTTCAATTTCCCTGCCTGCCCTCCCAAACAGCAGCATGTGGGGCGAGTACCCTGTCGTGTTGTGGACCCGATTGTTATAGACCTACATCAGTTCCGATAGGTACTCAGGCCAGCGCACTTTTTGATCATTCTCCAGGGTCTGCAGCATTTGCAGGAGGGTGTGGTTGAAACATTCACATGCTCCATTGCCTTGCAGATGATAGGGCGTCGTCCTACACTGTTCAATACTATAAAGACGATAAAGTTTCTTCATTAAGACGCCCTGGAACCAGGTTCCCTGATCAATATGAATCCACCGGAGAAAACAGAACACTTGGAAGAAGTAGCGACATACTGCCTCTTGGGCTGATTCTGCGGTCTGGTCTCTGGTAGTTACTGCAACTGTGTATTTAGTGAAATGATCCATCATCACCAAACAATATGAGTGTCCAGAAATGGAGTACCCTATTTGTACATGGTCTATAATGAGTATCTCCAAAGGAGCTGACGTTCCAATGGTCTGAATGGGAGCTCGCTCTTCCAGACTCTTGCTCAGACCACTTGCTTGGCTTTTTCGACACGCTTCAACTACCATTTTCTCCAGGTCCGGGCAATATACCATTCTCTGTAACCACTTGTAAGTCTTCTCGCTCCCTAAATGAGCCCCTCTCTCATGGGCATCTCGAGCTGCAACTGGACCCAACGTCATTGGAATCACCACCTGTTGGCAATGCTGCAACTCTGAGGGTACGTAAATCTGACGACATAAGAGACCATGCACCACATTCAACTTATCCCATTGACGCAGCAGTTTTTCACCTTCCGGGGACAATCCCTCCTGCTCCTTTGACCGGGGCCATAAATTAGCCTTGACCCAGCGTTTCACGCATTTTACATCTTTGTTCTCCTGGGCTCTCTCCCAATCTGCAGTCATTTTCCTTAGCACTGTAGGCATTCCAGAGGCCACTCCACTTGAATGTACCTCGCTCCAGAAGACAGGCAGCTGGCCCAGGTCAGGCATCTCAGTGTCCTCCAGTTCATCTTGGATACTCCCGGCCAGCGGCTCCATCGGAACCCGAGATAGCGCGTCTGCATTTCCATTCTCCCTTCCCGATCGGAACTTGATATGGTAGTTGAACTTAGTCAGCCACCTCTGTTCCAGCGCCACCAGTTTGGTGTTTTTCAGGTGGGCCAGTGGATTGTTATCCATCATGACTACCACTTCAGCTCCCGTTAACTACTCCGCATATCGTTTGGTCATTGCCCAAACCAAGGCCAGCAGCTCTAGCCTGAAAGAACTATAATTTGCGGGGTTACGTTCTGTCTCTCTTAGGGAACAGCTTCCATTTGCAATCACTCTCTCTCAGCCATCTTGTACCTGCGGCAACACTGCTCCCAAACCATGCAGGCTCCCATCGGTGTAGAGCAGAAACGGAGCATCAAATCGGGCGTAAGCCAGGATCGGTGCTCTGGTTAGGGCAGCTTTTACCTCCCCAAAGGCCTTCTGTTGCTGAGAGCTCCATTAAATGGTGTGATTCATGAGTTCTTGAGTTGTGCCTCTCAGGAGTTCATTCAAGGGACCAACCAGATGAGCTAACTTGGGGACATGCCATATGTAGTCTCCCGCTAGTCCCAAAAAGGCTCTCACCTCTCACAAAGTTCTCGGCTGAGGCAACTTCTGGACAGCCTCAAACTTACTTGGAGCTGGTTGTACACCTTCGGGAGTCACCACATGACCCAGGTATTAGATACGGTCTTGAAACAATTGCCATTTTTGAGGATTGATCTTCAATCCATGGTCACAAAGTCACTGGAGGACCTGCTGAAGCTTCTGAAGATGATCCTCAAACGATGTCTTGAACACAGCACATCGTCCAGGTAAATCAGCACTGACTCAGTTGCTGACTCCCAAGCAATGTTCCATTAGACGCTGAAAGGATGCCGGCGCATTGGAAAGACCAAACAGCAACCTGTTGAATTCATAGAGTCCCATGGGTAGGATGAACGCGGTCTCTGCCTTGTCTTTCACAGCCACCGAGACTTGCCAGTATCCACTGGCCAAGTCGAGGGTAGAAAAGTACTTAGCCCGACTCAGCGCTGACAGTGATTCCTCAATCCGGGGAAGAGGGTAGGTGTCCCGTACAGTGTGAGCATTCAATTTTCTATAATTGACACAGAATCAAAGGGACCCATCCTTTTTACGTACTAAGTCCACTGGAGCTGCCCATGGACTCTGGCTCTCTCATACGACCTGGTTGTCCAGCATGTTGGCTACCATGTTCTTTACTTCTTGATACATCTTCGGAGGGATCTGCCGATAACGTTCCCAAATTGGGGGCGTGTCCCCGGTTGGAATCTCATGCTCGATGGTAGAGGAACACCCAAAATCTTTGCCATGATGGGAGAAGGCCTCCTGAAATTCCCATAGGGTATCTTCTAGGAGCCTCTGTTAGGCAAGAGTCAGGGTCCTCCTGTCCATTCCCATCCAATCCATCATGATTCGGCCATTCCACTCAGCAGTCGGGTCTTCCTTCCTGGTCAGTTCAACTGCATAAGTCCAGGCTGACCTCCTATCGGGCTAGAGTTCAAACCCTGTTCTTCGGAGTATCTCTCCGTCAGGTACATAGACTTCAGCCAGCAACATACCCCCCGGGTATAGTAACTTCGCTATCCAGCACGTTAATGAAGCGGACGGGCACGCAGCCATCTTTCACCATCACTAGTGCACGCATGGGCCATCAAAGGTTTAGTCTGGGATGATTTGTCGAACATTGGCTCCATCAGTACTTCCAGACCCTTCAGCCTCTGCGAGGTTCCTACAGGCAACATCGGAAGCTGTTCTCTGTTTGGTGCGATCACCACTGGTGCACGGGAGGGAACCTTGATAAGACTTAATGGTTGGCCAGATGTGGCACTTTTCTGAAAGCCACAACTTCTCACCATCCGCTGAAGGACTCTCTGGGTTGGCCGGTGGGCTGTAGTGCATTGCCAGTATCACGGTCCTTCCTTAGCGAACAGACGGCGATCTAGATCTCGTAATATGTTCATCCCCAAGGTTACATATATTCCTCTCCTAGGGGGATGATCAATCAGGACCACTCCTTTTGTACTGATGTCTTGACGGCATAACATCACTCTCATCCACACAATTCCCTTCACGAGCAACTGTCCATTGTTGGCTGCTGTAAGTCGTATAACGCTGCCGTCTTCAAACTCCATCATCTGGCCGAAACGACTCTCAAAGACCTTGAGGGGCATGATGGTGCATTTGGACGCAGTGTCCACCAAACACGCTAACTTTCTGTCCTTCAAAATCAGCCTCTAACAGTAGACTGCAAGAATACAAGTCACATTCTCCAAGTGAAGTGCTAGGGTGATTGGGGGCCACTGTAGCACGCCTAGCTACTGCAGCGGTTGGTAGTTTAAAGCTGGTATCACCTTCTCGGAGTCAGTCCCGGCATCGCAGTCCCTGGCAAGATGGCCAAATTGTTGACAATCCAACAGAGGGGCCCCCTGGGTCTTCAAGCACCAGGGGTGCTTCCTTGCTTCTGCCTCCACAGCCAAGTTGGGACCGACGGAGGAGCTCGGGAGGGCGGTGTCGTTTCTTGAGGTCGCATGAGGTCTCGTCTGCGTCTGGGACACTTCCAGTCGAAGATCCTTCAGTTCTGTGCGCAGAGCCTGCACCACGTCCTTCAAAGTATCAGAGTCTTCGGATCCTGCCAAATTTCCGTCACATGCTATTCACTACTTTCTCAGTCACGGGCGTAGATCAGGTAGAAGGTCATGTCGGTCATCATCCGGGTCATCTCCTGCAACTTGTCCGGTTGGAATTTATTAGCTAATCCAGAAATGAACTGGTCTCGCAACAGCCTATCCATTTCCCGGAAAGCTCCCATGGCTTCAGGGTCCCCCCCGCTGTACTTCATTCAACGTTTCTTGCAAGGCATTGGAATATTGCATTAGAGTCTCGCCCTCTCGCTGCGGCTGATTAAAGAAGGAACTTCGCAGTTGTGTCCCTTTGACACCCCTATACCCATGGGTTCCCTCCAGCAGTGCAAGTATCTTATCTAAGGTGTCTCGTTCAGGCTCAAGCCGGACCATTACTATCCACCTGGAGTCACCCTCTAGTGCATTCAATACTATTTGTGCTCACAAATCCGGGATCAAATTGCACATTTTAAACACTCTCCGCACCCTTTCTGTCCAATCTTGCAACAACATATTTTTACCGTTATATTTCAGCAAATTCTGTAATAGCGCCACAGCCGGAAGGTATCCCGTTGAAACTGAAGCAGTGGGAGGTGGATTCAGTACCTCGGTCAAGGCCACTGCTGCTAAGAGGTTCTCTCCCTCCATGTCTCTGTCAAAGGCAATCGCTGTATCCTGCCGACTACGCCAATTTGTAGACTGAGTACCGAGGAGGTCTCTCTCAGAATACAGTGGGCCGAGGGCAAAGGATACTAGCAGACAATTTGTTGGGGAACACCTTTTTTCTAAGAACAGGAACTGGGCTACCTCAGAAATACAAAAAAGAAACATGTTACTCACACGCCCGGGCAGACTGGCGTGAGCGTGATTAGTGATCCCACTGGACCATGAACCAATGAGTGCCTGGAGGGGCATGACTAAGTATAAACCCGGTCCGACCAAGGTCGCACGGCGGCTCAATTGACTCCGTGAACCAGGGAGAGGCAGCAGAGGGACCAGGTGCAACTTCAGGTCAGACACCGGTCACATCTGTTGACCCACACCGGGGAATGCAGGAACAGGCAGGTTAGGCTGGCATACAGACAGGTGGATACTGGCAGACACGGCTGGTATGCAGACAGGTAGGTACTGGCAGGCATGGCTGGTATGCAGACAGGTGGGTACTGGCAAGCATAGCTGATATGCAGACAGGTGGGTACTGGCAGGTAAGAACACAGGCAAGACAAGAACCAGTACAGACTAGAATACAGGAAAAGGGCCGCAGGTGCAGTAGACAAGCAGAGCAGAGCCACACCCGCAGGTGCGGTAGACAAGCAGAGCAGAACAAAACCCGCAGATGCGGTAGACAAGCAGAGCACAGCAAAACCCACAGGTGCGGTAGACAAGTAGAGCAGAGCAAAACCCGCAGATGCTGCAGACAAGCAGAGCAAAGCAAAACCCGCAGATGCAGTAGACAAGCAGAGCAGAGCAAAACCCACCAATGCGGTAGACAAGCAGAGCAGAGCAAAACTTGCAGATGCGGTAGACAAGCAGAGCAGAGCAAAACCCGCAGATGCGGTAGACAAGCAGAGCAGAGCAAAACCCGCAGATGCGGTAGACAAGCAGAGCAGAGCAAAACCCGCAGATGCGGTAGACAAACAGCAGAGCAAAACCCGCAGATGCGGTAGACAGGACAGGGCTCTGTTCACATGGAACAGACTGGAAAACACAAGACGATAGCTGGAACACAGGAGTTAGATACGGAGGCAGGGGAAAAAAACGAGCAGAACCAGATACATACAAGGTACTTGCAATGAAGTAGCGAGTGGACAAATAACTCACAAACAGAAGTACAGAGACAACGAGTTGGAGTTAGGTGCAGGTTCAGATACTGCAGGAAAAGGGGAAGGTACAGACATAGAGACAAACAGATAACGGACTAGGACAATGTTCAGACAGGATCTGAACCAGGAACAAGATACAGGAACGAGCCTGGGAACTCAGCCCCCAGGGTGACGGAGACTGACTAGAAGTCACAGGTGCAGGTAACAGGCCTGGGTATATAGCCCCCAGGGTGGCAGAAACAGACTAGATACATAACAGGACCTGGCAACTCAGTTGCAAGGAACACACAGATGGAAAGTGTTGCTCAGGCACCTCCTACTGGGTGGAGGGGGTTTAAGCATCCAGTGACTCACAGCAAAAGGCTGGGGACGCATTAGGACTGCGCACACTGTAGCTTTAAGAAGCAACAGCGCTGCTGCCCTAAGCCAGCAGACAAGAGACATACAAACAGCAGGTCCTGGAGCAGAGTGTGCAGCCTTGCTTGATAGGTAAGATTGCGGTCTTGCATGGTGGGAGGTGGAAAGCCATGCAAGCACGCCACCAGGGATGTTACAGAACACAAATAAACTTCACACACACCTAGCTCAGGACAGCTAGGACCCCTGCTCTGCACAACTGAAAGGACCAGGATGTACTAACAGAAGAGCTATAATTTGCCTACCCAGTCATTCCGCCTAATGCGGTAACCGAGTGTAATGATGCATTTAGATGAGTGCACAAAGCGGTCCGTGCAGTGGTGCAGCTCAACAGTTCACAAACTTAACAACTCTCTACGTTTACAATACTGTTATTCTAACTATACACACGCTCACCACTGGGGGGAGTCTATTGCTAAGGTTCACCCCAACCTGCCTACAACCAATGTCTCTAATTGATAACCCGTGTTTGGCGCCAAACTCTTCCTGCTCTTTGCATGCATGCATCCACCAGGATCCGTGTGATGGGGCCTGAACTCAGGACTTACCGGCCGGTAACTGTTCTCTGAAGAAGCTGTATGATCGTCCGACCGGTCTCTTAGCTGGGGGACAGAGGAGAGGGTCCTGACTTTGTCACAGAAGGGCAGTTTTCAGTCTGTCAGACTAACAGAAGACCCTTCACTTCACTCAGATGTCTTGGGGGGAATCCAACTCTGCATCCATCCCTAGTCATCCCCCCAAAGTGATTCTTTCTCTTTGGCCAGAGACACAGGCAAGGCAAAGTTCTGTTATGCTCCCAGCACACTGCACACACCGAGCAATCACAACCAAGAAAGGTGACAAAACCTCCTGATTGGGTGCTCTACCTGGACCCACCGCCTGGTGGAAGTTATCTATTTACTCTTAAAATTCTGAATCCTCATCAATAGACTTAACCCATCTGCAACAGCAACAGGGGACAGTAATGACTTTATCACCCTACTTTAATTTTTTTTACACATGTAAAGTAGATACATCTTATATGGGCAGCAAAAGCTATACAGCAGATGAGTTGCTGCTGTGCATCAAGAAGCAAATCAAATGCAGGATGGCTTTCCATCAACTGCATTATCATGAGCTGCAATGCCAAGAACATTTTGGCTGCCTTATGTTTATTAAAAATAACTTGCACTCTTTGCATGGTACATGTCCTTAATTTAATTACTAGTGATTAGTGAGCGTGCTCATTTAACCCTTTAATTGAGCACGCACGGGTGCTTGCCCAGTATTTGCGGCATGCTTGGCTTCTATGTTTCATTCGCCGCAGCTGCATGTGTCAAGGCTGTTAGACAGCTGCGACATATGCAGGGATTGCCTGTTTGTTAGGCAATTCTTGCATGTGTCACAGCTGCCTAACAGCCATCACACATGCAGCCACAGCCACCTGATATGCTATGTTGCAGCATGCTGCAATTCATTGCTGCATACAGTTATATGAAAAAGTTTGGGCACCCCTATTAATCTAAAGCTTAATGTTTTATAAAAATTGGTGTTTTTGCACCAGCTATTTCAGTTTGATATTTGTAATAACTGTTGGACACAGTAATGTTTCTGCCTTGAAATGAGGTTTATTGTACTAACAGAAAATGTGTCAGGAATCAGCCCAGAATTATAAGGGAGGACTTGGTTAATCACCTGAAGAGAGCTGGGGCCACAGTCTCAAGCATTAATCTTAGTAACACACTATGCCATCATAAATAAAAATCCTGCAGGTCACGCGAGGTCCCCCTACTCACGCCAGCACATGTACATGCCAGTTTGAAGTTCACCAATGACCATCTGGATGATCCAGAGGAGGCATGGGAGAAGGTCATGTGGTCAGATGAGACCAAAATAGAACTTTTTGATATCAACTCCACTCGCCGTGTTTGGAGGAAGAAGAAGGATGAGTGCAACCACAAGAACACTGTCCCAACCGTGAAACAAGATTGGGAAAAATCATACTTTGGGGGTGCTTTTCAGCAAATGGGACAGGACAACTGCACCATATTGAAGGGAGGATGGATGGGGTCATGTATCGTGAGATTTTGGCCAACAACCTTCTTCCCTCATTAAGAGCATTGATCCGAAACCCACATCCAGGGCATCAAAGGAGTGACTCCGTCAGAAGTATTTCAAGGTTTTGGAGTGGCCTAGACAGTTTTCAGACAAGAACCCAATAGAAAATCTTTGGAGGGAGCTGAAAATCAATGTTGCCCAGTGACAGCCCTGAAACCTGAAAGATTTGGAGAAGACCTGTATGGAGGAGTGGACCAAAATCCAAGCTGCAATGTGTGAAAACTTGGTCAAGAACTACAGGAAATGTCTGATCTCTGTAATTGCAAACAAAGGTTTCTATACTAAATATTAATTTCCATTTTTCTGTTGTAGTAAATACTTATTTCATGCAATAAAATGCAAATTAATTATGTAAATGTCATAAAATGTGATTTTCTGTTTTTTATTTTTAGTTTCCTGTTTCCACAATTGAAGTGTACCTGCAATAAAAATTATAGACCTCTCCATTTTTCTGTATTTTCATGACTATGAAAATTGTACATTCACACTGAAGGCATCAAAACTATGAATTAACACATGTGGAATTATATACTTAACAAAAAAGTGTGAAACAACTGAAAATATGTCTTATATTCTAGGTTCTTCAAAGCAGCCACCTTTTGCTTTGATGACTGCTTTGCCCACTCTTGGCATTCTCTTGATGAGCTTCAAGAGGTAGTCATCGGAAATGGTTTTCACTTCACAGGTGTGCCCTGTCAGGTTTAATAAGTGGGATTTCTTGCCTTATAAATGGGGTTGGGACCATCAGTTGAGTTGTGCAGAAGTCAGGTGGATACACAGCTGATAGTCCCACTGAATAGACTGTTAGAATTTGTATTATGGCAAGAAAAAAGCAGCTAAGTAAAGAAAAATGAGTGGCCATCATTACTTTAAGACATGAAGGTCAGTCAGTCCGAAAAATTGGGCAAACTTTGAAACTGTCCCCAAGTGCAGTTGCAAAAACCATCAAGTGCTACAAAGAAACTGGCTTACATGATGACCGCCCCAGGAAAGGAAGACCAAGAGTCACCTCTGCTTCTGAGGATAAGTTTATTCGAGTCACCAGCCTCAGAAATCGCAGGTTAACAGCAGTTCAGATTAGAGACCAGGTCAATGCCACACAGAGTTCTAGCAGCAGACCCATCTCTACAACAACTCTTAAGAGGAGACTTTGTGCAGCAGGCATTCATGGTAAAATAGCTGCTAGGAAACCACTGATAAAGAAAGGCAACAAGCAGAAGAGACTTGTTTGGGCTAAATAACACAAAGAATGGACCTGTACTTTGGTCTGATGAGTCCAAATTTGAGATCTTTGGTTCCAACCACCGTGTCTTTGTGCGACGCAGAAAAGGTGAACGGATCGAGTCTACATGCCTGGTTCCCACCGTGAAGCATGGAGGAGGAGGTGTGATGGTGTGGGGGTGCTATGCTGGTGACACTGTTGGGGATTTATTCAAAATTGAAGGCATACTGAACCAGCATGGCTACCACAGCATCTTGCAGCAGCATGCTATTCTATCTGGTTTGCGTTTAGTTGGACCATCATTTATTTTTCAACAGGATAGTGACCCCAAACACACCTCCAGGGATTGTAAGGGCTATTTGTCCAAGAAGGAGAGCAATGGAGTGCTACGCCAGATGACCTGGCCTCCACAGTCACCAGACCTGAACCCAATCGAGATGGTTTGGGGTGAGCTGGACCCCAGAGTGAAGGCAAAAGGGCCAACAAGTGTTAAGCATCTCTGGGAACTCCTTCAAGATTGTTGGAAGACCATTTCCGGTGACTACCTCTTGATGCTCATCAAGAGAATGCCAAGAGTGTGCAAAGCAGTCATCAAAGCAAAAGGTGGCTACTTTGAAGAACCTAGAATATAAGAAATATTTTCAGTTGTTTTACACTTTTTTGTTAAGTATATAATTCCACATGTATTAATTCATAGTTTTGATGCCTTCAGTGTGAATGTACAATTTTCATAGTCATGAAAATACAGAAAAATCTTTAAATGAGAAGGTGTGTCCAAACTTTTGGTCTGTACTGTATATATATATATATATATATATATATATATATATATATATATTACACTAATAAATACAGATTTTTAGGTAAAAAAAAATAAAAATAAACAAAAATGTACACATATTTGGTATCGCCGTGTCTGGAACGACCCAATCTATAGACGTGTCACACTAGTTAACCCTTTCAGTGAACAGCGTGAAAAAAAAAAAGCACGAGAAACTAAGAGTTTTCATCATACCGCTGGAAAAAAGTGTAATAAAACGCGATCAAAAAGATGTATGTAAATAAAATAGTACCGCTGAAAACTTCATCTTGTCCCACAAAAGTAAAGCCGCCATACAGCTCCATCAGCTGAAAAATTTAAAGTTACAGCGCTCAGAATAAAGCAATGCAAAAATACTTATTTTTTCTATAAAAGTTTTATTCTGTAAAATCGCAAAAACATAAAAAAATTACATAAATGTGGTACCACTGTAAAGGTACTGACCTAAAGAATAAAGCTGCCTTATCAATTTTACCACACAAGTAACAATAACAACAACAAAAAAATATTCTGAATTCTTGGTTTTTGTTCATTCTGCCTCCCAAAAATCAGAATAGAAGGCAATCAAAAAATGTAATTTGCCAGAAAATGGTACCAATAAAAACGTAAACTCGTCCGCAAAAAACAAGCCATCACAAGACTCTGTCGGCCGAAATATGGAAAAATTATAGCTCTTTAACTATGGCAATGCAAACATTTGTTTTTGCAAAAAAAAGCGTCTTTTAGTGAGTGACAGCTGTCAATCTTAAAAACCCAATATGAATCTGGCATCGCTGTAATCGCACCAACCCGAAGAATAAAGTCGCCTAATCACTTCTATACTGCACGAGAAACGGCGTAAAAGATAATTAAAACAAATTCTTCACCTGCTGCAGATTTGTTTATTCTGCCTCCCAAAGATCGCAGTAAGGCTCGGCGCACATTTATCCTGCGCTCTGCGCTGAGCGCTTACACCCAGGTTTCCGTGTAAATCTCTGAAATAAGTGATTCAGACGGAAACCCCCGGTGGAAGATTTCTTGTAATGAAGCAAAAGGAGGAACTGTGGACACCATCTGACCTATGATTTGGCGGTGTCCATCTTTTTAGGCGTAAATAAAAGCGCGGTCAGCCACAGTTTTGTGCACCTCTGAAAAGAGGGATAACGCTGAACAGAGGTCAGACTGAGTCCAGAGTAACTCTGCTGCCTCATCTCATTATAGTGAATGGATCCCTCAGGGGTTTCATCTTAATCACGTCATTCGGAGATTTAGATGGAAACCCCAAGGTAAGTTCTCAGCGTAGAGCTCCAGATAAATGTGGTCTAAAATGTTATGTAAAATGTTCCCAATAAAAGCTTCACATAAAAGCCTCCAATCAGGTCTATCCTGTGTTAATTGAAATATAGGGGGCTTCCATGTTACTGTTAGTACAAAGGCTCTGGAAAAGCAAAATGTCTCTTTGCCCCCCAAAAGAAATTCAGCAAATTCTGTGCTTCCAAATCCAAATTCCCCCTCCCTTCTGAGCACTGAAGTGTGTCTAAACCACACTTAGTGTCCACATGTTTGGCAGGGGTATTATTTCCAAAATGGGGTCACTTGAGGGGGGATTCTGCTCTTCTAGCATTTAGGGGCTCTGTATATGGAGTCCGCAAACTATTCTAGGAAAATCTGCGCTCCAGGAGACAAATAGCTCTCCGTCTCTCCTGAGTGTCTCGGTGTGGCTAAGCAGTACTGTACAGCCACATATGCGGTATTGCCATATTCAGCAGAAATTATGGGACAAATTTTGGTGCCATTTTTATCCATTATCCCAGTGCGAAAATGTAAAATCTGGGGCTAAAACAAAATTTTTGCTGCAAAAAAAGTAATTATTTTTTCCTCACTGCCCAATGGATTAAAATTCTGTAACACACCCTTGGTGTCAGTATGATCACTGTAGCCCTAGATGAATTCATTGAGAGGTATAGTCTGAAAAATTGGGTCATTTATGGGGGAATCTGCTGTTACGGCACCTCAGGGGATCTTCTAGTGGGTCATGGCACCCTCAAACCATAACAGTAAACTCTGTACTATAATATGGTGCTCTATCCTTTCTGACCTTTGCATTGTGCCTCAAAAGTAGTTGCCAATTACATGTAGGTTATTGGCGTACTCAGGAGAAATTGCACAAATAAATGAGAGGTAAATTTTCTCCTGTTACCCTTGTGAAAAAAAAAAATTGTCGCTAAAAGAAAATGTTTGTGATTTTTTTTTATTTTCACGGCTCTACGATATCAACTTCTGTGAAACACCTGGAGGTTCAAAGTGCTCATCACACAACTAGATAGTTTATTGAGGGGTCTAGTTTCCAAAATAGGGGTTACTTGTGGGGGGTTTCCACTGGTAAGGCACATCAGGGGCTCCCCACACGCAACATGGTGTCTGCTAATTATTCCAGCAAATTTTGAGTTCAAAAAGTCAAATAACGCTCTTTCCCTTTCAAACCCTGCCATGCGCCCAAACAGTAGTTTTCTGCCACATATAGGGTATCGGCGTGCTAAGAAGAAATTGCACTACAACTTTTGGGGTCCATTTTCTCCTGTTACCCTTGTGAAAATAAAAAATTGGGAGCTAAAAGAATATTTTTGTGATTTTTTTTTTCACGTCTTTATGTTTTAAACTTCTGTGAAGCACCTAGGGGTTCAAAGTACTCATCACACATCTAAATAAGTTCATTGAGGGGTCTAGTTTCCAAAATGGGGACACTTGTGGGGGGTTTCCACTGTTTAGGCACATCAGGGGCACTCCAAACGCAACATGGCGTTCGCTGATCATTCCAGCAAATTTTGAATTCAAAAAGTCAAATGGCGCTCCTTCACTTCCAAACCCTGCCGTGCGCCCAAAAAGTTTTCCGCCACATATTTGGTATCAGCATGCTCAGGAGAAATTGCACAATACATTTTGGGGTCCATTTTTATCTGTTGTCCTTGTGAAAATAAAAAAAAATGTGGTCTAAATTTAATATTTTGTGAAAAAAAGTTAAATGTTAATTTTTTCTTCCTCATTGCTTCAGTTCCTGTGAAGCACCAGAAGGGTTAATAAACTTCTTGAATGTGGTTTTGAGTTCCTTAAGGGGTGCAGTTTTTAGAGTGGTGTCACTTTTGGGATATTTTCTGTCATAGAGACCCCTCAAAGTGACTTCAAATGTGATGTGGTCCCTAAAAAAAATGTTTTTGTATATTTTGTTGGAAAAATGAGAAATTGCAGGTCAACTTTTAACCCTTATAGCTCCCTAATAGTGATGGGCAAGCACTAAAATGCTCGGGTGCTCGATGCTCGGGTCGAGCAAATTGGAATACTCGGGTGCTTGACCCGAGCAACGAGCCCAATGTAAGTCTATGGGAAACTCGAGCATTTTTCAGGCGGCTCCCCCCGGCGGTCTGCAGAGGGCCTAAAAATTTACCAAATCGATGGGAACAGTGCTCAAATGACAAAAGGACAGCATGGGGAAGACCCCTGGACGCATTTCTCACTCCCAGGTCACTTCTGTCAACAACGTTGTCAGAGGTATTGCGCAACTTTTACAGACTTAAAATAAAACATACCAAAACAAAACCAAAATGGATTTTCCTGGGAAATATGTTAAGGAACATCCTTTCCAGGGTAATGACTTGTATATAAAGCAAAATAAATAACCAAAAACAAAAATGCTCCTCTACACCTTGGGCTATGTTCATGCGTGCGTTTTTAATGCTTTTGCATTGCTTTCAACCAAGACAAATGCATTCACTGGGAAATGTTATTTTAACATTTTACAACCTTATCTGGCTATGTGGTGTGTGACACATCATCAGACACATGCATATAGTGTTGAAAAGACATGGGAACAGCATGGGGAAGACCTCTGGAAGCATCTCTGACTCCCAGGTCACTGCTTAAAAGTGTGCCAATCATAAGTGATCCTTGGCGCATGCGAAGATGCCTCCTTCCGTGCACCTGTCATTGCAAACTTGCAACAATCACCGTCCACGTCTTTGTCCCAGTGCAGCGTTTACCAGGAAATGTGATCTTAACATTTTACAAACTTATCTGGCCATGTGGTGTGTGAGATATCATCAGACACATCATGTTTCATTTATGAAGGAGGGACTCTGAAAGTCACAAAGCCTATTTTAATAGGGCCATAAGGCGGCCTTACTATTTTTAAAGGGACAGCATTTGGCCCTCACTATTCTTAGAGAGCCATCAGCCGGCTATGTTTTATTGTTCCCATTACTAAAGAGTGGGTCTCCTATACTGTTATTGTGTATGCAGTGAGTGGCAGGGCTGTCCAAAATTTAGACGCATCCCAATACCACTTTGAAAATTTGGATGCACCCCAATACCCCTTTGAAGAGACTTAGAGGAGGGCTTCCTGAAAACAATGTTGCCATTATTAGGAAGTGGGTCTCCCACTGGGTTTGCCTATGCAGTGAATGCAAGGGTTGCCAAAAATTTGGAGGCACTCCAATGCCCCTTGGAAGAGACATAGAGGGCTTCATGTAAAAATGTTCCCATTATTAGGAAGTGGGTCTCCCATAGTGCTGGCCTATGCAGTGAATGCAAGTGTTGCCAAATATTTGGATGCACTTCAAAGCCCCTTGGAAGAGACATGGAGGTCAGAGGGCCTCCTCCAAACAATGTTCCCATTATTAAGAAGTGGGTCTCCCATAGTGTTGGCCGATGCAGTGAATGCAAGGGTTGCCAAAAATTTGGAGGCACTCCAATGCCCCTTGGAAGAGACGTGGAGGAGGGCCTCATAAAAAAATGTTCCCATTAGAAAGGAGCAAGCCTCCTATACATTTAATTCCCATGCACTAAGTGTATGGGCTGACAAACATTTACCCCTGGGGGGTATACATGAACATACTGTATAACATTTTTTTTTTACGGGCATCATAAACACCCTTTAAAAAAATGATGTGGGTATTGCATCACGGACCACGGTGTCCCTGGTGATATGGTGGTGGAGGATGAGGAGAAGGAGGAGGACAAGAGCAAATAGCCCAAATTTTGGAAGCGTATACCCATGTCTTGGTGTGAAAAGGGGCATGGGAATACACCTCCCAAAAAAGACACTGGATTTGAGTTTATGTTACGCTGCTATCATTTGGTGGTGTTGAGAAGTCTGGCCCAATCCAGCCCTTGTTCATTTTTATAAGAGTTAGCCTGTCAGCATTTTCAGTTGACAGGCGGATGCACTTATCAGTTATAATTAGTGTTAAGCGATACCTTCCGATATCGGGAAATATCGGATCGGATTGGATCGGACCGATACCCAAAAAGTATCGGATATCGCCGATTCCGATGCCGGAAACCAATGCAAGTCAAAGGGACACAAATATCGGAATAAAAATAAAACCTTTCTTTCCTTGTAGGTTAATTCTACATGAAGGAAAACAACTAAGAATAATGTAGAATGACATGAAAAGCCGGCAATTCAGCAGCGGCATACACCGGTATCCGACAATTTAGAACAGAAAGAATAGAACATCACACATAGATTAGATAGACAGAAACATTTCAGTCACATATATATGAAGTACAGTGACAGTGTTGCTTACTGTACTTGTCATTTAGTGTAAAGGATTTATTAAAAAAAATAACAGAGTTTTCATGCACCGTCTCTTTAAAAACGCCAGCCGGCAATTCAGCAGCGGTACTCGACAATTTAGAATAGAAAGAATAGAGAATCATACATAAATTAGATAGATAGAAACATGTCAGTCACATATATAATAAGTACAGTGACAGTGTTGATTACTGTACTTGTCATTTAGTGTTAAAATAAAGGATTTATTAAAAAAAATAATTGGCGTAGGGTTCCCCGTAATTATAGGCTCTAGCGGCGGTTAAGCAAACAGCTGGGGCAGATGTTTAAAGCCTGGGAAGGGAGTAATACCCACGGAGCTTCCCAGGCTACTACTATCAGCCCCCAGCTGAATACCTAGCCTTTACTAGCTATTAAAATGGGGGACCCCCAAAAAAATGACGTGGGGTCCCCCCTATTTTAATAGCTATCAAATGCTAGGCAGACAGCTGGGGGCTGAAATTAATAGCCCTGGAAGGGTGCCATGAATATTGGCCCCCTCCCAGGCTAGAAACACCAGCCGTCAGCCGCCCCAGAAATGGCGCATCCATAGGATGCGCCAATTCTGGCACTTAGCCTAGCTCTTCCCACTGCCCTGTAGCGGTGGCAGTGGGGTAATAGGGCTGGGGTTGATGTCAGCTTATAATGCCAGCTGACATCAAGCCCAGGTTAGTAATGGAGAGGCGTCAATAAGACACCCCCATTACTAACCCCATAGTCAAAGTTAAAAAAAAAACACAAACACCCAGAATAAAGTCCTTTAATTGAAATAAAGATACAATTCTTTATTGTTCTAAATTAAACCATACTTACCATCACGCCCATTCCAGCTGAAGCCAATGTCTTCTGCAATAAAAGTAAAATAATAAAGCAACCTCATCCTTACCTTTCCTTGGTTCTCACGACGGCTCCAGCTCTGCTACACTCACATGAAAGGCTGAATCGCAGCCGAAAGCTGCCATCCAGCTTGCCATGCCGCAGAGACTGAGAAGCGCTGGCATGCTTGCGCTCCTCAGTGTCTGGCTGTGACATCATCTAGATGAGCCGAGTACATGTCCAATGAACTTAGCTCACCTCATGCACGTCACTGACAGCGTGGTAGAATTCTCCTGCTCAAGCGCTGAGCGCAGGAGAATTTTCCCACGCTGTCAGTGACGTGCATGAGGTGAGTTGAGTTCATTGGACATGAGCTCACCTCATGCACGTCACTGACAGCGTGGGAGAATTCTCACGCTGAAGCGCTGAGTGCAGGAGAATTTTCCCACACTGTCAGTGACGTGCATGAGGTGAGCTCATGTCCAATGAACTCAGCTCACCTCATGCACATCACTGACTGCGTGGGAGAATTCTCACGCTGAAGCGCTGAGTGCAGGAGAATTTTCCCACGCTGTCAGTGACGTGCATGAGGTGAGCCGAGTTCATTGGACATGACCTAGGCTCATCTTTATGCCGTCACAGCGAGACACTGAGGAGCGCAAGCATGCCTGCGCTTCTCAGTCTCTGCGGCATGGCAAGCTGGATGGCAGCGTTCTTTTGCGATCCAGCCTGTCATGTCAATGTAGCAGAGCTGAAGCTGTCGTGGGAACCATGGAAAGGTATGGATGATGTTGCTTTATTATTTTACTTTTATTGCAGAAGACATTGGCTTCAGCTGGAGTGGGCGTGATGGTAAGTATGGTTTAATTGAGAACATTAAAAAATTGTGTGTTTATTTCAATTAAAGGACTTTATTCTGGGTGTTTGTGTTTTTTTTTAACTTTGACTATGGGGTTAGTAATGGGGGTGTCTTATAGACGCCTCTCCATTACTAACCTGGGCTTGATGTCAGCTGGCATTATAAGCTGACATCAACCTGAGCCCTATTACCCCACTGCCACCGCTACAGGGCAGTGGGAAGAGTGAGGCTAAGTGGGGCGGCTGACGGCTGGTGTTTCTAGCCTGGGAGGGGGCCAATATTCATGGCACCCTTCCTGGGCTACTAATGTCAGCCCCCAGCTGTCTGCCTAACCTTTGCAAGCTATTAAAATAGGGGGGACCCCACGTCATTTTTTGGGGGGGTCCCCCATTTTATTAGCTAATAAAGGCTAGGTATTCAGCTGGGGGCTGATAGTAGTAGCCTGGGAAGCTCCGTGGGTATTACCCCCTTCCCAGGCTTCAAACATCTGTCCCAGCCGTCTGCTTAACCTCCGCTAGAGCCTAAAATTACGGGGAACCCCATGCCAATTTTTTATTTAATAAATCCTTTATTTTAACACTAAATGACAAGTACAGTAATCAACACTATCACTGTACTTATTATATATGTGACTGACATGTTTCTATTTATCTAATCTATGTTTGAGGTTCTATTCTTTCTACACTGTGTTCCAAATTATTATGCAAATAATATTTTCTCAGATTTTCCCAAATTACCTATATGAATTGCAGTCATTGTCATTTTCCAGTCAAATAACTATTAGAGTACTATTGAAAGGTTTTTGTACAAACTGCCTATGATAACAGTATATTTTTAAAAAAATAAAAAACTCAAACTGCACTCAAAATGCAGGTTCCAAATTATTATGCACAGCAGAGTTTTCAACCTTTTCATTTTAATAAAGAACAAAACATGGTCATTTTTGAAATTATAAGCATTAGCAGGTTATTACAAACTGAAATCAAACAGTTTTCAACTCAAAACTTTATTCTAAGTGATGTTCCATTTGCACATAGGACCCCTTGTTCGAAAGGAGCTTCTGAACTCTCTTGTCCATTTAATTTGTCAGGTTTTGGATGGTTTCTACTTTAATTGTTTTGCATGAGGACAGTATACCCTCCCAGAGCTGTTGCTTAGATGTGAACTGCCTCCTGCCATCATAGACACTCGTTTTGATGATGCTCCAGAGGTTCTCAATGGGGTTGAGGTCAGTGGAGCATGGGTGCCACATCATAAGTTTGTCCCCTTTTATGCCCATAGCAGCCAGAGATGCAGATGTGTTATGTGCAGCACATGCATTTTGAGTGCAGTTTGAGTTTTTTATTTTTTTAAAAATATACTGTTATCATAGGCAGTTTGTACAAAAACCTTTCAGTTGTACTCTCATAGTTATTTGACTGGAAAATTACAATGACTTTAATTTGGGAAAATCTAAGAAAATATTATTTGCATAATAATTTGGAACACAGTGTATTCTAAATTGCTGCTGAATTGCCGGCTGACTTTTTTAAAGAGACGGTGCATGAAAACATTATTATTTTTTTTAATAAATTCTTTACACTAAATGACAAGTACAATAAGCAACACTGTCACTGTACTTCTTATATATGTGACTGACATGTTTCTATCTATCTAATCTTTGTGTGATGCTCTATTCTTTCTGTTGTAAATTGTCGGGTACCGGTGTATGCCGCTGCTGAATTGTCGGCCGGCTTTTTTAAAGAGATGGTGCATGAAAATACTATTACTTTTTTAAATAAATCCTTTAACACTAAATGACATGTACAGTAAGCTGAGTGCTGCCATCCAGCTTGTCATCCTTCAGAGACACTGCAGAGTGCAGGCATTATGGGAACTTCCGATTCCGGTATTCGATATTCTAAAAGTATCGGAACTCTGTATCGGAACTCCGATACCATGAATATCAGTCGATACCCGATATTTCAGCATTGGAATGCTCAACACTAGTTACAATTCCACCAGTAGCACTAAAAACCCGCTCTGATAAAACGCTGGCGGCAGGGCAGCCCAGGACCTCCAAGGCATAGAGAGCCAGTTCACTCCACGTATCCAGCTTGGATACCCAATAATTATAAGGCACAGCGGAATCACGGAGGACGTTGGTACGGTCGGCAAGTTACTCCCTCAGCATCTTCCTAAACTTTGCCCTCCTTGGGAGAATACCCCGTGCCTCAGGGCTTGTGCAATGGGAGGGGCTGAGAAAATTCTCCCAGAACTTTGACAGTGTTCCCCTGCCTCTGCTGGATTGAAGTTGTGTCTCTCTCGACTGTACACCTTGGTTGTCCAACAAAGTGTGCCCTCTGCAGCCAGCATTTTCACATGGGAATTTTTTTAATAGTTCCGCAACAAGGGCCTTCTGATACTGCCCCATTTTTTTACACCTGTCCGCCTCAGGAATAAGAGTTATAAAGTTCTCCTTGCAGAGTGGGTCTAGAAGTGTCACCAACCAGTAATGATTGTCACCCAAAATTTTGAGAATGCTAGGGTCATGGGAAAGGCAGCGTAACATAAACTCAGCCATGCGTGCCAGACTACTAACAGGCAAGACTTCCGCGTCCTCACCAAGAGGATGACTGACCATGCTCTCCTCCTCCACCTCCTCTTCCTCCTCCTCTCTGTCCTCTGGTCATCCATGCTGAACAGGCGGTATGACAGTTGTGCAGGTATAACCGCCTATAGCGCATGAACCTAGCTCCTGTTATTCCTCCTCCTCTTCCTCATTTTCACCCAATCCACGTTGGGATGAGATGAGGCTGGGCTGTGTGTAATCACCCTGTATGGTTCCTTGCTCCATCTCATCGTGCTCCGCCTGCAAAGCATCCTCTTTGATTGTGAGCAGAGAGCATTTCAGAAGACAGAGAAGAGGGATGGTGACGCTAATTATGGCGTCATCGCCACTCAGCATCTTGGTGGAGTCCTCAAAGTTTTGGAGGATGGTACAAAAGTCTGACATCCATGTCCACTCCTGAGGTCTTATGTGTGGAGTCTGAACTGAATACCGACGGCCTTGTTGATGCTGGTACTCAACAACTGCCCTCTTCTGCTCACAAATCCTTCCAAACATCTGCAGTGTAGAGTTCCAATGCGTGGGGACATCACACACCAAAAGTCAGTAGTGTCAACACTCGATAAAGGTGCTATGAAGGAGCCAATAATACTTACATAAATGTAACCTTCAGCACTCATAGAAATACAAAAATTGATGCATAAAGTGAAAGTTTTAGTCATAAAAGTAAACAGATCAAGTCCAACCTTTCGGCATATTATTGCCTTTGTCAAGGTTATCTCTGTCAATATAAAACATAACATAAAATACAGTGGCCAAGATCTGAAAAGAAAAATACAGAAAGAAACAGCAATATATATATATATATTTACAGTACAGACCAAAAGTTTGGACACCTTCTCATTTAAAGATTTTTATGTATTTTCATGACTATGAAAATTGTACATTCACACTGAAGGCATCAAAACTATGAATTAACACATGTGGAATTATATACTTAAAAAAAGTGTGAAACAACTGAAAATATGTCTTATATTCTAGGTTCTTCAAAGTAGACACCTTTTGCTTTGATGATTGCTTTACACACTCTTGGCATTCTCTTGATGAGCTTCAAGAGGTAGTCACCGGAAATGTTTTTCACTTCACAGTTGTGCCCTGTCAGGTTTAATAAGTGGGATTTCTTGCCTTTCAAATGTGGATGGGACCATCAGTTGTGTTGTTCAGAAGTCTGGTGGATACACAGCTGATAGCCTTGTTAGAATTTGTATTATGGCAAGAAAAAAGCAGCTAAGTAAAGAAAAACAAGTGGCCATCATTACTTTAAGAAATGAAGGTCACTCATTCCGAAAAATTGGGAAAACTTTGAAAGTATCCCCAAGTGCAGTTGCAAAAACCATCAAGCGCTACAAAGAATCTGGCTCACATGAGGACCACTCCAGGAAAGGAAGACCAAGAGTCACCTCTGCTTCTGAGGATAAGTTTTTCCGAGTAACCAGCCTCAGAAATCGCAGGTTAACAGCAGCTCATATTAGAGACTAGGTCAATGCCACACAAAGTTCAAGAAGCAGACACATCTCTTTAACAACTGTTAAGAGGATACTTTGTGCAGCAGGTCTTCATGGTAAAATAGCTGCTAGGAAACCACTGCTAAGGACAGGCAACAAGCAGAAGAGACCTGCTTGGGCTAAAGAACACAAGGAATGGACATTAGACCAGTGGAAATCTGCGCTTTGGTCTGATGAGTCCAAATTTGAGATCTTTGGTTCCAACCACCGTGTCTTTGTAAGATGCAGAAAAGATGAACGGATGGACGCTACATGCCTGTTTCCCACCGTGAAGCATGGAGGAGGAAGTGTGATGGTGTGGGGGTGCTTTGCTGATGATACTGTTGGGGATTTATTCAAAATTGAAGGCATACTGAACCAGCATGGCTACCACAGCATCTTGCAGCTGGATGCTATTCCATCCGGTTTGCGTTTAGTTGGACCATCTTTTATTTTTCGACAGGACAATGACCCCAAACACACCTCCAGGCTGTGTAAGGGCTATTTGACCAAGAAGGAGAGTGATGGGGTGCTACATCAGGTGAACTGGCCTCCACAGTCACCAGACCTGAACCCAATCGAGATGGTTTGGGGTGAGCATGATGTCCCAGATGTGCTCAATCTGATTCAGGTATGGGGAATGGGTGGGCCATTCCATAGCTTCAATGCCTTCATCTTGCAGGAACTGCTGACACACTCCAGCCACATGAGGTCTGGCATTGTCCTGCATTAGGAGGAACCCAGGGCCTACCGCACCAGCATATGGTCTCACAAGGGGTCTGAGGATCTCATCTCGGTACCTAATGGCATTCAGGCTACCTCTGGCCAGCACATGAAGGAATTAACATTACGATTAGTAGAGGCCTGGGAAGGTCTAAAGATCTCAGAAGGATAGCCTCGTTGTAAGAATTTATCTTTCATCTCTTCCAGCCGTAATTTTTTCTTTTGGTCGTCGGACACTATACGTTGAATGCGGTGGAATTGGGATTTAGGTAAAGATCTTTTTTGTGCAACTAGAATAATGCAACAGACTATTTCTGTCCGTGGGCTTAACGTATAAATATGCGTCAAGTTCGCCATTATCTTTAATAGTGACCAAAGTGTCCAAAAAATTTATAGACTGAAAGCTATTATGTAATGAAAAGGTAAGATTAGGTAAGACAGAATTGAGATCAAGAAAGGATTGTGACGGTGTCATTTCATCACCCTTCCAAATCATAAACACATCATCGATGTATCTCTTCAAATACATCGCATGTTGTTTAAAGAGAGGGTGGGTATAAACAAAAAATTCCTCGAATACTCCCATATAGATATTAGCATATGGGGGTGCCATATTAGACCCCATAGCAGTCCCAACTTTTTGAATGTAAAACTGATCTGCAAAAAGAAAAAAACATTTTGTAAGAATTAAGGTAAGTAAAGACATACAAAAATCTTTTTGTAGTTGTGAGAACATGGTGTGTTCACTAAGAAACAGGAGTACTGCATGCATCCCCTTTAGATATCACACACCAGTCTGTGAGCTGGAAGCTGCAAACGCTGCTGAAACACGGCAAGGGCGGCAGAAGCGGTAAGTGACTTTCTAAAATGGGCAGACAGGCAGAGAACTTTAACAATCAGATCCGGCAGCTCCAGGTAGGATTTGAAAAACCGCTGAACCACGAGGTTAAGCACATGGGCCAGGCATGGAACGTGTGTGAGCTCGCCTCGCCTCAGAGCCGCCACCAGGTTCCGGCCATTGTCACACACAACCATGCCTGGCTGTAGGTTGAGCGGTATGAGCCACATAACTGCCTGCTCTTTCAGAGCTGTCCACAACTCTTCAGCATTGTGAGGTTTGTCACCTAAGCATATTAGCTTCAGCACAGCCTGTTGCCGCTTGGCCTAGGCAGTGCTGCAGGGCTTCCAGCTTGCGACTGATGTGGTCATTATGGACATGGAGGCTAAAGATGAGGAGGAGGCTGAGGAGGATGAGGTACAGGAGCTGTAGACCGTGGGGGCAACCCTGATTGACCTAGGGCCCGCAATCCTTGGCGTCGGGAGGACGTGTTCTGTCCCAAGGTCCGACTGGGTCCCGGCTTCCACTATTTTAACCCAGTGTGCTGTCAGCAAGATGTACCGTCCCTGCCCACAAGCACTTGTTCACGTGTCGGTGGTTAGGTGGACTTTCCCGGTAAGTGCGTTGTAGAGGGCACGGGTAATGTTTTGGGACACATGCTTGTGTAATGCGGGAGCTGCACACCGGGAGAAATAGTGGTGGCTGAGGACCGAGTACTGAGGGACGACCATCGCCATCAGGTTGCAGAATGCCTCCCTCTCCACGAGCCTAAAAGGCAACATTTCGAGTGCAAGCAGTCGTGAAATGTGAGAATTTAGTAGAGTGGTCTCTGGGGCGTTGGCTGCATATTTGCGCTTGCATTCCACGGACTGGGGTAGAGACAACTGAACGCTGCGCTGGGACAAGGACATGGACGTGCTTCCTGATGCTGCTACTTGAGAGTGTGCAACGACAGGTGCAGGGCAGGAGGCATCTTCGCATGCACCATGGACAGGGTATTGGTTTGCATGCACAACAGCGGAAGAAGCAATAGTGCCACCAGCAGACACTGTTCCTGGACCCTGGGATTCGGCCCACAAAGTCGGGTGCTTTGCTGCCATGTGCCTGTACATGCTGGTGGTGGTCAGGCTGGTCGTTTTGCCACCCCTGCTGATGCTGGCCTGGCAGGTGGCGCAAATGGCCTTTTTCAGGTTATCGGCTGAGTCTTTAAAAAATAAGCAGACTCGGGAAGACCTAACAGTTGAACTGGCAACTTCCTTCGTGTTGGTGTTATGGGGAACGGTTGCCTGCCTTCTTTCTGCGGCCACCACACTGTTTCTTCCTGCCTGTTGCGGTGCTCTGCCTCCCTCCCCCTGTGTGCTGCTGTCCTCCCTCTGCATGTCCTCCAGCCAGGTTGGGTCAGTTACTATATCATCCACCACCTCGTCTTCCACTTCCGCACCCTGGTCCTCGTCCTGAATTTCTGGCAATTGTGTCTCATCATTGTACACCTCTTGTGACACTTTCCCATCGTCGCCTTCGTGTGACTGTGGCTGCACAAATATTTGGGCATCGCTACATAAGATCTCCTCTTGCCCCACCTCAAGTGGACGGGGCGAGAGCCCGAATCTATAAATGGAAAAGTGAACAGCTCTTCAGAGTGTCCAAGTGTGGAATCAGTTGTCTCTGGGCACTTGGCATGGTGGGAGGAAGGAAGATCAGGGTGAGGAATATGCGGCCCAGACTCACAGATACTGAGACTTGACCGAGTGGAAGACAGGGTGGTGGTGGTGATGGCTAAGTGACTGGAAGCATTATCTGCTATCCAAGCAACAAACTTTTGACACTGCTCTGGGTTCAATAGTGGTGTGCTGCGGTCCCCTAGGAATTGGGAGAGGAAGGCTGGGCGAGAAGATGTGATTGTTTGTTGTGGCACAATTTCAGGTTGCCCATGGCCTTGTCCTCGGCCTCTGCATGCACGATCACGATCACGTCCAGGTCCCCGTCCCTTGCCACGTGCCTTGCCCATTTTAAATGGAGGACAGTATCTTCCACGCTCACTACAAATGACTGAGTTTGGAGCGAACTTATGTGTGATCCGTGTGACAGAGAAAACAGAGTTTTAATACCTGGCCTGTAAGTTACTAGTTTGAACAACAAACTGGTGTGAATTGCTTCACTGACACACTGAAAGAAATTTTTAATGGATGCCAGAAATGGCAGTATTTTCTGACAACCTATATGTGATCCGTGTGACGGAGAAAACAGAGTTTTAAATACCTGGCCAGTAGGTAACTAGTTTGAACAGCAAACTGCTGTGTATTGCTTCACTGACACACTAAAGGAATTTTTTAATGGAGGCCAGAAATGGCAGTATTTTCTGACAACGTATATGTGATCCTTGTGATGGAGAAAACAGAGTTTTAAATACCTGGCCTGTAGGTAACTATTTTGAACAGCAAACCGGTGTCCAAAACTTCTCTGACACAGTGAAAAAAAATTGGAATGGAGGCCAAAAATGGCAGTATTTTTGGAAAACGTATATGTGATCCGTGTGACGGAGAAAACAGAGTTTTAAATAGCTGGATTTCTAGTGCTCTAATATGGAAAGGACCTGGCTGTATTCTGCAGTGCCAACAAACAAATGGCGCAGAAAAACGGTGTTCTCTGCATTGCTTTTTAAGCAAATAATGAGGATTAAGATCCAAAAAATAGTATTCCTGGCCCCTGAGATCTGGGCCTTTGTATAGAAATATCTAACAGCAGCAGAAGGCAGAATTGGAATGGAGCCTCTTATGCTATATGCACTGCAGTCTGCTATGTACACTGCCTGCCTATATACCCTGCCTGGCTGATATTTCTGCAGATGGATTAGTCCTCAGAAAGACTGTTTGTCAAGATGGATATGTGTAATGTACGTTTTTTCTCCCTGAACTACCTAATACACAAGCAAATTTCTCCCTGACGCAGCAGCACCTTTCCCTACTTTGTCTGATTCTGGAGTGACTGTGATGAGCTCAGCGGCGCCAGGTCTGATATAGACCTGATGACCCTGTGCGGCCAGCCAATCACTGTAATGCCACAACCACCATGACTGAGGCATTACAATGAGTGGCAGGCAATCCCTGCATGTTGATTGGTGCTCTAAAGAGCGCCAAACATGCAGGGAGGGGAACCGAGCATCTCGCAAGTACTCGGTGAGCTCCGAGCATCTCGAGTACTGAGATGCTTGGGCGAGTACCGAGTACTTGCGAGTATGCTTGCTCATCACTACTCCCTAACAAAAAAAAATTTTGGTTAAAAAATTGTGCTGATGTAAAGTAGACATGTGGAAATTGTTATTTATTAACTATTTTGTGTGACATTTCACTCTGATTTAAGGGCATAACAATTCAAATTTTGAAAATTGCAAAATTTTCAAAATTTTCGCCAAATTTCCGTTTTTTTCACAAATAAACGCAAGAGTTATCGAAGAAAAATGTTACCACTATCATGAAGTAAAACATGTCACGGAAAACAATCTCCGAGTCAGGGGGATTCTTTGAAGCGTTCCAGAGTAATTACCTCATAAAATGACAGTGGTCAGAATTGAAAAAATTGACCCGGTCATTAACCTACAAAGTGGTTCGGTCCTTAAGTGGTTAAATTTATGGGATCAAATTACTAAACATTGGCATGTGCATTTGTATTCTCCCTTTTTGCTACAAAGCCCTTAAAAATTTCAGGTGCAAGCAATTACCTTCATAAGTCACATGCTTAGTGAAGGGAAGTCAACACCTGTGCAATCTAAGTGTCACATGGTCTGTCAGTATATATACACCTTTTCTGAAAAGCCACAGAGGCTGCAACACCATTAAAGGGAATCTGTCACCCCCTGGCACTTTTCTGACCTCTAATATCGGCATACAGGTGAAAGAAATGTGAATCTATACTTACCTGTATGCCTCATATTAGAGGTCTTGTTGGTGTGAAACTGCTTTTTATTTCTTTTGGTTTATGATGTGTTCATGTCCGGGGTATGGGAAGAAATACTGCCTACTGTTTTAATTAAAATATGTCCCCCCTCCTCTGTATGTCACAGTACCCTGTGATGTGCAGTCTTTATGGCCAGATCCCACACTTGCGCACTTCACCTTTTTCCGCAAGGCGCATTTCTTCCTGCAGTCTATGTACTATTGTAGAGCAGGGATCTTGTGTGCAGGTACCAGCGAATCACTCTGACTTCCTGGCGCCTGCGCACAAGATCCCTGCTCTACAATGATACATAGACGGCAGGTAGAAATGCATCTTGTGGAAAAAAGGTGAAGTGCGCAATTTCACACCAACAAGACCTCTAATATGAGGCATACATGCCCATATTAGAGGTCATAAAAGTGCCAGGGGTGACAGATTCCCTTTAAGCAAGTGGCACCTCTAACCTAACAACACCATGAAGACCAAGGCGAACGCCAAACAAGTCAGGGACAACGTTGTTGAGAAGTACAAGTCAGGGTTGGGTTATAAAAAATTTCCCAATCTCTGATGATCCCCCAGAGCACCATCAAATCCATTATCATCAAATGAAAAGAACATGGTACAACAACAAATCTGTCAAGAGAAAGCCACCCACCAAAACTATAAGCCTGGCAAGGAGGGCATTAATCAGAGTGGCAGCACAGGGACCAAAGGTTACCCTGAAGGAGCTGAAGAGTTCTCAGGCAGAGACAGGAGTATCTGTCCATATGACCACAATAAGCCGTACACTTCATACAGATGGCCTTTATGGAAGAGTGGGTAGAGAAAAGCCTTTGCTTACACAAAAAAATTGTGAGTCTCATTTTGAGTTTGACAAAAGACACATGGGAGACTCCCCAAATGTATGGAGAAAGGTGCTGTGGCCAGATGAGACCTAAAATTGAACTTTTTGGCCACCAAGGTAAATGCTATATCAAGCTTCAAACCAATACAGCTCACCACTCCAAGTAAATCATCCCCACATTGACACATAGTGGTGGCAGCATCATGCTGTGGGGATGTTTTCAGCAGCAAAGACAGGGAAAATGGTCAAATTTGATATAAAGATGGATGGTGCTAAATACAGGGATATTCTTGAGCAAAACCTGTTTCAGTCTGTCACTGATTTGAGAATGGGACAGAGGTTCACCTTCCAACAAGACAATGACCCAAAACATACTGCTAAAGCAACACTCGAGTGGTTTAAGGGGAAATGTGTAAATATTTTTAAGTGACCTAGTAAATGCTCAGACTTTAAAAGAGAATCTGTGGTCAGACTTGAAAATTGCTGTGCACCAGATTAAACCATCTAACTTGAAAGAGCTGGAGCAGTTTTGCGATGAGGAATGGGCAAAAATCACAGTGGCAAATTGTGGAAATCTCATAGAGACATATCCAAAGCAACTTGCAGCTGTAATTGCAGCAAAAGGAGGCGCTACAAAATACTGACTTTAGGGAGGAGTGAATAGTTATGCATACTGAAGTCTACAATTATTTTGTCCTATTTGTTTTTTACTTCACAATAAAAATAAAATCAAGTGTTTACAGTTGAATTGATGCAAACCCACAAAAAATATCATGAGATTCCAGGTTGTGAGTTAGCAAAACCTGAAAAATGCTAAGGGGGTGAATACTGTATATTGTAACTCTGGTGAATGTGGACCCGCTGTGCAATGAGCTTACCCTGGAAGGGTGTGGCTAGGTGTCTACCTTGGTCTTCACTTGAGCCTCTGATGGGGAGGTTAGACACCAGAGACAACTGAAGGTGAAGTCCCGTTGACTGCAGCAACTGCCCAGAGGGCCAGAGGTGCGGGTATGAGGTACAGGAGGGCGAAGACAAAGACGTGATCAGATGGTCCGAGATCGTGTCAGGCGGCACAGTTTCAGGATATGTAGCCAAGGTCAGGAGTAGAGAGGTTAGAAAGTATGGGTAGACAAGCCGGGTCAATAATGGGAGAAACAAAACACATACACACAAAAAGGACATTAGCAGAACAAACTGACTAGGAACCTATTTTCAGCCATGGAGTTGTGGGAGAAGCTGCCTCATAAAGAGCATGCTAGCACCGGATATGCTGGGGAACCTAATCTCTGCAGAACACAGCACAGTTAAAATCCTGCAGCGACTGGCCATGCCCTCCTAAAACAAAATCGAAACACATTGAGATGCAGCAGTGCTAAGCAGTGCTGCAAGAGGCAAAACACAGTGAGCCGGCCTGATGTTAGGAGAAGCCGCAATGTGACCAACGTGAGTGGGGCATCACTGAGGAGGCATGCGGTTTATCACTGTGACATATATATTTATTATTGTCCGTTATATTATTTATATCATTTGTAATGTTACGGTTAAGCAAAGGGATGACTAGCAATGCTTTCAGACCCTTTATCTGAACAAAAGCCTGCCGACAGCACATCTAACCCTTCTTGGTTTGCTCCTCTCCAGGTGATTCTCATTTTCCCATTTTCATTTACCCTATCACATTCTGTGTGGGGTTTTATATGTTCACCTTTCACTGCACCGGCTTGCTGGCTATATCGCTTGGTGGATGTGTGTTCAGGGGTTCAAGTCCTTCAGTTTGGTAAAATCCAGATGTATTTTGACAGTGAGTGTGTTTGCTTTCCTTCCCAGCACCTTTTTTCTTTTAACACTGTTACATTTATGGGAGGTGACTTGTTCCTTTTATTTTGCTTCTCCTTAATTTTCCCTCTCTACCCAATATGAACATGTTTTATTTTCTATCCCCTGGAATTTTGTATCTTACTTCACACTTTCTCCTTCATTTGTTGGCACTGTGTTGTGACCTCCCCTCTGGTTGCTCAGAAGGTAAGAGAAATCCCTTAATGGCCTTTTAGTGAGTTGTGTCTGGGGTGGTGTTTTTAGTTGTGGGGCTAAGGTTTTTCTAGTCTGTACAGGGATCAGTTGGGTGTAAGTGTATTGTCTCCCTGTGTTTGAACCTTCCTTTTTTCGTTACTCATGTGTGAGTGTGTAAACATTCATAACATATAGTAGTATATAAAATTATGGATCAGATGTTTTATCTGCTAGTGCACCAAGCAGACACATTTCTGCAAACAAAGAGGTAACAGCTGAACAGCCAGGTTGAGTTATACCAGGACTTTGGCCTTTTTCCATTCGGTATCCTAAGCCCAAAGCACATACATTTCTGTGCAGAAGATTGGACTGATGGCAAGAACTTTCTTAGTTTGCCATGGGTGCACTTTCATGTCCACCCTACTGAGTCTTGTCAGAGAGGATCTTTAGTATTGCAGGTGGCTTTGTTGTGTCCAAGCAGAACAGATTGTCCCCTGCAATTGTAGAAAACTTTACATTTGCCAAAATAAATCAGGTATTGATAAGTGCAGATTTTTCATTCACTTATGGCTGTTGCCAATGATAAGATCAGTTATAGCATCTGTCTTGCCTTCTATTGTGTTCTAGACTGTTCTGCTGCCAATGGCCCTCACCCGGCAGAGCATCTTCAGTCTGTCCTTAATTTTTAATACATATATATATACATATATATACTACATTATACTACCACCCTTCCAGACATATCCTTGTCTGCCCTGTCATATTCTAAATGCAGTTGCTGCAGCTGACACATCCACTGCCAATGCTAATATACAGCCACACAAAATCTCCTACTTATCCATTGAATTTTATAGCTGTACTATACTGATCCTACAAAAGAGATAATTTGTGCATGTTTTTAAAGCAGCTATTTTACTTTTTATGCAACTATTATGTCTTCACTTTCAAAACAGCAATTCTGTTCTTGATCGTGAAAAAAAGAAAATTTTAGCTCAGCTTAGTAAAAAAAGCCATTGTTTCTTCTATTTGCAAACAATAAACCTACTGCTGATTCCAAAATAATGTACATTTTTGCATGCCATTTTAAGAAGCCATTGCTTTTTCTCTTTTCAAACAGTGAACTTGTCACTGATCCCAAATAGAGAAACCTTTTGACAGCTCCCTGTATATCTTTTTAATTTAACAAACAGCAAACCTTTTGCTTACTCCTAAACATTAATCATTTTTTGATCAAAAAACAATGGTTTATTCCATGTAAATCACTTGTGTATAAATGTCAGCAAAGCTGACATCTGCACCTTAAGAGAGAAATGATTTGGAGCATTTTTCAATTTTAACATCCTATAAAATCTGTTAATGCATTGTGTTTTCTTTTAAGAGTGGTAGTGGTATATCTTTTTTCAGGGCAAATGGAGGCAATTTGCTGTCGATTAAAATTTTGGCAAAATTGGCAAAATTGAATTTCAAAAGATTCAATTATCTCTTCTACATGGAGCCTGTTGAAAAATGCACTGCTGATTCATAATGAAAATATTAAAAAAAATCTTTGCTTATCTTCCACACTGTGCCATATTGCATGTGTTCTTATAATTATAAAGAAATAATAAAGAAAAAATAAATGCATTCACACATTTTTTTTTGTTTTTGCAAGTTAATATACTTGTATGTTGCATTATATTAAGTGCATGCATCTACTGTAAACTTAAAATATCTTTATTTTCTGCTCTGTGTGATGTTTTGGTCATTACAATATACTATTTCTTACCTAGAAGGTGGATAATCCCTACAGAAAGATGGCATTCAAAGCTTGAATTCTAGCCGTATATCTAGTCTATCTTGATTAGGACACTTCATTAGCTTTATGTGGCACAGTATATCCAACTGTTGTATTGGCTGTGCAGTTGAATCTGTAGTGTATGCTTTCTTGATAAATCCTTTCATACTGTATGCTTTGTGAACTTGAGGGATTAAGCATTTGAAAATATATGTGATTGTTTCAGAAGTGAAAAAGCTGAGATAAGTTACTGCTGAAGATTTGTGGCAAAAAGAGAAAGTAAATCCTGAAAGGAATTTTATTTTGGGTTTAATTCCGGATAAAAGAGCACAGAGAATAAGCTGGCACAAAGGTTAAGGTATTTTTGGAAAGATAATGTAAAAATACAAAAGGACTTCACAATTTATCAAGTAGTGTAGTGGCACAAAGCGAAAAAGAAATCACAGATTGAGAATCGTCTTTTAAACTGCACGTCTTGAAATATAAATTGATAGGTAAAATGTTCAGCATTAGAACAAAATATTTGCTTCACAAAGAATTCATATTACAAAAACACTTCTCTAATGCGAAGATGCTCTAAACTATCTGTAAATGTTTCTATGCATGCCTGCTGACTATAGCAGTGTATCTTGTATGTCCTCCCTCCAACCCATGTGTTTTCACATCTGTCAATGCTTTTCTGTCCCCTATGTTTGTGTGTTCCATGCCTGTGTTGGAGGTGAGAAAGGGTTATGCTGCATTACCTCATCATAACAGACGGTTTTGGTAATATTTTACAACTGGGCTCCATAGGCACTCGATCAAACTCATTTGGAGGTTAGATACAGGGGTTGTCCAGTCTTAAGCTACAAGTCTGCAGTCACTCTATGTGACTGTAGACTTGCGAATCCTCACATTGCACACACTGTGCCCTGTGAGGCTTCTCTAGCACAGGGAGCAGGTGGTCATGTGACCGCAACTATGCAATTTGCATACTTCCAGTCACATCCCAATTATAGTGTATCCGGCCTCGCTCAAAACACATGCATTGAGTGAGGCAGCATCCATCTCGTCAGCACATGATCGCATCCATGCAAATCACATACTTGCAGTCATGCACCCACCATTCCTGGGGCCAGCACCGGAGAATCCTCACAGTGTGTAGTGCACACGATGTGAGGATTCACAAGTCTGCAGTCAAGTAGAGTGACTGCAGACTTGTAACTTAAGACTGGACAGCCCATTTAAGAATGAAATTGTTGGCTATCCTGATAGAAAAAATTCAAGAATCTTTGGAGTTGCTAAAGGGAAAACAGAATTTATCCGTGTATAGAATTCATAGTATAGACAATAGTAATGTTATGTTGTAAATTATTCAACTGATATTGACTTGGGAGGCTTAGACTGGTGCTACATGTGCTGAGGTGCATTTGTTGTGTGGCAGAAATTCTCAGAAAAACATTTGTGCAACTTGTTTCCAACTTACCTGTCATGCGACTAGAAAATCATTAAATGCAATTTTGCAAAGCGAAACTGCAATTTGTGTTCTATGCTTCATCCAGTCTATAGAGCCCATTCAGAGAATGCAGCTCCAAAGACTGGAGGTGCAGCCACTGCCGGATCTCACGCTGTACTAAGTGAGACCCATCTGCTGTGATCTGAGGTGATGTCAGTAAGGTTACCTCAGTTCATAGCGGCTGGTTCTCATGCTGCCCAGCACCAGTGCCGGACTGACAAATGACCGCTCATCAGTTCAGCACTGGCACTGGCACTGTACACAATGAGACCCGGCCACTGTGAACTGAGGTGATGTCAGTAAGGTCACCTCAGTTCATAGCAGCTGGATCTTAAGCTGCACAGCACCAGTGCTGGACTGATGAACGACAACTGAAGAAAGACTAACTCACAGCTCTCTGCTTTCCCTTGGCTGTTTATTAAGAAAAGGGAGGACCCTACATCGTTTTTTTTTCATTTATTTATTAAAAAGTACAGTAAACTACACACACAAGGCACTGCTCCACTTCTCCACTTGGACCTCCGCCTCCTGATTCAACATTATAATTTATTATTTTTTAAAATTCTATGCTATTTTAAGTCACTTTCCTATCCACATTTATTTGCAGGGCAAATGCTCTTACCCCTATTTTGCTCCTTTTGCATCCCCCTAGCCCTGACTGTGACCATTTTACAGCCATTTTACAGCACCAAATTTTGGGTCCCCATTAACTTATATGGGGTTTGGGTCCAGGGTCAAGTTCAGGTCAAATTCGGGTACCCAAACCGAACTTTGGACTCAAGTTCAGCCTGACCCGCTGAACTTGAATTTCCACGGATTTGCTAATCCCTATTCATATGTTCTGTCTTTTGTGCTGCTTCTAACTATTTCAAGTTTCCAAAAAATGCCAAGTGGTTAAAAGAAGTAACCTGACTATTCTTCAGGCATTTTCAGCTTTGAAGATGCTCTGTAATTTAGAATAGAAATGGATGGGAAGTCTGAACTGTCTTTTTTGAACATTTTGCCAGCATTTTTGCTTGAAACACTGCTAGTAGTGTCTTAATTGAGGATGTATTAAAAAAAAACACTGAAAAATTCCACTAAAAATGACGCCACAAGAAAGCTTGAAAAAGCGCTAAACAAAAAAAAAAATAGATAAAATTATTGAAAATAATGTTCATGAAACAAAAACAAAAATAATAAATATGAGGTTTCAGGAAAAATATGTGGACTTTTCTAAAGGCCTCTTGAAAAACTCAGTGGATTTGCCAACTAAAAACGTTGTGTGCATATACCCTAAGAGTGCACATACCCTCAGCTAGCAAAACCAACAAGAATGCCAGTGTTACAGTTCTTAAAAGGGTTGTCTCAACATCAATAATGGTTAAAAGGGATCTGTTACAACTATTCAGGCTCCAAACTGTTTATATGGTCATGTTATTCTCTAAAACATAATGTCATCCACACCTTAACTCATGCAATCTGTCATTCTCTTGTTTGAATTTATATGCAAATGTGGCTAAAGTGCTCTGGAAGTATCAAAGCACTTCCAAAGACTTTGTCTCCCTTCTCTCTTTCCCACCCAAACCTACCTTTCTCTGCTTGACCGACAGCTCTCTACCTTGACTACACAGTCAGTGAGCTGTCAGTCAAGCAGAGGAGGAAGAAGGGAAGTAGAGCAGAGATTTAAATCTCATTTACATATGAATTTTAAATTTTCAGTCAGGATGAAACAGAATGTATAAGGAAAGGTGTGGATAACTTAATTTTTCAGACAGCAACATGATCATATAAACTATTAGGAGGCGTGGTGGATCGATCTGACAAGATTTCTATTAAAATTGCAAAGTGTCTATAAAAAAAGCAATTTTTAAAATATAATCATATTAAAAATCCTCTCTCTACACAAGACTGAAGGGATTTTAATTTTATTTTTTGATGCTCGCTGTCTAACAAGCACAGGCAAGCCTGCACAATGCTTACAAGCTTTCTTCGACAGAACATCGATAGAAAGAAAGCCAGATCCCTGGAGCACACGATCTGGAAAGCTTAAAGGGGTTGTCCAGTCAAAAGTGATAAGTCTGCAATTACTCTGTGTGACTGCAGTCTTATGAATCCCCCCAGCGCAGGCACTGTGCACTGTGGGGATTTGCCAGTATGAGACCCGGGACCGGAGGGTATGTATGAGGTATTCATCCCCCCGGCCAGTGGGCGCAGCCTCGCTTTCCATGCACTTGTATTGAGCGAGGCTGCACCTTCTAGTCGGACGCGCCCACTGGCCATTCACGTCACTAGATGGGGAGTGGCCCCACTCCATACAAGTGAATGGAGCGAGGCGGTGTTGAATGGGCAGATGTATGTATAACATATACATAGCCTCCAGTCCTGGGGCTCATGCCAGTGAATCCCTGCAGCACGCAGTGAATGCGCTGGGGGGATTCATAAGTCTTCAGTCACACAGAGTGACTGCAGACTTATCACTTTTGACCGGACAACCCCTTTAATGTTCTCTGATACTGCTGCAGCATTCCAGAGCACAGAGTTCAGAGCAGTGAGACAATTATGCCACTGGTCCAAACTATCACTCTTCAGAAGCGCATCTTCCCTGACAAACAGGACATTGGGAGGTTTATTATCGGTGCACTGGCAAAGATGACAAGCCTTTAATAGGGCATTTATGCCAGTAAGCAGGTCATCTTCTTACTACCAGCATGAGACATCTCATATCACAGATATATGTCATCAGATACCCCATGGTGGAGAAAAATGGAACCAAATCAAATGGGTATTCCTAGCTTAGACATTTATGATGCATCCACAGGATGTGCAATAAATGTTTGATAGAAATGTGTTTCACTTCCTCCAGATCAAGAGTTCCCCAGCCTCTCTACAAATAATGTATGGGTGCTACCTTGAATGACTAAGATGGGAATATGCTTTTATTTTAATATTTTTAATCATTTAAAGAATATAATCATCTATGTCAATTTTTGGAAGTAGCTTTGCTTTTGTAATTATTGTGAAATGAGTACATGAATTCTACTTTACTAAGTGTCTAAAGCATTGATGATAATATCTTAGGGATCCATGGTGCTTTGAAACTGCTTCAGTATAATAGCAGGTGGGTCCAGATTTTACATGCAGAATACTGTCAGCTAAACTTTGGTAAAATATATTTGTCTGATTAATGGGTTCATACAAGGATTGAAAGTAATAACCTATCCAATAGAGAATAGCTTCCTGATTGCTGATGGTCCGACCTCTGAGATACCCAACGATCAGGATATCATCCCTTCTCCTATTCATAAAAACCCCTTAAGTCTGGTTATATTGTCCAACTTTGTTAGAGCTTTTCAGAATTTCATATAATTTTCCATTTCCCAGCTTCATTTCTGCATTCCAATTACAAAAACTGAAGCTGAGCTCTGCTACTAATTTATTAGGGAATTAATGGAAGCTGAAGTTTCAAATCATTGTTCATCTTTTGGTTCTTTTTTACTTAAATGCATGTAATTGAAGCTAAATATCACTTTTGAAATTAGGTTTCATTAAAAATGTTGCATGGTTTGCCTTCCATAGCCTCAGTCAGCCAAGTATGATGGTTTGATTTGGAGTTTATCACTTTTTTAGCTATCTTTTTGAGTTCCTCTCTTCAGACTTATCATTACAGACCTCATCAAAGTTGCGTGTGCATGGAAACAAAGAGCCTGTAAACATCTTAAAATTATTTTTAACCACAAATGCATGCATTTAATTAAAAAAAATCCCCAAAGATGGACAATCCCAGTAATCAAGCTATATTTGCACAATAATTTGTAACTTTTTATCTGTTATTGCTTCTTGCCATTTTTATTGAAAAAAGTCGAAAAGATGACATAATTTTGGCACACCAAATTAACTAGGGAGAGTGCTTCTAACCAGGAGAGGAGTCCTGAGGAGATAATTTGCATATGCCCACTGCATTTTGGGGTAAGTGAAGAGTCTCCGCAAGCTCAAAGAACACTGGATTTTGGCTGTTGGAGCTGAAAAGAGGACATCGGTAAACCAGGGGAGGAGTCCTGAGGAGATAATTTGCATATTCCCACTGCATTTTAGGGTAAGTGAAGAGTCTCCGCAAGCTCAAAGAACACTGGATCTTGGCTGTTGGAGCTGAAAAGAGGACATCGGTAAACCAGGGGAGGAGTCCTGAGGAGATAATTTGCATATTCCCACTGCATTTTGGGGTAAGTGAAGAGTCTCCGCAAGCTCAAAGAACACTGGATCTTGGCTGTTGGAGCTGAAAAGAGGACATCGGTAAACCAGGGGAGGAGTCCTGAGGAGATAATTTGCATATTCCCACTGCATTTTGGGGTAAGTGAAGAGTCTCCGCAAGCTCAAAGAACACTGGATCTTGGCTGTTGGAGCTGAAAAGAGGACATCGGTAAACCAGGGGAGGAGTCCTGAGGAGATAATTTGCATATTCCCACTGCATTTTGGGGTAAGTGAAGAGTCTCCGCAAGCTCAAAGAACACTGGATTTTGGCTGTTGGAGCTGAAAAGAGGACATCGGTAAACCAGGGGAGGAGTTCTGAGGAGATAATTTGCATATTCCCACTGCATTTGGGGGTAAGTGAAGAGTCTCCGCAAGCTCAAAGAACACTGGATCTTGGCTGTTGGAGCTGAAAAGAGGACATCGGTAAACCAGGGGAGGAGTCCTGAGGAGATAATTTGCATATTCCCACTGCATTTTGGGGTAAGTGAAGAGTCTCCGCAAGCTCAAAGAACACTGGATTTTGGCTGTTGGAGCTGAAAAGAGGACATCGGTAAACCAGGGGAGGAGTCCTGAGGAGATAATTTGCATATTCCCACTGCATTTTGAGGTAAGTGAAGAGTCTCCGCAAGCTCAAAGAACACTGGATCTTGACTGTTGGAGCTGAAAAGAGGACATCGGTAAACCAGGGGAGGAGTCCTGAGGAGATAATTTGCATATTCCCACTGCATTTTGGGGTAAGTGAAGAGTCTCCGCAAGCTCAAAGACCACTGGATTTTGGCTGTTGGAGCTGAAAAGAGGACATCGGTAAACCAGGGGAGGAGTCCTGAGGAGATAATTTGCATATTCCCACTGCATTTTGGGGTAAGTGAAGAGTCTCCGCAAGCTCAAAGAACACTGGATTTTGGCTGTTGGAGCTGAAAAGAGGACATCGGTAAACCGCGCGCTGACCGGCGCGCGCCTTTTGAAGTTTTTTTTTTAAGCTTTTTTCACTGTTTTCAGAACATTAACAATAAGAATATGGAAGAGTCCAGGAGCCATTTGGTGAGCTGCATATCCTGCTACATGTTCACAGACTTGCCAGTGGAAAAACCAAACTTCACATGCCAGAAATGCAAGCTTGTGTCCCTGTTGGAGGAAAAGTTGCGAAATCTAGAAGAGAGGTTAACTACCTTGAAAATCATTAAGGAAGGTGAAGAGTTCTTAGACAGAGCAGAATTATCTCTTCATGATTCAGAAAGAGAAGAAATTCGAACTGCACCTGACGAAACAGAGGAATGGAAGCATGTGACACAGAGAAGCAGGAGGATCGAGAGGCAGTCAGCACCCATACTGCTCAGGAACCAGTACCAGGCTCTCATGCAGGAGAACGATGAAGAAATACAGCAAAATAAGACTTTGCCAGCAATGAATAACCTTGTAAGCCTTCAGAATCCTCCTGGATGGAGAAAGAAGAATGTTGTGAAGAAAAAACGGAGAGTGGTGGTCATGGGGGATTCCCTGTTAAGAGGAACAGAGGCCGCTATCTGCAGACCAGACATAACCTCAAGAGAAATGTGCTGTCTTCCAGGAGTAAAAATTAAAGATGTGTCTGACAGGATATCAAGACTCTTCAGACCTACAGATCACTACCCATTCCTGCTAATACATGTGGGGACAAATGACACCGCAAGAAAGGACCTGGAAACCATCTGCAGTGACTTTGAAGACTTAGGCAAGAAAGTGAAAGAATTGGGAGCGCAGGTGGTCTTCTCATCCATCCTCCCAGTGGATGGCCATGGAACAATGAGGTGGAATAAGATTCTACAGGTGAACAACTGGCTACGTCGATGGTGCCGTCAACAAGGATTTGGATTTCTGGATCACGGAATGAATTACCTATACGATGGACTACTTGCTAGAGATGGGGTGCACCTTACGAAGACTGGAAAACATGTATTTGGAAGTCGCCTTGCTACACTCATCAGAAGAGCTTTAAACTAGAACAATGTGGGAAGGGAAGCAAAAGGCCAGAAAAAGCTATACAGCTGACAAATACTATTGAGATCTCTGCTACTGGAAGTGGAAAGGAAGAACAAAGACAAAACAATTTAAATAATAAAAATATGGGAGGAAGAGAAACCAATCACAAACTAAAATGTTTTTATACAAATGCACAAAGCATGGGCAACAAACAAGGAGAATTGGAACTACTAATGCAGGAAAAGGAATATGATGTCATTGGAATCACTGAAACTTGGTGGGACGATACACATGATTGGAATAAAAGGCTAAAAGGATACAACTTATTTGCAAGAAACAGACTTGATAAACGAGGAGGAGGTGTTGCATTGAATGTTAGAAAAGCGTATATCTGCACAGAGATTGAAGCTTCAGAGACTTTGAGTTCTGTGGAAACTGTTTGGGTAAGAATACAAGGAGAGAACAACGGAAAGGACACCATTGTAGGCATTTACTACAGGCCACCTGGGCAAGCTGAAGATATGGATGAACTCTTTATGTATCAAATGACCAAGTTCTCCAAAAAATATGACGTAGTGGTCATGGGAGATTTCAACTATCCAGACATTTGTTGGGAATCTCTCTCAAGTAAAACTAACAGGTCAAGCAAATTCTTATCCTCTCTTGCTGACAACTTTATCTTCCAAAAGGTAGGGGAGAAAACAAGGGGATCTGCTACTTTGGATCTAATCCTTATAAACAGGGAGGAAATGGTTGAGGAGGTAAAGGTGGCTGGGACGCTAGGAGGCAGCGATCATGCTATTATAGAATTTTGGATAACTAGAGGAGGAAGACATGTGAAGACTCAAACTTCAAGGTTAGATTTTAGAAAGGCAGATTTTAAGAGACTCAGAAAGAGAATAGGAGGGATCCAATGGCTGGATGTCCTTAAGGACAAAAATGTCCAGGAAGGATGGGAAATTTTTAAAAATGAGATTCTCAAAGCACAATCATTAACAATCCCGAAAAGTAGGAAGAATGGGAAGCATTTAAGGAAACCAGGATGGATGAACACAGAACTTAAACACATGCTAAAAAGAAAGAAAGAAATGTTTATTAAATGGAAAGAGGGAGGCATATCTAAAGAAGATTATAATGCAGTCTGCAGATCCTGCAGGGCACGTATCAGGTTAGTTAAAGCTGACAATGAATTAAGGCTTGCAAGAGATGTCAAAAGCAATAAAAAAGGATTTTGGGGGTATGTCAAAAGTAAAAGAAAAGTCAAAGATGCTATAGGATTTTTACAGGATGAAAATGGAGAAATGGTAAGAGAGGATGTTGAGAAGGCCGAACTTTTTAATTCCTATTTTACATCTGTTTTCTCTCAGAAAGAAAATGTAACATCAACTGATCTTCACTGTCCTTTTAAAGGAATAGAGGAATCAAAGTTATCTGTAAACAGAAAGATTGTGAGGGAATATTTAGCTAACATAAATGAGTTCAAGTCTCCAGGTCCAGATGAATTACACCCCAGAGTACTGAAGGAGATCGTAGAAGAAATTTTAGAACCACTCTCCATAATCTTTGAAAATTCTTGGAGAACAGGAGAAGTCCCAGAAGACTGGAGAAGAGCAAATGTTGTTCCTATCTTCAAAAAGGGGAAGAAGGTGGACCCAGAGAACTATAGGCCGGTGAGTCTGACTTCTATACCAGGAAAGATCTTTGAACAAATTATTAAACAACATGTATGTAAGTACATGGATAAGAATGAAGTGATTAACCAGAGTCAGCATGGGTTTGTAACTAACAAGTCATGTCAGACTAACTTAATTTCCTTCTATGACAGAATCACTGACTGGGTGGATCAGGGAAATGCTGTAGATATAGTATATCTTGACTTCAGCAAAGCATTTGACAAAGTATCTCACACCATCCTTATTGAAAAAATGACCAAGTATGCAATGGACCAGGCAACTGTTAGGTGGATTCATAACTGGCTTAGTGATCGGACTCAAAGGGTGGTTGTAAATGGCTTCACATCCAGCTGGATGAATGTCTCAAGTGGGGTACCACAGGGCTCCGTCCTGGGACCTGTATTGTTCAACATCTTTATCAATGATTTAGATGAAGGAATTGAGGGTAAACTGATTAAATTTGCTGATGACACAAAGCTAGGAGGGATAGCTAATACTAGAGAAGAGAGAGAGAGGATTCAAAAAGACCTAAATAAACTGGAGCAGTGGGCAGCAACCAACAGAATGGTTTTTAACAGGGAAAAATGCAAAGTACTACATCTGGGCAATAAAAATGAAAAAAGCATATACAGAATGGGAGGAATAGAGCTAAGCAACAGTACATGTGAAAAAGACTTAGGTATACTAATAGATCATAGACTAAACATGAGTCAACAGTGTGATGCAGCAGCAAAAAAGGCAAATACAATTCTGGGATGTATTAACAGAAGCATACAGTCTAGATCACGTGAAGTCATTATCGGTCTTTACTCCTCTTTGGTCAGACCTCATCTGGAATACTGTGTACAGTTTTGGGCACCACATTTTAAAAAAGACATAGACAAACTGTAGCAAGTTCAGAGAAGAGTGACCAGAATGGTGACTGGTCTGCAAACCATGTCCTATGAGGAACGGTTGCAGGATTTGGGAATGTTTAGCTTGCAAAAAAGAAGACTGAGAGGAGACTTAATAGCTGTCTACAAATATGTCAAGGGCTGTCACATTGTAGAAGGATCATCTTTATTCTCATTTGCACAAGGAAAGACTAGAAGCAATGGGATGAAACTAAATGGGAGGAGACACAGATTAGATATTAGAAAAAACTTTTTGACAGTTAGGGTGATTAATGAGTGGAACAGGCTGCCACGAGAGGTGGTGAGTTCCCCTTCAATGGACGTCTTCAAACAGAGGCTGGACAGACATCTGTCTGAGATGATCTAGTGAATCCTGCTTTGAGCAGGGGGTTGGACCAGATGACCCAGGAGGTCCCTTCCAACTCAACCATTCTATGATTCTATGATTCTTTTAATAAATTAAATCTATATACACCAACTAACTTTATATTAAGACTGGTGTAGGAAACACTAGTCTTAAATATCTTTCTAAATGTTATAAACTACCCATGAAAAAGGTTCATATTTAACATGGCAACATTCAATGAGGTAGATTTTCCATTGTTATCTAATATTTAGATAAAACCTAGGATAAAAAAAATGACCAAACACCCTCCTGTAAGTAAATTAATAGTAAAAGTACATGTAAATAGCATAGGGTACTTAGTTGACTCTATTTTGATCAAAAGATCATAAAAACTATTCCACTGCGACCAGGTGTACCCAATAAGGATGGACTCTAACTCACTAACACACTCACTAACGTAGTTCACCTCTATGTGTCAGAAGACCTCAAAATAGGAGCAGAGCAGGATGCAGACATAATGGTTTGCACCTGCCGGTATTAGAAAAGATGCACAACCCAAAAAGTGCGAGCCATGCCCCTGTGGTACAAAAAAGTAAAGCATAACCAAAGGAATGAGCCTGGACACATGTTGGTATAATTGCAATGTGTAAGTGCACATTCACGCTGTGGCCATTTAACAAGCAAAATGAGCAAATACCCTCCTGTAATTAAATATATAATAATAATACATATAAATAAAATAGGGTATTTTGTTGACACTATTTAACACCTTAGTAACCAAGCCAATTATGTCTTTAATGACCAAATGTTACAATTTTGTCCACTGTCATTTTATGAGGTAATAACTTTGGAATGCTTCAACAGATCCCACTGATTCAGAGAATGTTTTTTTTTTCATGACATAACGTACTTCATGATAGTGGTAAAATTTCTTCGATATGACATATTTCTTTGTGGAAAAAATGGAAATTTGGCAAAAATTTTGAACATTTTGAAATTTTCAAACTTTGAATTCTTATGCCTGTAACGGGTCCGGGGGGTGGAGCCTCTGTGCTACGATGCAAGGAGGGACCCAGAGGGGCGTAACTAAGTATCAACCCGGACCAACCCTGGTCGTACGGCGGCTAACGACTCCGTGACCAGGGAGGGACCGAGCCGAGGGACCAGGTGCTACTCTGGGGATGACCTTGTAAGGGAGCAGGTGACTCCCACGGTACAGATGGCAGGGACTGACCGGAATGGCAGGTAGGCACAGCAGGCAGGCTGGCGAGCAGAAGCCTCCAGGTAGGCTATCAGGTAGACACGGCAAGCGACGGCAGGAATCTCTAGGTGGACTGCCGGTGGTCACGGCAAGTGACGGCAGGAGTCTCTAGGTGGTCGCGGCAAGTGACCGCAGGAGTCTCTAGGTGGACTGCAGGTGGTCACGGCAAGTGAGGGCAGGTAACGGGCAGGTCACAGGCAAGTGCTCCCAGGTGAGAGGGCTGGCAGCCACGGCAGGTAACAGGCTGGTAACAGGTGAGCGCTCCCAGGTGAGCGGGCTGACAGACACGGCAGGTAACAGACGGGTGCTCCCAGGTGAGCTGGCTGACAGACAATGCAGGTAACAGGCAGGTAACAGGTGAGCGCTCCCTGGTGAGCGGGCAGACAGACACGGCAGGTAAGAGGCAGGTAACAGGTGAGCGCTCCCAGGTGAGCGGGCAGACAGATGGCAGGTAACAGGCAGGTAAGAGGCGAGTGCTCCAGGTGAGCGGGCTGGCAGATTCGGCAGGTAACGGGCAGATAACAGGCTGGCAGGCAGGACGAGGAGTCAGGCTAGCAGCGGAACCTGAGGGCTGAAGCAGAGATAAGTAACTGTGCAACAACTTTGCTCGGGCACCTCCATTTTGGAGGAGGTGCCCTATATATGGGAGGACCCTCGGCTATTGGCCGGGGACTCCTTAGGACGGCGCGCGCGGCCCCTTTAAGAGGGGGGGAGCGTGCGCACGCCCTAAGCACAGTGCCCGGGGGACTGCTTGCACCGACAGCAGGAAGAGAAGGAGAACGGGGAGCGCGGGGAGAGAGGAGGTGAGAGGGATGGCGTCTCTGCCTGGCAGGAGGCAGAGACGCCTATGCTACAATGCCCTTAAATTAGAGAGTTATGTCACACAAAATAGTTAATAAAGATCATTTCCCACATGTCTACTTTACATAAAAACAATTTTTGAACCAAAATTGTGTTTTTGTTAGAAAGTTATTAGGGTTAAAAGTTTACCAGAGATTTCTAATTTTTTCCAACAAAATTTACAAAACCATTTTTTTATGGACCACATCACTGTTGAATTGACTTTGAGGGGTCTATATGACAGAAAATACCAGAAAGTAACACCATTCTAAAAACTGAACCCCTCAAGGTGCTCAAAATAATATTCAAGAAGTTTATTAACTCTTCATGTGCTTCAAAGGAACTGAGGCAATGTGGAAGAGAAAAATTAACATTTAACTTTTTTTTCACAAAATGTTTATTTCAGACCCAATTTTTTTTTCACAAGGGTACCAAGAGAAAATGGATCACAAAATTTGTTGTGCAATTTATCCCGAGCATTCTGACACCCCATATGTGGGGGGAAACCAATGTTTGGGTGCACTGCAGAGCTCGTATTTTGAACGCAAAATTAGCTAGAATCAAGAGTGGAAGCCATGTTGCATTTGGAGAGCCCCGATGAACCTACACATTGAAAAAAAAACACAAGTGACCCCTATTTTGGAAACTAGACCCCTCAAGGAATCCATGTAGATGTGTGGTGAGCACTTTGAGCCACCAGATGCTTCACAGAAGTTAATAACATAGAGCAATGAAAATAAAAAATCTATTTTTTTCCACAAAAATGTATTTTTTGCCCCAAATTTTTGAGTTTCAAAATGATAAATGGAAAAAATGGACCACAAAATTTGTTGTGTAATTGCCCCTGAGTATGGAAATACCCCATATGTAGGGGAAAACAATTATTTTGGCGCAGTGCAGGGCTTGGAGTGATGTTTGGAATGCAGACTTTGATGGAATGGTCTGCGGGCGTCATGTCGAAATTTGAAGAGCCCCTGATGTGCCTACACAGTGGAAACCACAACAAGTTACCCCATTTTGTAAACTATACCCCTCAAGGATTTTATCCAGTGTTATAGTGAGTACTTTAAACCAGCAGGTACTACACAGAATTTGATAACATCAGGTAGTCATATTGAAAATGTTCATTTTTTTCACAAAAATGTAGTTTTAGCCCCAAATTTCTAATTTTTACAATGGATAATAGGAAAAAACAGGCCCCATAATTTGTTAAACATTTTTTTACGAACGTGATGATGCCCCATATGCTGTCAGAAATTACTGTTAGGCCACACATCAGAACTGGGAAGGAAGGCGCATCATTTGGATTTTGGAGAACAGATTTTGGTAGAATAGTTTGTGGGTGACATTTGCGGAGCCCTGAAGGTGTCAGAATAGCAGAAAAACCCCAAAAGTGTCCCCATTGTAGAAATTACACATCTCAATGAATTAATCTATGGCTGCAGTGACTATTATGTAACATCCACTCCAGACTTTATTCTGGAGAATTACAAATATGCCAGTTTAGTGCCCATTAGTGATGAGCGAGCACTAAAATACTCGGGTACTCGTTTCTCGGGTCGAGCAAATTGAAATGCTCGAGTGCTCGGTCTGAGTAACGTGCCCAATGTAAGTCTGTGGGAAACTCGAGCATTTTTCCGGCGGCACCCCCCGGCGGTCTGCAGAGGGCCTAAAAATTGCCCAAATCGATGAGAACAGTGCTCAAATGACATGGGAACAGCATGGGGAAGACCCCTGGAAGCATTTCTGACTCCCAGCTCACTGCTGTCAACAACATTGTCAGAGGTATTACGCCACTTTTACAGACTCACAATAAAACATACAAAACAATACCAAAATATATTTACCAGAGAAATATGTTAAGGAACATCCTTTCCAGGATAATGACTTGCATATAAGGCAAAATAAATAACCAAAAGCAAAAAGGAGAGGGTCTGCTATCCAGTTATAGGGTATGCAGTGAGTCCAACCGCTGCCAAAATTTAGGAAAAACCCCACTAACAATTTAAACACACATTGAGCAGGGCCATAGTAATGACATGTTCCCATTAGAAAAGAGAGGGTCTGCTATCTAGTTTAGGGTATGCAGTGAGTCCAACAGCTACCAAAATTTAGGAAAAACCTTACTAACAATTTAAAGACACATGGAGCAGGGCTACAGTAATGAGTACGATATATTCCCATTAAAAAGGAGTGGGTCTCCCATACTGTTTGCCTATGGAGTGGATGCAACGGCTGCCAAAAATGATGAGGAACTACAGTGTCCCTTGCAAGAGACGTAGAGGTCGGAGGACTTCCTGAAAACAATGTTCCCATTATTAGGAAGTGGGTCTCCCATACTGTTTGCCTATGCAGTGAATGCATCGGCTGCAAAAAAAATTAGAGGAACTCCAATGTCCCTTGCAAGAGACATAGATATGATAGATATGGTGGTGATATGGAGGAGGATGTGGAGGATGAGGATGAGGAGGAGGAGGAGGACAGGAGCAAATAGACAAAATAAGGAAGCGTATACCCATGTCTGGGTGTGAAGACAGAGGTGCATGGGAATAGAGTTAGACCTCCCAAAAAAAAACAATGTATTTGAGTTTGTGTTACGCTGCTATCATTCGGTGGTGTTGAGAAGTCTGGCCCAAACCAGCCCTTGTTCATTTTTATAAGAGTCAGCCTGTCAGCATTTTCAGTTGATTGGCGGATACGGCTATCAGTTATAATTCCACCGGCGGCACTAAAAACCCGCTCTGACAAAACGCTAGTGGCAGGGCAGCCCAAGACCTTAAAGGCGTAGAGTGCCAGTTCATGCCACATGTCCAGCTTGGATACCCAATAATTATAAGGCACAGAGGAATCACAGAGGACGTTGGTACGGTCGGAAAGGTACTCCCTCACCATCCTCTGAAACTTTTCCCTCCTTGGGTTAGTACTCCGAGTTTCAGGGCCTGTGCGATGCGAGGGTCTGAGAAAACTGTCTCAGAATGTTGACAGTGTTCCCCTGCCTCTGCTGGATTGCATTTTTGTCTTTCTCGCTTATACTCCTTGGTTGTCCAATGAACTGTGACCTCTGCCGCCAGCGTTTTCACATGGGAGTTTTTTCAATAATTCCACAACAATGGCTTTCTCTTTCATCCCATTTTATTAGGCTTGTGCTGCGCTGGAATAAGAGACAGAAAGTTCTCCTTGTAGTGTGGGTCTAGAAGTGTCACCAACCAGTAATGACTGTCACCCAAAATTTGGACAATGCAAGGGTCACAGGAAAGGCAGCATTATATAAACTCAGCTATGTGTGCCAGACTGCAAAGAGGCAAAACTTCCGAGTCCTCACCAAGAGGATGACTGACCATGCTCTCCTTCTCATCCTCCTCCTCCCTGTCCTCAGGCCATCCACGCTGAATAGTCTAGCTCGTCCTCCTCTTCCTCATTGTCACCCAATCCACGTTGGGATGAGATGAGGCTGGGCTGTGTGTAAGCACCCTGTATGGTTCCTTGCTCCATCTCATCATGCTCTGCCTGCAATGCATCCTCTTTGATTGTGAGCAGAGAGCATTTCAGTAGACAGAGAAACGGGATGGTGACGCCAATTATGGTGGTGCTCATCATCTTGGAGGAGTCCTCCCCCTCCCCCTCCTCCCTGTCCTCAGGCGATCCATGCTGAACAGACGTTATGACAGTTGTTCACGAAGTACCATCTATAGCGCAGGAAACTAGCTCCTGTTCTTCCTCCTCCTCTTCCTCATTGTCCCCCAATCCATGTTGGGATAAGATGAGGCTGGGCTGTGTGGAATCACTGCCTGCAATGCCTCCTTTTTGATTGGACTATAAAGCATTTCAGAAGACAGAAAAGCGGGATGGTTAACAACTGCCCTCTTCTGCTCACATATCCTTCCTAACATCTGCAATGTAGAGTTCCAATTCATGGGGACATCGCAGATCAGTCAGTGACCTGGAAGCTGCAAACACTGCTGAAGCACGGTAAGGGCGGTGGAAGCTGTAGCTGACTTTCTAAAATGGGCACAAAGGCGGCGTACTTTGACAAACAGATCCATCAGATCCAGGTAGGTTTTGAGAAACCACTGAATCATGACGTTAAGCACATGGGCCAGGCATGGAACGTGTGTGAGCTCGCCTTGCCTCAGAGCAGTCACCAGGTTCCGGCCGTTGTCACACACGACCATCACTGGCTGTAAGGTCAGTGGTGTCAGCCACAGATCTGCCTGATCTTTCAGAGCTGTCCACAACTCTTCAGCATTGTGCGGTTTGTCACCAAAGCATATTAGCTTCAGCACATCCTGTTGCCGCTTGGCCTAGCCAGTGCTGCAGTGCTTCCAGCTTTTGACTAATGTGGTAATTTCGGAGATGGAGGTTGAAGAGGAGGAGGAGGAGGTACAGGAGCTGTAGAATGAGGGGTAAACCCTGATTGACCCAGGGCCCACAATCCTCGACGTCGGGAGGACATGTTCCGTCCCAAGGTCCGACTGGGTCCCGCTTTCCACTATATTAACCCAGTGTGCCGTCAGCGAGACGTAATGTACCATCCCTGCCCACAAGCACTTGTACACGTGTTAGTGGTTAGGTGGCCTTTCCCAGGTACTGCATTGTTGAGGGCACGGCTAATGTTGTGGGACACGTGCTCGTGTAATGCGGGGACGGCACAACCGGAGAAATAGTGACGGCTGGGAACCGAATACTGAGGGACAGCTGTTGCCATCAGGTTGCAGAAAGCTTCTGTCTCCACGAGCCTAGAAAGCAACATTTCGAGCTCAAGCATTCGCGAAATGTGTGAACTTAGTAGAATGGCCGGTGGGGCGTAGGCTGCGTTTTTGTGTTTGCATTTCAAGGACTGGGGTAGGGACGACTGAACGCTGCGCTGGGACATGGACGTGAACGTGCTTGCTGATGGTGCTACTTGAGAGTGTGCACTGACACGTGCAGGGCGGGAGGCATCTTGGCATGCGCCATGACCAGGGGATTGGCTTACACGCACAACAGCAGAAGAAGCAGTGGTATCACCCGCAGACACTGTTTCTGAACCCTGGGGTTCGGCCCACTTAGTCGGGTGCTTTGCTGCCATGGGCCTGATCATGCTGGTGGTGGTCAGGCTGCTAGTTGCTAGCTTTGCTACCCCTGCTGATGCTGGCCTGGCAGGTAGTGCAAATGGCCTTTTGATGAACTCTTTCCCGCCTTGTGTCTTCGGCCACCACACTGCTTCTTCCTGCCTGTTGTAATGCTACGCCTCCCTACACCTCTGTCCTCGCTCTGCATGTCCCCCTGCCAGGTTGGGTCAGTTACTATATCATCCACCACCTCATCTTCCACTTCCGCTCCCTGGTCCTCCTCCTGACTTTCTGGCAATTGTGTCTCATCATCATCCACCTCTTGCGACAATAATTGCACTTTGCCACCGCTGCCTTCGCGTGACAGTGGCTCCTAAAATATTTGGGTATTTGATACACGCGTTCTCCTCTTGACTCGCTAAAAGTTGGCTGGGCGACAGGCCCGAATCTACAAATGGAAAAAGTGAACAGCTCTTCTGAGTGTCCAAATGTGGGATCACTTGTCTCCGGACACTCAGCATGGTGGGAGGAAGGAGGATCAGGGTGAGGAATATGCGGTCCAGACTCACGGCTACTGAGACTTGACTGTGTGGAAGATAGGGTGGTGGTGGTGGCAAAGTGACTGGAAGCATTATCTGCTATCCAACCAATAACCTTTTGACACTGCTCTGGGTTCAATAGTGGTGTACTGTGGTACCCTAGTAATTGAGACAGGAAGGTCCAGCGACAAGATGTGGATGTTTGTTGTGGCACAATTTCAGATTGCCCACGGCCACGTCCTCGGCCTCTGCATGCACCATCACCACGTCCACTTCCCCGTCCCTTGTCATGCACCTTGCCCATTTTAAATGGAGGACAATATTTTCCACGTTTAAGAGAAATGGCTGACTTTGGAACGCAGTTATATGTGATACGTCTGACAGAGAACCACGGTTTTAAATAGCAGGCCTGTTATTTACTAATATTATTCTACACAAAGACCTAGTGTGAATAGCATAACTGATACACTGCAACAAAATGAAAATGGAAGAAATGGCTGATTTTGGAACACTGTTATAGTTGATATGTCTGACAGAGAACCACGGTTTTAAATAGCAGGCCTGTAATTTACTAATATTATTCTACACAGAGACCTTGTGTGAATAGCTTAACCGGCACACTGCAACAAAATGAAAATGGAAGAAATGGCTGATTTTGGAACACTGTTATAGGTGATATGTCTGACAGAGAACCACGGTTTTAAATAGCAGGCCTGTAATTTACTAATATTATTCTACACAGAGACCTTGTGTGAATAGCTTGACCGGCACACTGCAACGAAATGAAAATGGAAGAAATGGCTGATTTTAGAACACTGTTATAGGTGATATGTCTGACAGAGAACCACGGTTTTAAATAGCAAACCTGTAATTTACTATTACTATTCTTCACAGACACCTAGTGTGAATAGCTTGACACACTGCAACAGAATGGAAAAAGAGGCCAATATTTTCCAGGTTCAGGTCAAATTTCAGGATTTTTATCGCTGATATATGGAACAGATATGGCTGCATTCTGCAGTGCTAACAAGCAAATGGAGCAGTAAAATGGTGTACTCTGGATTGCTTTTTAAGCATATAACCAAGATTAGGATAAAAAAAAATTGCCCTGGTCCCTGGTTTCTGGGGCCATGTCTAAAAATATCTGTAATTATTACAGCAGCAGACAGGACGTTCAATGGACCTTCTTGCGCTATATGCACTGCAGTCTGCCACATACACTGCCTGCCTGCCTACCACTGATTATATGCTGCTCTGCAGTGTCCATTTTAGGACATGATCAGATATCAAAATCAAACATCAGAATGTCAGTTTGAGGTTAAATACCCTATCTGACAAGTGATTCTGACAAGTTATTCTGATAAGTGATCCTGACAAGTGATTTTGACAAGTGATTCTGACAAGTGATCCTGACAAGTGATTTTGACAAGTGATTCTGTCAAGTGATCCTGAAAAGTAATCCCGACAAGTGATCCTGGCAAGTGATTCTGACAAGTGATCCTGACAAGTGACTTTGATAAGTGACTTTTACAACTGTAATAATAATAAATAAAAGACACTGTTCGCTGATGGGACTTGAATCCAAAATTCTGTGTCCAGAAGCCAGACCCTAGGAATTCTATTTGGTTATATGATTTTCAGTGCAAACCTGTCTGAAACTCATTGGGACTTATGCACAGACTGCAAGCAAGCCAAATTCAAATGATGTGTGATTTTGTGAGTCTGATGTGTGACTTTCTTCAAACATCAGAATCAGAATCACAATGACTTTTAGTCACCCTGAGTATTTTCACGATTGATCTCATAAGACAACAAAAGCTATCAGTTACTATGACTTGAATTTGTAGCTTATTGGTAAGGCATCAGTCTCTGAAACTAAAGTGTTAGGGCTCAAATCCTAATAAGAACATTATTTTCTTTTAATTATGCCTGTTTAGCACACAAACTACAGGAGTGTTTTACTTTTAATATCTGACATTCTGATTGTCATCCTGATGTGTTAAGAGTTTCAGACACGCTGTCTATTTGCATGATAAATGACATAGCCAAATTAATTGGGAGGCACTAATTTACTACATACCTATTTCCAAGTGACTGTACATTTGCATAATTTCTTAAAGGGGTCTAATGATAAAATTTCTTTATTGTAAATTTTTCTTTCCATCCACCCAAGAACTGGCTGCAAACTCCTAATTTACATTTGCTGTGAAATTATTATTATATATCAATACCTAAATAATCAAATAATGAACCTACAGTTTAATGGTAAGGCATCTGTGTCACATAGTTTTGGTTTGAAAGGACAATAATAATATTAATAATAATAATAATACATCCTCCGGCAGAACAGGACGCAGCGCTGGAGCACAGGGAAGAAAGGTGAGTAAAAGTGTTTTTCTTTTTGTTTGTGTGCAGCGTGATAGGGATGAGAGGTGCCACGCATACCAAGATTGGGGATGAGGGGGCCACATATACCAGGATTGGGGGATGAGGGGGCCATGCATAACAGGATAGGGGTGTGAGGGGGCCATGCATACCAGGATTGGGGGTTGAGGGGTGCCATGCATACCAGCATTGGGGATGAGGGGTACCATGCATACCAGGATTGGGGGGTGAGGGGTACCATGCATACCAGGATTGGGGGTGAGGGGACCATGCATACCAGGATTGGGGTGAAGGGTGCCATACATACCAGGATTGGGGGGTGAGGGACCCATACATACCAGGATTGGGGGGTGAGAGGCAACCATGCATACAGGATTGGGGAGTTAGGGGACCATGTATACCAGGATTGGGGGCTTAGGGGTGCCATGCATACCAGCATTGGGGATGAGGGGTACCATACATACCAGGATTGGGGATGAGGAAGCCATGCATACCAGAATGAGGGATTGGGTGCCATGCATACCAGGATTGGGGGATGAGGAAGCCATGCATACCAAGATGAGGGATTGGGTACCATACATACCAGGATTGGGGGATGAGGGTTGCCATAATTACCAGGATTGGGATGAGGGGTGCAATGTATACCAGATTTGGAATGAGGGAGCCATGCATACCAGGATGAGAGATGGGGTGCCATGCATTCCAGGATTGGGGATGAGGGGTGCCATGCATACCAGGATTGGGGATGAGGAGTGCCATGCATACCAGCATTGGGGATGAGGGGTGCCATGCATACCAAGATTGGGGATGGGGAGCCATGTATACCAGATTTGGGGATGAGGGGTGCCATGCATACCAGATTTGGGGATGAGGGGTGCCATGCATACCAGATTTGGGGATGAGGGGTGCCATGCATACCAGGATTGGGGATGAGGTATGCCATGCATACCAGTATTGGGGATGAGGTATTCCATGCGCTCCAGGTCTGGGGATAAGGTATGTCATGCTTACCAGGATTGGGGATGAGGTATGCCATGCGTACCAGGAATGGGGATGAGGGGAGCCATGCTTACCAGGATTGGGGATGAGAGCAGCCATGCATACCAGGATTAGGGATGAGGGGTACCATGCATACCAGGATTGGGGATGAGGGGTACCATGCATAACAGGATAGGGATGTGGGGGGCCATGCATACCAGGATTCGGATGAGGGGCCATGCATTCCATGATTGAGATGATAGATACCATGTATACCAGGATAGGGATGAGGGGTACCATGCATACCAGGATGAGGGATGGGGTGCCATGCATACCAGGATAGGGATGAGGGGTACCATGCATACCAGGATTGGGGATGAGGGGTGCCATGCATACCAGGATAGGGATGAGGGGTACCATGCATACCAGGATAGGGATTTTTGGGGGCCATGCATACCAGGATTCGGATGAGGGGCCATGCATTCCTTGATTGAGATGATGGATACCATGTATACCAAGATAGGGATGAAGGATACCATGCATACCAGGATGAGGGATGGGGTGCCATGTATACCAGGATTTGGATGAGAGGTTCCATCCATACCAGGATGAGGGGTACCATATATACCAGGATAGGGATGAGGGATGGGGTATCATGCATATCAGGATAGGAATGAGGAGTGCCATGCATACCAGGATGGGGGTGAGGAGTCCATGCATCCCAGGATAAGGCTGAGGGGGTACCATTCATGCCAGGATTGGGGTGATGGGTGCCATGCATACCAGGATTTGGGGTGACGGGGGCCATACATTCCATGATTGAGATGATGGAAACCATGTATACCAGGATAGGGATGAGGGGTACCATGCATACCAGGATGAGGGATGGGGTGCCATGAATACCAGGATAGGGATGAGGGGTACCATGCTTTCCAGGATAGAGATGAGGGGTTTCATGCATACCAGGATAGGGATGTGGGGGTGCCATGCAAACCATTATTGGGGGTGAAGGGTGCCATGCATACCAGGATGGGGATGAGGGGTGCCATGTATACCAGGATTGGGGGTGAAGGGTGCCATGCATACCAGGATGGGGATGAGGGGTGCCATGCATACCAGGATGGGGATGAGGGGTGCCATGCATACCAGCATTTAGGATGAGGGGGCCATGCATATCAGGATGAGGGATGGGCTGCCATGTATACCAGATTTGAAATAAGGGGTGCCATGCATACCAGGATTGGGGATGAGGGGTGCCATGCATACCAGAATTTTGGATGAGGGGTGCCATGCATACCAAGATGAAGGGTACCATGCATACCAGGATTGGGGATGAGGAGTGCCATGCATAGTAAGATTGGGAGATGAGGAGTGCCATGCATACCAGGATTGGGGGATGAGGAAGCCATGTATACCAGGATGAGGGATTGGGTACCATACATACCAGGATTTGGGGATGAGGGGTGCCATAAATACCAGGATTGGGATGGGGGGTGCCATGTATACCAAATTTGGGATGAGGGTGCCGTGCCTACCAGGATGAGAAATGGGGTGCCATGCATACCAGGATTGGGATCAGGGGTGCAATGTATACCAGATTTTGAATGAGGGGGCCATGCATACTAGGATGGGAGATGGGGTGCCATGCATACCAGGATTGGGGATGAGGAGTGCCATGCATACCAGGATTAGGGATGAGGTATGCCATGCGTTCCAGGATTGGGCATGAGGTATGCCATGCGTTCCAGGATTGTGGATGAGGCATGCCATGCTTACCAGGATTGGGGATGAGGTATGCCATGCGTACCAGGATTGGGGATGAGGGGAGCCATGCTTACCAGGATTAGGGATGAGGGGTGCCATGCATACCAGGATAGGGATGAGGGGTACCATGCATACCAGGTTAGGGATGTGGGGGGCCATGCATTCCAGGATTCGGATGAGGGGCCATGCATTCCATGATTGAGATGATGGATACCATGTATACCAGGATAGGGATGAGGGGTACCATGCATACCAGGATTAGGGATGGGGTGCCATGCATACCAGGATAGGGATGAGGGGTACCATGCATACCAGGATAGGGATGTGGGCGGCCATGCATACCAGGATAGGGATTTTGGGGGCCATGCATACCAGCATTCGGATGAGGGGCCATGCATTCTATGATTGAGATGATGGATACCATGTATACCACCATAGGGATGAGGGGTACCATCCATACCAGGATGAGGGGTACCATACATGCCAGAATAGGGATGAGGGATGGGATACCATGCAAATCCGGATAGGGATGAGGAGTGCCATGCATACCAGAATGGGGGTGAGGGAACCATGCATACCAGGATAAGGCTGAGGGGGCCATGCATACCAGGATTGGGTATGAGGGAGCCATGCATACCAGGATGAGGGATGAGGGGCCCCATGCATTCCAGGATTGGGATGAGTTGTGCCATGCATACCAGGATTGGGGGTGAGGGGTGCCATTCATTCCACGATTGGGAGTGAGGGGTGCCATGCATACCAGGATTGGAGGTGAGGGGTGCCATGCATACCAGGATAGGGATGAGGGGGTACCATGCATGCCCGGATTGGGGTGAGGGGTTCCATGCATACCAGGATTGGGGGTGAGGGGTGCCATGCATACCAGGATTGGGGGTGAGGGGTGCCATGCATACCAGGATTGGGGTTTAGGGGTGCCATGCATACCAGGATTGGCTGTGAAGGGTGCCATGCATACCAGGGTGGGGATGAGGGTTGCCATGCATACCAGGGGGGGATGAAGGGTGCCATGCATACCAGGATAGGGATGAGGGGTGCCATGCATACCAGGATAGAGATGTGGGGTGCCATGCATACCAGGATAGGGTTGAGGGGTGCCATGCATACCAGTATAGGATGGGGGCAGCACATAACAGGATAGGGGAACAGTATACTTTGGTCTATCATAAATTATGCATATTTAATTGAAACATACCATACCACATTTGTATCATGAATTTTCCATATTTAATTGGATGAATACCCCCTATGTACTACCATCTTCTAATCATGTATGTACAATTTTTCTGGTGCACATGTTTTCTCACCGGTTTGTTCCACTTGTGTGCACTGTTTCCCTTGTTCCCATGTTTTTAATTTCTGTTCTAATAAAATTATATAAATTTTCTAATGATTAATGGTTGTGCATCTATATGTAGGTTCATACAATTAATATATTTGTATAAAATAAATGTGTCAGAATTCTGGCTCAACAGAGAGAATAATGCTGATATTTTAAGCTCTTGCAGTGTTCAGAATGTTGAGCTCTGTATAAACCCACCAACACTACTGATTGGCAGCATTCTGTGTGCACTGTACATTGACAGACACATGCTAATCAGTGGTGGGGTGTGGTTATAGAGAGCAGTTGACTAGGATGCACGAGACACCTAGTCCTGTAGTGATAATCTCCCACTGATAAAAAATAGATTTTATTGAAACAACATAGAGCTCAGTAAGTGACACACCACTGGAATTAAGCTCTCAGCCCCTACATCAAGATGCTCTTACATTACATAGCAAAATCTGCTGACAGATTCACTTTAATAGGCTAACAATTATTTTGTTCTTACCTATTTTATATTGGTGACTAAAGCTACAAAGAATTCTTTATAATATTCTATAATCTACAGGACAGTTGCACAATTAGTGTTGCTAAAAAAGACACATGTCCATCAATTTCAACCAAAGAAAGGATGAGAATGTGATTTTAGGGCCACTTTGTATCATGACAACCCCCATTACTTTTCAATGCATTCACACTGAATTGAATGATATGGTCACGTAAGCAGGCAACAACTCTCTTCATGATTGTGGAAATGAGGAAGAGAAACCAAATTGTTGCATTCTATTCAAAAATTAGAGGAGAAACAGGACGTGGACCCAAGTTGTCCTGATAAATTAGGGTTTTAGTGATGTGGACACAGTGATCTCATTTATCACCTGTCCCATGGATAGCAGTGCTTATCTGTGAATGCAATTGGTTGGAAGAATCAGCCAGTGTACTGGTAGGAATGAATGTAATCACTGTGTTCACTATCCAGCAGTCAGGTTAATTTAAAAAGATCTCATCAAACTCCTTTAATCGATTGTCCTATTGAGAGGATGATGGGAGTTGTACTTCACGCAAGACTACGATGTAAGACACAGATGAAGTTATTCTTCCCTTATCTGGACATTTGGACTGACGCCCAGAAACTAGATTGTAACTTGTTTTTAGCTGTCTCAGAAACCTTCTACTAATTATCACTTTTTGTTTATGAAACTTTCTTATCAACATTCCACTGTTATGAATCATCACTTCGCCGCTTGTGAAACAAAGACATTTTACTGCGCATGTCTGACAACAAATTATGAATATTAGTATAAATAAAGGGACTGCACCTATAGAGGCAGACGTGCTCAGGGGCTTCCCAGTACTTGATTATACACTACGTGTCTGTGTATTTCTTGTTACGGGGATACCCCGACTCCAACAAGGACCCTCCATGGCTGAATGATCCTAACATTTCCTGGCGCCCGAAACAGGGACCCGAGGTCTGCGTATTCCTTCAAGTTCATCGACCGGCACGAGTAACCGCTGAGATTGGGACATCGGAACAGCAGATGACAAACCTGGCCAGGTAAGAGACACTGTTAGTTCTCTTACATCTGCTCTGCGATAGTCCGTAAATTTCATGCATATCTTGTGTTGGGATTGAGGAACTAGTAGAGAAGGATACCTATAGCTCGGGTCATTCATGTATATACTGTAGGATCTGCCGAAGGAGAGGTCAGAGAAGGTTATGAAACGGATGGTATGAAAGAGATGTGGATGTCGGGAATAGCCTCATAAGCCGCACTAAGGTAGATGACATAAGTATTACGGAGATTGCCTAACTGAGTCATAAGGTTGTGTCCTTTCGGGGAAACCTTCGCTCACGCTTAACTCCCGAACCTTTGTCCTCCTTTTTGACGGATAAGAGATTGACAGAATGAGCCCATGGAAGTAATGATAATACTCCAGGGACACGATATATAATGGAGACTGTATGGTTCATTTTATGTATTGTTGGTCTTGCCCTTGTTGCCATATATATGTGTGTTAGAATTACTCTACACTTCAGACAAAACGGTCCAGAGAAACCGTTTCAGATACTGGCTCCTTAGGACAGAATAGGTAACGAGGAAAGGTAGAATATAGAATATATTTTATCTAACCCAAAAAGCCTCCTAAGGTAGGAATAGTCAGGAAAAATGGGCAACAAGATACTGGCTCCTTAGGACAGAATAGGTAACGAGGAAAGGTAAAATATAGAATATATTTTATCTAACCCAAAAAGCCTCCTAAGGTAAGAATAGTCAGGAAAAATGGGCAACAAACAGACTAAGACCACAAATGATGAACAAGATGTCTATACAATCGTGAAAGAAAGGTGTGGTGTAGAAGCAACTAAGAATTTAGGGAAAGTTTGCAAAACTTTTCAGGTAGCAAGGCATGACAGGTTTAACAGGAAACTATGGGAGGACATTCGGGTTAGAAAAGCAGGAGTGATAAGAGACAAAGGATGGTAGAGTCCAAATTTTGGTGCCTGATGACCAAGAGTCTCTAGAAAACATTGTAAAAGTCCAAGCCTTAGAGGATGAGAAAGATCCTGCCCCTACCCAAATTATTTTAGATCTTTCTGAGGTACCAGAAAAATTATGGGCACAACATGACACCGATGTAGGACTAATGCCAATAGCTCCTGTAAAAGTCACTCCTGTTCCAGGTGTGACACTACCCCAATTGAGACAGTATCCTATTAGTGCCCAACAAGAACACGCCATAGGAGAACAGATAAAAGATTATCTAAAAACTGGAGTACTGATAGAAGTAAAGTCACCAGCCAATACACCGTTGTACCCTGTAAAAAAGAAATCTACTGAGGGGTCAGCTGCTAGGTACCGGATGGTACATGATTTAAGAGAGATGAATAAAATTTTGGAACCTATTACTCCTGTTGTGCCAAATCCACACACGTTGCTATCACAGATCCCAGCAACAGCACGAGTATTTTCTGTCATAGACTTATCAAATGCATTTTTTTCAGTACCATTACACCCAGACTGTTACAAACTGTTTGCATTTACATTTAAGAATAGACAATTAGCATGGACAAGATTACCACAGGGTATGATACATTCACCTACCTTGTACTCAGAAGCTATGAGATCAGTTCTTCAAAATTTCAAACCTACGGATGAGGTTGTAATTCTCCAATATGTTGATGACCTATTGTTATGTGCCCCTGCTCAAGAGTCCGCAAACAGCAACACAATAAGGTTGTTAATATTTCTAGCAGACATGGGCTGTAAAGTTAACAAGAAAAAAGTACAACTTTGTATGACTACGGTAGTATTTCTAGGACACTGCATTTCACAAGGTATTCGGCACCTCACCGCCGACAGACTAAAAATCATTAGAGATCTTGTTCCTCCCAAGAACTACAAAACATTAAGAGCATTTTTGGGAATAGTATCACACTGCAGACAATGGGTTATACATGCTAGTCAGCTTATACAACCTCTATATGATTGTTTAAAAATCGAACCTTTCCAGTTAACTGAATCAGCACTCATAGCCTTTCAAGACCTCAAGAAAGGTCTCATGTCAGCCCCGGCCTTGGGAATCCCAGACTACGCCAAACCATTCCAATTAATGGCTGCGGAAATGTCTAATCATGCTACAGGAGTACTAACACAGAAACATGAAAATAAACAAAGACCTGTCGCATACTATTCTGCTCAATTAGATAATGTTACCAAAGCTGCACCATCATGTGTCAGAGTAGTAGCAGCTGTCTCTCTTTTGGTAGAAAAAGCCTCAGAAATAGTACTAGACCATGCCCTAATAGTACAAACTACACATGATGTACATGGCATACTGAATCAGGTATTGCCAAAACACATTTCAATGGCTAGACATCTTAGATTACAATGCTCCTTACTAATGCCACCAAACCTCACTTTTCGCCGCATATTGTCTCTAAATTTAGCCACTCTGTTACCACTAGAGACAAAGGGGGGAGTGGAAGGAGGTCAGGAAGACGAAGATGAAAATTTTTTACAATACCACGAACAAGACAATATAATACATGATTGCTTACAGTGTATAGAACAAGAAACACAAGGGCTACCTAATGTACAGGACACCCCTCTTGACAATCCAGACCTACATATGTATATAGATGGTAGTAGGTATGCAGATGAAACTGGTAACTTTCACACAGGTTATGCCATTGTATCAGATCATGATGTTATTGAAGCTGAGCCAATGCAGGCCAGCTGTTCAGCCCAGGAAGCTGAACTATTAGCTCTAATACGAGCATTACAGTTAGCAAAAAAAAAAAAAAAAAAACGCTAATATTTTTTACTGATATGCATATGGTATTGTACATGATTTTGGATGTATATGGAGAGCTGGAGGTTACATGACAGCTTCAGGTCAACCAGTAAAACATGGACAAATGATTAGACAAATCCTAGAATCAGCTGCCTCAACCAAACAAGTAGCAGTAATAAAAGTACCTGCACATGTAAGACTCGACACCGAGATAGCTAGGGGTAATGACCGAACCGACAAGGCTGCTAAGCGAGCTGCAGTAAAACCTCTGACAACTGACCACACTATTAATGCAGTATCAGAATTTGACTTAATTACACGGCTCAAAGAAGCCCACCAGCAGGTGAGTAGAGAAGAAAAAGAAGAGTGGCAGAAACAGGGGGCAGAAGAAAAAGAAGGACTATGGAGAAAAGGAGATGAGCTTTGTCTCCCCCGAGCATGGTACCCTGTTGTGGTCAGTGAAGCCCACGGACCTACACATGTGTCTGCAAACGGTATGATACAGAGGGTCAGACAGAAGTGGTTAGCCCCAGGGTTCGGCCAGGTAGCTCGAGCAAAATGTGGTTCTTGTGAAATCTGTTTAGCCCACAATCCAGGACAGACTGTTAAGACCCCCCAGAAGCACCATGTAAGACCACTATATCCGTTCCAGAGACTTCAGATCGATTACATCCAGATGCCTAAGCATGGACACTATGAGTATGTACTGGTATGTGTGGACATGTTTTCGGGGTGGCCAGAGGCTTATCCAGTTCATACAGCCACGGCTAAAGTCACTGCAGTAAAAATAGCACATGAACTGGTACCCCGTTATGGTATCCCAGAAGTGATCGAGTCAGATAGAGGTACACATTTTACTGGAGAGATCTTTCAGAATGTAATGAAAATGTGTATAAAAAGTGAACTACACACCCCTTACCACCCACAGAGTTCTGGTAAGGTTGAGAGAATGAATGGAACACTTAAGTTAAAAATACAGAAAGCCATGGCAGAAACACAGAAACCATGGACTGAGTGTCTCCCAATAGCATTGTATTCAGTCAGAAACACCCCCCAGGGAAAGAGCAAACTCACCCCCCATGAAATATTGTTTGGTAGAGTTGCCAATACAGGATTGTATTTCCCACAGACTTTAATGTTAGAAACTGAAAGCTTAACTGCTTATGTACAAAATTTATGTAAGCATGTGTCTAAAATACACTCTTTAGTGTTCTCTTCCATTCCAGATCCAGATTCCATTGAGGGAACGCACAAGCTGCAACCAGGAGACGAAGTCTACGTAAAAAGACATAACAGAAGAACGCTAGAACCCAGATTTGAGGGTCCATATCAGGTGTTATTGACAACTCCAACTGCAGTAAAATTGGAAGGAAAATCAGCATGGATACATGCAAGCCATTGCAAAAAGAAATAGTGGTGATTGTACTTGTGTTAGCTATAACGATAGATCAGGGAGACCTGTGGGATAAACTAAGTTCCCCAAAACCTACAGATAATAAATTTATAAAACATCATGAGACATTGGTAAACGGGCTGCTCGATGGCGGACAGAAAATAGCAGACTGTTGGATTTGTACGCATTCTCCAATATCAGCCACGAGCATACCCTTCCTGGCCGTACCCATGACCCCTGAGGAAGTGTTTACATGGACTAATTGCTCAGACAAATTAGCAAATAACCAAACCGTTAATTCTAGATTATGGAACACCACTGTTGCCATCCCAGTTGTGGGGTGGGTGGGATTTCCCTGGTGGCAAGGTAATATGACCGGAAAAATAAACAACTTACAATATTTAGCGTTTAAAGGAGGTGTATGGGTTCCTAGAAATAAGACGGGACTAACAGACTTAGGGTTAATTCCTACAGAAAATATACAACTCAGTTTTAGTAGCACAGTATCTTCTTCTCAACCTTTTAAACCTGATATAGTAGAAAAATACATACACAATAATGGTTGGAAATATTCACAATTATTCCCCGATGGAAACAATGATACATGTTCAAAAATACCAGGTAATATATTATGTAATGAGTCAAGTGCATATGACCCAGGTACACCGACTTGTGAAAATCCAGATGCAGGATACTGTAGTCCATTAGGTCAAAAACCCCCTTGGTGTATACTTCAGAATGTATCTAAATTTTTAGATTTGGTACATAGGTTGGTGCTCCAACACTCTGCAATATGGGATCTGCCTGAAGGAACTTTCTGGATTTGTGGAAATGGAGCATACAAATGGCTCCCAGTAGGAATAAAAGGTGCATGTACTCTAGGACGCTTAACACCGGCCACATTTATAGTTCAGAATCAGCAGGTAGATATGTAAGCAGTACCTAAACACACACTATACAAAAGAGCAGCCGACAACTCGCCTAGACCTTCAGGTAGGCCACATGTGGTCCAAATGGGAATTCCTAATAAAATATTCAGCACTTTCTTTGTGTATCCAATGTTGATGCAGATGTGGGACGAATATGACAGACACAATGATCAAAATAAAGATAGCTGGTGGTCAGACACCTTCTCCTTTCTCAACCCAAAGAACTGGTTTAAGGGTATTGGAGGTTGGGTGGCTGGAATTCTGCAAGGTATATTACAGATTGTGCTAATTATAGTAGTCATATATGTAGTGTTTAAAATAGGATTAAAAATTATTTTAATATGCATAAATAAGCTTTGTAACACGGACTCAAGAATATGAAAGAAAAGAACTCCCGGACCAGGTTTTCTACCAAAAGTCCATAAGGAAGAATCAAAGAGGGGACTGAGAGGATGATGGGAGTTGTACTTCACGCAAGACTACGATGTAAGACACAGATGAAGTTATTCTTCCCTTATCTGGACATTTGGACTGACGCCCAGAAACTAGATTGTAACTTGTTTTTAGCTGTCTCAGAAACCTTCTACTAATTATCACTTTTTGTTTATGAAACTTTCTTATCAACATTCCACTGTTATGAATCATCACTTCGCCGCTTGTGAAACAAAGACATTTTACTGCGCATGTCTGACAACAAATTATGAATATTAGTATAAATAAAGGGACTGCACCTATAGAGGCAGACGCGCTCAGGGGCTTCCCAGTACTTGATTATACACTACGTGTCTGTGTATTTCTTGTTACGGGGATACCCCGACTCCAACAAGGACCCTCCATGGCTGAATGATCCTAACACTATAAATAGTTTATGTTGCAAAGTTATTGCAAATTGTAGTGCAATTAAATAATTATCTTAACCCTAAATGATTTTAGAAACTTGATTTTCTTTCTTTTCAGAATATCCACCACACTATTGCTTTAGTTACTCAATAAATACTAAAGAAAGATTGAAAATCAGTCAACTATGAAGAGGTACTAATTTGACCTTTAAATTATTAATAATGCAACTGCTTTCTAAAGATGATTTTTCTACCTTTTTCATGCTTTAATAATGTGAACATTCCATCTGTTCTTGTTGGCAAGAATATAAAGTAAAAAGATGAGGATGTATGTTTCTAAAGTAGTGACAAACCCCCACTGCTAATGCTCTTGTTCATATCCAACCTGCTGCTTTTCAGATGGGTCTCACCATACATCTGCTACAACATTGAAGAGATTACAGGGCACTTACATGGTATAAAACTTTAACAAAAATAAATAATTCTTGAAGAAACATTAACTAAAAGTGACACATACCAGTTTAGTAATTGTGATTCACTGGGGGAAAAAATTACACTTGCGCTTCAACTTTTACTTTTTTATTTTTACACATTAAATTGGTTTTTAATATAAAGCAATTGTTCATTTATGTTTATTGTTGTGACTGCTACAATTTATATGTATAAGAAGCAAAAGTCTCAATGCAACTAACATTGTTTCTTACAGTAAGTTACACATAAATATTTTATAATGTGAAGCTTTCTGGTTGCATATTATATATTTATTGCTAATTAGCATAAGAATAATGAATAAATTTTATATAAATCTAAAAACAACAACTGTATTATGGGTTTACCTGGGGAAGTAGATGTATGTATGTAGAATTATCTAAGCCAGGAGGTCTGGGTGAGCAACTCGGACTAAGGTAGATGTGGTAACTGAAAGCAAAGCTACTGAATCTTCAGACAACACATAACTGTCTGAGTTGGCCCTAAAAGGAGTGTACTGAGTATGGCAAAGGTTTCACTGAGCTATTTGATTATATGACATGGGCTACAGCAAAGGGTGGCAACCATAAAAGAAAAAAAAGAACCAGACTCAGGTGAGTAACAGTACATTCCTTTCAGGGCCTTTTTCCCGAAAAGTCTGTAAAATAGCTAGGACTTGCTGTCAAGCCTCTAAGTCACCTCTGTTTTAGTTCAGATAGCTATTTATCAGTTGTAATTGAGTCTCTGCTTAGAGCCAGAGGAAAGGCTCTTCTTGTTTATTTTACCCCCTATTCAGTTTGTCTCTAGCTGCCAGTTACAAGTTATTCTTACCCTGGTTTATCCTCCTGTTTCACCCTGCTCTGAGAAGCCCTATTAATAGGTATTAGGCTTTTACCTACAGGGCACAGTTACAAAAGAGAATACTTGGTATTAAATCATCGAAGCATAATTGGAGCCTTAAAGAAAGTCATTTGCTTCCAAAATGCATTTTAAATGAGCTATGCACTGTTGAAGAGGACTTATTTTCTAAACACATTGTACTAGCACTGTACTAATAAATGGTACAGTGTCTGAGAAAAAAAACTTTTAATTTCTATGCAAATGAGTGTGCTACGGAGATCCCCTGGTGTATCCAAAGGTTTGGTGAACTGTTACACCTCATCATTTGCATATTCTGCCCATTTCTGATTAACAGTGCTCACTTCCCAGCGTGAGCATTGTCTAAATGCTGTCAGAAAGCGTGAGCATGTCATGTACTTACATCACCTGTCCCCAGTTGCCTCCTCACATTTGCCATGCACATTTTCCTCCCTGCTTTCTTAGCAAATGGCATCAGGGAGGAGAGAAGTCTATGAAGCCACTGCTCACTACATTTCTGAGTGCATGAGTATAAAGGGCAGAAAGCAGAAAAAAAGACGGGTAGGAAAACGAACCTGGCCACTGTGAGCGTGCGTGACAGGTCCAGGTAGAGCACATGAGCAAACACGTTGGCAGCATTTAGACAATGCTTACTCAGTGAAGCAAGTAATATCAATCAGAAGCAACAAACTCTTGGCACCAATCCTCCTCATTTGCTTATGAATTAAATGTTATTTTCTGAAGCACAGTACTAGTTCCAAATACAGTGCTAGTATGGTTTTTATAGGAGCAAATGGCCCTATAAAACTGTATATCCCTTTTGAAATTAATTTCGGGGGTGATTAACTTTCTTTAATATCCCAGCATTTCTCTCGAGGACCAAATACCTTTTAGTCTGTCAAGTAGGAGAAGTTCACATGAATCTTCTTACAGTCCAGAATTTAATTGAACTCATACTTGTATCACTGGTGGGAGTGGGGGAGTGGACTCACTTCTCCATGGGCTGGGCTTACCGTGGAGGGATGACGCACCCCCTGGGCCATGTTCAGGGGATACCCGGAGCCGGATCTGGATAGGGGTAGTAGTCCTTGTGGCGGTGACCCGGTCCGTGCCCAGGGTGTCAAACTAAGTGGCAGTCTATGGCAGTAGATGTTAACTTGGATGTCGACTACGCCACCCGTTGAGTACGGCTTTGCAGCCGCCGCTGCAGAGCAGTCCGATGAGGCCGGTGGTATGGGTGCAGCGATGATGGTATAACCCCCAACGGGAGGGGTATGGCCTCAGGGCAGCAGGTGAAGATGATGGGGGTTGTGACGGTCAGTAAGAAGAGTCAGAGTCAGGAGATGCAGTTTCAGGGGTTTTACTCACAAGTGTTCTCTCAGTCACTCTGGCCTTGAGTGACCACCCGAGCCGTGCTGCGTCCACCAGGTCCTGGACTCGGCTAACCCCCAGGCAGTTCTGAAGCGTGGTCCTGAGCTCCCTTCTCTCTCTCTGTCTCTGGCCGTTCCCACCAGGGATCCACCTTTGGCCGGCTCCCTCGGGTCTCTTAGTGGTCAAACCTCCTCTGGGCTCCCTGACCCTATACTTGGTGTGCCTTTCTGGTGGATTTGGTGAGGGTCGTGGCAAATCTTGACCACGACCTCCGGTTCCTGGCTGAGGATAAGTGGCCTCCACCAGTTCGGGTTCCGGTACCCGTGTCCGCCAACCCTTCACCCTTTCTGGTCTGTTTCTGGGTTCTTGGGGTTCCCTCTGTCTTTCTCTCTGGGTCCTTCTTTCTCCTCTCTCCTCTGCAGGCTTAGCTCTGGAGCTGGGCCCAGCCGGAGCCACAGCTCCCTGTCAGCCCTCCTGGCTGAACTCCTCTGCTCTGCTCCTAAGGCTAAAAAGACCCTGTTCTAAGATGGTGCCCACCATATATACTCCCTCTATGTGTGAGCCCAGGTGACTAGCACCCAATGAGCTCCTAGCTTTACCCAGACTACTCCCCCTATCTGCCCCTACACTACTGGGATGTTCCACCCCCCTCCCACTCCAGCCAGGGACAGACGCTGTCGTACCTGCACATATACTGGTGGGAGTACCGTAGTTCTGTCCCCCGGAAATGGGATGTATGTAGTGCATGCAGCCTACTGAGCTCAGTCCCACACTCCATCCTTACCCGGGAGTGGAATACCACACCTCTGGAGTGAGGTGCAATACCCCTGTAGCAGCCGAATCCTCAGGGTGCTACATTCCCCCCTGGTAAATCACAGCACGTCCTCGGGCTGTAAAAGAGCAAAAACATAAAACATACAAGCTTTTTTAAAGTGCACTACATATAAAATATATAAACAGTAACCTTCAATCATCCCTTTATTGGAGGTACTTCTCTTTTAAAATGTTACGGACACATCATAAAATAATATTAACTCTTTCATCATAATAAAACTTTTCATATAAAACATTTTTGACCTCTGGCCACTTGTGCAAATTGTGACCAGGTAAGTGCCACAGTCTCTGGTAGAAAAAAAACAGTTTCCTATAAAACCGGTAGGGGGCACTTTAGGAAGCGCAACTATTTACAAGGGATATGGCCGCTCTCAGTCCTCAGCCAGTGGGGAAAAGGGGATGGCTGCTCACAGTCCTCAGCCTGTGGGGAGATGGGACACACTGGAACAGTTCACTGGTCCCAACGGGGACTATATCTTACTGGCAACAGTTATTGTACCTTCACGGGTAACTATTTACAGTGCTCCTACTGTACATCAGTGGCGACGTCCTCCAGCTCCTTCCTCCGTGTACCCTTCAGACCCGTCCGGGTCCTCTTGCTCCTCCTGACACCTCAGCTCTTTCTCTGTCAGTCGGTGTACATGAAGGGCATAGGGTCCTTTGGCACATTGGTGCCGGGTGAAGGTGACCTCATCACCCAGGTAAAGGTCACGACCTCTGTGTCCCTCCGGTAGGTGGGACTCGACATCTCTTCTGGTCACGAAGACGTCGCCGGGGGTGTGATGATCTCTGATGAAGCCCCAACCGTGCTGCAGTTGGAATTTGATTACAGTCCCGGTGGCACGGGGACCGTGGGCTGCACGGGGGTTCCTTCGGGTCCGGCTCTTTTGTTCTGCACTCTTTACTTGCAGCCGCTCCTTGCGGACCCGTCTCTCTCTCCGTTCCCAGTCGAAAACCTCTAATTGCTGCCGGCAGCACTCTGCTCGCTGGGCTGCGGCCGCCCGGGTCTCCTGAGTGAACCCGATGAGGTCTCCTCCTGCGGGGTCCCACTCAAACTGCGCCTCCTCTAACGAGAGCGGGGTCATCTTGACGGGCGCCGGAGCTGGGATTAGGGGCTCATCCAGGGGTCTTTCTTTCCGGAGTCGGGGATGGTGGTACTCCGGTGGCCACGCAAAGGGCTGCCCACCCGGGCAAGTGTGCTGGGCAAACAAGTCTTCACCCAGGTGCGGCACAGTGGAAGTTGAGGGCGCGGTGGTGGCAGCGGCGCTCGGGATCACTAGGCCTTGCGACCAGGCTTGGGGTACCCTGAAGGTAAAGGGCACCGTGAAGACGGCGGCGCCCGGGGGCGCTCGGCCTTGCGACCAGGCCGGTGGCGTCTCCTGCTTGGCCGCGCTCAGGGTTGAGGCGCGTGACGTCACAGGGGGCGTGGTCGCGGCTCCTGCTTGGGGCCTAGTCTGGAGCGGTAGCGGTGCGGCAACGGGCACGATCAGTGGGACTTCGGGCTCTGCGACGGGGAGCGGGGGTAGGCTTACGGTGGCTGGGCTTGGGGTAGTGACGTCCCCTTTACTTGCCTCCGTCTCTTCAGCTCCCTCTGCGGCGTCGTCTCCGGCCTCCGTCCCTTCTGCATCCTCTTCAGGGGCAGGCGTGCTCCTTGTTGCGGGTGGTGTGCTCCGCTGGCGGGTTCCAGCCTGCTGGGCCATCTCCCTGCTCCACTCCATCAGCGTTTCTCGCTGCACCTGGGCCATCCTCCGTGCGAGGCCCTCCAGCGCGGTCTGTGCACGCTCCCGGTCTCGGGGAAGCTGTGCCAGGATCTCCACCAGGTCTTGTGGGGTGGTTGCTTGCATCAGGCTCCTGACCACAGGGTCGGTGCTGCCTGCCTCTCCCTCCATCTCCGGGTACGGCTCCTCCAGACTTCTCCAAGCTGCTCCCATCTTCTCTCTTTTGTTCTGTCTCCGCCCCCATTGAGGGCGGTCCTCGGGCAACTTGGTGATTGTCAGTTCCAGGGGCAGACCCCCCACGCTGACGGACATCTCAATCATTGCAGTCTCTGCTGGTGGGGGCGGTCTTCGTTTTTGGCGCCATTTTTGGTCCTGGCCCACGATGGGAGGTCGTCTCTTACCACCCTCTGGCACGCCCATAATGGCGTCCGCTCTGCCAGGGCGGGAAATCTTCTTAGATGGCGGGAATCGCTTCCCAGTGGCGGGAAACACTGCAGATGGCGGGAAAAGACTGCAGATGACGGGCAAATGGCGGGAACCGATCCGAGATGGCGTCCGATGGCGGGGACCCTCCGGAACCGGCGGGAGACTTCTTTTTGAGGTAAATGCAAACTTTTCTTCAGGCACGCAGTACTCGATGGTTGCGGGCACGTGATCCTGCCGACTACGCCAAAGTTGATGCACCCCCTGGGCCATGTTCAGGGGATACCCGGAGCCGGATCTGGATAGGGGTAGTAGTCCTTGTGGCGGTGACCCGGTCCGTGCCCAGGGTGTCAAACTAAGTGGCAGTCTATGGCAGTAGATGTTAACTTGGATGTCGACTACGCCACCCGTTGAGTACGGCTTTGCAGCCGCCGCTGCAGAACAGTCCGCTGAGGCCGGTGGTATGGGTGCAGCGATGATAGTATAACCCCCAACGGGAGGGGTATGGCCTCAGGGCAGCAGGTGAAGATGATGGGGGTTGTGACGGTCAGTAAGAAGAGTCAGAGTCAGGAGATGCAGTTTCAGGGGTTTTACTCACAAGTGTTCTCTCAGTCACTCTGGCCTTGAGTGACCACCCGAGCCGTGCTGCGTCCACCAGGTCCTGGACTCGGCTAACCCCCAGGCAGTTCTGAAGCATGGTCCTGAGCTCCCTTCTCTCTCTCTGTCTCTGGCCGTTCCCACCAGGGATCCACCTTTGGCCGGCTCCCTCGGGTCTCTTAGTGGTCAAACCTCCTCTGGGCTCCCTGACCCTATACTTGGTGTGCCTTTCTGGTGGATTTGGTGAGGGTCGTGGCAAATCTTGACCACGACCTCCGGTTCCTGGCTGAGGATAAGTGGCCTCCACCAGTTCGGGTTCCGGTACCCGTGTCCGCCAACCCTTCACCCTTTCTGGTCTGTTTCTGGGTTCTTGGGGTTCCCTCTGTCTTTCTCTCTGGGTCCTTCTTTCTCCTCTCTCCTCTGCAGGCTTAGCTCTGGAGCTGGGCCCAGCCGGAGCCACAGCTCCCTGTCAGCCCTCCTGGCTGAACTCCTCTGCTCTGCTCCTCAGGCTAAAAAGACCCTGTCCTAAGATGGTGCCCACCATATATACTCCCTCTATGTGTGAGCCCAGGTGACTAGCACCCAATGAGCTCCTAGCTTTACCCAGACTACTCCCCCTATCTGCCCCTACACTACTGGGAGGTTCCACCCCCCTCCCACTCCAGCCAGGGACAGACGCTGTCGTACCTGCACATATACTGGTGGGAGTACCGTAGTTCTGTCCCCCGGAAATGGGATGTATGTAGTGCATGCAGCCTACTGAGCTCAGTCCCACACTCCATCCTTACCCGGGAGTGGAATACCACACCTCTGGAGTGAGGTGCAATACCCCTGTAGCAGCCGAATCCTCAGGGTGCTACAGGGACGTGACTAAGCATTTACCGTGTCTTCACTAGGGCCTCTGATGGTGAGTATAGGATGGGCTGCCGATAGACACCAAGTACCACTGCAGGGCAGTCACCAGAACTGCAGCAACTGATCGGAAGGTCAGAGGCACAGGTAAGAGGTACAGGAGGGTGACACAGAGGTGTAGTCAGATGGTCCGAGGTCAGGGCACGCAGCATGGGTTCACAGAACAAATCCAGAGTCAGGGATGGAGAATTCAAACAAAGTGGGTAAACAGGCCGGCTCGATAATGGGAGACAGAATATGGAGCTATGCATAAACAAGGTGCTTGCAGGCTAGGAACCAACGTTCAGGCAGAGAGTGGTGGGAGGAGCTGACTAATATAGACTCTGCTTTCACAAGATAGGCCAGGAAACCTAATCTCTGCAGGACACAGCAGGGTTAAATTCCTGCAGATACCAGCCATGCCTCTCTAAGGTCAAATGGAAACCAAATGCAGATGCAGCAGTGCTGAGGAGTGCTCCAAAAAGCAAACTTCAGCGCGATGGCCTGACATGAGGAGAAGCCATGCGGTGACCACAGTGAGTTTGGTGGCGCTGAAGATGTATGAAAGTCACCAGCATGACAATACTTCATGTTGTCAATGATGCGCCGCCTGGGCCGTGTGTGCACGTGTGTGGGATACCCGGAGCCGGGTCTCTGGGGGTTGTAGTCTCCGTGGCAGTGACCCGGTCACGTGGCTCATGGTGGTCAAACCAGTGGCAGTCTATTTGTAAGGTTTTAGGTTAATTGTCCGACTACGCCACCCGTGGATTGCGGTCAGGGTGTACCGCCGCTGCGAGGCAGTCCGCTGAGGCTGGTGTGGTGTGCGCAGCTAAAGATGGGATAACTCCCCACGGGAAGAGTATGGCCTCAGGGCAGGGAATGTGGATGATGGGAGTGATGGTACATGGACATCCCAGTACTAGTAGTGCTGTATGCGGTGAGAAAGCAGGAGCGACTCAGAGTCTTTGCAGTGCAGTTCAGGGTCTTTACTGATGATATTAAGGCAGACCCTCCCGGGAGTACTGGCTAGCATAAGGGGCCTGGTCAGTCTGCGAGCAAGCAGGAGTTCCCCTGGCCAGGTGGAGTTGTAGGCCTCCCCGTCTATCTGCACTCTTCCTGGCTACCTTGCTGTAAGCGAGTGGAAGTAGCCCACATCCCTGAGTATACCGTGTGGTGCTCTCCCGTATGGCTGGTGACTTGGGGCCTTCTGAGAGCCTCCGCTCCTCGATGGCGGTGCTGGTCCCTTCCTTGTGACTGAGCCACCGGTCTTCTATGGCCAGAGGACCTGGAATCCCCTGCCGGCTGGTTTCTGCTGCTGGAATTAGAGGTTCCCACAGCCTCGGACTCCGTTGTCCGGTAGTAGTCTCTTCAGCCAGGATGAGAAATATCTGCTTCCAGTCCCTGGAGCTCAGCTCCTGCTCCTACAGAGCTCCTAGCTGCTTCTCGCCCTGTGTCTGGAACTTCACTCCAGGTTTGGACTGACGAATCCCACCCCAGACCCAGTTTATAAGGGCAGATTCCTCCCCTCCCAGGACTGGGCAGGAGGTGTTGCATGCTTAAGGGCTCCTGACCAGGAAACCTCTCACTTGCTCTCAGACATAATATTTCTATTACTGTGGTAGCCAGACCCCTGGGGTGCCACATTCCCCCTAGTAAATTTTAGTACTCCGGGACTAAACACATTTTTAAGAAAACACAAGTACAGGGTATAAACAATAATACAACAACATATGTACAAGAAGCTTTAGTCTTTAGAGGTCACGGCGTGTCCGTAACCGGGTGTCCATGTGACCCAACAAGGTGAAGTCTTGGAACAGAGTAGGGGACCTGTCCAAAGCAAACCCCGAACGTTGGCCCTGGGCGTGGCTGCAAGGCTGAGGCTAGATACTTTGGGCCACAAGGAGGCCACACCAGACAGATTTTTCTCTTCCGCCGCCATCTTCGCAAGAGGCACCAAGGTGCAACTATCTACAATGTAGTTCCGGTTACTCAGCGTCCATAACCTGTCAGTCCAAATAAACCTGCAGTGTAACTAGAGAAACATAATTAATACACAGGCAACAAAAACATAAACCTTTTTCAGCATTTACGTATGTACAGGTAAATATATACTTGGCATTAGACTCTCCAGCGAGCGGGCATCTCTCCTTTTGTGCTCCTGGTGGACCTACATAACCCACTATCTGGCTCTGCACTACAGGGTGTAGGAGGTGTTACGGGCAGGCCTGGCAGCTTTCTGCGTACTCTTTGGCTTACTAGGGGCACGTCAGGCTCACTACTAGCAGAGGGTTGATTCTCCTGGGCTGCTGGTATGGATTCTTCTGCCTCCTGGGTCGGCTGCTCTTCTGACACTACCTGTTCTTCTGTAGGCCCTTGAGGGGCTGGCTGGAGAAAGGTGAGGACGGGTACCATGACTGCATTGTTGATTTGAGTCCAGGACCGGGGAAAGTCTCCGAGTACAGTACTGATCATTTCTTCCCTTTCCTCTGCGGGTTGAGGGTTCTCTTGATCTTCGTCAGGGCTTTGCAGCTGCTCGGGACACTTTTTCAGGTGGTCTCTGGAAACAATGGCTGTGGTTTCTCCTCCATCCTTACTGATTACACAGACTTTTGGGTTATCATGACTTGAAGGCAGTACTGTGTACGGGTCCTTCTCCCACTGGTCGTCCAACTTGTGGAGCCGCCTTTTTCTCTTCAAGACCTGCTCTCCAGGTACCAGGGGAACAGCGGGAGCATGCTGGTTATAAGTCTTCTCTTGCCTTTCTCTTGCTTGAGACAGACTTCGCTCGACGCTCTCCTATACTTTCCGATACTGCTGCTGCCATTCTGTATCCCAGTCTGCCTCTGGCAAGGTGTCCTCAGGTGTCAGGACTCCCATATCCAGGTCAATAGGCAGCTTACAAGGTCTTGCTCTCATTAGGTAAGCCGGGGTACAGTTGGTGGAACCTACGGGGATGTGATTATTCAAGTCCACCAGATCAGGCAGTTTTTCAGTCCACAGACTGCGTTCTTCCAGGGGCAACGTTTTTAGCAAGTCTATCACCACCTGGTTCATTTTCTCACATAGTCCGTTGGTCTGAGGGTGATAGGGCGTTGTTCTTATCTTCCTGCAGCCATACAGATTGCAGAACTCTTGGAAGACCTCCGCTTCGAAGGCTGGTCCTTGGTCCGTCAGCACTTGCTCCGGATACCCGTGTGGACGGCAGAAATGCTGCTGGAAGGCTCTAGCTGCTGTTTGAGCCGTTAAGTCCTTGACAGGGACCACCACCAGGAACCGGGAGTAGTGATCTACGATTGTGAGGGCGTAGACGTACCCAGATTTGCTTGGAGCCAGTTTCACATGGTCCAGAGCTACCAGCTCCAGTGGCTGCCTGGTAATGATGGGCTGCAGAGGAGTCTTCTGGCTGGCACGGTCCTTCCTTCTTAGGTTGCACCGGCCACAGTCTCTGCACCACCTCTCAATGGCTCCTCTCATGCCTACCCAGTAAAACCATCCACGCAACAGGAACTCCAGCTTCTTCCATCGGAAGTGTCCTGCTCCATCGTGGTATGCCTCCAGAATGATAGCCGCATCTCGTCTTGGGACCACTACCTGCCAGGTCAGCTCATGTGTTCAAGAGTTGACCATTCTCTGGCACAGCTTCTCCTTGTAAAGAAACAGCTTACTTTTCTCTTTCCACAGTTGCTTGGTCTCCTCCGGAGCGTCTGGGTCAAGACGGGCATCAGCCTGTGTCAGCATTTCCTTCACCAGACGGACTGCAGGATCACTGTCTTGTGTCTCCGCCCAGCTGTAGTGGGGTAAGGGATTGAACGTAGCAGAGCACCTGTCCCTTATACGGTGGGAATACAGGGTAATCCCATGACGGTGGAACGCAGGGAGTTCGACTTCTTCCAGTTCTTCTGGATCTTCCCCTACGTCCGGTAAGTTTGGCATTCTGGAAAGGGCATCCGCGTTGGCATTTGAGCGTCCCGCCCGGTATTTGATGGTGAATTCATAGTTGGACAGGCGGGCCATCCATCTCTGCTCCAGGGCACCAAGTCTTTCAGTGTCCAGGTGTGTCAACGAGTTGTTATCCGTGTACACAGTGAACTTGGAAGAGGCAAGGTAATGCTTGAAACGTTCGGTCACTGCCCACACCACTGCCAGGAACTCTAGCTTGAATGAGCTATAATTCTCAGGGTTTCTCTCTGTGGGCCGTAGTTTTCGGCTGGCATAAGCGATTACCTGTTCTTTCCCCTGCTGGATCTGGGACAGTATGGCTCCTAGCCCGATGCTGCTCGCGTCCGTGTGGAGGATAAAGGGCTGGCTGTAGTCAGGGTACGCCAGGATTTCATCCCCCGTGAGGGCCATCTTCAGCTGGCGGAAGGACTCCTCTTCCAGCTTTGCCCACCTGAAGGGCGGCTTCTGGTTTTTGGCCTTCCTGGATTGACCTATCAGGAGGTCCTGCATAGGAGCTGCCATTTTGGTGAAACCGGGAATGAACCTTCGGTAGTAGCCTACCAACCCGAGGAACTGCCGCACTTCCTTTATGCTGGAGGGTCTTGGCCAGTCTTTAATCACGGTGATCTTATCGGGGTCGGGAGCCACTCCGTCAGCACTCACCACATGTCCCAGGTACTGTACCTTTGGTTTCAGCAGGTGACACTTGGAGGGTTTCACCTTTAGGCCGTAGCTTGCCAGGGCGTCAAACACTTCTGCCAGGTGTTTCAGATGGTCCTCGTAGGTTTTGGAATAAACGATGACATCGTCCAGGTATAACAGGACCGTCTTGAAATTCCGGTGTCCCAGACAGCATTCCATCAACTGCTGGAAGGTTCCTAGTGCGTTGCAGAACCCGAACGGCATACAGTTGAATTCGCTGAGACCCATCGGGGTGGTGAATGCAGTCTTCTCCTTGTCTGCCTCTGCTACAGGAACCTGCCAGTACCCGCTAGTAAGATCCAAAGTGGAGAAGAAGTTAGCAGATTTTAATGCAGCTAAAGATTCTTCTATTCTAGGTAACGGGTACGCATCTTTGTGTGTGATACGGTTGACCTTTCTGTAGTCCACACACATTCTCATTGTGTTGTCCTTCTTTTTCACTAGAACTAGTGGAGCTGCCCAGGGGCTACAGCTGTCCCTGATTACCCCAGCCTCCTTCATGTCCCGCAACATCCCCTTTGCATGCTGATAGTGTGCAGGGGGTACAGGTCGGTATCTTTCCTTTACGGGTGGATGGTCTCCTGTGGGGATGTGATGTTCTACCCCCTTTACTCGCCCGAAGTTTAGCGGGTGTTTACTAAAGACTCTTTCGTACTCCTGAACCACCCGGTAGACTCCCTGTTTTTGGTGTGAGGGAGTGGAGTCAGTACCCAAATGCAGTTGTGACACCAGTCCTCCATTTGTTTCTTAGAGCCGTTACCTTCCTCTGGTTGAGATGGAGGCAAGGGTTCTACGGCCTTTACAGAATTTTGGTTTATGGTGAACAGTTTGGCTAGCGTGGCATACCGGGGCAGGTGTACTTCTCTCTCCCCGATATTTACGATGCGGACAGGTACCCTCCCATAACGTACATCGACCACTCCCCGTGCTGTCAAAATGGTGGGCCTACTATCTGAGTAGACGGGCTCTACCATTGCTTGGTAGTCTCTACCTCTTAGACCAATAGCTGCCCGGCACCATATCATCATCCCACTTTTCGGGGGCATGGCAATAGGGAACGGGTCACACATTCTCACGCTACCAATCTCACCACCAGATAATTCCACCTGTTGCCGTTTCATCAGTGCCCGGATCTCTTTTTGGAGGACACGCTGCTGGCTGGAACTGGCGTTCTTGGCAACCTGCTGTAAAATGAGAATCACCTCTGCAAAACAACTTTCAATCACGTTAGTTCCCAAGGTTATTCTAGGGTGACTGTCATGACGGTCAATGTCCACAATGATCAGTCCTTGTTCCACCAGTTCGACTTTACCGATTTTAATGGTCACCTCTTTGAATCCCACCTGTGAAACGGGCTGACCATTGCTGGCGATGATACTCAGGTCATCATCTGGGTAGCAGGTTATGTCCGAGTCATTCCAGTACCGCTTAAAGAGCACGTACGGGATGGTAGTCATCTGTGACCCAGTGTCTAGTAGGGCACTCATAGGAATGCCATCCAGTACCACAGGCAAGACCGGACATCCCCCTACGTATTTATCATGCCAGTTCGATGGGCCTGATGATCTTATGCCTGGGGGTTGGCCCTCTGCCCCAGGTTGTGCCCGTTTAAATGACAGTACCTTACCATATGTCCAGGTTGATTGCAGCGGCGGCAGATGGGTTGTCCCTCCTCGTTGTATCTGTCGCTGGGTCTTCCTCTGGACGATGGGATCCTCTGCTGTCGGTGCCACGGGATGTCCTCCGAACTGGTGGCCAGCTTGACCCTTCCTGGAGGAGAGACCTGTAAAGACTGCACAGTTCGGGTTAGCGCGGCTACGCTTTTAGTTAGCTCTTGGACATGATGGTGTAGGTCTGTAGCCGGGTTGTTGTCCAAAGCCTGTGCACCAGCTCCTACAGGCTCTGCAGACAAGGGCGCCGCCTCTTGATGATAGGTAATAGCAGGGCGCCGGTGGGTTACAGAGCTACTCGGTGCCGGTTCTTGGAGCACCCGGATGGCCCTGTCTTTGAACTTTGCAAAGTCTAAACCAGGGTTCTGCAAGGCCATTGCACGCAACTGGGTTCGGTGGGCGTTGGACAGCAGACCCTCAATGAATTGCTCAGTTAACAGTTCATCTGCATTCTGCACACTGTCAGGGTCTGCCTGTTTAATGGCTCCCAGGGCCTCTTGCAAACTCAAAGCATAGTCTCTTATACTGTCTTGGGCCCGCTGCTTGCACCCATAAAATCTCATTTTGATCTCTGCTGAGGTGCGGGTATCAAAAGTGTCCTTCAGACGGGCCAAGATCTCCTTTACGGTCTCCTTGTCCTGGACTGACCAGGACTTTACTTCACGCTGGGCTGCGCCGGTTAACTGGCCTATCAATATTCTCACTTTCTGGCCCTCTGTCAGGGGGTGTACCTTAAATAGGCTGTACAGTCTCTCTTTAAAGTCGCTTAGGGTATGCGACTCCCCTGAGTATTGGGGCAGCCAGGCCGCTTCGGGGATGTAACGCATTGTAAATGGCATTACTGCGACATTGGCCGCGCTGGTGGTAGAGGGTCCCTCCGTGTCCGTCATCTTCCTCCCCCCTAGTTAAGTGTGGCCTACCTTCCGACGATCCTCTTCTGTAGGCCGCGGCTCCGATGGTGCTGCTTCGGACGAGGACCTTGCGTCGTGTCCTGGTGACGTCAGCGTCGCTCTCTCTCCCTTCCAGGACCTTGCGCAGCGTCGGTGCGTGGGGCGGAGCATCAGGACTCGCGCGCTTTCGGCATCCACACCCCTCTTCTTCCTGCGCGGCGTCCCGAAGGTGGCGTCCGATGGCGGGAAAATGACCGCGGATGGCGGGAAAACAGCTGCGGATGGCGGGAAACTTCTGAAGATGGTGGGAGTCGACTGAAGATGGCGGGAAACGGCTGCGGAAGGCGGGAAAACTCTTTTTCAGGTAAGTGCAAAGTCTCTTTCAGGCACGCAATACCCGTTTGTGGCGGGTTGGTTTGAATCCTGCCGACTACACCAAAAGTTGATGCTCCCCTTGGGCCGTGTGTGCATGTGTGTGGGATACCTAGAGCCGGGTCTCTGGGGGTTGTAGTCTCCGTGGCGGCGACCCGGTCCCGTGGCTTAGGGTGGTCGAACCAGTGGCAGTCTATTTGTAAGGTTTTAGGTTAATTGTCCGACTATGCCACCCGTGGCTTGCGGTCAGGGTGTATCGCCGCTGCGAGGCAGTCCACTGAGTACTCCCGGGAGTACTGGCTAGCATAAGGGGCCTGGTCACTCTGCAAGGAAGAAGGAGTTCCCCTGGCCAGGTGGAGTTGTAGGCCTCCCCGTCTATCTGCTCTCTTCCTGGCTACCTTGCTGTAAGCGAGTGGAAGTAGCCCACGTCCCTGAGTATACCGTGTGGTGCTCACCCGTATGGCTGGTGACTTGGGGCCTTCTGATAGCCTTTGCTCCTCGATGGCGGTGCTGGTCCCTTCCTTGTGACTGAGCCACCGGTCTTCTATGGCCAGAGGACCTGGAATCCCCTGCCGGCTGGTTTCTGCTGCTGGACTTAGAGGTTCCCACAGCCTCGGACTCCGTTGTCCGGTAGTAGTCTCTTCAGCCAGGACGAGCAATATCTGCTTCCAGTCCCTGGCACTCAGCTCCTGCTCCTACAGAGCTCCTAGCTGCTTCTTGCCCTGCGTCTGGAACTTCACTCCAGGCTCTGACTGACTAATCCCGTCCCAGACCCAGTTTATAAGGGCAGATTCCTCCCCTCCCAGGACTGGGCACGAGGTGTTGCATGCTTAAGGGCTCCTGACCAAGAAACCTCCCACTTGCTCTCTGACGTAATATTTCTATTACTGTGGTAACCAGACCCCTGGGGTGCCACATCAAGATCAGAGGCAAAAGCAAGAGTTGCCTTGACAATAGGAGAGAATTTATTGAGGACCAAAGGATGTAGAAAAAGATAGAAATATATGAAAATTTGGAATTTTTAATATGGGAGATAACCTCAAAGGGAAAGTAGCAAGACAAATTTGCTAAATAATCTGAAATGAACCGATGAGCTTTGCAGCCAACTTCTACCCTTTACTTAAATGGTTTATGGATGATAAGTAGTCCAGATTTAAAAATACTAATTTCAGATAAAATATAAAAGTTAACAAGAAAATATAGAATCAAAAAACAGAGCAAAACCTCCCTATGTTCTATTTTTGGAAAGAATATAATATTAACAAACATGTACTCATGTAATGTTAAAAAAATATATCACAACTGTTAAAAACCTCTATGTAAATTAAATTAAAGCAGAATTTCAGTGTGCTTTTTTATTTCATTGCCAGACATATATTTCATGTCCAGTAAAATAGTAGTAACATAGCAAAATATTTACTAGCCGCCATCTTCTGCTGTTTTCACTGCACTTTGTCTCTTGCTAGTTGTGACTAGCCGGATCAGTTTAGTGTTTGTTGAGTGAACCACAAGTCACTTCTCATTGCAATGAAATGCATGTTAGCCTCATGTCTGGCTAACAGAGCCAGAAAGAGGCTCTCGTAGATTTACACTGAGAGCTTTTGGCTGTTAGCTCTGACTTCTGGTCAGTCAGGAGATGCAGTCACAAAATGTCAGAAGAGGACTGGCGCAGACCCATGAACAGCAGAAGACAGCAGCTTGTAAGTATTGTACAGGGGGCGGGGAACAGACATTAGTGATACCACTCCAGCAGTAAAATAATAAAAAATGCCAGGGTGGTGCTATAAATCATATCCACACCCAAACACAACCCACATTTCCACCCCTTGGACTGGTATCCTTATGACAGTCCATCCAATCAGCTTCTGATAATAGGATAGTTCTTGGAAGATTTACACAGCAGTATATGACCAGTTCTGTGAAGTAATACACTCCCGAGTAAAGGTCATAAGTATGTACGATTTGAGCGATTTTTAAGCAGAGATTTGGCAGTAATAATTTGCAAATCTGAGGAACATATGGAGGGCTTTTAGACCAACAGGTTGTGCTAATCCTCAATAGCAGAAACTTTCTCTAGATCCATATGCCAACCTCCAGATGAGAAGATATATCAGCTGTTTATAATGCTCAAACAGTCAGTTTTCCAGCTTCAACTAAAGATGGCTTGGTCACAGTCTCTTTAAAATGGAGCAGACATAAAGACAGTGTTCGTCTAGGTCTCTTGGAAAAGGTAAAGTTGTCATCCAAATAGCGTAGGACTTGCACAGGACATCATGAAAGATTTTATTAATGAAATGCTGAAGGACAGCTGTTGAGTTGCACAACCCAAAAGATATGACAATATATTCATAGTGACTATCATGCGTGTTGATTGTTGTCTTCCATTTGTTATCCTCTCAATCATCATCATGTGTATTGTTATAATTTACACTCACATCTAATTTGATGAAGATGGTAGTAATTTTAATCCTGTTAAATAGTTCAACGATAGAGGACAATGGATAATGGTCTTTCAACATGATTTATTCAAAGTCCAATTGTCTATGCATGTTTTTAGAGACCAATATTTCCTCTTTACAAAGAAGAAGCCTGCAACGGCTGGAGATGTTACTTTTTAAATTAAACTCTTTTCCAGAATTTCTTTAATGTAATTGGACATTTCCCCAGTTCCCAGAATTAATAGAGTATAAATTCTCATTCTGGGCGGTTCTGCACCTGAAAGTTGGTGTGTACCACAGTCAAAAAAACTATTCCAGGTAAAAAGCAGGCAAATTGGAGGCAATGGAGGCAGAGAACAGTTTTTGAGAAAGTATTTGAGGTAGAGTTTTGAGACAATTTTGAATGCAAGATGATTCTCACTAGTTGATCTATTTGGCCGACCAATAAGTTACAGGGGCATTTAGGCTTAGCCATGGAAGTCCCAAGAGCATGAGAAAGTGGTAAAACTGAGAAAAATAAATGCCCTCAACATGTAGTACTCCAAGAGTTAACTTCTCATTCCAGAATTGAATACAACCACCAGCCTTTAGCCAAGATTAGATTCAAAGGTGTGCACAAAGAAACAAAAAGATGTTTCAGTCTTTTGGATAAAGAGTAGTAATGGGTGAACCCATGACTGTTCGGGTCCGACGGGTTCGGCTGAACACCAAACAGTTAATTAAAAGTTTGGGTTTGGGTACCAGAACAGTACCCAAACATCCAATATTTGCCACACTGTCATGTGCAAACACAATAAATAATTAAAAAACAACATGGCGTGCCCCTGGTTTTTGACAAGCAGCCAAGCTAAAGCAGACAGCTGGGGGCTTGTATTCTCAGGCTGATAAGGGGCTATGGATATTGCCCCTCACAGTCTAAAAATAGCAGCCATCAGCTGCCCCAGAAAAGGCGCATCTATTAAATGTGCCAATTCTGGAGCTTTGCCCGGCTCTCCCCATTGCCCTGTGGCGGTGGCAAGTGGGGTAATATTTGTGGGGTTGTTCTCATCTTTGTATTGTTCGGTCACATCAACCCCACAGGCTAGTAAAGGAGAGGCGTCTATAAGATGCCTCCATTACTTACCTCATAGTCAAATTGTAAATAAAACACAAACACTCAGAATAAAGTATTTTATTTGAAATAAAACACACAAACACTGTTATACTCACCTAACACCTAATCCCCGATCCCCTTGAAAACAAAAATAAAAAGCAACAATATACGTCACATGTCCAAAGTTCTATCCAGCACTGTAATCCTTGCCTTAGATAAATAGTTTTTAACCTGGACGGTGCCAAGATGCGACCGTCCCCAGCTGAAAACCACAGAGGAATGAGCTGTTGCGAGCTTAGCTTCAGTGACTAGTGGTAACGTATGTATGTAACGTCATAAAGTTCCCTTGCCGGTCATTGAGGCTGCATTCCCAGCCTGGCCGCTAGCGGTGATCTCACTGAGGTCACGGCAGTTCATTGTCCCGGCTGTAAACGCAGCCTCAATGACCGGCGGTGAACTCTATGACGTCACAAACATGCATACGAGAACATACATCATACATACATCAGAGAGAACAGTGATTTAATCAAAACTACTCCAAGCAGACCAGTAAGAAACATATTGCTGGGATCAGGGTATGTGTTCCTACATCATGCTCCTCTCAGATTACATAGTAAATATCTGGTCACAGACTCCTTTAAAATATAATTCCACTCAGGTAATAAAAAAAAATAGTTAATCAAGAGAGGAATTATCAAATCCCCACCAACAAGTTCATCTTTGACTAGACTTGATAGGCCGTCATAAAAGATAGCCTAGAGAGCATCATTGTCAGGTCTAATTCTGCAGGCAGGGTAAGGAACAAGAAGTCATCCCTTCGACCCTTGTCTAAGGTGAAGTGTGGATTCAGTAGTTGAGTTAACATGATTGGTTTAGGATCTCACCAGTTACCAGATGGAAGAAATGGTGTAAAATGAATTACAGGATCATTACATTCCCATAATGGTTGGCCCAAGCCGAAGTGTTGACAGACAAGAAAGAAATAAATATATGCCTTTTTCGACTAATAAGAAAAAAAATGTTGCAGACAAAGTTTAAACTGTATAGTGCACTTGGTATACAAATACAGGCACACCTTAGGATCTCTATCAAAATGAGCAGGAATGTGTAAAAGGGGAGATGTTCATCAAGAAGTGTGTTCCGGGTAAAATTTAACCTGTGGCAGGTCATAAGGAGGCAGAGATGTAACCACTGGAGGCTGAGGAAGTACACCTTTTTAAACTGAAGAAAAATGACACATTTCTGATAAAGAAAGCCGACAAGAAGTGTAAAATGGTTATCTGGCCTGTTGAACTGTATATGAAAGAAGCTAAAAAACTGCCTAATTCGATCCTATGTTTATTTTCAAAACCAAACTAGACAAACTTTTAATGTCAGCATAATACAATTACGAAACGAAGAAATACAGTAATTCCTCACTACTGATCATCTGGTGCTTTCAACATTTTCATGCTACCTAATGTGCACAGATCTATAGCACACTCTCCTGGTAGGCCTAACATTGCTGGCTTAAGCAGTTTAAATGAATGATCTTATATCTACTTGGAATAATATCAGAAAACTTTGGTAATTTTACTAGGTTCCTACATCAGAGATTCTCTACATCTGACCCAACAACTGGAAACTCTTATTGCTCCAGGCACAGCTTAGGTATCCATGGATGTTGAATCCCTGTACACTAGTATTAAACATAGGTTTGGTCTAGGAGCTGTTTCATATTTTTTGGATTCAAACAGCACACGTCATAGAAAACATGATTAACCACTTCGCGCCAGAGCCTGTTTTTGCCTTCGTGACCGGGCCAATTTTTTCAATTCTGACCACTGTCACTTTATGAAGTAATTACTCTGGAACGCTTCAACGTATTCCCCTGATTCTGAGACTGTTTTTTCATGACATATTGTACTTCATGATAGTGGTAAAATTTCTTCCATATAACTTGCGTTTATTTGTGAAAAAATCGGAAATTTGGCGAAAATTTAGAAAATTTTGCAATTTTCAAACTTTGAATTTTCATGCCCTTAAATCAGAGAGATATGTCACACAAAATAGTTAATAAATAACATTTCCCACATGTCTACTTTACATCAGCACAATTTTGGAACCAAATTTTTTTTTGTTAGGGAGCTATAAGGGTTAAAAGTTGACCAGCGATTTCTCATTTTTCCAACAAAATTTACAAAAACATTTTTTTAGGGACCACATCATATTTGAAGTCACTTTGAGGGGTCTTTATGACAGAAAATACCCAAAATTGACACCATTCTAAAAACTGCACCCCTCAAGGTGCTCAAAACCACATTCAAGAACTTTATTAACCCTTCAGGTGCTTCACAGGAATTTTTGGAATGTGGAAAAAAAAAATTAACATTTAACTTTTTTCACAAAAATGTTACTTTAGACCCAATTTATTTTATTTTCACAGGGGTAACAGGAAAAAATGGACCCCAAATTTTTTTGTGCAATTTCTCTTGAGCGTGCTGATTAGTGTTGAGCCACCCCCGTAGAGTTCGAGTTCGGTTCGGTTCGTCGAACACCCGTGTGTTCGCCGAACTGTTCGTCGAACTGTTCGTCGAACACCTTCGAACACCGTTAAAACCAATGGCAGGCAAACAAAAACACATAGAAACACATAGAAAACACCTTCAAAGGTGTCCAAAAGCTGACAAACTGCTCAGAAGACACAACTAACACATGGAAAAGTGACAAGTACATATAGTCATGCGAAAAGAAAAGAGGTGGAGGAGTAAAAGGAGGGGGAGACACAGATATAGGCATGTCATGCCCTTCTAAAATCCAAAAAGTGAGAAGCCGAGACGGCCAGTCCGCTCCTGCCCGTGCCACCTCCGTGTCGCCGGGTTTGTGCCAGAGCCGCGGTGAACCCTGACGGCCAGCCCCCCTCTCCCAATACTGGTGCCTGTCCGCTGGTGGGTCGAGAGAGCCCCCCTGTGGTGGAGGCAGCTCTAAGCTTTTTAATTTAAATTGTCCCTCTAATTTGAATGAATACACTTTAAATCCATTTACAAGGATCTATTGGAGGGCAAGTCTCATGCCAGCAGCCGCGTAATTCCAGCTCCAGTAGCGTCCACTAAAGCTGCTGCAGTTAAAAAGCTTTTATAAGGATCGAGCTCGGCTGTCCACCGCAAGGCATCCTAGTGCCAGTCCCAGCCCCTATGCCTTGGGGTGCCTCCTGATGCTCTTCACTAAGTATCCCGTGGTCCCGAAGCATTTCCTTTGAAAAAATTAAGTGTCCAAACTACAGGTGGTGTAGCTTGCTTAACAGCCGGGATAATCCGCTGACTAGCAGACACTGCTACTAGGCACAAAGTATTTCCTGGGCTAGATGCAGTTAAAAATTTGTAAGTAGATACTCTCGTTGGATGCTGAGAAAGCATTCCATAGAGTCTCCTGGCACGCCATATATGATTCTCTTAAAAAGCTTGGGGTAGGGGTCTAGGGGACCCTTTTATAGCCAAAATCACGGCCCTGTATCACAATACGTCACCTAGGCTGAAGATAAATGGAACTGTAGCACCGAGGGCTCGGTTGCTACAGACGTATTGCACCTCACCCAGAGGTGTGATATCTCACTCTCAGATAAGGATGGAGTGTGGATCAGTACCCGACACCTGCATGCATTACACCACATTGCCGTGGGGCAGGGCGACCAATATGCCCCTGAGATGGGCACGACAGTCCCTGTCCCTGGCTGGAGTGGGGGGAGGGAACACTGAGGAAGGGGAACCCTGCAGTGCAGGAGCAGGGAGGAAGCAGTTCCTGGGTGCATTGAGAAGGGAGTATAAAAGGTGGGCACCATCTTAGTTCAGTGCAGAGAAGTCTGAGCAGAAGTGGCAGGGAGCAGGGGCTCTGCATGAGCTCTGCTCCGGAGGCGGGCCTAGTAACAGAGGCCCAGGCCTGCAAGAGGGAGAAGGAAGGAAGAGGAGCGGAGAAGGCTCCAGGAACGAGGAATGAAGGGATCCCAGGGGTGCGGACGGGCGAGTCGCCACCGCACGCCCGAATCCACCTGCGTGGAGGGGTCAGGCCAAAGGGGGAGACCGGTCCCCGAACTAGTGGAGGCAGGAAACGACCCTCAGCTAGAAACCGGAGGCTCTGACATTTTATGTGGCGCAGCCCCTTGCTCCACCCGCTAGGAAGGCACCACATAGGGTCAGGGAAACTGGCGCCAAGTTTACCAAGAGGAGGCCCGAGGCAGCCGGACAGAAGTGTTGGTAAGAAAGGCCAGACAAAGGACACACAAAGGGGGTCCTGTGAAGCGCTCCAAAGTTATCTGGGAGTTGTCTGAGCCCCTCACCTGGTGAGCACAGTACGACGTGGGCAGCCGTTACCTGCAGACGTGGTCTGGATAATAAGAACTGTGAGTAAAGGCCCTGAACTGCATCACTGACTCCGTGTCGTTACTGCTGCTGCCCTGCACCATCACCCCCATCCTCCGCATACACTGCCCTGAGGCTATACTCCTCCCATGGGGAGTTATGCTACGCTCTGCTGCACCCACAACACCAGCCTTAGCGGTCTGCCCTGTAGCGGCGGTTCACTCTGACCGCAATCCACGGGTGGCGTAGTCGGACATTTAAACATCAAAACCACATAAATAGTTCCGCCACTGGTTTGACCGCCCTGAGCCACGGAACCGGATCGCCGCCACGAAGACTACAACCACCAGCATCCACCAAAAAGGGTCCGGCTCCGGGTGTCCCAAGGCCCAGGGGGTGCGTCAGAACATTTTCATCACCTTTCACAATCACCAATGGGACAAGGCAGGGATGTCCTCTGTCCCCTCTCTTATACATCCTAGTGACGGAGCACCTGCTCTCATCAATTCGCCATAACCCCAATATTAGGTGGATTGAGGTGGGAGGCACCGAGTACAAGTGCTCTCTATTTGCTGATGATGTCCTAGTATATATCACTCAATCACATATATCCATCCCTGCTGTTATGGCTGAAATAGATCACTTTGTTACATGGTAAAATTTTAAAATCAATGCAGCGAAGTCTGAGGCCCTCGATGTCTCCCTCCCTAAATCCATATAGGATTCCATCCAGCCCAACTTTCGCTTTGCCTGGCCCTCACAGGATATCAAATACTTAGGAATTCCTATTCATAGAGACCTCTCCCATCTATGTTATCTTAATTTTGGGCCCTTTATTGAACAATTCCATACAGACCACGGTTGGCAAGTTGGAACTGTGAGATTCAATACGTGCACCACTGGTATTTTGTGGAAAAGCACATGTAAGATTCTGCAACAGTCTCTGCTGATACTCCTGCATGCGTGCATCCCTTTCTATGGCAGGAATAATTTCTGCAAATTTACTTTTGTACCGGGGATCTAACAGTGTGGCAACCCAGTAGTCAGGATTATTTCTAATTCTCACAATTCGAGGGTCATGTTGCAGGTAGTGCAGCAAGAAGGCACTCATGTGTGTTGCGCATCCAGGAGCACCAAGTCCCTGTTGTGTTGGTGGCGAGGTAACAATCATGCTTCCTTCCTCTGTCCTCTCCCCCCAACCTCGCACAACAGAAATGTGATCAAGGTCTCCCTCATCTGATGAGTCTTCCATCAGTTCGTCCTCCACTTCTTCCTGGGCTCCTGCACCTTCCTCACTAGTTTGGCTGCTACCATGCGCCCTGGTAAAATCATCTCCCCCACCCTCACATGCCTGCCGCCCTGGTGCTGCCGACCGTCTGGACCTTGCAGATGTTAGCCCTTCCGCATACAACTCCTCCTCCTCTACTTCCTCCACCTCCTCTTGTGCCACCACCTGACTCCGAATTCTGTTTAACATGTGCTCCAGCATGTAAATCACCGGAATAGTCATGCTGATAATGGCATCGTCAGCACTAAACATCTTCGTCGCCATTTCAAAACTGTGCAGAAGGGTGCATAGGTCCCTGATCTGAGACCACTCCTCCAGCGTGATTTGCCCCACCTCTGAATCTCGTTGGCCCAGGCTATACGTCAGAACGTATTGCACCAGGGCTTGTCGGTGCTGCCACAGTCGCTGCAACATGTGCAGAGTTGAATTCCACCGGGTAGGCACATCGCATTTTAGCCGGTGAAGTGGCAGGCCCAACGACTTCTGTAGAGATGTAAGTCGCTGAGCTGCGGGATGCGAACGGCGGAAGTGAGCACACAGCGACCGTGCCCTCTGCAGAAGGCCATCTAGTCTGGGATAGTGGGCTAAAAATTGCTGGACAACCAGGTTCAACACGTGAGCCATACAAGGCACGTGTGTGACATTGCCCCGGCGAAGGGCCGCACCCAGGTTTGCAGCATTGTCGCACACGGCCTTCCCTGGTTTCAGGTCCAGTGGAGACAACCATTCATGAAATTGGTTCTCCAGAGCTGACCACAACTCCTCAGCTGTGTGACTCACATTTCCCAGACATTTCAATGTAAAAACCGCCTGATGACGTTGAGCCCTACTGCCAGCATAGTAAGGAGGTGTGCAGGATCCCTTCTGCGCAGTTAGAAAGCTTGTGGCATGACCAGACAGGCTTTGGGTGCAGGTGGAAGACCGAGAGGAGGTTGAGGAGGCAGAAGCAGTGGAGGAAAAATGACATAAAGAGGATTGACGCACAACTCGTGGGGACGGCAAGACTTGGACAGCAGCCCCTTGTCCTGCTGTCACCATAGTTACCCAGTGCCCAGTCAGCGACATGTAACGCCCCTGTCCATGCCTACTCGTCCAAGTGTCTGTGGTGAAATGCACCCTGTCACACACAGAGTTTCTCAAAGAAGCGGTGATGTTGTGTGCGACATGCTGGTGGAGCGCAGGCACACCTTTCTTTGAGAAGTAGTGCCGACTGGGCATCTGGTACTGGGGCACTGCGACGGACATAAGGTCTCGAAAATCCTCTGTGTCCACCAGGCGGAAAGGCAGCATTTCTGTAGCCAAGAGCTTGCAGATGGTGAAATTCAACCTCTTAGCTTTCTCATGGCTAGGACTAAATGGTCTTTTACTTGTCCACATCTGAGGGACCGAGGGCTGGCTATTGTGCTTAGACGGGGTTGATAAGGGTGTCCCCGGCAAACTGCCGGTCTGTGAGGAAGATGCAGGCGGACATGTTAGGTTGCCTTGATCCAAAGGTGGTGCTATCGATGTCGGACAGCGCTCAAGACCAGCTGGTGTTACCACCTCCAAAGAAAATGATGACCTGCCAATCACGCTGGCTGTTGCGGGTAAAGAGGTGGCAGGTCTGCGCCCCAAAACAGGTGTGACTGCTGTCCCCCCAGTCACAGAGGATGAAGAGGCCGCGGATGCACAAGATATGGCAGACGGTGGTTGGCCCGGCCGGCTAGACCGCATTGTAGCACACTGAGCTTCCCACTGCAACTTATGCTTCATGTCCATGTGCCGGTTCATGCATGAAGTACTCAAACTATGTATTTTTTGGCCTCTACTTAGCTTATGCTGACAAATGTTACAGATAACACGAGTTGGGTCATCTTTATCAATCTGAAAAAATGCCCAGGCTATGCAAGGCTTAGCACCCATGCGACCTGAAGAGCCACCACGACTTGTGGTGAGAGGCAGAGTTGTGTTTGAGGATGCAGTTGTTGACGTGCTTCCAGTACTACGTCTCTGTCCAGGAAGGCGCAACCTGACCTCGTCGTCACTAGCATCTTCCTCCACCTCCTCTGCTGACCTCATCTCTTGGCTGACTGTGGGTTGACAGTAAGTGAGATCTCCGACCTCATCATCATCACCCTGTGCGATATCACACTCGTCGTCCTCAGAGCCAACCTGTTCCTGCCCTGACAAAAAACTAAAGTTGTCGCTCCAATCAGGTATTTGAGTCTTATCATCGTCTTCCTCATTGTCTCCACCAACAGGAGTTACAGTTTGGGAATGAGGGTCTACATTATGGTCAGAACCTTCTGCGTCTGGTCCTGGATCCGACTCAAAGATTCTGGGCATCAGTGCAGATCATTTCCTCGTCTGGATTCACAGAAGCGCTGGAGTCGACCTCTGATTCCCAGGCTATAGTATGAGTAAACAGCTCTGCAGACTCAACCATCTGTTCTACCTCATACTCAGACGGGCAGCTGGAGTTTTGGGAGCTGTGAGGAAGCAAGTGCGATTTGGGTGACACCTTTGAGGACTGGAGTATTTGTGATGTTGAAGTTGATGTGGAGGAGAGCCCACTTAAAGGAGCACTTGATATCCGTTGAAGCACCTGCTGTTTTTGTGCCTCATCTGGAATTTGTAGCGATTGGCGTGGCCGTAAGAAAGGGATCTTATCACATTGTCCGCTAAAAGAAGTAGACATTTTAGTTTGGCTGGAAGATGGTCTTTCTTCTGCACCTACCCCACGGACACAACCTTTTTTCCCCTTCCCAACACGCCCATTCCCCTTTCCACCAGCAGCAGGCCTTTTTCCACTCATTTTGGTGGTTAACTAATTCACAACTCTGGAGTTGTTTGCACAAAAAAACAATGGATGGTAACCGAGCAGAGCTGAGTGGCCAAACTGTGGTATTAGGCCAAAACTATTGGCTGGGTTAGATGCAGAAAAAAATTATTTTTAATTTGCAACCTGATGGAGGTCAGTATAGATGGACTAATAGACCAAGTCCCACACACCGCTAGAAGCCCAAATATTTTTTCAGAGCTAGATGCAGAAATTTTTTTTATTCAATTTGCAACCTGATGGAGGTCAGTATAGATGGACTAATAGACCAAGTCCCACACACTGCTAGAAGCCCAAATATTTTTTCAGAGCTAGATGCAGAAAAAAATTATTTTTAATTTGCAACCTGATGGAGGTCAGTATAGATGGACTAATAGACCAAGTCCCACACACTGCTAGAAGCCCAAATATTTTTTCAGAGCTAGATGCAGAAAAAAATTATTTTTAATTTGCAACCTGATGGAGGTCAGTATAGATGGACTAATAGAACAAGTCCCACACGCTGCTAGAAGCCCAAATATTTTTTCAGAGATAAATGAAGAAAAAAATTATTTTTAATTTGCAACCTGATGGAGGTCAGTATAGATGGACTAATAGACCAAGTCCCACACACTGCTAGAAGCCCAAATATTTTTTCAGAGCTAGATGCAGAAAAAAATTATTTTTAATTTGCAACCTGATGGAGGTCAGTATAGATGGACTAATAGACCAAGTCCCACACACCGCTAGAAGCCCAAATATTTTTTCAGAGCTAGATGCAGAAAAAAATTATATTCAATTTGCAACCTGCTGGAGGTCAGTATAGAAGGACTAATAGAACAAGTCCCACACACTGCTAGAAGCCCAAATATTTTTTCAGAGCTAAATGAAGAAAAAAATTATTTTTAATTTGCAACCTGATGGAGGTCAGTATAGATGGACTAATAGACCAAGTCCCACACACTGCTAGAAGCCCAAATATTTTTTCAGAGCTAGATGCAGAAAAAAATTATATTCAGTTTGCAACCTGATGGAGGTCAGTATAGATGGACTAATAGAATGATGCTATGCCCAAAAGGTTTTACTTCACTAGGTGCAGTAAAAAAATTGGTATTCTATACACAGGTGGTATACCTTGCAACACAGATAGGCTACTCCACTGACTAACACACACTGCAATAGGCCAAAAAGGATTAGCTTTGCTAGATTCAGCCAAATGCTGTGAAAAAAACTTGCACAGCACTGGCACAGACCTGCCTGGCAAAAACTGATAGGAACTGATGTAACCTAGTCCTGAAAAGGACTCCAATTACAATTAGTCTTTACTCCCACAATCTATCTATTTAAGAGCACAGACCTGCCTGATAAAAGTCGTAGGAAATGCTGTAACCTAGTCCTTAAAAGGACTGCAATCACAACTATTCCCTACTCCCAAGCTATCTGTATATTTGTGTGAAAATTGGCTTGAAATTAACAAGGTATAGCGCACACAGCAACAGCGGTGCCGTCTAACACGCAGCTGCAGCAGTGAGAAAATGGTGGCGACGGGGAAAATGGCTTGGTCTTATAGGGCAAGGACATGTGACATACACTGCCAATCACACATGCCCTTGCTTGTGTGAAAAAAAGCACTTCGCTCCGTGTGTGCGCTGCTGATAGGCTGACAGATTGCACCTCCCCACTGCAAATGCGGGAAAGAGAAAAAAAAATGGAGATCTTCATTGTTCCTGCAGAGATCCATCCCCTGCCCCTCCCCCTGCCCCGCTGTACACTCAAACTGCGTATTAACATTAATTTTCATCATTACTGAGAAAAAATCCAGTTATGATTTTGGTGCACGAACAGTTATCGAACATAACCTCGAACAGCCGAATTTTTCTCAAATTGTTCGTGTTCGCCGACCGGCTCGAACACCGCCCAAAACAGCTCGAATTTGAGATTGGCGAACAGTTCGAGTAGAACAACGCTCATCTCTAGTGCTGATACCCCATATGTGAGGGAAAACCACTGTTTGGGCGCACTGCAGGGTTCGGAAGGGAAGGAGCGCCATTAGACTTTTTGAATGTAAAATTTGTCTGAATAATTAGCAGACGCCATGTTGCGTTTGGAGAGCTCCTGATGTGCCTAAACGGTGGAAACCCCCCACAAGTGACACCATTTTGGAAACTAGACCCCTTAGGGAACTTATCTAGATGTGTGGTGAGCACCTTGAACCCCAAGGTGCTTCACAGAAGTTTATAATATTGAGCTGTAAAAATAAAATTTTCACATTTTTCCCACAAAAACGTTTTTCATCCCTTAATTTTGCATTATCATAAGGGTAATAGGATAAATTGCACCATGAAATTTGTTGTGCAATTTCTCCTGAACACGCTGATACCCCATATGTGGAGGCAAATTACTGTTTGGGCGCATGGCAGGGTTTGAAAGGGAAGGAGCGCCATTTGACTTTTTGAATGTAAAATTTGTTTGAATAATTAGCAGACGCCATGTCGCATTTGGGGAGCCCCTAATGTGACTAAACAGTGGAAACCCCCCACAAGTGCCACCATTTTGGAAACTAGACCCCTTAGGGAACTTATCTAGATGTGTGGTGAGCACCTCGCACCCCCAGCTGCTTCACAGAAGTTTATAATATTGAGCCGTGAAAATAAAATTTTCACATTTTTCCCACAAAAAATCTTTTTCATTCTCTAATTTTGTATTATCATAAGGGTAACAGGATAAATTGCACCATGAAGTTTGTTGTGCAATTTCTCCTGAACACGCTGATACCCCATATGTGAGGGAAAACCACTGTTTGGGCGCACGGCAGGGTTTGAAAGGGAAGGAGCGCCATTTGACTTTTTGAATGTAAAATTTGTTTGAATAATTAGCGGACGCCATGTCACATTTGTGGAGCCCCTAATGTGTCTAAACAGCGGAAACCCCCCACAAGTGCCACCATTTTGGAAACTAGACCCCTTAGGGAACTTATCTAGATGTGTGGTGAGCACCTTGCACCCCCAGCTGCTTCACAGAAGTTTATAATATTGAGCCGTGAAAATAAAATTTTCACATTTTTCCCATAAAAAATGTTTTTCATCCCCTAATTTTGCATTATCATAAGGATAACCGGAGAAATTGCACCATGAAATTTGTTGTACAATTTCTCCTGAGTACGCCGATACCCCATATGTGGGGGAAAACCACTGCTTTGGTGTACGGCAGGGTTCGGAAGAGAAAGGAGCGCTATGTTGGCTGGGATAGGCAGCAGACACCATGTCACATTTGAAGAGTCGCTGACATGCCAAAACAGCAGAAACCTCCACAAATGACCCCATTTTGTAAACTACACCTCTCAAGGAATTCATCTAGGGAAGTAGTGAGTATTTTTTAATTTTTAAATTTATACCATTGGGCAGTGAAAAAATCATAATTATATTTTTACCACAAAAAAATGTTTTACCCTCAGATTTTACATTTTCAAACAGGACAATGGGTAAAAATGGTGCCAAAATGTGTCACACAATTTCTTCTAAAAGTGTCAATACCCCATATGTGGCTGTATCGTACCGCTTAGCCATACGGTGAGATCTGGGGGGGACGGAGTGCTATTTGACAATTGGAGAACAAATTATTGTAGAATAGGCATTTGGATTTGGGAGCACAAAATTTTCTGAATTTCTTTTGGGGGGCAAGGGTCATTTTGCTTTTCCAGAGCCTTTCTGCTACCAGTAACTTGGAAGTCCCTTATATTTTTAACAGATGACGGACCTGAGTGGGGACTAGCTTTTTTTGAGGACTGAGTTGAAGCTTTTATTGGGAACATTTTACGTAACATTTATCCGGCGCTCTAGGCTGAGCACTTACATCGGGGTTTCCATCTAAATTTCCAAGTGATGTAATTCAGATGAAACCCCTGCAGGATCCATTCACTGTAATGAGGCAGCAGAGTTACTCTGGACACCGTCTGGCCTCTGTGTAGCGGTGTCCTTTTTTTCAGAAGTGCACAAAACTGTGGCCAACCGCACTTTTATGCACGCCTAAAACAAATGACACCGTGGGATCCCAGGCTAGACGGCGTCCACAGTGGCCTATATCTGTCTCATTACAGGGAATCTTCCGTCATGGGTTCCGGCTGAATCATGTATTTCAGAGATTTACACGGAAACTCTGGTGTAAGTGCTCAGCGCAGAGCACAGGATAAATGTGGGCAGAGCCTTACTGGGATCTTTGGGGACATAATAAACAAATCAGTAGCAGGTGAAGAATTGGTTTTATTTATTTTTTACGCCGTTCCTAGTGTGATATAACTGATTAGATTACTTTATTCTTCGGGTCGGTGTGATTACAGAGATACCAGATTGATATCGGGTTTTTATGACTGACAGCTGTCACACACTAAAAGACGCTTTTTTTGCAAAATCTAGTTTTTGCATCACCATATTTTGAGAGCTATAATTTTTCCATATTTCGGCCGACAGAGTCATGTGACAGCTTGTTTTTTGCGGGACGAGTTGACATTTTTATTGGTACCATTTTTGGGGACGTAACATTTTTTGATCGCTTTCTATTCCGTTTTTTGGGAGGTAAAATTAACAAAAACAAACAATTCAGGAATTGTTTTTTGAGTTTTTTTTTTATGCCGTTCTGCGTGTGGTAAAAGTGATCAGGCAGCGTTATTCTTCGGGTCAGTACGTTTACAGCGATACTACACTTACTGTATTTTTTTTATGTTTTGGCGCTTTTACACAATAAAACTATTTTATAGAAAAAAATATTTTTTTTGCATTGCTTTATTCTGAGCGCTATAACTTTTTTATTTTTCGGCTGATGGAGCTGTATGGCGGCTTTTTTTTTGCGTAACAAGATGACGTTTTCAGTGGTACCATTTTTATTTCTATTTTGTTTTTTGATCGCATTTTTTTCCTCTTTTTGTTTGGCAATATGATGAAAAAGCATATTTTTTTGCTCCGTTTTTTATTTATTTTTATTACGGTGTGCACAGAAGGAGTTAATTAGTGTGACAGTTTTATAGCTCGGGTTGTTTCGGACGCGGCGATACCAAATATGTGTACTTTTTTTGGTTTTGTAAAAATATACGGATTTATTGGTTTAATATTTTATTTATTTATTTTTATTTATTTTGTGATTTTTTTATTAATAGTTTAAAAACTTTTTTTTTACTTTTTTTCACATTTTTTCTTAGTCCCTGTATGGGACATTAATTTTTATTTTTCTGATCTCTGATCTCATGTAATGTAATAGACATATATTACATTACATGAGATCTTCCCTGACTGTTTCAGTCAGAGTCTCCTGTCTGGCTACAGCTGCAGCTGAGCCAGACAGGACACCATATATGGCAGAGCTGGAGGCGGTCATGTGACCTCCAGCTGCCATAGCAACCCCAGGTCCTGGAAGGACTCGGAGGTCTTCGGAGAGGTAAGTGGACGACCCCCTCTCCTCCTGCTGTCTCCTATATGCCGCGATCACAATAGATCACAGCATATAGAAGACAGCTAAGGGTTAACATCACTGGGACCTGATCTAATCAGGTCCCGATGATGTCCCCTGTCAGAGCTAACGCTCTGCACCGGAATCGAAGCGCTTGCAGGACCCTGGGGGTCCTGAGCGCTGCGAGACCACCCACCGTTTTTAAACGTCGGCGCTGCACAGAGCCCGGCAAGCGCCGACGTTTATCTACAGTGGGCGGTCGGGAACCGGTTAATTTATTCTTTATTTGTTACAATTTGTCTTGGAGAAAAACTATTTTGTTTCAATCCGGTTTTCTAGAGACCAGCCTCTGGTATTGTGATGTGCCTCTTCTTATGACAACCTCTTTTTGGGTTGGTGTGAGGAGACACATCTGTTATGATATTGTAGCAACTCACTCGGGAAAATAGGTAACACACTAAAAACTGCAACCGACCCTGCCGGTTCCTGTACAGACTATAATAATAATAATTTTTATTTCTATAGTGTAGTATTGGCGTCTCTGCCCCCTGACAGGCAGAGATGCCGTCCCTCTTACCGCCGCGCTCCCCGCCTGGCGTCCCCCGGCGCTCCTGCTGCTGCCGGCGCGCGCAGCTTCCCGGGCACTGTGCTTAGGCCCTGGTGTCCACCTTCTGGGAGGGTCTTTCCGGTCGGATTAAGGACGAGTTAGCCAGCCGGGACATTCCTACCACCCTGGATGACCAGGTGTCATTAGCTACCCGGATTGACATCCGTTTCCTAGAACGTGCTAAGGAGAATACCCGGGAGAGAAGATTTTCTCGTCTTGCTCCTGTTTTCCAGAAACCTGCTTCCTGACCAGCAACTCCCCAGGCACGCTCGCCCGAACCTCTGCAGATCGACCAGAAGTCTCGCCAAGAAACACACAGAGCCGAGGGGAGCTGTTTCTACTGTGGTAGTAAGGAGCACCTTATCAGTTCCTGCCGGGTGAAGCCAGGGAACTCCAGTGTCTAGGACCACTCGGAGGGGTCATCCTAGGCAAGAGGAAATCCACTCCGTTCTAGTGTTGAGCCACCCCCGTAGTGTTCGGGTTCGGTTCGTCGAACACCGGGATGTTCGAGGAACTGTTCGTCGAACTGTTCGTCGAACACCTTAGAACACCGTCGAACACCGTTAAAACCAATGGCAGGCAAACAAAAACACATAGGAACACATAGAAAACACCTTCAAAGGTGTCCAAAAGCTGACAAACTGCTCAGAAGACGCTTTCTTTAAAAAAGCCGGCCGGCAATTCAGCAGCGGCATACACCGGTACCCGACAATTTAGACATGAAGGAATAGAGCATCACACATAGATTAGATAGATAGAAACATGTCAGTCACATATATATGAAGTACAGTGACAGTGCTGCTTACTGTACTTGTCATTTAGTGTAAAGGATTTATTAAAAAATATAATAGTGTTTTCGTGCACCGTCTCTTTAAAAAAGCCGGCCGGCAATTCAGCAGCGGTACCCGACAATTTATAACAGACAGAATAGAGCTTCACACATAGATTAGATAGATAGAAACATGTCAGTCACATATATATGAAGCACTGTGACAGTGTTGCTTACTGTACTTGTCATTTACTGCAAAGAATTTATTAAAAAAAATAATAGTGTTTTCATGCACCGTCTCTTTAAAAAAGCCGGCTGGCAATTCAGCATCTGTACCCGACAATTTAGAATAGAAGGAATAGAGAATCACACATAGATTAGATAGATAGAAACATGTCAGCCACATATATACGAAGTACAGTGACAGTGTTGCTTACTGTACTTGTCATTTAGTGTAAAGGATTTATTAAAAAATATAATAGTGTTTTCGTGCACCGTCTCTTTAAAAAAGCCGCCGGCAATTCAGCAGCGGTACCAGACAATTTATAACAGACAGAATAGAGCTTCACACATAGATTAGATAGATAGAAACATGTCAGTCACATATATATGAAGTACAGTGACAATGTTGCTTACTGTACTTGTCATTTACTGCAAAGGATTTATTAAAAAAAATAATAGAGTTTTCATGCACCGTCTCTTTAAAAAAGCCGGCCGGCAATTCAGCATCTGTACCCGACAATTTATAACAGACAGAATAGAGCTTCACACATAGATTAGATAGATAGAAACATGTCAGTCACATATATAATAAGTACAGTGACAGTGTTGGTTACTGTACTTGTCATTTAGTATTAAAATAAAGGATTTATTATTAAAAAAAATTGGCGTGGGGTTCCCCGTAATTTTAGTCTCTAGCGGAGGTTAAGCAGACAGCTGGGGCAGATGTTTGAAGCCTGGGAAGGGGGTAATACCCACGGAGCTTCCCAGGCTACTAATATCAGCCCCGAGCTGAATACCTAGCCTTTACTAGCTATTAAAATGGAGGACCCCCCCAAAAAAATGACGTGGGGTCCCCCCTAATTTAATAGCTAGCAAAGGCTAGGCAGACAGCTGGGGGCTGATATTAATAGCCCAGGAAGGGAGCCATGAATATTGGCCCCCTCCCAGGCTAGAAACACCAGCCCTCAGCCGCCCCAGAAATGGCGAATCCATAGGATGCGCCAATTCTGGCACTTAGCCTCGCTCTTCCACGCTGCCCTGGTGCGGTGGCAGGGGGTAATAGGGTTGGGGTTGATGTCAGCTTATAATGTCAGCTGACCTCAAGCCCAGGTTAGTAATGGAGAGGCGTCTATAAGACACCCCCATTACTAACCCCATAGTCAAAGTAAAAAAAAAAACACAAACACCCAGAATAAAGTCCTTTAATTGAAATAAAGACACAATTCTTTATTGTTCTAAATTAAACCATACTTACCATCACGCCCATTCCAGCTGAAGCCAACGATCTCCTGCAATAAAAGAAAAATAATAAAGCAACCTCATCCTTACCTTTCCATGGTTCCCAGGACAGCTCCAGCTCTGCTACATCGAGATGACAGGCTGGACCGCAGCAGAACGCTGCCATCCAGCTTGCCATGCCGCACACACTGAGAAGCGCAGGCATGCTTGCGCTCCTCAGTGTCTGACTGTGACGGCATCCAGATGAGCCGACAATGAACTCGGCTCACCTCATGTACGTCACTGACAGCGTGTGAAAATTCTCCTGCACTCAGCGCTTCAGCGTGAGAATTTTCCCACGCTGTCAGTGACGTGCATGAGGTGAGCCGAGTTCATTGGACATGACCTCGGCTCATCTGGATGCCGTCACAGCCAGACACTGAGTAGCGGAAGCATGCCTGCGCTTCTCAGTGTCTGCGGGATGACAGGCTGGATGGCAGCGTTCTGCTGCGGTCCAGCCTGTCATCTCGATGTAGCAGAGCTGAAGCTGTCGTGGGAGCCATGGAAAGGTAAGGATGATGTTGCTTTATTATTTTACTTTTATTGCAGGAGATCGTTGGCTTCAGCTGGAATGGGCGTGATGGTAAGTATGGTTTAATTTAGAACAATAAAGAATTGTGTGTTTATTTCAATTAAAGGACTTTTTTCTGGGTGTTTGTGTTTTTTTTAAATACTTTACTAGAAATTCATGGTGGTCATGTCTAATATTGGCGTGACCCCATGAATTTCGGGCTTAGGGCCAGCTGATAATGCCAAGCTGGCCTTAACCCCTTTATTACCCAGTGAGCCACCGCACCAGGGCCCTGGATGAGTTGGGTACAGCGCCAGAAGATGGCGCTTCTATGAACGCGCCATTTTCCGGGGCGGCTGCGTACTGCAATTTGCAGCGGGTGGGGCCCAGAAAGCTTGGGCCTCCCTGCGCTGCAGATTCCAGCCCCCAGCTGCCTAGTTGTACCTGGCTGGACACAAAAATAGGGCGAAGCTCCACGTATTTTTTTTTTAAATTCATGAAATTCATGGAATAATTAAGAAAAAAAGGGCTTCCCTATATTGTTGTGTCCGGCTAGGTACAAATAGGCAGCTGGTGGTTGGGAGCAGCCCGTTCCTGCCTGCTGTACCTGACTGGACACAAATATAGGGCGAAGCCCCACATCAATTTTTTTTTCATTATTTCATGAATTTCCTGAAATAATTTAAAAAAAATTGACGTGGGGCTTCGCCCTATATTTGTGTCCAGTCAGGTACAGCAGGCAGGAACGGGCTGCCCCCAACCACCAGCTGCCTATTTGTACCTGGCCAGACACAACAATATAGGGAAGCCCTTTTTTAAAAAAATTATTTCATGAAATAATTAAAAAAAAATTGACGTGGGGCTTCGCACTATATTTGTGTCCAGCCAGGTACAGCAGGCAGGGACGGGCTGCCCCCAACCACCAGCTGCCTATTTGTACCTGGTTGGACACAACAATATAGGGAAGCACTTTTTTTCTTAATTATTCCATGAATTTCATGAAATAATTTAAAAAAAAAATGCGTGGGGCTTCGCCCTATTTTTGTGCCCAGCCAGGTACAACTAGGCAGCTGGGAGCTGGAATCCGCAGCGCAGGGAGGCCCAAGCTTTCTGGGCCCCACCCGCTGCATATTGCAGTCCGCAGCCGCCCCAGAAAATGGCGCGTTCATAGAAGCGCCATCTTCTGGCGCTGTACCCAACTCATCCAGGGCCCTGGTGCGGTGGCTCACTGGGTAATAAAGGTGTTAAGGCCAGCTTGGCATTATCAGCTGGCCCTAAGCCCGAAATTCATGGGGTCACGCCAATATTAGACATGACCACCATGAATTTCTAGTAAAGTATTTAAAAAAACACAACACCCAGAATAAAGTCCTTTAATTGAAATAAACACACAATTCTTTATTGTTCTAAATTAAACCATACTTACCGTCAAGCCCATTCCAGCTGAAGCCAATGTCTTCTGCAATAAAAGTAAAATAATAAAGCAACCTCATCCTTACCTTTCCATGGTTCCCACGACAGCTTCAGCTCTGCTACATCGAGATGACAGGCTGGACCGCAGCAGAACGCTGCCATCCAGCCTGTCATCCCGCGGACACTCAGAAGCGCAGGCATGCTTGCGCTCCTCAGTGTCTCGCTGTGACGGCATAAAGATGAGACAAGCTCATGTCCAATGAACTCGGCGCACCTCATGCACGTCACTGAGAGCGTGGGAAAATTCTCACGCTGAAGCGCTGAGTGCAGGAGAATTTTCCCACGCTGTCAGTGACGTGCATGAGGTGAGCTCATTCATGTCCAATGATCTCAGCTCACCTCATGCACGTCACTGACAGCGTGGGAAAATTCTCCTGCACTCAGCACTACAGCGTGAGAATTCTCCCACGCTGTCAGTGACGTGCATGAGGTGAGCTCATTCATGTCCAATGAACTCAGCTGACCTCATGCACGTCACTGACAGCGTGGGAGAATTCTCACGCTGAAGTGCTGAGTGCAAGAGAATTCTCCCACACTGTCAGTGACGTGCATGAGGTGCGCCGAGTTCATTGGACATGAACTCGTCTCATCTTTATGCCGTCACAGCCAGACACTGCAGAGCGCAAGCATGCCTGCGCTTCTCAGTGTCTGCGGGATGACAGGCTGGATGGCAGCGTTCTGCTGCGGTCCAGCCTGTTATCTCGATGTAGCATAGCTGAAGCTGTCGTGGGAACCATGGAAAGGTAAGGATGAGGTTGCTTTATTATTTTTCTTTTATCGCAGGAGATCGTTGGCTTCAGCTGGAATGGGCGTGACGGTAAGTATGGTTTAATTTAGAACAATAAAGGAATGTGTCTTTATTTCAATTAAAGGACTTTATTCTGGGTGTTTGTGTTTTCTTTTAACTTTGACTATGGGGTTAGTAATGGGGGTGTCTTATAGACGCCTCTCCATTACTAACCTGGGCTTGATGTCAGCTGGCATTATAAGCTGACATCAACCCCAACCCTATTACCCCCTGCCACCGCACCAGGGCAGCGTGGAAGAGCGAGGCTAAGTGCCAGAATTGGCGCATCCTATGGATGCGCTATTTCTGGGGCGGCTGACGGCTGGTGTTTCTAGCCTGGGAGGGGGCCAATATTCATGGTTCCCTTCCTGGGCTATTAATATCAGCCCCCAGCTGTCTGCCTAGCCTTTGCTAGCTATTAAATTAGGGGGAACCCCACGTCATTTTTTTTGGGGGGGTCCTCCATTTTAATAGCTAGTAAAGGCTAGGTATTCAGCTCGGGGCTGATATTAGTAGCCTGGGAAGCTCCGTGGGTATTACCCCCTTCCCAGGCTTCAAACATCTGCCACAGCTGTCTGCTTAACCTCCGCTAGAGACTAAAATTACGGGGAACCCCACGTCAATTTTTTTTAATAATAAATCCTTTATTTTAATACTAAATGACAAGTACAGTAACCAACACTGTCACTGTACTTCATATATATGTGACTGACATGTTTCTATCTATCTAATCTATGTGTGAAGCTCTATTCTGTCTGTTATAAATTGTCGGGTACAGATGCTGAATTGCCGGCCGGCTTTTTTAAAGAGACGGTGCATGAAAACACTATTATTTTTTTTAATAAATCCTTTACACTAAATGACAAGTACAGTAACCAACACTGTCACTGTACTTCATATATATGTGACTGACATGTTTCTATCTATCTAATCTGTGTGTGAAGCTCTATTCTTTCTGTTGTAAATTGTCGGGTACAGATGCTGAATTGCCGGCCGGCTTTTTTAAAGAGACGGTGCATGAAAACACTATTATTTTTTTTAATAAATCCTTTACACTAAATGACAAGTACAGTAAGCAACACTGTCACAGTACTTCATATATATGTGACTGACATGTTTCTATCTATCTAATCTATGTGTGAAGCTCTATTCTGTCTGTTATAAATTGTCGGGTACCGGTGTATGCCGCTGCTGAATTGCCGGCTTTTCATGTTTCACTGTGAGCACTGTTCCCATCGATTTGGGCAATCACTGTAATGCCACAACCACCATGTCTGTGGCATTACAGTGAGTGGCAGACAATCCCTGCATGATTGGTGCTCTAAATAGCACCAGACATGCAGGACACGCTTTTGGTGCACGAACAGTTATCGAACATAACCTCGAACAGCCGAATTTTTTGCAAATCGTTCGGGTTCGTCGAACAACTCGAACACCGCCCAAAACAGCTCGAATTTGAGATTGGCGAACAGTTCTAGTCGAACACCGCTCATCTCTACTCCGTTCTTGACTTTATCCGTCTCTATCTCCTGTGGAGAGAACCGCTTCTTTGAAACCACACATCTGGATTCCGGAGCCGCTGGGAATCTCATTTCCCAGTCCCTTGTAGAGAAGTATCAGATTCCTACCAAACCTCTGGCTGAACCATTGGCAGTCGCTTCCATGGATGGAAGACTCCTTCCGGTGACCATCTTGCTCGTCACAGAGCCCGTAACCCTGCAGGTGGGAATGCTGCACTCAGAGCTACAGAGAGATGAACCCGTTCTGAATTGGCAATCCAGTGAGGTGCTCCGTTGGGGGCAGGATTGCCATGAGACCTGCCTGGTTCCGATTCGCCCGGCTTGACCTCCCTCTACTCCAACTAATTTACCTGGTCTACCGGCACCTTACTGGTCCTATGCAGATGTCTTCGACAAGAAGGAGGCAGAGACACTGCCACCTCATAGGCCATATGATTGCCTTATCGACCTGGTACCCGGTGCCACTCCACCCCGTGGGCGTATTTACCCGTTGTCGTTGGCCGAAACCCGGGCCATGAGAGAGTACATCGAAGAAAATCTGGCTAGAGGATTCATCCGGAAATCTACCTCCCCGGCTAGAGCCGGATTCTTCTTTGTAAAAAAGAAAGACGGTTCACTATGTCCCTGTATCGATTATAGAGGACTCAACCAAATTACTATCAAAATCAAATACCCCTTGCCACTCATCTCTGAGCTGTTCGACCGCCTTAAAGGCACGAAGATCTTCACCAAGCTCGATCTTCAAGGGGCGTATAAATTGGTCTGGATCCGCCAAGGAGACGAGTGGAAGACGGCATTCAATACCCGGGACTGTCACTATGAATACCGTGTGATGCCCTTCGGTCTCTGTAATGCTCCTGCCATCTTCCAAGAATTAGTTAACGACATCTTCCGTGACCTCTTATATTCTTGCGTGGTGGTGTACCTGGACGACATCTTGGTCTTCTCTCCGGATCTTCCCACACACCGGAGGGATGTTCGTCAGGTCCTGCTTAGGCTCAGGCAGAATCACCTATATGCAAAATTTGAGAAATGCCTCTTCGAGCAGACCTCTCTTCCGTTCTTGGGCTATATTATCTCTAAGACAGGTCTATGGATGGACCCTGAGAAGGTCTCTGCCGTCTTAAAGTGGCCCCGTCCGGAGGGGTTGAAGGCGATTCAGCGAATCCTGGGCTTCGCCAACTATTACCGTCTCTTCATCCCACATTTCTCTTCCCGGACTGCTCCCATCCCTGCGTTCACCCGAAAGGGAGCAAATCCTAAGGAATGGCAATCCAAAGAGGAGGAGGCCATCCTCTCCTTAAAACAAGCCTTCTCTTCTGCCCCAGTGCTGCACCGTCCGGATAGCAACAAACAGTACTTTCTGGAGGTTGATGCTTCCTCTTCCGGAGCTGAAGCAGTGCTGCTCACCCAGAAATCTCCATCCGGGAGAATGGTAACCTGCGGCTTCTTCTCCAAGCTCTTCTCCTCGTCTGAGCGGAACTACTCCATAGGAGACCGAGAACTGCTAGCCATCAAATTGGCGCTGGAGGAGTGGCGTTACCTGCTCGAGGGGACTCTGCACCCGGTGGTCATCTATACTGACCACAAAAACCTGGCATATCTACAGAATGCCCAAAGACTAAATCCGCATCAGGCCCGGTGGTCTTTGTTCTTCGCCCGCTTCAACTTTACCCTACATTACCGCCCAGCGGACAAGGACGTTAAAGCCGACGCCTTGTCCCTATTAGTGTTGAGCCACCCTCGTAGTGTTCGAGTTTGGTTCGGTTCGTCGAACACCCGTGTGTTCGCAGAACTGTTCGTCGAACTGTTCGTCGAACACCGTTAAAACCAATGGCAGGCAAACAAAAACACATGGAAACACATAGAAAACACCTTCAAACGTGTCCAAAAGCTGACAAACTGCTCAGAAGACACAACTAACACATGGAAAAGTGACAAGTACATATAGTCATGCGAAAAGAAAAGAGGTGGAGGAGTAAAAGGAGGGGGAGACACAGATATAGGCATGTCATGCCCTTCTAAAATCCAAAAAGTGAGAAGCCGACACGGCCAGTCCGCTCCTGCCCGTGCCACCTCCGTGTCGCCGGGTTTGTGCCAGAGCCGCGGTGAACCCTGACGGCCAGCCCCCCTCTCCCAATACTGGTGCCTGTCCACTGGTGGGTCAAGCGAGCCCCCCTGTGGTGGAGGCAGCTCTAAGCTTTTTAATTTAAATTGTCTCTCTAATTTGAATGAATACACTTTAAATCCATTTACAAGGATCTATTGGAGGGCAAGTCTCATGCCAGCAGCCGCGTAATTCCAGCTCCAGTAGCGTACACTAAAGCTGCTGCAGTTAAAAAGCTTTTATAAGGATCGAGCTAGGCTGTCCACCACAAGGCATCCTACTGCCAGTCCCAGCCCGTATACCTTGGGGTGCCTCCTGATGCTCTTCACGGAGTATCCCGTGGTCCCGAAGCATTTCCTTTGAAAAAATTAAGTGTCCAAACTACAGGTGGTGTAGCTTGCTTAACAGCCCGGATAATCCGCTGACTAGCAGACACTGCTACTAGGCACAAAGTATTTCCTGGGCTAGATGCAGTTAAAAATTTGTAATTAGATACTCTCGTTGGATGCTGAGAAAGCATTCCATAGAGTCTCCTGGCACGCCATATATGATTCTCTTAAAAAGCTTGGGGTAGGGGTCTAGGGGACCCTTTTATAGCCAAAATCACGGCCTTGTATCGCAATACGTCACCTAGGCTGAAGATAAATGGAACTGTAGCACCCTGAGGGCTCGGTTGCTACAGAGGTATTGCACCTCACCCAGAGGTGTGATATCTCACTCTCAGTTAAGGATGGAGTGTGGATCAGGACCCGACACCTGCATGCATTACACCACATTGCAGTGGGGCAGGGCGACCAATATGCCCCTTAGATGGGCACGACAGTCCCTATCCCTGGCTGGAGTGGGGGGAGGGAACACTGAGGAAGGGGAACCCTGTAGTGCAGGAGCAGGGAGGAAGCAGTTCCTGGGTGCATTGAGAAGGGAGTATAAAAGGTGGGCACCATCTTAATTCAGTGCAGAGAAGTCTGAGCAGAAGTGACAGGGAGCAGGGGCTCTGCATGAGCTCTGCTCCGGAGGCGGGCCTAGTAACAGAGGCCCAGGCCTGGAAGAGGGAGAAGGAAGGAAGAGGAGCGGAGAAGGCTCCAGGAACGAGGAACGAAGGGATCCCAGGGGTGCGGACAGGCGAGTCGCCACCGCACGCCCGAATCCACCTGCGTGGAGGGGTCAGGCCGAAGGGGGAGACCGGAACTAGTGGAGGCAGGAAACGACCCTCAGCTAGAAACCAGAGGCTGTGACATTTTATGTGGCGCAGCCTCTCGCTACACCCGCTAGGAAGGCATCACATAGGGTCAGGGAAACTGGCGCCAAGTTTACCAAGAGGAGGCCCGAGGCAGCCGGACAGAAGGGTTGGTAAGAAAGGCCAGACAAACGACACACAAAGGAGGTCCTGTGAAGCGCTCCAAAGTTATCTGGGAGTTGTCTGAGCCCCTCACCTGGTGAGCACAGTACGACGTGGGCAGCCGTTACCTGCAGACGTGGTCTGGATAATAAGAACTCTGAGTAAAGGCCCTGGACTGCATCACTGACTCCGTGTCGTTACTGCTGCTGCCCTGCACCATCACCCCCATCCTCCGCATACACTGCCCTGAGGCTATACTCCTCCCATGGGGAGTTATGCTACGCTCTGCTGCACCCACAACACCAGCCTCAGCGGTCTGCCCTGCAGCGGCGGTTCACTCTGACCGCAATCCACGGGTGGCGTAGTCGGACATTTAAACATCAAAACCACATAAATAGTTCCGCCACTGGTTGGATCGCCCTGAGCCACGGAACCAGGTCGCCGCCACGGAGACTACAACCACCAGCATCCACCAAAAAGGCTCCGGCTCCGGGTGTCCCAAGACCCAGGGGGTGCATCAGAACATTTTCATCACCTTTCACAATCACCAATGGGACAAGGCAGGGATGTCCTCTGTCCCCTCTCTTATACATCCTAGTGACGGAGCACCTGCTCTCATCAATTCGCCATAACCCCAATATTAGGTGGATTGAGGTGGGAGGCACCGAGTACAAGTGCTCTCTATTTGCTGATGATGTCCTAGTATATATCACTCAATCACATATATCCATCCATGCTGTTATGGCTGAAATAGATCACTTTGTTACATGGTCAAATTTTAAAATCAATGCTTCGATGTCTGAGGCCCTCGATGTCTCCCTCCCCAAATCCATACAGGATTCCATCCAGTCCAACTTTCCCTTTGCCTGGCCCTCACAGGGTATCAAATACTTAGGAATTCCTATTCATAGAGACCTCTCCCATCTATGTTATCTTAATTTTGGGCCCTTTATTGAACAACTCCATACAGACCACGGTTGGCAAGTTAGAACTGTAAGATTCACTACGTGAACCACTGGTGTTTTGTGGAAAAGCACATGTACACTGTGTTCCAAATTATTATGCAAAAAGTGTTTAGGATTGATAAGGGAAGAATTTGTTTGTTTGTCAGTTAAACACATTGATGGTGATGTGTGTCAGGGCTCTTTATATCACTGTAAGCAATTGCAGACACCTGTGCTAATTAGTTTGGCAGGTGTGTCCAATGAAAGGCAAGACTACTTAAGAAGGCTGTCCCACATTATTAAGCAGCCTACATTTTCTGCCAAAATGGGAAAGAAAAAGGATGTGTCGGCTGCTGAGAAGCAACAAATTGTGGAGTGTTTAGGTCAAGGCATGACTACAATCAACATTGTGCGATGATCAGGATGAAGTGTCTTGGCAATCAAGAAGTATGTAGCTGATTCACAGTACACACGTGTGCGTGCTGATAAGGGCAAATTGAGGACTCTTTACTACAGGCAATTACGTCAGGTTAAAAGAGCAGCGGCAAAAAAGCCTTGTCATAGCAGCAGACAAGTTTTTGAAGCTGCTAGTGCCTCCAACGTCCCCCGAACAAAAAGATGCAGGGTCCTTCAGAGGTTTGCAGCTGTGCATACGCCATCCTGTCGACCTCCTCTATCCACTTCACACAAGCAGAAACGGCTCCAGTGGGCCAAACATTACATGAAGACTGATTTCAAAACTGTTTTGTTCACGGATGAGTGCCGTGCAACGCTCGATGGTCCAGATGGATGGAGTGGAGGATGGCTGGTTGATGGACACCCCACGCAAACACGGCTACAGCGCCAACAAGGAGGAGGTGGAGTAATGTTTTGGGCTGGAATCATGGGGAGAGAGATTGTCGGCCCCTTTAGGATCCCTGAAGGGGTAAAGATGAACTCCATAATGTATGTGGAGTTTCTCAAACAGCACTTCCTGCCATGGTTCAAGAAGAAGAACCGTGTATTCCACAGCAAGATCATTTTTATGCATGATAATGCACCATCTCATGCTGCACATAAAACATCTGCATCTCTGGCTGATATGGGCATAAAAGGGGACAAACTTATGGTGTGACCCCCATGCTCCCCTGACCTCTACCCCATTCAGAACCTCTGGAGCATCATCAAAAGGAGTGTCTATGATGGCGGGAGGCAGTTCACATCTAAGCAACAGCTCTGGGAGGGTATTCTGTCCTCATGCAAAACAATTGAAGCAGAAACCATCCAAAACCTGACAAATTCAATGGACGAGAGAGTTCAGAAGCTCCTTTCGAACAAGGGGTCCTATGTGAAAATGTAACATCACCTAGAATAAAGTTTTGAGTTGAAAACTGTTTGATTTCAGCTTCTAATAACCTGCTAATGCTTATAATTTCAAAAATGACCATTTTTTTGGTCTTTATTAAAATGAAAAGGTTGATCGAAAAGTTTGGGGGATCTAAGAGAGTGGCAACCCAGTAGTCAGGATTACTTCGAATTCTGACAATATGAGGGTCATGTTGCAGGTAGTGCAGCAAGAAGGCACTTATGTGTCTTGCGCATCTCGGAGCCCCAAAATTATTTTCCGGGCTAGATGCAGCTAAAAATTATTATTAATTTTAAATCTGGTGGAGCTTAGTATAGATGGCCTAATAGAATCAGTGCTGCACACTGCTACAAAGCCCAAATTATTTTCCAGCCAAGGTACAGATGAACATGATTATTAATTTTAAATCTGGTGGAGCTTAGTATAGATGGCATAATAGAATCAGTACTGCACACTGCTACAAAGCCCAAATTATTTTCCAGCCCAGATACAGATAAACATGATTAGTAATTTTAAATCTGGTGGAGCTTATTATAGATGGCCTAATAGAATCAGTGCTGTTCACTGCTACAAAGCCCAAATTATTTTCCAGCCAAGATACAGATAAACATGACTAGTAATTTGAAAGTTTAAAACGGTTGGTGAGGTGATTTTAACCAATCATCAAGCTTTTACTCTCCCCAGGATGACACAGGGGTAGAAAAGTCGTTTCGGATCCATGATTTGTTCATCTTTATGAACGTGAGTCTGTCTACATTATCAGTGGACAGCCGCGTGCGCTTATCTGTCAGCACACCACCAGCAGCGCTGAACACACGTTCAGACAGAACGCTGGCTGCGGGGCATGACAAGATCTCCAAGGCGTAAGTGGCTAACTCCGACCATTTATCCAGATTGGAAGCCCAAAAAGAGCAAGGGTCCAGTGACACAGTCATGGCTTAAATGTTTACTTGGAGATACTCCTGTACCATCGTCTCTAGGCGTTGACTATGTGTCAGACTTCTTGTCTCCTGTGGCTTGCAAAGGATGGACTAAAAAAGTGGTGAAATGATTCCGCAAAATTAATGTTACCAGCAGATACTGTGGTTCTGTTACGGTTTGAGTGCTGAACACTCGACGGTCCCACGGTTGGCAATTTGGAACTGTGAGATTCACTACGTGCACCACTGGTGTTTTGTGGAAAAGCACATGTAAGATTCTGCAACAGTCTCTGCTGATACTCCTGCATGCGTGCATCCCTTTATATGGCAGGAATAATTTCTGCAAATTTACTTTTGTACCGGGGATCTAACAGTGTGGCAACCCAGTAGTCAGGATTATTTCTAATTCTCACAATTCGAGGGTCATAATGCAGGTAGTGCAGCAAGAAGGCACTCATGTGTGTTGCGCATCCAGGAGCACCAAGTCCCTGTTGTGTTGGTGGCGAGGTAACAATCATGCTTCCTTCCTCTGTCCTCTCCCCCCAATCTCGCACAACAGAAATGTGATCAAGGTCTCCCTCATCTGATGAGTCTTCCATCAGTTCGTCCTCCATTTCTTCCTGGGCTCCTGCACCTTCCTCACTAGTTTGGCTGCTACCATGCGCCCTGGTAAAACCAGCTCCCCCACCCTCACATGCCTGCCGCCTTGGTGCTGCCGACCGTCTAGACCTTGCAGTTGTTAGCCCTTCCGCATACAACTTCTCCTCCTCTACTTCCTCCACCTCCTCTTGTGCCACCACCTGACTCCGAATTCTGTTTAACATGTGCTCCAGCAGGTAAATCACCGTAATAGTCATGCTGATAATGGCATTGTTAGCACTAAACATCTTCGTCGCCATTTCAAAACTGTGCTGAAGGGTGCATAGGTCCCTGATCTGAGACCACTCCTCCAGCGTGATTTGCCCCACCTCTGGATCTCGTTGGCCCAGGCTATACGTCAGAACGTATTGCACCAGGGCTTGTCGGTGCTGCCACAGTTGTTGCAACATGTGCAGAGTTGAATTCCACCGGGTAGTCACATCGCATTTTAGCCGGTGAAGTGGCAGGCCCAACGACTTCTGTAGAGATGCAAGTCGCTGAGCTGCGGGATGCGAATGGCGGAAGTGAGCACACAGCGACCGTGCCCTCTGCAGAAGGCAATCTAGTCCGGGATAGTGGGCTAAAAATTGCTGGACAACCAGGTTCAACACGTGAGCCATACAAGGCATGTGTGTGACATTGCCCCGGTGAAGGGCCGCACCCAGGTTTGCAGCATTGTCGCACACGGCCTTCCCTGGTTTCAGGTCCAGTGGAGACAACCATTCATGAAATTGGTTCTCCAGAGCTGACCACAACTCCTCAGCTGTGTGACTCACATTTCCCAGACATTTCAAAGTGAAAACCGCCTGATGACGTTGAGCCCTACTGCCAGCATAGTAAGGAGGTGTGCAAGATCCCTTCTGCGCAGTTAGAAAGCTTGTGGCATGACCAGACTGGCTTTGGGTGCAGGTGGAGGACCGAGAGGAGGTTGAGGAGGCAGAAGCAGTGGAGGAACTTTGAGATAAAGAGGATTGACGCACAACTCGTGGGGACGGCAAGACTTGGACAGCAGCCCCTTGTCCTGCTGTCACCATAGTTACCCAGTGCCCAGTCAGCGACATGTAATGCCCCTGTCCATGCCTACTCGTCCAAGTGTCTGTGGTGAAATGCACCCTGTCACACACAGAGTTTCTCAAATAAGCGGTGTTGTTGTGTGCGACATGCTGGTGGAGCGCAGGCACACCTTTCTTTGAGAAGTAGTGCCGACTGTGCATCTGGTACTGGGGCACTGCGACGGACATAAGGTATCGAAAATCCTCTGTGTCCACCAGGCGGAAAGGCAGCATTTCTGTAGCCAAGAGCTTGCAGATGGTGAAATTCAACCTCTTAGCTTTCTCATGGCTAGGAGGAAATGGTCTTTTACTTGTCCATATCTGAGGGACCGAGGGCTGGCTATTGTGCTTAGACGGTGTAGAAAAGGGTGTCCCCGGCAAACTGCCGGTCTGTGAGGAAGATGCAGGCGGACATGTTGGGTTGCCTTGATCCAAAGGTGGTGCTATCGATGTCGGACAGCGCTCAACACCAGCTGGTGTTACCACCTCCAAAGAAAATGATGACCTGCCAATCACGCTGGCTGTTGCGGGTAAAGAGGTGGCAGGTCTGCGCCCCAAAACAGGTGTGACTGCTGTCCCCCCAGTCACAGAGGATGAAGAGGCCGCGGATGCACAAGATATGGTAGACGGTGGTTGGCCCGGCCGGATAGGACGCATTGTAGCACAGTGAGCTTCCCACTGCAACTTATGCTTCATGTCCATGTGCTGGTTCATGCATGAAGTACTCAAACTATGTATTTTTTGGCCTCTAATTAGCTTTTGCTGACAAATGTTACAGATAACACGAGTTGGGTCATCTTTATCGATCTGAAAAAATTCCCAGGCTATGCAAGGCTTAGCACCTATGCGACCTGAAGAGCCACCAAGACTTGTGGTGAGAGGCAGAGTTGTGTTTGAGGATGCAGTTGTTGACGTGCTTCCAGTACTATGTCTCTGTCCAGGAAGGCGCAACCTGACCTCGTCGTCACTAGCATCCTCCTCCACCTCCTCTGCTGACCTCATCTCTTGGCTGACTGTGGGTTGACAGTAAGTGGGATCTCCAACCTCATCATCTTCCCCCTGTGCTTTATCACACCCGTCGTCCTCAGAGCCAACCTGTTCCTGCCCTGACAAAAAACTAAAGTTGTCGCTCCAATCAGGTATTTGAGTCTCATCATCGTCTTCCTCATTGTCTCCACCAACAGGAGTTACAGTTTGAGAATGAGGGTCTACATTATGGTCAGAACCTTCTGCGTCTGGTCCTGGATCTGACTCATAAAGCTTCTGGGCATCAGTGCAGATCATTTCCTCGTCTGGATTCACAGAAGCACTGGAGTCGACCTCTGATTCCCAGGCTATAGTATGAGTAAACAGCTCTGCAGACTCAACCATCTGTTCTACCTCATACTCAGACGGGCAGCTGGAGATTTGGGAGCTGTGAGGAAGCAAGTGCGATTGGGGTGACACCTTTGAGGACTGGAGTATTTATGATGTTGAAGTTGATGTGGAGGAGAGCCCACTTAAAGGAACACTTGATATCCGTTGAAGCACCTGCTGTTTTTGTGCCTCATCTGGAATTTGTAGCAATTGGCGTGGCCGTAAGAAAGGGATCTCATCACATTGTCCGCTAAAAGAAGTAGACATTTTAGTGTGGCTGGAAGATGGTCTTTCTTCTGCAGATGTTACTGTTGCTTTAACACCTATCCAACGGACACAACCTTTTTTCCCCTTCCCAACATGCCTATTCCCCTTTCCACCAGCAGCAGGCCTTTTTTAACTCATTTTGGTGGTTAACTAATTCACAACTCTGGAGTTGTTTGCACAAAAAAACAATTGATGGGAACCGAGCAGAGCTGAGTGGCCAAACTGTGGTATTAGGCCAAAACTATTGGCTGGGTTAGATTTAGAAAAAAATTATATTCAGTTAGCAACCTGATGGAGGTCAGTATAGATGGACTAACAGAACAAGTCCCACACACAGCTAGAAGCCCAAATATTTTTTCAGAGGTAGATGCAGAAAAAAAATATATTCAGTTTGCAACCTGATGGAGGTCAGTATAGATGGACTAATAGAGAAAGTCCCACACACTGCTAGAAGGCCAAATATTTTTTCAGAGCTAGATGCAGACAAAAAATTATTTTTAATTTGCAACCTGAAGGAGGTCAGTATAGATGGACTAATAGAGAAAGTCCCACACACTGCTAGAAGGTCAAATATTTTTTCAGAGCTAGATGCAGAAAAAAATTATATTCAGTTTGCAACCTGATGGAGGACAGTATAGATGGACTAATAGAACAAGTCCCACACACAGCTAGAAGCCCAAATATTTTTTCAGAGGTAGATGCAGATAAAAAATATTTTTAATTTGCAACCTCATGGAGGTCAGTATAGATGGACTAATAGAGAAAGTCCCACACACTGCTAGAAGGCCAAATATTTTTTCAGAGCTAGACGCAGAAAAAAAATTATTTTGAATTTGCAACGTGATGGAGGTCAGTGTAGATGGACTAATAGAACAAGTCCCACACACTGCTAAAAGCCCAAATATTTTTTCAGAGCTAGATGCAGAAAAAAATTATATTCAATTTGCAACCTGATGGAGGTCAGTATAGATGGACTAATAGAGAAAGTCCCACACACTGCTAGAAGGCCAAATATTTTTTTAGAGCTAGATGCAGACAAAAAATTATTTTGAATTTGCAACCTGATGGAGGTCAGTATAGGTGGACTAATAGAACAAGCCCCACACACTGCTAGAAGGCCAAATATTTTTTCAGAGCTAGATGCAGAAAAAAATGATATTCAGTTTGCAGCCTGATGGAGGTCAGTATAGATGGACTAATAGAACAAGTCCCACACACAGCTAGAAGCCCAAATATTTTTTCTGAGGTAGATGCAGAAAAAAAATATATTCAGTTTGCAACCTGATGGAGGTAAGTATAGATGGACTAATAGAGAAAGTCCCACACACTGCTAGAAGGCCAAATATTTTTTCAGAGCTGGATGCAGACAAAAAATTATTTTTAATTTGCAATCTGATGGAGGTCAGTATAGATGGACTAATAGAGAAAGTCCCACACACTGCTAGAAGGCCAAATATTTTTTCAGAGCTAGATTCAGATAAAAAATATTTTTAATTTGCAACCTGAAGGAGGTCAGTAGAGATGGACAAATAGAGAAAGTCCCACACACTGCTAGAAGGCCAAATATATTTTCAGAGCTAGATGCAGAAAAAAATTATATTCAGTTTGCAACCTGATGAAGGTCAGTATAGATGGACTAATAGAACAAGTCCCACACACAGCTAGAAGGCCAAATAATTTTTCAGAGCTAGATGCAGATAAAAATTATTTTTATTTTGCAACCTGATGGAGGTCAGTATAGATGGACTAATAGAGAAAGTCCCACACACTGCTAGAAGGCCAAATATTTTTTCAGAGCTAGACGCAGACAAAAAATTATTTTGAATTTGCAACGTGATGGAGGTCAGTATAGATGGACTAATAGAACAAGTCCCACACACTGCTAGAAGGCCATATATTTTTTCAGAGCTAGATGCAGAAAAAAATTATATTCACTTTGCAACCTGATGGAGGTCAGTATAGATGGACTAATAGAACAAGTCCCACACACTGCTAAAAGCCCAAATATTTTTTCAGAGCTAGATGCAGAAAAAAATTATATTCAATTTGCAACCTGATGGAGGTCAGTATAGATGGACTAATAGAACAAGTCCCACACACTGCTAGAAGGCCAAATATTTTTTCAGAGCTAGATGCAGACAAAAAATTATTTTGAATTTGCAACCTGATGGAGGTCAGTATAGGTGGACTAATAGAACAAGTCCCACACACTGCTAGAAGGCCAAATATTTTTTCAGAGCTAGATGCAGAAAAAAATTATATTCAGTTTGCAACCTGATGGAGGTCAGTATAGATGGACTAATAGAACAAGTCCCACACACAGCTAGAAGCCCAAATATTTTTTCTGAGGTAGATGCAGAAAAAAAATATATTCAGTTTGCAACCTGATGGAGGTAAGTATAGATGGACTAATAGAGAAAGTCCCACACACTGCTAGAAGGCCAAATATTTTTTCAGAGCTGGATGCAGACAAAAAATTATTTTTAATTTGCAATCTGATGGAGGTCAGTATAGATGGACTAATAGAGAAAGTCCCACACACTGCTAGAAGGCCAAATATTTTTTCAGAGCTAGATTCAGATAAAAAATATTTTTAATTTGCAACCTGATGGAGGTCAGTAGAGATGGACAAATAGAGAAAGTCCCACACACTGCTAGAAGGCCAAATATATTTTCAGAGCTAGATGCAGAAAAAAATTATATTCAGTTTGCAACCTGATGAAGGTCAGTATAGATGGACTAATAGAACAAGTCCCACACACAGCTAGAAGGCCAAATAATTTTTCAGAGCTAGATGCAGATAAAAATTATTTTTATTTTGCAACCTGATGGAGGTCAGTATAGATGGACTAATAGAGAAAGTCCCACACACTGCTAGAAGGCCAAATATTTTTTCAGAGCTAGACGCAGACAAAAAATTATTTTGAATTTGCAACGTGATGGAGGTCAGTATAGATGGACTAATAGAACAAGTCCCACACACTGCTAGAAGGCCATATATTTTTACAGAGCTAGATGCAGAAAAAAATTATATTCAGTTTGCAACCTGATGGAGGTCAGTATAGATGGACTAATAGAACAAGTCCCACACACTGCTAAAAGCCCAAATATTTTTTCAGAGCTAGATGCAGAAAAAAATTATATTCAATTTGCAACCTGATGGAGGTCAGTATAGATGGACTAATAGAACAAGTCCCACACACTGCTAGAAGGCCAAATATTTTTTCAGAGCTAGATGCAGACAAAAAATTATTTTGAATTTGCAACCTGATGGAGGTCAGTATAGGTGGACTAATAGAACAAGTCCCACACACTGCTAGAAGGCCAAATATTTTTTCAGAGCTAGATGCAGAAAAAAATTATATTCAGTTTGCAACCTGATGGAGGTCAGTATAGATGGACTAATAGAACAAGTCCCACACACAGCTAGAAGCCCAAATATTTTTTCTGAGGTAGATGCAGAAAAAAAATATATTCAGTTTGCAACCTGATGGAGGTAAGTATAGATGGACTAATAGAGAAAGTCCCACACACAGCTAGAAGGCCAAATATTTTTTCAGAGCTGGATGCAGACAAAAAATTATTTTTAATTTGCAATCTGATGGAGGTCAGTATAGATGGACTAATAGAGAAAGTCCCACACACTGCTAGAAGGCCAAATATTTTTTCAGAGCTAGATTCAGATAAAAAATATTTTTAATTTGCAACCTGATGGAGGTCAGTAGAGATGGACAAATAGAGAAAGTCCCACACACTGCTAGAAGGCCAAATATATTTTCAGAGCTAGATGCAGAAAAAAATTATATTCAGTTTGCAACCTGATGAAGGTCAGTATAGATGGACTAATAGAACAAGTCCCACACACTGCTAGAAGCCCAAATATTTTTTCAGAGCTAGATGCAGATAAAAATTATTTTTAATTTGCAACCTGATGGAGGTCAGTATAGATGGACTAATAGAACAAGTCCCACACACTGCTAGAAGGCCAAATATTTTTTCAGAGCTAGATGCAGAAAAAAATTATATTCAGTTTTCAACCTGATGGAGGTCAGTATAGATGGACTAATAGAACAAGTCCCACACACTGCTAGAAGCCCAAATATTTTTTCAGAGGTAGATGCAGAAAAAAATTATATTCAATTTGCAACCTGATGGAGGTCAGTATAGATGGACTAATAGAGAAAGTCCCACACACTGCTAGAAGGCCAAATATTTTTTCAGAGCTAGATGCAGACAAAAAATTATTTTGAATTTGCAACCTGATGGAGGTCAGTATAGGTGGACTAATAGAACAAGTCCCACACACAGCTGGAATCCCAAATATTTTTTCAGAGGTAGATGCAGAAAAAAATTATATTCAGTTTGCAACCTGATGGAGGTCAGTATAGATGGACTAATAGAAGAAGTCCCACACACAGCTAGAAGCCCAAATATTTTTTCAGAGGTAGTTGCAGAAAAAAAATATATTCAGTTTGCAACCTGATGGAGGTCAGTATAGATGGACTAATAGAGAAAGTCCCACACACTGCTAGAAGGCCAAATATTTTTTCAGAGCTAGATGCAGATAAAAATTATTTTTAATTTGCAACCTGATGGAGGTCAGTATAGATGGACTAATAGAGAAAGTCCCACACACTGCTAGAAGGCCAAATATTTTTTCAGAGCTAGATGCAGATAAAAATTATTTTTAATTTGCAACCTGATGGAGGTCAGTATAGATGGACTGATAGAGAAAGTCCCACGCACTGCTAGAAGGCCAAATATTTTTTCAGAGCTAGATGCAGAAAAAATTTATATTCAGTTTGCAACCTGATGGAGGTCAGTATAGATGGACTAATAGAATGATGCTATGCCCAAAAGATTTTACTTCACTAGGTGCAGTAAAAAAATTGGTATTCTATACACAGGTGGTATATCTTGCAACACAGATAGGCTACTCCACTGACTAACACACTCTGCAAGAGACCAAAAAGGATTAGCTTTGCTAGATTCAGCCAAATGCTGTGAAAAAAACTTGCACAGCACTGGCACAGACCTGCCTGGCAAAAACTGATAGGAACTGATGTAACCTGGTCCTGAAAAGGACTGCAATTACAATTAGTCTTTACTCCCACAACCTCTCTATTTAAGAGCACAGACCTGCCTGATAAAAGTCGTAGGAAATGCTGTAACCTAGTCCTTAAAAGGACTGCAATCACAACTATTCCCTACTCCCAAGCTATCTGTAGATTTGTGCGAAAATTGGCTTTAAATTAACAAGGTATTGCGCACACAGCAACAGCGGTGCCGTCTAACACGCAGCTGCAACAGTGAGCAAATGGTGGCGACGGGGAAAATGGCTTGGTCTTATAGGGCAAGGACATGTGACATACACTGCCAATGACACATGCCCTTGCTTGTGTGAAAAAAAGCACTTCGCTCCGTGTGTGCGCTGCTGATAGGCTGACAGATTGCACCTCCCCACTGTAAATGCGGGAAAGAGAAAAAAAAATGGAGATCTTCATTATTCCTGCAGAGATCCATCCCCTGCCCCTCCCCCCGCCCCGCTGTACACTCAAACTGCGTATTAACATTAATTTTCATCATTACTGAGAAAAAATCCAGTTATGATTTTGGTGCACGAACAGTTATCGAACATAACCTCGAACAGCCAAATTTTTCTCAAATCGTTCGTGTTCGCCGAACGGCTCGATCACCGCCCAAAACAGCTTGAATTTGAGATTGGTGAACAGTTCGAGTCGAACAACGCTCATCTCTAGTCCCTATCCTTCCTGTCTTCCGATCAAGAGGGGGAGCCTATGCATATCATCGATCCCTCCAAAGTGATGAATGTGGCCCCCTTGGACCTGACTTGTCTCCCACCCGGTAAGACGTTTGTAGCGGTTCCGGATCTTAAGAAGTTTCTTCTCTGGGGTCATTCATCCAAACTAGCAGGCCATGCTGGCCAGAAGAAGACCTTCCTGCTCATTACCCGGCATTACTTGTGGCCTACCCTGCTCAAGGATGTGGTAGACTTCGTCATGGCCTGTTCGTCCTGTGCCCGCAACAAGGTTCCAAGACATCTTCCAGCCGGCCTTCTCCTGCCTCTTGCTGTACCTGCTGCCCCGTGGCAACACATTGCTATGGAATTTATTACTGATCTCCCTGTTTCTGCCGGTTGTACGGTCATTTGGGTGGTCGCTGACAGCTTTTCTAAAATGGCTCACTTCATCCCTCTGCCTGGTCTCCCGTCTGCATCTGTGCTGGCTAAGGACTTCATCCATCACTTCTTTCGTCTCCACGGCATACCCCTCCACATTGTGTCTGATCGCGGGGTCCAGTTTACTTCGCACTTCTGGAGAGCTACGTGCAAGCTGCTGGACGTCACCCTGGATTTCTCCTCTGATTACCATCCGCAGTCCAATGGCCAAGTGGAACGTATCAACCAGATCCTTACCAGCTTCCTCCGGCACTTCGTCAATGCTCACCATACCGATTGGGTGGAGCTCCTACCATGGGCCGAGTTGTCCTATAACAACCATAAGAGCGAATCTTCTTCCAAGTCCCCGTTCTTTGTGGTCTACGGTCAACATCCCTGGATTCCGTTTCGCGTGTACGCTTCAGTGGACAACCCTGCCGCGGAGTCTCTGGTAAGCGAATTTTCCACCATTTGGGAAGACACTAGGTCCGCACTTCTTCAATCCTCCGAGCGGATGAAGAAACATGCTGATAAGAGATATCTGGATCCGCCTCAATTTCATCTGGAAGACAAGGTTTGGCTCTCCTCCAAACATGTTCGTCTCAAAATACCCTCCTATAAGTTGGGTCCACGGTTCATCAGCCCATTTGAAGTCCTCAAGCAAATCAACCCAGCAGGCTACAAGTTAAAACTCCCGGCCACCTTACGAATTCCCAACTCCTTCCACGTATCTCTCCTCAAACCAGTTGTGCTTAATTCTTTTTCCAACAATCCAGGTACCTCCCCAGCTCCAGTCTCCGCTGAGGACGTCTATGTGGTAGAGAACATTCTGGCCACCAAGAGGGTAAGAGGAAAAACCTTTTTTCTGGTGGATTGGAAGGGGTTTGGCCCAGAGGAGAGAACTTGGGAACCCAGGGAGAACATCCACGCCCCGCTTCGCCTTTAAAAATTTCTATCAGGCCTAAAAAAGAGGGGGGTGTAAAGGGGGGGTACTGTAGTATCGGCGTCTCTGCCCCCTGACAGGCAAAGACGCCGTCCCTCTTACCGCCGCGCTCCCCGCCCGGCATCCCCCGGCGCTCCTGCTGCTGCTGCCGCCGGCACGCGCAGCTTCCTGGGCACTGTGCTTAGGGTGCGCGTGCGCTCCCTCCCTCTTAAAGGGGCAGCGCGCGCCATCCTAAGGAGTCCCCAATGGCCGGAGGACCCCTCATATAAAAGGCACCTCCTCCAAAATGGAGGTGCCCATGCAGGGTTGTAGCTTTGTGTCCTAAACTCTGCTTCAGCCCTCAGGTCACGCTGCTAGCCTGACTACCAGTCCAGTCCGCAAGCCTGACTACCAGTCCAGTCCGCCAGCCTGACTACCAGTCCAGTCCGCTATTCTGACTACCAGTCCAGTCCACCAGCTTGCCTACTAGTCCAGTCCGCCAGCCTTACTACCAGTCCTGTCCGCCAGCCTGACTACCTGTCTCCGCCTGCCAAGTGTACTCTTCAGCCCTACGGTCAGCCTACGATCCAAACACGCCAGTCTGTCTATGGGCCTGGCTTGCCTGCCTACCCGGAGAATGTGCCAGTTACCTGCCTTGCCTATCTGTCAGCCTACCTGCAGGCTCCTGCCAGTTACCTGCCTTGCCAATCTGTCAGCCTACCTGGAAGCTCCTGCCAGTTACCTGCTTTGCCTATCTGTCAGCCTACCTGGAGGCTCCTGCCAGTTACCTACCGTGCCTATCTGTCAGCCTACCTGGAGGCTCCTGTCAGTTACCTGCCGTGCCTACCCGGAGGTTCCTGCCAGTTACCTGTAAGAGTCACCAGCTCTCATACGAGGACAGGCCCAGAGTAGCACCTGGTCCCTCTGCTCGGTCCTTCCCTGGTTCACGGAGTCGATTGAGCCACCGTGCGACCTTGGTCAGTCTGAGTTGATACCTAGTTACGCCCCTCAGGTCCCTCCTTGCACCGCAGCACAGAGGTTCCACCACCCGGATCCATAACATATAGTGCCAACATATTCCCCAGCACTTTACATTTTAGAGGGGACTTGTATAGACAAGAATGACATTACAGAATAACACACAAATCAACAGATTCCAAAAGGAGTGAGAGCCCTGCTCGCAAACAATCTATGAGGAAATAGGGGAGACAAGAATAGTGAAAGGTGAAGAATGCTTGTATTGTAGGGTCCGGGCATCAATAAAATACATAAGGGGATTCACATAACACTGCATGAACTGGTCACCAGCCAGTATCAGTACGAGTACTGACACAGATTGCTAATAAGTGAATGGAGGGTGTGTAAACAGACACCACAAGGGTCCTGATTTTGAAGAAAGTTTTGTATGGGCAAAACATGGCTAGTTAGATAAGTGTGGTGAGGCAATAAGCCAATCTACAGAAATGCATTTTAGGGCATGCTTAAAACTGTGAATATTGCTGATTAATTGAATGGTCCTGGTCATTCCAAAAAATGCACTAGAGACTAGACTAGACTAGAGATTCCGACCCTGTAGTCCCTATTGGTTCCAGCGTGAGTTGAGATAGCCCTAACCATAAGCTAGACGAAGGCAACTTGGACCTATGCTGCCTGAAAGCCTGTAGAGCATGTGACGTTCCTCCTAAAGTACCGGAAGGCAGAGCAGAGTGCAAATTGTCTACAGAAGGGAAAGTGTGCTGAAATAGAAAGAGATCCTAGAGTGATTAAAACCAACCACAAAATAAAATAATTAAGGATTACATATGTACTGATAGAGAATATGCTATCTACTTCATTAAAAGAAAAAGAAGGTAGGTGCAGGGTAAAGTACATAAACAGCAGAGAGATAAACCTTAGCTGGTCTTTCACTGAATGGCTTAAACTACAGCAGTATGGCTGGATATCCAAATGAGACTATCATCAGCAGGAAATACCAGCATACCGGTGTATAAATCCACACCCAAAAGGTGATAGGGAAGACAAATGAGAAATGAAAATACCTGTTACCCCACCTAAAAAGACTGAATTAAGGATAACAGAAACTAAACTCCCAAAGAAAAGGTATATCTGCTGTGCCTCGATGGACAGGGAAGCTGACCACAAAGCACAGGCCCAGACGCATGACAACATCTATACCCATTGTCCGCAATCACGTCCATATTCTTCAATGTTATTGGAAAGAGATGAGTTGATCGATCTGCAGAGGATTAATTTCTAATTGAATTTCCTAAAATTTGCACGTACCTATGAATTTGAACAGCTTGTAATTCGATTTATTGGCATAACAAAATTAATGAAACACAATTTTCCACAGTGCTGAAGCATCAGATAGGGACTAGTGTTGAGCGAACATGCTCGACACTGCTCGGTACTCGCCTGAGCATCACGCTACTCGGGATGTTCGGCGAGCACCGAGCATTTCCGGGTTACTGAGGCGGGAGCTCGGGTCTCCGCCCTGCATGTTTGGCGCTCTTTACAGAGCCAATGAACATGCAGGGATTGCCAGCCAGTCACTGTAATGCTTCAGCCATGTTGGTTGTGAGCATTACAGTGATTGGCAGGCCACACAGCGTCACCTCGAGTATTTAAAACCGGGCGCCGCCATCTTGGACACAGTCGCTCCGGATTAGACAGTGTAGGGACAGCGCTGCTGATTTAGGGAGAGATATAAACTACGAAATAGTTAGTGTAGGGTCTGTAAAGGCTGCCAGAACAAACAAACAGTCCTTTTCAGGACTAATATCCATCCCAGATACCAGGCAGGCAGGCTGTATAGGAGACACAGTGGTTATACCAGCAAACGCTGCATTACAGTCCTGTGTGCTCCTGTTGCTGAAATTGCTGGACTTAGCACCAGGTGTCGGGGGCCAGGAAAAATCTTTTTTTTTCATCTAAATCCTACTTTTTTTTTCCTCCTTCACACTGTACAAATACCCGTCTTATTAACCTTTGGGTGTCCCCCCCCCCCCCAAAAAAAGCGTGTCTCTGATTTTTCAGACACAAATATAACTGTTGAAAATAGTCTGGTGTAGGCTAGAGAAACAGAAGTGTTGTTTTGCACTTCCACGGTTCAAACCTCTGTATTATCCATTTTGGGCCATTTGTATCTAAAAAAAAGAGTTTAAGTGTGTCGCTCACTGTTCAGCCGCAAATCTATATATTTAAAAAAGTCTGGTATACCCCAGTAAACAATAACTGTGGTTTTGCCATCCCACGGTAAAAAATCTCTATTATTCAGGTTTTGGTATATTTTCCGTAAAGAAAAACAGTAGTGTCTCCTGACTGTTGTGACACAAAAATATATCTGTTGAAAATAGTTTTGTGTAGGCCCAACATCCCAGTGTGGTTTCGCAGTTCCACGGGTCAAATCGCTGTACTATCCAGTTTTGGGCCTTTGGTATCTAAAAAAAAAAGCAGTTTGAGTGTGTCGCTCACTGTTCAGCCGCAAATATCTATATTTAAAAAAGTGTGGTATACCCCAGTAAACAATAACTGTGGTTTTGCCATCCCACGGTAAAAAATCTCTATTACTCAGCTTTTGGTAGTTTTTTCCGTAAAGAAAAACAGTAGTGTCTCCTGACTGTTATGACACAAAAATATATCTGTTGAAAATAGTCTTGTGTAGGCCCCACCTCGCAGTGTGGTTTCGCAGTTCCATGGGTCAAATCGCTGTACTATCCAGTTTTGGGCCTTTGGTATCTAAAAAAAAAAGCAGTTTGAGTGTGTCGCTCACTGTTCAGCCGCAAATATCTCTATTTAAAATAGTGTGGTATACCCCAGTAAACAATAACTGAGGTTTTGCCATCCCACGGTAAAAAATCTCTATTATTCAGCTTTTGGTAGTTTTTTCCGTAAAGAAAAACAGTAGTGTCTCCTGACTGTTGTGACACAAAAATATATCTGTTGAAAATAGTCTTGTGCAGGCCCGACATCCCAGTGTGGTTTCGCAGTTCCACGGGTCAAATCGCTGTACTATCCAGTTTTGGGCCTTTGGTATCTAAAAAAATAGCAGTTTGAGTGTGTCGCTCACTGTTCAGCCGCAAATATCTCTATTTAAAAAAGTGTGGTATACCCCAGTAAACAATAACTGTGGTTTTGCCATCCCACGGTAAAAAATCTCTATTATTCAGCTTTTGGTAGTTTTTTTCCGTAAAGAAAAACAGTAATGTCTCCTGACTGTTGTGACACAAAAATATATCTGTTGAAAATAGTCTTGAGTAGGCCCGACATCCCAGTGTGGTTTCGCAGTTCCACGGGTCAAATCGCTGTACTATCCAGTTTTGGGCCTTTGGTATCTAAAAAAAAAGCAGTTTGAGTGTGTCGCTCACTGTTCAGCCGCAAATATCTCTATTTAAAATAGGGTGGTATACCCCAGTAAACAATAACTGTGGTTTTCCTCTTCCACGGTTCTAATCTACTCTTTGTTACCCTTTTTCCATTGATAGTGCAAGTGTAAGCTATTTTACTTCATTTACAATGGGCAAGGCGAGTGGCAAGGGACGTGGAAGTGGACGTTCTGGTGATGGTTCGTGCAGAGGACGGGGCCATGGGCAAGGTGAAAATGTGCCACAACCAACAGCCACATCTTCTCGCTCCCACTTCTTGACCGAATTACTAGGTAAGCACAGAACAACACCAGTATTGAGAACTGATCAGTGTGAACAGGTTATTAATTGGATAGCAGATAATACTTCCAGTTACCTGGGCACCACCACCTCCGGTCTGTCTTCCACACGGTCAACTCTTAGTAGCCGTGAGTCTCGACCGCATATTCCTCCTCACCCTGATGCTCCTTCCTCCCACCATGTCGAGTGTCGTCAGACAGCAAGTGATCCCACACTTGGACACTCTGAAGAGCTGTTCACTGGTCCATTTCCATATTTGGGTCCCTCGCCTGATACGTTTGAAGTAGTGGAAGAGGAGATACCATGTTGCGATGCCCAAATATTTGAACAGCCACGGCCACAGGAAGTCGACGTTGGCAATCTGTCACAAGAGGTGGACGATGACGAGACACAATTGCCAGGAAGTGAGGAGGAGGATCGTGGTGCGCAAGTGGAAGAGGAGGAGGTGGTGGATGATCTAGTAACTGACCCAACGTGGAAGGAGGACTTGCAGAGTGAGGCCAGCAGCACACAGGGGGAGGGAGGCAGATTACCCCAGGCAGGAAGAAGCAGTGTGGTGGCCGCAGACAGAAGGCAGGCAACCGTTCCCCGTAACACCAACACGAGGGATGTTGCCAGTACAAGCGGTAGGTCTTCCAGAGTCTGGAATTTTTTTAAAGACTCTGCTGATAACCCCAAAAAGGCCATATGTTCCACCTGCCATGCCAGCATCAGCAGGGGTGACAAAACTACCAGCCTGACCACCACCAGCATGATCAGGCACATAGCAGCAAAGCACCCGACTTTGTGGGGCGAAACCCAGGGTCCACGACCAGTGTCAGCGGGTGTCACCACTGCTTCTTCCACTGTTGTGCGTGCAATAGAACCCCCTGTTGTGTGTGCAAGGCAATCCCCTGTCCATACTGCATGTAAAGATGCCCCCTCCTCTCAGTCTTCACTTGTTATGGCAGTTTCTCAAGAAACAGCATCAACGTCCACGTCCACATCCCACCGCAGCGTTCAATTGTCCATATCCCAGACCTTTGAACGAAAGCGGAAATTCGCAGCTAACGCCCCACAGGCCACAGTCCTAAATTCGCACATTTCACGTCTGCTTGCGTTGGAAATCCTGCCTTTTAGGCTGGTGGAGACGGAATCCTTCCGCAATCTTAAGGCGGTGACCGTCCCTCGGTACTCGGTCCCCAGCCGACACTATTTTGCCCGGTGTGCCATCCCCGCACTACACAAGCACGTGTCCCAAAGCATCTGCCGTGCCCTCAACAACGCAGTGGCTGGGAGAGTCCACCTGACAACGGACATGTGGACAAGTGCTTGTGGGCAGGGATGGTACATCTCGCTGACGGCACACTGGGTAAACATAGTGAAAGCCGGGACCCAGTCGGACCTTGGGACGGAATACATCCTCCCCACACCGAGGATTGCGGGCCCTATGTCAGTCAGAGTGGCCCCCACAGTGTACAGCTCCTGCGCATCCTCCTCCTCCTCCTCATGTTCAGCCTCCATCTCAGATATCACCACATCAGTTACAAGCTGGAAGCATTGCAGTACTGCCTCCGCCAAGCGGCAACAGGCTGTGCTGAAACTCATAAGCTTAGGTGATAAACCTCACACTGCTTGTGAGTTGTGGACAGCTGTGAAAGAGCAGGCAGATATTTGGCTGAGACCGCTGAACCTACATCCCGGCATGGTCGTGTGTGACAATGGCAATAACCTGGTGGCGGCTCTGAGGCGAGGTGAGATCACACACGTACCATGCCTGGCTCATGTGCTTAACCTCGTGGTTCAGCGGTTTCTTAAATCGTACCCCGAGTTGCCAGATCTGCTCGTGAAAGTGCGCTGCCTGTCAGCTCATTTTCGCAAGTCGGCTACAGCTTCCGCCGCCCTTGCTGTGTTGCAGCAGCGTTTGCAGCTTCCGGCACACCGACTGGTGTGTGATGTCCCCACACGTTGGAACTCTACCCTCCACATGTTGCAAAGGATTTGTGAGCAGAAGAGAGCAGTTGTGGAGTACCAGCTACAACAAGGCCGTCGATATTCAGCTCAGACTCCACACATAAGACCTCAGGAGTGGACCTGGATGTCTGACATATGTACCATCCTGACAAACTTTGAGGAGGCCACCAAGATGGTGAGTGGCGATGACGCCATCATTAGTGTCAGCATCCCACTTGTCTGTCTTTTGCAACGCTCTCTGCAGAGAATTAAAGAGGAGGCATTGCAGCCAGAGTATGATGAGATGGATCAATACCATCGGTTCAGCGTGGGTGGCCTGAGGACAGGGGGGAGGAGGAAGAGGAGGAGGAGGAGGAGAGCATGGTCAGTCATCATCTTGGTGAGGACACGGAAATCTTGCCCGTTACCAGTCTGGCACGCATGGCTGACTTTATGTTACGCTGCCTTAACCGTGACCCTCGCGTTGTCAAAATGTTGGGTGACAGTCATTACTGGTTGGTGACACTTATAGACCCCCGCTACAAGGAGAACTTTCACTCTCTTATTCCTGAGGTGGAGAGGTCTACAAAAATGGAGCAGTACCAGAAGGCCCTTGCTGCAGAACACTTAAAAAAATTCCCATCTGAACACGCTAGCGGCAGAGGTCACAGTTCGTTGCCCAACCAAGGAGTACAGGCGAGAGAGATGCAACTCCAATCCAGCAGAGGCAGGGGAACACTGTCAACGTTCTGGGACAGTTTTCTGACACCCGCCCAGCTTACAGGCCCTGAGGCGCGGGGTACTCTCACAAGGAGTGGAAAGTTTCAAAAGATGGTGAGGGAGTGCCTTGCCGACCGTACCAGCGTCCTCCGTGATTCCTCTGTGCCTTTTAATTATTGGGTATCCAAGCTGGACACTTGGAATGAACTCGCTCTGTACTCCTTGGAGGTCCTGGCCTGCCCTGCCGCTAGCGTGTTATCGGAGCGTGTTTTAGTGCCGCTGGGGGAATTATAACTGATAAGCGCTCTCGCCTGTCAACTGACAATGCTGACAAGCTGACCCTTATCAAAATGAACAAGGGCTGGATTGGGCCATACTTCTCATCACCACCAAATGACAGCAGAGTAACATAAAGTCAAATCCACTGTGTTATTTCGGGAGGTGTATTCACATGCACCGCTTCACTCCCACACATGGGTATACACTTACTCGTTTCGGCTGTTTTATCTTCTTCTCCTTATCCTCAGCCTCCACCACCACTATACCACCAGGGTGCCAGCATTGCAAGTTCCTCCATCCTTATTTTTGGTAACTTTTGCTTGCAAGGCATAAGCAAATACTATGGGACACCCACTCCCCAATAATGGGACTTATGTTTGTAATATTCTGTACTGCTTGGCTCTTGTAAGGGGCATTGCAAGTTGCTCCGTCCTAATTTTTGGCAGCTTTTGCTTGCAAGGCATAAGCAAATACTATGGGACTCCCACTCCCCAATAATGGGACTTATGTTTGTAATATGCTGTACTGCATGGCTCTTGTAAGGGGCATTGCAAGTGGCTCCGTCCGAATTTTTGGCAGCTTTTGCTTGCAAGGCATAAGCAAATACTATGGGACACCCACTCCCCAATAATGGGACGTATGTTTGTAATATGCTGTACTGCATGGCTCTTGTAAGGGGCATTGCAAGTTGCTCCGTCCTAATTTTTGGCAGCTTTTGCTTGGAAAGCATAAGCAAATACTATAGGAGACCCACTCCCCAATAATGGGACTTATGTTTGTAATATGCTGTACTGCATGGCTCTTGTAAGGGGCATTGCAAGTTGCTCTGTCCTAATTTTTGCCAGCTTTTGCTTGCAAGGCATAAGCAAATACTATGGGACACCCACTCCCCAATAATGGGACTTATGTTTGTAATATGCTGTACTGCATGGCTCTTGTAAGGGGCATTGCAAGTTGCTCCGTCCAAATTTTTGGCAGCTTTTGCTTGCAAGGCATAAGCAAATACTATGGGACACCCACTCCCCAATTATGAGACTTATGATTGTAATATGCTGTACTGCATTGCTTTTGTAAGGGGCATTGCAAGTTGCTCCGTCCTAATTTTTGGCAGCTTTTGCTTGGAAAGCAGAAGCAAATACTATGGGACACCCACTCCCCAATAATGGGACTTATGTTTGTAATATGCTGTACTGCATGGCTCTTGTAAGGGGCATTGCAAGTTGCTCCGTCCTAATTTTTGGCAGCTTTTGCTTGGAAAGCATAAGCAAATACTATGGGAGACCCACTCCCCAATAATGGGACTTATGTTTGTAATATGCTGTACTGCATGGCTCTTGTAAGGGGCATTGCAAGTTGCTCCATCCTAATTTTTGCCAGCTTTTGCTTGCAAGGCATAAGCAAATACTATGGGACACCCACTCCCCAATAATGGGACTTATGTTTGTAATATGCTGTACTGCATGGCTCTTGTAAGGGGCATTGCAAGTTGCTCCGTCCTAATTTTTGGCAGCTTTTGCTTGCAAGGCATAAGCAAATACTATGGGACACCCAATCCCCAATAATGGGACTTATGTTTGTAATATGCTGTACTGCATGGCTCTTGTAAGGGGCATTGCAAGTCGCTCCGTCCTAATTTTTGGCAGCTTTTGCTTGGAAAGCATAAGCAAATACTATGGGAGACCCACTCCCCAATAATGGGACTTATGTTTGTAATATGCTGTACTGCATGGCTCTTGTAAGGGGCATTGCAAGTTGCTCCGTCCTAATTTTTGGCAGCTTTTGCTTGCAAGGCATAAGCAAATACTATGGGAGACGCACTCCCCAATATTGGGACTTATGTTTGTAATATGCTGTACTGCATGTGACGCGCCCCCTGGGCCATGTGTACACGTGTGTGGGATACCCGGTGCCGGGTCTCTGGGGTCTGTAGTCTCCGTGGTGGTGACCCGGTCCTGTGGCTCAGGCTGGTCAAACCAGTGGCAGTCATTCTTAGGTTTTGAGGTTAATTGTCCGACTGCAGCACCCGTGGATTGCGGTCAGGGAGTACCACCGCTGCGAGGCAGGCCACTGAGGCTGGTGTTGTGTGCGCAGCAGAGAATGGGATAACTCCCCACGGGAGGAGTATAGCCTCAGGGCAGTGAGTGTGGATGATGGGGGTGATGGTGCACGAGCGCAGCAGGAATGACTCAGAGTCTTTGCAGTGCAGTTCACGGTCTTTTCTGATGATTATAAGGTAGACCCTCCCGGGAGTACTGGCTAGCATAAGAGGCCTTGTCAGTCTGTGAGCAAGCAGGAGTTCCCCTGGCCAGGTAGAGTTGTAGGCCTCCCCGTCTGTCTGCACTTTTCCTGGCTACCTTGCTGTAAGCGGGTAGAAGTAGCCCACGTCCCTGAGTGTACCGTGTAGTGCTCACCCTTATGGCTGGTGACTTGGGGCCTTCTGTTTGCCTCCGCTCCACCACGGCAGTGCTGATCCCTTGCTTGTGACTGAGCCTCCGGGCTTCTATGGCCAGAGGACCTGAAATCCCCTGCTGGCTGGTTTCTGCTGCTGGATATATAAGTCCTCACAGCCTCGGACTCCTGTGTCCGGTTCCTATTGTCTTCTGCCAGGGCGAGCTCTGCTCAGCTTCCAGCCCTTGGTCTTTAGCTCCTAGCTCCTACAGAGCTCCATGCTGTTACTTTCCCTTGCTCTCACTCTGACTCTGACTGTTCTCTGTTCTCTGACTCACTCAACCCCGCCCCAGATCCAGTTTATAAGGGCAGAATTCTCCCCTCCCAGGACTGGGGCAGGAGGATGTGGCATGTTTAAGGGATCCTGACCAGGAAACCTCCCACTTGCTCTCCGACGTAATATCTCTATTACTGTGGTGACCAGACTCCTGGGGTGCCACACATGGCTCTTGTAAGGGGCATTGCAGTTCCTCATAATTTTTGGAAAGCCTTCCATTCACTGCTTAGGCCAACAGTGCACAGGAGACCCAGTTACTATAAATGGAAAAAAAGCATTTTAGTGCTCGCTCAACACTAATAGGGACCTAATGAAATTTTGCTTAGCTATATGAGCTTACACATAATGCTTTGCAGCTTTGACAACACTTGGTCTTGCACAGTCAATCGGGAGGATACTATTGTATAAAATATTAGACAGAAAACCCAGTGGTCATTTTAGGGTGATTTTTGGACTAGTATTAGGATGTTAGAGCGCAGCAATCGGCACAATCAGATAATCCCTAAAAGATTTGCCAAATACTCTAGCCAGTAATATGTAAAACAATTGCAATACAATGAGAATACTACTCTATGATATAGGGTTTCAATCAATAGGGAGAGAGAGAGATAGGGTTCTAGTACCAGTGCCATGGTAATTGATCACTAAGATGGTCTTTCTATTTCTTTTTTTTCTGGCCAATTACACTTCCTCCAATACACTGGGAACAAATCAAAATTTTTTATAGAAATTTGGTAAACCTAGTGAAATTTCAATTTCAAATTATCCATTCATCTTTAGTATCATTACATAGATGACATTTTCTTTCCATAAAATGATACCCTCACATTTTTACAAATACACTGCTCAAAAAAATAAAGGGAACACTAACAACAGAATATAACTCCAAGTAAATCAATCTGTGAAATCAAACTGTCCACTTAGGAAGCAACACTGATTGACAATCAATTTCACATGCTGTTGTGCAAATGGAGGCTGGAGGCGCTACCAGGAGTCAGGCCAGTTCACCAGGAGACTTGAAGGGGGCCGTAGGAGGGCAATAACCCAGCAGCAGGACCGCTACCTCCGCTTTTGTGCAAGGACGAACAGGTGGAGCACTGCCAGAGCCCTGCAAAATGACCTCCAGCAGTCCACAAATGTGCATGTGTCTGCACAAATGGTTAGAAACCGACTCCATGAGGGTGGTATGAGTGCCCGACGTCCAAGGATGGTGGTTATGCTCACTGCCCAACACCGTGCAGGAAGCTTGGCATTTACCACAGAACACCAGGATTGGCAAAGTTGCCACTGGCGCCCTGTGCTCTTCAAAGATGAAAGCAGGTTCACACGGAGCACATGTGACAGACATGACAGAGTCTGGAGATGCCGTGGAGAGCGTTCTGCTGCCTGCAACATCCTTCAGCATGACTGGTTTGGCAGTGGGTCAGTAATGGTGTGGGGTGGCATTTCTTTGGAGGGCCGCACAGCCCTCTATGTGACTGCCATTAGGTACCGAGATGAGATCCTCTGACCCCTTGTGAGACCATTTGCTGGTGCGGTTGGCCCTCCTAATGATGGACAATGCCAGACCTCATGTGGCTGGAGTGTGTCAGCAGTTCCTGCAAGATGAAGGCATTGAAGCTATGGACCGGCCTGCCTGTTCCCCAGACCTGAATCCAATTGAGCACATCTAGGACATCATATCTCGCTCCATCCACCAATGACACGTTGCACCACAAACTGTCCAGGAGTTGGCGGATGCTTTAGTCCAGGTCTGGGAGGAGATCCCACAGGAGACCATCCGCAACCTCAGCAGGAGTATGCCCAGGCGTTGTAGGGAGGTCATACAGGCACGTGGAGGCCACACACAATACTGAGCCTCATTTTGACTTGTTTTAAGGACATTACATCAAAGTTGGATCAGCCTGTAGTGTGCTTTTCCACTTTAATTTTGGGGGTGACTCCAAATCCAGGCCTCCATTGGTTAATAAATTTGATTTCCATTGAAGATTTTTGCGTGATTTTGTTTTCAGCTCATTCAACTTTGTACAGAACAAAGTATTCAATGAGAATATTTCATTCAGTCAGATCTAGGATGTGTTATTTGAGTGTTCCCTTTTAATTTTTGAGCAGTGTATACTGTATAAATGCAAAATATAAACCAGCTAGAAAGGCACATACAGTGCCTACAAGTAGTATTCAACCCCCTGCAGATTTAGCTGGTTTGATAAGATGCAAATAAGTTAGAGCCTTCAAACTGCAAACGAGAGTAGGTTTTATGAACAGAAGCATAAATCTTACAAACCAAAAAGTTATGTTGCTCAGTTGAATTTTATTAAATTTTAAACATAAAAGTGTGGGTCAATTATTATTCAACCCCTATGTTTAATATTTTGTGGAATAACCCTTGTTTGCAATTACAGCTAATAATCGTCTTTTATAAGACCTGATCAGGCCGGCACAGGTCTGTGGAGTTATCTTGGCCCACTCCTCCATGCAGATCTTCTCCAAGTTATCTAGGTTCTTTGGGTGTCTCATGTGGATTTTATTCTTGAGCTCCTTCCACAAGTTTTCAATTGGGTTAAGGTCAGGAGACTGACTAGGCCACTCCAACACCTTGACTTTTTCCCTCTTGAACGAGGCCTTGGTTTTCTTGGCTGTGTGCTTTGGGTCGTTGTCTTGTTGGAAGATGAAATTATGACCCATCTTAAGATCCTTGATGGAGGAGCGGAGGTTCTTGGCCAAAATCTCCAGGTAGGCCGTGCTTTCCATCTTCCCATGGATGCGGACCAGATGGCCAGGCCCCTTGGCTGAGAAACAGCCCCACAGCATGATGCTGCCACCACCATGCTTGACTGTAGGGATGGTATTCTTGGGGTCGTATGCAGTGCCATCCAGTCTCCAAACGTCACGTGTGTGGTTGGCACCAAAGATCTCGATCTTGGTCTCATCAGACCATAGAACCTTGAACCAGTCTGTCTCAGAGTCCTCCAAGTGATCATGAGCAAACTGTAGACGAGCCTTGACATGACGCTTTGAAAGTAAAGGTACCTTACGGGCTCGTCTGGAACGGAGACCATTGCGGTGGAGTACGTTACTTATGGTATTGACTGAAACCAATGTCCCCACTGCCATGAGATCTTCCCGGAGCTCCTTCCTTGTTGTCCTTGGGTTAGCCTTGACTCTTCGGACAAGCCTGGCCTCGGCACGGGAGGACACTTTCAAAGGCTGTCCAGGCCGTGGAAGGCTAACAGTAGTTCCATAAGCCTTCCACTTACGGATGATGCTCCTAACAGTGGAGACAGGTAGGCCCAACTCCTTGGAAAAGGTTTTGTACCCCTTGCCAGCCTTGTGACCCTCCACGATCTTGTCTCTAATGGCCTTGGAATGCTCCTTTGTCTTTCCCATGTTGACCATGTCTGAGTGCTGTTCTCAAGTTTGGGGAGGGTCTTAAATAGTCAGAAAAGGCTGGCAAAAGAGATCTTTAATCCACACATGTGAAGCTCATTATTCTTGGTGCCTGAACTACTTCTTAATACTTTAGGGGGACCAAACAGAATTCTTGTGGCTTGAGGGGTTGAATAATAAATGACACTCTGAATTAACTTTTAACGTTTTAAAAAAAAAATAAATAAATAAAAAAAAAATTTGCTGCAGTGCATTTCCCACTTCTAGGCTGATCTACAGTACAAATGTCACAATGCCAAGTTAATTCCGCATGTGTCAACCAGCTAAATCTGCAGGGGGTTGAATACTACTTGTAGGCACTGTATATGGGTTAATACAACATGTAAGCCATGAGAAGAGATATCTCTAAAGTGCTAGTGCATAGGAATAAGGCCTAGTTGGCTCAAAGATATGCACATATAGGGTATCAAGCAGACTTCCCAATACTGCTGGCAATAGCACCATTAAATTACCATGTGCATAATATAAAGGTGAGTCATAGAAAAAACACCTAAGGTATGAGGCAGAACTTATTCAATAAAGAAGCCTGCCAAAGAAGTAACACTGAAATAAACCTATACCATCACTGCAAATACTGAGCCTGTGTTCGCAGTAAAGATCATGGATGGAAATTACTCAACACAGCCATTAATATCTAAACCGCTGGCAACAAAAGTGACTACACCCCTCATTAAAAGTGACCAAATTGTGTGCAATTAGGCATTTTACCTCCCTGGTGTCCTGTGACTCATTAGTGTTACAAGGTCTCAGGTGTGAATGGAGAGCAGGTGTGTTAAATTTGGTGTTATCGCTCTCACACTCTCTCATATTGGTCACTGGAATTTCAACAGGGCAAAGAACTCTCTAAAGATCTGAAAAAAGGAATTGTTTCTCTACATAAATATGGCATAGGCTATAAGTAGACTGTCAACACCCTGAAACTGAGCTGAGTGTCCATCCAGCAGGTAATGAGACAGGTTCCATTCAGAGCTGGCCTTTCCATGGTTGACCAAAGAAGTTGAGTGCACGTGCTCAGCGTCATACCCACAGGTTGTCGTTTCAAAATAGACGTATGAATGCTGGCAGCATTGCTGCAGAGGTTAAAGGGTTAGGGGGTCAGCCTGTCAGTAGTGATTGGCGAGCATTCTCGGCACTGCTCGGTACTCGATCGAGCATACTGGTGCTCGAGATGCTCGGTACTCTATTGAGAATCTGGTACTCAGGTGCTATGCTCGATTCCCCACCCCGCATTTTTCGCAGCTGATTTTCAGCCACTAAACATGCGGGGATTGCCTGCCAATCACAGTAATGCTTTAGCTATGTTGGCTACTGGCATTACTGTGATTGGCCGGCCGCATAGCTTCATCGAGTCTAAACCAGACCCAGTGACGCCATGCTCGGCACATTGAACCTGGAAATAGTGTAGGGAGAGTTTCTGCTGGAGAAGGGACAGAGTGTTATAGCGTTACAGTACAGTAGGGGTAATGCATTACAGGAATTTAGGCATGGTTAATTGCGTTAAAGTCCTTGATACTGCTACGTTAAACCAACAGTCTTTTTCAGGGCTAATTCAAATAGATTCTATACTATAATAATACTGCTCTTAGCTGTAATTAGTGTAGAGTTTGCCACTGGAGAAAGGATAGCGTATTAGAGGCATCTAGTCAGGGATTATTGCCTTAGAGTCCTTGCTGGTGCAACTATAAAAAAAAATCCTTTTCAGGTATAATTCTAATATATTCTATTCTCTAATAATATCGCTCTTAGCTGCAAATACTGCAGTGATCTGGAGTAGGGATAATGCATTAGAGGCATTTAGGCAGGGTTCATTGCATTTCAGTCCTTGGTGCTGCTACATTTAACCACCAGTACTTTTCAGGGCTAATTCAAATATATTCTGTTCTATAATAATACCACTCTTATCTGCAATTAATGTAGGGTTAGCTGCTAGAGTAGGGATAGAGTATTAGAGGCATCTAGTCAGGGTTTATTGGCCTATAGTCTTTGGTGCTGCCACGTACAACCAAGAGTCCTTTCATGGCCAAATTGAATAGATTCTATTCTATAATAATACTGCTCTTAGCTGCAATTAGTGTAGGGTTAGCTGCTAGAGTAGGGAAAGTATATTAGAGGAATTTAGGCAGGCTTCATTGCGTTACAGTCCTTGGTGAAGCTATGTTAAGCCAACAGTCCTTTTTAGGGCTAATTCAAATAGATTCTATTCTACAATAATATCGTTCTTAGCTCCAATTAGTGTAGGGTTAGTTACTGTGTTAATTGAGGGCAATAACCCTTCACGGTTGACCAAGTGAGTGTCAAATTATTATGTTGATTGCGCAATCCAACAGGGAACCAGACAGAGACAGTGTGCTCTGTATGGGAGGATTCAAAAGAATCTCTGATCCCGTTTATTTTGCTTAGCATTTTATATTGTTTTGAGTTTATTAATGTCCAATCATCTACTGCTGCACTACAGTACTACAGGCTTGAGACAATGTTAGTACAATTATTACGGAAATACACATATGGTCATATTATCGTTAGTTCGAAGCACGCTGGAAATTTACAAGGTCAATCCTGGCCTAGACCAGTTAGATAACAGGAGCAGAGTGTCTGACAAAATGTTCTTGAGATAAAAAGTTAGTGTGAGAAAGTTTCATGGGAAGAGAAAGAAAGAAGTATGTTATGCAAGGAGTGATAATAACTTGATTTTAAAGCAAGCAGACAAAATGGAGTTGCTCTAGCATGAGTATCAATATGACCTTTACAACTGGAGTATAGATAGCATATTAGATGTTTCTAGAGATTATTGCCTTACAGTCCTTGGTGCTTTCATGTACAGCCAAAAGTCCTTTCAGGGTCAATTTAAATAGATCTATTCTATAATAATATTGCTCTTAGCTACAATTAGTGAAGGGCTAGTAGGGATAGTGTATTAGAGGCATTTAGGCAGTGATTATTGCCTTCCAATCTTTGCCGCAGAAGCCAAAAAAAGAATTTCCTTTAAAGGGCTACATCTATTCTATTCTATTCCCTATTAATATCATTGTTTGCTGCATTTAGTGTAGGGATAGGTGCTAGAGGAGGATCAGTTTTGGATTAGAGGAGGAGGACAAGCAAAGGAGAAACCATGAACCATGTATCCTTTTTTGGGTGGAAAGGGGTACATGGGAATACATCAGAAAAAAAAAGGAAAACCTAACCCATGGCCTGGAAACTTGCCGCGTATGGGTGCTCTGGGGAACAGTTGTCTGCCTTCTTCCTCATGCAACCCCACTGCCTCTTCCTGCCTGTTGTGGCGCTGCTGATCTCATCACTTTTGCACTGCTGTCCTTGCTCTGCATGGCACCTTGCTAGGTTGGGTCAGTGACTTCATTGTCCACCACTTCTTCTTCCACTTCTGTACTATGGTCCTCCTCCTGACTTGTTGACTTAACAACATCACTTGTTTGCAACTGTGTCTCACCTTCATCGACCGCTTGAGACACTAATTGCCGTTCCCCACCATTGTCTTAATCTGACCATGTCTGCTGAAATATTTGAGCATCACTACAAACAATCTCCTCATGTCTCTCTTGAAATGTGCAGGGTGAAAGGCCAGAATCAATAAATGTAAAATGTATAGACTCGGAGTGTCCGAGTGTGGGATTACTTGTGTCCTGGGACTCGCCATGGTGGGAGGAAGGAGGATCAGAATGAGGATTATGTGGTTCAGACTCTTTGCTAGTAATATTGGATTGTGTGGAAGACAAGGTGGCACTTGGAAACATACTGGAAGCATTATCTGTCCTCCAACCGACCAGCTTTTTGCACTGTTCTGGTTTCATGAGTGTTGTCCCACACCTCCCTGCAAAAAGGGCTAGGAAGCTAGGTCTCGTAGATGACCGTGTTTGCTGTGTTCCTGTCTGGAAATTGCATGGTGTTATTTTGAATTTAGCGTGAGGGCCGCCTGATTGCCCTACAAAATGTATGACTGAGGGCCACCTGATAGACCTCAAAAACTATACAGCAAGGGCCACATGATAACCCTGTTTATGTCGTGTAGAAGGAGAACAAGAAAAATGATAGACCATGAACCATATACCCTTTTTGGGGTGGGAAGGGGTGCATGGGAATATACCAGAAGAAAAAGGACATTTAAATTGCCTTTATGTTCCTCTCCTGTCATCCTGTGGGGTTCAGAAGTTTTGGTCAATCCAGACCCTGTTCTTTTTGAGAACAGTCAGCCTGTCAGCACTTTCAGTTGACAGGCAGATGCGCCTATTAGTTATTATGCCCCAGTAGGCACTAAAACCCACGGAATTAACTTAAGCAGGGAGGGAGCAGTGACTGTGACCTGCAAGCCTCAGATTTGCCTCAATTCCAAGTAAAATAGAAATAAGAATGCATTCATACTGTTACGAATCCAGGTGGTGGAACCTCTGTGCTAGGATGCAAGGAGGGATCAGAGGGGCGTAACTAAGTGCCTACTTGGACCGACCCTGGTCGCACAGCGGCTTAGTCAACTCTGTGAACCAAGGAGGGACCAGACAGGTGGACCAGGTGCCACTTTGGGATGACCTTGTGTGAAAGCAGGCGACTCCCACGGGTCAGATGGCTGAAGCTGACAGGTACAGCGGGAGAGCATGAAAGGTAGCCTGATGCGTGATTTGGGTTGGCAAGCTGGCAGGCACGGCAGGTAGCCAGACGGGTGCTCCGGGTTGGCAAGCAGGTGGGCACAGCAGGTAGCCAGACGGGTGATCCGGGTAGGCAAGCAGGCGGACACGGCAGGTGGCCTGACAGGTGATCCGGGTAGACAGGCAGGCGGGCACGGCTGACAGACAGGCTGGCCGGCACGGCTGAGAGACATGCTGGCGGGCACAGCTGATAGGCTGGCGGGCACGGCTAACAGACAGGCTGGCGGGCACTGGAACCAGAGGGCTGAGGAGAGTGTTAGCACACAAACAACAACCTTGCACAGGAACCTCCATTTTGGAGGAGGTGCTTTAAATAGGAATGGTCCTCAAGCCATTAGCCGCCGACTCTTTAGGATGGCGCGCGTGGCCCCTGTTAGAGGGAGGGAGCACGCGCGCCCTAAACACAGTACCCGGGAAGCTGCACGCGTTGCGCACAACAGCAGGAGCATAGGGGCTGGAGGACGCCGGACCGGGACCGCGGCGGTGTGGGGAACGGCGTCTCTGCCCGGCACTGGATTTATTTGGTTCACAATCTTGAATGGACCGATGAACCATGGACCCAACTTATATGATGGTATCTTGAGATGGACATATTTGGAGGAAAGCCAGACCTTGTCTCCCGGACGGAATTGAGGCGCATCCAAACGTCTCTTATCAGCATGCTTCTTCATCCGCTCGGAGGACTGAAGGAGAATTCCCAAATCGCAGAAAATTCACTGACGAGAGACTCCAGGGCAGGATTGTCCACTGAAGTGGAGACGGGAAATGGAATCCGGGGGTGTCGACCGTAGACCACAAAAAATGGAGGCTTAGCAGAGGACTCAGTCACATGGTTGTTATAGGAAAACTTGGCTCAGGGCAGGGGCTCAACCCAATCGCTATGGTGAGCGTTGACAAAGTGCAGAAGAAAGCTGGTAAGGATCTGATTAATACATTCCACTTGACCATTGGACTGAGGATGATAGGCAGAAGAGAAATCCAAAGAGACATCCAGCAGCTTGCACATGGCTCTCCAAAAGTGAGAAGTGAACTGAACTCCTTGGTCCGAGACAATGTGGAGGGGTAAGCCGTGGAGAAGGAAGATGTGACGGATAAAGTCCTTAGCCAGCACAGGTGCAGATGGAAGACCAGGCAGAGGAATGTAGTGAGCCATCTTGGAGAAGTTGTCGGCGACCACCCAAATGACAGTACAACCGGCCAATAACGGAAGGAGGCAACCGGCTGGAAGGTGCCTAGGTATCTTGTTACGGGCACAAGAGGAACAAGCCGCGACAAAATCCGCAACATCCTTGCGCAAGGTGGGCCACCAATAGTCCCGGGTAATGAGCAGAAGTGTTTTCCTCTGGCCGACATGGCCAGCCAGTTTGGACGAATGTCCCCAGAGTAAGACCTTCTTTCGATCCTGAGCCGCTACAAAAGTCTTAACAGGAGGTAGATGAGACAGGTCAAACGGAGAAACAGTCATTATTCTGGAGAGATCAATGATTGCCATCCGGATGGTGTAGCACAGGAGCTGAGGAGAAGGCTTGTTTAAGAGAGATAAAAGCTAGTGATGAGTGAGCATGCTCGCTACTTCTCGGTGCTCGCTGAGTATTTCTAGGGTTGCTCGGCGGAAGCTAGCGTCCCGTCCCGGCATGTTTGGCGCTCCTTAGAGAGACAATCAACATGCAGGGATTGCCTGCCACTAGTGATGAGCGAGTATGTTTTGTTAACCCTTTCGTCGAGTATGCTCGGCCAAGCACCGAGTAGTAACAGCTGCACGGTGATATATTTGAATCACTCCCGTGTGCACGATTTGCGACTGTTTGACAACTTTAATACATATGAGGAATGTGTAAGAAAAAATTTTATACACATTCCTCACATGTATTAAAGTTGTCAAATAGTGATGAGCGAGTGTGTTTTGTTGACCCTTTCGCCGAGTATGCTCGGGCGAGCACCGAGTATTTACAGCTGCTCGGTGATATGTTTGAATCACTCCCGTGTGCATAATTTGCAACTGTTTGACAGCTTTAATACATGTGAGGAATGTGTAAGAAATAGACATTCCTCACATGTATTAAAACTGTCAAACAGTCGCAAATCATGCACACTGGAGTAATTCAAACATATCACCGAGCAGCTGTAACTACTCGGTGCTCAGTCCGAGCATACTCAGCGAAAGGGTTAACAAAACATAATCGTTCATCGCTATTGTCAAACAGTCGCAAATCATGCAAACGGGAGTGATTCAAACATATCAACGAGCAGTTGTAACTACTCGGTGCTAGGCCGAGTATACTCGGCGAAAGGGTTAACAAAACATACTCGCTCAACACTTCCCTCCACTCATTGTAATGTCGCAGATATGGTGGTTGTGGCATTACAGTGATTGGTTGACCGCGCAGCATCATCAGGTCTATATCAGACCTGGCGCCGCTGTGCTCGTCACAGTCACTCCAGAATCAGGCAGAGTAAGGAGAGGTGCTGCTGCGTCAGGGAGAGATTTGCTTGTGTATTAGGTAGCGTAGGGAGAAAAACAGTACATTACACATATCAATCTTAACAACTAATCCATCGCAAGAGATATCCGGCAGGCAGGTATATAGGCAGGCAGTGTATATAGCAGACTGCAGTGCATATAGCACAAGAGGCTCCATTCCAATTCTGTCTTCTGCTACTGTTAGATATTTCTATACAAAGGCCCAGGTCTCAGGGGCCAGGAATACTTTTTTGGGATCTTAATCCTCATTATTTGCTTAAAAAGCAATCCAGAGAACCCCGTTTTTCTGCGCCATTTGCTTGTAGGCACTATAGAATACAGCCAGGTCCTTTCCATATTATAGCGCTAGAAATCCAGCTATTTAAAACTGTGTTTTCTCCATCACATGGATCACATATACGTTTTCAGAAAATACTGCCATTTTTGTCCTCCATTCCTATTTTTTTTCACTGTGTCAGCGAAGTCTTTGACACCGGTTTGCTGTTCAAACTAGTTACCTACTGGCCAGGTATTTAAAACACAGTTTTCTCCGTCACACGGATCACATATATGTTGTCAGAAAATATTGCCATTTCTGGCCTCCATTAAAAATTTCTTTTAATGTCTCAGTAAAGCAATTCACACCAGTTTGCTGTTCAAACTAGCTACCTACAGGCCAGGTATTTAAAACTCTGTTTTCTCCATCACACGGATCACATATAAGTTTGCTCCAAACTCAGTCATATGTAGTGAGCATGGAAGATTCTGTCTTCCATTTAAAATGGGCAAGGCACGTGGCAAGGAACGGGGTACTGGACGTGATGGTGATGGTGCATGCAGAGGCCGAGGACAAGGCCATGGGCAAGCTGAAATTGTGCCACAGCAAACACCCACATCTTCTCGCCCGAACTTCCTGTCCCAATTTCAAGGGGACGGAAGCACACCACTATTGAACCCAGAGCAGTGTCAAAAGGTTGTTGGTTGGATAGCGGATAATGCTTCCAGTCACTTAGCCACCACCCTGTCTTCCACACGGTGAAGTCTCAGTAGCCGTGAGTCTGGACCACATATTCCTCACCCTTATCCTCCTTCCTCCCACCATGCCGAGTGCCCAGAGACAACTGATCCCACACTTGGACACTTTGAAGAACTCTTCACTTTTCCATTGATAGATTCGGGCCTCTCGCACTGTCCACTTGAAGCGGGGCAAAAGGAGATTGCGTGTAGTGATGCCCAAATATTTGAGCAGCCACGGTCACATGAAGGCGACAGTGGGAAAGCATCACAAGAGGTGGACGATGATGAGACACAATTGCCAGAAAGTCAGGAGGAGGACCAGGGTGCGGAAGTGGAAGACGAGGTGGTGGATGATATAGTAACTGACCCAACCTGGCAGAAGGACATGCAGAGTGAGGACAGCAGCACATAGGGGGAGTGAGGCAGAGCACCCCAACAGGCAGGAAGAAGCAGTGTGGTGGCCGCAGACAGAAGACAGGCAACCGTTCCCCATAACACCAACACGAAGGAAGTTGCCAGTACAACTGTTAGGTCTTCCCGAGTCTGGTTGTTTTTTAAAGACTCAGCCGATAACCCCAAAAAGGCCATTTGCACCACCTGCCAGGCCAGCATCAGCAGGGGTGGCAAAACGACCAGCCTGAGCACCACCAGCATGATCAGGCACATGGCAGCAAAGCACCCAACTTTGTGGGCCGAAACCCAGGGTCCAGGAACAGTGTCTGCAGGTGACACCATTGTTTCTTCCGCTGTTGTGCATGCAAGACAATCCCCTGTTCATGGGGCAAGCGATGATCCCTCCTGCCGTGCACCTGTCATTGCGCACTCTCGAGTAGCAGCATCAGGAAACATGTCCTTGTCCCAGCGCAGCATTCAGCTGTCCATACCCCAGTCCTTGGAATGCTAGCGCAAATATGCAGCCAACGCTCCACAGGCCACGCTACTAAATTCTCACAATTCACGACTAGTTGCACTTGAAATGTTGCCTTTTAGGCTCGTGGAGATGGGAGCATTCCACAACCTGATGGCGGTGGCTGTCCCTCGGTTCTCGGTCCCCAGCCACCACTATTTCTCCCGGTGTGCCGTCCCCGCATTACACAAGCATGTGTCCCAAAATATTAGCCGTGCCTTCAACAATGCAGTTACCGGTAAAGTCCACCTAGCCACGGACAGGTGGACAAGTCCTTGTGGGCAGGGACGGTACATCTTGCTGACGGCACACTGGGTTAACATTGTGGAAGCCGGGACCCAGTCGGACCTTGGGACAGAACACGTCCTCCCGACGCCAAGGATTGCGGGCCATAGGTCAATCAGGGTTGCCCCCACGGTCTACAGCTCCTGCACCTCATCCTCCTCAGCCTCCTCCTCCTCTTCAGCCTCCATCTCCGAAATGACCACATCTGTCACAAGCTGGAAGCACTGCAGCACTGCCTCAGCCAAGCGGCAACAGTCTGTGCTGAAGCTAATATGCTTAGGTGACAAACCGCACAATGCTGAAGAGTTGTGGACAGCTCTGAAAGAGCAGGCAGATCTGTGGCTCACACCGATGAACCTACAGCCAGTCATGGTCGTGTGTGACAATGGCCAGAACCTGGTGGCGGCTCTGAAGCAAGGCGAGCTCAAACACGTACCATGCCTGGCCCATGTGCTTAACCTTGTGTTTCAGCGGTTTCTAAAATCCTACCCGGAGCTGCCGGATGTACTTGTTAAACTACGCTGCCTGTGTGCCCATTTTAGAAAGTCAACTACAGCTTCCGCCGCCCTTGCCGTTTTTCAGCAGCGCTTGCAGCTTCCGGCTTACAGACTGGTGTGTGAGTTACCCACGCGTTGGAACTCTACACTGCAGATGTTGGGAAGAATTTGTGAGTGGAAGAGGGCATTTGTAGAGTACCAGCATCAACAAGGCCATCGGTAATCAGTTCTGACTCCACACATAAGACTTCAGGAGTGGACATGAATGTCATACATATGTACCATCCTCCAAAACTTTGAGAACTCCACCAAGATGGTGAGCGGCGATGACGCCATAATTAGCATCACCATCCCTCTTCTCTGTCTTCTGAAACGCTCTCTGCTCACAATCAAAGAGGATGCATTACAGGCGGAGCACGATGAGATGGAGGCAGGAACAATATAGGGTAATTACACACAGCCAAGCCTCATCTCATCCCAACGTGGATTGAGTGACAATGAGGAAGAGGAGGATGAGGAGGAAGGACAGGAGCAAGTTTCATGCGCTATAGATGGTACTACATGCACAGCTGTCATACCGTCTTTTCAGCGAGGATGGCCAGAGGACAGAATGAAGGCGGAGGAGGAGGAGAGCATGGTCAGTTATCTTCTTGGTGAGGACACGGAAGTCTTGCCTGTTAGCAGTCTGGCACGCATGGCTGAGTTTATGTTACGCTGCCTTTCCCATGACCCTCGCATTCTCAAAATTTTGGGTGACAGTCATTACTGTTTGGTGACACTTTTGCCCCCATTCTACAAGGAGAACTTTAAATCTCTTATTCGTGAGGTGGACAGGTCTACAAATATGGGGCTGTACCAGAAGGCCCTTGTTGGGGAACTATTAAAAAAATTCCCATCTGAAAACACTGGCGGCAGAGGGCACACTTCGTTGGACAACCAAGGAGTACAGGAGATAGAGACACAACTTCAATCCAGCAGAGGCAGGGGAACACTGTCAAAGTTCTGGGAGAGTTTTCTCAGCCCCTCTCATCGCACAGGCCCTGAGGCGCAGGGTACTCTCACAAGGAGTGCAAAGTTTGGGAAGATGCTGAGTGTGTACCTTGCCGACCGTACCAGCGTCCTCTGTGATTCCTCTGTGCCTTATAATTATTTGGCATCCAAGCTGGATACGTGGAATGAACTGGCTCTCTATGCCTTGGAGGTCCTGGGCTGCCCTGCCGCCAGTGTTTTATCAGAGCGGGTTTTTAGTGCTGCTGGTGGAATTATAACTGATAAGTGCATCCGCCGGTCAACTGAAAATGCTGACAGGCTGACTCTTATAAAAATGAACAAGGGCTGGATTGGGCCTGACTTCTCAACACCACCAAATGATAGCAGCGTAACATAAACTTAAATCCAGTGTCTTTTCTTGGGAGGTGTATTCCCATGCACCTTTTCACACCCAGAAATGGGCTATTTGCTCTTGTCTTCCTCCTTCTCCTCATCCTCCGCCACCATATCACCAGGGTGACCGTGGTCCGTGATGCAACACCCGCATCATTTTTTTAAAAGGTGCTTATGATGGCCGTAAAATTTTTTTTTTTCTGCAGTATGTTCATGTATACCCCCCAGGGGTAAATGTTTGTCAGCCCATACACTTAGTGTATGGGCATTACAAGTATAGGAGGCCCGCTCCTTTCTAATGGGAATATTTTTTTATGAAGCCCTCCTCCACCAAGGTCGCACGACGGCATACGACACCAGAGCACCAGGGAGGAACCGAGCAGAGGGACCAGGGTCTACTCCAGGTCAGACTCCGGACACGGCTATTGACCCACACCGGGGAATACAGGAACAGGCAGACTAGAGCGCAGGCTGGGTAGGGTCCAGTACAGACTGGGAGACAAATTCGAAACCGCAGACGCGGTGGACAGAGCAGAGCAAAGCGAAACCGCAGACACGGTGGACAAGGCTGAGCAAAGCGAAACCGCAGACGCGGTGGACAGGGCAGAGCAAAGCGAAACCGCAGACGCGGTAGACAGGGCAGAGCAAAGCGAAACTGCAGACGCGGTAGACAGGGCAGAGCAAAGCGAAACCACAGACGCGGTGGACAGGGCTGAGCAAAGCGAAACCGCAGACGCGGTGGACAGGGCTGAGCAAAGCGAAACCGCAGACGCGGTGGAGAGGGCTGAGCAAAGCGAAACCGCAGACGCGGTGGACAGGGCTGAGCAAAGCGAAACCGCAGACGCGGTGGACAGGGCTGAGCAAAGCGAAACCGCAGACGCGGAGGACAGGGCTGAGCAAAGCGAAACCGCAGACGCGGTGGACAGAGCTGAGCAAAGCGAAACTGCAGACGCGGTGGACAGGGCTGAGCAAAGCGAAACCGCAGACGCGGTGGACAGGGCTGAGCAAAGCGAAACTGCAGACTTGGTGGACAGGGCTAAGCAAAGCGAAACCGCAGACGCGGTGGACAGGGCAGAGCAAAGCGAAACCGCAGACGGGGTGGACAGGGCAGAGCAAAGCGAAACCGCAGACGTGGTGGACAGGGCAGAGCAAAGTGAAACCGCAGACGCGGTGGACAGGGCAGAGCAAAGCGAAACTGCAGACGCGGTGGACAGGGCTGAGCAAAGCGAAACCGCAGACGTGGTGGACAGGGCTGAGCAAAGCGAAACCGCAGACGGGGTGGACAGGGCAGAGCAAAGCGAAACCGCAGACGTGGTGGACAGGGCAGAGCAAAGCGAAACCGCAGACGTGGTGGACAGAGCAGAGCAAAGCGAAACCGCAGACGCGGTGGACAGGGCTGAGCAAAGCGAAACCGCAGACGCGGAGGGGACAGGGCTCTGTTCACACGGAACAGACTGGAAGGGAAAGGCAGAACCAGATACACACAGGATACTTGCTATGAAGTAGCGAGTGGACTCCAAACTCACAAACGGGAGTACAAAGACAACGAGTAGGAGATGGGTACGGGATCAGATTCTGCAAGAAAATGGAAGGTACGGACATAGAGAAAAACAGATAACAGGCTAGAAGAGTATACAAACAAGAGCAGGCAAGATACAGGAACGGGTCTAGGTATGCGGCCCCTAGAAGGCGGAAAGAACAGGCTAGGAGCGTGTTCACACTAGCCTGGAAATACAGCCTCCAGGATAGGCAGAAGACAACAGACTAGAGAGCATGTACAGACTGCAGGTTAGAGTACACAGGTAGGACACATTACAGACACGGGAACAAATACTGCAAGACAGGTAACATACACAGGACCTGGCATGTCAGAGACAAAAAGCCAACTGACAGGGCAAGATGCTCAGGCCTGGGTTAATTGGAGCAACTGGTTTAAATACCAGGTGACAGACAGCAATAGGCTGAGGACGCACAAGGGGTGTGACTGCAGCAGGTACAAAAAGCAGGAAGTGATCGGGCGCCACCCTTAAGCAGCAAAAACAGAGACAAACAAACAGCATGGAGGGAAGCCAGAGAGACATTCTGAATTGTAGATCAAGTGCGCTCTCTTGCACAGTGGGAGATGGACCACAATTCAAGGACGCCGCCAGGTATGTTACAGACTCTCTCCTTTCTAATGGGAATTTGTCGTTACTGTGGCCCTGCTCTATGTGTCTTTAAATTCTTAGTGGGTTTTTCCTAAATTTGGTCAGCCGTTGGACTCGCTGCATACCCTATAACTGTATACAGACCCTCTCCATTCTAATGGGAACATGTCGTACTCATTACTGTGGCCCTGCTCTATGTGTCTTTAAATTCTTAGTGGGTTTTTCCTAAATTTGGTCAGCCGTTGGACTCACTGCATACCCTATAACTGCATAGCAGACTCTTTCCTTTCTAATGGGAACAAGTCGTACTCGTTACTGTGGCCCTGCTCTATGTGTCTTTCAGAGTCCCTGCATCATCATCACCTCCTCCTCCATCTCCAAAATGACCACATCAGTCACAAGCTGAAAGCACTGCAGCACTGCCTTGGCCAAGTGGCAACAGGCTGTGCTGAAGATAACATGCCTAATGCTTAGGTGACAAACCGCCCAGCGCTGCAGAGTTGTTGAAAGCTGTAACACAGCAGCTTGATCTGTGGCTCTCACCGCTGAACATACAGCCAGGCATAGTCATGTGTGACAATGGGCGGAACCTGGTGATGGAGAAATGACAGCCGGAGTAAATACGGTTTCCCTCTATGCCAGTCCTTTCACCGAGCTAAAGAATATGGCTGTGGTGAAATACAACTCCCACTGAGAAGCTGTTTCAGATTGAAAAACATTGTGCCCACCAGGGGATTTCATTCTGAGGGCTTACCTTTCTCCCCCACTCAAGAGCCCCATAGCAGCTGCAAAGTTAGCGCTATCATGAACTCTCCTGATGTAGAAGCTAGGGCACACCAGAGGATTCTCTGGTGGGACCGTCCAACCCTGCCGAGAAGCAGCCCTTGCTAAGAAAAGTGTGGGGGAAGGTTCCCTAATACTATGGCTGTTTTTTAATGTGGATCAGACATGCTTATGCATGTTATTTCTCAAACTTAATTGAAGATCAGGCCATTGCCCAACTCTGTAGTCTTGAAATTAAATGCGCAAAGAAAGATGTTTGTCTGTCAAAGCACCACCGAGAAGTGCGAGTTGATGTTGGACTGGCTGCCTTTAGGGATGAGCGAGCATGCTCGCCACTGCCCGGTACTCGCCAGAGCATCTCTGTACTCGAGAAGCTCGGAGCTCGATGAGTACTTGCGCGATGCTCGGGTGGGAGCTCGGGTCCCCGTCCTGCATGTCCGGCACTATTTAGAGCACCAATCATGCAGGGATTGTCTGCAACTCACTGTAATGCCACAGCCATGGTGGTTGTGGCATTACAGTGATTGCCCAAATCGATGGGAACAATGCTCACAGTGAAACATGAAAAGCCGGCAATTCAGCAGTGGCATACACTGGTGCTCGACAATTTAGAACAGAAAGAATAGAGCATCACACATAGATTAGATAGATAGAAACATGTCAGTCACATATAATAAGTACAGTGATAGTGTTGGTTACTGTACTTGTCATTTAGTGTTAAACTAAAGGATTTATTAAAAAAAAATTGGCGTCGGGTTCCCCTTAATTTTAGTCTCTAGCGGAGGTTAAGCAGATGGCTGGGGCAGGTGTTTGAAGCCTGGGAAGGAGGTAATACCCACGGAGCTTCCCAGGCTACTAATATCAGCTACCAGCTGAATACCTAGCCTTTACTAGCTATTAAAATGGGGGACCCAAAAAAAAAATGACGTGGGGTCCACCCTATTTTAATAGCTAGCAAATGCTAGGCAGACAGCTGGGGGCTGATATTAATAGCCCAGGAAGGGTGCCATGAATATTGGCCCCCTCCCAGGCTAGAAACACCAGCCGTCAGCCACCCCAGAAATGGCGCTTCCATAGAAATGACACCCAGAGTAGATACGGTTTCCCTCTTTGTCAGTCCTTTCACCGAGCTAAAGAATATGGCTGTGGTGAAATACAACTCTCAGCAAAAAAAGCTGTGGACTGGCTCCGTACCATCCCTGGCCGCATTCACCTGTCCACATGTTTGTGGTTAGGCGGTTCTTCCCAGTAAGTGCACTGGGGAGGGCACGGGTAATGTTGTGGGACCAGTGCTTGTGGTAGGTGGAGACGATACCGGGAGAAACAGTGGCGGCTGGGGACCGAGTATGGACACCCAGCCGCCGCCGTCATGAGGTTATGAGAAGCTTCTGCCTCCACGAGCCTAAAAAAACACATTTCAAGTGAAAGCAGCTTTAGAGGACTTCCTGGGAGAAATGACAGCTGGGTAGATATAGTTTCCCAAGTCCTATCACCAAGCTAAAGAATATGGCTGTGGTGAAATACAACTCAGCAAAAAAAGCTGTGGACTGGCTCCGTACCATCCATGGCCACCTTCACCTATCCACGTGTTTGTGGTTAGGAGGTCCTTCCCAGTAAGTGCACTGGGGAGGGCATGGGTAATGTTGTGGGACCGGTGCTTGTGGAAGGCGGAGACGACACCGGGGCAAATAGTGGCGGCTGGGGACCGAGTATGGATACCCGGCCGGCCGCCGCCGCCCTAAGATTGTGGACAGCTTCCGCCTCCACGAGCCTAAAAGGCCACATTTCAAGTGCATGCAGCGGTCAAAAATTTGTCAGTATAGTATTGCAGCCTGTGGGTTGGTGGGTGGCTGGCTTCATACTTCCGCTTGCATTCCAAGGACAACTGAACGCTGCACTGGGACAAAGACGTGGACGGTGATTGTTGCAAGTTTGCTACAACAGGTGCATGGCGGGAGGCATCTTCGCATGCGCCAAGGATCACTTATGATTGGCACACTTTTAGGCAGTGACCTGGGAGTCAGAGACGCTTCCAGAGGTCTTCCCCATGCTGTTCCCATGTCTTTTCAGCACTGTATGCATGTGTCTGATGATGTGTCACACACCACATAGCCAGATAAGGTTGTAAAATGTTAAAATGACATTTCCCAGTGAATGCATTTGTCTTGGTTGAAAGCAATGCAAAAGTGCAAAAACGCATTAAAAACGTTATGTGTGAACATAGCCCAAGGTGTGGAGGAGTATTTTTGTTTTTGGTTATTTATTTTGCCTTATATACAAGTCAGTACCCTGGAAAGGATGTTCCTTAACATATTTCCCAGGAAAATCCATTTTAGTTTCATTTTTGTATGTTTTATTGTGAGTCCGTAAAAGTGATGTAATTCTCTGACAACATTGTTGACAGCAGTGATCTGGGAGTCAGTGAAGCTGTCAGGGGTCTTTCCCATGCTAATCCCATGTCATTTGAGCACTGTTCGCATCGATTTGGGCAATTTTTAGGCCCTCTGAAGTCTGCCGGGGGGAGCCGCCTGAAAAATGCTCGAGTTTCCCATAGACTTACATTGGGCTCGTTGCTCGGGTCGAGCACCCGAGTATTCCAATGTGCTCGACCCGAGCAACGAGTACCCGAGCATTTTAATGCTCGCTCATCACTAATAAAGGCATTCTCTGCCTCGGGAGACCACTCCCTGGGATTTGCTCCCTTACGGGTAAGAGCAGAGATGGGAGCTGTCCGGGAGGAGAAATGAGGAATGAAGAGGCGGTAATAGTTAGCGAATCTCAGAAACCGCAGAATAGCCTTCAACCCCTCAGGTCAGGGCCACTTTAAGACGGCAGACACCTTCTCTAGATCCATCCGCAGTCCTGTCTCCGAGATGATATACCCCAGAAATGGCAGGGAGGTCTACTCAAAGAGGCATTTCTCGCACTTAGCAGATAGGCGATTCTTCCAGAGCCTCAGCAGTACCTGACGAACATCCCTCCCGTGAGAGTGCAGATCTGGCGAGAACACCAAGATATCGTCCAGGTACACCATCACGCAGGAATACAGGAGATCTTGAAAGATATCGTTTAACAACTCCTGGAAGATGGCTGGAGCATTACAAAGACCGAAGGGCATCACGCGGTACTCGTATTGACCACCCCGGGTGTTGAATGCCGTCTTACACTCGTCTCCCTGGCAGATCCGGACCAGATTGTACACACCACGCAGGTCAAGCTTAGTGAAGACCTTTGCGCCCTTTAGGCGGTCAAAGAGCTCCGAGATGAGAGGCAGGGGGTACTTTTTCTTGATGGTAATCTGGTTTAGGCCCCTATAGTCGTTAAAAGGGCGGAGAGAGCCATCCTTCTTAACGAAGAAGATTCCTGCTCCAGCCGGAGAGGTGGATTTCTAGATAAATCCCTCAGCAAGATTTTCTTCAATATATTCAGACATGGCATGGGTCTTGGCCAGCGACAAGGCGTATATTCGCCTGCAAGGAGGTGAAGCACCAGGTATTAGGTCGATGAGGCAATCATACGGCCTATGAGGTGGCAGTGTCTCTGCCTCCTTTTTATCAAAAACGTCCGCATAGGACAAGTAGGGTTTTGGCAGGCAAGGTCGGTTAGCCAGAGTAGACGGGGGTTGAGCAGGAAGAACTGGAACCAGACACGTCTTATGGCATTCCTGACCCCAACGGAGCACCTCTCCCGAGCTCCAATTCAGGACGGGCTCATTTCTCTGTAACCAAGGCAGGCCAAGCAAGATGCGATGAGAAAGACCGGACAGTGCGTAAAAGGAGATCTTCTCTGAGTGCAGCATTCTCACCTGAAGAGTTACTGGCTCAGTGACCAACAAGACAGTTTTGGGGAGAAGCTTTCCATCCACAGAGGAAACTGCTAAGTGGTCCGCCAGACGTATGGTAGGAATCTGAAAACGCTCCACAACGTCCTGCTGGATGAGATTCCCAGCGGCTCCGGAATCCAGATGGGCAGTCTCGAAGAAGCGGGTCTCACCACTGGTAACGGAAATGGACATAGTCAATGGCGGAGAGAAAGAACTCTTGCCTAGGACCACCTCTCTGAGAAGTCCTTGACACTGGAGTTTCCCGGTCTCACCGGGCAAGAGCGGATCTGATGCTCAATATTGCCACAATAGAAGCAACTCCCCTCGGCACGACGGGTCTCCTGGCGAGACTTGACCATCTTGTCTTGGTCAATTTGCATCATCTCTGGAGAAGACACCCGGGGAAGTGCAGGTTGCGAGACTGGACTTTGGAGGACGGGAGCGAGGCGCGGAGGTTTCCTCTCACGGGTCATCTCCTTAGTGCATTCCAGGAAACAGATGTCAATCCGGGTAGCTAACGACACCAGGTCGTCCAGGGAGGGAGGTATGTCACGACCGGCTAGCTCATCCTTGATCCGTCCGGAAAGGCCCTCCCAAAAGGTGGACACCAGAGCCTCATTGTTCCAGGCAAGTTCAGATGTGAGGGTTCGAAACTGGCCCACAGTGAGACTCCCTTGGCGGAGTCGCAGAAGTGAAGAGGCAGTAGAAGATTTTCGTCCGGGCTCATCGAACACCTTCCGGGAGGCCACGAGAAAAGCCTGAAGATCGGACACCAGAGGATCCCATCTCTCCTACAGAGGGTTAAGCCACGTTAACGCCTCTCCGGTGAGCTGAGACATGATGAACGCCACCTTGGCGCTGTCGGAGGTGAACTGGTGTGCCAGGTGTTCAAAGTGCAGCGTGCACTGATTTATGAAGCCCGGACATAGGACGGGGTCACCACCAAAACGTGGAGGCGCAGAGAGCCGGGGTCCAAAGCCGGGTGCCACAGCGCCACTGGGTTGAGGTGCTGACGGAGCGGGTGCCACTTGGTTAGAGGCGGACACAGTCGGGGTGGACAGCGCGTCCAGGCACGAGTTGACTCTCCACAGACAGGACGACCTGGCGAGAGACCTCTTGGTACAGGTCAGAGAGCGAAGGAGCCTGGGAGCCACCGGGTTCCATGGCCTGTGCAAACTGTTACGAATCCGGGTGGTGGTACCTCTGTGCTGGGATGCAAGGAGGGACCAGTGGGGCGTAACTAAGTGCCTACTCGGACCGACCCTGATCGCACGGCGGCTTAGTCGATTCCGTAAACCAAGGAGGGACCGGGCAGGTGGACCAGGTGTCACTCTGGGACCAACTTTTTGTGAGAGCAGGCTACTCCCATGGGTCAGATGGCTGAAGCTGACAGGTACAGTGGGAGAGCACGGCAGGTAGCCTGACGGGTGATCCGGGTTGGCAAGCAGGCGGGCATGGCAGGTAGCCAGATGGTGCTCCGGGTTGGCAACCAGGCGGACACAGCAGGTAACAGGTGATCCGGGTAGAGTAGACAGGCAGGCTAGCACGGCTGGCAGACAGGCTGGCAGACAAGGCTGGTAGAACAGCTGGCGGGCACGGCTGATAGGCTGGCGGGCATAGCTATCAGACAGGCTGGCAGGCACTGGAACCTGAGGGCTGAGGAGAGTGTTAGCATGCAAACAACAACCTTGCACAGACACCTCCATTTTGGAGGAGGTGTTTTAAATAGGAGTGGTCCTCCGGCCATTGGCCGGGGACTCTTTAGGACGGCGCGCGTGGCCCCTTTAAGAGGGAGGGAGCGTGCACGCGCCCTAAGCACAGTGCCCGTGAAGCTGCACGCGGTACGCGCAACAGCAGCAGCAGGAGCAGGGAAGCAGGAGGTAGCCGGACCGGGACCGCGGCGGTGAGGGGAACGGAAACTCTGCCAGGCAGGAGGCAGAGATGCCGACGCTACACATACATTGGGAGAAAGGCCCAAATCTGAATAAATGGACAATCTTCCCCATGCTGTTCCCATTTCATTTGAGCACTATTTCCATCCATTTCAGTGATTTTACTGCCCTCCATATCTCCTCGGAGGGTCTACCAGAAAAATGCTTGAATTTACAATGGACTTCCGTTATACTTTTTACTTGAGTTGAGCACCCAAGCAGTCCGACACACTCGATTCGAGTAATAAGCACCCGAACATTTTAGTGAGCACTCATCACTACCTGTCAGTTCTCAGACCCTACGCCGCATCAAATTGGTATGCATGGCTGTCGTCCCAGAAGGAAGCCTCTTCTAAAGATGATGCACAAGAAAGACAGAAAACACATTGCTGAAGACAAGCAGACTAAAGACATGGAGTACTGGAACCATGTCCTGTGGTCTGATGAAACCAAGATAAACTTGTTTGATTCATATGGTGTCAAGCATGTGTGGCAGCAACCAGGTGAGGAATTTAAAGACAAGTATGTCTTGCCTACAGTCAAGCATAGTGGTGGGATTGTCATGGTTTAGGGCTGCATGAGTGCTGCCAGCTTTTAAAGAGCTACACTTCATTGAGAGAACCATGAACGCCAATATGTACTATAACATGCTGAAGCAGAGCATGATCCCCTCCCTTCGGAAACTGGGTTACAGGGCAGTATTCCAATATGATAACAACCCAAAACACACCTCCAAGATGACCACTGTCTTGCTAAAGAAATTGATGATTAAGATGCTGGACTCCATGATCTAAATCCAATCATGTCTCCAGACCTAAACCATATTGACCATCTGTGGGGCATTCTCAAACAAAAGGTGGAGGAGAACAAGGCCTCTAACATCCAGGAGATCTGTGATGTCATCATGGAGAAGTCGAAGATTCCAGTGGCAACCTGTGAAGCTCTAGTGAGGTTCATGTTCAAGAGAGCATTAAAATGAATGGTGGGCACACAAAATATTGACAATTTGGGCTCAATTTGGCCATTTTCATTTAGGGATGTACTCACTTTTGATGCCAGTGGTTTACACATTATTGCCTGTGTGTTGAGTTATATAGAGGGCACTCCAAATTAACACTGTTATACAAGCTGTACACTGACTACTTTACATTGTATCAGTGTCAGATCTTCAGTGTGGTTCCATGAAAAGATATAATAAAATATTTACAAAAATGTGAGGGATGTACTCACTTCTGTGATATAATGTAATTTTCAGGATTTTAACACTAGACTTAGCAACAATCCATATAATATTTCTCTTACATTAAAATTCGAAATTTTTAACTATAAAATTGTTGTATCTCAGTTTATCTATTCAGAGAAATCACATTGTCACCACCCTTATTTTAAAAGACTACAGCTTGCAAAAGACAATAATATTATTCAAGCCTTCCCTCAGTTCATCTCAGTATGTAGATAAACTGCTTTGAAAAAGTATTCATACCCCTGTGAACTTTTCCACATTTTTTCATGTTACATTCACAAATTTAAATGCATTTTATTGAGATTGTATGTTATATATTACAAACACAAAATTGTCAGCAATGTATTTGTGAAGTGTAATTGGAATGATGCATGGTTTTCTGAATATTTTAGAAATATTATATTTTAAAAATATAAATCTGAAAATTGTAATGTGCATTTGTGTTCAGCCCCCTGTAGTTTGATACTCCTAAATAAAATTCCTCAGTGAATAATTGCCTCCAGATGTTACATAATTAGTAAATTGAGTTCACGTGTCTGTAATGTATTCTCAATATAACTACTGCTGTTCTGTGAAGGCCTCAAGGGTTTGTTTGAGAACATTAGGGATCAGCATCATGAAAACCAAGGAACACACCAGACAGGTCAGGAATAAAGTTGTGGAGAAGAGTACAGCAGGGTTATTTTATAGAAAAATAGCCCAAGTTCTGAACATCTCATGGAGTATTGTTCAATCCATCATCCAAAAATGGTATGGCACGTGAGAACTAAGAATCCTTTTTTTCTTCTTAGTTCCCATTTTATGCTTTAAAATTTGTTACACAGCACTCTAAAATCTATCACGCATCACTTTTACACAGAAACATCCCCCTTTACACATTCCAGGTCCCTGAGATTCTGGATCAAACCAGACACTGAGATACAACTATCCCTGAATCCCACAAAACAGTTTCTTGCTTGTTGGCATAAAGCCCTTTCTACCAAGGGTGTATATAAACCCCACCCGCATTTAATTAAAGGGAAATCTTTTGCTGAACACTATGTGTGTGCGTGTACTGTATTGATTATTCCATGCTTATTCTTTATACCTCTAATCTGGCCTCGCACATCAACTCTGGTCATCTACCTAAACTGTCATCACAAGCATGGACAGTGCTAATTATAAAAACAGCCAAGAGGCCCTTTGACACTCTGGACGAGTTTCAGAGATCCACAGCTTACGTGGGAGAATCTGTCCACAGAACATTATTCATGTACTCCACAAATCTGGCCTTTAATAATAATTAATAATAATATATATATATATTTTTTTTTATAGCGCCAACATATTCCGCAGCACTTTACAAATTTTAGGGGGGACTTATACAAACAATACAGAATAAACATAATCTCATATCGAAAGGAGTGAGAGCCCTGATCGCAAGCTTACAGTCAATGAGGAAATGGGGGAGACACAAAACGTAGAATGTACATATATTGTATAATGCAGCCTTGATATACTATATAGGATAAATAATACATAGACTGGTCGCCTGCCAGTATGTGTGCAGTCCTGACTGAGGCTATTATATGCATGGTTTGTATGAACCTGAAATTGAAGAAGATTTTAATATGGGGGAAAACTGGGACGGACAACTGGGATGGACAGATAGTGTGTGGAGGCGATACGCCAGTCTAAAGAAATGGGTTTTTAGGGTCCGCTTGAAACTGTGGGTATTGGGAATTAATCAAACTGTCCTGTGTAGTGCATTCCAAAGAATTGGCGCAGCACGTGAGAAATCTTGGAGACGGGAGTGGGAAGTTCGTTTTATGGAGGATTTAAGTTTTAAGTCACTGGCAGAACGGAGGGTGGTAGACTGAGACAAGGGAGGAGATGTAGGGGGGTACTGAAGCATGGAGCGCTTTGTGGGTAAGCATGATAAGTTTAAATTGAACTCTATATTGGATGGGTAACCAATGCAATGACTGGCACAGGGAAGAGGCATCGGTGTAGCGGTTGGCAAGGAATATGATCCTGGCTGCTGCGTTAAGGACGGATTGGAGAGGGGAGAGTTTAGTAAGAGGGAGCCCGATAAGTAGAGGCCTTTATGGAAGAGTGAAAAGAATAAAGCCATTAATGAAAGCAAGCCATAAGAAGTACCATTTACAGTTTGCAAAATGCCATGAAGGAAAACACAGTTATTATGTGGAAGGTGCTCTTGTCAGATGACATCAAAGTAGAACTTTTTTGGCTAAATGCAAAACGCTATTTGTGGCGGAAACTAACACTGAGGGTGCTATCCTGAAAACACCATCCCCACTGTTAAACATGCTGGTGGTACCATCATGATGTGGATATGCTTTTCTATAGAAGCGTCGGGGAGGCTGGTCAAAGTTGATGGGAAGAAGGATGGAGCATAATACAGGGCAATCCTGGAGCAAAACCTATTCGATGCAGAAGTAAGTTCACGCTCCAGAAGGGCAACAAACCTTAATATACTAACAGAGCTACAGTGCCTACAAGTAGTATTCAACCCCCTGCAGATTTAGCTGGTTGACACATGCGGAATTAACTTGGCATTGTGACATTTGTACTGTAGATCAGCCTGGAAGTGGGAAATGCACTGCAGCAAATTTTGTTTTTGTTTTTTTTTTTTGTTTCTTTTTAAAACGTTAAAAGTTAATTCAGAGTGTCATTTATTATTCAACCCCTCAAACCACAAGAATTCTGTTTGGTCCCCCTAAAGTATTAAGAAGTAGTTCAGGCATAAAGAATAATGAGCTTCACATGTGTGGATTAAAGATCTCTTTTGCCAGCCTTTTCTGACTATTTAAGACCCTCCCCAAACTTGTGAACAGCACTCAGACATGGTCAACATGGGAAAGACAAAGGAGCATTCCAAGGCCATCAGAGACAAGATTGTGGAGGGTCACAAGGCTGGCAAGGGGTACAAAACCCTTTCCAAGGAGTTGGGCCTACCTGTCTCCACTGTTGGGAGCATCATCCGTAAGTGGAAGGCTTATGGAACTACTATTAGCCTTCCACGGCCTGGACAGCCTTTGAAAGTGTCCTCCCGTGCCGAGGCTAGGCTTGTCCGAAGAGTCAAGGCTAACCCAAGGACAACAAGGAAGGAGCTTCGGGAAGATCTCATGGCAGTGGGGACATTGGTTTCAGTCAATACCATAAGTAACGTACTCCACCGCAATGGTCTCCGTTCCAGACGAGCCCGTAAGGTACCTTTACTTTCAAAGCGTCATGTCAAGGCTCGTCTACAGTTTGCTCATGATCACTTTGAGGACTCTGAGACAGACTGGTTCAAGGTTCTATGGTCTGATGAGGCCAAAATCGAGATCTTTGGTGCCAACCACACACGTGACGTTTGGAGACTGGATGGCACTGCATACGACCCCAAGAATACCATCCCTACAGTCAAGCATGGTGGTGGCAGCATCATGCTGTGGGGCTGTTTCTCAGCCAAGGGGCCTGGCCATCTGGTCCGCATCCATGGGAAGATGGATAGCACGGCCTACCTGGAGATTTTGGCCAAGAACCTCTGCTCCTCCATTAAGGATCTTAAGGTAGGTCGTAATTTCATCTTCCAACAAGACAATGACCCAAAGCACACAGCCAAGAAAACCAAGGCCTGGTTCAATAGGGAAAAAGTCAAGGTGTTGGAGTGGCCTAGTCAGTCTCCTGACCTTAACCCAATTGAAAACTTGTGGAAGGAGCTCAAGAATAAAGTCCACATGAGACACCCAAAGAACCTAGATAACTTGGAGAAGACCTACATGGAGGAGTGGGCCAAGATAACTCCACAGACCTGTGCTGGCCTGATCAGGTCTTATAAAACGATTATTAGCTGTAATTGCAAACAAGGGTTATTCCACAAAATATTAAACATAGGGGTTGAATAATAATTGACCCACACTTTTATGTTTAAAATTTAATAAAATTCAACTGAGCAACATAACTTTTTGGTTTGTAACATTTATGCTTCTGTTCATAAAACCTACTCTCGTTTGCAGTTTGAAGGCTCTAACTTATTTGCATCTTATCAAACCAGCTAAATCTGCAGGGGGTTGAATACTACTTGTAGGCACTGTATATTGGAATGGCTTAGATCAAAGCATATTCATGTGTTTGATAGGCCCAGTCAAAGTCCAGTTCTACATCCCATTGAGAATCTGTAGCAAAACTTGAAAATTGCTGTTCACAGTTGTTCATCCCCCAATCTCACAGAGAAAGAGCTATTTTTGTAAGGAAGAATGGGCAAAAATATCAGCCTCTTGATGTGCAAAGCTGGCAGAGACATACTCTAAAAGACTTGCAGAAGTAATTACAGTGAAAGGTGGTTCTAAAAAGAATTAACTTAGAAGGGCTCAATATAAATGTATGTTACAATTTTCAGATACAGTTGAAACCAGAAGTTTACATACACAATATAAAAAGATATATATGCATGTTTTTCTCAATATCTGACATGAAATCAGAATAAACCTTTCCTGTTTTAGGTCAATTAGGATTACCATGATTTTTAATATTTGACAAATGCCAGAATAACGAGAAAGAGAGAATGTTTAAGGCATTTTTATTACTCCAAAGTCGAAAATTTACTTACACTAGGATTACTATGCCTTTACATCTGAGTTAATTAGATACACACCTGTGAATGCATTTAAATGTACACCTGAAACACACTGCTTCTTTGTGTAGCATCATGGGAAAGTCTAAAGAAATCAGCCAAGATATCAGGAAGAGAATTGTGAACTTGCACAAGTCCGGCTCATCCTTGGGTACAATTTCAAGTTACCTGAAGGTGCCTTGTTCATCTGTACAAACAATTATATGCAAGTACAAACAAGATGGGAATGTCCAGCCATCATACCACTCAGGAAGGAGACAGGGTTCTGTGTCCCAGAGATGAATGTGCTTTGGTCCATATCAACCCAAGGACAAGAGCAAAAGACCTTGTGAAGATGATGGCGGAAGCTAGTAAGACTGTGTCAATAACCACAGTGAAACGAGTACAGTATCAACATGGGCTGAAAGGCCACTCTGCCAAGAAGAAGCCATTACTCCAAAAGAAACATAAAAAAGCCAGATTAATGTTTGCAAATGCACACAGGAACAAAAACCTTATTTTTTGGAGACATTCCCTGTGGTCTGATGAAACTAAAATGTAACTTTTTGAACATAATAACGATCATTGTTTGGAGGAAAAAGGGAGAAGCTTGGAAACCTCATAACACCATCGCAACTGTGATACACGGGGGTGGCAGCATCATGTTGTGGGGCTGTTTTGCTGCAGGAGGGACTGGTGCACTTCACAATATAGATGACATCATAAGAAAAGAAGATTATGTGGCAATACTGAAGCAACATCTCAAGAACTGTAACCTACTATAGTGCATTATGAAGCACCGGAACAAAAAATATTTCTATAGTACCAATAAATGTAGCCCATAAAACCATGAGTTAGCCAAAAAGTATATAGAAAAGTGTAGAGGGATTCTACATCCAAAGAAACCAATAGCACACTTGTTGGTACTCTCAAAACTTCAAGAATCTCTAATAAATGTACAGTATCACGTACATAAGATTTCAAACTCGTTACCAGTGGCTGTAGGAAAACATTCTGTTAATCTATCTTTTCTAATCTCCACAGTTCAGTGGGGTGAGAGAACATTTTATATTTCTCAAATTTCTGAATATTTCTTGTGCATTTTACATGTTCAGGAGATCTGATTGCTCAATTATGGGTTTCTATGGCCCTGTTTCTACAGCAATACTCTTGATGTATAGTACAATTTTATATGATTTAAGCAGCCCTATTTTTACCTTGATGTGGCTAAAGTGTTTTCAGATCAAAAAATCTCACTGTGACCAGTGAATTTCTACTGAATTGCGCCGTTATCTCTATATAATATGCATTTATTTAACAAGGAAAAAATATTCCTTAGACACTATTTTGTATCTTGGTTCCCAGGGGTGTGTTTATATGTATTACACACTTCTGGTTTCTGAGTTCAGAGACAAAAGTTGCGGGAACAAATATTCCCTGGATGTGTCTTGATTCCCGAGGGTGTGCTCACTTCTGGTCTCTGAGCTCAGGGACAAATGCTGAAGTAACAGTTGCAGCAGCAGTCGGTATGCAGTGACAGTGATTGCCCATAGGGGGAGAATAAATAATACATGAAAAATTCAGATCACATGGTGTGATTAACACACCATGTGATCTGAATTTTTCATGTATTATTTAATCACATATGGTATAAATACCATGACTGGTATAATTTGGGGCTCATACCCCTGAGGAAGCCTGAAAAGGCGTAACGCGTGGGGTTTCCCTTTTGAATCTTCAGGTTTCCACTCTTTTCTCTTCACAGGTTGCTACAATGCCAGTTTATTCCAAATATCTCTAGACATTCAATAGTCATGGGTGGTAGATAAGATCTGATTATTAATCTAGAAACTGACCAAGGAGTACACTACTGGTCTAGGGGTATATTGATACATGTATAGTGTAGGGCGGCGGTGTTAACACCGTGCAGTAACTGAGGCAGTGACCCAAACAAGTCCAACATAAACAGCTTTTATTCAGCAACTCACGGGTAAACAGAAAGTCCTCCAGTTCGCAGCCGGGTTAACGTGAGTCCAAAAACAATGGTTGCCGGGGGCAACGGCCGCGCCAGGCTGCTCAGAGCCTGACAGGTGCAGAGTCTTCCCAGGCGTGGGTTCAGCCACACTCAATCCTGCTGAGCTTTCCTGCTATCCTCCTAGCAGGTTCCAACATAGAACACCACTAATCCTTAATGCAGGGATTTGAAAGGACCTGTGGCAAGAACCACTGGAAAACCCGGGTTGGAGGGAGGAGGCCACCCCACTGCCTCCTTTGACCTCCTCCAAGAAATGAAGGCCCTGCCGGGTTTTACTTAATCTGCCTTAGCCAGGTAGTCTGACCAGGTCATTGCTCACCTTCCTTCCTGCATTGCAGCCGCAGCTGTGTCTGTGACTGCAATGCACTCCAATGGATTTAATAGGTCTCTGTACACATTCTGGGGGATATATAACATCCCTCGTATACGATCCCGGTCACTGCCTCACATATCCCCCCCCCTCTGTTCAAACTTGTGGGGTTGAACATTTGCCACCATTCAGGGTGCCCGGGACAGGGCATCCGCGTTTGCTTGCAACTTCCCAGGGCGATGTTCTACAGAGAAACTGAAATTTTGCAGTGACAGGAACCACCTGGTGACTCGCGCATTCCTCTCCTTGGCATTCCTCATCCATACCAAGGGTGAGTGGTCCGTCACCAATCGGAACTGATGCCCGAGTAGATAATAACGTAGTGATTCCAAGGCCCACTTAAAAGCCCAACACTCCTTCTCTACCACGCTACAATTTTTCTCTGCCGGGACAAGTTTTCTACTGAAGTAGGTGACCGGGTGCTCTTCACCATTCACTTTTTGTGACAATACCGCCACTTGGCCTACCTCCGAGGCATCTGTCTGTACAATGAAGGTTTCCTTGAAGTTGGGGCTGATGAGGACCGGCTGTCCACACAGAGCCTACTTCATGGACTGAAAAGCTTCTTCTGCCTGAGGGTTCCACCGAACCATTACCGATTTTTTTCTTTTCAAGAGATTGGTCAGGGCCGCCGTTCGTCCAGCAAAATTAGGTATGAACCAGCGGTAATACCCAAGGATGCCAAGGAACACCCTCACCTGTTTTGTACTTGACGGTTTAGGCCAGTTTTTTATGGCCTCAACTTTATTGATTTGGGGCTTGATAGCTCCTCGGCCTATCACATACCCCAAATATCGGGCTTCCTCTAGCCCTATCGCACATTTTTGGGGGTTTGCTGTTAACCCCGCGGCTCTGAGAGAATCCAGCACCGCTTGTACCTGTGATAGGTGCGTATGCCAGTCGGTGATAAAGATGATAATATCATCTAGATACGCAGACGCATACTCCTGATGAGGCTTGAGCACTATGTCCATCAACCTCTGGAATGTAGCCGGGGCCCCATGTAAATCGAAAGGTAAGACCACATAGTGGTATAGAACCTCCAGAGTTACGAAGGCGGTCTTTTCCTTTGCCGAATCTGTGAGAGGTACCTGCCAGTAACCCTTGGTGAGATCGAGCGTGGTAAAGTACTGGGCCTGCCCCAGTCTCTCAATCAGCTCGTCCTCCCTGGGCATTGGATAAAGGTCAAACTTTGACACTTCATTCAATTTATGGAAATCGTTACAGAAGCGTAATGATCCGTCTGGTTTTGGAATCAGTATGATGGGGCTTGCCCACTCACTCCGTGATTCCTCTATGACGCCTAACTGAAGCATTTGTTTTACCTCAGCCGTGATGGCTTGCCTCCGGGCTTCGGGTACCCGGTACGGTCTTATTCGCACCCTTACCGCAGGTTCAGTGACAATGTCATGTTGGATAACCGTAGTCATTACATAGTTACATAGTTACATAGTTTATAAGGCTGAAAAAAGACAAGCGTCCATCCAGTTCAGCCTATTTCTTGTGCACTGCAGCTATTCCGCAGCGTTGATCCAGGGGAAGGCAACAAAAACCCATGCGGTATAGGCCAATTTACATGATTGAGGAAAAATTCACTTCCCGACTCCAATCTGGCAGTAAGATTAAATCCCTAGATTAATTAACTATCACTAAGCATAAGATGTAATTTTATTGTTCTCAAGAAAGGCGTCCAGGCCTCTCTTGAACTCTTTAAGTGAGTTGGACATCACCACTTCCTCTCCCAGAGAGTTCCAGAGTCTCACGGCTCTGACCGTAAAGAATCCCCTTCTATGTTGGTGCAGGAACCTCCTTTCCTCCAGACGCATAGTGTGCCCCCTCGTCTTTGTCACCATCCTTGGTATAAACAGGTCATGGGAGAGATCTCTGTACTGCCCCCTGATGTATTTATACATGTTTATGAGGTCTCCCCTAAGCCTTCTCTTTTCCAATGTAAATAGGCCTAATTTTGACAACCTCTCTGGGTATTCTAGTCCCTCCATTCCCTTTATTACCTTAGTCGCCCTCCTTTGTACCCTCTCCAGCTCCAATATGTCTTTCCTGAGCACCGGAGCCCAGAACTGTGCACAATATTCTAAGTGCGGCCTTACCAGCGCTTTATACAGAGGAAGAACAATGTTCTCATCATATGCCCCTATTCCTCTTCTGATGCATGCCATGACTCTATTTCCTTCGCAGCTGCTGCCTGACACTGGGCACTCCAATTTAATTTGCTATTAACCAAGACGCCCAGGTCCTTCTCCATGTCAGATTTCCCCAACGGTTTCCCATTTAATATTTATGGGTGACTGCTGTTTTTCTTTCCCATGTGCATGACCTTACATTTATCGGCATTGAACCCCATTTGCCATTTTTTGGCCCAACTCCCCAATTTATCTAAATTCTCCTGTAGCTGTGCCCTATCCTCATCTGTATTAACTACTTTACAAAGTTTAGTATCATCTGCAAATATTGCTATTTTACTATGCAACCCTTCCACTAGATCATTAATAAATATATTAAATAATATAGGGCCCAAGACAGACCCTTGAGGCACCCCGCTAGTAACCCTGACACATCCTGAGCTTACTCCATTGATAACCACCCTCTGCTTTCTATCACTCAGCCAGCTATTTACCCACTTGCATACATTATCCCCCAGACCAAGCATTCTCATTTTATATACCAACCTTTTGTGTGGCACGGTATCAAACGCTTTGGAGAAGTCAAGGTATACAACATCCACTGACTCTCCCCGGTCCAGCTGTGAGCTCACCTCCTCGTAGAAGGCGATCAGGTTTGTTTGGCAGGAGCGATCCCTCATGAATCCATGTTGATATGGAGTTAGACCGTTATTATCATTAAGATATTCTACAAGAGCATCTCTAAGAAATCCTTCAAACAATTTACCCACAACAGACGTTAAGCTGACTGGTCTATAGTTCCCAGGGTCACTTTTAGACCCCTTTTTGAATATTGGTACCACATTTGCTTGGCGCCAGTCTAGTGGGACAGTCCCTGTCCCTAAAGAGTGCTTGAATATAAGATACAGCGGTCTGTCTATCACATTACTTAATTCTTTTAGGACCCGGGGGTGTATGTCATCTGGGCCTGGTGACTTGTCTATTTTGATATTATTTAGGCGTTTCTGAACTTCCTCCTGGGTTAGGTGGGTGATATTTAGCGGAGGGTTTACTTTATCACTCTGCATTTCCTCCGATAAATTGTTTTCTTTTGTGAAAACACTGGAGAAGAAGCTATTGAGTAGGTTTGCTTTACCCGCATCGCCCTCTATGATTTTACCCAGGTTATTTTTCAATGGGCCAACTCCATCAGTTTTAATCCTTTTACTGTTTATATAGTTAAATAACAGTTTGGGATTCGTTTTACTTTCCTTGGCAATTAGTCTCTCTGTCTCCTCTTTTGCTATTCTTATTTGTTTCTTACAGATTTTGTTTTTTTCCCTATAAGATATTAGCGCTTCCTCACTGCCTTCTTGTTTAAGTTTACCGAAAGCCCTTTTTTTGCTTTTCATTGCCCTCTTGACTTCCTTATTTAGCCATATTGGCTTCCTCATATTCCTAGCCCTTTTATTCCCATAAGGTATGTACCTTCTACAGTGACTATGTAGGACTGTTTTGAAAATTTCCCATTTTCTATCCGTGCTCCTATTACTAAAGATACTATCCCAGTCTATAAGGTGAAGGGCATCTCTTAGCTGATCAAACTTTGCCCTCCTGAAGTTCAGTGTTTTTGTGACTCCCTTGCTGGGCACCCTACTGAAGCACATGTGGAATTGTATAATGTTGTGGTCACTATTTCCCAGGTGCCCCCCGACCTGCACCCCAGTTATTCTGTCTGGCCTGTTAGTTAATATTAAGTCTAAAAGGGCCGTCCCTCTAGTTGGTTCCTGCACAAGTTGTGACAAATAATTGTCTTTGATAATTGACAGAAACCTGTTTCCTTTCTGAGATCTACAGCTTTCGGTTTCCCAGTCTATATCGGGGTAGTTGAAGTCCCCCATAATAATCACCTCATTATTTTTTGCTACTTCGTCTATTTGTCTCATTAATAGACTTTCCGTGGCTTCTGCTATATTTGGTGGTTTATAACAGACTCCTATGATAATTTTATTATTGTTTTTTGCCCCATGTATCTCCACCCATAAGGACTCGACCTCCTCATTTCCCTCCCATACATCCTCCCGTATTGTAGGCTTTAGACACGTCTTTACATATAGACAGACTCCACCCCCTTTCCGACTTCTTCGATCCCTTCGAGTCCTACCTGGTAGCTCTGAGAACACGTCTGTATTGTACTGCAACAGTGAGAGAGCCTCCCGTCGCTGCTGTTTAGTGAGGGCATCACTTATCCTGACCTCTCCCCCGGACGCTTCCCTGGCTGAAGGTAGAGGACTCTCTGGTGATATGCCCGGGGTGACGTCTGTAACTAAACACTCTCAATCTTTCAAAGGCTTTAGCAGGTTTACATGGTAAATCTGCTCAGGTTTCCTCCTTCCGGGCTGATACACCCGGTAATTTACCTCCCCCACTTTTTCTCGAATCTCATATGGCCCTTGCCACTTGGCCATGAGCTTACTCTCGGCTGTGGGTACCAGTACTAACACCCTTGTTAAAAGACCTGACTCTGGCTCTTTTATTATATGTGCGCCTCTGGGCTGCCTGGGCATCTAACAGATGTTCTTTCACGATGGGCACGACCGCCGCGATCCGGTCCTGCATACTAGCCACGTGTTCAATTATACTCCTATGTGGAGTCGACTCCCATGTTCCCATGTCTCTTTGGCTACATCCAACAGACCCCTAGGGTTTCTGCCGTACAATAACTCAAAGGGAGAGAACCCTGTGGAAGCCTGGGGTACCTCACGGACGGCGAACATCAAATAGGGTAGCAACATGTCCCAATCCCTTCCGTCCTTAGAAACCACCTTTTTTAACATTTAACATGGACTTGAGGGTTTTATTGAACCGTTCTACTAGCCCGTCGGTTTGAGGGTGGTACACCGAGGTGCGCAGTTGTTTAATTTTTAGCAATTTGCACAGTTCCCTTGTCACTTTGGACAAAAAAGGAATCCCCTGATCCGTCAGGATCTCCTTAGGCAGTCCAAGGCAACAGAACATGGCAAACAGCTCCCGTGCAATCAGTTTTGCCGAGGTGTGGCGTAGTGGTATAGCCTCTGGGTACCGGTTGGCATAGTCAACGACCACCAGTATATGTTGGTGGCCACGGGCGGATTTTACAATGGGCCATACCAAATCCATTGCAATCCATTCAAAATGTACCTCTATCACTGGCAGGGGTACCAAGGGGCTACGGAAACTTGCGGTGGGTGAGATCAACTGACATTTGGGGCAGGATTCGCAGTACCTTTTGACCTCTGCGTAAACCGCAGGCCAAAATAACCGCTGCAAGATACCTTCTTGCGTTTTTTTTACCCCTAAGTGTCCACCCAGCAAGTGTTTGTGTGCCAAATCTAGAACCACCCGACAGTACGACTGAGGTACTACCAACTGGTCCACGACCTCGTCCCTGAACTTATCTATCCTATACAGCAACTCACCATTGACTACCATGCGTGGAAATACAGTATCTGCATTGGGCTGTTGGGCTACGCCGTTTACCTCTACCACCCTTTCCCGCGCCTGAGTCAAGGTGGGATCCTGTAGCTGAGCCGTCCCAAACGTGTCCCTGGAAACTTCCAGCTCGGGGATCGATGGGGTCTCCTCGACCTCTCCTGCCAGCACCTCTAAGGGAAACCTATCGGGGTCACACTCTGTCCCTAGGTTGGACACCCCTATGGCAGGTTCATCGAGTACAGCGTCTGTAATACATTTTACCGGGGAAGAGTGGATTTTGTTTTTCCACAGAGTCCAGAAGAGGGGCAAGTCTCTTCCCAACACAGTCCCATAGGAAAGAGTTTTTACCACTCCCACCACATGTTTTATGTCTCCACATGGCGTGGACAAAACTACCTCCGCAGTTGGGTACTCTCGGAGGCCCCCATGGATACACACAACCCCGACTGGCCGTCCACTGGGGTTGTCTCCTGCAACTAGCGACCCATGTACCAGAGTCACGAGGCTCCCTGAGTCCAGGAGGGCCTCTGTGGGGTACCCATTAACGAGTACCTGGCATAGTTGGAGTTCACTGTCCCGGGGGTCGGCGCTCGCTGTGCAGACGGTCTGGGCATACATTGAAACCCGGCGGCTATATCCGCAGTCAATGGGTTCCGTAGTCAAGGGACAATTAGCAACCACATGTCCCGGCCTCTGACACCGCCAGCACCTAAAGGTGGAGGTACTGTTAGGTTTTATGACAGTTTGTGAGGGAATCGGTCTCCTGCCACTCTCACTCCGAGGTTCCCCTTCAGCACGGGTATGGTGCAGACTGTCCCCAGCAGAGGGACGCGACCCCTTTCCCGACTCCTGGGTTGGCAGGGATCGGCGTGACAGCCGCGAGGGGGCAGAGTCCTGAGTGGCCGAGTAACGCTCTATCAGGCTGACCACCTGGTCCAGTGTGCCGGGGTTCCCTTGCCCCACCCATCGTTGGATAGCGGCTGGCAGAGTCCTCACCAGTCAGTCAACCACCACCCCCTCCACCATCTGGCCTGGAGACAAAGTCTCAGGCTGGAGCCACCTCTTTACCAGCTGCAGGAGGTCATAAGCCTGAGACCGGGCAGGTCGGGTCTCCACATAGGCCCACGAAAACACACGCTGAGCCCTCACGTATGTATTGACACCCAGCCGGGCAAGGATCTCACCTTTGAGCCTCTGGTAGTCCTGGGCGTCCTCTCGACTTAGGTCGAAGTAGGCCTTTTGGGCATCGCCGACGAGAAACGGAGCCACCACTTCTGCCCACTGTCCGGCTGGTAGGTTTTCCCGCTCTGCTGTGCGCTCATAGATGGTCAGGAAGTCTTCCACGTCGTCCTCCGGTCCCATCTTCCTCAACGCTGAGTGAACTTTGTCCCGGGCCTCTCGACGTTCCAGGGCAGGCGCCATCAGTGTCTCCCGCAGGGCAGCCATCTGTTGCAGCAACAGTTCGCTCGTTTTTTGCTGCTGCTGCATGGCGAGTCCCAGATGCTTTAACAGCTCCTCCATTTTGTCCACGGGGTGGAACTGAAAGGTGGCAGGCCGGATTGTGGTCATGCAGCTGCCGGTGGGGTATGCCTCAGTCACAATGCCCGCATTCTCCACCAAGCTGTAGGGCGGCGGTGTTAACACCACGTAGTAACTGAGGCAGTGACCCAAACAAGTCCAACATAAACAGTTTTTATTCAGCAACTCACGGGTAAACAGAAAGTCCTCCGGTTCGCAGCCGGGTTAACGTGAGTCCATAAACAACGGTTGCCGGGGGCAACGGCCGCGCCGGGCCGCTCAGAGCCTGACAGGTGCAGAATCTTCCCTGGCGTGGGTTCAGCCACACTCAATCCTGCTGAGCTTTCCTGCTATCCTCCTAGCAGGTTCCAACATAGAACACTACTAATCCTTAGTGCTGGGATTTTAAAGGACCTGTGTCAAGAACCACTGGAAAACCCGGGTTGGAGGGAGCAGGCCGCCCCACTGCCTACTGTGACCTCCTCCAAGAAATGAAGACCCTGCCGGGTTTTAGTTAATCTGCCTTAGCCAGGTAGTCTGACCAGGTCATTGCTCACCTTCATTCCTGCATTGCAGCCGCAGCTGTGTCTGTGACTGCAATGCACTCCAATGGATTTAATAGGTCTCTGTACACATTCTGGGGGATATATAACGTCCCTCGTATACGATCCCGGTAACTGCCTCACAATAGCTATAATATTTATGCTGTATAGTCCTGCATTGCGTTCGCACATGTGATATGTACTGTATTTTGAATGCATGACAGTTATACTTACATGCCTTTTTTAACATGTTATATGTACCTTAATATGCATGTTTCTTATGAATGTATGCAGGAGGCATTTGTTGGAAAAAACCTGTGTGCACAACCAACTTGCCATTTGTACTTGCAATCTTGTGATTAGTGGCTTACACAGAGGTGGAAACTTCACATGTACTCACACTTCCTCATTGGGGATGTTGTTTGTTTTTAATTGTTTTTTTTAATGGTGTCCATATGTTTAACTAATAAACTTTGTATATACTTTTTGGCTAACTCTTGGTTTTATGGGCTACATTTATTAGTACTATAGAAATATTTTATGTTGCACTATTGCATATTGCACTATAGTAGGTTACCGTTCAGGAGTTTCATTTGTGGGTGCAATTGCACAGAACATTCTTTTATACCTTTGTAGTATGCTGACCTTTCCTTTTGAAGCAACATCTCAAGACATCAGTCAGGAAATTAAAGCTTGGGCGGAAATGGGTCTTCCAAATGGAAAATGACCTGAAGCATACTGCCAAAATGGTAACAAAGTGGCTTAAGGATAACAAAGTCAATGCTTTGGCATGGCCATCACAAAGCTCTGATCTCAATCTTATTGAAAATTTATGGGAAAGCTGAAAAGGCAGGTGTGAGCAAGGCGACCCACAAACCTGGATCAGTTACACCAGGTTTGTCAGGAGGAATGGGCCCAAGTTCCGGCCAACTATTGTGAGAAGCTTGTGGAAGGATATTCCAAACGTTTGACACCAGTAATTCAGTTTAAGGGCAATGGTATCTAACACTAATGAAATAAATGTAAACTTTTGACTTTGCAGTAAGTAATAAAAATACCTTAAAACATTCTCTCTCTCTCATTATTGTGGCATTTGGCAAATATTAATAATTATGGTAATCCTAATTGACCTAAAATGGGAAAGGTTTATTCTGATTTCATGTCAGAGAGTGAGAAAAACATGCATATGTGTCTTTTTATATAGTGTATGTAAACTTCTGGTTTCAACTGTATATATTTTTAAAATACTTGGAAAACTATGTATCATTCCTTTTACATTTCACATGTACTTGCTATTTTGTGTTGGTATATCACATAAAAAAAAAAAAAAAACATTTAAATTTGTGGGTGTAACATGAAAAGATGTGAAAAAGTTTATGGGTATGAATAATTTTTCAAGTAACTGTACCAAATGGACATTTCCTCCAGACTCAGGCATGTGATCACACAGACATACAGTATAAATCCAGCTGATACACATACAAAGTTATTTCAAAAGCCTTCCAATATTCTGTTGGAATCAATTAACAGAATGTTTTTTTATTTTTCTTCATTATTTATTCCTTCATTGCTTATTCATTAGTCATTTTTTAAACTGAGTTTTCTTCATTTCTCACAACTAGTGATGATCGTGCATGCTCACCACTGCTCAATACTTGATCGAGCATCGGGGTGCTCGGGAATGCTCATTACTCAATCGAGTATTGCAGGTGCTCAAGTTTCATGCTCGAGTCCCCGCCCTGCATATTTCACTCCTGTTATACATCCAATGAACATGTGGGGATTGCCCGCCATATACGGTAATACCGGAGCCATATTGGCTACTAGCATTACTGTGATTGGCCGGCAGCAACAGGTCATCGGACCTTACATAAGACCCAGTGGCACAATGCTTGGCACACACTGCTCTGGAAGCAGTTCAGGGAGAGATGTTATAGAAGGGAGAGCTTATTTTCGAGCAGGTATATAGGCTGGGTTTAATATTGCTTTTACAGTAGCTGTATACCACTGCTCCACCATTAACATTAGAGTCCTTTTCATGGCTAAATATTTTCTTTTCCGTATCAATACCGGAAAGATTGCAGGCATATATTTATATTCCTAATTTAAAATGGGCAAGGCGTGCAGTAAGAGATGAGGAAGTGGACTTGCTGCTGATGGTGCACGCAGAGGCGAAGGCCGTGGCCCAGGTGAAACTGTGAATTCTGCGAGAGCACAACAAGCATGCCCATCCATGAGACCTAGCTTCCTGTTCCATTTTTCAAGGGGCGCAAAACATCACTCTTGTTGGTTAGATGGCAGATAATACTTCCAGTATGTTTCCCAGCACCAACCTGTCTTCCACCTGGTTCAGTCTCACTAGCCAAGAGTCTGGACCACATAATCCTCACCCTGATCCTCCTTCCTCCCACCATGGCAAGCCCCAGGGGCAAGTATTCCCATTCTCAGACACTTTGAGGAGCTCTTTATATTTACATTTATTGATTCTGGCCTCTCGCCCTGCAAATTTCTATTTCTAGAGGGACATGAGAAGATTGTGTGTAGTGATGGACAAATATTTGAGTGGCGATGGTCAGAAGAAGGCGACGGTAGGGAACGGCAATTAATGTCTCAAGAGGTAGATGATGATAAGACAAGTGATGTTGCTAATAGTGTTGAGCCACCCCCGTAGTGTTCGAGTTCGGTTCGGTTCGTCGAACACCCGTGTGTTCGCCGAACTGTTCGTCGAACTGTTCGTCGAACACCTTCGAACACCGTTAAAACCAATGGCAGGCAAACAAAAACACATAGAAACACATAGAAAACACCTTCAAAGGTGTCCAAAAGCTGACAAACTGCTCAGAAGACACAACTAACACATGGAAAAGTGACAAGTACATAAAGTCATGCGAAAAGAAAAGAGGTGGAGGAGTAAAAGGAGGGGGAGACACAGATATAGGCATGTCATGCCCTTCTAAAATCCAAAAAGTGAGAAGCCGAGACGGCCAGTCCGCTCCTGCCCGTGCCACCTCCGTGTCGCCGGGTTTGTGCCAGAGCCGCGGTGAACCCTGACGGCCAGCCCCCCTCTCCCTATACTGGTGCCTGTCCGCTGGTGGGTCGAGAGAGCCCCCCTGTGGTGGAGGCAGCTCTAAGCTTTTTAATTTAAATTGTCCCTCTAATTTGAATGAATACACTTTAAATCCATTTACAAGGATCTATTGGAGGGCAAGTCTCATGCCAGCAGCCGCGTAATTCCAGCTCCAGTAGCGTCCACTAAAGCTGCTGCAGTTAAAAAGCTTTTATAAGGATCGAGCTTGGCTGTCCACCGCAAGGCATCCTAGTGCCAGTCCCAGCCCCTATGCCTTGGGGTGCCTCCTGATGCTCTTCACTAAGTATCCCGTGGTCCCGAAGCATTTCCTTTGAAAAAATTAAGTGTCCAAACTACAGGTGGTGTAGCTTGCTTAACAGCCGGGATAATCCGCTGACTAGCAGACACTGCTACTAGGCACAAAGTATTTCCTGGGCTAGATGCAGTTAAAAATTTGTAAGTAGATACTCTCGTTGGATGCTGAGAAAGCATTCCATAGAGTCTCCTGGCACGCCATATATGATTCTCTTAAAAAGCTTGAGGTAGGGGTCTAGGGGACCCTTTTATAGCCAAAATCACGGCCCTGTATCACAATACGTCACCGAGGCTGAAGATAAATGGAACTGTAGCACCGAGGGCTCGGTTGCTACAGACGTATTGCACCTCACCCAGAGGTGTGATATCTCACTCTCAGATAAGGATGGAGTGTGGATCAGGACCCGACACCTGCATGCATTACACCACATTGCCGTGGGGCAGGGCGACCAATATGCCCCTGAGATGGGCACGACAGTCCCTGTCCCTGGCTGGAGTGGGGGGAGGGAACACTGAGGAAGGGGAACCCTGCAGTGCAGGAGCAGGGAGGAAGCAGTTCCTGGGTGCATTGAGAAGGGAGAATAAAAGGTGGGCACCATCTTAGTTCAGTGCAGAGAAGTCTGAGCAGAAGTGGCAGGGAGCAGGGGCTCTGCATGAGCTCTGCTCCGGAGGCGGGCCTAGTAACAGAGGCCCAGGCCTGCAAGAGGGAGAAGGAAGGAAGAGGAGCGGAGAAGGCTCCAGGAACGAGGAATGAAGGGATCCCAGGGGTGCGGACGGGCGAGTCGCCACCGCACGCCCGAATCCACCTGCGTGGAGGGGTCAGGCCAAAGGGGGAGACCGGTCCCCGAACTAGTGGAGGCAGGAAACGACCCTCAGCTAGAAACCGGAGGCTCTGACATTTTATGTGGCGCAGCCCCTTGCTCCACCCGCTAGGAAGGCACCACATAGGGTCAGGGAAACTGGCGCCAAGTTTACCAAGAGGAGGCCCGAGGCAGCCGGACAGAAGTGTTGGTAAGAAAGGCCAGACAAAGGACACACAAAGGGGGTCCTGTGAAGCGCTCCAAAGTTATCTGGGAGTTGTCTGAGCCCCTCACCTGGTGAGCACAGTACGACGTGGGCAGCCGTTACCTGCAGACGTGGTCTGGATAATAAGAACTGTGAGTAAAGGCCCTGAACTGCATCACTGACTCCGTGTCGTTACTGCTGCTGCCCTGCACCATCACCCCCATCCTCCGCATACACTGCCCTGAGGCTATACTCCTCCCATGGGGAGTTATGCTACGCTCTGCTGCACCCACAACACCAGCCTTAGTGGTCTGCCCTTTAGCGGCGGTTCACTCTGACCGCAATCCACGGGTGGCGTAGTCGGACATTTAAACATCAAAACCACATAAATAGTTCCGCCACTGGTTTGACCGCCCTGAGCCACGGAACCGGATCGCCGCCACGAAGACTACAACCACCAGCATCCACCAAAAAGGGTCCGGCTCCGGGTGTCCCAAGGCCCAGGGGGTGCGTCAGAACATTTTCATCACCTTTCACAATCACCAATGGGACAAGGCAGGGATGTCCTCTGTCCCCTCTCTTATACATCCTAGTGACGGAGCACCTGCTCTCATCAATTCGCCATAACCCCAATATTAGGTGGATTGAGGTGGGAGGCACCGAGTACAAGTGCTCTCTATTTGCTGATGATGTCCTAGTATATGTCACTCAATCACATATATCCATCCCTGCTGTTATGGCTGAAATAGATCACTTTGTTACATGGTAAAATTTTAAAATCAATGCAGCGAAGTCTGAGGCCCTCGATGTCTCCCTCCCTAAATCCATATAGGATTCCATCCAGTCCAACTTTCCCTTTGCCTGGCCCTCGCAGGGTATCAAATACTTAGGAATTCCTATTCATAGAGACCTCTCCCATCTATGTTATCTTAATTTTGGGCCCTTTATTGAACAATTCCATACAGACCACGGTTGGCAAGTTAGAACTGTAAGATTCACTACGTGAACCACTGGTGTTTTGTGGAAAAGCACATGTACACCGCGTTCCAAATTATTATGCAAAAAGTGTTTAGGAGTGATAAGGGAAGAATTTGTTTGTTTGTCAGTTAAACTCATTGATGGTGATGTGTGTCAGGGCTCTTTATATCACTGTAAGCAATTGCAGACACCTGTGCTAATTAGTTTGGCAGGTGTGTCCAATGAAAGGCAAGACTACTTAAGAAGGCTCTCTCACATTATTAAGCAGCCTACATTTTCTGCCAAAATGGGAAAGAAAAAGGATGTGTCGGCTGCTGAGAAGCAACAAATTGTGGAGTGTTTAGGTCAAGGCATGACTACAATCAACATTGTGCGATGATCAGGATGAAGTGTCTTGGCAATCAAGAAGTATGTAGCTGATTCACAGTACACACGTGTGCGTGCTGATAAGGGCAAATTGAGGACTCTTTCCTACAGGCAATTACGTCAGGTTGAAAGAGCAGCGGCAAAAAAGCCTTGTCATAGCAGCAGACAAGTTTTTGAAGCTGCTTGTGCCTCCAACGTCCCCCGAACAACAAGATGCAGGGTCCTTCAGAGGTTTGCAGCTGTGCATACGCCATCCTGTCGACCTCCTCTATCCACTTCACACAAGCAGAAACGGCTCCAGTGGGCCAAACATTACATGAAGACTGATTTCAAAACTGTTTTGTTCACGGATGAGTGCCGTGCAGAGCTCGATGGTCCAGATGAATGGAGTGGAGGATGGCTGGTTGATGGACACCCCACGCAAACACGGCTACAGCGCCAACAAGGAGGAGGTGGAGTAATGTTTTGGGCTGGAATCATGGGGAGAGAGATTGTCGGCCCCTTTAGGATCCCTGAAGGCGCTAAAGATGAACTCCATAATGTATGTGGATTTTCTCAAACAGCACTTCCTGCCATGGTTCAAGAAGAAGAACCGTGTATTTCACAGCAAGATCATTTTTCTGCATGATAATGCACCATCTCATGCTGCACATAAAACATCTGCATCTCTGGCTGATATGGGCATAAAAGGGGACAAACTTATGGTGTGACCCCCATGCTCCCCTGACCTCTACCCCATTCAGAACCTTTGGAGCATCATTAAAAGGAGTGTCTATGATGGCGGGAGGCAGTTCACATCTAAGCAACAGCTCTGGGAGGGTATTCTGTCCTCATGCAAAACAATTGAAGCAGAAACCATCCAAAACCTGACAAATTCAATGGACGAGAGAGTTCAGAAGCTCCTTTCGAACAAGGGGTCCTATGTGAAAATGTAACATCACCTAGAATAAAGTTTTGAGTTGAAAACTGTTTGATTTCAGTTTCTAACAACCTGCTAATGCTTATAATTTCAAAAATGACCATTTTTTTGGTCTTTATTAAAATGAAAAGGTTGATCGAAAAGTTTGGGGGATCTAAGAGTGTGGCAACCCAGTAGTCATGATTACTTCGAATTCTGACAATATGAGGGTCATGCTGCAGGTAGTGCAGCAAGAAGGCACTTATGTGTCTTGCGCATCTCGGAGCCCCAAAATTATTTTCCGGGCTAGATGCAGCTAAAAATTATTTTTAATTTTAAATCTGGTGAAGCTTATTATAGATGGCCTAATAGGATCAGTGCTGCACACTGCTACAAAGCCCAAATTATTTTCCAGTCAAGATACAGATAATCATGATTAGTAATTTGAAAGCTTAAAACGGTTGGTAGGGTGATTTTAACCAATCATCAAGCTTTTACTCTCCCCAGGATGACACAGGGGTAGAAAAGTTGTTTCGGATCCATGATTTGTTCATCTTTATGAACGTGAGTCTGTCTACATTATCAGTGGAGAGCCGCGTGCACTTATCTGTCAGCACACCACCAGCAGCGCTGAACACACGTTCAGACAGAACGCTGGCTGCGGGGCATGACAAGATCTCCAAGGCGTAAGTGGCTAGCTCTGGCCATTTATCCAGATTTGAAGCCCAAAAAGAGCAAGGGTCCAGTGACACAGTCGTGGCTTCAATGTTTACTTGGAGATACTCCTGTACCATCGTCTCTAGGCGTTGACTATGTGTCAGACTTCTTGTCTCCTGTGGCCTTGCAAAGGATGGGCTAAAAAAGTGGTGAAATGATTCCGCAAAATTGATGTTACCAGCAGATACTGTGGTTCTGTTACGGTTTGAGTGCTGAACACTTGACGGTCCCACGGTTGGCAAGTTGGAACTGTGAGATTCACTATGTGCACCACTGGTATTTTGTGGAAAAGCACATGTAAGATTCTGCAACAGTCTCTGCTGATACTCCTGCATGCGTGCATCCCTTTCTATGGCAGGAATAATTTCTGCAAATTTACTTTTGTACCGGGGATCTAACAGTGTGGCAACCCAGTAGTCAGGATTATTTCTAATTCTCACAATTCGAGGGTCATGTTGCAGGTAGTGCAGCAAGAAGGCACTCATGTGTGTTGCGCATCCAGGAGCACCAAGTCCCTGTTGTGTTGGTGGCGAGGTAACAATCATGCTTCCTTCCTCTGTCCTCTCCCCCCAACCTCGCACAACAGAAATGTGATCAAGGTCTCCCTCATCTGATGAGTCTTCCATCAGTTCGTCCTCCACTCCTTCCTGGGCTCCTGCACCTTCCTCACTAGTTTGGCTGCTACCATGCGCCCTGGTAAAATCATCTCCCCCACCCTCACATGCCTGCCGCCCTGGTGCTGCCGACCGTCTGGACCTTGCAGATGTTAGCCCTTCCGCATACAACTCCTCCTCCTCTACTTCCTCCACCTCCTCTTGTGCCACCACCTGACTCCGAATTCTGTTTAACATGTGCTCCAGCATGTAAATCACCGTAATAGTCATGCTGATAATGGCATCGTCAGCACTAAACATCTTCGTCGCCATTTCAAAACTGTGCAGAAGGGTGCATAGGTCCCTGATCTGAGACCACTCCTCCAGCGTGATTTGCCCCACCTCTGAATCTCGTTGGCCCAGGCTATACGTCAGAACGTATTGCACCAGGGCTTGTCGGTGCTGCCACAGTCGCTGCAACATGTGCAGAGTTGAATTCCACCGGGTAGGCACATCGCATTTTAGCCGGTGAAGTGGCAGGCCCAACGACTTCTGTAGAGATGTAAGTCGCTGAGCTGCGGGATGCGAACGGCGGAAGTGAGCACACAGCGACCGTGCCCTCTGCAGAAGGCCATCTAGTCTGGGATAGTGGGCTAAAAATTGCTGGACAACCAGGTTCAACACGTGAGCCATACAAGGCACGTGTGTGACATTGCCCCGGCGAAGGGCCGCACCCAGGTTTGCAGCATTGTCGCACACGGCCTTCCCTGGTTTCAGGTCCAGTGGAGACAACCATTCATGAAATTGGTTCTCCAGAGCTGACCACAACTCCTCAGCTGTGTGACTCACATTTCCCAGACATTTCAATGTAAAAACCGCCTGATGACGTTGAGCCCTACTGCCAGCATAGTAAGGAGGTGTGCAGGATCCCTTCTGCGCAGTTAGAAAGCTTGTGGCATGACCAGACAGGCTTTGGGTGCAGGTGGAAGACCGAGAGGAGGTTGAGGAGGCAGAAGCAGTGGAGGAAAAATGACATAAAGAGGATTGACGCACAACTCGTGGGGACGGCAAGACTTGGACAGCAGCCCTTTGTCCTGCTGTCACCATAGTTACCCAGTGCCCAGTCAGCGACATGTAACGCCCCTGTCCATGCCTACTCGTCCAAGTGTCTGTGGTGAAATGCACCCTGTCACACACAGAGTTTCTCAAAGAAGCGGTGATGTTGTGTGCGACATGCTGGTGGAGCGCAGGCACACCTTTCTTTGAGAAGTAGTGCCGACTGGGCATCTGGTACTGGGGCACTGCGACGGACATAAGGTCTCGAAAATCCTCTGTGTCCACCAGGCGGAAAGGCAGCATTTCTGTAGCCAAGAGCTTGCAGATGGTGAAATTCAACCTCTTAGCTTTCTCATGGCTAGGAGGAAATGGTCTTTTACTTGTCCACATCTGAGGGACCGAGGGCTGGCTATTGTGCTTAGACGGGGTTGATAAGGGTGTCCCCGGCAAACTGCCGGTCTGTGAGGAAGATGCAGGCGGACATGTTAGGTTGCCTTGATCCAAAGGTGGTGCTATCGATGTCGGACAGCGCTCAAGACCAGCTGGTGTTACCACCTCCAAAGAAAATGATGACCTGCCAATCACGCTGGCTGTTGCGGGTAAAGAGGTGGCAGGTCTGCGCCCCAAAACAGGTGTGACTGCTGTCCCCCCAGTCACAGAGGATGAAGAGGCTGCGGATGCACAAGATATGGCAGACGGTGGTTGGCCCGGCCGGCTAGACCGCATTGTAGCACACTGAGCTTCCCACTGCAACTTATGCTTCATGTCCATGTGCCGGTTCATGCATGAAGTACTCAAACTATGTATTTTTTGGCCTCTACTTAGCTTTTGCTGACAAATGTTACAGATAACACGAGTTGGGTCATCTTTATCGATCTGAAAAAATGCCCAGGCTATGCAAGGCTTAGCACCCATGCGACCTGAAGAGCCACCACGACTTGTGGTGAGAGGCAGAGTTGTGTTTGAGGATGCAGTTGTTGACGTGCTTCCAGTACTACGTCTCTGTCCAGGAAGGCGCAACCTGACCTCGTCGTCACAAGCATCTTCTTCCACCTCCTCTGCTGACCTCATCTCTTGGCTGACTGTGGGTTGACAGTAAGTGGGATCTCCGACCTCATCATCATCACCCTGTGCGTTATCACACCCGTCGTCCTCAGAGCCAACCTGTTCCTGCCCTGACAAAAAACTAAAGTTGTCGCTCCAATCAGGTATTTGAGTCTTATCATCGTCTTCCTCATTGTCTCCACCAACAGGAGTTACAGTTTGGGAATGAGGGTCTACATTATGGTCAGAACCTTCTGCGTCTGGTCCTGGATCCGACTCATAAAGATTCTGGGCATCAGTGCAGATCATTTCCTCGTCTGGATTCACAGAAGCGCTGGAGTCGACCTCTGATTCCCAGGCTATAGTATGAGTAAACAGCTCTGCAGACTCAACCATCTGTTCTACCTCATACTCAGACGGGCAGCTGGAGATTTGGGAGCTGTGAGGAAGCAAGTGCGATTTGGGTGACACCTTTGAGGACTGGAGTATTTGTGATGTTGAAGTTGATGTGGAGGAGAGCCCACTTAAAGGAGCACTTGATATCCGTTGAAGCACCTGCTGTTTTTGTGCCTCATCTGGAATTTGCAGCGATTGGCGTGGCCGTAAGAAAGGAATCTTATCACATTGTCCGCTAAAAGAAGTAGACATTTTAGTTTGGCTGGAAGATGGTCTTTCTTCTGCACCTACCCCACGGACACAACCTTTTTTCCCCTTCCCAACACGCCTATTCCCCTTTCCACCAGCAGCAGGCCTTTTTCCACTCATTTTGGTGGTTAACTAATTCACAACTCTGGAGTTGTTTGCACAAAAAAACAATGGATGGTAACCGAGCAGAGCTGAGTGGCCAAACTGTGGTATTAGGCCAAAACTATTGGCTGGGTTAGATGCAGAAAAAAATTATTTTTAATTTGCAACCTGATGGAGGTCAGTATAGATGGACTAATAGACCAAGTCCCACACACCGCTAGAAGCCCAAATATTTTTTCAGAGCTAGATGCAGAAAATTTTTTTATTCAATTTGCAACCTGATGGAGGTCAGTATAGATGGACTAATAGACCAAGTCCCACACACTGCTAGAAGCCCAAATAATTTTTCAGAGCTAGATGCAGAAAAAAATTATTTTTAATTTGCAACCTGATGGAGGTCAGTATAGATGGACTAATAGACCAAGTCCCACACACTGCTAGAAGCCCAAATATTTTTTCAGAGCTAGATGCAGAAATTTTTTTTATTCAATTTGCAACCTGATGGAGGTCAGTATAGATGGACTAATAGACCAAGTCCCACACACTGCTAGAAGCCCAAATATTTTTTCAGAGCTAGATGCAGAAAAAAATTATTTTTAATTTGCAACCTGATGGAGGTCAGTATAGATGGACTAATAGACCAAGTCCCACACACTGCTAGAAGCCCAAATATTTTTTCAGAGCTAGATGCAGAAAAAAATTATTTTTAATTTGCAACCTGATGGAGGTCAGTATAGATGGACTAATAGAACAAGTCCCACACGCTGCTAGAAGCCCAAATATTTTTTCAGAGATAAATGAAGAAAAAAATTATTTTTAATTTGCAACCTGATGGAGGTCAGTATAGATGGACTAATAGACCAAGTCCCACACACTGCTAGAAGCCCAAATATTTTTTCAGAGCTAGATGCAGAAAAAAATTATTTTTAATTTGCAACCTGATGGAGGTCAGTATAGATGGACTAATAGACAAAGTCCCACACACCGCTAGAAGCCCAAATATTTTTTCAGATCTAGATGCAGAAAAAAATTATATTCAATTTGCAACCTGCTGGAGGTCAGTATAGAAGGACTAATAGAACAAGTCCCACACACTGCTAGAAGCCCAAATATTTTTTCAGAGCTAAATGAAGAAAAAAATTATTTTTAATTTGCAACCTGATGGAGGTCAGTATAGATGGACTAATAGACCAAGTCCCACACACTGCTAGAAGCCCAAATATTTTTTCAGAGCTAGATGCAGAAAAAAATTATATTCAGTTTGCAACCTGATGGAGGTCAGTATAGATGGACTAATAGAATGATGCTATGCCCAAAAGATTTTACTTCACTAGGTGCAGTAAAAAAATTGGTATTCTATACACAGGTGGTATATCTTGCAACACAGATAGGCTACTCCACTGACTAACACACTCTGCAATAGGCCAAAAAGGATTAGCTTTGCTAGATTCAGCCAAATGCTGTGAAAAAAACTTGCACAGCACTGGCACAGACCTGCCTGGCAAAAACTGATAGGAACTGATGTAACCTAGTCCTGAAAAGGACTCCAATTACAATTAGTCTTTACTCCCACAATCTATCTATTTAAGAGCACAGACCTGCCTGATAAAAGTCGTAGGAAATGCTGTAACCTAGTCCTTAAAAGGACTGCAATCACAACTATTCCCTACTCCCAAGCTATCTGTATATTTGTGCGAAAATTGGCTTGAAATTAACAAGGTATAGCGCACACAGCAACAGCGGTGCCGTCTAACACGCAGCTGCAGCAGTGAGAAAATGGTGGCGACGGGGAAAATGGCTTGGTCTTATAGGGCAAGGACATGTGACATACACTGCCAATCACACATGCCCTTGCTTGTGTGAAAAAAAGCACTTCGCTCCGTGTGTGCGCTGCTGATAGGCTGACAGATTGCACCTCCCCACTGCAAATGCGGGAAAGAGAAAAAAAAATGGAGATCTTCATTGTTCCTGCAGAGATCCATCCCCTGCCCCTCCCCCCGCCCCGCTGTACACTCAAACTGCGTATTAACATTAATTTTCATCATTACTGAGAAAAAATCCAGTTATGATTTTGGTGCACGAACAGTTATCGAACATAACCTCGAACAGCCGAATTTTTCTCAAATTGTTCGTGTTCGCCGACCGGCTCGAACACCGCCCAAAACAGCTCGAATTTGAGATTGGCGAACAGTTCGAGTAGAACAACGCTCATCTCTAGTTGCTAAGTCAACAAGTCAGGAGGACGAGAGTGCAGAAGTGGAAGAAGAGATGGTGGACAATGAAGTCACTCACCCAACCTGAGAGGGTGACATGCAGAGCCAAGACAGCAGCACAGAGGGGGAGGGATCTGCAGCACCGCAACAGGCTGGAAGAAAAAATGAGGTGGTCAGAGGGAGAAGGCAGACAACTGTTCCCCAGAACACCCACACGCGACTAGTTTCCAGGCTAAGGGCTTGGTGTTTCTCAGTATGGCACTGTTTTAAATAAAGTGCAATCAATAAAAAAATGGTCATTTGCAACCTGCACTGTACCAAGATCATCAAGGGCCTGACCACTACCAGTTTGACCACCATCAGCATGCTCAGGCACATGTCATCAAAGCACCCGACTAGGTGGACCAAACGCCTTGGTCCACATTCAGTGTCTGTGGATGACACCGCTGCATTTTCCCCTGTGCTACATGCTTCCCAATCCCCAGTCCAGGAAACATGTGTGAATTCCTCCCACCCGGCACCTGTCGTTGCACATTCGCAAGCATCCTCAGCAACCATGTTAAATTCCTTGTCCCAGCACAGCATTCAGCTGACCCTACCCCAGGCCTTGGAAGGCAAAAGGAAATACCCACCACAGGCCCAAACACTAAACAGGCACATTTCCATACTGCTTTCCCTTGAAATGCTGTCATTTAGGCTTGTGGACATTGAGGGTTTTCTGCAACCTCATGGCTGCAGCCGTTTCTTGGTACTCGGTCCCCAGCCGCCACTATTTTTCCCAGTGTGCCATTCCTGCCTTTCACCATCACTTTTCCCATAATATCACCCATGCCCTGACCAATGCAGTTTCTGGGAAGGTCCACTTAATGACCAGAATGTGGCCAAGTGCTTGTAGTCAGGGATGCTACATTTCCATGACAGCACACGGAGTGAACATAGTGAAGGCTGGGACTGAGCTGAATTCTGGGATGGCACACATGCTATCGACACTGAGGAATGCGGACCGTAGTTCAATTAGAGTTTCCTCCACTTCCTACACCAGTTCCAGCACAAACTCCTCATCCTCCATCTCCGAATTGTCATCTCGGAGCATGTCACAAGCTGGAAGCACTGCAGCACTGGGTCGGTGAAGCAGCAACAGGCTTTGCTGATTAGGTGACAAGCATGTCAAGTGTCTTCTGTAAATCTGCCAATGGGGTCCACAAAAAGAGACATATTTAAACATCAAAGACATTCCTTGGGCATGAAAACAGGAAGTACAATAGAGATGCTAGCAAGTGTGTGGTGCAGGTTAATTTTAGCCCAACAGAGGAGGGGAATATTATCTTGTCTTTATATTGTCTTTATAAAAAAATAATTATTCTTCATGTACATATCATGAGGGGCTCAGTATAAAGAAAAGTCTTTATCATCTGGAGAAGGCACCACGTATCAATCAATTGGTGTTCCCATAAGCAAGCAGCGTAATATTTGTTTTTTCATGTCGCAAAAAAGACTAGACATCTACTTAGAATTGTCCACAGAGGGGTCTAGAACTACATTAAAGTCACATCCCAGGCTTAACACCCCTTCTGCAAAGAAACTTTGACATATTGTTGGGTAGATACAAAGAAGCAAAAGTAGTTTTGTTAGGGGCAATGGAATTCTTAACCATAACTTAACATTGCTTTCCAACAGTGCAAAACTCAGGGAATATCCTGGGTAACAATCGTGAAATGAATATGCAGGATTCTCTAGATTTAGAATCTGGTGATGGACTGTGATAAATTATAGGGAACCTGTTATTAGAAATCTTATACAGGGTGGGCCATTTATATGAATATGGGGGTTTCAGTCAGAAACAACGGATACTGGAAGCCTGTGCTAGCATTTCTTCTGCGGTGTTGCTATCAGTGTGTCAAGAGTGGGCGAAGATGGTTGCATTGACAATCCAACACAATGGGCAGCACTTTGAACACATTTTATAAGTGGTCATAAACTTGCAAATAACTCATGAAAGAATAAAGTTATAGAATAAAGTAATAGAACACTATTGCTTTTATTATGAAATTCTCAATAAGTTTGATGTGTCACAGGACCTTCTTCCCATTGAACAAAAATAAATTTGGATCCAAAATGGCCAACTTCAAAATGGCCACCATGGTCACCACCCATCTGGAAAAGTTTTCCCCCTCCCATATACTAATGGCCAAAAACAGAAAGTTGATATCACCAACCATTCCCATTTTATTTAGGTGTATCCATATAAATGGCCCAACCTGTAGTTTGTTCATTTGTTCAAACAGAAGTGTGTTTTCTGTAGAATGAGTGCAAGCTTTCTTTTACAGACGGAGTTCAGTAATAAGGAGCACTCTTCTGGCCTGTGTAATACTTTGACATTCAGGAAACTTACTATTAGTTCAGTGCCTTGACCCCCCCAACCGCCATAAAAAAAAAAATCAGGCAAAATATAGTGTGGGTTAGAGGGAAAAAGAAAATAAAAGGAGGGAGGGGGATAAAGACAACAATCAGGGAAGCTAATGTAGATAGAACAACAGCGAAAATAGACACAGTAGAACATATGTAGAAAAGTAAAAGAAAAAAAAGTGAACAAAGATGAGAATTTTAATCCTGAGCAAACTCCAAACTCTGGAGATTGGGGTTAAAAAAAACCAAGGTGGAGCTCTGTAAGGCACCACTCCATCATGCAATTAAAAAAAAAAATAATCATCCCCAATTCTATCATGAGCAACACCTATGGCAAGATAAGGGGAGGCTAAACAGTTAAGGTTTCTACCAATATTGGTACTAGTTTCTAGAGGAGAAAACACGGAACATGAGTAATAGATAACCTTATGCATCCACACAAAGCAGAATACTTTGGATATATGGATAACATATGTAAGAAGGTAAAGGTGATATGGAGAAGGATGATGAGGAGGAGGAGAGAAGAAAGAGAAAAGGGAAAATGAAGGTTGAGGATTCAAGGGAGGTGAATGAAGGAATAACAGGATGAAAACTTACAAACTCTTGGTAGAAAGGGCATGGGGATAAGAAAGTCAAGGGTCAAGTCTGAGACTGGTACATAACATGGATAATATGGGAAAACAAATAAACATTCTGGAAATATCGTCCAGGAGAGAAGTCAAACACAGACGATCTAGTAACTGGTATAGCAAAAAAATAATACTACTCACAAACCCAAATCCCCTCTCATCCCCCCCAATTCAAGTCTAACCAGAGTCAGTTAATTGACCTTGACACAAAAAAGTTAAGGGAAGACAATGTCCCAATGCCGAAAGACAGGAAGATTGAAAGATAAAAGGATGCATGTTCCTTGTCTAGAGGCGACTCCTAAGAAGGATTTGGCGTTAATGTGCAGAGCGAGTTTTCATTTGAGTGTCTCAAAACAGCTGAAGTTGAATCTGATCTGCTTTTCATTCTAATGAATGACGGATGATCACGTCTTCTCCTACACTGCGGTGCAGATAGAGATCCTGCCAGGGAACGCCAATTATGTACTAGTATAGGGTTTGTTCCAATGAAGTCATAAAGAGCATCCAGGTCTACATGGCACTTATGAAGAAAAGCGGAGCCTTCTTTCCTTACAATAAGATGAAAAAGGATGTCCCTATTTGAAGGATGTGCCAACTTCTCATATCTTCACCAAAAGTGGTTAAATGAGACGCCGCATATGCAGTGTGCAGTCAGAGTCAACTGGGTATATCTTAATCACACCATCATCCACAGAAATTGGGTCAACAGATGATGCACTTCGAAGGATAACCTCCTTGACAGCAGAATAATGTAGTGTGTACAAAAAATCTCTTTGAGCAGTTGGGATCAAAAGTACCCAATCTAGTGACATAGTACACTCTATCAGAGTATGAGGCATTTTGTAGCAGTCTCTGTGTGATCCTTTTAAATATGGAGGTGACTATTAGACGCAGATCCTCCTGAGGAGAACTTTATGGTAGCCCATTTAAACAAATATTATTTTGTTGATCCCTGATTTCCAGATCATCAATGATCAACGTTAAGTTCTGTTGCTGAGTGTTATGACTGCACAAGCACATACACACAGGTAACGTACAAATCAGGGAGATTAATACCTAAACCTGACAGATCCCTGTTGAGACTTGTAAAAGCCCTACGCTGACCCTGGTCTGTCCCTACCTGACCACGGCAGTTGGCACCCCCACTCTTTGGCGGCTCACCTTGAATATCCCTACCAGCTTAAAGTATTGCTATGCCTGTATAGCAACTCACTCAGGAAAAAGAGTTATGCACTAAAAACTGTGACTGAGTTTTCCAGTTCCTGTACAGACAAGATATCCTGACTTTGCAGTCCCTAGTGGTGGCTGCTGGTGCAGAGATAAACCTAACCACAGACTAGGAGTTGTCAGCTCTAAACTCCATAAAAGGCCGATGAGTTGATTCACGTTCCTCCTAAAGAACCGGAGGGTAGAGCAGAGTGTGAATTACCTACAAGAGAAGTGTGTTGAACAATGGAAAGATCCCAGAGTGAGTAAAGTAAATAATGAAATACCAAACACAGAACAATATAAAGTCAGAACATACTAATGAAACTATCACCAGCAGGGGTACAGAATATAGAGCTGCACCCAAATGGTGATAGGCGCACAAATGAAAACACCTGTGTTAGGTTAAGTGCTAAAGTAGTATTTTTGTAGCATTTTTGCGGCATTTTTACAACTGAGAAAACGCAGCAAAATGCTTGTAAAACAATCTGCCATGCAAAGCAATGTGAATTCGGATGTGCTGTGCACATGATGCACTAATTTGCGCGCCGCATTCGCATGGCGTTGCAAAACGCAGCATGACTATTCCTACCTCGATTACGCTGCAAATTCGCGGCCATTGAGGAACGTTGAAATGCAGCAAACCCGCAGGTACAGTACAGACCAAAAGTTTGGACACAACTTCTCATTTAAAGATTTTTCTGTATTTTCATGACTATGAAAATTGTACATTCACACTGAATGCATCAAAACTATGAATTAACACATGTGGAATTATATATTTAACAAAAAAGTGTGAAACAACTGAAAATATGTCTTATATTCTAGGTTCTTCAAAGTAGCCACCTTTTGCTTGGATGACTGCTTTGCACACTTTTGGTATTCTCTTGAGGAGCTTCAAGAGGTAGTCACCGGAAATGGTTTTCACTTCACAGGTGTGCCCTGTCAGTTGTAATAAGTGGGATTTCTTGCCTTATAAATGGGGTTGGGACCATCAGTTGTGTTGTGCAGATGTCTGGTGGATACACAGCTGATAGTCCAACTGAATAGACTGTTAGAATTTGTATTATGGCAAGAAAAAAGCAGCTAAGTAAAGAAAAATGAGTGGCCATCATTACTTTAAGAAATGAAGGTCAGTAAGTCCGAAAAATTGGGAAAGCTTTTAAAGTGTCCCCAAGTGCAGTTGCAAAAACCATCAAGCGCTACAAAGAAACTGGCTCACATGAGGACCGCCCCTGGAAAGGAAGACCAAGAGTCACCTCTGCTTCTGAGGATAAGTTTTTCTGAGTCACCAGTCTCAGAAATTGCAGATTAATAGCAGCTCAGATTAGAGACCTGGTCAATTCCACACAGAGTTCTAGCAGCAGACACATCTCTTCAACAACTGTTAAGAGGAGTCTTTGTGCAGCAGGTCTTCATGGTAAAATAGCTGCTAGGAAACCACTGCTAAGGACAGGCAACAAGCAGAAGAGACTTGTTTGGGCTAAAGAACACAAGGAATGGACATTAGACCAGTGGAAATCTGTGCTTGGGTCTGATGAGTCCAAATTTGAGATCTTTGGTTCCAACCAAATGGATGGACTCTACATGCCTGGCTCCCACCGTGAAGCATGGAGGAGGAAGTGTCATGGTGTGGGGGTGCTTTTCTGGTGACACTGTTGGGGCTTTATTCAAAATTTAAGGCATACTGAACCAGCATGGCAACCACAGCATCTTGCAGCGGCATGCTATTCCATCCGGTTTGCGTTTAGTTGGACCATCATTTATTTTTCAACAGGACAATAACCCCAAACACACCTCCAGGCTGTGTAAGGGTTATTTGACCAAGAAGGGGAGTGATGGGATGCTACATCAGATGAACTGGCCTCCACAGTCACCAGACCTGAACTCAATCTAGATGGTTTGGGGTGAGCTGGACCGCAGAGTGAAGGCAAAAGTGCCAACAAGTGCTAAGCATCTCTGGGAACTCCTTCAAGATTGTTGGAAGACCATTTCCGGTGACTACCTCTTGAAGCTCATCAAGAGAATGCCAAGAGTTTTCAAAGCAGTCATCAAAGCAAAAGGTGGCTACTTTGAAGAACCTAGAATATAAGACATATTTTCATTTGTTTCACACTTTTTTGTTAAGTATATAATTCCACATGTGTTAATTCATAGTTTTGATGCCTTCAGTGTGAATGTACAATTTTCATAGTCATGAAAATACAGAAAAATCTTTAAATGAGAAGGTGTGTCCAAACTTTTGGTCTGTACTGTATATGTGGATTTGCTGCATTTCAATTAAATTCAATGGCCGTGAATTTGCAGCGTAATCGCGGTGCGTGTGGTACCCGGGATGAAGAGGAGACTACAACTCCTCTTCGTCCCGGCTACCACGCGGTGAAAAAAAGAAATAAAAAAGTTAAAAATAAACAAAACTTGTATATTCACCTCTCCGACGGCCCCCGGTTTGCTCCCAGCCACGTCCTCTCTCCTTGGCGTCCCACGGTGTTCTGTCAGGACCTGCGGTGACGTCATTTAGTCACCTGATGGTCACGCGACCGCTGAAGTCGGCGGTCAGGTGATGGTCGCGTGACCATCAGCTGACTAAATGATGTCACCGCAGGTCCTGACAGTACACTGCGGGACGCCAAGGAGAGAGAGGACGCGGCCGGGAGCAGACCGGGGGCCGCCAGAGAGGTGAATATACAGGTTTTTTTTATTATTAAGGTTTTGATTCTCTTTTTTTTTACTATAGATGCTGCATTTAAAGCATCAGTTGTTCACACATTATAAATCCATGCCGGTTGCATGGATTTATATTGTGTGACCAACTTGTCAAGCACTTTTCCAAGTGATGCTCAAAATCGCTTGGAAAACTGCTTGACAAAAACGAATGCGAAAACGCATGTAAAAATGCTGAAAAATTGCTTCTCTCTGGCGTTTTTTTTCTGCCAGAGAGAGGCAAAAACGCTCTGCATCAAATCTGCTTCGTGGGCACATAGCCTTAAGCTAGACAGATTGCTGCCTGAAAAGCAGAACCCAAACACCAAATAAATGGTGTGTCTCCTGTGACTCGGCAGAAAGGGAAGCTGACCACAGAACATAAACTCAAGGGATTGAATCCATGAGCATGACACTGAGATTTGAGTCTTTCAAACTCACCTTACAAAGTGTGAACATCGTCTGAAAGAACACTAGTGGCTGCCTTTGTTGCAGATTGTCTAGAAGATAAATGGTTATCTTCCTCACTTATTTAATTTAATACCTACTGGTGAGAGGACTTGATTCTTTGGACAAAGGAATCCATATCTTCCTTCATTGGAAGTGCTTATATCAGCTCTCTTAGCAGTTGAAGATCCTAGTAAACTAGGGATAACTGGGCTTCAGTATGTGAATGCGATGGTGGGGCCTCATGACAAAGCAATCCAGCATGGTCCAGTTATGACACATCAGGCCTCAAAATATTGCAAAACTCGGGGACTCAGGGATGAGGGCGACTGGATATCCTTCAATAAAGGTTCCCCTACTATTCTGCGGAGAATTTCACAAGCTTGCATGGAATCTCCTCGTGTGCCAAGAAACAAATTAGGCATGGGCGCCGTTGCTAAAGAAGAATAGCCGGTGATATCGGAAGGAATAGGAGAGAGGAGTCACTCTGTATAATTTTATTCTGCTTACCTTCAGAGCAAGAGGTTTACAGCGTGGGTCCTGTGCTACTATCTCGGCATTTCTTGGGCATTACCAGAGTCAATGTAGGTAGAAAAAGTCAATGTACAGTGAATGCATCCACAGAGCTCAAGCAGTGTGTGTCCTCACTCCACCATGGTCAAGCGATGACCCTTTAGCCCTTACTCTTAACCATGGGCTGTGTTTGTTATTGTAGAACCTATCCACTTAAATTAGATTTAGCAGCAATACCAGATGCAGAACATGGACATGAGGGCTCTTTTTTTTTTTTAATGAAACAAAACAACTCTTTTTTTATAATGACATACATTCCTGTTAGTAAGAAAATACATGATAGAATATACAATAATAATGCATGGAAGGTCCATTCAGCTTCTTCTACACTTTCAGACAAGTGCCTTTATCTGTTTAGAGAATTGCACAATGTGACACAACTCTTACTTATTTGCAGACTGCAGCAAACATACACCCACAAATTAACAAGTATCTAATACTTTGTGTACATTCATTTGATGGTATGTCAAGGACTGGAGCCTTTGTTTAGCAGTAATTAATCACCAAACTCCTGTACAGGTCAGATAGCAGTAAACAGAGCACAGTAGTGAGAGTACAGCAATTAGAACTAACTCTTTGGAACCTAAGAAAATCCTTATCTATAATAGAAGAAAATAGTTTGACCGATCTCAGTTTCATACATGTACAAGACCAACTCCTATCATTCTCAATACTTATCTTTTTTTAAAATTACAGCTGTATTGTGAATTTAATACAGTACCCTGGTAACCATTGTAATTTCCATAAGTAATTTCCATTCAAATAAACATTAGAAAATACATTTAACCAATTTAAAACTAAAATGTGGGATTAAAGTAGATTTGTTGTACCTAATCTGTTAAAATGGAAATACCTGAATGCATTGTTAAGTGATTTATCTCAACTAGCCTCAATGCTTTGACAGCTCTGAGATAGCCAAGTCCCAGTAGTTATAAAAGAAGCTACTCTCAGCACAAAGTGGTGGAAAACACTGTTCTGTCAATTCAAGTACGCCAAAAAATATTTTAATAGTTTGATTAATTTGTTTCCCTTTGCAATATTCATTTAATTTTAATATGCTAAGCACCATTTACAAATCTGAATGAATTATATTATAGCAATCCAAGTTACAACTTCAGTTCATATTAATGTAATATTAATATAACTCCTTGTTTATGTGATTATAGCCTTATAAATATATTGATCAGCTATAACATTACTGTGAGGTAAAGTAAGATTTATTTTTTTTATAATGACATATGTGGGGTCATTATAAAAATGGGACACCTGTGGGGTAATTATAAAAATGGGACACCTGTCAAGGAGTTGAATATATTATATAATTAATTCACAGTTAAGCAAATTTAATACAAAAAGAGAAATTCAGGATTGTTGCTACTCTTCCTAGGGGTGGACATTCAATTAATTCACATAGCACAATGGCTAATTTTTAAAGGGAATATTATTTTGTTCTTGTCGAGTTCACACTCGAAACATACAATACAGTCTATCCCTATAGGAGAATTTATCAGAGCGAGATGGATCTGTTCTAATGATGATAGTTTCGGTGATTAGCACCAGACTAACTGCGAGAGGCTATAGTAGATCTGAACTCCATAAAACATTCCAGCATGTAAAAAGTATTCCCCAGAAATAGTTACTGTACAAACCTATGGAGGATAATTCTGGACTGCCCTCTTCTCCCACACTTACGTTTTCAACTGCTTATAGTCCACAATTTAATGAAATGAAAAAGATCATTCTACGGTACTTACCTATTGTTAATCTGGATGACATCCTCTGGGATATAATCAAAGGGGGGTGAAGATGTGTCGCCTGTCTCTTGGAGATATGTTATCACCGAGTTTGTTACCAGGTGACAAAACGCATAATTCTTGGTTGTCTGTTACCGGCTACTTTAAATGCGCTAAAAATCGTTGTGGTGTGTGCTGCCTTGCGCAGCATAGAAATCACTCCTTTGAATCATCATATAGGAATCGATATCAAATAAAGTCTTTCATAAACTGCGAGTCCACTCATGTGATATACTGCACACAATGTGTTGTATGCAATGTAAATTACATAGGATACATGATTAGGAAACTCAAAAAGAGAATAGCCGAACATGTCTCCAACATTAACAATGGGAATGCAGATTATTCAGGTGCGGTTAAACACTTTTGTAAAATACATAAGGGTGATGTTTCCCATTTCACTTTTTTGGCATTGAGAAGGTGGCTTGTCCAGAACGGTGGGGGCTGGCGGGGGGACAACTGGCAGCAACAGCTATCCCTCCGTGAAGCCTATTGGATTCTAATATTAAATACATAATTTGGAAAGGGTGGTTATTACGGTATTTCAGGTGCTACTCACACATGCATGTCTTTGGGTGTTTGCAGTCAGCATCCGCTAATTATATTAATTAGTCTAATGGGCTGATTCAGATTTATCTATATATAGCATTTGTTTTACTCTTGTGTGTATCCTATGAGTAAGGGTGCTGTCATGCACCAGAACCGCAGTAGGTTTTAACATGAATTTTAAATAGTCACCAATAAAGCATTGAATTTTATATTCCTGGTCTGGATGTGCCTTTGGAATCCCCCTATTTTATTCTGCTTTATTGCTGCAATCACCAACGGGTTTGGCACCCACTGGAGCAATTCCACATGAACATTTCCTTTGGATCGATCGGCATGGTGAGCTCTTAGCCCCTATCCTCTCCCTTTACTGCGTACGCCAAATAATATTGTAATAGTTTGATTAATTTGTTTCCCTTTACAACATTCATTTAATTTTAATATGCTAAGCACCATTTAAAAATCTGAATTAATTGTATTATAGCAATCCAAGTTACAACTTCAGTTTATATTAATGTAATAGCAATATAACTCCTTGCTTTACATGATTATAGCCTTATAAATATATGGATCAGCTATAACATTAATGTAAGGTAAAGTAAGATTTATTTTTTATAATGACACCTGCAGGGTCATTATAAAAATGGGACACCTGTCAAAGAGTTGAATATATTATATTATTAATTCATAGTTAAAAAATACAATACAATAGGAGAAATTCAGGATTGTTGCTACTCTTCCTAGAGGTGGGCATTCAATTAACTCACATAGCACAATGGCTGATTTTTAAAGACCTGAAAGTAACACCGTGGGCAACAGCAAAGATTGACTAAATCTCTACAAACTGCAAAACCCTCTTTTCATGTATCCACCATTAGAAAAACACTGAAAAAAGATGGTATCAGGGAAGTACACCATTGTATGCTTGCCCAAGACCGGGCAAAACTAGAGGGTGTGGCAGGACGCAGTCCAAGGTGTCTTCTAGGTGATGATATTTTAGCAACCCTCAGAAATGGGATTTTGCTGTTCTCCAAACGACTTGCTAAATTGACAGCCATTGGAACCTAGAAAATGCTGGCTCCCTTCTCCTCTTTCAGATGTGAGAAGAATTGAAGTTCTAACTTCTGGCACTTCTGTGCTCATAGAGACTGCACAGTATGGGGGAAGCTCAGTGTGAGGGGACAGTGAGAAGAGAGGCTCAGTATGGAAGTAGAGCATTGAAATTGGGGCACATAAGATAGGGACAAGTGTGGTGGTTATAGCTAATCAGGGCAGACAGTGTGAAATTTATAGCTAGTAAGGGTGGACAGTTTGGTGGTTATAGCTAATAAGGTTCAGAAGGGAGGATGGTTTGCAGGAAATATTTTGTAGGGAAAGACAGTGCGGAGACCATGTTCCATAAGAGGGACTGTGTAGGGGTCATATGTTATGCAGGAAGTACACTAAGTCACAATAATTTATTCAGCGACATAGCATGGGTCAGATACTTTTATCCAAGAGAATTATAATTATTATTTTTAAGAGCATAGTGTTTGGGAGTGCTTCAGAAAGCTGGAGAAGATGGAAGTCTGCTGAAAAAAACTGTGGATGTAAAAAGTCAACATAGCATCTAGATAAGATAGAGACGAAAAGAAAGATAACAACTTCAATCAGTCAAGATCTCACCTATAAGGTACCAGGATGTAAAATTTATTTGTGATACTGTCTACATCTCCTCAAAACTGTGATTCCTATATGGTCTGCAGTCTGATGGTGGGTGTTAACAAAATATCATAGTATCTCTTTACCATTGTTAAAGACATACTCTGAGCTGTCGATCCATGTGATACAATTGTATATGGGGCTAGCATGACATTGCAATTTATTGCTGTGCTAAACATAATTATATTTTCATTTACTGATGGTGGTTCTGGTGATGTATTCCTGTATTGATAGTGGTTCTGATGCTGTATTTATGTACTGATGAAAGCTCTGGTGATGCATTCTTACACTGATGATGATTCTGGTGATGTATTCTTGTAATTATTGTGGTTTTCATATACTGATGATGCTTCTGCATATGCATTCCTTTTGGTGATGTATTCTTGTAATAATGATGGATGTGATGCTGTATTTCTATACTGATGGTGGTTCTGGCACTATTTTCTGGTACTGTCACTGGTTCTGATCCTGCATTCACATAAGAATCCATAAGTTATCAGATAACATGATTCATGGCAATGATAATAAATTATTGTGCTGTCTGGGAAAATAAGGATTGCTACATCTGTATTTATGTTAGGAGCATTAATTAGAAAATACTTTAAATTGTGTCTTGAGAAAGGAAGATAACTAAAACTCTAGTGCCACCTATAGAAAGTAGCTATCCTAAAAGTCAATATTGACTCTCTATCGAGCCTTGTCACATGACTTAGGATTAAAGCCAAAACTAAAATTTCAATTTGCAGACATTGTGTTTCGGGGTACTGCCCCTCATCAGTTCAAAGCGTGAGATCTGGTTTGGCTGGGTGAGAGGTGTCTGACTGGGATCTACTACAAGCCCTGGCAAAAATTATGGAATCACCGGGCTCGGAGGATGTTCATTCAGTTGTTTAATGTTGTTCAAATAAAGCAGATCACTGACATGGCACAAAACTAAAGTCATTTCAAATGGCAACTTTAGGGCTTTAAGAAACACTAAAAGAAATCAAGATTAAAAATGTGGTACTAAGTAAGGGTAATTTTTTTTCAGACCAAGCAGAGGGAAAAAATTATGGAATCACTCAATTCTGAGGAAAAAATTATGGATCACCCTGTAAATTTTCATTTCCAAAACGATCACCTGCATCAAATTAGATCTGCTCTTAACTCTGCATCTAAAAAAGGAGTGATCACACCTTGGAGAGTTGTTGCACCAAGTGGACTGACATGAATCATGGCTCCAACACGAGAGATGTCAATTGAAACAAAGGAGAGGATTATCAAACTCTTAAAAGAAGGTAAATCATCACGCAATGTTGCAAAAGATGCTAGTAGTTCACAGTCAGCTGTGTCTAAAATCTGGACAAAATACAAACAACATGGGAAAGTTGTTAAAAGCAAACATACTGGTAGACCAAGGAAGAAAAAGCATCAAGACCGGAAACTTAAAGCAATATGTCTCCAAAACAGGAAATACACAACAAAACAAATGAGGAACGAATGGGAGGAAACTGGAGTCAATGTCTGTGAACTGTAAGAAACCGCCTAAAGTAAATGGGATTTACATACCGAAAAGCTAAACATAAGCCATCATTAACACCTAAACAGAAAAAAACAAGGCTACAATGGGCTAAGGAAAAGCAATCGTGGACTGTGGATGACTGGATGAAAGTCATATTCGGTGATGAATCACAAATCTGCATTGGGCAAGTTGATGATTAGAGATGAGCGGTGTTCGACTAGAACTGTTCGCCAATCTCAAATTTGAGCTGTTTTTGGCGGTGTTCGAGTTGTTCGACAAACGCGAACGATTAGCAAGAAATTCGGCTGTTCGAGGTTATGTTCGATAACTGTTCGTGCACCAAAAGCGTGTCCTGCATGTCTGGCATTTAGAGCACCAATCATGCAGGGATTGTCTGCCACTCACTGTAATGCCACAGCCATGGAGGTTGCAGCATTACAGTGGTTGCCCAAATCGATGGGAACAGTGCTCACAGTGAAACATGAAAAGCCGGCAATTCAGCAGCAGCATACACCGGTACCCGACAATTTAGAACCGAAAGAATAGAGCATCACACATAGATTAGATAGATAGAAACATGTCAGTCACATATATATGAAGTACAGTGACAGAGTTGCTTACTGTACTTGTCATTTAGTGTAAAGGATTTATTTAAAAAAATATTAGTGTTTTCATGCACCGTCTCTTTAAAAATCCGGCAGGCAATTCAGCATCGGTACCAGACAATTTGTAACAGAAAGAATAGAGCATCACATATAGATTAGATAGATAGAAACATGTCAGTCACATATATATGAAGTACAGTGATAGTGTTGATTACTGTACTTGTCATTTAGTGTTAAAATAAAGGATTTATAAAAAAAAAAATTGGCGTGGGGTTCCCCGTAATTTTATTCTCTAGCGGAGGTTAAGCAGACAGCTGTGGCAGATGTTTGAAGCCTGAGAAGGGGGTAATACCCACGGAGCTTCCCAGGCTACTAATATCAGCCCCCAGCTGAATACCTAGCCTTTACTAGCTATTAAAATGGGGGACCCCCAAAAAAATGACGTGGGGTCCCCCCTATTTTAATAGCTAGCAAAGGCTAGGCAGACAGCTGGGGGCTGATATTAATAGCCCAGGAAGGGTGCCATGAATATTGGCCCCCTCCCAGGCTTGAAACACCAGCCGTCAGCCGCCCCAGAAATGGCGCATCCATAGGATGCGCCAATTCGGGCACTTAGCCTCGCTCTTCCCACTGCCCTGTAGCGGTGGCAGTGGGGTAATAGGGTTGGGGAAAAGCAATAAAAGTAAAATAATAAAGCAACATCATCCTTACCTTTCCATGGTTCCCACGACAGCTTCAGCTCTGCTACATTCACACGACAGGCTGGACCGCAGCAGAACGCTGCCATACAGCTTGCCATGCGGCAGACACTGAGAAATGCAGACATGCTTGCGCTCCTCAGTGTCTGGCTGTAACGGCATAAAGATGAGCCGAGTTCATGTCCAATGAACTCAGCTCACCTCGTGCACGTCACTGACACCGTGGGAAAATTCTCCTGCGCATGCGGTGAGTGCAGGAGAATTTTCCCATGCTGTCAGTGACGTGCATGAGGTGAACTCATGTCCAATGAACTCGGCTCACCTCATGCACGTCACTGACAGCATGGGAAAATTCTCAGCGCTCAGCGCTTTAGCAGGAGAATTCTCCCACGCTGGGATGGCATTGAGATGACAGGCTGGATGGAAGCTAAGCGCTGCCATCCAGCATGCCATCATTCTTAAACACTGCAGAGCGCAGGCATGCTTGCGCTCTGCAGTGTCTCTGAAGGATGACAAGCTGGATGGCAGCGCTCAGCTGTGATCCAGCCTGTCATCTCAATGCCATCCCAGCGTGGGAGAATTCTCCTGTTGAAGCGCTGAGCGCTGAGAATTTTCCCATGCTGTCAGTGACGTGCATTAGGTGAGCCAAGTTCATTGGACATGAGCTCACCTCATGCACGTCATTGACAGCGTGGGAAAATTCTCCTGCACTCACCGCATGCGCAGGAGAATTTTCCCACGCTGTCAGTGACGTGCATGAGGTGAGCTGAGTTCATTGGACATGAACTCGCTCATCTGGATGCCGTCACAGCCAGACACTGAGGAGTGCAAGCATGCCTGCGCTTCTCAGTGTCTGCCGCATGGCAAGCTGGATGGCAGCGTTCTGCTGCGGTCCAGCCTGTCATGTGAATGTAGCAGAGTGGAAGCTGTCATGGGAACCATGGAAAGGTAAGGATGATGATGCTTTATTATTTTACTTTTATTGCAGGAGATCGTTGGCTTCAGCTGGAATGGGCGTGATGGTAAGTATGGTTTAATTTAGAACAATAAAGAATTGTGTGTTTATTTCAATTAAAGGACTTTATTCTGGGTGTTTGTGTTTTTTTGTAACTTTGACTATGGGGTTTGTAATGGGGGTGTCTTATAGACGCCTCTCCATTACTAACCTGGGCTTGATGTCAGCTGGCATTATAAGCTGACATCAACCCCAACCCTATTACCCCACTGCCACCGCTACAGGGCAGTGGGAAGAGCGAGGCTAAGTGCCAGAATTGGTGCATCCTATGGATGCGCCATTTCTGGGGCGGCTGATGGCTGGTGTTTGGTAAGTCCATCTCTGTTCTCCCCTCATCCACCCCCCCCCCTCCTTTTACCCCCAATCCGCCTCCTCCCCAGTTTTTTTTTTTTTTCGTTCGTCTTGCAGCGGCCGAGCGCTGAGCAGTGTCTACGTCACTGATCAAACTCCGTGCTCGCTGCTTTTCAGGACTTTTTCTTGTCCCTGTCAATTCTCCCCCCCACCTTTGCACCACATCCGCACACACACCCAGCAGCTGCCGAGAGTTGATTGGTGACATAGTTCACCGATCCGCACTCGTGCTCGCTGTTTGCAACACCTATGGTAGTTCCTTTTTTTCTCTTTTTTTTTTCAGAAAAAAAAAGTTCACACCAAGCACACTGACACACACACACTCTAAATAAAGTTTAACTGCATTAGGATCTTACTTTCCCACACATAAGCAGACGGATGTCCCTTAGAGAGGTATTCACATTGTTAGGTCCTGACATCGAGAAACGCTTTATCGCGGCTGTCAGGTACACATGAATTGGCCAATTTATGCGCTAAGATTTCTCATTTATTTCTATATTCTACAGCAGTAATGGTATTCATATTTCATACTTCATATTTACATGCGCTAAAATTTCTCATTTATTTATATTTCCGACAGCAGTAATGCTATTCATATTTCATACTTCATATTTACATACTCAGCGTTACAGTGTGCTACTTTGTTTGTTCATTGTACATAGAGGTAGCTCCTCTTAGTAAGCACCTGTTCCCACCTATATCTTGTAGTGGAAGTGCTGTCATTTTCTTTGTTACTAGATTTAAGCTTTGACTGAGCACTCCACCCCCATGCCGCAGGTGGTTTTAATTGCATTAGGATCTTACTTTCCCACACATAAGCAGACGGATGTCCCTTAGAGAGGTATTCACATTGTTAGGTCCTGACATCGAGAAACGCCTTATCGCGGCAATCAGGTACACATGAATTGGCCAATTTATGTGCTAAGATTTCTCATTTATTTCTATATTCTACAGCAGTAATGCTATTCATATTTCATATTTACATGCGCTAAAATTTCTAATTTATTTCTATTTTCTACAGCAGTAATGCTATTCATATTGCATGCTTCATATTTACATACTCAGCGTTACAGTGTGCTACTTAGTTTGTTCATTGTAAATGGAGGTAGCTCCTCTTAGTAAGCACCTGTTCACAGCTATTTCTTGTAGTGGAAGTGCCGTTATTTTCTTTGCTGCTAGATTTAAGCTTTGACTGAGCACTCCACCCCCATGCCGCAGGTGGTTTTAATTGCATCAGGATCTTACTTTCCCACACATAAGCAGACGGATGTCCCTTAGAGAGGTATTCACATTGTTAGGTCCTGACATCGAGAAACGCCTTATTGCGGCTGTCAGGTACACAAGAATTGGCCAATTTATGCACTAAGATTTCTTGTTTATTTCTATATTCTACAGCAGTAATGCTATTCATATTTCATACTTCATATTTACATACTCAGCGTTACAGTGTGCTAATTTGTTTGTTCATTGTACATGGAGGAAGCTCCTCTTAGTAAGCACCTGTTCACACCTATTTCTTGTAGTGGAAGTGCCTTCATTTTCTTTGTTACTGGGCCTTGTAGTGCCACAGAATCTTCTCATACACTACAAGACCTTTCTCCTACCTGCTCCAGTCGCTGCTGCTGCTCCGGCATCCTGCTGCGGTCTCCAGGGTCCTGGATCTCCTGCTCCGGTGTCCATCTGCTGTCTCCAGGTTGCTGGGTCTCCAGCTTTGGTGTCCTGCTGCTGTCTCCAGGGTCCTTGGTATCCAGCTCCTTATCCTGCTGCGGATCCAACTCCAGAACCTCTTCCAGAACCTGCTGCTGATCCTGCTGAAAGAAGAACAGAGAAGACTTTGGTAAGTCCATCTCTGTTCTCTCCTCATCCACCCCTCTCCCCCCCTCCTCCTCTCCCCCTCTCCTTTTACCCCCAATCCTCCTCCCCCCCAGTTTTTTTTTTGTGCGTCTTGCAGCGGCCGAGTGCTGAGCAGTGTCTACGTCACTGATCAACGTCCGTGCTCGCTGCTTTTCAGGACTTTTTCTTGTCCCTGTCAATTCTCTCCCCCCCACACCTTTGCACCACATCCGAGCACACACCCAGCAGCTGCTGAGAGTTGATTGGTGACATAGTTCACCGATCCGCACTCGTGCTCGCTGTTTGCACCACCTACGGTAGTTCCTTTTTTTCTTTTTTTTTTCAGAAAAAAAACGTTCACACCAAGCACACTGACACACACACACACTCTAAAGAAAGTACTGACACACACGCACCACATACACGAGAAAAAAATATGTTCGGCTCATCCCAAACTCGTTATTCAGCAGAGGAGGCATGCGCTATTGTTGCCTCCGACCCTGAGACTGACAGCGAGGGCGAGGATCCCACATTTCTTTACTTTTCCGACGCCTCATCATCCTCCTCTTCCTCCTCTTCTTCCTCCTCTTCCTCCTCTGGTGCTGCTGGACCGTCCCGCAGTCATCGCAGGAGAGAAGATATTCCAGCGCGCCCCCACTACTGATCCCGTATGAACCTTGCCCCCCCAAAATTTTGAGCCTCTGATTCCTGATTTTGTGGCGGAATCAGGAATCAAGTTTGACACCACCGGCCTCACAGAAATAGACTTTTTCAAAGTCTTATTCTCTGAGGATTTTATAAACCTCATGGTGGGCCAAACTAATTTGTATGATCATCAATTTTTAGAACAAAGCCCCTCTTCATCATTTTCTAACTGGTCTCCTGTAGACGCAGAAGAAATGATGAAGTTTTGGGGCCTGGTCCTTCATATGGGGATCCTGAAAAAAACAGAGGCTTGGCAATATTGGAGTGTTGACGTTTTGTATAACACTCCAGTGTTCCGAATGGTCATCACCCAGACACGTTTTGAGGCCATCCACAAGTTCTTGCATTACCAAGATAATGCAAGGTGTCCTGCACGTGATGACTCGAACTTTGATCGTCTTTTCAAAGTTCGGCCGGTCATCGAGCACTTCAACAACAAGTTTGGTGAAGTGTACGTGCCCCAAAGGGACATCTGCGTGGATGAGTCTTTAAATTCTTTTAAGAGGCGGCTTGAATTCCGGCAGTACCTGCCCAGTAAAAGGTCCAGGTATGGGATCAAGCTGTATAAACTTCGTGAGAGTACCTCAGGGTACACTCACAAGTTTAAAGTTTATGAAGGGAAGGACTCCCGGATTGAACCCCCTGAATGCCCCCCTGTTCTGGGAGTGAGTGGGAAAATTGTGTGGGACTTGGTGCACCCACTGCTGGATAAAGGTTATCACCTGTACGTGGATAACTTTTATACAAGTATTCCGCTCTTCAAGTCCCTCTCTGCGCGACATACCGCAGCTTGCGGTACTGTGCGCAAAAATCAGAAAGGCCTCCCAAAGACGCTAATTGGGCAGCTGCTCAGAAGGGGTGAGAGCAGAGCCCAATGTAGTGACCACCTGTTGGTGGTCAAGTACAAGGACAAGAGGGATGTTCTTCTCTTGACCACCATACATTGTGATGGCAGTACCCTCAGCATTGTAAGAGGTTCCACTACACAGGTCGCCAAACCAGACTGTGTAGTGGGGTACAACAAGTACATGGGGGGGAGTTGATCTCTCCGATCAAGTCCTCCAGCCGTACAGTGCTTTGAGAAAGGCCAAGGTAGGGTATAAGAAGCTGGCCGTGCACATTGTTCAGATGGCAATGCACAAAGCTTTCCTTCTGTCAAAATGTGCAGGCCACACTTCTGCGTCGCATCTTCACTTTCAGGAGACAGTAATCAAGGCTTTGATATTTGGCAGTGGTGGCGGAGTGGGCCCCACTACTTCTGGAACTGAAGGACCTCAAACTGTACTGGGCCAGCATTTCCCGGGGCAGATCCCTCACAGCGGAAAAAAAGGTAAGTCACAAGAGAAGTGCCGAGTGTGTTACCGAAGGGGAATACGCAAGGACACCATTTACCAATGTGACACCTGCCCCAACGAACCTGGCCTCTGCATGAAAGACTGCTTCAAAAGGTACCATACTTCCATGGACAATTGAATTAATTTCTGACGTATGACAACCTGACGAACATTATACAGCTGACGTAGTGTTCGTCAGGTTGTCATACTTCAGTTGTGTAGTGTTTGTCAGGTTGTCCTACACAACTGGCGCATAACACTACATTATATAATTGACAAATCAGGTATCCGTTCCAAAAAGGGGGCACTTGTTGGGCATTTCCACTGTTTAGGCACATCAGGGGCTTTGAGAACGTGACATGATGCCCGCAGACCATTCCATCAAAGTCTGCATTCCAAAGCGTCACTCCTTCCATTCCGAGCCCTGACATGCGCCCAAACAATAGTTTTCTCCAACACATGGGGTATCAGCGTACTCAGGAGAAATTGCACAACAACTTTTGGGGTACAATTTCTCCTAGTACCTTTGTGGGAAAAAAATTATTTTTTTTTTCACGGCTCTACGTCATAAACCTTTGCAAAACACTTGGGGGTTCAAAGTGCTCACCACACACCTAGATAAGTTCCATGAGGGGTCTAGTTTCCAAAATGGGGTCACTTGTGGGGGAGCTCCAAAGTTTAGGCACACAGGAGCTCTCCAAACGTGACATGGTGTCCGCTAATAAATTGGAACCATGTCGCATTTGGAGAGCCCCTGTGTGCCTAAACATTGGAGCTCCCCCACAAGTGACCCCATATTGGAAAGTAGACCCCGCAAGGCACCTATCTAGATGTATAGTGAGCACTTGGAACCACCAGGTGCTTCACAAATTAATCCATAAAAATAAAAAAGTGTTTTTCTTTTCCACTTTTTCATTGTTAAGAATCAATTTGTGAAGCACCTGGGGGTTCCAAGTGCTCACTATGCATCTAGATAGGTGCCTTGGGGCGTCTAGTTTCCAAATTGGGGTTACTTGTGGGGGAGCTCCAATGTTTAGGCACACAGGGGCTCTCCAAATGCAACATGGTGTCTGCTAACAATTTGAGCCTATTTTCCATTCAATCTGTTAGCGGACACATGTCGCGTTTGGAGATTTCTTCTGCAGTGTTGCTATCAGTGTTTCAAGAGTGGGAGAAGAGGGTTGCAATGATAATCCAACACAATGGGCAGCACTTTGAACACATTTTATTAGTGGTCATAAACTAGTAAAAAGCTCATGAAAGAATAAAGTTACGTTAAAACTAGTGTTGAGCCACCCCCGTAGTGTTCGAGTTCGGTTCGGTTCGTCGAACACCCGTATGTTCGCCGAACTGTTCTTCAAACTGTTCGTCGAACACCTTCGAACACCGTTAAAACCAATGGCAGGCAAACAAAAACACATAGAAACATATAGAAAACACATAGAAAACACTTCAAAGGTGTCCAAAAGCTGACAAACTGCTCAGAAGACTCAACTAACACATGGAAAAGTGACAAGTACATATAGTCATGCGAAAAGAAGAGAGGTGGAGGAGTAAAAGGAGGGGGAGACACATTCCCTTCTAAAACCAAAAAAGTGCGAAGCCGACACGGCCAGTCCCTTCCTGCCCGTGCGACCTCCGTGTCACCGGGTTTGTGCCAGAGCTGCGGTGGACCCTGACGGCCAGCCCCCCTCTCCCAATACTGGTGCCTGTCCGCTGGTGGGTCGAGCGAGCCCCCCTGCGGTGGAGGCAGGTCTAATCTTTTTAATTTTCTCTCTAATTTGAATGAGTACACTTTAAATCCTTTTACAAGGATCTATTGGAGGGCAAGTCTCATGCCAGCAGCCGCGGTAATTCCAGCTCCAGTAGAGTCCACTAAAGCTGCTGCAGTTAAAAAGGTTTTATAAGGATCAAGCTTGGCGGTCCACCGCAAGGCATCCTACCGCCAGTCCCAGCCCCTGTGCCTTGGGGTGCCTCCCCGATGCTCTTCACTGAGTGTCCAGGGGGCCCAAACCATTTCCTTTGAAAAAATTAAGTGTCCAAACTACAGGTGGTGTAGCTTGCTTAACAGCTGGGTTAATTCGCTGACTAGCAGACACTGCTACTAGGCCCAAAGTATTGCTTAGGCTAGATGCAGTTAAAAATTTGTAATTAGATACTCTCATTGGATGCTGAGAAAGCATTCCATAGAGTCTCCTGGCATGCCATATATTATTCTCTTAAAAAGCTTGGGGTAGGGGACCCTTTTATAGCCAAAATCATGGCCCTGTATCGCAATCTGTCAGCTAGGCTGAAGATAAATGGAACGTTATCATCACCTTTCATAATCACCAATGGGACAAGGCAGGGATGTCCTCTTTCCCCTCTCTTATACATCCTAGTGATGGAGCACCTGCTCTCATCAATTCACGATAACCCCAATATTAGGGGGATTGAGGTGGGAGGCACCGAGTACAAGTGCTCTGCATTTGCTGATGATGTCCTTGTATATATCACTCAACCACATATATCCATCACTGCTGTCATGGCTGAAATAGATCACTTTGGTACATGGTCAAATTTTAAAATCAATGCAGCGAAGTCTGAGGCCCTCGATGTCTCCCTCCCCAAATCCATACAGGATTCCATCCAGTCCAACTTTCCCTTTGCCTGGCCCTCACAGGGTATCAAATGCTTAGAAATTCGTATTCATGGAGACCTCTCCCGTCTATTTTATCTTAATTTTGGGCCCTTTATTGAACAACTCCATAGAGATCTTACTTCTTTGCCGGTGAAGGATTTTTCCTGGTTCGGCAGAATAAATATACTAAAAATGAACGTCCTACCTAAACTCTTATTCCTCTTCCAAACCATTCCCGTGGTAATTCCCTCAAATTTTTGGAAAAGACTACGCAGTAGCTTTTGCAGATTTATCTGGGCAAGCGGGCGTCCACGCATTCGGGGGGACATTCTGATTAGTGTTGAGCCACCCCCGTAGTGTTCGAGTTCGGTTCGGTTCGTCGAACACCCGTGTGTTCGCCGAACTGTTCGTCGAACACCTTCGAACACCGTTAAAACCAATGGCAGGCAAACAAAAACACATAGAAACACATAGAAAACACCTTCAAAGGTGTCCAAAAGCTGACAAACTGCTCAGAAGACACAACTAACACATGGAAAAGTGACAAGTACATATAGTCATGAGAAAAGAAAAGAGGTGGAGGAGTAAAAGGACGGGGAGACACAGATATAGGCATGTCATGCCCTTCTAAAATCTAAAAAGTGAGAAGCCGACACGTTCAGTCCGCTCCTGCCCGTGCCTCCTCCGTGTCGCCGGGTTTGTGCCAGAGCCGCGGTGAACCCTGACGGCCAGCCCCCCTCTCCCAATACTGGTGCCTGTCCGCTGGTGGGTCGAGCGAGCCCCCTGTCGTGGAGGCAGCTCTAAGCTTTTTAATTTAAATTGTCTCTCTAATTTGAATGAATACACTTTAAATCCATTTACAAGGATCTATTGGAGGGCAAGTCTCATGCCAGCAGCCGCGTAATTCCAGCTCCAGTAGCGTCCACTAAAGCTGCTGCAGTTAAAAAGCTTTTATAAGAATCGAGCTCGGCTGTCCACCGCAAGGCATCCTACTGCCAGTCCCAGCCCCTATGCCTTGGGGTGCCTCCTGATGCTCTTCACTGAGTATCCCGTGGTCCCGAAGCATTTCCTTTGAAAAAATTAAGTGTCCAAACTACAGGTGGTGTAGCTTGCTTAACAGCCGGGATAATCCGCTGACTAGCAGACACTGCTACTAGGCACAAAGTATTTCCTGGGCTAGATGCAGTTAAAAATTTGTAATTAGATACTCTCGTTGGATGCTGAGAAAGCATTCCATAGAGTCTCCTGGCACGCCATATATGATTCTCTTAAAAAGCTTGGGGTAGGGGTCTAGGGGACCCTTTTATAGCCAAAATCATGGCCCTGTATTGCAATACGTCACCTAGGCTGAAGATAAATGGAACTGTAGCATCCTGAGGGCTCGGTTGCTACAGAGGTATTGCACCTCACCCAGAGGTGTGATATCTCACTCTCAGGTAAGGATGGAGTGTGGATCAGGATCCGACACCTGCATGCATTACACCACATTGCCGTGGGGCAGGGCGACCAATATGCCCCTGAGATGGGAACGACAGTCCCTGTCCCTGGCTGGAGTGGGGGAAGGGAACACTGAGGAAGGGGAACCCTGTAGTGCAGGAGCAGGGAGGAAACAGTTCCTGGGTGCATTGAGAAGGGAGTATAAAAGGTGGGCACCATCTTATTTCAGTGCAGAGAAGTCTGAGCAGAAATGGCAGGGAGCAGGGGCTCTGCATGAGCTCTGCTCCGGAGGCGGGCCTAGTAACAGAGGCCCAGGCCTGGAAGAGGGAGAAGGAAGGAAGAGGAGTGGAGAAGGCTCCAGGAACGAGGAACGAAGGGATCCCAGGGGTGCGGACGGGCGAGTCGCCACCGCACGCCCGAATCCACCTGCATGGAGGGGTCAGGCCAAAGGGGGAGACCGGTCCCCGAAACTAGTGGAGGCAGGAAACGACCCTCAGCTAGAAACTGGAGGCTGTGACATTTTATGTGGCGCAGTCCCTCGCTGCACCCGCTAGGAGGGCAGCACATAGGGTCAGGGAAACTGGCGCCAAGTTTACCAAGAGGAGGCCCGAGGCAGCCGGACAGAAGGGTTGGTAAGAAAGTCCAGACAAAGGACACACAAAGGGGGTCCTGTGAAGCGCTCCAAAGTTATCTGGGAGTTGTCTGAGCCCCTCACCTGGTGAGCACAGTACGACGTGGGCAGCCGTTACCTGCAGACGTGGTCTGGATAATAAGAACTGTGAGTAAAGGCCCTGGACTGCATCACTGACTCCGTGTCGTTACTGCTGCTGCCCTGCACCATCACCCCCATCCTCCGCATACACTGCCCTGAGGCTATACTCCTCCCGTGGGGAGTTATGCTACGCTCTGCTGCACCCACAACACCAGCCTCAGCGGTCTGCCCTGCAGCGGCGGTTCACTCTGACCGCAATCCACGGGTGGCGTAGTCGGACATTTAAACATCAAAACCACATAAATAGTTCCGCCACTGGTTTGACCACCCTGAGCCACGGAACCGGGTCGCCGCCACGAAGACTACAACCACCAGCATCCACCAAAAAGGGTCCGGCTCCGGGTGTCCCAAGGCCCAGGGGGTGCATCAGAACATTTTCATCACCTTTCACAATCACCAATGGGACAAGGCAGGGATGTCCTCTGTCCCCTCTCTTATACATCCTAGTGATGGAGCACCTGCTCTCATCAACTCGCCATAACCCCAATATTAGGTGGATTGAGGTGGGAGGCACCGAGTACAAGTGCTCTCTATTTGCTGATGATGTACTAGTATATATCACTCAATCACATATATCCATCCATGTTATGGCTGAAATAGATCACTTTGTTACATGGTCAAATTTTAAAATCAATGCAGCGAAGTCTGAGGCCCTCGATGTCTCCCTCCCCAAATCCATATAGGATTCCATCCAGTCCAACTTTCCCTTTGCCTGGCCCTCACAGGGTATCAAATACTTAGGAATTCCTATTCATAGAGACCTCTCCCATCTATGTTATCTAAATTTTAGGCCCTTTATTGAACAACTCCATACAGACCACAGTTGGCAAGTTAGAACTATAAGATTCACTACGTGAACCACTGGTGTTTTGTGGAAAAGCACATGTACACCGCGTTCCAAATTATTATGCAAAAAGTGTTTAGGAGTGATAAGGGAAGAATTTGTTTGTTTGTCAGTTAAACTCATTGATGGTGATGTGTGTCAGGGCTCTTTATATCACTGTAAGCAATTGCAGACACCTGTGCTAATTAGTTTGGCTGGTGTGTCCAATGAAAGGCAAGACTACTTAAGAAGGCTGTCTCACATTATTAAGCAGCCTACATTTTCTGCCAAAATGGGAAAGAAAAAGGATGTGCCGGCTGCTGAGAAGCAACAAATTGTGGAGTGTTTAGGTCAAGGCATGACTACAATCAACATTGTGCGATGATCAGGATGAAGTGTCTTGGCAATCAAGAAGTATGTAGCTGATTCACAGTACACACGTGTGCGTGCTGATAAGGGCAAATTAAGGACTCTTTCCTACAGGCAATTACGTCAGGTTAAAAGAGCAGCGGAAAAAAAGCCTTGTCATAGCAGCAGACAAGTTTTTGAAGCTGCTGGTGCCTCCAACGTCCCCCGAACAACAAGATGCAGGGTCCTTCAGAGGTTTGCAGCTGTGCATATGCCATCCTGTCGACCTCCTCTATCCACTTCACACAAGCAGAAACGGCTCCAGTGGGCCAAACATTACATGAAGACTGATTTCAAAACTGTTTTGTTCACGGATGAGTGCCATGCAGCGCTCGATGGTCCAGATGGATGGAGTGGAGGATGGCTGGTTGATGGACACCCCCCGCAAACACGGCTACAGCGCCAACAAGGAGGAAGTGGAGTAATGTTTTGGGCTGGAATCATGGGGAGAGAGATTGTCGGCCCCTTTAGGATCCCTGAAGGCGCTAAAGATGAACTCCATAATGTATGTGGATTTTCTCAAACAGCACTTCCTGCCATGGTTCAAGAAGAAGAACCATGTATTTCACAGCAAGATCATTTTTTTGCATGATAATGCACCATCTCATGCTGCACATAAAACATCTGCATCTCTGGCTGATATGGGCATAAAAGGGGACAAACTTATGGTGTGACCCCCATGCTCCCCTGACCTCTACCCCATTCAGAACCTCTGGAGCATCATCAAAAGGAGTGTCTATGATGGCCTGAGGCAGTTCACATCTAAGCAACAGCTCTGGGAGGGTATTCTGTCCTCATGCAAAACAATTGAAGCAGAAACCATCCAAAACCTGACAAATTCAATGGACGAGAGAGTTCAGAAGCTCCTTTCGAACAAGGGGTCCTATGTGAAAATGTAACATCACCTAGAATAAAGTTTTGAGTTGAAAAATGTTTGATTTCAGTTTCTAATAACCTGCTAATGCTTATAATTTCAAAAATGACCATTTTTTTGGTCTTTATTAAAATGAAAAGGTTGATCGAAAAGTTTGGGGGATCTAAGAGTGTGGCAACCCAGTAGTCATGATTACTTCGAATTCTGACAATATGAGGGTCATGTTGCAGGTAGTGCAGCAAGAAGGCACTTATGTGTCTTGCGCATCTCGGAGCCCCAAAATTATTTTCCGGGCTAGATGCAGCTACAAATTATTATTAATTTTAAATCTGGTGGAGCTTAGTATAGATGGGCTAATAGGATCAGTGCTGCACACTGCTACAAAGCCCAAATTATTTTCCAGTCAAGATACAGATAAACATGATTAGTAATTTGAAAGCTTAAAACGGTTGGTAGGGTGATTTTAACCAATCATCAAGCTTTTACTCTCCCCAGGATGACACAGGGGTAGAAAAGTCGTTTCGGATCCATGATTTGTTCATCTTTATGAACGTGAGTCTGTCTACATTATCAGTGGAGAGCCGCGTGCGCTTATCTGTCAGCACACCACCAGCAGCGCTGAACACACGTTCAGACAGAACGCTGGCTGCGGGGCATGACAAGATCTCCAAGGCGTAAGTGGCTAGCTCCGGCCATTTATCCAGATTGGAAGCCCAAAAAGAGCAAAGGTCCAGTGACACAGTCATGGCTTCAATGTTTACTTGGAGATACTCCTGTACCATCGTCTCTAGGCGTTGACTATGTGTCAGACTTCTTGTTTCCTGTGGCCTTGCAAAGGATGGGCTAAAAAAGTAGTGAAATGATTCCGCAAAATTGATGTTACCAGCAGATACTGTGGTTCTGTTACGGTTTGAGTGCTGAACACTTGACGGTCCCATGGTTGGCAACTTGGAACTGTGAGATTCACTACGTGCACCACTGGTGTTTTGTGGAAAAGCACATGTAAGATTCTGCAACAGTCTCTGCTGATACTCCTGCATGCGTGCATCCCTTTCTATGGCAGGAATAATTTCTGCAAATTTACTTTTGTACCGGGGATCTAACAGTGTGGCAACCCAGTAGTCAGGATTATTTCTATTTATCACAATTCGAGGGTCATGTTGCAGGTAGTGCAGCAAGAAGGCACTCATGTGTTTTGCGCATCCAGGAGCACCAAGTCCCTGTTGTGTTGTTGGCGAGGTAACAATCATGCTTCCTTCCTCTGTCCTCTCCCCCCAACCTCGCACAACAGAAATGTGATCAAGGTCTCCCTCATCTGATGAGTCTTCCATCAGTTCGTCCTCCACTTCTTCCTGGGCTCCTGCACCTTCCTCACTAGTTTGGCTGCTACCATGCGCCCTGGTAAAACCATCTCCCCCACCCTCACATGCCTGCCGCCTTGGTGCTGCCGACCGTCTGGACCTTGCAGATGTTAGCCCTTCCGCATACAACTCCTCCTCCTCTACTTCCTCCACCTCCTCTTGTGCCACCACCTGACTCCGAATTCTGTTTAACATGTGCTCCAGCATGTAAATCACCGGAATAGTCATGCTGATAATGGCATCGTCAGCACTAAACATCTTCGTCGCCATTTCAAAACTGTGCAGAAGGGTGCATAGGTCCCTGATCTGAGACCACTCCTCCAGCGTGATTTGCCCCACCTCCGGATCTCGTTGGCCCAGGCTATACGTCAGAACGTATTGTACCAGGGCTTGTCGGTGCTGCCACAGTCGCTGCAACATGTGCAGAGTTGAATTCCACCGGGTAGGCACATCGCATTTTAGCCGGTGAAGTGGCAGGCCCAACGACTTCTGTAGAGATGTAAGTCGCTGAGCTGCGGGATGCGAACGGCGGAAGTGAGCACACAGCGACTGTGCCCTCTGCAGAAGGCCATCTAGTCTGGGATAGTGGGCTAAAAATTGCTGGAGAACCATGTTCAACACGTGAGCCATACAAGGCACGTGTGTGACATTGCCCCGGCGAAGGGCCGCACCCAGGTTTGCAGCATTGTCGCACACGGCCTTCCCTGGTTTCAGGTCCAGTGGAGACAACCATTCATGCAATTCGTTCTCCAGAGCTGACCTCAACTCCTAAGCTGTGTGACTCACATTTCCCAGACATTTCAAAGTAAAAACCGCCTGATGACGTTGAGCCCTACTGCCAGCATAGTAAGGAGGTGTGCAGGATCCCTTCTGCGCAGTTAGAAAGCTTATGGCATGACCAGACAGGCTTTGGGTGCAGGTGGAAGACCGAGAGGAGGTTGAGGAGGCAGAAGCAGTGGAGGAACTTTGACATAAAGAGGATTGACGCACAACTCGTGGGGACGGCAAGACTTGGACAGCAGCCCCTTGTCCTGCTGTCACCATAGTTACCCAGTGCCCAGTCAGCGACATGTAACGCCCCTGTCCATGCCTACTCGTCCAAGTGTCTGTGGTGAAATGCACCCTGTCACACACAGAGTTTCTCAAAGAAGCGGTGATGTTGTGTGCGACATGCTGGTGGAGCGCAGGCACACCTTTCTTTGAGAAGTAGTGCCGACTGGGCATCTGGTACTGGGGCACTGCGACGGACATAAGGTCTTGAAAATCCTCTGTGTCCACCATGCGGAAAGGCAGCATTTCTGTAGCCAAGAGCTGGCAGATGGTGAAATTCAACCTCTTAGCTTTCTCATGGCTAGGAGGAAATGGTCTTTTACTTGTCCACATCTGAGGGACCGAGGGCTGGCTATTGTGCTTAGACGGGGTTGATAAGGGTGTCCCCGGCAAACTGCCGGTCTGTGAGGAAGATGCAGGCGGACATGTTAGGTTGCCTTGATCCAAAGGTGGTGCTATCGATGTCGGACAGCGCTCAACACCAGCTGGTGTTACCACCTCCAAAGAAAATGATGACCTGCCAATCACGCTTGCTGTTGCGGGTAAAGAGGTGGCAGGTCTGCGCCCCAAAACAGGTGTGACTGCTGTCCCCCCAGTCACAGAGGATGAAGAGGCCACGGATGCACAAGATATGGCAGACGGTGGTTGGCCCGGCCGGCTAGGCCGCATTGTAGCACACTGAGCTTCCCACTGCAACTTATGCTTCATGTCCATGTGCCGGTTCATGCATGAAGTACTCAAACTATGTATTTTTTGGCCTCTACATAGCTTTTGCTGACAAATGTTACAGATAACACGAGTTGGGTCATCTTTATCGATCTGAAAAAATGCCCAGGCTATGCAAGGCTTAGCACCCATGCGACCTGAAGAGCCACCACGACTTGTGGTGAGAGGCAGAGTTGTGTTTGAGGATGCAGTTGTTGACGTGCTTCCAGTACTACGTCTCTGTCCATTAAGGCGCAACCTGACCTCGTCGTCACTAGCATCTTCCTCCACCTCCTCTGCTGACCTCATCTCTTGGCTGACTGTGGGTTGACAGTAAGTGGGATCTCCAACCTCATCATCATCACCCTGTGCGTTATCACACCCGTCGTCCTCAGAGCCAACCTGTTCCTGCCCTGACAAAAAACTAAAGTTGTCGCTCCAATCAGGTATTTGAGTCTCATCATCGTCTTCCTCATTGTCTCCACCAACAGGAGTTACAGTTTGGGAATGAGGGTCTACATTATGGTCAGAACCTTCTGCGTCTGGTCCTGGATCCGATTCATAAAGATTCTGGGCATCAGTGCAGATCATTTCCTCATCTGGATTCACAGAAGCGCTGGAGTCGACCTCTGATTCCCAGGCTATAGTATGAGTAAACAGCTCTGCAGACTCAACCATCTGTTCTACCTCATACTCAGACGGGCAGCTGGAGATTTGGGAGCTGTGTGGAAGCAAGTGCGATTGGGGTGACACCTTTGAGGACTGGAGTATTTGTGATGTTGAAGTTGATGTGGAGGAGAGCCCACTTAAAGGAGCACTTGATATCCGTTGAAGCACCTGCTGTTTTTGTGCCTCATCTGGAATTTGTAGCGATTGGCGTGGCCGTAAGAAAGGGATCTTATCACATTGTCCGCTAAAAGAAGTAGACATTTTAGTTTGGCTGGAAGATGGTCTTTCTTCTGCAGATGTTGCTGTTGCTTTAACACCTACCCCACGGACACAACCTTTTTTCCCCTTCCCAACACGCCTATTCCCCTTTCCACCAGCAGCAGGCCTTTTTCCACTCATTTTGGTGGTTAACTAATTCACAACTCTGGAGTTGTTTGCACAAAAAAACAATGGATGGGAACCGAGCAGAGCTGAGTGGCCAAACTGTGGTATTAGGCCAAAACTTTTGGCTGGGTTAGATGCAGAAAAAAATTATATTCAATTTGCAACCTGATGGAGGTCAGTATAGATGGACTAATAGAGAAAGTCCCACACACAGCTAGAAGCCCAAATATTTTTTCAGAGGTAGATGCAGAAAAAAAATATATTCAGTTTGCAACCTGATGGAGGTCAGTATAGATGGACTAATAGAGAAAGTCCCACACACTGCTAGAAGGCCAAATATTTTTTCAGAGGTAGATGCAGAAAAAAATTATATTCAGTTTGCAACCTGATGGAGGTCAGTATAGATGGACTAATAGAACAAGTCCCACACACAGCTAGAAGCCCAAATATTTTTTCTGAGGTAGATGCAGATAAAAATTATTTTTAATTTGCAACCTGATGGAGGTCAGTATAGATGGACTAATAGAGAAAGTCCCACACACTGCTAGAAGGCCAAATATTTTTTCAGAGCTAGATGCAGACAAAAAATTATTTTCAGTTTGCAACCTGATGGAGGTCAGTATAGATGGACTAATAGAACAAGTCCCACACACAGCTAGAAGCCCAAATATTTTTTCAGAGGTAGATGCAGAAAAAAATTATATTCAGTTTGCAACCTGATGGAGGTCTGTATAGATGGATTAATAGAACAAGTCCCACACACAGCTAGAAGCCCAATATTTTTTCAGAGGTAGATGCAGAAAAAATATATATTCAGTTTGCAACCTGATGGAGGTCAGTATAGATGGACTAATAGAGAAAGTTCCACACACTGCTAGAAGGCCAAATATTTTTTCAGAGCTAGATGCAGAAAAAAATTATGTTCAGTTTGCAACCTGATGGAGGTCAGTATAGATGGACTAATAGAACAAGTCCCACACACTGCTAGAAGCCCAAATATTTTTTCAGAGCTAGATGCAGAAAAAAATTATATTCAATTTGCAACCTGATGGAGGTCAGCATAGATGGACTAATAGAATGATGCTATGCCCAAAAGATTTTACTTCACTAGGTGCAGTAAAAAAATTGGTATTCTATGCACAGGTAGTATATCTTGCAACACAGATAGGCTACTCCACTGACTAACACACTCTGCAATAGGCCAAAAAGGATTAGCTTTGCTAGATTCAGCCAAATGCTGTGAAAAAAACTTGCACAGCACTGGCACAGACCTGCCTGGCAAAAACTGATATGAACTGATGTAACCTAGTCCTGAAAAGGACTGCAATTACAATTAGTCTTTACTCCCACAATCTATCTATTTAAGAGCACAGACCTGCCTGATAAAAGTCATAGGAAATGCTGTAACCTAGTCCTTAAAAGGACTGCAATCACAACTATTCCCTACTCCCAAGCTATCTGTAGATTTGTGCGAAAATTGGCTTGAAATTAACAAGGTATAGCGCACACAGCAACAGCGGTGCCGTCTAACACGCTGCTGCAGCAGTGAGAAAATGGTGGCGACGGGGAAAATGGCTTGGTCTTATAGGGCAAGGACATGTGACATACACTGCCAATGACACATGCCCTTGCTTGTGTGAAAAAAGCACTTCGCTCCGTGTGTGCGCTGCTGATAGGCTGACAGATTGCACCTCCCCACTGTAAATGCGATAAAGAGAAAAAAAAATGGAGATCTTCATTATTCCTGCAGAGATCCATCCCCTGCCCCTCCCCCCACCCCGCTGTACACTCAAACTGCGTATTAACATTAATTTTCATCATTACTGAGAAAAAATCCAGTTATTATTTTGGTGCGCGAACAGTTATCGAACATAACCTCGAACAGCCAAATTTTTCTCAAATCGTTCGTGTTCGCCGAACGGCTCGAACACCGCCCAAAACAGCTCGAATTTGAGATTGGCGAACAGTTCGAGTAGAACAACGCTCATCTCTAGTTCTGATCAGACACAAACAAAAGGGGGGCCTTAGCCTTCCGGATTGTAGAAGGTATTACATGGCAGCAGTACACGCTAGAATCCTGTACTTCTTCCATCATTCGGAGGGGAAATTGTGGGTCAAAATAGCTCAATCCATTTGTCCTAAAGCTCTTACCACTCTCCCATGGTGCGCCCATTTAATTGTCCCCTCTCTTGGCCTCATGTCATATAGTACTTATGCCACTGCTTTGGCTTTGAGATCCCCAAAAAAAAGCTTATCCTCAATCGACCCCCAGGGCCCCTTGCTCCCGATTTCAGATAATCCAGATTTTCCACCAGGAGTATCTGCAAATAGATTTCTCGGTTCAAATAAATCCCATCCGATATTATTTTCTCATGTCATCTCCAATACTTCGCTGCTCCCCCTCAATGACTTGTTACAGGGAAGAGCCACTTCCGCGAAGGCTAATTTTGAATATAGCCAGTTACAACACTTCTATTCAACTGTGAAGAAGCGCACACATCTTCATACAGATCTCAAAAAATTTGAAAAATTGAGCCTATCATTGTCACCCCCTACACACTCCATCTCCCTACTGTATAATCTCCTCATTTCCCAGGTAACTGACAATAGGTCAGGATTCTGCGGTGCATGGGAAAGGGAACTGGGGAAGACCTTCTCTGACTCACAATGGGATACATGTTTCTTCCTAACAAATAAAACCTCAATAGGGTCCAAAGCTCAGGAAACCTCGTTCAAAATTATCTCTAGATGGTACCGGGTACCAGCAGTCCTTCATAGATGGTATCCAGTGGTCTCAGATAGATGTTGGAGATGTGGGGAGGTGGAAGGGACAATGTCACACATATGGTGGGCATGCCCTATAATAAATGCATTTGGGCAAAGGTGGTTCCCATGATTGAGAAAATAACTGGTTTGACTATCCCTAATATGCCAGAAGCCCTCCTTTTATCAATGTTACCACTAAGTAAACGTAGTTATAAAAGGTCATCAATTTGGCTACCTAATACAGGCGGCTAAGAATGTCATTCCACGACACTGGAAAAGCAGAGACCCACCCACTGTGGAAGAATGGTTTGCGGAGAAATCCCTCCTTAATAGGATGGAGCATCTGATTGCCATCTCACCGGCTGATGTTGATAGATACTGTGTGATTTGGAGGGATTGGATTGATTTGCAAAACTCTGACGCCTACCTTCTAGCCCCCAACTAAAGTTATCTGTGATGTCAGCACAACAATGATCATAATCGCACTCTATTGATTGGTGGTCTGCCGTGGTCCACTCCCTCTCTCTCTATCTTTCATATGGAAAAATACATGCTTGATCTGGATATTGATGGAAAACCCTCCCTGTACCCCCCAATGTACTGTCGTTATTCATAGATTTATAGTTATAATACCCCTTTTACTATGTATATTGTATTTTCTTGTACTTTTTCAACACAAAAATAAAAAAAAACTTGAATTTGAAAAAAAAAAATTTAATTAGATCTACAGGCGGTGGCTACTCCGCTGACAAGCAGACACTGAATCTTTGGAGCATGACCTCTGATTCCCAGGCTATAGTATGAGTAAACAGCTCTTCAGACTCAACCATCTCTGTTACCACAAGCCATAGTGTATGTGTATGTAGTTTCTTACGGTTAAAAGGGGGGGGGAGACCCGACCCACCTGGAATTGACGATGGCAACGTCATGTAAAACACAGCAAGGGGACTCCAAAATTGTGGCACAGACACCACTTAAGTGGCATCCATTGTCCCACAGTTGGGGTATGTCAAAAGTAAAAGAAAAGTCAAAGATGCTATAGGATTTTTACAGGATGAAAATGGAGAAATGGTAAGAGAGGATGTTGAGAAGGCCGAACTTTTTAATTCCTATTTTGCATCTGTTTTCTCTCAGAAAGAAAATGTAACATCAACTGATCTTCACTGTCCTTTTAAAGGAATAGAGGAATCCAAGTTATCTGTAAACAGAAAGATTGTGAGGGAATATTTAGCTAACATAAATGAGTTCAAGTCTCCAGGTCCAGATGAATTACACCCCAGAGTACTGAAGGAGATCGTAGAAGAAATTTTAGAACCACTCTCCATAATCTTTGAAAATTCTTGGGGAACAAGAGAAGTCCCAGAAGACTGGAGAAGAGCAAATGTTGTTCCTATCTTCAAAAAGGGGAAGAAGGTGGACCCAGGGAACTATAGGCCAGTGAGTCTGACTTCTATACCAGGAAAGATCTTTGAACAAATTATTAAACAACATGTATGTAAGTACATGGATAAGAATGAAGTGATTAACCAGAGTCAGCATGGGTTTGTAACTAACAAGTCATGTCAGACTAACTTAATTTCCTTCTATGACAGAATCACTGACTGGGTGGATCAGGGAAATGCTGTAGATATAGTATATCTTGACTTCAGCAAAGCATTTGACAAAGTATCTCTCACCATCCTTATTGAAAAAATGACCAAGTATGCAATGGACCAGGCAACTGTTAGGTGGATTCATAACTGGCTTAGTGATCGGACTCAAAGGGTGGTTGTAAATGGCTTCACATCCAGCTGGATGAATGTCTCAAGTGGGGTACCACAGGGCTCCGTCCTGGGAACTGTATTGTTCAACATCTTTATCAATGATTTAGATGAAGGAATTGAGGGTAAACTGATTAAATTTGCTGATGACACAAAGCTAGGAGGGATAGCTAATACTAGAGAAGAGAGAGAGAGGATTCAAAAAGACCTAAATAAACTGGAGCAGTGGGCAGCAACCAACAGAATGGTTTTTAACAGGGAAAAATGCAAAGTACTACATCTGGGCAATAAAAATGAAAAAAGCATATACAGAATGTGAGGAAAAGAGCTAAGCAACAGTACATGTGAAAAAGACTTAGGTATACTAATAGATCATAGACTGAACATGAGTCAACAGTGTGATGCAGCAGCAAAAAAGGCAAATACAATTCTGGGATGTATTAACAGAAGCATACAGTCTAGATCACGTGAAGTCATTATCGGTCTTTACTCCTCTTTGGTCAGACCTCATCTGGAATACTGTGTACAGTTTTGGGCACCACATTTTAAAAAAGACATAGACAAACTGGAGCAAGTTCAGAGAAGAGCGACCAGAATGGTGACTGGTCTGCAAACCATGTCCTATGAGGAACGGTTGCAGGATTTGGGAATGTTTAGCTTGCAAAAAAGAAGACTGAGAGGAGACTTAATAGCTGTCTACAAATATGTCAAGGGCTGTCACATTGTAGAAGGATCATCTTTATTCTCATTTGCACAAGGAAAGACTAGAAGCAATGGGATGAAATTAAATGGGAGGAGACACAGATTAGATATTAGAAAAAACTTTTTGACAGTTAGGGTGATTAATGAGTGGAACAGGCTGCCACGAGAGGTGGTGAGTTCCCCTTCAATGGACGTCTTCAAACAGAGGCTGGACAGACATCTGTCTGAGATGATCTAGTGAATCCTGCTTTGAGCAAGGGGTTGGACCAGATGACCCAGGAGGTCCCTTCCAACTCTACCATTCTATGATTCTATGATTCTATGATTCTATGAAAATGGTTGGTGAGGTGATTTTCCAAAATCCTCAAGCTTTTAGTCTCCCCAGAATGACACAGGTGGGGCAGATGGTGGTTGTCCCGGCACTCTAGGCCGCATTGTAGCACAGTGAGCTTCGCACTGCAACTTATGCTTCATATCCGTGTGACGGTTCATGCATGAAGTACACAAACTATGGATTTTTTGGCCTCTACATAGCTTTTAGTGACAAATGTTACAGATAACACGAGTTGGGTCATCCTTATCGATCTGAAAAAATGCACAGGCTATGCAAGGTTTAGAGCCCATGCGACTCTGCTACTAGCAATACTATCAAATGATTGGCTGGGTTAGATGTAGAGCGTCTGGGTTTGGTTGGGGGTCCCCACAGTCTGCCTAGGCTAGATGCAGTTAAAAATTATTATTAGATACACAGGCGGTGCAGCTTGATTCGCAGCTGGGCTAATACGCCCAAAATATTGGTAGACTCTATACTAAATAAGGAAGCATTCACTGACTGTGGTGTCCCCTCCGTGGGCCGTGGCGATTGGTGGAGATTTGGTGGATGATTATAGGAGAAAGCTCCTTAATAGAGAAAGTTGGTGTATTTATACTTTAAATACACGTGTACCAGCGGGTTTAAACATCAGACATGATTTGATGTATCATTATGAATGATCATTTATAGATTATTATTATATATATGTTCCTTTTTTCTTCTTTTCTTTTTCTTTTGGATTATTTACATTTATATGCATTGTTTCTATGCTATACGATTTTAACATGGTATGTGTGTTTAAATTTCTGATTATCTCAGCCTTGAACAGGTGCATAGCAGGACATGACATATAAATACCACTTCCTTGCTGTTTTTTGCTATGCAATGATTAAGAACCTTTAGTTCGAAACGCGTTTGCTGTTCTTCTCCAAGGTGGACTTGTAAAATATTTTTTGTATGACCCAATAAAAAGTGGATTTTAGAAGATTTGTTCAGCTGGATCTTCCTGGTTCCTCATGTTCGTCTGGTAGCACTCCTGGCTCCGTGCTGTTGATCTTCTAGGTGGGTGAGCTGATTTTTTCCTTTCTTTTTCTGCCATGTGGCGATTGGTCATCCACTTTCACTGCCCCTTACTCAACGAATTCACAAACATCTCTCGTCGGTTTGGAGTCCCATTATGCCCAACCAAAAACATAGGCCCCACAACTAAAAATATTGTTCTTAGGCATCGAAATCGACACCACAGCAAGGTTGTTCCACCTCCCATGGGAAAAAATACCAAAACATTACACCTGATCTAGGTTTTTTGCGCAGTATGGAAAGTAACACTACAGCAGATGCAAGTATTACTAGGTCTCCTCGTGTTTGCGAGCCGGGTGATGCCAGCCGGAAGGGTTTTTTCTCTTCATTTATCGCCCGCAACAAAAGGGGCATCTAAACCGAGCCATACAATCAGAATCAGCAGGCTGCTACGGGCGGACTTAGAGGTGTGGAAAACCTTCTTATAATCATTCAACGGTCACACGTTATTTATGTCAGCAGAACAGTCCAACATTCAACTAAGATTATTCACTGGGGCGGCAGAATCAGGCGGATATGGAGCGATACTAAATAACCAATGGTGCACAAGCTTATGGCCTCCGTATTGGGCAGAACAAGTGCAGACAAAAAAACAGACAGTCCTGGAACTGTTTCCAATAGTGGTAGCAATAGAAATATGGGGCGTGCGCCTGGCTAACAAAAATATACTCTTCATAACAAAAAACACCAGCCTAGCGTACTTCATTATTAATATGGCATCATCATCTCTCCCAGTGCTAGGCCTACTACGCCAGCTAGCATCTCTGTGCCTAAAACACAATGCATGGGTCCGCGCTAGCCACGATGCTGAGGGGTCTAACGCTGCTGCTAATGCTTTATCACATTTCAATTGGCAGATTTTCACAGAGCTCCTCCCCAACGCCCACATATCGGGCAACAGTTGCCCAGCCTCCCTATGGGATCTAGTGGAGAATAGTTGATGCCATTAATCAGAGCGTCAGTTGCCCCGTCGATGTGGCAAGCATACGGTAAGGCATGGGAACAGTGGACACGACTAGTAGCAGGCAGACGGGTTGAACAATGTGAACAAGCCAGATTACAAGTCACCATAGAATTTCTCCACCAGCTAATGATGAGGGGCGTATCAGGGGCATCAGCGCAGCAGTGGCTGACTGGAGTAGCATTTCACTTCCAACTACTGAATTGCGGACATGTGACAAAGAGACTCATCATCAGACAATCCATAAAAGGGTGGAAAAGGGGTCAGCCAAGTCAGGAGTATAGACGTCCCGTCCCGTGTCACTAAAACTGATTTCTCACATCATATCCCTAACACCATTAACATGATACTCACAATTCGAAGCAACACTACTGTCTACTGTATTTGCGATCGCCTACTTTGGGGCGCTATGCATAAGCGAATTAGTCCCTCAATCCAAAATTACCACCAGTGGAGGCTTATTACACCAGTACGTAGTCATAGCCAATAATGCAATACGTCTACGCATACGCAAATCGAAAATGGTTCCAGCGGGCAGGGGCACTTGGGTACTTCTACAACCCACAAATGGTACGCTGAGTCGGGTAACAATAGTAAAAACATATATAACCATCAGATCACAAAGGAATTTCTTCCTATCACACATTGATGGAACGCCATTATCAAGATACCAGTTCCAAGCTGCATTTAATAAATGCATAACATCGGCAGGGAACCACCCCAAAGATTATGGGACACACTCAATCCGCATAGGCGCGGCCACGAAAGCAGCAAGAGCAGGACTGTCAGAAACGGAAGTTCAGAGGGTAGGGAGATGGCGATCCACGTGTTTGGCGAGATACATAAGACCGGACTTGTTATCCTAACGTGGTTTGTTTCTTTTACAAGTGACGCTAAGCCAACAGTGTGGGTGATAGGCTACTCGTATATATATTGGGCAGAAAAAAGGGCGAAAGTCCACCCAGGCGGGAGGAAATTAGAGTTTCATAACACATATTTCAACTGGAGATGTATTAGAGGCCTACAATGGCCACAGGTACTAATGGAAGTAATCAAGGTAGGAAGAGAGGCAAGAGGTCCGGTCATCTTAGTTATACAGGCTGGGGGAAACAATCTAGGTTATCACAAGAGCGCATAACTAATGGCAATAATGAAACTAGACATTGAGCGCTTCAGAGAATTTTTCACAAAAATAGTCAGAGATTGTGCCGAGCGCCTTATGGCAAGGTGCCCGAGACATCACGGCCATCGAACGGACAAGGCAGCTAATAAATATTTGGATGTCAAAATTTAGAAGAGACAGAGGCGGACAACTGGAAGGAGAAAAAGCAGGCCTCATACGGCCCGACTATGTTCACTTAATGGATATTGGACTGGACATATTCCTGTCAGGACTCCAGGACGGAGTGGAACAAGCGTTAAGAGTGATGGATGGGGGTTAGAGTCCTGCATACGAGTACGCAGGATTCTCCGTGGCCTGGAAATAGAAAGGACATGTTGGAGAGTTACACTTGTTGGCCAACTTGCCGATGTGGAGACTGGAGACACAGGGCATGCTGCAACAAGGTGAATTATTTTAGAAATAAAATGCCTTTCTAATGTATTGAGTATAAACAGTTAATAAAGCTGTGACTGATCCTCACCCATCCAGTTGTAAGAGTTACATGATTGTATTGTCAATGAAAGGGGGGCGGTAGGGGGCTGAGCGTCTGGGTTTGGTTGGGGGTCACCACAGTCTGCCTAGGCTAGATGCAGTTAAAAATCATTATTAGATACACAGGCGGTGCAGCTTGCTTCGCAGCTGGGTTACTTCGCTGACTAGCAGACACTGAAGCTTTGGAGCAGACCTCTGAGTAAACAGCTCTTCAGACTCAACCATCTGTGTTACCCTAAGCCATAGTGTATGTAGTTTCTTGCGGTTAAAAGTGGGGGGGGGAGACCCAACCCACCTGTAATTGACGATGCCAACGTCACGTAAAACACAGCAAGGGGACTCCAGAAAGAGTCTCCATTTTTTCCAAAAATTTTGGGCACACACACCACTTAAGTGGCATCAATTGCCCCAGAGTTGCTTAAAATGGTTGGTGAGGTGATTTTAACAAATCCTCAAGCTTTTACTCTCCCCAGGAAGACACAGGGGTAGAAAAGTCCTTGCAGATCCATGATTTGTTCTTCTTTATGAACGTGAGTCTGTCTACATTGTCAGTGGACAGCCGCGTGCGTTTATCTGTCAGCACACCACCAGCAGCGCTGAACACACGTTCAGAGAGAACAAAAATTATTATTAATTTGAAAGATGGTGGAGCTTAGTATAGATGGCCTAATAGAATGAGTACCACACACTGCTAGTGTGCCCAAAATTATTTTACAGGCAAGATGCAGCTAAAAATTATCATTAATTTCAAAGCAGGTGGAGCTTGGTATAGATGGCCTAATAGAATGAGTACCACACACTGCTACAGGCCCAAAATTATTTTCCAGGCAAGATGCAGCTAAAAATTATTAGGAATTTGAAAGCTGGTGGAGCTTAGTATAGATGGCCTAATAGAATGCGTACCACACACTGGTAATATGCCCAAGATTATTTTACAGGCAAGATGCAGCTAAAAATTATTAGTAATTTGAAAGATGGTGGAGCTTAGTATAGATGGCCTAATAGAATGAGTACCACACACTGCTAATATGCCCAAAATTATTTTCCAGGAAAGATGCAGCTAAAAATTATTATTAATTTCAAAGCTGGTGGAGCTTGGTATAGATGGACTAATACAATGAGTACCACACACTGCTACTAGGCCCAAAACTATTTTCCGGGCTAGATGCAGCTAAAAATTATTATTAATTTCAAAGCTGGTGGAGCTTGGTATAGATGACCTAATACAATAAGTATCACACACTGCTACTAAGCCCAAAAATATTTTCCGGGCTTGATGCAGCTAAAAATTATTATTAATTTCAAAGCTGGTGGAGATTGGTATAGATGGCCTAATACAATGAATACCATACACTGCTACTATGCCCAAAATTATTTTCCGGGCTAGATGCGGCTAAAAATGATTATTAATTTCAAAGCTGGTGGTGTTATGATCTGCTACAAGCAATAAGGAAAGACAGGAGATCTGTCCCTACAATAGAACTAAGCTAGATCCCTACAATGTAACGGGGAACCTGATCCTGCGATCAGACCCGCTGAAGTCCTCAGCTAGTCTGAACGAAGACCTATAGATGTGAGGGAGGGATCCCTACAAGATCTAGGGACAAGGAGAAAGATGGACACCTCCTAGCAGAAATTGTAGCAGTAAAAAGACAAACAAACAACATAGAACATAGAGGTCAAAAGACCTAGCTAAACTGACTGAGAAAGGTAACAAAGCACCTGGCTAGCTTAATAGTTGAAATTACAATGAAGTCCAGCAAGGCCAGAAGGGCGAAGCAGGATTAAATAGGCAAAAACGGTCATGTGACCAGCATTCTAGAAAAAAACTAACATTAGAGTTCTAACAGTACCCCCTGTTCTATGAGGATCCTCTGGATCCCCTAGGCCCTGGCTTATCCGGAAACCTCTTGTGAAATGCTCTGACAAGTCTGGGAGCAGAAACATCATCTGCCCTCACCCATGAGTTATCCTCGGGACCGAAACCCTTCCAAGCGATGAGATACTGCAAACTCCCTCTATACCGTCTAGAATTAAGGATGCGGGAAATTTCATATTCCCCGTCCTCCACCACCGGAGGAACAGTGGCAGTGGCGTCTCTATCTGATACATAAGCTTTTTTCAATAGAGAAACATGAAAGACCGGATTAATCTTCCAGGAGGTAGGAACCTCCAACCTAACAGCAGATTGGTTAACTACCTGATGCACCTTAAAGGGCCCTACAAACTTGGGATCCAATTTTTTAGAAGGAATCCTCAGCCGCAGATTCTTAGAGGACAACCAAACCATGTCACCAACCGTAAACAAAACCTCTTGACGTTTCCTGTCAATGTACCTCTTAGATTTTTTGTTAGCCTCCTGAAGATTACCACGCACATTCGTCCAAACTCTTTCCAAATCACCGGAAAAGCTCTCCTCCTCAGGCACAGCCGATACAAATTTGGAGAATGACCCAAAAGACGGATGTCTCCCAGAACAACAAAAAAAAGGCGAACACCCAGCAGAAGAGGATGTATGGTTGTTAAGAGCAAATTCAGCAAGCGGCAGAAACTCAGACCACCCCTCTTGATTGTCTGCCACAAAACAACGCAAGAACTGCTCAACATCCTGGTTATTCCTTTCTGTCTGGCCATTAGACTCAGGATGATATCCAGATGAAAATGACAAATGAACTCCCAACCTGTCACAAAAGGCATGCCAAAAACGAGCCATGAACAGAGGTCCCCTATCAGAAACATTGTCAGTAGGAACACCATGGAGTCTGACAATCTCTTTGACAAAGGCCTTAGCGAGTGTCTTAGCGCAGGGCAGTTTGATGAAGGGAACCAAGTGACACATCTTGCTAAAACGGTCCACCACCACCCAGATGACCATGAAACCCTCTGAGGGGGGAAGGTCAGTAATAAAGTCCATAGCCAGATGTGTCCAAGGTGCACTAGGAACCCCCAGAGGGCAAAGCAACCCTGCAGCAGGAGTATGTGAAGACTTAGATCTAGCACACACAGTACATTGACGCACCCACTTAATGACCTCCTTCTGCCATCCAGGCCACCAAAAACTGCGACCCACAAGTCTCTTGGTCTCAGAAATTCCAGGATGACCTGCCAACCGAGACTCATGACACTCAACAAACAAATCTCTCCTAAAGGTCCTAGGCACAAACAACCTCCCATGGGGAGTGTTAGATAAGGCATTCTCCTGTGCTTTAAGAATCTCATCTTCCATAACAGAGTCCAATGCAGCAATCATAACACTGTCTTGTAAAATGCCCTCCTCCTCCTCAGCACTGACCATGGGAGAAAAGCTGCGAGATAAAGCATCAGCTTTAACATTCTTGGTACCCGGGATGTAAGTAACGGAAAAATTAAACCGCAAAAAAAAAAGTACCCACCTAACCTTACGGGCATTCAAGCACTTGGCTGCATCAAGATAGATCAGATTTTTATGATCAGTGAAAACCTGAATGGGAAAATCAGCACCTTCCAAGAGATGACGCCAGTGTTCAAATGCGAGTTTAATAGCCAGCAATTCCGGATTACCAATATCGTAATTAAGTTCAGTCTCAGAAAATTTTTTTGAAAAAAAGACACAGGGATGTACTCCATCCTTGTTTTCCTGAGACAACACCGCACCGACCCCCACAGAAGAAGCATCAACCTCAACCAAAAACGGCTTAGTCACATCAGGCTACATAAGGATGGGGGCAGAGCTGAACCTCTCCTTTAGAAACACAAAAGCTTCAATGGCCTCAGTAGTCCACTGAACCGTATTAGAACCTTTCCTGGTGAGATCGGTCAGTGGTTTAACAATAATAGAAAAATTTTAATGAATTTTCTGTAATAATTGGCGAAACCCAAAATCCTCTGTATTTATTTCAAACAAATAGGCCTAGGCCATTCCTGCACAGCTTGAACTTTCACCGGCTCCATCTCAAAGCCCTCGCTGTTGATAATGTAGCCCAAAAAACTAATTCTCTGTACAGCGAACTCACATTTCTCCAGCTTAGCAAAAAGCAAATTGTCAATCAATAACTGCAATACCTCACGTACGCTCCGCCAATGAGACTCCAGGTCAGGCGAATAAATCAAAATGTCATCCAAATACACAACCACATTTTTTCCAATTAAAGGTCTAAGGATGTCATTAATAAGATTCTGAAAAAATGCTGGTGCATTGGTAAGACCAAAAGGCATAACCAAATTCTCAAAATGACCCAAGGGAGTGTTAAAAGCAGTCTTCCATTCATCACCCTCTCTCATGCGCAACAAATTGTATGCCCCCCGGAGATCAATTTTAGAGAACCACTTGGCCCCCACTAACTGGTTAAACAAATCAGGAATCAATGGCATTGGGTAGGGATTGCGTACAGTAATTTTATTAAACTCGCGAAAGTCCAAACAAGGACGTAAACCGCCGTCCTTTTTTTTAACAAAAAAAAATCCAACAGCCACAGGTGACTTAGAGGGTCTGATATGACCGGCGGCCAAGTTCATCTGTATGTATTCCTCCAAAGCCTTTCTCTCAGGAATAGTCAGATTAAATAAACGACTTTTAGGAAGAGACGCTCCAGGGACAAATTTAATGGTACAATCGTAGTCTCTATGGGGAGGCAAAATTTGCGACTCCTCCTCAGAAAAAACTTTCCAAAAATCCTGAATAGGTACAGGTAATTCCCTTTTATCCACAGCAGCAATGCACCCGTTACAACACTTGTCATAACACTTAGGGCTCCAGGACTTAATTTCATTGGTAGACCAATCCAGTACAGGATTGTGCAATTTTAACCAGGGCAACCCCAAAACTACTGGAGAAGGCAAATTATTTAATACCACCAAATCCAAATTTTCGTGGTGAATACCATTAATAGTGAGGGGAAATTCATAAACCTTGTGAGTAACATATTTCAAGGGAGAGCCATCGACAGAAACCACGGCAATAGGGGATGACAAAGGTTTGGGTTTTAAATTAAGTTTTTCCAAGAATCCCCCATCAATCACATTCAGAGTTGAACCACAATCCACAAATACCCGAAATTCAATTAATTCTTCCTGAGCTGCGGTAGTAGCAGAAAGAAATACCCCCTTAGTGTTTAAACAGGCTATACGGGCGTAACTGTTCTTTTTTTTTTTCTTTGTTCATACGAAGCACACAATTCTTAATGAAATGGTCAGATTTGCCGCAATAAAAGCACAAACCTTCAGAAAACCTGCGGTCTTTTTTCCTGAGAGCGAGGTGACATCGCCCCAATCTCCATCGGCTCTCCAGTGTCAGTACAGACCCTCTCAAGACTCGGAGCTGACATGGCAGAGGATTTACTCTCATTAACCCTTGCACGCAGTCTCCTGTCCACCCGTATAGCTAATTGCATTGCCTCCTGCAAGTTTCCAGGTGTGAGATAAGCAATCAGAAGATCCTTAACCCTTTCACCTAGCCCAGCAAGAAACAAACTTTTCAGAGCTGAATCGTTCCACCCCACCTGAGCAGACCACCGACGGAAGTGAGCACAATAATTTTCCACATTACCTGATCCCTGCCTCAAATGTCTCAATTCCGTCTCAGCTGATGAGACACGATCAGGATCATCATACAACAACCGCAAAGCAGAAAAAAAACTATCCACTGATCTAAAGCACGGATCACTAGGTTGGAGAGAAAAGGCCCATCCCTGAGGTTCTTTGCGCAAAAGTGACATTATGAACCCTATGCGCTGTGATTCATCACCTGAGGATCTGGGTCTCAAACGAAAATACAATAAACAAGCATTTTTAAAGGAAAAAAATTCTTGTTGTTCACCAAAAAATAAATCACGCAATCGTACCTTTGGCTGGACAAAATGCTCTCCAGAACAGCTACTCAAGTGTTGTTGGAGCTCGGCCACCTCCAGGGAGAGTCCCTGCAGGCGTTGTGCCAAATCCTGAACCGACACCATGATGGAAACTGGAGGTCTTTCCTTAGAGAACTTTTTTGGGCTGTACTTACTGTTATGATCTGCTACAAGCACTAAGGAAAGACAGGAGATCTGTCCCTACAATAGAACTAAGCTAGATCCCTACGATGTAACGGGGAACCTGATCCTGCGATCAGACCCACTAAAGTCCTCAGCTAGTCTGAACGAAGACCTATAGATGTGAGGGAGGGATCCCTACAAGAACTAGGGACTGGGAGAAAGATGGACACCTCCTAGCAGAAATTGTAGCAGTAAAAAGACAAACAAACAACATAGAACATAGAGGTCAAAAGACCTAGCTAAACTGACTGAGAAAGGAAGCAAAGCACCTGGCTAGCTTAAGAGTAGAAATTACAATGAAGTCCAGCAAGGCCAGAAGGGTGGAGCAGGATTAAATAGGCAAAAACGGTCATGTGACCAGCATACTAGAAAAAACCTAACAGGAGAGTTCTAACAGGTGGAGCTTGGTATAGATGGCCTAATACAATGTGTACCACACACTGCTACTATGCCCAAAATTATTTTCCAGGCAAGATGCAGCTAAAAATTATTAGTAATTTGAAAGCTGGTGGAGCTTAGTATAGATGGCCCAATAGAATGAGCACCACACACTGCTATTATGCCCAAAATTATTTTACAGGCAAGATGCAGCTAAAAATTATTATTAATTTCAAAGCTGGTGGAGCTTTGTATAGATGGCCTAATACAATGAGAACCACACACTGCTACTATGCCCAAAATTATTTTCCGGGCTAGATGCAGCTAAAAATTATTATTAATTTCAAAGCTTGTGGAGCTTGGTATAGATGGCCTAATTCAATGAGTACCTCACACTGATACTAAGCCCAAAATTATTTTCCGGGCTAGATGCAGCTAAAAATTATCATTAATTTCAAAGCTGGTGGAGCTTGGTATAGATGGCCTAATACAATGAGTACCACACACTGTTGCTAAGCCCAAAATAATTTTCTGGGCTAGATGCAGCTAAAAATTATTATTAATTTCAAAGCTGGTGGAGCTTGGTATAGATGGCCTAATACAATGAGTACCACACACTGCTACCATGCCAAAAATTATTTTCCGGGCTAGATGCAGCTAAAAATTATTATTAATTTCAAAGCAGGTGGAGATTGGTATAGATGGCCTAGTACAATGAGTACCACACACTGCTACTAAGCCCAAAATTATTTTCCGGGCTAGATGTAGCTAAAAATTATTATTAATTTCAAATCTTGTGGAGCTTGGTATAGATGGCCTAATTCAATGAGTACCTCACACTGCTACTAAGCCCAAAATTATTTTCCGGGCTAGATGCAGCAAAAAATTATTATTAATTTCAAAGCTGGTGGAGCTTGGTATAGATGGCCTAATACAATGAGTACCACACACTGCTACTATGCCCAAAATTATTTTCCGGGCTGCATGCCGCTAAAAATTATTAATAATTTCAAAGCTGGTGGAGCTTGGTATAGATGGCCTAATACAATGAGTACCACACACTGCTACTATGCCCAAAATTATTTTCCAGGCAAGATGCAGCTAAAAATTATTAGTAATTTGAAAGCTGATGGAGCTTAGTTTAGATGGCTTAATAGAATGAGTACCACACACTGCTAATGTGCCCAAAATTATTTTACAGGCAAGATGCAGCTAAAAATTATTATTAATTTCAAAGCTGGTGGAGCTTGGTATAGATGGCCTAATACAATGAGTACCACACACTGCTACTATGCCCAAAATTATTTTCCGGGCTACATGCCGCTAAAAATTATTAATAATTTCAAAGCTGGTGGAGCTTGGTATAGATGGCCTAATACAATGAGTACCACACACTGCTACTATGCCCAAAATTATTTTCCAGGCATGATGCAGCTAAAAATTATTAGTAATTTGAAAGCTGGTGGAGCTTAGTTTAGATGGCTTAATAGAATGAGTACCACACACTGCTAATGTGCCCAAAATTATTTTACAGGCAAGATGCAGCTAAAAATTATTATTAATTTCAAAGCTGGTGGAGCTTGGTATAGATGACCTAATACAATGAGTACCACACACTGCTACTATGCCCAAAAGGTTTTACTTGGCTAGGTGCAGTAAAAAATTTGTATTACATACACAGTTGGTGTAGCTTGCAACACAGATACGCTACTCCACTGACTAACACACACTGCAAGAGGCCCAAAAGGATTTGCTTAGCTAGATTTAGCCAAATGCTGTGAAAAACACTTGCACAGCACTAAAACAGACCTGCCTGGAAAAAAGTGATAGGAACAGCTGTAACCGAGCCCTCAAAAGGGCTGCAATTACAAACTAGTCCCTACTCCCTAAACCTTTCTGTCTATTTAAGAGAAAATTTGCTTGCAATTCAGTTACACAATATAGTGCTAACAACAGCAGCAGTGCCGTCTAACACTCAGCTGCAGCAGTGAGAAAATGGTGGCGACGGGGAAAATGGCTGGGTCGTATAGGGCAAGGACATGTGACATACACAGCCAATGACACATGCCTTTGCTTGTGTGATAAAAAGCACTTCGCTCCGTGTGTGCGCTGTTGATAGGCTGACAGACTGCACCTCCCCACTGTAAATGCGGGAAAGAGAAAAAAAAATGGAGATCTTCATTATTTCTGCAGAGATCCATCCCATGCCCCTCCCCCTGCCCCACTGTACACTCAAACTGTGTATTAACATTGATTATCAGCATTACTGTGAAAAAATCCAGTTACGATTTTGGTGCACGAACAGTTATCGAACATAACCTCGAACAGCCGGATTTTTTTAAAATCGCTCGGGTTCGTCGAACGGCTCGAACACCGCCCAAAACAGCTTGAATATTAAATTGGCGTACAGTTCGATTCGAACACCGCTCATCTCTAATTAAAACCAAGCACACCATTGTTTTTTTTATGAAATTCTCAATAAGTTCGATGTATCACATGACCCTCTTCCCATTGAAAAAAATAAAGTTGGATCCAAAATGGCCAACTTCAAAATGGCTGCCATGGTCACCACCCATCTGGAAAAGTTTTCCCCCTCCCATATACTAATGTGCCGTAAACAGGAAGTTGATATCATGCACCATTCTCATTTAATTTAGGTGTATCCATATAAATGGCCCACCCTGTACTTCAAACCAGTAGCTACACTGTGTGCAGAATTATTAGGCAAGTTGTGTTTTAGAGGATTATTTTTATTATTGATCAACAACTAAGTTCTCAATCAACCCAAAAGACTCATAAATATCCAAGCTTAATATTTTTGGAAGTTGGAGTGGTTTTTTTTTTAGATTTGGCTATCTTAGGAGGATATCTGTTTGTGCAGCTAACTATTACTGTGCCGAATTATTAGGCAACTAAATAAAAACCAAATATAATCACATCTCACTTGCTTATTTTCACCAGGTAAATCAATATCAGTGCACAAAATTTAGAAATAAACATTTCTGACATGAAAAAAAAAAAAAATTAGTGATCAATATAGCCACCTTTCTTTATGATGACACTCAACAGCCTTTCATCCATAGATTCTCTCAGTTGCTTGATCTGTTTTCGATCAACATTGTGTGCAGCAGCCACCACAGCCTCCCAGACACTGTTCCGAGAGGTGTACTGTTTTCCCTCCCTGTAGAACTCACATTTTATGATGGACCACAGGTTCTCTATGGGGTTCAGATCAGGTGAACAAGGGGGCCATGTCATTATTTTTTCTTCTTTTAGACCTTTACTGGCCAGCCAGTCTGTGGAGTAGTTGGATGCATGTGATGGAGCATTGTCCTGTATGAAAATCATGTTTTTCTTGAACGATACTGACTTCTGGGAGTAGGTCTGGGAGTTGAGCTTCACTCCATCCTCAACCTGAAAAGGTCCCACAATTTCATCTTTGATGATACCAGCCCATACCAGTACCCCACCTCCACCTTGCTGGCGTCTGAGTCGGAGTGGAGCTCTCTGCCCTTACAGATCCAGCCTCTGGCCCATCAAGAGTCACTCTCATTTTATCAATCTATAAAACCTTTGAAAAATCAGTCTTAAGATATTTCTTGGCCCATTCTTGACGTTTTATCTTATGTTTCTTGTTCAAAAGTGGTAGTTTTTCAGCCTTCCTTACCTTGGCCATGTCCCTGAGTATCACACACCTTGTGCTTTTTGATACTCCAGTAAGTTGCAGCTCTGACATATGGCAAAACTGGTGGCGAATAGCATCTTGGCAGCTTCACGCTTGATTTTCCTCAATTCATGGGCAGTTATTTTGCGCCTTTTTTGGCCAACACGCTTCTTGTGACCCTGTTGGCTATTTGACCTGAAACACTTGATTGTTCGGTGATCACGCTTCAAAGGTTTGGAAATTTCAAGACTGCTGCATCCCTCTGCAACACATCTCACAATTTTGGACTTTTCAGAGCCCGTCAAATCTCTCTTCTGACCCATTTTGCCAAAGGAAAGTAAGATGCCTAATAATTAAGCACACCTTATATAGGGTGTTGATGTCATTAGTTAACACCCCTCCTCATTACAGAGATGCACATCACCAGATTTACTTAATTGGTAGTTGGCTCTCAAGCCTATGCAGCTTGGAGTAGGACAACATGTATAAAAAGTATCATGTGATCAAAATACTCATTTGCCTAATAATTCGGCACACAGTGTATTTAGCAGGAGTCTAAATTGCGGTAATTCTGGACCCTGATATGACCATCTATATTCTTGATAGAGCTTTAAAAATACTTGTTCAACAGGCAATATTAAATGAACAAAGAAGGGATCATGTGCCAGTTTACTAGTTTACTCAAACTTTGTGCTGCAATCATGCTATTATATTGCACATATTTCAATTTCTGTTTTTCTTGCTCTTTTGCCTTTCAAAATATGAAATAAAAGGAGATAAAAAAAAATCATATATATTTCAAAATGATACCAATGAAAACATCAATTAATGCTTCAAAAACAAATTCTCTCACATCTCAAGCAACAGAAAAAAAAATATGGCTTTCAGAATGAAAGTAGCAAAACATAAAAAAATATATATTGTAAAGAAATATTATATAGTACCATTAAAAAACACAACTTCTCCCACAAATAACTCAAAAAATACAAAGCTATTTTTCTAAAAATGCAGTAGCAATATGAATAAATAGGTTCTTAAAAGCTAACAATGAAAGTTACAGGTAGCCACTGAGACAGTGGAACACCAAGCTCTTTTAAAGCTGTTACATTTCCGTTTTATGGGTGATTTATCACTGCCTCAACTTATTTATTCTGATACATTGGTTTCCTTTTTTTCTAATACATACAATCAAGCAGTTGGTTTCTATCAATTAAAACATGATATCTAATTGATATGAAAGTAACGTAATACCATTCAAGACAATTCTCCAGCACATTAAAAATTCCCTTATGTATAGTCTCCTTTCTATTTTTCATACCAAATAAGCATCAGATCTAAAAACAAAAAGTGAGCAACAAGAGCTTGAAATTTAGACAGATGATTTACTCCCATATGGAATTTCTGAATAAAAAAAATAAAAGAGCTACGCTCACTCATTCTTTCTGAAGACAACCAAAATAAGGGCAGGGATACATTCTAATGAGCCTGAAACTAAACTAAACAATTGCAAAAATTTAGTGCAAGGACATTGTAAACTAACATAACAAACTTTAGAGTAAAATATAGCCATAAGGCTTAATTAATAAAAAGACAATAATACAAGTGAGTTAAAGGGTTTTTCCAGGCTCTAGACAAATTTCAGGGAGACAGGTACAGAGCCGCAGATGCGGTAGACAAGCAGAGTAAAGCGAAACCGCCGGACCGGAGGACAAGGCAGAGCAGAGAGGAACTGCTGGTGCGGTGAGCAAGCAAAGCGGAGCGAAAACCACAGGAGCGGTGGGCAAGGCAGAGCAGAGCGGAACCGCTGGAGTGGTGGACAACGCAGAGCAGAGAGAAGCCTCTGAAACAGTGGGTAAAGCAGAGCAGAGGGAAGCCGCCGGAGCGGTGGGCAAGTCAGAGCAGAGAGAAACTGCCGGAGCGGTGGGTAAGGCAGAGCAGAGGGAAGCCGCTGGAGCAGTGGGCAAGTCAGAACAGAGAGAATCCGCCGGAGCGGTTGGCAAGACAGAGCGGAGCGAAACCGCAGGTGCGGTGGACAAAGCAAAGAGGACAGTGCTCTGTTCACATGGAACAGACTGGAAAATACAAGAAGATGGCTAGAACACAGGAGGAAGTTATTGAGGAAGGATAAAGGAACAAGTAGAACCAGATACACACAAGGTACTTCCTATGAAGTAGCGAGTGGACACATAACTCACAATCAGAAGTACAGAGACAACGAGTTGGAGTTAGGTGCAGGTTCAGATACTGCAGGAAAAGGAAAGATATGGACATAGAGACAAACAGGTAACAGGCTAGGATACAGTTCAGACAGGAACTGCTGCTGCAATGAGATGCAAGAACGAGCCTGGGTATACAGCCTCCAGAGTGGCGGAAACAGACTAGAAGTCACAGGTAACAGGTCTGGGTATGCAGCCCCCAGAGTGGCGGAAACAGAATAGAAACAGGACAGGACCTGGCAATTCAGCAGCAAAGACTAACTGAGTTAAGGTGTTGCTCAGGCACCTCCTTCTGGGTGGAGGTGATTTAAATATCCAGTGACTCACAGCAATAGGCTGGAGACACATTAGGGGTGCGCCCACAGCAGCTATAAGAATCAGGAAGTAACCGGGCCGCCGCCCTAAGTCAAGAGACATGCACACAGCATGAACTGGAGCAAGTTTTGTAGGCTGGACTCACAGGTAAGATTGCAGTCTTGCATAGTGGGAGGTGGTGCACTATGCAAGCACGCCGTCAGGAATGTTACACTAGTCAACACTATTTTGCAGTCAGGAGGCCACCCACTCATGCTTGGCATATAGGGGAATCTGGACTCACACAAAGTGACTGCAGAAATGTGTCTAGAGCTTGCAAAATCCTTTTAAATAGACAATCTTTTTCTGTTTATTTCGAGTTACATGCATATAGCGATTTTCCTGGGTACAATTATACTACTGTTTCTGTTTAACATGTGTTAATTTAAAATCAGGGGTATGTATTGATTTTAGATTAAACATGCACAAAAGAACTGCAGTACATATATTTAATTGTAGTAGGATATAAAAGACTACAGGCAATTTTGAAAGGATTAGTAATGGAAATCCTTATCAATTACAGCATTTCTAGTCTCCAATTAATGATAATAGTTTAATACCTTGTGGGAAATAATACATGCTATGAAATCACAAATACATAAGGAGCAAAAGATACATTTTTTCAGAAAACTTTATTGTGTTATGCATTTTAGATCAATGTAATTAAGTGAACTATTTATAATATGGAACCTGCCACTGCCAGTTTTCACCTTCGTGATGAAACCAGATTTTTCAAATCTGACTTGTCACTTTATATAATAATGACTTTGGAATAACACATTTTCTTGATGTTATAATTGGGAATTTAGGTTGATATATTTTGCGTTTTTTTCATATCTCAAATTTCAAGGAAAATTAGAAAACCTTTCAATTTTTAAACTTTGATTTATTATTGCCGTAAAAGAGATACCGCATTATACCACTCAAAAATGTCTTTTTATTTCATTAGGATCTAATAAAGCTTAAAAGTTTATTAGCAATTACATTGTATTTCATTCAAATTTATAACTCCTCTTATATTAGTGACCTATTTACTTTCGAAGTGACTTTGAGGGACATACAGTTCATGATGTAAAAGAAACCAAAAGTAATGCCATTTTAAAAACTTCACCCTTCATTTTATTGAAAATAAAATAAAAAAATATTATTATTTTTTTTTACAAAAATGTTGTTTAGTCACAATATTTTAAGCTTTACAAGTGTTGGAGTAAATTAACCCAGCAATTAGAAATGAATAGATCTTTTGAAATTCAAAATTGCTGACTTTGCTGATTTTTCCCAAAAAATTAGATCTGTAGCCAATAAAATTTGTTGGTTTAGCTCCAAATTTTGATTTCACATGTAGTGATAGGTGAAGATTGAAGACACAGACTTTTAGGGAATTTGAATTAAACTTGATAATACTCCATATATGGTCAGAAACTACTGTTTGGGTACATGGCATTAATTTAGGGGAATTCACAACATTTCGCTTTTGTAGCCCAGATTTTGCAAATGCCGTTTAGAAAGCTTCTGAAGTTACAGAACAGCAGACCCCCATAAGTGACTCCATTTAAGAAGCTACAACCATCAAGAAATTAATTTATGGGTAAAGTAAGCATTTTTTTTAAGTCAGTGGACATTGTAGAGAGAAAACTGTAAATATGCAATTTTAATGCTCAATACATTGTGCCCGGCTTGTGTTTCTGGGGACATACACCCTGTAATTTATTAAGCGAGTATTACCTGCTACAACAATGTCATATTTTTCTATCAAGCTGGAAGTTTGGCACACTGCAGGTTCAGAACAGAGGAAGGCAATTTGGCTCTGTGAGCAAGCATATTGTGATTTATTTGGGGCTGTTTTGTAAATGTTTTAAGCTTTTGCAATAGCAATATCAAGGAAACACTTTTTTCAGTAACAGATGACATATGTGAGCAGGGGATTGTTGTTTGAGAGATTACTTGAAGTTTTTATTGGTACCAATTGGGGTAGATAAAAAATTTAGATTGGTTTGCACCTTATTAGTGTTGAGCCACCTCTGTAGTGTTCGGGTTCGGTTCGTCGAACACCTTAGAACACAGTCGAACACCGTCGAACACCGTTAAAACTAATGGCAGGCAAACAAAAACACATAGAAACACATAGAAAGCACCTTCAAAGGTGTCCAAAAGCTGACAAACTGCTCAGAAGACACTCTCTTTAAAAAAGCCGGCCGGCAATTCAGCAGCGGCATACACCGGTACCCGACAAATTAGAACAGAAAGAATAAAGCATCACACATAGATTAGATAGATATAAACATGTCAGTCACATATATAAGAAGTACAGTGACAGTGTTGCATACTGTACTTGTCATTTAGTGTTAAAGGATTTTTTTAAAAAAATAATAGCGTTTTCATGCACCGTCTCTTTAAAAAAGCGGGCGGCAATTGAACATCGGTACCCGACAATTTATAACAGAAAGAATAGAGCATCATACATAGATTAGATAGATAGAAACATGTCAGTCACATATATAAGAAGTACAGTGATAGTGTTGATTACTGTACTTGTCATTTAGTGTTAAAATAAAGGATTTAATAAAAAAAAAATTGGCGTGGGGTTCCCCGTAATTTTAGTCTCTAGTGGAGGTTAAGCAGACAGCTGGGGCAGATGTTTGAAGCCTGGGAAGGGGGTAATACCCACGGAGCTTCCCAGGCTACTAATATCAGCCCCCAGCTGAATACCTAGCCTTTACTAGCTATTAAAATGGGGGACCCCCAAAAAAATGACATGGGGTCCCCCCTATTTTAATAGCAATAAAGATGCAGTCCCTAAATTATTATTTTTTTTTATTATTTTTTAATTAATTTTCCCCAAAAAATTTGACGTGGGCTTCGCCATATTTTTGTATGCCAGCCAGGTACAGCATCCAGGAACGGGCTGCCCCCAACCACCAGATGCGTATTTGTACCTGGCCGGACACAACAATAAAGGTAACCCTTTTTTTTTTATTATTTCATGAATTTCATGAAATAGTTAAACAAAAAAGACGTGGGGCTTCGCCCAATTTTTGTGTCCAGCCAGGTACAGCAGGCAGGAACGGGCTGCCCCCAACCACCAGCTGCCTATTTGTACCTGGCCGGACACAACAATATAGGGAAGCAATTTTTTTTTTAATTATTTCATGAATTTCATGAAATAATTAAAAAAAAAAACACGTGGGGCTTCGCCCAATTTTTGTGTCCAGCCAGGTACAACTAGGCAGCTGGGGGCTGGAATCCGCAGCGCAGGGAGGCTTAAGCTTTCTGGCCCCCCCCCCCGCTGCAAATTGCAGTCCGCAACCACCCCAGAAAATGGCGCGTTCATAGAAGCGCCATCTTCTGGCGCTGTCCCCAACTGATCCAGGGCCCTGGTGCGGTGGCTCACTGGGTAATAGAGGGGTTAGTGCCAGCTAGGCATTATCAGATGGCCCTAAGCCCGAAATTCATGGGGTCACGCCAATATTAGACATGATCGCCATGAATTTCTAGTAAAGTATTTATAAAACACATTACCCAGGATAAAGTCCTTTAATTGAAATAAACACACAATTTTTTAATGTTCTAAATTAAACCATACTTACCATCACGCCCATTCCAGTTGAAGCCAACGATCTCCTGCAATAAAAGTAAAATAATAAAGCAACCTTATTCTTACCTTTCCATGGTTCCCATGACAGCTTCAGCTCTGCTGCATTGACATGACAGGCTGGATGGCAGCCGAAAGCTGCCATCCAGCTTGCCACGCCACAGACACTGAGAAGCGCAGGCATCCTTGCGCTCCTCTGTGTCTCGCTGTGATGGCATCCAGATGAGCCGAGGTCAAGTCCAATGAACTCAGCTCACCTCATGAACATCACTAACAGCGTGGGAAAATTCTCCTGCGCTCAGCGCTTCAGCAGGAGAATTCTCCCACGCTGTGATGGCATTGAGATGACAGGCTGGATGGCAGCTGAGCGCTGCCATCCAGCATGCCATCCTTCATAGACACTGCAGAGCGCAGGCATGCTTGCACTCTGCAGTGTCTCTGAAGGATGACAAGCTGGATGGCAGCGCTCAGCTGTGAACCAGCCAGTCATCTCAATGCCATCCCAGCGTGGGAGAATTCTCCTGCTCAAGCGTTGAGCACAGGAGAAATCTCCCACGCTGTCAGTGACATGCATGAGATGAGCTGAGTTCATTGGACATGAGCTCACCTCATGCACGTCACTGACAGCGTGGGAAAATTCTCCTGCGCTCTGCGCTTCAGCAGGAGAATTCTCTCACGCTGACTGCAAGTGCAGGAGAATTTTGCCACAGTGTCAGTGACGTGCATAAGGTGAGCCGAGTTCATTGTACATGACCTCGGACTCATCTTTATGCCGTCACAGCGAGATACTGAGGAGCGCAAGCATGCCTGCGCTTCTCAGTGTCTGCGGCATGGCAAGCTGGATGGCAGCTTTCGGCTGCGATCCAACCTGTCATGTGAATGTAGCAGAGCTGAAGCTGTCGTGGGAACCATGGAAAGGAAAGGATGATGTTGCTTTATTATTTTACTTTTATTGCAGAAGACATTGGCTTCAGCTGGAATGGGCGTGATGGTAAGTATGGTTTAATTAAGAACAATAAAGAATTGTGTGTTTATTTCAGTTAAAGGACTTTATTCTGGGTGTTTGTGTTTTTTTTTAACTTTTACTATGGGGTTAGTAATGGGGGTGTCTTATAGACGCCTCTCTATTACTAACCTGGGCTTGATGTCAGCTGGCATTATAAGCTGACATCAACCCCAGCCCTATTACCCCACTGCCACCACTACAGGGCAGTGGGAAGAGCGAGGCTAAGTGCCAGAATTGGCGCATCCTACGGATGCGCCATTTCTGGGGCAGTTGACGGCTGGTGTTTCTAGCCTTAGAGGGGGCCAATATTTATGGCACCCTTCCTGGGCTATTAATATCAGCCCCCAGCTGTCTGCCTAGCCTTTACTACCTATTAAAATAGGGGGGACCCCACGTCATTTTTTTTTGGGGTACCCCATTTTAATAGCTAGTAAAGGCTAGGTATTCAGCTGGGGGCTGATATTAGTAGCCTGGGAAGCTCCGTGGGTATTACCCCCTTCTTCCCAGGCTTCAAACATCTGCCCCAGCCGTCTGCTTAACCTCCGCTAGAGACTAAAATTACGGGGAACCCCACGCCAATTTTTTTTTTAATAAATCCTTTATTTTAACACTAAATGACAAGTACAGTAATCAACACTGTCACTGTTCTTCTTATATATGTGACTGACATGTTTCTATCTATCTAATCTATGTGTGATGCTCTATTCTTTCTGTTATAAATTGTCGGGTACCGATGCTGAATTGCCGGCCGGCTTTTTTAAAGAGACGGTGCATGAAAACACTAATAATTTTTTTAAATAAATCCTTTAACACTAAATGACAAGTACAGTAACCAACACTGTCACTGTACTTCTTATATATGTGACTGACATGTTTCTATCTATCTAATCTATGTGTGATACTCTATTCCTTCTGTTCTAAATTGTCTGGTACTGGTATATGCCGCTGCTGAATTGCCGGCTTTTCATGTTTCACTATGAGCACTGTTCCCATCGATTTGGGCAACCAATCTAATGCCACAACCACTATGGCTGTGGCATTACAGTGAGTGGCAGACAATCCCTGCATGATTGGTGCTATAAATAGCCCCAGACATGCAGGACACGCTTTAGGTGCACGAACAGTTATTGAACATAACCTCGAACAGCCGAATTTTTTGCAAATCGTTCGCGTTCGTCAAACAACTCAAACATCGCCCAAAACAGCTCGAATTTGTGATTGGCGAACAGTTCTAGTCAAACACCGCTCATCTCTACTCCTTATACTTTTATTGGGCTCTCCGTCTAAACCTGAGAAAAACTTGATACATATGAAAACAACGATAGAACCATTCACTATGATGTGACAGATGGAGTCACTTTGAATTTTCTGTGGCCTTTGTCTCATGTTTTAGGTGTGTACAAAAGGGAGTTCCACTGCACTTTTGTGCGCCTCTAAAAAGAGGGAAACAAGGCCTTCTAATGATCAAAGTAACTGTTGGTCTCATAATAGTGAATGTTTCAGTCAGAGATTTCAAATAAAACTTTTTTTTTGCAGATTTACACAGAAACCCTGACATAAGAGCTTAGCGTAAAACACATTAAAAATGTGAACCTAGCATTAATCTGATTTTTGAGAGCCAGATTTATGCATAAACAGCAGTTCACATTTTTCATTGCTGTATAAGTGATCAGATACCTTTATATTACTTCTCAATACAATTAGAGTGACACCAGATATATATTGTGTATTTTTTTTAGAATAATTTGCTATTATTGCCCACAGAAAAAGTTTTTTTTATAAACATTTCTTTCCATCCCTATGAACGTTGTAACGGGTCTGGGAGGCGGAACCTCTGGGCTACTATACAAGGGAGCGGTCCTTGTAAGGGAGCGGGTGGCGACCAGGCAGGCAGTCACAGCAGGTGACCGGGACAGTCTCTGGGTGTACGGGCAGGAGGTCACGGCTAGAGATGAGCGGTGTTCGACTAGAACTGTTCGCCAATCTCAAATTCGAGCTGTTTTGGGCGGTGTTCGAGTTGTTCGACGAACCCGAACGATTTGCAAAAAATTCGTCTGTTCGAGGTTATGTTCGATAACTGTTCGTGCACCAAAAGCGTGTCCTGCATGTCTGGCGCTATTTAGAGCACCAATCATGCAGGGATTGTCTGCCACTCACTGTAATGCCACAGCCATGGTGGTTGTGGCATTACAGTGATTGCCCAAATCGATGGGAACAGTGCCAACAGTGAAACATGAAAAGCCGGCAATTCAGCAGCGGCATACACCTGTACCCGACAATTTAGAACCGAAAGAATAGAGTATCACACATAGATTAGATAGATATAAACATGTCAGCCACATATATACGAAGTACAGTGAAAGTGCTGCTTACTGTACTTGTCATTTAGCGTAAAGGATTTATCAAAAAAAATAATAGTGTTTTCATGCACCGTCTCTTTAAAAAAGCCGGCCGGCAATTCAGCATCTGTACCCGACAATTTATAACAGACAGAATAGAGCTTCACACATAGATTAGATAGATAGAAACATGTCAGCCACATATATACGAAGTACAGTGACAGTGTTGCTTACTGTACTTGTCATTTAGTGTAAAGGATTTATCAAAAAAAATAATAGTGTTTTCATGCACTGTCTCTTTAAAAAAGCCGGCCGGCAATTCAGCAGCGGTACCCGACAATTTATAACAGACAGAATAGAGCTTCACACATAGATTAGATAGATAGAAACATGTCAGTCACATATATATGAAGTACAGTGATAGTGTTGGTTACTGTACTTGTCATTTAGTATTAAAATAAAGGATTTATTATTAAAAAAATTGGCGTGGGGTTCCCCTTAATTTTAGGCTCTAGCGGAGGTTAAGCAGACGGCTGGGGCAGATGTTTGAAGCCTGGGAAGGGGGTAATACCCACGGAGCTTCCCAGGCTACTAATATCAGCCCCCAGCTGAATACATAGCCTTTACTAGCTATTAAAATGGGGGACACCCCAAAAAAAATGACGTGGGGTCCCCCCTAATTTAATAGCTAGCAAAGGCTAGGCAGACAGCTGGGGGCTGATATTAATAGCCCAGGAAGGGAGCCATGAATATTGGCCCCCTCCCAGGCTAGAAACACCAGCCGTCAGCCGCCCCAGAAATGGCGCATTCATAGGATGCGCCAATTCTGGCACTTAGCCTCGCTCTTCCACGCTGCCCTGGTGCGGTGGCAGGGGGTAATAGGGCTGGGGTTTGATGTCAGCTTATAATGCCAGCTGACATCAAGCCCAGGTTAGTAATGGAGAGGGGTCTATAAGACACCCCCATTACTAACCCCATAGTCAAAGTTAAAAAAAACACAAACACCCAGAATAAAGTCCTTTAATTGAAATAAAGACACAATCCTTTATTGTTCTAAATTAAACCATACTTACCGTCACGCCCATTCCAGCTGAAGCCAACGATCTCCTGCAATAAAAGAAAAATAATAAAGCAACCTCATCCTTACCTTTCCATGGTTCCCACGACAGCTTCAGCTCTGCTACATCGAGATGACAGGCTGGACCGCAGCAGAACGCTGCCATCCAGCCTCTCATCCCGCAGACACTGAGAAGCGCAGGCTTGCTTGCGCTGCTCAGCGTCTCTCTGTGACGACATCCAGATGAGCCGAGTTCATGTCCAATGAACTCGGCTCACCTCATGCACGTCACTGACAGCGTGGGAAAATTCTCACGCTGAAACGGTGAGTGCAGGAGAATTCTCCCACGCTGTCAGTGACGTGCATAAGGTGAGATCATGTCCAATGAACTCAGCTCACCTCCTGCACGTCACTGACAGCGTGGGAGAATTCTCCTGCACTCAGCGCTTCAGCGTGAGAATTCTCCCACGCTGAAGCGCTGAGTGCAGGAGAATTTTCCCACGCTGTCAGTGACGTGCATAAGGTGAGCTCATGTCCAATGAACTCAGCTCACCTCCTGCACGTCACTGACAGCGTGGGAGAATTCTCCTGCACTCAGCGCTTCAGTGTGAGAATTCTCCCACGCTGAAGCGCTGAGTGCAGGAGAATTTTCCCACGCTGTCAGTGACGTGCATGAGGTGAGCCGAGTTCATTGGACATGAACTCGGCTCATCTGGATGCCCTCACAGAGAGACACTGTGGAGCGCAAGCAAGCCTGCGCTTCTCAGTGTCTGCGGGATGAGAGGCTGGATGGCAGCGTTCTGCTGCGGTCCAGCCTGTCATCTCGATGTAGCAGAGCTGAAGCTGTCATGGGAACCATGGAAAGGTAAGGATGATGTTGCTTTATTATTTTTCTTTTATTTCAGGAGATCGTTGGCTTCAGCTGGAATGGGCGTGATGGTAAGTATGGTTTAATTTAGAACAATAAAGAATTGTGTGTTTATTTCAATTAAAGGACTTTTTTCTGGGTGTTGTGTTTTTTTTAAATACTTTACTAGAAATTCATGGTGGTCATGTCTAATATTGGCGTGACCCCATGAATTTCGGGCTTAGGGCCAGCTGATAATGCCAAGCTGGCCCTAACCCCTTTATTACCCAGTGAGCCACCGCATCAGGGCCCTGGATGAGTTGGGTACAGCGCCAGAAGATGGCGCTTCTATGAACGCGCCATTTTCCGGGGTGGCTGCGGACTGCAATTTGCAGCGGGGGTGGCCCAGAAAGCTTGGGCCTCCCTGCGCTGCGGATTCCAGCCCCCAGCTGCCTAGTTGTACCTGGCTGGACACAAAAACAGGGCGAAGCCCCACGTCAATTTTCTTTAAATTATTTCATGAAATAATTAAGAAAAAAAGGGCTTCCCTATATTGTTGTGTCCGGCCAGGTACAAATAGGCAGCTGGTGGTTGGGGGCAGCCCGTTCCTGCCTGCTGTACCTGGCTGGACACAAATATAGTGCGAAGCCCCACGTCAATTTTTTTTAAATTATTTCATGAATTTCCTGAAATAATTAAAAAAAATTGAAGTGGGGCTTCGCACTATATTTGTGTCCAGCCAGGTACAGCAGGCAGGAACGGGCTGCCCCCAACCACCAGCTGCCTATTTGTACCTGGCCAGACACAACAATATAGGGAAGCCCTTTTTTTCTTAATTATTTCATGAATTTCATGAAATAATTAAAAAAAAAGTACGTGGGGCTTCGCCCTATTTTTGTGTCCAGCCAGGTACAACTAGGCAGCTGGGGGCTGGAATCTGCAGCGCAGGGAGGCCCAAGCTTTCTGGGCCCCCCCCCGCTACAAATTGCAGTCCGCAGCCACCCCGGAAAATGGCGCGTTCATAGAAGCGCCATCTTCTGGCGCTGTACCCAACTCATCCAGGGCCCTGGTGCGGTGGCTCACTGGGTAATAAAGGGGTTAGGGCCAGCTTGGTATAATCAGCTGGCCCCAAGCCCAAAATTCATGGGGTCACGCCAGTATTAGACATGACCGCCATGAATTTCTAGTAAAGTATTTAAAAAAAACACAACACCCAGAATAAAGTCCTTTAATTGAAATAAAGACACAATTCTTTATTGTTCTAAATTAAACCATACTTACCATCACACCCATTCCAGCTGAAGCCAACGATCTCCTGCAATAAAAGAAAAATAATAAACCAACCTCATCCTTACCTTTCCATGGTTCCCACGACAGCTTCAGCTCTGCTACATCGAGATGACTGGCTGGACCGCAGCAGAACGCTGCCATCCAGTCTGTCATCCCGCAGACACTGAGAAGCGCAGGCATGCTTGCGCTCCTCACTGTCTCGCTGTGACGGCATCCAGATGAGCCGAGGTCATGTCCAATGAACTCGGCTCACCTCATGCACGTCACTGACAGCGTGGGAAAATTCTCACGCTGAAGTGCTGAGTGCAGGAGAATTCTCCCACGCTGTCAGTGATGTGCATGAGGTGAGCTCATGTCCAATGAACTCAGCTCACCTCCTGCACGTCACTGACAGCGTGGGAAAATTCTCCTGCAATCAGCGCTTCAGCGTGAGAATTTTCCCACGCTGTCAGTGACGTGCATGAGGTGAGCCGAGTTCATTGGACATGAACTCGGCTCATCTGGATGTCGTCACAGAGAGACGCTGAGCAGCGCAAGCAAGCCTGCGCTTCTCAGTGTCTGCGGGATGACAGGCTGGATGACAGCGTTCTGCTGCGGTCCAGCCTGTCATCTCGATGTAGCAGAGCTGAAGCTGTCGTGGGAACCATGGAAAGGTAAGGATGAGGTTGCTTTATTATTTTTCTTTTATTGCAGGAGATCGTTGGCTTCAGCTGGAATGGGCGTGATGGTAAGTATGGTTTAATTTAGAACAATAAAGGATTGTGTCTTTATTTCAATTAAAGGACTTTATTCTGGGTGTTTGTGTTTTTTTTAACTTTGACTATGGGGTTAGTAATGGGGGTGTCTTATAGACGCCTCTCCATTACTAACCTGGGCTTGATGTCAGCTGGCATTATAAGCTGACATCAACCCCAACCCTATTACCCCCTGCCACCGCACCAGGGCAGCGTGGAAGAGCGAGGCTAAGTGCCAGAATTGGCGCATCCTATGAATGCGCCATTTCTGGGGCGGCTGACGGCTGGTGTTTCTTGCCTGGGAGGGGGCCAATATTCATGGCTCCCTTCCTGGGCTATTAATATCAGCCCCCAGCTGTCTGCCTAGCCTTTGCTAGCTATTAAATTAGGGGGGACCCCACGTCATTTTTTTGGGGGGTCCCCCATTTTAATAGCTAGTAAAGGCTATGTATTCAGCTGGGGGCTGATATTAGTAGCCTGGGAAGCTCCGTGGGTATTACCCCCTTCCCAGGCTTCAAACATCTGCCCCAGCCGTCTGCTTAACCTCCGCTAGAGCCTAAAATTAAGGGGAACCCCACGCCAATTTTTTTAATAATAAATCCTTTATTTTAATACTAAATGACAAGTACAGTAACCAACACTATCACTGTACTTCATATATATGTGACTGACATGTTTCTATCTATCTAATCTATGTGTGATGCTCTATCTTTCTGTTCTAAATTGTCGGGTACCGCTGCTGAATTGCCGGCCGGCTTTTTTAAAGAGACAGTGCATGAAAACACTATTATTTTTTTAAATAAATCCTTTACACTAAATGACAAGTACAGTAAGCAACACTATCACTGTACTTATTATATATGTGACTGACATGTTTCTATCTATCTAATCTATGTGTGAAGCTCTATTCTTTCTGTTCTAAATTGTCGGGTACAGATGCTGAATTGCCGGCCGGCTTTTTTAAAGAGACGGTGCATGAAAACACTAATATTTTTTTTAATAAATCCTTTACACTAAATGACAAGTACAGTAAGCAACACTGTCACTGTACTTCATATATATGTGACTGACATGTTTCTATCTATCTAATCTATGTGTGAAGCTCTATTCTTTCTGTTCTAAATTGTCGGGTACAGATGCTGAATTGCCGGCCGGCTTTTTTAAAGAGACGGTGCATGAAAACACTATTATATTTTTTAATAAATCCTTTACACTAAATGACAAGTGCAGTAACCAACACTGTCACTGTGCTTCTTATATGTGTGACTGACATGTTTCTATCTATCTAATCTATGTGTGATGCTCTATTCCTTCTTGTCTAAATTGTCGGGTACCGGTGTATGCCGCTGCTGAATTTGCCGGCCGGCTTTTTTAAAGAGAGTGTCTTCTGAGCAGTTTGTCAGCTTTTGGACACCTTTGCAGGTGTTTTCTATGTGTTTCTATGCGTTTTTGTTTGCCTGCCATTGGTTTTAACGGTGTTCGACGGTGTTCTATGGTGTTCGACGAACAGTTCGACGAACAGTTCCTCGAACATCCCGGTGTTCGACGAACCGAACCGAACCCGAACACTACGGGGGTGGCTCAACACTAGTCACGGCAAGTGATCAGGACAGTCTCTGGAAGAACGGGCTGGAGGTCACGGCAAGTGACCGGGGCAGTCTCTGGAAGAACGGGCTGGAGGTCACGGCAAGTGACCGGGGCAGTCTCTAGGTAAAGGGTAGGTACGACCTGTGATGGCTGAACCTCCAGGTAGGCTAGCAAGGCAGATGGAGGATGTGTGCTCCCAGGTGAGCAAGCGAGAGTCTCTGGAATAGCAGGTGGTCACAGCACGTGACGGCGGAGCCTCCAGGTAGGCAAGCAGGCAGGTAGCGGAGAAGCGCTCCCAGGTGAGCGGGCAAGAGTCTCTGGAATAGCTGGTGGTCCCAGCACGTGACAGCGGAGCCTCCGGGCAGGCAAGCAGGCAGGTAGCGAAGAAGCGCTCCCAGGTGAGCGGGCAAGCTGGTCAATAGACAGACTGACCGGAGTTGTAAGGCAGACCGTCGGACCTCAGGCAAGCAGGCAGGTAGCTGATGTGCGCTCCCAGGTGAGCGGGCAAGTTGGTCCTTAGACAGACTGACCGGAGTTGTAAGGCAGACCGTCGGACCTCAGGCAGGCAGGCAGGTAACAGGAAATCAGGCAGGATTAGGACAGCAAGCTGGCAGGAATCTGGCAGGTAACTGGCAGGTAACTGGCAACGGGACCTGAGGGCTGAAGCAGAGTAGAACGGTGCAACAACATTGCCCGGGCACCTCCATTTTGGAGGAGGTGCCTTATATATGGTAAAGTCCTCCGGCCATTGGCCGGAGACTCCTTAGGACGGCGCGCGCGGCCCCTTTAAGAGGGGCCGGGAAGGAGCGCGCGCTGCCAGCAGAGCGGGAGAGGGACGCCGGGCACGGAGCAGAGCGGTGAGGGGAACAGCGTCCCTGCCTAGCAGAGGGCAGGGACGCCGGCACTACAGTACCCCCCCCTTTAGGCCCCCCCTTTTTTAGGCCAGATAGAAATTTAGCTAGGATGAGAGGGGCATGGATGTTCTCCCGGGGCTCCCATGTTCTCTCCTCAGGACCAAACCCCTTCCAATCTACCAGAAAAAAGGTCTTTCTTCTTACCCTTTTGGTGGCAAGAATGTTCTCTACCTCAAACTCGAACTCAGCAGAAACCGGAGCAGGAGGCGTACCTGTAGACTTGGAAAAAGAGTTAAGCACCACGGGTTTGAGGAGAGATACATGGAAGGAGTTAGGGATCCGTAAGTTGGCCGGGAGTTTCAATTTATAGGCCACTGGGTTGATCTGACTGATGACCTCCAGAGGACCGATGAACCGAGGCCCTAACTTGTAAGAAGGTATCTTGAGTCGTACATATTTAGATGAGAGCCAGACTTTATCTCCTGGACGAAATTGTGGAGGATCCAGGCGTTTTTTGTCAGCGTGTCTTTTCATACGCTCGGATGACAGAAGGAGTGCGGACCGGGTACTCTCCCATATGGAGGAAAATTTGCTAACGAGAGATTCCGCAGCCGGGTTGTCCACAGAGGTGGAGACAGGAAAAGGAATCCGAGGATGCTGACCAAAGACTACAAAAAACGGGGATTTGGAGGAGGATTCGCTCTCGTGATTATTATAAGAGAACTCGGCCCATGGTAGGAGATCCACCCAGTCAGAATGGTGGGCATTAACGAAGTGCCGGAGGTAACTGGTCAGGTTCTGATTGATCCGCTCCACTTGACCATTGGACTGTGGGTGGTAAGCGGAAGAGAAGTCCAGGGTGACGTCTAGTAGTTTACAAGTGGCTCTCCAGAAACGTGAGGTGAACTGTACCCCACGATCCGACACGATGTGGAGGGGCAGGCCATGAAGACGGAAGATCTGGCGGATAAAGTCTTTAGCCAGCTCGGGTGCAGACGGAAGGCCTGGCAGGGGAATAAAGTGAGCCATCTTGGAAAAGCGTCCGGCTGGCAGATGTCTCGGGACTTTGTTGCGGGCGCAGGACACACAGGCAGAAACAAAGTCTATTATGTCCTTGTGCAGGGTAGGCCACCAATAGTGCCGGGCAATAAGCTGGAGGGTCTTTTTCTGACCGGCGTGGCCAGCTAGTTTAGACGAATGGCCCCAGTGTAGGATCTTCTCCCGATCAGGTACTGAAACAAACGTCTTACCGGGAGGGAGACGATTTAGACTCACGGGAGCCACCTGCATTACTCTGGCGGGATCGATGATATGTTTAGGTTCTTCCTCGAGATCGGACAACAGAAAGGATCGGGACAAGGCGTCTGCTTTGACGTTTTTGTCAGCCGGGCGAAAATGAAGAACAAAATCAAAGCGAGCAAAAAACAAGGACCATCGGGCTTGGCGCGGGTTAAGTCTCTGGGCATGCTGGAGGTAAGCCAAGTTCTTATGGTCAGTGTAAATTATTACCGGATGAAGAGCCCCCTCGAGTAGGTAACGCCACTCCTCCAACGCCAGCTTGATGGCCAATAACTCTCGGTCTCCTATGGAATAGTTGCGCTCAGAAGAGGAGAAGAGTTTGGAGAAGAAGCCACAAGTTACCATTCTCCCGGAAGATGATTTTTGAGTAAGTACCGCTCCGGCTCCAGAGGAGGAGGCGTCAACTTCCAGGAAGAACTGCTTGTTGCCGTCCGGGCGATGCAGCACCGGGGCGGAAGAGAAGGCCTGTTTTAGGGAAAGAAAGGCCTCCTCTGCTTCGGGCGGCCACTCTTTGGGATTAGTACCCTTACGGGTGAGCGCGGAAATTGGGGCAGTCCGGGAAGAGAAGTGCGGGATGAAGAGGCGGTAATAGTTGGCGAAGCCCAGGAACCGTTGAATACCCTTCAACCCCTCTGGTCGGGGCCATTTCTCGATGGCAGACAGTTTCTCAGGATCCATTTGTAGGCCGGTCTGAGAGATAATGTAGCCCAGAAACGGAAGCGAGGTCTGCTCAAAGAGGAACTTCTCATATTTAGCGTAGAGATGGTTCTGCCTGAGCCTGAGCAGGACCTGACGAACATCCCTCCGGTGAGTCTGGAGATCCGGAGAGAAGACCAAGATGTCGTCCAGGTACACCACTACGCAGGAGTAGAGAAGGTCCCGGAAGATGTCATTGACCAACTCTTGAAAGACGGCAGGAGCGTTACAGAGGCCAAAGGGCATTACCAGATATTCATAGTGGCCGTCCCGGGTGTTGAATGCCGTCTTCCATTCATCCCCCTGACGGATACGAACCAGGTTGTACGCCCCACGGAGGTCCAGTTTGGTGAAGATTCTAGCCCCCCTCAGACGATCAAATAATTCCGGAATGAGCGGAAGGGGGTACTTATTCTTCACCGTGATCTGGTTAAGGCCTCTATAATCTATACAGGGACGGAGAGAGCCGTCCTTCTTTTTGACGAAAAAGAAGCCTGCTCCCGCCGGGGAGGTAGATTTCCGGATGAATCCCCTGGCCAGATTCTCCTCAATATATTCGGACATCGACCGGGTCTCAGCAGCGGATAATGGATAAATACGCCCACGGGGAGGAGAAGTACCAGGTAACAGGTCGATAGGGCAGTCGTATGGTCTATGAGGGGGTAGTGTCTCTGCCTCCTTTTTATTAAAGACATCAGCATAAGACCAATAAGGAATCGGAAGTCCAGGTAGATTAGCTGGGGTAGGAGAAGGACGGATGGGATGAACGGGAACCAGACAGGTCTTATGGCAGCCCTGTCCCCAGCGAAGGACTTCTCCGGTCTGCCAGTCAAGAACGGGTGCATGTTTCTGGAGCCAAGGTAGGCCTAGCAAGAGGGCGTGAGAGAGTCCAGGCAGAACATGGAAGGAGATACTTTCAGAATGCAGCATTCCCACCTGCAGAGTAATGGATTCGGTGATGAGTTGGATGGGGCGTGGTAAGAGCCCCCCATCCACGGCAGCAACAGACAAGGGTACAGCCAGAGGTTTGGTGGGGATGCGGTATTTCTCTACCAGGGACTGTGAAATAAGATTCCCGGCTGCTCCAGAGTCCAGTTGGGCTAGTTCGAAATAACGGTTCTCCCCGTAGACGATTGAAACTGACAACAGCAGGGATGGAGAGGATTTATTCTTGTCTAGGTGGACCTCTCTGAGCGAACCTAGACACAGGCGTTTCCCGACCTCTCCGGGCAGGCACGGATCCGGTGCTCCTTACTGCCACAGTAGAAGCAGGTCCCCTCGGCACGGCGTAAGTCCTGACGGGTCTTGACCATCTTGGTCTGGTCGACCTGCATAGGCTCAGGAGGGTGTACCTGGTTAGAGACAGAAGGAGTGACGGGTTTCTGAAAAGTAGGAGCTAGACGTGGTAACCTCCTCTCACGGGTGACCTCTCTGGCACGCTCCTGGAACCGTAGGTCAATCCGGGTGGCAAGAGTTATTAAGTCATCGAGAGTGGTAGGAATGTCCCGACCGGCAAGTTCATCTTTAATACGGCCGGACAGACCCTCCCAGAAGACGGAAACCAGAGCGTCGTTATCCCAGGCCAGCTCCGAGGCAAGGGTACGGAACCGTATGGCAGATTGGCCCACGGTGAGACTTTCCTGACGGAGGCGTAGCAACGATGATGCAGATGAGGTCTTCCGTCCGGGTTCGTCGAAGACTTTCCGGAAAGCCGTGAGAAAAGCAGGCAAGTTGGACACCAGGGGGTCTCCTCTCTCCCATAGAGGATTTAGCCAGGCCAGGGCCTCCCCGGTGAGATGGGACATGATGAATGCAATTCTGGCTCGGTCGGAGTTAAACTGGTGGGACAATAGTTCAAAGTGCAGGGTGCACTGATTTATGAAGCCCCGAGCCTGGGCTGAGTCGCCTCCGAAGCGAGGAGGTGCAGAAAGCCGAGGTCCGGGGTAGGATATCATGGTGTTAGTGGACAGCAGAGCTGCCGGATTGCGAGACATGGCACTGGCGGAGGTTGTTGGTGGAGCAGTCAGAGTGTCCAGGCGAGTATTGACATTCCGCAGGTGACCCAGGATGGACTCCTGTTGGGACCTTTGACGGGACAGTTCATGACACAGGTCCGAGAGCGAGGGAGCTTGGGTGCCACCGGGTTCCATGGCCCGAGCAAACTGTAACGGGTCTGGGAGGCGGAACCTCTGGGCTACTATACAAGGGAGCGGTCCTTGTAAGGGAGCGGGTGGCGACCAGGCAGGCAGTCACAGCAGGTGACCGGGACAGTCTCTGGGTGTACGGGCAGGAGGTCACGGCAAGTGATCAGGGCAGTCTCTGGAAGAACGGGCTGGAGGTCACGGCAAGTGACCGGGGCAGTCTCTGGAAGAACGGGCTGGAGGTCACGGCAAGTGACCGGGGCAGTCTCTAGGTAAAGGGTAGGTACGACCTGTGATGGCTGAACCTCCAGGTAGGCTAGCAAGGCAGATGGAGGATGTGTGCTCCCAGGTGAGCAAGCGAGAGTCTCTGGAATAGCAGGTGGTCACAGCACGTGACGGCGGAGCCTCCAGGTAGGCAAGCAGGCAGGTAGCGGAGAAGCGCTCCCAGGTGAGCGGGCAAGAGTCTGGAATAGCTGGTGGTCACAGCACGTGACAGCGGAGCCTCCGGGCAGGCAAGCAGGCAGGTAGCGGAGAAGCGCTCCCAGGTGAGCGGGCAAGCTGGTCCTTAGACAGACTGACCGGAGTTGTAAGGCAGACAGTCGGACCTCAGGCAAGCAGGCAGGTAGCTGATGTGCGCTCCCAGGTGAGCGGGCAAGTTGGTCCTTAGACAGACTGACCGGAGTTGTAAGGCAGACCGTCGGACCTCAGGCAGGCAGGCAGGTAACAGGAAATCAGGCAGGATTAGGACAGCAAGCTGGCAGGAATCTGGCAGGTAACTGGCAGGTAACTGGCAACGGGACCTGAGGGCTGAAGCAGAGTAGAACGGTGCAACAACATTGCTCGGGCACCTCCATTTTGGAGGAGGTGCCTTATATATGGTAAAGTCCTCTGGCCATTGGCCGGGGACTCCTTAGGACGGCGCGCGCGGCCCCTTTAAGAGGGAGGGAGGGCGCGCGCGCGCGCCCTAAGCACAATGGCCGGGAAGGAGCGCGCGCTGCCAGCAGAGCGGGAGAGGGACGCCGGGCACGGAGCAGAGCGGTGAGGGGAACAGCGTCCCTGCCTAGCAGAGGGCAGGGACGCCGGCACTACAAACGTTTTCCTGATTACAATGTATATTAAATATCAGGAAGTAGCTATAAGGATTGTTATCTTGGGTTATTATGGGATATTGAGGGTGTACTCTATTTCTTGGGGATTGTAGTGTTTTTTTTTACCAAAGAGACATTTCTAAAATATACATGTTCTACCAAACTTATATAGAATTTTTTTTATTTAAATGGTGGAAAATTATTTCGAATTTTGTAAATAAAATATTTGGTTTGTATCGTAATTTTCCAAGACCCTTAATTTTTCCATCAATAGAAGTTGTGTGAGGATGTGTTTTCTGCATCTTGTGTTAGTAATTTTATTGACACTAATTTGGAACACACATTTTTATCTGTTTTTATTGAAAATTTGAGGGTGGTGTGGTTACTAAAAGCTACAATTCTGATGTTTTTATTTTTTTATTTTTATGACATTTATCATAATTAATTTTATGTTTCGATAGAATGTACTATTACTGATGAGAGATTTGTGAAAATTGAGGTCTCCTATGGCTGAGCTTCACTGAAGAATCAAGATGACCAAGATGGGGACTTTAGCAGACCCCTGGGGCTACCCTGGTCAGTGACATCAGATAAACGATACAGTCAAAGATTGACAGTGGTGTCTTATTGGTTAACATCTACAGTGTGTAGAAACTGAATTAGCATCTTTTTATTTACAATAAATTTGATATAGAAAATTATTTATAGGGCATTATTATAGAGACATAATGACACCAGAAAAATTCCTACATAATGGGTTTTTGTTCCTCTTTCCTTTCTTCAATATATATGCAGATGTGCTTTTTCTTTCCATCATAGCCTCGCTCCGAATAATCAGATGACGCTACTGAACATCACTTTTCTTTATAACTTATAAATGTATGTTTACAACTTTGATTTAAATTTAAAAAAAGAAAATTAAAGATTGTTTATGACAATTTCAATACAATTTTACTTAGCAAAAGGTAATCTTGCTGTTATATTGATTTCAATATTTGTTAATACAATTAAAACATGTATCTATTCAGGCTAAACAACTTTAGTAAAAAGATTTCGTAACCTTCATACAGGTGCTTTTCGCTAAATTAGAATATCATCAAAAAGTTAATTTATTTCAGTTCTTCAATACAAAAAGTGAAACTCATATATCTTATAGAGTCATTACAAACTGAGTGATCTATTTCAAGTGTTTATTTCTGTTAATGTTGATGATTATGGCTTACAGCCAATGAAAACACATAAGTCATTATCTCAATAAATTATAATAATTAACAAATAACACCTGCAAAGGCTTCCTGTGTGTTTAAAAATGCCCCTTAGTCTGTTTCAGTAGGTTCCACAATCATGGGGAAGACTGCTGACTTGGCAGATGTCCTGAAGGCAGTCATTGACACACTCCACAAGGAGGGTAAGCCATAAAAGGTCATTGCTAAAGAAGTTGGCTGTTCACAGAGTGCTATATCCAAGCATATTAATGGAAAGCTGAGTCGAAGGAAAATGTGTGGTAGAAAAAGGTACACAAACAACCAGGATAACCGCAGCCTTGAAAGAATTGTTAAGAAAAGGCCATTCAAAAACTTGGGGGAGATTCACAAGGAGTGGACTGCTGCTGGAGTCACTGTTTCAAGAGCCTCCACACGAAGACGTATCCAGGACATGGGCTACAAGTGTCGCATTCCTTGTGTCAAGCCACTCATGACCAATAGAAAACGCCAGAAGCGCCTTACCTGGGCCAAGGATAAAAAGACCTGGACTGTTGCTCAGTCCAAGGTGTTGTTTTCAGATGAAAGTAAATTTTGAATTTCATTTGGAAATCAAGGTTCCAGAGGCTGGAGGAAGAGTTGAGAGGCACACAATCCAAGCTGCTTGAGGTCTAGTGTGAAGTTTTCACAATCAGTGATGGTTTGGGGAGCCATGTCATCTGCTGGTGTAGGTCCACTGTGTTTTATACCGAAGTTAGCGCAGCCGTCTACCAGTAAATTTTTAAGCACTTCATGCTTCCCTCTGCCGACAAGCATTTTGGAGATGGAAATTTCATTCTCCAGCAGGATTTAGCACCTGTCCACACTGCCAAAAGTACCAATACCTGATTTAAAAACATCAGCATTACGGTGCTTGATTGGCCAACAAACTCGCCTGACCTTAATCTCATATAGAATCTATGGGGTATTGTCAAGAGGAAGATGAGAGACACCAATCCCAACAATGCAGATGAGCTGAAGGCTGCTATCAAAGCAACCTGGGCTTCTATAACACCTCAGTAAAAAAGTATGCAGTGAATGCAATGATTGCCAAAAATTTGGAGGAACTCCAATGCCCCTTGCAAGAGACGTAGAGGTCGGAGGGCCTCCTAAAAACAATGTTCCCATTATTAGGAAGTGTGTCTCCCATACTGTTTGCCTATGTAGTGAAGCAACGGCTGCCAAAAATTTGGAGGAACTCTAATTCCCCTTGCAAGAGACGTAGATATGGTGATATGGTAGATATGGTTGTGAGGAGGATGTGGAAGATGCGGATGTGGAGGATGAGAATGAGGAAAAGGAGGAGGACAAGAACAAATAGACAAAATCAGGAAGCTTATACCCATGTCTGGGTGTGAAGACAGAGGTGCATGGGAATAGAGTTAGACCTCCCAAAAAAAACACTGTTTTTGAGTTTATGTTATGCTGTTATAATTCGGTGGTGTTGAGAAGTCTGGCCCGATCCAGCCCTTGTTCATTTTTATAAGAGTCAGCCTGTCAGCTTTTCAGTTGACAGGTGGATGCGCCTATTGGTTATAATTCAACCGGCGGCACTAAAAACCTGCTCTGCCAAAATGCTAGCAGCAGGGCAGGCCAGGACCTCCAAGGCATAGAGAGCCAGTTCATGCCACGTGTCCAGCTTGGATACCCAATAATTATAAGGCACAGAGGAGTCAATGAAGAAGTTAGTACGGTCGACAAGGTACTCCCTCACCATCTTCCAAAACTTTGCACTCCTTAGGAGAGTACCATGCGCCTCAGGGCCTGTGCGATGGGAGGATCTGAGAAAACTGTCCCAGAACTTTGACAGTGTTCCCTTGCCTCTGCTGGATTGCATTTGTGGCTCTCTTTCCTGTACTCCTTGGTTTTCCAACGAACTGTGACCTCTGCCGCCAGCGTTTTCAGATGGAATTTTTTTTTAATAATTCCGCAACAAGGGCCTTTTGTACTGCACCACTTTGTTAGGCCTGTCCTGCAAGGGAATAAGAGAAAGAAAGTTCTCCCTGTACCATGAGTCTAGAAGCGTCACCAACCAGTAATGACTGTCATCCAAAATTTTGAGAACGCGAGGGTCACGGGAAAGGCAGCGTAACATAAACTCAGCCCTGTGTGCAAGACTGCAATGAAGCAAGACTTCCGTGTCCTCAACAAGAGGACGACTGACCATGCTCTCCTCCTCATCCTCCTCCTCTTCCTAATCCTCCCTGTCCTCAGGCCATCCACGCTGAAAATGCTGACAGGGGATTGGCGTGCATGCACAATGGCGGAAGAAGCAGTAGTGTCACCCGCAGACACTGTTGCTGGACACTGGGGTTCAGCCCACTTAGTCGGGTGCTTTGCTGCCATGTGTCTGATCATGCTGGTGGTGATCAGGCTGCTAGTTTTGCTACCCCTGCTGATGCTGGCCTGGCAGGTGGTGCAAATCGTCTTTTTGGGGTTATCTGCAGAGTCTTTAAAAAATAACCAGACTCGGGAAGACCTAACATTTGTATTGGCAACTTCCGTTGTGTTGGCGTTACGAGGAACGCTTTCCCGCCTTGTGTCTGCGGCAACCACACTGCTTCTTCCTGCCTGTTGTGGTGCTACACCTCCTTCCCCCTGTGTGCTGCTGTCCTCGCTCTGTGTGTGCCCCTGACAAGTTGGATGAGTTACTATATCATCCACCACCTCGTCTTCCACTCCCGCACCCTGGTCCTCCTCCTGGCTTTATGGTAATTGTGTCTCATCATCTTCATCCACTTCTTGCGACACTAATTGCACTTTACCACCGTCACCTTCTTGTGACGGTGGCTGCTCCAAAATTTGGAGCTGGCTGGGCGAGAGGCCCGAATCTACAAATGGAAAAGTGAACAGCTCTTCAGAGTGTCCAAGTGTGGGATCAGTTGTCTCCGGGCTCTCGGCATGGTGGCAGGAAGGAGGATTAGGGTGAGGAATAAGCATTCCAGACTCACGGGTACTGAGACTTGACCGTGTGGAAGACAGGGTGGTGGTGGCGGCTAAGTGACTGGAAGCATTATCTGCTATCGAACCAATAACCTTTCACACTGGTTCTGTGTTCAATAGTGGTGCTCTGCGGTCCCCTAGTAATTGGGACAGGAAGGTCAAGCGACAAGATGAGGATGTGTGTTGTGGCACAATTTCACCTTGCCCATGGCCATGTCCTCGGCCTCTGCATGCACCATCACTTCCACTTCCCCTTCCCTTGCCATGCACCTTGCCCATTTTAAATGGAGGATAATATTTTCCACGTTCACGGGAAATGGCTGATTTTGGAACGCAGTTATATGTTATATGTCTGACAGAGAACCACGATTTTAAATAGCAGGCCTGTAATTTACTAATATGATTCTACACGGAGAAGTTGTGTGAATAGCTTCACTGACACACAGCAACAGAATGAAAATGTAATAAATGTTTGATTTTTTAAGTTTTTTCGGTGATATGTTTGACAAAAAATCACAGCTTTAAATAGTAGGCCTGTAGTTTACTAATATTATTCCACTTGTAGACCTAGCATGAATAGCTTCACCGACACATTGCAACGGAATGAAAATGGAAGAAATGTATGATTTTTGAACAGTCTTTTGTGATATGTCTGACAGAGAACCACAGCTTTAAATTGTAGGCCTGTAATTTACTAATATTATTCTACACGGAGAAGTAGTGTGAATAGCTTCACCGATACATTGCAACGGAATGAAAATGGAAGGAATGCAGGATTTTTGAACAGTCTTTTAGGTGATATCTCTGACAGAGAACCACGGCTTTAAATTGTAGGCCTGTAATTTACTAATATTATTTTACACGGAGACCTAGTGTGAATAACTTCACCGACACACTGCAACGGAATGAAAATCTAAGAAATGTATGATTTTTTAAGTATTTTTGGTGATATGTCTAACAGAGAACCACGGCTTTAAATTGTAGGCCTGTAATTTACTAATATTATTCAAATTTCTGTATTTTTATCGCTGAAATATGGAACAGATCTGTCTTTATTCTGCAATGAGCAGAAAAATGGTTTACTTTGGATTGCTTTTTAATCAAATAGCCAGGATTAAAATAAAAAAAAAAAACTTTCTATGTCTAGAAATATCTGTAATTATTACAGCAGCAGCAGACAGGACATTCAATGGACCCTCTTGTGCTGTATCATACACTGCAGTCTGCCATATACACTGCCTGCCTGCCTAGCACTAATTATATGCAGCTGGATTAGTCCTCAAAAGGACTGTTAGTTCAGATGGATATACTGTATATATATGTTGTGGAATACATATACTAACAGGACGTTCAATGGACCCTGTTGTGCTGTATCATGCACTGCAGTCTGCAACATACACTGCCTGCCTGCCTAGCATGGATTAATATGCAGCTGGATTAGTCCTCAGAAGGACTGTTAGTTCAGATGGATATAGGTATATGTTGTGGAATACCTATACTAACTATAAACAAGCAAATCTCTCCCTGACGCAGCAGCAGCTCTCCCTACTCTGCCTGATTCTGGGGTAGACTGTGACGAGCATGGCGGCGTCCGGTCTTATATACACCTGATGATGCTGTGCGGCCAGCCAACCACTGTAATGCCCATAACCAACATGAATATGACATTACAGTGCATGGCAGGCAATCCCTGCATGTTCATTGGCTCTCTAAAGAGCGCCAAACATAGAGGGAGGGAACCCGAGTTCCCACCCGAGCAACCCGGAAATACTCGCCAAGCTCGTCGACCACAGTGATGCTCGGGCGAGTACCTGGCAGTGGCGAGTACGTTCGCTCATCACTAATTACAAGGTTATATGATTTTTTTCCAAAAATTCAGAAAATGGATTAGCCACAAACTGCAATAAGGCAAAGCCACCAATTGCTCTGAAAATACATTTATAACTCTGAAGTCTCCAATGACTGCATCCAACCCATTTCAAGCTCTTTAATGCAAACTCAGCCTTAATAATGACAAAATCATGTCACTATAGAAGTGGATGGTAACCCAGTAGTGATCAAACGTCTATTTAATAACACAGTCCGCTTAAAGACTTTTCAAGTTTGTTTCTTTTTTTAAACAAAAAATGGTCCAAAAATTATTCATCTTGAGAATTTGTGATGAGGCAGACTGTTCTATGCAGAGCAATGACTGAAACTGATGATGTCCCTGTCAGAGGTAACATCTTCCTGCTGTGACGTACATTCCATATTGCCATTTCTCATGTTTTTCTATCTCACAATCTGGAATTTAGCTGTTTTTTGGGGGGTTTGCATCAGTTCATGTAAAGAACATAATAGATGAAAAAGGAAAGCTGTATGGCACCAGACTATCAAGCACTGTTCAAACATGTTCCTCCTTTTATAGGGACTGGTGTTTCAGTGCTCTACTAAGGTCCAATAGTTGCACATATGAGAAAAAGAAAAGCTGTACTCATCACGTTCTTGTTCTAAAGTCCTTTACTCCAAGGAATGGGACATTCCTGCAGTATGCAGGGGATATGAGCGGGAAAAAGAATTGAAGACAAACTTTTCACGTCTCCACAACATTTGGTTTATTCACTTGATAAAGAGGCCAGTATGGCATTGAAATGCATTGTGAACAAAAAAACAATTTCTCATCATTATTTCAGAAGAATTGATTTACTCCAGCAGCGCAGCCCACCTATGTGTTCATCTAACTGGATCCAATATTGGGTCCTGATTAGGGAAACTCGAGAATTTTTCAGGCGGCTCCCCCTGACGGTCTGCAGAGGGCCTAAAAATTGCCCAAATCGATGGGAACAGTGCTCAAATGGCATGGGAACAGCATGGGGAAGACCCCTGGAATCATCTCTTACTCCCAGATCACTTCTGTCAACAACATGGTCAGAGTATTACGCCACTTTTACGGACTCACAATAAAGCATACAAAAATGAAACCAAAATGTTAAGGAACATCCTTTCCAGGGTAATGACTTGTATATAAGGCAAAATAAATAACAAAAAAAAAAAAAATACTCCTCCACACCTTGGGCTTTGTTCACACATAGCGTTTTTGATGCATTTTTGCACTTTTGCATTGCTTCCAACCAAGACAAATGCATTCACCAGGAAATGGCATTTTAACATTTTACAACCTTATCTGGCCATGTGGTGTGTGGCACATCATCAGACATATACATACAGTGCTGAAAAGACATGGGAACAGCATTGGGAAGACCTCTGGAAGCATCTCTGACTCCCAGGTCGCTGCCTAAAAGTGTGCCCATCATAAGTGATCCTTGGCGCATGCGAAGATGCCTCCCGCCATGCACCTGTCATTGCAGACTTGCAACAATCACCATCCATGTCCTTGTCCCACTGCAGCGTTCAGTTGCCCCTACCTCATTCCTTGGAATGCAAGCGCAAGTATGCAGGCAGCTACCCACCCACAGGCTGCAATGCTATACTGCCAAATTTTTGACAGCTGCTTGCACTTGAAATGTGGCCTTTTAGGCTCGAGGAAGAGGAAGCTTTTCATAACCTCATGCCAGCGGCGGCCGGGTGTCCATACTCGGTCACCAGCCGCCACTATATTTCCCGGTATCGCCTCCACCTTCCACAAGCACGGGTCCCACAACATTATCCGTGCCCTCCCCGTGCACTTACTGGGAAGGACCGCCTAACCACAATCAAGTGGACAGGTGAATGTGGCCAGGGATGGTACGGAGACAGTCCACAACTTTTTTTGCTGAGAGTTGTATTTAGCTCGGTGAAAGGACTGGCATAGAGGGAAACCGTATCTACCCTGTGTGTCATTTCTCCCAGGAAGTCCTGTAATTGAGCTTGTTGCAGAAGCAATGGCAGCCTGTCCATCATCAATTTGCACTTGTCGGTGGTGCTTTGACACACACACATCTTTCTTTGCACATTTTATTTCTTGAAAACAGAGTTGGACAATGGCCTGATCTGTAATGCGTTTTGAGAAAAAACATGCATAAGCATGGCCACCATCTTCTTAGTTTTCTGTTACTTGGAATGCAAGTGCAAGTATGCAGCCAGCCACCCACCCACCCACAGGCCGCAACACTGAACTGCCAGATTTCTGGGCAGCTTTTTGCACTCGAAATATGGCCTTTTAAGCTCGTGGAGGCGGAAGCTTTTCACAACCTCATGCCGGCGGCAGCCGGGTATCCATACTCGGTCCCCAGCCACCGCTATATTTATATTTGTATTCAGCTCGGTGAAAGGACTGGCATAGAGGGAAACCGTATCTAACCTGCGTGTCATTTCTCCCAGGAAGTCCTCTAAAGCTGCTTGCACTTGAAATGTGGCCTGAACATTACTGCTAGTACTTTTCTGTGGGAATTTGCTTGCCTCCTACCAGCCTGGAATATTTCCAGCAAACTATGGTACGACGGCATGGTATTAGCACTGCCCCCAGTACCTGTAGCGAAGCCATCCCCAATTTCCTTCTCAGGAATTTTATTTGGTAGACTGAGTGGCTGCCCAAATACATTTTCTCACAAAGGAGCTGAAGATAGAGTGGTAGTAGATGCAAGTTTCTCCAGCCTGTTAGATATTAGAGGGTGAACGGCAGCACATTGGATCAGTGGTTAGCACTGAAACCTTGCAGCGCTGGGATCCTGGGTTCAAATCCAAGCAAGGACAACATCTGCAAGGACTTTCTCCCCGTGTTTGCGTGTGTTTCCTCCTCAGTAAAAAAACAGCCATAGAGTGTCCGGGAACCTTCCCACACATTTCTCTTAGCCAGGACTGCTTCTCGGCAGGGTTGGACGGTCCCACCAGAGAATCCTCTGGTGTGCCTTGGCTTCTACCTCAGGAGAGTTTATGATAGCGCTAACTTTGCAGCTGCTATGGGACTCTTGAGCGGGAGAGAAAGGTTAGCCCTAAGAATCAAATCCTCTGGTGGGCACAATGAATTTCAATCTGAAACAGCTTCTCAGTGGGAGTTGTATCTCACCACAGCCATATTCTTTAGCTCGGTTAAAGGACTGGCATAGAGGGAAACCGTATCTACCCAGGCTGTCATTTCTCCTTCACCAGGTTCCGCCCATTGTCACACACGACCATGCCTGGCTGTATGTTCAGCGGTGAGAGCCACAGATCAGGCTGCTGTGTTACAGCTTTCAACAACATTGCAGCGCTGGGGGGTTTGTCAATTAAGCATTAAGCTTTTTATCTTCAGCACAGCCTATTGCCGATTTGCCAAGGCAGTGCTGCAGTGCTGTCAGCTTGTGACTGATGTGGTCATTTCGGGGATGGAGGAGGAGGTGCATGAGCTGAACAATGTGATTACATTGAGGTTAAATTGGTGATGCTGTTTTTTAAACTAAAGAAAGATCCTATTGTTTTGTTTTTTTATGTTATTTTTCAAGACAAATGCTTTCACCGGGAAATGACATTTTAACATTTTACAACCTTATCTGTCAATGTGGTGTGAGACACATCATCAGACACATCCTGTTTTATTTATGATGGAAGGACTCTGAAAGTCATGAAGCCTATTTTTATAGGGACATCAGACGGCCCTTACTATTCTTAAAAGGCCAGCAGTTGGCCCTAGCTATTGTTAGAGAGCCATCAGCCGGCTATGCTTTGTTGTTCCCATTATTAACAAGTGGGTCTCCTATACTGTTATTGCGTATCCAGTGACTGCAAGGGCTGCCAAAAATTTGGACGCAACCCAATACCCCTTTGAAGAGACATAGAGGAGGGTCTCAGTAAAAAAAATGTTCCCATTATAAAGGAGCGGGTCTCCTATAGTGGTAATGCCCATGCTGCGACTGCAAGGGCTGCCAAAATTTGGGAAAAACCCCACTGAGAATTTAAAGACACATAGAGCAGGGCCACAGTAACGACAAATTCAAATTAGAAAGGAGAGAGTCTGCTATACAGTTATAGGGTATGCAGTGAGTCTAACGGCTGACCAAATTTAGGAAAAATACCACTATGAATTTAAAGACACATAGAGCAGGACCACAGTAACAAGATGCGACATGTTCCCATTAGAAAGGATAGGGTCTGCTATACAGTTATAGGGTATGCAGTGAGTCCAACGGCTGACCAATTTTAGGAAAAACCCCACTAAGTATTTAAAGACACACAGAGCAGGTCCACAGTAACAAGGTACGACATGTTCCCATTAGAAAGGAGACAGTCTGCTATACAGCTATAGGGTATGCAGTGAGTCCAACGGCTGACCAATTTTAGGAAAAACCCCACTAAGAATTTAAAGACACATAGAGCAGGGCCACAGTAACAAGGTACGACATGTTCCCATTAGAAAGGAGAGGGTCTGCTATACAGTTATAGGGTATGCAGTGAGTCCAACGGCTGACCAATTTTAGGAAAAACCCCACTAAGAATTTAAAGACACATGGAGCAGGGCCACAGTAGCAAGGTACGACATGTTCCCATTAGAAAGGAGAGGGTCTGATATACAGTTATAGGGTATGCAGTGATTCTAACTGCTGACCAATTTAAGGAAAAACCCCACTAAGAATTTAAAGACACACAGAGCAGGGCCACAGTAACAAGGTACGACATGTTCCCATTAGAAAGAGAGGGTCTGCTATACAGTTATAGGGTATGCAGTGAGTCCAACGGCTGATCAATTTTAGGAAAAACCCCACGAAGAATTTAAAGACACACAGAGCAGGGCCACAGTAACAAGGTACGACATGTTCCCATTAGAAAGGAGAGGGTCTGCTATACAGTTATAGGGTATGCAATGAGTCTAATGGCTGACCAATTTTAGGAAAAACCCCACTAAGAATTTAAAGACACACAGAGCAGGGCCACAGTAACTAGGTACGACATGTTCCCATTAGAAAGGAGAGGGTCTGCTATACAGTTATAGGGTATGCAGTGAGTCCAACGGCTGACCAATTTTAGGAAAAACCCCACTAAGAATTTAAAGACACACAGAGCAGGGCCACAGTAACAAGGTACGACATGTTACCATTAGAAAGGAAAGGGTCTGCTATACAGTTATAAGGTATGCAGTGAGTCCAACGGCTGACCAATTTAAGGAAAAACCCCAATAAGAATCTAAAGACACACAGAGCAGGGCCACAGTAACAAAGTACGACATGTTCCTATTAGAAAGGAGAGGGTCTGCTATACAGTTGTAGGGAATGCAGTGAGTCCAATGGTTGACCAATTTTAGGAAATACCCCACTAAGAATTTAATGACACATGGAGCAGGGCCACAGTAACAAGGTACGACATGTTCCCATTAGAAAGGAGATAGTCTGCTATACAGTTATAGGGTATGCAGTGAGTCTAACGGCTAACCAATTTTAGGAAAATAAACACTAAGAATTTAAAGACACATGGAGCAGGGCCACACTAACAAGGTACGACATATTCCCATTAGAAAGGAGAGGTTCTGCTATACAGTTATAGGTTATACAGTTAGTCCAACAGCTGACCAATTTTAGGAAAAACCCAACTAAGAATCTAAAAACACACAGAGCAGGGCCACAGTAACGACAAATTCCCATTAGAAAGGGAGAGTCTCCCATAGTGTTGGCCTATGCAGTGAATGCAAGGGCTGCCAAAAATTTGGAGGCACTTCAATGACCCTTGGTAGAGACATGGAGGTGGGCCTCATAAAACAATGTTCCCATTAGAAAGGAGCCGGCCTCCTATACTTGTAATGCCTATGCACTAAGTCTATGGGTTGACAAACATCTACCCCTGGGTTGAATACGTGAACATACTGTATAAAAAAAAAATTTCACGTGCATCATAAACACCCTTTAAAAAAATTATGTGGTATTGCATCACGGACTACGGTTACCCTGGTGATATGGTGGTGGAGGATGAGGAGAAGGAGGAGGACAAGAGCAAATAGTCAAAGTCAGGAAGCATATACCTATGTGTGGGTGTGAAAAGGTGCATGGGAATACACCTCCCAAGAAAAGACAGTGGATTTGAGTTTATGTTACGTTGATATCATTCGGTGGTGTTGAGAAGTCTGGCCCAATCCAGCCCTTGATCCTTTTTATAAGAGTGAGGCTGTCAGCATTTTCAGTTGACAGGCGGATGCTTTTATCAGTTTTAATTCCACCAGTGGCACTAAAAACGCGCTCTGATAAAACGCTGGTGGCAGGGCAGGCCAGGACCTCCATGGCATAGAGAGCCAGTTCATTCCACGTATCCAGCTTTTTATACCCAATAATTATAAGGCACAGAGGAATCACGGAGGACGTTGGTACGGTCAGTAAGGTACTCCCTCAGCATCTTCCCAAACTTTGCACTCCTTGTGAGAGTACCCCGCGCCTCAGGGCCTGTGCGATGGGAGGGTCTGAGAAAACTCTCCCAGAACTTTGACTGTTCCCCTGCCTCTGCTGGATTGAAGTTGTGTCTCTCTTGCCTGTACTGCTTGGTTGTCCAACGAAGTGTGCCCTCTTCCGCCAGCGTTTTAAGATGGGAATTTTTTTATTAGTTCACCAACAAGGGCCTTCTGGTACTGCCCCATTTTTGTACACCTGTCGGCCTCAGGAATAAGAGATATAAAGTTCTCCTTGTAGCATGGGTCTAGAAGTGTCACCAACCAGTAATGACTGTCACCCAAAATTTTGAGAACGCGAGGGTCATGGGAAAGGCAGCGTAACATAAACTCTGCCATGCGTACCAGACTACTAACAGGCAAGACTTCCGTGTCCTCACCCAGAGGATGACTGACCATGCTCTCCTCCTCCTCCTCCTCTCTGTCCTCTGGCCATCCACGCTGAACAGACGGTATGACAGCTGTGCAGGTAGTAGCGTCTGTAGTGCATGAAACTAGCTCCTGTCCTTCCTCCTCCTCCTCTTCCTCATTGTCACCCAATCCACATTGGGATGAGGATTGGCTGTGTGTAATCACCCTGTATGGTTCCTTGCTCCATCTCATTGTGCTCCGCCTGCAATGCATCCTCTTTGATTGTGAGCAGAAAGCGTTTCAGAAGACAGAGAAGCGGGTTGGTGATGCTAATTATGGCGTCATCACCGCTCACCATCTTGGTGGAGTCCTCAAAGTTTTGGAGGATGGTACATATGTATGACATCCATGTCCATTCCTGAGGTCTTATGTGTGGAGTCTGAACTGAATACCGACGGCCTTGTTGATGCTGGTATTCAACAACTGCCCTCTTCTGCTCACAAATCCTTCCCAATATCTGCAGTATAGAGTTACAACGCTTGGGGACATCACACACCAGTCTGTGAGCCGGAAGCTGCAAACGCTGCTGAAACAAGGCAAGGGCGGCGGAAGCTGCAGCTGACTTTCTAAAATGGGCACACAGGCGGTGTACTTTCACAAGCAGATCTGGCAGCTCCGGGTAGGATTTGAGAAACTGCTGAACCACGAGGTTAAGCACATGGGCCAGGCATGGTACGTGTGTGAGCTCGCCTCACCTCAGAGCTGCCACCAGGTTCCGGCCATTGTCAGACAAGACCATGCCTGGCTGTAGGTTCAGCGGTGTGAGCCACAGATCTGCCTGCTCTTTCAGAGCTGTCCACAACTCTTCAGCATTGTGCTGTTTGTCACCTAAGCATATTAGCTTCAGCATAGCCTGTTGCCGCTTGGCCGAGGCAGTGCTGCAGTGCGTCCAACTTTTGACTGATGTGGTCATTTCGGAGATGGAGAAGAGGAGGAGGCTGAGGAGGATGAGGTGCAGGAGCTGGAGACCATGGGGGCAACCATGATTGACCTAGGGCTCACAATCCTTGGCGTCGGGAGGATGTGTTCCGTCCCAAGGTCCGACTGGGTCCCGGTTTCCACTATGTTAACCCAGTGCACCATCAGCGAGATGTACCGTCCCTGCCCACAAGCACTCATCCACATGTCCGTGGTTAGGGGGACTTTCCCAGTAACTGCGTTGTTGAGGGCACGGTTAATGTTTTGGGACACGTGCTTGTGTAATGCGGGGACGGCACACTGGAAGAAATAGTGGTGGCTTGGGACCGAGTACCGAGGGATGGCCGCTGCCATCAAGTTGAGAAATGCTTCTGTCTCCAGGAGCCTAAATGCAACATTTTGAGCGCAAGCAGTCGTTAAATGTGAGAAATTAGTAGTGTGGCCTGTGGGGCGTTGGCTGCATATTTGCACTTGCATTCCAAGGACTGGGTTATGGACCACTGAATGCTGCGCTGGGACAAGGACATGGACGTGCTTCCTGATGCTGCTACTTGAGAGTGTGCAACGACAGGTGCAGGGCAGGAGGCATCTTCGTATGCACCATGGACAGGGGATTGGCTTGCATGCACAACATCAGAAGAAGCAATGGTGCCACCTGCAGACACTGTTCCTGGACCCTGGGGTTCAGCCCACAAAGTCGGGTGCTTTGCTGCCATGTGCCTGATCATGCTGGTGGTGGTCAGGCTGGTTGTTTTGCCACTCCTGCTGATGCTGGCATGGCAGGTGGTGCAAATGGCCTTTTTGGGGTTATCTGCAGAGTCTTTAAAAAAACAACCAGACTCGGGAAGACCTAACAGTTGTACTGGCAACTTACTTCGTGTTGGTGTTACGGGGAACGGTTGCCTGCCTTCTGTCTGCAGCCACCACACTGCTTCTTCTTGCCTGTTGGGGTGGTCTGCCTCCCACCCCCTGTGTGCTGCTGTCCTCGCTCTGCATGTTCTCCTTACAGGTTGGGTCAGTTACTATATCATCCACCACCTTGTCTTCCACTTCCGCAACAACCTTTTGACACTGCTCTGGGTTCAATAGTGGTGTGCTGCGATACCCTAGAAATTGGGACAGGAAGGTCAGGCGAGAAGATGTGGCTGTTTCTTGTGGTACAATTTCGGATTGCTCACGGCCTTGTTCATTTTAAATGGAGGACAGTATCTTCCACGCTCACTAAAAATGACTGAGTTTGGAGCGAACTTATATGTGATCCGTGTGATGGAGAAAACAGAGTTTTAAATACTTGGTCTGTAGGTAAGTAGTTTGAACAGCAAACTGCTGTGAATTGCTTCACTGACACACTAAAGGAAATTTTTAATGGAGGCCAGAAATGGCAGTATTTTCTGACAACGTATATGTGATCCGTGTGATGGAGAAAACAGAGTTTTAAATACTTGGTCTGTAGGTAAGTAGTTTGAACAGCAAACTGCTGCGAATTGGTTCACTGACACACTAAGGCTATGTGACCGTGCTGCAGAAATGCTCCAGATTTTTCCTGAGCGTTTCTGCATCTCTCTGGCTGAAAAAACGCATGCGGATTGTACATGCGTTTTTCCTGCCAGGGACAAGTGGATGTGAAGCGTTCTTCACATGCATTTCCGCATGCGGGTTGACGAGCGCTTTCCAAGCGATTTTAGCATCACTTGGAAAGTGCTTGTCAACTTGGTCACACTATATAAATCCATGCAAACGGCATGGATTTATATAGTGTTACACCAAAGAATGTTTAAAAATAAAAAAATAAGTCTATACATACCTTCTGATGGCTCCTGCAGTCTTGCTTCGCTCAGTCCTCCCTTGCCGGCAGCTCGCGATACACTACACTGAAGGACCTGCCATCACATGACTATGACGTCAGCGCAGGTCCTTGAGTCCACTGCGAGCTGCCGGCAAGAGAGGACAAGAGCAGCTTGGGCCGTCAGAAGGTAAATATAACATTTATTTTTTATTTTATTCTTTTTTTCACAGGTTCTATGGTACCCGGGTCCGGAGTAGAGTTTCCTGTCCTCCACACCCGGTTACCATCCGCACATTGGAATGCATGGAATGCGCATCTACAGGTGCAGTGATGCGTAATCCATGCGTTCCAATACAAGTCAATGGCGGCGAAAACGCAGCGCTTCCGCAAAATAATTGGTAGTGCTGCGTTTTTTTCCGCAATGATAAGCCGCAGCGGAAATTTCCGCAGCAAGTGCACAGCACATGCGAATTATCATTGGGGAACATGGCAGGCCTTCTATAATGCATTTCTTAAGTGTTTCTGCATCATTTTTTCCGCTGCGGAAACGCTTAAAAAACGCATCGTGGGCACACAGCCTAAAGGAAATTTTTAATGGAGGCCAGAAAAGGCAGTATTTTCTGACAATATATATGTGATCTGTTTGACGGAGAAAACTCAGTTTTAAATACCTGGCCTATAGGTAAGTACTTTGAACAGTAAACTGCTGTGAATTGCTTCAATGACACACTACAGGAAATTTTTAATGGAGGCCAGAAATGGCAGTATTTTCTGACAATGTATATGTGATCCATTTGACGGAGAAAACAGAGTTTTAAATACCTGGCCTGTGGGTAAGTAGTTTGAACAGCAAACTGGTGTGAATTGCTTCACTGACACACTAAAGGAAATTTTTAATGGAGGCAAGAAATGGCAGTATTTTCTGACAACATATATGTGATCTGTTTGACGGAGAAAACACCGTTTTAAATACCTGGCCTATAGGTAAGTACTTTGAACAGCAAACTGGTGTGAATTGCTTCAATGACACACTGAAGGAAATTTTTAATGGAGGCCAGAAATGGCAGTATTTTCTGACAACGTATATGTGATCCGTGTGACGGGGAAAACAGAGTTTTAAATACCTGGCCTGTGGGTAAGTAGTTTGAACAGCAAACTGGTGTGAAATGCTTCACTGACACACTAAAGGAAATTTTTAATGGAGGCCAGAAATGGCAGTATTTTCTGGCAATGTATACAAAACAGACCAAAAGTTTGGACACACCTTCTCATTTAAATTTTTTTCTGTATTTTCATGACTATGAAAATTGTACATTCACACTGAAGGCATCAAAACTATGAATTAACACATGTGGAATTATATACTTAACAAAAAAGTGTGAAACAACTGAAAATATGTCTTATATTCTAGGTTCTTCAAAGTAGCCACCTTTTGCTTTGATGACTTCTTTGCACACTCCTGGCATTTTCTTGATTAGCTTCAAGAGGTAGTCACCGGAAATGGTCTTCCAACAATCTTGAAGGATTTCCCAGAGATGCTTAGCACTTGTTACATAGTAACATAGTAACATAGTTTTTAATGTTGAAGGAAGACTAAGTCCATTTATTTCAACCCATAGCCTAACATGTTGATCCAGAGGAAGGCAAAAAAAAAACCATGTGGCAAACACTAAGCTCCACATTGGGGAAAAAAATTCCTTCCCGACTCCATACGACAATCCGACTAGTTCCCTGGATCAACGCCCTATCAAGGAATCTAGTATTTATAACTTGTAATATTATACTTTTCAAGAAAGGCATCCATGCCCTTCTTAAATTTTAACAGTGAATCACTCATTACAACATCATGTGGCAGAGAGTTCTATAGTCTCACTGCTCTTACAGTAAAGAATCCCCGTCTGTGATTATGATTAAACCTTCTTTCCTCCAGACGTAGAAGATGCCCCCTTGTCCCCGTCTCAGGCCTCAGAGTAAAAAGATCAGTAGAAAGGTCTCTGTACTGTCCCCTCATATACTTGTACATAGTAATAAGATCACCCCTAAGCCTTCTTTTTTCCACAGTAAATAACCCCAAGTGTAATAACCTGTCTTGGTATTGCAGACCCCCCAGTCCTCTAATAACCTTGGTCGCTCTTCTCTGCACCCTCTCTCGTTCAGATATGTCTTTCTTATACACCGGAGACCAGAACTGTACACAGTATTCTAAGTGTGGTCGCACTAGTGACTTGTATAGAGGTAAAATTATGTTCTCCTCATGAGCATCTATGCCTCTTTTAATGCATCCCATTATTTTATTTGCCTTTGCAGCAGCTGCCTGACACTGGCCACTAAACGTGAGCTTGTCGTCCGCCAATACACCCAGCTCTTTTTCAGTTACAGTTTTGCCCAGTGTTTGACAATTAAGCATATAATTATATATTTTATTTCCTCTGCCCAAGTACCTTACATTTATCCCCATTAAAGCTCATTTGCCAATTATCAGCCCAAGCTTTTAGTTTACATAGATCCTCCTGTAATGTAAAATTGTCCTCCTCTGTATTGATTACCCTGCAGAGTTTAGTGTTATCTGCAAATATTGAAATATTACTCTGTATGCCCCCTACAAGGTCATTAATAAATATGTTAAAAAGAAGGGGGCCCAATACTGACCCCTGTGGTACCCCACTGTTAACTGAGACCCAGTCCGAGTGTTTTCCATTAATAACCACCCTTTGTTTCCTATCACTGAGCCAATTCTTAACCCACATACATATATTTTCCCCTATCCCCATTGTTCTCATTTTATGTATCAACCTTTTGTGTGGAACCGTATCAAAAGCTTTTGAAAAGTCAATATACACAACATCCACTGCATTTCCTTGGTCCAGTCCCGAGCTTGCCTCCTCATAAAAACTGATCAGATTCGTTTGACAGGAATGGTCCCTCGTAAACCCATGTTGATATTGGGTCATGAGGTTATTCTTCTTCAGATACTCTATTATAGCATCTCTTAGGAAACCCTCCAGGATTTTACCCACAGTAGAGGTTAAGCTTACCGGCCTATAATTTCCAAGTTCAGTTTTTGTCCCCTTTTTGAATATTGGCACCACATTTGCTATACGCCAGTCCTGTGGTACAGACCCTGTTATTATGGAACCTTTAAAGATTAAAAATAATGGTCTATCTATGACGTTACTTAATTCCTGCAGTACTCGCAGGTGTATCCCATCTGGGCCCGGGGATTTGTTAACTTTAGTGATTTTTAGATGCCGACGTACTTCCTGCTGGGTTAAGCAAGTGACATTTAATGGAGAATTTTTGTTATCACTAATCATGTTTTCTGTCAAGCAATTTTCTTGTGTAAATACGGTTGAAAAAAAATCATTCAGCATATTGGCTTTTTCCTCATCCTCATCCACCATTTCACCCAGACTATTTTTAAGGGGGCCAACACTATCATTTTTTAGTTTTTTACTATTTATGTAGTTAAATAATATTTTGGGGTTATTTTTACTTTCTCTGACAATGATTCTCTCTGCCTCAATCTTTGCTGCCTTGATTTGTTTTTTACATAATTTATTTAATTTTCTATATTTATTTAATGCCTCATCACTACCTACTTGCTTTAGTTCTCTAAATGCTTTCTTTTTGTCACTTATTGCACCCCTTACAGCTCTATTTAGCCATAGTGGTTTCCTCCTATTTCTAGAATGTTTATTCCCAAAGGGTATATATTGTGCACAGGTACTATTCAGGATGTTAATAAATGTCTCCCATTTGTTTTGTGTAGCTTTATGTCTCAGGATATCGTCCCAGTTTATTGCACTAAGATCATCTCTCAACCGTTGGAAATTAGCCTTCCTGAAGTTTAGTGTCCTTGTAACCCCTCTACTACCCATCTTATTAAAGGTTACATGAAAACGTATTATTTTGTGATCACTATTACCCAAGTGACCCCCAACTCGTATATTTGATATGCGGTCTGGCCTATTGGTTAATATTAGGTCTAGCAGTGCCCCCCTTCTTGTTGGGTCCTGAACCAGTTGTGAAAGGTAATTGTCTCTCATAGTTGTCAAAAACCTATTACCTTTGCTTGAACTACATGTTTCTGTCCCCCAATGTATTTCAGGGAAGTTGAAGTCTCCCATAATAATGACTTCTCCTTGAGTCGCTGCTTCTTCTATTTGCTTTACGAGGATATTCTCCGCTACTTCCATTATTTTTGGAGACTTATAACAAACCCCTATCAGTAATTTATTATTTTTTCCCCCTCCCCTTATCTCCACCCACAGGGACTCTACATTTTCATTAGATTCACATATGTCCTCCCGCAAGACAGGTTTTAAGGATGATTTTACATACAAACACCCCCCCTCGCTTGTTTGTACAGTCATTTCTGAACAGACTATAGCCCTGTAAATTAACTGCCCAGTCATGGCTCTCGTCCAGCCACGTCTCAGATATCCCTACCATGTCATAATTATTTTCCAACAAAATTAATTCTAATTCCTCCATTTTGTTGGTGAGGCTTCTGGCATTAGTGTGCATGCATTTTATGTATCTCTCTTTACCTCTATTCCTTCTTACTTTATTGACTGTTCTAACCCCACCTCCAATTTCTTTATTTGTGCCCAGGTCACTATCTGCACTATCTTCCCCACCTATAAAATGAATACCCTCCCCCCCAATCCCTAGTTTAAACACTCCTCCAACCTTCTAGCCATTTTCTCCCCCAGCACAGCTGCACCCTCCCCATTAAGGTGCAGCCGGTCCCTAGCGTAGTCTGTAGCCAATTGAGAAGTCGGCCCAGTTCTCCATGAACCCAAATCCCTCCTTCCTACACCAGTTCTTGAGCCACTTATTTATCTCCCTAATCTCCCGTTGCCTCTCTGGCATGGCACGTGGTACCGGTAGTATTTCAGAGAATACCACCTTGGAGGTCCTTGCTTTCAGCTTGCAGCCTAATTCCCTGAAATAATCTTTAAGGACCTTCCACCTACCTTTAACTTTGTAATTTGTGCCAATGTGCACCATGACCACTGGGTCCTCACCAGCCCCTCCCAGTAATCTGTCAACCCGATCAGCAATGTGCCGGACTCGAGCGCCAGGTAGGCAGCACACTGTTCGACGATCCCTGTCTTTGTGACAGATTGCCCTATCTGTTCCCCTAATAATTGAGTCCCCCACTACCAGCACCTGCCTAGCCTGCCCTACTCTCCTATTTCCCTCTTTACTGGAGCTGGCACTCCTCCGGCTTTCAGGGGACATGCCTTGCTGCAGCAGTGCTACCCCTGTACCGTCACTCCCCTCATCTGCAAACTTTGCAAACTTATTGGGGTGTGCCAGATCAGGACTAGCCTCCCTGGCACTCTTCCCTCTACCCCCTCTTCTAACTGTCACCCAACTAACGGCCTCACTGTCCTGCAGCTCCCGACTACCACCCTCCCCCAAATCTACCCCAGTGAGCTGCTGCTCAGTGAGCAGCAGACTCCTTTCCATGTTGTCAATGGATCTCAGTGTTGCCAGCTGCTCATTTAGATCCAGTATCTGGGCTTCCAAACGCACAACGTGCACACATCTCGCGCAGCAATAAGCAAACCCGACCGGCTGTTCAAGGATTGCATACATGTGGCAAGATGTACACTGGATAGCATTGTCAACAATGGAGCTCATTTCCTAATGGGGATTGCAATAGACAGAATGTTAAGTAAAAAGAAAAGCAAAGAATTAATGAAATACAGACAGCAATTCAGTCCAAAGTCCTCCCTTCCAAACTCCCTGAATCCAAGTCACTGAAAAACAAGTCACACACTTACTTTCGTTCGTTCGCACTTACGCTCCGGTCACACTCAGCTCGTTCACAGTTGCAAATTAAGAGATTTAAAGAGTTTTTTTTTTTTTTTTCCCTTTTCCAGCAATGCACCCTTCACCTCAATGCACTTCCAAAGGACTGGATGCCCAACCAGCTGCCCCTTATAAACCCTTAATTATGACCCCTCCCCCTTAATTAACCCCTTGTGAGTAAAGCTACACCTCAGGATTTTAGTGCAATGTAGTTAACCCTTAAATATACAGGGAGTAAACTAAGAAACTAAAACTGTAGTGAGAAAATAGGTTTTAAAAAGCCCAATAAAACTAAACAGGTAGAAAAGCACTCAGCAGGTCACAATGCAACAACTCACTGCATTTCACACAGGTATTTTTTGCAGGATTCCCAAATATCTCTTCACTGAAAAACAAGTCACACATTTACTTTCGTTCGCACTTACGCTCCGGACACACTCAGCTCGTTCACACTCGCAAATTAAGAGATTTAAAGAGTTTTTTTTTTTTCCCTTTTCCAGCAATGCACCCTTCACCTCAATGCACTTCCAAAGCACTGGATGCCCAACCAGCTGCCCCTTATAAACCCTTAATTATGACCCCTTCCCCTTAATTAACCCCTTGTGAGTAAAGCTACACTTCAGGATTTTAGTGCAATGTAGTTAACCCTTAAATACACAGGTAGTAAACTAAGAAACTAAAACTGTAGTGAGAAAATAGGTTTTAAAAAGCCTAATAAAACTAAACAGGTAGAAGAGCACTCAGCAGGTCACAATGCAGCAACTCACTGCAATTCACACAGGTATTTTCTGCAGGATTCCCAAATACCTCTTCAATGAAAAACATGTCACACACTTACTTTCGTTCGCACTTATGCTCCGGTCACACTCAGCTCGTTCACACTCGCAAATTAAGAGATTTAAAGTTTTGTTCTTTTTTTCCCTTTTCCAGCAATGCATCCTTCACCTCAATGCACTTCCAAAGGACTAGATGCCCAACCAGCTGCCCCTTATAAACCCTTAATTATGACCTCTTCCCCTTAATTAACCCCTTGTGAGTAAAGCTACACCTCAGGATTTTAGTGCAATGTAGTTAACCCTTAAATACACAGGTAGTAAACTAAGAATCTAAAACTGTAGTGAGAAAATAGGTTTTAAAAAGCCCAATAAAACAAAACAGGTAGAAAAGCACTCAGCAGGTCACAATGCAGCAACTCACTGCAATTCACACAGGTATTTTCTGCAGGATTCCCAAATACCTCTTTACTGAAAAACAAGTCACACACTTACTTTCGTTCGCACTTATGCTCCGGTCACACTCAGCTCGTTCACACTCGCAAATTAATAGATTTAAAGAGTTGTTTTTTTTCCCTTTTCCAGCAATGCACCTTTCACCTCAATGAACTTCCAAAGTGCCCTTTTGCCTTCACTCTGCCGTCCAGCTCACCCCAAAGCATCTTGATTGGGTTCAGGTCTGGTGACTGTGGAGTCCAGGTCATCTGGCGTAGCACCTCATCACTCTCCTTCTTGGTCAAATAGCCCTTACACAGCCTGTAGGCGTGTTTGGGGTCATTGTCCTGTTGAAAAATAAATGATGGTCCAACTAAACGCAAACCGGATGGAATAGCATGCCGCTGCAAGATGCTGTGGTAGCCATGCTGGTTCAGTATGCCTTCAATTTTGAATAAATCCCCAACAGTGTCACCAGCAAAGCACCCCCACACCATCACACCTCCTCCTCCATGCTTCACGGTGGGAACCAGGCATGTAGAATCCATCTGTTCACCTTTTCTGCGTCGCACAAAGACACTGTGGTTGGAACCAAAGATCCTAAATTTGGACTCATCAAACCAAAGCACAGATTTCCACTGGTCTAATATCCATTCCTTGTGTTCTTTAGCCAAAACTTGTCTCTTCTGCTTGTTGCCTGTCCTTAGCAGTGGTTTCCTAGCAGCTATTTTACCATGAAGGCCTGCTGCACAAAGTCTCCTCTTAACAGTTGTTGAAGAGATGTGTCTGCTGCTAGAACTCTGTGTGGCATTGACCTGGTGTCTAATCTGAGCTGCTGTTAACCTGCAATTTATGAGGCTGGTGACTCAGATAAACTTATCCTCAGAAGCAGAGGTGACTGTAGGTCTTCTTTTCCTGGGGCGGTCCTCATGTGAGACAGTTTCTTTGTAGCGCTTGATGGTTTGTGCAACTGCACTTGGGGACACTTTCCAAGTTTTTCCAATTTTTCAGACTGACTGACTTTCATTTCTTAAAGTAATGATGGCCACTCGTTTTTCTTTACTTAGCTGCTTTTTTCTTGCGATAATACAAATTCTAACAGTCTATTCAGTAGGACTATCAGCTGTGTATCCATCAGACTTCAGCACAACACAACTGATGGTCCCAACCCCATTTATAAGGCAAGATATCCCACTTATTAAACCTGACAGGGAACACCTGTGAAGTGAAAACCATTTCTGGTAACTACCTGTTGAAACTCATCAAGAGAATGCCAAGAGTGTGCAAAGCAGTCATCAAAGCAAAAGGTGGCTACTTTGAAGAACCTAGAATATAAGTATATAATTCCACATGTGTTAATTCATAGTTTTGATGCCTTCAGTGTGAATGTACAATTTTCATAGTCATGAAAATGCTGAAAAAACTTTAAATGAGAAGGCGTGTCCAAATTTTTGGTCTGTACTGTATGTGATCCGTTTGACGGAAAAAACAGAGTTTTAAATAACTGGATTTCTAGTGCTCTTATATGTAAAGGACCTGGCTGTATTCTGCAGTGCCATCAAGCAAATGTCGAAGAAAAAACTGTGTTCTCTGGATTGCTTTTTAAGCAAATAATGAGGATGAAGATCCAAAGAAAAGTATACCTGGCCCCTGAGATCTGAGCCTTTGTATAGAAATATCTAACAGCAGCAGAAGGCAGAATTGGAATGGAGCCTCTTGTGCTATATGCACTGCAGTCTGCTGTATACACTGCCTGCCTATACACCCTGCCTGCCTGATATCTCGGCAGATGGATTAGTCCTCACAAGGACTGTTTGTTAAGATGGATATGTTTAATGTATGGTTTTTCTCCCTACACTACCTAATACACAATCAAATCTCAACCTAACGCAGCAGCAGCTCTTCCTACACTGTCCGATCCGGAGTGACAGTGAGGAGCATGGCGGCGCCAGATCTGACATAGACCTGATGACGCTGTGCGGCCAGCCAATCACTGTAATGCCCACAACCAACATGGCTACGGCATTACAGTGCATGGCAGGCAATCCCTGCATGTTCATTGGCTCTCTAAAGAGCATCAAACATGCCCGAGCAAGCAGTGAGATGCTTGGGCGAGCACCGAGCAGTAGCGAGCAAGCTCGCTCATCACTAATCTTGATGTGTACCACTTGTTGTTGTGTCCACTTATTGTCTATTGTTGATGGTAGTTTTTCATATTACACATATTCGGTCCCAAGGTCCATCTTGGTCCCGGCTTCCGCTATGTTAACCCAGTGTGCCGTCAGCGAGATGTACCATCCCTGCCCACAAGCACTTGTCCACATGTCAGTGGATAGGTGGACTTTCCCAGTAACTGCATTGTTGAGGGAAAGTCTAATGTTTTGGGACACATGCTAGTGTAATGCGGATACAGCACACCGGGAGAAATAGTGGCGGCTGGGAACCAAGTACCGAGGGACAGCCACCGCCATCAGGTTGCGGAATGCTTCCGTCTCCACGAGCCTAAAAGCCAACATTTCGAGTGCAAGCAGTCGTGAAATGTGACAATTTATTAGTGTGGCCTGTTGGTCGTTGGCTGCGTATTTGCGCTTGCGTTCCATACAAGGGACAAGGACGTGGATGTGTTTCCTGATGCTGCTACTTCCGAGTGTGCAACAACAGGTGCAGGGCAGGAGGCATCTTCGTATGCACCATGGACAGGGGATTGGCTTGCATGCACATCAGCGGAAGAAGCAATGGTGCCACCCGCAGACACTGGTCCTGGACCCTGGGGTTCGGCCCACAAAGTCGGGTGCTTTGCTGCCATGTGCCTGATCATGCTGGTGGTGATCAAGCTGGTGGTTTTGCCATCCCTGCTGATGCTGGATTGGCAGGTGGTGCAAATGGCCTTTTTGGTGTTATCTGCAGAGTCTTTAAAAAACAACCAGACTCGGGAAGACCTAACAGTTGTTCTGGCAACTTCCGTATTGTTGGTGTTATCGGGAATGGTTGCCTGCCTTCTGTCTGTGGCCACCTTACTGCTTATTCCTGCCTGTTGGGGTGGTCAGCCTCCCTCCCCCTGTGTGCTGCTGTCCTCGCTCTGCATGTCCTCCTGCCAGGGTGGGTCAGTTACTATATCATCCACCACCTCGTCTTCCACTTTCGCACTCTGGTCCTCCTCCTGACTTTCTGGCAATTGTGTCTCATCATCGTCCACCTCTTGTGACACTTTCCCACCATCGCCTTTGTATGATTGTGGCTGCTCAAATATTTGGGCATCGCTACATGTGATCTCCTCTTGCCCCGCTTCAAGTGGACCGGGCGAGATGCCCAAATCTATAAATGGAAAAGTGAACAGCTCTTCAGAGTGCCCAAGTGTGGGATCAGTTGTCTCTGGGCACTCGGCATGGTGGGAGGAAGGAGGATCAGGGTGAGGAATATGCAGTCCAGACTCACAGCTACTGAGACTTGATCGTGTGGAAGACAGGGTGGTGGTGGAGGCTATGTGACTGGAAGCATTATCCGCTATGCAACCAACAACCTTTGGACACTGCTCTGGGTTCAATAGTGGTGTGCTGCGGTCCCCAAGGAATTGCGACAGGAAGGTTGAGTGAGAAGATGTGGGTGTTTGTTGTGGCACAATTTCAGCTTGCCCATGGTCTTGGCCTCGGCCTTTGCATGCACCATCACCATCACGTCCAGTTCCCCGTCCCATGCCACGCGCCTTGCCCATTTTTAATGGATGACAATATCTTCCATGCTCACTACAAATGGCTGAATTTGGAGCGAAGTTATATGTAATCCGTGTGATGGACAAACCACAGATTTAAATACCTGGCCTGTAGGTAATTATTTTGAACAGCAAACCGGTGCCAAAAACTTTGCTGACACACTAAAAAAAAATTTGAATGGAGGCCAAAAATGCCAGAATTTTCAACGCAATTATATGTGATCCGTCTGATGGACAAACCACAGTTTTAATAGCTGGATTTTAAGCGCTGTAATATGGAAAGGACCTGACTGTATTCTGCTGTGCCAACAAGCAAATGGCGCAGAAAAACGGTGCTCTCTGGATTGCTTTTTAAGCAAATAATGAGGATTAAGATCCCCAAAAAATTATTCCTGGCCTCTGAGACCTGGGCCTCTGTCGATAAATGTCTAACAGCAGCAGAAGGCAGAACTGGAATGGAGCCTCTTGTGCTATTTGCACTGCAGTCTGCTATATACACTGCCTGCCTGCCTATATACACTGTCTGCCTGATATCTCTGTTGATTGATTAGTCCTCAGAAGGACTGTTTGTTGAGATGGATATGTGTAATGTACTTTTTCTCCCTACACTACCTAATACACAACCAAATCTCTGCCTAGCTCAGCAGCACCTCTCCCTACACTGCCTGATTTCGGAGTAGACTGACGAGCACAGCGGCGCCAAGTCTGATATAGACCTGATGACGCTATGCAGCCAGCCAATCACTGTAATGCCACAACCAACATGGCTGTGGAATTACAATGAGTGGCAGACAATCCCTACATGTTGATTGGCGCTCTAAAGAGCATCAAACATGCAGGGAGGGGACCCGAGCATCCGCCCAAGCATCTCGCAAGTTCTCAGGGAGCTCCGAGCATCTCGAATTCTGAGATGCTCGGGTGAGTACTGAGTACTTGCGAGTATGCTCGCTCATCACTATTCCTCACCTGTTTTTGGTTTCCACTCCTGAGAAAAAATACTGACCGAATACTGACCAAATACTGAAAGTAGGGCCGCCGTGGCCTTATACCCATCCCCAGTGCTGACGCTGTTCCAGCAGTGTCAACAATGGTTCTCCCTGGATAGCGTCACATTGTTATGTCATGCAATCCCTGCAGCCAATCAATGCTGACTTAACACTCTTCTCCTACGGACATAATTGACATCCAGAGAAAATGAGCAGCCAGCCACAGCTCTAACTTTCTCCTGATGTCTGATTTATCTAAAGGAGAGGAGAGTGAAGCCAGCGCTGATTGGCCACAGGGATTGCATGACTTAACAATGTGACATGAGCCTCGGGAGAACCAGTGCTGACTCTACTGAGAAAAAATACTGACCGAATACTGACCAAATACTGATAGAGGGGCAGTGACCTAAGTGTTATTATTTTGCAGGTGGGAAACATAGGGATTGAGAAGTGGTTGTCTGAGTAGTGGACAACCTCTTTAATGGGGATGTGCCCTGGTCACACATAACTAAGGCCAGCCATGGTCTTGTGCTTCAGGCAGCCCATCCTACTCCTACTACGTATCCTCTGACATCTAGTACGGGTTGTGATTAATGGTAGCTGCCATCTTGGAATCCTGACAGAGTGTACTAGATAAAGCATACCTTTCTGCTATGTAAATGTATTTGGAAATATATTTAATAATTAAATGTGTATTATGTATTTTATTTATTTATTTTAGTACATTTCTCAAAGAACTCCTTAAATTAGAAACGACTGCAGTAAAAAAAAAAAACAATACCCACTCAGTCAGTAGCAGAAGGAGCCTATCACACAACAAATCAGACAATACATAGTAATAGGGGTAATATGAGAATTCACAGTGCTTAGCATAGCATAAATGAGGATAACCCTACAGATTTGACAGAAAACCTTTAGCTTCCTTTCAAAATCATCATTTTTTATGAGATACTATACTTCAAAATGCTCCCACAAATATAGGCCATTGATTGCAAACACATTTGTTATTTTGCATGCTTAAAAAAAGTAATTTTCCTAGCAAATTCATTTAAGACAATGTTACATAAATGAGTACGCTGCAATGAAGTCTTAGGAGCAAAGCTAAAGTTTCGATTTCAAAATTCAAATTAACAATAATCTATCCATAGGTAAGTCTATAATTCATTAAACAGGTATCCAAAAGTTGAATATGAAAGGTCAATACTTAACAAAAAAAAACCCTTCCCATTTATTGCTGTCAGCAATGGCACCACATGGAAAAAAATGTCACAAGACATCAGAAAGAAAATATTTAAAAAAAAAATAAAAGTGTAGGCTATAAGAAGATCAGCAAAGCTTTACTTATCAGCCAGAACACTAAGAGAAGAGATACAAAAATTTAGCTAGATGGAAATGCAACTATCTCACAGAGCACAGAAACATCCCGGCTGATGACAGAAGTTAACACCTAAAAAGGAGCATCTTTTGATGTGAAAAGTTGAGAAAATCGCCATGCAAGTTCATTGCAGTTAGCTAAATAAGTAGAAAGTCAAAGTGCTATGAGTGTTTCCCTTGACTCAATACAGCGTACATTTCAGAGGAATGGCATGCATGGGTTTTGTTCACGAAGAAAGCTTCTCCTACAGCCCATGCACAAAAAAGTTCACCTACAAGTTGGCATGCTGAAAAATATGGAGACTATTGGGACTCTATACTCTGGAGTGATGAGTTCAACTCAAGACAAATATTTTTGCAACCTATGGCTTCAAAACTGTATGGTGTCGCAAAGGTGAGGAGTACAAAGAAAAATGCATGGTGCCTACAGTGAAAGATGGTGATAGTATCTTTATGCGAGGCTTTATGAGTGCTGCTGGCATTGGAGAGCTACATTTCATTGATGGTATCATAAATTCACAGATGTACTGTTCTATATTGAAAAAGTAAATGGTACCAATACTCTTTGTCCTCGGTTGACTTACACTTTTCCAACATGACAATGAGCCAAAACACACATCTAAGGCCACTATTACATTTCTGAAGAACAGGGTGAAAGTGATTCAGTGACCAAGTATGTTTCCAGATCCAAATGCAATAGAACTATAAGAAAGTCTGAAAAGACAAGTTAAGCATCACTTTATGTACAGCATAAAGGTTGTAAAACAGATGAAATTTGAAAAATGGAAAAAGATGGATCTTGCAATATGTCGTCTTCTTGATCATTCCATGTCTAGAAGACTTAGTCATGTCTTTAAAAATCATGGAGGCCATACAAAATACTAAATGTAGTTGTTTTTGATTTGGGATGTATTCATTTTTGCTTCAACTAACTTAACCCTTTCACCACCTTGGGATTTTCCGTTTTTGCGTTTTAGTTTTTTGCTCCCCATAATTGTTTTTTTTTTTAACCATGCTAACTAAATGCTAAAACTGACATGCCATTATGATTCTCCAGGTCATTACGAGTTTGCAGATACCAAACATGTATAGGTTCTTTTTTATTTAAGTGGTGAAAAAGAAATGCAAAGTTAAAAAAAAAAATGGTGCCATTTTCTGAGACTCATAGTGTTTTTATTTTTCGAGATCTAGGGCTGGATGAGGGTTTATTTTTTGTCCACCGAGCTGATGTTTTTATTGATATCATTTTGAGGTATATATGATGCTTTGATCTCCATTATTGTATTTTATTGCAATGTTGGGGCGACCAAAAAACTTAATTCTGACTTTCTGATTTATTTTCTCATTATGCCGTTTACCATTCAGATTATTTATTTTCATATTTTGATATATTGGGCATTTCTGAGCACAACAATACAAAATATGTGTATTTTTAATTTTTTTTATTATTTTATTTTGAATGAGACAAAAAGTGTGTGATTTGAACTTTTATATTTCTTACATTTTTTTTTACATTTTTACTTGCTTCAATAGTCTCCTTAGAAGATTTAAAGCTGCGATCTTCTGATCGCTTGTGCAATATATAGCAGGACTTTAGCCAGTAATAATGATGACAATGATGATGGTAATGATGATGAAATCAACCAAGTACAACTTAAAGGTGGCTGATAGAAAGATGAGCTTGGCAAGATAGAAAAAGAGGATACTTTGAGGCCTGCTCTGATGACTAGCCAGCTTGACTTTTCCAAATAAGAAGGTGATGTCAATTCAAATTCTGATGCATAGTTCTAAGTTATTTTTAGCTGAGATGACCACAGCTTATGTTCCTATTGCAGAGTCTGCAAATAAACACAGCCTTACTGGCAAAACAACAAAACAAAAGATAAACAATAGCACAGTCCATAGCGGTGTGGGATTAGCCACACAGGTTGTAGTCCCATCTTTCAGCTCTTCTCTGAGCTGTGGCCTTCCAGTCTGGAGTCTTTGCCACTCCAACATTTGACCATTTAAACATTGCTCAGCCACACCCTGAAGTGGAAGTATGGGGAATGACGTTCCTCCCATCTCTATGTCATTCCCATAAAACCATGCCCTGTAAAAGAGTTAACTTCCCCAGCATATAACATGCTGGCAGAAAGTTTATTGGTTCTAGTTCACACAGTCTAGCAACCTGCGTGACACATACTTCCCCTCATATACCATACTAGTGACTCTGTCACATATTCCCCCCATCTGCCCAAAGCCGGGGATTTGGGCACCTTCCGATACAAGACAGGGAATTCTAGACAGGGCATCAGCGTTCCTGTGTAACTTCCCGAGTCTTCGCTCTACGTGAAAGATGAAGCCTTGAAGAGCTAGGAACCATCTAGTTACCCTGGCATTTTTACCTCTCTTTTCTCTCAACCATCTCAACGGGGCATGATGCGACACCAACTTAAACTTCCGGCCTAGTAGGTAGTATCTTAGTGTATTTCCGGCCCATTTTATGGCTAAACACTCCTTTTCTACTATTGCTTATTTTTTCTCACAAGAGGACAGCTTCCAGCTCAGATAGAGAATGGGATGTTCTTCCCTATTTATCTCTTGAGAGAGTACGGCTCCTAGGCAAACCTCTGAAGCATCTGTCTGGACCACAAACTCTTTCTTAAAGTCTGGTGCGACCAGAACCGGCTGTTTACACAGTGCTGACTTCAACAGTTGAAATGCGGTCTCTGTTTCCTCCGTCCACTTCACCATGGTTGACCTGGTGCCTTTTAGGAGATCCGTCATGGCAAAATTTGCTATAAACCGGCTGTAATATCCCACCATTCCCAGGAATGCTCTCACTTGCTTCTTGGAGAGCGGTTGCGGCCAGGTCTGGATTGCCTCCACTTTATTAACTTGCAGTTTTATTTCGCCTCTCCCAACAACATAGCCCAAGTACTTGGCCTCCTCTTTTTTAGCAGTAAATTTTTTTGGATTTATTGTAAATCCCGCCTCCCTTAGAGCATCCAGAACAGCCTGTAGTTTAGGTAGATGACAAGCCCAGTGAGGGCAATAAACTACAATGTCATCAAGGTAGGCTGCGTCATACTTATGTGGGGCTAGGATCCAATCCATAGCCCTCTGGAAGGTGGCTGGGGCCCCCTGTAACTCAAATGGCATCTGAGTGTATTGAAAGCACCCATCCAGTGTCGAGAAAGCTGTCTTCTCCTTGGCCATCTGGGACATGGGGATCTGCCAATAGTCCTTCGTCAGGTCGAGAGTGGTGGTGTATCTTGCCGGTCCAAGCCTCTCGATGAGTTTGTCGACGCAGGGCATCGGGTACACATCACACTTGGACACTTCATTCAGCCGGCGGTAGTCATTACAAAACCTCCACTCTCTGTTGGGTTTTGGCACGAGGACGATTGGGCTCGACCACCCACTCTTTGACTCCTCTATCACACCGAGGTCTAACATGCTCTTCACCTCGGTCGAGATCACCTCCCGGCGTGCTTCCGGAATCCAATACGGCTTCAGATTCACTCTTACATGTGGTTCTGTTAGCACGTCATGCTCTACCATCTTAGTATGCCCCGGCAACTCTGAGAACAGCTCCTGATTCCACTGTAGTAGTTCTCGACACTGTTGCTTCTTGGCTGGCGATAGAGTCTCTGCTATAATGACCTCTTCCACCTTGTCTTCGGGAGCGGCTCCAAGGCAAGCAGTTTCCACAGGCTTCCGGTCCCGCCACGGCTTGAGCAAGTTCACATGGTATACTTGGTGCGGCTTTCTTCGGCTAGGCTAGTGGACATTTAAACGTTGCTCATCCACACCCTGGGATGGAGGTATGGGGAATGACATCCCTCCCATCTCTATGTCATTCCCATAAAACCTTGCCCTTTAAAAGAGTTAACCCCCCAGCATATAACATGCTGGCAGAAAGTTTATTGTTTCTAGTTCACACAGGCTAGCAACCTGCGTGACACATACTTCTCCTCATACAGTGGGGAAAAAAAGTATATAATCAGCCACCAATATGGGCATCTAAACATAAATTAAAAGACAGTGCTGTAGATACAAATACTATGGCGTATTTAATTCATAGAGGTCATGGGGGTAAGACATAATCAGTATTGAAGGTTTTTTTTGTTAATGCATGCCAAATCATCGAAAACTAGAGATTTATGAATCTACCAAGATGCAAATTCAGCAGAGCTCTCAGATTTGGTAAGAAAATTTGCTTTGATCAAATTAATTTGATGAAGATTAAATTTTACTTACTATGCTCTGGGCTATTCTCAGTCCTTAGAGCATCATATTGCATGCTGTAAAAAAACTAATAATAAAACTGCCCTCACTGCTTGCCTGTCCCACCGCTGCCACTCGCTTTGTGGTACTCCACATCATCCAATCCCTTCTTTATCTTTAATCTTCTCTTTGACATCATCCTACCTTTGGGCATGTGGTACTGACTAGGCCTCAGACATCGCATCACATGTCGTGACATTGCGGCTAGGGGAGTATAAAAGATTAATTCCTCTTATGTTTAAGAGCTGCATACAAGATCTGGGCTGCTTAAAAGGGTTTTCCCATGAACAAAAGTTCATTTTAATAAATAGATCTTGAAATAATAATAATTTCCACAATTGGATATGTTTAAATTAAATACTGCATTCATGTGCTGAGATAATCTTAAAAATATGCCCCTGCTATGTCCTGTGTAATGGCTGTGTGTAACCCTACAGGAACGTGGTCTGGTCATACCACAGCTCCTGAACGGGGGGGGGGGGGGAGTGTACAGACATTACTGCAGGGGATCGCAAATGATTCTTTCTTTGAAGTATAAGGCTGTGTGCCCACTATGCGTTTTTTAAGCATTTCCGCAGCGGCAATTCCACTGCAGAAATGCTTAAAAAATGCTTGGTAGAAGGTATGCCATGTTCCCCAATGATAATCCACATGTGCTATGCACATGCTGCGGAAATTTCAGCTACGAATTATCATTGCAGAAAAATCCGCAGCACTACCAATTATTTTGTGGAATCGTGGCGTTTTCGCCACCATTGACTTGCATTGAATCACATGATATCCGCATCACTACATGTGCACATGCGGATATCATGCGGATATCAAGCGGTTCAATGTGCGGATGGTACCTGGGTTTGGAGAAGAAGAGACTCTCCTCCAGACCCAGGTACCATAGTACCTGTAAAAAAAAGAATAAAATAAAAAATATACATTACACTTACCTTCTGATGGCCCACGATCTCCTTAGTGATGCGTCCTTGCTCGCCGGCAGCTCGCGATGGTCTAAAAGGACCTGACATGACGTCATTTAGTCATGTGATGGGTCACGCGACTGCTGACGTCGGTGGTCGCATGACCCGTCACATGACTAAATGAGGTAATGGAAGGTCCTTTTAGACCACCGCGAGACACCAGGGACACCGGACAGATCGGATAAGGACACCAGGGGCCATCAGAAGGTAAGTATAATATTTATTTTTTATTTTTTACCATTCTTTTATGGTCACAGTATATAAATCGATGCCGGTTGCATGGATTTATATAGTGTGACCAAGTTGTCAAGCACTTTCCAAGTGATGCTAAAATCGCTTGGAAAGCGCTTGTCAACCTGCATACGGAAATGCATGTGAAAAACGCTTCACTTCCGCTTGTCCCTGGCAGGAAAAACGCATGTAAAATCCGCATGCGTTTTTCCTGCCAGGGAGATGCAGAAACGCTCAGGAAAAATCCGGAGCATTTCTGCACATAGCCTTACATTGTTTAAAAACAGGCAGGGAAATGTTTTACCTCACATAAACAATGACCTATGATCCCATGCTGTGCTGTCTGTATACTCTTTTTTTCCGTCCCCTGTCCAGAAGATGTCATTTGATCAGATCATGTCCCTGTATGGTCAGACACAGTCATTACACAGTACACAGCAGAGGAACATTTATAAGATTATCTCAACACAGGAACATTTTATTTGAATACATCCAATTGTGGAAATTATTATTATTCCAAGATCTATTGATTAAAATGAACTTTTGTTCTCGGGAAAATACCTTTAAGTTTCTATTGGCAGCACTTGAGGATTCACTCACTTCCAAGCTAATGCAAGAAATAAATATATTTGTGCTTTCTAATGCTGTATAATCATAATTAGCTTAGCGCGCTGCGATGAGGCTGAACTATTAGTGCATCACATACAGTATTAATAAAAAAAGTTTACTTAGCATTGTGCACCAGATAAGAAATTGATGCATGCAAAGATACTTCCATGTCTTCCTCTCCAGCACACTGTTTAATGAGAGAGAAAGATAGAGAGATTGAGATAGAGAGATAAGAGAGAGAGACATAGAGGGAAAAACAGAGAGAGAGAAATAGTGGTACTGACCACCACTGTACAAAGTATGATGATTTGTTACATGTTATAACTGTAGGGCATTATGGGGAAGCAAGGACGGCCACAAAAAAAAAAACATTAACCCATTCTCTGATGCTTCAGCATTGTAGGGAATGGTGCCGGGCAAGTTTTTTTTTTTTTGTAAACCGTAAATCGAATTTCAACATATTTGAATTAATCTTGATCCTCCGATGATGGAACCCGCCTTTTCTATCGACAACATCAGAATCAGTAACTTTCTTTATCTCTATGTTAGTCATTTTAGATATAATATATTATATTTCACCATATTAAAATATAGGCACTGAGAATTGTTTTTAAATATATTTTTACTAATTAAAATTATAACCCAATAATATTTTGCTATAAAATGATCATAAAATATGTGACTTTATGTTAAACAAGACAACAAATAGTCATATTGTTAACAGATACAAGCCCATCTGCATTGGCAGCTATGCTAAAGTCTTAATATTTCTTAAGTGTTTTTCTGTTGTGAATATAATTAGCGCTGCTGGTGTTTCCTTGCTTTGCAAAATATTCCCAAGATACACTTCTCATGCAAATGATTTTTATTGGCTTCACATTTATAACAGAATAGATTATTTCTAAGTAAGTCTTATTCTACTAAATCCTATGTTTTTGGAGAGTCAAATTCGACCTGGGCAATTTTCTGAGCATATGGTCCTCAGCAACCTTTCTCTGTCCAGCTGGTGCAGACGTACAAGGCATGTCACCTGGTTTTCTATCCAAAACAAGACAGATTTTAATCTACAGTAAATTAATGAACAAAAATAATAATTTTACAGATAGCTGTTATACATATACAGTATGTTTTAAGGTATAATGTGTATTCCTAGTATTTAAAGAGTACTATTTTATAAAGGTGCCATATCCAATTAGTTATGTAACTATTACTAATATTATGTAATAATACTATGTGTTTGTTTTGCTATATTCAAATGTTAATACATTTAGTTATTTAGTGTACCTATAATGCTTCCTATTCTTTTATAAACATATCCAAAATATGCTGATAGTCAATTTTGCCTTTACACATTCCTGAAGTTAAATTGGTTTTCCACCATATTAATATTTAAATACCTATTTTAATAGGTCATCAATATTAGATCTTTGGGATCTGACACCCAGCACCCCCACATATAAACTTTTGAAAATACAGAAGTCAGATGAAAACACTGCATGGTTACTCAGCTCCTATTATTTGAACAGGAGCTGATATGAGGTGGCCGGAAATTTTTGTGCTATTATTCTAATGTTCAGCCGACCATCAGTCAGTACCAGGGGTGGTTACAGCCGAAGATCAATATACACGGTATACTGAAATAATGCCGGCCCACCCCTATGATTGAAAGCCCAAATCTGCCAGGAAAAAAAGTTAATTTCCTCCTGGCAGTGGGGCTCTCAGTGTAGGTGCCAGGCAGCATCAGAATGCTATTACCTGCAAAATAACTCTGGCTAATAGTGTTCTTTTACATGTCAAGTTCCCTTTAATACTGAAGATACCATGAGTCCTGAGGTAAAAAGAGGCTTCACACATTGATGTCCAGTATATCTGATTTAACACTGGAGATCCCAGTAGTGCTAAGTTAAGAAGACACTGCTTACACTGCTGTCCACCTGTTGGAAATCGTAGTTCTGTGCTCCCACCTGAGAATGGAGCAGGTCCAGTGCTACGCTACTCCGGTCGCAGGCACGACCATTATCCTGACCTTGGAGGCGGAGCTACTATGTGTGCAGGAGACTGTCACATTCTTATGGAGCATTGCGTTCTGGTGATGTAGGATGTGTGAGGATGCGGGGCGCTGTGTCTCTCACTGATTTCTCCAGTTGCCAGGCAACACAGGATGTTGTGGCGTCTGACACTGCAGTGGTGGGATGCTGTCCATTCTGCTGTTCAAACTAGCAGGGACTGGCTTTATGGGGATAATTGGGAGGTATTCAACACCGGATCTTTAGGAGGGCTATTTAATCCTGCTCCCTGCTCAGTCCTTTGCTGTTTATTGCAGTTCCATGTGCTATAGTGGTGAGTGTTGCTATCTTTTCTGGGGTTTTCTCATTTTCTCTTCTGGTTACACTTTCTGGGGTTCTTGCAGAAGTACTCACCTAGTTCTTGACTAGGCACCAACCGCATCACCAAGTGCCAGCTGCCCAATGACAGTGGCCTGGGAAGGGCTCTACCAAAGTCCCCCTTCCATTTACTGGGAACTGGATGAAGAGTATTCCCGACCCTCAAGAGCTCGCCTATATGGGCAAGTGCTTCTGTGGCTGCGTCTTTGCTGATTTGGAGACAGTCTTGCTGGGTCCCTCTGCAAAGTGCATAACACCACCCTCTCTTTCAGATCTAATACTAGAGATATCAGAGGTGTTGAGTAGAGATAAGCGTTGTTCGACTCGAACTGTTCGTCAATCTCAAATTCGAGCTGTTTTGGGCGGTGTTCGAGCCGTTCGGCGAACACAAACGATTTGAAAAAAATTCGGCTTTTCGAGGTTATGTTCGATAACTGTTCGTGCACCAAAATCATAACTGGATTTTTTCTCAGTAATGATGAAAATTAATGTTAATACGCAGTTTGAGTGGACAGCGGGGCGGGGGAAGGGGCAGGGGATGGATCTCTGCAGGAATAATGAAGATCTCCATTTTTTTTTCTCTTTCCCACATTTACAGTGGGGAGGTGCAATCTGTCAGCCTATCAGCAGCGCACACACGGAGCGAAGTGCTTTTTTTCACACAAGCAAGGGCATGTGTCATTGGCAGTGTATGTCACATGTCCTTGCCCTATAAGACCCAGCCATTTTCCCCGTCGCCACCATTTTCTCACTGCTGCAGCTGCGTGTTAGACAGCACCGCTGTTGCTGTGTGCGCTATACCTTGTTAATTTCAAGCCAATTTTCGCACAAATCTACAGATAGCTTGGGAGTAGGGAATAGTTGTGATTGCAGTCCTTTTAAGGGCTAGGTTACAGCATTTCCTACGACTTTTATCAGGCAGGTCTGTGCTCTTAAATAGATAGGTTGGGAGTAAAGACTAATTGTAATTGCAGTCCTTTTCAGGACTAAGTTACATCAATTCCTATCAGTTTTTGCCAGGCAGGTCTGTGCCAGTGCTGTGCAAGTTTTTTTTCACAGCATTTGGCTAAATCTAGCAAAGCTAATCCTTTTTGGCCTATTGCAGAGTGTGTTAGTCAGTGGAGTAGCCTATCTGTGTTGCAAGCTACACCACCTGTGTATAGAATTCCAATTTTTTTACTGCACCTAGTGAAGCAAAACCTTTTGGGCATAGCATCATTCTATTAGTCCATCTATACTGACCTCCATCAGGTTGCAAATTGAATATAATTGTTTTCTGCATCTAGCTCTGAAAAAATATTTGGGCTTCTAGCAGTGTGTGGGACTTGTTCTATTAGTCCATCTATACTGACCTCCATCAGGCTGCAAATTGAATATAATTTTTTTCTGCATCTAGCTCAGAAAAAATATTTGGGCTTCTAGCAGTGTGTAGGACTTGTTCTATTAGTCCATCTATACTGACCTCCATCAGGTTGCAAATTAAAAATAATTTTTATCTGCATCTAGCTCTGAAAAAATATTTGTGCTTCTAGCAGTGTGTGGGACTTGGTCTATTAGTCCATCTATACTGACCTCCATCAGGTTGCAAATTAAAAATAATTTTTATCTGCATCTAGCTCTGAAAAAAATATTTGGGCTTCTAGCAGTGTGTGGGACTTTCTCTATTAGTCCATCTATACTGACCTCCATCAGGTTGCAAATTGAATATAATTTTTATCTGCATCTAGCTCTGAAAAATATTTGGGATTCTAGCAGTGTGTTGGACTTGTTCTATTAGTCTATCTATACTGACCTCCATCAGGTAGCAAATTGAATATAATTTTTTTCTGCATCTAGCTCTGAAAAAATATTTGGGCTTCTAGCAGTGTGTGGGACTTGTTCTAATAGTCCATCTATACTGACCTCCATCAGGTTGCAAATTGAATATAATTTTTTTCTGCATCTAGCTCTGAAAAAATATTTGGGTTTCTAGCAGTGTGTGGGACTTGTTCTATTAGTCCATCTATACTGACCTCCATCAGGTTGCAAATTGAATATAATTTTTTCTGCATCTAGCTCTGAAAAAATATTTGGGCTTCTAGCAGTGTGTGGGACTTGTTCTATTAGTCTATCTATATTGACCTCCATCAGGTCGCAAATTAAAAATAATTTTTATCTGCATCTAGCTCTGAAAAAATATTTGGGCTTCTAGCAGTGTGTGGGACTTGGTCTATTCGTCCATCTATACTGACCTCCATCAGGTTGCAAATTGAATATAATTTTTTTCTGCATCTAGCTCTGAAAAAATATTTGGGCTTCTAGCAGTGTGTGGGACTTGTTCTATTAGTCCATCTATACTGACCTCCATCAGGTTGCAAATTAAATATAATTTTTTTCTGCATCTAGCTCTGAAAAAATATTTGGGCTTCTTGCAGTGTGTGGGACTTGTTCTAATAGTCCATCTATACTGACCTCCATCAGGTTGCAAATTGAATATAATTTTTTTCTGCATCTAGCTCTGAAAAAACATTTGGGCTTCTAGCAGTCTGTGGTACTTGGTCTATTAGTCCATCTATACTGACCTCCATCAGGTTGAAAATTGAATATAATTTTTTTCTGCATCTAACCCAGCCAATAGTTTTGGCCTAATACCACAGTTTGGCCACTCAGCTCTGCTCGGTTCCCATCCATTGTTTTTTTGTGCAAACAACTCCAGAGTTGTGAATTGCTTAACCACCAAAATGTATGGAACAAGGCCTGCTGCTGGTCGAAAGGGGAATAGGCGTGTTGGGAAGGGGAAAAAACGTTGTGTCCGTGGGGTAGGTGTTAAAGCAACAGTAACATCTGCTGAAGAAAGACCATCTTCCAGCCAATCTAAAATGTCTACTTCTTTTAGCGGACAATGTGATGAGATGCCTTTCTTACGGCCACGCCAATCGCTACAAATTCCAGATGAGGCACAAAAACAGCAGGTGCTTCAATGGATATCAAGTGCTCCTTTAAGTGGGCTCTCCTCCACATCAACTTCAACATCACAAATACTCCAGTCCTCAGAGGTGTCACCCCAATCGCACTTGTTTCCTCACAGCTCCCAAATCTCCAGCTGCCGTCTGAATATGAGTTAGAACAGATGGTTGAGTCTGCAGAGCTGTTTACTCATACTATAGCCTGGGAATCAGAGTTCGACTCCAGCGCTTCTGTGAATCCAGACGAGGAAATGGTCTGCACTGATGCCCAGAATCTTTATGAGTCGGATCCAGGACCAGACGCAGAAGGTTCTGACCATAATGTAGACCCTCATTCCCAAACTGTAACTCCTGTTGGTGGAGACAATGAGGAAGACGATGATGAGACTCAAATTCCTGATTGGAGCGACAACTTTAGTTTTTTGTCAGGGCAGGAACAGGTTGGCTCTGAGGACGACGGGTGTGATAACACACAGGGTGATGGTGATGAGGTTGGAGATCCCACTTGCTGTCAACCCACAGTCAGCCAAGAGATGAGGTCAGCAGAGGAGGTGGAGGAAGATGCTAGTGACGACGACGTCAGGTTGCGCCTTCCTAGGCAGAGACGTAGTACTGGACGCACGTCAACAACTGCATCCTCAAACACAACTCTGCCTCTCACCACAAGTCGTGGTGGCTCTTTAGGTCGCATGGGTGCTAAGCCCTGCATAGCCTGGGCACTTTTTCAGGTCGATAAAGATGACCCAACTCGTGTTATCTGTAACATTTGTCAGCAAAAGCTAAGTAGAGGCCAAAAAATACATAGTTTGAGTACTTCATGCATGAACCGGCACATGGACATGAAGCATAAGTTGCAGTGGGAAGTAGTGTTGAGCCATCCCCGTAGTGTTCGAGTTCGGTTCGGTTCGTCGAACACCAATGTGTTCGCCGAACTGTTCGTCGAACTGTTCGTCGAACACCTTCGAACACCGTTAAAACCAATGGCAGGCAAACAAAAACACATAGAAACACATAGAAAACACCTTCAAAGGTGTCCAAAAGCTGACAAACTGCTCAGAAGACACAACTAACACATGGAAAAGTGACAAGTACATATAGTCATGCGAAAAGAAAAGAGGTGGAGGAGTAAAAGGAGGGGGAGACACAGATATAGGCATGTCATGCCCTTCTAAAATCCAAAAAGTGAGAAGCCGACACGTTCAGTCCGCTCCTGCCCGTGCCACCTCCGTGTCGCCGGGTTTGTGCCAGAGCCGCGGTGAACCCTGACGGCCAGCCCCCCTCTCCCAAAACTGGTGCCTGTCCGCTGGTGGGTCGAGCGAGCCCCCCTGTCGTGGAGGCAGCTCTAAGCTTTTTAATTTAAATTGTCTCTCTAATTTGAATGAATACACTTTAAATCCATTTACAAGGATCTATTGGAGGGCAAGTCTCATGCCAGCAGCCGCGTAATTCCAGCTCCAATAGCGTCCACTAAAGCTGCTGCAGTTAAAAAGCTTTTATAAGGATCGAGCTCGGCTGTCCACCACAAGGCATCCTACTGCCAGTCCCAGCCCCTATGCATTGGGGTGCCTCCTGATGCTCTTCACTGAGTATCGCGTGGTCCCGAAGCATTTCCTTTGAAAAAATTAAGTGTCCAAACTACAGGTGGTGTAGCTTGCTTAACAGCCGGGATAATCCGCTGACTAGCAGACACTGCTACTAGGCACAAAGTATTTCCTGGGCTAGATGCAGTTAAAAATTTGTAATTAGATACTCTCGTTGGATGCTGAGAAAGCATTCCATAGAGTCTCCTGGCACGCCATATATGATTCTCTTAAAAAGCTTGGGGTAGGGGTCTAGGGGACCCTTTTATAGCCAAAATCACGGCCCTGTATCACAATACGTCACCTAGGCTGAAGATAAATGGAACTGTAGCACCCTGAGGGCTCGGTTGCTACAGAGGTATTGCACCTCACCCAGAGGTGTGATATCTCACTCTCAGGTAAGGATGGAGTGTGGATCAGGACCCGACACCTGCATGCATTACACCACATTGCCATGGGGCAGGGCGACCAATATGCCTCTGAGATGGGCACGACAGTCCCTGTCCCTGGCTGGAGTGGGGGGAGGGAACACTGAGGAAGGGGAACCCTGTAGTGCAGGAGCAGGGAGGAAGCAGTTCCTGGGTGCATTGAGAAGGGAGTATAAAAGGTGGGCACCATCTTAGTTCAGTGCAGAGGAGTCTGAGCAGAAGTGGCAGGGAGCAGGGGCTCTGCATGAGCTCTGCTCCGGAGGCAGGCCTAGTAACAGAGGCCCAGGCCTGGAAGAGGGAGAAGGAAGGAAGAGGAGCGGAGAAGGCTCCAGGAATGAGGAATGAAGGGATCCCAGGGGTGCGGATGGGCGAGTCGCCACCGCACGCCCGAATCCACCTGTGTGGAGGGGTCAGGCCAAAGGGGGAGACCGGTCCCCGAAACTAGTGGAGGCAGGAAACGACCCTCAGCTAGAAACCGGAGGCTGTGACATTTTATGTGGCGCAGCCCCTCGCTACACCTGCTAGGAAGGCACCACATAGGGTCAGGGAAACTGGCGCCAAGTTTACCAAGAGGAGGCCCGAGGCAGCCGGACAGAAGGGTTGGTAAGAAAGGCCAGAGAAAGGACACACAAAGGGGGTCCTGTGAAGCGCTCCAAAGTTATCTGGGAGTTGTCTGAGCCCCTCACCTGGTGAGCACAGTACGACGTGGGCAGCCGTTACCTGCAGACGTGGTCTGGATAATAAGAACTGTGAGTAAAGGCCCAGGACTGCATCACTGACTCCGTGTCGTTACTGCTGCTGCCCTGAACCATCACCTCCATCCTCCGCATACACTGCCCTGAGGCTATACTCCTCCCGTGGGGAGTTATGCTACGCTCTGCTGCACCCACAACACCAGCCTCAGCGGTCTGCCCTGCAGCGGCGGTTCACTCTGACCGCAATCCACGGGTGGCGTAGTCGGACATTTAAACATCAAAACAACATAAATAGTTCCGCCACTGGTTTGACCACCCTGAGCCACGGAACCGGGTCGCCGCCACGAAGACTACAACCACCAGCATCCACCAAAAAGGGTCAGGCTCCGGGTGTCCCAAGGCCCAGGGGGTGCATCAGAACATTTTCATCACCTTTCACAATCACCAATGGGACAAGGCAGGGATGTCCTCTGTCCCCTCTCTTATACATCCTAGTGACGGAGCACCTGCTCTCATCAATTCGCCATAACCCCAATATTAGGTGGATTGAGGTGGGAGGCACCGAGTACAAGTGCTCTCTATTTGCTGATGATGTCCTAGTATTTATCACTCAATCACAAATATCCATCCATGCTGTTATGGCAGAAATAGATCACTTTGTTACATGGTTAAATTTTAAAATCAATGCAGCAAAGTCTGAGGCCCTCGATGTCTCCCTCCTAAATCCATATAGGATTCCATCCAGTCCAACTTTCCCTTTGCCTGGCCCTCACAGGGTATCAAATACTTAGGAATTCCTATTCATAGAGACCTCTCCCATCTATGTTATCTTAATTTTGGGCCCTTTATTGAACAACTCCATACAGACCACGGTTGGCAAGTTAGAACTGTAAGATTCACTACGTGAACCACTGGTGTTTTGTGGAAAAGCACATGTACACTGTGTTCCAAATTATTATGCAAAAAGTGTTTAGGAGTGATAAGGGAAGAATTTGTTTGTTTGTCAGTTAAACTCATTGATGGTGATGTGTGTCAGGGCTCTTTATATCACTGTAAGCAATTGCAGACACCTGTGCTAATTAGTTTGGCAGGTGTGTCCAATGAAAGGCAAGACTACTTAAGAAGGCTGTCTCACATTATTAAGCAGCCTACATTTTCTGCCAAAATGGGAAAGAAAAAGGATGTGTCGGCTGCTGAGAAGCAACAAATTGTGGAGTGTTTAGGTCAAGGCATGACTACAATCAACATTGTGCGATGATCAGGATGAAGTGTCTTGGCAATCAAGAAGTATGTAGCTGATTCACAGTACACACGTGTGCGTGCTGATAAGGGCAAATTGAGGACTCTTTCCTACAGGCAATTACGTCAGGTTAAAAGAGCAGCGGCAAAAAAGCCTTGTCATAGCAGCAGACAAGTTTTTGAAGCTGCTGGTGCCTCCAACGTCCCCCGAACAACAAGATGCAGGGTCCTTCAGAGGTTTGCAGCTGTGCATACGCCATCCTGTCGACCTCCTCTATCCACTTCACACAAGCAGAAACGGCTCCAGTGGGCCAAACATTACATGAAGACTGATTTCAAAACTGTTTTGTTCACGGATGAGTGCCGTGCAGCGCTCGATGGTCCAGATGGATGGAGTGGAGGATGGCTGGTTGATGGACACCCCACGCAAACACGGCTACAGCGCCAACAAGGAGGAGGTGGAGTAATGTTTTGGGCTGGAATCATGGGGAGAGAGATTGTCGGCCCCTTTAGGATCCCTGAAGGCGCTAAAGATGAACTCCATAATGTATGTGGATTTTCTCAAACAGCACTTCCTGCCATGGTTCAAGAAGAAGAACCGTGTATTTCACAGCAAGATCATTTTTTTGCATGATAATGCACCATCTCATGCTGCACATAAAACATCTGCATCTCTGGCTGATATGGGCATAAAAGGGGACAAACTTAAGGTGTGACACCCATGCTCCCCTGACCTCTACCCCATTCAGAACCTCTGGAGCATCATCAAAAGGAGTGTCTATGATGGCGGGAGGCAGTTCACATCTAAGCAACAGCTCTGGGAGGGTATTCTGTCCTCATGCAAAACAATTGAAGCAGAAACCATCCAAAACCTGACAAATTCAATGGACGAGAGAGTTCAGAAGCTCCTTTCGAACAAGGGGTCCTATGTGAAAATGTAACATCACCTAGAATAAAGTTTAGAGTTGAAAACTGTTTGATTTCAGTTTCTAATAACTTGCTAATGCTTATAATTTCAAAAATGACCATTTTTTTGGTCTTTATTAAAATGAAAAGGTTGATCGAAAAGTTTTGGGGATCTAAGAGTGTGGCAACCCAGTAGTCATGATTACTTCGAATTCTGACAATATGAGGGTCATGTTGCAGGTAGTGCAGCAAGAAGGCACTTATGTGTCTTGCGCATCTCGGAGCCCCAAAATTATTTTCCGGGCTAGATGCAGCTAAAAATTATTATTAATTTTAAATCTGGTGGAGCTTAGTATAGATGGCCTAATAGGATCAGTGCTGCACAATGCTACAAAGCCCAAATTATTTTCCAGTCAAGATACAGATAAACATGATTAGTAATTTTAAATCTGGTGGAGCTTATTATAGATGGCCTAATAGAATCAGTGCTGCACACTGCTACAAAGCCCAAATTATTTTCCAGCCAAGATACAGATAAACATGATTAGTAATTTGAAAGCTTAAAACGGTTGGTACTGTGATTTTAACCAATCATCAAGCTTTTACTCTCCCCAGGATGACACAGGGGTAGAAAAGTCGCTTCGGATCCATGATTTGTTCATCTTTATGAACGTGAGTCTGTCTAAATTATCAGTGGAGAGCCGCGTGCGCTTATCTGTCAGCACACCACCAGCAGCGCTGAACACACGTTCAGACAGAACGCTGGCTGCGGGGCATGACAAGATCTCCAAGGCGTAAGTGGCTAGCTCCGGCCATTTATCCAGATTGGAAGCCCAAAAAGAGCAAGGGTCCAGTGACACAGTCATGGCTTCAATGTTTACTTGGAGATACTCCTGTACCATCGTCTCTAGGCGTTGACTATGTGTCAGAATTCTTGTCTCCTGTGGCCTTGCAAAGGATGGGCTAAAAAAGTGGTGAAATGATTCCGCAAAATTGATGTTACCAGCAGATACTGTGGTTCTGTTACGGTTTGAGTGCTGAACACTTGACGGTCCCACGGTTGGCAAGTTGCAACTGTGAGATTCACTACGTGCACCACTGGTGTTTTGTGGAAAAGCACATGTAAGATTCTGCAACAGTCTCTGCTGATACTCCTGCATGCGTGCATCCCTTTCTATGGCAGGAATAATTTCTGCAAATTTACTTTTGTACCGGGGATCTAACAGTGTGGCAACCCAGTAGTCAGGATTATTTCTAATTCTCACAATTCGAGGGTCATGTTGCAGGTAGTGCAGCAAGAAGGCGCTTATGTGTGTTGCGCATCCAGGAGCACCAAGTCCCTGTTGTGTTGGTGGCGAGGTAACAATCATGCTTCCTTCCTCTGTCCTCTCCCCCCAACCTCGCACAACAGAAATGTGATTAAGGTATCCCTCATCTGATGAGTCTTCCATCAGTTCGTCCTCCACTTCTTCCTGGGCTCCTGCACCTTCCTCACTAGTTTGGCTGCTACCATGCGCCTTGGTAAAACCATCTCCCCCACCCTCACATGCCTGCCGCCTTGGTGCTGCCGACCGTCTGGACCTTGCAGATGTTAACCCTTCCGCATACAACTCCTCCTCCTCTACTTCCTCCACCTCCTCTTGTGCAACCACCTGACTCCGAATTCTGTTTAACATGTGCTCCAGCATGTAAATCACCGGAATAGTCATGCTGATAATGGCATCGTCAGCACTAAACATCTTCGTCGCCATTTCAAAACTGTGCAGAAGGGTGCATAGGTCCCTGATCTGAGACCACTCCTCCAGCGTGTTTTGCCCCACCTCTGGATCTCGTTGGCCCAGGTTATACGTCAGAACGTATTGCACCAGGGCTTGTCGGTGCTGCCACAGTCGCTGCAACATGTGCAGAGTTGAATTCCACCGGGTAGGCACATCGCATTTTAGCCGGTGAAGTGGCAGGCCCAACGACTTCTGTAGAGATGTAAGTCGCTGAGCTGCGGGATGCGAACGGCGGAAGTGAGCACACAGCGACCGTGCCCTCTGCAGAAGGCCATCTAGTCTGGGATAGTGGGCTAAAAATTGCTGGACAACCAGGTTCAACACGTGAGCCATACAAGGCACGTGTGTGACATTGCCCCGGCGAAGGGCCGCACCCAGGTTTGCAGCATTGTCGCACATGGCCTTCCCTGGTTTCAGGTCCAGTGGAGACAACCATTCATGAAATTGGTTCTCCAGAGCTGACCACAACTCCTGAGCTGTGTGACTCACATTTCCCAGACATTTCAAAGTAAAAACCGCCTGATGACGTTGAGCCCTACTGCCAGCATAGTAAGGAGGTGTGCAGGATCCCTTCTGCGCAGTTAGAAAGCTTGTGGCATGACCAGACAGGCTTTGGGTGCAGGTGGAAGACCGAGAGGAGGTTGAGGAGGCAGAAGCAGTGGAGTAACTTTGACATAAAGAGGATTGACGCACAACTCGTGGGGATGGCAAGACTTGGACAGCAGCCCCTTGTCCTGCTGTCACCATAGTTACCCAGTGCCCAGTCAGCAACATGTAACTCCCCTGTCCATGCCTACTCGTCCAAGTGTCTGTGGTGAAATGCACCCTGTCACACACAGAGTTTCTCAAAGAAGCGGTGATGTTGTGTGCGACATGCTGGTGGAGCGCAGGCACACCTTTCTTTGAGAAGTAGTGCCGACTGGGCATCTGGTACTGGGGCACTGCGACGGACATAAGGTCTCGAAAATCCTCTGTGTCCACCAGGCGGAAAGGCAGCATTTCTGTAGCCAAGAGCTTGCAGATGGTGAAATTCAACCTCTTAGCTTTCTCATGGCTAGGAAGAAATGGTCTTTTACTTGTCCACATCTGAGGGACCGAGGGCTGGCTATTGTGCTTAGACGGGGTTGATAAGGGTGTCCCCGGCAAACTGCCGGTCTGTGAGGAAGGTGTAGGAGGACATGTTAGGTTGCCTTGATCCAAAGGTGGTGCTATCGATGTCGGACAGCGCTCAACACCAGCTGGTGTTACCACCTCCAAAGAAAATGATGACCTGCCAATCACGCTGGCTGTTGCGGGTAAAGAGGTGGCAGGTCTGCGCCCCAAAACAGGTGTGACTGCTGTCCCCCCAGTCACAGAGGATGAAGAGGCCGCGGATGCACAAGATATGGCAGACGGTGGTTGGCCCGGCCGGCTAGGCCGCATTGTAGCACAGTGAGCTTCCCACTGCAACTTATGCTTCATGTCCATGTGCTGGTTCATGCATGAAGTACTCAAACTATGTATTTTTTGGCCTCTACTTAGCTTTTGCTGACAAATGTTACAGATAACACGAGTTGGGTCATCTTTATCGATCTGAAAAAATGCCCAGGCTATGCAAGGCTTAGCACCCATGTGACCTGAAGAGCCACCACGACTTGTGGTGAGAGGCAGAGTTGTGTTTGAGGATGCAGTTGTTGACGTGCTTCCAGTACTACGTCTCTGTCCAGGAAGGCGCAACCTGACCTCGTCGTCACTAGCATCTTCCTCCACCTCCTCTGCTGACCTCATCTCTTGGCTGACTGTGGGTTGACAGTAAGTGGGACCTCCAACCTCATCATCATCACCCTGTGCGTTATCACACTCGTCGTCCTCAGAGCCAACCTGTTCCTGCCCTGACAAAAGACTAAAGTTGTCGCTCTAATCAGGTATTTGAGTCTCATCATCGTCTTCCTCATTGTCTCCACCAACAGGAGTTACAGTTTGGGAATGAGGGTCTACATTATGGTCAGAACCTTCTGCGTCTGGTCCTGGATCTGACTCATAAAGATTCTGGGCATCAGTGCAGATCATTTCCTCGTCTGGATTCACAGAAGCGCTGGAGTCGACCTCTGATTCCCAGGCTATAGAATGAGTAAACAGCTCTGCAGACTCAACCATCTGTTCTACCTCATACTCAGACGGGCAGCTGGAGATTTGGGAGCTGTGAGGAAGCAAGTGCGATTGGGGTGACACCTTTGAGGACTGGAGTATTTGTGATGTTGAAGTTGATGTGGAGGAGAGCCCACTTAAAGGAGCACTTGATATCCGTTGAAGCACCTGCTGTTTTTGTGCCTCATCTGTAATTTGTAGCGATTGGCGTGGCCGTAAGAAAGGGATCTTATCACATTGTCCGCTAAAAGAAGTAGACATTTTAGTTTGGCTGGAAGATGGTCTTTCTTCTGCAGATGTTACTGTTGCTTTAACACCTACCCCACGGACACAACCTTTTTTCCCCTTCCCAACACGCCTATTCCCCTTTCCACCAGCAGCAGGCCATTTTCCACTCATTTTGGTGGTTAACTAATTCACAACTCTGGAGTTGTTTGCACAAAAAAACAATGGATGGGAACCGAGCAGAGCTGAGTGGCCAAACTGTGGTATTAGGCCCAAACTATTGGCTGGGTTAGATGCAGAAAAAAATTATATTCAATTTGCAACCTGATGGAGGTCAGTATAGATGGACTAATAGAACAAGTCCCACACACAGCTAGAAGCCCAAATATTTTTTCAGAGGTAGATGCAGAAAAAAATTGTATTCAGTTTGCAATCTGATGGAGGTCAGTATAGATGGACGAATAGAACAAGTCCTACACACAGCTAGAAGCCCAAATATTTTTTCAGAGGTAGATGCAGAAAAAAAATATATTCAGTTTGCAACCTGATGGAGGTCAGTATAGATGGACTAATAGAGAAAGTCCCACACACTGCTAAAAGGCCAAATATTTTTTCAGAGCTAGATGCAGACAAAAAATTATTTTTAATTTGCAACCTGATGGAGGTCAGTATAGATGGACTAATAGAGAAAGTCCCACACACTGCTAGAAGGCCAAATATTTTTTCAGAGCTAGATGCAGAAAAAAATTATATTCAGTTTGCAACCTGATGGAGGTCAGTATAGGTGGACTAATAGAACAAGTCCCACACACAGCTAGAAGGCCAAATATTTTTTCAGAGGTAGATGCAGATAAAAATTATTTTTAATTTGCAGCCTGATGGAGGTCAGTATAGATGGACTAATAGAAAAAGTCCCACACACTGCAAGAAGGCCAAATATTTTTTCAGAGCTAGATGCAGACAAAAAATTATTTTGAATTTGCAACCTGATGGAGGTCAGTATAGATGGACTAATAGAGAAAGTCCCACACACTGCTAGAAGGCCAAATATTTTTTCAGAGCTAGATGCAGATATAAATTATTTTTAATTTGCAACCTGATGGAGGTCAGTATAGATGGACTAATAGAACAAGTCCCACACACTGCTAGAAGGCCAAATATTTTTTCAGAGCTAGATGCAGAAAAAAATTATATTCAATTTGCAACCTGATGGAGGTCAGTATAGATGGACTAATAGAATGATGCTATGCCCAAAAGATTTTACTTCACTAGGTGCAGTAAAAAAATTGGTATTCTATACACAGGTGGTATATCTTGCAACACAGATAGGCTGCTCCACTGACTAACACACTCTGCAATAGGCCAAAAAGGATTAGCTTTGCTAGAATCAGCTAAATGCTGTGAAAAAACTTGCACAGTACTGGCACAGACCTGCCTGGCAAAAACTGATAGGAACTGATGTAACCTAGTCCTGAAAAGGACTGCAATTACAATTAGTCTTTACTCCCACAATCTATCTATTTAAGAGCACAGACCTGCCTGATAAAAGTCGTAGGAAATGCTGTAACCTAGTCCTTAAAAGGACTGCAATCAAAACTATTCCCTACTCCCAAGCTATCTGTAGATTTGTGCGAAAATTGGCTTGAAATTAACAAGGTATAGCGCACACAGCAACAGCGGTGCCATCTAACACGCAGCTGCAGCAGTGAGAAAATGGTGGCGACGGGGAAAATGGCTTGGTCTTATAGGGCAAGGATATGTGACATACACTGCCAATGACACATGCCCTTGCTTGTGTGAAAAAAAGCACTTCGCTCCGTGTGTGCACTGCTGATAGGCTGACAAATTGCACCTCCCCACTGTAAATGCGGGAAAGAGAAAAAAAAATGGAGATCTTCATTATTCCTGCAGAGATCCATCCCCTGCCCCTCCCCCCACCCCGCTGTACACTCAAACTGCGTATTAACATTAATTTTCATCATTACTGAGAAAAAATCCAGTTATGATTTTGGTGCACGAACAGTTATCGAACATAACCTCGAACAGCCGAATTTTTCTCAAATCGTTCGTGTTCGCCGAACGGCTCGAACACCGCCCAAAACAGCTCGAATTTCAGATTGGCGAACAGTTCGAGTCGAACAACGCTCATCTCTAGTGGGAAGCTCACTGTGCTTCAATGCGTCCTAGCCGGCCAGGCCAACCACCGTCTGCCACATCTTGTGCATCCGCGGCCTCTTCATCCTCTGTGACTGTGGGGACAGCAGTCACACCTGTTTTGGGACGCAGACCTGCCACCTCTTTACCCGCAACAGCCAGCGTGATTGGCAGGTCATCATTTTCTTTAGAGCTGGTAACACCAGTTGTGTTGAGCGCTGTCCGACATCGATAGCACCACCTTTGTCTCAAGGCAACCTAACATGTCCGCTTGCATCTTCCTCACAGACCGGCAGTTTGCCGGGGACACCCTTATTAACCCCGTCTAAGCACAACAGCCAGCCCTCGGTCACTAAGATGTGAACAAGTAAAAGACCATTTCCTCCTAGCCATGAGAAAGCTAAGAGGTTGAATTTCACCATCTGCAAGCTCTTGGCTACAGAAATGCTGCCTTTCTGCCTGGTGAACACAGAGGATTTTCGAGACCTTATGTCCGTCGCAGTGCCCCAGTACCAGATGCCCAGTCGGCACTACTTCTCAAAGAAAGGTGTGCCTGCGCTCCACCAGCATGTCGCACATAATATCACCGCTTCTTTGAGAAACTCTGTGTGTGACAGGGTGCATTTCACCACAGACACTTGGATGTGTAGGCATGGACAGGGGCGTTACATGTCGCTGACTGGGCACTGGGTAACTATGGTGACAGCAGGACAAGGGGCTGCTGTCCAAGTCTTGCCGTCCCCACGAGTTGTGCGTCAATCCTCTTTATCTCAAAGTTCCTCCACTGCTTCTGCCTCCTCAACCTCCTCTCGGTCCTCCACCTGCACCCAAAGCCTGTCTGGACATGCCACAAGCTTTCTAACTGCGCAGAAGGGATCCTGCACACCTCCTTACTATGCTGGCAGTAGGGCTCAACGTCATCAGGCGGTTATTACTTTGAAATGTCTGGGAAATGTGAGTCACACAGCTGAGGAGTTGTGGTCAGCTCTGGAGAACCAATTTCATGAATGGTTGTCTCCACTGGACCTGAAACCAGGGAATGCTGTGTGCAACAATGCTGCAAACCTGGGTGCTTCCCTTCGCTGGAGCAATGTCACACACGTTCCTTGTATGGCTCACTTGTTGAACCTGGTTGTCCAGCAATTTTTAGCCCACTATCCCGGACTAGATGGCCTTCTGCAGAGGGCACGGTCGCTGTGTGCTCACTTCCGCCATTCGCATCCCGCAGCTCAGCGACTTACATCTCTACAGAAGTCGTTTTGCCTGCCACTTCACCGGCTAAAATGCGATGTGCCTACCCGGTGGAATTCAACTCTGCACATGTTGCAGTGACTGTGGCAGCACCGACAAGCCCTGGTGCAATACGTTCTGACATATAGCCGGGCCAAAGAGATCCAGAGGTGGGGCAAATCACGCTGGAGGAGTGGTCTCAGATCAGGGACCTATGCACCCTTCTGCACAGTTTTGAAATGGCGACGAAGATGTTTAGTGCTGATGATGCCATTATCAGCATGACTATTCCGGTGAATTACATGCTGGAGCACATGTTAAACAGAATTCGGAGTCAGGTGGTGGCACAAGAGGAGGTGGAGGAAGTAGAGGAGGAGGAGTTGTATGCGGAAGGGCTAACATCTGCAAGGTCCAGACGGTCGGCAGAACCAAGGTGGCAGGCATGTGAGGGTGGGGGAGATGGTTTTACCAGGGCGCATGGTAGCAGCCAAACTAGTGAAGAAGGTGCAGGAGCCCAGGAAGAAGTGGAGGATAACTGATGTAAGACTCATCAGATGAGGGAGACCTTGATCACTTTTCTGTTGTGCGAGGTTGGGGGGAGAGGACAGAGGAAGGAAGCATGATTGTTACCTCGCCACCAACACAACAGGGACTTGGTGCTCCTGGATGCGCAAGACACATGAGTGCCTTCTTGCTGCACTACCTGCAACATGACCCTCGTATTGTGAGAATTACAAATAATCCTGACTACTGGGTTGCCACACTGTTAGATCCCCGGTACAAAAGTAAATTTGCAGAAATTATTCCTGCCATAGAAAGGGATGCACGCATGCAGGAGTATCAGCAGAGACTCTTGCAGAATCTTCCATGTTCTTTTCCACAAAACACCAGTGGTGCACGTAGTGAATCTCACAGTTCCAACTTGAAAACCGTGGGACCGTCGAGTGTTCAGCACTCAAATCGTAACAGAAACACAGTATCTGCTGGTAACATCAATTTTGCGGAATCATTTCACCACTTTTTTAGCCCATTCTTTGCAAGGCCACAGGAGACAAGAAGTCTGACACATAGTCAACGCCTAGAGACGATGGTACAGGAGTATCTCCAAGTAAACATTGAAGCCATGACTGTGTCACTGGACCCTTGCTCTTTTTGGGCTTCCAATCTGGATAAATGGCCGGAGCTAGCCACTTACGCCTTGGAGATCTTGTCATGCCCCGCAGCCAGCGTTCTGTCTGAACGTGTGTTCAGCGCTGCTGGTGGTGTGCAGACAGATAAGCGCATGCAGCTCTCCACTGATAATATAGACAGACTCACGTTCATAAAGATGAACAAATCATGGTTTCGAAACGACTTTTCTACCCCTGTGTCATCCTGGGGAGAGAAAAAGCTTGATGATTGGTTAAAATCACCTCACCAACCGTTTTAAGCTTTCAAATTACTAATCATGTTTATCTGTATCTTGGTTGGAAAATAATTTGGGCTTTGTAGCAGTGTGCAGTACTGATTCTATTAGGCCATCTATACTAAGCTCCACCAGATTTAAAATTACTAATCATGTTTATCTGTATCTTGACTGGAAAATAATTTGGGCTTTGTAGCAGTGTGCAGCACTGATTCTATTAGGCCATCTATACTAAGCTCCACCAGATTTAAAATTACTAATCATGTTTATCTGTATCTTGGCTGGAAAATAATTTGGGCTTTGTAGCAGTGTGCAGTACTGATTCTATTAGGCCATCTATACTAAGCTCCACCAGATTTAAAATTAATAATAATTTTTAGCTGCATCTAGCCCGGAAAATAATTTTGGGGCTCCGAGATGAGCAAGACACATAAGTGCCTTCTTGCTGCGCTACCTGCAACATGACCGTCAGATTGTCAGAATTCAAAGTAATCCTGACTACTGGGTTGCCACACTCTTAGATCCCCCACACTCTTCGATCAACCTTTTCATTTTAATAAAGACCAAAAAAATGGTCATTTTTGAAATTATAAGCATTAGCAGGTTATTAGAAACTGAAATCAAACAGTTTTCAACTCAAAACTTTTTTCTAGGTGATGTTACATTTGCACATAGGACCCCTTGTTCGAAAGGAGCTTCTGAACTCTCTCGTCCTTTCAATTTGTTAGGTTTTGGATGGTTTCTGCTTCAATTGTTTTGCATGAGGACAGAATACCCTCCCAGAGCTGTTGCTTAGATGTGAACTGCCTCCCGCCATCATAGACACTCCTTTTGATGATGCTCCAGAGGTTCTGAATGGTGTAGAGGTTAGGGGAGCATGGGGGTCACACCATAAGTTTGTCCCCTTTTATGCCCATATCAGCCAGAGATGCAGATGTGTTATGTGCAGCATGAGACGGTGCATTATCATGCATGAAAATGATCTTGCTGTGGAATACACGGTTCTTCTTCTTGAACAATGGCAGAAGGTGCTGTTTGAGAAACTCCACATACATTATGGAGTTCATCTTTACCCCTTCAGGGATCCTAAAGGGGCCGACAATCTCTCTCCCCATGATTCCAGACCAAAACATTACTCCACCTCCTCCTTGTTGGCGCTGTAGTCGTGTTTGCGTGGAGTGTCCATCAACCAGCCATCCTCCACTCCATCCATCTGGACCATCGAGCGTTGCATGGCACTCATCCGTGAACAAAACTGTTTTGAAATCTGTCTTCATGTAATGTTTGGCCCACTGGAGCCGTTTCTGCTTGTGTGCAGTGGATAGAGGAGGTCAACAAGATGGCATACGCACAGCTGCAAACCTCTGAAGGACCCTGCATCTTGTTGTTCGGGGGACGTTGGAGTCACCAGCAGCTTCAAAAACTTGTCTGCTGCTATGACAAGGCTTTTTTGCCGCTGCTCTTTTAACCTGACGTAATTGCCTGTAGGAAAGAGTCCTCAATTTACCCTTATCAGCACGCACACGTCTGTTCTGTGAATCAGCTACATACTTCTTGATTGCCAAGACACTTCATCCTGATCATCGCACAATGTTGATTGTAGTCATGCCTTGACCTAAACACTCCACAATTTGTTGCTTCTCAGCAGCCGACACATCCTTTTTCTTTCCCATTTTGGCAGAAAATGTAGCCTGCTTAATAATGTGGGACAGCCTTCTTAAGTAGTCTTGCCTTTCATTGGACACACCTGCCAAACTAATTAGCACAGGTGTCTGCAATTGCTTACAGTGATATAAAGAGCCCTGACACACATCACCATCAATGAGTTTAACTGACAAACAAACAAATTCTTCCCTTATCACTCTTAAACACTTTTTGCATAATAATTTGGAACACAGTGTACATGTGCTTTTCCACAAAACACCAGTGGTTCACATAGTGAATCTTACAGTTCTAACTTGCCAACCGTGGTCTGTATGGAGTTGTTCAAAAAAGGGCCCAAAATTAAGATAACATAGACGGGAGAGGTCTCTATGAATAGGAATTCCTAAGTATTTGATATCCTGTGAGGGCCAGGCAAAGGGAAAGTTGGACTGGATGGAATCCTCTATGGATTTGGGGAGGGAGACATCGAGGGCCTCAGAATTCTCTGCATTGATTTTAAAATTTGACCATGTAACAAAGTGATCTTTTTCAGCCATAACAGCAGGGATGGATATATGTGATTGAGTGATATATACTAGGACATCATCAGCAAATAGAGAGCACTTGTACTCGGTGCCTCCCACCTCAATCCACCTAATATTGGGGTTATGGCAAATTGATGAGAGCAGGTGCTCCGTCACTAGGATGTATAAGAGAGGGGAAAGAGGACATCCCTGCCTTGTCCCATTGGTGATTATGAAAGGTGATGAAAATGTTCTGACGCGCCCCCTGGGCCTTGGGACACCCGGAGCCGGACCCTTTTTGGTGGATGCTGGTGGTTGTAGTCTCCGTGGCGGCAACCCGGTTCCATGGCTCAGGGCGGTCAAACCAGTGGCGGAACTATTTATGTGGTTTTGATGTTTAAACGTCCGACTACGCCACCCGTGGATTGCGGTCAGAGTGAACCGCCGCTGCAGGGCAGACCGCTGAGGCTGGTGTTGTGGGTGCAGCAGAGCGTAGCATTACTCCCCACGGGAGGAGTATAGCCTCAGGGCAGTGTATGCGGAGGATGGGTGTGATGGTGCAGGGCAGCAGCAGTTACGACACGGAGTCAGTGATGCAGTCCAGGGCCTATACTCACAGTTCTTATTATCCAGACCACTTCTGCAGGTAACGGCTGCATACGTCGTACTGTGCTCACCAGGTGAGGGGCTCAGACATCTCACAGATAACTTTGGAGTGCTTCACTGGACCCCCTTTGTGTGTCCTTAGTCTGGCCTTTCTTACCAACCCTTCTGTCCGGCTGCCTCGGGCCTCTTCTTGGTAAACTTGGCGCCAGTTTCCCTGACCCTATGTGGTGCCTTCCTAGCGGGTATAGCGAGGGGCTGCGCCACATAAAATGTCACAGCCTCCGGTTTCTAGCTGAGGGTCGTTTCCCGCCTCCACTAGTTTCACGGACCGGTCTCCCCCTTTGGCCTGACCCCTCCACGTAGGTGGATTCGGGCGTGCGGTGGCGACTCGCCCGTCCGCACCCCTGGGGTCCCTTCTGTCCTCGTTCCTGGAGCCTTCTCCGCTCCTCTTCCTTCCTTCTCCCTCTTCCAGGCCTGGACCTCTGTTACTAGGCCTGCCTCCGGAGCAGAGCTCATGCAGAGCCCCTGCTCCCTGTCACTTCTGCTCAGACTTCTCTGCACTGAACTAAGATGGTGCCCACCTTTTATACTCCCTTCTCAATGCACCCAGGAACTGCTTCCTCCCTGCTCCAGCATTACAGGGTTCCCCTTCCTCAGTGTTCCCTCCCCCCACTCCAGCCAGGGACAGGGACTGTCGTGCCCATCTCAGAGGCATATTGGTCGCCCTGCCCCACTGCAATGTGGTGTAATGCATGCAGGTGTCGGGTCCTGATCCACACTCCATCCTTACCTGAGAGTGAGATATCACACCTCTGGGTGAGGTGCAATACCTCTGTAGCAACCGAGCCCTCAGGGTGCTACAGTTCCATTCATCTTCAGCCTAGGTGACGTATTGCGATACAGGGCCGTGATTTTGGCTGTAAAAGGGTCCCCTAGACCCCTGCCCCAAGCTTTTTAAGAGAATAATATATGGCGTGCCAGGAGACTCTATGGAATGCTTTCTCAGCATCCAACGAGAGTATCTAATTACAAATTTTTAACTGCATCTAGCCCAGGAAATACTTTGTGCCTAGTAGCAGTGTCTGCTAGTCAGTGGATTATCCCGGCTGTTAAGCAAGCTACACCACCTGTAGTTTGGACACTTAATTTTTTCAAAGGAAATGCTTCGGGACCACGGGATACTCAGTGAAGAGCATCAGGAGGCACCCCAAGGCATAGGGGCTGGGACTGGCGGTAGGATGCCTTGAGGTGGACAGCCGAGCTCGATCATTATAAAAGCTTTTTAACTGCAGCAGCTTTAGTGGACGCTACTGGAGCTGGAATTACGCAGCTGCTGGCATGAGACTTGTCCTCCAATAGATCCTTGTAAAAGGATTTAAAGTGTATTCATTCAAATTAGAGAGACAATTTAAATTATAAAGCTTAGAGCTGCCTCCACCACAGGGGGGCTCGCTCGACCCACCAGCGGACAGGCACCAGTATTGGGAGAGGGGGGCTGGCCGTCAGGGTCCACCGCGGCTCTGGTACAAACCCGGCGACACGGAGGTGGCACGGGCAGGAACGGACTGGCCGTGTCGCCTTCTCACTTTTTTGATTTTAGAAGGGCAAGACATGCCTATATCTGTGTCTCCCCCTCATTTTACTCCTCCACCTCTTTTCTTTTCGCATGACTATATGTATTTGTCACTTTTCCATGTGTTAGTTATGTCTTCTGAGCAGTTTGTCAGCTTTTGAACACCTTTGAAGGTGTTTTCTATGTGTTTCTATGTGTTTTTGTTTGCCTGCCATTGGTTTTAACGGTGTTCGAAGGTGTTCGACGAACAGTTCGACGAACAGTTCGGCGAACACGCGGGTGTTCGACGAACCGAACAGAACTCGAACACTACGGGGGTGGCTCAACACTAGTGTTGAGGAAACAAGAGGCTGCTCACACTGCTGTTTAATGTGTATTTTCATATAATACTGGAGATAACAGGGGTGTTGAGGTAAGAAGAGACTGCTCACTGTGCTCTCAACTCTGTCTTTCTGATTCAAAAATGAACATACCAGGGGTGTTGACTTAAGAAGTGTCTGCTCACACTGCTGTTCACCATATCTATCTGATCTAATACTGGAAATGCCATGGGTGTTAAGGCAAAAAGTGATAGCACACTTTGCTGTCTATCCTTTCTTTCTCATCTAATACTAGAGATACCATGATTGCTGAGGAAAGAAGAGACTAACCACACAGTTGTCTACCTCGCTTTCTGATTTAATACTGGAAATACCATGAGTGTTGAAGTAAAAAAAGGATGCTCACACTGATGTTCTAACACTGGAGATACAAGAGGAAAAAGAGGTTGCTTACATTGCTATACAATCCATCCTGTCTTTATAATACTAAAGATATCAAAGGTGTTGAGGTAACAAGACAATGCCAACACTGTTGTCCATGGTAAACCCACAATTCAGGACAATATACTGCATTGTAAAGGAAGCTGACTCAGAACCTATGCACCTTTAATTCAGAAAAATGAGTCATTACTACATCAGTTCATATCAAAAATCTGAATAAATTTTATTAGTAGCAAAAAGACAGCATGATAAAAACATGTACACTGGTAATTAGCCCAAGTGTATAAGGGAACAGTTCCCTCAAGTAGATATGAGGTCATTGAAAAAAGCTCAAAAAACAAATGAGGAGTGATCACAGAGGAGAATATGGGTGTGAGTGTGGTATAATCAGATGCTGATACCGGTGTAATCAAATCACATATATCACCACAGAGCAGCAGGACTAGCTAAAGTAAATGGTAATCAGTATAAGTAAAGATACAGTAGGTCAGTTCATAATTCTCAGGTGGCCGGACCATGGGAAAGAAAGCCCCGGTTGCTAGATATTGAATATCTCATCATGTTAGTAAAAATGGTAATGCTTACCCATAGACCCTGTGTATCAGACCCTCATACCTCAACACATGTTTCAAATCTTCCTCAGGGGTGGAGCGGTGATGTTCATGAATAGTATATACTTCCTTATATGCTTTCACGCCAAAATGCAATCATGAGCTGGCACATGCGCAGCAGGGTCCACACCAAGTCACACGGGTCGGCGGGCACTCGCACTGACACGCGCAGGTCAGAGGGTGCACTTCCTTTGGGTCCATAATGCGAGCGCCGCAGGGATGTCCGGGTCACCGGCAGGTAAGAGGAACATGCTGCGCATGCTCATGATCACAGCCGGAAAAATCTAGAGTATATCACCATTTTGTTATAGACCAAATAGAGTGGCATCTGAATAATAAAGCTCTGCAGTAAAGCAAAAAGTGACGATAGCAGTGAACACAAATATAGTGTAAAGGGTTAGTCAAGATGGTAATGAAAACATGGCAATGCGCAAAATTGCATTAATATAGCCAAAATAATAACCTAAGTGAACGCACACATAGCATATAGATGATATAATTATGCAGTCAGTAATTGTTAGTGCACACAGGACATAGATGGATAAATAATAATAATACATCAATAGCTCACACAATTGATTATAAAAGGTATGTCCCGTAATGACCACACACACAAGCATATAATCCAAAACAAATAAATAACGCACGTTCACCACTAACCCAAACACCAACATATTCATTAATAGTCCTTAGGACATAATAAAATTCAACAGTGATTATTCCACCTCCACACAACTGCATGCTGGCCAGAAAAGATGGTACAATAATGTCATCCATATGTAGGTAGGAAGTCATAAATTCACACAACAGGAGTATAGTAATTAGTCCAAGGTAAATGCTGCTCAGTAAAGTTGAATCGAAATCTCAGATAGGATGTCAACAAATGGCCTTAAATGTAAGCCATATATCCAGCTAACGTACAAATAGGCATAATGCCTAATATGCCTCACGTTGCAGGCGAGATCCACGTCTTCAATCGAGGGACTAAAGTTTAAACACTACAAATAAGCACAAAAACAGAAATGAAAAAACATATACTAAAAAAAAACATAACAAAAATGAAAGATGGAAATAAAGATAACAAGGATCTGTTTCACCGATCAAAGGAAAGGTGCAAAAGTTAATTCCTAATTCAGTCCCTTCGGGGTCATAGTGTCAAGGTTTACAATCCACCGACATTCAAGTTGGGCAAGCAATCGTTTATAATCGCCTCCCCTAATACTAAATACACTTTGTCAATGCCTCTAACTTTGAGGCCAGATGGATTACAACCATGCATTAGTGAAGATAGACATTAAATAAAAAAAAAATACAACAAATAAAAATAAAACAAATATTTTTATAGTTTTACATTACATAATGAAGGAGTGATTTAACCCATCCAGACCCTTCATGACATAATTTTTTGTCATCCTTAAAGTGCACCTGTCAGCAGGATTGTGCTTAGTAAACTACATACACTGTCAAGTGGGCACCGTTACACTGAGTATAATGGTACCTTTGATGATGAAATCCATCCAGTGGTTCTTTTATAATCTTTAGCTTCAGTTCTGCCATAATGATATTCATGTGCTCTGGTGTTCTGCTTCTGTATTCATGTATTCCTATTTCTGCCCTCTGACAGGTCACTGTGCTTTCAGTGACCTGCCTATTATTTTAAATACTGCCTGTGTAATTTTTCTGCCCATGTGAAATTTACACATCCCAAAATGACTGCCCGACACCCGCACATGCGCAGTAGCATCTTTCGGTTGCCGAGAGATGCTACTGCGCATGCGCGGGCTCCATTTTGCTTTTGGAAAAAGAATGGGGGTGCAGCAATATGGTGCCACACATGCACAGTAGCATCTCAGCAATCGAGACATGCTACTGTGCAAGCACGGGTGGCAGGAGCCATATTGCTATTCTGGTCATCTACATGCTGGAGCACACTTTGAATAGTCTGTGGGAGGAGGAGGTGGTCCCAGGTGAAGAGGAGGAAGAGGAGGAAGCAGAGGAGGATGCGGAAGGGTTAATAATATCTCTAAGTTCCAGTCTGTCATCTCACTGGTGGTTGCCATGTGAGGAACAAATGGAGGAGGACGAGGAGGAAGAGGTGATGGACGCGCAACAGTTAGGAGATGAAGAGGATAATGATTCCATCTTTGTTGTCCGTGGTTGCCAGGAGGGGATGGAGGAAGCAAGCTTGAGTTTTATCCCGCCAACAACACACTATGGACTTTGACCCCATGAAATGAGCACCTTCTTGCAGCACTATCTGCAACATGATTGTTGCCCATATTGTTAGGATTAGAAATAGGGGTGACTATTGGGTTGCCATTCTGTTCAATCCACGGTGCAAAAGTAAATTTTGCCAGTTGCCCCCCTCCCCTGGAAAGGGATGCTCCGATTATCAAAACATGCTTGAAGACAATCTTGAGAGTGGTTTTCCCCAAGACAGCAGTGAGGCACATAGTGTGCATCGCAGTGATAGACTTCCAACCCCGGGAACATTGAGGCATCAACGCAAAAACAATAGCAGCCTTGCAGGGCAGGGGTCCTGGGTTCCAACCCCACCAAGGACAACATCTGCAAGGAGTTTGCATGTTCTCCCTGTGTTTGCGAGGGTTTCCCCTGGGTACTCATTTTTCTTCCTACACTCTAAAGACATACTGATAAGAAATTTAGATTCTGAGACCCAATGGCGACAGTGCTACTTATGTCTGTAAATGTCTGTTAAGCAGTGTGGAATTAATGGCGCTATATAAGTGAGTAAAATAAATAGAAATTGATGCCTCTTTAGTGGTATCTGCCCATAATTATTCGAAATGTTTGGTCTCAAAGATGGGTCTCCTTCATTTGTGCTGCCTGAATTTGGCAGAGCTCTCAGAGCACCAGGCCTGCACCTGTCACTCATAAACCAGTTACTGATCAAACTTTAAGCAAGAAATACAGCTCCAAGCCCTTTTCAATGCTTAAATGTGGCATGGTTTCAGGACCACGCTATCAGCACAAAGAATTTATATTGTGAAATGTGGACTCCTAGCTGGAGCACAATACTAGCACAAAATAATTAAAAGATAAAAATGTGGCCTGCCTTATGTAGTACGGTAGTAACATAATTTTTTTTATTGTTTACTGTGGATGAGCCTTGGATACAGCAGAATCTCAGCATAAAAGAATTACAACCTCGGATGTGGCCTACTTTTTGTAGCACGGTAGTAACAGAACAAATTGATATTTTATCTTGTCGAACCCTGTATGAAGAAGAATATCAGCACGAAAGAATTAAAAGTAGTGATGAGCAAGCATGCTCGCCACTGCTCGGGACTTGCCCGAGCATATCACTGCTCGAGATGCTCGGCGCTCGATAAGTATTTCCGGGATGCTCGGGAAGGAGCTCGAGTCCCCTCCCCACATGTTTGGTGCTCTTTAGACAGCCAATTAACATGCAGGGATTGCCTGCCATTCACTGTAATGCCGTAACCGTGTTGGTTGTGGTCGGCTGGCAGTGATCGGCTGGCCTCATAGCGTCATCAGGTCTATATAAGACCTGGTGAACCTATGCTTGTCACAGTGTACCCCGAAAACAGGCAGAGTAGGGAGAGCTGTTGTTGAGTGAGACAAAATTGGTGGTTTTGATCAGGTATTTCAAAGCTTTATATATGCATATACTGTATATACATCTAAACTAACAGACCTTCTATGAACTAACCCAGCTGCATATATTACTGGCAAGGGTGATAGCAGAAATTAGGCAGTCAGGGTTTGTGGACAGTGTATACAGCACAATAGGGTCCATTGCACGTTCTGTCTGCTGCTGTTACAGATATTCATAGCCCTAGATATCAGGGTAATTTTTTTTTTTGCTCCTAATCCCGATTTTTTGATTAAAAAGCAATGCAGTATTCCATTTGCTTGTTAGCAGAATACATGCAGATTTTTTTTATTTTATTCACATTGCTGTATTGTGTAAGCAGAGAAACTTTTCCATCATCACACGTGGTCCCTTATTACAACGGTAATAATCGTGACATTTTTTGGAGTATGCCAAATATTCCACTCCATGAAAAATCAGCCAGCTGTGTTTTTTTTTAACAAATTCACACTTGGTCGCTGAGCAATACTATACTACAAGGCCACCGCCTAAAACCGTGGCCGTCACAAGTGATCGCATATAACTGTGGTGATAATACATTTTGTGGAGCGGGTCAAATATTACGCATGTGGTAAGAAATGGGGAAGTGGCCATGGGCAAGATGAAACTGTGCTTGCTGAAGGAACACAACAAACACCCATTTCATGTCAGACTACCTTCCAGTCCCAATTACTAGGGGGCCGCAGAACACCACTCTTGAAGCCAGAGCAGTGTGAAAAGATTGTTGGATGGATAGCAGATAATGCTTCCAGTCAATTTGCCACCACCACCTCCCTGTCTTCCACATGATCAAGTTTCAGTAGCTGTGAGTTTGGACAACAGATTCCTCACCATGATCCTCCTTCTTCCCACCATGCCAACTGCCCGGAGACAACTGATCCCACACTTGGACACTCCGAAGAGCTGTTCACTTTTCCATTTATAAATTCGGGCCTCTCACCCAGCCACCTTCAAGCAAAACAAGAGGAGATCGCATGGAGCGATGCCCAAATATTTGAGCAGCCACGGTCACACAAAGGCGACTATGGGAAACTGTCACAAAAGGTGGATGATGATGATGAGACACAATTGCCACCAAGTCAGGAGGAGGCCTAGGGTGCATACGTGGAAGATGAGGTGGTGGACACTGAAGTCACTGACCCTGCCTGGCAAGGTGACATGCAGAGCGAGGACAGCAGAAAACAGGGGGAGGAAGGCGTAGCTCCACAACAGGCAAGAACAAGCAGTGGGATGGCCACAGACACAAGGTGGGCAACTGTACCCCGGAACACCAACACGATGGAAGCTGGCAGTCAAGCTGTTAGGTCTTCCAGAGTTTTTTTTTTTTTTAAAAGACTATCCAAATAACCCAAAAAAGGCCATTAGCAACATCTGCCAGGCCAGCATCAGCAGGGCCAGCAAAACTAGCAGCCTGACCACCACCAGCATGCTCAGGCACATGACAGTAAAGCACCTGACTAGGTGGGTCAAACGCCAGGGTTCAAAAACAGTGTCTGCGGGTGACACCACTACCTGTTCCGCTTTTGTGCGTGTCTCCTGCCCTGCACCTGTCATTGCATACTTGCAACCATCACCCCGGTCCTTTGAATGCAAGCACAAATACACAGCCAATGCCCCACAAGCCACACTATAAAACTCACACATTTCTCGAATGCTTGCGCTTGAAATTTTGGCTCGTGGAGACAAAATCTTTCCGCAACCTGATGGCGGCAGCCATCACTCTGTACTCAGCCCCCAGCCACCACTATTTTTCCCAGAGTGCCGTCCCTGCATTACAGAAGCACATGTACCAGAGTATAAGCCGTGCCCTCAACAATGCAGTTACTGGGAAAGTCCACCTAACCACAGACACGTGGACAAGTGCTTGTCGGCAGGGACAGTACATCTCGCTGACGACACACTGGGTTAATATAGTGGAAGCCGGGACCCAGTCGGACCCTGGGATGGAACACATCCTCCAGACGCCGAGCTATTGCGGGCCCTGGGTCAATCAGTGTTGCCCCCACAATCTAAAGCTCCTGCACTTCCTCAGCCTCCATCTTTGAAATGACCACATCAGTCAGAAGCTGGAAGCACTGCAGCACTGCCTCAGCCAAGCAGCAACAGGCTGTGTTGAAGCTGATATTCTTAGGTGACAAATTGCACACCTCTGAAGAGTTGTTGATAGCTGTAACAAAGCAGGCAGATCTGTGACTGTTACCGCGTTACCTACAGCCATGCACGGTCATGTGTGACAATGGCTGGAACCTGGTGGTGGCTCTGCAGCTAGGCAACCTCACACACGTACCATGCTTGGCCCACTTGCTCAACCTAGTGGTTCAGCGCTTTCTCAAAACATACCCGGATCTGCCTGAGCTGCTTATCAAAGTACGCTGCATGTTTGCCCATTATTAAAAGTCACCTACAGCACCCATGCCATCCTTCAGCAGCGTTTGCAGCTTCCAGCTCACCGACTGGTGTGTGATGTCCCCCACGTTGGAACTCAACCTTTAAGATGTTGAGAAAGAATTGTGAGCAGCAGAAGGCAGCTGTTGAGTACCAGTTTCAACATGCCCATTGGCATTCAGGTCAGCCTCCGCACATAAGAACTGAGGAGTGGACATGGATGTCAGACATCTGTGTCGTCCTTCAAAACTTTGAGGATTTCACCAAGATGGTGATGACGTCATAATTAGCATCACCATCCCGCATCTCTGCCTTCTGAAATGCTCGCAGCTCACAATTGAAGAGGAGGCATTGCTGGTGCAGCATGATGAGATGGAGCAAGGAACTGTTAGAACCCTCCTGTTTGTTTTTTCCATCTTGTGTTTTGCGGTCATGTAACCATCTGCTTTCATATTCCAGCTCCACCCTTTTATCTGTGCTGGACTTCAGTGTTTGACTGTTTCTCTAGCCAGGTGCTTCTATGCCTTTCTCTGTCAGTTTGTTTGGTCCTTCTGGAACCTCTTGTACTTTTTTTGTCTGTTTGTCTTTTTGTGTTCTGCAACTACTTCTCTGTTTAGGAGGTGTCCCATTTTTGTCCCAGTCCTTATGCTATAGGTCTTGGTTCAGACTAGCCAAGGACTAAGGCGGGTCTATTCGCTAGGAGCAGGCAGCCCGCTACATCATAGGGATTCAGCTTAGTTTTACTGTAGGGACAGTTTCCCTTTTCTTTTCTTAGTATATGTTGCAGATCATAACAGGAACTATACAGGGTGATGCCACACAGCCCAGCGTCATCTCATTCCAATGCGGATTGGGTGCTAATGAGGAGGAGGAGGAAGAGGATGAGAAGGAACAGGAGTTGGTTTCCTGCACTACAGAAGGTACTACACACATCACATTCATACTGTCTGTTCAGGGTGCATTGCCTGAGAAAAGGGAGAATGAGGAGGAGGATGAAGATTAGGAGGAAAGCATGTACAGTCATCCCCTTGGTCTGGACAAGGAATACTTGGCTGGTGGCAGTCTGGTATACATGGGTGACTTTATGTTCCTCTGCCTTTCCCGTGACCCTCGCGTTGTACGCATTTGGCCGACAGTAATTACTGGTTGGTCACACTATAGACCTGCGCTACAAGGAGAAATTTCTATCTCTCCTTCTCGTGGTGGAGAAGTCTAGTAAAATGTTGCAGTACCAGAAGGTCCTTGCTGCGGAATTATTAAAAATATTCCCATCAGAAAATGCTGGTGGCAGAGGTCACAGTTCCTTGGACAAACAATGAGTACAGACAGACACAAATACGACAGAGCAGAGGCAGGGAAACACTGTCAAAGCTGTGGGAAAGTTTTCTCAGACCCTCCCAGTGCCCTGGCCCTGATGCGCGGGGTACTCTGACAAGAAAGGAAAAGTTTCAGGGGATGCTGAAGGAGTACCTTGCCGACCGTACCAACGTCCTCCATGATTCCTCTGTGCCTTGTAATTATTGGGTATCCAAGCTAGACACGTGGCAAGAACTGGCTCTCTATGCCTTGGAGGTCCTGGCCTGCCCTGCCGCTATCGTTTTGTCAGAGCAGGTTTTTAGTGCCACTGGTGGAATTATAACCGATAGGCGCATCTGCCTGTCAACTGAAAATGCTGACAGGCTGACTCTTATAAAAATTAACAAGGGCTGGAATGGGCCAGACTTCTCAACACCACTAGATGATGGTAGCGGAACATAAATTCAAATCCAGTGGCTTTTTTGGGGGGGGACTATTCCCATGTACCTCTTCACACCCAGACATGGGTATATGCTTCCTGATTTTTTTCTATTTTCTCTTGTCTTCCTCCTTCTACTCATCCTCCACACCATATCACCATGGTAATCATGATACAACACCCAAACAATTTTTTTGTATATGATGCCCGTAGGAAACTTTTTTAGAGGCCTACCTCTAACATTCTGTATGTTATACAGTATGTTCTGTTCATGTATACCCCCCAGGAGTAACTGCTTTTTCAGCCCATGCACTTAGTGCAAGGGTATCACCAGTATAGGAGACCTATTCCTTAACAATAGTAACAATTTTTTTAATGAGGACATCCTCTGCGTCTCTTCAAAGGGGTATTTGAGTGCCTCCAATTTTTGGCAAGCCCTTGCAGTCACTGCATGGGCACTACCAGTACAGGAGACCAACTCCTTTATAATGGAAACATTTCTTTTTACTGAGGCCCTCCTCTGTCTCTTCAAATGGGTATTGGAGTACGTCCAACATTTTGGCAGCCCTTGCAGTCACTGCATAAGCAATAACAGTATATGAGACCCACTCCTTTAGAATGGAAAAATTGTTTTTTACTGAGGCCCTCCTCTATGTCTCTTCAAAGGGGAATTGGAGTGTGTCCTAATTTTTGGCAGCCCTTACAGTTACTGCATACACTATAACAGTATAGAAGACCCGCTCCTTAATAATGGGAAATTATTTTTTTAAATCAGGCCCTCTATGTGTCTTCAAAGATGTATTGGGGTTTTTCTACGTTTTTGTCAGCCTTTACAGTCACTGCATGGGCATTACCACTATAGGAGACCCGCTCCTAATAATGGGAACAGCAAAGCATAGCCGGCTGATGGCCCTCTAACAATAGTGAGAGCCAACTGCGGGCCCTTTAACAATAGTAAAGGCAACTTGATGGCCCTATAAAGATAGGCTTTGTGACTTTCAGAGTGCCTCCTTCATAAATTAAACAGGATGTGTCTGATCATGTCTCACATACCACATGGACAGATAAGGTAGCAAAATGTTAAAATGACATTTAAAGGTGAGGTATTTTTCACTGTTGAAAGCAATGCCAAAGTGCAAAAACGCATCAAAAACACTATGTGTGAACATAGACCAAGGTGCAAAGGAGCATTTTTAGGGGGTTATTTATTTTGCCTTAAATGCAAGTCATTACCCTGGAAAAAATGTTCCTTAACCCCTGCTATTCTCTTCGGGTCTACTATACACTTATAATGTTCCGGTCATTTTTGGCACATGTCAGCTGTAATAATCAGCTGACATGTGCTCGGTTCAGTGTAGGCTCACCGCCGGAGCCCTCACTGAACCTGGGGTGATGGCCTAGGGCGTACTAATATGCCGCAGGCTTTAAAGGGGTTAATAATGGGAAATTTTATTTTTAACTCAGGCCCTATATGTCTTTTAAAAGGTGTATTGGGGTTTTTACAAATTTTGGGCAGGCCTTACAGTTACTGCATACGCTCTACCAGTATAGGAGATTCGCTCCTTAATAATGGGAAATAATTTTTTAAAATCAGGTCCTCTATGTGTCTTCACATCAAAAACACTACGTGTGAACATAGACCAAGGTGCGGAGGAGCATTTTTTTAGGGGGTTATTAATTTTGCCTTAAATGCAAGCCATTACCCTGGAAAGAATGTTCCTTAACCCCTGCTGTTCTCTTCGGGTCTACTATACACTTATAATGTTCCGGTCATTTTTGACCGAACCTATTAACGTCTTGATTTGTAGCTAATTTAAGTGTTTTATTTGAATACCTGTTACATTATTAAGCTGTATGTGAATATGGTTGTTTATAAACAAATGAAAGATTAAATCAAAAACTTAATTTTTATTTTTTTGTATCAAAAAATGGAGGAAGCAGAGGAGGATGCGGAAGGGTTAATAATATCTCTAAGTTCCAGTCTGTCATCTCACAGGTGGTTGCCATGTGAGGAACAAATGGAGGACGAGGAGGAAGAGGTGATGGACGTGCAACAGTTAGGAGATGAAGAGGATAATGATTCCCTCTATGTTGTCCGTGGTTGCCAGGAGGGGATGGAGGAAGCAAGCTTGAGTTTTATCCCTCCACCAACACACTATGGACTTTGACCCCATGAAATGAGCACCTTCTTGCAGCACTATCTGCAACATGATTGTTGCCCGTATTGTTAGGATTAGAAATAGGGGTGACGATTGGGTTGCCATTCTGTTCTATCCACGGTGCAAAAGTAAATTTTGCCAGTTGCCCCCCTCCCCTGGAAAGGGATGCTCCGATTATCAAAACATGCTTGAAGACAATCTTGAGAGTGGTTTTCCCCAAGACAGCAGTGAGGCACATAGTGTGCATCGCAGTGATAGACTTCCAACCCCGGGAATATTGAGGCATCAACGCAAAAACAATAGCAGCCTTGCAGGGCAGGGGTCCTGGGTTCCAACCCCACCAAGGACAACATCTGCAAGGAGTTTGCATGTTCTCCCTGTGTTTGCGAGGGTTTCCCCTGGGTACTCATTTTTCTTCCTACACTCTAAAGACATACTGATAGGAAATTTAGATTGAGAGACCCAATGGCGACAGTGCTACTTATGTCTGTAAATGTCTGTAAAGCAGTGTGGAATTAATGGCGCTATATAAGTGAGTAAAATAAATTGATGCCTCTTTAGTGGTATCTGTCCATAATTATTGGAAATGTTTGGTCTCAAAGATGGGTCTCCTTCATTTGTGTTGCCTGAATTTGGCAGAGCTCTCAGAGCACCAGGCCTACACCGGTCACTCATAAACCAGTTACTGATCAAACTTTAAGCAAGAAATACTGCTCCAAGCCCTTTTCAATGCTTAAATGTGGCATGGTTTCAGGACCACGCTATCAGTACAAAGAATTTATATTGAGAAATGTGGACTCCTAGCTGGAGCACAATACTAGCACAAAATAATTAAAAGATAAAAATGTGGCCTGCCTTATGTAGTACGGTAGTAACATAATTTTTTTTTATTGTTTACTGCGGATGAGCCTTGGATACAGCAGAATCTCAGCATAAAAGAATTACAACCTCGGATGTGGCCTTCTTTTTGTAGCACGGTAGTAACAGAACAAATTGATATTTTATCTTGTCGAACCCTGTATGAAGAAGAATATCAGCACCAAAGAATTAAAAGTAGTGATGAGCAAGCATGCTCGCCACTGCTCGGTACTTGCCCCAGCATCTCACTGCTCGAGATGCTCGGCGCTCGGTAAGTATTTCCGGGATGCTCGGGAAGGAGCTCGAGTCCCCTCCCCACATGTTTGGTGCTCTTTAGACAGCCAATTAACATGCAGGGATTGCCTGCCATTCACTGTAATGCCGTAGCCGTGTTGGTTGTGGTCGGCTGGCAGTGATCGGCTGGCCTCAAAGAGTCATCAGGTCTATATAAGACCTGGTGAACCTGTGCTTGTCACAGTGTACCCCTGTTGTTGAGTGAGACAAAAATGGTGGTTTTAGTAAGGTATTTCAAAGCTTTATATATGCATATACTGTATATACATCTAAACTAACAGAGCTTCTATGAACTAACCCAGCTGCATATATTACTGGTAAGGGTGATAGCAGAAATTAGGCAGTCAGGGTTTGTGGACAGTGTATACAGCACAATAGGGTCCATTGCACGTTCTGTCTGCTGCTGTTACAGATATTCATAGCCCTAGATATCAGGGTAATTTTTTTTTTTTGCTCTTAATCCCGATTTTTTGATTAAAAAGCAATGCAGTATTCCATTTTCTTGTTAGCAGAATACATGCAGATTTTTTTTATTTTATTCACATTGCTGTATTGTGTAAGCAGAGAAACTTTTCCATCATCACACGTGGTCCCTTATTACAACGGTAATAATCGTGACATTTTTTGGAGTATGCCAAATATTCCACTCCATGAAAAATCAGCCAGCTGTGTTTTTTTTTAACAAATTCACACTTGGTCGCTGAGCAATACTATACTACAAGGCCACCGCCTAAAACCGTGGCCGTCACAAGTGATCGCATATAACTGTGGTGATAATACATTTTGTGGAGCGGGCCAAATATTACGCACGTGGTAAGAAATGGGGAAGTGGCCATGGGCAAGATGAAACTGTGCTAGCTGAGGGAACACAACAAACACCCATATCATGTCAGACTACCTTCCAGTCCCAATTACTAGGGGGCCGCAGAACACCACTCTTGAAGCCAGAGCAGTGTGAAAAGATTGTTGGATGGATAGCAGATAATGCTTCCAGTCAATTTGCCACCACCACCTCCCTGTCTTCCACATGATCAAGTTTCAGTAGCTGTGAGTTTGGACCACATATTCCTCACCATGATCCTCCTTCTTCCCACCATGCCAACTGCCCAGAGTCAACTGATCCCACACTTGGACACTCCGAAGAGCTGTTCACTTTTCCATTTATAGATTCGGGCCTCTCACCCAGCCACCTTCAAGTAAAACAAGAGGAGATCGCATGGAGCGATGCCCAAATATTTGAGCAGCCACGGTCACACAAAGGCGACGATGGGAAACTGTCACAAAAGGTGGATGATGAGGATGAGACACAATTGCCACCAAGTCAGGAGGAGGCCTAGGGTGCATACGTGGAAGACGAGGTGGTGGACACTGAAGTCACTGACCCTACCTGGCAAGGTGACATGCAGAGCGAGGACAGCAGCAAACAGGGGGAGGAAGGCGTAGCTCCACAACAGGCAAGAACAAGCAGTGGGATGGCCACAGACACAAGGTGGGCAACTGTACCCTGGAACACCAACACGATGGAAGTTGGCAGTCAAGCTGTTAGGTCTTCCAGAGTTTTTTTTTTTTTTAAAAGACTGTCCAAATAGCCCAAAAAAGGCCATTAGCAACATCTGCCAGGCCAGCATCAGCAGGGCCAGCAAAACTAGCAGCCTGACCACCACCAGCATGCTCAGGCACATGACAGTAAAGCACCTGACTAGGTGGGTCAAACGCCAGGGTTCAAAAACAGTGTCTGCGGGTGACACCACTACCTGTTCCGCTGGTGTGCGTGCCTCCTGCCCTGCACCTGTCATTGCATACTTGCAACCATCACCCCAGTCCTTTGAATGCAAGCGCAAATACACAGCCAATGCCCCACAAGCCACACTATAAAACTCACACATTTCTCGAATGCTTGCGCTTGAAATTTTGGCTCGTGGAGACAAAATCTTTCCGCAACCTGATGGCGGCAGCCATCACTCTGTACTCAGCCCCCAGCCACCACTATTTTTCCCAGAGTGCCGTCCCTGCATTACAGAAGCACGTGTACCAGAGTGTAAGCCGTGCCCTCAACAACGCAGTTACTGGGAAAGTCCACCTAACCACAGACACGTGGACAAGTGCTTGTCGGCAGGGACAGTACATCTCGCTGACGACACACTGGGTTAATATAGTGGAAGCCGGGACCCAGTCGGACCCTGGGATGGAACACATCCTCCAGAAGCCGAGGATTGCGGGCCCTGGGTCAATCAGAGTTACCCCCACAATCTAAAGCTCCTGCACTTCCTCAGCCTCCATCTTTGAAATGACCACATCAGTCAGAAGCTGGAAGCACTGCAGCACTGCCTCGGCCAAGCAGCAACAGGCTGTGTTGAAGCTGATATTCTTAGGTGACAAATTGCACACCTCTGAAGAGTTGTTGATAACTGTAACAAAGCAGGCAGATCTGTGGCTGTCACCTCTGTACCTACAGCCATGCACGGTCATGTTTGACAATGGCTGGAACCTGGTGGTGGCTCTGCAGCTAGGCAACCTCAAACACGTACCATGCTTGGCCCACTTGCTCAACCTAGTGGTTCAGCGCTTTCTCAAAACATACCCGGATCTGCCTGAGCTGCTTATCAAAGTACGCTGCATGTGTGCCCATTATTAAAAGTCACCTACAGCACCCATGCCATGCTTCAGCAGCGTTTGCAGCTTCCAGCTCACCGACTGGTGTGTGATGTCCCCCACGTTGGAACTCAACTTTTCAGATGTTGAGAAAGAATTGTGAGCAGCAGAAGGCAGCTGTTGAGTACCAGTTTCAACATGCCCATTGGCATTCAGGTCAGCCTCCGCACATAAGAACTGAGGAGTGGACATGGATGTCAGACATCTGTGTCATCCTTCAAAACTTTGAGGATTTCACCAAGATGGTGATGACGTCATAATTAGCATCACCATCCCGCATCTCTGTCTTCTGAAATGCTCGCAGCTCACAATTGAAGAGGAGGCATTGCTGGTGCAGCATGATGAGATGGAGCAAGGAACTGTTAGAACCCTCCTGTTTGTTATTTCCATCTTGTGTTTTGCGGTCACGTGACCATCTGCTTTCATATTCCAGCTCCACCCTTTTATCTGTGCTGGACTTCAGTGTTTGACTGTTTCTCTAGCCAGGTGCTTCTGTGCCTTTCTCTGTCAGTTTGTTTGGTCCTTCTGGGACCTCTAGTACTTTTTTTGTCTGTTTGTCTTTTTGTGTTCTGCAACTACTTCTCTGTTTAGGAGGTGTCCCATTTTTGTCCCAGTCCTTATGCTATAGGTCTTGGTTCAGACTAGCTGAGGACTAAGGCGGGTCTGTTTGCTAGGAACTGGCAGCCCGCTACATCATAGGGATTCAGCTTAGTTTTACTGTAGGGACAGTTTTCCCTTTTCTTTTCTTAGTATATGTTGCAGATCATAACAGGAACGATACAGGGTGATGCCACACAGCCCAGCGTCATCTCATTCCAATGCGGATTGGGTGCTAATGAGGAGGAGGAGGAAGAGGATGAGAAGGAACAGGAGTTGGTTCCTGCACTACAGAAGGTACTACACACATCACATTCATACTGTCTGTTCAGCGTGCATTGCCTGAGAAAAGGGAGAATGAGGAGGAGGAAGATGATTAGTAGGAAAGCATGGACAGTCATCCTCTTTGTCTGGACAAGGAATACTTGGCGGGTGGCAGTCTGGTATACATCGGTGACTTTATGATACTCTGCCTTTCCCGTGACCCTTGCGTTGTACGCATTTGGCCGACAGTAATTACTGGTTGGTCACACTATAGACCCGCGCTACAAGGAGAAATTTCTATCTCTCCTTCTCGTGGTGGAGAGGTCTAGTAAAATGTTGCAGTACCAGAAGGTCCTTGCTGCGGAATTATTAAAAATATTCCCATCTGAAAATGCTGGTGGCAGAGGTCACAGTTCCTTGGACAACCAATGAGTACAGGCAGACAAAAATACGACAGAGCAGAGGCAGGGAAACACTGTCAAAGCTGTGTGAAAGTTTTCTCAGACCCTCCCAGTGCCCTGGCCCTGATGCGCGGGGTACTCTGACAAGAAAGGAAAAGTTTCAGAGGATGCTGAAGGAGTACCTTGCCGACCGTACCAACGTCCTCCATGATTCCTCTGTGCCTTGTAATTATTGGGTATCCAAGCTAGACACGTGGCAAGAACTGGCTCTCTATGCCTTGGAGGTCCTGGCCTGCCCTGCCGCTATCGTTTTGTCAGAGCAGGTTTTTAGTGCCACTGGTGGAATTATAACCGATAGGCGCATCCGCCTGTCAACTGAAAATGCTGACAGGCTGACTCTTATAAAAATTAACAAGGGCTGGAATGGGCCAGACTTCTCAACACCACCAGATGATGGTAGCGGAACATAAAGTCAAATCCAGTGGCTTTTTTTGGGGGGGACTATTCCCATGTACCTCTTCACACCCAGACATGGGTATATGCTTCCCGATTTTTTTCTATTTTCTCTTGTCTTCCTCCTTCTCCTCATCCTTCACACCATATCACCATGGTAATCATGATACAACACCCAAATAATTTTTTTGTATATGATGCCCATAGGAAACTTTTTTAGAGGCCTACCTCTAACATTCTGTATGTTCTGTTCATGTATACCCCCCAGGGGTAAATGCTTTTTCAGCCCATGCACTTAGTGCAAGGGCATCACCAGTATAGGAGACCTATTCCTTAACAATAGTAACAATTTTTTTAATGAGGACATCCTCTGCGTCTCTTCAAAGGGGTATTTGAGTGCCTCCAATTTTTGGCAAGCCCTTGCAGTCACTGCATGGGTACTACCAGTACAGGAGACCAACTCCTTTATAGTGGAAACATTTTTTTTTACTGAGACCCTCCTCTGTCTCTTCAAAGGGGTATTGGAGTACGTCCTACATTTTTCGCAGCCCTTGCAGTCACTGCATAAGCAATAACAGTATATGAGACCCACTCCTTTAGAATGGAAAAATTGTTTTTTACTGAGGCCCTCCTCTATGTCTCTTCAAAGGGGTATTGGAGTGTGTCCTAATTTTTGGCAGCCCTTACAGTTAATGCATACACTATAACTAGAGATGAGCGTTGTTCGACTCGAACTGTTCGCCAATCTCAAATTCGAGCTGTTTTGGGCGGTGTTCGAGCCGTTCGGCGAACACGAACGATTTGAGAAAATTTCGGCTGTTCGAGGTTATGTTCGATAACTGTTCGTGCACCAAAATCATAACTGGATTTTTCTCAGTAATGATGAAAATTAATGTTAATACGCAGTTTGAGTGTACAGCGGGGCGGGGGGAGGGGCAGGGGATGGATCTCTGCAGGAATAATGAAGATCTCCATTTTTTTTTCTCTTTCCCGCATTTACAGTGGGGAGGTGTAATCTGTCAGCCTATCAGCAGCGCACACACGGAGCGAAGTGCTTTTTTTCACACAAGCAAGGGCATGTGTCATTGGCAGTGTATGTCACATGTCCTTGCCCTATAAGACCCAGCCATTTTCCCCGTCGCCACCATTTTCTCACTGCTGCAGCTGCGTGTTAGACGGCACCGCTGTTGCTGTGTGTGCTATACCTTGATAATTTCAAGCCAATTTTCGCACAAATCTACAGATAGCTTGGGAGTAGGGAATAGTACTGATTGCAGTCCTTTTAAGGACTACGTTACATCATTTCCTACGACTTTTATCAGGCAGGTCTGTGCTCTTAAATAGATAGGTTGGGAGTAAAGACTAATTGCAATTGCAGTCCTTTTCAGGGCTAGGTTACATCAGTTCCTATCACTTTTTGCCAGGCAGGTCTGTGCCAGTGCTGTGCAAGTTTTTTTCACAGTATTTGGCTGAATCTAGCAAAGCTAATCCTTTTTGGCCTATTGCAGAGTGTGTTAGTCAGTGGAGTAGCCTATCTGTGTTGCAAGAAACACCACCTGTGTATAGAATACCATTTTTTTTACTGCACCTAGTGAAGTAAAACCTTTTGGGCATAGCATCATTCTATTAGTCCATCTATACTGACCTCCATAAGGTTGCAAATTGAATATAATTTTTTTCTGCATCTAGCTCTGAAAAAATATTTGGCCTTCTAGTTGTGTGTGGAACTTGTTCTATTAGTCCATCTATACTGACCTCCATCAGGTTGCAAACTGAATATAAATTTTTTCTGCATCTACCTCTGAAAAAATATTTGGGCTTCTAGCTGTGTGTGGGACTTGTTCTATTAGTCCATCTATACTGACCTCCATCAGGTTGCAAATTAAAAATAATTTTTTGTCTGCATCTAGTTCTGAAAAAATATTTGGCCTTCTAGCAGTGTGTGGGACTTTCTCTATTAGTTCATCTATACTGACCTCCATCAGGTTGCAAATTAAAAATAATTTTTTGTCTGCATCTAGTTCTGAAAAAATATTTGGCCTTCTAGCAGTGTGTGGGACTTTCTCTATTAGTCCATCTATACTGACCTCCATCACGTTGCAAATTGAATATAATTTTTTTCGGCATCTAGCTCTGAAAAAATATTTGGCCTTCTAGCAATGTGTGGGACTTTCTCTATTAGTCCATCTATACTGACCTCCATCAGGTTGCAAATGAAAAATAATTTTTATCTGCATCTAGCTCTGAAAAAATATTTGGCCTTCTAGCAGTGTGTGGGACTTTCTCTATTAGTCCATCTATACTGACCTCCATCAGGTTGCAAATTTAAAATAATTTTTATCTGCATCTAGCTCTGAAAAAATATTTGGCCTTCTAGCAGTGTGTGGGACTTGTTCTATTAGTCCATCTATACTGACCTCCATCAGGTTGCAAATTGAATATAAATTTTTTCTGCATCTAGCTCTGAAAAAATATTTGGCCTTCTAGCAGTGTGTGGGACTTTCTCTATTAGTCCATCTATACTGACTTCCATCAGGTTGCAAATTAAAAATAATTTTTATCTCCATCTAGCTCTGAAAAAATATTTGGCCTTCTAGCAGTGTGTGGGACTTTCTCTATTAGTCCATCTATACTGACCTCCATCAGGTTGCAAATTCAAAATAATTTTTTGTCTGCATCTAGCTCTGAAAAAATATTTGGCCTTCTAGCAGTGTGTGGGACTTTCTCTATTAGTCCATCTATACTGACCTCCATCAGGTTGCAAATGAAAAATAATTTTTATCTGCATCTAGCTCTGAAAAAATATTTTTCCTTCTAGCAGTGTGTGGGACTTTCTCTATTAGTCCATCTATACTGACCTCCATCAGGTTGCAAATGAAAAATAATTTTTTGTCTGCATCTAGCTCTGAAAAAATATTTGGCCTTCAAGCAGTGTGTGGGACTTTCTCTGTTAGTCCATCTATACTGACCTCCATCAGGTTGCAAATGAAAAATAATTTTTATCTGCATCTAGCTCTGAAAAAATATTTGGCCTTCTATCAGTGTGTGGGACTTTCTCTATTAGTCCATCTATACTGACCTCCATCAGGTAGCAAATTAAAAATATTTTTTATCTGCATCTAGCTCTGAAAAAGTATTTGGGCTTCTAGCAGTGTGTGGGACTTTCTCTATTAGTCCATCTATACTGACCTCCATCAGGTTGCAAATTCCAAATAATTTTTTTGTCTGCATCTAGCTCTGAAAAAATATTTCGCCTTCTAGCAGTGTGTGGGACTTTCTCTGTTAGTTCATCTAATCTGACCTCCATCAGGTTGCAAATGAAAAATAATTTTTATCTGCATCTAGCTCTGAAAAAATATTTGGCCTTCTAGCAGTGTGTGGGACTTTCTCTATTAGTCCATCTATACTGACCTCCATCAGGTTGCAAATGAAAAATAATTTTTATCTCCATCTAGCTCTGAAAAAATATTTGGCCTTCTAGCAGTGTGTGGGACTTTCTCTATTAGTCCATCTATACTGACCTCCATCAGGTTGCAAATTCAAAATATTTTTTTGTCTGCATCTAGCTCTGAAAAAATATTTGGCCTTCTAGCAGTGTGTGGGACTTTCTCTATTAGTCCATCTATACTGACCTCCATCAGGTTGCAAATGAAAAATAATTTTTATCTGCATCTAGCTCTGAAAAAATATTTGGCCTTCTAGCAGTGTGTGGGACTTTCTCTATTAGTCCATCTATACTGACCTCCATCAGGTTGCAAATTAAAAATAATTTTTATCTGCATCTAGCTTTGAAAAAATATTTGGCCTTCTAGCAGTGTGTGGGACTCATTGTATTAGGCCATCTATACCAAGCTCCATCAGCTTTTAAATTAATAATAATTTTTAGCTGCATCTAGCCCTGAAAATAATTTTTCTTCCCAATAGTGGTAGCAATAGAAATATGGGGCGCGCTCCTGGCTTACAAAAATATACGCTTCATAACAAAAAACACCAGCCTAGCGCACTGCATTAATAAGATGGCATCATCGTCTCTCCCAGTGCTAGGCCTACTACCCAGGCTAGCATTCCTGTGCCTAAAACACAATGTATGGGTCCGCGCTAGCCACTATGCTGAGGGGTCTAAAGCTGCTGCTAACGCTTTATAACAATTCAATTGGCAGATTTTCACAGAGCTCTTCCACAACGCCCACCCATCGGGCAACAGTTGCCCACCTTCCCTATGGGATCTAGTGGCGAATAGTTGATGCCATTAATCAGAGCGTCAGTTGCCCCGTCGACGTGGCAAGCATACGGTAAGGCATGGGAAGAGTGGACACGACTAGTAGCAGGCAGACGGGTTGACCAATGTGAACAAGCCAGATCACAAGTCACCATTGAATTTCTCCACCAGCTAATTATGAGGGGCATATCAGGGGCATCAGCGCAGCGGTGTCTGACCGGAGTAGCATTTCACTTCCAACTACTGAATTGGGGAGATGTGACAAAGGTTCATCATCAGACAATCCATAAAAGGGTTGAAAAGGGGTCAGCCAAGTCAGGAGTGTAGACGTCCCGTCCCGTGTCACTAAAACTGATTTCTCACATCATATCCCTAACACCATTAACATGACACTCACAATTTGAAGCAACACTACTGTCTACTGCATTTGTGATTGCCTTCTTCGGGGCGCTATGCATAAGCGAATTAGTCCCTCAATCCAAAATTACCACCAGTGGAGGCTTATTACACCAGGACGTAGTCATAGCCAATAATGCAATACGTCTGCGCATACACAAATCGAAAACGGTTCCAGCGGGCAGGGGCACTTGGGTACTTCTACAACCCACAAACGGTACACTGAGTCGGGTAACAATAGTAAAAACATATCTAACCATCAGATCACAAAGTAATTTCTTCCTATCACACATTGATGGAATGCCATTATCAAGATACCAGTTCCAAGCTATATTTAATAAATGCATAACATCGGCAGGGAACCACCCCAAAGATTACGGGACACACTCATTCCGCATAGGCGCGGCCACGGAAGCAGCAAGAGCAGGACTGTCAGAAACGGAAGTTCAGAGGATAGGGAGATGGCGATCCACATGTTTGGCAAGATACATAAGACCGGACTTGTTATCCTAACGTGGTTTGTTTCTTTTACAGGTGACGCTAAGCCAACAGTGTGGGTGATAGGCCACTCGTATATGTATTGGGCAGAAAAAAGGGCGAAAGTCTGCCCAGGTGGGAGGAAATTAGAGTTTCATAACACATATTTCAACTAGAGAGGTATTAGAGGCCTGCTATGGCCACAGGTACTAATGGAGGTAATCAAGGTAGGGAGAGAGGCACGATGTCCAGTCATCTTAGTTATACAGGCCCGGGGGAAACAACCTAGGTCATCACAACAGCGCATAACTAACGGCAATAATGAAACTAGACACTGAGCGCTTCAGAGAATTTTTCACAAAACTAGCTATAGTATGGTCAGAGATTGTGCCGATAGCGGTATGGCAAGGTGCGCGAGACATCACGGCCATCGAACGGATAAGGCGGGTAATAAATATTCGGATGGCAAAATTTAGAAGAGACAGAGGCGGTGTAGTGGTACGACACCGACAACTGGAAGGAGATAAAGCAGGCCTCATACGGCCCGACGTTGTTCACTTAATGGATATTGTACTGGACATATTCCTGTCAGGACTCCAGTACGGAGTGGAACAAGCGTTAAGAGTGATGGGTGGGGGTCAGAGTCCTGCATACGAGTACGCAGGATCCTCCATGGCCTGGAAATAGAAAGGACATGTTGGAGAGTTACACTTGTTGGCCAACTTGCCGGAGTGGAGACCAAGGGCATGCTGAAACAAGCTGAATTATTTTAGAAATAAAATGCCTTTCTAATGGAATGAGTATAAAGAGTTAATAAAGCTGTGACCGATCCTCACCCATCCAGTTGTAAGAGTTACATTATTGTATTGTCAAGGAAAGGGGGGTGGTAGGGGGGCTGATCATCTGGGTTTGGTTGGGGGTCCCCACAGTCTGCCTAGGCTAGATGCATTTAAAAATTCTTATTAGATACACAGGCGGTGCAGCTTGCTTTGCAGCTGGGCTACTACGCCCAAAGTATTGCCTAGGCTAGATGCAGTTAAAAATTCTACGCTGACTAGCAGACACTGAAGATTTGGAGCAGACCTCTGAGTAAACAGCTCTTCAGACTCAACCATCTGTGTTACCCCAAGCCATAGTGTATGTAGTTTCTTACAGTTAAAAGGGGGGGGGGAGCGACCCAACCCACCTGGAATTGACGATGCCAACATCACGTAAGACACAGCAAGGGGACTCCAAAAAGAGTCTCCATTTTTTCCCAAAATTGTGGCACAGACACCACTTAACCCTAGAACGCATACGTGGTGCCTCGTAGACCCGCCCTGTTAATTGTTTTCTATTTTCTGCAAGATTACTTTAGTTAGAATTTTGAAACTCTAGGTATTCTTCATGTATATAGTTGTTTGTCATTTGAGTTTGAGTTATTCCATGTTATTTGCACACGGGCCTAAAAGGCCCCAGGTATATGAAAGTGTAGATTTTTATGGTCATGCATTCTAGGGTTAAGTGGAATCAATTGCCCCACAGTTGCTTAAAATGGTTGGTAAGGTGATTTTACCAAATCCTCAAGGTTTTAGTCTCCCAAGGATAACACAGGGGTAGAAAAGTCCTTGCGAATCCATGATTTGTTCATCTTTATGAACGTGAGTCTGTCTACAGACGCGTGCGCTTATCTGTCAGCACACCACCAGCAGCGCTGAACACACGTTCAGAGAGAAAACTGGCTGCAGGGCATGACAATATCTCCAAGGCGTGAGTGGCGAGCTCCGACCATTTTTCCAGATTGGAATACCAAAATGAGCAAGGGTCCAGTGACACAGTCATGGCTTCGATGTTCACTTGGAGATACTCCTGCACCATCCTCTCTAGGTATTGACTATGTGTCAGACTTCTTGTCTCCTGTGGCCTTGCAAAGGATGGTCTAAAAAAGTGGTGAAACGATTCCACAAAATTGCTGTTACCAGCAGATACTGTGTTACTGTTACGGTTTAAGTGATGAAGACTCGACAGTCCCACGGTTGGCAAGTTAGAACTGTGAGATTCACTACGTGCACCACTGGTGTTTTGTGGAAAAGCACATGTAAGATTCTGCAACAGCGTCTGCAGATACTACTGCATGCGTCAATCCCTTTTTATGGCAGGAATTATTTCGGCAAATTTACTTTTGTACCGGGGATCTAAGAGTGTGGCAACCCAGTAGTCGGGATTACTTCGAATTCTGACAATCTGAGGGTCATGTTGCAGGTAGTGCAGCAAGAAGGCACTCATGTGTCTTGCGCATCCAGGAGGACCAAGTCCTTGTTGTGTTGGTAGCGAGGTAAGAATCATGCTTCCTTCCTCTGCCCTCTCCCCCCAACCTCGCACAACAGAAATGTGATCAAGGTCTCCCTCATCTGATGAGTCTTCCATGCCCATCGCCAGTTTGTCCTCCACTTCTTCCTTGGCTCCTGCACCTTCCTCAACTGTTTGGCTGATACCATGCGCCCTGGTTAATCCCTCTCCCCCACCCTCCCATGCCTGCCGCCTTGGTCCTGCCAACCGTCTGGACCTTGGAGATGTTATCCCTTCCGCATACGACTCCTCCTCTACTTCCTCCACCTCCTCTTGTCCCACCACCTGACTCTGAATTCTGTTTAATGTGTGCTCCAGCATGTAAATCACCGGAATAGTCATGCTGATAATGGCATCGTCGTCAGCACTAAACATCTTCGTCGCCATTTCAAAACTGTGCAGAAGGGTGTGTGGCGCCCCTGAGGGTTCAGTCGCCACAGAGTTACTGCATCTCAACCAGAGGTGTGGTATCTCACCCTCAGGTAAGGAAGGCATATGGCTCGGGACCCTAACACCTGCATCCAACACATACCCACAGTGGGGGTAGGGCGAGATTGCTCCTAAGGGAGAGCACAGTCCCAGGTCCCTAGCTGGTGGGAGGGTCCTATGTAGTGGGTGCTTAGGGGAGCAGCTTAGCGGAGCACATGACAGGGAGAGTATTAATAGGAAGCCATCTTTGAAAGAGCAAGCCAGTCAGAGGAGGAAAAGTGACAGGAGCAGAGGCTCGGCATGAGCTCTTCTCCAGAGGCGGGCCTAGCCTGGGAGGCCCAGGACTGAAGGAGAGAAGAGAGGAGTGGGAGCAGGAAGGCTCCAGGAACCGAAGGGACCCTAGGGCTACGGGCCGTGCAGAAGGCCACCCGTACTCCTGCTGCTACCAGGAGGTAGAGGGGTCAGGCCAGATAAGGGGAACCGGTCCCTCAACTAGCGGAGAAACAGCAAGGCTCAACTAGAAACCGGAGGCTGCAGCATTTCATGTACTGCAGGTAAAAGTCCACACCAGTCTCACTAAGAAGGTAGCCACATAGGACCCAGGGGACGGAACACAAGTCGCCCGCCAAGGCCCGAGGATACCGGATAGAAGTGTCACTGGGTGTGAGGTGCAGGGAGAAGGCCAGAGAAAGGACACACAGAAGGGGGTCCTGCTAAGTACTCCGGAGCTATCTGGGGGTGGACTGAGCCCCTCACTGAGTACGCACAGCACGACGGGTGAGATTGCCCTGGTACCTGCATTCTGGACTGCAACAACTGTGAGTAAAGATCTTGGGACTGCATCACATGGACTCTATGTTCACTACTGACTCCCTGCACTACAACCACCATCATCCACCCACACTGCCCTGAAGCTACACTCTTCCTGTGGTGAGTAATAATACCATTGCTGGAAAAGCACCAGCTTCAGAGGACTGTTCCGCAGCGGCGGCCCCTTTTGCCCCACTCCAGAGGTGGCATAGTCGGACATTATAAAACCCATATATACAAATTACCCTTGGATTGACCGCCCTGGATCACGTACCGGGTCACCACCACGGTGACTACAACCCCCAGCGTCTACCGGCCCGGCTCAGGGTACCCCACGGCCCAGGGGGCGCGTCAACTTCATAGGTCCCTGATCTGAGACCACTCCTCCAGCGTGATTTGCCCCACCTCTGGATCTCTTTGGCCCAGGCTATACGTCAGAACGTATTGCACCAGGTCTTGTCGGTGCTGCCACAGTCGCTGCAACATGGTCAGAGTTGAATTCCACCATGTCGGCACATCGCATTTCAGCCGGTGAACTAGCAGGCCCAACGACTTCTGTAGAGATGTAAGTCGTTGAGCTGCGGGATGTGAACGGCGGAAGTGAGCACACAGCGACCATGCCCTCTGCAGAAGGCTATCTAGTCCGGGATAGTGGGCTAACAATTTATGGACAACCAGGTTTAACAAGTGAGCCATAAAAGGCACGTGTGTGACATTGCCCCGGCGAAGGGCCGCACCCAGGTTTGCAGCATTGTCGCACACGGCCTTCCCTGGTTGCAGGTCCAGTGGAGACAACCATTCATGAAACTGGGTCTCCAGAGCTGACCACAACTCCTCAGCTGTGTGACTCACATTTCCCAGACATTTCAAAGTAAACACTGATGCCTTGAGCCCTGCTGCCAGCATAGTAAGGAGGTGTGCAGGATTCGTTCTGCGCAGTTAGAAAGCAGGTGGCATTACCAGACTGGCTTTGGGTGCAGGTGGAGGACCGAGAGGAGGTTGAGGAGGCAGAAGCAGTGGAGGAACTTCGAGATAAAGAGGATTGACGCACAACTCGTGGGGACGGTAAGACTTGGAAAGCAGCCCCTTGTCCTGCTGTCACCATAGTTACCCAGTTCCCAGTCAGCGACATGTAACGCCCCTGTCCATGCCTGCTCGTCCAAGTGTCTGTGGTGAAATGCACCCTGTCACACACAGAGTTTCTCAAAGAATCGGTGATGTTGTGTGCGACATGCTGGTGGAGCGCAGGCACACCTTTCTTTGAGAAGTAGTGCCGACTGGGCATCTGGTACTGGGGCACTGCGACGGACATAAGGTCTCGAAAATCCACTGTGTCCTCCAGGCGGAAAGGCAGCATTTCTGTAGCCAAGAGCTTGCAGAAGGTGAAATTCAACCTCTTAGCTTTCTCATGGCTAGGAGGAAATGGTCTTTTACTTTTCCACATCTGAGGGACCGAGGGCTGGCTGTTGTGCTTAGACGGTGTTGAGTAGGGTGTCCCCGGCAAACTGCCGGTCTGTGAGGAAGATGCAGGCGGACATGTTAGGTTATCTTGATCCAAAGGTGGTGCTCTCGATGTCAGAGAGCGCTCAACACCAGCAGGTGTTTCCTCTTCCCAATGAACTGACGACCTGCCAATCACACTGGCTGTTGCAGGTAAAGAGGTGGCAGGTCTGCGTCCAAAAACATGTGTGACTGCTGTCCCCCCAGTCAAAGAGGATGAAGAAGCCGCGGATGCACAAGATGGGGCAGACGGTGGTTGGCCCAGCCTGCTAGGCCGCATTGTAGCACAGTGAGCTTCCCACTGCAACTTATGCTTCATATCCATGTGACGGTACATGCATGAAGTACTCAAACTATGGATTTTTTGGCCTCTACTTAGCTTTTGGTGACAAATATTACAGATAACACGAGTTGGGTCATCCTTATCATTCTGAATAAATGCCCAGGCTATGCAAGGCTTAGAGCCCATGCGACCTGAAGAGCCACTTCAACTTGTGGTCAGAGGCAGAGTTGTGGTTGAGGATGCAGTTGTTGACGTGCTTCCAGTACTCCGTCTCTGTCCAGGAAGGCGCAACCTAACCTCGTCGTCAATAGCATCTGTGACGCCCCGCTGTGCTTGGTATCACAGATCCTAGAAGAGTGTATTGATGGAATCCTCCACAAGAGGCCCCCATAAACATTCACACATCTCCACCTTCCACCTCAGACCAGCAGAGGGAGCACGTTAGGGATATAAATAGGGAAGGTGGAGCTAGGCAGTTCAGTTCCTCTTAAGAATTCCTGCAGTAGAGAAGCCTAAGAGAGGTCAGTCTGCAGTGGAGCTCAGTCTAGTCTAGAGAACTCAGTTAGTAGTTCAGCAGTGGAGCACGAGGCTCCTGCTAGCTAGATTCAGTAAGGCATAACCGGAATCCCTGGAGAACTACTAGTCCCAGGATCGCTAAGGTGCTGATACGTAACAGAGCCAGGAGACGCTTAGGCCCCGCATAGTGGGAGCGTGAACTCCAAGAGAAGGCCCTACCACAAGGTCAGCCAGCGCAGGACAGAGACAAAGTTAGGCCTAGCTCCAGGCAGGTCAGAAACTTACTATGCAGAGGCAAGAAACAGGAGGCCCTACACCCGCTCATTGGGGAGGATCCTGATATTCACCCTTCACCCTACAGTGCTCCGGGATGTGCCTGAATTTCCTCCAGTAAAAGGTACTGAAGTGACTACCGTGTCTGTTCCCGTTCTTGCTCTGACCCAGCTTGGTCTCGCCTGTCCTGCATTCCCCCTGCATACGCTGCCCTGAGACCTAGCTCCACCTGTGGGGAGCTATACCATCGAGCTGCCTTATCACGGGTCTCAGTGGACTGCTGCAGCACTGGTGCTTCTCACCAGATACCACAGGTGGCGTCACGAACTCTTATAAAATTAACAATTATCCACTCTTTTAAAGAGTGACCCTAGGGTACGGGCCAGGGAGCCGACCACCGCGACATCCCCAAGGCCAGGCAAAGGCCCGGGTACCGAGTCATCTCCATCCCCTGGGTTAGTCACATCCTCCTCCACCTCCTCCATTGACCTCATCGACTGGCTGACTGTAGGTTGACAGTAAGTGGGATCTCCAACCTCGTCATCATCACCCTGTGTGTTATCACACCCGTCGTCCTCAAAGCCAACCTCTTCCTGCCCTGACCGAAAAGTCAAGTTGTCGCTCCAATCAGGTATTTGAGTCTCATCATCGTCTTCATCATTGTCTCCACCAACAGGAGTGACAGTTTGGGAACGAGGGTCTACATTATGCTCAGAACCTTCTTCATCTGGTCCTGGATCCGACTTATAAAGATTCTGGGCATCAGTGAAGATCATTTCCTCGTCTGGATTAACAGAAGCTCTGCAGCAAACCTCCGTTTCCCAGGTTATAGTATGAGTAAACAGCTCTGCAGACTCAACCATCTGTGTTACCCCATACTCAGACGGGCAGCTGGAGACTAGGGAGCTGTGAGGAAGCAAGTGCGATTGGGGTGACACCTCTGAGGACTGGAGTATTTGTGATGTTGAAATTGAGGTGGAGGAGAGCCCACTTGAAGTAGCACTTGATATCCGCTGAAGCACCTGCTGTTTTTGTGCCTCATCTGGAATTTGTAGCGATGGGCGTGTCCGTAAGAAAGGGATCGTATCACATTGTCCACGAAAAGAAGTCGACATCTTAGTTTGGCTGGAAGATGGTCTTCCTTCTGCAGATGTTACCCCCCCCACCGCGGGGGGGCTCGACCCACCAGCGGACAGGCACCGTTATTGGGAGAGGGGGGCTGGCCGTCAGGGTCCACCGTGGCTCTGGCACAAACCTGGCGACACGGAGGTGGCACGGGCAGGAACGAACTGGCCGTGTCGGCTTCTCACTTTTTGGATTTTAGAAGGGCATGACATGCCTATATCTGTGTCTCCCCCTCCTTTTACTCCTCCACCTCTTTTCTTTTCGCATGACTCTATATTCTTGTCACTTTTCCATGTGTTAGTTATGTCTTCTGAGCAGTTTGTCAGCTTTTGGACACCTTTTAAGGTGTTTTCTATGTGTTCTATGTGTTTTTGTTTGCCTGCCATTGGTTTTAACGGTGTTCGAAGGTGTTCGACGAACAGTTCGACGAACAGTTCAGCGAACACACGGGTGTTCGACGAACCGAACCGAACTCGAACACTACGGGGGTGGCTCAACACTAACTATAACAGTATAGAAGACCCGCTCCTTAATAATGGGAAATTATTTTTTTAAATCAGGCCCTCTATGTGTCTTCAAAGATGTATTGGGGTTTTTCTACGTTTTTGTCAGCCTTTACAGTCACTGCATGGGCATTACCACTATAGGAGACCCGCTCCTAATAATGGGAACAGCAAAGCATAGCCGGCTGATGGCCTTCTAACAATAGTGAGAGCCAACTGCGGGCCCTTTAACAATAGTAAAGGCCACTTGATGGCCCTATAAAGATAGGCTTTGTGACTTTCAGAGTGCCTCCTTCATAAATGAAACAGGATGTGTCTGATCATGTCTCACATACCACATGGACAGATAAGGTAGCAAAATGTTAAAATGACATTTAAAGGTGAGGTATTTTTCACTGTTGAAAGCAATGCCAAAGTGCAAAAACGCATCAAAAACACTACGTGTGAACATAGACCAAGGTGCGGAGGAGCATTTTTAGGGGGTTATTTATTTTGTCTTAAATGCAAGTCATTACCCTGGAAAGAATGTTCCTTAACCCCTGCTATTCTCTTCGGGTCTACTATACACTTATAATGTTCCGGTCATTTTTGGCACATGTCAGCTGTAATAATCAGCTGACATGTGCTCGGTTCAGTGTAGGCTCACCGCCGGAGCCCTCACTGAACCTGGGGTGATGGCCTAGGGCGTACTAATACGCCGCAGGCTTTAAAGGGGTTAATAATGGGAAATTTTATTTTTAACTCAGGCCCTATAAGTCTTTTAAAAGGTGTATTGGGGTTTTTACAAATTTTGGGCAGGCCTTACAGTTACTGCATACGCTCTACCAGTATAGGATATTCGCTCCTTAATAATGGGAAATAATTTTTTAAAATCAGGTCCTCTATGTGTCTTCACATCAAAAACACTACGTGTGAACATAGACCAAGGTGCGGAGGAGCATTTTTTTAGGGGGTTATTTATTTTGCCTTAAAAGCAAGTCATTACCCTGGAAAGAATGTTCCTTAACCCCTGCTGTTCTCTTCGGGTCTACTATACACTTATAATGTTCCGGTCATTTTTGACCGAACCTATTAACGTCTTGATTTGTAGCTAATTTAAGTGTTTTATTTGAATACCTGTTGCATTATTAAGCTGTATGTGAATATGGTTGTTTATAAACAAATAAAAGATTAAATCAAAAACTTAATTTTTATTTTTTTGTATCAAAAAATGTTACATGGCCTTATTGCAATATTCATGCATATTGCACATTTGCACATAAAAAAAAATATTCTTTTTATAACTGTAAACTATAACTAATAACATCAAACTATGTAAATATATTTTTTCAAAAAATAAAATATAAATAAAAAAAATAAAAGTTCAGTTTTTTCTATATAAAATGGTAAATAAGGTTCACGGTGCTAAATTTACTGTTTGCATTTGTCACAAGTATAATTTACATGTCTTTTGCATAAGTACTTTGCACAACTGCAACATATCAAATTTGTTTTGTGATTACTTGATGTTGAACAGAAGACAGATCGTTTTCATTTTAGGTTGGTTGCGTTGCTGGTGGAGGCCATGGGTATCGTAGCAGTGCCAATGGAAGCTGTTGGTTCACTTTCTTTAGCATGCTGTTGGATCCTGTGGACAATGGCTGATGCTCCATCATCTCTGGGTGTTACTTTTCTTTCTTCGATATATGGGCTAACCAGTGATTTTCCCAACACGGTAATAGAACCAGCTAACACAAGAAAAATAAGAAAATCTTTTCATTTACAATGTGAAATGTTGATAACTGAATTGAACTATTTCTATATGAACAGCAGGGTAAATAAGAAACAGCGAAAAAAAATTCCACATAACTATACTGGAAGCGAATCCATCTGCTATATCGTAATTTGAAAATGTATGTATGTGTAAATCTGCATAGACCAAAAGGACCTAGATAAATTGATAAATAGTAGTAGATGCAATATATAGTCCAAAATAAGATTATAATTCCTTTATTTTACTCAAAAAAAGGCTGGAGATTAGTATAAAAGGCTATCGGTCATTTTTGACCAAACAGTACAAGTAAAAAAAAAAACGTGGAGCAAAAAGTAAACAAAAAAAAAAAATACCCATAGTAAGAATCCCTCAAATGAGGAAAAGTCCATTAACCACAAGTTTCAGAACCGCATAATGAATATTTTAAAAAATATCAAATTTCAAAATCGGTCACTTTTGATCGAACAGAACACAGGGTTAATGATTTTCCCAGGAAAATCCATTTTGGTTTTGTTTTTGTATGTTTTATTGTGAGTCCGTAAAAGTGGTGTAATACTCTGACAACATTGTTCACAGCAGTGACCTGTGAGTCAGAGATGCTTCCAGGGGTCTTCCCCATGCTGTTCCCATGTCATTTGAGCACTGTTCGCATCGATTAGGGCAATTTTTAGGCCCCCTGCAGACCTCCAGGGGGCCGCCGGAAATATACTCGAGTTTCCCATACACTTACAAAGAGCTTGTTACTCGGACCGAGCACTCGAGCATTCCAATTTGCTTAACCCGAGCAACGAGCATCCGAGCATTTTAGTGCACAACATGTGAAGAAGCCTTAAAAATGCAAATCAATGTGAAATATTTTTCCAGTTGAATGTTTTGTGAATTGAGACTTCAATTTTTAAGTCAAATATTAATTTTTAAAATTCACTTTTTGGCATTATGTTGACAGATCAGAACATTTAGAAAATTGAACTTAATTTTCATAATAATCTTAATTGTTTTTTTTGTACTAACGTCATGGAATTTCATCTTTATCTTTTAAATTCATAATTAAAAATGAACTGTCCTTTTAAAATGGTGCCACCATTGTTAGTTGTCAGTGCATCTAGTGTGCACCACCTGATCTATAACCACAATAAGTTTTCCTTGATATATGCATCATTATTTAACATTTCTTTTCTTTAGTTGTTTAATATATGTAATTAACTAGAGATGAGTGAATCTGCTGAAATTAGATTTTTCCAGATTCACTTGAATTCTGGTAGGAACTTTGATTTGCGTAAAATTTACCAGTAAAATACATTTATTATGCTCTGAGGTCTCTACAGAATCCATAACTTAATAAACATAGGGACAAGAAGGAAATAAACATGTCCTGATGCTGCATCTCCCTGCCTGTTTACCTGCTAGCTTGATCACTCCTCTTTTTTATTGCCTTCTCTATTTGATACCGCCGAGGCTGACTAGGCCTCAAGGGATGTCATATGATCTAAGTGTGAAGGACATCATGATGTCATACAAGGCCCGGTCATTGACCTAAAGAAGCACATCATGAAACATGTGTTGGAATGTGGGGTGGTAGGGGCAGCATAATAAAAATAACAATATAGAATCAGAAATTGCACTATTAGACTATTTTATATATGCCTCACTAATGCTCTCAGGATTTAATCCAATAAATCATTTATCCTTTGTGGGATGTCACTGAGATATAGATTGCATCATTCCTTATCTGTTTTTCTTAGGTACTGTGCCGGATATGTTGTGGAGTGAAGATGGAAGAAAAGAAAGGAATCAAAGGGAGTGAGCTGGCGGAGGACTAAGAAAGGAAGTGCGGGGCCAGGACAGATGAAAGTTAAGGTTAGTATTATGTAATTATATTTTTTAACCTTTTGAGGAACTTAACCCTGCTGTTCTGTTCGCATTTACTATACACTTGTAGTGTTCCGGGTCACTATGACCCGGCTTATTAAACCTTGATTTAAGACACTCTAACTCAATTTTTTTTTATACTTTTTGATTACTAGACTGTTTGTGAACATGTTTGGTAGTAAAAAAAAAAGAAAAATGAAATAGAAATTTTTTTTTTTTTATTCAGAAAAAACAGAGCAATGAGCAAAACGAAAATAGAAAACTACACAAATTTTGAAAAAAAAAAAAAAAACAATCAAATCAAACATTTTGTGAAAAAAAATTAAGGATAATAAACATTACAATGTGAATATATTTACATGATCATATAAATTTACGGATTCTTGCATGAAAAACAATACACATGTTTTTTGCATAGAAATGTTTTACAGCCAGAACATGTTATACTCGTCTTGTTGTCACAAGTAGAAGGGCAATAGCTGCATCTTTTTCTTTTGATGCCGGAAGAGGCCATGGGGGTAGAAGCGCTTGTGGAGGACATGGCTTCACTGTCCTTGGCATGTTGATGGATGCTTTGTACCAGGCCTGCTGCTGCCTCTGTTCTTGGTGTAACTTTTCTGTTCTCAATATAAGGCCTAACCAGTGACTTCCCCAGTTCTTCTATAAATAGTCTTCTTTTATGGAGTTTGTTGGGGTTCCAATTGGGATTGATTTCCCTCCACAACACAAAAGAATTATAGGCTGACAAATCCAGAATGTTGTAAAAGAGAATCATTGGCCACCGATTTGATTTTCTTTTGCAGGAATATGTACCAATGAGTTGGTCTAATGTGTCTACACCACCTTTGGTTGCATTGTAGTCCAAGATCATATTTGGTTTTCTATCTTCCCGTGTACTTACTTCATTATCATGGTGGTTAGTACTCATTAGTATGACGTTTTTATTTTTTTTTGGCACATAAACAACAACTGTTGTATTTGGAGTAAAGTAAAACATAGAGCTATGTAAACTTCTTTTCCCCAAAATACCTTGTGGTAGTTCAGGCTTGTTTCTTCTGATCGTACCCAACATGGTAAGTTGTCGCTTTAGTAACATTTGCCCTAGTTGGTATGAAGTAAAAAAATTATCACAAGTTACATTTTGACCTTTGAGACCATTCGTCAAATCAAGGACAACTCTCATCCCCTGATTTTTTTCAACTCTTTGTCCTGGTGTTTTGCCAGAATACACCTGTGCATTATAAAGGTAAGAGTTTGTGCTGTCACATAATGCCCATATTTTTATCCCGTACTTGCCGGGTTGCTTGGTATATACTGACGAAATGGGCACCTACCACAAAATGAAACTAGTTGCTCATCAACGGTTACTGCTTCCCCAACGTTGTACAAATGTCTGTGCTAGCATATGTGTACTGATAAGAGCAGAGAAGATAAGAACCCATCTGAAAACAAGCAGATAAGCCAGGAAGACAGACTTACTAAGCAAAAAAAAATTATTTGCAAGACTTTACAGCTCAGCTTTACAAAAAAAAAATGTCTTAGACAGCGCGTTCTGAGCAGTCCGTTCTGCGCATAATATACACGTGTAGTGCACACCTAGTGATCTCTCCGGATGCACTCTACATTTTAGAATAGACTGTGCACCAAAAATAATCAATATAAAGCCATTTATATGGTGCACAGATCTCAATGCATACCCCCGGTAGAGCGCGTGTACGACCCCATTGAAATAATTTAGGAAATAAATCAATTGATATACAATAGTAGATGCAATAAATAGACCCAACTGAGGTTATAACTAGAGATGAGCGGTGTTCGACTAGAACTGTTCGCCAATCTCAAATTCGAGCTGTTTTGGGCGGTGTTCGAGTTGTTCGACGAACCCGAACGATTTGCAAAAAATTCGGCTGTTCGAGGTTATGTTCGATAACTGTTCGTGCACCAAAAGCGTGTCCTGCATGTCTGGCGCTATTTAGAGCACCAATCATGCAGGGATTGTCTGCCACTCACTGTAATGCCACAGCCATGGTGGTTGTGGCATTACAGTGATTGCCCAAATCGATGGGAACAGTGCCAACAGTGAAACATGAAAAGCCGGCAATTCAGCAGCGGCATACACCTGTACCCGACAATTTAGAACCGAAAGAATAGAGCTTCACACATAGATTAGATAGATATAAACATGTCAGCCACATATATACGAAGTACAGTGAAAGTGCTGCTTACTGTACTTGTCATTTAGCGTAAAGGATTTATCAAAAAAAATAATAGTGTTTTCATGCACTGTCTCTTTAAAAAAGCCGGCCGGCAATTCAGCATCTGTACCCGACAATTTAGAATAGAAAGAATAGAGAATCACACATAGATTAGATAGATAGAAACATGTCAGTCACATATATATGAAGTACAGTGACAGTGTTGGTTACTGTACTTGTCATTTAGTATTAAAACAAAGGATTTATTATTAAAAAAATTGGCGTGGGGTTCCCCTTAATTTTAGGCTCTAGCGGAGGTTAAGCAGACGGCTGGGGCAGATGTTTGAAGCCTGGGAAGGGGGTAATACCCACGGAGCTTCCCAGGCTACTAATATCAGCCCCCAGCTGAATACATAGCCTTTACTAGCTATTAAAATGGGGGACCCCCCCAAAAAAATGACGTGGGGTCCCCGCTAATTTAATAGCTAGCAAAGGCTAGGCAGACAGCTGGGGGCTGATATTAATAGCCCAGGAAGGGAGCCATGAATATTGGCCCCCTCCCAGGCTAGAAACACCAGCCGTCAGCCGCCCCAGAAATGGCGCATTCATAGGATGCGCCAATTCTGGCACTTAGCCTCGCTCTTCCACGCTGCCCTGGTGCGGTGGCAGGGGGTAATAGGGCTGGGGTTGATGTCAGCTTATAATGCCAGCTGACATCAAGCCCAGGTTAGTAATGGAGAGGCGTCTATAAGACACCCCCATTACTAACCCCATAGTCAAAGTTAAAAAAAACACAAACACCCAGAATAAAGTCCTTTAATTGAAATAAAGACACAATCCTTTATTGTTCTAAATTAAACCATACTTACCGTCACGCCCATTCCAGCTGAAGCCAACGATCTCCTGCAATAAAAGAAAAATAATAAAGCAACCTCATCCTTACCTTTCCATGGTTCCCACGACAGCTTCAGCTCTGCTACATCGAGATGACAGGCTGGACCGCAGCAGAACGCTGCCATCCAGCCTCTCATCCCGCAGACACTGAGAAGCGCAGGCTTGCTTGCGCTGCTCAGTGTCTCTCTGTGACGACATCCAGATGAGCCGAGTTCATGTCCAATGAACTCGGCTCACCTCATGCACGTCACTGACAGCGTGGGAAAATTCTCACGCTGAAGCGGTGAGTGCAGGAGAATTCTCCCACGCTGTCAGTGACTTGCATAAGGTGAGCTCATGTCCAATGAACTCAGCTCACCTCCTGCACGTCACTGACAGCGTGGGAGAATTCTCCTGCACTCAGCGCTTCAGCGTGAGAATTCTCCCACGCTGAAGCGCTGAGTGCAGGAGAATTTTCCCACGCTGTCAGTGACGTGCATAAGGTGAGCTCATGTCCAATGAACTCAGCTCACCTCCTGCACCTCACTGACAGCGTGGGAGAATTCTCCTGCACTCAGCGCTTCAGTGTGAGAATTCTCCCACGCTGAAGCGCTGAGTGCAGGAGAATTTTCCCACGCTGTCAGTGACGTGCATGAGGTGAGCCGAGTTCATTGGACATTAACTCGGCTCATCTGGATGCCCTCACAGAGAGACACTGTGGAGCGCAAGCAAGCCTGCGCTTCTCAGTGTCTGCGGGATGACAGGCTGGATGGCAGCGTTCTGCTGCGGTCCAGCCTGTCATCTCGATGTAGCAGAGCTGAAGCTGTCGTGGGAACCATGGAAAGGTAAGGATGAGGTTGCTTTATTATTTTTCTTTTATTGCAGGAGATCGTTGGCTTCAGCTGGAATGGGCGTGATGGTAAGTATGGTTTAATTTAGAACAATAAAGAATTGTGTGTTTATTTCAATTAAAGGACTTTTTTCTGGGTGTTGTGTTTTTTTTAAATACTTTACTAGAAATTCATGGTGGTCATGTCTAATATTGGCGTGACCCCATGAATTTCGGGCTTAGGGCCAGCTGATAATGCCAAGCTGGCCCTAACCCCTTTATTACCCAGTGAGCCACCGCATCAGGGCCCTGGATGAGTTGGGTACAGCGCCAGAAGATGGCGCTTCTATGAACGCGCCATTTTCCGGGGTGGCTGCGGACTGCAATTTGCAGCGGGGGTGGCCCAGAAAGCTTGGGCCTCCCTGCGCTGCGGATTCCAGCCCCCAGCTGCCTAGTTGTACCTGGCTGGACACAAAAACAGGGCGAAGCCCCACGTCAATTTTCTTTAAATTATTTCATGAAATAATTAAGAAAAAAAGGGCTTCCCTATATTGTTGTGTCCGGCCAGGTACAAATAGGCAGCTGGTGGTTGGGGGCAGCCCGTTCCTGCCTGCTGTACCTGGCTGGACACAAATATAGTGCGAAGCCCCATGTCAATTTTTTTTAAATTATTTCATGAATTTCCTGAAATAATTTAAAAAAATTGAAGTGGGGCTTCGCACTATATTTGTGTCCAGCCAGGTACAGCAGGCAGGAACGGGCTGCCCCCAACCACCAGCTGCCTATTTGTACCTGGCCGGACACAACAATATAGGGAAGCCCTTTTTTTCTTAATTATTTCATGAATTTCATGAAATAATTAAAAAAAATTGAAGTGGGGCTTCGCACTATATTTGTGTCCAGCCAGGTACAGCAGGCAGGAACGGGCTGCCCCCAACCACCAGCTGCCTATTTGTACCTGGCCGGACACAACAATATAGGGAAGGCCTTTTTTGCTTAATTATTTCATGAAATTCATGAAATAATTTAAAAAAAAGTACGTGGGGCTTCGCCCTATTTTTGTGTCCAGCCAGGTACAACTAGGCAGCTGGGGGCTGGAATCTGCAGCGCAGGGAGGCCCAAGCTTTCTGGGCCCCCCCCGCTACAAATTGCAGTCCGCAGCCACCCCGGAAAATGGCGCGTTCATAGAAGCGCCATCTTCTGGCGCTGTACCCAACTCATCCAGGGCCCTGGTGCGGTGGCTCACTGGGTAATAAAGGGGTTAGGGCCAGCTTGGTATTATCAGCTGGCCCCAAGCCCAAAATTCATGGGGTCACGCCAGTATTAGACATGACCGCCATGAATTTCTAGTAAAGTATTTAAAAAAAACACAACACCCAGAATAAAGTCCTTTAATTGAAATAAAGACACAATTCTTTATTGTTCTGAATTAAACCATACTTACCATCACGCCCATTCCAGCTGAAGCCAACGATCTCCTGCAATAAAAGAAAAATAATAAACCAACCTCATCCTTACCTTTCCATGGTTCCCACGACAGCTTCAGCTCTGCTACATCGAGATGACTGGCTGGACCGCAGCAGAACGCTGCCATCCAGTCTGTCATACCGCAGACACTGAGAAGCGCAGGCATGCTTGCGCTCCTCACTGTCTCGCTGTGACGGCATCCAGATGAGCCGAGGTCATGTCCAATGAACTCGGCTCACCTCATGCACGTCACTGACAGCGTGGGAAAATTCTCACGCTGAAGTGCTGAGTGCAGGAGAATTCTCCCACGCTGTCAGTGATGTGCATGAGGTGAGCTCATGTCCAATGAACTCAGCTCACCTCCTGCACGTCACTGACAGCGTGGGAAAATTCTCCTGCAATCAGCGCTTCAGCGTGAGAATTTTCCCACGCTGTCAGTGACGTGCATGAGGTGAGCCGAGTTCATTGGACATGAACTCGGCTCATCTGGATGTCGTCACAGAGAGACGCTGAGCAGCGCAAGCAAGCCTGCGCTTCTCAGTGTCTGCGGGATGACAGGCTGGATGGCGGCGTTCTGCTGCGGTCCAGCCTGTCATCTCGATGTAGCAGAGCTGGAGCTGTCGTGGGAACCATGGAAAGGTAAGGATGAGGTTGCTTTATTATTTTTCTTTTATTGCAGGAGATCGTTGGCTTCAGCTGGAATGGGCGTGATGGTAGGTATGGTTTAATTTAGAACAATAAAGGATTGTGTCTTTATTTCAATTAAAGGACTTTATTCTGGGTGTTTGTGTTTTTTTTAACTTTGACTATGGGGTTAGTAATGGGGGTGTCTTATAGACGCCTCTCCATTACTAACCTGGGCTTGATGTCAGCTGGCATTATAAGCTGACATCAACCCCAACCCTATTACCCCCTGCCACCGCACCAGGGCAGCGTGGAAGAGCGAGGCTAAGTGCCAGAATTGGCGCATCCTATGAATGCGCCATTTCTGGGGCGGCTGACGGCTGGTGTTTCTAGCCTGGGAGGGGGCCAATATTCATGGCTCCCTTCCTGGGCTATTAATATCAGCCCCCAGCTGTCTGCCTAGCCTTTGCTAGCTATTAAATTAGGGGGGACCCCACGTCATTTTTTTGGGGGGGTCCCCCATTTTAATAGCTAGTAAAGGCTATGTATTCAGCTGGGGGCTGATATTAGTAGCCTGGGAAGCTCCGTGGGTATTACCCCCTTCCCAGGCTTCAAACATCTGCCCCAGCCGTCTGCTTAACCTCCGCTAGAGCCTAAAATTAAGGGGAACCCCACGCCAATTTTTTTTAATAATAAATCCTTTATTTTAATACTAAATGACAAGTACAGTAACCAACACTATCACTGTACTTCATATATATGTGACTGACATGTTTCTATCTATCTAATCTATGTGTGATGCTCTATCTTTCTGTTCTAAATTGTCGGGTACCGCTGCTGAATTGCCGGCCGGCTTTTTTAAAGAGACAGTGCATGAAAACACTATTATTTTTTTAAATAAATCCTTTACACTAAATGACAAGTACAGTAAGCAACACTATCACTGTACTTATTATATATGTGACTGACATGTTTCTATCTATCTAATCTATGTGTGAAGCTCTATTCTTTCTGTTCTAAATTGTCGGGTACAGATGCTGAATTGCCGGCCGGCTTTTTTAAAGAGACGGTGCACGAAAACACTAATATTTTTTTTAATAAATCCTTTACACTAAATGACAAATGCAGTAACCAACACTGTCACTTTGCTTCTTATATGTGTGACTGACATGTTTCTATCTATCTAATCTATGTGTGATGCTCTATTCCTTCTTGTCTAAATTGTCGGGTACCGGTGTATGCCGCTGCTGAATTTGCCGGCTGGCTTTTTTAAACAGAGTGTCTTCTGAGCAGTTTGTCAGCTTTTGGACACCTTTGCAGGTGTTTTCTATGTGTTTCTATGTGTTTTTGTTTGCCTGCCATTGGTTTTAACGGTGTTCGACGGTGTTCTAAGGTGTTCGACGAACAGTTCGACGAACAGTTCCTCGAACATCCCGGTGTTCGACGAACCGAACCGAACCCGAACACTACGGGGGTGGCTCAACACTAGTTATAACTCCTTTATTTCACTGAAAATATGGCCTCACAGCTGTAAAAAACGATGTTGGGTCACTATGACCCGAACACAACAAGTGTAACTTTTTGCGTGTAGCAAAAAGTAAACGGAAAAAAAAAAAAAAAAAAATACTCATAGGTAGGTCCCCCCAAATGAGGAAAAGTCAAGGAGTCTCAATTTTTAGAGACTTACAGAAAAAAATCTACAGGGCCGCAAAAAGTCTGTTCGGGTCACTATGACCCGAACAGAACAGCAGGGTTAAAATGAATAAAGCAAAATTGTGGCTGGCCAGCCACTATTTTCTTTGATTTGAGAGAATAAAATCCTCAAAAATGCAGGTTCTGCCCTAATCCAAATTTTTGTGAAATGCAAAATTAATTAAATTCAAATTGATTCAGTCATCTTTATAATTAAGATAATTGGTACAACTTCTATTAAACATAATGCAATCATTAATTTCTCTATTGCTCCATTTTCATAAAAGTCAAGAGTGTTTTCTATTCATAAAATGGTTTTGATAAAAATGCTATACTTTCACACCAGTAAGCAAGATGCTCAGAGTAAATCTTACTATTTGCTAAAAAATGGTGAGTACAATAAAACAAGCTGTTGCTGAAATGGTACCCTATGTTGCATAATTAACTAAAAAGGTGCTTTAATAGAATGTATCTTTTAAAGGACTGGATTACTTAATATCCACAGTCACAGGCTAAAATTCAGGTAAATTGAAAATACTCTATGAAATATATATTTATGTAAGTTAAAACATTCAAAAGTGGAAACGTTACCCAAATCTAATAAATCAAAAGATGACACCCCTTTCATAATAATAAGGGGGGGGTAATCAAAACATGGCCACAGCTGTTATCATTAAATTTAATATTTATTAATACAAAAAATTCATTTATAAACAACATTAAAATGTATGCAGTACCTCAATAGTGAGGGATAGCAGGGGGGGTTGAGGGACGCGTGCATGCGGAAACGCTGCTTTTTTGGCGCCATTGACTTGCATTAGACCGCATGGAATCCGCATCACTGTATATGTTGATGCGCTTTTCATGCGGTCTAATGTGCGGAGGGTACCCGGGTGTGGATGAGAGGACTCTCATCCAGACCCAGGTACCATTAAAAAAAAAAGAATAAAATAAAAAATATATATATACTCACCTTCTGACGGCAGGTTCAGCGCTACTGCTTGGTTCCCCGCACTTCGCGGTTGAATGAAGAAGGACCTTCGCTGACGTCAGAGTCACGTGACGGGTCCTTCAGTCTTCACTGCCGGTAGCCGGGACCGAGCGAAGCAGGACACCGGGGGCCATTAGAGGGTAAAGTATATAATTATTTTTTATTTTTTGACATTCACACGCTATATAAATCCATGCCGGTTGCATGGATTTATATAGTGTGAAGTTGACAAGCACTTTCCAAGTGATGCTAAAATCGCTTGGGAAGCGCTTGTCAACCCGCATGCGGAAATGGAAGTGAAGACCGCTTCATTTCCGCATGTCCCTGGCAGGAAACCGCATGTACAATCCGCATGCGTTTTTTCCTGCCAGGGAGATGCAGAAATGCTCAGGAAAAAATCCTGAGCATTTCTGCATCGTGTGCACATACCCTAATTCATTTTCAGGACACAGATCCCTCTGCATGTGTTCACTTGATAATTCTTTACCATATGAATTATATGATTTTGTATTTTCCTTATGTACTAATTATTGGATTATTGTATTATGGATTTCTGGTTGAGCCCATTTTTCACAATAATGAAGTTTTCCAAATTAGACTTAATTTGATTGTTCGAGTATATAGTGGCTATAGGGCAGAGCTATTTGCTATCCCTCACTATGGAGGTACTGCATACATTTTAATGTTGTTTATAAATGAATTTTTTGTATTAATAAATATTAATTTTAATGATAACAGCTGTGGTCATGGTTGGATTACCCCCCCTTATTGCTAGGAAAGGGGTGTCATCTTTTGATTTATTTGATTGTTTATGACCATATTTATTCTGGATCTTTTGATTTATTATTTGTTACCCAAATCTAGTATTTTTATTCCTGAAGCATTTCACGTTTCTCTTTTAATCATATGTGATATTTAAATGTGCTCACAAAAATTAAGTTTCGCACAAAGCACAACAGTACAGTGTTTCTATCTGCTGAAATTAATCTACTAACTGCCAGATTGTTTGACGTTGGCTGGGAATCTCAAACTACTGAAATGGAATTTTGCTTGACAGCTCTGTTATGAGTCTTATTAATGGTAACCAGTTTCACTCCTTGTGGTGCAGTCAGAGTTTTAAAGCTGCCAAGTGCCAACATTCTGTTTCTTTCTATTGAATTAATGTAGAACCATTGAATTTATGTTTTTATTTAAGAAATTAATTGTTATGTTAAAAATTAGTAGTCAAAAGTATTTCACCTAATTATAAAAATGTAACATATAGTGTGAACACCGTAACAATTGAATGATGAAGTATCTATATTGAAAAACGTCTCACAGTGAGAAAAGTTCCTAAAAGCCAGAATGGTCCCATGTAAACAACCCATGCGTACAACAATTTAAATATATATATAAATATATATATATATATATATATATATATATATATATATATATATATATACAGCTATATGAAAAAGTTTGGGCACCCCTATTAATCTTAAGCTTATTGTTTTATTAAAATTGGTGTTTTTGCAACAGCTATTTCAGTTTGATATATGTAATAACTGTTGGACACAGTAATGTTTCTGCCTTGAAATGAGGTTTATTGTACTAACAGAAAATGTGCAATCTGCATTCAAACAAAATTTGACAGGTGCATAAGTATGGGCACCTTACCAAAAAAGTGACTTAAATATTTAGTAGATCCTCCTTTTGCAAAAATAACAGTCTCTAGTCGCCTCTGTACACTACGCTGACAGACACAGCAAACCTTCTTGCCACAGCTCACATTGATGTGCCATCCTGGAAGAGCTGCACTACCTGAGCATCTTCTGTGGGTTGTAGAGTCCATCTCATGCTACCACGAGTGTGAAAGCACAACCAACATTCAAAAGTGACCAAAACATCAGCCAGAAAGCATTGGTAATGAGATATGGTCTGTGGTCCCCACCTGCAGAACCACTCCTTTATTGAGTGTGTCTTGATAATTGCCAATAATTTCAATCTATTATCTATTCCATTTACACAACAGCATGTGAAATTGATTGTCAATCTTGGTTGCTTCCTAAGCGGACAGTTTGATTTCACAGAAGTTTGATTTACTTGGAGTTATATTCTGTTGTTTAAGTGTTCCCTTTATTTTTTTGAGCAGTGTACACATATATATATATATATATATATATATATATATATATATATATATATATATTGCTCTGGCAAAAATTACGAGACCACTGCACAGATTTCTAAAAATCACCATCTCTACATGTCTGACAGCCATTCCATTCCAGTGCCAGTTGAATTCCAACCAAAGTACACCTCATTCTACTTAATGTGCTTCTGATTAGGTGATCACCTGAACCAAATCTTATGTAACGAGGGAAAGTATGAAAAAAAAGCTGTGGTCTTCACAATCCTCTTGCAATAGGACAAGCTGGATGGCAAAACAAATGCTAGGACTAGCCCAAACTAATTTGAATGAAAAAATAACTTTTAACCATGCCAAAGGAGTTGAAAACAAAAGTCTTGAGTGAGGAAAAGATGGGCTCAATTCTGGCTTTACTAGCAGAGGGATACAGTGAGCGTCATGTTGCCTCGATCCTAAAAATTTCGAAGACAGCAGTCCATTACAACAAGGTCAAGCAGCAGACATTGGGGACAACAAAGCTACAGACCGGCAGAGGGCGAAAGCGACTCTCCACTGACCGGGATGACTGTTATCTTATTCGAATATCACTCAGCAGGATGACATCAAGTGACGTACAAAAGGAATGGCAAATGGCAGCTGGGGTGAAGTGCACGGCAAGAACAGTTCGTAACAGGCTCCTAGAGGCAGGCCTCAAGTTATGTAAATCTAGAAAAAAGCCTTTCATCAATGAGAAGCAAAGGAGAGCCAGGCTGAAGTTTGCCAAAGACCATAAGGATTGGACCATAGAGGACTGGAATAAGGTAATCTTCTCTGATGAGTCAAATTTTCAGCTTTGCCCAACACCTGGTCGTGTAATGGTTAGACGGAGACTTGGAGAGGCATATAAGCCGCAGTGCCTTGCACCCACTGAGAAATTTGGTGGAGGATCGATGATGATCTGGGGATGCTTCAGCAAGGCTGGAATTGGGCAGGTTAATCTTTGCAAAGGACATATGAATCAAGCCGCATACAAGGTTATCCTTGAAAAACACTTGCTTCCTTCTGCTTAGGAAATGTTCCCCAAATCTGAGGACTGGTTTTTCCAGCAGGACAATGCCCCATGCCACACAGCTAGGTCAATCAATGTGTGGATCAAGACCCTGTCATGGCCAGCCCAATCTCCATACCTGAACCCCATTGAAAACCTCTGGAATGTAATCAAGAAGAAGATGGATAGTCACAAGCCATCAAACAAAGAAGAACTGCTTAAATATTTGTGCCAGGAGTGGCATAAGGTAACCCAAAAGCAGTGTGAAAGACTGGTAGAAAGCATGCCAAGACGCATGAAATCTGTGATTAAAAATCATGGTTAGTCCACAAAATATTGATTTCTGAACTCTTCCTGAGTTAAAATGAGTATTGTTGTTTCTAAATGAATAAGAACTTGTTTTCTTTGCATTATTTGAGGTCTGACTCGAACTGTTCGCCAATCTCAAATTCGAGCTGTTTTGAGCGGTGTTCGAGCCGTTCGGCGAACACGAACGATTTGAAAAAAATCCGGCTGTTCGAGGTTATGTTCGATAACTGTTCGTGCACCAAAATCATAACTGGATTTTTTCACAGTAATGCTGATAATCAATGTTAATACGCAGTTTGAGTGTACAGCGGGGCGGGGGGGGGGCAGGGGATGGATCTCTGCAGAAATAATGAAGATCTCAATTTTTTTTTCTCTTTCCCACATTTACAGTGGGGAGGTGCAATCTGTCAGCCTATCAGCAGTGCACACACGGAGCGAACTGCTTTTTATCGCACAAGCAAGGGCATGTGTCACTGGCTGTGTATGTCACATGTCCTTGCCCTATAAGACCAAGCCATTTTCCCCGTCTCCACTATTTTCTCACTGTTGCAGCTGAGTGTTAGACAGCACTGCTGTTGCTGTGTGCGCTATACTTTCAGTGTTAATTTCAAGCCAATTTTCTCTGAAATATACAGATAGCTTGGGAGTAGGGAATAGTTGTGATTACAGTCCTTTTGAGGACTAGGTTACAGCATTTCCTATGACTTTTAGCAGGCAGGTCTGTGCTCTGAAATAGATAGGTTGGGAGTAAAGACTAATTGTAATTGCAGTCCTTTTGAGGACTATTTTACAGCATTTCCTAGGACTTTTTGCAAGGCAGGTCTGTGCCAGTGCTGTGCAAGTGTTTTTCACAGCATTTGGCTAAATCTAGCTAAGCAAATCCTTTTTAGCCTCTTTCAGTGTGTGTTAGTCAGTGGAGTAGCGTATCTGTGTTGCAAGCTACACCACCTGTGTATAGAATACAATTTTTTTTACTGCACCTAGCCAAGTAAAACATTTTGGGCATAGCATCATTCTATTAGGCCATCTAAACTAAGCTCCACCAGCTTGCAAATTAGCAATAATTTTTATCTGCATCTAGCTCGGAAAATAATTTTGGGCTTGTAGCAGTGTGTGGGACTTATTCTAAGCCCATCTATACTAAGCTCCTCCAGCTTGCAAATAACAATTAATTTTTACCTGCATCTAGCTCGGAAAATAATTTTGGGCATAGTAGTAGTGTGTGGTACTCATTGTATTAGGCCATCTATACCAAGCTCCATCAGCTTTGAAATTAATAATAATTTTTAGCTGCATCTTGCCTGGAAAATAATTGTGGGCGTAGTAGCAGTGTGTGGTACTCATTGTATTAGGCCATCTATACCAAGCTCCACCAGCTTTCAAATTACTAATAATTTTTAGCTGCATCTTGCCTGGAAAATAATTTTGGGCATAGTAGCAGTGTGTGGTACTCATTGTATTAGGCCATCTATAACAAGCTCCACCAGTTTTGAAATTAATAAGAATTTTTAGCTGCATCTTGCCTGAAAAATAATTTTGGGCATAGTAGCAGTGTGTGGTACTCATTGTATTAGGTCATCTATACCAAGCTCCACCAGTTTTGAAATTAATAATAATTTTAAGCTGCATCGTGCCTGGAAAATAATTTTGGGCATAGTAGCAGTGTGTGGTACTCATTGTATTAGGCCATCTATACCAAGCTCCACCACTTTTGAAATTAATAATAATTTTTAGCTGCATCTTGCCTGGAAAATAATTTTGGGCATAGTAGCAGTGTGTGGTACTCATTGTATTAGGCAATCTATACCAAGCTCCACCAGTTTTGAAATTAATAATAATTTTTAGCTGCAACTTGCCTGGAAAATAATTTTGGGCATAGTAGCAGTGTGTGGTACTCATTGTATTAGGCCATCTATACCAAGCTCCACCAGCTTTGAAATTAATAATAATTTTTAGCTGCATCTTGCCTGTAAATAATTTTGGGCATATTAGTAGTGTGTGGTTCTCATTCTATTAGGCCATCTATACTAAGCTCCACCAGCTTTCAAATTACTAATAATTTTTAGCTGCATCTTGCCTGGAAAATAATTTTGGGCATAGTAGCAGTGTGTGGTACTCATTGTATTAGGCCATCTATACCAATCTCCACCAGTTTTGAAATTAATAATAATTGTTAGCTGCATCTTGCCTGGAAAATAATTTTGGGCATAATAGCAGTGTGTGGTACTCATTCTATTAGGTCATCTATACTAAGCTCCACAAGCTTTCAAGTTACTAATATTTTTTAGCTGCCTCTTGCCTGGAAAATAATTTTTGACATAGTAGCAGTGTGTGGTACTCATTGTATTAGGCCATCTATACCAAGCTCCATCAGTTTTGAAATTAATAATAATTTTTAGCTGCATCTTCCCTGGAAAATAATTTTGGGCATAGTAGCAGTGTGTGGTACTCATTCTATTAGGCCATCTATACTAAGCTCCACCAGCTTTAAAATTACTAATAATTTTTAGCTGCATCTTGCCTGGAAAATAATTTTGGGCATAGTAGCAGTGTGTGGTACTCATTGTATTAGGCCATCTATACCAAGCTCCACCAGTTTTAAAATTAATAATAATTTTTAGCTGCATCTTGCCTGGAAAATAATTTTGGGCATAGTAACAGTGTGTGGTACTCATTGTATTAGGCCATCTATACTAAGCTCCACAAGCTTGCAAATTACTAATAATTTTTAGCTGCATCTTGTCTGGAAAATAATTTTGGGCATAGTAGCAGTGTGTATTACTCATTCTAACCAACTGTTTTAAGCAACTCTTGGGCAATTGATGCTACTTAAGTGCTCTCTGTGCCACAAATTTTTGGAAAGAATGGAGACTCTTTTTGAAGTTCCCTTGCTTTGTTTTACGTGACGTTGCCATCGTCAATTAGAGGTGGGTTGGGTCTTCCACCCCCCCCTTTTAACCGTAAGAAAATACATACACTATGGCTTGGGGTAATACAGATGGTTGAGTCTGAAGAGCTGTTTTCTCTGGGGTCTGCTCCAAAGCTTCAGTGTCTGCTATTCAGCGTAGTAACCCAGCTGCGAAGCAAGCTGCACCACCTGTGTATCTAATAATTATTTTTAAATGCATCTAGCCTAGGCAGACTGTGGGGACCCCTAGCCAAACCCAGACGCTCAGCCCCCTAACGCCCCCCTTTCATTGACAATATAATCATGTAACTCTTACAACTGGATGGGTGAGGATCGGTCACAGCTTTATTAACTGTTTATACTCATTCCATTAGAAATGTATTTTATTTCTAAAATAATTCAGCTTGTTGCAGCATGCCCTGTGTCTCCAGTCTCCACAACGGCAAGTTGGCCAACAAGTGTAACTCTCCAACATGTCCTTTCTATTTCCAGGCCATGGAGGATCCGGCTTACTCGTATGCAGGACTCCGACCCCCATCCATCACTCTTAACGCTTGTTCCACTCCATCCAGGAGTCCTGACAGTAATATGTCCAGTCCAATATCCATTAAGTGAACACCGTCGGGCCGTATGAGGCCTGCTTTATCTCCTTCCAGTTGTCGGTGTCGTATCACTACACAGCCTCTATCTCTTATAAATTTTGCCATCCGAATATTTATTGCCTGCCTTGTCCGTTCGATGGCCGTGATGTCTCACACACCTTGCCATACCGCTCTCGGCACAATCTCTGACCATACTATAGTTAGTTTTGTGAAAAATTCTCTGAAGCGCTCAGTGTCTAGTTTCATTATTGCCATTAGTTATGCGCTCTTGTGATAAGCTATGTCGTTTCCCCCGGCCTGTATAACTAAGATAACCGGACCTCTTGCCTCTCTCCCTAACTTGATTACCTCCATTAATACCTGTGGCCATTGCAGGCCTCTAATACCTCTCCAGTTCAAATATGTGTTATGAAACTCCAATTTCCTCCCGCTTCAGCGGACTTTCACAGTTCTTTCTGCACAATATATATACGAGTTCTTAATCATTGCATAGCAAAAAAACAGCAAGGAAGTGGTATTTATATGTCATGTCCTGCTATGCACCTGTTCAAGGCTGAGTTAATCAGAAATTTAAACACACATACCATGTTAAAATCGTATAGCATAGAAACAATGCATATAAATGTAAATGATCAAAAAGAAAAAGAAAAGAAGAAAAAAGGAACATATATAATAATAATCTAAAAATGATCACTCATAATGATACATCAAATCATGTCTGATGTTTAAACCCGCTGGTACACGTGTATTTAAAGTATAAACCCACCAACTTCCTCTATTAAGGAGCTTTCTCCTATAATCATCCACCAAATCTCCACCAATCGCCACGGCCCACGGAGGGGCCACCATAGTCAGTGAATCCTTCCTTATTTAGTATAGAGTCTACCAATACTTTGGGCGTATTAGCCCAGCTGCGAAGCAAGCTGCACCGCCTGTGTATCTAATGATAATTTTTAACTGCATCTAGCCTAGGCAGACTGTGGGGACCCCCAACCAACACAGACGCTCTGCATGTAACCCAGCCAATCATTTGATAGTATTGCTAGTAGCAGAGTCGCATGGGCTCTAAACCTTGCATAGCCTGTGCATTTTTTCCGATCGCTAAGGATGACCCAACTCGTGTTATCTGTATCATTTGTCTCCAAAAGCTAAGTAGAGGCCAAAAAATGAATATGAAGCATAAGTTGAAGTGCGAAGCTCACTGTGCTACAATGCGGCCTAGCGGGCCGGGACAACCACCATCTGCCCCACCTGTGTCATCCTAGGGAGACTAAAAGTTACTGCGTAGTCTTTTCCAAAAATTTGAGGGAATTACCACGGGAATGGTTTGGAAGAGGTATAAGAGTTTAGGTAGGACGTTCATTTTTAGTATACTTATTCTGCCGAACCAGGAAAAATCCTTCACCGTCCAAGAAGTAAGATCTTTATGGAGTTGTTCAATAAAGGGCCCAAAATTAAGATAAAATAGACGGGAGAGGTCTCTATGAATACGAATTCCTAAGTATTTGATACCCTGTGAGGGCCAGGCAAAGGGAAAGTTGGACTGGATGGAATCCTGTATGGATTTGGGGAGGGAGACATCGAGGACCTCAGACTTCGCTGCATTGATTTTAAAATTTGACCATGTAACAAAGTGATCTATTTCAGCCATAACAGCAGGGATTGATATATGTGATTGAGTGATATATACTAGGACATCATCAGCAAATGCAGAGCACTTGTACTCGGTGCCTCCCACCTCAATCCACCTAATATTGGGGTTATCGCGAATTGATGAGAGCAGGTGCTCCATCACTAGGATGTATAAGAAAGGGGACAGAGGACATCCCTGCCTTGTCCCATTGGTGATTATGAAAGGTGATGAAAATGTTCCATTTATCTTCAGCCTAGCTGACGGATTGAGATACAGGGCCATGATTTTGGCTATAAAAGGGTCCCCTAGACCCCTACCCCTATCTTTTTAAGAGATTAATATATGGCGTGCCAGGAGACTCTATGGAATGCTTTCTCAGCATCCAACGAGAGTATCTAATTACAAATTTTTAACTGCATCTAGCCCAGGCAATACTTTGGGCCTAGTAGCAGTTTCTGCTGGTCAGGGGAGTAGCCACCGCCTGTAGATCTAATTACAAATTTTTAACTGCATCTAGCCCAGGAAATAATTTGGACCTAGTAGCAGTGTCTGCTAGTCAGCGGATTATCCCACCTGTTAAGCAAGCTACACCACCTGTAGTTTGGACACTTAATTTTTTCAAAGGAAATGCTTCGGGCCCCCGGGACACTCAGTGCAGAGCATCGGGAAGGCACCCCAAGGCACAGGGGCTGGGACTGGCGGTAGGACGCCTTGCGGTGGACCACCAAGCTCAATCCTTATAAAAGTTTGTTAACTGCAGTAGCTTTAGTGGATGCTACTGGAGCTGGAATTCCCCGGGCTGCTGGCATCAGACTTGCCCTCCAATAGATCCTTGTAAAAGGATTAAAAAGTGTACTCATTCAAATTACAGAGACAATTTAAATTAAAAAGCTTAGACCTGCCTCCACCGCAGGGAGACTCGCTCGACCCACCAGCGGACAGGCACCAGTATTGGGAGAGGGGGGCTGGCCGTCAGGGTCCACCGCAGCTCTGCCACAAACCCAGTGACACGGAGGTCGCACGGGCAGGAACGGACTGGCCGTGTCAGCTTCGCACTTTTTTGGTTTCAGAAGTGCATGACATGCCTATATCTGTGTCTCCCCCTCCTTTTACTCCTCCACCTCTTTTCTTTTCGCATGACTATATGTACTTGTCACTTTTCCATGAGTTAGTTGTGTCTTCTGAGCAGTTTGTCAGCTTTTGGACAACTTTGAAGGTGTTTTCTATGTGTTTCTATGTATTTTTGTTTGCCTGCCATTGGTTTTAACGGTGTTCGAAGGTGTTCGACGAACAGTTAGACGAACAGTTCGACGAACATACGGGTGTTCGACGAACCGAACCGAACTCGAACACTACGGGGGTGGTTCAACTCTAGTCTGAAAGCACTATTTCTTTATTATTATTTTGACGATTTCTTATTTGCTGCAAATAAATACAACATTTTTACCTTTGAATTTCGGAGACATGTTGTCAGCAGTTTATAGAATAAAACAACAAAGTACATTTTACTCAAAAATATACATATAAAGAGAAAAATCAGAGAAAATGAAATTTTTGCAGTGGTCATTAGGACTTAAACACCATAAATTCTCACCAGATGTCGGTAACAACCCATGCAATCCACACAGGCTAAGAAATCAAACCATAGAAGTCCATAAATTAAATTATGTGTAATAATTAGAGATGAGCGAATGTTTCAATATTTGATTCGGATTACGATCGTCGAATTTGCGATATTCGGCAATTTATTCGTCGAATGATAGTCGAACAATACGCCATAGGATCCAATGGGGGGACAAAAAAAACACATACGCAACACCTTAAAACCGGCCCAAAATCTGTCAAAACACATCAAATTAGGGGTAGACACCTGGAAAGTGCCATCAATTGACCCAGAGTACAAGTACTATAATTATTATTACTATTGTAGTCACATTTATTTCGTGGCATGTTATATCTCAAAAGGGGTCACCGACTGGTACAACAGGAGAGAGGACCCTGCCCAATCTACAAGGGATGGGTGAGGATACAGTAGGTCAGGGTACAGCAAGTCATGCAACGGTATGCTGGAGCGAGGGTTACCGCAGATTGTACACTTGTCTCAAGAAGTGGGTGTTCAGCTTCCTTTTCAAGGTTTCCACGGTAGGCGACAGTCTGATGTGTTGGGGTACAGTGTTATCACAGTAGGGGAGATGCATGGGACAAATCTGTCGAGAGCCTAAATCACGTTAAGTTTCCAGGAGCTCACAACTGAGCAGATTAACCCCTGCACCGATTAATATGAAGGCGTAAGGCTTCTATTTAATGACTGCAGGAGTGGGAGGAATCAGATGCTGCGGTCTTCTGGCTCCTCTCTGTCAAAAGTAAACCCGTGACACCTTGCAAGCTTCAACACAATGTTCACAAGGTAGACAGCAGCGGTGGTCGGTCTCCTAGACAACAAGCTAACTCCTTTATGATGATAGAGGACAACATCTGCAAGTAGTTTGTATGTTCTCCCTGTGTTTGCGGGGGTTTCCTTCAGGTTCTCCAGTTACCTCCTCAGTAAAAAATCAGCCATACAGGAGTGTTTACAAATCCAAAAATTAGGGCCTGACACCACCATTTCCGTGGCCAACAGATTGGAGATGGTGGATTTCCACCTCTTACCTTTGTCATGTGTGGGAGGAAACAATTTTTTACTTGACCACAAATGCAGGACCCAGGGCTGGCTGTGGTGCTGAGAGAGGGCAGAGTATGGCGAAACGGACAATCTGCTGGACTGTGAGTGAGGTGCAGGGGGACATGTTACGGTAGATTGAGAAACGTGTGGTGTGCTCGGTGAAGTAAACACAACATGCATGTCCGCTTCCATTACAGATGACGGGCTCTCATTCAGCCTCACTGGAGCAGGTAGAGAAGCAGAGGTTCTGCAGTGGGAGACCTGCATGCCAATACTTGGCATAGTAACAGAGGAGGAGGAAGACGCAGCGGATGTGGTTGATGGGGCAGCTGATGGTTGTTGAGGTCCACTGATCTGCATTTTATTGCAGTGAGATTGCCAGAGTAACGCATGTTGATTGCGCATGTGAAGGTTCATGCATGTAGTAGTCAAATTATTGCACTTTTTCCCTCTACTGAGTTTTTTATCTCAAAGTTTTCAGATAACTTGAGTTGGCTCATACTTTGCGGTCTTCAAAAAGGCCCAGGCTAGGCAACCCTTGCCACCCTTGGGAGCTGCAGACCAGCGACCACTGCTCCTTGTGCTTGCATCACTCCGTGTCTGCCACGTAGGGTGGAAGATAACCTCCTCGTCTTCCTCCTAAACTTCTCCAGATCACCTGCTTGGCTCCGTGACTCTGGGTTCACACCAAGTAGGATCTTCCACCTCGTCATCATCCAATATGTTATCCCATTCCTCGCCCTCAGAGTGACCCTACTCCTCTTGTTGCTCTGACAGCATAGCACAGTCCGCATGAGCCTCAGGTATCTGAGTCTTATCAGGATCACCTCCCTCCCCGGTGGTTAACGTCTGGTGATGAGGGTCAGGAACCTGCTCGGATCCTACTCCGCCCTGCCCCGAATTCAATGTAAAAAAATTTTGGGCATCGGTGCAGATGCTTTCTTCCTCTTCTTGACTATGTGAATGGTTGGAGTACACTTCTGATGCCCATGGTATAGAAAGGGTGAACAGTTCTACCGACTTGCCCATCTGTGGTTCTCTACAGTGAGTTCGGTGCTTGGACAGTTGTGACATGGGGGGAAGCAATGGTAGTTGGGGTGCCACCTCTGTGTACTGTACTGTGTGTGATGTTGAGGTGGAGGTAGAAGAGGAGAGGCCACTTGAAGCAGTATTTGCCATCCACTGGAGCACCTTCTGTTTCTGGCCCTTATAAACAAGGCATATCGCTGTGCGGCTGCCAAAGGAAGGGAGTGGAGTAGCTCGTTCAGTAGCAGAAATTGTCAATTGTCTTTGGATAAAACATGACAGTGTTGGTTCACTAGTGCTTTCACTAAAATTACCACCTACCCCACGTATACCTTGAACACCAAGCCTATTCCGCCTTCTACCACAACCTCTCTTTTTCCCACTCATGTTCCTCAGATATTGTAGTAGGAGCACGCTATTAGCAAAACAAAAATAGATATTTTTCCTCTGCAACAGCTCTGCACACACCTGAATTTCAGCAGCACTAAATGACAATGTAAGATATGGCTTGCTGTATAGAGTTACTAACCGAGTAAAGTATTTTTTTCTACTGTATATAATATAGGAGATCTTCTCCATACTTTTTCAAACTGAGATGTTCCTGCTGTATAGTGTTAAAAACCGAACAAAGTATTTTTTTTTTTTACTGGGGATGACGCTTGTATAACATAGGAGATATTCTCCAAACTATTTGAAACTGAGATGTCCCTGCTGTATAACGTTAGGAACCAAACAAAGTATTTTTTTTACTGTGGATGAGGCCTGTATAACGTGGGAGATATTCTCCAAACTATATCAAACTAAGATGTCCCTGCTGTATAACATTAGGAACCGAGCAAAGTATTTTTTAACTGTGGATGACGCTTGTATAACATATGATATTTTCTCCAAACTATTTCAAACTCAGATCTAGGCTGCTGTATAATGTTAGCAACAGCAAAAAATAGATTTTTTGACTCTGCACAAGCTCTGAATACAGCTGAATTTCACTGCCACTAAAAGCACTAGGTAGTTTATAGCAGAGTGTAACATGTCTGCGACACAAAAAAAGTCTTTGGTGGACTGTGGCTAGCAACAGAAAATATCAATTTTTTTACTCTGAAAACAGTTGAATTTCACTGCCACTAAAAGCACTAGGTGGACTGTGGCTAGCAACAGCAAAAAAAGTATGTGTTTTACTGTGCATAAAGCTGAAGTTCATCCATCAAAAAAATAAAGAAAATGCAAGATAAACCATGTCAATTACAGTGACCTGTTTGGCCGGTTTTAGAGAGATCTCCATGCACGGTGTAATCCGACTCTTTTGAATATCTTTGCAGCAAGCCAAAGGGAGGGGTCGGAGGAGCAAGGGGGTGAGAAATACCCCCCACCCTAGCAGCTGCAACTGCAGCTGTCCCTTTCTTTGTCCACAACATGTGGTCTATTGTGTAAGGTACTATATTTCAATTCCGAGTTGTGGAAGAACTATATGTCCCAGCTCTTCACAAAATAGATTTTCCAGCTCAGGGAAGATAGCAAATGCCAGACTGCATCCCAGCCCAATCTAGCGTGTAAGGACGAGGAGATACCTGCTCCAGCCTTTTGAAACTCCTAGGACCGGTGTGTTTGGTCTCCACGCGTAGCTGGGCCCAGCTGGATCCGATGGTCATGAACTGGCTCCCTAGGGGCATCAAGTAAGGAATTGCAGCCCATTTTGGTTCCGGGAGATGGTAGCAAGCTTAGACCAGGGGGTGGAGAGTTAGGTCCAGCTCTGGGAGTGACCAAGAGAGTTTAAAAACTCCTGCAGGTCTCCTCCCACCGTCTTTGTTCCTCAGGAGCCCGTGACATCAAGATGTTTGGGACAAGTCCAGCAACCAAGTGAGGGCCTACATTATCCCCATGTGGTAGCCCTACCCCCACAAGCCAGGCTTTCCATCTAAACTGCTTTTGTATTTTCAACTCTGACCACTGTGTATGTATAACCCTTATGTATATAGTAGATTGTTTAATGAGCCCTTATCGCGATTAAATATATAATTTAATCTTAGGCTGTTCTTTTATCTCGACCCTCGAACCTTACGTCTGTTGTTCGGTCCAACGAACACGCTAACGGCTGGTTTCTAGCCCGATATAAGTCTGTTATATCAAATAGAGACTGGTAGCAGCTCCACCAGGCTGACAAGGCTTTGCTTCACTGGAGTAGTGAAAGAGCCTCTCAGCCTGTCAGAGGTGTGAGTGAGTGTGGGTCCACGTCAATGACTGAGTAGACCACCTTTTCTCACTCCCTGGTGCCTCTCTGTACCCGTTTGGACAGGATGTGATGGTGTAGAACTGTACCAATCTGACCTTACGCATCTTAAAGGGACGTCACGTTGGTGAAAAGGGTAGATCTGTATCACGCGCTCCTTCTGGCATAGTGTGATGTCAGGTGGGTGGTGGGGTGTTGATCCACCACAAGAAGCGGCTTCAGCGGGATTCTGCGGGGACCCCCTGGTGCCGTTTCTACACATGGGCTAACACAGCTTGCACTATTATATTAGCAAATGAAAAAAAAAAGTTTTTTGTGCTCTGAAATCAGAAGCTCTGCACTGACAAGCTTTGCAGAGTTTGTGAATTTCTACCCCACAAAAACAAAAAGTGGCCTACAAGGGCTTGCTTGCTTGGTTTATCACATTAGCAAGTGCAAAAATAGATTGAAGGTCTGCATGGAGCACAGTACAACCAATACACAGCACTGTTCAGAGCCATAGACCCTGCTCTTTCTGTGACAATCTCAGAAATTGCACAAAAACAACAAAAAAAAGGCTACAAGGTCGATTGAACAGGTACACAGCACAGGACTTATCTACACTATCTGACTTCCACAGAAGCGCCCAACTATCTTGCTAATATCTCTCATTACACAGGACATAGCACACTCAGCAGCGTCTATCTCTTTCAGTGACATGCATAAAATGGTGCTGAGGGAACATGGCCAGTTTTTATATGGAGAGGAAATGTGATTTCAGCAGCCAATTGCAGAAGACATGGGATTCATGCGCTCTGATTGGCTAGCCGCGCTTTCCTGACTTAAAGTTACCGCTTACAGGAAGGAAAAAAAAATCAGCACTCCACTAATCTGACCTGTTATGAGCTTTCACCAGCCCCCTACTCATTTGCCATGTCTCCCCGCTCATCATACTCAAGCACTAAGCTAGTAAAACTGTAATAAATGCAGTAGTGTCCCCGTAACCACGTAAATTCACCTAACGTTATTGATTTTCCCTAATTTAGCAAATTTTGTTCGCCTTTCCGATCACGAATCCGAATGTGCAACATTTGCGTCGAACTTAACATTTGAGATCGGATTTCGAACATATTCACTCATCACTAGTAATAATGAGAAATGAAAAAAGGACAAAGCATTGAACCCATGGCTTTTTGCACCTCTCTTTCTTCATGTGAAGTCTTGACACCAGCTGAAATTTATCAGTAATTAGAAAGCAATCCTGCTGCTTAGTGAAAAAAAATATCAGCTGGTTCAACTGATGGTCTATGAAAAAGTGTCTCATTACCAAAGTGCCATATAAGAAACATTTCATGATGGGTAAAACCAGTCCACTGTCTCAAGACCTTCACAACTTTATTGTTGCAAGAAATATTGATGGCATTGGCTACAGAAGAATTTCTAAACTACTGAAGTGAGCACTATTGGGGCCATAGTACAGAAGTGGAAAGAACACCATTTGACCATAAACTGGCCACCACCAGGTGCTGCCCACAAGACTACATACAGAGGAGTTAAAAGAATTAGGGAAGAGTTGTCCAAGAGCCAAGGACCACATGTGTAGAGCTACAGATAGACCTGAAACCAGCAAGTACAATTGTTTCAAAGAAAACAATAACCTCCATGGCTCCATGAATGCTCACCCCACAAGACTCCATTGCTGAATAAAAAGCATGTTAAAGTGCCTTTATCTTTGCTCAACAACATTTAGAAAAACCTGTGCAATACTGGGAGAATATAGTCTGGTCAGATGAGACCAAAATTGAACTCTTTGGATGCCATAATACACACCATGTTTGGAGGCCAAAATGCACTGCATATTGCCCCAAAAACATCATGGTGAAATTTGGAGGTGGGACCATCATGGTGTGGGGCTGTTTTTCAGTATATGGCACTTGCAAACTTCATATAGTTGAATGAAGGATGAATGGACAAATGTACCGAGACATTCTTAATAAAAATCTACTGCCATCTACCAGGATAATGAGATGAAAAAAGGGGGGACATTTCAGCAAGACAATGATTCCAAACATGCCGCCAAGGAAACTCTGAATTGGTTTCAGAGAAAGAAAATAAAGCTGCTAGGATGGAACGTCCAATATCATACCCTAAATCTAAGAGAAAATTTATGGAAGGAATTAAAGCTCAGAGTTTATACAAGGAGCTCTCAGAACCTTCAGGATTTGAAGAGTGTTTGTGTGGGCCAAAATCACTCCTGTGCAATGCATGTGACTAGTTTCTCTATAGAGGAGGCATCTTGAAGCTGTCATCACCAACAAAGGCTTTGGTACGAAGTATAAAATACATTTCAGTAAGCGTGTTCAATACTTTTTCTCTGTTTCATTTCCCTTTATTACACATAACTTATCTATTGATCTAATATGTACTTATCTATCTATCTATTCATATATCTATTTATTATCTGTTGACCTCTCTAATTATCTATCTAAGATAGAAAATAGATAAATATATGGATATATTGATATATAGATAGATAATAGATCGATAGAAACAGTACAGACCAAAAGTTTGGACACACCTTCTCATTTATATATTTTTCTGTATTTTCATGACTATGAAAATTGTACATTCACACTAAAGGCATCAAAACTATGAATTAACAAATGTGGAATTATATACTTAACAAAAAAGTGTGAAACAACTGAAAATATGTCTTATATTCTAGGTTCTTCAAAGTAGTCACGTTTTGCTTTGATGACTGTTTGCACACTCTTGGCATTCTCTTGATGAGCTTCAAGAAGTAGTCACCGGAAATGGTCTTCCAACAATCTTGAATGAGTTCCCAGAGATGCTTAGCACTTGTTGGCCCTTTTGCCTTCACTCTGCGGTCCAGCTCACCCCAAACCATCTCGATTGAGTTCAGGTCTGGTGACTGTGGAGGCCAGTTCATCTGGAGTAGCACCCCATCACTCTTCTTCTTGGTCAAATAGCCCTTACACAGCCTGGAAGTGTGTTTGGGGTCATTGTCCTGTTGAAAAATAAGTGATGGTCAATCCCAACGCAAACCGGATAGAATAGCATGCCGCTGCAATATGCTGTGGTAGCCATGCTGGTTCAGTATGCCTTCAATTTTGAATAAATCCCCCACAGTGTCACCAGCAAAGCATCCCCGCACCATCACACCTCCTCCTCCATGTCTCTTCTGCTTGTTGCCTGTCCTTAGCAGTGGTTTCCTAGCAGCTATTTTACCTTGAAGGCCTGCTGCACAAAGTCTCCTCTTAACAGTTGTTGAAGAGATGTGTCTGCTGCTAGAACTCTGTGTGGCATTGACCTGGTCTCTATTCTGAGCTGCTGTTAACCTGCGATTTCTGAGGCTGGTGACTCAGATAAACTTATCCTCAGAAGCAGAGGTGACTCTTGGTCTTCCTTTCCTCAGGCGGTCCTCATGTGAGCCAGTTTCTTTGCAGCACTTGATGGTTTTTGCAACTGCACTTGGGGACACTTTCAAAGTTTTCCCAATTTTTCGGACTGACTGATCTTCATTTCTTAAAGTAATGATGGCCACTCATTTTTCTTTACATAGCTGCTTTTTTCTTGCGATAATACAAATTCTAACAGTCTATTCAGTAGGACTATAAGCTGTGTATCCACAAGACTTCTGTACAACTCAACTGATGGTCCCAACCCCTTTTATAAGGCAAGAAATCCCACTTATTAAACTTGACAGGGCACACCTGTGAAGTGAAAACCATTTCCGGTGACTACCACTTGAAGCTCATCAAGAGAATGCCAAGAGTGTGCAAAGCAGTCATCAAAGCAAAAGGTGGCTACTTTGAAGAACCTTCAATATAAGACATATTTTCAGTTGTTTCACACTTTTTTGATAAGTATATAATTCCACATGTGTTAATTCATAGTTTTGATGCCTTCAGTGTGAATGTACAATTTTCATAGTCATGAAAATAGAGAAAATTCTTTAAATGAGAAAGTGTGTCCAAACTTTTGGTCTGTACTGTACACTTGAACTTATATATAGTCTTAATGGTAGAAAATACCCACATAATGAAAATGTATATCTGCTGACTGGATTGGATAGACCAATCGGAAACGAATACCAACCAATATATAAATCCGACAAAGTGGTCAAATATATTCAATTAAAAGACCTTTATTGTAACAAATCGGGTACATGGTGGCAGAGAAAAAGAGCACACACACATAATGATACCATATTACAATTAAAAAATAAATAACTATTATATATATATATACTGTATATATATATATATATATATATACATATATATATATAAAGTGCAGAAAGGAAACTAGAGCTAGATAACAGCAACTCAACTGTAATTATAGATTCAATGTAAATGCCCATAGTATATCCAAGCCAATACAATGGCAGAATATAACTCCCAGATTACAAAAAAGTATCAAATTACAGCCAGGTATAGGTATAAACAGGGTAGTAACTGTCGGTATATGCACCTATCCAAAGGCTAATTATATTTCATCCAAGATTAAATATCAATTAATACGAAAAGGCATCAATAATTATTAGTAAGTTACACCCTATGCTCACTATGTTCATATATGTGTCACTGTGTGGTATTCTGATGGTTCGCACCAGATTTATGAGACATAGACGTATTGTGTAGGCTCCGGGCTAAATGGTCCTGCTGCTGGTGTGGCGCTCACCCCGAGGCGCGTTTCGGTGCATCCTTCATCAGGGATTGACATCAGACTCCAGGTATGTGACTAAAATGGGCTGCCAGTCAATGGGGGTGAGTCAGGAAGGTGACGCATGTCACTCCTGACGTATACCGGGGTCCATCCACACCCGGCGTCATGCAGCTGAGGCAAGCGGGTCACATGGGGAGTCACATGATCCGTCGCCTAGGAACCACGGTCACATGGTATCACCGCAGGTCCTATACCGCATCAAGACGCCGGGGCGTCCAGGAGACACATACGTGTCACTGCTTATCAACATTGGGGTGGAAGAGGATTTTTACAAAGTATATGTATGAAAGAAAACATGGATGTATCTAATGGTTGTTAGACCACATGAATTATGATGACAGTATCATGCATAAAAATGTAATTAAAATTAAAATACTACCTCCATAAATGGATATGCCAATAAATATATACAGTTATATGAAAAAGTTTTGGCACCTCTATTAATCTTAAGCTTAATGTTTTATAAAAATTGTTGTTTTTGCAACAGCTATTTCAGTTTGATATATGTAATAACTGTTGGACACAGTAATGTTTCTGCCTTGAAATTAGGTCTATTGTACTAACAGAAAATGTGCAATCTGCATTCAAACAAAATTTGACAGGTGCATAAGTATGGGCACCCTTATCATTTTCTTGTTTTAAATACTCCTACCTACATTTTACTGACTTACTAAAGCACTTTTTTTGGTTTTGTAACCTCATTGAGCTTTGAACTTCATAGCCAGGTGTATGCAATCATGAGAAAAGCTACTTAAAGTGGCCACTTGCAAGTTGTTCTCCTGTTTGAATCTCTCTGAAGAGTGGCATCATGGGCTCCTCAAAACAACTGTCAAATGATCTGAAAACAAAGATTATTCAACATAGTTGTTCAGGGGAAGGATAAAAAAAGCTGTCTCAGAGATTTAACCTGTCAGTTTCCACTGTGAGGAACATAGTAAGGAAATGGAAGAACACATGGACAGTTCTTGCTAAGGCCAGACTTGGCAGGTCAAGAAAAACATCAGAAAGGCAGAGAAGAAGAATGGTGAGATCAGTCAAGGACAATCCTCAGACCACCTCCAGAGAGCTGCAGCATCAACTTGCTGCAGATGGTGTCTCTGTGCATTGGTCAACTATACAACACACTTTGCACAAGGAGAAGCTGTATGGGAGAGTGATGCAAAAGAAGCCATTTCTGCAAGCACACCACAAACAGAGTCGGCTGAGGTATGCAAAAGCACATTTGGAGAAGCCAATTTCTTTTTGGAAGAAGGTCCTGTGGACTGATGAAACCAAGATTGAGTTGTTTGGTCATACAAAAAGGCGTTATTCATGGCGGCAAAAAAACACAGCATTCCAAGAAAAACACTTGCTACCCACAGTAAAATTTGGTAGAGGTTCCTTCATGCTTTGGGGCTTTGTGGCCATTGCCGGCACAGAGAATCTTGTTAAAGTTGAGGGACGCATGGATTCCACTCAGTATCAGCAGATTCTTGACAATAATGTTCAAGAATCAGTGACAAAGTTGAAGTTACGCAGGGGATGGATCTTTCAGCAAGACAATGATCCAAAACACCGCTCCAAATCTACTCAGGCATTCATGCAGAGGAACAATTACAATGTTCTGTTTTGGGACGTGAGGGTATTTTATCCAGATCTTTGCTAACCAATTTAACGAAGAGTTCAACATTAGGGCATGAGGAGAGGTGGGGGGATTTTTTTGACTTAGGGTGAATTGATGATGGTCCCTCCTCCATGTTGTGTTCATGAGCAAGCTCCTCAAGAATCCCTAGTGCTTCCTGTTCTTTTTCTGTAGAAAACATAGTAACCATATCTTCATTATGAAAAAAACGCTTAAAATTCAATCATCTTGCAAAGATGCGCAAATCTTTTACCATAGTAAATTTATCAAATGTAGCTGTCGGGCAAAATGTAAGACCTCTCTGTAATACATCCAATTCTATTTCAGACAGGGTGTATTTACTCAAATTAATTACCTTAAAATTAGATTGTTTGATTTCTGGCGATTATCCATAATATTGTTTATTTGGTAGATATCTCAGATTATGTTTTCGTTTTGGAGTGCCAATAGCAAGGACTGAGGTAGATGAAGAGGCCTCAGATACATCACTGATGGAGATATTAAAGGAGAATGATGGAATGCGGTCTCTATTTTGGATTAGGTTGGTTGGTTTTCTCCACCTACTGTATAAATTCTATTTAATAACAGGTCCTTTTGGTCCCTTCCTAGTTTGATTACTTGGTTTTCTTAGATCTTTTTTACCCATATAACCATGGATTGATTGATATGAGTGTTGATTGTGGCACAATTTCAGCTTGCCCTCAGCCTCGTTCTCTGCATGCACAATCATCACCATCACGTCCACTTCCCCATCCCTTGCCACGCGTCTTGCCCATTTTAAAGGAAGCCAAAATTTTCCACGTTCACTACAAATGGCTGGATTTGAAACGCAGTGATATGTGATACGTGTGACGGAAAACAAGTTTTAAATGGCTGGCCTGTAGGTTACTATTTTTCATAGCGACCTGGTGTCAATAACTTCACTGACACACTGCAACAAAATTTAAAAGGAGGCTAGTGATGAGCGAGCATGCTCGCTACTGCTCGGTGCTCGCCCTTGCATCTCACTGCTCAAGATGCTCGGCGCTCTCCGAGTATTTCCGGGTTGTTGCTCGGGCGGGAACTCGGGTCCTCTCCCTGCATGTTTGGTGCTCTTTAGAACATGCAGGCAGGGTGTATAGGCAGGCGGTGTATATAGCAGACTCCAGTGCATATAGCACAAGAGGCTCCATTCCAATTTTGCCTTCTGCTGCTGTTAGATATTTCAATGCAAAGGACCAGGTCTCAGGGGACAGGAATACTTTTCTTTGGATCTTAATCCTCATTGTTTCCTTAAAAAGCTATCCAGAGAACACCATTTTTTCTGCGTCATTTGCTTGTTGACACTGCAGGATACAGCCAGGTCCTTTCCATATTAGAGCGCTAGAAATCCAGCTATTTAAAACTGTGTTTTCTCCGTCATATGTTGTCAGAAAATACTGCCATTTCTTGCCTCCATTAAAAATTTCCTTCAGTGTGTCATTGAAGCAATTCACCGCAGTTTGCTGTTCAAACTACTTACCTACAGGCCAGGCATTTAACACTGTGTTTTCTCGGTCAAACGGATCATATATACATTGTCAGAAAATACTGCCAATTCTGGCCTCCATTAAAAATTTCCTTTAGATTGTCATTGAAGCAATTCACACCAGTTTGCTGTTCAAACTACTTACTTACAGGCCAGGTATTTAAAACTCTGTTTTCTCCGTCTCACGGATCACATATACATTGTCAGAAAATACTGCCATTTCTGGCCTACATTAAAAATTTCCTTTAGTGTGTCATTTAAGCAATTCACCGCAGTTTGCTGCTCAAACTACTTACCTACAGGCCAGGTATTTAAAACTGTGTTTTCTTCGTCAAATGGATCACATATACATTGTCATATCAGGCCAGTCTACCACACATGTCTTGTAGGATATGTTTCTGTACGAAAAGGAGTGGTTCGGCTACACAGTTATAGGGCATACAGTGAGTGCAATGCCTACCAAAAATTTCGAGGCACTCCAATGCCCCTTGCAAGTGACATGGAGGTCAGAGGGCCTTTACTAAACCATTTTTTCCATTTATAGCAACTGGGTCTCCTGTACGCTGTTGGCCTAAGAAGTGAATGGAAGGCTTTCCAAAAATTATGAGGAACTGCAATGCCCCTTGAAAAAGACGTGGATTACAGCGTACTAAAAACCTTCTACCCATTATTAGGGAGTGGGTCTCCCTTAGTGTTTACCTATGCATTGAAAAGCAAAAGCTGACTAAAATTAGGAGGAAATGCAATGCACGTTGGAAGAGTCGTGGAGGTTAGAGTTAATTAAAAACAACATTTCAAAGCCCGTTGGAAGAGCTGTGGAGTTCAGAGTGGTTTAACAAGACGGTTTTAATGCCCCTTGGAAGAGACGTGGAGGTAACAGAACCTTAACAAGATGGTTTTAATGCCCCTTGGAAGAGTGGTGGAGGTCACAGTAGCTTAACAAAACTGGGGTTTTTTGCCCCTTGGAAGAGACGTGGAGGTCGCAGTAGCTTAACAAGACGGTTTTAATGCCCCTTGGAAGAGACGTGGAGGCCACTGTAGCTTAACAAGACGGTATTAATGCCCCTCGGTAGAGTGGTGGAGGTCGCAGTAGCCTAACAATACAGTTTTAATGCCCCTTGGAAGAGTGGTGGACGTCGCAGTAGCTTAACAAGATGGTTTTAATTCCCCTTGGAAGAGTGGTGGAGGTCGCAGTGGAATGAAAAGGCAATATTAATGCCCCTTGGAAGACTGGTGGAGGTCGCAGTAGCTTAACAAGACGGTTTTAATGCCCCTTGGAAGAGACGAGGAGGTCACAATGGAATAAAAAGACAATATCAATGCCCCTTGGAAGAGTGGTGGAGGTCGCAGTAGCTTAACAAGACTGTTTTAATGCCCCTTGGAAGAGTGGTGGAGGTCGCAGTAGCTTAACAAGATGGTTTTAATGCCCGTTGGAAGAGACGTGGAGGTCACAGTAGCTTAACAATACGGTTTTAATGCCCCTTGGAACAGACGTGGAGGTCACAGTAGCTTAACAAGACGGTTTTAATGCCCCTTGGAAGAGTGGTGGAGGTCGCAGTAGCTTAAAAAGATGGTTTTAATGCTCCTTGGAAGAGTGGTGGAGGTCGCCGTATCTTAACAAGATGGTTTTAATGCCCCTTGGAAGAGTGGTGGAGGTCGCAGTGGAATAAAAAGATAATATCAGTGCCCCTTTGAAGAGTGGTGGAGGTTGCAGTAGCTTAACAAGACAGTTTTAATGACCCTTGGAAGAGACGAGGAGGTTACAGTGAAATGAAAAGACAATATCAATGCCCCTTGGAAGAGTGGTGGACGTTGCAGTAGCTTAACAAGACGGTTTTAATGCCCCTTAGAAAAGTAGAGGATGTCGCAGTGGAATAAAAAGACAATATCAATGACCCTTGGAAGAGTGGTGGAGGTCGCAGTAGCTTAACAAGATGGTTTTAATGCCCCTTGGAAGAGACGTGGAGGCCACAGTGGATTAAAAAGACAATATCAATGCCCCTTGGAAGAGTGGTGGACGTCGCAGTAGGTTAACAAGATGGTTTTAATGCCCCTTGGAAAAGTGGTGGATGTCGCAGTGGAATAAAAAAACAATATCAATGCCCCTTGGAAGAGTGGAGGTGGTCGCAGTAGCTTAACAAGATGGCTTTAATGCCCGTTGGAAGAGACGTGGAGGTCACAGTGGAATAAAAAGACAATATCAATGCCCCTTGGAAGAGTGGTGGAGGTTGCAGTAGCTTAACAAAACAGTTTTAATGCCCCTTGGAAGAGTGGTGGAGGTCGCAGTGGAATAAAAAGACAATAGCTATGCCCCTTGGAAGACTGGTGGAGGTCGCAGTAGCTTAACAAGATGGTTTTAATGCCCCTTGGAAGAGACGTGGAGGTCACAGTGGAATAAAATGACAATATCAATGACCCTTGGAAGAGTGGTGGAGGTCGCAGTAGCTTAACAAGACGGTTTTAATGCCCCTTGGAAGAGACGTGGAGGTCACAGTGGAATAAAAAGACAATATCAATGACCCTTGGAAGAGTGGTGGAGGTCGCAGTAGCTTAACAAGACTGATTTAATTCCCTTTTGATGAGACGTGGAGTTCAGAGTAGCTTAACAAGATGGTTTTCATGCCCCTTACAAGAGCCATGCAGTACAGCATATTAAAAACATTATTCCCATTTTTGGGGAGTGGGTCTCCCATAGTCTTTGCCTATGCCTTCCAAGCAAAAGCTGCCAAAAATTAGGACGGAGGAACTTGCAATGCTGGCAAACAAGAGCCATGCAGTACAGCATATTCAAAACATTATTTCCATTATTGGGGAGTGGGTATCCCATAGTCTTTGCCTTTGCCTTCCAAGCAAAAGCTGCCAAAAATTAGGACGGAGGAACTTGCGCTGCAGGCAACACGAACCATTGTCACCCTGGTGGTATAGTGGTGGTGGAGTCTGAGGATAAGTAGAAGAGCAAAATACTGCCAAAATGAGGAAGCGTATACCCATGTGTGGGTGTGAAGAGGTGCATGGGAACACACCTCCCGAAATAACACAGTGGATTTGACTTTATGTTACTCTGCTGTCATTTGGTGGTGATGAGAAGTCTGGCCCAATCCAGCCCTTGTTCATTTTGATAAGGGTCAGCTTGTCAGCATTGTCAGTTGACAGGCGAGTGCGCTTATCAGTTATAAATTCCCCATCAGCACTAAAAACACGCTCCGATAACACGCTAGAGGCAGGGCAGGCCAGGACCTCCAAGGCGTACAGAGTGAGTTCATTCCAAGTGTCCACCTTGGATACCGAATAATTAACAGGCACAGAGGAATCACGGAGGACACTGGTACGGTCGGCAAGGTGCTCCCTCACCATCTTAAGAAACTTTCCCCTCCTTATGAGAGTACCACGCGCCTCAGGGCCTGTAAGCTGGGCGGGTCTCAGAAAACTGTCCCAGAACGTTGACAGTGTTGCCCTGCCTCTGCTGTATTGGAGTTGCGTCTCTCTCGCCTGTACGCCTTGGTTGGGCAACAAACTGTGACCTCTGCCGCTAGAGCGTTCAGATGGGAATTTTTTTAACAGTTCTGCAGCAAGGGCCTTCTGGTATTGCCCCATTTTTGTAGACCTCTCCACCTCAAGAATAGGAGAGTGAAAGTTCTCGTTGTAGCAGGGGTCTAAAGTGTCACCAACCAATAATGACTGTCACCCAACATTTTGACAACGCGAGGGTCACTGTTAAGGCAGCGTAACATAAAGTCAGCCATGTGTGCCAGACAGGTAACTGGCAAGACTTCCGTGTCCTCACCAAGTTGACGACTGACCATGCTCTCCTCCTCCTCCTCCACCCTGTCCTCAGGCCACCCACGCTGAACCGACCGTATGACAGTTGTACAGGTACTACCGTCTACAGCGCATGATACCAGCTCCTGTTCTTCCCCATCCTCCTCCTCCTCCTCCTCCTCTCCCTCATTGTCACCCAATGCACGTTGGGATGAGATGAGGCTGGGCTGTGTGTAATCGCCCGTTACGGCTTCTTGATCGATCTCATCATACTCTGGCTGCAATCCCTCCTCTTTAATTCTCTGCAGAGAGCATTGCAAAAGACAGACAAGTGTGATGCTGACGCTAATGATGGCATCATCACCACTCACCATCTTGGTGGACTCCTCAAATTGTCAGGATGGTACATATGTCAGACATCCAGGTCATCTCCTGAGGTCTTATGTGTGGAGTCTGACCTGAATATCGATGGCCTTGTTGCAGCTGGTACTCCACAACTGCTCTCTTCTGCTCACAAATCCTTTGCAACATGTGGAAGGTAGAGTTCCAACGTGTGGGGACATCACACACCAGTCGCTGCAAACGCTGCTACAACACAGCAAGGGCGGCGGAAGCTGTAGCCGACTTCCAAAAATGAGCTGACAGGCAGCGTACTTTGACGAGCAGATCTGGCAACTCTGGGTACGATTTAAGAAACCGCTGAACCACGGGGTTAAGCACATGAGCCAGGCATGGTACGTGTGTGATCTCACCTCGCCTCAGAGGCGCCACTAGGTTACGGTCATTGTCACACACGACCATGCCTGGATGTAGGTTCAGCGGTCTCAGACACAAATCTGCCAGCTCTTTCACAGCTGTCCACAACTCACAAACAGTGTGAGGTTTATCACCTAAGCTTATGAGTTTACACTGTGGGGGCAACTCTGACTGACATAGGGCCCCCAATCCTCGGTGTGGGGAGGATGTGTTCCCTCCCTAGGTCCGACTGGGTCCCGGCTTCCACTATGTTTGCCCAGTGTGCCGTCAGGGAGATGTACCGTCCCTGGCCACAAGCACTTGTCCACATGTCCGTTGTCAGGTGGACTCTCCCAGTAACTGCGTTGTTGAGGTCACGGCAGATGTTTTGGGACACGTGCTTGTGTAGTGCGGGGATGGCACGTCGGGCAAAATAGTGTTGACTTGGGACCGAGTACCGAGGGACGGCCACCGCCATAAGGTTGCGGAAGGATTCTGTCTCCACCAGCCTAAAAGGCAACATTTCCAATGCAAGCAGTCGTGAAATGTGCGAATTTAGGACTGTGGCCTGTGGGGCGTTGGCTGTGAATTTGCGCATTCATTCAAAGGTCTGGGATATGGACAATTGAACGCTGCGTTGCTACGTGGACGCGGACGTTGATTCTGTTTCTTGAGAAACTGCCATTACAAGTGAAGACTGAGAGGAGGGGGCATCTTTGCATGCAGTATGGACAGGGGATTGCCTTGCTCGCACAACAGGGGGTTCTCTTACATGCACAACAGCGGAAGAAGCAGTGGTGACACCCGCTGACACTGGTCGTGGACCCAGGGGTTCGCCCCACAAAGTCGGGTGCTTTGCTGACATGTGCCTGATCATGCTGGTGGTGGTCAGGCTGGTAGTTTTGTCACCCGTGCTGATGCTGGTATGGTAGGTGGTACAAATGGCCTTTTTGGGGTTATCAGCAGAGTCTTTAAAAAAATTCCAGACTCTGGAAGACCTACCGGTTGTACTGGCAACGTCCCTTGTGTTGGTGTTATGGGGAACTGTTGCCCGCTCTCTGTGTGCGGCCACCACACTGCTTCTTCCTGCCTGTTGGGGTACTCTGCCTCCCTCCTCCTGTGTGCTGCTGGCCTCGCTCTGCGTGTCCTCCTGCCACGTTGAGTCAGTTACTAGATCATACACCACCTCCTCCTCTTTCACTTGCGCACCACGATCCTCCTCCTCACTTCGTGGCAATTGTGTCTCGTCATCGTCCACCTCTTGTGACAAATTGCCAGAGACGACTTCCTCTGGCCGTGCCTGTTCAAATATTTGGGCATCGCTACATGGGATCTCCTCTTCCACCACTTCAAGGAGGAGGCGAGGGGCACAAATATGTAAATGGACCAGTGAACAGCTCTTCTGAGTGTCCAACTGTGGGATCAGTTGCTGTCTGACGACACTCAGCATGGTGGGAGGAAGGAGCATCAGGGTGAGGAGGAATATGCAGTCGAGACTCAAGGCTACTAAAACTTGACCGTGTTGAAGACAGACCGGAGGTGGTGGTGCCCATGTAACTGGAAGTATTATCTGCTATCCAATTAATAACCTGTTCACACTGATCAGTTCGCAATACTGGTGTTGTAGTGTGCTTCCCTAGTAAATCGGTCAAGAAGTGGGAGCAAGAAGATGTGGCTGTTGGTTATGGCACATTTTCACCTTGGCCACGGCCCCGTCCTCTACACGCACCATCACCAGAACGTCCAGTTCCACGTCCCTTGTCACGCGCCTTGCCCATTGTAAATGAAATGAAATAGCTTACACTGGCACTATCAATGGAAAAAGGGTAATAAAATGGAGATTAGAACAGTGGAAGAGGAGAAACCACAGTTCTATTTCTCTGGCCTACACCAGAATCTTTTAAACAGATATATATGTGTCTGAACAGTCAGGGAGACACTATTACAGTTTTTTTTTAAGTAAAAAATGCCAAAAGCTGGATAATACTGAGATTTGAACCGTGGAGCTGCAAAACCAACTTCTAGTTATCTGGCCCACCTACCCCAGAATATTTTAAACAGATATATTTGTGTCTGAGCAGTCAGGTAGACACTATTACTGTTTTTTTTTAATGTAAAAAAGGCCAAAAGCTGGATAATGGAGTGATTTGAACCGTGGAACTGCAAAATCAAACCTCTAGTTATCTGGCCAACACCAGAATATTTTAAACAGATATATTTGTGTCTGAACAGTCAGGGAGACACTTACTTTTTTTTTATGTAAAAAAAGGCCAAAATCTGGATAATAAAGAGATTTGAACCATGGAACTGCAAAACCAAGCTTCTAGTTATCTAGCCTACACCAGAATATTTTAAACAGATATATTTGTGTCTGAACAGTCAGGGAGACACTATTAATGTTTTTTTTTTTTATGTAAAAAAGGCCAAATGCTGGATATTACAGAGATTTAAACTGTGAAACTGCAAAACCAAACTACTAGTTATCTGGCCTACACCAGAATATTTTAAACAGATATATTTGTGTCTGAACAGTCAGGGAGCCAATATTACTGTTTTTTTATGTAATAAAGGCCAAAAGCTGGATAATACAGAGATTTGTACTGTGGAACTGCAAAACCAAACTTCTAGTTATCTGGCCTACACTAGAATATTTTAAACAGATATATCTGTGTCTGAACAGTCAGGGAGACATTATTACGTTTTTTTTTATATAAAAAAGGCCCAATGCTGGATAATACAGAGATTTGAACCGTGCAACTGCGAAACCAAACTTCTAGTTATCTGGCCTACACCAGAATATTTTAAACAGATATATTTGTTTCTGAACAGTCACGGAGACACAATTACTGTTTTTTTATGTAAAAAAGGCCAAAAGCTGGATAATACAGAAATTTGAACCGAGGAACTGCAAAACCAAACTTCTAGTTATCTGGCCTACACCAGAATATTTTAAACAGATATATTTGTGTCTGAACAGTCAGGGAGCCAATATTACTGTTTTTTTATGTAATAAAGGCCAAAAGCTGGATAATACAGAGATTTGAACCGTGGAACTGCAAAACCAACTTCTAGTTATCTGGCCTACACCAGAATATTTTAAACAGATATATTTGTGTGTGAACAGTCAGGGAGACACTATTACTTTTTTTTATGTAAAAAAAGGCCAAAAGATGGATAATAAAGAGATTTGAACCGTGGAACTGCAAAACCAAACTTCTTGTTATCTGGCCTACACCAGAATATTTTAAACAGATATATTTGTGTCTGAACAGTCAGGAGGACACTATTACGGTTTTTTTTACGGAAAAAAGGCCAAAAGCTGGATAATACTGAGATTTGAACCGTGGAACTGCAAAACCAAACTTCTAGTTATCTGGCCTACAGCAGAATCTTTTAAACAGATATATTTGTGTCTGAACAGTCAGGGAGACACTATTACAGTTTTTTTTCTAAGTAAAAAATGCCAAAAGCTGGATAATACTGAGATTTGAACCGTGGAACTGCAAAACCAACTTCTAGTTATCTGGCCCACCTACCCCAGAATATTTTAAACAGATATATTTGTGTCTGAACAGTCAGGTAGACACTATTACTGTTTTTTTTTAATGTAAAAAAGGCCAAAAGCTGGATAATAGAGTGATTTGAACCGTGGAACTGCAAAACCAAACTTCTAGTTATCTGGCCTACACCAGAATATTTTAAACAGATATATTTGTGTCTGAACAGTCAGGGAGACACTATTACTTTTTTTTATGTAAAAAAAAGGCCAAAAGCAGGCTGGATAATAAAGAGATTTCAACCGTGGATCTGCAAAACCAAACTTCTAGTTATCTGGCCTACACCAGAATATTTTAAACAGATATATTTATGTCTGAAAAGTCAGGGAGACACTATTAAGGTTTTTTTTATGTAAAAAAGGCCAAATGCTGGATATTACAGAGATTTGAACTGTGAAACTGCAAAACCAAACTTCTAGTTATCTGGCCTACACCAGAATATTTTAAACAGATATATTTGTGTCTGAACAGTCAGGGAGCAAATATAACTGTTTTTTTATGTAATAAAGGCCAAAAGCTGGATAATACAGAGATTTGAACCGTGGAACTGCAAAACCAAACTTCTAGTTATCTGGCCTACACCAGAATATTTTAAACAGATATATCTGTGTCTGAACAGTCAGGGAGACATTATTACGGGGTTTTTTTTATGTAAAAAAGGCCAAAAGCTGGATTATACAGAGATTTGAACCGTGCAACTGCGAAACCAAACTTCTAGTTATCTGGCCTACACGAGAATATTTTAAACAGATATATTTGTGTCAGAACAGTCACGGAGACACTATTACTGTTTTTTTTATGTAAAAAAGGCCAAAAGCTGGATAATACAGAGATTTGAACCGAGGAACTGCAAAACCAAACATCTAGTTATCTGGCCTACACAAGAATATTTTAAACAGATATATTTGTGTCTGAACAGTCAGGGAGACACTATTACTTTTTTTATGTAAAAAAAGGCCAAAAGATGGATAATAAAGAGATTTGAACCGTGGAACTGCAAAACCAAACTTCTTGTTATCTGGCCTACACCAGAATATTTTAAACAGATATATTTGTGTCTGAACAGTCAGGAGGACACTATTACGGTTTTTTTTACGGAAAAAAGGCCAAAAGCTGGATAATACTGAGATTTGAACCGTGGAACTGCAAAACCAATCTTCTAGTTATCTGGCCTACAGCAGAATCTTTTAAACAGATATATTTGTGTCTGAACAGTCAGGGAGACACTATTACAGTTTTTTTTCTAAGTAAAAAATGCCAAAAGCTGGATAATACTGAGATTTGAACCGTGGAACTGCAAAACCAACTTCTAGTTATCTGGCCCACCTACCCCAGAATATTTTAAACAGATATATTTGTGTCTGAACAGTCAGGTAGACACTATTACTGTTTTTTTTTAATGTAAAAAAGGCCAAAAGCTGGATAATAGAGTGATTTGAACCGTGGAACTGCAAAACCAAACTTCTAGTTATCTGGCCTACACCAGAATATTTTAAACAGATATATTTGTGTCTGAACAGTCAGGGAGACACTATTACTTTTTTTTATGTAAAAAAAAGGCCAAAAGCAGGCTGGATAATAAAGAGATTTCAACCGTGGATCTGCAAAACCAAACTTCTAGTTATCTGGCCTACACCAGAATATTTTAAACAGATATATTTATGTCTGAACAGTCAGGGAGACACTATTAAGGTTTTTTTTATGTAAAAAAGGCCAAATGCTGGATATTACAGAGATTTGAACTGTGAAACTGCAAAACCAAACTTCTAGTTATCTGGCCTACACCAGAATATTTTAAACAGATATATTTGTGTCTGAACAGTCAGGGAGCAAATATAACTGTTTTTTTATGTAATAAAGGCCAAAAGCTGGATAATACAGAGATTTGAACCGTGGAACTGCAAAACCAAACTTCTAGTTATCTGGCCTACACCAGAATATTTTAAACAGATATATCTGTGTCTGAACAGTCAGGGAGACATTATTACGGGGTTTTTTTTATGTAAAAAAGGCCAAAAGCTGGATTATACAGAGATTTGAACCGTGCAACTGCGAAACCAAACTTCTAGTTATCTGGCCTACACGAGAATATTTTAAACAGATATATTTGTGTCAGAACAGTCACGGAGACACTATTACTGTTTTTTTTATGTAAAAAAGGCCAAAAGCTGGATAATACAGAGATTTGAACCGAGGAACTGCAAAACCAAACATCTAGTTATCTGGCCTACACAAGAATATTTTAAACAGATATATTTGTGTCTGAACAGTCAGGGAGACACTATTACTTTTTTTTATGTAAAAAAAGGCCAAAAGCTAGATAATAAAGAGAATTGAACCATAGAACTGCAAAACCAAACTTCTTGTTATCTTGCCTACACCAGAATATTTTAAACAGATATATTTGTGTCTGAACAGTCAGGAGGACACTATTACTGTTTTTTTTACGGAAAAAAGGCCAAAAGCTGAATAATACTGAGATTTGAACCGTGGAACTGCAAAACCAAACTTCTAGTTATCTGGCCTACACCAGAATATTTTAAACAGATCTATTTGTGTCTGAACAGTCAGGGAGCCAATATTACTGTTTTTTTTATGTAATAAAGGCCAAAATCTGGATAATACAGAGATTTGAACCGTGGAACTGCGAAACCAAACTTCTAGTTATCTGGCCTAGACCAGAATATTTTAAACAGATATATCTGTGTCTGAACAGTCAGGGAGACATTATTACTGTTTTTTTAATGTAAAAAGGGCCAAAAGCTGGATAATACAGAGATTTGAACCGTGGAACTGCTAAACCAAACTTCTAGTTATCTGGCCTACACCAGAATATTTTAAACAGATATATTTTGTGTCTGAACAGTCAGGGAGACACTATTACTGTTTTTTTATGTAAAAAAGGCCAAAAGCTGGATAATACAGAGATTTGAACCGTGGAACTGCAAAGCCAAACTTCTAGTTATCTGGCCTACTCCAGAATATTTTAAACAGATATATTGGTGTCAGAACAGACACACTCAATTTTTTTTTTTATGGTGGGGGAATACCAAAAGGTTAATAAGATGAGTATTTGTACTGTCTGACTGAGGAAAAAAAAAATACAGGATTTAGATGAAAAACAAAGTATTTTTCCTGGCCCCAGAGTCCGGGGGATAAGTCAAGCAATTTGACCAGCAGGAGCACACAGGACTGTAATGCACTGTTTGTTGGTATAACCACTGTGTCTCGTATACAGCCTACCTGCCTGCCTGCCTGATATCTGGGATGGATATTAGTCCTGAGAAGGACTGCTTGTTTGATTTGGTAGGTTTTAGAGACCCTACACTAACTATTTCGCAGTATAAATCTCTCCCTAGCTCTGCAGCACTGACCCTACACTATCTGATCCGAAGCGACTGTGTCCAAGATGGCGGCGCCCAGTTTTAAATACTCGAGGTGACGCTGTGCGGCCAGCCAATCACTGTAATGCCCACAAACAAAATGGCTCTGGCATTACGGTGACTGGCTGGCAATCCCTGCATGTTCATTGGCTCTGTAAAGAGCGCCAAACGTGCAGAGCGGAGACCCGAGCTCCGGCCCGAGTAACTGCTCGGTGCTCGCCGAACATCCCGAGTAGCAAGATGCTTGGGTGAGTACCCAGGAGTGTCGAGCGATGCTCGCTCAACACTAGTGATGTCTTCTCACAACAAAAATTTACCCCAAAATGGTTGCTGCATTCTTTTTCATTGCTTTAATACAAGCTATGATAGTCTGACTTGACTGAATCAATTTGCTCATCTCTACTTTTATTAATTAGTAAACCATAAGAAATTTAAATGTTGAATATCTTTGACTTTGGTGATCATTTGGTTAGGCAACACTACTTTTGTTATTTGACAGTATTTCTTTTTCATCTGTACACTATGGCATGACTTTGTGAGAACAGAAATACTAAATCAGTCATTTAAAGGGAACCTGTCAGCAGGATTTTGCTAAGTGAAGTACACACATGGCCATATTAGCATTGTGATACTGATTAAAATGATACTTGTGATGCAGAAATCGATTTTATTTATTGTGTGTAACCAGGGTTTGAAATTTTCTTATAATTCTTTGTGCATTGGTGCAGCACAGTGGGGTGGGACTATGGGTAGCATCTTCTGCTCTGCCATGGCCCCTCCACTGCTCCTAGTTTAAACTTCACGCGGGCAGCTTTCTAATCATGGGCGGTGCTTGGCACATTGATCTCCTGGCTGTCTTTATGAATATGGCGCTGGTGATGGCGCATATGCAGATTGAGATCTTGGCTTGTCATTGAGAAAAGATCTAAGTCTGCACATGTGTTGCCACCAGCGCCATTTTCTTTAAGACTGTCAGGAGATCAATCTGCACAAGCGCCCCCTGCATCTAGCAAGGTGCTTGCGTGAAGTTTAAACCAGGAGGATGATAAAGACAACAGGAGCAGCGGAGGGGCCGAGTGTTACAGGTGTATCAAGTGTGACAGACAGTCGCTCTTGATCCGACTGCTGACTGTAGAAGGTCACTGCACTGGGCATTGCAGACACCTTCTTGATCCTCTCATCTCTGTAGTGTAGTGATATCCTTCTCCCTTTAAGACCTAGCAGCGACCTCCACCTTCTGTTTCTAATTTACACACCCTTGCTTGGTAGTTAAAAACACTCATTGTCTCCAGAGAGTCGCCAGTGATAGTTCTATGTTCCTCTGTCCATGCCTGGAGTATTAGTAGTTAGCTAGTTTCTTTTGGCCTTCCCTTAGATGACAGTTGGCATTATCTCTATGGTGTCTTCTCAAGCTAAGTGTTACCCCTTTGTTTGTTTACCTTGTTATCTTTACTTACAGTGGGGTCTGACTAGTGTTCACCCCATCCCCTCCTCACCTTGGGCCTAGCTCTATGGACATTCAGGGATTAGGTTTCCTGCTCGGTGATAGGTGCAGAACCTATATAGGGACGATAGGGTAGTCAGGATGATGTTAGATCTGCCTAGGGGTCTCCACTCCCCCTTTTCCTAGTTGTATGGCTCCCTTCCCTCTCTTCCTGTTGCTGTACATTTGTTCCTTCCCTCACCTTGCGTGACACTGAGGCAGAGCCGAAGACCATACCCACAGTCCCACTCCACAGTCCCGCCTCGATGCATAAAAATATGATTAGAAGAAAGCTTCAAACCCTGATTACACAAAATCCACCAAATTGATTTCTTCTCCACAATTATCATTTTAATCCATATCACATCGCCAATATGGCCATGTGTGTACTTTACTTAGCAAAACCCTGCTGACATGTTCCCTTTAAGACTGACTATGCGTATGATGCTAAAACAATTAATGGTGACAATTTTGAAATTATATCAGTACAAATGAGCCTTATTATGGTCAATACATTAAATGTAAAAGAGACTAATTAAGTTTAATTTATGTGGCATTAATACGTGGTAAATGGCCAAATAAACCAAACTCCCCCCCCCCCCCAAAAAAAATACACAAGGATTCTAAGTGTGAACTCAATTAATAACTAAAAATGTTCTTACACCATATGGACTAACAAAGCTGTACCAAGATAGGCACAACTCACATTAGCAATAAGCAATGCATGTATGTCCCTATAATGGGCAGCATGATGGTTTTGTGATTATTAACTCTGTGGACCAGGGTTCAAATCCCACCAAGAACAACATCTGCAGAGTTTGAATATTTTCCACATGTTTGCATGGGTTTTCCCCAAAGACATTACTGATTTTAGGCTGAGAGTCCCAAATGTTGACGGTGAGGATAAGTAGGTTGAGGCAGCAAGTAGGTTTCCATGTACTGTGGGTCCAAAAATATTTTATTCCCTTTTTTCGGCTTTTAATATATCCTTTTTTTTTAAATAGAGTACCCTAACATAGAGTAAAAATGTATTGAAAAATGTCCTGTGAACATGGTAGTTGTATTTATTTAAAAAAATAGCACTTTGGAATTCTCCAATGTATAATCTTTTTTAGAATGAAATACAATATGTTCTGTGTACATCTATTAACAAATAAAATCTCAAGTCAATCAAAGTCTTAAAGGATATATATTTTCCCCATCTAGGTTTTACCTTACAATACATCCCTTGTGCAAAACCTCATATTATTTAACAACGTGAAAAGGAATTATCCTTTCAGCTCTTTGAAACATTATAGACATACATCCATTTTTCATCTCACATATTTTCTGTTAAGTTACACAGCTAAACATTTTGAATGATTGACAGTTCTGACACACATGAAATTAAAAAGGAAAGGATTTAGTAAGAGCTGTAGTAAAAATCTTAACACTGGTATTTATAGCACTCTAAATCCCCTATTACATTCAAAGCTCAAAAAAGTCTATGTGAATGTTTTATTTTAATTTACAAAAAATAGTTAATAAGATAAAAGTTTATTAGGTTTTAAACTATTAGAAGAGAATGAAACTTTACTGAAAAATACAATATTGTAGGTTGTATGTCTTTTGAAATTATATAATGGTTTGTTGCCATATTAATCGCTTTAAAATATAATATTAACTACCTAAAAAGAAGCTATGGGTTCAGCCCAGGAATATATGTAGAGACAAATAGCAAAACATCTCGGAGTGGTCCCCTTACCTTGGTAATGGTTGTTTACCATTGCAGATGTGTATTTTAATCATAGCTGGATTAAACAACCCGTAGGACACCTCAGTGAACAGCTATGAATTCCTGAATGAGCAACAGAATATGCTGCATCATCACTACATGACTGTTGTGGGTTCTAATCTTCTTCCACTTTCCATCAGCTCCCTGAGATGTGATTATAGGGAATGGATGGGTTATTATGGCAACTGTCAGTTTGCTGAAGTTGACCTTCGCTGCCATGTTGTTCTTCCCATGATGCTCAGCTGCAGGCTGAGATCCATAAGAGAACCAACATTTTCCTATATGCTAAAATACTTTGATATTGCAGTACATACTCCAAATGATCAAATGATCCCAGGTTCATGTAGCCTAAGGGGATAAAAAAAATCTTTGGCTAAGGGTATTTATTTTGCAATTTTTCAAATGGAAAAAAGTCTCCTACATTCACAGCTATTGTCAATTTATGCTGCAATTTTTTTTTGCAGCAGCATGTGCATGAAATTTCTTAAAATCTCTTACATAATGTTGGCACTGTAAAGTGCAATGGATTTTCCACAAAAGAATACCTAGCAGAACATTGCCTTGGATGTGCATTTTGAAGTGGATCTGCTTCAAAATCTAAGTCCAAAAACTCTGTGTAAGAATAGCCTACGAGAATGTTCACATGTGTAAGCTGTAATGCACATGCCCGGGCTGAGTGGCGTGTGCGTGTGATTCCACTGGACCGTGCCAGAGAGTGAATGCCTGGAGGGGCGTAACTAGGTATTCACCCGATCCGACCAGGGTCGCACGACGGCATACGACGCCAGTGCACCAAGGAGGAACCGAGCAGAGGGACCAGGTGCTACTCCAGGACAGACCCCGGACACGACTGTTGACCCACACAGGGGAATACAGGAACAGACTGGTTAGGCTGGCACACAGACTGGTGGGAATAGGCAGGCACGACTGGTATGCAGACAGGCGGGTATGCAGGCAGGGGGGTACAGGCAAGCACGGCTAGAGTGCAGACAGGAAGGCACTAGCAGGTAGGAACACAGGCGGGATAGGACCCAGTACACACTGGGACTCTGGAACAGAACCACAGATGTGGCGGACAAACACAGCAGAGTGAGGCCACCCAGAGAGGTGAGCGAGAGCAGGGCAGGACGAGACCGCCCGGAGCAGTGAGCATGAGCAGGGCAGGACGAGACCGCCTGGAGCGGTGAGCAAGAGCAGGGCAAGACGAGACCGCCTGGAGCCGTGAGCAAGAGCAGGGCAGGACGAGACCGCCTGGAGCGGTGAGCAAGAACAGAGCAGTACGAGACCGCCTGGAGCGGTGAGCAAGAGCAGAGCAGGACGAGACCGCCTGGAGCGGTGAGCAAGAGCAGAGCAGGACGAGACCGCCTGGAGCGGTGAGCAAGAGCAGAGCAGTACGAGACCGCCTGGAGCGGTGAGCAAGAGCAGAGCAGGACGAGGCCGCCAGGAGCGGTGAGCAAAGGGTCAGAGCTGAGCGAGACTGCCGGAGCAGTGAGCAAGGAGTCAGAGCAGGACGAGGCCGCCTGGAGCAGTGAGCAAGGAGTCAGAGCAAGACTGCCGGAGCAGTGAGCAAAAGGATAAGAGCGGAGCAAGGCTGCCGGAGCAGTGAGCAAGGAGTCAGAGCAGGACGGACAGGGCTCTGTTCACACGGAACAGACAGGAAGGGAAAGGCAGAGCCAGACACCCACAGGGCACCCGCAGTGAAGCAGCGAGTGGACCACAAAACTCACAAACGGGAGTACAGAGACAACAGGCAGGAGTTAGGTACGAGTTCAGACTCTGCAGAAAAAGGAAAGGAACGGACATAGAGGCAAAACAGGTAAAGGATAGGAGAGAGTTCAGACTGGAACTGAGTGTACGGAAGAGACCGACACTGCAGCGGGATACAGGAGCGGGTCTGGGAATACGGGCCCCAGAGAGGCGGGACGAACAGGCAAGGAGCGTGTTCAGACAGGACAGACAAGATACAGGAGCGGGTCTAGGTAATCGGCCCCTAGAAGGCGGGAGGAACAGGCTAGGAGCGTGTTCAGACAGGACAGACAAGATACAGGAGCGGGTCTAGGTAATCAGCCCCTAGAAGGCGGGGGGAACAGGCTAGGAGCGTGTTCAGACAGACCTGGAAATACAGCCTCCAGGATAGGCAGACAAGAGAAACACAGAACGAGACCTGGCACCTTCAGAGTGCAAGCACACACTGAATGAAGCACAATGCTCAGGCAGGGATAGATTGGAGCAGCTGGGTTATATACCAGGTGACAGACAGCAATAGGCTGAGGACGCACAAGGGGTGTGACCCACAGCAGGTACAAAAAGCAGGAAGTGATCGGGCGCCGCCCTTAAGCAGCAGAAACAGACACAAACAGACAGCATGGAGGAAAGCCAGAGAGACATTCTGGACCGGAGACCAAGTGCGCGCTCTTGCACAGTGGGAGATGGACCACCATGCAAGGGCGCCACCAGGTATGTTACAGTACCCCCCCTTACGCCCCCTCTTCTTCAGGCCTGCCAGAATGTTCCGCAGGGAATTCGAGGGCCAATCCTTCACTTCAAGGAGATCACTCCCACTGTCCACAGGAAAAACTGGTCTCATCTGGTTAGCTAGGATGCTACCTCCTATCCAGCCATCCTCAGCAACAGACGAAATGGGTGGAGTACCAGGAACAGTACACAAGGAAGTCTCTCTCCACATATTTTCAGGTGGCACCCCAGAGGGTACAGGAGACAACTGGAAGTTCTCCACCGGGTTGGAGGGGAGCAGAGACTTGGGGGTAAACTCTGCTTCGAGGTACATCTTGTCAAGCTCATAGGAAGAAATAGACGGGTTATCAGGTGCAGGATGAGGAAAAGTCACTGTCTCTTTGTTATCTGGTGGTACCCCGGAGGAGTCAAGAAACAACTGGAGGTCCTCTGCCGGGTCAGAAGAGTGTAGAGGCTCAGGGAAAAGATCTGCTTCAGAGTACACTAGGTCAGACTCACTGGACGAAGCAGGCGAGGTATCGGGTGCCGAGTATATGAAAGTCTCTGTCCATTCACCACCAGGTGGCACCCCGAAGGGTTCTGGAGACAACTGGAGGTCCTCTGCCTGGTCAGAGGGGTGTAGAGACTCATGGGTAACCTCTGCTTCAGAGTACACTAGGTCGGACTCACTGGACGAAGCAAGCGAGGTATCAGATCCAGGATATAGGAAAGTCTCTGTCCATTCACCACCAGGTGGCACCCCGAAGGGTTTTGGAGACAACTGGAGGTCCTCCGCCTGGTCGGAGGGGTGTAGAGACTCGGGAGTAACCTCTGCTTCGGAGTACATTAGGTGGGACTCACTGGACGAAGCGAGCAAGGTATCAGGTACAGAGTATAGTAGCGTCTCTGTCCTTTCGCTACCAGGTAGCACCCCGAAGGGCTCAGGAGACAACTGGAGGTCCTCCGCCTGGTTGGAGGGGTGTAGAGACTCGGGAGTAGCCTCTGCTTCGGAGAACACTAGGTTGGACTCACTGGACGAAGCGAGCGAGGTATCAGGTACAGAGTATAGGAGCGTCTCTGTCCTTTCGCTACCAGGTACCACCCCGAAGGGTTCTGGAGACAACTGGAGGTCCTCCGCCTGGTCGGAGGGGTGTAGAGACTCAGGGGTAACTACCACTTTGGGGTACCCATTGTCAGGCTCACAAGACGGAGCGGACAAAGTATCGAGTACCGGGTGTAGAGAAGACTCTCTCCATTTGTCATCGAGTGGTATCCCGGAGGATTCAGGAGGCAACAGGGGGTCCTCCGCCAAGTAGTAGAGGTGCACAGACTCGGAGGTAATCACAGCTTCGGAGCATCCTTGGACATGCACACTGGTTAAAGTGGGTGAAGCATCTGATGCCGGGTGCAGGAAGTTCTCCTGTGTGGAGTCTGGATGGGCAGTAGTCTCTTCGGGCAGGAGAACTGGTGCACTACCCATGCACATTACCCGTTGGGGCTTCTCCGGGATACAGGGAGATGAAGCTTCAGTAGGGACTTCAAGGTTGGGGTCAGGAGGTCTCAGGGAGGACAGACCCTGGCGTGACAGCTTGTCTCTTCGTCTAGCACGTCTGGACTGCCTCTTGAGGTTGTGAGAAGTATTCCGGAGAGCATAGTCATCCTGTGTGGATTCTGGGTGGGCAGTAGTCTCTTCGGGCAGGAGGACTAGTGCGCTACCCACACACATTACCCGTCGGGGCTGCTCCGGGATATTGGGAAGTGAAGCTTCAGCAGGGGCTTCAGGGTTAGGGTCCTCGAAGACCATACGAAAGGCCACCAGGAAGGCCTGCAGGTCAAGGACGACAGGATCCCATGCTTCCCATAGGGGGGTGACCCATTTCAAGGTATCACCCGCTAGGTAGTCAATCATAAAGGCCACTTTAGCCCAATCGGAAGGAAAATAGAGAGGGTAGGCCTTGAAGTGTAGCATGCATTGCTCCACAAATGCACGACTTTGTTTTGGATCCCCAAAGTACCGTGGCGGATCCGCAGGAACGAGTGCAGAAAGATCAATCTGGACGGGTGCTTACTTCACCTGGAACTCAGCTAAAGAAAAAAGTTTTTTATTTATTTATTTTTAATGCACGTATTCACTGGAAAACGTCTCAGAGAGCGAAGGCCGTGGGGCTCAACGGGAACCATGGCCTGAGCATGCTGTAATGCACACGCCCGGGCTGAGCGGCGTGTGCGTGTCATTCCACTGGACCGTGCCGGAGAGTGAATGCCTGGAGGGGCGTAACTAGGTATTCACCCGATCCGACCAGGGTCGCACGATGGCATACGATGCCAGTGCACCAAGGAGGAACCGAGCAGAGGGACCAGGTGCTACTCCAGGACAGACCCCTGACACGGCTGTTGACCCACACAGGGGAATACAGGAACAGACTGGTTAGGCTGGCACACAGACTGGTGGGAATAGGCAGGCACGACTGGCATGCAGGCAGGCGGGTATGCAGGAAGGGGGGTACAGGCAAGCACGGCTAGAGTGCAGACAGGAAGGCACTAGCAGGTAGGAACACAGGCGGGATAGGACCCAGTACACACTGGGACTCTGGAACAGAACCACAGATGTGGCGGACAAATACAGCAGAGTGAGGCCGCCCAGAGAGGTGAGCGAGAGCAGGGCAGGACGAGACCGCCCGGAGCAGTGAGCAAGAGCAGGGCAGGACGAGACTGCCTGGAGCCGTGAGCAAGAACAGAGCAGGACGAGGCCGCCTGGAGCGGTGAGCAAGAGCAGAGCAGGACGAGACCGCCTGGAGCGGTGAGCAAGAGCAGAGCAGGACGAGACCGCCTGGAGCGGTGAGCAAGAGCAGAGCAGGACGAGACCGCCTGGAGCGGTGAGCAAGAGCAGAGCAGAACGAGGCCGCCAGGAGCGGTGAGCAAAGGGTCAGAGCTGAGCGAGACTGCCGGAGCAGTGAGCAAGGAGTCAGAGCAGGACGAGGCCGTCTGGAGCAGTGAGCAAGGAGTCAGAGCAAGACTGCCGGAGCAGTGAGCAAAAGGATAAGAGCAGAGCAAGGCTGCCGGAGCAGTGAGCAAGGAGTCAGAGCAGGACGGACAGGGCTCTGTTCACACGGAACAGACAGGAAGGGAAAGGCAGAGCCAGACACCCACAGGGCACCCGCAGTGAAGCAGCGAGTGGACCACAAAACTCACAAACGGGAGTACAGAGACAACAGGCAGGAGTTAGGTATGAGTTCAGACTCTGCAGAAAAAGGAAAGGAACGGACATAGAGGCAAAACAGGTAAAGGATAGGAGAGAGTTCAGACTGGAACTGAGTGTACGGAAGAGACCGACACTGCAGCGGGATACAGGAGCGGGTCTGGGAATACGGCCCCCAGAGAGGCGTGACGAACAGGCAAGGAGCGTGTTCAGACAGGACAGACAAGATACAGGAGCGGGTCTAGGTACTCGGCCCCTAGAAGGCGGGAGGAACAGGCTAGGAGCGTGTTCAGACAGGACAGACAAGATACAGGAGCGGGTCTAGGTAATCAGCCCCTAGAAGGCGGGGGGAACAGGCTAGGAGCGTGTTCAGACAGGCCTGGAAATACAGCCTCCAGGATAGGCAGACAAGAGAAACACAGAACGAGACCTGGCACCTTCAGAGTGCAAGCACACACTGAATGAAGCACAATGCTCAGGCAGGGATAGATTGGAGCAGCTGGGTTATATACCAGGTGACAGACAGCAATAGGCTGAGGACGCACAAGGGGTGTGACCCACAGCAGGTACAAAAAGCAGGAAGTGATCGGGCGCCGCCCTTAAGCAGCAGAAACAGACACAAACAGACAGCATGGAGGGAAGCCAGAGAGACATTCTGGACCGGAGACCAAGTGCGCGCTCTTGCACAGTGGGAGATGGACCACCATGCAAGGGCGCCGCCAGGTATGTTACATAAGCGGTGCATTTTTTCCCTGATTTTCCCAAAAATATGAAAAAAGCATTGATTTTACTGTGTTTTTGGAAAAATCCAAGCACAAAACACATTAGAAATGCATTGTGTGAACAAGCTTTAGGCGGTGTTCAAACATTGCATCTGCGTTGTGTTTGTTTTTAACCCCTGCAGACCTGAGCTTGCTTTTACCTTCCTGACCAGGCTAAATTTTACAATTCTAACCAACGTCACTTCATGAGGTTATGACTCTTGAAAGCTTCAACATTTTCTAGTGATTCTGAGATTCTTTTTTCATGACATGTTGTACTTCATGTTAGTGGTAAATTTTGGTCAATATGATTTTCGTTTATTTATGAAAATATCAGAAATTTGACAAAAAAGTGAAAATTTAGCCATTTACAAACTTTGAATTTCTATGCCCTTAAACTAAATAGTTATACCACACAAGATAGTTAATAAACTTTTATCACATGTCTACTTCACATCAGTATCACTTTTGAAACTTATTTTTTCTGTTAGGAAGGGTTAAAAGTTAATCAGCAATTTTTAATTATTGCCCAAAAATTTGCAAAACCAATTAATTTAAGGGACACATCACATTTGAAGTGATTTTGAGGGGCCTACAAGACAGAAAATACCCAAAAGTGACACCATTTTAAAAACTGTACCTCTCAAAGTGCTAAAAACTACATTCAAAAAGATTATTAACCCTTTAGGTGCTTAACAGGAATTTTAGCAATGTGGAAGGAGTAAATTAAAATTTGAATTTTTGCCACAAAAATGTTGTTTTAGCCCCAAATTCATTTTTACAAGGGTAACACGAGAAAATGGACCATAAAATTGTTGTACAATTTCTCCTGAGTACACTGATACCCTATATATGGTGAAAAACTACTGTTTGGGCAAACGGCAGGGCTCAGAAGGAAAGGAGTGCCATTTGACTATTGGACAGCAAAAATCACTGGAATAGGCAGCGGATGCCATGTCGTGTTTACAGAGCCGCTGATGTGCCTAAACAGTGGAAATCCCCAACACATGACCCAATTTTGGAAACTACACCCCTCAAGGAACTTATCTAGATGTATGGTGAGCAGCTTGAATCCACATGTGTTTCACAGAATTTGAAAACATTTTTCCCACAAAAATGTTGCTTTAGCACCAAAGTTTTCATTTTCACAATGGTGACAGGAGAAAATGGACTATAAAATTTGTTGTGCAATTTCTCCTGAGTACAATGATACCCTATATTTGAGGAAAAACTATTGGACGCATGGCAGGGCTCGGAAGGAAAGAAGCATCATTTGACTTTTGGAGTGCAAAATAGATAGAAGACGCCATGTTGCATTTGCAACACTACTGATGTGAATAGACAGTAGACATCCCCACAAGGGACCATATTTTGTAAACTATACCTCTCTATGAATTAATCTAAGGGTTTAGAAAGCATTTTAACCCTCAGGCGATGCACAGAATTGTATAACATTGGAAAAATAACAATTTTTTTCCACTAAAAAACTGCTTTGCACTCAAGTTTTTAATTTTCAAAATGGATATTAGGAGAAAATGAATGATGCAATTTGTTTCGAAATGTATCTTGAGTATGCCAATACCACATATCTGGTTGAAAACTACTTTTGAGGCACAGTAAAAAGCTCAGAAGGGAAGAAGCACCATATTGTAGTTCAGATTTTGCTGGAATGGTTTGTGGGTGCAATGTCACATTGACAGAGCCATTGAGGTGCCAGAACAGCTGAACCCTCTATAAGTGACCCCATTTTACACACTAAATCCACCAATGAATTCTTCTATTGGTGCAGTAATCATATTGTCACCACAGGTGTGCCACAAAATGATATACCATTGGGCAGTGAAGAGTAAATTATTACATTTTTATCACAAAAATTTGTTTTAGCCCCAGATTTTACATTTTCACAGGGAAATATTTAAAAATGGCAGCAAAATTTGTGATACAATTTCTGCTGAATGTGGCAATATCCCAAATGGGACTGTAAAGTACTGCTTAGCTGCATGGTGACACTCGGAAGTGACTGAGCACTATTTGAGTCTTGGAAAACAAATTGTCGTAGAATAATTTGCTGACTCCATATACATAGCCGCTAAATGCCAGAAGAAGCTGTTAGAACCCTCCTGTTTGTTTTTTCCATCTTGTGTTTTGTGGTCACGTGACCATCTACCTTTAAATTCCAGCTCCGCCCTTCTGACTGTGCTGGGCTTCAGTGTTTGACTGTCGCTCTAGCCAGGTCCTTCGGTGCCTTTCTCTGTCAGTTCACTTGGTCCTTCTGGGAACTCTAGTACCTTGTGTCAGTTAGTCTTTTTGTGTTCTGCAACAACTTCTCTGTTTAGGAGGTGTCCCATTTTTTTGTCCCAGTCCTTTTAGGGACCCCTCCCTTAATGCTATAGGTCTTCGTTCAGACTAGCCGAGGACTAAGGCGGGTCTGTTCGCTAGGAACAGGCAGCCCGCTACATCGTAGGGATTCAGCTTAGTCTTACTTTAGGGACATGCTTTCCCCTATCTTTCCTTAGTACATGTTGAAGATCATAGCAGTAAGCCCAGCCCAAAAAACTAAAAGGAAAGAAATTCGGGGATCAGTATGGTTTCCGTCCAGGATTTGGCTCAACGCCTGCAGGGATTGTCTGTGGAGGTGGCCGAGCTTCAGCAACACGTGAGTAGCTGTTCTGGAGCTCATTTTGTCGAACCCAAGATAGGACTGCCTGATGTTTTGTTATGGTAAACTGTTAGATTTTTTTCCCTTTAAAAATGCTTGTTTGTTATATTTTCGTTTGAGACCAAGATCCTCTGGGAATGATTCACAGCGCATTGGTTTTATTATGTCACTTTTGCGCAATGAAACACAGGGGTGGGCCTTTTCTCTCCAACCCAATGATCCATGTTTAAGCTCTGTAGAAGAATTTTTTTCTGCTATGGTGCTATTATATGACGGACGATCCTGATCGAATCTCATCTGCTGAAGAAGAACTCAGGCATTTGAATCAGGGGTCAGGTGATGTTGAAAATTATTGCACACACTTCAGGAGATGGGCCTCAGAAGTTAAATGGAATGATCCTGCGCTGAGATGTTTATTTCGTGCTGGTCTGAGTGAAAGGGTTAAGGATTTGCTAATTGCATTCCCTGCACCTGAGACTCTGCAGGATGCCATGCAGTTAGCTGTTCATATGGACAGGAGGCTGAGGTTCAGGCTGAATGAGGTAAAGACTCCTGTAATGTCAGTTCCTAGTCCCCAGAAAATCTGCTCAGATGGCGGAGAGCCGATGGAGGTTTGGGCGATGTCACTCCGCTCTCAGGAAAGAGACCGGAGGTTCACCGAGGGATTGTGTCTTTATTGTGGTAAAGCTGACCATTTGATTAAGTATTGTGAGCGTCGTTTAAGTAGAGAAGAGAAAAAGGTCAGTTATGCCCATATAGCTTGTTTACGCACTGCAGGAGTATTTCTTTCTGGGAGTACTACTTTGCAGGGAGATTTGATTTAATTTCAGGTATTTGTGGATTGTGGTTCAACACTTAATGTGATTGATAAAGGGTTTTTGGAAAACCTTAAATTGAAATCCAAACCTTTGTCATAAACTATTTCTGTGATTGCTATTGATAACACTCCCTTGAAATGTATTACTCACAAGGTTGCTGCATTTCCCCTCACTATCAATGGAGTTCACCAAGAAATTTTGGACTTGGTTGTTTTAGATAATTTACCCTCTCCGGTTGTTCTAGGATTGCCTTGGTTAAAACTGCACAATCCTTTACTGGACTGGTCTACTAATGTGATTAAGTCTTGGAGTCCGAAGTGCTATGATAAATGTTGTAATGGTAGCATTGCGGCTGTGGAAAAAGGAGAATTACCTGTACCTATTCAAGATTTTTGGAGGGTTTTTTCAGAGGAGGAGTCGCAAGTTTTACCTCCTCATAGGGATTATGATTGCGCCATTGAGCTTGTTCCGGGAGCTACTCTTCCCAAGAGTCGCTTGTTTAATCTGACTATCCCTGAAAGAAAGACCTTGGAGGAATAAATACAGACTAGCCTGGCTGCTGGTCACATTAGACCTTCTAAGTCGCCTGTGGTAGTTGGATTTTTCTTTGTTAAAAAAAAAGACGGGGGTTTACGTCCATGTCTGGATTTTGAAATTAATAAGATTACTGTACGCAATTCCTACCCATTATGGGAACCTTATTGAAAACATCCTGAGACCTTTGATTGGTAAGAATGTGGTTGTGTATTTGGATGACATTTTGATTTACTCACAAGATCTAGAGTCCCATTGGCAGAGTGTATGTGAAGTTTTGCAGTTAAGTGATAATTCACTCTTTGCTAAGCTGGAGAAATGTGAGTTCGCTGTGCAGAAAATTAGTTTTTTGGGCTACATTGTCTCCAGCGAGGGTTTTGAGATGGACCCTGTGAAGGTTCAGGCTGTGCAGGAATGGCCTAGGCCTATTCGTTTGAAATCTATATAGAGATTTTTGGGTTTTGCCAATTATTACAGGAAATTCATTAAGAATTTTTCTGTAATTGTTAAACCTCTAACCAATATCACCAGGAAAGGTGCGAATACCGCCCAGTGGACTACTGAGGCCATTGAAGCATTTGAGTATCTCAAAGAGAGGTTCAGTTCTGCCCCTATCCTTATGCAGCCTGATGAGACCAAGCCTTTTTTGGTCGAGGTCGATGCTTCATCGGTGGGGGTCTGAGCAGTTTTGTCTTAGGAGAACAAGGGTGGAGTACATCCTTCTGCTTTGTTTTCGAAAAAAAATTCGGAAACCGAACTGAATTATGATGTTGGAAATCGGGAGTTGCTGGCTATTAAACTTGCGTTTGAACATTTGCATCATTTTTTGGAAGGCGCTAGATTTCCTATTCAGGTTTTCACAGATCATAAGAATTTGATCCATCTTGATGCTGCCAAGCACTTGAATGCCCGTCAAGCTAGGTGGGCACTTTTTTTTTCTCGGTTTCATTTTTCTGTTACCTATATCCCTGGTACTAAGAATGTTAAAGCCGATGCTTTATCTCGCAGCTTCTCTCCTACGGTCGGTGCTGAGGAGGAGGAGAGCATTTTACAGAAAGGAGTTGTGGTGGCGGCATTGGACTCCGTTTTGGAGAATGGGAATCTGAAAGCTCAAGATGATGCTCCATCTAACACTCCCCATGGGAGGTTGTTCGTGCCTAGAGCCCTTAGCAGAGATTTGTTTGTGGAGTATCATGAGTCTTGGTTGGCAGGTCATCCAGGAATTTCGGAGACTAAGAGACTTATCAGTCGCAGTTTTTGGTGGCCTGGATGGCAAAAGGAAGTCACCAAGTGGGTGCGTCAGTGTACTGTGTGTGCTAGGTCAAAGGCTTCACATACTCCTGCTGCGGGGTTGCTTTGCCCTCTGGAGGTTCCTAGTGTGCCTTGGACGCATCTCACAATGGATTTTATTACTGATCTTCCTGTGTCCGAGGGTTTTACTGTCATCTGGGTGGTCGTGGACCATTTTAGTAAGATGTGTCATTTGGTTCCATTCTTTAAGTTGCCCTGCTCCAAGACACTCGCTAAGGCATTTGTTAAGGAGATTGTCAAGCTCCATGGCGTTCCCACGTATATTGTTTGCGATAGAGGACCTCAGTTTGTGGCTCGCTTTTGGTGTGCTTTTTGTGACAGGTTGGGAGTCCATTTGTCATTTTCGTCTGGTTATCATCCTGAGTCTAAAGGACAGACTGAAAGAAAGAACCAGGATGTTGAACAGTTTTTGCGTTGTTTTGCGGCGGACAATCAAGAGGTGTGGTCTGAGTTTCTGCCTCTCGCAGAATTTGCTCTTAACAATCATACATCCTCCTCTGCTGGGTGCTCTCCTTTTTTTTGTTGTACTGGGAGACATCCATCTTTTGGATCGTTCTCCAAATTGGGGACGGCGGTGCCAGAGGAGGAGAATTTTTCCTGTGATTTGGAGAGAGTTTGGACTAATGTACGTTGCAACCTTCAAGAGGCTAACATGAAGTCCAAGAAGTATTTTGACAGGAAACGTAAGGAGGTTTTGTTTACTGTGGGTGACATGGTTTGGTTGTTCTCGAAGAACCTGCGGTTGAGGATTCCCTCTAAAAAACTGGGTCCTAAGTTTGTTGGTCCATTTAAAGTGCTTCAGGTTGTTTACCGGTCTGCTGTTAGGTTGAATGTCCCTACTTCCTGGAAGATTAATCCTGTGTTTCATGTTTCCTTGTTGAAAAAGGCTGATGTATCTGATAGGGACGCCACTGTCACAGTTCCTCCTGTGGTGGAAGACGGCGAATATGAAATTTCTCGTATCTTGAATTCTAGATGGCATAGAGGGAGATTACAGTATCTTGTCTCCTGGAAGGGTTTCGGTCCCGAAGACAACTCCTGGGTGAGGATGGAAGATGTCTCTGCTCCTAGGCTTGTTAAAGCTTTCCACAGAAGGTTTCTGGTTAGGCCTGGGCATGGAGGTATTGTTAGAACCCTCCTGTTTGTTTTTTCCATCTTGTGTTTTGCGGTAACGTGACCATCTGCCTTTATATTCCAGCTCCGCCCTTCTGGCTGTGCTGGACTTCAGTGTTTGTCTGTCTCTCTAGCCAGGTGCTTCGGTGCCTTTCTCTGTCAGTTCGCTTGGTCCTTCTGGGATCTCTAGTACCTTTTGTCAGTTAGTCTTTTTGTGTTCTGCAACAACTTCTCTGTTTAGGAGGTGTCCCATTTTTGTCCCAGTCCTTAGTTCTTTTAGGGACCCCTCCCTTAATGCTGTTGGTCTTCGTTCAGACTAGCCGAGCACAAAGGCGGGTCTGTTCGCTAGGAACAGGCAGCCCGCTATATCGTAGGAATTCAGCTTAGTCTTACTGTAGGGACTGCTTTCCCCTATCTTTCCTTAGTACATGTTGAAGATCATAACAGAAGCCATTTTGGATATTACACCCCTCTGGGAATTTATCTACAGTTGAAGTGACGATTTTGACTCCATAGGTGTTTTGCAGAAGCAAGAAGCAGTGGATGTTGCTGAGTGAAAATTGCAAATCTGCCATTGTAGTGCCCAGTACGTTGTAGTACCCAGTACTTTGTAGAGCTCATACATTATGCCCAGTTCATGATTCTGGAGTCATGCACTCATAAATTACACGGATTTCACTCGCAACAGAAGTGCCAAACATGTGGACGCTAAATATCATTTAGGACCACTGAAGCTCAAAAGGGAAGGGGCATTTGGATTTGGGAGCTCAGAATTCACGGGATTTCTTTTGGGGTGAGGAGTCATAATGCTTTTTCAGGGACTTTGTGCTGCCAGTAACGTGGAAACCCCTACATTTCTATTGACAGATGATGACCCTGAGTGGGGACTTGCTTTTTTTTGTGGATTGAGTTGAAGCTTTTACTGGGAACATTTTACATAACATTTTCGATCACATTTATCCTGTGCTGTACGCTGAACATCTGGTTTCTATCTAACCAGCGTAAGATGAGATTCAGACTAAACCCCTCAAAGATCTGTTCACTATGTAGCATCGGCGTCTCTGCCCTCTGCCAGGCAGAGACGCCGTCCTTCTCACCTTCCCGCTCCTGGCGCGACGTCCTCCAGCGCTCCTCTCCCCGCTGCAGTCAGTGCGCGCTCCTTCCCCGGCACTGTGGTTAGGGCGCGCGCGCTCCCCCTCTCTTAAAGGGACCACGCGCGCCGTCCTAAGGAGACCCGGCCAATAGTCGGAGGACCTCCCATATATAAGGCACCTCCTCCAAAGTGGAGGTGCCCGAGCAAAGTTGTTGCACAGTTTCTTATCTCTGCTTCAGCCCTCAGGTACCGCTGCTAGCCTGACTCCTCGTCCTGCCTGCCAGCCTGTTATCTGCCCGTTACCTGCCGAGCTTGCCAGCCTGCTCACCTGGAGCGCTCACCTGTTACCTGTCTGTTACCTGCCCTGGCTGTCAGCCCGCTCACCTGGGAGCACCCGCCTGTTACCTGCTGTGTCCGTCAGCCTGCTCACCTGGGAGCGCCCACCTGTTACCTGCCTGTTACCTGTCTTGTCTGACTGCCCGCTCACCTGGGAGCACCCGCCTGTTTCATGCTAGTCTGCCTGGAGGCTCTGCCGTCACGTGCTGTGACCACCTGCCTGGTAAACCTAGAGACTACTTCTTGCACTGCTGTCACGTACCGTGACCACCTGTCAGCTAACCAGAGACTTCTGCCTGCTTGCCGTGTCCATCTGTCATACAAGTCAGTCCCAGCCATCTGACCCGTGGGAGCCACCTGCTCTCTTACAAGGTCGTCCCCAGAGTAGCACCTGGTCCCTCTGCCCGGAACCTCCCTGGTCACGGAGTCGTTAGCCACCGTCCGACCAGGGTCGGTTCTGGTTGATACTTAATCACGCCCCTCTGGGTCCCTCCTTGCACCTCGGCACAGAGGTTCCACCACCCGGACCCGTAACAGTTTGCGTGGGCCATGGAACCCGGTGGCACCCAAGCTCCCTCGCTCTCTGACCTATACCACGAAGTCTCCCGTCAGAGATCCCAACAGGAATCTATCCTGAACCACGTGCGGAATGTCAACTCCCGCCTGGACACTCTGACTGCTCCACCAGGACCCAACTCTAGTTGCATGACTCGCACCCCGGCAGCTCCGCTGCCCACCAATACCATAGTATCCAGTCCCGGTCCCTGGCTTTCTGCACCGCCTCGTTTTGGTGGAGACCCCGCCTTGGCTCGAGGTTTCATAAACCAGTGCACCCTGCACTTTGAACTCTTGGCACATCAGTTTATCTCCGACTGGGCCAAAGTGGCATTCATCATGTCCCATCTCACTGGGGAGGCACTGGCTTGGCTAAATCCCCTGTGGGAGAGAGGGGATCCCCTGGTGTCCGACCTGTCGTCTTTCTTCACTGCTTTCCGGAAAGTCTTCGATGAACTGGGATGCAAGACCTCATCAGCCTCCTCTCCTCAACGTCTCCACCAAGGGAGTCTCACCGTGGGCCAATATGCCTTACAGTTCCGCACCCTCGCTTCTGAGCTTGCCTGGGATAACGAGGCCCTGGTCTCCGTCTTCTGGGAGGGCCTTTCCGGTCGGATTAAAGATGATCTCACCGGTCGGGATATTCCTACCACCCTGGTTGACCTGGTGTCGCTGGCTACCCAGATTAACATCCGGTTTCAAGAGCGCACCAAAGAGACGACCCGTGAGAGAAGGTTTCCCCGCCTTGCTCCTACTTTCCAGAGACCTGTCTCCTCATCTGTCACTCCCCGGGCGCACTCACCCGAGCCCATTCAGATCGACCAGACCAAGATGGTCAAATCTCGCCAAGAGTCACGCCGAGCCGAGTGGAGCTGCTTCTATTGTGGCAGTAAGGAGCACCTGATCCATTCCTGCCCAGAGAGGCCAGGAAACTCCAGTGTCTGGGAGAGCTTGGAGTGGTCGCCCTAGACAAAAGTAAGCCCTCTCCATCCCTGACTTTGTCTGTCTCTATCTCCTGGGGAGAGAACCGTCACTTTGAACTCGCCCACCTGTATTCTGGAGCTGCTGGAAACCTCATTTCCCAGTCCCTGGTTGAGAAATACCATATTCCCACCAAGTCTCTGGCTGAACCATTGTCAGTCGCCTCCGTGGATGGAAGACTCCTTCCGGTGACCATCCTGCTCATCTCGGATCCCATAACCCTGCAGGTGGGAATGCTGCACTCTGAGCAAATCTCCTTCCATGTGCTACCCGGACTCTCCCACTCCCTATTGCTAGGCCTACCTTGGCTCCAGACTCATGAACACGTGTTGAACTGGCAATCCGGTGAAGTACTCCGGTGGGGGCCGGCCTGCCATAATACCTGCCTGGTTCCGGTTCGTCCACCACCTACCCCAGCTAATTTACCCGGTCTTCCGGCTCCTTACTGGCCCTATGCTGACGTCTTCGGTAAAAATGAAGCAGAGACATTGCCACCTCATAGGCCATATGATTGCCCGATCGACCTGGTACCTGGCGCCACTCCACCCCGTAGGCGTATTTATCCGTTGTCTGTGACTGAAACCCGGGCCATGTCTGAGTACATAGAGGAGAATCTGGCTAGGGCATTCATCCGGAAGTCTACCTCCCCGGCTGGAGCCGTATTCTTCTTTGTCAAAAAAAAGGATGGCTCGCTACGCCCCAGTATTGACTTTAGAGGACTCAATCAGATCACGGTTAAAAATAAATACCCCCTGCCGCTCATATCCGAGTTATTTGATCGCCTTAAAGGCGCCAGGATCTTTTCCAAGCTGGATCTACGTGGAGCGTATAACCTGGTCCGTGTCTGTCAAGGAGACGAGTGGAAAACGGCATTTAATACCCGGGATGGACACTATGAGTACCGTGTGATGCCCTTCGGCCTCTGCAATGCTCCCGCCGTCTTCCAAGAACTCGTCAACGACATCTTCCGTGACCTTCTTTACTCCTGCGTGGTGGTATACCTGGACAATATCTTGGTCTTCTCTCCGGATCTTCCCACACACCGGAGGGATGTTTGTTAGGTCCTGCTTAAGCTCAGGCAGAACCACCTCTATGCTAAATACGAGAAGTGCCTTTTCGAGCAGACCTCTCTTCCATTCCTGGGCTATGTTATATCCCAGACAGGCTTGCAAATGGATCCTGAGAAGCTCTCTGCTGTCCTAAAGTGGCCCCATCCGGAGGGGTTGAAGGCGATTCAGCGATTCCTGGGCTTCACCAATTACTATCATCTCTTCATTCCACACTTCTCGTCTCGGACTGCTCCCATATCTGCGCTCACTCGTAAGGGGGCAAATCCCAAGTTATGGTTGCCCGAAGCCGAGGAGGCCTTCCTCTCCTTAAAGCAAGCCTTCCCCTCTGCCCCAGTTCTGCACCGTCCAGACTGCAATAAACAATTCTACCTGGAGGTTCATGCCTCCTCTTCCGGAGCTGGAGCAGTACTTACCCAAAAATCTTCTTCCGGGAGAATGGTAACCTGCGGCTTCTTCTCCAAAATCTTCTCCTCTTCCGAGCGCATCTACTCCATAGGAGACCGAGAATTGCTAACCGTCAAATTGGCGCTGGAGGAGTGGTGCTATCTGCTTGAAGGGGCTCTATACCTAGGTATCATCTACACAGATCACAAAAATCTGGCATATCTCCAAAATGCCCAGAGACTTAATCCGCGTCAGGCCCGGTGGTCTTTGCTTTTTGCCCGCTTCGATTTTATCCTTCATTTCCGCCCGGCAGACAAGAATGTCAAAGCTGATGCCTTGTCCCGATCCTTCCAGTCATCCAATCAAGAGGAGGAGCCTATGCACATCATCGACCCCTCCAAGGTGATGAATGTGGCCCCCTTGGATTTGACTCGTCTTCCACCCTGCAAGACGTTTGTAGCGGTTCCAGACCGTGAGAAGGTTCTTCGCTGGGGTCATTCTTCTAAACTAGCTGGCCATGCTGGCCAAAAGAAGACCTTCCTGCTCATTTCCCGGCATTACTGGTGGCCTACCCTGTGTAAGTATGTGGTAGACTTCATCTCTGCCTGTTCATCTTGTGCCCGCAACAAAGTTCCCAGACACTTACCAGCCGGTCATTTCCTGCCGCTTCCCGAACCTGTTGCCCCGTGGCATCACATCGCTATGGACTTCATTACCGATCTCCCTGTTTCTGCCGGGTGTACTGTCATTTGGGTGGTCGCGGACCGCTTTTCTAAAATGGCCCACTTCATTCCTCTGCCTGGTCTCCCGTCTGCACCTGAGCTGGCTATGGACTTTATCCGCCATATCTTCCGTCTCCATGGCCTACCCCTCCACATTGTGTCGGATCGAGGGGTTCATTTCACCTCACGCTTCTGGAGAGCTACATGTAAACTGCTGGATGTCACCCTGGATTTCTCCTCCACTTACCATCCTCAGCCCAATGGTGAAGTGGAGCGCATCAATCAGATCCTTACCAGCTACCTCTGGCACTTTGTTAATGCCCACCATTCTGATTTGGTGGACCTCCTTCCTTGGGCCGAATTCTCTTATAATAACCACGAGAGCGAATCCTCTTCCAAGTCCCCGTTCTTTATAGTCTATGGCCAACTTCCCCGGATTCCGTTTCCCGTCTCAGCTTCTGTGGACAACCCTGCCGCAAAGTCTCTTGTCAGCGAGTTTTCCACCATTTGGGAGAGTACTAGGTCCTCACTTCTTCAGTCCTCCGAGCGGATGAAGAGATATGCTGATAAGAGACATCTGGATCCGCCTCAATTCCGTCCGGGAGACAAGGTTTGGCTCTCCTCCAAACATGTGCGGCTCAAGATACCATCCTACAAGTTAGGTCCTCGCTTCATCGGCCCTTTCGAAATCCTCAAGCAAATTAATCCAGTGGCCTACAAGTTAAAACTCCCTGCCACCTTACGGATTCCCAACTCCTTCCACGTATCTCTCCTCAAACCCGTTGTCTTTAACTCTTTTTCCAACAATCCAGGTACTTCATCTGCTCTGGTTTCCGCTGAGGACATCTTTGAGGTAGAGAGTATTCTGGCCATTAAGAGGGTAAGAGCAAAGACCTTTTTTTTGGTAGATTGGAAGGGGTTTGGTCCTGAGGAGAGAACTTGGGAACCCAGGGAGAAAATCAATGCCCCGCTTCTCCTAAAGGGGGGGTACTGTATCCTCGGCGTCTCTGCCTTCTGCCAGGCAGAGACGCCGTCCTTCTCACCTTCCCGCTCCAGGCACGGTGTCCTCCAGCGCTCCTCTCCCCGCTGCTGCCGGCACGCGCTCCTTTGCCGGCACTGTGCTTAGGGCGCGCGCGCTCCCCCTCTCTTAAAGGGACCGCGCGCGCCGTCATAAGGAGTCCCCGGCCAATAGTCAGAAGACCTCCCATATATAAGGCACCTCCTCCAAAATGGAGGTGCCCGAGCAAAGTTGTTGCACAGTTTCTTATCTCTGCTTCAGCCCTCAGGTCCCGTTGCTAGCCTGACTCCTCGTCCTGCCTGCCAGCCTGTTATCTGCCCGTTACCTGCCGAGCTTGCCAGCCTGCTCACCTGGAGCGCTCACCTGTTACCTGTCTGTTACCTGCCCTGGCTGTCAGCCCGCTCACCTGGGAGCATCTACCTGTTACCTGCTGTGTCCATCAGCCCGCTCACCTTGGAGCGCTCACCTGTTACCTGTCTGTTACCTGCCCTGGCTGTCAGCCCGCTCACCTGGGAGCACCCGCCTGTTACCTGCTATGTCCGTCAGCCTGCTCACCTGGAGCGCTCACCTGTTACCTGTCTGTTACCTGCCCTGGCTGTCAGCCCGCTCACCTGGGAGCATCTACCTGTTACCTGCTGTGTCCATCAGCCCGCTCACCTTGGAGCGCTCACCTGTTACCTGTCTGTTACCTGCCCTGGCTGTCAGCCCGCTCACCTGGGAGCACCCGCCTGTTACCTGCTATGTCCGTCAGCCTGCTCACCTGGGAGTGCCCACCTGTTACCTGCCTGTTACCTGCCTTGTCTGACTGCCCGCTCACCTGGGAGCACCCGCCTGTTTCCTGCTAGCCTGCCTGGAGTCTCTGCTGTCATGTGCTGTGACCACCTGCCTGGTAAACCTAGAGATTACTACTTGCTCTGCTGTTACGTACCGTGACCACCTATCAGCTAACCAGAGACTTCTGCCTGCTTGCCATGTCCATCCGTCATACCGGTCTGTCCCAGCCATCTGACCCGTGGGAGCCACCTGCTCTCTTACAAGGTCGTCCCCATAGTAGCACTTGGTCCCTCTGCCCGGATCCTCCCTGGTCACGGAGTCGTTAGCCGCCGTCCGACCAGGGTCGGTTCGGGTTGATACTTAGTCACGCCCCTCTGGGTCCCTCCTTGCACCTCGGCACAGAGGTTCCACCACCCGGACCTGTAACACACTATAATGAGTTAACAGAGTTACTCTGGACTCCATCTGACCTCTGTTCAACAGTATCCATCTTTTCCGAGGTGCACAAAACGGTGTCTGACCGTGTTTTTATGCACGCTTAAAAAGACGAACACTGCCAGATCATAGGCCAGACAGAGTCCACAGTGACTCCATCTGCCTCAATATAGGGAATTTTCTTCCGGGGGTTCTGATTGAATCATGTATTTCAGAGATTTACATGGAATATTTGGGGTAAGCACTCAGCGTAAAGAGCAGGATAAATGTAAGCCAAGCTTTACTGTGATATCTATGAGGGAGAATGAACAAATCAACAGCAGGGAAAGAATTTGGTCTATTTTTTGTGCCGTATTTCATGCTGTATAAGTGATAAAACGCTTTATTCTTCGGGTCAATGCGATTACAGTGATACCAGATTTATATTGTTTTTTTTTAATGTTTGGCTACTATCACATACAATAACATGCTTTTCACAATCTCGAAGTCGGCACGAACATTGCACATTCGGACTCGTGTTCGTATTCCCTAACATCTTCCTCTAAATCGGCGAAATTCGGCCAAAGTTCTTTAAATGATCGAGTTTCCACTAATGCTTTTGTTAGGACTTTGGCTAGGATAGTAGTGCTATATGATGAGCTGGGGGGTCGTGTTTGATAAGGGGAGTGGGTGAGGAGGGGTCAGAGGAGGGACGGACTGTTATTCTTTTTTTTTCAGTAACTTAACGTGTGGAGATTGCGGCACCCAATCAGGGTGCGGAAACCATCCACAACAGCCAGACACAAGGACTTGTGTCATTGGCTGCCAAAGTAACAAGTCGCTCTCCATATAAATAGCAAACATCTGACTTTGGTGACATTTTGTCAGTGTAACAGCGTAGTGAGGCTGCTGCAAGTAGTCAGATAGTATGCAAAATGGTTCATTGGCAGATAGTTCAGATAGATAGGATCCTGTGCCAAATCAACCTTCCATCATAACTATCCTTTGTGCTAATTGTGTGGTCCCACCACCAGTCCACATTTCAGCATCTAAATCCTTTGTGCTAATTCTGTGGTCCAAACACCAGTCCATATTTTAGCATCTAAATCTTTTGTACTAATTGTGTGGTCCAGCCAGCAGTCCACATTTCAGCATCTAAATCCTTTGTGTTAATTGTGTGGTCCAGCCAGCCATCCACATTTCAGCTATTAAATCATTTGTGATAATTGTGTGGTCCAGCCAGCAGTCAACATTTAAGTATCTAAATCCTTTGTGCTAATTATGTGGTCCAGACACCAGTCCATATTTCTGCATCTAAACCTTTGTGCTAATTGTGTGGTGTAGCCAGCAGACCATATTTCAGCATCTAAATCCTTTGTGCAAATTGTGTGGCCCAGACAACAGTCCACATTTCAGCATATAAATCCTTTGTGCTAATTGTATAGTTCAGCCAGCAGTCCACAATTCAGCATCTAAATCTAATCCAGCCAGTACTCCACATTTCAGTATCTAAATCCTTTATGCTAATTGTGTGGTCCAGACATCAGTCCACATTTCAGCATCTAAATCCTTTGTGCTAATTGAGTGGTCAAGCCAGCATTCCTCATTTCAGCTTCTAAACACTGTGCTAATTGTGTAATCCAGCCAGCAGTCCACATTTTAGCATTCAAATTCTCTGTGCTAATTGTGTGGTCCAGACACCAGTCCACATTTCAGCATCTAAATATTTTGTGCTAATTATGTGGTCCTGACACCAGTCCACATTTCAGCATCTAAATACTTAGTGCTAATTGTGTGGTCCAGACACCAGTCAACATTTCAGTATCTAAATACTTTGTGCTAATTGTGTGGTACAGCCAGCAGTCCACATTTCATCATCTAAATTCTTTGTGCTAATTGTGTGGTCCAGACACCACTCCACATTTCAGCATCTAAATCCTTTGTGTTAATTGTGTGGTCCAGCCAGCAGTCCACATTTCAGCTTAAAAAAACATTGTGCTAATTGTGTGTTCCAGACACCAGTCAACATTTCAGTATCTAAATACTTTTTGCTAATTGTGTGGTCCAGCCAGCAGTCCACATTTCAGCATCTAAATCCTTTGTGCTAATTGTGTGGTCCAATCAGCAGTCCACTTCTCAGCATCTACATATTTATTGTTAATTGTGTGGTCCAGACCCCAGTCCACATTTAAGCGTCTAAATACTCTGTGCTTAATGGGTGGTCCAGATAACGT